>NC_141878.1:54097500-56597500 GCF_056163025.1 Triticum urartu | reverse complement strand
AGCTTGCAAATCGCTTAGGTCAATATGGTGCATATTGTGGCGTAATACATGAACAAGGAACAAAGCCGTACAAGTATAATCATATGCAAGAGGAAAGGCTTCATGAAGGAAGCCCCCAAGTGAACTGGGTATTTTAATTTGTGTGTCACAAATAAAGTTTTGACAAGGAGATTTTTTACAAGCAACTTTTTTCCAAAAAGGTATAATGCTTGGTCGAACCGAACACAAGTTCAAAATTTAAAACTTTGAGCATGAAGGAAACTTAGCTGGTTAATGTGTTCGGTATGGATGACACGGTCCGAGCATGACGCGCGACAAGCTTCCATCCCCCAAGCCGGTCCCAAGGTGGCAGAGCAAAGAGCTCGGCACTCTGAAGTGGTGACATAGCACGGTCAATGCAGGCCGACAGAGTGATGCCAAAGTCCCTGGCATGGGGTAATGAAGTGTTGACGAAGCCCGTCGTCTAGCCGAGGTGGCGTGGTATGTCAGTACGCCGAGTTGACGATACTGCCCAACCCGGATCATTTTCCTGTGCACAAAAAATAGTGCAAACCGGAGATAATAATAATAATGATAAAAAATGTTGCATAATAAATAATTTATGCAAAGTGAGTAATAAAAAAAATATGGCCTGGCGCCGAAGTCAATGTCGATGCAGGGCGTCGGCGTGATGCGGTAAAGGTGTGGCAAAGCCTGAATTTACAGGTCGGTCCGAGTTCCGGATGCGGCGTTCGCCAGACGATGTACGAAAACTGACCGAACCACCACGCGACCATCGTTAGTGCGGCCATCATTCGATAGACCTGTGTACAGATGATGGAACAAACCAGAGTAATAATTTCTTGGGAAAAATAAACCCCAACAAGCAAAAATTACTAGGATTAATAACACCTGGCTTATCTGTTGTAGCAATCTGGAGAAAGGTTACTCCCAAAATTGGGGCTCGATCCACACACCCATTGCCTGATGGGTGATGAAGCGGTGGCATGGCGATGCTAGAAAAGGTTAGCTCGCCGAGGAAAACCCCGTGGTCCAGCTAATGTGATGAAGCTGGTCGGCTGGTGACGCCGAAGTCTCTGAAGTAAGTTGATGAAGAGATGGTGAAGCCCTCGGTCTAGCCGAGGAGATGGAGCAGGTCGGTAAAGAGATGTTGCAGCTGCCATGTCAGCCGAGGTGTTGAAGCAGTTCGGCGTGATGGACATCGGCTTGAAGAAGCAACAGTGCGGCCATGCCGACGCAGGTCGTAACTTGTGATGCGGTCAATGCCGATTTGATGAAGTGACCATGCGGCGATGCCTGTGTTCCCACTCCGTGTATTCCGTGGGGCGGCGATGTTGGTGATGATTTATCCTTCGCGATGCTGAACTCCTGTTCGGCTTGCCGAGATGATGATCCGAAGAAGTTGAGCTTGGCTCAACAAAGTGATGACGTGTCTAGCGCAGGTCGGCAGCCATGGAGCAATATTGCCGGACTGGTTTGACACCAACATGATGGTGAAGATCATGTTCAAAAGATTCTAAAGATAGTGGGATGTGTTCGGGAACAAAACACAATACCCCATACAAAACTTTCTTCAAAAAGGATGTCCGAAATCCCGTTCATAAAAAAGACGAACTCGGGTCGGATTCGTTTTCGCGCAGAAAATAGATCCGAAAAGTGATGCACTAATCGGAAGGTTCCCGAAGTTTGGACGGTCGGATCGTGTTGAAATTTTGTGGGGTGGTAGACATAGGAATTCTGCAGCCGATCAACGGTTGGATCTTCCAAAGGACGTCCGAGCTAGAAGCTGGATACCACGCCCTAAACTCATCCATATTCCCATCCAGATTTGACAGGGCTCCGGTATATCGCGGATTGCCAGAGATTTCTCCATTGGAACTCGATGAATTTTTCCAGGGTTGTTGTAGACTCAATTCCGCACAATTCCACCCAAGCAATCATTAAAATGACACTTGAGGAGGCAGTGGCGGCGGATACGAGTTCGCTGTCCAGAAAAACAGCACGGTCACCCGAGGGCAATGTTGACGTTGAGCCCCCGGGCTCCTTGGATGATTCCTCCATGATATTGATAGAGATCGGAGTTGATGATGATGAAGAACATGGTGCTATTTGAAGCACAATATATGAGACTCGCTATATCATGGTGCTACTTTGAAGCACAAGTGTGGAAAAAAGGATAGTACCATTGCCCCTTTTTATTTTATTTTCTTTTTTTGGGCCTTTCTTTTTTTATTTGGCCTTTATCTTTTTTTATTTGGCCTTTCTTTTTTTATTTGGGACAATGCTCTATTGAATGATGATCATCACACTTCTATTTATTTACAACTCAATGATTACAACTCGATACTAGAACAAAGTATGACTCTATATGAATGCCTCCGGCGGTGTACCGGGATATGCAATGAATCAAGAGTGACAAGTATGAATGAATTATGAATGGTGGCTTTGCCACAAATACTATGTCAACTACATGATCGTGCTAGCAATACGACAATGATGTAGTGTGTCATAAATGGAACAGTGGAAAGTTGCATGGCAATATATCTCGGAATGGCTATGGAAATGCCATAATAGGTAGGTATGGTGGCTGTTTTGAGGAAGGTGTATGGTGGGTTTATGGTACCGACGAAAGTTGCGCAGTACTAGAGAGGCTACCAATGGTGGAAGGGTGAGAGTGCGTATAATCCATGGACTCAACATTAGTCATAAAGAACTCACATACTTATTGCAAAAATCTATTAGTTATCGAAAAAAAGTACTATGCGCATGCTCCTAGGGGGATAGATTGGTAGGAAAAGACCATCGCTCGTCCCCGACCGCCACTCATAAGGAAGGCAATCAATAAATAAAACATGCTCAGACTTCATCACATAACGGTTCACCATACGTGCATGCTACGGGAATCACAAACTTCAACACAAGTATTTCTCAAATTCAGAACTACTCAACTAGCATGACTCTAATATTACCATCCTCATATCTCAAAACAATCATCAAGTATCAAACTTCTCTTAGTATTCAACACACTCATAAGAGAATTTTATTATTAATCTTGTATACCTAGCATATTAGGATTTTAAGAAAATTACCATGCTATTTAAGACTCTGAAAATAAGATAAGTGAAGCATGAGAGTTCATCTATTTCTTCAAAATAAAACTACAACCATGCTCTAAAAGATATAAGTGAAGCACTAGAGCAAATGACAAACTACTCCGAAAGATATAAGTGAAGATCAATGAGTAGTCGAATAATTATGCAACTATGTGAAGACTCTAACATTTAAGAATTTCAGATCTTGGTATTTTATTCAAACAGAAAGCAAAGCAAAAGAAAATGACATCTAAGAATAGCAAACATCATGTGAAGAAGCAAAAACATAGGATCAACCGATACTAACCGATAGTTGTTGAACAAGAAAGGTGGGATGCCAACCGGTGCATCCCCAAGCTTAGACGCTTGAGACTTCTTGAAATATTATCTTGGGGTGCCTTGGGCATCCCCAAGCTTGAGCTTTTGTGTCTCCTTAATTCCTCTCATATCACGGTCTCCCTAAATCTCAAAAGCTTCATCCACACAAAACTCAACAAGGACTCGTGAGATAAGTTAGTATAAACCATTGCAAAAACCTTATCATACTCTACTGTAGCAAATCACTAAAATTATTATTAAACATTGCATACTAAATGCCTCTGCATATTTAATAGTCCTATCCTTAAATAGAATCATTAAAGAAGCAAACATATGCAAACAATGCAAACATAACAGCAATCTTCCTAAACAGGATAGTCTCTAAAGAATGCTGCAACATCCATACTTCCCTAGCTCCAAAAATTATGAAAGAAAATTCCCATTGTAGTAAATTTATCAGATATTAATATGAAAAAGGTTTCAACATTTTATCACATTCTTACTTTTCTAGGGAATTATTGCAACAGCGGTAAACTTTCTGTTTTCAAACAGCAACATGTAGACTTCTAAAATAGGCATAGTAAAGGCTATCAATGACTCTTTTATTGAAATAAAATATGCAAACCATTGTTCTAAATAACAGAAATAAAATAATAACAAAATAAATTGACGCTCCAAGCAAAACACATATCATGTGGTGAATAAAAATATAGCTCCAGGTAAAGTTACCAATGAACGAAGACGAAAGAGGGGATGCCTTCCGGGGCATCCCCAAGCTTAGGCTTTTGGTTGTCCTTGAATATTACCTTGGGGTGACTTGGGCATCCCCAATCTTAGGCTCTTGCCACTCCTTATTCCATAGTCCATCGAATCTTTACCCAAAACTTGAAAACTTCACAACACAAAACTTAACAGAAAACTCGTAAGCTCCATTAGTATAAGAAAGTAAATCACCACTTCAAGGTACTGTAATGAACTCATTATTTATTTATATTGGTGTTAAACCTACTGTATTCCAACTTCTCTATGGTTTATATACTATTTTACTAGCCATAGATTCATCAAAATAAGTAAACAACACATGAAAAACAGAATCTGTCAAAAACAGAACCGTATGTAGTAATCTGGATCAAACGTATACTTATGGAACTCATAAAATTCTCAAATAAATTTATGGACCTGAGGAATTTATCTATTAATCATCTGCAAAAATAATTAACTAAATAGCACTCTCCAAATAAAAATGCAGCAATTCTCGTGAGCGCTAAAGTTTCTGTTTTTTACAACATGATCAACAAGACTTTCCCCAAGTCTTCCCAAAGGTTTTACTTGGCACAAACACTAATTAAACAACTAAAACCACATATAAACAGAGTCTAGATGAATTATTTATTACTAAACAGGATCAAGAAGCAAGGGACAAAAATAAAATTGGGTTGCCTCCCAACAAGCGCTATCGTTTAATGCCCCTAGCTAGGCATGATGATTTCAATGATGCTCACATAAAAGATAAGGATTGAAACATAAAGAGAGCATCATGAAGAATGTGACTAGCACATTTAAGTCTAACATACTTCCTATGCATAGGGATTTTGTGAGCAAACAACTTGTGGGAACAAGGATCAACTTGCGCAGGAAGGTAAAGCAAGCAAAACTTCAAAATTTTAAGCACATAGAGAGGAAACTTGATATTATTGCAATTCCTACAAGCATATGTTCCTCCCTCATAATAATTTTCAGTAGCATCATGAATGAATTCAACAATGTAACCAGCACCTAAAGCATTCTTTTCATGATCTACAAGCATGCAAAATTTACTACTCTCCACATAAGCAAAATTCTTCTCATGAATAATAGTGGGAGAAAACTCAACAAAATAACTACCATGTGATTGAAAGTTAAGATCAAGATGACAAGGTTCATTGTTATTATTATTCTTTAAAGCATACGTGTCATCACAATAATCATCATAGATAGGAGGCATGCTTTCATCGTAATAAATTTGCTCATCAAAGCTTGGGGGACAAAAAATATCATCTTCATCAAACATAGCTTCCCCAAGCTTGTGGCTTTGCATATCATTAGCATCATGGATATTCAAGGAATTCATACTAACACCATTGCAATCATGATCATCATTCAAATATTTAGTGCCAAACATTTTGTAGATTTCTTCTTCTAGCACTTGAGCACAATTATCCTTTCAATCATACTCACGAAAGATATTAAAAAGATGAAGCATATGAGACAAACTTAATTCCATTTTTTATAGTTTTCTTTTCTAAACTAAACTAGTGATAAAACAAGAAAATAAAAGACTCGATTGAAAGATCTAAAGATATACCTTCAAGCACTCACCTCCTCGGCAACAGCGCCATAAAAGAGCTTGATGTCTACTACACAACCTTCTTCTTGTAGACGTTGTTGGGCCTCCAAGTGCAGAGGTTTGTAGGACAGTAGAAAATTTCCCTCAAGTGGATGACCTAAGGTTTATCAATCCGTAGGAGGCGTAGGATGAAGATGGTCTCTCCCAAGAAACCCTGCAACCAAATAACAGAGAGTTTCTTGTGTCCCCAACACACCCAATACAATGGTAAATTGTATAGGTGCACTAGTTCGGCGAAGAGATGGTGATACAAGTGCAATATGGATAGTAGATAATAGTTTTTGTAATCTGAAATAATAAACACAGCAAGGTAGCAAGTGATAAAAGTGAGCGTAAACGGTATTGCAATGATGGTAAACAAGGCCTAGGGTTCATACTTTCGCTAGTGTAAGTTCCCTCAACAATAATATCATAATTGGATCACATAACTATCCCTCAACATGCAACAAAGAGTCACTCCAAAGTCACTAATAGCGGAGAACGAACGAAGAGATTATGGTAGGGTACGAAACCACCTCAAAGTTATTCTCTCCAATCAATCCATTGGGCTATTCCTATAAGTGTCACAAACAGCCCTAGAGTTCATACTAGAATAACACCTTAAGACACAAATCAACCAAAACCCTAATGTCACCTAGATACTCCAATGTCACCTCAAGTATCCGTGGGTATGATTATACGATATGAATCACACAATCTTAGATTCATCTATTCAACCAACACAAAGGACCTCGAGAGTGCCCCAAAGTTCTACCAAAGAATCACGACAAAAACATGTGCCAAACCCTATGCATAGGTTCATGGGCGGAACCCGCAAGTTGGTCACCAAAACATACATCAGGTGGCACGCGGTATCCCATTGTCACCACAGATATCCACAGCAAGACATACATCAAGTGTTCTCAAATCTTTAAAGACTCAATCCGATAAGATTACTTCAAAGGGGAAACTCAATTCATTACAAGAGAGTAGAGGGGGAAGAAACATCATGGGATCCAAATATAATAGCAAAGCTCGCGATACATCAAGATCATATCATCTCAAGAACACGAGAGAGAGAGAGAGAGATCAAACACATAGCTACTGGTACATACCCTCAGCCCCGAGGGAGAACTACTCCCTCCTCGTCATGGAGAGCACCGGGATGATGAAGATGGCCACCGGAAAAGGATTGCCCCCTCCGGCAGGGTGTCGGAACAGGGTCCCGATTGGTTTTTGGTGGCTACGGAGGCTTATGGCGGCGGAACTCCTGATCTATCTTGCATTCTGGAAGTTTTAGGTCACGTGGGTATATATGGGTGCAGGGAGGACGTCGGAGGAGCCACGGGGGTCCCACAAGATAGGGGGGCGCCTCATGTCTCCCCTGACATAGGGTCCAAGTCCATCAGGTGTGTTTCCTTCCAAAAATAACTTCTCCAGTTGATTTTGTTCCGTTTCGACTCCGTCTGATATTCCTTTTCTTCGAAACACTGAAATAGGCATAAAATAGCAAATCTGGGCTGGACCTCCGGTTAATAGGTTAGCCCCAAAAATAATATAAAAGTGGATAATAAATCCCAATATTGCCCAAAACAGTAGATAATATAGCATGGAGCAATCAAAAATTATAGATACGTTGGAGACGTATCAGCGTTCGCTGTAAAGGAACCATAAGCCGGGGTTTTAGCCCTTTCAGAATTTCCTGATTGCCTCTCTCAGCTTGACCATTGGATTGAGGATGAGCTACAGAAGAAACATCAAGCCGGATGTGCTCTCGCTGACAAAACTCTTCCATAGCCCCTTGGGACAGATTAGTGTCATTGTCTGTGATAATACTGTGTGGAAAACCGACACGGAAGAATACTTTTTTCATGAACTGAACCGCCGTGGCTGCATCACACTTACTCATAGGCTTCGCCTCAACCCACTTGGTGAACTTATCAACCGCCACCAGAAGATGTGTCTTTTTATCCTTAGACCTTTTGAAAGGTCCCACCATGTCAAGCCCCCAGACCGCAAACGACCAAGTGATTGGAATCATCCGGAGTTCCTCAGCCGGCACATGCGCTCGTCGTGCAAATTTTTGACATCCATCACATCTACTGACCAGATCTTCTGCATCAGCGTGAGCCGTCAACCAGTAAAAACCGTGATGAAATGCCTTGGCCACTAAAGATTTTGACCCGGCGTGATGACCACAATCGCCTTCATGGATCTCCCGAAGAATTTCTTGACCTTCTTCTGGGGAAACACATCGTTGAAACGCTCCGGAAACACTGCGATGAAACAATTCTCCATCAGAAATCGTCATGGACTTAGACCGCCGGGCTATCTGTCGAGCCAGGGTCTCGTCCACTGGCAACTCTCCCCGGGTCATGTAAGCCAAGAACGGCACTGTCCAATCTGGGATGACATGAAGAGCTGCTACCAACTGCGCCTCCGGGTCAGGAACAGCTAAATCTTCTTCTATGGGAAACTTGACAGAGGGGTTATGCAAAACATCCAAAAAGGTGTTGGGTGGCACCGGCTTACGCTGAGACCCCAGCCGGCTTAAAGCATCAGCTGCTTCGTTCTTTCGACGGTCAATGTGTTCCACCTGATATCCTTTAAAATATCCTGCAACAGCATCAACCTCTCGGCGATAAGCCGTTATAAGAGGGTCTTTGGAATCCCACTTGCCAGATACCTGTTGAACCACTAGATCTGAGTCACCAAGACATCTGACCCGGCTCAAGCTCATCTCCTTTGCCACTCGAAGACCATGGAGCAAGGCTTCATACTCTGCTGCGTTGTTAGTGCAAGGAAACATCAACCGTAACACATAACAAAATTTGTAACCTCGTGGGGAAGTTAACACGACTCCAGCCCCCGAGCCTTCCAATTGCCTGGATCCATCAAAATGAATAGTCCAATATGTGTTGTCTGGCTTCTCTTCTGGCATCTGCATCTCTGTCCAGCATTGATGAAGTCAACCAGGGCTTGAGACTTAATTGCACTACATGGACCATACTTCAACCCATGAGACCCAAGCTCAATTGCCCACTTGGCGACTCGCCCAGTGGCTTCTCTGTTTTGAATAATGTCTCCTAAAGGAGCAGAGCTAACCACAGTAATGGGATGTCCCTGAAAGTAATGCTTAAGCTTCCGGCTTGCCATGAACACCCCGTAAACAAGCTTCTGCCAATGTGGATATCGTTGCTTAGACTCAATTAGCACTTCACTGACATAATAAACCGGCCGTTGAACCGGATGCTCTTTGCCAGCCTCCTTGCGCTCTACCACAACAGCCACACGAACAGCCCGTGAGTTGGCAGCCACGTATAACAATAGCAGCTCTTTCTCAATTGGAGCAGCCAGGACCGGCGGCTCAGCCAGTTGTGCCTTCAGATTTTCAAAAGCAGCGTTCGCAGCATCGCTCCAAACAAAAGCATCCGTTTTCTTCATCAACTGATACAGAGGCATAGCCTTTTCCCCTAACCGGCTTATGAACCGGCTCAAAGTAGCCACACGACCCGCCAGCCGCTGAACATCATTGACGCATGTTGGTTTGGCTAGGGATGTAATTGCCTTGATTTTCTCCGGGTTAGATTCAATACCTTGGTTAGACACCAAAAAACCCAAGAGCTTGCCGGCTGGCACTCCAAAAATACACTTGGCCGCGTTAAGCATCATTTTGTGAACCCAGAGATTATCAAAAGTCTCCTTCAGGTCCGTGACCAAGGTTTCCTCTTCCCTGGTTTTCACCACTATATCATCCACCTAAGCATGAACATTGCGCCCAATTTGATTGTGAAGACAATTCTGCACACACCGCTGGTAAGTCGCCTGGGCACTCTTAAGCCCAAAAGGCATAAATACATAGCAGAAAGCTCCAAAAGGAGTTATAAAAGCCGTCTTCTCCTGATCCTTGACTTCCATCTTAATCTGATGATAACCGGAATAATCATCTAAGGAACTCAACCATGCGCAACCCGCCCTAGCATCAATGATCTGATCAATACGGGGGAGAGCAAAAGGATCAGCCGGACAAGCCTTGTTCATATCTGTGTAATCCACGCACAAACGCCAGGTGCCATTCTTATTGAGTACAAGCACCGGGTTAGACAACCAGTCAGGGTGAAAGACCTCCACAATGAACCCGACTGCCAAGAGCTGGGCCACTTCTTCCCCAATGGCCTTGCACCTTTCTTCATTGAACCGTTGAAAAACTGTCTGACTGGTTTGAACTTTGGATCGATGTTAAGAGTGTGCTCAGCAAGTTCCCTCGGGACACCCGGCATGTCTGAAGGTTTCCATGCAAAGATGTCCCGGTTCTCACGGATGAACTCGATGAGCGCGCTTTCCTATTTTGGATCCAAGTTTGCACTGATGATGAACTGTTTGGATGAGTCGCCAGGTATAAAGTAAACCATCTTGGTGTCATCAGCTGATTTAAATTTCAACTCCGGCTCATGCTCTGTTGTTGGTTTCTTTAACGACGTCATGTCTGCCGGGTCAACATGATGCTTGTAAATTTTTAACTCCTCGGTTGCACAAACAGATTCAGCATAGGCAGCATGACCTTCTTCACAATCCAAGGCTATCTTCCGGCTCCCATGTACTCTAATGGTGCCCTTATGACCCGACATCTTGAGCTGCAAATATACGTAACACGGCCGAGCCATGAACTTGGCATAAGCCGGTCGCCCAAACAGAGCATGATATGGGCTCTTGATCTTAACCACCTCAAAGGTTAATTTCTCCGTTCTGGAATCATACTCATCCCCAAAGGCTACTTCCAGCTCGATCTTACCAACTGGGTATGCCGACTTACCAGGTACCACTCCATGAAAAATAGTGTTGGATTGTTTAAGATTATTATCCGTCAATCCCATCCGGCGGAATGTCTCATAGTAGAGAATGTTGATGCTGCTGCCCCCATCCATGAGTACCTTAGTAAACTTGTATCCACCAACCTGAGATGCCACTACCAAAACCAAATGACCCGGATTATCAACTCGGGGTGGGTGATCCTCTCTGCTCCACACAATAGGTTGATCTGACCAACGTAGATAACGTGGAATTGCCGGCTCAACGGCATTGACGACCCTCTTGTGAAGCTTCTGGTCCCTCTTGCATAAACTGGTAGTAAATACATGATACTGTCCACTACTCAACTGTTTCGGGTTGCTCTGATAACCGGATTGCTGCTGCTGATTCCCTTGGCTGGGTTGCTGATTATATCCGCCTTGGTGACCAGGATGACCTTGACCGTGAAAACCTCCTCCACTTGAACCGGCGCCCGGGCCATGAAAGCCGCCGCCACCTGAACCACCACCTGGGCCGTGTCCCCCATCAAACATGTTTTAATTTTTAAATTCCTTCATGATCGTACAGTCCTTCCACAGGTGGGTGGCCGGCTTCTCGCGGGTGCCGTGTTTCGGACAAGGTTCATTCAACAGTTGCTCAAGGGTAGGGCCTGACTCGCCAGATCGAGGGGGCTGTCTGCCCTTGCGCCGCTGATTACCACCTTGTGTATTAGTATTAGCAACAAACTCATCAGCCTTATGTTTATTACCTCCCTGATTCGCCGGGTTATGTTGGTGACTCTTGCCGTTGCCGTTCTTCTTTCCCTTCATTATCTTTTCTTCGTCAGACACCGGGTCCTTGGTGGTATCAGAATCAGCGTACTTGACAAGAGCCACCATCAATGTTCCCATGTCATTACAGTCACGCTTAAGCCGCCCCGGCTTCTGCTTCAGAGGTTCAAAACGGCAATTCTTCTCCAACATTAAAACTGCCGAGCCGGCATCCATCTTATTAGGTGAATGTATTCACTAGTAGAAAACAGGGCTATGGTCCAGGCCGGCTCAGCCCATTAGTCCCGGTTCAGTGTAGAACCGGGACTAATGTGGGCATTGGTCCCGGTTCGTGAGCCCAGGGGGCCGGCCGGGCCACGTGGGCCATTAGTCCCGGTTCGTCTGGACCTTTTGGTCCCGGTTGGTGGGACGAACTGGGACCAATGGGCCTCGCTCCTGGCCCACCACCATTGGTCCTGGTTGGTGGCCTGAACCGGGACCAAAGGCTCCCCTTTAGTCCCGGTTCTTGCCACAAACCAGGACCAATGAGGTGCCATTCATACCGAGGCTTGGTATCATTATGCCGTTGGATCAATTGTTACCTTGGTTGCGATTATGATCGCATTTGTTTTCGCATTGAAATGTTTTACATAGTTTCAATGTATGGTTTAATTAATTAGATGCTCTGGAGAGCTATATGTTGTTAGATGAGAACTATGTATGCACTTTGGTTTTAATGTGATGATGAACTTCTATTAATTTGGACACTTAATTATATATAATGCACGCAGATGAACCGGCAATGGATGTACGGTGACAGACACACCCGCGAGTACATTAAGGGCGTGCATGAGTTTCTCGATGCGGCTGAGGCAAACAAGCAGAATGGTTTTATGTGTTGTCCATGCACTGAATGTGGGAATACGAGGTCTTACTCTAACCGGAAAATCCTTCACTCCCACCTGCTTTACAAGGGTTTCATGCCACACTATAATGTTTGGACGAGGCACGGAGAAATAGGGGTTATGATGGAAGACGGCGAAGAAGAAGAGTACGATGACAACTATGTGCCCCCTGAATACGGTGATGCTGCAACGGGGAGAGCTGGTGAAGATCAAGAGGAACCAGACGATGTGCCCAATGATGCTGCCACGGGTGAAGCTGCTGAATATCAAGAGGAACCAGACGATGTGCCCGATGATGATGATCTCTGCCGGGTCATTGTCGATGCAAGGACGCAATGCATTAGTCAAAAGGAGAAGCTGAAGTTCGATCGCATGTTAGAGGATCACAAAAAAGGGTTATACCCCAATTGCGAAGATGGCAACACAAAGCTCGGTACCGTACTGGAATTGCTGCAGTGGAAGGCAGAGAATGCTGTGGCTGACAAAGGATTTGAGAAGCTACTAAAAATATTGAAGAAGAAGCTTCCAAACGATAACGAATTGCCCGACAGTACATACGCAGCAAAGAAGGTCCTATGCCCTCTAGGATTGGAGGTGGAGAAGATACATGCATGCCCTAATGACTGCATCCTCTACCGCGGTGCATACAAGGATCTGAACGCATGCCCGGTATGCGGTGCGTTGCGGTATAAGATCAGACGAGATGACCCTGGTGATGTTGACGGCGAGCCCCTCAGGAAGAGGGTTCCTGCGAAGGTGATGTGGTATGCTCCTATAATACCACGGTTGAAACGTCTGTTCAGAAATGAAGAGCATGCCAAGTTGATGCGATGGCATAGTGAGAACCGAAAGAAAGATGGGAAGTTGAGAGCACCCCCTGACGGGTCGCAGTGGAGAAAAATCGAGAGAAAGTACTGGGATGAGTTTGCAAAGGACCCAAGGAATGTATGGTTTGCTTTAAGCGCGGATGGCATTAATCCTTTCGAGGAGCAGAGCAGCAATCACAGCACCTGGCCCGTGACTCTATGTATGTATAACCTTCCTCCTTGGATGTGCATGAAGCGGAAGTTCATTATGATGCCAGTTCTCATCCAAGGCCCTAAGCAACCCGGCAACGAAATTGATGTGTACCTAAGGCCATTAGTTGAAGAAATTTTACAGCTGTGGAATGGAAACGGTGTACGTACGTGGGATGAGCACAGACAGGAGGAATTTAACCTTAAGGTGTTGCTGTTCGTGACCATCAACGATTGGCCCGCTCTCAGTAACCTTTCAGGACAGACAAACAAAGGATACCACGCATGCACGCACTGTTTAGATGACACTGAAAGTATATACCTGGACAAATGCAGGAAGAATGTGTACCTGGGCCATCGTCGATTTCTTCCGACCAACCATCAATGTCGAAAGAAAGGCAAGCATTTCAAAGGCGAGGCAGATCACCGGAAGAAGCCCGCCATGTGCACCGGTGTTCACGTGCTTGCTATGGTCAATGATTTACACTACGTAATCTTTGGAAAGGGTCCCGGTGGACTAGCTGTTCCGAATGACGCTGAGGGACACGCACCCATGTGGAAGAAGAAATCTATATTTTGGGACCTACCCTACTAGAAAGACCTAGAGGTCCGCTCCTCAATCGACGTGATGCACGTGACGAAGAACCTTTGCGTGAACCTGCTAGGATTCTTGGGCGTGTATGGGAAGACAAAAGATACACCCGAGGCATGAGAGGACCTGCAACGTTTGCACGAAAAAGACGGCATGCCTCCAAAGCAGTATAAAGGTCCTGCCAGCTACGCTCATACGAAAGAAGAGAAAGAAATCTTCTTTGAATGCCTGCTCAGTATGAAGGTCACGACTGGCTTCTCGTCGAATATAAAGGGAATAATAAATATGCCAGAGAAAAAGTTTCAGAACCTAAAGTCTCATGACTGCCACGTGATTATGACACAACTGCTTCCGGTTGCATTGAGGGGGCTTCTACCGGAAAACGTTCGATTAGCCATTGTGAAGCTATGTGCATTCCTCAATGCAATCTCTCAGAAGGTGATCGATCCAGAAATCGTACCAAGGCTAAGGAGTGATGTGGCGCAATGTCTTGTCAGTTTCGAGCTGGTGTTCCCACCATCCTTTTCAATATCATGTCGCACGTCCTAGTTCATCTAGTCGACGAGATTGTCATCTTGGGGCCCGTATTTCTACACAATATGTTCCCTTTTGAGAGGTTCATGGGAGTCCTAAAGAAATATGTCCGTAACTGCGCTAGGCCAGAAGGAAGCATCTCCATGGGCCATCAAACAGAGGATGTTATTGGGTTTTGTGTTGACTTCATTCTTGGCCTTAACAAGATAGGTCTCCCTAAATCGCGGTATGAGGGGAGACTGACTGGAAAAGGCACTCTTGGAAGAGACTCAATAATATGCAGGGACGGATATTCTTGGTCTCAAGCACACTACACAGTTCTACAGAACTCCACCTTGGTGACACCGTATGTCGATGAACACAAGAACAGTCTGCGCTCCAAACACCCGGAGCAGTGCGACGACTGGATTACATGTGAACACATCAGGACTTTCAGCAGTTGGTTGGAAACACATCTCAGAGGTGACAACACTGTTTGTGATGAGTTGTACTTGTTGTCCAGGGGACCATCTTTGACTGTATTGACTTACAAAGGATACGAGATAAATGGGAATACATTTTACACGATCGCCCAAGATCAAAAGAGCACCAACCAAAACAGCGGTGTCCGCTTTGATGCAGCAACCGAGAGCGGAAAGGACACATATTATGGTTACATAGTGGACATATGGGAACTTGACTACGGACCTGATTTTAAGGTCCCTTTGTTTAAGTGCAAATGGGTCAATCTGTTAGGCGGCGTGGTACAGGTAGACCCACAGTAGGGAATGACAACAGTGGATCTGAAAAATCTTGGGTACACTGACGAACCGTTCGTCCTAGCCAATGATGTGGCACAGGTTATCTATGTGAAGGACATGTCTACCAAACCGAGAAAAAGAAAAGATAAGGAAGCGAATACATCATACGATGAGCCAAAGCGCCACATAGTTCTTTCAGGAAAAAGGGACATCCTGGGAGTGGACGGCAAGACAGACATGTCTGAAGATTATGAAAAGTTTCATGAAATTCCTCCCTTCAATGTCAAGGCTGACCCAAGCATCCTGATAAACAATGAAGATTATCCATGGTTACGGCGCAATAAGCAAATGACACAAGCGAACAAAAAGTGAAGACTTTCTCCCGCAATAAGCAAATGCTATGTGGGTGAAATTATGATACCATCCCAACTTTCAACTTTTTCAGAGTTCATTTGAAATGCTTTCATGTCTTATGGTTCGAAACTTTGATACTTCGAAAGTGATTGTCCATTTTGTACACGAAGTGCATCAAGTTTTTGTTGTAACCCTCTCTACTTTTTGGAACATGCTATGTGGGTGAAATGATGATACCATGCCAACTTTCAACCTTTTCAGAGTTCATTTTGAAATGCTTTCCAATTTCAGAGTCATTTAGCTCAAAGAATGAATTAATAGCAAACAGAATGAACTACAAAACTTTTATGAAAATAAAAACAATCAATTAAAATATTATGTTATGATCAACTAAAATAAAACTATAATATTCTTCAATAGCAAAAATAATATAATTTGTGTGACCTAAAATCAAACTATAAGTATTTAATTGTAAGTATAAATAAAAAATAAATAGCAAAGAAGAAAAAAAATTCTAATTTTATAGTAAAGTTATTCATAAACTAGTGATTCACACAAATTTTTAAAAATTCAAATTTAAAGTATTTAAAATTTAAAACTAATGGCACTAACAGAAAGTTTATAATTTTTGTGACCTAAAAGCAAAAAGAAATCACTAAAAAACTGTAAGTATTTAGTTTTAAGTAGAAATAAAAAATAAATAGAAAAAAATTCTAATTTTATAGTAAAGTTATTCATAAACTAGTGATTCACACAAATTTTTAAAAATTCAAATTTAAACTATTTAAAATTTAAAACTAATGGCACTAACAGAAAATTTATAATTTTTGTGACCTAAAAGCAAAAAGAAATCACTAAAAAACTGTAAGTATTTAGTTTTAAGTAGAAATAAAAAATAAAAAACCAAAAAATATAGAAATAAAAAAGAAAAAACCAAAAAAAATGCCACCTACTGGGCCTCCACGGCCTGAATACGACTAGAAACCCTACATGGGCCAGGATTCAGGCCCGCAGAAGGCCCAATAGGCCCACAGGCAAAGCAGTGTCAAATTAGGCCCATAGGCCTGCTGTTCAGAGGAGTTCGAGAGGGAGGAGGCAGCAGAGCTTATAAACTGGTGTTGGGCGCTGTCAACTAGCGATGTGGGACTAAACTTATGGGCGCGGGGCAGCACAAGGGTATTGGTCCCGGTTGGTGGCCCTAACCGGGACTAAAGGTGGCATTGGTCCCGGTTGGTGGCACCAGCCGTGACCATTGCCCCCCTTTAGTCCCGGTTGGTGCCACCAACCGGGACCAATGGGCTTCGCTTCCCGCCCTTTGGGCTGCCGAAAAGAGGCCATTAGTCTCGGTTTGTGGCACCAACCGGGACTAATGCCCACCTTTAGTCCCGGTTGCTGCCATGAACCGAGACTAAAGCCTCCTCTATATAAGGCCACACTTTGGAATTTTTCATTCTCATCTTGCAGTTGTCGCCCCTGACGCCGCCAGGCTGCCCCGACGCCGCCCCGCCCCCATCGTCACCGTCGCCCGCGACGCGCGCCGCCACGGCCCGCCCCCGTCGCCGTCGCCCTCGTCCCTGCCCCGACGCGCACCGCCCCGTCCCGCCCTCGCCGTCGCCCGCGCCGGCCCCTTGCCAGACGCCCGCCGCCCCTGCTACCGTCCCCGTCACCGCGTCCCCGAGCCGACCGTCCTCGTCGCCGGACTCCAGCCGTCGCCGCCCCCCTCAAAGTGAGCCCCCCTCTCGAGTGCCACTCTTGCGCCGCCCGAGCGCCCTTGCTCCGCCCCTGCTCCATGGTCGCCGCCGCCCGAGCGCCCCGGCTCCGCCCCTGCGCCCTTGCTCCGCCCCTGCTCCGCCGGCCCCGAGCGCCCGAGGAGAAGTAGAGGAGAGGAGAAGTGGAGCAGCAGCAACGCGCTATCCACTTTTCTGAATTTTTTGGAACAGGAGGAATTTTTTTGTCCATATAGAAGGTGTTTGATGAAATACTAGATGGCTTTGGGCATTTTTGGAATTTTTAAAAAGAATTTGTGGTGAGGTACTGATGCAAGACAAAGGCGATGGCAAAATTTCAGAATTTTTGGAGAGGTTTAGAATAGGTTTTCAACAAGTTATTTGAATCCGATTCAAATTTCATTTGAATGAAATTTGAAAATTTTGAACTATGGATCAGAATATGCTAAATATGTCAAGAATGCTTTTTTTATATGATGTTTTTTTTTTCATATATGTATTCATTTTTTTATTTAGGTTGTTAATTAGTAGATATCGATTTTAGGTTAGTGTAGAGGAAAAAGTAAAATAAGGAAAAGGAAGAAAAGAGGAAGAAGGAAGAAGAAGAAGAAGAAAAGGAAGGAGTTTGGAAAGGAAAATAAGAAGAGGAAGGCTTCTTTTTTTTCTTCGATCTTCTCCTCTATTTTGTTCATGGATATATGCTAAAGAAAACGAGGGGGGTGATAGATGATGATGAGGGGTCGAGAGTGGGACGAGAGGTCGAGAGGTGTCGAGGGGAGAAAAAATATGTTATCAGGGACGAGGGTCATCGAGGTGTCGAGAGAGGGATGAGGGGTCGAGAGAACTAAATAAGAAGAAGAAGAGGAGAGGAAGAAGAGGAGAAATAAATAAGAAGAAGAAAAAAGAAGGGGAAGAAGAGGGAGAAGAAGAGGAGAGGAAGAAGAGGAAGTCTTCTCCTCTATTCTTTCTTTTCTTCTTTTTTCTTCTTCTTCCTCTTTATTTTATCGGGAACGAGGGTCGTCGGGAGGTCGAGGAGCGGTAGAGGAGAAACCCTAAATAGAAAGTATCGTCGGTGTGAGATACATGTACCGTCGGTGTCGGACACTACACCCACATCCCACAAGTGGCACGGGCTTCGACGCCCACGTCACTTGTGGGACGTGGATGTAGTGTCCGACACCGAAGGCCACATGTATCTCACACCCACGAAACTTGCTAGCTATTTAGGGTTTCCTCTACCGAAAAGAAGAGGAGAAATAAATAAGAAGAAGAAAAAAGAAGAAAAAGAAGAGGAGAAGAAGAAAGGAATAGTGGAGAAGAAGAGAAAATAGAATATATTCTATTTTCTCTTTTCTCCACTATTCCTTTCTTCTTCTCCTCTTTTTTTTCTTCTTTTCTTCTTCTTATTCTTCTTCTTCTTCTTATTCTTATTAGCCGGAAGTAGAGAGAGGTTTCCTAGTGTCAAAGTATTGAAGAAATCCATGCCTTCATCATTAGCCGGAAGTAACCAAGGCATGTTGGTACGAAGTTCTGCAAAGTTGTTTTGGAATGGAGTCCCGGATAGAATAATCCGCCTTTTGGTACCAATTCAGCAAAGGCCTTCCAAATAGCGATATTCGGAAGGCTCTTGCTGAACTTTGTACCAAAAGGCGGATTATCCTATCTGGGAGTCCGTTCCAGGACAACTTTGAAGAGCTTCGTACCATCATGCACATGTTACTTTCGCCTAATGATGAAGACATGGTTTTGTTGAATCCTGAGACACTACGCAACCTCCCGACCCCTCGGCGATCCTATCGAACATGAGAGGAAGAAGAGGATAAAAAAAGAATAGATCTTCTCTATTCTTTCTTCTCCTCTTTTTTTCTTCTTCTTCCTCTTTTTTTTATCGGGAACGAGGGTCGTCGAGGGACATAGATGTAGTGTCGTCGTTGTCGATATATACCCCCTCCCGATAGCTTACTCTGATTAGGTAGCTAGTTCTACGTTTGGCACTAATATATCCATCTATCATGTTTGAATAATAATTGCCAAGTTGTAAATATTTGTAGAAACTATGGACACCGCCCTAGACGAAGCAACAAAAGAAGCGTTGTTGAGGGACATAATCGCAGAAGGAAGTGATGCCATCTCGTTGTTTCTCAACGAAACCGATGGTCTGGAAGGAGAGGGTGAACAAGCTGGCTACGGTGACCTAATGCCGGTGCAAGAAGAAGAACATGAGGACGGCTCCGGTGACCGAACCGAGTCCGGCCAGGTATATATATTAGTTAAGCCTATGCTGACTAGCTGATTGATGCATTCATTGTTTTGGTATGTACACATATTAATTAAGTCTTTGTTCTTTTTTCTAGCCCTCCGGATCGAGCACAACTTCGGTAAAGAGACGAGGCCCGAAGAAAAAGTTGAGCTCGGATGAAAAGTTTGAGATCATAGCAATCGCGCCCGACGGCCAACCTATTGAACCCCTCCGGACAAAGAGCGCATTTGTTGCTCAGTGCGGGGTTCTGGTTAGGGACAAGATCCCGATAAGCATCCAGCAATGGTTTAAGCCAGCTACAGAAGACCCTGAGGTCTCTTATGTCAATGATATGCAGAAAAATTATCTTTGGACTGAGCTGAAGTCAAATTTCACCCTACCGCCTGAGGATAATCCAGAGAACCCAGTTAAAGAGAAATTAATCAAGTCTTTTGCTCTGAAGAGGATGGCAGAACTATTCAGGAGGTGGAAGAAAGAGCTGAATAAGTTTGTCGAAAATAATGAGACACCAGAATTTAAGGGCAGATATGAGAATATCAGAGATCACTGGCCCGCATTTGTGGCCCACAAGGCATCGGAAAAGAGTAAGAAGATGTCGGCGACAAACAAGAAAAATGCTACGAAGAAGAAGCTTCACCATCGCACGGGGTCAGGTGGCTACCTCGTAGCCCGGCCTAAGTGGTCCAAGACTGAGAATGATCTGGTTCATAAAGGGATCGAACCAGAGACAATTAACTGGCCAGACCGTTGCCGGACTTGGTTCTTCGGGGCTGGCGGAACACTGGACCCTGTAACAGGGAAGTGCATTTGGACGAACGATCAAATGGACATACCAGTCAGTAAGCTTAAGCAGTATATCGAAGCAGCGCAGGAAGGGACGTTCTTTCCAGACAGAGAGAACGACGAGCTCACAATGGCCCTCGGGAATCCTGAGCACCCTGGACGGACACGAGGCACGCCAGGCTCCATTCCGTGGAAGGTTGGGTTTCCGGACGCAGGCGGTTACAAATCCCATGAGAGGAGGAAAAAAGTGCAGCATACCCAAATGCAGGCGCTGCAAGCAAGGGTAGACGCGATAGAGGAACGAGAAGCAAATCGCAGCAAACGTACTGCCGAAGCCTCCCCCGAAGCTACCCCGCCATCTCAGCGCAGAAGCAGCGTGGCTTCCACCGATCTGCTTCAGCCGGAGCATGCCTTGACGGCTCCTGCCAGCTATCCCGTGGATGCTATAACAGAGTCTTAAAATTGCCACCTTATGACGCAATGGATGAATTTGAAGGTCAAGGCGGCTGTTGGCTCTTTTTTTCCTACTGAACCCGGCGCAACTTTTCACTGCCGGCCGATTCCAGAAGGATATGCTAGGGTGATGGTGGATGAGATAACAGAGGGATTTGAGGACCTCCAGCTTGACCACCCTACCGGTGAAGGGGAGACTCGGCTGGGGTCTGCTCTGAAGACTCCATGCCTATGGTGGAAGGAGCTCATCAACCTTCCGAACTGGACGCCACCGCCTCCTCCTCCTCCGGCGAGTCAGGGCACTCCGCCTCCACCGCCTCCTCCTCCGACGAGTGACGATCAGGGCCCTCGGTCGGCTCCTTCTCCGGCGCGCGGCGGCACTCCGCCTCCTTCTCCGCCTGCGCCGACGCGCCCGAGCAGCCAGCCTCCTCCTTCTCCGCCTCGTCAGCAAGGGCGGAAGAGACCTGCCGCCACTCCAGCTGCTCTGGCGCGTCGTAGTCCTTCTCCTCCGCCTCTTAAGCAAGTAAAGAAGACAACCGCTACGTCTGCTCAGTCGGCGTCTAGCAGTACAACCAGAGGCGGGAGGACATACAGATTCGGTCCTTCTCTGAAGACTCCAGAGAAGTTACCATACGAGAGGACCCAAGAGGAGAACGCCGAGATCGCGCGAGAAGAAGTGAAGAAATTCTTTGAAGGGGTGAAAGCAAAGAAACATCCACCTCCGGAGGAGAAGGTAGATCGGGTGAAATTGAAGCGCACTCTGGCTGCCCTGACAAAACCACCGAAGTCTGATTCGTCGAAAGGAAACTATGACCGCATTATTGGAAAGGAATTTGCCGAAGCGGAGCGGTCGGGAAGTACTGTTAGTGATCAAAGGCTGAAAGAACGACGAGCTGGGAAACAAATTGCCCAGCTCGGCGAACAAGCGAAGCAATCGTGCCCCCCGCTCAAGGTGCCTAGCCACAACGTCGATAATGATCCGAGGATGGTGCCCGGTTATAGCAATCTTGCAGATTACCTGCCCGACGAAGTACATTATGAACCCATGGACGTGGAGATACAAAGATACGAGTACGGGAAGCCTCTCGTCAAAGATGAAAGATCTCTATCAACGATGATGCGAAGATTGCATGATTGGTACTTGAAAATCTGCAGAGACTCTGGGGGGAGGAGTACTTTGTATGCGAGAGTTAAACCGGAGCATGACCTCGTTGGAATTGATCTGTTGCCTGTTCCATTTGAGGAGTTCTATCAGTTCTTCAATCAATTGGCCCTCGATAAAACAACGGTCGCTTGCTACTGTCTGTAAGTAGTACTACTTCTGTCATTAAGTTTCTCTATATAGCTTAGCTCTTTCATTGCATGTATTTATAATCATCCTCACTATATTATGCAGATTGAAGATCGTCGAATTGAAGAAAAGACAAGTCGGTGATATTGGGTTCATTAACACATATCTCATAGATGCAACTCAGGTTAAACTTCATGCCACAGCTACCGAGGCCAGCTTGCTACGATCGTTCGTAATAAATCAAAACAAAGATATAATACTCTTTCCTTACAACTTCAGGTGAGTGTTACTGTCTTGTGCGTATTCGGTTTCCCTTATATATTAGTCAAGGTTATAGTAATGTAATTGATGAGTTATGCATGTGTGTGCAGTTACCACTATGTTCTCCTAGAGATTAAGCTTGAGCAGGGAGTAGTAACCGTCTTGGACTCTAAACGAAAAGATCCCAAGGAGTATGCGGACATGACTGAAATCCTCAAGAAGTAAGTTAAATCGATCATTATCCACCATATCAGCAACTTTGTTCATTTCCTGATATCAAGTAATTGTTTTCTTTGTCCGGCAGGGTTTGGAGAAAATTCACCAAAACAGTTCCGGGACTGCCGAAGGAGCTGGAATTTAGACACCCGAAAGTAAGTACTATAGTAGCATGTTCCGCGCATCTCCTAGTGATTCAAGCGCTAGTTTCATCAATACCATTTAGCATTCTTGCTTATCAGTTTGATTGACCTCTATTTCTTGTAAAGTGGTTGTGGCAGGAACAAGGGAATGATTTCTGTGGATACTACATCTGCGAGTCCATCCGCCACACGACCTGTGAGCGGGGCGGGTACTCTAACGAACAATATGAAGTACGTAAATAACAACATTCACAATTTTATTTTATTACCATCATTTGTGTTGAGTTTCATTCATATATATATATATATATATATATGTATTGACCCCCTTCTTCAAATTAGATGTTTCGGAAGCGGAATGAACTCCTAGCACCAGCTCGCATGCGAGCAATTCAAGAGGAATTGGCGGCATTCTTTCTTGACCACGTGATCCCTGAAGACGGAGAATTCTATGTGGACCCTGAGTCCGTATGATTACATTTGTAAGAGATAATTATTGTATATATGTAGCCGGTAGTGTCAGATAGATATATGAGAACTTGTTGTTCGACCAATCTCTCGGAGAAGGAGAGGTGGTCGATATCACTTCTCTCTGTATATATGCATATATGTTCATGACGATCTTCTGTTTCCTTCGTTTGCTTACTAGCTAGCTAGCGTGTCTAGTCCTCTCTATATACGTATGTATAGTACGTAGCGTCGACCAAGCACGGACATAAGAGAGGACACTTCTCTCTATTAATTATAACTAGCTAACACAATATATGAAACACCTAAATTAACCCCGCAAAACCCCCAACCCCCCCCCCCTTCAAAAAACAAAAACCCCAGCCACAGAAGTGCTGATGCGTGGATGCCTATTGGTCCCGGTTGGTGCCACCAACCGGGACCAAAGGGTCTCCTGACTGGGCTCTGCGCAATGCCCACGTGGAGGGCCTTTAGTCCCGGTTCTGGATTGAACCGGGACTAAAGGGGGGAGGTATTAGTACCGACACTTTAGTCCCGGTTCCGGAACCGGGACTAAAGGCCCTTACGAACCGGGACTATAGGCCCTTTTTCTACCAGTGATTATCTCCTTGACCCGGCGCACCCAATGGGTTGTAGATTCACCATCCTCTTGCTTGCAATTGTTCAGGTCCACAATCAACATTGGCTGCTTACACGTGTCCTTAAAGTTCTGGATGAACCGCGCTTTCAACTCTGCCCATGAACCGATAGAATTGGGTGGCAATCCCTTCAACCAAGTCCGAGCTATTCCATCCAACATCATAGTAAAATACTTGGCCACTGCAGCGTCGCTAACCTCCAATAGTTCCATAGCCATCTCATAACTCTCAATACAAGCCACCGGCTGTAGGTCAGCCGTGTAATTAGGCACCTTACGAGGCCCCTTGAAATCCTTGGGCAACCGCTCATTGCGTATGGCTGGTACTAGGCAAGGCACGCCTCCGGTTCTTGTGGCCACTCCTGCCTCAACCGAGGTTGCTGGATAGCGGGAAAGGTTTGGTGAGCCGCCTGCTCTGCCGCTATCTGAGCTGCTCGTTCCGCCTCTTGACGAATCTTCTCTTGATCCGCCAAGTTAAGGGCTCCAGCCCGCACCGGCTCATGCCTATATGGCCGGTTGTGGCGTTGAGCATTACTTGACACTACGGACTCCATGTGCCTACTGTAACTCGGGATCTAGCTTGGGTGAGGAGTTGAATGAATCCTGTCTCGACTGTAGGAGTATGCATCCTACTGGGCCAGAGCTGTCTGAAGTAGTCCCCTTACCCTCCGGGTTTCAATTGCTGCTGGCGAGTCGTCTTCCATTGGGAGAGCCGCCAAACGAGCCGACGCTGCGATGAGATTTTCCATAGGGTTGGAGAAGTGACCCGGAGGTGTTGATACATAACGAGGAGGAGCTATATTTATGCGAGGTGGCTCCATGGCGCGTGGCTGAACTGGTGCACCGGGTGTCGTGACCCGGTTTGCTTCCGGCGGGTTGCTCCCCCCAGCCCCGGGTGTATGGAACAGGTTCCTCGGATCCAGCGTTAGAGGTAGACGCGACTGAGTTTTCTGATGCCTCCTCCTCATGACCTCATTTGATGCATTAAGATCCACCGAGAGCCGGAAAGTTTCTGCTTGAAGTTGCTGAGCACGAGCATCCAGAGCTGCTCGTTCTGCTGCCATCCGGGTTTCCTCTGCGGCTAGATTTTCCTTAGCTTGCACCATCTCCTCTCGCACGCGTGCTACTTCTACGTCATGCCGGGCTTTATCCACCGGTTCTACCACAGTGGTTAACAGAGTCGTCAGCCTATCCATGAGGTCCATTAGAATCTGAGCCGGGGCGCGCGCGGGGTCTCCTGACCCAGCTGCTGCCGACCCGGTAGCTGCTGCTGTCGCTGCGGTGGAGTTCTGCCCGGGCTGCGTCCCCGCCATGAAGACTCCAACCCAATTCGGCGGCTCAAGGGGGTCCGGAATACTGCTGCCATCAGAACAACCCCCGAGCATGCCGTCTTGCAGCTGGTACAACGAGTTCATCTCACCTGTTGATGAAGCAATATCAGAGCAGACGGCTGTGTCCCCGCCTTCCACCGATCCTTCGGAGTATTCACCGCCATGGATGCAGCCTACGAAGGCATGTTTCACGACAAATTGAACACGGGTGGTCCTGGCGCGCTGAGCTGTTTCGATGAGGTTGGTGTGGTCATCCGGCTCAGGGCCCGACTCGCCGATATGGCCGATGAAGACGTGAATGCCACCGAAGGGGACCCGGTACCCGTACTCGATTGAGCCGGCCTCGAGGTCCTAGCCTTCGTTGTCGATGTAGAGCTTGCCGCGACGACTCTTGGTCATCCGGCCCACAGCGTATCCCTTGAGCCCTTCTAAGTTGCCCTTCAAGAACTCAAATCCACCATGCGCTGGCCCCACGGTGGGCGCCAACTGTCGTGGAATTGTCACGACAGATGTCCTAGAGCAAGGACTTAGTCATAGGGGCATCGCACTAGGAAGCTTAAAGGGGTTAATCGGGACAAAGGACACGAGAGGGTTTTTATACTAGTTCGGCCCCTTACGATGAAGGTAAAAGCCTACGTCTATTTGGGATTGGTATTACTGGGATTTCGATCACCAAGAGGCTCAACTCGCTGGCTTGGTTCTCGATTTTGTTGTTTCTTGCCTAAACCGCCACCGGGTCGTCCCCTTATATACATGGGTTGACGCCTGGCGGCCTACAGAATCCCGGCCGGCTCATAATCGTGTCCGGCTCGGTGACTTCCTTTACATGCCTTTCTTTACAAGTCTTTCCTTACATACGGCGGTTTACAATATCGGGCCTTAAGCTGGCCCCAGGCCTTTGGGCCTTCTATATGCTTAATAAACTATCATATTGAATGTATATTGGGCTTCTTATGTAACCGCTATTAGGGTTGACCCGGCCCCTCCTGGGCGGGTCATACTGGTAGTAATATCCCCAACAAAATCTGAGATTCATGAAAACATAAAAAGTAGTCAGATTATCTATGGAATGCATTGTGGATTCAACTCGGAGAGTGTCTCCCTATAAACCCCTGCATATGCAAAGTTCATCTCCCCAACCGTGCTGACCAGACCACACACAGAAATACAAACCCCTTATGTCTCTATAACAGGTAGGCACACATTTCAAAACTGAAGTAGGAACATTAGAATCATATGAAATTCGTATTTGAACAAATAAACTAAGCAATTATGAGTGGCGTAATGTTTAGCTTCAAGGGTGGAGAGTTGGTAGTGCGACACAAAGCAAGTAGGCAGATTGTATTCCATGTAAAAGATGGAAACCTATGTAAATGCTGGAAATGACACTTTCTTTCTATACAATGCAGTGTTCGTTACCCACACATGATGGAAGAGATCACATAGATAAATACTATTCACTCATGTGTATGGTTCTAGTATTTAGAAATAGGGTGGTCCACCCTAAAAGAATATCGACAACAAATATGACAAGGTAAGCATAGATGTAGTGAATCAATCATTTACTTGTGAGCTTACTAGGACAAGTATGCAGAATTGTAACTGCAGTAAGAGACCGTCCAAAATCTGAATGAAGAAGTTTGTCTAGCACTTATTGTTTGCAACTAATCGACATGAATAATTGGATATTATATCGAATGAGTAAGAAAGACAAGTAAAATTGTCAACAAACCTGGCTTGCAGTAGTAATCTGCGTCAATGTCACTACGACCAACAATCCAAAATGACTAGTTTCTGTTCTGAGGGCCGGAATTTTGAAAACCCTATGAACTTTAGAGGTACTAAAGATTACCGAAATACATATGAACCATTAAGTGTAGGTAGCACTGAGCACACAACAAACCCTAATGACAGTCCTGCCTAATGAGTAATGAATCAATTAGAAAATGGGTGATGAGGAGTGGCTGCTGAGTGTTGAGGACGTATCTCAGGATAAATCAGGTTGGCTTGGTGGGTGTTGCACGCCTGAGCCCTGAACGGACTAGGAAGGTAGGCACGGCGGCGTCCCGGGCAGCGGTGACGCTGTTGGGCGAGCGGCTCCTGGCCTCTTGTTAGTCCGGCGTCTCCTAGAGTCATGCTGTCCCGGGACGGCAAGTCGCCAGCGAGGCAGGCGGCTGGGGGCGAGTAGAGATCGGAAGCGCGCAACAGAACAGAGGAGAATCGGGGCCTGGGAGGACCCAAAATCCTAGGGTGGGTCGGCCCACCGTGGGCACCCTGTAGAGATACACACCCGAGCGGTGAACATGCATTTTTGAAACTAATTTAGGAACATTTAGCTGACCAATTAAACAACTCTATTTTAATAATATCATATTCGTATTTGAACAACTAAGCTTGTTTAGCTTGATGGGTGGAGCAGTGTTATTATGACACGAAGCACGTATTCTGATCGTATAGTGATCATAAAAGGGGGAAACTCTAAGCATATATTTTTAGCAAAAGAGGGTTTCCCCTCCGATTTCTATTAAAGAAACCACAACGGAACCAACATCATCAATTAAACCCTAAGCATGATCAATTAGATTGTATTATGGCTGTGCCATGGCAGATTTGAAGCTGCAAACCGGAGAAATGATATTTAGCATCCATTGTTTGCTTCAAACTAAGAAGTGAATTCTAAGAGCTAAAAAGAAAGTAGAGTAACCAAGTTAAGATCTATTTTCTGGTTGAGATCAAAAAGTTGAGGAGATATGAAGTACCACCTCTCTTGCGGCCCCGTGCAGGCATCGGGGGTGCGATGGCTGTCGGTGGCGTTGAAGCAGATCTGCGACGGTAGACGGGTGCATCAGGGGATAAGTCCCATTGCGGTGGAAGAGAAGGTCGTGTGAGCGGCCCCGGCAAAGAGGACGACGGTGCCAATGAAGCGAGAGGACGCGATGCAAGGCTATTGGTCCGCCGTCGTGGATGAGAAACGTCCATCTCTAGCAGTGGACGGCGCGGTCTTGGTAGGCGCTCCAGCATGGCGGAGGACGGTGGCGATGGATGTGGTGGAGGACGGCGGCGATGGATGGGGTGGTGGACGGAGGCTGGTGTGGGGATGGGGTGTTCTAGCGCGGACAGTGTATGAATGGGAAAATGGAGGGAGAGGTACGGGGAACCATGTTTTTGGGACGCGCCTGTCTGAAATATGGGAAAGTTATGAACTTAGACCCCGTTTAAAATTTGGACGTCTCGTCGGTTGGGGATAGGACGGTAATCTCGCATCTCGCCAATATTTGCCCACAGCGATTTCGATCGAGGAGAGGGTGGTTGGCGCCCATGGTTGGCGCCCACGGTGTATGAACGGGGCTGGCAGGTAGGGCAGTTGTGTCACGTCTGAGTGAAGTTACAAACTTGCCCCTATTGAAAATATTTGCCTACATCGATTTCGGCCGAGTCGAGTTTGTTTGGCCGCCCACCGTGTATGAATGGGGAATAGAGGGAGAAACAGAGGTCTTTTGGACGAGCTTGAATCAAATGAGTTTTGCCGCCCATGTTTGACGCCCACCGTGTCGGAATGGGCTCAGAGGCGGTCGTGTCATGTCTAATTGAAGTTACTAACCTACCCCTATTTAGAGCAGCGGAAATCGGGCCGATGGATTGTCTGTGTAATGGGTAGACAGTAATTTCCATCTCCCAAACACTTGGCTTCGAGCAGCCGACGTGGGAGTGGACATTTTGCTGCTTCTTTCGAATTTTGGGACAATAAGCATCCATGT
Source organism: Triticum urartu (assembly GCF_056163025.1). NCBI lineage: Eukaryota > Viridiplantae > Streptophyta > Magnoliopsida > Poales > Poaceae > Triticum > Triticum urartu. The sequence goes on along the minus strand of NC_141878.1, from coordinate 56,568,698 downwards.
TTACCCTGGCAACTAAATTCAAATCCATTTTGTATTCCTATATGAATCTTTATAAATCATTCTATGTGTTTTTATATATCTTCAAAAGGACGACAAAGATGTATTCCATTGTCATATATGAATATGGTTTACAAATGCCGATACTCAAATTCAGAAACTAGAATCCAATTTAAGGTGAATTCGAATATTTAGAACACTTCATGTCCAACTCAAATGTCACACGCAGCATAATGCGTACTCCCATTTAGATATGCACACAAGCGATGTATCACGATTCAAATACCGAGTCAATCAACCAAGAATGTATAGAACTAACAGACATATAAACACTTATAGAGTATATGGATCAATAATATCAACTAACATACATAAGCCAGGCCGTTGTACTTTTTTTGGCTACAACAGCATCCTTTTTTAGCCAGCATCTTGGCCCTTTCCGATGCGTGCCACTTATGGTCCATCTATACTACTACTAGTGCTGAATGCACATTCAGCCCAATTGGCATATTTGTAGGTCTGGCACAGCAATCCAAATGAAATGTCTCCGAGTCTTATCAATTAATACAGACTTGTGCTCAAGTAAAATTACAAACCAAAAAAACAATTATTACATGATCTCTAAAACAAATGGTTTGATTGATTACATGAACAGACAACACAAAGGTTATTGAGCTATGCAAAGAACATTTCACCTATGATTTACCAAGTAGGAATTTAATTTCCTTTTTTCCTTCAGGACTTTAACAATCTGGTCAGTCTCAGCTTGCTTCATTTTGAAATCCACCAAATATTTAATGGTTGTCTTGAGTACTGCTACGTCTTGAGCTTGCGTTGGTTTTCCCTGAAGAGGAAGGGATGATGCAGCAGAGTAGCGTAAGTATTTCCCTCAGTTTTTGAGAACCAAGGTATCAATCCAGTAGGAGCCCACGCTCAAGTACATCGTACCTGCACAAAGCGATAGCTAGTCACAACCAACGCAATTAGGGGTTGTCAATCCCTTCATGGTCACTTACGAGAGTGAGCTCTGATAGATACAATATCTTTGGTATTTTTGGTATAAAGATGCAAAGTAAAAAGTAAAGCAAGATTAAAGTGATGGAGATTGATATGATGAGAATAGACCCGGGGGCCATAGGTTTCACTAGTGGCTTCTCTCAAGAGCATAAGTATTCTATGGTGGGTGAACAAATTACTGTTGAGCAATTGACAGAATTGAGCATAGTTATGAGAATATCTAGGCATGATCATGTATATAGGCATCACGTCCGTGACAAGTAGATCAAAACGATTCTGCATCTACTACTATTACTCCACTCATCGACCGCTATCCAGCATGCATCTAGAGTATTAAGTTAAAAACAGAGTAACGCCTTAAGCAAGATGACATGATGTAGAGAGATAAATTCATGCAATATGAAATAAACCCCATCTTGTTATCCTCGATGGCAAGGATACAATACGTGCCTTGCTGCCCCTTCTGTCACTGGGTAAGGACACCGCAAGATCGAACCCAAAGCTAAGCACTTCTCCCATGGCAAGAACTACCAATCTAGTTGGCCAAACCAAACGGATAATTTGAAGAGACTTGCAAAGATAACCAATAATACATAAAAGAATTCAGAGAAGATTCAAATATTATTCATAGATAGACTTGATCATAAACCCACAATTCATCGGTCTCAACAAACACACCGCAAAAAGAAGATTACATCGAATAGATCTCCATAAGAGAGGGGGAGAACTTTGTATTGAGATTCAAAGAGAGAGAAGAAGCCATCTAGCTACTAACTATGGACCCGAAGGTCTGAGGTAAACTACTCACACTTCATCGGAGAGGCTATGATGATGTAGAAGCCCTCCATGATGACGGCCCTCTTCCGGTGGAGCTCCAGAACAGGCCCCAAGATGGGATCTCGTGGATACAGAAAGTTGCGGCGGTGGAATTAGGTTTTTGGCTCCTGTTCTGATCGTTTGGGGGTACGTGTGTATATATAGGAGGAAGAAGTACGCCGGAGGAGCAACGAGGGGCCCACGAGGCAGGGGGGCGCGCCCTAGGGGGGGCGCCCCCACCCTCGTTATCGCCTCTTTTGTTCCTTGGAGCAGGGTCCAAGTCTCCTGGATCACGTTCGGTGAGAAAATCACGTTCCCGAAGATTTTATTCCGTTTGGACTCCGTTTGTTATTCTGTTTCTTCGAAACACTGAAATAGGCAAAAAACAGCAATTCTGGGCTGGTCCTCCGGTTAATAGGTAAGTCCCAAAAATAATATAAAAGTGGAAAATAAAGCCCAATATAGTCCAAAACAGTAGATAATTCCTGCTCGTCCTCGAGTAGGTAAATGATAAAAAGAGAATTTTTGATGCGGAGTGCAACTTGGCATAATTTCAGTGCAAATCTTCTTAATTGTGGTATGAATATTCAGATTAGAAAGATTCAAGACAAAAGTTTATATTGACATAAAAAATAATAATACTTCAAGCATACTAATAAAGCAATTATGTCTTCTCAAAATAACATGGCCAAAGTAAGTTATCCCTACAAAATCATATAGTCTGGCTATGCTCCATCTTCACCACACAAAGTATTTAAATCATGCACAACCCCGATGACAAACCAAGCAATTGTTTCATACTCTAACTTTTTCAAAACATTTTCAATCTTCACGCAATACATGAGCGTGAGCCATGGATATAGCACTATAGGTGGAATAGAATGGTGGTTGTGGAGAAGACAAAAAGGAGAAGATGGTCTCACATCAACTACGTGTATCAACGGGCTATGGAGATGACCATCAGTAGATATCAATGTGAGTGAGTAGGGATTGCCATGCAACGGATGCACTAGAGCTATAAGTATATGAAAGCTCAAAAAGAAACTAAGTGGGTGTGCATCCAACTTGCTTGCTCACAAAGACCTAGGGAAATTTTTGAGGAAGCCCATCATTGGAATATACAAGCCAAGTTCTATAATGTAAAATTCCCACTAGTATATGAAAGTGATAACATGAGAGACTCTCTACTATGAAGATCATGGTGCTACTTTGAAGCACAAGTGTGGTAAAAGGATAGTAACATTGTCCCTTCTCTCTTTTTCTCTCATTTTTTCGGCCTTTTCTCTTTTTTTATGGCCTCCCCCTTTTTTTTATTTGGGCTTCTTTGGCCTCTTTTTTATTTTATTTTATTTTTCGTCCAGAGTCTCATCCCGACTTATGGGGGAATCATAGTCTCCATCATTCTTTCCTCACTGGGACAATGCTCTAATAATGATGATCATCACACTTCTATTTTTCTTATAAATCAACAATTACAACTTGATACTTAGAACAAAATATGACTCTATGTGAATGCATCCGGCGGTGTACCGGGATATGCAATATGACAATGATGGATGTGTCATGAGCGGAACGGTGGAAAGTTGCATGGCAATATATCTCGGAATGGATATGGAAATGCCATAATAGGTAGGTATGGTGGCTGTTTTGAGGAAGGTATATGGTAGGTGTATGATACCGGCGAAAGGTGCGCGGTATTAGAGAGGCTAGCAAAGGTGGAAGGGTGAGAGTGCGTATAATCCACGGACTCAACATTAGTCATAAAGAACTCATATACTTATTGCAAAAATCTAGAAGTTATCAAAGCGAAGTATTACACACATGCTCCTAGGGGGATAGATTGGTAGGAAAAGACCATCGCTCGTCCCCAACCGCCACTCATAACGAAGACAATCAATAAATAAATCATGCTCTGACTTCATCACATAACGGTTCACCATACGTGCATGCTACGGGAATCACAAACTTTAACACAAGTATTCTTTAAATTCACAACTACTCAACTAGCATGACTTTAATATTATCACCTCCATATCTCAAAACAATTATCATGCTTCAATCTTTTCTTAGTATTCAACACACTCAAAAGAAAGTTTCACAAATCTTGAATACCAAGCATATTATTATTAAGCAAATTACCATGCTATTAAGAGACTCTCAAAATAATTTAAGTGAAGCATGAGAGATCAATAGTTTCTTTCAAACGAATCCACCACCGTGCTCTAAAAGATCTAAGTGAAGCACATAGAGCAAAATTATAGCGCTCAAAAGATATAAGTGAAGCACATAGAGCAAAATTATCTTAGCTCAAAAGATATAAGTGAAGCACGTAGAGTATTCTATCAAATTTTAATTCATGTATGGCTCTCTCAAAAAGTGTGTACAGCAAGGATGATTGTGTCATAGTAAGACACAAAGATACAAATAATACAAGACGCTCCAAGCAAAACGCATATCATGTTGGTGAATAAAAATATACCTCCAAGTAAATTACCGATGGAAGTGGACAAAAGAGGGGATGCCTTCCAGGGCATCCCCAAGCTTTGACTTCTTGGTGTCCTTGGATTATCTTGGGGGAGCCATGGGCATCCCCAAGCTTAGGCTCTTGCCACTCCTTGTTCCATGATCCATCAAAAGAATTCACCCAAAACTTGAAAACTTCACAACACAAAACTCAAAATAGAAAACTCGTGAGCTCCTTTAGCGAAAGAAAACAAAAGACCACTTCAAGGTACTGTAATGAACTCATTCTTTATTTATATTGGTGTTAAACCTAATGTATTCCAACTTATCTATGGATTATAAACTATTTTACTAGCCATAGATTCATCAAAATAAGCAAACAACACACGAAATACAGAATCTGTCAAAAACAGAACAGTCTGTAGTAATCTGTAGCTAGCGCAAGATCTGGACCCCCAAAAATTCTAAAATAAATTTCTGGACGTGAGGAATTTATCTATTAATCATATGAAAAAATAATTAACTAAATATCACTCTTCAAATAAACATGACAGCAGTTCTCGTGATCGCTAAAGTTTCTGTTTTTTTACAGCAAGTTCAACAAGACTTTCCCCAAGTCTTCCCAACGGTTCTACTTGGCACAAACACTAATTAAACACAAAAAACACAACCAAAACAGAGTCTAAATAATTTATTTATTACTAAACAGGAGCAAAAAGGCAAGGAATAAAAATAAAATTGGGTTGCCTCCCAACAAGCGCTATTGTTTAACGCCCCTAGCTAGGCATAAAAGCGAGGATAGATCTAGGTACTGCCATCTTTGGTAGGCAATCCATAAGTGGCTCTCATGATAGTTTAATATTGTAATTTTATTTTCTTTCTTGGAAAGTGTTCCATGCCATTTTTTAATGGAAATTGAAATCTAATATTCCCTTCCTTCATATCAATAATCGCACCAACCGTTCTAAGGAAAGGTCTACCAAGAATAATAGGCAAGAAGGATTGCAATCTATATCAAGAACAATGAAATCTACGGGCACATAATTCCTATTTGCAACAATAAGAACATCATTAATACTTCCCATAGGTTTCTTAATAGTGGAATCTGCAAGATGCAAGTTTAGAGAGCAATCATCAAAATTACGGAAATCTAGTAAATCACACAAAGTCTTGGGAATAGTAGAGACACTAGCACCCAAATCACACAAAGCATAAAACTCATGATCTTTAATTTTAATTTTAATAGTTGGTTACCACTCATCATAGAGATTTCTAGGGATAGAAACTTTCAACTCAAGTTTTTCTTCATAAGATTGCATCAAGGCATCAAAAATATGTTCGGTGAAGGCTTAATTTTGACTATAAGCATGTGGAGAATTTAGCACGGATTGCAACAAGGAAATACAATCAATTAAAGAGCAACATTCAAAATTAAATTCCTTGAAATCCAATATAGTGGGTTTAGCAACATCTAGATTTTTATTTCTTTCAATCCCACTTTCGTCAATTTCATCATTAAGATCTAAATACTCCGAATTTTTAGAACGCCTTCTAGGTAAAGGAAGATCATATTCAGTTTCATCAAGATTCATATTGCAAAAAAAAGATTTAATAGGGGACACATCAATAACTTTTAGATCTTCATCTTGATTTTCATAGGTATTGGAAGAACATGCTTTAGTAAAGGCATCTTTGGAAGCATGCATCCTAGCAGTTCTTTCCTTGCACTCATCAATGGAAATTCTCATGGCTTTGAGAGACTCATTGATATCATGCTTAGGAAGAATAGATCTAAGCTTTAAAGAATCAACCTCAAGAGAAATTCTATCAACGTTTGTAGCCAAATCATCAACTTTAAGCAATTTCTCCTCAAGCAAAGCATTAAAATTCTTTTGTGAATTCATAAAATCTTTAACACTATTCTCAAATCCAGAGGGCATCTTATTATAATTTCCATAAGAGTTGTTGTAGAATTACCATAATTATTAGAAGGATTACTAGGATATGGCCGAGGATTAAAATTCCCTCTATAAGCGTTGTTACGAAAATTATTCCTATCAACAAAATTTACATCCATAGATTCATTGTTATTTTCAATCAAAGTAGACAAAGGCATATCATTAGGATCAGAAGAAACACTCTTAGTAGCAAATAATTTCATAAGTTCATCCATCTTTCCACTCAACACATTAATTTCTTCTATCGCATGCACTTTTTTATTAGAAGATCTTTCAGTTTGCCATTGAGAATAATTAACCATAATATTATCTAGGAGTTTAGTAGCATCTCCTAAAGTGATTTCCATAAAAGTGCCTCCTACGGCCGAATCTAAAAGATTTCTAGAAGCAAAATTCAATCCGGCATAAAATTTTTGTATGATCATCCACAAATTCAAGCCATGAGTAGGGCAATTACGTATCATTAATTTCATTCTCTCCCAAGCTTGTGCAACATGTTCATGATCAAGTTGTTTAAAGTTCATAATATCGTTTCTAAGAGAGATGATCTTAGCGGGAGGAAAACACTTAGAGATAAAATCATCTTTGCACTTGTTCCATGAATCAATACTATTCTTAGGCAAAGATGAAAACCAAGCTTTAGCACGATCTCTAAGCGAAAAAGGAAATAGCTTCAATTTAACGACATCATTATTGACATCTATTTTCTTTTGCATATCACATAAATCAACGAAGCTATTCAGATGAGTAGCGGCATCTTCACTAGGAAGGCCGGCGAATTGATCTTTCATAACAAGATTCAACAAAGAAGTATTAATTTCACAAGATTCAGCATCGGTAAGAGGAGCAATCGGAGTGCTAAGGAAATCATTATTGTTGGTATTGGTGAAGTCACACAATTTAGTAGTATCTTGAGCCATCGCGACAAGCAAGCAATCTAACACACGAGCAAACGAAAGCAAATGGGCAAAAAGAGGCAAATAGAGAGGGAGGATAGGGAGAGAGAGGGCGAATAAAACAGCAAGGGTGAATTGGGGGGGGGAGAGGAAAACGAGAGGAAAATGGCAAATAATGTAATGCGAGAGATAGGGATTGTGATGGGTACTTCGTATGTTGACTTTTTGCGTAGACTCCCCGGTAACGGTGCCACAAATCCTTCTTGCTACGCCTTGAGCTTGCGTTAGTTTTCCCCGAAGAGGAAGGGATGATGCAGCAGAGTAGCATAAGTATTTCCCTTAGTTTTTGAGAACCAAGGTATCAATCCAGTAGGAGCCCACGCTCAAGTCCCTCCTACCTGCACAAATCGATAGCTACTCGCAAACAACGTGATTAGGGGTTGTCAATCCCTTCACGGTCACTTACGAGAGTGAGATCTGATAGATATAATATTTTTGTTATTTTTGGTATAAAGATGCAAAGTAAAAAGTAAGGCAAGATTAAATTGATGGAGATTGATATGATGAGAATAGACCCGGGGGCCATAGGTTTCACTAGTGGCTTCTCTCAAGAGCGTAAGTATTCTACGGTGGGTGAACAAATTACTGTTGAGAAATTGACAGAATTGAGCATAGTTATGGGAATATCTAGGCATGATCATGTATATAGGCATCACGTCCGTGACAAGTAGATCGAAATGATTCTGCATCTACTACTATTACTCTACTCATCGACCGCTATCCAGCATGCATCTAGAGTATTAAGTTAAAAACAAAGTAACGCCTTAAGCAAGATGACATGATGTAGAGAGATAAATTCATGCAATATGAAATAAACCCCATCTTGTTATCCTCGATGGCAACGATACAATACGTGCCTTGCTGCCCCTTCTGTCACTGGGTATGGACACCGCAAGATCGAACCCAAAGCTAAGCACTTCTCCCATGGCAAGTACCAATCTAGTTGGCCAAACCGAACGGATAATTCGAAGAGACTTGCAAAGATAACCAATCATACATAAAAGAATTCAGAGAAGATTCAAATATTATTCATAGATAGACTTGATCATAAACCCACAATTCATCGGTCTCAACAAACGCACTGCAAAAGGAAGATTACATCGAATAGATCTCCACAAGAGGGGGAGAACTTTGTATTGAGATTCAAAGAGAGAGAAGAAGCCATCTAGCTACTAACTATGGACCCGAAGGTCTGAGGTAAACTACTCACACTTCATCGGAGAGGCTATGATGATGTAGAAGCCCTCCATGACGACGGCCCTCTTCCGGCGGAGCTCCGGAACAGGCCCCAAGATGGGATCTCATGGATAAATAAAGTTGCGGCGGTGGAATTAGGTTTTTGGCTCCTGTTCGGATCGTTTGGGGGTACGTGTGTATATATAGGAGGAAGAAGTACGCCGGAGGAGCAACGAGGGGCCCACGAGGCAGGGGGGCGTGCCCTAGGGGTGGCGCCCCCCACCCTCGTGACCGCCTCTTTTGTTCCTTGGAGCAGGGTCCAAGTCTCCTGGATCACGTTCGGTGAGAAAATCACGTTCCCGAAGATTTTATTCCGTTTGGACTCCGTTTGATATTCCGTTTCTTCGAAACACTGAAATAGGCAAAAAAACAGCAATTCTGGGTTGGGCCTCCGGTTAATAGGTTAGTCCCAAAAATAATATAAAAGTGGAAAATAAAGCCCAATATAGTCCAAAACAGTAGATAATATAGCATGGAGCAATAAAAAATTATAGATACATTGGAGACGTATCAAGTACTGCTTGTGATTGTGTTGTTTGCTTCCTCAATATGTCAACTTCATCTCTAAGTGCAGAAGTAGAATCTCTTTATACCACTAGTTTAGCCTCTAGAGCATCAGTAGTTGGCAATTCATAATGCACGATTGGGCCAGTGCCACTGTTGTGGGATGATGCAACGTGGAAGGGGACCTCGCTCTTTGATCTTGGGCTAACCTATTTTTCCATTAAAGTTCCGATTGGATTCAGAAAAGTTGAAGTTAGCAAAACATCTCAACTGGGAGTTATAACAGCAAACCAGTTAAACAAACAAGGAATTAAAGAGTTTCAATTGGATGCTTAAAAGTAGTTATTAACATCATCGTAACCCGCTGTTACAACAACAAAGCAGTTAAACAAACAAATAGATATTTAGGTTAAGGCAAACAGGTAATTCTTAACAGTAAGTATCAAACACATAGATAGGCGCAGTCTACAATATGATTAATAGGCTGTGCCATTATGTATTCAGTAGCAAACTAAATTAAGCCAAGCAACGTAATTGAACAATTTTGCAATAAGTGGCTAACTAAAATTCCGAGAAGCAGGTAGCTGAACTTACTCTAGTTCTTTGTACAGGCACACTGCAACTTCTTTTCGCTTACAAGGTTGTACGAAGGAGTCCATGGCATCAATTTCTTGGATACGCAGTCCCAATACTTCTTTCTTCCCACACTGCATGGGTAAGTCGAATGGTTAATCTGGTAAGATGGTGCGTCCTTGATATGTTATATGAGGACGCGTAGTCAGACTAGTTGTAGCCAAACACATCACACTGGCTTTTACTGTATATTTCATGCGATTACTTTTGGCATATCGAGATCTAAGCAATCTACAATAGGATGAAAGGACTGGCATCCTTCACATTATTGGTGAACTCAGTTCATAGAAACAAGCAATTCAACCATTCTGTGGGTAAATCAAAAGCGCCACTGGAATATTTTTCACTATCCAATCATACACGCAAAAAGGGGCGACACCACCATAGGGGCTGGTATGGGCGGCCACCTCAGGTGGCTGGAAAGTGTGCACCTAGTTTGAGTCGTCCAGGTTGGCCCATGCTAGTTTTGTTCGTCCCAACGCACGAGCAGTCAATGTAAAAAATGAATAAAAATGTTTCAATTTGGATGGGCCAATAACATAAGTGCAAGGCAGGCCCTATAGCAGGCTCGCGGCCCAAACGAGTGCCTCCCATATCGATCGACAGCAGGAAAAATCCCAATTCATTCGCTCCAGCCTCCAGTCTGGTTCGCTCCTAACCTAGCTGTCGCTGGACAGACCGACACAACACTTCCTCACGCCCTCGTTGGAGGGCGGTCAACGGGCTTCAAGCGAACGGAAGGACAAGAAGATGAAGATCCAACCCTGGGTGTAGCCTGCATGGGAGGCAGCGGCGGCAGCACGGGCATGGCATCGAGCTTGCGCCAACAGACAGTCGCAGCTCGCAAGAGTAGCATGTGCAACGAGCAGGTACATCACATCCCTGATTATATCTAATTCAACTCTTTAATTTCTGGCCAATAGTACCTAACGGTGTTGTAAAACTGCTTGTATGTAGGGAATCTATGAGAAAATAAAACCAATTTCTACTTATTTTATAACTCCCCCAATCAATACTGAACTGACTGAATCTGATGTATCTAATCAAGTTTCCGATGCAAACATACAAGCTCATGTTGTTCTTGAGCCTGAAGTGTCTAATGAACAGACTGCTAATGAAGGATTTGATGCAAACATTTTACATGCTCCTGGTGATGAACATATAGTGTCTAATGGGGGATCTAATGCAAGAATTTTTCAAGCTCATTGAAGGATTTTGTGTCTAATGATGATCTACTATGTTGAGAGAGACAGAGATTTGCAGGCATTGATGACAAGCAAATTATAGTGCATTTTCATAGCTTGAGGAAACGTCGAGGCCATCTACCATAAAGTCCCCGTATCATGACAACATAGCATAAATACTTTTCTAATCTGTTGTTTGAAACTATTGGCATACTTATGCAGGATAGATATATCGATATGCAGTTTGCGCGCTGGTTATACGTGCAATTACACTTTGATATTTTCAGCCAGAGAACGAATAATTCAAGCAGGTACAGACAATGTTTGTAGTCCATGTTGGGGAACATAGTAATTTCAAAAAATTTCCTACGCACATGCAAGATCATGGTGCTGCACAACAACGAGAGGGGAGAGTGTTGTCCACGTACCCTCGTAGACCGAAAGCAGAAGAGTTAGCACAACGCGGTTGATGTAGTCGTACGTCTTCACGATCCGACCGATCAAGTACCAAACGCACGGCACCTCCGAGTTATGCACAAGTTCAACTCGATGACGTCCCTCGAACTCCGATCCAGCCGAGTGTTCAGGGAGAGTTTCGTCAGGACAACGGCGTGGTGACGATGATGATGTTCCACCGATGCAGGGCTTTTCCTAAGCACCGCTACAATATGATCGAGGTGGATTATGGTGAAGGGGGGCACCGCACACGGCTAAGAGATCAAGAGATCAATTATTGTGTCTATGGGGTGCCCCTGCCCACGTATATAAAGGAGTGGAGGAGGAGGAGGGCCGGCCCACTCTATGGCGCGCCCTAGGGGAGTCCTACTCCCACCGGGAGTAGGGTTCCCCCTTTCCTAGTAGAACTAGGAGCCCTTCCAAGTAGTAGGAGTAGGAGGGAAGGAAAGGGAAGGGAAAAGGAGAAGGAAGGAAGGGGGCGCCCCCCTCCCTAGTCCAATTCAGACCAGCCCATGGGGAGGGGTGCGACCACCCTTTGAGGCCTTTCTCTCCTTTCCCGTATGGCCCATTAAGCCCCAATACGAATTCCTGTAAGTCCCTGGTACTCCCGAAAATACCCGAATTACTCGGAACCTTTCCGATGTCCGAATATAGTCGTCCAACATATTGATCTTTACGTCTCAACCATTTCGAGACTCTTCGTCATGTCCCCGATCTCATCCGGGACTCCAAACTCCTTCGGTACATCATAACACATAAACTCATAATATTACCGTCATCGAACTTTAAGCGTGCGGACCCTACGGGATCGAGAACTATGTAGACATGACCGAGACACGTCTCCTGTGAATAACCAATAGCGGAACCTGGATGCTCATATTGGCTCCTACATATTCTACGAAGATCTTTATCGGTCAAACCGCATAACAACATACGGTGTTACCTTTGTCATCGGTATGTTACTTGCCCAAGATTCGATCGTCGGTATCTCAATACCTAGTTCAATCTCGTTACCGGCAAGTCTCTTTACTCGTTCCGTAACACATCATCACGCAACTAACTCATTAGTTGCAATGCTTGCAAGGCTTATAGTGATGTGTATTACCGAGTGGGCCCAGAGATACCTCTCCGACAATCGGAGTGACAAATCCTAATCTCGAAATACGCCAAACCAACAAATACCTTCGGAGACACATGTAGAGCACCTTTATAATCATTCAGTTACTTGTGACATTTGGTAGCACACAAAGTGTTCCTCCGGTAAATGGGAGTTGCATAATCTCATAGTCATAGGAACATGTATAAGTCATGAAGAAAGTGAAAGTGCAACTATCCCTAGGTGGTTTTGGTAATTCATAACAACATATAGCTCATTGAGCTAATACTATTCCAAGATAATTATTTCAGGAAAGCTCAATGATTGGCATGGCATGGATGTGAAAGTGGAACCCTCAAAATGCTAAGGACAATGGATTGGCTCAAGCTCAAAAGCTCAAACTCTTCATTTTATATTTTAGTGATCCAAGATCACATTGAGTCCATAGGAAAAGCCAATACTATTAAGGAGGGATGAGGTGTTGCTTAATGAACCTCTTGCTTCATGTGCTTAGTGATATGCTCCAAAACCCTCAACTACTTTCCCATATCCACATATGACCTAAACTCTAAGCCAAACTCGGTCCTACCGATTCTTCCTATCCGGCACCACCGGGTTTCACTTGTCATTAGCCACTGCCAAACCCTAGCAATTCGGTTCTATCGATAAGGATCTCGGTCCCACCGAGATGGGGTTGCAAACTCTCTATTTCCCTTTCGTAACTTTTCAGTCCCACCGAAAGAGCAAATCGGTCCCACCGAGATTGCAATGTAAACTCAGTGTTTCCCCTTTGTAACTTTTCGGTCTCACCGAGTTCCACTCGGTCTCACCGAAAGAGCAAATCGGTCCCACCGAGTTTGCCTGACCAACTCTCTGGTTAGCTAATTACCAAATTCGGTCTCACCGAGTTTGTGTAATCGGTCTCACCTAGATTACGTTATGCCCAAACCCTAGCCGAATCGGTCCCACCGAGTTGCATGTCAGTCCCACCGAAATTCCTAACGGTCACTAGGTTTACTATTTTGGTCAGACCGAGTTTATTGATTCGGTCCCACCGAGATTTGAAAACTGTTTAACGGTTGGATTTTGTGTGGAGGCTATATATACCCCTCCACCTCTTTCTCATTCAGTGAGAGAGCCATCAGAACACACACATCATTCCAACTCATATGTTCTGAGAGAGAACCACCTACTCATGTGTTGAGACCAAGACATTCCATTCCTACCATATGAATCTTGATCTCTAGCCTTCCCAAGTTGCTTTCCACTCAAATCTTCTTTCCACCAAATCCAAATCCTATGAGAGAGAGTTGAGTGTTGGGGAGACTATTATTTGAAGCACAAGAGCAAGGAGTTCATTACCTACACACCATTTGTTACTTCTTGGAGAGTGGTGTCTCCTAGATTGGCTAGGTGTCACTTGGGAGCCTCCGTCAAGATTGTGGAGTTGAACCAAGGAGTTTGTAAGGGCAAGGAGATCGCCTACTTCGTGAAGATCTACCGCTAGTGAGGCAAGTCCTTCGTGGGCGATGGCCATGGTGGGATAGACAAGGTTGCTTCTTCGTGGACCCTTTATGGGTGGTTGCTTCTTCGTGGACCCTTCGTGGACTCGCGCAACCGTTGCCCTTGGGTGGAGCCCTGTGTGGACTCGTGCAACCGTTACCCTTCGTGGGTTGAAGTCTCCATCAACGTGGATGTAGGATAGCACCACCTATCCGAACCACGGGAAAAACATCCGTGTCTCCAATAGCGTTTGAATTCTCCAAACCCTTCCCTTTATATTCTTGCAAGTTGCATGCTTTACTTTCCGCTGCCAATATACTCTTTGCATGCTTGCTTGAATTGTGTGATGATTGCTTGACTTGTCCTAAAATAGCTAAAATCTGCCAAGAACTAAAATTGGGAAAAGGTTAAGTTTTTATTTGGTCAAGTAGTCTAATCACCCCCCTCTAGACATACTTTCGATCCTACAAGTGGTATCAGAGCTTTGGTCTCCATTTGCTTGATCTCCATAGCTTTTGGTCGTCATAGCCTTGGTTTCACAACCTAGGAGAGTATGGCGTCTAGCGAGGGAAATTATCACCGTAGAGGTCCTTACTTTGATGGTACTAATTTTGCTAGTTGGAAGAATAAAATGAAAATGCATATTCTTGGACATAACCCCGTTGTTTGGGCTATTGTGTGTGTTGGTTTGCAAGGTGACTTCTTTGATGGGAGAGAACCAAACCGTGAAGCTACCGCGGATGAGTTGAAGATGTTGCAATACAATGCTCAAGCTTGTGATATTCTCTTCAACGGATTGTGCCCCGAAGAATTCAACAAAATCAGCCGCCTTGAGAATGCAAAGGAAATTTGGGACACTTTGATTGATATGCACGAAGGTACCGACTCCGTCAAGGAATCCAAGTTGCATGTGCTTCAAAGCCAACTTGACAAGTTCAAGATGAAGGATGGTGAAGGTGTCTCTGAAATGTACTCTAGGCTTGCTCTCATCACAAATGAGATTGCCGGCTTAGGAAGTGAAGAGATGACCGATAGATTCATCATCAAGAAGATCCTAAGAGCCTTGGATGGAAAATATGATACCGTGTGCACATTGATCCAAATGATGCCCAATTACAAAGATCTCAAGCCAACGGAGGTGATTGGAAGAATTGTTGCTCATGAGATGTCACTTAAAGATAAAGAGGAACTTCACAACAAATCAAGTGGTGCCTATAAAGCCTCATGTGAAGCCCCTACATCATCAAGTGAGAAACAAGACTTCAATGAAGAATTGAGCTTAATGGTGAAGAACTTCAACAAGTTCTACAAGATTAGAAGCAAAGATAGAAGCTCCAAGTCAAGGTCCTACAATGACAAAAGATCTTCTAGTCGAGAGCGAAACTGTTACAATTGTGGAAGACCCGGACACTATTCAAATGAGTGTACGGCTCCCTACAAGAGAAGAGAAGATTCTCCAAAAAGAAGAAGCAAAGGATCACCACCAAGGGAGAGAAGGAGTAGAGATGATCGTTATGAACGAAGATACTCACGGAGAAGCAATGATTCGGAAAGGAAGGAAAAATCATCAAGGAGCTACACAAGACGAAGACATCAAGCTCATGTTGGTGAATGGGTATCCGGCTCCGACTCCGACAGCCACTCCGAGAGAAGTTATCACTCTGACTCCGAAGATACTCAAGATGAAGGTGTTGCCGGTCTAGCACTTGTGTCAACCAACTCCTACGACATATTTGACTCACCAAATGAAGGAATTGGAAGATGCTTCATGGCCAAAGGTCCTAAGGTAACACATCCCGAGTATGTTGATTTCAATAGTGATGAAGATGACTTGTTAGGAGATGATTTGCTTGGTGACAACTCTAGTGATGAATACTATGATGAAAGACCAATTAATCATGCTAATCAAGATAAAACGAATGACAATGATAAGGAGAAGATTGAGGCCCTAACTAAAGAACTAAAAACTCTTAAGTTAGCTCATGACACTATCTTCGAAGATCATCGAGAACTTTTAAGAGCTCATGAGAAACTACGCTTTGAAAAGCTCAATCTTGAGCAAGAGCATGAGTTCTTAAAGGCAATCAATGATGATCTCCGCAAGAAAAGTTCTTCTTACATTGCCAAGCGTTTACTCTTATCCACTTACATGCCTCAAGTTAAGTCTAACAAGAAAGATTCTTCCTCTAGTAGTAATAATGATCATGCTAAATTCAATATTGTTGCTTCTAGTAGTTCTCTTGATTCCACTAATGATTCTCTTAGCCAAGTTACACTTGAGCAAGAAAATAGCTTATTGAAGGGAATTATAAAGAAAGGAGTGTACAAAAGCCTTGCCGGGAGTAAGCAATTCGAGGAAATTGTGCGCAAGCAAGGAATGCACCGGAAGAATCAAGGTGTTGGTTTTGAACGAAAGTTCAATGCCAATGGAGTTGAATGGGAAGAAGATCAATACCCCAAGACAAAGTTTGTCCCTCAACAAGAGAAGTATACTTCTTTCAAGGGGACACAAGCTCAAGATGGTCTTCCACCACAAGACTACGGGCAAAAAGGAAAGGACAAGCTTCAAGAGGAAATTGATGCATTTGAAGAAGCTCCTAAGACCTTAGTCAAGTGGATTCCCAAGACTACTTCAAGTTCCACTTCATCAAGTACGACTACAACTCCAAGGATTCCCATCAAGATGATGTGGATCCAAAAGAAGAAGAACTAGGGAGTTCTTGAGGGTGACTCCGCCAACATACCTCACTCTTATCATTTTGGCAAGAATAAGTGCAATCAACTTCCACATCTTGCACTAATTCAAGGAGTCACAAACCCTCTTGTTGGTAAGACAAGGGACAGGGTAACCTAAAAGTTTTCATGGACATCATCTTTTGTGTGCATCACTCTATGTCTATGGATATCCTTGTTTGTTCCTTGTGGGACTAACCCATGTAGGTATTGAAAGTGCAATTCACTCAAATGGATATCTCCAAGAGATCTACATCAACATTGAGCATCCACATCTTCAATATCTACATGAAGTCATCATCGACACAACCCAAGGTTAGTTCATCCCTCTTAGGGGCGATATCACATCTAGGGGGAGCTTTACTCTAAGACTTGAGCTAAAGCAACTCTAAAGATGTGAACAAAACAATGCTTTATGTAAAAGTGGTAACCCCACTTGAGCTTAAACGATGAGTATGACCTACGATCAAGTGTTCTCACTTGACTCCTAAGTCAATATACTCATATATAGATGACCTAGTCATCGCAAATTGCTTGATAGATGCTAGAATTGGTTGTGCATGCTTTGCCACATATTTCATTTGCTATCTTATTATGTGAGCATGCTGATTGCATATTTTACTCATTCGAGGACATCCACTTGTTGCTTTGATTGTTCGGTTTTATTTCTTTTTGCCAAGTGGATGGACAAGAATGCCTAAGAACCTCCTCTAGCTATCTATGCTTTTCTCGTCTCAAACTCTATTCATGCTGCATCACAAAATTTGATCAAGTCAGATTCGAACCACTCTGTGTGAGGAGCGCTCGGAGTCCCCGATTCGTCATAGACTTAAACTTCCAAAACCTCTTTATGATTCTCGGTCTGACCGATACTCCACTTTCGGTCCTACCGAGATCATTAAGTTGATCTAAGTTTTCAATCTCAGTGCAACCGATTTGAACCTTTCGGTCTCACCGAGTTTCAGTAACTGCACGCAGTTATGAATCTCGGTGCCACCGAGTTGTTCAACTCGGTAACACCGACAGGGTCGGGCTATATATAGTCACGGGCAAAATTTGGAAATTTCTCCGAACCCCTTCGCCCGCGCGATAGCCTGCACTGCCCCCGAGGTCTCCGGATCGTCTTCTCGCCGCCAGCAGCCTCCAGTCGCTGGTCTCCGTCGCCGTCAACGGGATTTCTGCCCCACCGTTGCCGCCGTAGCAAGTCCCCGCCGAACTAGGGTATGGACTTGATCTTTGTGCTATTCCTCAATCTGATTCCTAGCACATTGTGATCACATTGTTTCTGGCCATGTTTGATAAACTTCTATCCAGTCAAAACGCTCATAGATTAGGTTTGATTCGAAAATTCTAGGTTTAGGTTTCTGCCGAAACCATCTCGGACCCACCGAGTTGAAAAACTCGGTCCCACCGATTTGGCTTATGCCATTGCACCAGTAAAACTCGGTCTGACTGAGAATTACTATCGGTGTGACCGATTTTTGAACTCAGTGAAACCCTAGCAGTCTCGATGGCACCGAACTGTGACTCGGTCCTACCGAGTTCACTATTTTAGTTTCCAAAACTGCTTCGGTATCACCGAGTTTGAAAATCGATAGATCCGAGATGATTTCAGTGGGAAACTAAAACTAAGTTTTTGGATCATTCTTTTTGCAAAAATCTCTGCATTTTGTGATGCTTATCCACTCTATCTCCTCTATAATCTATTCACAGGGTTAGCAGTCAGTTTGCAACATGTCAGACCAGAGTGACAGCCAAAACTTGTCAGAGCAGCAAGTGCAATTGAGTGAGGGCACTAGCCCCTCAAGTTCCTCAGATGATGGCAGCAGGAGCACACCCAGCAACCTGCCTAAAGCTGCCACGAGACAAAGGAAGAAGAAAACCTCAGATTCTGAAGATGAGGACTATGTGGTTGAGGAAGAGGCCACCTCCAAGAGAGTTGAGCCAGCTCAAGGCTCAAAGCCAGGCCTGAAAATCAAGAGGCCAGCAGGCAGGCAGCCCATGTCAAAGGCTAGAGCCTCAACTGAGAAGCCTGCTCCCATTGAGCCCGTTGCAGCTGAGGGCAAGAAAAGGAAAGAGAGAGTGAAGAAGACTGTGGCTAGAGTGCTTGGGAAGGCCTCCATCATGGTAGAAGAGGAGGAGGAAGAAGAGGCAGCTGCACCAGCGCCCAAGGCAGCCAAACTTATGGGAGATGCCATAAGGTCAGGAGGAGATGCATCCAAGCCCAAGGAAGCACCTAAGGCTGCATCTAAGCCTAAGAGTGCACCAAAGAGAAACACAAGAAGCATCCCAGCCACTGAGAAGAACAAGGCCCCAGTGCCTGAGACTGTTGCAGAGGAAGAGGAAGAGAGTGTCCTTCGGAAGCTCAAGCCCAAGATCCCAGACCACAACGATGCTCATCCTGTGGCTGAGGATATGAAGCTCAGGAGAGACCCAGGGCTCAGGAAATGGAGAGAAGCAGATCCATATGCTTCTAGGAGAAGGACTGCAGTGGACTACAGATTTCATACCAAGGAGCAGCAAGATTTCTATGAGATAGTTCTACTTGACAAGAAGCCAATCGTATGTGACATGAGATGGGTCGACTGGACCTATATCAAGGATAATGAAGAGTACTACCCAGGAGTTCAGGACATCTTTAAGGCGTGTGGAGTAGAGGACTTTGTTGGGCAGAAGCTCACAAAGTGGAACGAGGAACTCATCATGCAGTTCTACTCCACAGCTCACTTTTATCCAGATGGGAGGATTACATGGATGTCTGAGGGTACGAGGTACCACTCTACTGTTGAGGAATGGGCGAAGCTGATCAATGCCCCAGAGGAGCAAGCAGATGACTTGGACATTTATGCCAAGAAAAAGATGGACCACAACTCCATGTACAACATGTACAAGGAGATTCCGAATGAAGCACTTGACACGTTCAAGTTTGGCTCAGTGCATTATCTGCTCTCAGGATTGCCTATGATCAACTGGATCCTTAGGCACACCCTTCTGCCCAAGTCTGGAGATCACAAGATGATCAGAGGTCACGCGATCAATTTGCTTCATGTTTTTGACGTGCCTCAAAAATTCAAAGTCATGAGCCTTATAGTGGAAACAATCAAAAGGACTGCGGCAGATCAGAAGAGGATCTGTGGATATGCCCCTCAGATTCAGGAGCTCATCAACTCCAAGATGGGCACGGGCGTATATTTGTTGGATAAGGAACACCTGCCCATCCGTCCAGATTTCGAGAACAATGAAGTTGTGATGACAGAGAATGAACCATCATCTGCCCATGCACAAGCTCAGAAGGAGAAGGCGAAGAAGGAGAAAGCTGCCAGGATGCCTACTCAAGCGGAGGCATCTGATTACTTCCTGAATACCAAACAAGAGCAGCTCAGTTACTTGATTGCGTCCACCCTTCGGATTGAGCAGAGTATAGCCACCCTGACTCAGAACCAGGCGAGCTTAGAGAGGATCATGGAACAGAGGTTCTATGACTTGGACGTCAAGGTAACGGAAGTTCAATCTGCAGTGGAGCAGCTCCAGGAAGACATGAATGAGAGGAGAGGCAGGACCACGACTCATGCGTTTGCGAGGGTGCCACGCGGTCCGAGGTCGTCTGCACTGCCAGTTGCTGACACCAGTGCCACCACCTCAGCACCAGCTACAGCCTCAGCTCCAACATCTACTTCAGGTCCAACTCCAGCGACTAATTCAACATCTACAGAAGCCTTCGTCCTTGGAGTGATCCGGACTCCACCACCACCTGAAGATCAAGCCTGAGCGTCGATCTAGTGCTATGCATTTTCTAGGAACTTTTTGGTAACTTGTTGCCAAAGGGGGAGAAGATGTATAGATCATAGGCTTCGAGAGAGAGAGTGTTGCTTTTCTCTCTTGCTTTATTTGGTGGTTTTTCGAACTTTGTTTGCTTGTGTGTGAGATACTACGTCCTTATGTTTGTGAGACATCGATGATCATGTGTTTGATCATAAGCTACACTTAATGTTTGCTTAATGCTTGCTTAAATATTATCATTCTATCTATCGTTTGTGATCATTCACTATTCTTGGTGATGAGTGCATGCATTTTAATCTTATCATTTTGAGCGCTCCACCAAGATGTATGTGACATGGAAGAGTAACCCATGACTCTAACTCTTTGTGCATTTGCAGTCCAAAGCAAATTTTAAATATGCACAAATTTAGGGGGAGCTCTTACTTATCACATACTTCTCAAAGCGACGATATATTTCAGGCTCATTATCATTTGTCGAAGCTTTGATCTATATGTTGTCATCAATTACCAAAAAGGGGGAGATTGAAAGTGCAACTATCCCTAGGTGGTTTTGGTAATTCATAACAACATATAGCTCATTGAGCTAATACTATTCCAAGATAATTATTTCAGGAAAGCTCAATGATTGGCATGGCATGGATGTGAAAGTGGAACCCTCAAAATGCTAAGGACAATGGATTGGCTCAAGCTCAAAAGCTCAAGACTCTTCATTTTATATTTTAGTGATCCAAGATCACATTGAGTCTATAGGAAAAGCCAATACTATTAAGGAGGGATGAGGTGTTGCTTAATGAACCTCTTGCTTCATGTGCTTAGTGATATGCTCCAAAACCCTCAACTACTTTCCCATATCCACATATGACCTAAACTCTAAGCCAAACTCGGTCCTACCGATTCTTCCTATCCGGCACCACCGAGTTTCACTTGTCATTAGCCACTGGCAAACCCTAGCAATTCGGTTCTACTGATAAGGATCTCGGTCCCACCGAGATGGGGTTGCAAACTCTCTGTTTCCCTTTCGTAACTTTTCGGTCCCACCGAAAGAGCGAATCGGTCCCACCGAGATTGCAATGTAAACTCAGTGTTTCCCCTTTGTAACTTTTCGGTCTCACAGAGTTCCACTCGGTCTCACCGAAAGAGCAAATCGGTCCCACCGAGTTTGCCTGACCAACTCTCTGGTTAGCTAATTACCAAATTCGGTCTCACCGAGTTTGTGTAATCGGTCTCACCAAGATTACGTTATGCCCAAAACCTAACCGAATCGGTCCCACCGAGTTGCATGTCAGTCCCACCGAAATTCCTAACGGTCACTAGGTTTACTATTTCGGTCAGACCGAGTTTATAGATTTGGTCCCACCGAGATTGGAAAACTGTGTAACGGTTGGATTTTGTGTGGAGGCTATATATACCCCTCCACCTCTTTCTCATTCAGTGAGAGAGCCATCAGAACACACACATCATTCCAACTCATATGTTCTGAGAGAGAACCACCTACTCATGTGTTGAGACCAATACATTCCATTCCTACCATATGAATCTTGATCTCTAGCCTTCCCAAGTTGCTTTCCACTCAAATCTTCTTTCCACCAAATCCAAATCCTATGAGAGAGAGTTGAGTGTTGGGGAGACTATCATTTGAAGCACAAGAGCAAGGAGTTCATTACCTACACACCATTTGTTACTTCTTGGAGAGTGGTGTCTCCTAGATTGGCTAGGTGTCACTTGGGAGCCTCCGTCAAGATTGTGGAGTTGAACCAAGGAGTTTGTAAGGGCAAGGAGATCGCCTACTTCGTGAAGATCTACCGCTAGTGAGGCAAGTCCTTCGTGGGCGATGGCCATGGTGGGATAGACAAGGTTGCTTCTTCGTGGACCCTTTGTGGGTGGTTGCTTCTTCGTGGACCCTTCGTGGGTGGAGCCCTTCGTGGACTCGCGCAACCGTTGCCCTTGGGTGGAGCCCTGTGTGGACTCGCGCAGCCGTTACCCTTCGTGGGTTGAAGTCTCCATCAACGTGGATGTGGGATAGCACCACCTATCCGAACCACGGGAAAAACATCCGTGTCTCCAATAGCGTTTGAATTCTCCAAACCCTTCCCTTTATATTCTTGCAAGTTGCATGCTTTACTTTCCGCTGCCAATATACTCTTTGCATGCTTGCTTGAATTGTGTGATGATTGCTTGACTTGTCCTAAAATAGCTAAAATCTGCCAAGAACTAAAATTGGGAAAAGGTTAAGTTTTTATTTGGTCAAGTAGTCTAATCACCCCCCTCTAGACATACTTTCGATCCTACAGAAAGGAATAGCAACAAACTAAACGATCAAGTGCTATGCTAACGGAATGGGTCAAGTCAATCACATCATTCTCTAATGATGTGACCCCGTTAATCAAATGACAACTCATGTCTATGGCTAGGAAACTTAACCATCTTTGATTCAACAAGCTAGTCAAGTAGAGGCATACTAGTGACATACTGCTTGTCTATGTATTCACACATGTATTATGTTTCCGGTTAATACAATTCTAGCATGAATAATAAACATTTATCATGATATAAGTAAATAAATAATAACTTTATTATTGCCTATAGGGCATATTTCCTTCAGTCTCCCACTTGCACTAGAGTCAATAATCTAGTTCACATCGCCATGTGATTTAACATCAATAGTTCACATTACCATGTGATTAACACCCATAGTTCACATCGTCATGTGACCAACACCCAAAGGGTTTACTAGATTCAATAATCTAGTTCACATCTCTATGTGATTAATACCCAAAGAGTACTAAGGTCTGATCATGTTTTGTTTGGGGGGGAAGTTTAGTCAACGGGTCTGCCACATTCAGATCCGTATGTATTTTGAAAATTTCTATGTCAACAATGCTCTGCACGGAGCTACTCTAGCTAATTGCTCCCACTTTCAATATGTATCCAGATTGAGACTTTGAGTCATCTGGATCAGTGTGAAAACTTGCATCGACGTAACCCTTTACGACGAACCTTTTGTCACCTCCATAATCGAGAAACATATCCTTATTCCACTAAGGATAGTTTTGACCAATGTCCAGTGATCTACTCGTAGATCACTATTGTGCTCCCTTGCCAAACACAGGGCAGGGTATACAATAGGTCTGGTACACAGCATGGCATACTTTATAGAACCTATGGCTGAGGCATAGGGAATGACTTTTATTCTCTCTCTATCTTCTGCCGTGGTCGGGTTTTTGAGTCTTACTCAACTTCACACCTTGTTACAAAGGCAAGAACTCCTTCTTTGACTGTTCCATTTTGAACTACTTAAAAATCTTTTCAAGTTATGTACTCATTGAAAAACTTATCAAGCGTCTTGATCTATCTCTATAGATCTTGATGCTCAATATGTAAGCAGCTTCACCAAGGTCTTTCTTTGAAAAACTCCTTTCAAACATTTCTTTATGCTTTGCAGAATAATTCTACTTTATCTCTGATCAACAATATGTCATTCACATATACTTATCAGAAATGCTGTAGTGCTCCCACTCACTTTCTTATAAATACAGGCTTCACTTCAAGTCTATATAAAGCTATATGCTTTGATCAACTTATCAAAGCGTATATTCCAACTCTGAGATGCTTGCACCAGTCCATAGATAGATCGCTGGAGATGTACCCAACATTTTCTTTTGGGTATCCTATGAAGATGCACTTCTCCGATTTGGGTTTGAGCTTATCAGGTTGAAACTTTTTCACATAAGCATTGCAACCTCAAACTTTAAGAAACGACAACTTAGGTTTCTTGCCAAACCATAGTTCATACGGCGTCGTCTCAACGGATTTAGATGGTGCCCTATTTAATGTGAATGTAGCTGTCTCTAATGCATAACCCCAAAACGATAGTGGTAAATCGATAAGAGACATCATAGATCGCACCATTATCTAATAAAGTAGGGAAAACTTTGTTTTTGCCACTCTAGCTTTTGCCTACTTTGCTTATGCCACTCTTGATTTTGACATATCGCTTTTGCCACACTTAGTTTTTGAAAATACATCACAAATGCCATTAAGTGGCAAAAGCAATAACTTTTCATTTCACTTTTTCCACTCTAGATTTTGACAATGTATCGCAATTGCCACTCAAAAATTATTGCTTTTGCCACGGAATGGCAATTATGATGTATTGTCAAAAACTAAGAGTGTAAAAGTGAAATGTCAAATTCTAGAGTGGCATAAGCAAAGTGGTCAAAAGCTAGAGTGGCAAAAACAAAGTTTTCCCAATAAAGTACGGTTATGATGTTCGGACACACCATTACACTGTGGTGTTCCAGGTGGCGTGAGTAGTGAAACTATTTCACATTGTTTTAACTGAAGGCCAAACTCGTAACTCAAATATTTTACTTCTGCGATCATATCGTAGAAACTTTTTATTTTGTTACGATGACTCTCCACTTCACTCTAAAATTCTTTGAACTTTTCAAATGTTTCAGACTTGTATTTCATCAAGTAGATATACTCATATCTGCTCAAATCATCTGTGAAGATCAGAAAATAATGATACCTGCCGCGAGCCTCAATATTCATCGGACCACATACATCAGTATGTATGATTTCCAACAAATCTGTTGCTCGCTCCATTGTTCCGGAGAACAAAGTCTTAGTCATCTTGCCCATGAGGCATGGTTCGCAAGCATCAACTGATTCATAATCAAGTGATTCCAAAAGCCCATCAGCATGGATTTTCTTCATGCGCTTTACACCAATATGACCTAACCGGCAGTGCCACAAATAAGTTGCACTATCATTATTAACTTTGCATCTTTTGGCTTCAATATTATAAAAATGTGTATCACCACGATCGAGATCCAATAAACCATTTTCATTGGGTGTATGACCATAGAACGTTTTATGCATGTAAAAAGAACAAGAATTATTCTCTAACTTACATGAATAACCATATTGCAATAAACATGATCCAATCATATTCATGCTTAATGCAAACACTAAATAACATTTATTTTCGGTTTAACACTAATCCCGAAAGTATAGGGAGTGTGCAATGATGATCATATCAATCTTGGAACCATTTCCAATACACATCGTCACTTCACCCTTAACTAGTCTCTGTTCATTCTGCAACTCCCATTTCAAGTTACTATTCTTAGCAACTGAACTAGTATCAAATACTGAGGGGTTGCTATAAACACTAGTAAAGTACACATCAATAACATGTATATCAAATATATCTATGTTCACTTTGCCATCCTTCTTATCCGCCAATTACTTGGGGTAGTTCCGCTTCAAGTGACCAGTCCCTTTGCAGTAGAAGCACTCAGTTTCAGGTTTTGGTCCAGACTTGGGTTTTTTCACTTGAGCAACAACTTGCTTGCCGTTCTTCTTGAAGTTCCCCTTCTTTCCCTTTGCCCTTTTCTTGAAACTAGTGGTCTTGTTAATCATCAACACTTGATGCTCTTTCTTGATTTCTGATTTCATCATAATGAAAAGCTCGGGAATCGTTTACGTTATCCCTTGCATACTATAGTTCATCACGAAGTTCTACTAACTTGGTGATGGTGACTAGAGAATTCTGTGAATCACTATTTTATCTGGAAGATTAACTCCCACTTGATTCAAGCGATTGTAGTACCCAGACCATCTGAGCACATGCTCACTGCTTGAGCTATTCTCCTCCATCTTTTAGCTATAGAACTTGTTGGAGACTTCATATCTCTCAACTCGGGTATTTTCTTGAAATATTAACTTCAACTCCTGGAACATCTCATATGGTCCATGACATTCAAAACGTCTTTGAAGTCCCGATTCTAAGCCGTTTACGCATGGTGCACTAAATTATCAAGTAGTCATCATATTGAGCTAGCCAAACGTTCATAACATCTGCATCTGCTCCTGCAATAGGTTTGTCACCTAGAGGTGCATCAAGGACATAATTCTTCTGTGCAGCAATGAGGATAAACCTCAGATCACGGATCCAATACGCATCATTGCTACTAACATCTTTCAACTTAGTTTTCTCTAGGAACATATCAAATATAAAATAGGGGAGCTAAACGCGAGCTATTGATCTACAACATAGATATGCTAATACTACCAGGACTATGTTCATGATAAATTTAAGTTCAATTAATCATATTACTTAAGAAATCCCACTTAGATAGAAATCCCTCTAATCCTCTAAGTGATCACGTGATCCATATCAACTAAACCATGTCCGATCATCACGTGAGATGGAGTAGTTTCAATGGTGAACATCACTATGTTGATCATATCTACTATATGATTCACGCTCGACATTTCGGTCTCAGTGTTCCGAGGCCATATTTGTTATATGCTAGGCTCGTCAAGTTTAACCTGAGTATTCCGCGTGTGCAACTGTTTTGCACCCGTTGTATTTGAACATAGAGCCTATCACACCCGATCATCACGTGGTGTCTCAGCACGAAGAACTTTCGCAATGGTGCATACTCAGGGAGAACACTTGTACCTTGATAATTAGTGAGAGATCATCTTATAAAGCTGCCGTCGAACTAAGAAAAATAAGATGTATAACATCATATGCAATCAAAATATGTGACATGATATGGCCATCATCATCTTGTGCCTTTGATCTCCATCTCCAAAGCATCGTCATGATTTCCATCATCACTGGCATGACACCATGATCTCCATCATCTTGATCTATATCAATGTGTCGTCACATGGTCGTCTCGCCAACTATTGCTCTTGCAACTATTGCTATCGCATAGCGATAAAGTAAAGCAATTATTTGGCGCTTGCATCTTATGCAATAAATAGACAACCATAAGGCTTCTGCCAGTTGTTGATAACTTCAATAAAACATGATCATCTTATACAACAACTTATATCTCATCACATCTTGACCATATCACATCACAACATGCCCTGCAAAAACAAGTTAGACGTCCTCTACTTTATTGTTGCAAATTTTACGTGGCTGCTACGGGCTGAGCAAGAACCGTTCTTACCTACGCATCAAAACCACAATGATAGTTTGTCAAGTTGGTGATGTTTTAACCTTCGCAAGGACCGGGTGTAGCCACACTTGGTTCAACTAAAGTTGGAGAAACTGACACCCGCCAGCCACCTGTGTGCAATGCACGTCGGTAGAACCAGTCTCGCGTAAGCGTACGCATAATGTCGGTCTGGGCCGCTTCATCCAACAATACCGCCGAACCAAAGTATGACATGCTGGTAAGCAGTATGACTTATATCGCCCACAACTCACTTGTGTTCTACTCGTGCATATGACATCTACGCATAAAACCTAGCTCGGATGCCACTGTTGGGGAACGTAGTAATTTCAAAAAAATTCCTACGCACACGCAAGATCATGGTGATGCACAACAACGAGAGGGGAGAGTGTTGTTCACGTACCCTCGTAGACCGAAAGCGGAAGCATTAGCACAACGCGGTTGATGTAGTCATACGTCTTCACGATCCAACCGATCAAGTACCGAACGCACGGCACCTCCGAGTTCTGCACTCGTTCAACTCGATGACGTCCCTCGAACTCTGATCCAGCCGAGTGTTGAGGGACAGTTTCATCAGCACGACGGCGTGGTGACGATGATGATGTTCTACCGACGCAGGGCTTCGCCTAAGCACCGCTACGATATGATCGAGGTGGATTATGGTGAAGGGGGGCACTGCACACGGCTAAGAGATCAATTGTTGTGTCTATGGGGTGCCCCTGCCCCCGTATATAAAGGAGTGGAGGAGGGGGAGGGCCGGCCCTCTCTATGGCGCGCCCTAGAGGAGTCCTAGTCCCACCGGGAGTAGGATTCCCCTTTCCTAGTAGAACTAGGAGCCCTTCCAAGTAGTAGGAGTAGGAGGGAAGGAAAGGGAAGGGAAAAGGAGAAGGAAGGAAGGGGGCACCCCCCTCCCTAGTCCAATTCGGACCAGCCCATGGGGAGGGGTGCGGCCACCCTTTCAGGCCTTTCTCTCCTTTCACGTATGGCCCATTAAGGCCCAATACGAATTCCCGTAACTCCCCGGTACTCCCGAAAATACCCAAATCACTCGGAACCTTTCCGATGTCTGAATATAGTCATACAATATATCGATCTTTACGTCTCGACCATTTCGAGACTCCTCATCATGTCCCCGATCTCTTCCGGGACTTTGAACTCCTTTGGTACATGAAAACACATAAACTCGTAATATAACCGTCATCGAACTTTAAGCGTGCGGACCCTACGGGTTCGAGAACTATGTAGACATGACCGGATACGTATCTTGTCAATAACCAATAGCGGAACCTAGATGCTCATATTGGCTCCTACATATTCTACGAAGATCTTTATCGGTCAAACCGCATAACAACATACGTTGTTCCCTTTATCATCGGTATGTTACCTGCCCGAGATTCGATCGTCGGTATCTCAATACCTAGTTCAATCTCATTACCGGCAAGTCTCTTTACTCCTTCCGTAACAGATCACCCCGCAACTAACTCATTAGTTGCAATGCTTGCAAGGCTTATAGTGATGTGTATTACCGAGTGGGCCCAGAGATACCTCTCCGACAATCTGAGTGACAAATCCTAATCTCAAAATATGCCAACCCAACAAGTACTTTCGAAGACACCTGTAGAGGACCTTTATAATCACCCAGTTACGTCATGACGTTCGGTAGCACACAAAGTGTTCCTCCGGTAAACGGGAGTTGCATAATCTCATAGTCATAGGAACATGTATAAGTCATGAAGAAAGCAATAGCAACAAACTAAATGATCAAGTGCTATGCTAACGGAATGGGTCAAGTCAATCAGATCATTCTCTAATGATGTGACCCCGTTAATCAAATGACAACTCATGTCTATGGCTAGGAAACTTAACCATGTTTGATTCAACGAGCTAGTCAAGTAGTGGCATACTAGTGACATACTGTTTGTCTATGTATTCACACATGTATTATGTTTCTGGTTAATACAATTCTAGCATGAATAATAAACATTTATCATGATATAAGGAAATAAATAATAACTTTATTATTGCCTCTAGGGCATATTTCCTTCAGTCCTTTTACACCATGTTGCATTTTGTCTGTTTTTTGGTGCTTGCATCATTTAGTGTTTATAATCTGAACTACTTTGGATCATTAGCTGGTTTTCAAAGTGCATGTAGCTTCACATTTTTCAAGTTATGTTGATTTCCGGGGTGCAAGTGCCTTCATATTTTTTAAGTTAAATGTTCGCCCCTGGTAACTTGAATTCATGGATCAGCCACTGCACACAAATCATACACGAATGCCAGTATGAACTAAATGAAAT
The DNA here is from genome assembly GCF_056163025.1 of Triticum urartu. Lineage (NCBI taxonomy): Eukaryota > Viridiplantae > Streptophyta > Magnoliopsida > Poales > Poaceae > Triticum > Triticum urartu. The sequence continues at coordinate 56,539,086 of NC_141878.1, read as the reverse complement.
GCAGGGACTTACGCTAGCTCATTGTATAGGCTCACTGTAGCTTTGCTTGCGCTTGAGATGTTCCATGTACAAGTCCATGTTACCACTTGCTTGGATGAGCAGGCCGGCCTTGTGCTCCTTGCATCCACCTCTGCATTTTTGACACGGCGAATGGTTGATCAAATAAGAGGAATCGACCTTGATGTTGTACCGGAGGACAGATACTTACAAGGTTATACGTGTGTGCAGGATGTGTACCAGATCCCGTAGCGCCATCATGCTTCGCTAAAAAATGGATTTGCTTGTTTCAGATGATATCTCCAAAAAAATTAAGAGTTAAAGCTCTTCCCAGACTCCGCCGAAAAGATTCCATCACGGCTACACATGCTGTTGATTCATTTTAATTAAGTTAAGTTTTAGGTTTTCTACAACCGGACATTAACAAATTCCCATCTGCCCATAACCACGGGCACGACTTTCTAAAGTTCAAATCCTTGCAGGGGTGTCCTAACTTAGCCCGTCACAAGCTCTCACAGTCAACGAAGGATATTCCTTCTCCCAGGACGACCCGATCAGACTCGGAATCCCGGTTACAAGACATCTCGACAATGGTAAAACTAAACCAGCAAAGCCGCCCAAATGTGCCGACAAATCCCGATAGGAGCTGCACATATCTCGTTCTCAGGGCACACCGGATGGGCAAGACGTCGGGTTGGCATAGACCCTGGTTGCCCAGGGGGTGCCGGACATCGCCCAGTTTGGACCAACACTTAGAGAAGCACTGGCCCGGGGGGGGGTTAAAATAAAGATGACCCTTGAGTCCGCGAAACCCAAGGGAAAAGGATAGGTGGCAAATGGTAAAACCAAGGTTGGGCTTTGCTGGAGAAGTTTTATTCAAGGCGAACTATCAAGGGGTTCCCATTATAACCTAACTGTGTAAGGAACGCAAAATCAATGAACATAACACCGGTATGACGGAAACTAGGGCAGCAAGAGTGGAACAAAACACCAGGCATAAGGCCGAGCCTTCCTCCCTTTACCAAGTATATAGATGCATTAAAGTAGACAAGATATAATAGTTATATCCCAACAATAAACATGTTCCAACAAGGAACAAACTCCAATCTTCACCTGCAACTAGCAACGCTATAAGAGGGGCTGATCAAAGCGGTAAAATAGCCGAACAACGGTTTGCTAGGACAAGGTGGGTTAGAGGTTTGACATGGCAATATGGGAGGCATGGTAAAGCATGTGGTAGATATCATGGCATAGGCATAGCAAAAGAGCGAGCATCTAGCAAGCAAATATAGAAGTGATTTCGAGGGTATGGTCATCTTGCCTGCAAAGTTCTCCGAGTTGACGAAAGCTTGATCCTCGTAAACGTTCTCAATGGGTTCATCGGTCACGTACTCGTCTCCCAGCTCTACCCAAAACAAGAACACAAACAAAGGGAACCGCAATCAACCACGGTGCAATAAGCAAGCAACATGATACAAAACATGGCATGACATGCGGGATGTGATATGCAATGCATATGCGTGCTTCGGAAAGGAAAGGTTGAACCAGGCATCAACTGGGAAAACCAAGAGTGCCGCTGGAAAGATGAGTTGATTTCGGTCGAAATCGATATAAAGATCACCGGAATCGGATGCACGGTTTGCAAATGGCAAGCAAAACAATAATGGCACAAAGCTGCGATTAACAGCACAAGGCCATCTAAATGCATCAAGAACAACAAGCTACTGCACTCTATCATAACAACAAGGCACATGGCAGTGACCCACTCAAGAAGCTTGACAAAAGATGAACACTGAGCTACGGCTAATTCACTCAATAGCAGGTTTAAACAAGCATGGCAAAAGTGCAAAAGATATCTTGTTCTCAGACTTGGTGAAATTTACAACATGGCAGGATTTAACATCAGGAAGCAATGTTTAGAGCAAGATAACAACATGCTACAGGAACATATCATGGCAAAGAAAAGCATGGCATGAAACTACACAAAGCATACAACAAAAGTCCCTTGCTGACCATAAGCCAAAAGGGATTAGAAAATACAATGGCAACCATGTGAACATAGCAACTTTCGTTAACAGATTCAGAATTAGTAGAAAACTGGAACATGGCAAAACAGATATTAAGTAGGCATGTTTACGAGCTCGATGCACTCACCACGAGGCATTGCATGACAAACTAAACATACACCCAGCAAGTAGACATGGCATATAAGCTAAACATGACAAGAACAACCTCATAGCATGCATGGATCAACTACAACAAGCTCGGCAAAAATGCTTAGCACGTAAACATCCTGCCAGGAACATTTTATAGCAAAAGTAGAGCTCGATTTTGTGATGCTAGGGGACTCCATAATTGCAAACAAAGACATGGATGGATAGAGCATAACAATATCTCAAAATCATCCTTACTGAACATGCTCAAAAGAGGCATGTATCACTCTGTAGCATCATGAATACATGGCATAAAAATATTAACAGGGAAATGACTTAGAAGAATTCTAAGTCCCTGAAATCAGCAACATTACGAGAGCTACTTTGCATGCTTGTGCTAGTCACCACAAAGATCACAAAAATACATGGCATACACCCCTGTAAAGATGGCATGGCATACTTCAAAACATATGTAGGGCTCAAGTTCATAGGAGGCACACATTAAACATGGCAAAAATGACAAATGTCCAATATCTGATAAGAATCTGAAACTAACATTACATAGCGCTCTTGCAACAGCATTTAGGGCATCAAGATGAACTCAAACGAACATGGTGCAATGTAATGAAATGAAGTACACATCGAGACGAACAATTTGATATGCTACACGCCCAAAACGGAGCCACGAATGCAAAGTTATGATGCGAAGAAAAATGCTAAAAATACTGAGGACTTAGGCAGAAAATGGGTCAACTCCCCAGATCTGGATCTAGGGTTCGTGCACGCGGACCGAAGTTCGCCGGGGAGCTCGCCGGAGTAGAAGAACTCGCCGGATCTGGTGGTGACCGGACCGGATCTGGCCGGATCCGGCCGGGAGGCGGCAAGGCGGCGGCGGTGGAGGCGCTGCAGCGACGCGGGGCGATGAGGGGAGCTCCTGGCGGCGCGCGGCGGTCGGTGGTGCGGCGAGGCGGTGGGGCGGCGACCGGAGAGGCGCGGCGGCCGGAGTTAGCGGCGGGGGTGGCGTACGGTGGCGGCAAGGTGGAGGCGGCGTGACACGGGTGGACGGGCGGCGGGGCGAGGCGCGGGGAGGCGCGGGCTCGCGGGGGCCCTGCCTGGGCTGAGCGGGCCGGCGACGGTGGCAGGTGGCCGGGCCATGTGGCGGCTCCTGGTAGGCTGGGCGCGGTGGCGCAGGCGTGTCCGGCGGGTACGGACACGTCCGGCGGCGGAGGGGATGATTTTTTAGGGTTTCCCCTGCAAATGAAGGAGGGGGAGGCCTATTTATACATAGAAGGAGCTAGGAGGCTCCAAATTGAGCACGGTTTTCGGCCACGCGATCGGGATCGACACGAGGCCTTTTCGGTTCCTCGGTTAACCATTGGAGTATCAAACGAAGTCCAAATGGCATGAAACTTGACAGACGGTCTACCGGTAGTAAACCAAGGCCGCATGGCAAGTCTCGGTCCAATCCGAGAACGTTTAACAGCTGCACACGAAAAGAGGCAAAAGGGGACACCGGAGGACATAGGAGCGCCGGAATACAAAACGGACAACGGGGAAAATGCTCGGATGCATGAGAAGAACACGTATGCAAATGCGATGCACATGATGACATGATATGAGATGCATGACAAAGACAAAAACAAAACGAAGACAAAACCCAACAACGAGGAATAACATAACTTAGTGCCGAAAATGGCAAGAGTTGGAATACAAATATGGCAAGTTACATACGGGGTGTTACAACACTCCACCACTACAAAAGGATCTCGTCCCGAGATCTAGGACTGGAAAAACTCCGGATATTCAGAACGGAGGTGGTCCTCGCGTTCCCAGGTGGCTTCACGTTCGGAATGATGTGACCACTTCACTTTCAGGAATTTGATAGACTTGTTGCGAGTCTTGCCCTCAGTTTCTTCAAGAATAGCAACGAGGTGCTCATGATAAGACAGGTCTTCTTGGAGATCAATCTCTTCGAAGTTGATGGTGCGGCTAGTAGTCTTGAAACACTTGCGGAGTTGAGACATGTGAAACACGTTGTGCACATTTGCAAAGTTGGCTGGAAGCCCAAGTTGATAGGCGAGATCGCCTCTTTTGCCAATGATCTTGAAAGGACCCACGTATCTAGGGGCTAGCTTCCCTTTGATACCGAAGTGACGAGTACCTTTCATTGGAGAGACGCGGAGGTAGACATGGTCTCCGATCTCGAAAGCCGAGTCACGATGCTTGCTATCATAGTAACTCTTCTGGCGTGATTGCGCGGCTTTGAGATTTTCACGAATGACTTTGCACATTTCTTCAGCCTCTGTGATCCAGTCATTTCCAAGAAGTTGGCGTTCACCAGTGTCTGACCAGTTAAGAGGACTACGACACTTCCTGCCATAGAGAATCTCGAATGGGGCCTTTCCCAAACTCGCTTGGAAGCTGTTGTTGTAGGAGAACTCGGCATATGGAAGACAATCTTCCCACTTCATACCGAAAGAAATGACACATGCCCTGAGCATATCTTTAAGAATTTGATTGACTCGCTCGACTTGGCCACTGGTTTGAGGATGGAAAGCTTTGCTGAAGCGAATGTTAGTGCCCATGGCCTTCTGGAAAGAATCCCAAAACTTAGAGGTGAAGATGTTACCACGATCTGAAGATATCAACTGCAGAATGCCGTACAGAGAGACAATCCTAGAGGTATATAGCTTTGCGAACTGAGCTGCTGTGATAGATTCTTTGATAGGCAGAAAATGAGCCACTTTAGTGAGCTTGTCGATGACAACGAAGATAGCATCATTGCCACGCTTGGACTTGGGAAATCCAGTAACGAAGTCCATCTCAATATGGTCAAACTTCCATTCTGGAATGACAAGAGGTTGGAGGAGAGAAGCTGGCCGTTGGTGTTCTACTTTCACTCTTCTGCAGACATCACATTCATTCACGAACTGAGCAATCTCGCACTTCATTCGAGTCCACCAATACCACTACTTGAGGTCATGGTACATCTTTGTACTTCCAGGGTGAATAGACAGGAGTGAATTGTGAGCCTCATTCATAATGACTTTACGAAGGTCACCCTCAGGAACAACAATGTGATCCTCGAAGAATAGAGTATCCTTGTCATCAAGGCGATAGCACTTGTACTTGGGTTGACTCTTGGCAATCCCAATCTTCACCTTCTTCACCATAGCATCAAGAAGTTGTGCCTCACGAATCTGATCTTCCAAAGTAGGAGAGACCTGGAGGTTGGCAAGGAATCCTTTAGGAACAACTTGGAGATTAAGTTTGCAGAAAGCTTCACAAAGCTCTAGTTGGAAGAGCTTGAGAATCAGACTGTTGCAGTAAGACTTCCTGCTCAATGCGTCAACAATTACATTGGCCTTGCTTGGAGTATATTCGATACTCGGATTATACTCTTGAATCATTTCGACCCAACAAGTCTGCCTGAGGTTGAGGTTGCGCTGAGTGAAGATGTACTTGGGACTCTTATGATCAGTGAAGATGTCCACTTTTCTTCCCAACAAGAGATGTTTCCATGTTAAAAGAGCATGGACAACTGCCGCCAACTTGAGGTCATGAGTGGGGTAGTTCTTTTCGTTGGGCTTCAACTGGCAAGAGGTATAGGCCACAACATTCTTATCTTGCATCAACACTGCACCGAGACCTTGAAGGGAAGCATCACATAAAACTTCGAATGGTTTGGATTCATCAGGAGGAGTCAGAACTGGAGCTGTGACTAACTTCTCTTTCAGGGTGTTGAAAGCGATGTCACATTCAGGCGACTAGACATACTTCACATGCTTCTGGAGAAGGTTGGAAAGAGGCTTCGCGATCTTAGGGAAGTTCTCAACGAACCTTCGACAATAGCTTGTGAGCCCAAGGAAGCTACGGAGTTGCTTCACATTCTGAGGAGGTTCCCAATTCACAATTGCAGACACCTTCTCAGGATTCACAGCAATTCCCTTAGCGGAGATGATATGCCCAAGGTAGAGAACCTCATCAGGCCAAAACTCGCACTTTGAAAACTTCGCATAGAACTGATGTTCCCTGAGTTTATGCATCACCAATCTCAAGTGTTTGGCATGATCCTCCTTGTTCTTGGAAAAGACCAAAAGTCATCGAGATAGACCAAGACGAAGTCATTTGTGTAGGTGTTGAAGATGAAATTCATCATGCGAGAGAAAGTTGGAGGAGCGTTGACAAGGCCGAAAGACATGACAGTGTATTCATATGAACCATAGCTTGTTCTGAATGTTGTCTTGGGGATATCTTCTTCACGAATGCGAATCTGATGATAGCCCATACGGAGGTCAAGCTTGGAGAACACTTGAGCACCTTTGAGTTGTTCGAAAAGCTCATTGATGTTGGGAAGTGGGTACTTGTTCTTTATGGTCTTCTTGTTCAATGGACGGTAGTCGACACAAAGTCGGTCCGTTCCATCCTTCTTCTTGACGAAAATAACTCCACAACCCCATGGAGAAGAACTTGGTCGGATGAGACCCATACGCTCTTGAATATCGAGTTGTTTCTTCAGCTCCTTCAACTCTTCAAGTCCAAGCTTGTAAGGACGTTTGCAAATAGGTTCCGTGCCAGGCTCAAGATCAATGACGAATTCAACTGGCCGGTGAGGAGGCATTCCTGGAAGCTCTTATGGAAAGACGTCTTGATATTCACAAACGACTGGAATGTGAGAGATGGCATCGAACTCGACCTTCTCATTTAGATAAAACAGTCGAATGGTATCATCATGAGCGGCAAAGACGATTACCTCCTCAGAAGAATGTGTCAATTGAATCTGCCTGGCAGCACAATCAAGTTGAGCCTTGTGCTTAGCAAGCCAGTCCATTCTGAGAATAAGATCAATATCCGAGTTACCAAGGACCATTGGAGAAGACAGAAACTTATAGTCGCCCAACGTGATAGAAACATCCGGAGCCATCATTTTGGTGTTCATGAATAAGCCCGGAGAGGAAACCGCTATCGGCTTAGGCAAATCGACAGTATGCAAATCGTGCATGGATGCAAAAGCTTCGATATGAATGGCAAAGATGCACCAGTACCAAAAAGAACTCTTGCAGGAATATCATTAACAGGAAGGTTACCCATGAACACTTCCAAAGAGTCCTCTGCCTGCGCTGCGTTCATCATGTTGATCTTAGTAGACTTGGGATTATGCTTGACCACTGCGGTGCTGGCAGATCTCACAGGAGGAGGAGGAAGACGCCTCTGGTTGAAGCATTTGTTGGCATAGTGACCCTTTTGCTGACACTTGTTGCACGTGACCTCCGAGAGCGGACGATGATACGGAGCACTTGATCTTGGAGCATGAGACGAAGTCTTGTTCTGAAAGCCTGGGTTGGGTGGGTGGGAAGATCCATTGCCACCTTTGCTCTTCTGCTGATAAGGCTGACGGAACGGAGGAGGAGGCAACCAATACTTTTGCTGCTTAGTTGCCACTTGAATTGAGGAAGAAGGAGTTGCATCCCTGACTCGCTTCTTGGAAGCATCACACTTGAGCTGAGCAGTCTCTTGTTTTAGTGCCATATTGTAGAACTCATCATACTTCTTCGGCTCAAAAAGCACGAGAGCTAGTTGCAGATCTTCTCAGAGGCCACCTCTGAACTGATAAATCATGCTCTTCTCGTCAGGGACGTCTTGCTTAGCGAACCGAGCGAGCTTCTGGAGCATGATGTTGTACTGGTAAACAGACAAGCTGCCTTGCATCAGATTGCGGAACTCCTCACCTTGCTCTCAACAACACTCTGAGGAATGTGGTGAGCTTTGAAGTCTTGACGGAATTCATCCCAGGTAATCACACGACCTCCTCTGGAATCTTTGTATTGCTGATACCACTCTGCAGCTTGGTCTTTGAGTTGGAACGAAGCAAACTTGACAAAGTCCTCAGGCCTGACGTTGCTGCACTCGAAATGCTTGCAGATATCCATGAGCCAATCATCAGCACCTCTTGCCTCGACACAGTTATTGAAGGTCTTTGGCTGGTTTGCGAGAATCTGGTTGAGTGTAGCAAACTGATTCTGATTTTTGCCATGGCCTTGATTTCCTTGGTTGCGCTCTTGCAAGAGTTGCATAAGCATCTGCGTGTTGGCGTTGGTAGCAGCCATCACAGCTTGCCATGCCTTCGAAGGTGGAGGTGGTGGCAGCGGTTCAGGATTCTGTCGCGTTGGAGGAGCCATCCTAAAGAGGGTGACATCCGTTAGCATCTTGATAGACATATATTCAAGCTGAATCAAATGGATCGAAATTGCAACATATAGTCTCAACATTCGAACAATAATGAACGAATGAATTCCAAATTAAATGGTCACACTTCTATAAATTGAGAAGCCACTTAGATAGAGGTAGAGGAATAAAACAACAAGGTACGGATAAGAACAAATACTTGGTAAGGATTACCCAATCACAAACCAAATATCTGCGGAAGAAATACTAGAGCTACATGAATTCCCACCTATGAAACTCCCGAAATTTTCCCGGTTATGCAATCAGGTGTTGGGGATACAGGGGAAGCATAATATCTCACCCAAATCTGGCAAATCCTACATCCAGATGTATCCATCCTTCAACACATAACCAAGAAACCTTCGAAAATTATTTACCTCAACCTTCGAAAAGCATCCGTTATACGAGTTATGGCAATACTCCCGAACTCCCACCCCAGTACTGGGTGGCGTCGAGGTTATCTCACCAACAACTGCATAAAAGAGATTTTTGATGTCGGCAAAGTCAGGTATTCTAGAACTGCAACGATAAAATTGTGACAACAACACCTCGGAGCTCAACTCCCTGGGACACTGCCACAACCCCTAAATGTCAGGAGGCACCAAGAACAATGTTCTCGTCACAAAACCATCGAAATGATTCCAAGATACCCGCGTGATCCTAAATTTTTTTTAGTGAAATTTGAGAAGAGAAGAGTCAAAACTCTACGTCAGGATGCCTCACCAGAGCGACGAAGGGACTGGGGAGTAAAAGGAATCCTACTCTCCGATATAGATAATCCTAAAAGACTCAAAACATTTTTCTAGACTCAACAATGCCAGCGATTCGATCAAGAAGGGCGCTCCTAAGTCGGGGAAGGCTCTGATTACCAACTTGTAACGCCCACGATGCGGCTATATCTCCCACGTGTCGGAGCACGACTTAGAGGCATAACCGCATTGTAAGCAATGTCGCAAGAGGGGTAATCTTTACACATCCCATGTACTGAATAAGGAAAGAGGTACACAATTGGCTTACAATCGCCACGTCACAAAATAGCATAAATATATCATTACAATCATCCACATACAATCAAGGTCCGACTACGGAACCAAAATAAAGACAACCCCAAATGCATAATGTCCCCGATCGCCCCAACTGGGATCTACTACTGATCGTCTGGAAAGGAAATGTAGTATCGTCCTGAGTCCTCATCGAACTCCCACTTGAGCTCAGTCGCATCTCCTGGAACGGTATCATCGGTCCGTGCATCTAGTTTTGGAAGTAATCTGTGAGTCACGGGGACTCAGCAATCTCACACCCTCGCGATCAAGACTATTTAAGCTTATAGGTAGGGAAAAGGTATGAGGTGGAGCTGCAGCAAGCACTAGCATATATGGTCGCTAACATACACAAATGAGAGCGAGAAGAGAAAGGCAAGGCACGGTTGATAATCTATGATCAACAAGTGATCCTAGAAACAACCTACGTTCGAGCATAACATGAGACCGTGTTCTCTTCCCGGACTCCGCCAAAAAGAGACCATCATGGCTACACACACTGTTGATTCATTTTAATTAAGTTAAGTTTCAGGTTTTCTACAACCGGACATTAACAAATTCCCATCTGCCCATAACCGCGGGCACGGCTTTCAAAACTTCAAATCCCTGCAGGGGTGTCCCAACTTAGCCCATCACAAGCTCTCATGGTCAACGAAGGATATTCCTTCTCCCAGGACGACCCGATCAGACTCGGAATCCCGGTTACAAGACATCTCGACAATGGTAAAACTAAACCAGCAAAGTCGCCCGAATGTGCCGACAAATCCCGATAGGAGCTGCACATATCTCGTTCTCAGGGCACACTGGATGGGCAAGACGTCAGGTTGGCATAGACCCTGGTTGCCCAGGGGCGCCGGACATCGCCCAGTTTGGACCAACACTTAGAGAAGCACTGGCCCGGGGGGGTTAAAATAAAGATGACCCTTGAGTCCGCGAAACCCAAGGGAAAGGACTAGGTGGAAAATGGTAAAACCAAGGTCGGGCTTTGCTGGAGGAGTTTTATTCAACGCGAACTGTCAAGGGGTTCCCATTATAACCCAACCGTGTAAGGAACGCAAAATCAAGGAACATAACACCGGTATGACGGAAACTAGGGCGGCAAGAGTGGAACAAAACACCAGGCATAAGGCCGAGCCTTCCACCCTTTACCAAGTATATAGATGCATTAAAGTAGACAAGATATAGTAATGATATCCCAACAATAAACATGTTCCAACAAGGAACAAACTCCAATCTTCACATGCAACTAGCAACGCTATAAGAGGGGCTGAGCAAAGCGGTAACATAGCCGAACAACGGTTTGCTAGGACAAAGTGGGTTAGAGGTTTGACATGGCAATATGGGAGGCATGGTAAAGCATGTGGTAGGTATCGTAGCATAGTTATAGCAAAAGAGCGAGCATCTAGATGGCAAAGATAGAAGTGATTTCGAGGGTATGGTCATCTTGCCTTCAAAGTTCTCTGAGTTTACGAAAGCATGATCCTCGTAAACGTTCTCAACGGGTTCATCGATCACATACTCGTCTCCTGGCTCTACCCAAAACAAGAACACAAACAAAGGGAGCCGCAATCAACCACGATGCAAAACATGGCATGACATGCGGGATGTGATATGCAATGCATATGTGTGCTTCGGAAAGGAAAGGTTGAACCAGGCCTCAACTGGGAAAGCAAGAGTGCCGCTGGAAAGATGAGTTGATTTCGATCGAAATCCATATAAAGATCACCGGAATCGGATGCACGGTTTGCAAATGGCAAGCAAAACAATAATGGCACAAAGCTGTGATTAACAGCACGAGGCCATCTAAATGCATCAAGAACAACAAGCTACTGCACTCTATCATAACAACAAGGCAAGTCAACTGGCGGGAGGAATTAACAACATGGTGAAATTAACAACATGGCAGGATTTAACATCAGGAAGGAATGTTTAGAGCAAGATAACAACATGCTACAAGAACATATCATGGCAAAGAAAAGCATGGCATGAAACTACACAAAGCATACAACAAAAGTCTCTTGCTGACCATAATCCAAAAGGGATCAGAAAATACAATGGCAACCATGTGAACGTAGCAACTTTCGTTAACAGATTCAGACTTAGTAGAAAACTAGAACATGGCAAAACAGATATTAAGTAGGCATGTTTACGAGCACGATGCACTCACCACGAGGCATTGCATGACAAACTAGGCATACACCCAGCAAGTAGACATGGCATATAAGCTAAACATGGCAAGAACAACCTCATAGCATGCATGGATTGACTACAGCAAGCTCGGCAAAAATGCTTAGCACGTAAACATCCTGCCAGGAACATTTTATAGCAAAAGTAGAGCTCGATTGAGTCATGCTAGGGGACTCCATAATTGCAGACAAAGACATGGATGGATAGAGCATAACAATATCTCAAAATCATCCTTACTGAACATGCTCAAAAGAGGCATGTATCACTCTGTAGCATCATGAATACATGGCATGAAAATATTAACAGGGAAATGACTTAGAAGAATTCTAAGTCCCTGAAATTAGCAACATTACGAGAGCTACTTTGCATGCTTGTGCTAGTAACCACAAAGATCAAAAAAATACATGGCATACACCCCTGTAAAGATGGCATGGCATACTTCAAAACACATGTAGGGCTCAAGTTCATAGGAGGCACACATTAAACATGGCAAAAATGACAAATGTCCAATATCTGATAAGAATCTGAAACTAACATTACATAGCACTCTTGCAACAGCATTTAGGGCATCAAGATGAACTCAAACGAACATGGTGCAATGGAATGAAATGAAGTACACATCGCAACGAACAATTTGATATGCTACACGCCCAAAATGGAGCCACGGATGCAAAGTTATGATGCGAAGAAAAATGCTAAAAATACTGAGGACTTAGGCAGAAAATGGGTCAACCTCCCAGATCTGGATCTAGGGTTCGTGCACGCGGATCGAAGTTTGCTGGGGAGCTCGACGGATTAGAAGAACTCACCGGATCTGGTGGTGACCAGACCAGATTTGGCCGGATCTGGCCGGGAGGCGGCGAGGCGGCGGCGGTGGAGGCGCTGGAGCGACGCGGGGCGACGAGGGGAGCTCCGGGCGGCGCGCGGCGGCCGGTGGTGCGGCGAGGCGGCGGGGTGGCGGCCGGAGTTAGCGGCGGGGGCGGCGTACGGTGGCGGCGAGGAGGAGGCGGCGCGGCGCGGGTGGACGACCGGCGGGGCGAGGCGCGGGCTCGCGGGGGCCCCGCCTGGGCCGAGCGGGCCGGCGGCGGTGGGAGGTGGCCGGGCCACGTGGCGGCTCCTGGTAGGCTGGGCGCGGCGACGCGGGCGTGTCCGGCGGGTACGGACACGTCCGACGGCGGAGGGGATGATTTTTACAGGTTCCCCCGCAAATAAGGAGGGGGAGGCCTATTTATACATAGAAGGAGCTAGGAGGCTCTAAATTGAGCATGGTTTTCGGCCACGCGATCGGGACCGAACGACCGAGACGATGGAGGAGGTTTAGGTGGATTTTGGGCCACTTTGGAGTGGTGTTGGGCTGCAACACACACGAGGCCTTTTCGGTTCGTCGGTTAACCGTTGGAGTATCAAACGAAGTCCAAATGGCACGAAACTTGACAGGCAGTCTACCGGTAGTAAACCAAGGCTTCTTGGCAAGTCTCGGTCCAATCCAAGAATGTTTAACACCCGCACACGAAAAGAGGCAAAAGGGGACACCGGAGGACATAGGAGCGCCAGAATGCAAAACGAACAACGGGGAAAATGCTCGGATACATGAGACGAACACATATGCAAATGCGATGCACATGATGACATGATATGAGATGCATGACAAAGACAAAAACAAAACGAAGAGAAAACCCAACAACGAGGAATAACACAACTTAGTGCCGAAAATGGCAAGAGTTGGAATACAAATATGGAAAGTTACATACGGGGCGTTACACAACTACTCCAAACACCGTTGCAACCCATGCAACTCCCCTAGTTGATTTCCCTCTGGCTCGGTCATCGCTCTCTCGCACGTCCTTTCTCGCCTTCAACGTCGCACCATGGTATTATTGAAAAAACTATGTTGTTCTCTTTAACTATTATAAATAAGCTACAAAACTACACACCGATAGTCCACTTGGAATGGAACAAATTTCGACCCACAAATTAAAGTGCTACAAACTACACACCGACGGGCCCACATGTCATGAAACAAATTTGGACCCATTTACAAATTAAATAATAAAGGACGAGGATCGAACATGCGACCGGGCCTTCAAGCCGCACGTCAATAGGCAACATACATAGAATAGCAATGTTTGTTGTACCCCCTTTGTTCACATAATGTTTTTATATTACCACAGCCTAATTAATGGATAACATGTAATATTATTTTTAGTACTATTCTCCTTCACTACTAGTGGGTTCCATGTGTGCTCTCTCTCTCCTCCCCTTCTGCGTTTAGACGCATGGGCAAACAGGAAGAACTCGCGGGCAATGTTGCCGTTGACCATATCTGGACGCGTTCACAAGTCACGGCACCAGTTTCACGTACTAGCAGCACTAGTCAGTGTGTATGTGCAATGCACGTTAATTTGGAAGTATATTAAGTGCATGCGGATATTAACTACTAGGATATTATTTGTGTGTTGTCATGTGATTAGCACTATTTTTGGCATGAAATTAACTGCACGCTAAACGTGTTGAGCACTCGACATTGAAGGAGTCTAGGTCGTTGTATGACAATGAATACATGTGGCTTGATGACGTTTTATATTTAATTTGATACGGCTCTAGCAGAACATTCAATCGATCAAACCATACATTTCATTCAGTCTGACTCCGACTTTAACTTATATGACGATCAATATAAAATAAACGAAAGTGATAAACGTTCGGATTTTAAGCATGGCAATCCGAACGTTTTTCATGGTAAATTTAGATTATGTGGCGGGGGCGGGGGCGTCTCGCGGTGGGAAGCGGCTCCTCCGTCGTGTTGTGTGTGTCGTCGGGCCACTAACCGACGGCGACGGCGGCGGTTTGCGTCGTTGTTGGCGTATTCCTGGACATTGGCCTAGCTTCAAGGAAGGCCAAAATGTTCCGGACTTCGGAGCGAGTCAACTGGCGGGAGGAGTCAACTGGCGGGAGGAGGCGACTGGCGTTGGTGCAAGGAAGCGGTCGACGGCGGCCATCCATGTCGCTGAGGGGGGCACTGGCACCCGCGCGGGGACAGGCGCTGTCAACGGCGTGGCGGAGACATTCATGTGCACGGGCACCGGCATGGGCGCGCACGTCAGTGCACGTGCAGGCGCATGCACTGGCAGGTGCACGGGCACCGGCACGGGCATGCGCGTCAGTGCACGTGCAGGCACATGCGCTGGCAGGTGCACAGGGATGGGCGCTGGCGCAGTCGGGGCGACGGGAGCCGGAACAGGAGTGGGGACAGGCGCGGCGTCTTCCCCCAAGGCCAGTTCAAGCTCGTCCCAAAGCGCCTTATGTTCTTGAGACTCCGGCTGGGTGTCTTCCTCAGGAAGCTAGAACACTAACGGTAGACCATCGTGATGTGGCATGGCGTACGTTTAGGTCAGGCTAGTTGGAGGTAGACGACAGGAGAATCGGAGAGGAAGAGAGAGGATTGTAGCGATAACGGGTAGTGCGGGGTTGATTTTAGACTGCGGCGCCGGCGACATTAAAAGTGGGAGCAGTTGGGAGGACGGTGGGAGGCGGTGCCTGGTCAAAGGGCTCGCCTCCCAGTGAGCCTCCACAGCGGTCTGCTCGCACGCCTCCCTGACAGCCGGTGCAGCGGTCTGCTCGCACGGCTCCCGTCGACTCACACGCTTGCTCGGACGGCACCTGCCGATGAGAAGTGGGGACTCATGGCGGCACGTAAACGCCCACGGTTGCAATAGTGAAAGCGTTCGCCTTAACGTGACATGTCTTTGTTCCAAAATACCTTGGCTCTTCATTTGTGCAACTTGTCATAAGCAGCTTGTCTCAAATTGAAGAAAAAACTTACGAAGTATTATTTGTGCCATATCACGTGACCATGCTTAGTTTCAAGAATTTATGCTCACTTTTGGATTTTCTGAAATTTAAGATCCAGGATTCGAAACGATATCTTAACCTGCATCATGCAATAAATTTTCAAGCCGTACATCTGTCCTGTTGTATTTCTTAAGAAAGGATTTGGTCAAACATTTTCTTAGTTAGACTTCAGACAAGTTATATATGCAAAGTAAAAGGATAATCCCTCCGTACCAGTGCATTGCCTGATATAGTAACTCAAGTACTAGGCACGAACAAACGGGCTCAATTCTGTGCTCATCCTGGTGTAGTAGTAGTAGTAGTACTAGGCAATGCAGTTGACGGGTGACCTTGACGAGCGGCGACCGACGGAATTGAACCGTGCTCGGTGTTGAGGATATAACCACTAAGGGTAAACCGCCCAGGAGGGGCCGGTTCACCTTCACCTATACTGAAGCCCAAGGAAACCCAGAGAAGATGGCGCTTTACGGATGAGGCTTAGAGGCCTAGAGCCCGCAGGCGATTTAGGGCCCATGGTAGTAAACCGCCATGATTGTATAAACTTGCATTGTAATATAGGAAAGAGGAGACCAAGGTGGACACTTGTATGAGCCTGCCTCGGGACTCTGTAGATCGGCCGGGGTCCTCCTGAGTATATAAAGGGGTGACCCGGCGGCGGTTCAAGGACAGACAACAACTCGAGAACCAGACAAAGCGGATTCGCTCCCTGGCCTTCGAACCCCTAGCAATACCAATCACAACTAGACGTAGGCTTTTACCTTCATCGAAGGGGCCGAACTAGTATAAACTCCCGTGCCCCCTTGTCCGGTTTAACCCCTTTAAGCTAACCCGTTGCGATGGCTCCACGAGTAAGTCCTTTCACGAGGACATCTGCCGTGAGAAACCCATGACACTCGGCACAGTAGGTAACGTTGTCTAGTTACTAAAGCATCCCTCCGTTGTTCATCGGTAGTCATTACGGACCGGGGACATGAGGGGAATTTCCTAGGGCTGGAATTCTGGCCGCCAGATATTTTGACTTGAAACGCTGAGGCTCGACTGGTTGGGGTTGCCTAATGTGCGTACCACGCACGCCACAGAAGGACACGAGCCCGGTTTTGTTAGGATCAACAGGAGCCAAGGTCTGGCTGGTACGCCGTTGGGTCCTACCATTCGAGAATACGAAATGAACCTTTTAAATTGCCAAACGACTCTATGTGTATTACAATACCCGTATTTTCCTTGCAAATACTAATCTCAACGTGGTAATTGATTTATGACAAGTTGTTGAATTAGAATGAGTATGTGATATAGTGATCTCAACGTGGATTTCACATTTCATGGTATCCCTAGTAAGTTTTCCAATGCAAATTCAAATTTAAAAGATGAACAATATGGAGGTGAGAAAGCTTTGTATGTATCAAGCATATGACCACACACAGACACACACGCACGAACACAACAACAATCCAATAAGTATAGTGCATCTATTTTTCCAAACCATGCATCTATGACACGAATTCAAAAATACTCCTTCTATCCCTAAATATTAGTCTTTTAGAGAGTTCAACAAGTGACTACATACGGAGCAAAATGAGTAAATCTAGACTCTAAAATATGTCTATATACATCCGTACGTGCCAGTCCATTTGAAGCCTCTAAAAAGACTAATATTTAGGAACGAAGGGAGTAAAATGTAAGACATCCATGGTCCTCAGTTCAATATTTAAAATGAACATGAAACTGAAACATGAATATTAAGTCTAGTACTACAGTACATGCAAATGTTGTGTTTAGGCGGAGGTATGATTGTCGGGGGTCAACCCCTCAACCATAGATAAAATTGTGGAGCTCTGTTTAGGGTTTTTTAGATTATATTTGTCCCCACCCTCCCAACCACCAATTGGTTGTGCACCCGCCCCCCCCCCACCCCTCCTCCCCGGGAGAATATCATGTGCCCCCATACCTTAGATGCTATATGCCGATACGAGTTGCTTGGAGCTTGTAGATCTGAGATATAGCAGCTCACATGATGTGTCAATATTTTTGCAGGAAACGTTGATGAGTTTGATAATTGCACACAATTTGTAAAAAAAAACTACTTAGATTCCCTTTGATCCCATATCCAACGACCTCGAAGCTCGTATCACCGTAGCATCTAAGATGAAGGAGGACATCATATTCTCCTGTATGTAAGAATATCATGTGCTACCACACCTTAGATGCTTTGGTGATACAAGCTCTTCGGAGGCGTTGGATTTGTGACGCAACACCTCCTCGGTGGTTCGAATGGTTTTTTGCAAAAAAGCCCCAAAAGAGTTCGGCCACTGCTTACAAGCACAAAGACTGCTCAGATGCCATTGGATCTCAGATCAAATGACCTCCAAGCTCGTATCACCATAGCATCCAAGCTGTGATAGCACCTTATGTTTTCTCGCACGGGAGAGTATGAGGTGCTCCCGCACCATAGATTCTATGGTGATACGAGTTCACTGAGATCTAACGACCCAAAGTAGGAGGTTTGAATGTTTTTGCAATATACGGTTGATAGAGTTTCGGAAATGCGCAGAAAGTACAAGTACTACGCATGTGCCATCTGATCACTGATCATACGACCTAGATGCTCATATCACTGTAGCGGGTAATTAAGCTACGCGGGGCACCTAATATGAGCACCAGGGAGCCGTTGGATCGAAGATGCAGAGGCACACACGAGGCCTGAATGTTTTATTTGCAAAAAGACCTTTGGAGAGTTTGGAAATTGCGCATAATTACAAAGAGTACTCCCAAGCCATTGGATCTCACTTCCAACAGTGTAAAAACTCGTATCACCATAGTATCTAAGCTGCGGGGTGGATGTGATATTCTATGCCGCTGTCATTTTTGTTTGTAAAAACTTGCAAAATACGTGTAACTCGTGCCGTTACTTGTCTAACCGCGCAAAGTGTTTGTTCAAAAAAACCATCCTACACTGAAATATCGGAACAACACACGGGGGTCCCACTTGTCATTAATCAAATTTGGACCTAAAACTAACAAATCTGAAAGACGGGATTCGAACTGGCAACATGGACTACAAAGCGTAAGTCGATAGCCCGAAAAAACGAACGGTTGTTGGCTTTGTCCCATAACTTGATTTTATACAGTACTTGCATTGAGTAGAGTAGAGGGAGTGCCTCGTCAACACGTGCATGACTGTTGTCTCACTTACTAGTGGGTCCCAGGTCTGCGATCTCAATCTCTCTTCTCTTCATCGTCTAACCTTTGCACGGGCACACATGAAGAGCGGCGCTAGCTTGCCGGGGTGTTATTACAACTAAAAAAGCTTGGAAAATAGAAGAATCGCCTAGAACAAGAGACGTTGTGGCTGGTCGAGACGGAGCTAACCACATCTATCCTCCGTGCCATGTTTGCACGATGAAGCTGTGTGGCTAGTGGGGTGTTTTCGACCGACTGGCTCGGTCCCTAGGTCGAACCATAGGTACTATGTATGATACAGTATATTTTTACACGCACATTTTTCCTCCGTGCCCAGACGTGGCACACCCTACCGCGCGGTTTCGGGGTCCTCCCGGGTGGTGCACGCATATATTCTTCCTGACGTGGAACGCCCTACCATGCGTTTTCTGGGTCCTCCTCGGTCGTACGTCGAAGCAAGTAAATGAGTCGTCAAATCACGAAAGACCACCTTTCTCGCCGAGTACATCAGTGAAGCACGGTGGCTAGCTAGTTGGGCTAGTTCGACCGATTAGCTAGGTTCTAAAAATGTCAGCTCGGTTCGAAGGGCTTGAATTTCACCATATAGCCCGGGAAAATAATCAGGCGGCAGATGTCCTGGCACGCATCGGCGCAAAACGCGATGTAGTCCCCCCAACATCTTCCTGGAAAGGCTTTTCAAGCCATTCGTAGTAAAGGGGAGCCGAACAATAACAGCCCGGACCCAACCGCACTGCCCGGTACCGAACATTCTGACACAATCGGAGGCTCTGCCAATGAAATAACACCTTCAGCCCACGTAATAATGGCCATCATCGCCCCGTGGACAGAACCATTCCTCGCCTACCTTACTAGGCAGGAACTCCCCGAGGACCAAAATGAGGCACGCTGCATAGTACGGCGATCCAAAGCCTACAAAGTCCATGAGGGAGAGCTTTATAAGAAAAGCAGCACCGGAGTCCTTCAAAGGTGCATCTCCGAAGAGGAAGGGCGGAACCTCCTGGCTGAAATTCATGCCGGACTCAGCGGTCATCATGCTGCAGCTCGGTCCCTTGTAAGCAAGGCCTTCTGTACAGGCTTTTACTGGCCGACGGCCCGGGCAGACGCCCAGGACTTAGTCCAACGATGCGTCGGTTGCCAGCTCTTTGCAAACCAAAGCCATATGCCACCCACCGCCCTCCGAACTATCCCCATCACTTGGCCCTTCGCGGTCTGGGGGCTTGACATGGTTGGACCCCTTAAAGGCGGAACCCACAAGCAAAAATACTTACTGGTCATGGTGGATAAATTCACCAAATGGATAGAAGCCAAGCCTGTTAAGACGGCTGAATCCGGACTGCTGATAGACTTTATATCCGGGGTTGTACACCATTACGGCGTCCCCCACAGCATCATCACTGATAACGGCACGAACTTTACGGCTGACGAGGTAAAACTCTGGTGCAAAAACATGGGCATCAAGCTCGATTATGCTTCCGTCTATCACCCACAAACTAACGGCCAGGTCGAACATGCATTGGAGGAGTAGCGTGATGTGGCAAAAGCCCGTTCCACATTCTATCAACAGCAGGCTCGAAGATACCAAAGCAGAGAAGTACGGGCCAAAAATTACAATGTTGGCAAATTAGTTCTATGCCTGCCGGACAAGAAAAAGGACAAACTCAAGCCCAAGTGGGAAGGTCCCTTCATAATTGACCAAGTCCTGACTGGTGGAGCGTACCGCCTGCGAGATGCATCGGATAACCGACTCGAGCCGAACCCATGGAACGCAGCCCGTCTCCGAAGATTCTATGCCTAGCGCCAGACTCTATGTTCGTCTCCTTCCTCTGTCCATTTTTTATATACTGTCTGTCTTACATTTCTCTCCTTCTCCCCTTCCTTTCTCTTATAGCCCTTAAAGGCTCATCAGATGACGTGCTATTTGCACACATTAAACCTAGGGGCTTCTTTTAACAGAAGCTTATTTATACGGGCTTCATGCCCAACACATGTGTTACGCTTCCGCATGTACCTTTTATTTCACCATTATATGCATCGATATGTCTTAAGTTTTGGCCAAGCTGGGTTGCCTGGCTCCTGCGCTTACCCCTACGTTCCCGATTATTCAGCTAGGCGGTAAAGGGAGCACCTCTGCGATTGTTACTGCCGGATCAGCCGGATGTGTACCTCAAACTGGGTGAAGCCGAAAGCTAGCGTTCTTAAGGGAATATTCGGTCGGTGACCTAAAAGATGATCTTTTCACTTATTAATTTATGCACCCCCAGATGCTTTTTCCCGTGTCTTTTTTCGTAGAATGGGCATGCACTTTAGGGCATTCCTCCCAGGGAAAGGAACCCCTAACGGAACTATTCTCCCTGGAAGATGTTTCTTACTAACCATGTAATATAACATAACTAGTCGGGCACTTGTCTGTTCACGCACTAATGACCCCTACGCCTAGTCTCCATGCATTCCACGGTTCTTATATAACCGCATGGGAATTCGGACACACTCCGGACCGTCAGGTCCCGAGGCTGAAGCGAAAAGGTCGGCCATGACAAACGATCTACAATCCGGCTAGAAGGCATTATAAATGTCAATTAAATTACATAGTCATTCTAACTGATTGTATTCCTCTTCAATACCATCTAGCAGGCTGTCTAATTTACAGTCCTGCTGGGAATACTTTGCGGCCAATTCTACTTGGCTGTATACTAAGCTTACAGGGATCTCCTTCCCATCGGGCCCCACAGGACCGACCTCGGCCATGTGGTTGGGGTCAGCCTTTGTGTACCGCGTCTTCACCATGGCCCAGGCCTCCCTAGCGCCTTGACGGCAGGCTGATATCTTCCACAATCGGAAGCGCCGCCGTGCTCCCTTTAGCTTCTTCGCAAGCTCTCCAAGTCCTTCGGACATGGAGATGGATGGCCACAAGGCCTGGGCGGCGCCTTGCATCGCCTGCCGAACTCGCTCGAGCAGTTGCGAGAGCTCGGGAAGAAGGTCACCCGTAGAACTGGGCATCTCCTCTGCAGGATGACCTGTTAGCACACCTACAGACATTACTCTGTTAGTCGACTTCCCCGCCAAACTTTTTTTCAAAGGTTCGTTCAAGCACTTACTATATATGCCGCGCCGAAGGCGCTGATTCTCCTTAACGGAGTCTGACAGTTGGGCACGAACATCTTTCAGGTCGACGCCCAGCTTGGTGTTGGCATCTTGGAGATTGTTCTTCTCCCGCCTCACCTTTGTCAGCACCTGCTCACCAGCCTTCAGCTGGCGTAGGAGGTGTTGCCTTTCCGGATTCAATCCAGCGCCATCTGCAATTTCATTTGTCAGATTCGCATCCATGTCGTGCTTCGCAAAATACTTATCTTTCAAAGTGTATATCACCAGAGGGGGTCTCCTTGGGCTCCCCTGTCGCGGCTAGTGCGGCCTCAAGTTGGGCTTTGCACTCTTCCAGCTCCTGGGGCAGTAGGGAATTCTTTTCTTTAAGAACCTGCATAACAAATGATCCTTAAATCAGCTATTCTAACTGTTTCAAGTCTCGGGGGCTACTGGTATATATATATAATTACCAAAATTTTCTTAACCGTATGTCTTTTACATATTGCTCTCTGGCTCTAGCTAGACCATTTTGAGCAGCACGGAGGTACGCATCTCCCAAATTGAAGGCATCTAATGCCTCTTGGGAGAAACAAGCGTCGCGAAGAATTGTCCGGCGCCGCCTGTGGTTCATGGCACTCTCCACCTCAGAATGGGTGGCAGACAACCTGTCCACATCCTCCGTCGGAGGAGCGTCCGGTACGCGCCTTGTGTTTGCCTCCGCCTCCGGACCAGGCTTTGGAGCCTGGCTGGTGGAAGCACGATTGGCAGCCTCTCAGAATATAGTCCGGCGAGGTCTCTTTGTCCTGAAGAGAGCATGAGTGTTAACATGCCTCGAAGGTATAACACCTGGGATAAGGGGGCGTGCCATACCTTTGCGCTGACGTCTCGGTCCGAACTGCACCTCTTTTCTGCCCACGGGGCCCTACGGCCCCTCGTTGGCTTGTCGCCGCAGGTTCGGCCTCCCGTCTCAAAAACCTCCCCTGCAAAGCTCGGTTGTAATCAGGAAACGGGAAACACGAGAGGGCAGACCCCTATTCGGGGTACTGGGACTTCGATCTCGGTTACCTGGGAGGCCGGGATTATTCCCTGGTAATCGGCCATAATGGCCACCAAGGCGTTGTCCTTGATTAATTGATGGAACACTCCATCAATTAGCTCCACAGATAAGTCCGGATCCTCTTGAGAGGCCGGGTCGAGGGACCGTCCTGGGTCCTCGGGTTGTGGAGGAGGGCTGTTTATTTCTTTAACAGCCTGGCGCAGTTCCTGCGTTGAAGTCGTTGGACTGAATATTTAACAATGGGAATATAAAACGGATGGGCAAGTAGATGTGATCACTTACCCATCTTGGGGGATTGTACATAGAGAATCCACCCTGTGAGTTGACGCGGAGAAATTCCTCCTCTTCTCCCTTGTACAAAGCGGACAAGGTCTTTGTTAGAGCCGCAGCCGAATCCGGTCCCTTACGGCCGTAGCGGGTGGCGTCGTCCTCCCCGTTGAAATCCCACATGGGGTGGCCTCTGTACTGTAGCGGCTGCACCCCTCGCATGATGCATGCGGCCATGACCCCGATCATGGTCAGTCCGGAATGAGCTAACAATCTTATCCGGCTCATTAGGTAATGGACGTCCTTGTCACTTTCCCTCTGAGGGCTCCGTGGATGCCAACTTAGGCGTTTCTTTAGTGGAGCACTGTCGAACTCAGGGAGGCCGATCCGGACAGGATCCGGCAGTGGGACGTCCTCTATGTAAAACCATTCTGAAGGCCAATCCTCGGACGCCTTCTTTGGGGTTCCGGATAGATATCCGGTCCCGGCGATGCGCCACACTTCGGCTCCGCCCACTTGATATATTGACCCCTTCTGAGAACGGGGCACAAGGCATAATAGCTCTTTCCACAACCCGAAATGAGCCTCAACACCCAAAAACAGCTCGCAGAGGGCTACGAAGCCCGCGATATGCAATACGGAGGTAGGCATAAGATTGTGTAGCTGGAGGCCATAGAACTCCAGGAGACCCGGAGAAACGGATGGATTGGAAATCCGAGCCCTCTTATTAAATAAGGGACAAGGCATCCCCGCTCTCCTTTGGAGGGATTAGGGGCACTCTCCGCTTGCTCTCCGCCATTATAGATGGCAAGGCCGGCTCGAACCGGGACCATATAGGCCGGGGGGAGAAATCCCTTGGTCTGGAGCGTCACTAGCTCGCTATGCGGGATGGAGCATCTCTCCCAATATCCAGGCTGAGGGCTGGATGGGCAAAAGGAGGAGTTGCGACGGCTGGCCATGGTGGAATGGACCTTTTGTCGGATGCGCTCTGATGAACACTCACGAAGGGGAGAAGGTGTGGTTTGGATCTAAATCCCCGTCCCCTTTAAATGGGCGGCTCATTTACGCGGCTAGGGGTGTGGATGTAAAAACACTCAGACTTTTCATATTCGTTTGACACGTGGGAGACGACCATTATTGGGCGTAGAAGCCAAGGAGCGCAACATTTACAAGAAACCTGACTTTATTCAACAAGTACACGGAATGTGGAGGAGAACCCGCCTTGCAATGCCGAAGACAATCTGCGCGCCGGACTCATCGTCATTGAAGCCTGGTTCAGGGGCTACTGAGGGAGTCCTGGATTAGGGGGTGTCTGGATGGCTGGACTATACCTTCATCCGGACTCCTGGACTATGAGGATACAAGATTGAAGACTTCGTCCCGTGTCCGGAAGGGACTTTCCTTGGCGTGGAAGGCAAGCTTGGCGATACGGATATGTAGATCTCCTACCATTGTAACCGACTTTGTGTAACCCTAACCCTCTCCGGTGTCTATATAAAGCGGAGGGTTATAGTCCGTAGGACGACATACAGAACAACAATCATACCATAGGCTAGCTTCTAGGGTTTAACCTCTCCGATCTCGTGGTAGATCTACTCTTGTACTACCCATATCATCAATATTAATCAAGCAGGACGTAGGGTTTTACCTCCATCAAGAGGGCCCGAACCTGGGTAAAACTTCATGTCCCTTGCCTCTTGTTACCATCCGGCCTAGACGCACAGCTCGGGACCCCCTACCCGAGATCCGCCGGTTTTGACACCGACAACCGCCGCTACATTTGTTTTTTCACCCCTTTTTTTAACTACTTGCCGGCAGGTAAATTTAAATATCCACCGTGGCGTGCTCTGGTGTTTGGGTGCAGCAGGATTTTTAAATTTTTGATTGACGAGAGCAGGCGCGGTAGCAATTAGTCACGATGACTCCGCCTGTAAAAACCCACTGCTCCCTGATGTGAGAAGTCGTCGACTGGTGTTTTACCATGGTGAAAACCAAAAGATTCCCCGCTCCCTCCGCCTTCCCGTAGTTTGCATTGCCTTTCAGCCGTTTCGCCCCCTTTGCTTCCTCTCCCCATTGCTTCTACCTAGTGCCATGGCAGCGCAGCAGATCACGGAGTCCGAGGTGAGGCTCCTGACACAGGAGCTCCATGCCAAGGATGCGGAGCTCAGGGCCTAGGACTTGGAGCTCCGTGAGCTCAAGGAGGAGAGGAGTGCCATGCTCCTCCGTTATGTGTGGGAGTTTAGGCACCCTCTGCATGGGCAAGTCCATGTCTCGGCGCAACATGACTGTTGGATCAAACTCAGACGATGCAGATCAGCCACTGTAGCACAAAGCGTGTGGGTGTGTGTGGTTGCATTCTCATCTCAATATAGTTGTTTCCTCTTCGTGTATTTTTGTCAACCTACTAGTGTGGACTCATGCACCCTTCATGCACTCTGCCAAACACCCAAAAGTGGGTCGAGAAGGGAACTTTTGCTCCCATCCCGTGCACCCTTCATACACCCTGCCCAACACTATTCGTCCTTCATATGGTTCATGTTTCATGGAGTACTGTAGCACCGTACTCTCCGTGCGCTATGGACCTAGTTCTGTTAACATTGATCTCACCGTTCATTCTCGACCGGACAGTCGAAAAAGCGGTACTATGTTACATATAGGAGTAGTTGACATGCGCACAACATCATTTGTTATCGTCATATCTTACTACACTAGCAACAAGATTGTGTAGTACTGACGTATGAACCACTGCACACGCCTAGTAGTAGGAGCACTGTGTATGTTCAAGTGGCTGCCGTGTTTCGCACTCCTCCACCGTAAGAGTGGAAACGCTTGCTGTAATCATTTTTTTCTTCAGAAAAATAGTGGACACGCTCTACCGTGCGGATCCTCCTCCAGCCATGCACTAAATTACTCACTTTTGCTGACGTGTGGGACACCCAGCACCTGGGTCCACCAGCCATGCGCTAAATTACTCTGTAGTAGAGTGATGGTAGACTACCCCCATCCAACTGCCATAGTAATGCCCAATGAGCCGTCAAATCACAAAACCCCCTCCTTTCCAGCAATAAGTTGGAAGGACGAAGCAACCATCATTTCACTCTTCTCTCTCAGCTTCCTCTCTTGAAGAAGACCCCCACTCGCTTCGCTTCTCCCTCATCTCGTTCCTCCTTTCACTCTTCTCTCTCAGCTTCCTCTCTTGGATGGACGCCGGAGCACCAGCCAACGTGATGTCTATGGCTCTGGCCAAAACCGTCGAGGCTCATGGTACGAAGAAGCGCAAGCACCCCGCCGATACTACCGCAGACAAGCTCAAAGCCATCGCCCTGTCCAAGCCCCCCTCTCCGGGATCCGTCATTAAGCAAGCCCAGGTAATGTCTCTTGTTGACGATCTTTTTCTCGATCTTGATCGTGTTTTTTCATCTAACACGCAGTACTAGTACTGGTAGTACAACTTTCTGGGTGATCTTGCATGTGATTTTAGTGTGCCAAATGACGGTTCTAAATTCCTCTTTTGACCAAAACATGCAAGAGGTTGACACTGATTTATTATAGACTACTTTCAACTACTCCCTCTGTCCCAAATTTCTTGTCTTAGATTACTCTAGATACGGATGTGTCTAATACTAAGATGTGACTTGATACATCCGTATCTAGACAAATCTAAGACAAGAATTTTGGGATGGAGGGAGTACTTTATGAACATCAATGCTACCTTTTAAGAGGGTATATTTGCCTCAGTAACTTGTGTTATGGATATTGCATGTAATCCCTCTGCTCTCATGCCTTTGAAGACATGTTCTAGTGTCTTTGTTCACTCATTTCTGTGTGTGTATGTAGTCATATATGGAGTATAATATCGAAAATCATCTTATATTTCTGAATGGAGGTAGTAATAAAATATGGTTTCTGTTTGAATTAGAACCAGGTCCGCGGTGGAGATGAAGTTCTCAAAGTCATGCCGTGTGAACTGGAAGACCTGATGATGAGTTCTACTGCTGAACTATCCAGCTGCTGTGTCCTTGTCGCCACGTGTCCTGAACTAGTGTTTTCCTGTAGCATTGTTGTCAGGCATGTTCTCGAGGCTGTACTTGACCACAACAATTTCCTGGTGGTGCCTTCGATTACGAATGGTGTGGTTCTTGTAAAGCTTCCCAACAAATCTGATGCAGCCTGTCTTCATCATCATGTTTATGAGTGGAAAGACCACTCTGTTAGGTTCTCCAAGGTTGACAAGATGGTGATGGTGCATGTAGACATCTCACACGAAGTCCATGGCCTAGTCAGTTATGCAGGGTTCATCCCGTAGGTCGGTGGCAAGAAATAGTCTGCAGAGTTTAGTTAGTGCAACTTTGCTTGTCTGTAGTAAGTACTATTGTTCAGTACTTGATTTGTGTTTGTGAACCCTGTATTTTTTATTAGTACTACCGCTTTTGGTGTGTGGTCAGTCCTGAGAACGGTCTATGTTAATGTCTGTCCACTCAATTCAGTTTGTATATTTTAAAGTATCCAGATCATATTTTTTGTGAGGACGGTTTATCAATTATGGTTACACTCCAATATCTGTATGCATTGTAGGGTTTATCGCACCCACCAGGATTTCCAGTACCATGGATGTTCAGTTCATACGATTTGTCATGACCTTTGGACTGTCCTGCTTGTGGGAATAGGCGGGGCCCCTGCATGCCACGCATAGTTGGACGATCAATCTTCTATTTAGTACTTCAACATAGTGATCTCCTGCTAAGGATTCACTCATGTTACATCAAGTAAATCTTATTGATTTATTGTCTAAATCTTATTAATTTAATGTCATGTTTTCTTTCTTTTCCTGCAATTTTACGATGCAGGTTTTGCCATGTGACATTCATCACAACATAAACCGTTTGGTTTGCTCTACGATGGCTATTTTTGCAGGTTTCACTTCTTATGTCATGTCAGTAACGAAGGCACTGTCCATCACTTATATTACTGGAAAAAGTTGGATCAGTCTGTTGTCTGAGTACAACCTGAATCCCTATGATGAACTGCAGTTTGGTTTAACAAAAACGCCACAATTAGTCCTCCTCGCGTTTAAAAGAAATGAAGAAAAAAACTGGATCACGGTCCTGGATCCTAGTTAAGTTAGAAAGCTGATCATAGCAGACCAGACACGATCGCCGATGTCTCGCATAGATCGAGCACCGGCAGTTGCTCTAGAACTAACAGTGGCAGCAGCTCAGTCTGATCCAGCTGAGGATTGGGCACCGACCGCATCAACGGAACAGTCTGATCTACCGGAGGATCGGGCATCGACACCGGCACCTGCTCCGACACCGACACCAGCTCTACAAGGAGCACCATCTCCGGCAGGAGCAGCGGCTTCGGCACCTGCACCAACACTTGCACTTGGATCTGCTCCGGCCTGTGCAGTTGCACCGGCAACAGACTGGGCTGCAGTTCGCACTCCATATACCAAAGTCCTTACAAAACCGACATGTCCACCTTCTTGGTAAGCATTGGCCGCCCAAGTGCTTCATTCTTTTTCTTTCCATGTTGTCTCACATGATTCACTGTGTTGATCTAACTGTTTGGGTATGTCTTGTTTGCAAACAGAGATTTCCTAGAGCAACAAGGGAGTCATTCAACAATCCGGGCGACCGCGGCCAAGTTTCTCTTACCATGCGCAGCCTTGGTGTGAATGAACCTGCTCAATATACCATAAGTACAAAGGATGGTCGCATGATGATTGATGCTAAAGGATGGTCAAGGTTCAAATCTAAATCATATCTTGCGGTAGGGGATGATGTCAAAATCGAACTTTCTCGGCAAGGAGAGCTGGTCCAAATCAACTTTGAAATTCTTCAGTAGCAGCACGCAACTGCTGAACTGATCTATCCTCCGAGAGATTTTTGATGTAAAAATCTGGCATGGTGAAACAAGTGTCCTGTGTGTATAAGTAGTACGATAGTATTATTTATCACATGGTATATCGTTGATAGAATTGCAACTCTGATTGCTGGTTAGGAACTATCGTTCGATTTCATTCCAACAGTTGCCGTGCTTTATTCAATTTTGTGTATTCACCTTGCGACAGCATCTAAAACCAGCGCCGTACTGATCGCTTGCAATATAAAAAGCGCCGAGGTAGAACACGTGGGCCCCCAAACATGCAAGGTCAGCCTGCGGCCCAAAGTATAGAACCATGAACCTATCTGAGTATTATATTCTTAGCTGAACCCCCATAAAAAAAGCTGAACCCCCAAAATGCCCGTGCGTTGCAGAGGGAGTATATTTCTCGGCAAGGTGAGCCTATGATATAAAAGATTTGTATATTTCTTTACAGAGGGAGTATCTCTTTGTCAAGATATATATTTATGTGTAACTAGTTACTCCTGTCTTTCTACTTCCTTTCGCTGATATGTGGGGCAACCAGCAACGGGGTCCACGTGCCATATGCACAAATTAGAGTGCACAACTTCATCGTAAACACACCCCGGTCGTAGCGCCGCAGTAATGCCTAATGAGCCATCAAATCACAACCCCCCCTTTCCAGCTTTAGCAGTAACCTGGACGGACGAAGCGGTAATATTTCACTGGGCCTGAATCCCCTTCTCCCTTGTCTGCTTGTTCAGAGAAAACCCCCTCTCGGTGATTGCATAGGGTTTTCTCATGGAGAACCAGGTACAAATTTGTAACACCCACGATGCGGCTATATCTCCCACGTGTCGAAGCATGACTTAGAGGCATAACCGCATAGTAGGCATGTCGCAAGAGGGGTAATCTTTACACATCCCATGTACTGAATAAGAAAGGGATAAAGAGTTGGCTTACAATCGCCACTTCACACAATACATAAATATACCATTACATCATCTAGAATACAATCAAGGTCCGACTATGGAACCAAATAAAGAAATACCACCCCTATTGCTAGATCCTCGATCGTCCCAACTGGGCTCCACTACTGATCAACTGAAAATGAAACAACACAACGAAGACAATCTTCATCGAGCTCCCACTTGAGCTGGGTTCACTAGTAGAAAACGGACCATTAGTACCGGTTTGTAAGGGCCTTTGGTGCCGGTTATGGAACCGGCACTAAGGTTTCGGCACTAAAGGCCCCCCCCCCCTTTAGTACCGGTTCGGCACGAACCGGCGCTAAAGTGCCACCACGTGGCGTGAGCTCGCGCCCTGGTACGGGGGACCTTTAGTACCGGTTGGTGTTACCAACCGGTACTAAAGGTTTTCTTTTTGAATTTTTTTTTTGAAAATTTTGGAAAAAAATTTGTTTTTTTTTATTTTTATTTTTTCTGAATTATTTGATGATTTAGTCTCTAATCACCTCTCTCAACTGCTCAAGTGTGGATCACTCATTCCAAATCATCTAACTTCCTGACCGGTCACCCATCCCTCTCACTACTCCAGCCCGAGAACGCTTAACTTTCATGTTCTATTCTCCTTCGTTTTCGAGTCTGCACTTGTTGTTTTCCTAACAATAGTAAGATGTCAATCCTATTAACCTTCAGGAATTTTGCTTGAGCATGAAGTGACACATTTCACTGTTTGAGTTTGAAACTATTGTTTTAAAAACAATAATTATTTAGTAACACTAATATTTCTTGAATAATTAGTTTGACCATTGTTTGACCACAGTTTGACCACAGTTTGACCAGATTTGACCAAAATTGAAATAAATAAAATAATTATTTAGTAACACTAATATTCTAGAATAATTAGTTTGACCATTGTTTGACCACAGTTTGCCAACTGTTTGAATATTTTTCAATTTTTTCCACTCTAGATCTTAAAAGCCCCGTAACTTTTTCTCTATTAGGTTTTTGAGGATTTTGCAAATGTTTAAGGGGGTTCCCCCAGTTAAATTCGGATGTAACTTTTCGAGTAGATGATTTTTCATATAAAAAACTTTTTCATCCGAGTTAGTATGCAAAAGTTATGCCCATTTTTACAAATTTCAGAGAGATTTTGCAAATAAAGTCAAAATTCACATTTGCAAATTTTCCCAACAACTAGACCACATATCACATGAGAAACTTATTTTCTTTTATTTTTTTTGACATTTCCATTATTTTCTTTTATTTTTTTTATAACTGAAAAGGCGATCCATGGGGGGGTAGAGTTTGAAAATGGGACCTTTAGTACAGGTTCGTGGCACGAACCGGTACTATAGGTTAGACCCCTTTAGTACCGGTTCGTGCCATGAACCGGTACTAAAGGTCTAACCTTTAGTACCGGTTCGTGCCACAAACCGGTACTAAAGGTGATCGTGGGGCCCCGGCCTGACGCCAGCCTGCCACCACCCCTTTAGTGACAGTTCGTGCCACGAACCGGTACTAAAGGTTCAACACGAACCGGCATTAATGCAAATCCGTTCGAACCGGCACTAATGGTACCATTAGTACCGGCTCAAATACAAACCGGCACTAATGTGCTTCACGTTTGACCCTTTTTCTACTAGTGGTTGCGTCACCTGCACTGGTATCATTGGTACCTGCAACTGTTTTGGAAGTATCTGTGAGCCACGGGGACTCAGCAATCTCACACCCGCGAGATCAAGACTATTTATGCTTATGGGTAGGATAGAGTAATTAGGTGGAGCTGCAGCAAGCACTAGCATATATGGTGGCTAACTTACGCAAATAAGAGCGAGAAGAGAAGCAAAGCAACGGTCGTGAACTAGAAGTGATCAAGAAGTGATCCTGAAACTACTTACGTTCAAGCATAACACAAGAACCGTGTTCACTTCCCGGACTCCCCCGGAAAGAGACCATCACGGCTACACACGCAGTTGATGCATTTTAATTAAGTTAAGTGTCAGGTTTTCTACAACCGGATATTAACAAATTCCGTTTTCCCATAACCGCGGGCACGGCTTTTGAAAGTTCAAACCCTGCTGGGGTGTCCCAACTTAGCCCATCACAAGCTCTCATGGTCAACGAAGGATATTCCTTCTCCCAGGAAGACCCGATCAGAGTCAGAATCCCGGTTACAAGACATTTCGACAATGGTAAAACAAGACCAGCAAAGCCGCCCGAATGTGCCGACAAATCCCGATAGGAGCTGCACATATCTCGTTCTCAGGGCACACCGGATGAGCAATCAGTACAACTAAAACCAACCCTCAAGTTTCCCCGATGTGGCGCTGCAAGGGGCTCTAGGTTGGACCAACACTCAGTGGAGCACTGGCCCTGGGGGTTAAAATAAAGATGACCCTCGGGCTCCGGAAACCCAAGGGAAAAAGGCTAGGTGAGGCAAATGTAAAACCAAGGTTGGGCCTCGCTGGAGGAGTTTTATTCAAGGTGAACTGACAAGGGGTTCCCATTATAACCCAACCGCGTAAGGAACACAAAATCAAGGAACATAACACCGGTATGGCGGAAACTAGGGTGGCAAGAGTGGAACAAAACACCAGGCATAAGGCCGAGCCTTCCACCCTTTACCAAGTATATAGATGCATTAATTAAAATAAGTGATATTGTGATATCCCAACATATCCATGTTCCAACATGGAATAAACTTCAGCTTCTCCTGCAACTAACAACGCTATAAGAGGGGCTGAGCAAAAGCGGTAACATAGCCAAACAACGGTTTGCTAGGAAAGGTGGGTTAGAGGCTTGACATGGCAATATGGGAGGCATGTTATTGCAAGTGGTAGGTATCGCAGCATAGCAATAGAGCGAGCAACTAGCAAGCAAAGATAGAAGTGATTTCGAGGGTATGGTCATCTTGCCTGAGATCCCGCAAGGAAGAAGAACGAGTCCATGAAGAAAACAAACGGATGTAGTCGAACGAATCCTCACAAACGCGACGTTAACGGAACCAACCCGAAGAAGCACACCGGAAAGAAACAAACAACAAGGTAAACAACCATCACATCAACATGGCATGGTGCACAACCAAGTATGATGCATGTCCGGTTTAATGAAGCATGGCATGGCAAAGTGCACAAACAACACTACAAGTTAAGTGGAGCTCAATATGCAATGAGTTGCATATTAACGGAACACCACATTCAAGTTATTTAGTTTGATCTTGTTTATGTACCCAACAATATTAAATGTTGGTTAACATGGCAAGAGGTGAAGCAAAGTAAAACTACCTATCTAGGCAAGTTTAAATGAGGCCGGAACAACAAGCAACAAGTCCGGAAAATCCTCATGTGCATATTAAGAATTTGGTACTGTTCTGCCCTAAAAACAATTTTAGGGTTGTTAAACATGCAGAGTAAAACCACCATGTTAAACTAGGCATTTTTCTACCCCATTTACATATAAAGTTTTTTAGATACCGAGCTATAGTTATTAAGTTATGAATTAAAGCATTTTAGCATGCATGAAAGTTGCAAATTATTAATCTACACAAAATTCTAAGCAAGTTTCATATATTAAGTTTTTACATGTGATGCATGGTTGGTGAGTTATTAAATGCATGTACTAGAAGGGGTTTTCTGTAAAACTGCAAACTCTGGATAATTAGCTAAATTCGCAGACGCTGAAAAAACATAAGAGGGCCGAAATTGGGGCGGACTGGCGCAGGAATGGTGGGTGGCTCACCATATTGGCTCGGCCCAAACTATGGAGAGGCCTGGCAGGTTGGAGGAGAGGGTCGCGCCTTGGCGCTGGAGCGGTCGGTTGGGTAGCGAACCGGTCAACACGAGCAACAGGGGCATGGAGAGGCGAAGCAGAGGCTGGGCGCTGGCCTAGGTGATCGAAGCAGAGGGCGGGGTCAACTGCAAGGCATCCGGCGGAGCTCCGGCGACGGAGAGAGGCGGAGCTCGCCGGGGATGGAGGGATCCGGGCGCGGGGTCCCCGGATCCGGCGACGGGCAAGATGCTGGGCCTCACATGGCCGGCGTTAGGAGGTGGACGGGGCAGCGCCATGGTGGAGGTTGGGTACCTGTGGGAGAGAGAGAGGGTGAGGGAGAGGGAGTCGCGTAGGGAAGGAAGGAGGAAAGGCAGGGGCCTGGCAGAGGTAGTCTCCGGCGACGCCAACGCACGGGTTGACGCCCCTTCTTCTGTGCCTGGCCCTGGCATGGCTGGGTAGGGACTCGGTGTAAACAGTAGGCGAGGAGGTCGCGGGGAAAGCCAGGAACGACGGGAATGGAGCGCGAGGAGGCACGCGACGCCGGGGGTGCTGCGGGTGAGGACCGGCGTCGGGGATGACTGGCGGGAGCTCCGGCGTCGAAGGCGGGGAGGAGGTTGCAGGCGCTGCGGGTGGTGGATCGAGAGGAGTGGCTGGTTGGCTCGGTGAAGAAAACGAGGGAGATGGAGCGGTGGTTGCCGCGGGAGGAGATCCCGAGGAAGATCTTGAGCGGCGGCGGCGGGAGGGACAAACCTCCTAGTTTTTAGGGTTAGACTAGATTAAGTGAGGTTGGACTATAAATAGAGAAAGGAG
Organism: Triticum urartu; assembly: GCF_056163025.1. Classification (NCBI taxonomy): domain Eukaryota; kingdom Viridiplantae; phylum Streptophyta; class Magnoliopsida; order Poales; family Poaceae; genus Triticum; species Triticum urartu. The sequence continues at coordinate 56,504,639 of NC_141878.1, read as the reverse complement.
GGAGATTTTTGATCACCCGATCGAAATCAGACGGCTGGGAAAATAAAGGTTAGGAAGTCCAAATAACAAAACGGAGATGTTTTGTAGATGTTTGGGGATGATCCGGACACAACGGTGACAACTGTCCAGGTCGGGTCCGGGGAAGATTCGGACACGCACGCGAGGGGTCGGTTGGAACTTGTGGGCTGTGCAGAAGGGCTCAAGCTGAGAGAAGAGAAGAGAGAGAGGCCCGGCGACTGTTTCCGAAGACCGAAAATGTCCGATGTTAGACCGACTATATTGTCGCTATACTTATCCGTTGGGGCGTCAAATGGACTCCGAACGCGATGAAATTTGACAGGCGGTCTACCTACACTAAATTAAGACCGCACGCTAACTTTCAACCCATTCCGAGAACATTTTCCGGCCACTTATAAAATAATATTTCGAACATGCCGCGGGCGCGTGCGAGCGTGTCTGAGCGCAGAACGGACAACAGAGAACAAGGAGACCGGGACAGATGCAAGTTTTGAAAACATGATAATGCAATGCATATGATGCAATGACAAGATGCAACACACAAGGGAATGACATGGCAACGACGGCAAACAACTAGAAGACACCTGGCGCATCGGTCTCGGGGCGTCACAGAATTCTTCATCCATCCCCGATAAATCCAAGTCCCTTGGTCGCAGGTAATCCTAGGATGGCAGCCACCGCCATTGATGCATTTTTCTTCCTACTGAATCTAGTGTGTTTCATTTGCAGTGCCCAAAGTGCGAGTACCCTACAGGTTTCTGCGCCCTCGGCGAGATGCCACACTTGTTCCTTCTCATCCTAACACAGCATTTTGAAACACGCACAGTATGTTCCTAGAATCCTCTTTTCTATCTGGGAGGGTGGGGTTTTTTTGAACATGCTGTGTTCTCATATTATTTTTCCTGTAGTGTATTATTTGCTCTACCAGAACATATGTACTCAAGATGCTCGGCCTTGCCATAACTGAATACACTAGTTTAATGATCACAGTGAAGACAAGCCATGGATATAAGTTCCGAGTTGGGTTCATGAACCAAGAAGATCGCTGCTTTTTTTATGGCCGAACATGGATAAACTTTCTCAAGTGTTACAGACTGAAAGTTAGCGCACGAATGTTGATGGAAATAGCAGAACCTGGTCTCATCTTCACTGCGATCTTCCACCCTGGCGTCATTCCAATTGTTCATACATGTTAGTTTTGTATCTGGTTCTTGCTTGTTGCCTCGATTACTTCTTAATCCACCTATTCTGTCTAACTAATCACAATTTAACTTTAGAAGTAGCAACGAATCTCTCACGAAGATGCTACTTCTAACTAATATTTTCTTATAATTGATGGCACGTGTTGGTTTTTTCAGAGTTAAGCAGTCTGCTCGTTTGTTACTCTGTAATAACTCGGCTATTACTAATGGCACTGAAGTTGACTGGATCGACATCCATAAGTTCGTACACTTTATTGATCGTCTTGAGGTCCTCGTCGGGCGTTTCAATGGTGGAAGGCCACGTGGGATATGTGTGCCACTGCTGCACTCATTGAACGGGTCCAACTGTGTCGAGAAACTTATGGTACAAGCTGTTTTATGTTATATATGTTGTTCATAAACTATTGCTTATACACAGTTTTACAGCTGTGATCTTCTTGAAACCGGAACTGCCGAGTTCTATTGTTCCTATACACACGCCTGACCATGGTCGGGTCAGACTTGCGCTTGGTCACAACATGATGTTTATGTCGACCTACTCAATTCCACTTGGAGGTGAAAAGATACTTATTCATGGGTGGTCTCAAATAATGAAGGCCCGTACATCTTGGAGAATAGGACAGAAGATTATGTTCATGCTTTTCCATGGATCTAAAGCGAATATCCTGTTTATTGACCACGTTGCGAGATGAAGCCACTTTCAGAAGGTTGTGGATGCGCGGGGTGGCGCCTGGGCCTTGTCCTGGGGCTTGGCGGCCTCACCCTTGGTTAACTGTAGGCAAAGCAGCACTGTTCGAGGCATGCTTTGTACGGTTGAACCTGTATAAGTACTCATACTGCTTTCAGCTTTGGTTGTTAAGTGCCCCTACTGGTTTCTGTTAAGGTTGTTAAGTACTCCTGCTGCTTTTACAGTCTGTCGTGTTTCTTCAGTCCTGTCTTCCTCCAGCCGCCAAAACCAAACTAGCGCCGACGGGGCCGCCTGCTTCTGCCTCCCACGGCTGGCTGCGCCTCAGCGCATGCATCCCCGCCACACCGTCTCCAAAATCATTAACGCCGACGTCCTCTGCGAGCTTTGGTGCACTCGCCGCGGCGCCGCCCTCTCGCGTTGTCAACATAGTCAACAAACAACATGAGTCGGTAGAAGTACGTGGAGAGGATGACAGTAGGGGCCCACCACGTCAGCGTATGGAAAAATAAAATGCTTCCTCCTAGTGTTTTCCTAACATCTGGAACCCACGACATTGTGAGCATATATAGTCAATAGACAAGAGAACAACACAAGATCGGCTAACACCTGGGACGTAGCTACTCGAGTAGTTTTTTTTGTTTGGTATTGTTGAGACGGAGTAGGGTTCGAACTGGGATGTGGCCCATCTAGCCTAGGCTTATATTTTATGTTCACCATGTGACTAGCCCAGCTATTTTTTTTCTTTGTGAAAATGAGCCTGGTTTTTTTTCTGAAGAATACCCAATCCAGGCCTACTTATTTTTCTACACCCTGATGGGCTGCATCTCTTTCAAGATGCCTGCAAATCTTGAAAGTAATATGAAATGGGTTGTAAATATAAAAACAGATGACAAATTGGCAATTACTTTATAATTTCTGATTTTTTTCACATTTTTAGATTCCTATTTTAGTGGGCATTAACCTAATTTAAATATATCTTCAAAGTACTTTAAATCTGGCTCGACATTTCGGTATTAAAAATAGTTTGGATCCCACAGAAATATGCGAAATTGGCCCTGGCCAACCAAAAAAATGACTGCAATAAATTGCATAAGAAGTTGCCATGAGCTATATATAAATTATAAAAAAAAGAGGGAGTGGTCTGACTTGTGGGCCTGTTTAGTTGATGCGTATGCAAGATTTTTTTAGTTATTATATACGTCAACAAACGATTCTAGCACTCGTAACCATTGGATGTCAATCCAACGGCCGTCGTGTTTCTTCAATCTCTGATCTTCTTGCTCCAGCCGCCAAAGCAGCGCCGGCGGGACCGCCTACTCCCGCCTCCTGTGGCCGGCTGTGCTGCCGCGCAGGCCTCAGCGCCCCTACTACTCCCACCGTTGGCCAGGGCATCCCTCTACTCACCCACACCAGCTGTTATTCTACGGCGACGGTAGCCTCACACCGCAGTCGAACCGGTCAACCCTCGTACTCCTCTCCGCGCGGGCTTCCACTGCCGCGTCTTCCCCGGCTCCGCGTCGACCCCTTCCTAGGCCTCGCCGTCGTCCAGCGCCATGGTGCTCTCGGTGCGGCGTGGTTAATGTGGTCAACGACCGACTTCCATCGGAAGAGTACTATACGTGGAGAGGCTGATAGCTGGGTCCATGGCAGCCGCAAGGAAGTGCCTCGTTATTACGCGGAAACTAATTATTCGTCCACCTAATAGTAGGGACCCACTGGACGGGCCACCAGTATTTCGCGAAAAAAACATTTCCCCCTGACTGCTGGGACCCACAGGACGGGCCACCGTATTTCGCGAAAAAAACGTCCCCCCCCCCCGCTGTCAGCTCGAACCCACCGGAAGTGCCTCCTCATTACGCACAAAAAATGAATACCCCCTGCTACCTGGGACCCACCTTAGTGGGAGGCTGACTTGTGGGCCTACTAAGTTGACTAGGTCGGAGGCCTTTGTCAACTTTAGTAAATATATGAACGATTCTAGCTCCAGCGACCGTACGATGTCCATCCAACGGCCGTAGTGCTTCTTCAACCTCTGGTCTTCTTGCTCCAGCAGCCCAAAGCAGCGCCGGTCATGCCGCCTGCTCCTGCCGCCCATGGCCGGCTGTGATGCCGCGGAGGCCTCACCGCCCCCTACTACTCCCACCGCTGGCCAGGCCATCCCTCTACGCACCCACACCCCCTGTTATTCTGTGGCGACGGCAGCCTCACACCGCAGCCGAACGAGTGAACCCTCATACTCCTCTACACATGGGCATCCACTGCCGCGTCTTCCCCGGCTCTGCGTCGTCCCCTACCTAGGCCTCACCGTCGTCCACCGCCCTGGTGCTCTCGGCGCGGCGTGGTCAACGTGGTCAAGGAATGGCTTCCATCGGACATGGACTGTACGTGGAGAGGCTGACAGCTGGGTCCACGGCAGCAGCAAGGAAGTGCCTCCTTATTATGCGCAAAATAATTATTCCTCCACCTGACAGCGGGGACCCACTGGACGGGCCATGTATTTCGCAGAAAGAAATGTTTCCCCTGACTGTTGGGACCCACCAGCAACATCTTCACACGCAAGGAAGTGCGTCCGAAAAAAAACGATTCGCCCCCTGACTGCTGGGACCCACCAGCTACATCTTCGCACGCAAGGAACTGCGTTCGGGCAAAAAAACGATTCGCCCCCTGACTGCTGGGACTCACCAGCTACATCTTCGCACGCAAGGAAGTGCCTGACAGTCGGGACCCACCTGGTCAAAGCGTATGTAGCATTGTCATTCTTGTCGCGAACATGTACGTACATATATACTGGTGGATATAGAGGCGCGCACGTGTCATAGTAGAGGCGCGTACGTGTCGTAGCAGAGGCGCGCACGTAGCATGTACACGTACGTACAACAGCCAGGGTGCAAGAAAGAAAATACGGCCACGCATGTGTTTATACGGGCAGGGTCTCGAACGCCTACTCGCGCATACATACGGCTAGGGCTCGTGTACATGGCTTGGTCGAAACGGAGAAACAGCATCGTCGTCGTGTTCATGGGGAGGCAACGGTATGCGTCGTGTTCATGGGGAGGCAACGGAATGCCTGGTGTTCATCGGGAGGCAATGGAACGCGTGGGACCAACCGGATGGGTCGGAACGGAATGCGTGGTCATGTTCATCGGGAGGGCTTGGACGGAACAGGCGATGGAAACGAGGCCTGGCATACCACACGACGGAGAAAGCGGACCTCCTACGTTCGGAAAGGGGTCCTGTTGATCGGGAGGTGTTTGGCGTACCGCAAAACGGAGGAAACGGATCTCCTACGGTCGAAACGGGGGTCCTTTTGATTGGGAGGGGTGTGGTGTACCGCAAAACGGAGGAAACAGACCTCCTACGGTCGAAACGGGGGTCCTGTTGATCGGGAGGGGTGTGGCGTACTGCAAAACGGACGAAACGAACCTCCAGCGGTCGAAACGGGGTTCCTGTTCATCGGGAGGGGTGTGGCGTACCGCAAAACGGGACTCCACGGGATAGTGTTCATCCCCACCGTCGACCTCCTCCACCCTCCACGGTGCGCTACTCCACCGGCTACTGTTCAACCACCCCTCCACCGTCTACTGTTCATCCAGCCCTCCACACCACGGGGTCCTGTTCAACCACCCCTCCACGGGCACCCCTCCACCGTCTACTGTTCATCCAGCCCTCCACCACACCACGGGGTCCTGTTCATCCAGAGGCAACGCCACCGCTCACTGCTCATCCAAACCCCCCCGCAACACTCACTGTTCATCCCAGAGGCAGCATCGATCGGCTTCAGTTAGCAGCAGTAGCGAAGGAATCGCTTGATCGGGTTCAGTTAACATCCATCGATCTATCGCTCGGGTTCATTAACGCGTAGCCTGCAGTGCAATCGCTTGCGTTCAGTTAGATCCCAACGCCTCGCTCGGGTTCAGTTAGAGCCAACTCCTCGCACACACGCACGTATGTGTACGAGAGAAACGCGCATCACTCGGCCCCCGACCTCCCACCGTAACGGGGAACTCCCCGAAATTTTCCTCCCCCTCGCTTCTACCATGGTTTTTTCCGTCATGGACGGCCCAAAGAATGTCATGCAGCTGCGTCTCCAGCCCGCCCAGGACGAAAAGCCCATTTTCTGTCATGATTTTTTGTCATAGAAATAGGAGCCAATGACATCTATGATGATACCGGGTTTTGTCACAATTATCGTCATAGAAGTGTCATATGTATGACAGAAAAAAAATTTGTTCGGCCCAAAATGTCACGGATGTGTCTTTTTTTGTAGTGATCGTGCCGCACGTAACTGCATCACGTGGCAACATGCGCGGCGCAACCGCATGCATATGGGCCCCCCGACGTGATCGTGCACATGCCCAACCATTGGCAGAGCGCGCGTGGAGGGACGCGAGCAGAGCGGTCCACGGTCGCCTTAACGGCGAGCAACCATATATATATATACATATACATATATATATATACATATACATATATATATACATATACATATATATATATGCATATAGCAGTTGAACACGCAAGGAAAAGTTGTCCACAAGCCGAGCGCGCCGACGGACGCGAGCAGAGCGCGCTGCGGCGCCTAACGGCGGGATAGACCTTTATTCAAGCCAATCAAAATAAGACTGGAACGGACATGTCTGTATTGAGCAAAGGGATCTCACATGTTTGTATTGACTGGAACAAGAATGCAATAGCAAAATAAGAATTAAGGCCATGATGATGCGATCGTAGTGGTGGTTACAGGAGGCAAGAAGAATGATGCATCCATCAACGTACGACCTCCTCCTCCTCAACTCACTGCGCCGACCGGGCACTGACCGGCGGCTAAGGAGCGGCGGCTTTTGTGGCAAGGTCAAGGTGCTTCTCAACAAAGGCATCCAAGGCTTCCAGCCAGCTGAAGAAGGCCAACGTCATAGTGTCGTCACTGGCCTTCTAGATACCTATGTACACGATTCGCTCGTACACATGGATGTGTAGGTCGACGGTTTCTTGCAGGGCAAGGCGCCTCGCGGCGAGCGTGACCTCCAGGTGGACATTCTTTGTGGCGTCGGCGGGCAGTCGCAGGGCCACTAGTGCTTGAAAGAGGTTCCGACCATGGAGGCCGATTAGGGTGGCAAGCAATGAGGAGCCCGGGCGCGCGGGCTGGAGGAGTATGGGGATATCGTCCGAGAGCTTCTTGACGAAGGCGAACCTGTTGGTGGTGCGAACGATCATCTGGTCCAACTAAGAGTCGTAGCTGGCGTCGACGGCGGCCATCCAATAGTCGGTCGCCAACACCGTATGGAGACGATCCACGGTGCCATGCCGCAGGCCGGCGTCGTGGACCATCTGGCACAGCCGCTGGCTGCTCGCGCGCATCGTCGCCATGGGTCTGGAGTGGGCACTTTTGCTCTTATTAGTGTAGGTGCAAAAATGCTTAGGTGCGTACGATGTTGTAAATGCATTGGAATGGAGGGGCACCTTTATATGAGTGCAAACTACGTTGCATTCACATCGTGCTACCTCTTTTCCTGGTCCTCCCATTACTTCCCTCATGCATTCACATGATGCTAATTGAAGTAGGATGCATCATTGGCCGTTCAACATTTTGGGAACAAGTACCCTATCCCTCGTCTGCATTAAAGCCGTATCAAGAACTGCGCCGCCCGTTGTCAAATCAAATAGTACTGCGCCGCCCGCTGCACGCTCGGATGAACACGCCTCCTCGCCTCCATCTATGCTTAAGTACTAAATTTTAGTTGCAAAAATTAGATACTACTAATGATTTTTAGCTTCATATTTTGACAAATCGCAGTGTTACAAGGTTGTCAAATGGCAATGTTACTAGATCGACAAATGTCAATCTTTCTAGTTTGACAAATGGCAACATACCCAATATGACAGATGCAAATCGCACCAAATTGTTTGTAAGTGGTTCGCACGGGTCATCCAAAAGAACCGTTTGTGTTCAAGAGATGCACAAATCCTGCTCTCACTTTGCATATGGGTGTTCTATCTGAAACCTCCTGCTATCATGCTTGTTGTGAGAAGCTCTGGATTGTGAGAAGCATAAAACCAAACCTGCCCCAAATGGGACAATTTTTTTTACCACGGCATGTTTGACATTCATTCCCATTTCTTGCATGGGACCTAAGGATGCACTCAAGGACAAAAGATTTGATGTTTCAACCAATTTATATGCACCGGAGCATGTGCATGTAGTTCAAATTAGAATTATGCACATAAATGCATTGAAAACTCACTTAATGCATAAAAATGTCCAAACGAACCCCGAAAAATCACAAAAAATAACACAACACTCATATTGATCTATGTTGACATGAGAAAAGTTTTGAAAGCAATAAGAGGCAATGGATATCGTTTTGTCCCCAAAGGCGGGGTGTTCCCTACCGAAACCATCATGCTTGTTGTGAGAAGCTCTGGTTTGTGAGAAGCATATACCCAAACCTGCCCAAATGGGATAACAAATTTACCACGGCATGTTGATGCAGCTCCATGATAGCATGCCAAGTTTCATGAATTTCAGACGAGTTTTGGATTTACTAGAATTTAAAAACCAGGCATCTCAATGTTTTGCCGGCAATCAATGGTGCCCTGGTGTTTGAAATTCATTCCAATTTCTTTCATGGGACCTAAGCATGCACCCAAGGACACATATTTGATTTTTCAACCGATTTATATGCACTGGAGCATGTGCATGTAGTTCAAATTTGAATTATGCACATAAATGCATTGAAAACTCACTTAATGCATAAAAATGTCCAAACGAACCCTGAATAATTCAAATTCTTTTATGGTCGCTGTAGATAAAAGGTCTAGTAATTCAAACACCGTCCATGGCCGCTGTGACCCCATTATGTAATTCAAATCAAGACGAAAAATCAAGTAGATCCCACACAGTTTATTATAACCAGCCGTGTGAGATGCAGCACAAAATATCTCCGGACCGTGTCTAAATATATAAGGGACCGTGTCTGATGACACTTTGCGCGCCAGTTTTTTGGTTGAAGCGATTCAAAATTTTCAGCTTCCGTGGAAATATCTACATCCCCGCCCCTCCCCCTTACCAAAAGTCACATTTCCCCTGTTTCCGCCTTCCTTTCAAAGTTGAAACCTTCACTCCTTGCTTGCAGCGCTGGTGCCTCCTCGTCGGCGACCCTCCTTCATGCTGCTCGACCTCGCCTATCCAAGCTGGTAATCCACACCCGACACCCATCCTCCTCCTTCCACATCCCACATGCCCCGACCGCCGGCGCGAGCGCGACACCTTCTGCCCAAATCACCGACCCCTCCACCAAATAAGCGCCGGCCTAAGCCATGGTGCACTGAAAGTGCAACTATCCCTAGGTGGTTTTGGTAATTCATAACAACATATAGCTCATTGAGCTAATGCTATTCCAAGATGATTATTTCAGGAAAGCTCAATGATTGGCATGGCATGGATGGTGAAAGTGGAACCCTCAAAATGCTAAGGACAAAGGATTGGCTCAAGCTCAAAAGCTCAAGACTCTTCATTTTATATTTTAGTGATACAAGATCACATTGAGTCTTTAGGAAAAGCCAATACTATCAAGGAGGGATGAGGTGTTGCTTAATGAGCCTCTTGCTTCATGTGCTTAGTGATATGCTCCAAAAAACCCTAAACTACTTTCCCATATCCACATATGACCTAAACCCTAAGCCAAACTCGGTCCTACCGATTCTTTCAACCCGGCGCCACCGAGTTTCATATGTCATAAGCCACTGCCAAACCCTAGCAATTCGGTTCTACCGATAGGGATCTCGGTCTCACCGAGATGGGATTGCAAACTCTCTGTTTCCCTTTCGTAACTTTTCGGTCTCACCGAAAGAGCGGATCGGTCCCACCGAGATTGCAATGTAAACTCTCTGTTTCCTTTTTGTAACTTTTCGGTCTCACCGAAAGAGCAAATCGGTCCCACTGAGTTTGCCTGACCAACTCTCTGGTTAGCTAATTACCAAAATCGGTCTCACCGAGTTTGTGTAATCGGTCTCACCGAGATTACGTTATGCCCTAACCCTAACAAAATCGGTCCTACCGAGTTGCATGTCGGTCCCACCGAAAATCTCTAACGGTCACTAGGTTTACTATTTCGGTCCGACCGAGTTTGTTGATTCGGTCCCACCGAGATTGGTAAATTGTGTGTAACAGTTGTATTTTTTGTGGAGGCTATATATACCCCTCCACTTCCTCTTCATTTGAGAGAGAGCCATTAGAACACATCTACACTTCCAACTCATATGTTCTGAGAGAGAACCACCTACTCATGTGTTGAGACCAAGATATTCCATTCCTACCGTATGAATCTTGATCTCTAGTCTTCCCCAAGTTGCTTTCCTCTCAAATCTTCTTTCCACCATATCCAAATCCTATGAGAGAGAGTTGAGTGTTGGGGAGACTATCATTTGAAGCACAAGAGCAAGGAGTTCATCATCAACACACCATTTGTTACTTCTTGGAGAGTGGTGTCTCCTAGATTGGCTAGGTGTCACTTGGGAGCCTCCGACAAGATTGTGGAGTTGAACCAAGGAGTTTGTAAGGGCAAGGAGATCGCCTACTTCGTGAAGATCTACCGCTAGTGAGGCAAGTCCTTCGTGGGCGATGGCCATGGTGGGATAGACAAGGTTGCTTCTTCGTGGACCCTCGTGGGTGGAGCCCTCCTTGGACTCACGCAACCGTTACCCTTCGTGGGTTGAAGTCTCCATCAACGTGGATGTAGGATAGCACCACCTATCTGAACCACGGGAAAAACATCCGTGTCTCCAATTGCGTTTGAATTCTCCAAACCCTTCCCTTTACATTCTTGCAAGTTGCATGTTTACTTTCCGCTGCCAATATACTCTTTGCATGCTTGCTTGAATTGTGTGATGATTGCTTGACTTGTCCTAATTTAGCTAAAATCTGCCAAGAACTAAAATTGGGAAAAGGTTAAGTTTTTATTTGGTCAAGTAGTCTAATCACCCCCCTCTAGACATACTTCCGATCCTACAAGTGGTATCAGAGCTTTGCTTTGATTTCCATAGCTTTTGGTGGTCATAGCCTTGGTTTCACAACCTAGGAGAGTATGGCGTTTAGCGAGGGAAATTATCACCGTAGAGGTCCTTACTTTGATGGTACAAATTTTGCTAGTTGGAAGCATAAAATGAAAATGCATATTCTTGGACATAACCCCGCCGTTTGGGCTATTGTGTGTGTTGATTTGCAAGGTGACTTCTTTGATGGGAGAGAACCAAACCGTGAAGCTACCGCGGATGAGTTGAAGATGTTGCAATACAATGCTCAAGCTTGTGATATTCTCTTCAACGGATTGTGCCTCGAAGAATTCAACAAAATCAGCCTTCTTGAGAATGCAAAGGAAATTTGGGACACTTTGATTGATATGCACGGAGGTACCGACTCCGTCAAGGAATCCAAATTGGATGTGCTTCAAAGTCAACTTGACAAGTTCAAAATGAAGGATGGTGAAGGTGTCGCTGAAATGTACTCTAGGCTTGCTCTCATCACAAATGAGATTGCCGGCTTAGCAAGTGAAGAGATGATCGATAGATTCATCATCAAGAAGATTCTAAGAGCCTTGGATGGAAAATATGATACCGTGTGCACATTGATCCAAATGATGCCCAATTACAAAGATCTCAAGCCAACGGAGGTAATTGGAAGAATTGTTGCTCATGAGATGTCACTTAAGGATAAAGAGGAACTTCACAACAAATCAAGTGGTGCCTACAAAGCCTCATGTGAAGCCCCTACATCATCAAGTGAGAAACAAAACTTCAATGAAGAATTGAGCTTAATTAATGGTGAAGAACTTCAACAAGTTCTACAAGAGTAGAAGCAAAGATAGAAGCTCCAAGTCAAGGTCCTACAATGACAAAAGATCTTCTAGTCGAGAGCGAAACTGCTACAATTGTGGAAGACCCGGACACTATTCCAATGAGTGTACGGCTCCCTACAAGAGAAGAGAAGACTCTCCAAAAAGAAGAAGCAAAAGAGAAGAATCACCACCAAGAGAGAGAAGGAGTAGAGATGATCATTATGAACGAAGATACTCATGGAGAAGCAAGGATTCGGAAAGGAAGGAAAAATCATCAAGGAGCTACACAAAACAAAGACATCAAGCTCATTCTGGTGAATGGGTATCCGGCTCCGACTCCGACGACCACTCCGAGAGAAGTTATCACTCCGACTCCGAATATACTCAAGATGAAGGTGTTGCCGGTCTAGCACTTGTGTCAACCAACTCCTACGACATATTTGACTCACCAAATGAAGGAATTGGAAGATGCTTCATGGCCAAAGGTCCTAAGGTAACACACCCCGAGTATGTTGATTTTAATAGTGATGAAGATGACTTGTTAGGTGATGATTTACTTGTTCACAACTCTAGTGATGAATACTATGATGAAACGTCAATTAATCATGCTAATCAAGATAAAACAAATGACAATGATAAGGAGAAGATTGAGGCTCTAACTAAAGAACTAAACACTCTTAAGTTAGCTCATCAAACTATCTTCGAAGATCATCGAGAACTTTTAAGAGCTCATGATAAATTACGCTTTGAAAAGCTCAATCTTGAGCAAGAGCATGAGTTTTTAAAGGCAATCAATGATGATCTCCGCAAGAAAAGTTCTTCTTACATTGCCAAGCGTTTACTCTTATCCACTTACATGCCTCAAGTCAAGTCTAGTAATAAGAACAAGAAAGATTCTTCCTCTAGTAGTAACAATGATCATGCTAAATCCAATATTGTTGCTTCTAGTAGTTCTCTTGATTCCACTAATGATTCTCTTAGCCAAGTTACACTTGAGCAAGAAAATAGCTTATTGAAGGGAATTATAGAGAAAGGAGTGTACAAAAGCCTTGCCGAGAGTAAGCAATTCGAGGAAATTGTGCGCAAGCAAGGAATGCACCGGAAGAATCAAGGTGTTGGTTTTGAACGAAAGTTCAATGCCAATGGAGTTGAGTGGGAAGAAGATCAATACCCCAAGACAAAGTTTGTTCCTCAACAAGAGAAGTATGATACTTCCTTCAAGGGGACACAAGCTCAAGATGATCTTCCACCACAAGACTACAAGCAAAAAGGCAAGGACAAGCTTCAAGAGGAAATTGATGCATTTGAAGAAGCTCCTAAGACCTTAGTCAAGTGGATTCCCAAGACCACTTCAAGTTCCACTTCATCAAGTACGACTACAACTCCAAGGATTCCCATCAAGACGGTGTGGATCCAAAAGAAGAAGAACTAGAGAGTTCTTGAGGGTGACTCCGCCAACATACTTCACCCTTATCATTTTGGCAAGAACAAGTGCAATCAACTTCCACATCTTGCACTAGTTCAAGGAGTCACAAACCCTCTTGTTGGTAAGACAAGGGACAAGGTAACCTAAAAGTTTTCATGGACATCATCTTGTGTGTGCATCATTCTATGTCTATGGATATCCTTGTTTGTTCCTTGTGGGACTAACCCATGTAGGTATTGAAAGTGCAATTCACTCAAATGGATAGCTCCAAGTGATCTACATCAACATTGAGCATCCACATCTTCAACATCTACATGAAGTCATCGTCGACAAAACCCAAGGTTAATTCATCCCTCTTAGGGGGGATATCACATCTAGGGGGAGCTTTACTCTAAGACTTGAGCTAAAGCAACTCTAAAGATGTGAACACAACAATGATTTATGTAAAAGTGGTAACCCCACTTGAGCTTAAACGATGAGTATGACCTATGATCAAGTGTTCTCACTTGACTCCTAAGTCAATATACTCATATATAGATGACCTAGTCATCGCAAATTGCTTGATAGATGCTAGAATTGGTTGTGCATGCTTTGTCACATATTTCAATTGCCGTCTTATTGTGTGAGCATGTTGGTTGCATATTTTACTCATTCGAGGACATCCACTTGTTGTTTTGATTGTTTGGTTTTATTTCCTTTTGCCAAGTGGATGGACAAGAATGCCTAAGAACCTCCTCTAGCTATCTATGTTTTTCTCATCTCAAACTCTATTCATGCTACATCACAAAATTTGATCAAGTAAGATTCGAACCACTCTGTGTGAGGAGCACTCGGAGTCCCCGATTCGTCATAGGCTTAAACTTCCAAAACCTCTTTGTGATTCTCGGTCTGACCGATATCCTACTTTCGGTCCTACCGAGATCATTAAGTTGATCTATGTTTTCGATCTCGGTGCAACCGATTTGAACCATTCGGTCACACCGAGTTGCAATAACTGTATAGAGTTTTACATCTCGGTGCCACCGAGTTGTTCCACTCGGTCACACCGACAGGGTCGGGCTATATATAGTCACGGGCAAAAATTTGGAAATTTCTCCGAACCCCTTCGCCCGCGCGATAGCTCGCTCTGCCATCATGGTCTCCGGATCGTCTCCTCACCACCAGCCGCCTCCAGTCGCTGGTCTCCGTCGCTATCAACGGGAATCAACCCCGCCGTTGCCGCCATAGCGAGTCTCCGCCGAACTAGGGTATGGACTCGATCTTTGTGCTATTCCCCAATCCAATTCCTAGCACATTGTGATCATATTGATTCTTGCCACGATTGAAACACTCCTATCCAGTCAATGCGTTCGTAGATTAGGTTTGATTCTAAAATTTTAGGGTTAGGTTTCCGCCGAAACTATCTCGGACCCACCTAGTTGAAAAACTCGGTCCCACCGATTTGGCTTATGCCATTGCACAAGTGAAACTCGGTCTGACCGAGATTTACTAATCGGTGTGACCGATTTTGGAACTTTGTGAAACCCTAGCAGTCTTGGTGCCACCGAACTGTGACTCGGTCTGACCGAGTTCACCAGTTTAGGTTCCAAAAACTGCTTCGGTATCACCGATTTTAAAAATCGGTAGATCCGAGATGATTTCTGTGGGAAACTAAAACTAAGTTTTTTGAATCATTCTTTTGCAAAAATCTCTACATTTTGTGATACTCATCCACTCTACCTCATCTATAAACTGTTCACAGGGTCAGCAGTCAGCTTGTTCATCATGTCAGACCAAAGTGATAGCCAGAATGTGTCAGAACAACAAGTGCAGATGAGTGAGGGCACTAGTCCCTCAAGTTCTTCAGATGAAGGCAGCAGGAGCACCCCTAGCAATCTGCCAAAAGCTGCCACAAGACAAAGGAAGAAGAGAACCTCAGAATCAGAGGATGAGGACTATGTGGCAGAAGAGGAAGCAACTTCAAAGAGAGTAGTGCTCGAGAAGGAACATGGCTCAGCTCAAGGCGCAAAGCCAGGATTGAAAATCAAAAGGCCAGCAGGTAGACAGCCTATGCCAAAGGCCAGAGCTTCAACTCAGATTCCTGAAAAGCCTGCACCCATAGAGCCAGTTGCTGCTGAAGGGAAGAAGAGGAAGGAAAGGGTCAAGAAGACCGTAGCCAGAGTGCTTGGAAAGGCTTCCATCATGGAAGAAGAGGAAGAAGAAGAGGTTGCTGCACCAGCACCTAAGGCACCAAAGCTGATGGGTGATGCTATAAGATCAGGGGCTGCTGCATCCAAGCCCAAAGAAGCACCCAAAGCTGCCTCCAAGCCCAAGACAGCACCAAAGAGGAATACAAGGAGCATCCCAGTTGCTGAGAAGAACAAGGCCCCAGTGCCTGACACTGCAGAAGATGATGAAGAGCTTGTTCTGAGAAAGCTCAAGCCCAAGATCCCAGACCACAATGATGCTCATCCTGTGGCTGAGGACATGAAGCTCAGAAGAGACTCAGGGCTCAGGAAGTGGAGAGAAGCAGACCCGTATGCTTCAAGGAGAAGAACTGCTGTTGATTACAGGTTTCACACCAAGGAACAGCAAGACTTCTATGAGACAGTGCTGCTTGATAAGAAGCCCATAGTTTGTGACATGAGATGGGTTGATTGGGAGTACATCAAGGACAATGAAGAGCACTAACCTGGAGTGCAGGAAAGCTTCAAGGCATGTGGAGTAGAGGACTTTTTTGGGCAGAAGCTCACAAATTGGAATGAGGAGCTTATCATGCAGTTCTACTCCACAGCACATTTTTATCCAGATGGGAGGATTGTTTGGATGTCTGAAGGTACGAGGTGCCAATCAACAGTTGCTGAGTGGGCACAGCTTATCAATGCCCAGAGGAAAATGAAGATGACTTGGATGTATATGCCAAGAAGAAGATGGATCATAAATCAATGTCAAACATGTACAAGGAAATTCCAAATGAAGCACTTGATACTTTCAAGTTTGGCTCAGTGCATTATCTTCTGTCAGGGCTGCCAACTATCAACGGGATCCTTAGGCACACTCTGTTGCCCAAGTCAGGTGATCACAAGATGATCAGAGGCCATGCGATCAATTTGCTTCATATATTTGATGTGCCACAGAAGTTCAAGGTGATGAGCCTCATGGTAGAGACCATTAAGAGGACAGCAGCTGATCAGAAGAGGAGCTGTGGATATGCCCCACAAATTCAGGAGTTAATTAACTCGAGGATGGGCACGGGCATATACTTATTGGACAAGAACACCTGCCCATCTGTCCAGATTTTGAAGATAATCAAGTTGTCATGAATGAGTATGAACCATCATCTGCACAAGCACAAGCAAAGAAGGAGAAGGCAAGGAAGGAGAAAGCTGCCAAGATGCCAACTCAAGAGGAGGCATCTAAGTATTTCTTGAAAACCAAACAAGAGCAGCTTGGTTACTTGATTGCATCCACCCTGCGGATTGAGAAAGGACTGGCCACCCTAACTCAGAACCAGGCAAGCCTAGAGAGAATCGTAGAACAAAAGTTCTATGACTTGGATATCAAGGTGACAGAGATTCAGACTGCAGTGGAGCAGCTCCAAGATGACATGCAGGAGAGGAAAGGGAAGAAAACCACTGATGCCTTTGCCAGAGTGCCACGAGGTCCGAGGTCGTCTGCAGTGCCAGTTCCTGACACAAGAGCAACCGCCTCAGCTCCAGCCGCAGCACCAACCCAACCTGCTCCAGCATCAACTTCAGCTCCAACTCCAACCGCGTCTACGGAAGCCTTCGTCCTTGGAGTGATCCGTACTCCACCACCACCTGAAGATCAAGCCTGAGAGTCGATCTAGCACTATGCATTTTCTAGGAACTTTTTGGTCACTTGTTGCCAAAGGGGGAGAAACATGTATAGATCATAGGCTTTGAGAGAGAGTGTTGCTTTTCTCTCTTGCTTTATTTGGTGGTTTCTCGTACTTTGTTTGCTTTTGAGTGCTTGAGATACTATGCTTGTGAGACATTGATGATCATGTGTTTGATCATAAGCTACACTTATGCATGAATGCTATTATCCTATCTATCTTATGTGATCATTCACTTTTCTTGGTGATGAGTGCATGTATTTTATTCTTATCATTTTAAGCGCTCCACCAAGATGTATGTGACATGGAAGAGTAACCCATGACTCTAACTCTTTGTGCATTTGTAGTCCAAAGCAAATCTTAAATATGCACAAATTTAGGGGGAGCTCTTACTTATCACATACTTCTCAAAGCGACGATATATTTCATGTTTATTATCATTTGTTGAAGCTTTGATCTATATGTTGTCATCAATTACCAAAAAGGGGGAGATTGAAAGTGCAACTATCCCTAGATGGTTTTGGTAATTCATAACAACATATAGCTCATTGAGCTAATGCTATTCCAAGATGATTATTTCAGGAAAGCTCAATGATTGGCATGGCATGGATGGTGAAAGTGGAACCCTCAAAATGCTAAGGACAAAGGATTGGCTCAAGCTCAAAAGCTCAAGACTCTTCATTTTATATTTTAGTGATACAAGATCACATTGAGTCTTTAGGAAAAGCCAATACTATCAAGGAGGGATGAGGTGTTGCTTAATGAGCCTCTTGCTTCATGTGCTTAGTGATATGCTCCAAAAAACCCTAAACTACTTTCCCATATCCACATATGACCTAAACTCTAAGCCAAACTCGGTCCTACCAATTCTTTCAACCCGGCGCCACTGAGTTTCATATGTCATAAGCCACTGCCAAACCCTAGCAATTCGGTTCTACCGATAGGGATCTCGGTCTCACCGAGATGGGATTGCAAACTCTCTATTTCCCTTTCGTAACTTTTCGGTCTCACCGAAAGAGCGGATCGGTCCCACCGAGATTGCAATGTAAACTCTCTGTTTCCTTTTTTGTAACTTTTCAGTCTCACCGAAAGAGCAAATCGGTCCCACCGAGTTTGCCTGACCAACTCTCTGGTTAGCTAATTACCAAAATTGGCCTCACCGAGTTTGTGTAATCGGTCTCACCGATATTACGTTATGCCCTAACCCTAACAAAATCGGTCCTACCGAGTTGCATGTCGGTCCCACCGAAAATCTCTAACGGTCACTAGGTTTACTATTTCGGTCTGACCGAGTTTGTTGATTCGGTCCCACCGAGATTGGTAAATTGTGTGTAACGGTTGGATTTTCTGTGGAGGCTATATATACCCCTCCACCTCCTCTTCATTCGAGAGAGAGCCATCAGAACACATCTACACTTCCAACTCATATGTTCTGAGAGAGAACCACCTACTCATGTGTTGAGACCAAGATATTCCATTCCTACCATATGAATCTTGATCTCTAGCCTTCCCCATGTTGCTTTCCACTCAAATCTTCTTTCCACCATATCCAAATCCTATGAGAGAGAGTTGAGTGTTGGGGAGACTATCATTTGAAGCACAAGAGCAAGGAGTTCATCATCAACACACCATTTGTTACTTCTTGGAGAGTGGTGTCTCCTAGATTGGCTAGGTGTCACTTGGGAGCCTCCGACAAGATTGTGGAGTTGAACCAAGGAGTTTGTAAGGGCAAGGAGATCGCCTACTTCGTGAAGATCTACCGCTAGTGAGGCAAGTCCTTCGTGGGCGATGGCCATGGTGGGATAGACAAGGTTGCTTCTTCGTGGACCCTTCGTGGGTGGAGCCCTCCGTGGACTCACGCAACTGTTACCCTTCATGGGTTGAAGTCTCCATCAACGTGGATGTAGGATAGCACCACCTATCTGAACCACGGGAAAAACATCCGTGTCTCCAATTGCATTTGAATTCTCCAAACCCTTCCCTTTACATTCTTGCAAGTTGCATGCTTTACTTTCCGCTGCCAATATACTCTTTGCATGCTTGCTTGAATTGTGTGATGATTGCTTGACTTGTCCTAAATTAGCTAAAATCTGCCAAGAAGTAAAATTGGGAAAAGGTTAAGTTTTTATTTGGTCAAATAGTCTAATCACCCCCCTCTAGACATACTTCCGATCCTACATGCACGCAGTATAACCAGGACCTCAAGGAGCATTTGGCAGCGGAGAAGCAAATCACGATCACACGCGCGGATGAGGTCGCGATGGCTGCCATTCGTGTCGACCCTAAGATCTTGGAGGAGCACCTCGCCATTCAGGCCACCGTTGATGCCTCGTGTGCCGACACCGCGACGTTGTTGGCTGATTTAAATGACAGTTCGTGGAGTTTTCTCGAGGCCACCGTCGATGCCTTCGACGACGACTACGAGGTGTTTTCTCAGCGTGCACGTGCTTACCTCATTTTAAGAGCCAGCAGGTTGGTCCCGGAGCGGCTCAGGCAACTCACCACTACAACAAGGGCACCCATGATGCAGAGGCCTCGCCCTCTTCCATGTCCAAGGAGCCAATCGTCATCGATATCTCCGACAATGAGGAGTAGCTTGTCTTATTAGCTCACTATAAGGACCCATGTTCAGTTTGCTAGCTACTGCCTTTCCTTAACAAATTCTAGTGAATTGTGCCATCTACTTTTACCACGCAATCTTCTGCTATAGTGTATATGTTCTATATGTTGTGCAATGTGGTGTTCAGTTAACTGCTTGGTTCAATTCTACAAATGTGATGTTCAATTCTTCAGGGTGCAATATTTCCAAGTTGTTAAGCATGTTGGGGAACGTAGTAATTTCAAAAAAAATCCTACGCACACACAGTATCATGGTGATGCATAGCAACGAGAAGGGAGAGTGTGTCCACATACCCTCGTAGACCGATTGCGGAAGCATTAGCACAACGCGGTTGATGTAGTCGTACGTCTTCACGATCCGACCGATCCAAGTACCGAACGCACGACACCTCCGAGTTCTGCACACATTCAACTCGATGACGTCCCACGAGATCTGATCCAGCAAAGCTTCACAGGAGAGTTTCGTCAGCATGACGGCATGGTGACGGTGATGACGATGCTACCAACGCAGGGCTTCGCCTAAGCATCGCTACAATATGATCAAGGTGGATTATGGTGGACGGGGTCACCGCACATGGCTAAGAGATCAATAATCAATTGTTGTGTCTATGGGGTGCCCCCTGCCCTCGTATATAAAGGAGCAAGGGGGAGGAGGCGGCTGGCCAAGGAGAGGCGCGCCAAGAGGGGGAGTCCTACTCCCACTAGGAGTAGGACTCCTCCTTTTCCTAGTAGGAGTAGGAAAGGGGGAAGGAAAGGGAGAGGAGGAGAAGGAAAGAGGGGGCCGGCCCCTTGCCCTAAACCAATTAGGTTTGGTCCTTGGGGGGCGTGCCCCACACTCCCCTTGCTGCCCTCTATTTCTACTAAGGCCCATGTAGGCCCATTAAGCCCCCCGGGGGGTTCCGGTAACCCCCCGGTACTCCGGTATATGTCCGAAACATTCCGAAACCTTTCCAGTGTCCGAACATAGTCGTCCAATATCTCGATCTTTATGTCTTGACCATTTCAAGACTCCTCGTCATGTGTGTGATCATATCCGGGACTCCGAACTACCTTCGGTACATCAAAACAAAAAAACTCATAATACCGATCGTCACCGAACTTTAAGCGTGCGGACTCTACGGGTTCGAGAACTATGTAGACATGACCGAGACACGTCTCCGGTCAATAACCAATAGCGGAACCTGGATGCTCATATTGGCTCCCACATATTCTACGAAGATCTTTATCGGCCAAACCGCATAACAACATACGTTGTTCCCTTTGTCATCGGTACGTTACTTGCCCAAGATTCGATCGTCGGTATCTCAATACCTTGTTCAATCTTGTTACCGGCAAGTCTCTTTACTCGTTCCGTAATACATCATCCCGCAAGTAACTCATTAGTTACAATGCTTGCAAGGCTTATAGTGATGTGCATTACCGAGTGGGCCCAGAGATACCTCTCCGACAATCGGAGTGACAAATACTAATCTCGAAATACGCCAACTCAACAAGTACCTTCGGAGACACATGTAGAGCACCTTTATAATCACCCAGTTACGTTGTGATGTTTGGTAGCACACAAAGTGTTCCTCTGGTAAACGGGAGTTGCATAATCTCATAGTCATGGGAACATGTATAAGTCATGAAGAAAGCAATAGCAACATACTAAACGATCAAGTGCTAAGCTAACAGAATGGGTCAAGTCAATCACATCATTCCCTAATGATGTGATCCCGTTATTCAAATGACAACTCGTGTCTATGGCTAGGAAACTTAACCATCTTTGATTCAATGAGCTAATCAAGTAGAGGCATACTAGTGACACTTTGTTTGTCTATGTATTCACACATGTACTAAGTTTCCAGTTAATACAATTCTAGCATGAATAATAAACATTTATCATGATATAAGGCAATATAAATAACAACTTTATTATTGCCTCTAGGGCATTTTCCTTCAGTCTCACACTTGTACTAGAGTCAATAATCTAGTTCACATCGTCATGTGATTTAACACCAATAGTTGACATCTTTATGTGATTAGTTCACATCTCCATGTGACTAACACCCTAAGGGTTTACTAGAGTCAATAATATAGTTCACATCGCTATGTGATTAACACCCAAAGAGTGATCATGTTTTGCTTGTGAGAGAAATTTAGTCAACGGGTCTGCCACATTCAAAGCCGTATGTATTTTGCAAATTTCTATGTCTACAGTGCTCTACTCGTAGCTATTCAAGATAATTACTCCACTTTCAATATGTATTCATCTAGATCGATGTAAAAAGCTTCCATCGACGTAACTCTTTACTACGAACTCTTTTTATCACCTCCATAACCGAGAAATATTTTCTTAGTCCTCTAAGGATAATTTTTGACCGATGTCCAGTGATCTACTCCTAGATCACAATTGTACTCCCTTGCCAGAATCATGCTAAGGTATACAATAGGACTGGTAAACAGCATACCATACTTTATAGAACCTATGACTGAGGCATAGGGAATGACTTTTCGTTCTCTTTATATTTTCTGCTGTGGTCGGGTTTTGAGTCTTTACTCAACTTCACACCTTGCAACACGGGCAAGAAATCCTTCTTTGACTGTTCCATTTTGAACTACTTAAAAAAACTTGTCAAGGTATGTACTCATTGAAAAATCTTATCAAGCGTCTCGATCTATCTCTATAGACCTTGATGCTCAATGTGTAAGTAGCTTCATCGATGTCTTTCTTTGAAAAACTCCTTTCAAACACTCCTTTATGCTTTCGAGAAAAATCTACATTATTTCTGATCAACAATATGTCATTCACATATACTTATCAGAAATGTTGTAGTGCTCCCACTCACTTTCTTGTAAATACAGGCTTCACTGCAAGTCTGTATAAAACCATATGCTTTGATCACTTTATCAAAGCATATATTCCAACTCCGAGATGCTTGCACCAGTCCATAGATGGATCGCTGGAGCTTGCTCACTTTGTTAGCATCTTTAGGATTGACAAAACCTTCTAGTTGCATCATATACAACTCTTCTTTAAGAAATCCATTAAGGAATGCAATTTTGATATCCATTTGCCAGATTTCATAAAATGCGGCAACTGCTAACATGATTCAGACAGACTTTTAAGCATCGACACGAGTGAGAAAATCTCATCGTAGTCAACACCTTGATCTTGTCGAAAACTTTTTGTGACAATTCAAGCTTTGTAGATAGTAACACTACTATCATCGGCCGTCTACCTCTTGAAAATCCATTTATTCTCAATGACTCACCAATCATCGGGCAACTCAATCGAAGTCTATACTTTGTTCTCATACATGGATCCCATCTCAGATTTCATGGCCTCAAGCCATTTTCCGGAATCTGGGCTCATCATTGCTTCCTCATAGTTTGTAGGTTCATCATGGTCAAGTAACATGATTTCCAAAACAGGATTACCGTACCACTCTGGTGCGGATCTTACTCTAGTTGATCTACGAGGTTCGGTAGTAACTTGATCTGAAGTTTCATGATCATCATCATTAGCTTCCTCACTATTTGGTGTAGACGTCACAGGAACCGGTTTATGTGATGAACTACTTTCCAATAAGGGAGCAGGTACGGTTACCTCATCAAGTTCTACATTCCTCACACTCACTTCTTTCGAGAGAAACTCCTTCTCTAGAAAGGATCCACTTTTAGAAACAAAGATCTTGCCTTTGGATCTGTGATAGAAGGTGTACCCAACAGTTTCCTTCGGGTATTCCATGAAGACACATTTTCTCCAATTTGGGTTCGAGCTTATCAGGTTGAAACTTTTTCACATAAGCATCACAGCCCCAAACTTTAAGAAACGACAACTTTGGTTTCTTGCCGAACCACAGTTCATATGGCATCGTCTCAATGGATTTAGATGGTGCCCTATTTAACGTGAATGCAGCTGCTCTAATGCATAACCCCAAAATGATAGTGGTAAATCGGTAAGAGACATCATAGATTGCACCATATCTAATAAAGTATGGTTACGATGTTCGGACACACCATTACGCTATGGTGTTCCAGGTGGCGTGAGTTGCGAAAAGATTACGCATTGTTTCAAATGAAGACCAAACTCATAACTCAAATATTCTCCTCCACGATCAGATCGTAGAAACTTTATTTTCTTGTTATGATGATTTTCCACTTCACTCTGAAATTATTTGAACTTTTCAAATGTTTCAGATTTATGTTTCATCAAGAAGATATACCCATATCTTACTCAAATCATCTATGAAGGTCAGAAAATAACGATACATGCCGCGAGCCTCAACACTCATCAGACTGCATACCTCAGTATGTATTATTTCCAACAAGTCTGTTGCTTGCTCCATTGTTCCGGGGAACGGAGTCTTAGTCATCTTGCCCATGAGGCATGGTTCGCAAGCATCAAGTGATTCCAAAAACCCATCAGCATGGAGTTTCTTCATGCGCTTTACACCAAAATGACATAAACGGTAGTGCCACAAATATGTTGGACTATCATTATTAACATTGCATCTTTTGGCTTCAATATTATGAATATGTGTATCACTACGATCGAGATTCAATAAAACATTTATATTGAGTGTATGACCATAGAAGGTTTTATTCATGTAAATAGAACAACAATTATTCTTTGACTTAAATGAATAACTGTATTGCAATAAACATGATCCAATCATATTCATGCTTAATGCAAACACCAAATAACGTTTATTTTAGGTTCAACAATAATTTCAAAAATATAGGGAGTGTGCGATGCTGATCATATCAATTTTGGAACTACTTCCAACACACATCGTCACTTCACCCTTAACTAGTCTCTGTTCATTCTGGAACTCCCGTTTCGAGTTACTAATCTTACTAACTGAACTAGTATCAAATACCGAGGGGTTGCTATAAACACTAGTAAAGTACACATCAATAACATGTATATCAAATATACCTTTGTTCACTTTTCCATCCTTCTTATCCGCCAAATACTTGGGGCAGTTCTGCTTCCAATGACCAGTCCCTTTGCAGTAGAAGCACTTAGTCTCAGGCTTAGGTCTAGACTTGGGCTTCTTCACTCGAGTAGCAACTTGCTTGCCGTTCTTCTTGAAGTTCCCATTCTCCCCTTTTCCCTTTTCTTGAAACTATTGGTCTTGTCAACCATCAACACTTGATGCTTTTATTGATTTCTACCTTCGTCGATTTCTGCATCACGAAGAGCTTGGGAATCATTTCTGTTATCCCTTGCATATTATAGTTCATCATGAAGTTCTAGTAACATGGTGATAGTGACTAGAGAACTCTGTCAATCACTATCTTATCTGGAAGATTAACTCCCACTTGACTCAAGTGATTGTATTACACATACATTCTAAGCACATGCTCACTCGCTGAGCTATTCTCCTCCATCTTGTAGGCAAAGTTCTTGTAAGAGGTCTCATACCTCTCGACACGGACATGAGTATGAAATACCAATTTCAACTCTTAGAACATCTTATATGTTCCGTGGCGTTCAAAACATTTTTGAAGTCCCGGTTCTAAGCCATAAAGCATGGTGCACTAAACTATTAAGTAGTCATCATACCGAGCTTTGCCAAACGTTCATAACGTCTGCATATGCTCTTGCAATAGGTCCGTCACCTAGCGGTGCATCAAGGACATAATTCTTCTATGCAGCAACGAGGATAATCCTCAGATCATGGATCCAATCCGCATCATTGCTACTATCATTTTTCAATATAGTTTTCTCTAGGAACATATCATAAATAAAAACGGGGAAGCTATACGTGAGCAACTGATCTACGACATAAATATGCAAGTACTATCAGGACTAAGTTCATGATAAATTAAAAAGTTGAATTAATCATATTACTTAAGAACTCCCACTTAGATAGATATCCCTCTAATCATCTAAGTGATCACGCGATCCATATCAACTAAATCATAACCGATCATCACGTGAGATGGAGTAGTTTTCAATGGTGAACATCACTATGTTGATCATATCTACTATATGATTCACGTTCGAACTTTTGGTCTCAGTGTTCCGAGGCCATATCTGCATATGCTAGGCTCGTCAAGTTTAACCTGAGTATTTTGCGTGTGTAAAACTGTCTTACACCTGTTGTAGATGAACTTTGAGCTTATCACACCCGATCATCACGTGGTGTCTTGGCACGACGAACTTTGGCAACGGTGCATACTGAGGGAGAACACTTTTACCTTGAAATTTAGTGAGAGATCATCTTATAATGCTACCGTCAAACAAAGCAGAATAAGATGCATAAAGGATAAACATCACATGCAATCAATATATGTGACATGATATGGCCATGATCATCTTGCACCTTTGATCTCCATCTCCAAAGTACTATCATGATCTCCATCGTTACCGGTATGACACCATGATCTCCATCATCTTGATCTCTATCAACGTGTCATCATATGGTCGTCTCGCCAACTATTGCTATCGCATAGCAATAAAGTAAAGCAATTGTATGACGCTTGGATCTTATGCAATAAAGAGACAGCCATAAGGCTTCAGCCAGTTGCCGATAACTTTAACAAAACATGATCATCTCATACAACAATTTATATCTCATCACGTCTTGACCATATCACATCACAACATGCCCTGCAAAAACAAGTTAGACATCCTCTACTTTGTTGTTGCAAGTTTTACATGGCTGCTATGGGCTAAGCAAGAACTGTTCTTACCTACGTATCAAAACCACAACGATAGTTTGTCAAGTTGGTGTTGTTTTAACCTTCTCAAGGACCGGGCGTAGCCACACTGATTCAACTAAAGTTGGAGAAACTGACACCCGCCAGCCACCTATGTGCAAAGCACGTCGGTAGAACCAGTCTCGCGTAAGCGTACGCGTAATGTCGGTCCGGTCCGCTTCATCCAACAATACCATCGAACCAAAGTATGATATGCTGGTAAGCAGTATGACTTGTATCGCCCACAACTCACTTGTGTTCTACTCATGCATATAACATCTACGCAATTACCTGGCTCGGATGCCACTGTTGGGGAACGTAGTAATTTCAAAAAAAATCCTATGCACACACAAGATCATGGTGATGCATAGCAACGAGAAGGGAGAGTGTGTCCACGTACCCTCGTAGACCGAATGCGGAAGCATTAGCACAACGCGGTTGATGTAGTCATACATCTTCACGATCCGACCGATCCAAGTACCGAACGCACAACACCTCTGAGTTCTGCACACGTTCAACTCGATGACATCCCGCGAGCTCCGATCCAGCAAAGCTCCACAGGAGAGTTTCGTCAGCACGACGGCATGGTGACGATGATGATGATGCTGCTACCGATGCAGGGCTTTGCCTAAGCACCGCTACGATATGATCGAGGTGGATTATGGGTGGACGGGGGCACCGCACACGGCTAAGAGATCAATGATCAATTGTTGTGTCTATGGGGTGCCCCCCTGCCCCCGTATATAAAGGAGCAAGGGGGAGGAGGCGGTCGGCCAGGGAGAGGCGCGCCAAGAGGGGGTGTCCTACTCCCTTTTCCTAGTAGGAGTAGGAGAGGGGGGGAGGAAAGGGAGAGGAGGAGAAGGAAAGAGGGGGCCGGCCCCCCTTGCCCTAAACCAATTTGGTTTGGGCCTTGAGGGGCGCGCCCCACACTCCCCTTGCTGCCCTCTATTTCCACTAAGGCCCATGTAGGCCTATTAAGCCCCCCCGGGGGGTTTCGGTAACCCCCCGGTACTCCGGTATATGTCTGAAACCTTCAGGAACTTTTACGGTGTCCGAACATAGTCGTCCAATATATCGATCTTTACGTCTCGACCATTTAGAGACTCCTCGTCATGTCCGTGATCATATCCGGGACTCCGAACTACCTTTGGTACATCAAAACACAAAAACTCATAATACTGATCGTCACCGAACTTTAAGCGTGCGGACCCTACGGGTTCGAGAACTATGTAGACATGACCGAGACATGTCTCCGGTCAATAACCAATAGCAGAACCTGGATGCTCATATTGTCTCCCACATATTCTACGAAGATCTTTCTCGGTCAAACCGCATAACAACATACGTTGTTCCCTTTGTCATCGGTATGTTACTTGCCCGAGATTCGAACGTCAGTATCTCAATACCTAGTTCAATCTCATTACTGGCAAGTCTCTTTACTCGTTCCATAATACATCATCCCGCAACTAACTCATTAGTTACAATGCTTGCAAGGCTTATAGTGATGTGCATTACTGAGTAGGCCTAGAGATACCTCTCCGACAATCGGAGTGACAAATCCTAATCTCAAAATACACCAACTCAACAAGTACCTTCGGAGACACCTGTAGAGCACCTTTATAATCACCCAGTTACGTTGTGACGTTTGGTAGCACACAAAGTGTTCCTCTGGTAAACGGGAGTTGCATAATCTCATAGTCATGGGAACATGTATAAGTCATGAATAAAGCAATAGCAACATACTAAACAATCAGGTGCTAAGCTAACGGAATGGGTCAAGTCAATCACATCATTCCCTAATGATGTGATCCCGTTAATCAAATGACAACTCATGTCTATGGCTAGGAAACTTAACCATCTTTGATTCAACGAGCTAGTCAAGTAGAGGCATACTAGTGACACTTTGTTTGTCTATGTATTCACACATGTACTAAGCTTCCGGTTAATACAATTCTAACATGAATAATAAACATTTATCATGATATAAGGAAATATAAATAACAACTTTATTATTGCCTCTAGGGCATATTTCCTTCAAAGCATGCTTGGTTTGGTTAATTGTCTGATCTTCTATTAGGAGTATGTTATATTGTGCAATGTGGTTCTCACTTGACGTTTGGTTCATTTATTGTGGTGTTTAGTTAACTGCTTGGTTCAATTCTGCAATGCGATGTTCAATTGTTGTGGCTGCATTCTGTTATTGTATACCATGTGACGAATAAACCGAATTTGGTTGTACTAAATACATGAGAAACAAATACAGTTGCTAGATTTCAAGTTGTTAAGCATGCTTGGTTTGGTTAACTGTCTTATCTTCTATTAGGAGTATATTATATTGTGCAATGTGGTGCTCAGTTTACGTTTGGTTCATTTATTGTGGTGTTTAGTTAACTTCTTGGTTCAATTCTGCAATGCGATGTTCAATTGTTGTGGCTGCATTCTGTTATTGTATACCATGTGAGGAATAAACCGAATTTGGTTGTACTAAATACATGAGAAACAAATACAATTGCTAGATTTCCAAATTGTTAAGCATTCTTGGTTTGGTTAACTGTCTTATCTTCTATTAGGAGTATGTTATATTGTGCAATGTGGTGCTTAGTTAACGTTTGGTTCATTTGTTGTGGTGTTTAGTTAACTGCTTGGTTCAATTCTGCAATGCGATGTTCAATTGATGTGGCTGCATTTTGTTATTGTATACCATGTCAGGAATAAATCGAATTTGGATGCACTTAATACATGAGAAACATATACAAGTGCTATATTTGCTAGTTCTTAATCATGCTTGGTTTGGATAAATGGATTTTCCATGTGGCTTGAATTAACCTGATGAATCTGCAATGTGCTTATTTTTCATCAACATATTTTACTGGTAGTATGCGAACCCTTACTTAACCTGATGACTAACTACCTTATATGTGTTGCAGGGAAACAATGGGAAGCACTGAAGTTTACAAGATGGTACTAACTATTATACCTTGCCTTTTTTATTCCTTTGCCCATTTCCAATATAGAGAAGATATTTATGCACATCCTTGTTTTCAGTGTTCACTGATGATTACCTCTCAAACCACCTCTGTGGTCAGGAGGCGAGGAAAGTTTTCATACAACACCCACAGTTCAATATTGAAGTGTTCCTGAAGAGGTCGAAGGATGGACGGTTAATCATCCACAGGCACTGGGCTAAAGTTGCAAAGGCCTTCAACATGAATGAAGGCTCAATATTCGCCTTCCGCTTCAGCAGTTTTCCAAATGAGATGCATCTCTCTATGTACCGTCTATGATGCTACTTTTGAAAGGTTCTAGATGTTGCATGTGAAACTTGCTACTGGTGCAGAGTTGTGTAATGGGGTAGCTGAGTGCTGAAGCTATATCATGTTGTACTTCGATGTATTTCAATTATGAAATCCTGCTTCCTTAATATGGAAATGGAATATATTATGTGCTTAATATGAATGTCAATTAGATTAGTAAATGGATTATTAATAATAGGGCAATTAGCCCACTAATTCGCTAATTAGCTTGCTAATTGGGTTTTCCTATTGCAACGGTTAATGAGAAAACACCGTGGGCGATGACCTCAAGCAACACACATAGTTTCTAGGAATAAACCGTGTTGGATCAATGAACAATCACAAACGACATTCTCTTCAAAACTTTTTGCGTTACACCACCTTGCACAAACGTTTTCCTTGTAGTGACTGTGTGGAATGTATATAAGAACGGAAACGTTTATTGGTGACTGACTGTGTGGGATGTACTTACGACCAGAAATGATTTCGCCTGTATAATTTTTTAGCACTACTATACGTATTTCTGTATTTGAGTTCTCTCCGGTCGCACACGACCCCATTTTGTGGTGCGTGTGTGCCAGGAGGGCATATCCCGAACGGTTTCTGAGTCGTGTGGGGAGCACCCCCCCCCAATCGCCCACACTCACTTGGCGACGGTTCCGAATGCCGTTGCAGAAAGGGGTTAAAACCGTTTGTTTAGGACCAACGCATACTAGTGATCGTTGTCATCTCGCCAATTATTGCTTCTACAACTATCGCTACCACTTATTGATAAAGTAAAGCGACTGCATGGAGATTGCATTTCATAAAATAAAGCGACAACCATATGGCTCATGGCAGTTGCCGATAACTGTGTTACAAAACATGATCATCTCATACAATAATTTATATAATCATGTCTTCACCATATCACATCACAACATGCCCTACAAAAACAAGTTAGACGGCCTCTACTTTGTCGTTGCAAGTTTTACGTGGCTGCTACGGGCTTAGCAAGAACCGTTCTTACCTATGCATCAAAAACCACAACGTGGTATAGTGATTGCTTTTTAATCTTCAGAATGAACCATGTTCATTGAATCCGATTCAACTAAAGTTGGAGAAACTGACACCCGCCAGCCACCTGTGTGCAAAGCACGTCGATAAAACCAGTCTCATGAACACAGTCATGTAATGTCAGTCTGGATCGCTTCATCCACCAATACCGCCTAACCAAGAAACAGCTAGTGATGACAAGCAATAAGTATGTACCCATGCCCACAACTCCTTTGTGTTCTACTCATGCATATAACATCTATGCATAGACCTGGCTCTGATACCACTGTTGGGGAACATAGTATTTCAAAAAAAATCCTACGATCACGCAAGATCTATCTAGGAGAAGCATAGCAACGAGCGGGAGAGTGTGTCCATGTACCCTCGTAGACTGAAAGAGGAAGCGTTAAGTAACGCAGTTGATGTAGTCGAACGTCTTCGCGATCCAACCGATCAATACCGAATGCACGACAATTCCGCGATCTGCACACGTTCAGCTCGATGACGTCCCTCAAACTCTAGATCCAGCTGAGACCGAGGGAGATTTTCGTCAGCACGATGATGTGTTGACGGTGATGATGAAGTTACCGACGCAGGGCTTCACCTAAGCACTACGACAATATGATCGAGGTAGAAATCTATGGAGGGGGGCACCGCACACGTCTAAGATCAAGTTGTGTGTCTATGGGGTGCCCCCTCCCACGTATATAAAGGAGTGGTGGAGGGGGAGGGCCGGCCTCCTAGGGCGCGCCTCAAGGGCGGATTCCTACTCTGACTAGGAGTAGGTTTCCCCCCTTTCCTAGTCCAACTAGGAGGGGGAAGGAAAGGGGGGCCGGCCCCCTCCCCAATTCGGATTAGGCTTGGGGGCCATGCTGCACCACTTGGCTGCCTCGTCCTCTCTTCCACTATGGCCCATGAAGGCCCATTAACCCCCCGAGCGGTTCTGGTAACCCCCTGGTACTCCGGTAAATACTCGATACACCTCGAAACCATTCCGGTGTCCGAATATAGTCATCCAATATATCAATCTTTATGTCTCGACCATTTCGAGACTCCTTGTCATGTCCGTGATCTCATCCGGGACTCCGAACTACCTTTGGTACATCAAAACACATAAACTCATAATATCGATCGTCATCGAACGTTAAGCATGCGGACCATACGGGTTCGAGAACTATGTAGACATGACCGAGACTCATCTCCAGTCAATAACCAATAGCGGAACCTGGATGCTCATATTGGTTCCTACATATTCTACGAAGATCTTTATTTGTCAAACCTCATAAGAACACACTACAAGAAATATGTCAACTGATGACCTTCTGTCAGTGACCCTCGAAGAATTGGTCACAAATTTATGACCATTTTAGACCAATTGGTCAAAAGCTGTTCAGGGGGCTCCAAACCCTAAACCATTGCGACCATTTTGGTCAGAAAGGTCGTAATTTTCTTACACGAAATGGTCACGAAGCAAACTGTGCTAGTCCGCTGCCTTATTTCTAGTTGTTAATGACCAATATAGATGGTCATAGCCTTGTAGATTGTGGTAGGTTGTGATGACTAGGCGCTATCTCATCAGTTTTGCCTATGTGTCATGTCCATGTGGCAGTTTTTGCCCTAGGTTGTGAAGCAACCTATATTTCTATCATTCCCAAAATTCCCAAAAAAATCTCATAAATTCTTTGGGGCATATCTTCATCAAATATGTAAAAATCCTTCCTTGCCTAGTTCAAAACTAATTCAACAATATTCATTTTCCTATTCTGTTCACAACAACACTTTATGAAGGAAGTGCTATTTATATATTCTTGATTGCCCTCGGAATTTTTGGGCACTCTTTCCTATCCAAATCATTACCGCATGACAAAATTCAGCTCCATTTGCCTAGCAAATCTTCCTCGGCAAATTTCCAAAGTTTTTGTCCACCTAGAAGCATTGTGAAGGAAGTACCTTTTTTATATCTCTAAATGACATGAAATTTATACAGTTCCTTCATATGCCCAAATTATCACCCTCCTCCAAATTGCAGCTCAGTCAAATCATCTATGTGATCCCAGGTTCAATTTATATTTTATGGCCAAATTGGCACGTTGCAAAGCAAGTGTTATATAGACCCCTCCTATTACCCTCAAACTTTTCGGGCACTCTTCCATACCCAAATCATTGCCACATGATAATATTCAGCTCAATTTTCCTAGTAAATCTTTCTCGGGAAATTTCCAAAGTTTCTACCTCGAGAGAAGCTTCGTGAAGTAAGTACTAGCTAGGCTTACCCAAATGATCTGAAAATTTACCAGCGCATGACCATACCTAAGTAACTTACCTACACCAATTTTGAGCTCATTTCATTCATCCAATCTCTCTCACTAGTTTTCCCAAGTTTTTGTCCATAGAAGAGCATTGTGAAGGAAGTACTACTTTGGCATGTCCAAATGGTATCAATTTTCTACAATGCTTTCCTATGCCCAAATAACAATCCTCCACAAAATTTCAGCTCACTCCATTCATTATTTTGAGCCCAGCTTCAACATTCATATTTTTGTCCAGCGTGGTACTTTGCAAAGCAAGTACCACCTAGGATCCTCCTTTTGAGCTAAAAATTTGTGAAGACATTCTCCTTAGTAGATGATCACACTCAGCCAAAACTCACGCCCATTGGCCATGTGCATTTCCCGTACCGCTAATCAAACACTTGGTTGCTAATTCATGTTTGAGCATCGATCGGTCTCCTCGTGAGAATCTTATGTTGTAATTTTATTCCTAGAACCTACCTGGGGAGTGCCCAACCCACTAGACATGCCTAGGCCGCCCAGAACACATGGCAACGCCACGGTCACGCGGTGACCACGCGGCGGGCATGCGAGCTTACGCGCTCTAGAGTTGGGGCCCTCGGCCACCGTCCAAACCTCGATGTCTCTCCATCAAACCATGTATTTCTGATTAAATAGATACTTATTTACCTATAAATTATTTTTGAAAAAAATAAAGAGCAAACTATGACGCAACTGCAATTCAAATTTGACCCGCTTCCAGCTGAATCGACGGGAATTTGTCTTTTTCACCAGAGGTGGATCAAAATTTTTGACACCCAACCATTTTGTCAATTGTGCATTAAATATGGCCTAGTATTTTATAAAATTGATTAGGTCCAATTTTGCAACAAATATATGGTAGGTCCTTCACAAAAAAACTCATTTCATGCACTCGGAAAATGGAAAATGGTTTTTTCGTCCAAAGAAAATGAAAACTTCCTTAGGAAACATTGTTTGGAATTCCAAGATGCACCCTTGTGCACAATATTAGATCATTTGAACAAACTATGCCATGCATGTGGCCATAAGATTGATCATTTGGCTTGAAAGCCATGAATCTTCACGCATGATAGCTCATTTCTGAGAACACTTTTTTAAAATAATTACCGTATTACAAGTTTATTATTTTTCCTGGAAACTTGGTCACATATAATGACACAATGCGAAGGTTTTCCAATTTTTTGATTTTTTTTTGAATTTTTTATGCCCGTTTTAAAATGCGGTCAAAACGGTGGGCTTGACCGTTCCTAGCTAGTGGTTGAATCTTGGAATTTTTTTGGTGTTTCTCTGATTAAATAGATACTTATGTACCTAGAAATGATTTTTGGAAAAAATAAATAGCAAACTATGAGGCAGCTGCAGTTCAAATTTGACCCGCTTCCAGCTGAATCGGCGGAGATTTGTCTTTTTCACGAGAGGTGGATCAAAAATTTTTACACCCAACCATTTTGTCAATTGTGCATTAAATATGGCCTAGTATTTTATAAAAATGATTTGGTCCAATTTTGCAACAATTATTTGGGAGGTCCTTCACAAAAAAACCTCCTTTTGGGCACTTGAAAAATGGAAAATGGTTTTTTCGTCCAAAGAAAATGAAAACTTCCTTAGGCAACATTGTTTGCCATTCCAATATGCACCCTTGTGCACAATATGAGATCATTTGAACAACTATGCCATGAATGTGGCCATAAGATTGATCATTTGGCTTGAAAGCCATGAATCTTCACACTTGATAGCTCGTTTCCGAGAACACTTTTTTAAAATAATTGCGGTATTACAAGTTTATTATTTTTCCTGGTAACTTGGTCACATATAATGACGCAATGCGAAGGTTTTCCAATTTTTTGATTTTTTTTGAATTTTTTATGCCTGTTTCGAAATGCGGTCAAAACGGCGGGTTTGACCGTTCCTAGCTAGTGGTCGAATCTTGGAATTTTTTTGGTGTTTCTCTGATTAAATAGATACTTATATACCTTGAAAGTGCAACTATCCCTAGGTGGTTTTGGTAATTCATAACAACATATAGCTCATTGAGCTAATACTATTCCAAGATAATTATTTCAGGAAAGCTCAATGATTGGCATGGCATGGATGTGAAAGTGGAACCCTCAAAATGCTAAGGACAATGGATTGGCTCAAGCTCAAATGCTCAAGACTCTTCATTTTATATTTTAGTGATCCAAGATCACATTGAGTCCATAGGAAAAGCCAATACTATTAAGGAGGGATGAGGTGTTGCTTAATGAGCCTCTTGCTTCATGTGCTTAGTGATATGCTCCAAAACCCTCAACTACTTTCCCATATCCACATATGACCAAAACCCTAAGCCAAACTCGGTCCTACCGATTCTTCCTATCCGGCGCCACCGAGTTTCACTTGTCATTAGCCACTGCCAAACCCTAGCAATTCGGTTCTACCGATAAGGATCTCGGTCCCACCGAGACGGGGTTGCAAACTCTCTGTTTCCCTTTCGTAACTTTCCGGTCCCACCGAAAGAGCGAATCGGTCCCATCGAGATTGCAATGTAAACTCAGTGTTTCCCCTTTGTAACTTTTCGGTCTCACCGAGTTCCACTCGGTCTCACCGAAAGAGCAAATCGGTCCCACCGAGTTTGCCTGGCCAACTCTCTGGTTAGCTAATTACCAAATTCGGTCTCACCGAGTTTGTGTAATCGGTCTCACCGAGATTACGTTATGCCCAAACCCTAACCGAATCGGTCCTACCGAGTTGCATGTCAGTCCCACCGAAATTCCTAACGGTCACTAGGTTTACTATTTCGGTCAGACCGAGTTTTCTGATTCGGTCCCACCGAGATTGGTAAATTGTGTGTAACGGTTGGATTTTGTGTGGAGGCTATATATACCCCTCCACCTCTTTCTCATTCAGTGAGAGAGCCATCAGAACACACACATCATTCCAACTCATATGTTCTGAGAGAGAACCACCTACTCATGTGTTGAGACCAAGACATTCCATTCCTACCATATGAATCTTGATCTCTAGCCTTCCCAAGTTGCTTTCCACTCAAATCTTCTTTCCACCAAATCCAAATCCTATGAGAGAGAGTTGAGTGTTGGGGAGACTATCATTTGAAGCACAAGAGCAAGGAGTTCATTACCTACACACCATTTGTTACTTCTTGGAGAGTGGTGTCTCCTAGATTGGCTAGGTGTCACTTGGGAGCCTCCGTCAAGATTGTGGAGTTGAACCAAGGAGTTTGTAAGGGCAAGGAGATCGCCTACTTCATGAAGATCTACCGCTAGTGAGGCAAGTCCTTCGTGGGCGATGGCCATGGTGGGATAGACAAGGTTGCTTCTTCGTGGACCCTTTGTGGGTGGTTGCTTCTTCGTGGACCCTTCGTGGGTGGAGCCCTTCGTGGACTCGCGCAACCGTTGCCCTTGGGTGGAGCCCTGTGTGGACTCGCGCAACCGTTACCCTTCGTGGGTTGAAGTCTCCATCAACGTGGATGTAGGATAGCACCACCTATCTGAACCACGGGAAAAACATCCGTGTCTCCAATAGCGTTTGAATTCTCCAAACCCTTCCCTTTATATTCTTGCAAGTTGCATGCTTTACTTTCCGCTTCCAATATACTCTTTGCATGCTTGCTTGAATTGTGTGATGATTGCTTGACTTGTCCTAAAATAGCTAAAATCTGCCAAGAACTAAAATTGGGAAAAGGTTAAGCTTTTATTTGGTCAAGTAGTCTAATCACCCCCCCTCACGTACTTTCGATCCTACAATTGGTATCAGAGCTTTGGTCTCCATTTGCTTGATCTCCATAGCTTTTGGTGGTCATAGCCTTGGTTTCACAACCTAGGAGAGTATGGCGTCTAGCGAGGGAAATTATCTCCGTAGAGGTCCTTACTTTGATGGTATTAATTTTGCTAGTTGGAAGCATAAAATGAAAATGCATATTCTTGGACATAACCCCGCTGTTTGGGCTATTGTGTGTGTTGGTTTGCAAGGTGACTTCTTTGATGGGAGAGAACCAAACCGTGAAGCTACCGCGGATGAGTTGAAGATGTTGCAATACAATGCTCAAGCTTGTGATATTCTCTTCAACGGATTGTGCCCCGAAGAATTCAACAAAATCAGCCGCCTTGAGAATGCAAAGGAAATTTGGGACACTTTGATTGATATGCACGAAGGTGCCGACTCCGTCAAGGAATCCAAGTTGGATGTGCTTCAAAGCCAACTTGACAAGTTCAAGATGAAGGATGGTGAAGGTGTCTCTGAAATGTACTCTAGGCTTGCTCTCATCACAAATGAGATTGCCGGCTTAGGAAGTGAAGAGATGACCGATAGATTCATCATCAAGAAGATCCTAAGAGCCTTGGATGGAAAATATGATACCGTGTGCACATTGATCCAAATGATGCCCAATTACAAAGATCTCAAGCCAACGGAGGTAATTGGAAGAATTGTTGCTCATGAGATGTCACTTAAGGATAAAGAGGAACTTCACAACAAATCAAGTGGTGCCTACAAAGCCTCATGTCAAGCCCCGACATCATCAAGTGAGAAACAAGACATCAATGAAGAATTGAGCTTAATGGTGAAGAACTTCAACAAGTTCTACAAGAATAGAAGCAAAGATAGAAGCTCCAAGTCAAGGTCCTACAATGACAAAAGATCTTCTAGTTGAGAGCGAAACTGTTACAATTGTGGAAGACCCGGACACTATTCAAATGAGTGTACGGCTCCCTACAAGAGAAGAGAAGATTCTCCAAAAAGAAGAAGCAAAGGATCACCACCAAGAGAGAGAAGGAGTAGAGATGATCGTTATGAACGAAGATACTCACGGAGAAGCAAGGATTAGGAAAGGAAGGAAAAATCATCAAGGAGCTACACAGGACGAAGACATCAAGCTCATGTTGGTGAATGGTATCCGGCTCCGACTCCGACAGCCACTCCGAGAGAAGTTATCACTCTGACTCCGAAGATACTCAAGATGAAGGTATTGACGGTCTAGCACTTGTGTCAACCAACTCCTACGACATATTTGACTCACCAAATGAAGGAATTGGAAGATGCTTCATGGCCAAAGGTCCTAAGGTAACACACCCCGAGTATGTTAATTTCAATAGTGATGAAGATGACTTGTTAGGTGATGATTTGCTTGGTGACAACTCTAGTGATGAATACTATGATGAAAGACCAACTAATCATGCTAATCAAGATAAAACGAATGACAATGATAAGGAGAAGATTGAGGCTCTAACTAAAGAACTAAGAACTCTTAAGTTAGCTCATGACACTATCTTCGAAGATCATCGAGAACTTTTAAGAGCTCATGAGAAACTACGCTTTGAAAAGCTCAATCTTGAGCAAGAGCATGAGTTCTTAAAAGCAATCAATGATGATCTCCGCAAGAAAAGTTCTTCTTACATTGCCAAGCGTTTACTCTTATCCACTTACATGCCTCAAGTCAAGTCTAACAAGAAAGATTCTTCCTCTAGTTGTAACAAAGATCATGCCAAATTCAATATTGTTGCTTCTAGTAGTTCTCTTGATTCCACTAATGATTCTCTTAGCAAAGTTACACTTGAGCAAGAAAATAGCTTATTGAAGGGAATTATAGAGAAAGGAGTGTACAAAAGCCTTGCCGGGAGTAAGCAATTCGAGGAAATTGTGCGCAAGCAAGGAATGCACCGGAAGAATCAAGGTGTTGGTTTTGAACGAAAGTTCAATGCCAATGGAGTTGAATGGGAAGAAGATCAATACCCCAAGACAATGTTTGTCCCTCAACAAGAGAAGTATACTTCTTTCAAGGGGACACAAGCTCAAGATGATCTTCCACCACAAGACTACGAGCAAAAAGGCAAGGACAAGATTCAAGAGGAAATTGATGCATTTGAAGAAGCTCCTAAGAGCTTAGTCAAGTGGATTCCCAAGACTTTTTCAAGCTCCACTTCATCAAGTATGACTACAACTCCAAGGATTCCCATCAAGATGATGTGGATCCAAAAGAAGAAGAACTAGAGAGTTCTTGAGGGTGACTCCGCCAACATACTTCACTCTTATCATTTTGGCAAGAACAAGTGCAATCAACTTCCACATCTTGCACTAGTTCAAGTCACAAACCCTCTTGTTGGTAAGACAAGGGACAAGGTAACCTAAAAGTTTTCATGGACATCATCTTTTGTGTGCATCACTCTATGTCTATGGATATCCTTGTTTGTTCCTTGTGGGACTAACCCATGTAGGTATTGAAAGTGCAATTCACTCAAATGGATAGCTCCAAGAGATCTACATCAACATTGAGCATCCACATCTTCAATATCTACATGAAGTCATCATCGACACAACCCAAGGTTAGTTCATCCCTCTTAGGGGGGATATCACATCTAGGGGGAGCTTTACTCTAAGATTTGAGCTAAAGCAACTCTAAAGATGTAAACAAAACAATGCTTTATGTAAAAGTGGTAACCCCACTTGAGTTTAAACGATGAGTATGACCTACGATCAAGTGTTCTCACTTGACTCCTAAGTCAATATACTCATATATAGATGACCTAGTCATCGCAAATTGCTTGATAGATGCTAGAATTGGTTGTGCATGCCTTGCCACATATTTCATTTGCCATCTTATTGTGTGAGCATGCTGATTGCATATTTTACTCATTCGAGGACATCCACTTGTTGCTTTGATTGTTTGGTTTTATTTCTTTTTGCCAAGTGGATGGACAAGAATGCATAAGAACCTCCTCTAGCTATCTATGCTTTTCTCGTCTCAAACTCTATTCATGCTGCATCACAAAATTTGATCAAGTCAGATTCGAACCACTCTGTGTGAGGAGCGCTCGGAGTCCCCGATTCGTCATAGACTTAAACTTCCAAAACCTCTTTATGATTCTCGGTCTGACCGATACTCCACTTTCGGTCCTACCGAGATCATTTAGTTGATCTAGGTTTTTGATCTCGGTGCAACCGATTTGAACCTTTCGGTCTCACCGAGTTTCAGTAACTGCACGCAGTTATGAATCTCGGTGCCACCGAGTTGTTCAACTCGGTCACACCGACAGGGTCGGGCTATATATAGTCACGGGCAAAATTTGGAAATTTCTCCGAACCCCTTCGCCCGCGCGATAGCCTGCTCTGCCCCCGAGGTCTCTGGATCGTCTTCTCGCTGCCAGCAGCCTCCAGTCGCTGGTCTCCGTCACCGTCAACGGGATTTCTGCCTCGCCGTTGCCGCCGTAGCAAGTCCCTGCCGAACTAAGGTATGGACTTGATCTTTGTGCTATTCCTCAATCTGATTCCTAGCACATTGTGATCATATTGTTTCTGGCCACGTTTGATAAACCTCTATCCAGTCAAAACGCTCATAGATTAGGTTTGATTCGAAAATTCTAGGTTTAGGTTTCCGCCGAAACCATCTCGGACCCACCGAGTTGAAAAACTCGGTCCCACCGATTTGGCTTATGCCATTGCACAAGTAAAACTCGGTCTGACCGAGAATTACTATCGGTGTGACCGATTTTTGAACTCAGTGAAACCCTAGCAGTCTCGGTGCCACCGAACTGTGACTCGGTCTGACCGAGTTCACTAGTTTAGGTTCCAAAACTGCTTCGGTATCACCGAGTTTGAAAATCGGTAGATCCGAGATGATTTCAGTGGGAAACTAAAACTAAGTTTTTGAATCATTCTTTTTGCAAAAATCTCTGCATTTTGTGATGCTCATCCACTCTATCTCCTCTATAATCTATTCATAGGGTCAGCAGTCAGTTTGCAACATGCCAGACCAGAGTGACAGCCAAAACTTGTCAGAGCAGCAAGTGCAGTTGAGTGAGGGCACTAGCCCCTCAAGTTCCTCAGATGATGGCAGCAGGAGCACACCCAGCAACCTACCTAAAGCTGCCACGAGACAAAGGAAGAAGAAAACCTCAGATTCTGAAGATGAGGACTATGTGGCAGAGGAAGAGGCCACTTCCAAGAGAGTTGAGCCAGCTCAAGGCTCAAAGCCAGGCCTGAAAATCAAAAGGCCAGCAGGCAGGCAGCCCATGTCAAAGGCTAGAGCCTCAACTGAGAAGCCTGCTCCCATTGAGCCCGTTGCAGCTGAGGGCAAGAAAAGGAAAGAGATAGTGAAGAAGACTGTGGCTAGAGTGCTTGGGAAGGCCTCCATCATGGTAGAAGAGGAGGAGGAAGAAGAGGCAGCTGCACTAGCGCCCAAGGCAGCCAAACTTATGGGAGATGCCATAAGGTCAGGGGGAGCTGCATCCAAGCCCAAGGAAGCACCTAAGGCTGCATCTAAGCCTAAGAATGCACCAAAGAGAAACACAAGAAGCATCCCAGCCACTGAGAAGAACAAGGCCCCAGTGCCTGAGACTATTGCAGAGGAAGAGGAAGAGAGTGTCCTTTGGAAGCTCAAGCCCAAGATCCCAGACCACAACGATGCTCATCCTGTGGCTGAGGATATGAAGCTAAGGAGAGGCTCAGGGCTCAGGAAATGGAGAGAGGCAGATCCATATGCTTCTAGGAGAAGGACTGCAGTGGACTACAGGTTTCATACCAAGGAGCAGCAGGATTTCTATGAGACAGTGCTACTTGACAAGAAGCCAATTGTATGTGACATGAGATGGGTCGACTGGACCTATATCAAGGATAATGAAGAGTACTACCCAGGAGTTCAGGACAGCTTTAAGGCGTGTGGAGTAGAGGACTTTGTTGGGCAAAAGCTCACAAAGTGGAACGAGGAACTCATCATGCAGTTCTACTCCACAGCTCACTTTTATCCAGATGGGAGGATTACATGGATGTCTGAGGGTACGAGGTACCACTCTACTGTTGAGGAATGGGCGAAGCTGATCAATGCCCCAGAGGAGCAAGCAGATGACTTGGACATTTATGCCAAGAAAAAGATGGACCACAACTCCATGTCCAACATGTACAAGGAGATTCCGAATGAA
Organism: Triticum urartu; assembly: GCF_056163025.1. Classification (NCBI taxonomy): domain Eukaryota; kingdom Viridiplantae; phylum Streptophyta; class Magnoliopsida; order Poales; family Poaceae; genus Triticum; species Triticum urartu. The sequence goes on along the minus strand of NC_141878.1, from coordinate 56,462,773 downwards.
GCACTTGACACGTTCAAGTTTGGCTCAGTGCATTATCTGCTCTCAGGATTGCCTACGATCAACTGGATCCTTAGGCACACCCTTCTGCCCAAGTCTGGAGATCACAAGATGATCAAAGGTCACGCGATCAATTTGCTTCATGTTTTTGACGTGCCTCAAAAATTCAAAGTCATGAGCCTTATAGTGGAAACAATCAAAAGGACTGCGGCAGATCAGAAGAGGAGCTGTGGATATGCCCCTCAGATTCAGGAGCTCATCAACTCCAAGATGGGCACGGGCGTATATTTGTTGGATAAGGAACACCTGCCCATCCGTCCAGATTTTGAGAACAATGAAGTTGTGATGACAGAGAATGAACCATCATCTGCCCATGCACAAGCTCAGAAGGAGAAGGCGAAGAAGGAGAAAGCTGCCAGGATGCCTACTCAAGCGCAGGCATCTGATTACTTCCTGAAAACCAAACAAGAGCAACTCAGTTACTTGATTGCGTCCACCCTGCGGATTGAGCAGAGTATAGCCACCCTGACTCAGAACCAGGCGAGCTTAGAGAGGATCATGGAACAAAGATTCTATGACTTGGACATCAAGGTGACAGAGATACAGACTGCCGTGGAGCAGCTCCAGGACGACATGAATGAGAGGAGAGGCAGGACCACGACTCATGCTTTTGCGAGGGTGCCACGAGGTCCGAGGTCGTCTGCCAGTTGCTGACACCAGAGCTACAACGTCTGCACCAGCCACAGCCTCCGTTCCACCAGCTCCAGCATCCACTTCAGCCTCGACTCCGACCACGTCTACCGAAGGCTTTGTCCTTGGAGTGCTCCGGACTCCACCACCACCTGAAGATCAAGCCTGAGCGTCGATCTAGTGCTATGCATTTTCTAGGAACTTTTTGGTAACTTGTTGCCAAAGGGGGAGATGTGTAGATCATAGGCTTCGAGAGAGAGTGTTGCTTTTCTCTCTTGCTTTATTTGGTGGTTTTTCGAACCTTGTTTGCTTGTGTGTGAGATACTACGTCCTTATGCCTGTGAGACATCGATGATCATGTGTTTGATCATAAGCTACACTTAATGTTTGCTTGATGCTTGCTTAAATATTATCATTCTATCTATCGTTTGTGATCATTCACTATTCTTGGTGATGAGTGCATGTATTTCAATCTTATCATTTTTTTGAGCGCTCCACCAAGATGTATGTGACATGGAAGAGTAACCCATGATTCTAACTCCTTGTGCATTTGCAGTCCAAAGCAAATTTTAAATATGCACAAATTTAGGGGGAGCTCTTACTTATCACATACCTCTCAAAGCGACGATATATTTCATGCTTATTATCATTTGTCGAAGCTTTGATCTATATGTTGTCATCAATTACCAAAAAGGGGGAGATTGAAAGTGCAACTATCCCTAGGTGGTTTTGGTAATTCATAACAACATATAGCTCATTGAGCTAATACTATTCCAAGATAATTATTTCAGGAAAGCTCAATGATTGGCATGGCATGGATGTGAAAGTGGAACCCTCAAAATGCTAAGGACAATGGATTGGCTCAAGCTCAAAAGCTCAAGACTCTTCATTTTATATTTTAGTGATCCAAGATCACATTGAGTCCATAGGAAAAGCCAATACTATTAAGGAGGGATGAGGTGTTGCTTAATGAGCCTCTTGCTTCATGTGCTTAGTGATATGCTCCAAAACCCTCAACTACTTTCCCATATCCACATATGACCAAAACCCTAAGCCAAACTCGGTCCTACCGATTCTTCCTATCCGGCGCCACCGAGTTTCACTTGTCATTAGCCACTGCCAAACCCTAGCAATTTGGTTCTATCGATAAGGATCTCGGTCCCACCGAGATGGGGTTGCAAACTCTCTGTTTCCCTTTCGTAACTTTTCGGTCCCACTGAAAGAGCGAATCGGTCCCACCGAGATTGCAATGTAAACTCAGTGTTTCCCCTTTGTAACTTTTCGGTCTCACCGAGTTCCACTCGGTCTCACCGAAAGAGCAAATCGGTCCCACCGAGTTTGCCTGACCAACTCTCTGGTTAGCTAATTACCAAATTCGGTCTCACCGAGTTTGTGTAATCGGTCTCACCGAGATTACGTTATGCCCAAACCCTAACCGAATCGGTCCTACCGAGTTGCATGTCAGTCCCACCGAAATTCCTAACGGTCACTAGGTTTACTATTTCGGTCAGACCGAGTTTTCTGATTCGGTCCCACCGAGATTGGTAAATTGTGTGTAACGGTTGGATTTTGTGTGGAGGCTATATATACCCCTCCACCTCTTTCTCATTCAGTGAGAGAGCCATCAGAACACACACATCATTCCAACTCATATGTTCTGAGAGAGAACCACCTACTCATGTGTTGAGACCAAGACATTCCATTCCTACCGTATGAATCTTGATCTCTAGCCTTCCCAAGTTGCTTTCCACTCAAATCTTCTTTCCACCAAATCCAAATCCTATGAGAGAGAGTTGAGTGTTGGGGAGACTATCATTTGAAGCACAAGAGCAAGGAGTTCATTACCTACACACCATTTGTTACTTCTTGGAGAGTGGTGTCTCCTAGATTGGCTAGGTGTCACTTGGGAGCCTCTGTCAAGATTGTGGAGTTGAACCAAGGAGTTTCTAAGGGCAAGGAGATCGCCTACTTCGTGAAGATCTACCGCTAGTGAGGCAAGTCCTTCGTGGGCGATGGCCATGGTGGGATAGACAAGGTTGCTTCTTCGTGGACCCTTTGTGGGTGGTTGCTTCTTCGTGGACCCTTCGTGGGTGGAGCCCTTCGTGGACTCGCACAACCGTTGCCCTTGGGTGGAGCCCTGTGTGGACTCGCGCAACCGTTACCCTTCATGGGTTGAAGTCTCCATCAACGTGGATGTAGGATAGCACCACCTATCCGAACCACGGGAAAAACATCCGTGTCTCCAATAGCGTTTGAATTCTCCAAACCCTTCCCTTTATATTCTTGCAAGTTGCATGCTTTACTTTCCGCTGCCAATATACTCTTTGCATGCTTGCTTGAATTGTGTGATGATTGCTTGACTTGTCCTAAAATAGCTAAAATCTGCCAAGAACTAAAATTGGGAAAAGGTTAAGCTTTTATTTGGTCAAGTAGTCTAATCACCCCCCCCCCCTCTAGACATACTTTCGATCCTACATACCTAGAAATATTTTTTGGAAAAAATAAAGAGCAAACTACGAGGTAGCTACAGTTCAAATTTGACCCTCTTCCAACTAAATCGGTGGAAATTTGTCTTTTTCACGAGAGGTGGATCAAATCTTTTTACACCCAACCATTTGGTCAATTGTGCATTAAATATGTCCTAGTATTTTAGAAAATTGATTTGGTCCAATTTTGCAACAATTATTTGGTAGGCCCTTCACAAAAAAACCTCCTTTTGGGCACTCGAAAAATGGAAAATGGTTTTTTCGTCCAAAGAAAATGAAAACTTCCTTAGGCAATATTGTTTGCCATTCCAATATGCACCCTTGTGCACAATATGAGATCACTTGAACAAACTATGCCATGAATGTGAACATAAGATTGATCATTTGGCTTGAAAGCCACGTGATAGCTCGTTTCTGAGAACACTTTTTTAAAATAATTGCCGTATTACAAGTTTGTTATTTTTCGTACGAACTTGACCACATATAATGACACAATGCGAAGGTTTCCCAATTTTTTGATTTTTTTTTATTTTTTATGCCCGTTTCAAAATGCGGTCAAAACGGTGGGAATGACCGTTCCTAGCTAGTGGTTGAATCTTGGAATTTTTTTGGTGTTTTTCTGTTAAAATAGATATTTATGTACCTAGAAATGATTTTTGGAAAAAATAAATAGCAAACTATGAGGCAGCTATAGTTCAAATTTGACCCGCTTCCAACTGAATTGGCGAAAATTTGTCTTTTTCACGAGAGGTGGATCAAAACTTTTTACACCCAACCATTTGGTCAATTGTGCACTAAATATGGACTAGTATTTTATAAAAATGATTTGGTCCAATTTTGCAACAATTATTTGGGAGGTCCTTCATAAAAACCCTACTTTTGGGCACTCGAAAAATGGAAAATAGTTTTTTCGTCCAAAAAAATGAAAACTTCCTTAGGAAATATAGTTTGCCATTCCAAGATGCACCCTTGTGCACAATATGAGATCATTTGAACAAACTATGCCATGAATGTGGCCATAAGATTGATCGTTTGGTTTGAAAGCCATGAATCTTCGTGGGATCTGTCATCGCCGCTGTGTTGCATCACAGGATCCGTCGTCACCACTGCGTGCTTCATCGCATCACCCGTCGCCCTCACGTTGCGCTATAGTGAAACTTCATCGGCAACCATTGGATGCAGCAGTGGAGCTTCGACGAGGCAACCGATGCTGCTATGGAGCACCGCCTGCAGCGGTGGCGCTGCAGTGAAGCTTCACCGGCGGCCCGCAAGAGTGCTACCGAAGTTTTAATGAAGCGCCCATGGAGCTGCAGTGAAGCATCGCCGGAGATGCAGTGAAGCGCCGCCCGGTTCATTGAAGCTTCGACGAGGGCGGAGCTGCAACGAAGCGCCACCGAGGTCGTTGAAGTTCCGTTGCATGATGCTGCCATGGAGCTGCTGCGTGCTGCTGCCATGGGAGTTGCTCGATTCAGTGGTACAGTGCGTCTGATCGAACGACTCTTCAGGCGGCTTATTTTTGGCTAAAATCATCCAGATGATTTGTAGTAACCACCTATTTTTAGTCAATCACGACCAATTTAGATGGTCATAACGTCGTACTGCATTCTGATTGGTCCGCGGACGTCTCACGTGGATCATGCATCATACATCGTCGGATGCTCGCGAATCCAACGGCAGTCATCAACTCTTCCACACCAACCCCGAAACCCTAGCTATGTCCTCGTGGTCATTTTCCATCCACCCCCGCCTCCTTTCTTTCCCTCTCCTCCTCTCCACTTCCAGATCCGGCGGAGCTCCTCTCCATCGTGCCCTTCCTCACCGCATCGCCACCCCGACCCCCTCCCCTTTCTCCCCGCCGCCTTCTCTCGCGACGCCGCACCCTCCCCGCCAGCCCCTCGCTTCCTTCTCCACCTTCTCACGCTCCCTCCCCAACCGATCCAAGATACGGAAATAATCCTCCTCTCCCCCCTCGATCGATCGATCCCGACCGACCGCGGCGGCGATGGATCTCTTCGGCGGGGCCGGCGGCGGTGCGACGCTGTCGGAGATGTACCAGAGCACGCGGCGGCTGCAGGGAAAGGGAGCCGCCATGACTCAGCACCGGCGGGCTCCCCTCGCTCTCCGAGCTGGGAGGTAGTCTGCTTCTCCACGGTCGCGCGCTCACGCCGGTAGAGGAGCCACCCTGCTTCTTCTCCGGCAACGACGCGGCCGTGCCCTCCGACGCCTCTCGTCCGCGTCTGGTGCCGTACAAGAGACGCTGACTGCTGTCGTCCTCCGCTCCTACTGGCCGCAGCCGCCCCGCCCCCGCCTCCGAGGTCAAGGTCGACGCGGTGGAGAACGAGGAGGTCATCACGCACGCCCTGCAGGAGGAGCTCGCGCAGGTCACCATGGCCTACGGCGGGGAGGCCGAGCGCCGTGCCACCGTCCTCGCGCAGCAGTGGTTCCGTCCCGAGGTCGTCAGAGGTCCTACTAATTTCAGTTACCAACACAGACGCAACACACAATAAATTCAGACATGCCGATCCTTAAACAAATGCTGGTGCAGCTCCACCGTATGTAGAAGAAGCATATGATCTTTCCTTCTTATTAGCTAGAATGCTCCAAATTCTTTAGCTGTGTTTGGATGAACTCTCTCCTGTCATATAACACATATGCCGATTAAAGGATTTGGTACACCTGCACGTGTAGTAGAACTGGTTCCGATATGATAGCAGAGAGCAGGTCCTTTTTTAGTTGGACATTGAACTGAATTCTCTGTCTTTGGTGCATGATTTCAGTTATCTTCAGACATGGTTTGTGTACCTGGCTGACATAGTTTTTTTTGGTTCTGATATGGTATAGCAATATTCCTCATACAAAGCTGGTGGAGTACAAGGGGCACCAGAACTGGGTTAATGTCTCGGGGAGCACCTGGTCTTTCTGGGAGGCGGAACTCAGTTCAAGCATGGTGCTCTGCATTACATTGATTTCATTCAGGAGGTAACACTCAGACACGCTACCATTCGCAAGTTTGTTTATATATCCATAGGGTTGTGAAAATAGTTATCACAACAATTTGTTCACAGTAAGTTACTATAGGCATGCTATGGTCTGATAATGTGAATGACTTGTCGAGTTGGTGCCGTGCACAAATTTCTATAGAATTAAATTATGCATAACTATGGTTGCGTACATACTGTCTAAGGTTTCAGACCAAGTGTAATTGAATAGGATAGGATTGTCCTTTCCTTCTGAAAAAAGATTATGCACTGGATTTAGGAATTCAATGTGGTTAAAACTGAGGTTCTTCATTTAACGGGTCTAATGTTACTATGCAGGCAAAGAAAGATGTGGCATGGGGAAAACTGACCTGTGTAGTTCTAGATGCAGGCAAAGAAAGATGTGACATGAGGCCAGAGGTGGCCGGATCTGGCAAAGGTAAGCCCCTCCCCTCCTTCTTCGTGCACCATCTCCTCCTTACCTCACCTTGTCTCATGTTCCTTTTTGACAGGTCCTCCCCTCCTCACCATCTCCTTTGCCGGGCCAGGGTTCCGCCGATCCCCCAAGGTGTAGCTCCTGGCCATGGGGAAGCGCCAGCAGCCGGAGGCGGCCGAGCAGCCCATGGCGCCGGTGCGAGGCCCTGCCCTCCTCACCATCTTGTGAATGGTGCAGGCCCCGAAGCGAGGCGGCAAGGCGCCGGTGTCGCGAAGAAGAAGGCGGCGGTACTGCACCCACTCCTCTGCTCCTGCTTGGAGTCTCCCGGTCCCGGCGCGTGTGTTCTGACTGGGTTGCGTTGGTGTGTGGTTGCAGTACAAGGTGGTGAACCCGCTGTTCGAGAAGAGGCCAAAGCAGTTTGGAATCGGTGGCGACCTGCCGCACAAGAAGGACCTCCACTGGTTCGTCAAGTGGCCCGAGGTCGTGCGCATCCAGTGCCAGCGCCGCATCCTCAAGCAGCGCCTCAAGGTGCCCTGGCACTCCACTAGTTCACCCGTACCCTCGACAAGAACCTCGGTATATACGAAACTTGCCTGTTCATTCGTCGCTGGACTCTGAATCCACAATGCCTGAGGTCGTTTAGTTGCTGTGCTGTATTATTTTGAGCAAGTACTCACTTGGCCAAGATAATGAAAAGAGTTGATGGATGTGTTTTAAGATTCCTGCTGGTAGATACATTGGGAGCCTCTTCTTGCGTGATAAGGGCAATGCATGCTGTTGTCCTACATACCTACTACTATATATATTTTACTGAATATATTTACATGCCATCACACTATGAAGTAATAGACTGGTTAGGAGAAGCTTTCACTTCTAAGAATGCCAACAGTAGGAAGAATCGTTGTAGTTAAGTGATTGCATGGCTGCTATGGCCTTGCTATGTTTGTGTACCTGAAGTCACACCTCTATAATTGCTTTTCCTTTATGTTGGAATGTGTCTAGTTAATGATCGGTATTGATAGATTTTGGTGGTTATTTATGCTTATTGTGTATCACATTAAAAAATAAAATGCACAATGAGCTTACCTTTTATGTCAGAATTTTTTCTTTATCTATTACCCTTCCTTTGGCTGTAGTTTATCTTCATACAGAATCCAGTCTTGGTGTTCTTCCTATTTGCATTTGATTATGTTTTTAAAATTCCCTAGCACAACTATATATAACAATGTGGGTATGTGTTTACCTCTCTTCTGTTTTTCCTATTAAAGGTGTCCAATTTGGTTCTGTTCCTATGTTGAAACTTCTGAATTTGAGCAGTTGTTCTTGTTCTGACTTCCTTCAGGGAGATGAATCTGAATTGGTGTTTACTCTTTGTCTCAATTCAGTTTAACTGCATGGACATGTACACATGCGATCAGAATTTTCTGTAGATCATTGGTGATTGTTTCCCATGACGAAATTGATTGGCAGTGGATGACTAGTCATTCTTTTGCTATGACATAGTATTCAGATATCTGCATATGTTCAACCACAATTATCCTGTTTTCTCGTTGGATCCAATGAGAGAGAACAAGATTAGATTAACATTTATGTCCTTCCTTTCATGTGCTGCTTGTGCCTATCTTGACCTTGTCACTTTATTATGTTTCTAACTTTCCATAATTTATTTATTTGCAGATGCACAGGAGCTCTACGAAGAAGAACCCCGAAGAAAAACCACACCCAGCAATGCGTTTTAGCCCATTGGAGCTAGTTATGTGTATATTTAGTTGTATTTTATAGCTGAAAACCAGATCTATACTATGTATGATTGTAATGTACTTTGCTTGGCTGTTGTATAAAATATGATGCCTTATTGGCTCTTTTTCAATCAAATTATATAATTGCACAAATATAGAACTGACGTGTCGTACCCAAACAACAATTCTGGTAATTGGTTCTCATTTGACTATTGGGACCTACTTTAAAATGGAAAAGAAACAAAATAAAACTAGCAAGTGGGCTGGAAAAAGGCCGAGGCCTGAAATAATATGGACTGTAAAAAATGGTGGCCCAAAAAATAGAAGTCTGTTGGGCTTGGCCTATGTAGTTGACCCAAATTGAAAGAAAAAAACAACAAATAGGCTGAATTAATGGGCTCGGCCCATGTAAAACACCTAATCGGACCGGGCTGAATCCTGTGCGACATCAGCTTGCCACGCTGGATGCCTACGTGGCCTGGGGAGGTTGCTAGTGACCAAAATGCCACAGTAGGAATATTTTGGTCGTAAACGTCCACGACCTTGTCACAGAGAAGGTCGCTATAGTCAGTTTATGACGGCCAGCTTTTGACCTTATGTTTTTGGTCACAAAAAGGTCACAAATGAAAATTTGTGACCATTCAGTGACCAATAGTGGTGGTCACAAGTTGACATATTTCTTGTAGTGACATACGTTGTTCCCTTTGTCATCGGTATGTTACTTTCCCGAGATTCGATCGTCGGTATCATCATACCTAGTTCAATCTCGTTACCGGCAAGTCTCTTTACTCGTTCCGTAATGCATCATCCCGCAACTAACTCATTAGTCACATTCCTTGCAAGGCTTATAGTGATGTGCATTACCAAGAGGGCCCAAAGATACCTCTCCGACAATCGGAGTGACAAATCCTAATCTCGATCTATGCCAACTCAACAAACACTATCGGAGACACCTATAGAGCATCTTTATAATCACCCAGTTACGTTGTGATGTTTGATAGCACACTAAGTGTTCCTCCGGTATTCGGGAGTTGCATAATCTCATAGTTATAGGAACATGTATAAGTTATGAAGAAAGCAATAGCAATAAACTAAACGATCATAGTGTTAAGCTAACGGATGGGTCAAGTCAATCACATCATTCTCTAATGATGTGATCCCGTTCATCAAATGACAACTCATGTCTATGGCTAGGAAACTTAACCATCTTTTATTAACGAGCTAGTCAAGTAGTGGCATACTAGTGACACTCTGTTTGTCTATGTATTCACACACACTACTGCTGGCTGCTGCTAACGTGACATTACGATTAGTGACCCTTCGAGAAATTGTGTGCGATGCAATAGTCGTAAACGGTGCTGTATGAAAACCGCCAGAAATGTATAAAATATTTGTGATGACGGATGCATGAAACACGGTTCAGGTTTTATTTGCGTGTGCGATGAAGGGCATACGGTTCGGTTCAATGAACTGTTTGCGATGAGGAGGAACAAAAGAAACGGGAAGCCAGATGAAGGCGTGTGCGATACGCAGCATACGATTCACTCGGATGAACTGTTTATGATTAGGCCACACAAAAGAAACGGTCAGCTAGATCAAAGGTGTGTGTGATATACGGAATGCGGTTCACTCGGACGAACTGTTTTCGTTGAGACATGTGAACAAAAACGGTTAAAATGAACAAGATGTGTGTGTTATGAGGCAAATAGGTCTGTAATTGAAGACGTGTGCAAAGACCAATAACGACACAAACGATTAGTGCTAACGAGCCGTGTGTGTTGTGAGCAAACGATTGCTGGTATACAATTGTGAGTGATTGATGAAAACATCACGGACGGGTTCCATTGTTTAGTCCGTGTGCGATGTGATTTTCTTTGTACGCACAACATCTATGCTCTCTCTACAGCATCAACATATATACTTAAAAGACAGCATTGCATAACCAAATTAAGCATACAATTACACAAGTGACTACACACATAACATTTCCACACACCAAAGAAAGCAATTACATGCATACTAAAGTAGGAGAAACGAGGATCTAATCATCTACTTATTGTTGCGACGACGCTTGCCATTGCTCTGCTTCCGGCTGGATCCCTGGCCGTTTTGGGGAAGGAGGGACTTCCTCATGTCAACGATCTGCCTGTACATGCCGTAGCTCGTGTACGCCTCCTTGGCCGCGTACACGACGTGAGCTTTGTCGAGTTTCTCCATCCAGGCTGAGTGCCAGGCACGCTTGTCCTTGTTGCAAGAATCCTTCATGTCTCTATAGTAGGGGTCGATGATGGCCTCGGCGAGGTGAACCAGTGAGTCCTTCTCATGCTCCTTCCTGCCCCTGATCTTGTATTGGCTCTGGATGACGACTAGATTCTAGCAGGTGATGCCCGAGTTCTCGAGCGCCTTTACATTGTTGGTGATGTCCACCGTAGCGAACATGTAGTGGGGGCTGTTGACAAACCTGGTGAAACGCTCGCAAGGCCTTATGGCCAGGCAGTAGTGGTAGATGAGGATGTGGTGGCGCATGCACATCTGGGCAACGGCGACCTTGGGACGAGACCCGGCACGAGCGGGGGTGTACTCGAGGTCGAACCTGACCACCTTTTACTTTTCCTCGACAAGCAACAACTCCATGATGTGGATGGAGTGCTCCGCCCAGACCGGGTCATTGATGTACACCACCTAGAGGTCCATGAACCTTCTATGGGTGTCCACCACGGCACGCATGGTGAACTGTTGCTCGTCGGCGGCGGCCGCTCGGAGCTCCATTGGAGCCACCCAAGATACCCTCTAAGAATTTCTCATGGTGGGTGTGCTTCTTGCAATGGTGGGGCACGATTGAAAGGTTGAAGAGACACAAGGGTAGGTTAAATGGCCGCTGTAATAAATGGGGGCTGGATGACCTGTAATCGTCACGTCTTGTCATGACGTTCATGGCATAGGATTCCATAATCCAGTGCACGCTTGACAACACCGCACCCCAGGCGTGGGCTCGAAGAGCCTGTTGCCGCGCTACCGTGTTGTTTACCACGCAAGCTTCCCGCCCGGCTAGTTTGGCCACGCGTCGGCTAGAAGAGGGACAAATCGTGGACGTTTATTGGCAAAAAGCTTTGTAAAAACAAAGTGTGTGGAATGACTTTGGTCATAATTTTACCCTTGGGTGATGAGGTCAACATTACATAGAAGGGTGATGATGGACACTCGAGTGCGATAACTAATTCTGCGCTCTACAGTGCACAAGATCACAGTCGAGTTAGCTATACAGATTGTGTGCTGTGAGATTGACAAGGTAAACTGATTCGAGAAAGGTTAATAAAACCTAAGACCATTGCATATTAAGGTCAAAATAGTGCTAGCAATATATGAGTCGCATATGATGTGATTTCAACGATTGTACCACAAAAGCTCGAAATGTTACAAGGTTCAAATTCTAGAGTTATATGGCTCAAATTCGAAGATTACAAGGTTCAAACTGATATTAGAAATGAAATTCAGCTCATCAGCTGCAAACGCTCGTGCTAATGCGCTGAACATGGATATCAGAGAGGTTCAAACTAATATCACCGCTTCTAAGTCTAGCTTCGAAACCTCACAATTTTTGCAAAGGGGTCAGCCACTGAGAAGTCATGTATGGGGTTGACCCGATGACTTTCGATTACTCTGCCATCTGAAGTTCCAAAATGAAATTTAGCATTTTTGGAGCCTACTCTATTCTGCCGTAGGCGCCGGCGCTGATCAACAGACCATTCATTTTTGTGAAATAAATGTAGGGCAAACCTCATTTCCTTCAGCACCCTTGCTCTGAGAACAAAGAACCTGGCGAATATAATCTCCAGTAAGGTCCCTCGGTAGGAGTTCAAAGTAATTTCTGAGAGATGCAGATCTAGGAATTTGACGTGATTGTTATATTGTATCACATTATACACCACTGGTCCTAATCTTATCTGCAAAAGAAGTAAACATGTTAGTGCCTACATGCAATTTTGAATATTACTACAGGCCTAGCTATTTGGTTTGCAGGATTTGTAAAATGCACTAACATGCCATCTTCGATCTGACATGATTAACATGGGCATTTGATTACATCCTAGAAAAATGTAGCCTTCTTCACAAGAGGTTGGAGTGGATGAAAAGTTCCCTAAGAAAACTAGTACAGATGAATCCAAAGGAGAAATGCTTATTGATTGTAACCATATGGATCAAGCAACCAATATGGGGGGGAATGTATGTACTGAAATCCTCCAAAAGAACCTTCAGAAATGGTAGTACATTGTCATTGTAAAATTGGAAAAAGGTGTCACAAATTGAACTCCCTTATGGTTAACAATTAACAGGAAAGGAACATCACCTCGATATATAGCTTCTCCAGGCACGGAAAGCATCTCAGGAAACTGACACTTGCTCCAGGTCGGGCCTGATAGATTCTAGTGCCAAGGCCTTCACTATGTGCAGTTTCGAGGTCAAGCTTGTCGGAATCATTTTCTAAATGACAGACGAACAAACATCTTCAAAATTAGAAATAATGTTAATTTGTAGAAGGAGAGGTAGAAGGCGGCTGTTGTACCTGAATGGGTGTGGATCCAATAACAAGTTCGGAGTATTTGTTAGACGAGTAGCCCACCACTGTCAATTTTGGCGCAGAAATGACATTGATTCTTGTTGGACCTTCTTGATCAACTACAAGTAATCTCTCAAGTGCGGGTGTGTCCTGGATGACCATACCGTGGTCCATGTTTTGTGATGTCTTGCTGCCGCACCAGCAACACACATAAATAGTCCGGAGAGTCATGGAGGTGATGTGGAAGGTACTCAACCCATTGATCGCCTAAGAACGAATGTACTCGAGTGTAGTACAGCCACGGAGCAGGATCTCCATGTCACCCTTTGAGAGGCATATAGCAACGACCTCGAGGTGCTTCAGTCGTGGTAGAATAAGAGCGAGCGCGTCATTAAGGGGCGGGAAATGGTAGTTCCTGAACTTGGCGATGCGCAGCGGGGGCGCGAGGCGGAGTGCGGACGTTGGCAGCGACCGCATATGCCCATCATCAAAAGTGAGCTCCTCGAGCTGATCTAGGGCGGGGGATCAGAACCAGTCGTCAAGCCTGGCTCGGTCCTTGCTGTTGGAACGGAACTTGCCCATTCTAAGGCCTTTGGTTGGGCCAAGGTGACTGCCGAGGATCTTGGAGAACACATCCAAGCTTTTGTGATAGCCATGGCAGAGCTCATGGGTGTCGATGAGGTCGAGAGGGCTGGAGTTCCATAGGGGGCGCCACCGTCAGGAAATGTCTGCGCCCCATATATGATTGGGAGGAGGGAGATGATGACTCAACATATCATCGGGGAGGCTGCTGATTAAGTCTAGGCCTGCTGGAGTGGCTTGCGGTTCTAGCTCGCCCCGCCTTCGCTTGTTGGGAGCCCCATTCTCCACCTCCGAAGTCTCCTTGTCAGCGGCGCTTTCTGATAGAAATGGGAGTATAGGGAATATTTAGTTAAAACAGTGCAATAGAAAAGTGTATTGGTAACTCGAAGTTATTAGGTAGGAATATAGTAAGATAAGGGAATAGCAATTGGTTGCTTAAATACTACACAATTCATTTGACATTGCTGGGTAAGTCAACATATGCAGATAGTTGAAAAGAAAACTTACTTCGAACAAAGTCTGGACGGATGATTTTGTCGGGGAAGTTTGCATATATCTCATGACCAGGGCCTTCTATGTGCAGTGCAATTTTAGTGCCAGCTTTCAGTACATAAAACTTTGAAATTTCATTCCAAAAGCCAGTGCCAAAATAGGAGTCACCACGTTCATCAAGTCTTACAGTAGGAACGATTGTAAATCCATGGTTTGTACACAGTATGACATTCGTGGAGCCTTGATGTATGTAAAGGGAAAAATTGTGCACTACATAATCTGTTGCATAGCGAGGGATGTCCTACAGAAAATGGTAGGCTTGTTAAAGAAAATATGGTAACATGCAAATATGGGCCCAAATTGAAAGAACTGTACATCAGTTGAAATCGAAGGACAAAAGTCTATAATTAAACAGATAGGGTAAACATGATGTCATGGAAATATGAGAGTAATCGAAAGAACAATACATCATTAATTTTCCTAATATAGAAAGAAGAGGGGAAAATCCCCTTTGATGTATATGGTGCATGTGGCACCTTTTATCCAAATGTAGCAATATTTAGAATATGTTCAGGAAAGTTGGCCATGCCAACCGATTCAGGGTGAGATTGAACATACCGCGCGCGTCCTCAAGTTATCTGGTACGACGAGATGGAATCTCTGGCGGCGGTCGCCAAGTCCTGAAGTATCGGCGCACTGTACATTCTATGAATGAAAGAAAACCCTCAAATCAACTCGAATAAAAATGAATTCACGACAATTTCCGCCGGATGATTAAAGGAGGCAGATGAACTGGGATAAGAGATGAGATAATATCTCATTAAATTAGTTACCTTGTCATCCATGAGAAAGAACCCTTAGTACGGCAGATTCCCCAACCGAGCGGAGCTGGGTCGACCGCGAGCAGCGTCGAGAAAGTCGATGGCGATAGGTGGCAGCAAGCGGAAGTGGTGAAATGTGGTGGGCTTTGCCGGCAGCCTGGCGGCGGCAGGTATCGAGCTAAGTGTTTACCGCCGCGATAGGCGGTGCCATGGAATAGACGCGGAGGAGCTTGTGCAGGTGTGAATGGGGAACATACCGGAGGGGCCGAGGTGGGTGGTGGGCGGGGTGAGGGTTTTTGTGACGTGGGGGTGGTGAGGGTTTTCTTTTTCCTTTTTTGGATTGGGTGGTGAGGGCTTTCTGTCCCACAAAGAATTTTGGTGGCGACGGTTTGCTAGAGCGAACCATGTGTGATTGACGCAGTAGAAAAAATGATAGTCATTGCACATGGTTCCAATTTTGGGAACCGTGTGTGATTGACGTACTGCCTCCGTCCTGGTTTATTGGTCCCCATTATAATTTTTACCAAAATTTGGTGAAATATTTAACATACTCAGACATAGTTAATAAGCGTACACGTACATAAGCATAGTTCAACCATAAGTACATAGTTCAACCGTCATTAAGCATACTCAAGCGTACATAGTTCGATACATCCCACATCTCATCTCACATGCAGCCGGCACGATCGTGAAGCTTCTTCAGGTACTCGGCGTATGAGCCGTACACCACCCTGCGAGAATACTTCTGCTTGAAGGAGCCAACGGCCCATCTTCTTGCATGCGCAAGAACACTTAGATACACGTCATGAATCTCTTGGTTGTAAAATGGGCGTCCATAGCCGTCGTTCCAGGTCCTAATACGCCTGTTATACATTCCCGCATAAAGCTCCCTCAGGATTCGCCTCTTGTACCTCCTCTGGGCATCTTCATCCTCGTTGTCCACATCGTCAGACAGCACCTATACATATAGTAAAACAACTTTGGCATCAAATCACCGATTACATGCCGTGAAGTAGGATTAGGAATTTATGGCTATTTATACATATTCAGAGATTATGGTTCGATTTTTAAGCACAGTCGTCTATGTACATAACAATCTTGAAGAAAATAATTGCACAAACATATGTAGGTCATTCAAAATAAATTGTCAACTCCTGGCTAGGAATTATTAGCACGAACACTAACCCTAGTCGGATTACTAGCAGAAATCATTTGCACAAATGAAACAACTAATCACTTATCACCTGTACCATTCAAACAATCAATACACTACACGGATCTAACAAAACTTACTCAGATTTCATGGATTGGGAGAAGATAACCACAGGATTTCTATTCCAAAAAGGGAAGGCGGGAGTAACAAGAGAAACCCTATGATCTATTTGACACATAAATGGGTATAGATGACTAACCAGTTGTTCGTCGTCATCAGAGTCATTGCCAGAGTGGTCGTTGGAGTCATCGCCGAAGTGGTCGTCAGAGTCGTTGTTGGAGTGGTCGGCGGAGTCGGTGTGGAACTCCGCCTCTGGCTGTGTAAGCTCGACGCCGTCGACAACGTCAGGGTGCAGCAATAACTCGCCGGCGGTGACGACAACCTCTGTCTCCATCTCCACGCCGTGCTCCGGTGCTTTAGCAGCCCCGGCGTCGCCACTCCCTCCGATGGGGCGCTTTGGCGGCATCCTCATACACTCACGGCTTTGAGGACTGAGAGCGACGTCGAGGTTGCAAGTGGAGAGAGAGGATTGTGTGTGCGTAGCGAGGATGGGTGGTGCGGCCGCTCAGGCGCACCATTAATATGGAGTTGTGGGAGAGAGGCGGGCGGCAGTCAAACCGATGGCTCGTCTGGCGGTGAGCCTGCGCACCGTACTGCTAGCATGCCTACCAAAGTTTCACACAGCTACTCGCACGCCTCCCGATGACAATGCGCAGCGAGCACGCCTCTGTCAATTCACACACCTGCACACACGCCTCCATGTCTACCTGCACAGCAGACTGCTTGCATGCATCCTGTCAACTCACGCCTGCTCGCAGTCCACACGGGTGGCGCGGCACGTATATTGTTTTTCTATTTGGATGATTAATGATGTCGCTTTATTGCTTAACCGAAGCATGGCACGTATCTATTGTTGGTCTAACGCTCACGGTTCGAATAAATAATAAGTTTGGGATATTGGTTCCGAATTATTAATAATCTCCTGTCTGTAATTAGATAAATATTACATCAAAACTGGTCTCAAATTTGACCAAAAGAAGTACAATGCCACTTTGTATTGGTGTCCATATGACAACACGATAAGTTTCATGAACTTCAAATAAGTTTTGGATGCACTAGAATTTAAAAATCAAGATTCTCAATGTTTGAAATTTGTTGCACGGGGAGTAAACATGCTCCCAGTGAGACACATGTGCTTTTGCAATCCATTCAGGTGCACTATCACGTGTGCATGTAGCTCAAATTTGATTTTTGCACATTATACCCATAGAAAATCAATCAATCAATGTACTAAAACGTCTTAATGATCTCTATGAATTTTTTTTGGTAACAACTATGTTCACCGCGGGATAATTAATTTAACATGCATCATAGTTGCGGTGGATTCGTGGTGTGTGTGTGGGTGTGTGCGTCTGGGGGTGGTGGGTGGCTCACAGTACACTACGAGTTGTGAGCCACCATGTGGGTTGGCCGTTTTGTTAGGCGGGCTGGTGCCACATCAGAGTCATGAAATCATTATTTAAAACATTACACAACCCTTTCATACATAAATGTTTTGGCCACATGCAGTCGATGGTTGTCCTACACGACACTCGATACTCGCATGTGACGCTTTCTGTGGGCCCGCGAGGTTGTCCATCACTTTGACGAACAGCTGGCAGTGAGGTTAATTTGACCAGCAAGGTATAATCTTTTTTGTTTGTGTTATGGTGGTATATAGTACGCGTCGAAGAGGTGGGAGGGGACTAGCATATATACTATACGTATGCGTCCGTGAACAAGTACACCTCACTCAGTGTCGGGACTTTTTAGTTACCGAGGCACATGCCACATCAAAATTGTGAAATTAGTTATTCAAACATCACACAACACCTTCTTGGGCCACATGCATGCATATATATCCTAGCTAGGACACTCATGTGTGACGCTTCCATCTATGGGCCCACAAGGCCATCGTCGATGCATGCATGCATCACTTTGACCTACATCGGGAGAGGTTAATTAATTTCACCATCGATGAGGATTCTTTTGGGTTGTACATATATTACGGCAGGAGCATATAGTATGCGGTGAAGAGGGGGGAAGGGGGCCATCATATGTAGTACTCTTGATATGAACCTCGCTCTGTGTGGGTGCATGGTTTACGGTTTTTGAGGCATATGGCACATCAAAGTTGTGCATTTTGGGTATTCAACATATATATGTTTGGCCCACATGCAAAGCGGTGGTGGTTGTCCTCTCGCACCCACTTAAGCGGTTATCAGTGATATCGATGCTTTCTATCTGTGGGCCCACTTGGTCCATCACTTCTTTTTTTCCTGACAACAAGAGAGGTTAATTTGACTTAGGAGGGGATTATTATTTTTGCTCTGGGATGAAATGCATGATACACTTTGAGCACACACATATGCATGTGTACGCATGAATCCCTCCCATCGAGTCGAAGTGGCTAGTACAACGACACCATCATGAACCGTTCTCGCTCTGTGTGCAGAGCTAGTGTACGATTTTTGACACACGCACCAGATCAATGTTGTGCATTCAAACATGCATGCACGCATCACCTCCATACATATGCATGTAGTGGTTTCCTTCGAACGACACACTCCCTCACGTGGTTATCGGCGACAAGCCTATATATTCGTGGGCCCGTGTGGACATCCATGATCACCTTGACCAACAACAAGATAGGTTACCATGGCGGATTCTTCATTTGGTTAGTGTTATTGTAGTATAGGTCATGGCGAGATTCAGACCTAATTAAGTTTGAGCGCATATACTATGCACACATGCATGCATATATGAATCCCCGTCGTTGGCTTGAAGTGTGGTGTAACATACATATGCATCGTCAACCTAACCCTCACCCAGTGTGGGGATTTCTAGTTCGAAATCACGGTGCCACATCAAAGTTGTTCATTGTTACTCAAAAACGCACCTTTCCATACATATGTTTGGGCCACACGCATGCAGTGGTTGTCTTCGGGGAGTAGCTACCTACGTGATTATTGGCGAGCTAGCCCATCTCCGGGGTCGCATGGATGGCCATCACTTTGACCAACAACAAGAGAGAGGTTGTACGACCAAGGTGGATTATTCTTGGTCCGCTTTACGATCCATCTTGGTGAGATATATGCCTCTTTGTCCCGCCGACTGAAAGTGTGTGTATGTGGGGCGGGGGGTGCTACATCGCACTTTGCTAGGTGAACCTCGGTTGGGGGGCATGCATTCATAGCTTAATTAGGATTCCCTTCGTGGCGACACGAGGGGGTGGGGGCTGCTAGCTACTTCGCACTTTGCTAGGTGAACCTCGGTTGGGGAGGAGGGGGCAAGCTCATAGCTTAGGATTCCCTTCGTGCCGACATGAGGGGGGTTGCTAGCTACTTCGCACTTTACTAGGTGAACCTCGGTTGGGGGGCATGTGCATTCATACCTTAGGATTCCCTTCGTGCCGACACGAGGGAGGGGTGGCTGCTAGCTACTTCGCACTTTGCTAGGGTGAACCTCGGTTGGGCGGAGGGCATGCATTCATAGCTTAGCTTGGATTCCCTTTGTGCCGACACGAGGGAGGGGGGCTACTAGCTACTTCGCACTTTGCTACGTGAACCTCGGTTGGGGGGCATGCATGCATAGCTTAGGAATCCCTTCATGCCGACACGAGGGAGGGGGGCTGCTAGCTCTACTTCACACTTTGCTAGGTGAACCTCGGTTGGGGGCATGCATTCATAGCTTAGGATTCCCTTCGTGCCTACACGAGGGAGGGGGCTGCTAGCTACTTTGCACTTTGCTACGATGAACCTCGGTTGGGGGCAAGCATTCATATATAGCTTAGGATTCCCTTCGTGCCGACACGAGGGAGGAGGGGGGCTGCTAGCTACTTCGCACTTTGCTAGGTGAACTTCGGTTGAGGGTGAGGGGCATGCATTCATATATAGCTTAGGATTCCCTTCATGCCGACATGAGGGAGGAGGGGGGCTTCTAGCTACTTCGCACTTTGCTAGGTGAACCTCGGTTGAGGGGGAGGGGGCATGCATTCATAGCTTAGGATTCCCTTTGTGCCGACACGAGAGGGTGGGAGCAAGCAATACCGTGCGCTTTGCGGGAGAGGTGCCACATCGAAGTTGCATTTGGTATTTGAAAATCAAACCACCCTTTTGATACATAAATTTGGTCCACATGCAAGTGTGTTCGTGTTCTGACCCTCTCTGCGTCATTTTTCGCCAAATTTATGAACATTAGACAAGTCGGATGATGCAACACACACGGTTCACTCAAACTAACCGTGTGCCACGCCGGTGCACCTGACACGCACACATCTTCACAGTATATTGGGCTCCACGAGGCTCCCCCTCTCGAAAATATCTGCCCACTTCGAGGGTTTTTCTGTTTCGTAACACATGGTTGTTATCTCCGGACCGTGTGCAATGTTTCTTGTTTCCAATCCCGCCTGCATCGAAAATATCTGCCCTCCTCGAGGGTTTTTCTTTTTCATAACACACCATTGTTATCTTCGGACCATGTGCAATGCACTATCATCAAAATTTTCAATAGCTCGGCATTTCACTCCCGTGTTTGACTCCCGCGTAGTAAAATTTTCAGTACCCGCGTCATTTCCTCAAACACCCCCCCCTCGACCCACACACACCAAAACCTCCTCCGGCGTGCGCACACACACACACACCCTCCCTCGCTCGAAACCTTAGATGACGCCTGCCAAATGCCCCCTTTCCCAGAGATCCCCATCCCCCACTCTAGAGTGTCGTAGCCTAAGCCTGGCTACGCTTCCCATGGAGCTCGAGGAGCGACTGGCCCAAAAGAGGTGCATAGCGGTCTCCTCGCCTGGCGTTGTCGAGGAAGCTGACGACCATTGTTGGCGGCAGGCACTCAAGCAGCGAGCTAGAGTATGCGGGCACGTCTCGGCCGCCGTCTACAACATCGAGGTCATCGACAGCAACGCCCTGAGGTGGGCTGTGTCACAGGTTCAGTGGCCCACCCCCAACCCCTCGGGTTCAACCGCCGTTGATCTCATCCATGGCCCCGCCGCTGATCTCCTCTGGCTCACTGTCAACAATTTGCCATTCTACATCGCCATCGAGCCCCTTTTGTCATTTCTGAAGGACACGTTCTGCGACGCTGGCTTGGGATCCACAGCTTCCAAGTCAGACCTCATCGACGGCGACCACGAGGAGGGCACCCTCTCCGGCTCTTCCAAGGGGAAAGAGCCCATCTGCTCTTCCAAGGGGAAAGCGCCCGTCTGCGACATCAGGGAGGGCACCCTACAGTTGTGCTCTTCCAAGGGGAAGCATCCCATCTGCGACAACATGGAGCGCATCCAGGGTCCGTGCTCTTCCCACGGGAACGAGCCCATCTGTGACAAGTGGCGAAACCCATTGTAACATCCCAAATTTTCAATTTGGAATGTTATACACTAGATCATATGCATATCATATTTTCTTGCATTTTGGTTGATCCTAGAAATTTCACGCAACTCAAGGACCCTCGGAGAGAGTTGGAGATTTCGTTATTTTCATATTTGAGAGTTTTCTCGAATTTTGAAAATAGGATCATTTGATTTATTTATTTTATCTTCAATAATTTTTCCGGTGTCAAAATATATGAGAGAGGGAATAATATGACTTTCCCAAATTTAGGAAAAATGAAGATATAATAAATAGATCAATTTTTGTTTTCCGGTGTTTATTTGCATTTTATTTTATAGGGAAAAATGCGCGTTTTCAAAAATTGCATTTTAGGTCCGGAGAAAAGTTCATTTTGTTCGACTCATTTTTAGGAGTCGGAGAAAATTTACTTTAGATTTTTTCGGAGTTCATTTAGTTCTCTTTTTATTTTTTTTCTGCGCGCGAAATCAGTTAAAAAAAACAAAAAAAAACTGGACCAAGGCCGGCCAGGCCAAGGCCCAGCCGGGCCAAAGGCCACCGCCCCCAGGGAGCCGCGCGCGCCTAGCGCTGGCGCAGGAGGCCGCCGCCTCGCCTCTTGCTCTAAACCGAATCCTAGTAGGACTTTTGTCCTACTTCCGTATATTCCTTTTCTATTTCTAGATCTTTTCCTTTCCTTTTTTCTATTCCTATTCCTAGTCTAATTCTTGTCCCCTACCCCAAGTAAACCTCCTCCTCACCCATATAAATACCCAAGCACCCCCCCTCTAAATCATCAAACCCAAAGCCTAGAGCTCCACCACACCCCGCGCCGCGCCGCCCTAAGCCGCCGCCGCCGCACCTAAGCCACCTCACCCGCGCCGCGCCGCCACCCCACACCCGCGCCGCCGCCGCACCTTGCCGCCGCCGCCCACGCCCACGCCGCCGGAGCCCCTCGCCGGAGGTAGCCCTGCGCTACATCTATTCTTTTTCTCGGATCGTTTTCTTCTAATCGTTCCGATTCTTTTCTTCTCTAAACCGTTCCGGTTTTCTAGATCGGTTTTTCGTTCGGTTTTCTTCTCCGAAACCCTAGATCGGATTCGTTTTCTTCTCCGATTTAGTTTCCTTTGGACCGTTCGCCGGACCGTTCGTCCTAACGAACGTGATCACCGGATTCTTCTAGGTTAACGACGTCCGTTCGTTTAACCGTTCTTCTTTCTCTTTTCGTCGGATTTATTCCGCGATCGCGATCTCAGATCTGATCTTCTTTCTAGTCTTTCTTTTCGCTCGTTTATCGGAATCAGGTGATTCAAGCGCCTGGAGTTTCGTCTCGAAACCGCCGTTCCGTCTAATCGACTTGAATAAGCTTTTGCTATAGTAAAATTTTGACCTAGATTCAACTTGCTAGAACCGAGTTGTTTTCTTCCGCCGTTTGTTTTCCGTCGTTTGTTCGGTTCGTTCTTTCTTTGCAACCGGAGTTCTTAAGTTGAACTTTCTGGTTCGATCTCTTGTTCGAGTTTTACCTGTGCATTAGATGAGTACTTATTGTGTGCTTGTTGTTTGTCTGCGATAGATTACCCAGATTGTGCCGCCTGTTAATTCAAAACCCTAGGACTCGCAGATCATCAGCAAGGCAAGTAACACTTTGATCATACCTTTTCTACAACCCATGTTTTATTGCATTAGATCAATCCTCACACATTGCATGATTAGGATCTAATTAAATTGTGGGATGGGAAGTAGATGAGGTAGTACCTATTACCTGTATTATTATGAAACCTTTGGGAGTTACTCTACGTTTGCTTATATTGCCATGCTATGCTAGTAGACGTGGATTGGGTGAGTGATATCCATGACAGATGTGAGATTGATAATTTTAATGGTTTATCTAAGGTGGCAACTTAAACACACATCTAGGTGGATGGAGGCACCTGATGTCTATCAGGACTTGCCTGTTTTTTTTGGACCGCCACCCAGGCTCAAAGGGATCATAAGATCTTTCATGCTAGAAACTTCCGTGTGCAGCCACATGCTACTATGGGCTCTGGCATAGTTGACTAAGTTGTGCGAACTCTTACGGGGTGGACTAGCAGATGTAGGGGAAGTAGGTGTACCGGTCTACCCCACATGTAAGGTGCTAGCGCTTCTGAAAGACTATGTCTCGGTCATCCGTTTCTCAAACACCATGTAGTGCGAGAAAACAAACGGAGGCGATCGAGTCATGTGGGGAAAAGTGCGCAAACCTCTGCAGAGTGTACAAACTAATCATGATTAGCCGTGTCCCCGGTTATGGACAACTTGAGTATCTAGTACTTGAATATCATGTGAATCTCAACATGTTACTTCTAATTAATGTTGTTGGGTTTTAATTGTACTTTTAATTGGGATTGAGAATGCTGTCAACCATTCTCAATGTTTCACAACCACCATGATAGTTAAATAAACTTATTCCTTTGCAGTAGGGAAAAACTGGCTTTACGCAAAACTGTAACCATAGAGCTTTCCACCAGCCATATATGCATATAGTATAGCTGTTTCATTCCATTACTCTCTATGTGTTACTTTGCCAGCATATTCCATGTGCTGACCCGTTTTTGGGCTGCAACTTCTCATGTTGCAGACTTTTCAGACGACGAGTAAAGAGCTTTTAGGTCATGGCCCTATACTCAGTGATGCCGCTGGAGTTGATGGACCCATTTATCTTCCGAGTCTTCCGCTGTTATCGATATTAGATGGCCTTCAGCCATATTTATTGTAATAAGTTCTTTTTGAGCCACCGTTGTAATAAGTGTGTGATTGCAACTCTGCTATAAAACCTTGATGTACTGTGTGGTGTCAGCATTACTGATCCAGGGATGACACCGTAGCACAGTAGACGTGATCCATTCGGGTCAGGTCGCTACAGAGATGGTATCAGAGCACACGCTGACTGTAGGACACGACCACTAAGTTAAAGCCATAGATCACCATTCTCTTCTCATTTTCTACTCCTCATCTTTTCTACTCTATTAGGATGACGCACACGAAGATTAAGTACGCTCAACCGGATGAAGGCACACCATTTGGATTTCACCTGAAGGAAGTCACCAAGTACCTGAACATTGGATTACCAAGCTTCACGGGAACCTTCAACGCCACTCTACCTGAAGAGGAGCGCTGGAAGATTCAAGCTCACGTTCCGGGAAGAACATTCGCGCCAATCACGAAGCCCATAGATAGTGTTTTCAATGCACCAACCTGGAGTCTAGGAAGGAGCATGGCAGCTCATATCACCATAGGACGCATTGGAGAAGTTTACCAAGAAGACCTCAAGGACACTATCTACCAGATTTGCGGATGCCGGGATGAACAATGGGAGTTAGTCAGCACCAAGAAGGATAGATCCATTGCATCTTTCATCCAGGAGTTAAACCAGCACATTCGACGCCACGAGAACCAGATGTGCAATGATATGATAGAGTTGAAGAATGCAAAGGCAAGGATCATCGAGCTAGAAGGAGAACTGAAGTCTACACGCAAGGACTACATGGACGAGATCGTAGCTCTAGCAAGACACAATTGCGATCTGAAGCAGGAGATTGAAGAACTCAAGAGGAAGTTAGCAACCAAGGAGGACGACGAGTACGTCGCATGTCCGGACAACTACATCATCATCGACAACACCGATTCGGATCCAAGTGAACCCGACTTTGAAGACGAAGCTGGAGCAGATATCATGGAGTTTTCCACCGGTTCAAATTTCTAGATGACCACCAGATAGTAGTAGTATTCCCCCATGTAAACACAATATAGTCGAGCACTTTTGCGATAGATAGACCGTTTGTAAGCCCTTGTTTGATTGATTGAAGTGATTTTGTGTGCATTGCTCATGTGCATATGGGTAGTGTTTTCCCTTTAGACCCCCTCAATTCTTATATCTCATCTTTTCTAAACCCTCAGATGCCTCCGAGGCGTGATAATGGATTTCCACCGGAGCTCACTCAGTTGATCCAGCAGCAGAATCAATTGATGCAGATGTTAGTTCAAAACCAACAGAACAACAACCACAACCCACCACCACCACCACCTGTTGACCACTTAGCCCGTTTCCTTAGGCTGAATCCGCCGGTGTTTTCCAGTAGCACCGAGCCAATATTAGCAGACGATTGGCTCCGTAAGATAGGAAGGGAGTTGACCACTGCAGGATGCACGGATGGTGAGAAAGTGAAGTTTGCCGCACAGCAGCTTGACGGACCCGCGGCAGCATGGTGGGAGAATTTCACAGCCACTTACCCAGTTGACACTGTCACATGGGATCAGTTTCAGCAAGCTTTCCGCACTGCCCATGTTTCAGCAGGAGCTATGGCCATAAAGAAGCGTGAGTTTCGCAACTTACGCCAAGGAGGAAGGACTGTTGGCCAGTATGTGGAGGAGTTTAGTAAGCTAGCCTGTTATGCCCCAGATGACGTTGCTACGGATGTAGCTAAGCAAGAGAAGTTTCTGGAAGGACTGAATGATGAACTAAGCATGCAGTTGATGGTAGCGAGTTTCAACAACTACCAGGAGTTGGTAGATCGTGCCATCATGATTGAAGGGAAGCAACAGCAGATTGAGAACCGTAAGAGGAAGTATGGACAGGGGAAGTATAACTCTGGAGCCCAGCAGAAGCCCCGTTTTACCCCTAAACCGGGATTTAAGTTTCAGCACACCCATGGAGGAGGTAGCTCGCACAACCATAATGGCCACAAGAATGGTAATGGGAATGGAGGAAGCAACGGCCAGAACCGGACCACCCCATCGACCCCAACCAAGAGAGACCTGAGTCAAGTCACCTGTTTCAAGTGTTCGAAGACCGGACATTATAACAATGAATGACCCGAAGGCCAGAATGGAAATGGCAATGGAAGCTCTGGGAAGAAGCCGAACCCTTTCAATAGGGGACAGGTGAACCACGTTAATGTGGAGGAGATTGAAGATCAGCCCGATGCAGTAATAGGTAAGTTTTTGGTTAAGTCATTTACTGCACTCGTTCTTTTTGATATTGGTGCATCGCATTCATACATATCAAGGGGATTTGTGGAAAAGTATAGCCTGCCCACTAGGATTCTTAAAACACCTATGCTAGTAAGCTCGCCAGGAGCAGAATACATGGCCAGACAAGGATGTTTCCAAGTACCATTGAGTATAGGAAGGCATGTATTCCCAACGGATTTGATTATTCTGGAATCCCAAGGGTTGGATGTGATTCTTGGTATGGATTGGCTGTCGATGTATGGAGGAAACATCGATTGCGCCAGTAAGACAATTTTGCTTACCACACCAGAAGGAAGAAGGATCAAGTATGTATCCCGGCATGTGCCAAACAGGACACAAGTAAACTGCCTAACAGGAGTTGTGCAGGAGGAAGTACCAGTGGTAAAGGATTTTCCTGATGTATTTCCTGAGGAATTGCCAGGCATGCCACCGGATAGAGACATTGAGTTTCTGATTGAGTTATTGCCAGGTACAGGCCCAATATCGAAGCGACCGTACCGGATGCCAGCAAAGGATTTGGTGGAAATTAAGAATCAGATTAAGGAGTTATTGGATAAAGGTTACATTCGCCCAAGTTCTTCTCCTTGGGGATCACCCGTACTTCTAGTGGAAAAGAAGGATGGATCATTAAGGATGGTTGTTGATTATCGTGGATTGAATGAAGTAACCATCAAGAACAAGTACCCACTGCCAATGATCAACGATCTGTTTGATCGGTTGCAAGGAGCTAAAGTGTTTTCCAAGATCGATTTGCGATCAGGGTACCATCAGTTGAAGATTCGAGAGCAGGACATACCTAAGACAGCATTCACCACAAGATATGGACTGTATGAGTATATCGTTATGTCATTTGGATTGACTAACGCGCCTGCCTATTTTATGAACCTGATGAACAAAGTGTTTATGGAGTTTTTGGATAAGTTCGTCGTAGTGTTCATCGATGACATTTTGGTTTATTCAAAGAATGAAGAGGAGCATAAGGAACATTTGCGTTTGGTTTTGGAGAAACTAAGAGAACATCAGTTATATGCCAAATTCAGCAAATGTGAGTTTTGGTTGAAGGAAGTTGGATTCCTCGGACACGTTATATCCGGAGAAGGTATAGCAGTTGACCCCACAAAGGTTGAGACCGTAACCGAATGGGAAGCACCAACAACAGTTGGAGAGATCCGGAGTTTTCTTGGACTCGCAGGATACTACCGGAGATTCATTGAGAACTTTTCAAAGATTGCAAAGCCTATGACTGAATTGTTGAAGAAGGATACTAAGTTCAAATGGACTGAGGAGTGTGAGGCTAGTTTCCAGGAATTGAAGAAATGATTGGTTACCTCACCGGTATTGATTTTTCCAGATCAGACCAAGGATTATGAGGTGTATTGCGACGCTTCACGTCGAGGACTTGGAGCAGTGCTTATGCAGGAAGGAAGAGTTGTTTCGTATGCTTCACGGCAACTGAAGCCTCATGAGTTGAATTATGCCACGCATGATTTGGAGTTAACAGCCGTAGTGCATGCATTGAAGACGTGGAGACATTTCCTCATTGGAAATCATTGTGAGGTGTACACGGATCATAAAGAGTTTGAAGTACATTTTCACGCAGAAGGAGTTGAACCTCCGACAAAGGAGATGGTTGGAGCTCATCAAGGATTATGACATGAGATTGCATTACCATCCCGGAAGGGCTAATGTAGTAGATGACGCATTGAGCCGTAAGAGCCATGTCAATACCCTAGTGACGGGGAAAATACCAAAGGAATTAGCAGAAAACCTTCGTGAGCTATGTTTGGAAATAGTTCCGAGAGGCTATGTAGCAGCATTGGAGATTCAGTCAACATTGATGGATAAGATCAGAGAAGCTCGGAAATCTGACAAGGAAATTGCTGCTATAAAAGAGAAATTGAGCGAAGGAAAAGCAAAGGGATTTCGTGAGGATGAGCACAATACCCTATGGTTTGAAGACCGTGTTTATGTGCCCAATGACCCGGAGATCAGGAAGTTGATTTTGCAAGAGGCACATGATTCGCCGTATTCGATTCACCCAGGGAATACCAAGATGTATTTGGATTTAAAGGAAACATTCTGGTGGACCGGAATGAAGAAGGATATTGCAGCACATGTAGCAGTTTGTGACGTATGTCAGAGAGTAAAGGCAGAACATCAAAAGCCAGCAGGATTGTTACAACCATTGCCGATACCCGAATGGAAGTGGGATAAGATAGGCATGGATTTTATCACAGGACTAACCAGGACGAAAGCAGGATATGACTCGATATGGGTAGTAGTTGATCGTTTGACGAAGGTAGCACATTTCATTCCGGTTAAGACCACTTACACCAGTGCTAAGTTGGCAAAGATATACATGACTAGGATCATTTGTTTGCATGGAGTCCCGAGGAGTATCGTATCAGATACCAGTTTCGTTCCATGACAACAGTAACGAAGTTGGAGACCGTCAATTCTTTGGACCAGATTTGATTAAGGAGTCTGAACGGAAGGTTAAGTTGATTCGTGATAGGCTCAAGGTAGCCCAGTCCAGGCAGAAGAGCTACGCAGATTCAAAACGCAAGGAGACAGTTTACGAAACCGGAGACAGAGTTTATCTCCGAGTATCCCCACTTCGAGGAGTTAAGCGCTTTGGAGTTAAGGGAAAGTTAGCACCGCGTTTCGTTGGACCATTTAAGATCTTGAAACGTATGGGAGAAGTCGCGTATAAGTTGGAATTACCAGAGGGACTGTCAGGAGTTCATGATGTATTCCATGTTTCTCAGCTGAAGAGATGTCACGCCGAGATGGCGGAGGTACCGCTAAGAGATACAGTGCCATTAGAAGCGATTCAGTTAAAGGATGACCTAACGTATGAGGAGAAGCCAGTCAAGCTTCTCGATGTTGCCAGTAGAGTTACTCGCAGCAAGGTTATCAAGTTTTGCAAAGTTCAGTGGAACCACCACTCAGAGGATGAAGCCACCTGGGAGAGAGAAGATTTGCTCAAGGACCACCCTCACCTATTTTCTAGCCAACCCGAATCTCGAGGGCGAGATTCATCTTAAGGGGGGTAGGTTTGTAACATCCCAAATTTTCAATTTGGAATGTTATACACTAGATCATATGTATATCATATTTTCTTGCATTTTGGTTGATCCTAGAAATTTCACGCAACTCAAGGACCCTCAGAGAGAGTTGGAGATTTCGTTATTTTCATATTTGAGAGTTTTCTCGAATTTTGAAAATAGGATCATTTGATTTATTTATTTTATCTTCAATAATTTTTCTGGTGTCAAAATATATGAGAGAGGGAATAATATGACTTTCCCAAATTTAGGAAAAATGAAGATATAATAAATAGATCAATTTTTGTTTTCCGGTGTTTATTTGCATTTTATTTTATAGGGAAAAATGCGCGTTTTCAAAAATTGCATTTTAGGTCCGGAGAAAAGTTCATTTTGTTCGACTCATTTTTAGGAGTCGGAGAAAATTTACTTTAGATTTTTTCGGAGTTCATTTAGTTCTCTTTTTATTTTTTTTCTGCGCGCGAAATCAGTTAAAAAAAACAAAAAAAAAACTGGACCAAGGCCGGCCAGGCCAAGGCCAGCCGGGCCAAAGGCCACCGCCCCCAGGGAGCCGCGCGCGCCTAGCGCTGGCGCAGGAGGCCGCCGCCTCGCCTCTTGCTCTAAACCGAATCCTAGTAGGACTTTTGTCCTACTTCCGTATATTCCTTTTCTATTTCTAGATCTTTTCCTTTCCTTTTTTCTATTCCTATTCCTAGTCTAATTCTTGTCCCCTACCCCAAGTAAACCTCCTCCTCACCCATATAAATACCCAAGCACCCCCCCCCTCTAAATCATCAAACCCAAAGCCTAGAGCTCCACCACACCCCGCGCCGCGCCGCCCTAAGCTGCCGCCGCCGCACCTAAGCCACCTCACCCGCGCCGCGCCGCCACCCCACACCCGCGCCGCCGCCGCACCTTGCCGCCGCCGCCCACGCCCACGCCGCCGGAGCCCCTCGCCGGAGGTAGCCCCGCGCTACATCTATTCTTTTTCTCGGATCGTTTTCTTCTAATCGTTCCGATTCTTTTCTTCTCTAAACCGTTCCGGTTTTCTAGATCGGTTTTTCGTTCGGTTTTCTTCTCCGAAACCCTAGATCGGATTCGTTTTCTTCTCCGATTTAGTTGCCTTTGGACCGTTCGCCGGACCGTTCGTCCTAACGAACGTGATCACCGGATTCTTCTAGGTTAACGACGTTCGTTCGTTTAACCGTTCTTCTTTCTCTTTTCGTCGGATTTATTCCGCGATCGCGATCTCAGATCCGATCTTCTTTCTAGTCTTTCTTTTCGCTCGTTTATCGGAATCAGGTGATTCAAGCGCCTGGAGTTTCGTCTCGAAACCGCCGTTCCGTCTAATCAACTTGAATAAGCTTTTGCTATAGTAAAATTTTGACCTAGATTCAACTTGCTAGAACCGAGTTGTTTTCTTCCGCCGTTTGTTTTCCGTCGTTTGTTCGGTTCGTTCTTTCTTTGCAACCGGAGTTCTTAAGTTGAACTTTCTGGTTCGATCTCTTGTTCGAGTTTTACCTGTGCATTAGATGAGTACTTATTGTGTGCTTGTTGTTTGTCTGCGATAGATTACCCGGATTGTGCCGCCTGTTAATTCGAAACCCTAGGACTCGCAGATCATCAGCAAGGCAAGTAACACTTTGATCATACCTTTTCTACAACCCATGTTTTATTGCATTAGATCAATCCTCACACATTGCATGATTAGGATCTAATTAAATTGTGGGATGGGAAGTAGATGAGGTAGTACCTATTACCTGTATTATTATGAAACCTTTGGGAGTTACTCTACGTTTGCTTATATTGCCATGCTATGCTAGTAGACGTGGATTGGGTGAGTGATATCCATGACAGATGTGAGATTGATAATTTTAATGGTTTATCTAAGGTGGCAACTTAAACACACATCTGGGTGGATTGAGGCACCTGATGTCTATCAGGACTTGCCTGTTTTTTTTGGACCGCCACCCAGGCTCAAAGGGATCATAAGATCTTTCATGCTAGAAACTTCCGTGTGCAGCCACATGCTACTATGGGCTCTGGCATAGTTGACTAAGTTGTGCGAACTCTTACGGGGTGGACTAGCAGATGTAGGGGAAGTAGGTGTACCGGTCTACCCCACATGTAAGGTGTTAGCGCTTCTGAAAGACTATGTCTCGGTCATCCGTTTCTCAAACACCATGTAGTGCGAGAAAACAAACGGAGGCGATCGAGTCATGTGGGGAAAAGTGCGCAAACCTCTGCAGAGTGTACAAACTAATCATGATTAGCCGTGTCCCCGGTTATGGACAACTTGAGTATCTAGTACTTGAATATCATGTGAATCTCAACATGTTACTTCTAATTAATGTTGTTGGGTTTTAATTGTACTTTTAATTGGGATTGAGAATGCTGTCAACCATTCTCAATGTTTCACAACCACCATGATAGTTAAATAAACTTATTCCTTTGCAGTAGGGAAAAACTGGCTTTACGCAAAACTGTAACCATAGAGCTTTCCACCAGCCATATATGCATATAGTATAGCTGTTTCATTCCATTACTCTCTATGTGTTACTTTGCCAGCATATTCCATGTGCTGACCCGTTTTCGGGCTGCAACTTTTCATGTTGCAGACTTTTCAGACGACGAGTAAAGAGCTTTTAGGTCATGGCCCTATACTCAGTGATGCCGCTGGAGTTGATGGACCCATTTATCTTCCGAGTCTTCCGCTGTTATCGATATTAGATGGCCTTCAGCCATATTTATTGTAATAAGTTCTTTTTGAGCCATCGATGTAATAAGTGTGTGATTGCAACTCTGCTATAAAACCTCGATGTACTGTGTGGTGTCAGCATTACTGATCCAGGGATGACACCATAGCACAGTAGACGTGATCCATTCGGGTCAGATCGCTACACCCATGATTTTTTTATTTCAGTTGTTCACAATGTGCTGCTCTATATGTGCAATTATTTACTGTGCAGTACATTTCATCAATCCAGTTTTAAACATACCGATAGGAATGCATATATTTTCTTGTTGTTAAGCCTGTTTATAGCTAGCATATGCCTCTTTTAAAGTTTTTTGATTGTTTGGTTGTTTGTCGTTAGCATATGTTCAGTTTCAAATGCTATCTTTGGTTGTTCGTAGTATGCCTTGTTTATTCCAGTTATTCACAACATGATGTTCTATATCTGCAAGTATGAACCGTGCAGTTCAATTTCATTAGTACCAGTTTCAACAATACCACTATGAATGACTACATTTGGTTGTTGCATCTTGTAGTTAACATGCCTTTCCATTTTTATTTAACCATAACCAGTGTACTTAGACCGGCACAATACCAGTTTGAATGACAATGTTTGCTTGTTGTTAAATGTTAGGCATGTTGCAGTTAGCACACCTTTCCACTTGTTTTGCTTTACTAGCGTGTTTAAACCTGCACACTGAAGAAGCTATCTTTTGGAGATTATTTTGTCTGCCATGTGTAATTTTGGTTGATGTTTAGCCTATTGTGCTTAACATGCTTCTTGATGTACCTACATAGGACAATTTTGGGAACGACTGTTGTTTTCCGTCGAGGTTAGTTTCATCCCATGGCTTATATCTGCTCACTGTTCAGGATATCCGTAGCTGGTACTGAAGGAAATATGCCCTAGAGTCAATAATAAAGTTGTTATTTGTATTTCCTTATATCATGATAAATGTTTATTATTCATGCTAGAATTGTATTAACCGGAAACTTAGTACATGTGTGAATACATAGACAAACAGAGTGTCACTAGTTTGCCTCTACTTGACTAGCTCATTGAATCAATGATGGTTATGTTTCCTAACCATAGACATGAGTTGTCATTTGATTAACGGGATCAGATCATTAGAGAATGATGTGATTGACTTGACCCGTTCTGTTAGCTTCGCACTTGATCGTTTAGTATATTGCTATTGCTTTCTTCATGACTTATACATGTTCCTATGACTATGAGATTATGCGACTCCCGAATACCGGAGGAACACTTTGTGTGCTACCAAACGTCACAGCGTGGGTGATTATAAAGGTGCTCTACAGGTGTCTTCGATGGTGTTTGTTGAGTTGGCATAGATCGAGATTTGGATTTTGTTGGGGAACGTAGTAATTTCAAAAAAATTCCTACGCACACGCAAGATCATGGTGATGCATAGCAACGAGAGGGGAGAGTGTTGTCTACGTACCCTCGTAGACCGAACGGGAAGCGTTGACGCAACATAGAGGAAGTAGTCATACGTCTTCCCGGTCCAACCGATCCAAGCACCGTTACTCCGGCACCTCCGAGTTCTTCGCACACGTTCAGCTCGATGACGCTCCCCGGGCTCCGATCCAGCAAAGCTTCGGGGAGGAGTTCCGTCAGCACGACGGCGTGGTGACGATCTTGATGTTCAACCGTCGCAGGGCTTTTCCTAAGCACCGCTACAATATGACCGAGGTGTAATATCATGGAGGGGGGCACCGCACACGGCTAAGGAACGATCACGAAGATCAACTTGTGTGTCTATGGGGTGCCCCTGCCCCCGTATATAAAAAGGAGTGGAGGAGGGGAGGTCCGGCCCTCTCTATGGCGCGCCCTAGGGGAGTCCTACTCCCACCGGGAGTAGGATTCCCCCTTTCCTAGTCCAACTAGGAGTCCTTCCATGTAGTAGGAGTAGGAGACAAGGAAGGGGAAGGGAGAAGGGAAGGAAGGAGGGGGCGCAGCCCCTCCCCCTAGTCCAATTCGGACTAGGCCTTGGGGGGCGCGCGGCCTGCCCTAGGCAGCCCCTCTCTCTTTCCCGTATGGCCCAATAAGGCCCAATACTTCTCCCCCCGTATTCCTGTAACTCCCCGGTACTCCGAAAAATACCCGAATCACTCGGAACCTTTCCGATGTCCGAATATAGTCGTCCAATATATCGATCTTTACGTCTCGACCATTTCGAGACTCCTCGTCATGTCCCCGATCTCATCCGGGACTCCGAACTCCTTCGGTACATCAAAACTTATAAACTCATAATATAACTGTCATCGAAATCTTAAGCGTGCGGACCCTACGGTTCGAGAACAATGTAGACATGACCGAGACACGTCTCCGGTCAATAACCACTAGCGGGACCTGGATGCCCATATTGGCTCCTACATATTCTACGAAGATCTTTATCGGTCAGACCGCATAACAACATACGTTGTTCCCATTGTCATCAGTATGTTACTTGCCTGAGTTTCGATCATCGGTATCCAATACCTAGTTCAATCTCGTTACCGGCAAGTCTCTTTACTCGTTCCGTAATACATCATCCCGCAACTAACTCATTAGTTGCAATGCTTGCAAGGCTTAAGTGATGTGCATTACCGAGAGGGCCCAGAGATACCTCTCCGACATTCGGAGTGACAAATCCTAATCTCGAAATACGCCAACCCAACATGTACCTTTGGAGACACCTGCAGAGCTCCTTTATAATCACCCAGTTACGTTGTGACGTTTGGTAGCACACAAAGTGTTCCTCCGGCAAACGGAGTTGCATAATCTCATAGTCATAGGAACATGTATAAGTCATGAAGAAAGCAATAGCAACATACTAAACGATCGGGTGCTAAGCTAATGGAATGGGTCATGTCAATCAGATCATTCAACTAATGATGTGATCCCGTTAATCAAATAA
The DNA here is from genome assembly GCF_056163025.1 of Triticum urartu. Taxonomy (NCBI): domain Eukaryota; kingdom Viridiplantae; phylum Streptophyta; class Magnoliopsida; order Poales; family Poaceae; genus Triticum; species Triticum urartu. The sequence goes on along the minus strand of NC_141878.1, from coordinate 56,427,691 downwards.
TATCTCTTTGTCCATGGTTAGGAAACATAACCATCTTTGATTAACGAGCTAGTCAAGTAGAGGCATACTAGTGACACTCTATTTGTCTATGTATTCACACATGTATTATGTTTCCGGTTAATACAATTCTAGCATGAATAATAAACATTTATCATGATATAAGGAAATAAATAATAACTTTATTATTGCCTCTAGGGCATATTTCCTTCAGTCTCCCACTTGCACTAGAGTCAATAATCTAGATCACATCGCCATGTGATTTAACATCAATAGTTCACATCTTTATGTGATTGGTTCACATCTCCATGTGACTAACACCCAAAGGGTTTACTAGATTCAATAATCTAGTTCACATCGCTATGTGATTAAGACCCAAAAAGTGATCATGTTTTGCTTGTGAGAGAAGTTTAGTCAACGGGTCTGCCACATTCAGATCCGCATGTATTTTGCAAATTTCTATGTCAACAATGCTCTGCATGGAGCTACTCTAGCTAATTGCTCCCACTTTCAATATGTATCCAGATTGAGACTTAGAGTCATCTGGATCAGTGTCAAAACTTGCATCGACGTAACCCTTTACGACGAACCTTTTGTCACCTCCGTAATCGAGAAACATATCCTTATTCCAGTAAGGATAATTTTGACCGCTGTCCATTGATCTACTCCTAGATCACTATTGTACTCCCTCTCTTAACACAGTGTATGGTATACAATAGATCTGGTACACAGCATGGCATACGTTATACAACCTATGACTGAGGCATAGGGAATGACTTTCATTCTCTTTCTATCTTCTGCCGTGGTCGGGCTTTGAGTCTTACTCAACTTCACACCTTGTAACACAGGCAAGAAACTTTTTTCTTTGACTGTTCCATTTTGAACTACTTCAAAATCTTGTCAAGGTATGTACTCATTGAAAAAACTTATCAAGCGTCTTGATCTATCTCTATAGATCTTGATACTCAATATGTAAGCAGCTTCACCGAGGTCTTTCTTTGAAAAACTCCTTTCAAACACTCCTTTATGCTTTGCAGAATAATTCTACATTATTTCTGATCAACAATATGTCATTCACATATACTTATCAGAAATGTTGTAGTGCTCCCACTCACTTTCTTGTAAATACAGGCTTCACCGCAAGTCTGTATAAAACTATATGCTTTGATCAACTTATCAAAGCGTATATTCCAACTCCGAGATGCTTGCACCAGTCCATAAATGGATCGCTGGAGCTTGCATATTTTGTTAGCACCTTTAGGATTGACAAAACCATCTTGTTGCATCACATACAACTCTTCTTTAATAAATCCATTAAGGAATGCAGTTTTGTTTATCCATTTGCCAGATTTCATAAAATGCGGCAATTCCTAACATGATTCGGACAGACTTAAGCATAGATACGAGTGAGAAACTCTCATCGTAGTCAACACCTTGAACTTGTCGAAAAACCTTTTGCGACAATTCTAGCTTTGTAGATAGTAACACTACTATCTGTGTCTGTATTCCTCTTGAAGATCCATTTATTATCAATGGCTTGCCGATCCTCGGGCAAGTCCACCAAAGTCCACACTTTGTTCTCATACATGGATCCTATCTCAGATTTCATGGCCTCAAGCCATTTATCGGAATCTGGGCTCATCATCGCTTCCTCATAGTTCATAGGTTCGTCATGGTCAAGTTACATGACCTCCAGAATAGGATTACCGTACCACTCTGGTGCGGATCTCACTCTGGTTTACCTACGAGATTCGGTAGTAACTTGATCTGAAGTTACATGATCATCATCATTAGCTTCCTCACTAATTGGTGTAGTAGTCACAGGAACAGATTTCTGTGATGAACTATTTTCCAATAAGGGAGAAGGTACAATTACCTTATCAAGTTTTCTACTTTCCTCCCACTCACTTCTTTCGAGAGAAACTCCTTCTCTAGAAAGGATCCATTCTTAGCAACGAATGTCTTGCCTTCGGATCTGTGATAGAAGGTGTACCCAACTGTCTCCTTTGGGTATCCTATGAAGACATATTTCTCCGATTTGAGTTTGAGCTTATCGAGATGAAACTTTTTCACATAAGCATCGCAACTCCAAATTTTAAGAAACGACAGCTTAGGTTTCTTGCCAAACCATAGTTCACACGGTGTCGTTTCAACGGATTTAGATGGTGCCCTATTTAACATGAATGCAGCTGTCTCTAATGCATAACCCCAAAACGATAGTGGTAGATCGGTAAGAGACATCATAGATCGCACTATATCTAATAAAGTACGGTTATGACGTTCGGACACACCATTACACTATGGTGTTCCAGGTGGCGTGAGTAGTGAAACTATTTCACATTGTTTTAATTGAAGGCCAAAATCGTAACTCAAATATTTTACCTCTGCGATCATATCGTAGAAACTTTTATTTTCTTTTCACGATGATTTTCCACTTCACTCTGAAATTCTTTGAACTATTCAAATGTTTCAGACTTATGTTTCATCAAGTAGATATCCCCATATCTGCTCAAATCATTTGTGAAGGTTAGAAAATAATGATGCCTGCTGCAAGCCTTAATATTCATCGGACCACATACATCAGTATGTATGATTTCCAACAAATCTGTTGCTTGCTTCATTGTTCTGGAGAACGGCGTTTTAGTCATCTTGCCCATAAGGCATGGTTCGCAAGCATCAAGTGATTCATAATCAAGTGATCCCAAAAGCCCATCAGCATGGAGTTTCTTCATGCGCTTTACACCAATATGACTTAAACGGCAGTGCCACTAATAAGTTGCACTATCATTATTAACTTTGCATCTTTTGGTTTCAATATTATGAATATGTGTATCACTACGATCGAGATCCAACAAACCATTTTCATTGGGTGTATGACCATCGAAGGTTTTATTCATGTAAGCAGAACAACAATTATTCTCTGATTTTAATGAATAACCGTATTGCAAAAAACATGATCAAATCATATTCGTGCTCAACGCAAACACCAAATAACACTTATTTAGATTCAACACTAATCCCGAAAGTATAGGGAGTGTGCGATGATGATCATATCAATCTTGGAACCACTTCCAACACACATCGTTACTTCACCTTTAACTAGTCTCTGTTCATTCTGCAACTCCCGTTTCGAGTTACTACTCTTAGCAACTGAACCAGTATCAAATACCGAGGGGTTGCTACGAACACTAGTAAAATACACATCAATAATCTGTATATCAAATATACCTTTGTTCACTTTGCCATCCTTCTTATCCGCCAATTACTTGGGGCAGTTCCGCTTCCAGTGACCAGTTCCTTTGCAGTAGAAGCACTTAGTCTCAGGCTTAGGACCAGACTTGGGCTTCTTCACTTGAGCAGCAACTTGCTTGCCGTTCTTCTTGAAGTTCCCCTTCTTCCCTTTGCCCTTTTCTTGAAACTAGTGGTCTTGTTAACCATCAATACTTGATGTTTTTCTTGATTTCTACCTTCGTCGATTTCAGCATCACGAAGAGCTTGGGAATTACTTTCGTCATCCCTTGCATATTATAGTTCATCATGAAGTTCTACTAACTTGGTGATGGTGACTAGAGAATTCTGTCAATCACTATCTTATATGGAAGATTAACTCCCACTTGATTCAAGCGATTGTAGTACCCAGACAATCTGAGCACATGCTCACTAGTTGAGCGATTCTCCTCCATCTTTTAGCTATAGAACTTGTTGGAGACTTCATATCTCTCAACTCGGGTATTTGCTTGAAATATTAACTTCAACTCCTGGAACATCTCATATGGTCCATGACATTCAAAACATCTTTGAAGTCCCGATTCTAAGCCGTTAAGCATGGTGCACTAAACTATCAAGTAGTCATCATATTGAGCTAGCCAAGCGTTCATAACGTGTGCATCTGCTCCTGCAATAGGTCCGTCACCTAGCGGTGCATCAAGGACATAATTCTTCTGTGCAGCAATGAGGATAAACCTCAGATCACGGATCCAATCCGCATCATTGCTACTAACATCTTTCAACACAATTTTCTCTAGGAACATATATTAAACATAGGGAAGCAACAACGCGGGCTATTGATCTACAACATAGATATGCTAATACTACCAGGACTAAGTTCATGATAAATTAAAGTTCAATTAATCATTTTACTTAAGAACTCCCACTTAGATAGACATCCCTCTAATCCTCTAAGTGATCACGTGATCCAAATCAACTAAACCATTCCGATCATCACGTGAGATGGAGTAGTTTTCAATGGTGAACATCACTATGTTGATCATATCTACTATATGATTCACGCTCGACCTTTCGGTCTCCAGTGTTCCGAGGCCATATCTGCATATGCTAGGCTCGTCAAGTTTAACCTGAGTATTCCGTGTGTGCAAAACTATCTTGCACCCGTTGTAGATGGACGTAGAGCTTATCACACCCGATCATCACGTGGTGTCTGGGCACGACGAACTTTGGCAACGGTGCATACTCAGGGAGAACACTTTTATCTTGAAATTTAGTGAGAGATCATCTTATAAAGCTACCTTCGAACTAAGCAAAATAAGATGTATAAAAGATAAACATCACATGCAATCAAAATATGTGACATGATATGGCCATGATCATCTTGCTCCTTTGATCTCCATCTCCAAAGTACTGTCATGATCTCTATCGTCACCGGCTTGACACCATGATCTCCATCATCTTGATCTATATCAATGTGTCGTCATGTGGTCGTCTCGCCAACTATTGCTTTTGCAACTATTGCTATCGCATAGCGATAAAGTAAAGCAATTATTTGGCACTTGCATCTTATGCAATAAAGAGACAACCATAAGGCTTCTGCCAGTTGCCGATAACTTTAACAAAACATGATCATCTTATACAACAACTTATATCTCATCATGTCTTGACCATATCACATCACAACATGCCCTGCAAAAACAAGTTAGACGTCCTCTACTTTGTTGTTGCAAGTTTTACGTGGCTGCTACTGGGCTTAGCAAGAACCGTTCTTACCTACGCATCAAAACCACAACGATAGTTTGTCAAGTTGGTGCTGTTTTAACCTTCGCAAGGACCGGGCGTAGCCACACTCGGTTCAACTAAAGTTGGAGAAACTGACACCCGCTAGTCACTTGTGTGCATAGCACGGCGGTAAAACCAGTCTCGCGTAAGCGTACGCGTAATGTCGGTTCGAGCCGCTTCATCCAACAATACCGCCGAACCAAAGTATGACATGCTGGTAAGCAGTATGACTTATATCGCCCACAACTCACTTGTGTTCTACTCGTGCATATAACATCAAACCATAAAACCTAGGCTCGGATGCCACTGTTGGGGAACGTAGTAATTTCAAAAAAATTCCTACGCACACGCAAAATCATGGTGATGCATAGCAACGAGAGGGGAGAGTGTTGTCTACGTACCCTCGTAGACCGAAGCGGAAGCGTTGACGCAACGTAGAGGAAGTAGTCGTACGTCTTCCCGGTCCAACCGATCCAAGCACCGTTACTCCGGCACCTCCGAGTTCTTGGCACACGTTCAGCTCGATGACGCTCCCCGGGCTCCGATCCAGCAAAGCTTCGTGGAGGAGATCCGTCAGCACGACGGCGTGGTGACGATCTTGATGTTCAACCGTCGCAGGGCTTCGCCTAAGCACCGCTACAATATGACCGGGGTGTAATATCGTGGAGGGGGGCACCGCACACGGCTAAGGAACAATCACAAAGATCAACTTGTGTGTCTATGGGGTGCCCCCTGCCCCCGTATATAAAGGAGTGGAGGAGGGGAGGGCCGGCCCAATCTATGGCGCGCCCTAGGGAGTCCTACTCCCACCGGGAGTAGGATTCCCCCTTTCCTAGTCCAGCTAGGAGTCCTTCCATGTAGTAGGAGTAGGAGACAAGGAAGGGGAAGGGAGAAGGGAAGGAAGGAGGGGGCGCAGCCCCTCCCCCTAGTCCAATTCGGACTAGGCCTTGGGGGGGCGCGGCCTGCCCTAGGCAGCCCCTCTCTCTTTCCCGTATGGCCCAATAAGGCCCAATACTTCTCCCCCCGTATTCCCGTAACTCCCCGGTACTCCGAAAAATATCCGAATCACTCGGAACCTTTCCGATGTCCGAATATAGTCGTCCAATATATCTATCTTTACGTCTCGACCATTTCGAGACTCCTCGTCATGTCCCCGATCTCATCCGGGACTCCGAACTCCTTCGGTACATCAAAACTCATAAACTCATAATATAATTGTCTATGTATTCACGCATGTATTATGTTTCCGGTTAATACAATTCTAGCATGAATAATAAACATTTATCATGATATAAGGAAATAAATAATAACTTTATTATTGCCTCAAGGGCATATTTCCTTCAGATTTGTCACTCCGATTGTCGGAGAGGTATCTCTGGGCCCTCTCGGTAATGTACATCACTATAAGCCTTGCAAGCAATGTAGCTAATGAGTTGTTACGATATGTAGCATTACGGAACAAGTGAAGAGACTTGCCGGTAACGAGATTGAACTAGGTATTGAGACACCAACGATCGAATCTCGGGCAAGTAACATACCGATGACAAAGGGAATAATGTATATCGTTATGCGATTTGACCGATAAAGATCTTCGTAGAATATGTGGGAGCCAATATGAATATCCAGGTTGCTCTATTGGTTGTTGACCGGAGACGTGTTTCGGTCATGTCTACATAGTTCTCGAACCCGTAGGGTCCACAAGCTTAACGTTCGGTGACGGTCGGTATTATGAGTTTATGTGTTTTGATGTACCGAAGGTAGTTCGGAGTCCCGGATTTGATCACGGACATGAAGAGGAGTCTCGAAATGGTTGAGACGTAAAGACCTATATATTGGAAGCCTATGTTTGGACATCGGAATGGTTCCGGATGAGTTCGGGCATTTTCCGGAGAACCGGGAGGTTACCGGAACCCCCCGGGGAGTATATGGCCCTTATTGGGCTTTAGGGAAAAGAGAGAGGGGCTTCCTAGGGCAGGCCGCACGCCCCCAAGGCCTAGTCCGAATTGGACTAGGGGGTAGGGGCGGCGCCCCCTCCTTCCTTCTCTTCTCTCTTTCCTTCCTTCTCTCCTACTCCTACTTGGAAAAGGGGGAATCCTACTCTCGGTGGGAGTAGGACTCCCTAGGGCGCGCCATAGTAGAGGGCCGACCCTCCCAATCCTCCACTCCTTTATATACGGGGGAGGGGAGCATCCCATAGACACACAAGTTGATCATTGATCTCTTAGCCATGTGCGGTGCCCCCCTCCACCATAATCCACCTCGGTCATATCGTAGTGGTGCTTAAGCGAAGCCCTATTCCGGTAGCATCATCATCACCGTCATCACGCCGTCGTGCTGAAGAAGCTCTCCCTCGACACTCTGCTGGATCGCGAGTTTGTGGGACATTAGCGAGTCGAACGTGTGCAAATCGCGGAGGTGCCGTACTTTCGGTACTAGGATCGGTCGATTGTGAATACGTACGACTACATCAACCGCGATGTCATAACGCTTCCGCTTACGGTCTACGAGGGTACGTGGACAACATTCTCCCCTCTCGTTGCTATGCATCACCATGATCTTGCGTCTGCATAGGGAATTTTTTGAAATTACTGCGTTCCCCAACAGGTACCATATAGGCCGGCGGCTGATAAGGGACTAATCGGTGAATCGGACTTTTAACTGAATATATATGCTACTCATTTTTCCTTAGGTTAACTAGGGCCATAAGTAATACTAGCACATATGCCCGTGCGTTGCAACGGGAGAGAAAATTGTCGTGTCCATCAAAACATTCACCAGCGCGACACACCAGCCTCTGGATGATGCCATCCAGCGATGGTAGTGGGGCAAATGAGGTGGGCTCCTGCCTGATGATGCCCAAAACGGAAGCGCATCAGTGCGGGCGTTGGCTAGTTGATGCAGTAGCGGGTGAAGATGTGATGGTATGCCGTGTGCATGCATGCACCTTGTACACGTCCAACACCCGCCCATCTAATGCTCATGGACGCTTTCATATGTCTAGGTTATCGATGAGTACTTTCATTGAAAAATAAAAAGTGTCATGATAATTAGCCTTCGTCCGTATTTGGATGTCTGGCGGTAGGTACATGGTAGCATCAACAATGACGACACACTGAGATATTGCGATCGCTTCCACTGAAGGTTGAGCCAAAAGATGTATATAGGCCTCCCTTAGAAGATGTCTTCGGACATCATACTAATTAGCAATCAATCCGATATGGGTGGTGTCGATCACATCGCACACACATGATATGTCCGTGACGGCGTGAGTCATGGAGGCGAGGACAAATCGGAGATGGATGATGGGGGTCCAACATGTGCTCCATGAACTCTCGGACGTATACTTAGTTTTCTACCTTGCCTGGAATTACTTTTCACCTAAATTTTTTTAATACAATTTTCTTCTGATTTGTATTATTTTTTGTAAGTGAGAGCAAGAACAACTTGGCTGCCGAGCGCTTTGATAGTCGAAACTCAAAACGCATCCAGAAAAGGGATGTGCGGCGCGACTAAAAAAACAACGTATATGCCCAACTCAGTGGGCTTGAGGAACGAGCAGTTTATTTATTTATATTAAGAAAACTCTCTTCCACAATAAGACTGCGATGACTATTTCTCTCTCGTACTGATCCTATTAGGAACGCCTACGCATAGGAAATAGTGGGCTGGCCCAACATTGTACCTTAATTTTTATATCTTTTTTTGTTTTTTTCCCTTGCTTGCAGCCTGTTTTTCTTCAGTATTTTTGGTTTTCCTTTTTCCTACTTCATTCTTCCATTCCACTGTTTATTTCTTTGTTTTTAATGATTTCCTTCACTTTATTCCTTTCAGGTTTTCATAAAAAAATATTTTCCTTTTTTGAACACTTGTCTACTTTTTTTACGCATAATGTACAATTTTTTATACATAAGGGACATTTTTATTGAATGCGTTTATTATTTCTTAATACATTGTTAACATTATTTTAATATATGTTTAATTGTCTATGTTTTTATTACACATTGTACATTTGTTTGTATATATCAGGCACATTCCTTTATACATGTTTATGATTTTTCAAATAGATAATTACATTTTTAAGTAAATGTTCGATGTCTACTTTTTTTCAACACATGTCTACATTTTTAATACCCATTGTACATTCTTTTATACTCCCTCCGTCCCAAAATAAGTGATTGAACTTTGTACTAACTTTGTAGATTTTTAATATTTTTATAATATATGATTTCATATATACATTTTTGATCTCTAGTTTTTTCTACATATTGTACATTTTTTGTGTACATATGAAATATTTGATTATACAGGTTAAATTTTCAGGAAACATATGTTTTAATGTCCACTTTTTTTGTGCACAATGTACAATTTTTATATACATCTGAAGCATTTTTATATATATTTAACATTATTCAGATACATGATTAACATTTTCTTCAAATACATATTTTGATCACTATTTTTTTCAAGCACATTGTACATTTTTCTTGTACTCCCTCCGGTCCTTTTTACTCTGCATATTAGGTTCGTCCGAATTCAATCTTATCCAACTTTGACCAAGTTTATGTAAAAAATTATAGACATTCACATAACAACACCAACATCATTAGATTCATCTTGGAACATATTTTCATATTATATTTATTAGATATTATAGATGCTAATAATTTCAAATATAAGTTTGGTCAAACTTAGCAAAGTTTGATTTTTGGCAAATCCAATGTGCAGAGTAAAAAGGACCGGAGGGAGTACATAAAACACATTTTTATTTCAAATAGATGATTTACATCTGTTTAAAGTGAGATGAATACTTTAGAAACCTAAAAAGGAAAAAAGTAATATGAAAACAAAAAACATAAGGGAAAAAAGGAACAGAAAGTACAAACAAAAGAAAAATATGTGGGATGTCATCTTTACATATTGGGCCGGCCCACAAAAAAACGCGAGCTACCGCCGGCCTCAATAATAGGAGAACTTCCGCTACGGAATCAAAAGCATTAGCTTGGTGTGATGGTTGTACGTGCATGGGTGTTTCCATGAGATTGCGATTCGACTCCACCTTTGTGCATATTTTATATATATATTTCTAAAACAGATGACGGACAAAAAACTTATACATGACGAAAAAGGTGGAGAAACGCTTCTCCCTTTAATATTAGAAACGAATGTCTCACAACCACCATTATTCACACATACACACATGTGTGTGTGTGTGTGTATATATATATATATATATATATATATATAATTTATCCTACATGTTGCCTTGGTGCCTTCGGAGCACGATGACAATTGGGAGTGGTTCATGGGGGCGGTAGCGGGTAATGATATTCTTTTTTGGGATCTATGACCTGGTCGAGCAAAAATCCCGCTATTTCCTCTTGAATTGCTAGTATGCGCTCCATTGATAGGACAGCTCCTTTCGGACGCCATCATGCGAATGTTCTCGCAAACGTAGTATGCACACAGATCAGTCCTCGGCGCCTGCTTCAGGGCCTTTACGAGAATGGAATTTAATCAGATAATAATTAATCAAGCATGATAATTAATTAATGGTATTGAAACAAGAATTAAAGAGATGGTAGCTACCTAGTAATACTTAATTACTTACCTTGGGTCGAAATCAAAACAGCTTTTCTCGCCATTTTCCTGGAGTCACTTTGATGAACTTTGCCCAAGCCCTGCCCGTCGGCTAAGAAAATTAATAAAGGGTTATTAAATAGTTGATATCAGGAAATGACGAACTAAAAAGGCCGAGATATAGTTAATAATGATTGAAATTACCTGTCGACTATCCCCTTCAAGATGATGAAGTCACTTTCTTTTTTAAGTAGTGAGTCCAGTACTTCAACTGTTCCTTCTTCAACATTAATGACTAACAAGATCCAGTGGTAACTGCATGCGCACATGTTTGCATGTCTTAATTAAGCGAGCATGTGCATAACACTACCCTAAACCCTATACACTTAATTATTAACATCTAGCTAGCTAGTAAGCAAAAACAAAATTTGTAGTACAAGACAGTGTGACTCACTTGAAGTTGTAAGGAAGTAGTATATCTTCATTGGTATTGAGGCGCTTGAAGAACTCTAGCATGTTTTTCTCTACATATGATTTATACCATTTGCATTTCCATGTGTATTCATTAATGGAATTTGAGTCAATGAACCCAATGCCATAGCGTCCAGCTTTTCTCATTTCATACATCTTCATCCTGCATAACACCACAGAAAAGAATATAGTGAGGATAATTACAGGTAATAATCGGTCAATGAGCACTACAGCTAGCTTGATACTTGAATTACAGAAAGAAATCACTTACAGACAATAGCAACTGACAATAGATTTGTCGAGTGCATCTTGATTGAATAACTAAAATAGTTCTGAATACTCAACGGAGACAGCTAGCCCATGGAAGTAATGCTCCTCCTTGACTTTCACCATAAGGGACTCCCGATTGGAACTCTTGGTAATTTTCATGTACCAATCATGCAATTCATACATTCTCGTTGGGAGTTTCTTGACCTCCTCGGGCTCGACCAAAGGTTCGCCGCGGGCATATTTCCGTCTTATGTCCTCCTCTCTAAGCGGAGACATGGGCTCAATCTCGAGGAATTGTCCAACAGTGATACCGAGAATTTTAGCTTGGCTTCTATGCTCGTCGGTTATTACCAGCTGATTACCTAGCTGGGGAACGGTTTGCCCACATGGGGAGCCGGTACTCTCATGTGTTGGCACAACAAGCGGGGGAATCGATTGCGCCGCCTGTTCTCCCAGCTGGGGAACAGTTTTCTCGCATTTTTTGCCAACTACTTGGCTCGAGCTCGATCTCGACTCCTTCTGTAGTCGTGCTCGATGTGCCTTCCTGATTTGGCGCTCATAGTCTGAGTCAATAGGCTTGGGAGCTGGTGGTCTAGCCATACGAATAAAGTGGTCAATCTTTTCCTCAGGCACTTTCTCCCTTGGCGGCGGTGCCGGTTTAGGTCCAAAATGGGCGTCCACTTGGGCCTTCACTATGGCTGTGTTTTGCTCCTCGGTCATGTCGTAAGGCCTCAGAGGAAGACGAGTGAGGCTTGGACCATATTGAAATCGCTTGCCTCCGCCTATACCTCCTGTACTACCTCGACTCGTACCGCTACGCACCTTAGCTGCAGCGGCTCTCTTCCGTGATTGCTGAGGCGGCAGAGACGGCTGACGTGGCTGATTTGGAGCAGGAGGAGTGGCCTGACGTTGTGCCGGACTTGAAGCAGGAGGAGTGGCCTGACGCGGTGTCGGACTTGAAGCTGGAGGAGTGCCCTGACGCTGTGCCGGACTTGAAGCAGGAGGAGTGGCCTGACGCTGTGCCGGACTTGGAGGAGGAGGAGTGGCCTGACGTGTTGGTGGACTTGGAGGAGCGGGAGTCTGCTGACGCGGTGGCGGACTTCGAGGAGGAGTCGGCTGACGCGGTGTCGGGGCCTTGGAAAGATGATGCAATCCTTTCTCCATAGGATGATACGATGTTTGGCCTCTCCCAGTGTGTGCTCCTCGTCACCTCCAGGAATGTCAAGCTCTATCCCCGAATATTGGTCCACCACTTTATCAACCTGGACACGAGCATAGCCAGCTGGAATCGGGTTGCAATGGAAGGTTGCTTCGGGGGAATTTGTATAAGCAATGGCGTCCGCCACCTTCATGGATATGTTCTTCATTTTGAAGTGTAGCTAAAAGTTAGTGTTCTCCATGATGTCATCCACAGGGTATCTATCCAGCAGTCCGTCACCTGGGGCGGAACCCACGCTGCTTCTCGGCATGGATGGGACGGTGCTATCCAATGTTGGATCATCCGCTAGCTGCTGCCGCTGTTGAGACCCCCTTTCCTGGCTAAGTGAGTCGATCTGCTACTGCTGCCATTGGAATTTGAGTGCCAAGTCCGCGTGCACTGTTTCTATGCCTTGAAGGCGTTCTGCTTCCTACTTCCTCTGCTCCTCCTCCAGCTTCCTCTTCTTCTCCTCCTCCATCTTCCTTCCTGCACGGCTTCTGTAGTCGGCGTTCCAATCTGAAAAGCCCTCATACCACGGAACAACACCCTTGTCTCGTGTTCTTCCCGGGTGTTCAGGATTTCCTAGGGCGCGCGTAAGCTCATCTTTCTCTCTGTTGGGCGTGAACACCCCCTTTCGAGCATCTTCTATTGCATCAAGTAACTTATCTTCGGCTCCTTTAAGACATGCCTTCTTTGAAACCTGGCCTGTCTTCGGGTCCAACACCCCCCCATGCACATAGAACCAAGTTCTGCACCTGGGGGGCAGCTCAATGTAATTGGAGTGACCTATGCAGCCTGCATCTCTTGCTCAGACTTATCCCACTTAGGCATTGCCACCGCATAGCCACCTGGCCCCAGCCTATGGAACTGCTCTTTTTTGCGGCATTGGCCTTATTTCTTCTTGACCGTTCCTTAGATAATTCTGATTTCTTGAATTTCATGAAAGCGGGCCAGTGTTCCCTTGAATTCTGGAGTCTTCTTTCCTCCTTCGACGTACTTGGTCCATATTTTTTTCTTGTGGGTGTTGAATGCAATTGCCATCTTCCTAAGAGCAGCGTCCTTGACTTTCTGCACATCTGCATCAGTGAAATGATCTGGTAGGGTGAAATGTTCCATGAGAGATTCCCAAAGCGTTGATTTTGCTCTGTCATTGACCCAAGTAAGATCTGGATGTTTCTTTGTTGGCTCTTTCCATTCTTGAGTGGAGATCGGGAGTTGGTCTGTCACAAGAACTCCGCACTGAGGAATGAACTTGTTCGCAATGTTCTTAGGCGCACTAGGTTCACCATTAGCTTTGATGGCATCGATGTTGTACTTTACGCCCTCCAACTTTTTGCCCGGGCCTCGCACTGTCCTGCTGCCTGTAGAAGATTTGCTCGATCTAGAGGGCTGAAAGAAGAAAGATCGATTCGTTAATATATCTTCAAATCATTAAAAACATGTGATGATCATCAGATGCCTGCTTATATAAATATACCTCGCCGGTCTCTGTTATTTCAAGATCATCATTTTCGGCGTCATCATCATCATCATAGTTTATGACTTCATCAATTCGGTCGTCGCGATCAAATATCATATCATCACCCTCCCCGGTATTGTTCAGATATTGGGAGCCGTCATCATCTTCATTCTGATCATCTGGCCCGCGAGGGGAGCGTATGATCTCAAACAGGACCTCTTCTCCCTCTCTGTCGGTATTGTCCGCCATAGCTTTTATTTAACCAATCCAGAAGAAATATAAAACAATTTAGTATTCAAATTACAATGCATGCATGCAATCAATAAGTAGAAACTGAATCATAGTACATAATCTCGAATACATCGTCTCAAATAATATATATAATCTCGAATACATTGTCTCGAATATTATATATCGAATACATCACTAGCTAGCTAGCTAAGATCGAATACTACAGAAGAATCTAGGCCACTCGCGGTTCCTGAGGCGCGGGCGGTGGACACCCAAAGAGAAGGAACCATCACAGGATCATAGCTCTGGTCATCTCCCAAAGAACCCGCCATGTATTGGAGAACCTGACGTCCATAGCATCCATGTAGCGACGAGCGTGCTCGTCCTCTTCCCTGACACGGTGACGCACCACCTCCGGCGGGGCTGGCTCCCTCTGCACCGAACGTGGCCCACGCGAACGCCACCAAAGGAGCTCAGGGTCGACGACGGGACCCAGGGCCGGGTTCCTCACCAAGCGGCGAGCCCCTGAAGGTAGCACCTCCTAGTGCCAGGCAGCGGAGCCCAGTCCCGACATGGGTCCTCTGAACCAGGATGTCGTCGCGAACGGGTCAACTACGAGGATGCGGGCCGGGCATCGTTGACGTCGATAACAAATTCTTATGAAAAAAATCCTATATATGCAAGGTCATTTTATTAGGAAATTTTGAGCAACTTTTTCCTATGCAACTTCTCCTAGTCCTTCGTCTAACAAATATATATATGGTCAACTTTTTCCTATGCAAATTTTTATATGTAAATTTTTTCTATACTAGGATATGCAAGAGAAACACTAATTAAGCATCTAACACTAAAAACAGAAAAAGCAACTTCTATACATCCATTAAAAATAGAAAACAACATTATATACAAAAAAATCCATACTAATTAAACACTAATTACATCCATCTAACATGCATTCATACATATATACTAGTGAAAAAATAATAATCTAAAACATCTAAACTAATTAAACATACAAAAATACATATATACTAATTAACTTAAGAAAATGTGTGTGTGTGTGTGTTCATCATGCATGTGTGTGTGTGTGGGCTCGGGGAGGGGCAGCCATGGTGGCCGGGGGCGAGGGAGAGGGGGGAGAGCTCACAGCGAGGCGAGACGACGGGGGCGTAGACGGGGGGCGGCGACGTGCCGGGGCGCGACGGGGGCGGCGACCCGGGGGCGGCGACATCGACGGGGGCGGCGAGGACGGGGGCGCTGACGGCAACGGCGTGCGACGGGGGCGGTGACGGCGTCGATCGAGCGGGGCAGGCGGTGCGTCGTCGATGGAGAAACAAAGGAAGAAACAGAGGGAGAATGAAATTTTTTCAAGTGTTGTTTATATAGGAGGGACCTTTAGTATCGGTTGTAGCCACCAACCGGTACTATAGGTCAAATTTATCCAGGCCAAACGGCAGGAACGGCACCCCTTTAGTACCGGGTCGTGGCTCCAATCAGTACTAAAGACCCCCCCCCCTTTAGTACTGGTTGGAGCCACCACCCGGTACTAAATGTGGTGCGCTGCCAGGCGAGGGGCGCAGAAGTTTAGTCCCACCTCGCTAGCCGAGGGGCGCCCGCACCTGCTTATAAGCCTCGCCGCCGCTGCTATCTCGAGCTCCTCTCTAAAGCAGGCCTTCTGGGCCTACCTCTACTGCGATGCCATGTTGGGCCTACTAGGCGAGCGGGCCTCCATCCTGGCCCAACTAGAGGTTGGGTTTCTAGTCGTATGCAGGCCACTGTGGCCCAGTAGGCGGGGTTTTTTTATTTAGTTTCTTCTTCTTCTTTTTCTTTTCTGCCTTATTTATTTTCTTTTATTTATTTTTGAGTTGTTTTTTGCTGTATTTAGAGTTTCTTTGTGAATATTTTTGCTTTAGGTACAAAAGAATACAAACTATTTGTTAGTGTCGGTAGTTTTCAAATTTAAATATTTGAAATTTGTGTGAATCACTAGTTTGTGAATACCTTAACCTCAAAAATAGATTTTCAGTGATTATTTTTCTTATGTTTAATATTAGTGTGTTTTATCATTATATTCAATTTGGTAATACTTAGGTTATTTAAAAAATGAAATGCCTTTGTAACAGATGAGTTTTTGTCCGAACCCCTGATACTTCGAAAGAGATTGTCCATTTTGTACACGAAGTGCATCCAGTTTTTGTCGTAACCCTCTCTACTTTTTTGCACATGCTATGTGGGTGAAATTATGACACCATGCCAACTTTCAACCTTTTCAGAGTTCATTTGAAGTGTTTTTCAATTTGAGGGTCATTTAGCTGAAAAATCAGTAAATGCATGAAAGAATTTGTTTGCACATAAAATTTCTTCGCGTTTCAAATGCCAAAACACATAAGTGTTGGGGAACGTAGCAATAATTCAGAATTTCCCTACGTGTCACCAAGATCAATCTAGGAGATGCTAGCAACGAGAGAGAGGGAGTGCATCTTCATACCCTTGAAGATCGCTAAGTGGAAGTGTTACAAGAACACGGTTGATGGAGTCGTACTCGCGGCGATTCAAATCGCGGAAGATCCGATCTAGCGTCGAACGGACGGCACCTCCGTGTTCAACACACGTACAGCCCCGGGATGTCTCCTCCTTCTTAATCCAGCAAGGGGAGAGAAGAAGTTGAGGGAGGACTCCAGCAGCACGACGACGTGGTGGTGGAGCTTGTGGTATTCCTGCAGGGCTTCGCCAAGCTCTACGGAGGAGAAGGAAGAGTTGGAGGAGGGAGGGGCTGCACCAGGGAAGGGGGTGTGGCTGCCCTCTCTCTCCCTCACTATATATAGGGGGAAGGGAGTGGAGGAGGCGCCCTAGGGTTCCCTAGGGGAGGGGCGGCGGCCATAGGGGAAACCCTAGATGGGTTTGGGTGCCCCCACCCATAGGAAACTTGCCCCCCAAGCCGGGAGGGGTGGCTGCCCTAGGGGAGGCGCCCCTACCTCTCCAAGTTACATGAGCTGGGGAGGGAGGGGCGCTCAGCCCCTTAGTGGGCTGATGTGCCCCCTCCCCTTGGCCCATAAGGCCCCCCAACGCTTGTCAGGGCCTCCGAAACCCCTTTCGGACACGCTAGTCGTCACCTAGTACCCCCGGAACAATTCCGGACTCCAATACCCTTCGTCCAATATATCGATCTTCACCTCTGGACCATTCCGGAACTCCTCGTCATGTCCGAGATCTCATCCAGGACTCCGAACAACCTTCGGTAACCACATACTATTTCCCATTAAAACTCTAGCGTCACCAAACCTTAAGTGTGTAGACCCTACGGGTTCGGGAACCATGCAGACATGACCGAGACATCTCTCCGGCCAATAACCAATAGCGGGATCTATATACCCATATTGACTCCCACATGTTCCATGATGATCTCATCGGATGAACCACGATGTCGGGGATTCAATCAATCCCGTATACAATTCCCTTTGTCTATTGGTATGTTACTTGCCCGAGATTCGATCGTCGGTATCCCTATACCTTGTTCAATCTCGTTACCGGCAAGTCTCTTTACTCGTTCCTTAACGCATGATCCCGTGGCTAAATCATTAGTCACATTGAGCTCATTATGATGATGCATTACCGATTGGGCCCAGAGATACCTCTCCGTCACACGGAGTGACAAATCCCAGTCTCGATTCGTGCCAACTCAATAGACACTTTCGGAGATACCCGTAGTGTGCCTTTATAGCCACCTAGTTACGTTGTGACGTTTGGCACACCCAAAGCATTCCTACGGTATCTGGGAGTTGCAAAATCTCATGGTCTAAGGAAATGATGTTGGGGAACGTAGTAATTTCAAAAAAAATCCTACGCACACGCAAGATCATGGTGATGCATAGCAACGAGAGGGGACAGTGTGTCCACATACCCTCGTAGACCGAAAGCGGAAGCGTTATCACAACGCGGTTGATGTAGTCATGCGTCTTCACGATCCGACTGATCAAGTACCGAACGCACATCACCTCCGAGTTCAGCACACGTTCAGCCCGATGACGTCCCTCGAACTTCGATCCAGCCGAGTGTTGAGGGAGAGTTTTGTCAGCACGATGGCGTGGTGACGATGATGATGTCCTACCGACGCAGGGTTTCGCCTAAGCACCGCTACGATATGATCGAGGTGGATTATGGTGGAGAGGGGCACCGCACACGCCTAAGAGATCAAGAGATCAATTGTTGTGTCTATGGGGTGCCCCCTGCCCCTGTATATAAAGGAGCTAGGGGGTGCGGCCGGCCAGGGAGAGGGCACGCCAGGAGGAGTCCTACTCCCACCGGGAGTAGGACTCCCCCCTTTCCTAGTTGGAATAGGATTCGGGAGAAGGAAAGAGAGAGGAGAAGAAGGAAAGAGGGGGCCGGCCCCCCTTGCCCTAAACCAATTCGGTTTGGGCCTTGGGGGGCGCGCCCCACACTCCCCTTGCTTCCCTCTATTTCCACTAAGGCCCATATAGGCCCATTAAGCTCCCGGGGGGTTCCGGTAACCTACCGGTGCTCCGGTAAAATCCCGATTTCACCCGGAACACTTCCGACATCCAAACATAGGCTTCCAATATATCAATCTTCATGTCTCGACCATTTCGAGACTCCTCGTCATGTCCTTGATCACATCCGGGACTCCGAACAACCTTCGGTACATCAAAACATATAAACTCATAATATAACCGTCATCGTAACGTTAAGCGCGCGGACCCTATGGGTTCGAGAACTATGTAGACATGACCGAGACACGTCTCCGGTCAATAACCAATAGCAGAACCTGGATGCTCATATTGGCTCCCACATATTCTACGAAGATTTTTATCAGTCAAACCGCACAACAACATGCGTTGTTCCCTTTGTCATCGGTATGTTACTTGCCCGAGATTCGATCGTCGGTATCTCAATACCTAGTTCAATCTCGTTATCGGCAAGTCTCTTTACTCGTTCCGTAATACATCATCTCGCAACTAACTCATTAGTTGCAATGCTTGCAAGGCTTAAGTGATGTGCATTACCGAGAGGGCCGAGAGATACCTCTCCGACAATCGGAGTGACAAATCCTAATCTCGAAATACGCCAACCCAACAAGTACCTTTGGAGACACCTGTAGAGCACCTTTATAATCACCCAGTTACGTTGTGACGTTTGGTAGCACACAAAGTGTTCCTCCGGTAAACGGGAGTTGCATAATCTCATAGTCATAAGAACATGTATAAGTCATGAAGAAAGCAATAGCAGAATACTAAACGATCGTGTGCTAAGCTAACGGAATGGGTCAAGTCAATCACATCATTCTCCTAATGATGTGATCCCGTTTATCAAATGACAACTCATGTCTATGGTTAGGAAACTTAGTCATCTTTGATTAACGAGCTAGTCAAGTAGAGGCATACTAGTGACACTCTGTTTGTCTATGTATTCACACATGTATTATGTTTCTGGTTAATACAATTCTAGCATGAATAATAAACATTTATCATGATATAAGGAAATAAATAATAACTTTATTATTGCCTCTAGGGCATATTTCCTCAAGTCTCCCACTTAAACTAGAGTCAATAATCTAGTTCACATTACCATGTGATTTAACATCAATAGTTCACATCACCATGTGATTAACACCCATAGTTCACATCGTCACGTGACCAACACCCAAAGGGTTTACTAGAGTGAATAATCTAGTTCACATAGCTATGTGATTAACACCCAAAGAGTACTAAGGTGTGATCATGTTTTGCTTGTAAGATAATTTTAGTCAACGGATCTGTCACATTCAGATCCGTAAGTATTTTGCAAATTTCCATGTCTACAATGCTCTGCAAGGAGCTACTCTAGCTAATAGTTCCCACTTTCAATATGTATCCAGATTGAGACTTAGAGTCATCTGGATCAGTGTCAAAACTTGCATCGACGTAACCCTTTACGACGAACCATTTTCACTTCCATAATCGAGAAACATATCCTTATTCCACTAAGGATAATTTTGACCGTTGCCCAGTGATCTACTCCTAGATCACCATTGTACCCTCTTGCCATACTCTTGGTGAGGTACACAATAGGTCTGGTACACAACATAGCATACTTTATAGAACCTATGACTGAGGCATAGGGAATGACTTTTCATTCTCTTTCTATTTTCTGCAGTGGTCGGATTTTGAGTCTTCACTCAACTTCACACCTTGTAACGCAGGCAAGAACTCTTTCTTTGACTGTTCCATTTTGAACTACTTCAAAATCTTGTCAAGGTATGTATTTATTGAAAAAACTTATCAAGCGTCTTGATCTATCTCTATAGATCTTGATGCTCAATATATAAGCAGCTTCACCGAGGTCTTTCTTTGAAAAACTCCTTTCAAACACTCCTTTATGCTTTGCAGAATAATTCTACATTTTTCTGATCAACAATATGTCATTCACATGTACTTATCAGAAATTTTGTAGTGCTCCCACTCACTTTCTTGTAAATACAGGCTTCACCGCAAGTCTGTATAAAACTATATGCTTTGATCAACTTATCAAAGCGTATATTCCAACTCCAAGATGCTTGCATCAGCCCATAGATGGATCGCTGTAGCTTGCATATTTTGTTAGCATCCTTTGGATCGATAAAACCTTCAGGTTGCATCATATACAACTCTTCTTCCAAAAATCCATTCAGGAATGCAGTCTTTACATCCATTTGCCAGATTTCATAAAATGTGGCAATTTGCTAACATGATTCGGACAGACTTAAGCATCGCTACGAGTGAGAAGGTCTCATCGTAGTCAACTCCTTGAACTTGTCAAAACCTTTTGCGACAATTCTAGCTTTGTAGATAGTAACACTACTATCAGCGTCCGTCTTCCTCTTGAAGATCCATTTAATCTCAATGGCTCGTCGATCATTGGGCAAGTCAATCAAAGTCCATACTTTGTTCTCATACATGGATCTCATCTCAGATTTCATGGCCTCAAGCCATTTTCCGGAATCTGGGCTCACCATCGCTTCCTCATAGTTCGCAGGTTCGTCATGGTCTAGTAACATTACCTCTAGAACAGGATTACCGTACCACTCTGGTGCGGATCTCACTCTGGTTTACCTACGAGTTTCGGTAGTAACTTGATCTGAAGTTACATGATCATCATCATTAGCTTCCTCACTAATTGGTGTAGTAGTCACAGGAACAGATTTCTGTGATGAACTACTTTCCAATAAGGGAGCGGGTACAGTTACCTCATCAAGTTCTACTTTCCTCCCACTCACTTCTTTCAAGAGAAACTCCGTCTCTAGAAAGGATCCATTCTCGGCAACGAATATCTTGCCTTCGGATCTGTGATAGAAGGTGTACCCAACATTTTCTTTTGGGTATCCTATGAAGACGCACTTCTTCGATTTAGGTTTGAGCTTATCAGGTTGAAACTTTTTCACATAAGCATTGCAACCTCAAACTTTAACAAACGACAGCTTAGGTTTCTTGCCAAACCATAGTTCATACGGTGTCGTCTCAACGGATTTAGATGGTGCCCTATTCAACGTGAATGCAGCTGTCTCTAATTCATTTACCCAAAACAATAGTGGTAGATCGGTAAGAGACATCATAGATCGCACCATATCTAATAAAGTACGGTTATGATGTTCGAGCACACCATTACATTGTGGTGTTCAAGGTGGCGTGAGTAGTGAAACTATTTCACATTGTTTTAACTGAAGGCCAAACTCTTAACTCAAATATTTTACCTCTGCGATCATATCGTAGAAACTTTTATTTTCTTGTTACGATGATTCTCCACTTCAATCTAAAATTCTTTGAACTTTTCAAATGTTTCAGACTTGTGTTTCATCAAGTAGATATACCCATATCTGCTCAAATCATCTGTGAAGGTCAGAAAGTAATGATACTTGCCATGAGCCTTAACACTCATTGGACCGCATACATCAGTATGTATTATTTCCAATAAGTCAGTTGCTCGCTCCATTGTTCCAGAGAATGGAGTGTTAGTCATCTTGCCCATGAGGCATGGTTCGCAAGCATCAAGTGATTCATAATCAAGTGATTCCAAAAGTCCATCAGCATGGAGTTTCTCCATGCGCTTTACACCAATATGACCTAAACGGCAGTGCCACAAATAAGTTGCACTATCATTATTAACTTTGCATCTTTTGGTTTCAATATTATGAATATGTGTATCACTACGATCGAGATCCAACGAACCATTTTCATTGGTTGTGTAACCATATACGGTTTTATTCATGTAAACAGAACAACAATTTATTCTCTTACTTAAATGAATAACTGTATTGCAATAAACATGATCAAATCATATTCATGCTCAACGCAAACACCAAATAACGCTTATTTAGGTTCAACACTAATCCCGAAAGTATAGGGAGTGTGCGATGATGATCATATCAATCTTGGAACCACTTCCAACACACATCGTCACTTCACCCTTAACTAGTCTCTGTTCATTCTACAACTCCCATTTCGAGTTACTACTCTTAGCAACTGAACCAGTATAAAATACCGAGGGGTTGCTACGAACACTAGTAAAATACACATCAATAATCTGTATATCAAATATACCTTTGTTCACTTTGCCATCCTTCTTATCCACCAAATACTTGGGGCAGTTCCGCTTCCAGTGACCAGTCCCTTTGCAGTAGAAGCACTTAGTCTCAGGCTTAGGACCAGACTTGGGCTTCTTCACTTGAGCAGCAACTTGCTTGCCGTTCTTCTTGAAGTTCCCCTTCTTCCCTTTGCCCTTTTCTTGAAACTAGTGGTCTTGTCTACCATCAACACTTGATATTTTTCTTGATTTCTACCTTCGTCGATTTCATCATTACGAAGAGCTTGGGAATCGTTTCTGTTATCCCTTGCATATCATAGTTCATCACGAAGTTCTACTAACTTGGTGATGGTGACTAGAGAATTCTATCAATCACTATCTTATCTGGAAGATTAACTCCCACTTGATTCAAGCGATTGTAGTACCCAGACAATCTGGGCACATGCTCACTGCTTGAGCTATTATCCTCTATCTTTTTAGCTATAGAACTTGTTGGAGACTTCATATCTCTCAACTCGGGTATTTTCTTGAAATATTAACTTCAACTCCTGGAACATCTCATATGGTCCATGACATTCAAAATGTCTTTGAAGTCTCGATTCTAAGACGTTAAGCATGGTGCACTAAACTATCAAGTAGTCATCATATTGAGCTAGCCAAACGTTCATAACGTCTGCATCTACTCCTGCAATAGGTCTGACACCTAGCGGTGCATCAAAGAAATAATTCTTTTGTGCAGCAATGAGGATAATCCTCAGATCACGGATCCAATCCACATCATTGCTACTAACATTTTTCAACATAATTTTTCTCTAGGAACACAATAAACTGGGAGCAACATCGTGAGCTATTGATCTACAACATAGATATGCTAATACTACCAGGACTAAGTTCATGATAAATTAAAGTTCAATTAATCATATTACTTAAGAACTCCCACTTAGATAGACATCCCTCTAATCTTCTAAGTGATCACATGATCCATATCAACTAAACCATGTCCGATCATCACGTGAGATGGAGTAGTTTCAATGGTGAACATCACTATGTTGATCATATCTACTATATGATTCACGCTCGACCTTTCGGTCTCCGTGTTCCGAGGCCATATCTATTATATGCTAGGCTCATCAAGTTTAACCTGAGTATTCCGCGTGTGCAACTGTTTTGCACCCGTTGTATTTGAACGTAGAGCCTATCACACCCGATCATCACGTGGTGTCTCAGCACGAAGAACTTTCGCAACGGTGCATACTCAGGGAGAACACTTATACCTTGATAATTTAGTGAGAGATTATCTTATAAAGCTACCGCCGAACTAAGCAAAATAAGATGTATAAAAGATAAACATCACATGCAATCATAATATGTGACATGATATGGCCATCACTATCTTGTGCCTTTGATCTCCATCTCCAAAGCATCGTCATGATCTCCATCGTCACCGGCATGACACCATGATCTCCATCATCTTGATATATATCAATGTGTCGTCACATGGTCGTCTCGCCAACAATTGCTCTTGCAACTATTGCTATCGCATAGCGATAAAGTAAAGCAATTATTTGGCACTTGCATCTTATGCAATAGAGAGATAACCATAAGGCTTTTGCCAGTTGCCGATAACTTCAACAAAACATGATCATCTCATACAACAACTTATATCTCATCACGTCTTGACCATATCACATCACAACATGCCCTGCAAAAACAAGTTAAACGTCCTCTATTTTGTTGTTGCAAGTTTTACGTGGCTGCTACGGGCTAAACAAGAACCGTTCTTACCTACACATCAAAACCACAATGATAGTTTGTCAAGTTTGTGTTGCTTTAACCTTCGCAAGGACCGGGCGTAGCCACACTCGGTTCAACTAAAGTTGGAGAAACTGACACCCGCCAGCCACCTGTGTGCAAAGCACGTTGGTAGAACCAGTCTCGCGTAAGCGTACGTGTAATGTCGGTCCGGGCCGCTTCATCCAACAATACCGCCAAACCAAAGTGTGACATGTTGGTAAGCAGTATGACTTATATCACCCACAACTCACTTGTGTTCTACTCGTGCATATTACATCAACGCATAAAACCAGGCTCGGATGCCACTGTTGGGGAACGTAGTAATTTCAAAAAAAAATATCCTACGCACATGCAAGATCATGGTGATGCATAGCAACGAGAGGGGAGAGTGTGTCCACGTACCCTCGTAGACCGAAGGCGGAAGCGTTATCACAACGCGGTTGATGTAGTCATACGTCCTGACGATCCGACCGATCAAGTACCGAACGCACGGCACCTCCGAGTTCAGCACACGTTCAGCCCGATGACGTCCCTCGAACTCTGATCCAGCCGAGTGTTGAGGGAGAGTTTCGTCAGCATGACGGCGTGGTGATGATGATGATGTCCTACCGACGCAGGGCTTCGCCTAAGCACCGCTACGATATGATCGAGGTGGATTATGGTGGAGGGGGGCACCACACACCGCTAAGAGATCAAGAGATCAATTGTTGTGTCTATGGGGTGCCCCCTGCCCCCGTATATAAAGGAGCACGGGGGGTGTGGCCGGCCAGGGAGAGGGCGCTCCAGGAGGAGTCGTACTCCCACCGGGAGTAGGACTCCCCCCCCCTTCCTAGTTGGAATAGGATTCGGGAGAAGGAAATAGAGAGGAGAAGAAGAAAAGAAGGGGCCGGCCCCCCTTGCCCTAAACCAATTTGGTTTGGGCCTTGGGGGCGCGCCCCACACTCCCCTTGCTTCCCTCTATTTCCACTAAGGCCCATATAGGCCCATTAAGCTCCCGGGGGGTTCTGGTAACCTCCCGGTACTCCGGTAAAATCCCGATTTCACACGGAACACTTCCGACATCCAAACATAGACTTCCAATATATCAATCTTCATGTCTCGACCATTTCGAGACTCCTCATCATGTCCTTGATCACATCCGGGACTCCTAACAACCTTCGGTACATCAAAACATATAAACTCATAATATAACCATCATCATAACGTTAAGCGTGCGGACCCTACGAGTTCGAGAACTATGTACACATGACCGAGACACGTCTCCGGTCAATAACCAATAGCGGAACCTGGATGCTCATATTGGCTCCCACATATTCTACGAAGATCTTTATCGGTCAAACCGCACAACAACATACGGTGTTCCCTTTGTCATCGGTATGTTACTTGCCCGAGATTCGATCGTCGGTATCTCAATACCTAGTTCAATCTCTTTACCGGCAAGTCTCTTAACTCGTTCCATAATACATCATCCCGCAACTAACTCATTAGTTGCAATGCTTGCAAGGCTTAAGTGATGTGCGTTATCGAGAGGGCCCAGAGATACCTCTCTGACAGTCGGAGTGACAAATCCTAATCTCGAAATACGCCAACCCAACAAGTACCTTTGGAGACACCTGTAGAGCACCTTTATAATCACCCAGTTACGTTGTGACGTTTGGTAGCACACAAAGTGTTCCTCCGGTAAACGGGAGTTGCATAATCTCATAGTCATGGGAACATGTATAAGTCATGAAGAAAGCAATAGCAGAATACTAAACGATCGTGTGCTAAGCTAACGGAATGGGTCAAGTCAATCACATAATTCTCCTAATGATGTGATCCCGTTTATCAAATGACAAATCATGTCTATGGTTAGGAAACTTAGTCATCTTTGATTAACGAGCTAGTCAAGTAGAGCCATACTAGTGACACTCTGTTTGTCTATGTATTCACACATGTATTATGTTTCCGTTTAATACAATTCTAGCATGAATAATAAACATTTATCATGATATAAGGAAATAAATAATAACTTTATTATTGCCTCTAGGGCATATTTCCTTCAAATGATACTTGACATTAGAAAAGCTTTAGCAGACGAACTATACGATGTTGTGCTATGCTTAGGATTGGGTCTTGTCCATCACATCATTCTCCCAATGATGTGATCCCGTTATCAATGACATCCAATGTCCATGGTCAGGAAACCATAACCATCTATTGATCAACGAGCTAGTCAACTAGAGGCTTACTAGGGACATGTTGTGGTCTATGTAATCACACATGTATTACGGTTTCCAGTTAATACAATTATAGCATGAACAATAGACAATTATCATGAACAAGGAAATACAATAATAACCATTTTATTATTGCCTCTAGGGCATATTTCCAATAGTCTCCCCCTTCACTAGAGTCAATAATCTAGTTCACATCACTATGTGATTGTAATGAATCCAACACCCATGGGGTTTGTTCATATCTCGCTTGTGAGAGAGGTTTATTAGTCAATGGGTCTGAACCTTTCAGATCCATGTGTGCTTTACAAATCTCTATGTCATCTTGTAGATGCAGGTACCACGCGCTACTTGGAGCTATTCCAAATAACTGCTCTACTATACAAATCCGGTTTACTACTCAGAGTCATCCAGATTAGTGTCAAAGTTTGCATCGACGTAACCCTTTACGATGAACTCTTCTACCACCTCCATAATCGAGAAACTTCCTTAGTCCACTAGTTACTAAGGATAAGTTCGACCGCTGTCATGTGATCCATTCCTGGATCACTCTTGTACCCCTTGATTGACTCATGGCAAGGCACACTTCAGGTGCGGTACACAGCAAAGCATACTGTAGAGCCTACGTCTAAATCATAGGGGATGACCTTCGTCCTTTCTCTCTCTTCTGCCGTGGTCAGGTCTTGAGTCTTACTCAATACTCACACCTTGTAACACAGCCAAGAACTCCTTCTTTGCTGATCTATTTTGAACTCCTTCAAAATCTTGTCACGGTGTGTATTCATTTGAAAGTACTATTAAGCGTTTTTGATCTATCCTTATAGATCTTGATGCTCAATGTTCAAGTAGCTTAATCCAGGTTTTCCATTGAAAAACACTTGTCAAATAACCCTGTATGCTTTCCAGAAATTCTACATCATTTTTGATCAACAATATTTCAACAACGTATACTCATCAAACTATCTGTTAGTGCTGGTAATTTTCAAATTTGAATTATTTGAAATTTGTGTGAATCACTAGTTTGTGAATAACTTAGCCTTAAAAATAGATTTTCAGTGATTATTTTTCATATGTTTAATATTAGTGTGTTTTATCATTATATTCAATTTGGTAATACTTAGGTTATTTAAAAAACGAAATGCATTTGTAACAGATGAGTTTTTGTCCCGAACCCTGATACTTCGAAAGAGATTGTCCATTTTGTAGATGAAGTGCATCCAGTTTTTGTCGTAACCCTCTCTACTTTTTTGCACATGCTATGCGGGTGAAATTATGATACCATGCCAACTTTCAACCTTTTCAGAGTTCATTTGAAGTGTTTTTAAATTTGAGGGTCATTTAGCTGAAAAATCAATAAATGCATGAAAGAATTTGTTTGCACATAAAATTTCTTCGCGTTTCAAATGCCAAAACACATAAGTACCCTAACTATTACAAATATTCCCACTGGTTTGTTCGAAGCGGGACTTTCCAGATATATAAGTCCGGAAACTCACTAGAGAAGAAAGTGATGACAGTGAGAAGCTTCTACCTCTTGAGCGTTGCGTTGGTTTCCCCCGAAGAGGAAGGGATGATGCAGCAAGGTAGCGTAAGTATTTCCCTCAGTTTTTGAGAACCAAGGTATCAATCCAGTAGGAGGCTACGCACCAGTCCCTCGTACCTGCACAAAACAAATAAATCCTCGCAACCAACGCGATAAGGGGTTGTCAATCCCTACACGGCCACTTACGAGAGTGAGATCTGATAGATATGATAAGATAATATTTTTGGTATTTTTGTGATAAAGATGCAAAGTAAAATAAAAGCAAAGTAAAAAATCAAAGGAAATAACTAAGTATTGGAAGATTAATATGATGAAGATAGACCCGGGGGCCATAGGTTTCACTAGTGGCTTCTCTCGAGAGCATAAGTATTCTACGGTGGGTGAACAAATTACTGTTGACCAATTGACAGAATTGAGCATAGTTATGAGAATATCTAGGTATGATCATGTATATAGGAATGACGTCCGAGACAAGTAGACCGACTCCTGCCTGCATCTACTACTATTACTCCACTCATCGACCGCTATCCAGCATGCATCTAGAGTATTAAGTTAATGAAAACAGAGTAACGCCTTAAGCAAGATGACATGATGTAGAGGGATAAATTCATGCAATATGATGAAAACCCCATCTTGTTATCCTCGATGGCAACAATACAATACGTGCCTTGCTGCCCCTACTGTCACTGGGAAAGGACAACGCAAGATTGAACCCAAAGCTAAGCACTTCTCCCATTGCAAGAAAGATCAATCTAGTAGGCCAAACCAAACTGATAATTCGAAGAGACTTGCAAATATAACCAATCATACATAAAAGAATTCAGAGAAGATTCAAATATTGTTCATAGATAGACTTGATCATAAACCCACAATTCATCGATCTCAACAAACACACCCCAAAAAGAAGATTACATCGAATAGATCTCCATAAGAGAGGGGGAGAACATTGTATTGAGATCCAAAAAGAGAGAAGAATCCATCTAGCTACTAACTATGGACCCGTAGGTCTGAGGTGAACTACTCACACTTCATCGGAGGGGCTATGGTGTTGATGTAGCAGCCCTCCGTGATCGATGCCCCCTCCGGCGGAGCTCCCGAACAGGCCCCAAGATGGGATCTCGTGGATACAGAAAGTTGCGGCGGTGGAATTAGGGTTTTGGCTCTGTATCTGATTGTTTGGGGGTACGTAGGTATATATAGGAGGAAGGAGTACGTCGGTGGAGCAACAGGGGGGCCACGAGGGTGGAGGGCGCGCCTGGGGGTAGGCGCGCCCCCCTACCTCGTGGCCTCCTCTTTTGTGTCTTGACGTAGGGTCCAAGTCTCCTGGGTCTTGTTCGTTGAGAAAATCACGTGCCCGAAGGTTTCATTCCGTTTGGACCCCGTTTGATATTCCTTTTCTTCGAAACCCTAAAACAGGCAAAAAACAACAATTCTGGGTTGGGCCTCCAGTTAATAGGTTAGTCCCAAAAATAATATAAAAGTGGATAATAAAGCCCAATAATGTCCAAAACAGTAGATAATATAGCATGGAGCAATCAAAAATTATAGATACGTTCGAGACGTATCAAGCATCCCCAAGCTTAATTCCTGCTCGTCCTCGAGTAGGTAAATGATAAAAACAGAATTTTTGATGCGGAGTACTAATTGGCATAATTTTAATGTAGTTCTTCTTAATTTTGGTATGAATATTCAGATCCGAAAGATTCAAGACAAAAGTTCATATTGACATAGAAATAATAATACTTCAAGCATACTAACAAAGCAATTATGTCTTCTCAAAATAACATGGCCAAAGAAACTTCATCCCTACAAAATCATATAGTTTAGTCATGCTCCATTTTCGTCACACAAGAATGCTCTCATCATGCACAACCCCGATGACAAGCCAAGCAATTGTTTCATACTTTAGTAATCTCAAACCTATAAACTTTCACGCAATATATGAGCGCGAGCCATGGACATAGCACTATGGGTGGAATAGAATATAATGAGGGGAGTTATGTGGAGAAGACAAAAAGGAGAAAGTCTCACATCAACGAGGCTAATAAATGGGCAATGGAGATGCCCACCGATTGATGTTAATGCAAGGAGTAGGGATTGCCATGCAACGGATGCACTAGAGCTATAAATGTATGAAAGCTCAACAAAGGAAACTAAGTGGGTGTGCATCCAACTTGCTTGCTCACGAAGACCTAGGGCACTTGAAGAGGCCCATTGTTGGAATATACAAGCCAAGTTCTATAATGAAAATTCCCACTAGTATATGAAAGTGACAAAACAAGAGACTCTCTATCATGAAGATTACGGTGCTACTTTGAAGCACAAGTGTGGCAAAGGATAGTAACATTGTCCCTTCTCTCTTTTTCTCTCATTTTTTTATTTGGCCTTTTTCTTTTTTTTATATGGCCTTTCTCTTTTTTTTATAATTCCTCACTTGGGACAATGCTCTAGAAAATGATGATCATCACACTTCTATTTATTTACAACTCAATGATTACAACTCGATACTAGAACAAAGTATGACTCTATATGAATGCCTCCGGCGGTGTACCGGGATATGCAATGGACCAAGAGTGACATGTATGAAATAATTATGAACGGTGGCTTTGCCACAAATACTATGTCAACTACATGATCATGCTAAGCAATATGACAATAATGAATGTGTCATGATAAACGGAATGGTGGAAAGTTGCATGGCAATATATCTCGGAATGGCTATGGAAATGCCATAATAGGTAGGTATGGTGGCTGTTTTGAGGAAGATATAAGGAGGTTTATGTGTGAAAGAGCGTATCATATCACGGGGTTTGGATGCACCGGCGAAGTTTGCGCCAACTCTCAATGTGAGAAAGGGCAATGCACGGTACCGAAGTGGCTAGCAAGGATGGAAGGGTGAGAGTGCGTATAATCCATGGACTCAACATTAGTCATAAAGAACTCACATACTTATTTCAGAAATCTATAAGTTATCAAAAACCTCGGCACTACGCGCATGCTCCTAGGGGGATAGATTGGTAGGAAAAGACCATCGCTCGTCCCTGACCGCCACTCATAAGGAGGAAAATCAAATAACACATCATGTTTCAAATTTGTTACATAACGTTTACCATACGTGCATGCTACGGGACTTGAAAACTTCAACACAAGCATTTCTCAATTTCACAACTACTCAACTAGCATGACTTTGATATTATTACCTCCATATCTCAAAACAATCATCAAGCATCAAACTTCTCTTAGTATTCAAAACACTCATAAGAAAAATTTTACTAATCTTGAATACCTAGCATAATAGGATTTTAAGTAAATTACCATGCTATTTAAGACTCTCAAAATAATCTAAGTGAAGCATGAGAGATCAATAGTTTCTATAAAACAAATCCACCACCGTGCTCTAAAATATATAAGTGAAGTACTAGAGCAAAACTATATAACTCAAGAGATATAAGCGAAGCACGTAGAGTATTCTAACAAATTCCAAATCATGTATGGCTCTCTCAAAAGGTGTGTACAGCAAGGATGATTGTGGTAAACTAAAAAGTAAAGACTCAAATCATACAAGACGCTCCAAGCAAAACACATATCATGTGGTGAATAAAAATATAGCTCCAAGTAAAGTTACCGATAGAAGTAGACGAAAGAGGGGATGCATTCTGGGGCATCCCCAAGCTTTGGCTTTTAGGTGTCCTTAGATTATCTTGGGGGTTCCATGGGCATCCCCAAGCTTAGGATCTTGCCACTCCTTGTTCCATAATCCATCAAATCTTTACCCAAAACTTGAAAACTTCACAACACAAAACTCAAAGTAGAAAATCTCGTGAGCTCCGTTAGCGAAAGAAAACAAAAGGCCACTTCAAGGTACTGTAATGAACTCATTCTATATTTATATTGGTGTTAAACCTACTGTATTCCAATTTCTCTATGGTTTATAAACTATTTTACAAGCCATAGATTCATCAAAATAAGCAAACAACACACGAAAAACAGAATCTGTCAAAAACAGAACAGTCTGTAGTAATCTGTAGCTAACACAAGATCTGGAACTCCAAAAATTATAAAATAAATTTCTGGACGTGAGGAATATATATATTAATCATCTGCAAAAAGAATTAACTAAATAGCACTTCCAAAATAAAAATGGCAGCAGTTCTCCTGAGCGCTAAAGTTTCTGTTTTTTTTCAGCAAGTGTAACAAGACTTTCCCCAAGTCTTCCCAACGGTTCTACTTGGCACAAACACTAATTAAACAAAAAAACACAAAAAAAACAGAGGCTAGATAAATTATTTATTACTAAACAGGATCAAAACGCAAGGAATAAAAATAAAATTGGGTTGTCTCCCAACAAGCGCTATCGTTTAACGCCCCTAGCTAGGCATAACAAGCAAGGATAGATCTAGGTATTGCCATCTTTGGTAGGCAATCCATAAGTGGCTCTAATAATAGATTCATAAGGTAATTTAATTTTATTTCTAGGGAAGTGTTCCATACCTTTGCTTAATGGAAATTGGAATCTAATATTTCCTTCCTTCATATCAATAATTGCAGTAATCTTTCTAAGGAAAGGTCTACCAAGAATAATAGGACATGAAGGATTGCAATCTATGTCAAGAACAATAAAATCTACGGGCACATAATTCCTATTTGCAACAATAAGAACATCATTAATTCTTCCCATAGGTTTCTTAATAGTGGAATCCGCAAGGTGCAAGTTTAGAGAGCAATCATCAAAATCACGGAAACCTAACAAATCACACAAAGTCTTTGGAATCGTAGAAACACTAGCACCCAAATCACATAAAGCATAGCATTCATGATCTTTAATTTCAATTTTAATAGTTTGTTCCCACTCATCATAAATTTTTCTAGGAATAGAAACTTCCAATTCAAGTTTTTCTTCATAAGATTGCATCAAGGCATCAACGATGTGTTTACTAAACGCTTTTTTTGACTATAAGCGTGAGGAGAATTTAGCATGGATTGCAACAAGGAAATACAATCAATCAAAGAGCAATTTTCATAGTTAAATTCCTTGAAATCCATAATAGTGGGTTTAGCAACATCTAGGGTTTTAATTTCTTCAATCCCACTTTTATCGATTTTAGCATCAAGATCAAAAAATTCCAAATTCTTGGAATGCCTTCTAGGTAAAGGTGGATCATATTCAGTCCCATCATTATAAAGATTCATATTGCAAAACAAAGATTTAATAGGGGACACATCAATAACTTTTAGATCTTCATCTTTATTTTCATAGGAACTAGAAGAACACGCTCTAATAAAGGCATCTTTCTTAGCACGCATCCTAGCGGTTCTTTCTTTGCACTCATCAATGGAAATTCTCATGACTTTGAGAGACTCATTGATATCATGCTTAGGTGCAATAGATCTAAGTTTCAAAGGATCAACATCAAGAGAAATTCTATCAACGTTCCTAGCCAACTCATCAACCTTAAGCAATTTTTCTTCAATCAAAGCATTAAAATTCTTTTCCGAAGTAATAAATTCTTTAATATTATATTAAAAATCAGAGGGCATCTTATTATAATTTCCATAAGAATTGTTGTAGGAATTACCATAATTATTAGAGGGATTACTAGGATAAGGCCTAGGATTGAAATTTCCTCTATATGTGTTGCTACCAAAATTGTTCCTACCAACAAAATTAACATCCATAGATTCATTATTATTCTCAATCAAAGTAGACAATGGCATATCATTAGGATCAGAAGAAACACTCTTACTAGCACATAATTTCATAAGTTCATCCATCTTTCCACTCAAAACATTGATTTCTTCTATCGCATGCACCTTTTTATTAGTAGATCTTTCAGTATGCCATTGAGAATAATTAACCATAATATTATCTAGGAGTTTAGTAGCTTCTCCTAAAGTGATTTCCATAAAAGTGCCTCCCACGGCCGAATCTAAAAGATTTCTAGAAGCAAAATTCAATCCGGCATAAAAAATTTGTATAATCATCCACAAATTTAAACCATGAGTAGGGCAATTACGTATCATTAGTTTCATTCTCTCCCAAGCTTGTGCAACATGCTCATGATCAAGTTGCTTAAAATTCATAATATCGTTTCTAAGAAAGATGATCTTAGCGGGAGGAAAATACTTCAAGATAAAAGCATCTTTGCACTTGTTCCATGAATCAATACTATTTTTAGGCAAAGACGAAAACCAAGCTTTAGCACGATCTCTAAGCGAAAAAGGAAATAGCTTCAATTTAAAAATATCATTATCCACATCTTTCTTCTTTTGCATATCACACAAAACAACAAAGCTATTTAGATGGGTAGCAGCATATTCACTAGGAAGGCCGGAAAACGGATCTTTCATGACAAGATTCAGCAAAGCAGTATTAATTTCACAAGATTCAGCATCGGTAAGAGGAGCAATCGGAGTGCTAATAAAATCATTGTTGTTGGTATTGGTTAAGTCACACAATTTAGTGTTATCTTGAGCCATCATGACAAACAAGCAAACTAACACACAAGCAAACAAAAAGCAAGAGGGCAAAAAGAGGCAAATAGAAAAAGAGAGGGAGGATAGAGAGAGAGAGGGCGAATAAAACGGCAAGGGTGAAGTGGGGGAGAGGAAAACGAGAGGCAAATGGCAAATAATGTAATGTGGGAGATAAGGGTATGTGATGGGTACTTGGTATATTGACTTTTGCGTGGACCTCCCCGGCAACGGCGCCAGAAATCCTTCTTGCTACCTCCTGAGCACTGCATTGGTTTTCCTTGAAGAGGAAGGGATGATGCAGCAAAGTAGCGTAAGTATTTCCCTTAGTTTTTGATAACCAAGGTATCAATCCAGTAGGAGGCTATGCGCCAGTCCCTCGTACCTGCATAAAACAAATATATCCTCGCAACCAACACGATAAGGGGTTGTCAATCCCTACACGGCCACTTACGAGAGTGAGATCTGATAGATATGATAAGATAAATTTTTTGGTATTTTTGTGATAAAGATGCAAAGTAAAATAAAAGCAAAGTCAAAAGCAAAGAAATAACTAAGTATTGGAAGATTAATATGATGAAGATAGACCTGGGGGCCATAGGTTTCATTAGTGGATTCTCTCGAGAGCATAAGTATTCTACGGTGGGTGAACAAATTACTGTTGAGCAATTGACAGAATTGAGCATAGTTATGAGAATATCTAGGTATTATCATGTATATAGGCATCACGTCCGAGACAAGTAGACCGACTCCTGCCTGCATCTACTACTATTACTCCACTCATTGACCGCTATCCAGCATGCATCTAGAGTATTAAGTTAATGAAAACAGAGTAACGCCTTAAGCAAGATGACATGATGTAGAGGGATGAACTCATGCAATATGATGAAAACCCCATCCTGTTATCCTCGATGGCAACAATACAATACGTGCCTTGCTGCCCCTACTATCACTGGGAAAGGACACCGCAAGATTGAACCCAAAGCTAAGCACTTCTCCCATTGCAAGAAAGATCAATCTAGTAGGCCAAACCAAACTGATAATTCGAAGAGACTTGCAAAGATAACCAATCATACATAAAAGAATTCAGAGAAGATTCAAATATTTTTCATAGATAGACTTGATCATAAACCCACAATTCATCGGTCTCAACAAACACACCGCAAAAAGAAGATTACATCAAATAGATCTCCACAAGAGAGGGGGAGAACATTTTATTGAGATCCAAAAAGAGAGAAGAAGCCATCTAGCTACTAACTATGGACCCGTAGGTCTGAGGTGAACTACTCACACTTCATCGAAGGGGCTGTGGTGTTGATGTAGAAGCCCTCCGTGATCGATGCCCCCTCTGGCAGAGCTCCAGAACAGGCCCCAAGATGGGATCTCGTGGATACAGAAATTTGTGGCGGTGGAATTAGGGTTTTGGCTCCGTATCTGATCGTTTGGGGGTGCGTAGGTATATATACGAGGAAGGAGTACGTCGTTGGAGCAACAGGGGGCCCGCGAGGGTGGAGGGCGCGCCTGGGGGAGGGGGGGTAGGCGCACCCCCCTACCTCGTGGCCTCCTCTTTTGTGTCTTGACGTAGGGTCCAAGTTTCCCGGGTCTTGTTCGTTGAGAAAATCACGTTCCCGAAGGTTTCATTCCATTTGGACTCCGTTTGATATTCCTTTTCTTCAAAACCCTAAAACAGGCAAAAAAACAGCAATTCTGGGCTGGGCCTCCGGTTAATAGGTTAGTCCCAAAAATAATATAAAAGTGGATAATAAAGCCCAATAATGTCCAAAACAGTAGATAATATAGCATGGAGCAATCAAAAATTATAGATACATTGGAGACGTATCAGAAGCCGATCACATCCTAGAGTGGGATCTTTGGGCCGTGTGAAACTTTTTCTTCGCGTGTGTCCCTTTGCGCCGTAACCATGGACAATCTTCATCATTTAACTGGATGCTCGGGTCAATATTCACTGTGAATGGAGCAATTTCATGAAACTTTTCATAATCTTCTGACATGTCTGTCTTGTCATCCACTCCCATGATGTTTATTTTCCCAGAAAGAACTATGTGGCGCTTTGAATCATCGTATGATGGATTCGCTACCTTATCTTTTCTTTTTATCGGCTTGGTGGACATGTCTTTCACATAGAAAATCTGTGTCACATCATTGGCTAGGACGAATGGTTCGTCTACATACGCAAGATTGTTGAGATCCACTGTTGTCATTCCATACAGCGGGTCTTCCGTTACCCCGCCTCGTGTCATATTCACCCATTTGCATCGAAATAAAGGGACCTTCAAACCACGTCCATAGTCAAGTTCCCATATGTCCTCTATGTAACCATAATATGTTTCCTTTCCCATCTTGGTTGCTGCATCAAAGCGGACACCACTGTTTTGGTTGGTGCTCTTCTTATCTTGGGCGATCGTGTAAAATGTATTCCCATTTATCTCGTACCCTTTGAAAGTCATTATATTTGAAGATGGTAACTGGGATAGCAAGTACATGTCATCTTCAATAGCGGCGTCATGCATGGCACGTGTCTGCAACCAGCCGGCGAAAGTCCCGTTTGTTCACGTGTAATCGAGTCGTCAGACTGCTCCAGGTGTTTGGAGCATAGAAAATTCTTGTCTTTGTCCATATACGGAGCCACCAAGGCAGAATTCTGTAGAACTGTGTAGTGTGCTTGAGTGAGACAATGCCCATCCATACATATTATTTGATCCCCTCCTAGCGTGCCTTTTCCATCCAGTCTGCCCTTATGTCGCGATTCAGGAACACCAATCGGCTTAAGGCCAGGAATAAAGTCAATACAAAACTCAATGACCTCCTCATTTTCATGGCCCTTCGAGATGCTTCCTTCTGGCCTAGCACAGTTATGAACATATTTCTTTAAGACTCCCATAAACCTCTCAAAGGGGAACATATTGTGTAGAAATACAGGACCAAGAACGTTAACCTCTTCGCATAGGTGAACTAGGACGTGCGTCATGATGTTGAAGAAGGATGGTGGGAACACCAACTCGAAACTGACAAGACATTGCACCAAATCATTCTCTAACCTTGGTATGATTTCTGGATTGATTACCTTCTTAGAGATTGCATTGAGGAATGCACATAGCTTCACAATGGCTAATCAAATGTTTTCCGATAGAAGCCCCTCAATGCAACCGGAAGCAGTTGCGTCATAATCACGTGGCAGTCATGAGACTTTAGGTTCTGGAACTTTTTTCTCTGCCATATTTATTATTCCCTTTATATTCGACGAGAAGCCATACGGTACCTTAATACTAAGCATGCATTCAAAGAAGATTTCCTTCTCTTCTTTGGTAAGAGTGTAGCTGGCACGACCCTGATGTATGATGTCTTTTCCGTGCATACGTTGCTGGTCCTCCCGTGCCTCCGGTGTATCTTTTGTCTTCCCATACACACCCAAGAAGCCAAGAAGGGTCACGCAAAGATTCTTCGTCACGTGCATCACGTCGATTGTGGAGCGGGCCTCTAGGTCTTTCCAATACGACAGGTCCCAAAATATAGATTTCTTATTCCACATGGGTGCGCGTCCATCAGCGTCATTCGGAACAGGTTGTCCGGCAGGACCCTTTCCAAAGACTACCTTCAAATCCTTGACCATATCATGTACATTAGCACCAGTACGGTGGAGAGGCTTCGTCCGGTGATTCGCCTCACCTTTGAAATGCTTGCCTTTCTTTCTTACGGGATGCCTGCTCGGAAGAAATCGACATTCTTCCTACAATTACCCAAATATATATTGTCGGTATCATCCAAGCAGTGCGTGCATGCGCGGTATCCCTTGTTTGTCTGTCCTGAAAGGTTACCGAGAGTGGGCCAATCATTGATGGTCATGAACAGCAACGCCTTTAAGTCAAATTCTTCCCCCATGTGCTCATCCCATGCACGTACACATGTTTCATTCCACAACTATAAGAGTTCTTCAACTAATGGCCTTAGGTACACATCAATGTCGTTGCCAGGTTGCTTAGGGCCTTGGATGAGCACTAGCATCATAATGAACTTCCGCTGCATGCACAACCAAGGAGGAAGGTTATTCATACATAGAGTCACAGGCCATGT
This sequence comes from Triticum urartu, assembly GCF_056163025.1. Lineage (NCBI taxonomy): Eukaryota > Viridiplantae > Streptophyta > Magnoliopsida > Poales > Poaceae > Triticum > Triticum urartu. The sequence goes on along the minus strand of NC_141878.1, from coordinate 56,388,809 downwards.
GCTATGGTTGCTGCTCTGCTCCCGAAAAGGATTAATGCCATCTACGCTTAGACCAAACCATACGTTCCTTGCGTCACCTGCAAACTCCTCCTTGTACTTTCTCTCGATTTTTCTCCACTGCGACCCGTCAGTGGGTACTCTCAACTTCCCGTCTTTCTTACAGTATTCTCTGTGCCATCGCATCGCCTTGGCATGCTCTTTGTTTAGGAACAAACGTTTCAACCGTGGTATTATAGGAGCATACCACATCACCTTGGCAGGAATCTTCTTCCTGGGGCGCTCGCCCTCGACATCGCCAGGGTCATCCCGGCTGATCTTATAGCGCAATGCACCGCATACCAGGAACGTGTTCAAATCCGCGTACTCATCACAGTAAAGGATGCAGTCATTAGGGCATGCATGTATCTTCTGCACCTCTAACCCTAGAGGGCAGACAGCCTTCTTTGCTTCGTACGTACTCTCGGGAAATTCGTTGTCCTTTGGAAGCATCTTCTTTAACTTTACCAGCAACTTTCGAAATGCCTTGTCAGATACACCATTCTCTGCCTTCCATTGCAGTAATTCCAGTCTGATGCCTAGCTTTTTATTTTCATTTTTGCAATTCGGGTACAACAATTTTTTGTGATCCTCTAACATGCACTTCAACTTCTTCTTCTCCTTTGCACTTGTGCAGTTTCTCTCTACATCGGCAATGGCCCGACCTAGATCATCAGTTGGATCATCTGATGCCTCTTGTTCAGCTTCTTCCTGCATTGCCGGCTCAGCTTCTTCCCCCATTGTTGTATCATTGTATTCAGGGAACCCATGGCCAGGATAGCTATCGCCGTCCTCTTCTTCTTCATTTTCTTCCATTATAACCCCTCTTTCTCCGTGCTTGGTCCAAACAATATAGTGGGGCATGAAACCGGACTCAAACAGGTGGACGTGAATGGTTCTTGAATTAGAGTAATTATGATCATTCTTACAACCAGCACATGGACAAGGCATAAAACCATCCACCCGCTTGTTTGCCTAAGCTGCAATCAGAAAAGTATGCACGCCCTCAACAAACTGGGGAGAGCATCGGTCATCGTACATCCATTGACGGCTCATCTTCATTACACAACACCGAATAGACCAAATTAATACAAGTTCATACAATACTTATTCTCATAAAGAATTTAAATGCAACAATAAATGTGATCAAGATCGCAAGTAAGGTAACAATTGATCCAACAGCATAATGATACCAAGCCTCACTATCAATGGCATATTTTCTAATCTTTATAATCTTTAAGCGCATTTTCTCCATATTGATCTTGTGATCATCGACGACATCGACAACATGCAACTCCAATTCCATCTTCTCCCCCTCAATTCTTTTCAATTTTTCTTTCAAATACTCATTTTCTCTTTCAACTAAATTTAACCTCTCGACAATATGGTCGGTTGGAATTTCCGGTTCACATACCTCCTAGATAAAAATATCTATGTCAACTTGATGGGCATAATTTGTCATAAACATGAAATGCAACAAAATAGTTATAAAATAAAATATACCACATCCGAATCATAACCCGGACGAGGGCCGGTGGGGACGGATATCAAAACCATGGCACTATGAATAAAAAGCAATGTACGGGTAAGATAATTATACGAGTAACTATATATCTAATTCACACAAACATGATTATTTTTATATAAAAAGATCAGAACAAGAGGGCTCACCCCACAAGGTGGTGCCGCCGACAAGACGGTGCGGACGATCGACGGTGGTTAGGACGGAGACGAGAAGGCACTAAGTAAACCACACCTACATATGCAAACTAAGAGTTATTTTGAGCTCAGATTGCATATAAATCAAATAAACGACCACATATAATTCCTCCCAAATTACTAAAACCCACAAATTAATGACTATATAAAGCATTGCAAAAGCTAATCTAGCAATGAGAAATGAAAGGACAAAATTGCTTACCTTTGTGATCACTTGAATGGATGGAGGCCTTCAAATCTTGACAAAATTTGGGCAAAATGTGAGATGAGCGCAATGTAGAGGGGAAGAACAGAGAGGAGAGGGGAAAGGGGGAAAACAGAGAGAGATCGATCGCGGGTGGATGAAGGGTTGATATATGACGACCTTTAGCACCAGTTCGTGCCACGAACTAGTACTAAAGGTGCTGGAGGAGCCCGGGACTCACAACATCCTGCCACCACTCTCTTTAGTACTGGTTCATGGCACGAACTGGTGCTAAAGATTCGCCACGAACTGGTACTAACGGTAGCGGCCCAGCTAGCCGTTGGAACCGGCACTAATGGTCGCATTAGTGTCGGCTCAATTACAAACCGGGACTAATGAGCTGAACATTTGACCCTTTTTCTACTAGTGTTTTACTGCCCATAATGAGTTGTGTTAGATGACAATGTCTGAAATCTTATTCCTTTGCAATGGTTGCCAAAGCAGTTTACTCAAGATTACCTCTCAAACTACATGATTGGTGGGCATGCAAAGGTTAAAGTTTTTCTACCAGAACACAATGATTATCTAGATGTTTTCATGAAGACCGTGAAGGATGGGCGGTCGGCCATCACAAGGGGTTGGACTAGAGTCGTGCGTGCCTTCTGTATGGAGGAGGGCACAATATGGGTGATCCGCTTCACCTTGTTCAGCAACCAAAATATATTTCGCCTCTTTCTTTACCGTCTATAATAGTACAAGTATACAATTGTGGTTCATCATTCTTTATTTGGTTCTTATGTAATTCTTGAACATATGTACCTATGAATGGAATAATGCATTGGTTGTTTGAACCTGGTGGATATGAATAAAGCTGTATCATACATTCAAATTCAAATCCAAATCCGGTACAATTTGGAAAAGCAGCAATTAAATTACGGTGAAATTACGCTCTCCAGGTTGTTACGGCACACACGGTTGGTAAAACACAAATGTTTGTGATATGCACGATAATCCAAGATGGTTCACACGGAGGAAACGTGTGCAAGCATGCACACAGTTGCCGTTTGCAAAGCATGTGCGATGTCAGACAATATCACAAACGGTGCGGGCAAACTAAACGTTTGCGTTAGTTGCCTTATCGTACACGATTCACATCCATGAACTGTTTCTGATGAGGTATGCATCGTAAACGTTGCACCACAGAATAGCGTGTGCGATAGTTGTCATGTACGACGATGTTACGACGGTCCAACGTTTCGTAATCCTGTCCAACACTCGTACGACGATTAGCTAATCTTCTTAACGGTGAACCGTTTGTGATGGGCCGCGCATCATGCACGTTCTATAATAGTGAACCATTTGTGATGGGCCGCGCATCGTAAACGTAGCACCACAGAATACCGACTGCGATGGCAATGCGAGCAGAAATGAGTAGGAGTACTGTAGGGGCCCTATCCCCGACGGTTGCTCGGTCGTGTGAGAAGGAACCCCCTATCGCCCACACTCACTTGGCAACGGTTCCAAATGTCGTCGCGGAAAGGGGTTTTAAACCGTTTGTTTAGGACCGACGCGCACTAGTGACATGTACTAAGTCTCCGGTTAATACAATTCTAGCATGAATAATAAACATTTATCATGATATAAGGAAATATAAATAACAACTTTATTATTGCCTCTAGGGCATATTTCCTTCAGTCTCCCACTTGCACTAGAGTCAATAATCTAGATTACATTGTAATGATTCTAACACCTATGGAGTCTTGGTGTTGATCATGTTTTGCTCGTGAGAAAGACTTAGTCAACGGGTCTGCAACATTCAGATCCGTATGTATCTTGCAAATCTCTATGTCTTCCTCCTTGACTTGATCGCAGATGGAATTGAAGCATCTCTTGATGTGCTTGGTTCTCTTGTGAAATCTGGATTCCTTTGCCAAGGCAATTGCACCAGTATTGTCACAAAATATTTTCATTGGACCCAATGCACTAGGTATGACACCTAGATCAGATATGAAATCCTTCATCTAGACTCCTTCATTTGCTGCTTCTGAAGCAGCTATGTATTCCGGTTCGCACGTAGATCCCGCCATGACGCTTTGCTTAGAACTGCACCAACTGATAGCTCCACCATTTAATAAAAATATGTATCCGGTTTGTGACTTAGAGTCATCCGGATTAGTGTCAAATCTTGCATCGACGTAACCATTTACGACGAGCTCTTTATCACCTCCATAAACTAGGAACATATCCTTAGTCCTTTTCAGGTATTTCAGGATATACTTGACCGGTGTCCAGTGATCCACTCCTAGATTACTTTGGTACCTCCCTGCTAAACTAATAGCAAGGCACACATTAGGTCTGGTACACAACATTGCATACATGATACAACCTATGGCTGAAGCATAGGGAATGACTTTCATTTTCTCTCTATCTTCTGTAGTGGTCGGCATTGAGTCTGACTCAACTTCACACCTTGTAACACAGGCAAGAACCCTTTCTTTACTTGATCCATTTTGAACTTCTTCAAAACTTTATCAAGGTATGTGCTTTGTGAAAGTCCAATTAAGCGTCTTGATCTATCTCTATAGATCTTGATGCCCAATATATAAGCAGCTTCACCGAGGTCTTTCATTGAAAAATTCTTATTCAAGTATCCTTTTATGCTATTCAGAAACTCAGTATCATTTCCAATCAACAATATGTCATCCACATATAATATCATAAATGCTATAGAGCTCCCTCTCACTTTCTTGTAAATATAGGCTTCTCTAAAAGTCTGTATAAAACCATATGCTTTGATAACACTATCAAAGCATATGTTCCAACTCAGAGATGCTTGCACCAATTCATAAATGGATCGTTGGAGCTTACACACTTTGTTAGCACCTTTTGGATCGACAAAACCTTCTGGTTGCATCATATACAACTCTTCTTTAAGATATCAATTAAGGAATGCAGTTTTGACATCCATTTGCCAAATTTCATAATCATAAAATGCGGCAATTGCTAACATGATTCAGACGGACTTAAGCATCGCTACGGGTGAGAAGGTCTCATCATAGTCAACTCCTTGAACTTGTCAAAAACCTTTCGCAATAAGTCGAGCTTTGTAGACACTAACATTACCGTCAGCATCAGCCTTCTTCTTGAAGATCCATTTATTCTCTATGGCTTGCTGATCATCGGGCAAGTCAACCAAAGTCCACACTTTGTTCTCATACATCAATCCCATCTCAAATTTCATGGCCTCAAGCCATTTTGCGGAATCTGGGCTCATCATCGCTTCCTCATAGTTTGTAGGTTCGTCATGGTCAAGCAACATGACCTCCAGAACAGGATTACCATACCACTCTCGTGCGGATCTTACTCTGGTTGACCTATGAGGTTCGGTAGTAACTTGATCAGAAGTTTCATGATCATCATCATTAGCTTCCTCACTAATTGGTGTAGGAATCACCGGAACTGATTTCTGTGATGAACTACTTTCCAATAAGGGACAAGTACAATTACCTCTTCAAGTTCTACTTTCCTCCCACTCACTTCTTTCGAGAGAAACTCCTTCTCTAGAAAGGATCCATTCTTAGCAACGAATATCTTGCCTTCGGATCTGTAATAGAAGGTGTACCCAACAGTCTCCTTTGGGTATCCTATCAAGACGCATTTCTTCGATTTGGGTTCGAGATTATTAGGTTGAAGCTTTTTCACATAAGCATCGCAGCCCCAAACTTTAAGAAACAACAACTTGGGTTTCTTGCCAAACCACAGTTCATATGGTGTCGTCTCAATGGATTATGATGTGCCCTATTTAACGTGAATGCAACTGTCTCTAAAGCATAACCCCAAAACGATAGCGGTAAATCAGTAAGAGACATCATAGATCACACCATATCTAATAAAGTGCGGTTACAACATTCGGACACACCATTACGTTGTGTTGTTCCAGGTGGTGTGAGTTGCGAAACTATTACGCATTGTTTCAAATGAAGACCAAACTCATAACTCAAATATTCACCTCCACGATCAGATCGTAGAAACTTAATTTTCTTGTTACGATCATTTTCCACTTCACTCTGAAATTCTTTGAGCTTTTCAAATGTTTCGAACTTATGTTTCATCAAGTAGACATACCCATATCTTCTCAAATCATCTATGAAGGTCAAAAAATAACGATACCCGCCACGAGCATCAACACTCATCAGACCGCATACATCAGTATGTATTATTTCCAATAAGTCTGTTGTGTGTTCCATATATTTCGAAGAATGGAGTTTTAGTCATCTTGCCCATGAGGCATGGTTCGCAACCATCAAGTGATTCATAATCAAGTGATTCCAAAAGCCCATTAGCATGGAGTTTCTTCATGCGCTTTACACCAATATGACCTAAACGGCAGTGCCACAAATAAGTTGCACTATCATTATTAAACTTATATCTTTTGGCTTCAATACTATGAATATGTGTATCACTACTATCAAGATTTAGTAAAAATAGACCACTCATCAAGGGTGCATGACCATAAAAGATATTACTCATATAAATAGAACAACCATTATTCTCTGATTTAAATGAATAACCGTCTCGCATCAAACAAGATCCAGATATAATGTTCATGCTTAACGCTGGCACCAAATAACAATTATTCAGGTCTAAAACTAATTCCGAAGGTAGATGTAGAGGTAGTGTGCCGACGGCGATCACATCGACTTTGGAACCATTTCCCACGCGCATGGTCACCTCGTCCTTAGCCAATCTTCGCTTAATCTATAGCCTATGTTTCGAGTTGCATATATTAGCAACAGAACTAGTATCAAATACCCTGGCGCTACTGCGAGCATTAGTAAGGTACACATCAATAACATGTATATCAAATATACCTTTCACTTTTCCATCCTTCTTATCCGCCAAATACTTGGGGCAGTTCCGCTTCCAATGACCAGTCCCTTTGTAGTAGAAGCACTCAGTCTCATGCTTAGGTCTAGACTTGGGCTTCTTCACTTGAGCAGCAACTTGCTTGCCGTTCTTTTCGAAGTTCCCCTTCTTCCCTTTGCCCTTCTTCTTGAAACTGGTGGTCTTGTTAACCATCCACACTTGATGCTCCTTCTTGATTTCTACCTCCGCAGCCTTTCATATCATAATTCATCACGAAGCTTTTGTAGCTTGGTGGTAGTGATTTAAGAACTTTGTCAATGAAACTATCAACCGGAAGATTAACTCCCAGTTGAGTCAAGTGATTGTGGTACCCAGACATTCTGAATATATGTTCACTGACAGAACTATTCTCCTCCATCTTACAGCTATAGAACTTATTGGAGACTTCATATCTGTCAACCCGGGCATTTGCTTGAAATATTGACTTCAACTCCTGGAACATCACATATGCTCCATGACATTCAAAATGTCATTGAAGTCCCGATTCTAAGCCGTAAAGCATGGCACACTGAACTATCGAGTAGTCATCAGTAGCATCTGCAACAGGCCTAGCACCTAGTGGTGCTTCCAGGATGTAATTCTTCTATGCAGCAATGAGGATAATCCTCAAGTTATGGACCCAGTCCGTGTAGTTGCTACCATCATCTTTCAACTTAGCTTTCTCTAGGAACGCATTAAAATTCAACGGAACAACAGCACGGGCCATTTATCTACAACAACATAGACATGCAAAATACTATCGGGTACTAAGTTCATGATAAATTAAAGTTCAATTAATCATATTACTTAAGAACTCCCACTTAGATAGACATCCCTCTAATCATCTAAGTGACCACGTGAACCATATCAACTAAATCATGTCCGATCATCAAGTGAGATGGAGTAGTTTTCAATGGTGAACATCACTATCTTGATCACATCTACTATATGATTCACGCTCGATCTTTCGGTCTCAGTGTTCCAAGGCCATATCTGCATATGCTAGGCTCGTCAAGTTTAACCCGAGTACTCTGCTTGTGCAAAACTGGCTTGCACCCGTTGTATGTGAATGTAGAGCTTATCACACCTGATCATCACGTGGTGTCTCGGCACGACGAACTGTAGCAACGGTGCATACTCAGGGAGAACACTTATACCTTGAAATTTTAGTGAGAGATCATCTTATAATGCTGCCGCCGTACTAAGCAAAATAAGATGCATAAAGGATAAACATCACATGCAATCAATATAAGTGATATGATATGGCCATCATTATCTTGTGCCTTTGATCTCCATCTCCAAAGCACCGTCATGATCACCATCATCACCGGCTTGACACCTTGATCTCCATCGTAGCATCGTTGTCGTCTCGCCAACTATTTCTTCTATGACTATCGCTATCGCTTAGTGATAAAGTACAGAAATTACATGGCGATTGCATTTCGTACAATAAAGCGACAACCATATGGCTCCTGCCAGTTGCCAATAACTCTGTTACAAAACATGATCATCTCATACAATAATTTATATAATCACGTCTTGACCATATCACATCACAACTTGCCCTGCAAAAACAAGTTAGACGTCCTCTACTTTGTTGTTGCAAGTTTTATGTGGCTGCTACGGGCTTAGCAAGAATCATTCTTACCTACGCATCAAAAACCACATCATGGTATAGTGATTACTTTTTGATCTTCGGAAAGAACCCTGTTAATTGAATCCGGTTCAACTAAAGTTGGAGAAACTGACACCCGTCAGCCACATGTGTGCAAAGCACGTCGGTAGAACCAGTCTCATGAACGCGGTCATGTAATGTCGGTCCGGGCCACTTCATCCAACAATACCGCCGAATCAAGAAACAACTAGTGACAGCAAGCAATATGTATATACCCATGCCCACAACTCCTTTGTGTTCTACTCATGCATATAACATCTACGCAAAGACCTGGCTCTGATACCACTGTTGGGGAACGTAGTATTTCAAAAAATTCCTACAATCACGCAAGATCTATCTAGGAGAAGCATAGCAACGAGCGGGGAGAGTGTGTCCACGTACCCTCATAGACCAAAAGCGGAAGCGTTAAGTAATGCGGTTGATGTAGTCGAACATATTCGCGATCCAAACAATCAAGTACCGAATGCACGGCACCTCCACGATCTGCACACGTTCAGCTCGATGACTGATGTCTACTACACAACCTTCTTCTTGTAGACGTTGTTGGGCCTCCAAGTGCAGAGGTTTGTAGGACAGTAGCAAATTTCCCTCAAGTGGATGACCTAAGGTTTATCAATCCGTAGGAGGCGTAGGATGAAGATGGTCTCTCTCAAGCAACCCTGCAACCAAATAACAAAGAGTCTCTTGTGTCCCCAACACACCCAATACAATGGTAGATTGTATAGGTGCACTAGTTCGGCGAAGAGATGGTGATACAAGTGCAATATGGATGGTAGATAAAGGTATTTATAATCTGAAATTATAAAAACAGCAAGGTAACTAATGATAAAAGTGAGCACAAACAGTATTGCAATGCGTTGAAACAAGGCCTAGGGTTCATACTTTCGCTAGTGCAAGTTCCCTCAACAATAATATCATAATTGGATCACATAACTATCCCTCAACATGCAACAAATAGTCACTCCAAAGTCACTAATAGCGGAGAACGAATGAAGAGATTATGGTAGGGTACGAAACCACCTCAAAGTTATTCTTTCCAATCAATCCGTTGGGCTATTCCTATAAGTGTCACAAACAGCCCTAGACTTCGTACTAGAATAACACCTTAAGACACAAATCAACCAAAACCCTAATGTCACCTAGATACTCCAATGTCACCTCAAGTATCCATGGGTATGATTATACGATATGCATCACACAATCTCAGATTCATCTATTCAACCAACACATAGAACCTCAAAGAGTGCCCCAAAGTTTCTACCGGAGAATCACGACAAAAACGCGTGCCAACCCCTATGCATAGGTTCATGGGCGGAACCCGCAAGTTGGTCACCAAAACATACATCAAGTGAATCATGTGGTATCCCATTGTCACCACAGATACGCACGGCAAGACATACATCAAGTGTTCTCAAATCTTTAAAGACTCAATCCGATAAGATTACTTCAAAGGGGAAACTCAATCCATTACAAGAGAGTAGAGGGGGAGGAGAAACATAAGATCTAACTATAATAGCAAAGCTCGCGATACATCAAGATCGTGCCAAATCAAGAACACGAGAGAGAGAGAGATCAAACACATAGCTACTAGTACATACCCTCAGCCCCGAGGGAGAACTACTCCCTCCTTGTCATGGAGAGCACCGGGATGATGAAGATGGCCACCGGAGAGGGATTCCCCCTCCGGCAGGGTGCTGGAACGGGTCTAGATTGACTTTCGGTGGCTACGAAGGCTTCTGGCGGCGGAACTCCCGATCTATTGTGCCCCCTGGAAGTTCTAGGGTATATGGAGATATATAGGCGGAAGAAGTACGTGAGGGGGGCCACGAGGGTGGAGGGCGCGCCCCCCTACCTCGTGGCCTCCTCGAAGCTTCCCTTACGTGCAATTCAAATCTTCTGGGCTTCTTTCCTTCCAAAAATGAGTTCCGTGAAGTTTCAAGTCAATTGGACTCCGTTTGATTTTCCTTTTCTTCGAAACCCTAAAACAAGGTAAAAACAGAATCTGGGACTGGCACTGGGCTCTAGGTTAATAGGTTAGTCGCAAAAATAATATAAAATAGCATATAAAACATCCAAGGTTGATAATATAATAGCATGGAACAATCAAAAATTATAGATACGTTGGAGACGTATCAACATCCCCAAGCTTAATTCCTGGTCATCCTCGAGTAGGTAAATGATAAAAATAGAATTTTTGATGTGGAATGCTACCTAACATATTCATCATGTATTTCTCTTTATTGTAGCAAGAATATTCAGATCCATAAGATTCAAGACAAAAGTTTAATATTGACATAGAAATGATAATACTTCAAGCATACTAACTAAGCAATCATGTCTTCTCAAAATAACATGGCCAAAGAAAGCTATCCCTACAAAATCATATAGTCTGGCTATGCTCCATCTTCACCACACAAAATATTTAAATCATGCACAACCACGATAACAAGCCAAGCAATTGTTTCATACTTTTGATGTTCTCAAACTTTTTCAATCTTCACGCAATACATGAGCGTGAGCCATGGACCTAGCACTATAGGTGGAATATAATGGTGGTTGTGGAAAAGACAAAAAGGAGAAGATAGTCTCACATACTCTAGGCGTATCAACGGGCTATGGAGATGCCCATCAATAGATATCAATGTGAGTGAGTAGGGATTGCCATGCAACGGATGCACTAGAGCTATAAATGTATGAAAGCTCAACAAAAGAAACTAGTGGGTGTGCATCCAACTCGCTTGCTCACGAAGACCTAGGGCATTTTGAGGAAGCCCATCATTGGAATATACAAGCCAAGTTCTATAATGAAAGATTCGCACTAGTATATGAAAGTGACAACATAGGAGACTCTCTATCATGAAGATCATGGTGCTACTTTGAAGCACAAGTGTGGTAAAAGGATAGTAGCATTACCCCTTCTCTCTTTTTCTCTCATTTTTTATTTTTTTTATTTGGGCCTTTCTCTCTTTTTTTATGGCCTCTTTTTTTATTTTTTTATTTGGGCTTATTTGGCCTCTTCTATTTATTTATTTTCGTCCAGAGTCTCATCCCGACTTGTGGGGGGATCATGGTCTCCATCATCCTTTCCTCACTGGGACAATGCTCTAATAATGATGATCATCACACTTTTATTTTCTTACAACTCAATAATTACAACTCGATACTTAGGACAAGATATGACTCTATATGAATGCCTCCGGCGGTGTACCGGGATGTGCAATGACTCATGAGTGACATGTATGAAAGAATTATGAACGGTGGCTTTGCCACAAATACGATGTCAACTACATGATCATGCAAAGCAATATGACAATGATGAAGCATGTCATAATAAACAGAACGGTGGAAAGTTGCATGGCAATATATCTCGGGATGGCTATGGAAATGCCATAATAGGTAGGTATGGTGGCTGTTTTGAGGAAGGTATATGGTGGGTTTATGGTACCGGCAAAAGTTGCGCAGTACTAGAGAGGCTAGCAATGGTGGAAGGGTGAGAGTGCGTATAATCCATGGACTCAACATTAGTCATAAAGAACTCACATACTTATTGCAAAAATTTATTAGTTATCGAAACAAAGTACTACGTGCATGCTCCTAGGGGGATAGATTGGTAGGAAAAGACCATCGCTCGTCTCCGACCGCCACTCATAAGGAAGACAATCAATAAATAAATCATGCTCCGACTTCATCACATAACGGTTCACCATACGTGCATGCTACGAGAATCACAAGCTTCAACATAAGTATTTCTCAAATTCACAACTACTCAACTAGCATGACTTTAATATCACCATCTCCATATCTCAAAACAATTATCAAGTATCAAACTTCTCATAGTATTCAACACACTCATAAGAGAATTTTTATTATTAATCTTGCATACCAAGCATATTAGGATTTTAAGCAAATTACCATGCTATTAAGACTCTCAAAATAATATAAGTGAAGCATGAGATTTCATTTATTTCTTGCCACCATGCTCTAAAAGATATAAGTGAAGTACTAGAGCAAACAACAAACTACTCCGAAAGATATAATTGAAGATCAATGAGTAGTTGAATAATTATGCAACTATGTGAAGAATCTTAACATTTAAGAATTTTAGATCTTGGTATTTTATTCAAACAGAAAACAAAACTAAATAAAATAAAATGACGCTCCAAGCAAAACACATATCATGTGGTGAATAAAAATATAGCTCCAAGTAAAGTTACCGATGAACGAAGACGAAAGAGGGGATGCCTTCCGGGGCATCCCCAAGCTTAGGCTCTTGGATATCCTTGAATATTACCTTGGGTGCCTTGGGCATCCCCAAGCTTAGGCTCTTGCCACTCCTTATTCCAGAGTCCATCGAATCCTTACCCAGAACTTGAAAACTTCACAACACAAAACTTAACAGAAAACTCATAAGCCCCGTTAGTATAAGAAAATAAATCACCACTTCAAGGTACTGTAATGAACTCATTCTTTATTTATATTGGTGTTAAACCTACTGTATTCCAACTTCTCTATGGTTTATAAACTATTTTACTAGCCATAGATTCATCAAAATAAGTAAACAACACATCAAAAATAGAATCTGTCAAAAACAGAACAGTATGTAGTAATCTGGATCAAACGTATACTTCTGGAACTCATAAAATTCTCAAATAAATTTCTGGACCTGAGTAATTTGTCTATTAATCATATCAAAAAATAATTAACTCAATAGCACTCTTGAATAAATACTGACAGCAATTCTCGTGAGCGCTAAAGTTTCTGTTTTTTATAGCATGATCAACAAGACTTTCCCCAAGTCTTCCCAAAGGTTCTACTTGGCACAAACACTAATTAAAAGCATAAAACCACATCTAAACAGAGGCTAGATGAATTATTTATTACTAAACAGGAACAAAAAGCAATGAACAAAAATAAAATTGGGTTGCCTCCCAACAAGCGCTATCGTTTAACGCCCCTAGCTAGGCATGATGATTTCAACGATGCTCACATAAAAGATAAGAATTGAAACATAAAGAGAGCATCATGATGAATATGACTAGCACATTTAAGTATAACATACTTCCTATGCATAGGGATTTTGTGAGAAAACAACTTATGGGAACAAGAATCAACTTGCATAGGAAGGTAAAACAAGCATAACTTCAAAATTTTAAGCACATAGAGAGGAAACTTAATATTATTGCAATTCCTACAAGCACAAATTCCTCCCTCATAATAATTTTCAGTAGCATCATGAATGAATTTAACAATATAACCAGTACCTAAAGCATTATTTTCATGATCTACAAGCATAGAAAATTTATTACTCTCCACATAAGCAAAATTCTTCTCATTCGGAATAGTGGGAGTATCATAGGAAACTCGAATACTATAAATTGTTTCCACACTAAAAGAATAATGTTCAGAGAAGGGGTAATCATAATCATGACAAGTTTTATAAATATAATCACTACTTTTTATAGCATAAGTCTCATCACAATAATCATCATAATTAGGAGGCATGCTATCATCATTATAAACTTGCATATCAAAACTTGGGAGACTAAAAATATCATCTTCATTAATCATAGCTTCCCCAAGCTTGGGAAAAACATTAATTGCAGCAAATATATTCTCAAAAACATCATCTTCATTAAACATAGCATCCCCAAGCTTGGGCCTTTTCATATCATAAGCATAATCACTCTCATCATTAATAGTATGGATAGCAACAATAGTATAGCAATTATCATATTCTTCCAAGCAAGTGCCAAAAAGATTTTCAAGATCATAAAAAGTATCTTATCTTCCACAATTATATTTTCATGAGGCACAATAGTAATAGGAGCACCATTATTTGGGAGGGGTACCTTTTTACCTCTCTTCCTTTTTCTTTTCTTCTTCTTCACCACATCATGTGTGGGTTCAATCCTCTTTTTGGAGCTCCTTATTAATGAGATCGGTTGAATAGGAGGCTCCTCCTCGTTACCTGATTCATCATAAGAAATAATAGGAGGATATTGGGAAGTCTCTTCCCTTTCATTAGTATTCTCTTCATCTTCTATTTGTTTTCTTTTCTTTATGTAGTTGGCAATATAAGGATTTTCAATGCAATTCACCGCACAATACATATAAACTTCCTCTAGATCAAAGCCAAGAAGTTTGTAACAGGCAAATTCTGGAAGATGATTAGTTAAACGTTTCATGTCTTCATAACCCATAAGCAAACTAAGTTCATTATAATGTGCAAGGGAAATCAAGTCATCACAATTTTTGGACACGATTAGATCATGGAACAATTTGCATCGGATAGCTAGATGACCCTGTTCATTGCAAAGTCCATAAGTACGGCCAAGAAAATTTAAATTTTCAGCACAATCATCTAGTATTTCTTGCAACAATTCAGTTTCTAAGTATTTATGCTTCTTGCAATATCTATCTTCCCTTTTTGGTGTATACTTACAAACCCAATGCACTCCACAAAAATTGACATATTTATAGGAGACATTTTCATCATAACTAGTGCAATCATCATTAGTATCATGGATATTCAAAGAATTCGTACTAACAACATTGTAGTCATGCTCACCATTCAAATATTTAGTGTCAAACATTCTAATGCACTCTTCTTCTAGTATTTTAGCACAATTTTCCTTTCCATCATACTCACGAAAGACATTAAAAAGATGAAGCATATGCGGTAACCTTAATTCGATTTTTTTAATTTTCTTTTATAAACTAAACTAGTGATAAAACAAGAAACTAAAAGACTCGATTGCAAGATCTAAAGATATACCTTCAAGTGCTAACCTCCCCGGCAACAGCGCCAGAAAAGAGCTTGATGTCTACTACACAACCTTCTTCTTGTAGACGTTGTTGGGCCTCCAAGTGCAGAGGTTTGTAGGACAGTAGCAAATTTCCCTCAAGTGGATGACCTAAGGTTTATCAATCCGTAGGAGGCATAGGATGAAGATGGTCTCTCTCAAGCAACCCTGCAACCAAATAACAAAGAGTCTCTTGTGTCCCCAACACACCCAATACAATGGTAAATTGTATAGGTGCACTAGTTCAGCGAAGAGATGGTGATACAAGTAGTATATGGATAGTAGATAAAGGTATTTGTGATCTGAAAATATAAAAACAGCAAGGTAACTAATGATAAAAGTGAGCGTAAACGGTATTGCAATGTGTTGAAACAAGGCCTAGGGTTCATACTTTCACTAGTGCAAGTTCTCTCAACAATAATAACATAATTGGATCACATAACTATCCCTCAACATGCAACAAAGAGTCACTCCAAAATCACTAATAGCGGAGAATAAACGAAGAGATTATGGTAGGGTACGAAACCACCTCAAAGTTATTCTTTCCAATCAATCCATTGGGCTATTCCTATAAGTGTCACAAACAGACCTAGAGTTCGTACTAGAATAACACCTTAAGACACAAATAACCCAAAACCCTAATGTCACCTAGATACTCCAATGTCACCTCAAGTATCCGTGGGTATGATTATATGATATGCATCACACAATCTCAGATTCATCTATTCAACCAACACATAGAACCTCAAAGAGTGCCCCAAAGTTTCTACCGGAGAATCACGACGAAAATGTGTGCCAACCCCTATGCATAGGTTCATGGGTGGAACCCGCAAGTTGGTCACCAAAACATACATCAAGTGAATCACGTGGTATCCCATAGTCACCACAGATACGCACGGCAAGACATACATCAAGTGTTCTCAAATCTTTAAAGACTCAATCCGATAAGATTACTTCAAAGGGGAAACTCAATCCATTACAAGAGAGTAGAGGGGAAGGATAAACATAAGATCCAACTATAATAGAAAAGCTCGCGATACATCAAGATCGTGCCAAATCAGCAACACGAGAGAGAGAGAGAGATCAAACACATAGCTACTGGTACATACCCTCAGCCCCGAGGGAGAACTACTCCCTCCTTGTCATGGAGAGCACTGGGATGATGAAGATGGCCACCGGAGAGGGATTCCCCCTCCGGCAGGGTGCCGGAACGGGTCTAGATTGATTTCGGTGGCTACGGAGGCTTCTGGCGGCAGAACTCCCGATCTATTGTGCCCTCTGGAAGTTTTAGGGTATATGGAGATATATAGGCAGAAGAAGTACGTCAGGGGGGCCACGAGGGGCCCATGAGGGTGGAGGGCGTGCCCTAGGGGGGTGGGCACGCCCCCCTACCTCGTGGCCTCCTCGAAGCTCCTAGGGCACGCCCCCCTACCTCGTGGCCTCCTCGAAGCTTCCCTTACGTGCACTTCAAGTCTTTTTGGGCTTCTTTCCTTCCAAAAATGAGTTCTGTGAAGTTTCAGGTCAATTGGACTCCGTTTGATTTTCCTTTTCTTTGAAACCCTAAAACAAGGTAAAAACAAAAACTGGCACTGGGCTCTGGGTTAATAGGTTAGTCCCAAAAATGATATAAAATAGCATATAAATGCATATAAAACATCCAAGGTTGATAATATAATAGCATGGAACAATCAAAAATTATAGATACGTTGGAGACATATCAATGACGTCCCTCGAACTCTAGATCCAGCTGACACCGAGGGAGAGTTTTGTCAGCACGACGGCGTGTTGATGGTGATGATGAAGTTACCGATGCAGGGCTTCGCCTAAGCACTACGACAATATGATCGGGGTGGAAATCTGTGGAGGGGGGCACCGCACACGGCTAAGATCAACTTGTGTGTCTATGGGGTGCCCCCCTCCCCCGTATATAAAGGAGTGGAGGAGGGGGAGGGCCGGCCTCCTAGGGCGCGCCCCAAGGGGGGATTCCTACTCCTACTAGGAGTAGGTTTCCCTCCTTTCCTAGTCCAAATAGGAGGGGGAGGAAGGGGAAGAGGGAGAGAAGGAAAGGGGGCCGGCCCTCCTCCCCAATTTGGATTGGGCTTGGGGGGAGCGCCCCACCACTTGGCCGCCTCCTCCTCTCTTCCACTATGGCCCATGAAGGCACATTAACTCCCCGGGGGGTTCCGGTAACCCCCCGGTACTCCGGTAAATACTCGGTACACCTCGGAAACATTCAAGTGTCCGAATATAGTCATCCAATATATCAATCTTTATGTCTCGGCCATTTTGAGACTCCTCGTCATGTCCGTGATCTCATCTGGGACTCCGAACTACCTTCAGTACATCAAAACACATAAACTCATAATACCGATCGTCATCGAACGTTAAGCGTGCGGACCCTACGGGTTCGAGAACTATGTAGACATGACCGAGACTCATCTCTGGTCAATAACCAATAGCGGAACCTGGATGCTCATATTGGTTCCTACATATTCTACGAAGATCTTTATCAGTCAAATCTCATAACAACATACGTTGTTCCCTTTGTCATCGGTATGTTACTTGCCCGAGATTCAATCGTCGGTATCATCACACCTAGTTCAATCTTGTTACCAGCAAGTCTCTTTACTCATTCCGTAATGCATCATCCCGCAACTGACTCATTAGTCACATTGCTTGCAAGGCTTATAGTGATGTGCATTACCGAGAGGGCCCAGAGATACCTCACCAACAATCGGAGTGACAAATCCTAATCTTGATCTGTGCCAACTCAACAAAAACCATCGGAGACACCTGTAGAGCATCTTTATAATCACCCAGTTACGTTGTGACGTTTGATAGGACACTAAGTGTTCCTCCGGTATTCGGGAGTTGCATAATCTCATAGTTATACGAACATGTATAAGTTATGAAGATAGCAATAGCAATAAACTAAACGATCATAGTGCTAAGCTAACAGATGCATCGTCAATCACATCATTCTCTAATGATGTGATCCCATTCATCAAATGACAACTCATGTCTATGGCTAAGTTCGTCTTATCTTATGATGAATGTCAAATAATAGGTAATATCGGTAAGCATCAAGAAATGCCTATGAATTATTCACTTGCTATTGAACAATTTGATGTTTGGGGTTTTGATTACATGGGACCTTTTCCTTCCTCTAATCGGTATACACGTATTTTGGTTGTTGTTGATTATGTTACTAAATGGGTAGAAGCTATTCCAACTAGTAGTGCTGATCACAACACCTCTATTAAAATGCTAAAGGAAGTTATTTTCCCAAGGTTTGGAGTCCCTAGATACTTAATGACTGATGGTGGTTCACACTTTATTCCTGGTGATTTCTGTAAAATGCTTGCCAAGTATGATGTTAACCATAGAATTGCATCACCCTATCATCCTCAGTCTAGTGGTCAAGTTGAACTTAGCAATAGAGAAATAAAATTGATTTTGCAAAATACTGTCAATAGGTCCAGGAAGAATTGGTCTAAGAAATTAGATGATGCACTTTGGGCTTATAGAACAGCTTATAAAAATCCTATGGGTATGTCTCCTTATAAAATGGTTTATGGAAAAACTTGTCATTTGCCTCTTGAGTTAGAACATAAAGCTTATTGGGCAATTAAAGAACCCAATTATGATTTCAAACTTGCTGGTGAAAAGAGGTTATTTGATATAAGCTCATTAGATGAATGGAGAACCCAAGCTTATGAAAATGCAAAGTTATTCAAAGAAAAAGTTAAAAGATGTGATGACAAAAGAATCCAAAAGCGTGAGTTTAAAGTTGGAGAATATGTTCTTTTGTACAACTCTCGTTTTAGATTTTTTGCAGGAAAGCTCCTCCCGAAATGGGAAGGCCCCTATGTCATCGAGGACATTTACCGGTTTGGAGCCATCAAAATAAATAATTTCGAAGGCACTAACCCGAAGTTGTCAATGGGCAACGAATAAAGCATTATATCTCGGGTACGCCTATTAATGTTGAAAGTAATATTATCCAAACTTTGACATCGGAAGAACACATAAAAGAGTCCTTCTGGAACACTCCAGAATCATGAAAATAAGGAGGTACGTGATACGGTAAGTAAACGGACTCCGAAAAATCTGCAAAAATATTTTTATCAGTCTTGGAATATTTTAAAATTTTGGAAATAAAGAAACTCCCAGGAAGTGTACCCTAGTGGGCACAAGACACCAGGGCGCGCTAGGCAAGCCTGGTGCACCCAGGTGGGTTGTGCCCAACTGGGACGCCTCCCGTACTCCATTTTTCTACCATATACTTGTCCTACAAGATAAAAAAATCTATATATAATTCCCGAACCTGTTGACCACCGTATCGTGGAGAAATCCTGTGCTCTCTTTTTCCTTGTTGTTTTCGGTCAGATTCCATCTACCATGGCCTCTTCAAGCTCCTCCAAGGACAAGATCTCGCCTTCATCACCACCATCATCTCCTTCATCACCAAAAGGAGAATTGAGTATCGGGTATGGGCACTCCCCTTGGCTTCCCCCAAGCTTGGGGGAGATGCCCCGGTATTGTATCATCCCACTATCTTTTTGCTTTTATTTATCTTAGTTCAATCTTTTGCTTTCAGAAGAAATAAGGTTTAGTTCGATCCTTTCTTCTTTTGAGAGTTTGCTTAATGATCTACCTTTGTAATCGTGTGCAAGTTATATAATGAAGTTAGTTTTAATTTTTGCTCTCTTTACTTTCATGTTGCAAATGAAGAAAATAATTAAGGAAGAAAGGAAAAAAAGAGAAAGGAAATAAATGAAGAAAGGAAATAAAAATGAAAAGATTATATACTAATCCTATGGTAGGTGATGGCACTACATAAGGAAAAGTATAGGTAGAAAATTTTATTAGAAATTGACAAACATAGAATTAGTCAATGATGCAACTCATGAAAGAATTAATAAGGGAAGAGAAGATTCACATATAGATATACTATCCAAAAATCTTTTGTGATTGTCAGCCCTCATCAAAATATTATATGCCAAAATTGTTGACGTTGGACAAGGAAGACAACTTAATGGTTTATGTTTGTTTATATTCACATAGAAGTCATATTGTCATAGATCCATTAACATGTGATGCTTGCCCCCTATATTTGCTAGCCAAAAATTCTGTACTACGTAGAGATACTACTTGTGCATCCAAAAACCCTTAAACCCAAATCTTTTTCAAGAGTCCACCATACCTACCTAGGGATTGAGTAAGATCCCTCAAGTAAGTTGTCATCGGTGCAAAAAGGCAATAAAAATTGCTTCTAAAAGTGTGAGATCATTTAGTGTAAGAGAAAATTGAGCGTTGTACAAACTTGGATGACAAAGAATAAAAGCGACAGACTGCATAATAAAGGTTGTCATCTTAAGGGGCAATAGAATGTGACATTCTCTTACACTAAGGGAATGAGAATACAAACAAATAGGTGCATGGCAACCTCTGCTTCCCTCTGCGAAGGGCCTATCTTTTACTTTTATACAAAGAGTCTAAGTTTTTCTCTGTATTCCTTTTATTTTTCTCGTTTGTCAAGCATCATGTGGTGAGGAAAGATCTAGGCACATATGTCCAGTTGAATATAGATAGCATGAGTTATTATTGTTGACATCACCCTTGAGGTGCGAAACTATAAGCCCCCATCTTTCTATGTGTCCGGTTGAAACATTTTTCTCATGGGTACAAGGTGAGTGTTAGAAATCATAGAAGACTATATGATGGTTGAGTATGTGGACTTGCCATCAACATCTTCACTAGCACCATCTCATCTCAAACCCTAGTTCATCTCTTGTATTCAATCTTGTTACCGGAACTATAGATTGTTGCTAGGGGGTGACTAGTAGTGGAGATTACATCTTGTAGTTGATTACTATATGGTTTATTTGGTGGAAGACTATATGTTCAGATCCAATATGTTATTTAATACCCCTCTGATCTTGAGCATGATTATTATTTGTGAGTAGTTGCTTTTGTTCTTGAGGTCATAGGAGAAATCATGTTGCAAGTAATCATGTGAATTTGATATGTGTTCGATATTTTGATAGTATGTATGTTGTGATTCCCTTAGTGATGGCATGTGAACGTCGATTACATGACACTTCACCATATTTGGGCCTAAGGGAATGCATTGTGGAGTAGTAAATAGATGGTGGGTTGCGAGAGTGACAGAAATTTAAACCCTACTTTATGCACTATTCCGTAAGGGACCGATTGGATCCTAGAGTTTAATGCTATGGTTAGAATTTATTCTTAATAATTTTCTTGTAGTTGCAGATGCTTGCGGGAGGGTTAATCATAAGTAGGAGGTTTGTTCAAGCATGAACAACACCTAAGGACCGGTCCACCCACATATCAAATTGTCAAAGTAGCGAACACAAATCAAACCAACAAGATGAAAGTAACTAGATGAAATTCCCGTGTACCCTCAAGAACGCTTTGCTTATTATAAGAGACCGTTTTTGGCCTGTCCTTTGCCTCAAAAGGATTGGGCTACCTTGCTGCATACTTGTCACTATTATCGTTACTTGCTCGTTACAAATTATCTTGCTATCAAACTACTCGCTGCTTACAGTTTCAGCACTTGCAGACATCACCTTACTGAAAAGTACTTGTCATTTCCTTCTGCTCCTCGTTGGGTTCGACACTCTTACTTATCGAAAAGAGCTACAATTGATTCCCTATACTTGTGGGTCATCACCTACCGCATCAAAGCCCACCCCTCAGGTCAGCGCTGCACACAGCCTCCAGCATACTACAAACACCAGAAACTACTTGCAACTCCTGGACAGAGGACAGGGGCGGTTAATAAGTCGAGAGAGTCAATTAAGGATCCCAATGTGTGGTAGTAGCTGATCTTAAATCATGCATACAGATCTCAGTTCCTAAGGACGGTTCTAATGAAACAACCCACCATGTACTCCTACATGGCCTCTCATTGATACCTTTACCAAATCATGTTCACACACAGTAGAACATGTTCATCACCATTCCAATTCATCCCTGATGAATCGGCCCTGACTCAACTCTAAGCAGTAGCAGGCATGACAAACAAGCATGAATGAGTAGGCACATCAGGGCTCAAACAACTCCTACTCATGCTAGTGGGTTTCATCTATTTACTGTTGCAATGACAGGTCATGCAGAGAAAAGGGGTTCAACTACCGCAGCATGTAACAGTTGAATCGTTGTTGTCCTAATGCAGTAAAAGAGAGTAGGAGAAAGAGAGTGGGATTGTATCGGAATGAACAAGGGGTTTTTGCTTCCCTGGCACTTCTAAAGATAGTATAGTTCTTCATCGGTGTCATCGATCTCATCGTCGGAACCACGTCTACTAAGAGGAGACAAATACCAGCAACAGAGAAGGAGCACAATCAATGCAATGCAACAATATGATGCATGATCATGACATGGCAATATGTTGTGGTTTGGGCTAATGCAATTAGCAACCAGATTAAATGAAGTTGGTTTGAACCAAGGGTTCAAATTCAAACTCCATCTAAGGCATTTCAAATGTCATTTAATCAAATTGTCATATACAACAACTTTAGGTTGGTCAAACATGCATGACAGTGCCATAAACGGACTCCTCATATTTTTTTTTGATCATTTTTCATATATAATTTATTTCATTTGGAGTTACGGTTGATTTTATATGATTTTTAGAAGTTTTGGCTATTTTCTGAAATAAATAAATCATTTCTAATTTATTTAAAATCCCAGACAAGCTTTACTGCGTCAGGATGACATCGATGTGACGTCAGCAAGTCAACAGGCGTGGTCAAGGTCAAACTTGACCAGTGGGTCCCACTGGTCAGTCTCACGGTGCTGGCTCGAGTCACAAACAGGTGGGACCGGTCAACGGCCACGTCAGCAAAGTCAATGCTGACGTGTGGCATAGGGCCCACATGGCAGTGGCACTAGGGGTGTTTAGCGAGGTCATTAGTGCTAAGTAATCCGGCACCACGTTAGCAGTTGACGCCGGCGACCAAAAGAACGGTAGTGGCACACCGAAGTTGCTCGGGACGACACTGCAGGCGGTGTTTTGCGGCGTGGTTTGGAGCTACGGGGGCGACCTAAATCGACGGCGGCAAGCTCAAAGGCGGCGGACGGAGTTTGGGTCTCACTGGTTTCAGCGTTGCAAACCACGGCAGGAGCAGCTGGAGGGGGTTTTGGGCTTCTGGCGTTGCACTGAGCACGACTGTGTGCTCGGTTGCAGCTCTAGGTGACGGTGGCCACGGCGGCGACATGGCCAGCAGAGCCAAGCTCTCGTCCGCGATAGGCAACGGCGTTAGCGGTGTTTGAATGAAAAGATCAACTTGTATTGATTGATAGAAATAGTACAACTTATATATGTTTGGAAGAGACGCATCGCACAAGACGCGATGGTTGGAACCGATGCAACGGTTAGAGGAGAGGGGAAAAGAGATGTGTCGGTTGCTACAAGACGTCTGCATGCCGCAGGACAAGGGGAGATTTCCCTCTAATTAATATGCTCTAACTAATCACAACACCCCCTAATCTACACTTGTCCATATAGAATCGTCATATAATCATCAGGTAGAATCGTCATCTTGAAAGATTGTCCAGGTTGCATCATCATCTCAAAAGGATTCTTCTCCGGTGATTCTTCATTAATATACTTGATGAGAACCTGAAACATAAAACTCACAGAGAGAAAGAAAAGTAATATGATACTTCAAACAGGTACAGTTCAGGGAGACACTCCCCCTGATTCTTGCAAGTCCCGAAGTCGTCGCATACCAATTCCATGAACATATTTCTGAAATGTAGAATTTGGTAGAGACTTGGTAAATATATCAGCAAGATTTTCACATGATTTAATTTGCAAGATGTTTATTTCTCCCTTTTTCTGAAGAACATGGGGGAAAACCACTTAGGCGAAATATGCTTAGTGATATTACTCTTGATGTATCCTGTTTGCATCTGTGCAACACAAGCCGCATTATCTTCGTAGATAATGGTAGGTGATTCTATAGAACCAATTCCACATGACTTTTGTATGTGGTTTATCATTCTGCGAAGCCACACACATTCGCGTGATGCCTCAAATAATGAAATTATTTCAGAATGATTGGTAGATGTTGCCACCAGAGTCTGTTTAGAAGACTTCCATGATATGGCAGTTCCACCATGTAGGAACACAAAGCCGGACTGCGATCTGGCATTATGGGGATCAGATAAATAGCCAGCATCGGCGTATCCAATCATATCAGAGTCCTGATTTCTCTGGAACTGAAAGAATAGGCCAAGATCCTTTGTGCCTTGGAGATATCGAAAGATATTCTTAACTCCGGACCAATGGCGTTTGGTGGGAGCTGCGCTATGTCTAGCAAGTAGATTCACTGCAAATGCGAGGTCAGGTCTCGTGCAATTTGCAAGATACGTGAGCGCTCCAACGGCACTAAGATATGGAACCTCAAGTCCCGATATTTCTTCTCCATCGTCCCTTGGCCTGAACGGATCTTTCTCTACGTCTAGAGAGCGAACCACCATGGGAGTTTTAGATGGGTAGGATTTGTCCATATTGAATTTCTCCAATATTTTCTAGATATAAGCAGCTTGGTATACCATGATTCCTGAGGGAAGGTGCTCAAATTGAATACCTAAGCAAAATTTGGTTTTACCCAAATCCTTCATCTCAAATTCCATCTTTAGGTGATTGCGTGCTTCATCAATGTCATGTATGTTGCCAATGATGTTGAGGTCATCGACGTACACTGAAATGATGCAAAATCCTGTAGAGGACTTTTTGATAAAGACACATGGGCAATCACTACTATTGGAGTAGCCTTTTTGTAGAAGGAACTCACTAAGTCAGTTGTACCACATCCGTCCCGACTGTCTTAAGCCATATATTGACTTATTAAGTTTTACACAATACATGTTGCGTTTTGCGCTTGTATTCGGGATAGATATTCCGTCAGGAACCTTCATATACATGTCCGAATCTAGTGACCCGTAAAGATATGCGGTCACGACATCCATCAACTGCATAGATAGACGGTTTTGCACTGCCAAAGATATAAGATATCGGAAAGTGGTTCCACTCATTACAGGAGAATATGTCTCATTGAAATCAATGCCGGGTCTCTGCGTGAACCCTTATGCTACGAGCCTTGCTTTGTATCTCACCACCTCATTGTTCTCATTCCGTTTCCGGAGAAAAACCCATTTGTATCCGACGGGGAAAACATTGGGAGGTGTCGGTATTGCTTCAGTGAATACCTTTCTTTTGTTAAGCGAGGCAATTTCTGCTTGTATTGCGTCCTTCCATTTAGGCCAGTCGGAGCGCTTTTGGCACTCAACGATGGTCTTTGGATCATGATCAGTGAGAAGGATATCTGCAATTTTTTCAGCAAAATAAATGTCGACAGTCGTAGACTTACGATCAAAAGATTCTCCAGAATCGATGTAGTTGATGGAAATTTCCTGCACTCCTAGTGACTCTTCATGATTTCCCAATACGTGTGAGTCTGGGTGTTCCGATGGCCCAGCCAGTGTGTGCAAACTGAAGCTGGATTGTGGAGGTTGGCCTTCCACTGGGTGTATACTACCCATAAGGTGTTTGTCAACGTTGAGATGACTTGCATTTACTGACTCCGAGGTTTTTCTCCTCGATTTCCTTTGTTGCTTGCTGGAAGCTTGTTCTAGGTCAGAGGCCGTACTACTCCCCCTCTTTTTAGGAACAGGGAGTTGAGTGGTTTTTATTGGTACCTCCACTCTTTTGGGCGCATTTCTGGCCGGGTTTAAGGACTTTGTAACACCTTTTAGATCAGTAAATGAATCTGGCAGGTTATTTGCAAGATGTTGCAAATTAATGATTTTTCGAACTTGGAGTTCGGTCTCTTGTGTACGTGGATCAGAGGACGAAATGGCTTGAGCATTCCAATCAATTTCCGGGCATTCTTTCTGGTAATTGAAGTCTCCCCCTAATGCCGGAAAGTGTTCCTCATTAAATATACAATCAGCGTGACGGGCTGTGAACAGGTCCCCAGTAAGGGGTTCCAGGTACTTAATAATCGACGGTGATTTGTACCCCACATAGATCCCCAATTTCCTATGTGGGCCCATGGATGTCCGTTGTGGTGGTGAGATCGGGATGTATGCAGCACATCCGAACTTATGCAGATGGGAAATGCTAGGAGGATTTCCACGTACCAATTGCAGAGGGGAAGTACTGTGATATGCAGTAGGCCTCAATTGTATCAAGTCAGCAGCGTGTAGAACCGCATGACCCCAACAAGAGGTTGGCAAGCTGCAATTCATTAACAAAGGTCTTGCAATGAGTTTGATCCTTTTAATCAATGATTCAGCCAAACCATTTTGTGTATGGACATATGGAACGGAATGCTGAACTTCAATCCCCAGGGCCATGCAATAATCATTGAAAGCACGTGAGGAGAATTCTGCAGCATTGTCCATGCAAATTGTCGTAATTCGACTTTCTGGATAATGGGCTTGTAACTTAATGACTTGCCTCATTATCTTGGCAAATGCATGGTTTTGTGTGGACAGAAGACACACGTGTGACCATCGTGTAGATGCATCAATTAGAACCATGAAATACCGGAAAGGTTCAGATAATGGTTGGAATGGACCACAAATGTCTCCTTGAATACGTTCAAGAAACTGAAGTGGTTCAGCTTGTATTTTGAGGTGAGAGGGTCTCAAAATTAGCTTTCCCGTGGCACAAGATGTGCACACAAAGTCTGAAGATTGAGGAAATTTTGACTCAAGCAAATTATGACCAATGGAATTGCTAGTAATTTTTCTCATCATCCCGATCCCGGGATGGCCTAGGCGATCATGCCAGGTTTGAAATGCGTCAACATTTTGAAAAATTACTTTGTATGCAACATGTTCTACGGGTTTGATGTACGTATAGTACAAACCTGACGATAGAGAAGGAATTTTTTCATGTACCTGCTTGCCATATCCGTGATCTTTGGTGAAGAGTAGATACTCCTCTTTGTTGTCTTCATGAGTTTCAATGTGAAAGCCATTTTTACGGATATCTCGATAACTGATCATGGTACGTGATGAGTCGGGATACAACAAAGCATCCTCAATTGTCACTTGTGTACCACCTGGGAGGGTAAATATGGCACGTCCAGTGCCAACGATTACCGTATCGCGTCCAGCGATAGTTAGAATATCTCCATTCATCTTTTTCAGAGTTTGAAAATATTTCATCTCCCTCAGTATGGAGTTTGTGGTTGCACTATCCACAAGGCATAATTCCTCTTCCATCGGATTGTCATCGTAGAGAACTATATATAAAACAAAGAACTTTCAATAAGAAATCCTCATGTAAATACATAGAATACAATCTTATTTATATCAAATATGTTAGTACAATTACAATCTTATTATATCAAATGTGCTGATACAATATAAGGACAACAATACTTAGATTCTTATTACAACATCACAAATGGACATAGCTAAATAGATCACTATGGAGATTGTGGGACTAGTCAAAGTCTCCAAACACTTCGTTTGAGGTGTACTCAATCATCATGTTTTCCGTGTCAGCAAGGTCCTCTGGCTGATGGAACGCAATGGTGTTGCTCGGTCCAGGAGGAACGTCGTGCGAACTACCGGCTCCATTGGTGCTGTCTGAATGAAGGTTAAAATTGGCTTCGAACCTCTTCCCTTGAGGTGCTTTGCGTCCCTGAGATTGCTGGTACAACATAACCAGATGCTTTGGGATCTTGCACTTGTCGGTGGGGTGCATGTAGCATCCACACTTGTTGCAAAGCAGAGATTTATCATGCTTGGGCTTTGCAGTGCCTTTTCCCTTGTCTGAGTTCCTAGACCTCCTGTTCCTAATGCGCTTTCGCTTGTTCTGGACATTTGATTGATTGCCTCTAAAGGCACCATCAAACTTCTGTCTATTCGTGACATTCATATGAACTTCAGGTAAAGGTTGTGCCCCAACTGGGCGTTGAGAGCCATTCTTAGCGAGTAGCTCATCATGCTTTTCAGCCTGAAGTAACATATGAATAAGCTCAGAATAGACAGTATAGTTGCGAGCACGGTATTGCTGCTGGAGGATCCTGTCTGAAGGGAGCATTGTAGATAAAGTTTTCTCTATCTTTTCCGCGTCAGTAGGTTCCTTCCTGCAAAAGCGCAGTTTGGAACTTATCTTATGAACCTTGTGGTTGTACTCACCGATGGACTTGAAATCCTGAAGACGAAGGTGAGTCCAATCATGGAGTGCTTCTGGCAGGACAACTGCCTTCTGCTGTTCATATCTTGTTTTGAGGGTTAGAAACAGAGTACTGGGAGATTCCTCCTCTAAGTACTCAGACTTAAGATCTGGGTGAATATGATGCCTTATGATGTATAAAGCTGCATAGTTTTGTTGTTCTGTCAGCGGCGTGGTTCCGGCCGGTAGAGGAGTCTCCGGGTCCTGGATTGCACGCGCTATCCCACGGGAAGCAAGACTGATCTTGACGTCCATGGCCCATGTAGGGTAGTTGTGGCCATTGAGGGCAAGCTCCTCAAATTCTTTTGCGGTCATCGTTTACCTACATGGATGAACTAGAGATAATTAATTTACTGAGGGTAAATTAAAAACCATCATGGTTGTATTGTAATAATGGTGCAAAATTTGATACTCAAGTGAAGAACTTGAATAATGTAGACCTCAATTGATTGAACATAACACGTCCAAGATCGCATGGATCTCACAGTAATAGGCTACATAATCTGGCAATGTCAGTAGATGCATTTGTTTCTATTACTGTGTGTATGTTATCAATTCAAATATAAGGAAATGCACATTCAAGGTAATCATTTGTCGAATTGGACAAAATATAGACCGTGATTCCAAATATAATGAGGGAGGCGTGTATCAAAAATTTGCAAGTTTGTTGTACGAGAGAAATTAATCTCAATCGTTGGAACATGTTCTAGAAAATTGGAATGTGGTAAACACATTGAACATGACATTTCTAGATAATGTTGGTCCTTTATTTACATTATCAAATACATTACATAATGTAAACAGCCTACAAATATTTACACAAGTCCTAAAATAGAGTAAATCTAAATACCAGACTAGACTGTAAATAACTACATGTACATAGGCTAAACAGTACTAAAACAGTGATAAATTACTGCTACAACTACTGTTAAAAGGATTAAACAGAAGAAAGAAAGAGAAATTTCTGCAATTCAGCCCGTAGCCAGGGACTATCTGGGCACAGGCCCAAAGCCCACGTGGAGTGGGGGCGGTCGGCTGGCCTTTATACGGCTGGTGATTAGGGATCGAGGGATCCCAATCCTCCCGACCAACTCCTGTGCGCCGCCACCCCCACACACTCCATTGCTGCTGCTCACAAAGTGGTCGCCGACGTGCCTCCTTCTTCCTCGGACGAGGAGATGTAGACGACGCCGGCAGGGACGCCGTTCGGCAGATCGGAGGCAAGGTCGGAGCGACGACTTGGGCGGCGGTCGATGGCGGCGATAGCGCGGCCGAAGAGGCGGCAGCGACCGTCCATGCTCGCGGAGTCCAGGAGGCGTGGTCGGGCGGCCGTACGCGGGGGCGGCGGTGCCTCGTCCGGGACGGTGTCATCGGCGCCTGGAGGCTCGACAGCGACGTGACTCGGGCCGGCGTCCTCGTCTGCAGGCGGCGCCACCAGCGTCGGTCCAGCGCCTTGGCTCGCCACTGAAGCGCCGTTGGGGAACGGCACGAAGACGAAGAATCTCGGCTCATCAGCCGGCGCCGGAGGCGGAGGCGGAATCCGAAAGGGAGCCGCGAGCCTGGGCTCGGGGTTACCATCTCCTACGCAGGCGGAGCCGGCCACCGTTGGGGCGTGGTCGCCGCGAGCAGCAGCGCGATGGCCGTGTCCAGGTGCGCGGAGGCCACGTCCAGGGCCGCGTAGAGCAGCATGGTGGCCTTTTCCAGCGCCACGACGTCCAAAACGGCGGGGGCGGTGCACGGCCCGGCGAAGTCGGTGGCGCCCGCCTACTTGATGATGGCGACGGGCGGCGAAACGGCGACGGCGACCGTCCTCACGGATGAGGCGGAGGAAGAAAGAGATGAGTCCAGGCATCTCACCGTTGGCGAGGCCTTCGTGTGCTCTCGGCAGAGCGTGCGTGATAACGTGTTTGAATGAAAAGATCAACTTGTATTGATTGATAGAAATAGTACAGCTTATATATGTTTGGAAGAGACGCATCGCACAAGACGCGATGGTTGGAACCGATGCAACGGTTAGAGGAGAGGGGAAAAGAGATGTGTCGGTTGCTACAAGACGCCTGCATGCCGCAGGACAAGGGGAGATTTCCCTCTAATTAATATGCGCTAACTAATCACAACAAGCAGGAGGAAAAGAGCCAGGAGAGAGGGGGGATCGACGCAGCAGCTCACAACGGATCGAACTGAGGGGTTGGCGACCTCGGGGGCGGGCTAGAGACGTCGTGAGGTCGTCGGCGATCTTGACGGCCGAGCGGGGAAGAAGTTGACGGGGCGGCGATGCAGGGCGAACGAGCGCTCGGGGCTTGGTCGAGGCGAAGTGGCAGACGACGTCGGAGATCGTGAGCAGCACGAGGAGGCGAGGGGAGCACGGTAGGCGCGGGTTCGACCGCGGCGCTCTCGGGCACGCTCGGGTCCGAGCGAGAGAGAGATCAGAGGAGGGGGAAAACACGGGGGAGAGTGAGAGAGGTCCGGGGGTGTCATGGCGTCTCCAGGCGCATCAGGGCAGCGGCGGGAAGCAGGAGATGGCTCGGGCGCGTGCCGGCGCGCGGCGACCACGCGCGCGGCATCCAACTGGCGCGGGGAGGAAGACGCCCCTGCCCCTGGTGGGCTGGGCTGTCGTACCGGGCCGCCAGCTAGCCAGGTAAGTGGGCTGCCAGGTCAGTGCCCTCTCTCTCTCTTTCCTGTTTTCTTTATGTTTTCTATTTATTTGCTCTGTTTTGATTTAGTAAAAATACTAAATCATTTTATAAAATCCTGGAAATATTTGTGGGCACTTGTAGAATTATTTCCAATAGCCCTTAAATGCTTTCAAGATTATTTGGACATTTAAAATACTTTATAGAATTTAAATGTCCAAATTCAAATACTTATGATTTAATTCAAAAATCCAAAGAGTCCTAGAGAAGTGTGCACCATTTTTGACAAAGGTTCTAGACCAATTCAAAAGTGATGAACATTTATGAAAGGCATTTTGGGTTCATTGAAAAGATTTAATTTTGACCCTAGTTGAATTTCATTTACTGCTAGGGTTTAACAATCCTCATTTCAAATTCATTTGAATTTTAAACATGATGACATCATGATCAAACAAGACAACAGGGCCTGAGCTAGGGCTGTGACATCGGCGTCCGGCCTGATGCCAGCAGTAACGGAGCAGCGGCGACCATCCTCCACGACATGGACCGGCCGGAGATTGAGAAGACACAATGAGAGGTAGACAGACAACAGGTAAAGCAATCTTACCGGTTACCATTAACCATACATATTCAACAGATATTTGCATACACATTCACAATTCAACCAAGCCTTGTATATACAGTACATAAGAAAAAGCTGACGAGCACTACCATAAGAACACGCATGTTCTTGTAATACACCTATCATTTTCATAGGTACAACAATACTATATACTAACACCAGCAAAGTGGTAAGATATGATGTCAAAAAAAAAAAAGCAAAGTGGTAAGATACACATACAAATGAGCTTTTAACAAGTACAAAGTGGTTATCACACGCACCACGCCTCATCCCGCTAACCTGAAAAGGAGGTGGCGAGTGGTAAGGTGAAAGGGCTGTTGACCGTAAAAATTATGAATTTCTCACTGGTCCAAAATTATTTCCCCTCATGGAATCATAAACAGGTTCAGAACTGATTAGAAGTATATATAACCAAGCCATGATTACATATGTGGGTGAAATCATCCACATAAAGGGGTTCACTTTGAACAAAGACTTACTCTTGATATACATCTACATAAGCTTTCATACTACAAAATACAACACTGAGGTTTTCACTCTCCAACCCCAACCGAACAAACTGACAGAAAGTAATTTAGAGAACAAGGAGGTAACCAAACATATGCTACTGGCATATACTTTCACCCAAACACATAGAGAACAAGGGGAGCCAAAATACCTGTATACATCAAAATGACTTCATGTGTATATGCAACTAGGAGTGTGGTGAAAATGGTACATCTTGAATCAGCTAATAATCGTGCTAATTGAACTATACTAAAAAGAACGAGAGAGAAAACACCAACCTATTATATAATATACAACATAATCAATGCAAACATAGGCCACCAGAAGTTAAGATACGGGAGGATATGGCATCCAAGGGCACAACCAAAATTTGATTCTCCACCGAAGACTACAAACAGTAAAGACATTGTTCATCCACAGATGTTCACTAATGCCAAGGAAAATAAAAGGCTTACTGATCTATCAACTATTCAAGTTTCAGTGCATGTTGCTGATACAGCTTATTACGTATTTCTCTACTCAAGATTTGTTTAGCTAGATTCCGTCGCCAAACAAATTTCAGGGGGAAAATGAATTTACAGTCACCAAACAAATTTCAGGGAGAAAATGAATTTACCGTCACCAAACAAGTTTCAGGGGGGGAATGAATAATAATGCTAGTAGCCACGGGACATGAATTAGTATTTAGTAATGCAGAATTTCCTTCGTTATACTTCAAACAGTAATTATCAGTTTGCTGGCAGATATGGCAACTGACCTTTTTAGATCTTCAGTCAAGCTGCATTTATAGCTCAATAGGCATTTTTTTTCATGAACAATTGCTAACCCAGATGTATTTATATTATATTAAAAACCTAAATGAAGTGTGAATCGATGAGAGAAGATGATAAGGAATGCAAACATATGGTCCATGGGTTATTTTTCCTTATGACAACAGAAGTTTCAATACAGAGGATACTATTTGGTCCATTCAGAAATTTGTACCAAGGGAACATCAAGATACTCATTATACCCGGAGATTTCACTCCGGTAATCAGATCACGTTCACTGAGATCCCAATTGTCACTCAAAACAATCGCAACTGCACCATCTACCAGCACCCAATTACAAGAACCACCAACGAGGAAAGAGTATTCAAGTTTCTCACTGAGCACAGGAAGGAGGAAGTATTTCATTCTGCTACCCGCTTAACATGACAAGATTCCTCATCTATGAGAAGGCAAAGAAGCTGGGCCAGAAGAAAACATCCAGGAGGCAGTGATCCATGAAAGCATGATGGGAGGCCGTTAGGTGGGCAATAGTTGAGCAAAGGGTTGTAGAGAGACTCATAGCGTATGCTCTTGCAATTTGGTACTTGAGAAATGGTAATAATAAGTAAAGCAATACATATTCGGAAAATAACAGTTCAGATAACTCAACTTGCATGTGGAAGATAAGCTTACCCACTTGACCAGTACATCACAATATCATATCTAACTGAATAATCGCCGTATGTATTGTCTACACCGTGTCCACCACAAATGCCTCACAACTTCCGCTCCCTCGTGTCCACCACCAATGCCTGTTATAAGCATAATAAGTCAAACGGCACATTACAAAGAAACGGTCAAATAGGTATGAGGAGGCATAAACAAGATACTTAGATAAACTTGCAGCTGTAATTTGAAAAGATGAAATTAACTCAAGTAATTGATTTTTTTTATGCTATAAACGAACACTTGCAATAGGGGTCTACTACAAGTGATAAATGAACAATTATTTTGTAAATTTCAAACCAAGTAACGATTGTGGATTTAAGATTATTAGCAAACTCAGCGGAGATAACATACTGAAATAAAGAAATACAAATACTGAAATATAAGATGTTCTAACTTTTTATCAATCGGATGTATATAGACATGTTTTAGTGTGTTTGTTCACTCATTTCAGTCCGTATGTAGTCCATATTGAAATATCCAAAACATTTTATATTTGTGAACGGATGGACTAGCTTTTAAGCTTCCAAATGCAAGGCTACCTGTTCGACATTATAGTTTGTTCAAGCTAATTATTCTTATAGTTTTTCGCGACTTCAAACTGCTATGCACCTCATCTTGAAACACAAACTGCACTGCGGCTATGCGCTAACACTACCATTATACAACCCTTGCATATTTCAATAGGCAGGCCGCAGGCCACTGTGATTCAGGTTAATCGTTATACAAAGAACTAGCCAACCTCGATGTTGATTGTTTTAGTGCAGACTTTTTATATAACTTATATATCCTAGATAGCTGATCTGTGCTTGATCCATGTCATGGAAAAGGATTATCCGTTTGATTATTTGACAACTGCATAGCCACCAGACCAGATAGTTCCCTCTCAGGGTATGCCTATAATTAACTTCATATAGTAGTTTTTATGTTTCTTTCCATAGCTCTGACTTGAAGCAGATAGTGCAAAGTTTGGTAATAAAATAACAATATTAGGAGCAACATTGTGCAGGTTCAGAAGAGATGTGTTGAAAAGGTCACCAAGCAGCAAAAGAAACAAGTGATATTACACTACTTACTAAAGCGGCATTTAATCAGCCACTTAACGAAAAATAACTCTGTTTTGTTATATCCTCAGTGAAAAGGTACCTGGAGTGTAGACAATTTCGAATGGATAGTAACGATAAGCGATGCCGGTCACAGGAAGTTTCTTGAGCTGCAACGACTCAAGGTGGACCATGAAGACACCAACAACTGTCCAGAAGAACGCCACATTATTTTCCTCTGCATAACCTATCATATTCGGTGGCTCTTTCTCTGAATTTGGGGGAAGTAACTTGTCCAGTTCAATAGTTCTCCAACTGCTCCAAGAAACATCGCCATGACAGTCTGTCTCCCTCTTCCATAATTGGGCGATGAAGTCTGACACGACGATGAGACCCATCCCACCACCCTCTGTCCGCATAACCACGACATGGCGATTGCGGCTGGTAAGCACCTGCGCTGGCAACAATGTCACAGCTAGGGTCTGCCTATCCAAATCAAACTCGATGATATTGGATGCTGAAACCAACCAATAAATGCAATCCCCCGCCAGTACAGCGGGCTCGCCTATATGAACCATAGACACCAATGGAACCGGGCATGAGATGGTATCGCCCCATACGCCGGTCTCCGACGAGTAAACGCGGCCGAGCGCTCTTCTAGGCTGCTTCCCGTCGCTGCTTACCAAGACCACCTGGAAGTGGTCGATTTCTCCGGCGGCGCGGAGCACCGTCCCGTTGATGGGGTTCTCCAACGGGTGGAACCCGAACCCCGGGGGCACGGCCAGGCGGTGCTGGACGCCGGCGACGGGGTCCCACACGACGACCTGGAGCGGGATCGGGAGGAAGAAGAGCGCGAGGCCGTGGCGCCATCCGAGGGTCATGTAGCGGTCGTGGAGGTCGAGGGAGAAGTGGCCGCGGGGGAGGCGGTCGGGGGCGTCCAGGGCTGGCTGGAAGGTGATGCCCTGGTTCGCGTCGATGAAGCCGAGGAGCGGAGGGCTGCGGCGGTGGTGGATGCGGAAGCGGCGGCGGAAGGCGGGGTCGGAGAGGAGGCTGCGCCAGCGCCTGCAGACGAGGGAGGCGCGTGGGAGGGAGGACGGCTGCGGGGGGAGGCGGAGCAGGATCTCGGAGAGCAGGTCGTCGTCGTCCAGCGGCGGCGCCGCCGCGGAACGGGGGAGGAAGCTGGTCGTCGTCATCTCGCTCACAGGTCGTGCAGGGTGTGCGGTCAGTCAAGCCCAGGTCCAAAGTGACGCTGAAGAGACGGGGACGACTAGCCAGCCCATGAGACCGCTGCTGGTGAGAGCCCATAAGGCCATGACTAACAGAGAAACGTAAAAGCCCATGAGATTGTATATTCCCCACACAAGGTTGGCGCTGTGCGTTGTCCAAACGGTGCTCTGTTTTTATTTTCTTCAACCAGGAGGGGTTAACGAGGTGCCAAACTTTTTTTTCAAGCATAGCACGGGTAAAAATCAGTACCGTTGGTTAGAGGTAGGGATGTAAATGGCGCGATAAACGACGGCGCAAAGCCCTTTTTTTGGTTAGCTTGATAGTAGTTATTTTCTTAGAAAAAGAGAACTTGTTTGAACCGTTAGACTGATAAGTGGGCTTAAACAGTGTGCCGCTTGGATCCCTAGTTAGGGCATCTCCAACGCGTTCTACCAGTCCTTCGCCCACTTTCGGCCCCTCCCGCATGTAAAAAAACAATGAAAAAAATCACTCGGGGAAAACCCACCGCACATCTCGCGATCTCGAACTAGACAACCTCCACCAATGTCGCGATGGTCGTGGCCTCCCCACACGCCACAGCCTTCCATCAAGATCCGACCGTCGTCAACCCCATATCCATATGTATGGAGGCAGAGCGTCTCTAGAAATCTGGGGGGGGGGGGGGGGGGGCTAGGACGAAATGCAAAATAAATACTATATTTTAAAAGGAACCATATGAGAAAGGAAGAAGAAGACCGTACCTTGAAATTTGAATGAACAATTATCTTCAAATCTTTGATGAGTGAACAACTATGTACGAAGATAGTTGAATCCTTGTAAAGTTTGAACCTCTCACGACAAAGCATAAAGCAATTTATTACCAATCTATCTGAAGTACAATGGTCAATGATGCAACTTATTGTTCCTTAGTGTTATCATTTTTTTGCAGGAATAATTAGTAAACAAATAGCATATGTATGATGGTATTAGCAGGAATGTGGATGTTGGTTTTTGAGGATCAGAAGATGCACAACTAATTCTATTTGCTGTCCATTAAAAACTTTCTTCATCCAAAAACAAGCAAAGGCAATACCCAAGCTAGCTACGCCTACGAGTAGAAGAAACCAGCAATGGCGTCGCTCGCACCCGGGAGGCCACCAGCCTGCCTCCTAACCCTTCTCTCCATCGTTGCCGCGGCCCTATCCCTGGTGCCGCCGGGCCTGGCGGCGGGGAAGACCGGCCAGGTGACAGTGTTCTGGGGACGGAACAAGGCCGAGGGGTCCCTGCGCGAGGCGTGCGACTCCGGCATGTACACCATGGTCACCATGTCTTTCCTCAATGTCTTCGGCGCCAACGGAGAGTACCACCTCGACCTCTCCGGCCACGACCTCTCCACCTCGACCTCTCCGGCCACGACCTCTCCACCTCGACCGCCAATGGAGGCCGACCGCCCCGGGGGCGGCGCGCGGGTGCGGAAGCGGCGGCGGCTAGGGTTTAGGATCGACTTGCGATAGATACCAAGTTGGAAGGGAGAAAGGGTTTTGGTGGAATTGTCGTTGTATTGCTTGAGCCTCATGGGTATATATATAGGAGTACATGATCATCTTGGAGTACAAGGCAGGGTAGAATAATATCCTATGCTATCCTAGCTTTCCTAATAATCACGATACTCAACATCCCCCGCAGTCACAACGGTAGCGACGCAGACGGTGAGACTGGAGAAGAATCCGAAGGCAAGCCGACGGACACCCCCCCACAGTCGTAACGGTCGACGCATCGCGGAGTCGTGGCTGGAGTGGAAACCAACAAGGTTGCGTAAGCAGGCGGTAGCCCTTTGTGCCGTTTGTCGATGTAGCCGAGAGCCGAGGGTGGTGTAGCCGTGGTCGAGGTAGCCGCGCGTAGAATGTCGTGGTCGATGTCGAGTCGGGGAGCCGGTGTCGAGGATGTCGCCGTGGAGCCGCGGACGCAAGAGCGCGCCGAGTTAGCATGGGCGCAGTGGTGTCGAAGTAGTGGTGCGCCGGGAAGAAGACGTTGTTGACGACGCGTCGCGGCGGGTTTGCCAAGCCTGGGGACACATCGTAGACGAAGGCACGCACCGGTGTTGCCAGCACCGGGCATGCGTAGACAGACGAAGACGAAGTTGACGAAGCGCCACACCAGGCTTGCCAGGCCCGGGGAAACATCATGGACGAAGGCACGTATCGGTGTTGCCAGCACCGGGCATGCATAGATGAGGACCTGCACAAGTTGTACGCCATGTCGGAGGAGTCGGAGAGGCCATCAAAGAAGGACTCGACGACAGTTGCGGCGTCAATCAGCGCGGAGCCGACGTTGCCTGCGGTTGTCGGAGTAGACGAAGTGATCGGGGTAGATGACGGCGACGCTGGCGACGGGCCGGTGCTGGACGAAGACGAAGGAGGTGGACGGGCGGCGGCGGCGGCTACGTGGGTAGCGGCGGCGGCCAAAGAAGAGCGGCGGCGGCGGCGGCGATGCTCGAAGTAGGCGAAGAACCCGACAGCATGACGAAGACCGCCGCGGACGGTGGTGTTCCCGCGCCAAGGGAGGTGGCGCGACGCATACCACAGGAAGTCAACGCGTGTGGACGATGAAGTGAACCATGGGCCGCCGCGCTATGGCCCGAAGGGGCGACGCAGCGGCGGCGGGCAGGTCGGGGTGACGACGGGAAGATCTCGGGGCGGCGGCAGGGACCGCGGGCCGGGGCGCGACAGCCCGAAGGGGCGGCGCGGCGGAGGAGCGCGGGTCGGTGCAACCGCGGGGACGGCCTCTAGACGGCGGCATGGACCGCGTGCCACGCTCGCTACGGCCCGACAGGGCGATGCGGTGGCGGCGCGAGGGTCGGTGCCGCCACGGGAACGACCTGGAGTGGACGGCCTCTGGGCGGCGGTGGACCGCGGGCCGCGGGACTACGGCCTGAAGGGGCGACGCAGCGGTGACGCGGGTCGGTGCAGTTGGGAGAAGAACCACGGGGCAGCGGCGCTGCGGCCCGACGGGGCGACGCAGCGGCAGCCCATTGCTCGATTGGTACAGGGGCGCGCTGAACTCGGGACGGTCTTCATGGGGCCTGCGGAGGCGCGCGCAACCGACGGGCCAGGTCGGTCGCACGACGTAGATGAGGCGGATCGCGGCGGCGGGCGGGTGATCAATCCGATCGCGCGCGAGGTCGGGGACGCCGCTCGGTGGAGGCGCGGTGGAGGCAGAGTCCAAGATGAAGCCGGCGGCGGCGGGCGGCAGGGCGGCTATGATTGGCCGCCACATGGCGCGAGGTCGCCGGGTCGGGGTGATGCAGGTGTCCCGGTCGGAGCAGGGCGGTGACGGCCGACGTAGATCGACGGGCGGGCCGTCGCACGAAGGGCGGCGGTGTAGAGCCGCCGCATGACGCGAGGCCGCCGGGTCGGGGCAACCGGCATGCCGACGCAAGGACGGCGCGCAAGGCCGCCGGGTCGGGGCGCGCGAGGCCGTCGGATCGGTGAAGAAGCCGGCCGATCGCGTCGGTGTTGGAGTAGAGGCGCACGGGATCGACGGGGGCGATGAGCGACGCAAACCGGATCACATAGACCGGAAAACCAAAAAAGAGATGCCGATCAAAGTGACCGACGAGAGAGAGAAAATCCGGATCAAAGGATCGGAGAAAAAGACTCTCTAGGGCAGACGGCCAACACGGCCAGCGGACGAACCCTAGGTACGGGCGGCGCGGCCCCCGGCGGTCATGGAGGCCGACCGCTCCAGGGGCGGCGCGCGGGTGCGGAAGCGGCGGCGGTTAGGGTTTATGATTGACTTGCGATAGATACCAAGTTGGAAAGGAGAAAGGGTTTTGATAGAATTGTCGTTGTATTGCTTGAGCCTCATAGGCATATATATATATAGAAATACATGGTCATTTTAAAGTATAAGGCAAGGTAAAATAATATCTTACGCTATCCTAGTTTTGCTAATAATCACGATACTCAACAGAGAAGAAGGACAACTACAGCGGGGGTCATGCTTTGGGACCGATACTTCGACAAGCAGAGCGATTACAGTAGCTACATCAAGTACTACGCCTGATCGGAGCTATACTTCCACAAGACAAGCAGGTCGATTTGATTTTGATGTGTTGTTGCAAACTTGCAAGCGAGAATAAAGTGAGGCTTGTACTTGGATAAATAAATAATTGACCAGCTACTCGTACGTACAGTTATGGTTTAGTTATCAACTCAATGTCTTGAATGCTTGTGTTTTTGTTTGTACAATTAGAGAGTCTTTCAACAAACATGATAGTCTCTTAGTAGCAAATGATACAAATACATTGGATCCTGACGGATTTCTCTATTCGGTTTAAAATTCTCAAGTTGATCACCACTCAAAACTACTCCTTCCGTCTCAAAATAAGTGTCTCAACTTTATACCGGTTGAGACACCTATTTTGGGACGGAGAGAGTAGAAAATACATCTTTTAGCTAAAACACACCTAAATGTGCCATAAGTATTGCACATCTAAGTTCTATGCCATTTTTTTTTACGAATTAAGTTCTATGCCATTGATTTTAGGGGAAGATTCATGTCGGTATTTCTTTTCCCAGTTTCGCTAAAGCACATCTAGATGTGTCATAAGTATTACACATCTAAATCTTATGACATTGATATTACGTTGAGATTCGTGTGGATGTTTTCTTTTTCTTTTTTTCCTTTTCTCTTTATACTTGATTCACTTACTTAGATGTGCAATAACTAGAGCACATCTAGATGTGCTCTAGACACACTTTTTTTTCCTTTTTATGTTTCATTGAGTCATTCAGATGTGCAATAACTAAGACACATCTAAATATGTCCTAGATAGACCCAAAAGAAATACACCAGCAATGAAATCCAAGCAGAACATTGGTTTCCCCATGATAGCAATCCAAACGGTCATAGGCTTTCATCATATCAATTTTCTACGCATAACTCATGTTCTTCTTTGCTTTATTAATCTCCATGAAGTGTAAGAACTCAAAAGTTATCATAAATATAATTGATCGATCATTCAATGATTACCTTTCTTTAGTAACATTCAATGATTAGCTTAGAGATAAATGCATCAGGGGCACACAAACTTATTCAGCCTGTGATGGTTTGGTCCAAATTTTGCAAAACCTACTCCTTCACCCAGAAACCTACTATCCGGGGAAAAAAAGAGCCCAAAGCCAGCTGGCACTGGCCATGTGCAGAATCAGCCACATCCGCACTTCATTGCAACAAAACAGGGAACAAGCAAGCGAGCACATAAAAAACCGTGTAGCCTTTTTTGTGTTCGCTAGCAAATATCATCTTCCAAGCAAAAGCACACGTCAGTACGTCACACACTGTCACGACCCGATCATTGGATGGATCGAGGATGCACAAATTAGCTCAGTATTTGGATCGATTTGGGATAATTTGGGAGAATTGGGGGTGAGGAATCACAGAAGGGGATGAGGACCAGAAGGACACGAGATGAGATTCAGAACATTTATTCATTCCTTCGCTGCCTCCTCCTGTGCTCCCCCTGCTGTATATGTAGCCTTGCCTCCATGTGACTTCCATGTGGGACCAACCTCCAAGAGATGGCCCACCACCCAGCTGTGCTTACCAGCGCATAGGTCGGGCATGGCACTCTCGCCCTCTTGAAATCCGGCTTGCCCCCAAGCCGGGCAATGGTAAAAGCCGCCAGGGTCCCATGTCCAGCGCACATAACCTGGGGTCAATCGATGTTGTATTCCGGTAATAAGAAGCATTGTTGGACAATGGTCCTTTTGTGGTGCCGTTGACAAAGAGCTCAACATAAAAGAATTCCTCATGGTGCATACCATGATTTGCTTCCTAAAGAACATGTCAGTCGGATCCCAAAGTTGTCAGCATAAAAGCCATTGGACATCTGACATGTCGAGCATAGGCAATATATTGTGGTTGAGCTCCGTAAACTCCTATTGGCTTCACCTATTGCAAGACTGAGATTTACTACCCGACAGTCGTTAGTTATTACTGCTGAAACACCAGGATCCCACAACCTTTGCCCACGCCTAGCACTGATAGCTTGTGCCAAAATTTCCTTCACTGAACGAAGAATGAGCTGCCCGTTGAACAGTTTGTGACAAGGAAAAGTTTCTGAAAACTCATCAAACAGTTGCAGCAAGATCCACTTAGCTATAGCAGAACTCCATGTCATAACAACAAAAGGATGCTGATATGTAGGGATGCCTCCCTAGGTGACTTTTTGTCCACTATGCAATCCTTGTCCCCAATCATGATGTATCAAGTAGCCTCCCTGCATATGAGTATGAAGAACACCACGGTTCAACTGCACTATCTTGTTCAGATTACTATTAACATTCAGCTGACCAACACTTCTACTACTATCGTCCAACCAAACGCTGAAATGACAGTTTGTGCACAAAAAACTGAGCCTGCTCACACAAACACTTGCAGGGTCTATAAGCAATAAATGCTCAGGATTATAGCAAACAAGCTCATCCTTGTCGAACTTGTTCTTCCAAAATGTTACTTCCAGTAACCATAAGATGGTGATAGAGAAATATCCGGAAGCATTGACTGGAAAACAATGTGTTGATTCTGCCATGATATTTACAGAGGAGATAGAGCATTGTACCTTGAGCATGAATCCCTATATAGCTACAGAAAATTGGAGTAATGAGCCAACTAAACTTCCGTTGCACTGAGGTGGTGCCCAAGGTTTTAGCTCAACGAAGGATAGTGAGAATAACACCAGGTAGATGAAACTGGATCTCTCCATGGTCAGCCATACAACGTAATCACTTGAACTCTTAGAGCCGCACCAATTATATGCGAGCCATTTCACTTTCCACTGGTAATCAAACCCTTTGTATTTTGTTGCCCAGAGAAACATGTTATCTACACATAGTCTCGGTGTTCTGTTCTCGTTGACCTTTGTCACTTCATAGAGCTTCAGGAACTCCAGTTGCCAGTTTATGGCATGTGAGCAACACCCAAGTGCTACCCTTTGAAAGTCCAGGACAACCACCCTCAATTGCTTCTTAATGTAATTGTTCCCAAAGTTGCTTGCCCCAGCCTTCCTCCAAACGAACACATGGACCCAATTCGACATCCCAAATCCATACTGTTGCAGTTTGTTCACCACACTTCCACTACCTTGACTCTGCCGCGGATCCGACCATGGCTTCAGCTCAATCACTGGCATAATAGAATCATTCCCTGACAGCAACAACAAAGTGCATGTTTCTGGTGGTAGCCATGACGGCTGGCCTACTCCCCTGGCATAGAGCTCCACGTGTGGAGATGGCGACCATGGTTGGGATGTGACCACCTTCATTGACAATGAACACGGTAACACTACACACCAACTATGCTTGCACCACCTGACTTGGAAGACCTTGGTGAAGGTGGTGACCTCATCTCCATCCCCACCGATCTGTTCTTGCACAAGGGACGACCATGGTGGTTTTGGTGGGGCACTGGCTTGGTGATCCCCGAACAGTAGCAGTGAAAGCATGGAGCCGAACCTTAGGTGTGCGTAAGCCTCTGCCCGGAGCCGGAATGGCGAGACCATGGTGGGCGCCTTTGTCACATATTGGCTGACGGTGTCGAGGCTGACACTGTGGTTGACATCTGTAGCCCCAGATGCAAACGGGGTTGTAGTGGGTGCCGCAGAATTGCAAATGAGCGTTGGTTCAGCTGCTGGACGCAGCGAAGACCTCGGTGTAG
Source organism: Triticum urartu (assembly GCF_056163025.1). Lineage (NCBI taxonomy): Eukaryota > Viridiplantae > Streptophyta > Magnoliopsida > Poales > Poaceae > Triticum > Triticum urartu. The sequence goes on along the minus strand of NC_141878.1, from coordinate 56,345,045 downwards.
TGGTGGTTGGGGACGCTGAGAGTGGCATGTCGACAACTTGGCCCGAGCCATCTGTCAAATGGGTGGTAGGCGTTGATGCAGCCGGGTACTTGCCGTCGATGATGTCGATGTTGTGGTTTGTGTCGAGCACCATGATCGGTGTCGGTGCAGCAAAACTGTTGGCATCGACGCCGCAGTCTGCACTGCACACCACTGGGGTAGTTAACTCAGAGGAGACAATGTTGAGGGCCTCAGTAGACATGCGACCGTGTACTCCATGGTCGTAGCCATCGCCACGCTCGTTGGCGCCCATCGCCTCATCCTTCAAGATCTCTTCCTCCCTTATTCGAGCAAGGCAGGACGCTCTGGTGATGCTAGACGGAGATTGTGTCTTCACGGCTGCTTGAATATTCTTGTGCAAGCCCTTGATGTAATGGTGGATGAAGCACTTGGTGCTTAGGCTGGGGTTGAGATGTAGCACATGGTGTAGACACTCCCAAAACATCACCGTATACTCAGCCACTGTGCCCATCTGTGTCAGCTCTAGCAGTGAGCGCATGCACGGTCGAACTCACTCTCAGGCATTTCGTCGAACATGTGGTAGACAGAAACTGGAGTGGTGACTGCAGGACTAGTCGGAAGGAACGCATGCACGGTCGAACTCACTCTCAGGCATTTCGTCGAACATGTGGTAGACAGAAACTGGAGTGGTGACTGCAGGACTAGTCGGAAGGAACGGGGGCAAGTCCGTCACCAGCCGCGCATATGAGGTGGAGCCTTGGTGAGGGTGGAGCGGTGACACTGCTGCTGGTGAACACGGCAGGTCCGGCGTGGGCGAGCCTGCCTGGGATGTCGCGGAGGCCGTCGTGGTGTCGCGCGCCTTGCAGACGCCGTCAGGCGCTTTGCGGGTAGGATGGATTTGCTTTTGTATATCATGGTGGATTTGCTCGTTGAAGGCGCGCTGCACTCCCAGGCGCTTGTCATCGGTGGCTTTAGTCTCATCCAACTTGCTGAGGAGGGACTCGAGCAACACCTTCAGTTCACCGGTGTTCGCGGCCATGCCGGAGAGAACGTGGCTGTCTGGGCAGATGGTTGGGTCGGCGCTGTCATGGCTGTTGCCGAGGATCGAACCCCACGATGGATTTCGAGCGGCCTCTCGAAAGAAGCCGCACCGGACGCGACGGATGTTACCGATCGAGCGGACGAACAAATCACGGGGCAGCGAAAATTTTGGGTGGATCAACCTTGCTCCGATTACCAAATTGTCACGATCCGATCATTGGATGGATCGAGGATGCACAAATTAGCTTAGTATTTGGATCGATTTGGGATAATTTGGGAGAATTGGGGGTGAGGAATCACAGAAGGGGATGAGGACCATAAGGACACGAGATGAGATTCAGAACATTTATTCATTCCTTCGCTGCCTCCTCCTGTGCTCCCCCTGCTGTATATGTAGCCTTGCCTCCATGTGACTTCCATGTGGGACCAACCTCCAAGAGATGGCCCACCACCCAGCTGCGCTTACCAGCGCATAGGTCGGGCATGACACTCTCGCCCTCTTGAAATCCGGCTTGCCCCCAAGACGGGCAATGGTAAAAGCCGCCAGGGTCCCATGTCCAGCGCACATAACCTGGGGTCAATCGATGTTGTATTCCGGTAATAAGAAGCATTGTTGGACAATGGTCCTTTTGTGGTGCTGTTGACAAAGAGTTCAACATAAAAGAATTCCTCATGGTGCATACCATGATTTGCTTCCTAAAGAACATGTCAGTCGGATCCCAGAAGTTGTCAGCATAAAAGCCACTGGACATCTGACATGTCGAGCATAGGCAATATATTGTGGTTGAGCTCCGTAAACTCCTATTGGCTTCACCTATTGCAAGACTGAGATTTACTACCCGACAGTCGTTAGTTATTACTGCTGAAACACCAGGATCCCACAGCCTTTTCCCACGCCTAGCACTGATAGCTTGTGCCAAAATTTCCTTCACTGAACGAAGAATGAGCTGCCCGTTGAACAGTTTGTGACAAGGAAAAGTTTCTGAAAACTCATCAAACAGTTGCAGCAAGATCCACTTAGCTATAGCAGAACTCCATGTCATAACAACAAAAGGATGTTGATATGTACGGATGCCTCCCCAGGTGACTTGTTGTCCACTATGCAATCCTTGTCCCCAATCATGATGTATCAAGTAGCCTCCCTGCATATGAGTATGAAGAACACCACGGTTCAACTGCACTATCTTGTTCAGATTACTATTAACATTCAGCTGCCCAACACTTCTACTACTATCGTCCAACCAAACGCTAAAATGACAGTTTGTGCACAAAAAACCGAGCCTGCTCAGACAAACACTTGCAGGGTCTATAAGCAATAAATGCTCAGGATTATAGCAAACAAGCTCATCCTTGTCGAACTTGTTCTTCCAAAATGTTACTTCCAGTAACCATAAGATGGTGATAGAGAAATATCCGGAAGCATTGACTGGAAAACAATGTGTTGATTCCGCCATGATATTTATAGAGGAGATAGAGCATTGTACCTTGAGCATGAATCCCTATATAGCTGCAGAAAATTGGAGTAATGAGTCAACTAAACTTCCGTTGCACTGAGGTGGTGCCCAAGGTTTTAGCTCAACGAAGGATAGTGAGAATAACACCAGGTAGATGAAACTGGATCTCTCCATGGTCAGCCATACAACGTAATCACTTGAACTCTTAGAGCCACACCAATTATATGCGAGCCATTTCACTTTCCACTGGTAATCAAACCTTTTGTATTTTGTTGCCCAGAGAAACTTGTTATCTGCACATAGTCTCGGTGTTCTGTTCTCGTTGACCTTTGTCACTTCATAGAGCTTCAGGAACTCCAGTTGCCAGTTTGTGGCATGTGAGCAACACCCAAGTGCTACCCTTTGAAAGTCCAGGACAACCACCCTCAATTGCTTCTTAATACAATTGTTCCCAAGGTTGCTTGCCCCAGCCTTCCTCCAAACGAACACATGGACCCAATTCGACATCCCAAATCCATACTGTTGCAGTTTGTTCACCACACTTCCACTACCTTGACTCTGCCGCGGATCCGGCCATGGCTTCAGCTCAATCACTGGCATAATAGAATCATTCCTTGACAGCAACAACATAGTGTATGTTTCTGGTGGTAGCCATGACGGCTGGCCTACTCCCCTGGCATAGAGCTCCACGTGTGGAGATGGCGACCATGGTTGGGATGTGACCACCTTCATTGACAATGAACACGGTAACACTGCACACCAACTATGCTTGCACCACCTGACTTGGAAGACCTTGGTGAAGGTGGTGACCTCATCTCCATCCCCACCGATCTGTTCTTGCACAAGGGACGACCATGGTGGTTTTGGTGGGGCGCTGGCTTGGTGATCCCCGAACAGCAGCAGTGAAAGCATGGAGCTGAACCTTAGGTGTGCGTAAGCCTCTGCCTGGAGTCGGAATGGCGAGACCATGGTGGGCGCCTTTGTCACATATTGGCTGGCGGTGTCGAGGCTGAAACTGTGGTTGACATCTGTAGCCCCAGATGCAAACGGGGTTGTAGTGGGTGCCGCAGAATTGCATATGAGCGTCGGTTCAGCTGCTGGACGCAGCGAAGACCTCGGTGTAGTGGTGGTTGGGGACGCTGAGAGTGGCATGTCGACAACTTGGCCCGAGCCATCTGTCAAATGGGTGGTAGGCGTTGATGCAGCCGGATTCTTGCCGTCGATGACGTCGATGTTGTGGTTTGTGTCGAGCACCATGATCGGTGTCGGTGCAGCAAAACTATTGGCATCGACGCCGCAGTCTGCACTGCACATCACTGGGGTAGTTAACTCAGAGGAGACAATGTTGAGGGCCTCAGTAGACATGCTACCGTGTACTCCATGGTCGTAGCCATCGCCACGCTCGTTGGCGCCCATCGCCTCATCCTTCAAGATCTCTTCCTCCCTTATTCGAGCAAGGTAGGACGCTCTGGTGATGCTAGACGGAGATTGTGTCTGTTGGAAATATGCCCTAGAGGCAATAATAAATTGGTTATTATTATATTTCCTTGTTCATGATAATCGTTTATTATCCATGCTAGAATTTTATTGATAGGAAACTCAGATACATGTGTGGATACATAGAAAACACCATGTCCCTAGTAAGCCTCTAGTTGACTAGCTCGTTGATCAATAGATGGTTTCGGTTTCCTAACCATGGACATTGGATGTCGTTGATAACGGGATCACATCATTAGGAGAATGATGTGATGGACAAGACCCAATCCTAAGCATAGCACAAGATCGTGTAGTTCATTTGCTAAAGCTTTTCTAATGTCAAGTATCATTTCCTTAGACCATGAATTGTGCAACTCCCGGATACCGTAGGAGTGCTTTGGGTGTGCCAAACGTCACAACGTAACTGGGTGGCTATAAAGGTACACTACATGTATCTCCGAAAGTGTCTGTTGGGTTGGCACGAATCGAGACTAGGATTTGTCACTCCGTGTAAACGGAGAGGTATGTCTGGGCCCACTCGGTAGGACATCATCATAATGTGCACAATGTGAACAAGGAGTTGATCACGGGATGATGTGTTATGGAACGAGTAAAGAGACTTGCCGGTAACGAGATTGAACAAGGTATCGGATACCGACGATCGAATGTCGGGCAAGTACAATACCGCTGGACAAAGGGAATTGTATACGGGATTGATTGAATCCTCGACATCGTGGTTCATCCGATGAGATCATCGTGGAACATGTGGGATCCAACATGGATATCCAGATCCCGCTGTTGGTTATTGGCCGGAGAGTTGTCTCGGTCATGTCTGCATAGTTCCCGAACCTGTAGGGTCTACACACTTAAGGTTTGGTGACGCTAGAGTTGTTATGGGAAATAGTATGTGGTTACCGAAGGTTGTTTGGAGTCCCGGATGAGATCCCGGACATGACGAGGAGCTCCGGAATGGTCCGGAGGTGAAGATCGGTATATTGGATGAAGGGTATTGGAGTCCGGAATTGTTCCGGGGGTACGAGGTGATGACCAGCGTGTCCGAAAGGGGTTTCGGAGGCCCCGGCAAGCGTTGGGGGGCCTTATGGGCCAAGGGGAGAGGGCACATCAGCCCACTAAGGGGCTGAGCGCCCCTCCCACCCCATCTCACGTAACCAGGAGAGGTGGGGGCGCTACCCCTAGGGCAGCCGCCCCTCCCGGCTTGGGGGGCAAGTTTCCTAGGGGGTGGGGGCGCCCAAACCCATCTAGGGTTTCCCCTGTGGCCGCCGCCCCTCCCCTAGGGAACCCTAGGGCGCCCCTCCTCCCTTTCCCCTATATATAGTGAGGGAGAGAGAGGGCAGCCGCACCCTTCCCCTGGCGTAGCCCTCTTCCTCCTCCAACACCTCATCCTCCTCCGTAGTGCTTGGCGAAGCCCTGCCGGAGAACCACGAGCTCCATCACCACCACGCCGTCGTGCTGTCGGAGTTTTCCCTCAACTTCTCCTCTCACCTTGCTGGATCAAGAAGGAGGAGACGTCTCCCAACCGTACGTGTGTTGAACGCAGAGGTGTCGTCCGTTCGGCGCTAGGATCATCGGTGATTTGGATCACGACGAGTACGACTCCATCAACCCCGTTCACTTGAACGCTTCCGCTTAGCGATCTACAAGGGTATGTAGATGCACTCTCCTTCCCTCATTGCTAGATTACTCCATAGATTGATCTTGGTGATGCGTAGAAAATTTTGAATTTCTGCTACGATCCCCAAGAGTGGCATCATGAGCTAGGTCTATGCGTAGTTTCTATGCATGAGTAGAACACAAGTTGTTGTGGGCGTCGATTTTGTCAATTTACTTGCCGTTACTAGTCTTATCTTGATTCGGCGGCATTGTGGGATGAAGCGGCCCGGACCGACCTTACACGTACTCTTACGTGAGACTGGTTCCACCGACTGACATGCACTAGTTGCATAAGGTGGCTAGCGGGTGTCTGTCTCTCCCACTTTAGTCGGATCGGGTTCGATGAAAAGGGTCCTTATGAAGGGTAAATAGAAATTGGCATATCACGTTGTGGTTTTCGCGTAGGTAAGAAACGTTCTTGCTAGAAACCTATAGCAGCCACGTAAAAACTTGCAACAACAATTAGAGGACATCTAACTTGTTTTTGCAGCATATGCCTTGTGATGTGATATGGCCAAAAGGATGTGATGAATGATATATGTGATGTATGAGATTGATCATGTTCTTGTAATAGGAATCACGACTTGCATGTCGATGAGTATGACAACCGGTAGGAGCCATAGGAGTTGTCTTAATTTATTTATGATCTGCATGTCAATATAAACGTCATATAACTACTTTACTTTATTGCTATAGCGTTAGCCATAGTAGTAGAAGTAATAGATGACGAGACAACTTCAAGAATACACGATGATGGAGATCATGGTGTCATGCCGGTGACAACGATGATCATGGAGCCCCGAAGATGGAGATCAAAAGGAGCAAAATGATATTGGCCATATCATGTCACTATTTGATTGCATGTGATGTTTATCATGTTTTACATCTTATTTGCTTAGAACAATGGTAGCTTAAATAAGATGATCCCTCACTAAAATTTCAAGAAAAGTGTTCCCCCTAACTATGCACCGTTGCGATGGTTCGTTGTTTCGAAGCACCACGTGATGATCGGGTGTGATAGATTCTAACGTTCGAATACAAGGGTGTAAGCTAGATTTACACACGCAATACACTTAGGTTGACTTGACGAGCCTAGCATGTACAAACATGGCCTCGGAACACGAAAGACTGAAAGGTCGAGCATGAGTCATATAGAAGATACGATCAACATGAAGATGTTCACCGATGTTGACTAGTCCGTCTCACGTGATGATCGGACACGGCCTAGTTGACTCGGATCATGTTTCACTTAGATGACTAGTGGGATGTCTATCTGAGTGGGAGTTCATTAAATAATTTGATTAGATGAACTCAATTATCATGAACATAGTCTAAATTGTCTTTGCAAATATGTTGTAGATAAATAACTCACGTTGTAGCTCCCTGTTTCAATACGTTCCTAGAGAAAGATTAAGTTGAAAGATATTGTAAGCAATGATGCGGACTAGGTCCGTAGTCCGAGGAGTGTCCTCACTGCTACACAGAAGGCTTACGTCTTTGATGCATCGCTCGATGTGCAAACCCCTACAACGTCGTCTGTGGATGTTGTGAACACCTGACAGACACGTCCTGATGACTACTTGATAGTTTAGTGCACCATACTTTACGGCTTAGAACCGGGATTCCAATGACGTTTTGAACGCCATAGAACATATGAGATGTTCCAAGAGCTGAAATTGGGATTTCAGGCTCATGCCCGTGTTGAGAGGTGTGAGACCTCTGACAAGTTCTTTTGCCAACAAGATGGAGGAGAATAGCTCAGCTAGTGAGCATGTGCTCAGAATGTCTGGGTGCTACAATCACTTAAATCAAGTGGAAGTTAAACTTCCAGATAAGATAGTGATTGATAGAGTTCTCTAGCCACTATCACTAAGCTACTAGATCTTCATGATGAACTATGACATGCAAGGGATGGAGTTGATCCCGGAGCTGTTCGCGGTGCTTAAGACCGCAAAAGGTAGAAATCAAGAAGGAGCATCAAGTGTTGATGATTTAACAAGACCACTGGTTTCAAGAAGGGCAAGGGCTAGAAGGGAAACTTCATATGGATGGCAAACAAGTTGCCGCTCTAGTGAAGGAACCCAAGGTTGAACCCAAACCCGAGACTGAGTGCTTCTATTGTAAGGGGAACGGTCACTGGTAGCGGAATTACCCAAATGCATGGTAGATAAGATGGCTGGCAACTTCAACAAAGTATATACGTGTTATTAATGTGTACCTCAATAGTACTCCTGGTAGCACCTGGGTATTGGATACCGGTTCAGTTGCTATTATTGGTGACTTGAAACAAAAGCTACGGACTAAACGGAGACTGGCTAAGGGCGAGGTGACGATGTGTGTTGGAAGTGTTTCCAAAGTTGATGAGATCACCATCGCACGCTCCATCTGCCTTCGGGATTAGTATTGAACCTAGATAAATGTTATCAGGTGTCTATGTTGAGCATGAATATGATTAGATCATGTTCATTGCAATACGGTCATTCATTTAAGTTAGAGAATAATGGTTATTCTGTTTACATGAATGATACCTTTCATGGTCATGCACCCTATGTGAATGGTTCATTGAATCTCGGTCGTGGTAATACACATGTTCACGCCAAAAGATGTAGAGTTAATAATGATAGTACCACTTTCTCGTGGCACTGCCGCTTAGGTCATATTGGCGTAAGATGCATGAAGAAACTCCATGTCGATGGATGTTTGGAGTCACTTGATTTTGAATCACTTGACACATGCGAGCCATGCCTCATGGGCAGGATGACTAAGACCCCGTTTTCAGGTACAATGAAACGGGTAAGTGACTTGTCGGAAATCATACATGCTGATGCGTGTGATCCAATGAGAATTGAAGCGTGCGGTGGATATCGCTATTTTCTCATCTTCACTGACGATTTGAGTAGATATAGGTATATTTACTCAATGAAGCACAAGTCTGATACGTTTGAAAATTTCAAGCAATTTTAGAGTGAAGTTAAGAATCATCATAACAAGAAGATCAAATTCCTATGATCTGATCAATGAGAATTTCTGAGTTATGAGTTTGGCAATCACTTAAGACATTGTGGAATTGTTTCACAGTTGAAGCCACCTGGAACACCACAGGGTAATGGTGTGTCCGGACGTCGTAATCGAACCTTATGAGATATGGTGCGATCTATGATGTCTCTTACCGATCTACCGCTATTGTTTTGAGGTTATGCATTAGAGACAGCTGCATTCACTTTAGATAGGACACCATATAAGTCCGTTGAGACAACGTCGTATGAACATTTGTTTGGCAAGAAACCAAAGTTGTCGTTTCTTAATGTTTGGGGCTGCGATGCTTAAGGCTTCAGCCGGAGAAGCTCGAACCCAAAGCGGACAAACACATCTTCATAGGATACCCAAAGGTGACAGTTGGGTATACCTTCAATCTCAGATCCGAGGGCAAATTGTTTGTCTCTAAGAATGGGTCCTTTCTCAAGAAGGAGTTTCTCTCGAAAGAATTGAGTGGGAGGAAGATAGAACTTGATGAGGTTGTCGAACCTTTATTTCAACCAGAGAGTGATGCAACACAGAAAGATGTTTTCTGTGGAGCCTACATCTGTTGAAGAGGAAGTTAATGATAGTGATCATGAAGCTTCGGATCAAGTTGCTATCGAACCTCATAGGTCGACAAGGATATGTACTACTCCTGAGTGGTACGGTAATCCTGTCTTAGATATCATGTTGTTAGACAACAATGAACCTACGAGCTATGGAGAAGCGATGGTGGGCCCATATTCCGACAAATGGTTAGAAGCCATGAAATCCGAGATAGGATCCATATATCAGAACAAAGTATGGACTTTGGTGGACTTGCCCGTTGATCGGCAAGCCATTGAGATAAATGGATCTTTAAGAAGAAGACGGACGTGGGCGGTATTGTTACCATCTATGAAGCTCGACTTGCGGGAAAGAGTCTTTTCACAAGTTCAAGGAGTTGACTATGATGAGAATTTCTCACCTGTAGCGATGCTTAAGTCCGTCGGAATCATGTTAGCATTAGCTGTATTTTTCGATTATGCAATCTTACAGATGGATGTCAAAACAAGTTTTCTTACCAGTTTTCATAAGAAAAGTTGTATGTGATACAATAAAAGGTTTTGTCGATCCTAAGGATGCTAAAAGGTATGCTGGCTCCAGCAATCCTTCTATGGACTAGAGCAAGCATCTCGGAGTCAGAATACATGCTTTGATAGAGTGATCAAAGTTTTTAGGTTTATAAAATGTTTGCTAGAAACTTGTATTTATAAGAAAGTGAGTGGGAGCACTACAACATTTCTGATAAGTATATGTGGATGACATATTGTAGATCCGAAATAATGTAGAATTTCTGGAAAGCATAAACGGTTGTTTGAAGAGTGTTTTTCAAAGGAAGACCTGGACAAAGCTGCTTACATATTGGGCATCAGGATCTATAGAAATAGATCAAGACGCCTGATGATACTTTCAAGGACGCTTACCTTGACATGTTTTTGAAAGAGTTCAAAATAGACCAGTCAAAGAAGGGGTTCTTACCTGAGTTGTAAGGTGTGAAGTTGAGTAAGACTCGAAGATTGACCACGACAGAAGAAAGAGGAAGGACGAAGGTCGTCCCCTATGCTTTTGTCATAGGCTCTATACGGTATGCCATGCTGAAGTACCGCCCCTGATGTGTGCCTTGCCACATGTCTGGCAAGAGGGTACAAAGGTGATCTAGGAGTGGATCACCAGATAGCAGTCAAAATTATCCTTAGAGGAATAAGGAAATGTTTCTCGGCTATGGAGGTGATAAAGAGTTCGACATAAAGAGTTACGTCGATGCAAGCTTAACACCTATCCAGATAGCTCTGAGTAGAGATACTGCATACGTATAATGGAGTAATAATTTGGAATAGCTCCAAGTGGAACGTGGTAGCAGCATCTACGATATAAAATTTTGCGAAATACATAGGGATCTGAATATGGCAAGACCCGTGTAACATCCCAAATTTTCAATTTAGAATGTTATACACTAGATCATCATGCATATCATATTTTTTTTATTTTGCATTTTGGTTGATCCTAGAAATTCTACGCAACTCAATGACCCATGGAGAGAGTTGGGGATTTCGTTATTTTCATATTTGAGTTCTCTCAAATTTTGAGAATAGCATCATTTGATTTTATTTATTTTATCATCAATTATTTTTATTACAAAAATATGAGAGAGGGAATGAAATGACTTTCCCAAAATAAAGAAATATTGAGGATTTAATAATAAAATCGAATAAGATTTTATTTCGGAGTTTTTCGGTGTTTTATTTGAATTTAGGAAAAAAGTGCGTTTTTCAAAATTGCATTTAGGGCCCAAATAAATGTTCACCTTGTGCGGCTTGATTTTAGAAGCCCGTGAAAATTTAATTCAGAATTTTTGGAGTCCGTCTAGTATTTCTTTTTATTTTTCTTCCGAGCGGAATAACTAAAAAAAAGAGAGAATTTTTTTTTCGGCGTTCGTAGTTTTTCTTTTTCTCGGATTAAATCCGCGATTTTTCTGATCGCGATTCCTGATCCGATTTTTGTTTTAGTTTAACTTTTCGCTCGTTTATCGGAATCAGGCGATTCAAGCGCCTAGAGTTTCGTCTCGAAACACTTTATCCGTTTAACCAACTTAAACAAGATTTTGCTACTATAAAATTTTCCCTAGATCCAAATTACTAGAACGAAGTTGTTTTCTTTCGCAGTTTGTTTTTCGTTGCTTCGTTCGATTTGATTCTTTTTGCCAACCGGAGTTCTTAAGTTGAACCTTCTGGTTAGATCTCGTATTTGAGTTTTACCTGTGCATTAGATGAGTACTTATTGTATGCTTGTTTGTTTGTCTGCGATAGAATACCCGGAGTGCGCCGCCTGTTACTTCGAATCGTTAGGTTTCACGGATCATCAGCAAGGCAAGTAACACTTTGATCATACCTTTCCTACTACCCAGTTTTATTGCATTAGATCAATCCTCACACATTGCATGATTAGGATGTAATTAAATTGTGGGATGGGAAGTAGATGAGGTAGTACCTATTACCTGTTTATATCAAACCTTTGGGAGTTACTTCTACGTTTGCTTATTATGCCATGCTATGCTAGTAGACGTGGATTGGGTGAGTGAAATCCATGACAGATGTGAGATTGTTAATTAATGGTTTATCTAAGGTGGCAACTTAAACACACATATGGGTGGATTGAGGCACCTAGGTATTCCAGGACTTGCCTGTTTTCTTTTGGACCGCCACCCAGGCTCAAAGGGATCATGAGACTATTCATACTAGAAACTTCCATGTGCAGCCATAGGCTATTATGGGCTCTAGCATAGTTGACTAAGTTGTGCGAACTCTTATAGTGGTAGACTAGCAAATGTAGGGGATGTAGGTGGTACGGTCTACCCATCGTAAGGTGCTAGCGCTTTTGAAAGACTATGTCTCGGTCATCCGTCTTCTCAAACACCCTGTAGTGTGAGAAAACAAACGAAGGCGATCGAGTCTTGTGGGGAAAAGTGCGCAAACCTCTGCAGAGTGTAATAAACTAATCATGGTTAGCCGTGTCCCCGGTTATGGACATCTTGAGTATCTAGTACTTAGATTTTCATGTGAATCTCAACATGTTACTCTAAATTAATTTTGTTGAGTTTTGTTAATGATGATGCTTAATTGGGATTGAGAATGCTGTCAACCATTCTCAATGTTTAACAACCACCATGATAGTAATTAAATTTTATTCCTTTGAAGTAGGGAAAAATTGTCTTTACGTAAAACTGTAACCATAGAGCTTTCCACCAGCCAAATATGCATATAGTATAGCTGTTCCATTCCATTACTCTCTATGTGTTACCTTGCCAGCATATTCCATGTGCTGACCCATTTTCGGGCTGCAACGTTAATGTTGCAGACTTTTCAGACGACGATTAAGGAGTTTTTAGGTCGTGGTCCTATACTCAGTGATGCCGTTGGAGTTGATGGACTCACTTATCTTCCAAGCCTTCCGCTGTTATCGTTATTAGATGGCCTTAAGCCATACTTATTGTAATAAGTTCTCTTTTGAGACACTCGATGTAATAAGTGTGTGATTGCTACTCTGCTATAAATCCTCCGAGTATTGTGTGGTGTCAGCATTACTGATCCAGGGATGACACCGAAGCACAAAGATCAGACTGTTTGAGGTCTGGTCGCTACAGAGATGGTATTAGAGCACACGCTGACTGTAGGACACGACCACTAAGCTAAAGACCTAGATCACTTTTCACTCTCTTCTCTTCTGACCTCTCATCCTTTCTACTCTTTAGGATGGTGGATGCAAGGAACAAGTTCACGCAACCGGATGAAGATACACCCTTTGGACGTCACTTGAAGGAAGTCACTAGATACCTGAACATAGGAGTACCAAGTTTCACAGGAACCTACAACGCCACTTTACCTGAAGAAGAGCGCTGGATGATTCAAGTTCAAGTTCCAGGAAGGACGTTCATGCCAGTCACTGAGCCCATAGAATTTTCTTTTGATGCACCAACTTGGAGTCTAGGAAAGAGCATGGCAGCTCACATCGCCATGGGACGCATTGGAGAAGTCTACCGCAAGGACCTCAAGGATACTATCTACCAGATTTGTGGGCGCCGAGATGAACACTGGGAGATGATCAGCACCAGGAAGGATAGATCAATTGCAGCTTTTATCCAGGAGCTAAACCAGCACATTCGACGACAGGAGAACCAGATGTGCGCCGACATGATAGATCTGGAGAAGGCTAAGACTAGAATCAAGGAACTGGAGGAAGAACTCAAGGCTACACGTGAAGATTATGAAGAGGAAATTGAAGTACTGGTGGAGAAGAATGATGACCTGATCAAGAAGATTGGAATATTTATGGGAGACCCTACGCCAGTAGATAAAGATGAAGAACCCAAGGAGATTAGCCCGGAAGACTACATCATCATCGACGGCACCGACTCGGAAGCAGATAGTAGCGATGATGACTATGTTGATGAAGCTGGAGCACATATCATGGAGTCAACGACCGTAGAATATTTCTAGTAGACCACCTCATCAGTAGTAGTAGTCCACCATGTAAATATAGTAGTCCGAGCACTTTTGCGATAGATAGATCGATTGTATGCCCTTGTTTGATTGATTGAAGTGAATTGTTTGCTTTGCCTCATGTGCATATGGGTAGTGTTTTCTCTTTAGACCCCCTCTATTCTTATATCTCATCTTTTCTAAACCCTCAGATGCCTCCGAGACGTGACCCCGGATTTTCCTTCCCACCGGAGCTCACCCAGTTGATCCAGCAGCAGAACACATTGATGCAATTGCTAGTCCAGAATCAGAATCAGGGGAACAACAAAAACAACCCACCACCACCACCACCTGTTGACCACTTAGCCTGTTTTCTTAGGCTGAATCCGTCGGTGTTTTCCAGTAGCACCGAGCCGATAGTAGCAGATGATTGGCTCCGCAAGACAGCTAGGGAGTTGACCACAGCAGGATGCACAGATGCGGAGAAGGTGAAGTTTGCCGCACATCAGTTAGAAGGACCCGCAGCATCATGGTGGGAGAATTTCACAGCCACTTTCCCAGTAGACACTGTCACATGGGACCAGTTTCAGCAGGCTTTTCATACTGCACACGTTTCAGCATGAGCTATGGCCATGAAGAAGCGTGAGTTTCGCAACTTGCGCCAAGGAGGAAGGACAGTTGGCCAGTATGTCGAGGAATTTAGTAAGTTAGCACGTTATGCCCTAGATGACGTCGCTACGGATGCAGCTAAGCAGGAGAAGTTTCTGGAAGGACTGAATGATGAGTTGAGCATGCAGTTGATGGTAGCAACCTTCAACAACTACCAGGAGTTGGTAGATTGTGCTCTTATGATTGAAGGGAAGCAGCAGCAAATTGAGAACCGCAAGAGGAAGTATGGACAAGGAAAGTACAATTCAGGAGCTCAGCAGAAGCCACGTTTTACCCCTAGACAGGGAGGACATTTTTAGCATACCCATGGAGGAGGTAGCACGCACAAACACAATGGCACCAAGAATGGAAATGGCAATGGAGGAAGCAACGGCCAAAACCGCACCAACCCCTCAACCCCAGCCAAGAAGGACCTAAGCCAAGTCACTTGCTTTAAGTGTTCGAAGATAGGACATTATGCCAATGAATGTCCTGAATTACAAAATGGAAATAGCAATGGAAGTTCTGGGAAGAAGCCGAACCCTTTCAACAGGGGACAAGTGAACCACATTAGCGTGGAGGAGGTTGAAGCTCAGCCCGATGCAGTAATAGGTAAGTTTTTGGTTAAGTTAGTTACTGCACTCATTCTTTTTGATACTGGCGCATCGCATTCATACATCTCAAGGGGATTTGTGGATAAGTATAACCTACCAACCCAAGCCCTTAGGTCACCCATGTTAGTAACCTCGCCCGGAGCAGAGTATGTGGCTAGTCTATGGTGTGATCGGTTACCATTAAGGATTGGTAACTATGTTTTTCCCTCAGACCTAATAGTATTGGAATCTCAAGGATTGGATGTGATATTAGGCATGGATTGGTTATCAAAGTATGGAGGGAATATTGAGTGTGCTAGTAAGTCAATTTTGCTTACCACCCCAGAAGGGAGAAGGATCAAGTATGTATCCCGGCATGTGCCAAAGAGGACTCAAGTAAATTGCCTAACAGGAGTTGTGCAGGAGGAAGTACCAGTGGTAAGGGATTTCCCTGATGTATTTCAAGAGGAGTTGCCAGGCATGCCACCGGATAGAGATATTGAGTTTTTGATTGAGCTATTGCCAGGCACAGGTCCAATATCAAAGAGACCATATAGGATGCCAGCAAAAGATTTGGTGGAAATTAAGAAGCAGATTAAGGAGTTACTGGATAAGGGATATATTCGCCCAAGTTTTTCGCCTTGGGGATCGCCAGTACTTCTAGTGGAGAAAAAGGATGGATCGTTAAGGATGGTTGTTGATAATCGAGGATTGAATGAAGTAACAATCAAGAACAAGTACCCACTACCAATGATCAACGATCTGTTTGATCGATTGCAAGGAGCTAAGGTATTTTCCAAGATCGATCTGCGATCAGGATACCACCAATTGAAGATTCGAGAACAGGATATTCCTAAGACAGCTTTTACCACCAGATATAGGCTGTATGAGTACACCGTTATGTCATTTGGTCTGACTAACGCACCTGCCTATTTTATGAACATGATGAACAAAGTGTTTATGGAGTTTTTGGATAAGTTCGTCGTAGTGTTCATTGATGATATCCTGGTTTATTCAAAGAATGAAGAGGAACATAAGGAGCATTTGCGTTTGGTACTTGGAAAGCTCAGAGAACATCAATTATATGCCAAGTTCAGCAAATGTGAGTTTGGGTTGAAGGAAGTAGGATTCCTCGGACACGTTATATCTGGAGAAGGAATAGTAGTAGATCCCGCTAAAGTTGAAACCGTGACCAAGTGGGAAGCCCCAACAACAGTTGGAGAGATCCGGAGTTTTCTTGGACTCGCATGATACTACCGGAGATTTATTGAGTATTTCTCAAAGTTTGCGAAGCCTATGACGGAGTTGTTGAAGAAAGATACCAAGTTCATATGGACAGAGGAATGTGAGGCTAGTTTCCAGGAGTTGAAGAAACGTTTGGTTACCTCACCAGTGTTGATTTTGCCAGACTAGACCAAGGATTATGAGGTGTATTGCGACGCTTCACGTCGAGGACTTGGAGAAGTGCTTATGCAGGAAGGGAGAGTTGTTTCATATGCTTCAAGACAACTGAAGCCTCATGAGTTGAATTATGCCACGCATGATTTGGAGTTAGCAGCCGTAGTGCATGCATTGAAGGCATGGAGACATTTCCTCATTGGAAATCATTGTGAAGTGTACACGGATCATAAGAGTTTGAAGTACATTTTCACATAGAAGGAGTTAAACCTCAGACAAAGGAGATGGTTGGAGCTTATCAAGGATTATGATATGAAAT
The DNA here is from genome assembly GCF_056163025.1 of Triticum urartu. Taxonomy (NCBI): domain Eukaryota; kingdom Viridiplantae; phylum Streptophyta; class Magnoliopsida; order Poales; family Poaceae; genus Triticum; species Triticum urartu. The sequence goes on along the minus strand of NC_141878.1, from coordinate 56,328,409 downwards.
TGCATTATCACCCCAGAAAGGCTAATGTAGTAGCTGACGCATTAAGCCGTAAGATCCATGTCAATACGTTAATGACGGGAGAAATACCCAAGGAGTTAGCAGATAATCTTTGTGAACTATGTTTGGAAATAGTTCCGAGAGGCTATGTAGAAGCATTGGAGATTTAGTCAACCTTGATGGATAAAATCAAGGAAGCTCAGAAAGCTGACAAAGAGATTGCCGCTATAAAGGAGAAGCTGAGCAAAGGAAAAGCTAAAGGATTCCGTGAGGATGAGCACGACACCCTATGGTTTGAAGACCGCGTTTATGTGCCCAATGACCCGGAGATCAGGAAGTTGATTTTGCAAGAGGCACACGACTCACCGTATTCAATTCACCCAGGAAATACCAAGATGTATTTGGATATGAAGGATATTTTCTGGTGGACCGGAATGAAGAAGGATATTGCGGAGTATGTAGCAGTTTGTGATGTATGCCAGAGAGTAAAGGCAGAGCATCAGAAGCCAGCAGGATTGTTACAACCATTGCCGATACCCGAATGGAAGTGGGATAAGCTAGGCATGGATTTTATCACGGGATTGCCCAGGACTCGTTCAGGCTATGACTCGATTTGGGTTGTAGTTGATCGATTGACGAAAGTAGCTCATTTCATCCCAGCAAAGACCACTTACACCAGTGCTAAGTTGGCAAAGATATACATGACCAGAATCGTATGTCCGCATGGAGTTCCAAGGAGTATCGTATCAGATAGAGGAACCCAGTTTACCTCAAAGTTCTGGAAGCAGTTGCACGAAACTTTGGGTACCAGGCTAGAATTCAGTACAGCTTTTCATCCACAGACAGATGGACAGACCGAGAGAGTCAATCAGATTTTGGAGGATATGCTGAGAGCTTGTGCACTAGATTACAGATCTAGTTGGGACGATAATTTTCCATATGCAGAGTTCTCTTACAACAATAGTTACCAAACCAGTTTAAAGATGGCCCCTTTCGAAGCCTTGCACGGAAGGAGGTGCAGGACACCGTTGTCGTGGGACAAAGTTGGAGACCGCCAGTTGTTTGGTTCTGACTTGATTAAAGAGTCTGAACAGAAGGTGAAGTTGATTCGCGATAGGCTCAAGGTAGCCCAGTCCAGGCAGAAAAGTTATGCAGATTCTAAATGCAAGGAGACAGTTTACGAAGTCGGAGACAGAGCTTATCTTCGAGTATCTCCACTTCAGGGAACAAAGCGTTTTGGAGTTAAAGGGAAGTTAGCACCACGATTTGTAGGACCATATCGAGTTTTGGAGCGTATGGGAGAAGTGGCCTACAAGTTGGAATTGCCCGAAGGATTGTCAGGAGTACATGATGTGTTCCACGTTTCTTAGTTAAAGAAATGTCACGCAGAGATGGCTGACATACCGTTGAGAGACACAGTGCCATTGGAAACTATTCAGTTGGATAACGATTTGACCTATGAGGAGAAACCAGTTAAGATTCTCGAGTTTGCCAGCCGAGTTACTCGCAGCAAGGTTATCAAGTTTTGCAAAGTTCAGTGGAGCCACCACACGAAGGATGAAGCCACCTGGGAGCGAGAGGAAGATTTGCTCAAGGACCACCCTCACCTATTTTCTAGCCAACCCGAATCTCGAGGGCGAGATTCATCTTAAGGGGGGTAGGTTTGTAACATCTCAAATTTTCAATTTGAAATGTTATACACTAGATCATCATGCATATCATATTTTTTTTATTTTGCATTTTGGTTGATCCTAGAAATTCTACGCAACTCAATGACCCACGGAGAGAGTTGGGGATTTCGTTATTTTCATATTTGAGTTCTCTCAAATTTTGAGAATAGGATCATTTGATTTTATTTATTTTATCATTAATTATTTCTATTACAAAAATATGAGAGAGGGAATAAAATGACTTTCCCAAAATAAAGAAATATTGAGGATTTCATAATAAAATCAAATAAGATTTTATTTCGGAGTTTTTCGGTGTTTTATTTGAATTTAGGAAAAAAGTGCGTTTTTCAAAATTGCATTTAGGGCCCAAATAAATGTTCACCTTGTGCGGCTTGATTTTAGAAGCCCGTGAAAATTTATTTCGGAATTTTTGGAGTCCGTTTAGTATTTATTTTTATTTTTCTTCTGAGCGGAATAATTAAAAAAACGAACCGACTTCGGGCCGTACCCGAGCGGGACACCGCCCGGGGGCAGCTTTTAAATAGCGCCGCCCCGAGCCGCCCCAGCCCATCAGCCCCGCCTCGATCCGCGCGCGCCGCCAGAGCCGCCGCCGACGATCCCGCCGCCCGAGGTTCGTCAGGCCTCGTTTTCCGTGCAGAAAAAAGAGAATTTTTTTTCGGCGTTCGTAGTTTTACTTTTTCTCGGATTAAATCCGCGATTTTTCTGATCGCGATTTCTGATCCGATTTTCGTTTTAGTTTAACTTTTCGCTCGTTTATCGGAATCAGGCGATTCAAGCGCCTAGATTTTCGTCTCGAAACTCTTTATCCGTTTAACCAACTTAAACAAGATTTTGCTACTATAAAATTTTCCCTAGATCCAGATTACTAGAACGAAGTTGTTTTCTTTCCCAGCTTGTTTTTCGTTGCTTCATTCGATTTGATTCTTTTTGCCAACCGGAGTTCTTAAGTTGAACCTTCTGGTTAGATCTATTATTTGAGTTTTACCTGTGCATTAGATCAGTACTTATTGTATGCTTGTTTGTTTGTCTGCGATAGAATACCCGGAGTGCGCCGCCTGTTACTTCGAATCATTAGGTTTCGCGGATCATCAGCAAGGCAAGTAACACTTTGATCATACCTTTCCTACTACCCAGTTTTATTGCATTAGATCAATCCTCACACATTGCATGATTAGGATGTAATTAAATTGTGGGATGGGAAGTAGATGAGGTAATACCTATTACCTGTTTATATCAAACCTTTGGGAGTTACTTCTACGTTTGCTTATTATGCCATGCTATGCTAGTAGACATGGATTGGGTGAGTGAAATCCATGACAGATGTGAGATTGTTAATTAATGGTTTATCTAAGGTGGCAACTTAAACACACATCTGGGTGGATTGAGGCACCTGGGTATTCCAGGACTTGCCTGTTTTCTTTTGGACCGCCACCTAGGCTCAAAGGGATCATGAGACTATTCATACTAGAAACTTCCATGTGCAGCCACAAGCTATTATGGGCTCTAGCATAGTTGACTAAGTTGTGCGAACTCTTACAGTGGTAGACTAGCTGATGTAGGGGATGTAGGTGGTACGGTCTACCCATCGTAAGGTGCTAGCGCTTCTAAAAGACTATGTCTCGGTCATCCGTCTTCTCAAACACCCTGTAGTGCGAGAAAACAAAGGGAGGCGATCGAGTCTTGTGGGGAAAAGTGCGCAAACCTCTGCAGAGTGTAATAAACTAATCATGGTTAGCCGTGTCCCCGGTTATGGACATCTTGAGTATCTAGTACTTGGATTTTCATGTGAATCTCAACATGTTACTCTAAATTAATTTTGTTGAGTTTTGTTAATGATGATGCTTAATTGGGATTGAGAATGCTGTCAACCATTCTCAATGTTTAACAACCACCATGATAGTAATTAAATTTTATTCCTATGAAGTAGGGAAAAATTGTCTTTACGTAAAACTGTAACCATAGAGCTTTCCACCAGCCAAATATGCATATAGTATAGCTGTTCCATTCCATTACTCTCTATGTGTTACCTTGCCAGCATATTCCATGTGCTGACCCGTTTTCGGGCTGCAACGTTAATATTGCAGACTTTTCAGACAACGATTAAGGAGTTTTTAGGTCGTGGTCCTATACTCAGTGATGCCGTTGGAGTTGATGGACTCACTTACCTTCCAAGCCTTCCGCTGTTATCGTTATTAGATGGCCTTAAGCCATACTTATTGTAATAAGTTCTCTTTTGAAACACTCGATGTAATAAGTGTGTGATTGCTACTCTGCTATAAATCCTCCGAGTACTGTGTGGTGTCAGCATTACTGATCCAGGGATGACACCGGAGCACAGAGATCATACTGTTTGAGGTCTGGTCGCTACAGAGATGGTATCAGAGCACACGCTGACTGTAGGACACGACCACTAAGCTAAAGACCTAGATCACTTTTCACTCTCTTCTCTTCTGACCTCTCATCCTTTCTACTCTTTAGGATGGCGGATGCAAGGAACAAGTTCACGCAACCGGATGAAGATACACCCTTTGGACGTCACTTGAAGGAAGTCACTAGATACCTGAACATAGGAGTACCAAGCTTCACAGGAACCTACAACGCCACTTTACCTGAAGAAGAGCGCTGGATGATTCAAGTTCAAGTTCCAGGAAGGACGTTAATGCCAGTCACTAAGCCCATAGAATTTTCTTTTGATGCACCAACTTGGAGTCTAGGAAAGAGCATGGCAGCTCACATCGCCATGGGACGCATTGGAGAAGTCTACCGGAAGGACCTCAAGGATACTATCTGTTGGGTTTCTTAGTAATTTCAAAAATTTTCCTACGCACACGCAAGATCATGTGATGCATAGCAACGAGAGGGGGAGTATGATCTACATACCTAGTAGATCGACAACGGAAGAGTTTGGTTGATGTAGTCGTACGTCTTCACGATCCGACCAATCAAGCACCGAAACTACGGCACCTCCGAGTGCTAGCACATGTTCAGCTCGATGACGATCCCCGGACTCCGATCTAGCAAAGTGTCAGGGAAGAGTTCTGTCAGCACGACGGCGTGGTGACGATCTTGATGCACTACTGCAGCAGGGCTTCGCCTAAACTCCGCTACAGTATTATCGAGGACTATGGTGGCTGGGGCGCCGCACACGGCTAAGGAAAAGATCACGTGGATCAACTTGTGTGTCTCTGGGGTGATCCTGCCTCCGTATATAAAGGACTAAAGGGGGGAGGCTGGCCGGCCAAGGAGGGCGCGCCAGGAGAGTCCTACTCCCTCTGGGAGTAGGATTCGCCCCCCCCAATCCTAGTTAGAATAGGATTCGCGGAGGGGGGAAAAGAGAGAGAGGGGCCGACCCCCTCTCCTTGTCCTATTCGGACCAAGGGAGGGGAGGGGCACGTCGCCCATGAAGGGCTGCCTCCTCTCTTTTCCACTAAGGCCCATCATGGCCCATTTAGCTCCCGGGGGGGGGGGGGTTCCGGTAACCTCCCGGTACTCCGGTAAAATCCCGATTTCACCCGGAACACTTCCGGTATCCAAACATAGGCTTCCAATATATCAATCTTTATGTCTCGACCATTTCGAGACTCCTCGTCATGTCCGTGATCACATCCGGGACTCCGAACAACCTTCGGTACATCAAAATGCATAAACTCATAATATAACAGTCATCGTAACCTTAAGCGTGCGGACCCTACGGGTTCGAGAACAATGTAGACATGACCGAGACACGTCTCCGGTCAATAACCAATAGCGGGACCTGGATGCCCATATTAGCTCCTACATATTCTACGAAGATCTTTATCGGTCAGACCGCATAACAACATACGTCGTTCCCTTTGTCATCGGTATGTTACTTGCCCGAGATTCGATCGTCGGTATTCCAATACCTAGTTCAATCTCATTGCTGGCAAGTCTCTTTACTCGTTCTGTAATACATCATCCCGCAACTAACTCATTTAGTTGCAATGCTTGCAAGGCTTAAGTGATGTGCATTACCGAGAGGGCCCAGAGATACCTCTCCGACAATCGGAGTGACAAATCCTAATCTCGAAATACGCCAACCCAACATGTACCTTTGGAGACACCTGTAATGCTCCTTTATAATCACCCAGTTACATTGTGACGTTTGGTAGCACCCAAAGTGTTCCTCCGGCAAACGGGAGTTGCATAATCTCATAGTCATAGGAACATGTATAAGTCATGAAGAAAGCAATAGCAACATACTAAACGATCGGGTCCTAAGCTAATGGAATGGGTCATGTCAATCAGATCATTCAACTAATGATGTGACCTCGGTAATCAAATAACAACTCTTTGTTCATGGTTAGGAAACATAACCATCTTTGATTAACGAGCTAGTCAAGTAGAGGCATACTAGTGACACTTTGTTTGTCTATGTATTCACACGTGTATTATGTTTCCGGTTAATACAATTCTAGCATGAATAATAAACATTTATCATGATTATAAGGAAATAAATAATAACTTTATTATTGCCTCTAGGGCATATTTCCTTCAGTCTCCCACTTGCACTAGAGTCAATAATCAAGATTACACAGTAATGATTCTAACACCCATGGAGCCTTGGTGCTGATCATGTTTTTCTCGTGGAAGAGTCTTAGTCAACGGGTCTGCAATATTCAGATCCGTATGTATCTTGCAAATCTCTATGTCTCCCACCTGGACTAGATCCCGGATGGAATTGAAGCGTCTTTTGATGTGCTTGGTTCTCTTGTGAAATCTGGATTCCTTTGCCAAGGCAATTGCACCAGTATTCTCACAAAAGATTTTCATTGGACCCGATGCACTAGGTATGACACCTAGATCGGATATGAACTCCTTCATCCAGACTCCTTCATTTGCTGCTTCCGAAGCAGCTATGTACTCCGCTTCACATGTAGATCCCGCTACAACGCTTTGTTTAGAACTGCACCAACTGACAGCTCCACCGTTTAATGTAAACACGTATCCGGTTTGCGATTTAGAATCGTCCGGATCAGTGTCAAAGCTTGCATCAACGTAACCTTTTACGATAAGCTCTTTGTCACCTCCATATACAAGAAGCATATCCTTAGTCCTTTTTAGGTATTTCAGGATGTTCTTGACCGCTGTCTAGTGATCCACTCCTGGATTACTTTGGTACCTCCCTGCTAGACTTATAGCAAGGCACAAATCAGGTCTGGTACACAGCATTGCATACATGATAGATCCTATGGCTGATGCATAGGGAACATCTTTCATATTCTCTCTATCTTCTGCATTGGTCGGGCATTGAGTCTTACTCAACTTCACACCTTGTAACACATGCAAGAACCCTTTCTTTGCTTGATCCATTTTGAACTTCTTCAAAACTTTGTCAAGGTATGTGGTTTGTGAAAGTCCAATTAAGCGTCTTGATCTATCTTTATAGATCTTAATGCCTAATATGTAAGCAGCTTCACCGAGGTCTTTCATTGAAAAACTTTTATTCAAGTATCCCTTTATGCTGTCCAGAAAGTCTACATCATTTCCAATTAGTAATATGTCATCCACATATAATATCAGAAATGCTACAGAGCTCCCACTCACTTTCTTGTAAATACAGGCTTCTCCAAAAGTCTGTATAAAACCAAATGCTTTGATCACACTATCAAAACATTTATTCCAACTCCGAGAGGCTTGCACCAGTCCATAAATGGATCGCTGGAGCTTGCACACTTTGTTAGCTCCCTTTGGATCGACAAAACCTTCTGGTTGCATCATATACAACTCTTCTTCCAGAAATCCATTCAGGAATGCAGTTTTGACATCCATCTGCCAAATTTCATAATCATAAAATGCGGCAATTGCTAACATGATTCGGACAGACTTAAGCATCGCTACGGGTGAGGTCTCATCGTAGTCAATCCCTTGAACTTGCCGAAAACCTTTTGCGACAAGTCGAGCTTTGTAGACAGTAATATTACCGTCAGCGTCAGTCTTCTTCTTGAAGATCCATTTATTCTCAATTGCTTGCCGATCATCGGGCAAGTCAACCAAAGTCCATACTTTGTTCTCATACATGGATCCCATCTCAGATTTCATGGCTTCAAGCCACTTTGCGGAATCTGGGCTCACCATCGCTTCTTCATAGTTCGTAGGTTCATCATGATCTAGTAGCATGACTTCCAGAACAGGATTACCGTACCACTCTGGCGCGGACCTTACTCTGGTTGATCTATGAGGTTCAGTAGTATCTTGTTCTGAAGTTTCATGATCATCATCATTAGCTTCCTCGCTAACTGGTGTAGGTGTCGCAGAAACAGTTTTCTGTGATGTACTACTTTCCAATAAGGGAGTAGGTACAGTTACCTCGTCAAGTTCTACTTTCCTCCCACTCACTTCTTTCGAGAGAAACTCCTTCTCCAGAAAGTTTCCGAATTTAGCAAAAAAAGTTTTGCCTTCGGATCTGTGATAGAAGGTGTATCCAATAGTTTCCTTTGGATATCCTATGAAGACACATTTCTCCGATTTGGGTTCGAGCTTATCAGGTTGAAGCTTTTTCACATAAGCATCACAGCCCCAAACCTTTAGAAACGACAACTTTGGTTTCTTGCCAAACCACAGTTCATAAGGCGTCGTCTCAACGGATTTTGATGGTGCCCTATTTAACGTGAATGCAGCTGTCTCTAGAGCGTATCCCCAAAACGATAGCGGTAAATCAGTAAGAGACATCATAGATCGCACCATATCTAGTAAAGTACGATTACGACGTTCGGACACACCATTACGCTGTGGTGTTCCGGGTGATGTGAGTTGCGAAACTATTCCACAATTTTTCAAATGTACACCAAAATCATAACTCAAATATTCTCCTCCACGATCAGATCGTAGAAACTTTATTTTCTTGTTACGATGATTTTCAACTTCACTCTGAAATTCTTTGAACTTTTCAAATGTTTCAGACTTATGTTTCATTAAGTAGATATACCCATATCTGCTTAAGTCATCTGTGAAGGTGAGAAAATAACGATATCCGCCACGAGCCTCAATATTCATCGGACCACATACATCTGTATGTATGATTTCCAACAAATCTGTTGCTCTCTCCATAGTACCGGAGAACGGTGTTTTGGTCATCTTGCCCATGAGGCACGGTTCGCAAGTACCAAGTGATTCATAATCAAGTGGTTCCAAAAGTCCATCAGTATGGAGTTTCTTCATGCGCTTTACACCGATATGACCTAAACGGCAGTGCCACAAATATGTTGCACTATCATTATCAACTCTGCATCTTTTGGCTTCAACATTATGAATATGTGTGTTACTACTATCGAGATTCAACAAGAATAGACCACTCTTCAAGGGTGCATGACCATAAAATATATTACTCATATAAATAGAACAACCATTATTCTCTGATTTAAATGAATAACCGTCTCGCATTAAACAAGATCCAGATATAATGTTCATGCTTAACGCTGGCACCAAATAACAATTATTTAGGTCTAATATTAATCTCGAAGGTAGATGTAGAGGTAGCGTGCCGACTGCGATCACATCGACTTTGGAACCGTTTCCCACGCGCATCGTCACCTCGTCCTTAGCCAATCTTCGCTTAATCCGTAGTCCCTGTTTCGAGTTGCAAATATTAGCAACAGAACCAGTATCAAATACCCAGGTGCTACTGCGAGCATTGGTAAGGTACACATCAATAACATGTATATCACATATACCTTTGTTCACCTTGCCATCCTTCTTATCCGCCAAATACTTGGGGCAGTTCCGCTTCCAGTGACCAGTCTGCTTGCAGTAGAAGCACTCAGTTTCAGGCTTAGGTCCAGACTTGGGTTTCTTCTCTTGAGCAGCAACTTGCTTGCCGTTCTTCTTGAAGTTCCCTTTCTTCTTCCCTTTGCCCTTTTTCTTGAAACTAGTGGTCTTATTGACCATCAACACTTGATGCTCCTTCTGGATTTCTACCTCCGCAGCTTTCAGCATTGCGAAGAGCTCGGGAATAGTCTTGTTCATCCCTTGCATATTATAGTTCATCACGAAGCTCTTGTAGCTTGGTGGCAGTGATTGGAGAATTCTGTCAATGACGCAATCATCTGGAAGATTAACTCCCAATTGAATCAAGTGATTATTATACCCAGACATTTTGAGTATATGCTCACTGACAGAACTGTTCTCCTCCATCTTGCAGCTATAGAACTTATTGGAGACTTCATATCTCTCAATCCGGGCATTTGCTTGAAATTTAACTTCAACTCCTGGAACATCTCATATGCTCCATGACGTTCAAAACGTCGTTGAAGTCCCGATTCTAAGCCGTAAAGCATGGCACACTGAACTATCGAGTAGTCATCAGCTTTGCTCTGCCAGACGTTCATAACATCCGGCGTTGCTCCTGCAGCAGGCCTGGCACCCAGCGGTGCTTCCAGGACATAATTCTTCTGTGCAGCAATGAGGATAATCCTCAAGTTACGGACCCAGTCCGTGTAATTGCTACCATCATCTTTCAACTTTGCTTTCTCAAGGAACGCATTAAAATTCAACGGAACAACAGCACGAGCCATCTATCTACAAAAAAGCATAAACGAGCAAGATACTTATCAGGTACTAAGTTTCATGATAAATTTAAGTTCGGTTAATTTACTTAAAGAACTCCCACTTAGATAGACATCCCTCTAATCCTCTAAGTGATTACGTGATCCAAATCAACTAAACCATGTCCGATCATCACTTGAGATGGAGTAGTTTCATTGGTGAACATCATTATGTTGATCATATCTACTATATGATTCACGCTCGACCTTTCGGTCTCCGTGTTCCGAGGCCATATCTGTATATGCTTGGCTCGTCAAGTATAACCTGAGTATTCCGCGTGTGCAACTGTTTTGCACCCGTTGTATTTGAACGTAGAACCTATCACACCCGATCATCACGTGGTGTCTCAGCACGAAGAACTTTCGCAACGGTGCATACTCAAGGAGAACACTTCTTGATAATTTAGTGAGAGATCATCTTATAATGCTACCGTCAATCAAAGCAAGATAAGATGCATAAAAGATAAACATCACATGCAATCAATATAAGTGATATGATATGGCCATCATCATCTTGTGCTTGTGATCTCCATCTCCGAAGCACCGTCGTGATCACCATCATCACCGGCGTGACACCTTGATCTCCATCGTAGCATCGTTGTCGTCTCGCCAAGCTTGTGCTTCCACGACTATCGCTACCGTTTAGTGATAAAGTAAAGCATTACATCGCGATTGCATTGCATACAATAAAGCGACAACCATATGGCTCCTGCCGGTTGCCGATAACTCGGTTACAAAACATGATCATCTCATACAATAAAATTCAGCATCATGCCTTGACCATATCACATCACAACATGCCCTGCAAAAACAAGTTAGACGTCCTCTACTTTGTTGTTGCAAGTTTTACGTGGCTGCTACGGGCTTAAGCAAGAACCAATCTCACCTACGCATCAAAACCACAACGATAGTTTGTCAATTTGACTCCGTTTTAACCTTTGCAAGGACCAGGCGTAGCCACACTTGGTTCAACTAAAGTTGGAGAAACTGTCACCCACAAGACACCTCTGTGCAAAGCACGTCGGGAGAACCGGTCTCGCGTAAGCGTACGCGTAATGTCGGTCTGGGCCACTTCATCCAACAATACCGCCGAACCAAAGTATGACATGCTGGTAGGCAGTATGACTTATATCGCCCACAACTCACTTGTGTTCTACTCGTGCATATTACATCAACATATAAAACCTAGGCTCGGATGCCACTGTTGGGTTTCGTAGTAATTTCAAAAAATTTCCTACGCACACGCAAGATCATGTGATGCATAGCAACGAGAGGGGGAGTATGATCTACATACCTATTAGATCGACAACGGAAGCGTTTGGTTGATGTAGTCGTACGTCTTCACGATCCGACCGATCAAGCACCGAAACTACGGCACCTCCGAGTTCTAGCACACGTTCAGCTCGATGACGATCCCCGGACTCCGATCCAGCAAAGTGTCGGGGAAGAGTTCCGTCAGCACGACGGCGTGGTGACGATCTTGATGCACTACAGCAGCAGGGCTTCGCCTAAACTCCGCTACAGTATTATCGAGGACTATGGTGGCTGGGGCACCGCACACGGCTAAGGAAAAGATCACGTGGATCAACTTGTGTGTCTCTGGGGTGCTCCTGCCTCCGTATATAAAGGACTAAAGGGGGGAGGCTGGCCGGCCAAGGAGGGCGCGCCAGGAGAGTCCTACTCCCTCTGGGAGTAGGATTCCCCCCCCCCCCCCAATCCTAGTTGGAATAGGATTCGCGGAGGGGGGAAAAGAGAGAGAGGGGCTAGCCCCCTCTCCTTGTCCTATTCGGACCAAGGGAGGGGAGGGGCACGCGGCCCATGTAGGGCTGCCTCCTCTCTTTTCCACTAAGGCCCATCATGGCCCATTTAGCTCCCGGGGGGGTTACTTTAACCTCCCGGTACTCCGGTAATATCCCGATTTCACCCGGAACACTTCCGGTATCCAAACATAGGCTTCCAATATATCAATCTTTATGTCTCGACCATTTCGAGACTCCTCGTCATGTCCGTGATCACATCCAGGACTCCGAACAACCTTCGGTACATCAAAATGCATAAACTCATAATATAACAGTCATCGTAACCTTAAGCGTGCGGACCCTACGGGTTCGAGAACAATGTAAACATGACCGAGACACGTCTCCGGTCAATAACCAATAGCGGGACCTGGATGCCCATATTGGCTCCTACATATTCTACGAAGAACTTTATCGGTCAGACCGCATAACAACATACGTCGTTCCCTTTGTCATCGGTATGTTACTTGCCCGAGATTCGATCGTCGGTATTCCAATACCTAGTTCAATCTCGTTGCCGGCAAGTCTCTTTACTCGTTCTGTAATACATCATCCCGCAACTAACTCATTTAGTTGCAATGCTTGCAAGGCTTAAGTGATGTGCATTACCGAGAGGGCCCAGAGATACCTCTCCGACAATCGGAGTGACAAATCCTAATCTCGAAATATGCCAACCCAACATGTACCTTTGGAGACACCTGTAATGCTCCTTTATAATCACCCAGTTACGTTGTGACGTTTGGTAGCACCCAAAGTGTTCCTCCGGCAAACGGGAGTTGCATAATCTCATAGTCATAGGAACATGTATAAGTCATGAAGAAAGCAATAGCAACATACTAAAGGATCGGGTGCTAAGCTAATGGAATGGGTCATGTCAATCAGATCATTCAACTAATGATGTGACCTCGGTAATCAAATAACAACTCTTTGTTCATGGTTAGGAAACATAACCATCTTTGATTAACGAGCTAGTCAAGTAGAGGCATACTAGTGACACTTTGTTTGTCTATGTATTCACACGTGTATTATGTTTCCGGTTAATACAATTCTAGCATGAATAATAAACATTTATCATGATTATAAGGAAATAAATAATAACTTTATTATTGCCTCTAGGGCATATTTCCTTCACTATCTACCAGATTTGTGGGCGCCGAGATGAACACTGGGAGATGATCAGCACCAGGAAGGATAGATCAATTGCAGCTTTTATCCAGGAGCTAAACCAGCACATTCGACGACAGGAGAACCAGATGTGCGCCGACATGATAGATCTGAAGAAGGCTAAGACTAGAATCAAGGAACTGGAGGAAGAACTCAAGGCTACACGTGAAGATTATGAAGAGGAAATTGAAGTACTGGTGGAGAAGAATGACGACCTGATCAAGAAGATTGGAATATTTATGGGAGACCCTACGCCAGTAGATAAAGACGAAGAACCCAAGGAGATTAGCCCGGAAGACTACATCATCATCGACGGCACCGACTCGGAAGCAGATAGTAGCGATGATGACTATGTTGATGAAGCTGGAGCACATATCATGGAGTCAACGACCGTAGAATATTTCTAGTAGACCACCTCATCAGTAGTAGTAGTCCACCATGTAAATATAGTAGTCCGAGCACTTTTGCGATAGATAGATCGATTGTATGCCCTTGTTTGATTGATTGAAGTGAATTGTTTGCTTTGCCTCATGTGCATATGGGTAGTGTTTTCTCTTTAGACCCCCTCTATTCTTATATCTCATCTTTTCTAAACCCTCAGATGCCTCCGAGACGTGACCCCGGATTTGCCTTCCCACCGGAGCTCACCCAGTTGATCCAGCAGCAGAACACATTGATGCAATTGCTAGTCCAGAATCAGAATCAGGGGAACAACAAGAACAACCCACCACCACCACCACCTATTGACCACTTAGCCTGTTTTCTTAGGCTGAATCCGTCGGTGTTTTCCAGTAGCACCGAGCTGATAGTAGCAGATGATTGGCTCCGCAAGACAGCTAGGGAGTTGACCACAGCAGGATGCACAGATGCGGAGAAGGTGAAGTTTGTCGCACATCAGTTAGAAGGACCCGCAGCATCATGGTGGGAGAATTTCACAGCCACTTTCCCAGTAGACACTGTCACATGGGACCAGTTTCAGCAGGCTTTTCATACTGCACACGTTTCAGCATGAGCTATGGCCATGAAGAAGCGTGAGTTTCGCAACTTGTGCCAAGGAGGAAGGACAGTTGGCCAGTATGTCGAGGAATTTAGTAAGTTAGCACGTTATGCCCTAGATGAAGTCGCTACGGATGCAGCTAAGCAGGAGAAGTTTCTGGAAGGACTGAATGATGAGTTGAGCATGCAGTTGATGGTAGCAACCTTCAACAACTACCATGAGTTGGTAGATCATGCTCTTATGATTGAAGGGAAGCAGCAGCAAATTGAGAATCGCAAGAGGAAGTATGGACAAGGAAAGTACAATTCAGGAGCTCAGCAGAAGCCACGTTTTACCCCTAGACAGGGAGGACATTTTCAGCATACCCATGGAGGAGGTAGCACGCATAATCACAATGGCACCAAGAATGGAAATGGCAATGGAGGAAGCAACGGCCAGAACCGCACCAACCCCTCAACCCCAGCCAAGAAGGACCTAAGCTAAGTCACTTGCTTTAAGTGTTCGAAGATAGGACATTATGCCAATGAATGTCCTGAATTACAAAATGGAAATAGCAATGGAAGTTTTGGGAAGAAGCCAAACCCTTTCAACAGGGGACAAGTGAACCACGTTAGCGTGGAGGAGGTTGAAGCTTAGCCCGATGCAGTAATAGGTAAGTTTTTGGTTAAGTCAGTTACTGCACTCGTTCTTTTTGATACTGGCGCATCGCATTCATACATCTCAAGGGGATTTGTGGATAAGTATAACCTACCAACCCAAGCCCTTAGGTCACCCATGTTAGTAACCTCGCCCGGAGCAGAGTATGTGGCTAGTCTATGGTGTGATCGGTTACCATTAAGGATTGGTAACTATGTTTTTCCCTCAGACCTAATAGTATTGGAATCTCAAGGATTGGATGTGATATTAGGCATGGATTGGTTATCAAAGTATGAAGGGAATATTGAGTGTGCTAGTAAGTCAATTTTGCTTACCACCCCAGAAGGGAGAAGGATCAAGTATGTATCCCGGCATGTGCCAAAGAGGACTCAAGTAAATTGCCTAACAGGAGTTGTGCAGGAGGAAGTACCAGTGGTAAGGGATTTCCCTGATGTATTTCCATAGGAGTTGCCAGGCATGCCATCGGGTAGAGATATTGAGTTTTTGATTGAGCTATTGCCAAGCACAGGTCCAATATCAAAGAGACCATATAGGATGCCAGCAAAAGATTTGGTGGAAATTAAGAAGCAGATTAAGGAGTTATCGGAATCAGGCGATTCAAGCGCCTAGAGTTTTGTCTCGGAACCCTTTATCCGTTTAACCAACTTAAACAAGATTTTGCTACTATAAAATTTGCCCTAGATCCAGATTACTAGAACGAAGTTGTTTTCTTTCGCAGTTTGTTTTTCGTTGCTTCGTTCGATTTGATTCTTTTTGCCAACCGGAGTTCTTAAGTTGAACCTTCTGGTTAGATCTCGTATTTGAGTTTTACCTGTGCATTAGATGAGTACTTATTGTATGCTTGTTTGTTTGTCTGCGA
Organism: Triticum urartu; assembly: GCF_056163025.1. Lineage (NCBI taxonomy): Eukaryota > Viridiplantae > Streptophyta > Magnoliopsida > Poales > Poaceae > Triticum > Triticum urartu. Next base: position 56,312,687 of record NC_141878.1, on the reverse strand, counting down.
TAGAATACCCGGAGTGCGCCGCCTGTTACTTCGAATCGTTAGGTTTCGCGGATCATCAGCAAGGCAAGTAACACTTTGATCATACCTTTCCTACTACCCAGTTTTATTGCATTAGATCAATCCTCACACATTGCATGATTAGGATGTAATTAAATTGTGGGATGGGAAGTAGATGAGGTAGTACCTATTACCTGTTTATATCAAACCTTTGGGAGTTACTTCTACGTTTGCTTATTATGCCATGCTATGCTAGTAGACGTGGATTGGGTGAGTGAAATCCATGACAGATGTGGGATTGTTAATTAATGGTTTATCTAAGGTGGCAACTTAAACACACATCTGGGTGGATTGAGGCACCTGGGTATTCCAGGACTTTCCTGTTTTCTTTTGGACCGCCACCCAGGCTCAAAGGGATCATGAGACTATTCATACTAGAAACTTCCGTGTGCAGGCACAAGCTATTATGGGCTCTAGCATAGTTGAGTAAGTTGTGCGAACTCTTACAGTGGTAGACTAGCAGATGTAGGGGATGTAGGTGGTACGGTCTACCCATCGTAAGGTGCTAGCGCTTCTGAAAGACTATGTCTCGGTCATCCGTCTTCTCAAACACCCTGTAGTGCGAGAAAACAAACGGAGGTGATCGAGTCTTGTGGGGAAAAGTGCGCAAACCTCTGCAGAGTGTAATAAACTAATCATGATTAGCCGTGTCCCCGGTTATGGACATCTTGAGTATTTAGTACTTGGATTTTCATGTGAATCTCAACATGTTACTCTAAATTAATTTTGTTGGGTTTTGTTAATGATGATGCTTAATTGGGATTGAGAATGCTGTCAACCATTCTCAATGTTTAACAACCACCATGATAGTAATTAAATTTTATTCCTTTGAAGTAGGGAAAAATTGGCTTTATGCAAAACTGTAACCATAGAGCTTTCCACCAGCCAAATATGCATATAGTATAGCTGTTCCATTCCATTACTCTCTATGTGTTACCTTGCCAGCATATTCCATGTGCTGACCCGTTTTCGGGCTGCAACGTTAATGTTGCAGACTTATCAAACGACGATTAAGGAGTTTTTAGGTCGTGGTCCTATACTCAGTGATGTCGTTGGAGTTGATGGACTCACTTATCTTCCAAGCCTTCCGCTGTTATCGTTATTAGATGGCCTTAAGCCATACTTATTGTAATAAGTTCTCTTTTGAGACACTCGATGTAATAAGTGTGTGATTGCTACTCTGCTATAAATCCTCCGAGTACTATGTGGTGTCAGCATTACTGATCCAGGGATGACACCGGAGCACAGAGATCAGACTATTTGAGGTCTGGTCGCTACAACTCGTTGACTACAACCTCTCTCACAAGCATAACATGATCAAACCCAGAACTCATTGAGTATTAATCACATAGTGATGTGAACTAGATTAGTGACTCTAGTAAGCTCTTTGGATGTTGGTCACATGGCGATGTGACCTGTGAGTGTTAATCACATGGCGATGTGAACTAGATTATTGACTCTAGTGCAAGTGGGAGACTGTTGGAAATATGCCCTAGAGGCAATAATAAATTGGTTATTATTATATTTCCTTGTTCATGATAATCGTTTATTATCCATGCTAGAATTGTATTGATAGGAAACTCAGATACATGTGTGGATACATAGACAACACCATGTCCCTAGTAAGCCTCTAGTTGACTAGCTCGTTGATCAATAGATGGTTACGGTTTCCTAACCATGGACATTGGATGTCGTTGATAACGGGATCACATCATTAGGAGAATGATGTGATGGACAAGACCCAATCCTAAGCCTAGCACAAGATCGTGTAGTTCGTTTTCTAAAGCTTTTCTAATGTCAAGTATCATTTCCTTAGACCATGAGATTGTGCAACTCCCGGATACCGTAGGAGTGCTTTGGGTGCGCCAAACGTCACAACGTAACTGGGTGGCTATAAAGGTACACTACATGTATCTCCGAAAGTGTCTGTTGGGTTGGCACGAATCGAGACTGGGATTTGTCACTCCGTGTAAACGGAGAGGTATCTCTGGGCCCACTCGGTAGGACATCATCATAATGTGCACAATGTGAACAAGGAGTTGATCACGGGATGATGTGTTACGGAACGAGTAAAGAGACTTGCCGGTAACGAGATTGAACAAGGTATCGGATACCGACGATCGAATCTCGGGCAAGTACAATACCGCTGGACAAAGGGAATTGTATACGGGATTGATTGAATCCTCGACATCGTGGTTCATCCGATGAGATCATCGTGGAACATGTGGGATCCAACATGGATATCCAGATCCCGCTGTTGGTTATTGGCCGGAGAGTTGTTTCGGTCATGTCTGCATGGTTCCCGAACCCGTAGGGTCTACACACTTAAGGTTCGGTGACGCTAGAGTTGTTATGGGAAATAGTATGTGGTTACCGAAGGTTGTTCGGAGTCCCGGATGAGATCCCGGACATGACGAGTAGCTCCGGAATGGTCCGGAGGTGAAGATCGGTATATTGGACGAAGGGTATTGGAGTCCGGAATTGTTCCGGGGTACCAGGTGATGACCAGCATGTCCGAAAGGGGTTTTGGAGGCCCCGGCAAGCGTTGGGGGGCCTTATGGGCCAAGGGGAGAGGGCACATCAGCCCACTAAGGGGCTAAGCGCCCCTCCCACCCCATCTCACGTAACCAGGAGAGGTGGGGGCGCCACCCCTAGGGCAGCCACCCCTCCCGTCTTGGGGGGCAAGTTTCCTAGGGGGTGCGGGCGCCCAAACCCATCTAGGGTTTCCCCTGTGGCCGCCGCCCCTCCCCTAGGGAACCCTAGGGCGCCCCCTCCTCCCTTTCCCCTATATATAGTGAGGGAGAGAGAGGGCAGCCGCACCCTTCCCCTGGCGCAGCCCTCTTCCTCCTCCAACACCTCATCCTCCTCCGTAGTGCTTGACGAAGCCCTTCCGGAGAACCACGAGCTCCATCACCACCACGCCGTCGTGCTGTCGGAGTTTTCCCTCAACTTCTTCTCCTCTCACCTTGCTGGATCAAGAAGGAGGAGACGTCTCCTACCGTACGTGTGTTGAACGCGGAGGTGCCGTCAGTTCGGCGCTAGGATCATCGGTGATTTGGATCACGACGAGTACGACTCCATCAACCCCGTTCACTTGAACGCTTCCGCTTAGCGATCTACAAGGATATGTAGGTGCACTCTCCTTCCCTCGTTGCTAGATTACTCCATAGATTGATCTTGGTGATGCGTAGAAATTTTTGAATTTCTGCTACGATCCCCAATAGTGTCTTCACGGCTGCTTGAATATTCTTGTGCAAGCCCTTGATGTAATGGTGGATGAAGCACTTGGTGCTCAGGCTGGGGTTGAGATGTAGCACATGGTGTAGACACTCCCAAAACATCGCCGTATACGCAGCCACTGTGCCCATCTGTGTCAGCTCTAGCAGTGAGCGCATGCGCGGGTCGAACTCACTCTCAGGCATTTCGTCGAACATGTGGTAGACAGGAACTGGAGTGGTGACTGCAGGACTAGTCGGAAGGAACGGGGGCAAGTCCGTCACCAGCCGCGCATATGAGGTGGAGCCTTGGTGAGGGTGGAGCGGTAACACTGCTGCTGGTGAACACGGCAGGTCCGGCATGGGCGAGCCTGCCTGGGACGTTGCGGAGGCCGTCGTGGTGTCGCGCGCCTTGCGGACGCCGTCAGGCGCTTTGCGGGTAGGATGGATTTGCTTTTGTAGATCATGGTGGATTTGCTCGTTGAAGGCGCGCTGCGCTCCCAGGCGCTTGTCGTCGGTGGCTTTAGTCTCATCCAACTTGCTGAGGAGGGACTCGAGCAACACCTTCAGTCCGCCGGTGTTCGCGGCCATGCCGGAGAGAACATGGTTGTCTGGGCAGATGGTTGGGTCGGTGCTGTCGTGGCTGTTGCCGAGGATCGAACCCCACGGTGGATTTCGAGCGGCCTCTCGAAAGAAGCCGCACCGGACGCGACGGATGTTACCGATCGAGCGGACGAACAAATCACGGGGCAGCGAAAATTTTGGATGGATCAACCTTGCTCCAATTACCAAATTATCACGACCCGATCGTTAGATGGATCGAGGATGCACAAATTAGCTCAGTATTTGGATCGATTTGGGATAATTTAGGAGAATTGGGGGTGAGGAATCACAGAAGGGGATGAGGACCAGAAGCACACGAGATGAGATTCAGAACATTTATTCATTCCTTCGCTGCCTCCTCCTGTGCTCCCCCTGCTGTATATGTAGCCTTGCCTCCATGTGACTTCCATGTGGGACCAACCTCCAAGAGATGGCCCACCATCCAGCTGTGCTTACCAACGCATAGGTCGGGCATGACACGCACATGCATATGTTTCTTGCCGAAGCCTCGAAGGTTCTCGTGCGCGTGTGCTCCTTTCCTCTTGGACCTTCTCCAAAAATAAATAAAATAAAAATCAAGAAATCTGCATGTGCCGCTTCAGTCGGAGGTGCATGTTGCCGCGACCCGCATCACACGCCTGAGCCAGCCTGTCCGCACATGGACCGCACTGGCCCACCAGCTTGGACCGGCCCACCCGCGCGCCGCAGCCTTGGCTGACCTACGCACACACGGCGCGCCAGCGCACCGCTTCTCCTGCGGTGGCGAAAATTACTGTTTTGACCCTCCCTTAATTTGATTTTAGTTAAACACTTTTTCAGGATTTCACCCTCTTTGGTGACGCTATTCATGGCCGCGTTTTGTGTTGCACGTGACACGCCACAGTTCGGATTAGGGTCAAACCGCGCTAATCTTTGACTGAAGGATAAAAAAAATGATGCTGGCCTTTATACAATACCAAGGAGAGAAGATAGTTTGGAGGTAATTAAGAAAAAAAATCATTGTACTCACCCCCAATGTTATTAATCCAACTTCTTTGTGGCAATTTAGACCCATTCACTTGTGTAATGTGGTTTATAAGGGGGTGTCCAAGGTGCTTGCTAATAGGCTCAAAGTCTTATTACTAGAGATCATCTTTGTGGAGCAGTCTTCTTTTGTCTTGGGCAGATTAATATTAATTATATTTATGATAATTTTTGAGTGCTTACACTTCATGAAGATTAATAAAGCAAAGAAGAACATGAGTTATGCGTAGAAAATTGATATGATGAAAGTATATGATCGTTTGGATTGCTATCATGGGGAAACCGATGTTCTGTATGGATTTCATTGCTGGTGTATGTCTTTTGGGTATATTTAGGGCATATCTAGATGTGTCTTAGTTATTGCACATAATGACTCAATGAAACATAAAAAGAAAAAAAAATACCCGCATGAATCCTCCCCTAAAATCAATGGCATAGAATTTAAATATGCAATACTTATGACACATCTAGATATGTTTTAGCTAAAAGATGTATTTTCTAATCTCTCCGTCCCATAATAGGTGTCTCAACCGGTATAAAGTTGAGACACCTATTTTGAAACGGAGGGAGTAGTTCTGAGTGGTGATCAGCTTGAGAATTTTAAACCAAATAGAGAAATCGGTCAGGATCCAATGTATTTGTATCATTTGCTACTAAGAGACTATCATGTTTGTTGAAAGACTCTGTAATTGTACAAACAAAAACACAAGCAGTCAAGACATTGAGTTGATAACTAAACCATAACTGTACGTACGACCAGCTGGTCAATTATTTATTTACCCAAGTAGTACAAGCCTCACTTTATTCTCGCTTGCAAGTTTGCAACAACACATCGAAATCAAATCGACGGTGATGCATGCAACAGCGTGGCTTGTGAAAGTATAACTCCGATCAGGCGTAGTACTTGATGTAGCTACTGTAGTCGCTCTGCTTGTCGAAGTATCGGTCCCAGAGCATGACCCCGCCGTAGTTGTCCTTCTTCTGCACCACCGGCGTGATGCCGTAGTAGACGTTCTTGGGGTGTATCCACTGGTACGACTTCTCGTCGGCGGTGAGCCCGATGAAGAACCGGGTGGCCGGGTACGCCGCCGTCCACCTGTCCCACGCCTCCTCCCACGCCCCGTACTGGTTGCACGCCTTGTCGCTCTCCTCGTAGATCCTCACGTGCACGCGCTCCAAGATCCCCGTCGCCAGCGCCCGCCCCACGTGCGCCGCCGGCGGGTACCCGCACCGGACCGTCGCCGTCAGGTGCAGCGGCTTCCCCGGGCCGCCGCGGATGTTGTGCTTCGCCAGCTCCAGCGCCAGCACGTCGTAGCGGTCCGCCGGCGTGCCGTGCTCCAGGAAGAGGTCGACGCCGTCGAGCCACGCGTCGCCAAAGGGGCGGGGCACGCCAGGCTTGGACCCGCCCAAGTAGGAGTTCCAGAGGTGGTCGAAGAGGTCGAGCGCGGAGCGGTTGGACGGGAGCGAGTAGCCGGTGCCGTAGCCGCCAACGGAGAGGGAGACGGGGACGCCCTTGGACTGGCAGTGCTTGATGTCGGCGCCGACGGCGGAGAGGTCGTGGCCGGAGAGGTCGAGGTGGTACTTTCCTTTGGCGCCAAAGACGTCGAGGAAAGACATGGTGACCATGGTGTACATGCCGGAGTCGCAGGCCTCGCGCAGGGACCCCTCGGCCTTGTTCCGGCCCCAGAACACCGTCACCTGGCCGGTCTTCCCCGCCGCCAAGCCCGGCGCCGCCAGGGATAGCGCCGTGACGACGGAGAGAAGGGCCAGGAGGCAGGCTGCTGGCCTCCCGGGTGCGAGCGGCGCCATTGTTGGTTTCTTCTACTCGTAGGCGTAGCTAGCTTTAGTATTTGCCTTTGCTTGTTTGGATGAAGAGTTGTTTAGCTCGAATGCGATATATATAGATGGATTTTGGAGGCAAATTAAATATAGAGAGGTAGATCGAGACGTGGAGCGCAGCTCGTTAGGCAGCTATAGCTGAGTGGAGCACCATTTTAGCTAGCTATGGTTGACTTGAGTTGGGCAAGCAAGAGTAACATTTCAGGTTGCTTTTGGTTGCTCCCTTCCGGGCGGCGTGCCGCACGCAGGAGTGAATCCTAAGGGCATTTCTAACTCCCCTAAAAGTTAAGGGACTAAAAGGCTTAGTGGAGTATAAATACTCCACTAAGTTTTGACCGGACCTAACCGATCTCTTTGTTTGAGAAAAGTAAAAATCTCTGTCTTGATTGATGGTTACAGACGCTATTTATACCATCTGTAGAGAGACACGAGCGAAGGAAGGCTTCGGTTTCAGAGGGCACAAATGAGAGACGTCTGTGCGGGACAAACCGCATGACGGTTTGGACATGGGGAGATTCCTCCCTAATTACATATGTTGTAATTATAATCACAACACTCCCCCTAATCTAGGCTTGACCATGTAGAATCATCTTTTGATTGTCCGGGTAGTGCTATCATCTCAAAAGGATTCTCCTTCAAAAAATTCTTCATGAAATCTTTGATAAAAACCTGAAACATAAACTCACAAAGAGATAGCATAATGTGATGTCTTGAACAAGGATATTTCAAAAAGAGACTCCCCCTGACACCTGCAAGTTTTAAGTCGTCACATACCAATTCCATGATCATATTGTTGGAATGTAGAAATTGGTGAAGACTTGGTAAATAAATCAGTAAGATTGCCACATGATTTAACTTGCAAGATGTTTATTTCCCCGCTTTTCTGAAGATTGTGTGTGTGTGGGGGGGGGGGGGACTTAGGAGAAATATGGTACTAATATTACTGTTTATGTATCATGTTTGCATCTGCGCAACACAGGCCACATTATCCTCATAGATAATGGTGGTGACTCTATCGAACCAATTCCACATGATTGTTGTTTATGGTTTATCATTCTGCAAAGCCATAAATATTCACATGATGCTTCAAATAATGAAATTATTTCAGAATGATTGGTAGATGTTCCCACCAGAGTATGTTTTGAAAACTTTCATGATATAGCAGTACCACCATGTAGGAACACAAAGCCGGTCTGTGATATGACATTATGGGGATCAGACAAATAGCACCGAAGGTACGACACCTCCGCGATCTGCACATGTTCAGCTCGGTGACGTCCCACGAACTCTAGATCCAGCTGAGGTCGAGGAAGAGTTTCGTCAGCATGACATCGTGATGACGGTGATGATGAAGTTACTGACACAGGGCTTCGCCTAAGCTCTACGACGATATGACCGAGGTGGATGTTGGTGTCAAAACCGGCGGATCTCGGGTAGGGGGTCCCAAACTGTGCGTCTAAGGTCGATGGTAACAGGAGACAGGGGACATGATGTTTACCCAGGTCCGGGCCCTCTCTATGGAGGTAATACCCTACGTCCTGCTTGATTGATCTTGATGAATACGAGTATTACAAGAGTTGATCTACCACGAGATCGTAATGGCTAAACCCTAGACGTCTAGTCTGGCTATGATTATGAGGATTTGGGGTATCTACGGACCTAGCCCTCCAGTTTATATAGACACGGGAGGGATCTAGGGTTACACAAGGTCGGTTACAGAGAAAGGAATCTACATAGTTGGCCGCCAAGCTTGCCTTCCATGCCAAGGAAAGTCTCATCCGGACACGGGTGCAGTCTTCGGTCTTCATATCTTCACAACCCATCAGTCTGGCCCATGGCTAACAGGCCGGGCGCCCGAGGACCCCTTAGTCCAGGACTCCCTCAGTAGCCCCCGAACCAATCTTCAATGGCGAGGTGTTCGGTGCATAGATTGTCTTCGGCATTGCAAGGCGGGTTCCTCCACCAATGACTTCCAAGTAGTGTATTCGGCCTTCCATTCAATGCATGTACCCTTCGGCTTCTGTGTATCAACAACTTCAGCGTCCACGTGTCGAGTGGATGCGAGAGGTCAGGGCGTTTTTGCACATAACACCCCGGCCGTGCGAGGGACAATGTCTATTTAACGAGGCTGGATCCTAGATCCATTCAACCATCTCGCAGAGAAAATCCCGTAGGTTGCCAGGAAAGAACATGTCTAGCGTTCCCAGCTCCTCCTCCCGTCCCTGCGGCCTAGATAGAGGCGAGTGGGAGAGGTGCTCCGTATCCCACGGTCAGCTAGTGAAGCTGCAAACGCAGGGGTTTCTCCCCCTGCAGATCTGGTCCCTGTCCGAGCAGGGTTGACCTCCCTTGACGGCAAAACCCAGGTAGAGGATTTCCCCAATCCATCCGGGGGAGCAAGTGTGTTTCGTCCCCTATCTGCTAAGGGGCGTAGGATTTCCAATTCATCCATTCCTCCGAGGGGTTCTAGAATATTATGGCCTCCAGCTGCATAACTTTACTCCAGCCTCCATCGTGTACATTGCGGGTTATGTCGCTTTATGCGAACTATTCCTGGGTTGTGAGGCCCATTTTGAACTGTGGAGAAAGTTATTCTGCCTTGTCCCGCGTAACCATGAGGGATCGATATTTGAAGTGGGCGGAGCCGAAATATGGCGCATTGCCGAGACCGGATACCTATCCGGCATGCCAAAGAAGGCGTCTGAAGAGTGGACTTCCGAGTGGTTCTACATCAAGGACGTCGTACTCCCAGACCCAGCCCGGAGGGGTCTTCCTGAGTTCACAAGTGTTCCCTTGAAGAAACGTCACAGTTGGCGCCCTCGGAGCCTCGAGGAGGAAGATAGTGCGGAGGTTCGCCAACTCTTGAGCAAGATAAGGACGCTCGCCCAGTCCGATACACGATGGTTGAAGTAATGGTGACCTCCATAGTGTGGGGAGTCCAGCCAGTCCAATACAGAGGACTTCCCATGTGGCACTATAATGGGGAAGATGACACTTCCCGCCGCGGCAGGAAAGGTCCAGACACCCCTGTCGCCCTGGCCAAAATATTGGCCGAACTGTTCAAAGGGGAGGAAGAGGAGTTCCTGCACATCAAGCACATGGAAGGATATTCCATGTATAGTCCTCCTAGCTGGGTAAGTTCCCAACTCCTCTGCTCTACTCATTCTACTCCCTGAGCTATGTTCAACGAACACTAACCCATCCATTTACAACAGCATTGGCGAAAGATTTCTGAGGGGCTTTACAGCCTTGCCCCGCAGCCCGAGGGTCAAAATCGGTACCTCGACCCCGGATTCGAAGAGGATCCGGATATATTCGTGGTGCTCGCGAACGGGGTGTTTTACCAAACGAGCTATGACGGCACAGAAGTGACCATCATCGTTGATTATCCCGGTCTTCTCCCCGCTTCACACGTAAGTAATCCGGAGATATTTCATCCAAAAAAGTTTTCTCATACTGCCTCACCCACCGTACTGTCATGTGCTCAAAAGGGGAGGTGCTCGGCACGTCATGCTGCCCCAGGGGCATCTTCGAAGAGAGTGGCCCCCACGCCGGGCAAGCCTTTGAAGAGGAAGGCTAACAAAGATACGGTCGAGCCTTCATCAAAGAGGTATGGATTTGCAAATATGCACCTTGGCAGTCACATCCAACTTTGACCTTTATGTTTATCATGTATCAGGAAAAAAGTGTGCCGGACTATAACCAGGGGTCCGGCTGGTCATACTTCACACAGCCAGGATCCAGATCCTGCCGTAAAGACGGGGGCTGATGTGGGGGTAACACCGGACTGTCCCCATCCGAGGATTCGGAGGATGTATCCATCACTAACTCGGAAGTGGAGAGCGCCATGAATCATCGATGTCGTAGGGCCGTTTTACAAGACCCTGGCTTTTCAGAAGAGGCATTTAACACCTTCAGCTTCGCTGATGCATACATCCGAGCTGCTCGCGATGGGCTTAACAGAGCCACAAGGCATCATTTAAAAGATGTGCGGGTAAGTTTACTTTGTCTGACTATGATAACCATATGCCAGTAGCCCCCGATACTTGAAGCAGTTGGTACAACTGATTTAAGTATCATTGTATAACCAGGTTCTTACGGAGAAGAACGACCTGTTAGCCCAAGAGCTAGAAAAGTGTCGGACGCAGCTAACTGCTGCCCGTGCCAAACTGGAGAAATCCAAGAAGGCGTCTCCTGGTAATGTTCCCCTCCATTGAGAAAACAAAATGGTATACCAATAATGTTAAACACGGTTGCTTACCTCCTACCAGGATCACTAGGTCAACTGCAAGAACAACTGAAAGCTGCCCAGGACGGAGAACGAGAAGCCAAGAAGCTGCTAGCCGTGAGCAAGCGTGTGCTCAGAAAAGTTGTGCTAGAGAAGAACAAGCTCCAGAATTTGAATACCCGATTGGGCGAGGATCTGAAAGATGTACGGGCCCAACTGGACGACTCCGTGAAGGAGAATAAAAGGTTGCGTGGTGGCATGTTCAGTATGTGGCCGACTTTACTTTATAATAGTCCAGAGATACCAGGAACTGACAGAGTTATATCCATGAGATGTCCGGATTCTAAGGCGATCTGCTACAAGTGTTGTCGCGTATTCATGAGCAAGCTCGGTAGGTGATGTGAAGCGTTGCCAAAGCTTTGTGGCCAACTGCCTCCCTCCAGGAAAGATGGAGGAGCTCCTAGAGCTATTCAAGGGGGTGCGCCGGCGCTTCCGATTGTGGAAAATATCGGCCTGCCGGGATGGGGCTCAAGAAGCCTGGGCCATGGTGAAGACACGATACACCAAGCTTGACCCGAATCATATGGCTCGGGTCGGACCTTTAGGGTCAGACGGGAAGGAAGTTCCCGTTAATTGGTGTATGACCAAGTAGCAGTAGCTGCCAAATATTCCCAGCAGGATTGTAAGTTAGATAGCCTGCTGGAGGGTATAGAGGAGGAAATTTTTGAGTCGAAATGACTGTGTATCTTTCAGTCTAGCTGAATTGTAAAATGATTGTCATGGCAGACCTTTTCGCTTTGCCGTCTGGACCCAAAGGCGCGGAGTGTTTCCGAATACCCGTGCGGTCGAATAGACTGGGGTATGCATGGAAACCAGGCGTAGGGATCATAGTTGCTTGAATAGACAAGTTGTATCCGGCTAGTTATGTTATATTACATTATGTAAGAAACATCTTCCAGAGAGAATAGTTCCGTTAAGGGTCCTTTCCCCGGGTGTGCATGCGTTAGAGCGCATGTCCGAACTGTGATTGAAAAAATCGTAGTATATATATATATATATATATATATATATATATATATATATCTTCTGGGGGTTCGCAAATGGAGTGAATGCAAAAAAAATCTTTAATTCACTGACCGAATATTCCCTTAAGAACACTAGCTTTCGGCTTCACACAGTCTGAGGTACACATTCGGATGACCCGACAGTAACAATCGCAGAGGTGCTCCCTTTATGCCCTAGCCGAACTAACGGGAACGTAGGCATAAGCACAGGAGCTAGACAACCTAGCTTGGCCAAAACTTAAGTCATATCGATGCATATAATGGCGAAGAAAAGGTACATATGGGCAAAACGCATATGTGATGAGCTTGATGCCCGGAGAGTAATAGCAAGCTTCTGTACAAGAAGCCCCCAGGCATAATGGACGTACATATTTGAAGGCATATGTGTGCGTCCGAGGTGCAGGGGCTAACCGCACGAAAGCTTTAAGGCTAAAGAGAAAAACTAAAAGAGAGAGAAAGAAAGAAAAAAAGTATTATGGAATAGCAGGGAGAAGGAGACGAACAAAGAGTTCGGCGCTTAGGCATAGAATCTTCGGAGTCTGGCCGCGTTCCAGGGGTTCGGATCAAGGCGATTGTCTGACGCATCACGCAGGCGGTACACTCCTCTGGTGAGGACTTCGTCAATGATGAAGGGACCCTCCCATTTGGGCTTGAGTTTGTCCTTTTTCTTCTCCGGCAAGCGTAGAACAAGTTCGCCAACATTATAAGTCTTAGCCCGTACTTCTCCCCTTTGATATCTGCGGGCCTATTGTTGATAAAATGTGGAACGGGCTTTTCCGACGTCACGCTCCTCCTCCAGGGCGTCTAGGCTGTCCTGCCAATCAAGCTCGGCCTCTCTCCCTTCGTACATGCGCACCCAAGGTGAGTCATGTATAATGTCGCAGGCTAGCACAACCTCTGCGCCATACACCATGAAAAAAGGCGTGTATCCGGTAGTTCGGTTGGCGTGGTCCGCAGCCCCCAGAGTACAGAGTCAAGCTCCTCGACCCAGTGCGTGTCTGATTCGTTGAAAGACCGCACCAGCCTGGGTTTGATGCCGCTCATTATAAGAATGTTGGCCCGTTCAACTTGACCGTTTGTCTGCGGATGATAAACAGAGGCGTAATCGAGCTTGATGCCCAGATTAGTGCACCAGGTTTTGACTTCGTCGGCTGTGAAATTAGATCCGTTATCAGTGATGATGCTGTGTGGGACACCATAATGATGTACGACGCCGGATATAAATTCTATCACCGGCCCGGACTCGGCCGTTTTAATTGGTTTGGCCTCTATCCACTTAGTGAATTTATCCACCATGACCAGCAGATATTTTTTCTTATGGCTTCCTCCTTTAAGGGGTCCAACCATGTCCAGTCCCCAGACCGCAAAAGGCCAAGTGATGGGGATTGTTTGTAGGGCAGTGGGGGCATGTGGCTTTGATTGGCTAAGAGTTGGCATCCGACGCAATGTTGGACAAGGTCCTGTGCATCTGCTCGGGCCGTCGGCCAATAAAACCCTATACGGAAGGCCTTGCTAACAAGGGCCCGAGCTGCGGCGTGGTGCCCGCCGAGACCGGCATGAATCTCAGCCAGGAGCTACCGCCCCTCCTCGGAGCTGCATCTTTGAAGGACTCCGGTAATGCTTTTCTTATAGAGTTCTCCGTCGTGAACCTTGTAGGCCTTCGAACGCCAGACAATGCGGCGGGCCTCATTTTGATCCTCAGGAAGTTCCTTCCTATTAAGGTAGGCCAAGAAGGGTTTGGTCCATGGGGCAATGACTGCCATAATGAGATGGTTCGATGGTGTTATTTCAGTGGCTGAGCCCCCGATGATATCGGTGTGTTCGGAATCTGGGGTTGTCTTCGGATCCGGACTAGTGTTGCTGCTTTCCCCCTGCCACACCACGGATGGCTTGAAAAGCCTTTCCAGAAAGATGTTAGTTGGGACTGGGTCGTGCTTGGCGCCTATACGAGCAAGAACGTCCGCCGCTTGATTACTTTCTCGGGCCATATGATGAAACTCGAGTCCCTCGAACCGAGACGACATTTGTAGGGCGGTATTACTATAAGCCGCCATTTTCGGATCTTTGGCATCGAAGTCTCCATTTATTTGAGATATTGCAAGGTTTGAGTCCCCGCGCACTTCCAGGCACTGTATGCCCATGGAGACGGCCATCCGGAGACCATGCAATAAAGCCTCGTATTCGGCTGCATCATTGGAGTCTGTGTATAGTATTTGGAGTACATACTGAACGACGTCTCCCGTGGGGGACATCAAAACGACGCCCGCTCCCAGCCCTGCCAACATTTTGGAGCCATCAAGTACATAACCTAGTTGGAATATGTGACGTACTCTATAGGGAGTTTGGCCTCTGTCCATTCGGCGACGAAGTCAGCCAGTACTTGGGATTTAATAGATCGACGTGGTTTGTATGTAATATCAAATGGAAGGAGCTCAATGGCCCATTTGGCAATCCGGCCCGTGGCATTGCGGTTGTTTATTATGTCATTGAGTGGTACTTCAGAAGCCACCGTGATCGAACACTCCTGGAAGTAGGGTCGTAGCTTTCGGGATGCCATGAAGACCGCGTATGTTATCTTTTGATAATGGGGGTACCGGGATTTGCATGGTGTAAGGACAGTGGATACATAGTATAGTGGCTTCTGAAGCGGGAATTTATGTCCGTCCTGTTCTCGTTCAACGACGAGCACGACGCTCACCACTTGATGTGTTGCCGATATGTATAGCAGCATGGGTTCACCGAAGTTTGGCGTGGCAAGGATTGGGTTGCTCGCTAGGAGTGTTTTTATTTCTTCCAGTCCGGTTGTTGCCGCGTCCGTATACTCGAAGTGATCGGTTTGCCATAGAAGGCGATAGAGTGGCAGTGCCTTTTCTCCCAATCTGGAGATAAAGCGGCTTAGAGCTGCCACGCAACCCGCGAGTTTTTGGACTTGTTTAAGGTCTGTTGGCATAGCCAACTGTGACAGATCTTGGATATTGGTTGGATTTGCTTCAATTCCTCTATTGGAGACGATGAAACCCAGCAGCTTTCCTGTGGGGACGCCAAAAACACATTTTTCTGGATTGAGCTTAATGTCATATGTGCAGAGCTTGTCAAATGTGAGGCGTACACTAGTAGAAAACGGGCCATTAGCACCGGTTTGCAAGGGCCTTTAGTGCCGGTTATGGAACCGGCACTAACGTTTCGGCACTAAAGGCCCCCCCCTTTAGTACCGGTTCAGCACGAACCGGTGCTAAAGGGGAACCACGTGGCACGAGCCAGCTCCGGGGGCCGGGAGCCCTTTAGTACCGGTTGGTAACACCAACCGGTACTAAATGGTTGTGGGTTTTTGTTTTATTTTGTATTTTTCAATTAAATTTGTGTTATCAATTTAATTTAGGATTGTTTTACGTTATAATGAGTTGTAGTCGTCATCATCATCATCATCATCATCATCGCATATTAATAAATAAATAAACTCTAGCTAGCTAAAAATCATCGTAGTCGTCTAATTACCACTATTTAATCATCATAGTCATTACCGCGCTAGCTATCTAATCATCATCAACGCTGGCTAGCTTAAAGAGGAAACATTCACTTTGTAACAGAAGCAAAGATATCATCAAGTTCAACATAATCGTCACCAAGATCGAAGTTCAGGACACGGACATGAGACAAGTACTAATTAAGAGCATGAACTAGTAGCTACTGATCCTGCTGCTCCCTCTCAGGTAGAATAGCATAGAACATGTATAGCTCTCCTGATTCATCATACTGGAGCATGCAGATGAATCTGTCTCCTAATCTTGGGTTGCGCTTCACCTTACTGCCCCCTAGTACTTCTCTGCGATCGTTAACAATTTTGCTCCAATCTTTCACTATTAAGCATTCTTCGCTTTCAGAAATCCTGAATGCACTCATGTGCAATGTAGGAAATCTTGGTCGTAAGCTAACCATTGGCATGCGACCTTTTGTCTCGATCCACTGAGGCACAACTGTCATCGGAAGTCCCTGTTGAACAACATCGTATAGTAATTAATATACTAAGCAATGAAAGTTTAGCTTCAAAAATAATGTATGCAAAAGATGCACTAATTAAGGACAAATATTTAAAATCTTACCATCTTTTGATTATAGATGTGACCGTAGTTCAATACGATCACCATTGGTCGCACGTTTTGAGTACTAACATTTCTAAGTTTAGGAAAAAAATTGTCTTGACAGTATTAAGATCCTCAAGCCATGAAACATAATGACTTATCTCCTCGCAGTTTAGTTGAGCCCCGGGGCAGTAGTAGGTCCTGTCTACCAAGCGCCGGACATGTTTGCTTGAACCGAAATAAGCTGACAATACAAATTAGTTGTCAACTATTTTTGAATAAACTGTATGAAAGACATAAACATATGCATGCATGGTTGAGAAAAACTCACCAAATGATAGAACTGGAGGCGTTTGCACATCGACCCAGATGTCTATATTACCTTCAATATCATCTTCCGGACGAATATCAAAGGTGATAACCATATCAGGCTTAAATGCATAAGCCTTGCATAGTGCTTGCCAAGTTTTGTATTCAAAATGGGTGTATGTGTCTCCATTATATAATTTGACGTTGAAAGTATACCCATGCTCCGTCTTCAAGTAAACACTCTTTACCTCCATATCATCTATAGCACTAAAACCTATCTTATCCAAGACAAAAATTCTTGCATGGCAGGGGATGCGCTATAGTAGAATAGTGAAAATTTAAAATTATAAGTTGAAGCAAATGAAGCATAAGTTTTGCATTCAAATAATAATTGACAAAGTGACTTACTGTATCAACTTCGAATGTCTCATCCAGCTTGATGCTGAAGCGCCTACCATCAACAAGGAAATTTTGGTTGCACAGGCCGCGCTGGTCTTCACAGTGTTCGCACAAAATAAAATCTTTTTCGTCGTCAGATGACATTTCCTATATTCATATAGGTGAAACATTAAACACCTATATCTAGCCAAATATATATTCATCTAACATTTGACATTAATATATCTAACTATATATTCAATTGACATTACTATATATTTAACTTTTCTATCTAATTCATCTAACATTCGACATTAATCTAACATTTATATAAACTCAAAATATATAAAAAATTAAATAAACAGAAAAACTCATTAACAAATAATATTTTAATTAGATCATCAAATCTCAGATACCTAAATTTTTCTTACTAAAAATAAACTAGTTATATTAATTATTGAACTAGTTCAAATCTCATATACCTAAATTTTTCTTACTAAAAATAAACTAGTTATATTAATTATTGAACTAGTTCAAATCTCATATACCTAAATTTTTCTTACTAAAAATAAACTAGTTATATTAATTATTGAACTAGTTCAAATCTCATATACCTAAATTTTTCTTACTAAAAATAAACTAGTAATATTAATTATTGAACTAGTTCAAATCTCATATACCTAAATTTTCTTACTAAAAATAAAATAGTTATATTAATTATTGAACTAGTTCAAATCTCATATACCTAAATTTTCTTACTAAAAATAAACTAGTTATATTAATTATTGAACTAGTTCAAATCTCATATACCTAAATTTTCTTACTAAAAATAAACTAGTTATATTAATTATTCAACTAGTTCTAATCTCTAGTTCGACATTTTTTCTATCTAGCTAATTCATCTAACATTCGACATTAATCTAACATTCAATCATCTAATTAACTTTTCTGAAAAACAGAAAATAAGAAAAAAAATGTGTGTGTATGTGTGTGTATACGTATATGTGTGTACGTATGTGTGTATGTGTGTGTATGCGTGTGTGGTATATGCATGTGTGTGTGTGCATGCGCGCCGCCCCGTACGTACGAGCGGGGGCGCGCGCCAGCGTACAGGGCGGGGGCGCCGGTGTTCGGGGTGGCGGCGGGGACGGACGGCGGCGCACGGCGTTCGGGGCGGACGGCGCGCGGCCGGGTACGCGCGAGGAGAGAGCGAGATACGTACGGACGGCGGCGCGGGACGACGACGGGACCGCGTCGCGGGACGACGACGGACGGCGGCGCGCGGCGTTCGGGGCGGCGGCGGGGACGACGACGACGACGACGGGCGACGGGCGCGACGACGGGAGCGGCGCGTGAGAGGTTGACGAAAGAAGTGGGGAGATGTAACTGAAATTTCATAAGTGCTGTATATATAGGGTGAGCCTTTAGTACCGGTTGGAGCCACCAACTGGTACTAAAGGCCTACTTTGGCCAGGCAAAGAGGCGGGAAGAGCAGGCCTTTAGTACCGGTTGGTGGTTCCAACCGGTACTAAAGGGGGGGCCTTTAGTACCGGTTGGAGCCACCAACCGGTACTAAAGGCCTTGCGCTGCCACCCCAAAGTTTAGTCGCACCTCGCCCGGCGAAGGGCAGCCGCACTGGTTTATAAACCCAACCGCGGCTACCTCTTCGAACTCCTCTATATAGCAGGCTTCTGGGCCTAATTAATTAGGGCACGCTGCTTTGTGGGTCTGCTGGCCCTTCTGGGCCTGCATTTGCACACCCTAGGTCTGGTAGACCCATAGGGCAGTGTGCCAACAAATTTGCTATATAGTTTTTTCTTTTCTGCATTACTTATTTTCTTTTATTTATTTTTGAGTAGTTTTTATATAGTTTTTTCTTTTCTGCATTATTTATTTTCTTCTATTTATTTTTGAGTAATTTTTTTGTATGGTTTTTTATTTTCTGCATTATTTATTTTTGTATAGTCCGAAACCCTGATACTCGGAAAGAGTTTGTCCAATTTGTACACGAAGTGCGTCCAGTTTTTGCCGTGACCCTCTCTACTCTTTCGCGCATGCTATGCGGGTGATATGATGATACCATGCCAAGTTTCAACATTTTCAGGATTCATTTTGTAGTGATTTTCAATTTCACGGTCATTTAGCTCTCTAAACAATTAGGTAAATGACCGAAAAACAACAAATGATGTCAGAACATGTTCGAAATTGATGACGTCGCTTTAAATGCTGCAAGGCTTGAAGCTAATCAACATGTAGGTGAGCATTGCAACTCTTCGTCATTGTCTGTGCACTCACGGCTTATAAACCGCTCATACTGCCTCTCTCTTGGCGAAGATCACAAGATATTTTGGTTAAATTGCATTACTTGTAAGTCCAGTTAACATGGATGCTTATGATGCAAGAGCAACAGCAAAAGTGAAAATTTGGCACAAATAGGTAGTTGTGTAACTAAAATAGGTAGGAGGAGAGATAGCTCTTATGTCACAAAAAAGAAGTTGTATCAAACCTTTTATGTCGGATCTAGAACAAACCAATCGGTATCGCCATCATACAGCCCAACCGTGGCTCGTGATGCATATATATGCATATCAAATGCACGGTTGGACGTATGATGGCGAATCCGAATGATTTGTATTCATTCGATGAACTGGTAGATGTATGCAGTCGATGAACTGGTAGATGTATGTAGTCGATGAACTGAAAGACTTATGCAGGGAAGGCGAGAGGTGGGCTAGCTATATATAGGGTCGTCTGGCTCACAAAGTGATTGTGGTAGTTTCGATCCAACGACTCACATGAGCTAGGAAGAAACACACCCTTGATCCAACGACTCGCAAGAGCTAGAAAGAAACACACGATCCGTGTGATTCTTCCTGATTGGTGGGATGCACATTAGTACCCACTCCGGACTCCGAAACCCTGATACTCGGAAAGAGTTTGTCCAGTTTGTACACGAAGTGCGTCCAGTTTTTGCCGTGACCCTCTCTACTCTTTCGCGCATGCTATGCGAGTGATATGATGATACCATGCCAAGTTTCAACATTTTTCAGGATTCATTTTGTAGTGATTTTCAATTTCACGGTCATTTAGCTCTCTAAACAATTAGGTAAATGACCGAAAAACAACAAATGATGTCAGAACATGTTGGAAATTGATGACGTCGCTTTAAATGCTGCATACTGAACACAAAAGAAGTCCAGAGTTCAAATAAGTTATTAAAAATAAAAAAGAGGTGCAATGCTGGTTAATTTGCTTCAAGCCGTTCGGAATAGTGTAGACTGCACTGCACATAGCTCAGTGCAATCTATGCTATTCCGCAAGGCTTGAAGCTAATCAACATGTAGATGAGCATTGCAACTCTTCATCATTGTTTGTGCACTCACGACTTATAAACCGCTCATACTGCCTCTCTCTTGGCGAGATGGGACTAAAAACAGCTTGCCATAAACTCATTAGTACCGGTTTGTGGTAAGAACCGGCACTAAATGGTGATGGTGGGGCCATAGCCTGACCGCAGGCTGATGCAGCCTCTTTAGTACCGGTTCGTGGCATGAACCGGTACTAAAGGTTCGCCAAGAACCGGTACTATTGATCGCCGCCACGAACCGGCACTAATGTACACATTAGTGCCGGCTCTAATTCAAACCGGCACTAATGTGCTTCACGTTTGACCCTTTTTCTACTAGTGGTAGGTCATATATTAGTGTTTCGACGTGCCTTGTCTTGATTACGACGTCGTCCACATAGGCTTCAACTGTCTTTCCGATTTGTTTCGCCGGGCATGTTTGGATCATGCGTTGGTAGGTGGCGCCAACGTTCTTGAGCCCGAAGGGCATGGTGTTGAAGAAGAATGGCCCATATGGGGTGATGAATGTTGTTGCAGCTTGGTCGGACTCCTTCATTTTGAGTTGATGGTATCCGGAATATGCGTTGAGGAAACACAGTGAGTCGTGTCCTGCGGTAGCATCAATGATTTGATCAATGCGGGGGAGGGGAAAGGGATCCTTAGGGCAAGCCTTATTGAGGTCTTTAAAATCGACGCATAGGCGCCAGGATTTATCCTTCTTTGGTACCATCACCAGGTTTGCCAGCCAGTCCGGATGTTTTATTTCTCTGATGAATCCGGTCTTGATTAGCTTGCCTAGCTCCTCTCCCATTGTTTGACGTTTGGGTTCGAAAAAGCGCCGCAGTGTTTGTTTGACCGGTTTGTATCCCTTTAATATGTTGAGGCTGTGTTCGGCCAGTTTGCGCGGTATTCCTGGCATGTCAGAAGGGTGTCAGGCGAATATATCCCAGTTTTCGCGAAGAAAATCCCTTAGCACGGCGTCGACCGTTGGTTCTAGTTGTTCCCCAATAGATGTTGTCTTTTTGGGGTCCGTTGGATGGACCTGAAATTTGACTAGTTCTTCCGCTGGCTTGAAGGAGGTGGCCTTGGGGCGTTTGTCTAAGATCACATCATCCCTGTCCACCATGGAGCGTAGTGTGGTTAATTCTTCGGCCGCGAGGGCTTCAGATGATGCCTCAAGGGCCAGGGATGTGGTTTTATTTTCGGCACGGAGTGCTATGTCCGGATCACTGGCGAGAGTGATTATGCCTTTGGGCCTGGGCATCTTAAGCTTCATGTACCCGCAATGAGGTACAGCTTGGAAGCGTGTAAATGCCTCCCGCCCCAAAAGGGCGTGATATCCGCTGTTGAAAGGGGCCACTTGGAAGGTTATTTCTTCGGACCGATAATTCTCCGACATGCCGAATACCATGTCGAGTGTTATTTTTCCTGCACAACGCGCCTCCCTACTGGGAATAATTCCTCAGAAGGTTGTGTTGCTTTGCTCAATGTGGCTCCTATCTATTTCCATTTTGTGGAGTGTATCTTCGTAGATGAGGTTTAGTCCGCTGCCACCGTCCATGAGGACCTTGGTGAGCCGAAAGTCGCCCACGATTGGACTGAGGACCAAGGCGGCTGGTGATCGGACTGTCCTATATTTTGGTTTGTCACTGGCATTAAAAGTTATAGCCGTGTCGTTCCAAGTGTTTATTGCTACTATTTGACAGACTTCGGCGAGTCTGCATAGTGCTCGTTTGCGTGTATTGTTTGAGGCAAATGTCTCGAAGACCGTTTGTCGTGGAATTGTCACAGCAGATGTCCTAGTGTGAGGACTTAGTCATGAGTCCAACGCATCTATGTGGTAGCTTGAGAGGGGTTGAGCGGAATCGAGAAACGTAACACAAGACAAGGGTTTAGAAAGCTTCGGGCCCCGGGAAACATCATCCAGTAACAACCCTACATGTTGTTTGTGGCTAGGTCTTATTATCATCACGAGGGAGTCGCCGTAAACCGGCTCTCCCAGTTATCCTTAACCCTTAAGACTTTCTCCCCCCTTTACGAGGTGCCCTGCCCCTCCTTATATATGTTGAAGGGGCGGGTTACATGTAGAGTCCATCTCGGACTAATACTTAAACTATTTTGACTTCTCTTCATGGGCTTCATAACGTCTTGGGCTTCATAACGTCTCGGGCTTCATAACCCTTGGCAACCGAGTTATCACTGTCTACCGGGTTATGACTGGTGCCGGTTTATGATGGTCTGCCGGTTTATGATTGTCTACCGGTTTATGATGGTCTACCGATTTATGATTATCTGCTGAGTTATCATCTGACTTAACTCCTGTCGGGTTATCATCTGACTTAACTCCTGCCGGGTTATCATCTGACTTAACTCCTGCCGAGTTACCAGGTCCCAGCCGGTTTATAACTCTGGCCGGGTCATACCGCAGAGTATATCCCCGACATTAGCCCCCAGTTTAATTTGGATTTATCCATGTTAAACTGATCCCGAGCATCCTTAAATCCTTGTCATTTCCTTGTAAAAAAATCCGGGTCAATAGGTCAGCTTCATAATCAATTTGCTGACATTGGTTTTTCATAGAAAAATATAATGAAGAATAATTCCTTTGACTCAGCTCCCAATGCTTAAAAAATATTGGTCCTTGAAATACTCATCTGATCTTCAACCGGTTTAAGAATGTAGAACTTGCTGGTTTAAGAATGTAGAACCTTGCCGGTTTAAGAAAGTAGAACCTTGTCGGTTTAAGAATGTAGACCCTTGCCGGTTTACAAATATTGATGGTACCGGGTCATAATTGTAGTTAACATCAAGCTTGAAAATATACCTCTTATATGCCTATCACTTGTAGCCCCCAAGTCTTAAGAAAGTAGCATAGCAACAGCTTAAGACTTGCTTCAATATAAATATCACAATCTTGAAGAAATCCGATTTTTTCATCCCGGTCATTAGTCATAAATTGAGTATTCCATATATGTAGCCCCCAAGTGTCGGGTCATTATGCAATATTGAGAAGGGACTTTGTAAATATAATCATGTAAAATTTGAACAACAACGTGTATTCCCCAAGGGCCGACTCAGTAAGATAATATTTAGCCGGGACTTGATATATACTTCAATGAAAATAACATCATATGATAACCCCCATCATGGGGCTTGAACCCACTCCCACAAGGTTAAGAGCCTTGTGTTTTACCAACTAAGCAATGGACCCTTCAATATAATGGATTAAAAGCTTTGTACCTTGAATTGTTGACAGGAGCAATTGGTAGCCCCCAAGGGCCGGCTCATTACGATGTGATGAGTTGGGTCTTCAATAAAGTGAGCAAACAATGACTTTGCATTTGCCCCCAAGTGTCATGGTGCATGCTTGCAGCGACATGAGACTTGTGTATTTGATGTAATCCCAATTTGAATAATGTAGCCCCCAAGTACTGGGTCGTAAGCCTGTAGCGACTCGGGACTATTCCTTCCATTGCAGAACAAATTATATCCATTGCGGTGAAGCGACTTTGAAAACCTCAATCATAATATTGGTTATTGATAACCATAACAAAAATCCAGCCGTGTTGGCTATTAAAGATTTGAATAATATAACCTGGTTTGAAAACCGGTACCTGCCATATAAACCGGTATATCCGTGCCCATATGATACATGCTATGATGATGTAATGATGATGCAATGTATGACGCAATATATGATGATGTATGTGTATGATCAAGAGGGTTTAAGCTATGGTTCGGATATGACCAGAGCCCCCAAGTAGTCATAATTGTGGCATTGCGCCGATCAAGAGATGTAGCTATGGTTCGGATATGACCAGAGCCCCCAAGTGATTTCCTTGATGGCCTTATGCCTATCAAGAGGTGTAACTATGGTTCGGATACGACCAAGCCCCCAAGTGATTTCCCTGGTGGCCCTTATGCCTATCAAGAGGTGTAACTATGGTTCGAACCCATAGCCCCAAGTGATTTCCCTGGTGGCCTTATGCCTATCAAGAGGTGTAGCTATGGTTCGGATACGACCAAGCCCCCAAGTGATTTCCCTAGTGGCCCTTATGCCTATCAAGAGGTGTGACTATGGTTCAAACATAGCCCCCAAGTGATATCGTGAGCTGTGCTCAAGGGATACCCATGTTTGAGCTATGTTGTGCAGCAAACTCTCTTTGGCCCCTTATGATAATATTGGCTTGATAGCCGGATTACCGAAGTAACCAGAGCTGTGCTCTTATGATAATATTTTCTTGACAGCCGAAATCAAGAGGGTAGTAACGCTATGTTCTCTTTGGTGAATACACTTATGTTTGAACAGGAAGCCCCCAAATGACATTGTGAGCTGTGCTCAAGGGGCACCTATGTTTGAGCTGTGCTCTTGCAATAGACTCTCTTTGGTCCCCTCAATTTTTCCTGAGAACTTGAACTTGCGAGAGATTATTCTTTTAACCGGAAGTTCTTAAACCGGATATTGAGAGCTTCAAAGCTTTGTGGGAGATAGCTTTCCCTTCAAACCAGAATCCTTCTTTTTAAGCCAGAAATTTTCTGACGGCCTTTAAATTTTCACCAATATGGTGGTTTAGGGTCCTGCATTAGATAACTTTGCAAGCCGGTGTAATTGCTCTTTTAAAGAAAACAATATATAATATAAAAATATACTGGATGGATTTCACCTGATTTGTCCCAGCGATAGATAATCCTCAGAATGTGCCAATCAAGGTGGCTCAAGATGGAGTGGATGTGTGAGTCGGCCGCGGCATTGTAAACCGCGTGGACGAGCAAGTTGTCCTCCTCATTGTAAACCGGCGCGGATGCATGAACCGGCCGCAAGAGCGGACGGGCGAGTCGTCTGTGGATTTGCAAGCCGGTGTGGTTGCGAGAGAGGGCCACGTTATTGTAAGCCGGTGCGGGAGTTCATTGAGTAACGACAATCACTAGTGCCGAATGATGTTGGCGCGCTTCCATCTCCACGGTATAATGCCACATTATAATGAATATACTCCTGCATATAAAATATAGCAGGGCAAAGTAGTTTTGCTTGGATGAATTAAGATATACTTAAAAATAAATAGGGTAAATAGCACCTGATACTCAGCCCAAAGGTTGATGATGATTTCTGGATCCTGATGTAAGGAGCAGTACTGATAGTACTATACATCGCACTAGTAATAGTAGCGTTTGTAGTCTGCCTTTGAACTAAGCAGCATTTTTTAACTCACCGGTTTAAACACCCCTTTTGCTTTGCACCAGCGAAACGGGTGGCGACTTGTAGCCGCAGGAGTAAAGCGGCGACATGAGGCCAAGGTGGGGCGGCTCACGGAGACGAGGCAAGGTCACGCGACAGCCGGTTCGGCCCGCGGGCGGTTTTGTGGCAGCAAAGGCCACTGGTCGGCCACGGCGGCTTAGCAGTAATGGAGGCCGAGGAATTCCATAGCAGAAATAGATGGAAACGAGTTGGCGAGGAGAGGCCATGGCTATACGGTGCGGCGGGTTAAGCGCCAGGCGGCCACCACGGAGACGAGTGACTTGCAAGTGACAGCGGTTCAATGCCGCGGTGATGCATGATCCGACGGGTCGAGGCGGTGCTTGGAAGCACAGCGAAAAAACAGCCGACGACGGAGGCTGTGGCTCGCGAGGCAGAGGCGAAGGGGCACGACAAGGGCAGCTCGAGGCAGCCAGCCGGCGAGGCGTGCTGAACCGGTGGCGGGTTGGAGAGGCGCGGCTACGAGTCGGTGATGGCGACCCAGAGGAAGCGAGGGCGACTGAACCGGCGGTGGGTTAGAGAAGCGTGGCTAAGGGTCGGTGATGGCGACCCAGAGGAAGCGAGGGCGACTGAACCGGCGGCGGGTTAGAGAGGCACGGCTGCGGGTCAGTGATCCAGTGAGGCAGTAGCCCACAGGGAGGGGCGACCCAAGGTCTGCTCCGGCAGGGGCCGCGATGACTTGAAGTAGAAGGGCGTCAGGCGGAACGGCACACGGCCATGGCCGGTTTAACGTGGGAGGTGGCTCGTGGCTCGGAACGGTGCGCGGTCGTAGCGACTTGGTGCTTGACGCAGGACTGCAACAGAGGTGAGGCCATGCTCAGAGGTGAGTCTGCGATGGCGGAGCTTTGGACGCAAAGATGAACCGGCGGACAATGGCTCAGTAGACAGGCAACCGTGGCCACGGTGGTGACTTGTCTGTAGATGCGTGCTACCTCTTGAGCACTTGCGTTGGTTTTCCCTTGAAGAGGAAAGGGTGGTGCAGCAAAGTAGCGTAAGTATTTCACTCAGTTATTGAGAACCAAGGTATCAATCCAGTAGGTGGCTACGCGCGAGTCCCTCGCACCTACACAAAAAAAATAAATCCTCGCAACCAACGCGATAAGGGGTTGTCAATCCCTACACGGTCACTTACGAGAGTGAGATCTGATAGATATGATAAGATAATATTTTTGGTATTTTTATGATAAAATGCAAAGTAAAATAAAAGCAATGAAAATAACTAAGTATTGAAAGATTAACATGATGAAGATAGACCCGGGAGCCATAGGTTTCACTAGTGGCTTCTCTCAAGAGCATAGGTATTTTATGGTGGGTGAACGAAAATTACTGTTGAGCAATTGACAGAATTGAGCATAGTTATGAGAATATCTAGGTATGATCATGTATATAGGCATCACGTCCAAGACAATTAGACCGACTCATGCCTGCATCTACTACTATTACTCCACACATCAACCGCTACCCAGCATGCATCTAGAGTATTAAGTTCATAAGAACAGAGTAACGCCTTAAGCAAGATGACATGATGTAGAGGGATAAATTCATGCAATATGATTAAAAAAACCATCTTGTTATCCTCGATGGCAACAATACAATGTGTGCCTTGCTGCCCTTACAGTCACTAGGAAAGGACACCGCAAGATTGAACCCAAAGCTAAGCACTTCTCCCATTGCAAGAAAGATCAATCTAGTTGGCCAAACCAAACTGATAATTCGAAGAGACTTGCAAAGATAACCAATCATACATAAAAGAATTCAGAGAAGATTCAAATATTGTTCATAGATAAACTTGATCATAAACCCACAATTCATCGTTCTCAACAAACACACCGCAAAAGAAGATTACATCAAATGGATCTCCACAAGAGAGGGGGAGAACTTTGTATTGAGATTCAAAAAGAGAGAAGAAGCCATCTAGATAATAACTATGGACCCGTAGGTCTGAGGTAAACTACTCACACTTCATTGGAGAGGCTATGGTGTTGATGTAGAAGCCCTCCGTGATCGATGCCCCCTCCAACGGAGCTCCGAAACAGGCCCCAAGATGGGATCTCGTGGATACAGAAAGTTACGGCGGTGGAATTAGGGTTTTGGCTCCGTATCTGATCGTTTGGGGGTACGTAGGTATATATAGGAGGAAGAAGTACGTCGGTGGAGCAACAGGGGGCCCACGAGGGTGGAGGGCACGCCTGGGGGGGTAGGCGCACCCCCTACCACGTGGCCTCCTTGTTGGTTGCTTGACATAGGGTCCAAGTCTCCTGGATCATGTTCGGTGAGAAAATCACGTTCCCGAAGGTTTCATTCCGTTTGGACTCCGTTTGATATTCATTTTCTTCGAAACCCTAAAATAGGCAAAAACAGCAATTCTGGGCTGGGCCTCCGGTTTATAGGTTAGTCCCAAAAATGATATAGAAGTGGATTATAAAGACTAATAATGTCCAAAACAATAGATAATATAGCACGGAGCAATAAAAAATTATAGATACGTTTGAGACGTATCAATGCGCAATTGAACGGCGATGGTTCGGCGGTAGTTTAAGGGCGACGGTGACTCAGGTTCGGGTCGCGTCCACAACGGAGGCAGCGGAATGCTCTGGAGGGATGAGACATACAGTGAAAAACGCGGCACCTTCCGTAGACAGGCTGAGCTGGTGATTGAACGGCTCGGGAGGTCGGGTAAAGCCACAGTGGTTGTTCAGAAATAGCGGGCCGGTTCATTGCAGAAAATACGCCACGGCAGCGGCGACTTGACAGCGCGGTAGTGCGGCGATTCTCCTGCTACAGTTGAAACGGGCAGTGGTTTGGCACTCCTATGGGTTCAGTGGCAGCGGAAGCCGGCCATGGCGGCACACAAGGCAGACGGCGATGGCGACTTAGCAGCCCGGCAAAAGCCCGGACGGCGACTTGTGACATGAATAAGGCGTCTCGACGATGGAGTGAAACACAGCGAGGGGCGCAGCAGGGGCCGTTGGGTGGCTCCGGAGGCCTGGGTGGCCTACGGGCGTAGAGAGCCGGTGGGTGAACAAGGCAGACCGGACGAAGACGCGGCAGAAGTAGGGCAGAGCCGGCGTAACCAAAACAACTTGGTGCACCTGCGGGGGCGACGGCAGTGGAGGCAGCATCCCACAGGCAGGGGCGGCCCGAGGCCTGCTAGTGCTACGTCGGCTCTTGGCCACTGGGCGAGGCTGGAACAATGTTGCGGTGGCTCAGCAAATTTGATGGAGGTGATACGCCTCGCGGCCGTAGACGCGGCAGAATTGAAGGCACGCTGAACTGGGGCAGCTCACGGGCAGCGCGAGGCCGAGCTGAAGACATCGAAGAACCATGGCAGAGGATGCAGCTCAGTGACACCGGCTTGAGGCCGTAATGGTAGAAAACTGCGCCGGCCATAGCAGAACAGCGGGAGCAGAAGCGAGGCGGGTCGCCAATCGGCAGGTTGGAGGTGCTGCTGCTTGTATCAGCCGCGGAGGCAGCAGGTGCTCGAGGCGATTCCGCGGCGGAGACCAAGTTCGTGGCGCTATCCACTTCCCGTCATAGCCCCACCCCCTTTTTTTAATCTGCTCTTTGGCTCTGATGAATACAGATGGTGGATTTCTTGATTGCTCCGGACGCTGGGACTCGTGGATGTGGATCAACAACGACTCGGAGTTGATCCGGTTTAAGACCGCGAGGTTGATTCGAAACGAACCGGCGGCTCATATGAAACTGCAAGGCAATGATGGTGCCCTTGTTGTGGCCTATTCAGCCAAGGTTGACCCGTCGATGATGTAAACCTCTTCACCGGGTTTACGGTGACTTGGCGGGGGCAACGTCCAGCAAGGAGAAACAAAAACCGGGGAATGCTGGTGGCGGTTTAACGCAGTTGCTGGTGAGAGGGCCTGCAGCCGGGCGGGTTACAGCGGTGACTCGGCAAAGGCAAATCTAGGTCAGCCCGATGAAAGCAAATCCGGGTCATGGCCGGTGGAGTCCGTCCGAGTCCTTTGTCATACTTTCCTTTTTCTTTTCTTCTTCTTTTCCTTTTTCTTTGACCCGGTTAAAGGATATAGCAATGGAAGGTCTCTTTGAAACATATAACTCCAGTACGTTATTGGATCTTGGCGACTTGACGACAACCAAGCAAATTGCAGGACGGAGGCAGGGCACCCCTAATTTTCCTTGAGCTTACAATCCCACATATCATAAAGTTGGATTTATGAACTTGAAGATTATATAGATTCCTCCTATCTCGGTCTTCTTCATCCGAAAAATTGCGAACTTCTTGATCCGTGAGAAAAATTCCTCCAAGAACTGAACACCACCGTGAGCGTGCCCCAAGGTGGGTGCCAACTGTCGTGGAAGTTCCCCGACACCGTCAGTACTTTGGGGTCGTTGTCCTCTGGGGGTGTTGTTCTGGGTTATTCTTGGTGAGGATATCCTCGTCGCTCTTGGCCACTTGCTGGAGTATCCAACATGCTCTAAGGCTATGTGTTGGTATGTTATCCGGTGTGGCGGGTATTTTGCATGGCCCATCAAGCCATCCTTCCAGAACGGTTTCGCGCCCCGTACTAGACTTATATTTCTTCACTATTGAACCAGGCGTGTTGCAAGGGTGCGCCCTTTTCACCTGAATGAGGGTTTGAGCGGGGGCCGATGATTCCCAACGGGCTGCTTGAGTTTTCTAGGCGCTTTCCAATGCACTGTACTTTTGTACGATAGTTGCCAAGTCAGGGAAGTGTAGGATGTGACGGTGGTTGATGGCGTTGAGGATTCCTTCGTCCCTGCAATTGTTGCGGAACACTGAGATCGCTTCCTCGTTGCAACAATCTTTTATCTTGTTTTTGACAAGAAGGAATCTGGCCCATAAGTGGTGGATCGTTTCCTGAGACTGCTGTTGTATGCTCATGAGAGCACTTGTATTCGGCTGGGTAGGTGGATTTAAATTTGAACCCTGACCCAATTTTGGATCCGGAGTCTGAAGGTCTTCCGAACTTAACAGATCGGGCTCCGGGGTATCCACTGATTTCTTAGGCCCGTCGTCTGATTCTATGTTCGAAGGGCGGGATGTATCTCCTCGCAGGTAGGTGTCCGGCTCTTCGAGACCGGGGATCCAGACATAGTCTGTCCTTAGTATGGAGGAAGAATTGTCGACTCGCTCCTCGACTACCGTTATCTGGTGGGTGATCGGTGGAGATTTGATTTCTCTCTGGTCGGGTTTAAGCCCAATTCGATCGTAGTCTGTAGCGACTCCCAGGGCGGCGATGCGATCTAGGAGCTCGTTTAAGGACGAAAGCTCCGCTGGATCCATCTGCTTGGAGTGTTCGGAGTCAATACATGAAGGAAATATGCCCTGGAGGCAATAATAAAGTTATTATTTATTTCCTTATTTCATGATAAATGTTTATTATTCATGCTAGAATTGTATTAACCGGAAACACAATACATGTGTGAATACATAGACAAACATAGTGTCACTAGTATGCCTCTACTTGACTAGTTCGTTAATCAAAGATGGTTAAGTTTCCTAACCATAGACATGAGTTGTCATTTGATTAACGGGATCACATCATTAGGAGAATGATGTGATTGACTTGACCCATTCCGTTAGCTTAGCAATTGATCGTTTAGTATGTTGCTATTGCTTTCTTCATGACTTATACATGTTCCTATGACCATGAGATTATGCAACTCCCGTTTACCGGAGGAACACTTTGTGTGCTACCAAATGTCACAACGTAACTGGGTGATTATAAAGGTGCTCTACAGGTGTCTCCGAAGGTACTTGTTGAGTTGGCGTATTTCGAGATTAGGATTTATCACTCCGATTGTCGGAGAGGTATCTCTGGGCCCACTCGGTAATGCACATCACTATAAGCCTTGCAAGCGTTGTAACCAATGAGTTATTTGCGGGATGATGTATTAAGAAACGATTAAAGATACTTTCCGGTAAGGAGATTGAACTAGGTATTGAGATACCGACGATCGGATCTCGGGCAAGTAACATACTGATGACAATGGGAACAACGTATGTTGTTATGCGGTTTGACCGATAAGGATCATCGTAGAATATGTGGGATCCAATATGAGCATCCAGGTTCCGATATTGGTTATTGACCGAAAACGTGTCTCGGTCATGTCTACATAGTTCTCGAACCCATAGGGTCCGCACGCTTAAAGTTCGGTGACGATCGGTATTATGAGTTTATGTGATTTGATGTACCGATGGTAGTTCAGAGTCCCGGATGAGATCGGGGATAAAACGAGGAGTCTCGAAATGGTCGAGACATAAAGATTGATATATTGGAAGGTTATATTCGGACACCGGAAGGGTTTCTGGGGTTACCGGATAAATACCGGAGTATTGGGGAATACCGGAACCCCCCCCCCCCCCCCCGGGGGGGGGGCTTAATGGGCTTACATGGGCCTTAGTGGAAATATAAGGCAGCAAGGGAAGTGTGGGGCGCACCCCCCCAAGGCCCAAACCGAATTGGTTTAGGGCAATGGGGGCCGGCCCCCTCTTTCCTTCTCCTCCTCTCCCTTTCCTTCCCCTCTCCTACTAGGAATAGGAAAGAGGGGGCAAACCTACTAGGAGTAGGATTCCCCCCCTTGGGCGCGCCTCTCCCCTTGGACATCCCTCTCCTCCTCCCCTCCTTTATATACAGGGGTAGGGGGCAGCCCAAAGACACAAGTTGATCAGTTGATCTATTCCAGCCGTGTGCGGTGCCCCCCTCCATTATATTCCACCTCGGTTATATCGTAGCGGTGCTTAGGCGAAGCCCTGCATTGGTAGAAACATCATCACCGTCATCACACCGTCGTGCAGACGAAACTCTCCTGTGAAGCTTTGCTAGATCGGAGCTCGCAGGACGTCATCGA
The DNA here is from genome assembly GCF_056163025.1 of Triticum urartu. NCBI lineage: Eukaryota > Viridiplantae > Streptophyta > Magnoliopsida > Poales > Poaceae > Triticum > Triticum urartu. Next base: position 56,280,443 of record NC_141878.1, on the reverse strand, counting down.
TTTAAACGTGTGTAGAACTCAGAGGTGCCGTGCGTTCGGTACTTGGATCGGTCGGATCGTGAAGACGTACAACTATCAACCGTGTTGTGCTAAAGCTTCCGCTTTCGGTCTACGTGGGTACGTGGACACACTCTCCCCTCTCGTTGCTATGCATCCCCATGATCCTGCGTGCGCGTAGGAAAATTTTGAAATTACTACGTTCCCCAACAATGGCATCCGAGCCTAGGTTTATGCCTAGATGTTATATGCACGAGTAGAACACAAGTGAGTTGTGGGCGATACAAGTCATACTGCTTACCAGCATGTCATACTTTGGTTCGGCGGTATTGTTGGATGAAGCGGCCCGGACCGACATTACGCGTACGCTTACGCGAGACTGGTTCTACCAATGTGCTTTGCACACAGGTGGCTGGCGGGTGTCAGTTTCTCCAACTTTAGTTGAACCGAGTGTGGCTATGCCCAGTCCTTGCGAAGGTCAAAATAGCACTAACTTCACGAACTATCATTCTGGTTTTGATGCGTAGGTAATAACGGTTCTTGCTCAGCCAGTAGCAGCCACGTAAAACTTGCAACAACAAAGTAGAGGACGTCTAACTTGTTTTTGCAGGGCATGTTGTGATGTGATATGGTCAAGACGTGATGAGATATAAGTTGTTGTATGAGATGATCATGTTTTGTTGAAGTTATCGGCAACTGTCAGAAGCCTTATGGTTGTCTCTTTATTGCATAAGATGCAAGCGCCAAATGATGGCTTTACTTTATCGCTATGCGATAGCAATAGTTGCAAGAGCAATAGTTGGCGAGACGGCCATGCGATGACACGTTGATAGAGATCAAGATGATGGAGATCATGGTGTCATGCCGATGACGATAGAGATCATGACGGTACTTTGGAGATGAGATCAAAGGCGCAAGATGATCATGGCCATATCATGTCACATATTTTGATTGCATGTGATGTTTTTCTTTTATTCATCTTATTTTGCTTAGTTCGACGGTAGCTTTATAAGATGATCTCTCACTAAATTTCAAGGTAAAAGTGTTCTCCCTGAGTATGCACCGTTGCCAAAGTTCGTCATGCCGAGACACCACGTGATGATTGGGTGTGATAAGCTCAACGTTCTTCTACAACGGGTGTAAGATAGTTTTGCACACACATAATGCTCGGGTTAAACTTGACGAGCCTAGCATATGCAGATATGGCCTCGGAACACTGAGACCGAAAGGTCGAGCGTGAATCATATAGTAGATATGATCAACATAGTGATGTTCACCATTGAAAACTACGCCATCTCACATGATGATCGGACATGGTTTAGTTGATATGGATCACGTGATCACTTAGATGATCAGAGGGATGTCTATCTAAGTCGGAGTTCTTAAGTAATATGATCAATTGAACTTAAATTTATCATGAACTTAGCCCTGATAGTATTTGCATATCTATGTTGTAGATCAATAGCTCGCACATAGCTTCGTCGTTTATTTTTGATATGTTCCTAGAGAAAAATAAATTGAAAGATGTTAGTAGCAATGATGCGGATTGGATCTGTGATTTTAGGATTATCCTCATTGCTGCACAGAAGAATTATGTCCTTGATGCACCGCTAGGTGACGGACCTATTGCAGGAGCATATGTAGACGTTATGAACGTTTGGCAAAGCTCAGTATGATGACTACTTGATAGTTTAGTGCACCATGCTTACGGCTTAGAACCGGGACTTCAAAAATGTTTTGAACTCCACGAAGCATATAAGATGTTCCAAGAGTTGAAATTGGTATTTCATACTCATGCCCGTGTCGAGAGGTATGAGACCTCTGACATTACTTTGCCTACAAGATGGATGAGAATAGCTCAACCAGTAAGCATGTGCTTAGATTGTCTGAGTACTACAATATCTTGAATCAAGTGGGAGTTAATCTTCCAGATAAGATAGTGATTGACAGAGTTCTCTAGTCACTATCACCAAGTTGCTAGAACTTCGTGATGAACTATAATATGCAAGGGATAACGGAAACGATTCCCAAGCTCTTCGTGATGCTGAAATCAACGAAGGTAGAAATCAAGAAAAGCATCAAGTGTTGATGGTTAACAAGACCACTAGTTTCAAGAAAAGGGCAAAGGGAAGAATGGGAACTTCAAGAAGAATAGCAAGCAAGTTGCTGCTCAAGTGAAGAAGCCCAAGTCTAGACCTAAGCCTGAGACTAAGTGCTTTTACTGCAAAGGGACTAGTCACTGGAAGCGGAACTGCCCCAAGTACTTGGCGGATAAGAAGGATGGCAAAGTGAACAAAGGTATATTGGATATACATGTTATTGATGTGTACTTTACTAGTGTTTATAGCAACCCCTAGGTATTTGATACTAGTTCAGTTGCTAAGGGTAATAACTTGAAACGGGAGTTGCAGAATGAACAGAGACTAGTTAAGGGTGAAGTAACAATGTGTGTTGGAAGTAGTTCCAAGAATGATATGATCATCATCGCATACTCCCTATACTTTCGGGATTAGTGTTGAACATAAATAAGTGTTATTTGGTGTTTGCGTTGAGCATGAATATGATTTGATCATGTTTATTGCAATATTGTTATTCATTTAAGTTAGAGAATAATTGTTATTCTGTTTACATGAATAAAACCTTCTATGGTTATACATCCAATGAAAATGGTTTGTTGAATCTCGATCGTAGTGATACACATATTCATAATATTGAAGCCAAAAGATGCAAAGTTAATAATGATAGTGTAACTTATTTTTGGCACTGCCGTTTAGGTCATATTGGTGTAAAGCGCATGAAGAAAATCCATGCTGATGGGCTTTTGGAATCACTTGATTATGAATCAGTTGATACTTGCGAACCATGCCTCATGGGCAAAGATGAATAAGACTCCGTTCTCCAGAACAATGGAGCAAGCAACTAACTTATTGGATATAATACATACTGATGTATGAGGTCCGATGAGTGTTGAGGCTCGCGGTGGGTATCGTTATTTTCTGACCTTCACATATTATTTGAGCAGATATGGGTATATCTACTTGAATAAACATAAGTCTGAAACATTTGAAAAGTTCAAAGAATTTCAGAGTGAAGTGGAAAATCATCGTAACAAGAAAATAAAGTTTCTATGATCTGATCGCAGAGGCGGATATTTGAGTTACGAGTTTGGTCTTCAATTAAAACAATGTGGAATAGTTTCACAAACTCATGCCACCTGGAACACCACAGCATTATGGTGTGTCCGAACGTCATAACCGTACTTTATTTGATATAGCGCAATCTATGATGTCTCTTACCGATTTACCACTATCGTTTTGGGGTTGTGCATTAGAGACAGCTGCATTCACATTAAAAAGGGCACCATCTAAATCTGTTGAGACGACACCATATGAACTATGGTTTAGCAAGAAACCTAAGCTGTTGTTTCTTAAAGTTTGGGGTTGCGATGCTTATGTGAAAAAATTTCATCTTGAAAAGCTCAAACCCAAGTCGGAGAAGTGTGTCTTCATAGGATACCCAAAAATAACTGTTGGGTACACCTTCTATCATAGATCCGAAGGCAAGATATTTGTTGCTGAGAATGGATCCTTTGTAGAGAAGGAGTTTCTCTCGAAAGAAGTGAGTGGGAGGAAAGTAGAACGTGATGAGGTAACTGTACCTGCTCCCTTATTGGAAAGTAGTTCATCACAAAAATATGTTTCTATGACTCCTACACCAATTAGTGAGGAAGCTAATGATGATGATCATGGAACTTCAGATCAAGTTACTACCGAACCTCGTAGGTCAACCAAAGTGAGATCCGCACCAGAGTGGTACGGTAATCCTGTTCTGGAGGTCATGTTAATTTACCATGATGAACCTACGAACTATGAGGAAGCGATGATGAGCCCAGATTCCGCGAAATGGCTTGAGGCCATGAAATCTGAGATGGGATCCATGTATGAGAACAAAGTGTGGACTTTGGTTGACTTGCCCGATGATCGGCAAGCCATAGAAAATAAATGGATCTTCAAGAGGAATACGGACACTGATAGTAGTGTTACTATCTACAAAGCTAGACTTGTCGAAAAAGTTTTTGACAAAGTTCAAGGTGTTGACTACGATGAGATTTTCTCACTCGTAGAGATGCTTAAATCTGTCTGAATCATGTTAGCAAATTGCCACATTTTATGAAATCTGGCAAATGGATGTCAAAACTACATTCCTTGATGGATTTCTTAAAGAAGAGTTGTATATGATGCAAGCAGAAGGTATTGTCGATCCTAAAGGTGCTAACAAAATGTGCAAGCTCCAGTGATCCATCTACGGACTGGTGCAAGCATCTCAGAGTTGGAATATACGCTTTGATGAGTTGATCAAAGCATATAGTTTTATACATACTTGTGGTGAAGCCTATATTTACAAGAAACTGAGTGGGAGCACTACAACATTTTTGATAAATATATGTGAATGACATATTGTTGATCGGAAATAATTTTCTGGAAAGCGTAAAGGAGTATTTGAAAGGAGTTTTTCAAATAAAGACCTCGGTGAAGCTACTTACATATTGAGCATCAAGATCTATAGAGATAGATCAAGATGCTTGATACGTTTTTTCAATGAGTACATACCTTGACAAGGTTTTCGAAGTAGTTCAAAATGGAACAGTCAAAGAAAGAGTTCTTACCTATGTTACAAGGTGTGAAATTGAGTAAGACTCAAAGCCCGACCACGGCAGAAGATAGAAAGAGAATGAAAGTCAATCCCTATGCCTCAGTCATAGTTTCTATAAAGTAAGACATGCTGTGTACCAGTTCTATTGTATACCCTACACTGAGTTTAGCAATGGAGTACAATAGTGATCTAGGAGTAGATCACTGGACAGCGGTCAAAATTATCCTTAGTGGAATAAGGATATGTTTCTCGATTATAGAGGTGACAACAGGTTCGTCTTAAAGGGTTACGTCGATGCAAATTTTGGCACTGATCCAGATGACTCTAAGTCTCAATCTAGATACATTTTTGAAAGTGGGAGCAATTAGCTAGAGTAGCTCCTTGCAGAGCATTGTTGACATAGAAATTTGTAAAATACATACGGATCTGAATGTGGCAGACCCGTAGACTAAACTTCTCTCACAAGCAAAACATGATCACACCTTAGTACTCTTTGGGTGTTAATCACATAGCGATGTGAACTAAATTATTGCCTCTAGTAAACCCTTTGGGTGTTGGTCACATAACGATGTGAACTATGGGTGTTAATCATATAGTGATGTGAACTATTGGTGTTAATCACATGGCGATGTGAACTAGATTATTGACTCTAGTGCAAGTGCAAGACTGAAGGAAATATGCCCTAGAGGCAATAATAAAGTTATTATTGCTTTCCTTATTTCATGATAAATGTTTATAATTCATGCTAGAATTGTATTAACCGGAAACATAATACATGTGTGAATACATGGACAAACATAGTGTCACTAGTATGCCTCTACTTGACTCTCTCGTTAATCAAAGATGGTTAAGTTTCCTAACCATAGACATGAGTTGTCATTTGATTAACGGGATCACATCATTAGGAGAATGATGTGATTGACTGGACCAATTCCGTTAGCTTAGCAATTGATCGTTTAGTATGTTTCTATTGGTTTCTTCATTACTTATACATGTTCCTATGACTATGAGATTATGCAACTCCCGTTTACCGGAGGAACACTTTATGTGCTACCAAACATCACAACGTAACTGGGTGATTATAAAGGTGCTCTACTGGTGTCTCCGAAGGTACTTGTTGAGTTGGCATATTTCGAGATTAGGATTTGTCACTCCGATTGTCGGAGAGGTATCTCTGGGCCCACTCGGTAATGCACATCACTATAAGCCTTGCAAACACTGTAACTAATGAGTTAGTTGCGGGATGATGTATTACGGAACGAGTAAAGAGACTTGCCGGTAACGAGATTGAACTAGGTATTGAGATACAGGCGATCGAATCTGGGGCAAGTAACATACTGATGACAAAGGGAACAATGTATGTTTTTATGCGGTTTGACCGATAAAGATATTCGTAGAATATGTGGGAGCCAATATGAGCATCCAGGTTCCGATATTGGTTATTGACCGGAAACGTGTCTCGGTCATGTCTACATAGTTCTCGAACCCGTAGGGTCCGCACGCTTAAAGTCCGGTGACGATCGGTATTATGAGTTTATGTGATTTGATGTACCGAAGGTAGTTCGGAGTCCCAGATGAGATCGGGGATAAGACAAGGAGTCTGGAAATGGTCGAGACATGAAGATTGATATATTGGAAGGTTATATTCGGACACTGGAAGGGTTCCGGGGGTTACCAGATAAATACCGGAATACCGGGGGTTACCGGACCCCCCTCGGGGGCTTAATGGGCTTACATGGGCCTTAGTGGAAATAGAGGGCAGCAAGGGAAGTGTGGGGTGCGCCCCACAAGGCCCAAACCGAATTGGTTTAGGGAAAGGGGGGCCGGCCCCCTCTTTCCTTCTCCTCCTCTCCCTTTCGTTCCCCTCTCCTACTAGGATGAGGAAAGACGGGGCAAAACTACTTGGAGTAGGATTGCCCCCTCTTGGGCGTGCCTCTCCCCTTGGCCGGCCCTCTCCTCCTCCCCTCCTTTATATACAGGGGTAGGGGGACACCCCAAAGACACAAGTTGATCAGTTGATCTATTCTAGCCTTGTGCGGTGCCCCCATCCACCATATTCCACCTCGGTTATATCATAGCGGTGCTTACGCGAAGCCCTGCGTCGGTAGCAAAATCATCACCGTCATCACGCCGTCATGCCGACGAAACTCTCCTGTGAAGCTTTGCTGGATCGGAGCTCGCGGGATGTCATCGAGTTGAACGTGTGCAGAACTCGGAGGTGCCGTGCGTTCGGTACTTGGATCGGTCGGATCGTGAAGACGTACGACTACATCAACCGCGTTGTGCTAACGCTTCCGCATTCGGTTTACGTGGGTACGTGGACACACTCTCCCCTCTTGTTGCTATACATCACCATGATCCTGCGTGTGCGTAGGAAAATTTTGAAATTACTACATTCCCCAACAATATGAAGGGGGTTTTCGATGACCCGAGAGGTCATCGTTGGCTTAACGACCGAACGGGCGGTCATGGTAAAGCCGCCCAGCTGGAGGGTTTTTCCTGGAGCCAGCGTTCCTCCGGTGGTGATATTATCCTTGAGAACAAGGCGAGACATAGATCCTATCGTCGATGTCACAGTGGAACTCTCAATGAAAGCACCATTGTCGGCGTCAAAACCGGCGGATCTCGGGTAGGGGGTCCCGAACTGTGCGTCTAAGGTCGATGGTAATAGGAGACAGGGGACACGATGTTTACCCAGGTTCGGGCCCTCTCTATGGAGGTAATACCCTACGTCCTGCTTGATTGATCTTAATGAATACGAGTGTTACAAGAGTTGATCTACCATGAGATCGTAATGGCTAAACCCTAGAGGTCTAGTCTGGCTATGATTATGAGGATTCGGGGTATCTACGGACCTAGCCCTCCGGTTTATATAGACAGGGGAGGGATCTAGGGTTACACAAGGTCGGTTACAGAGAAAGGAATCTACATAGTTGGCCGCCAAGCTGGCCTTCCAAGCCAAGGAAAGTCACATCCGGACACGGGTGCAGTCTTCGGTCTTCATATCTTCACAGCCCATCTGTCCGGCCCATGGCTAACAGGCCGGACACCCGAGGACCCCTTAGTCCAGGACTCCCTCAGTGGAAATTTGTGGAGGCGGCCACCGCACACGGCTAAACAATCAACGTGTGTGTCTATGTGGTGCCCCCTCCCCCGTATATAAAGGAGTGGAGGAGGGGGAGGGTCGGCCCTCTCATGGCGCCCCCAAGGAGGGAGTCCTACTCCCGGTGGGAGTAGCATTCCCCCTTCCCTAGTTGGAGTAGGACAGGAAGGAAGGGGGAGAGAGAGGGAAGGAAGGGGGGCCGGTGCCCCACCCAATTCGGATTGGGCTTGGGGGAGCGCCCTCCACCTTGGACGCCTCCTCCTCTCTCCCACTAAGGCCCAATAAGGCCCATACACTCCCCAGGGGGTTCCGGTAACCCCTTGTACTCCGGTAAATGCCCGAACTCATCCGGAACCATTCTGATGTCCAAACATAGCCTTCCAATATATCGATCTTTATTTCTCGGCCATTTCGAGACTCCTTGACATGTCCGTGATCACATCCGGGACTCCGAACAACCTTTGGTACGTCAAAACACATAAACTCAGAATACCAATTGTCATCGAACGTTAAGCGTGCGGACCCTACGGGTTCGAGAACTATGTAGACATGACCGAGACTCATCTCCGGTCCATAGCCAATAGCGGAACCTGGATGCTCATATTGGTTCCTACATATTCTACGAAGATCTTTATCGCTCAAACTGCATAACAACATACGTTGTTCCCTTTGTCATCGGTATGTTACTTGCCCGAGATTTGATCGTCGGTATCTCAATACCTAGTTCAATATCGTTACCGGCAAGTCTATTTACTTGTTCCGTAATGCAAAATCCCGCAACTATCTCATTACTTACATTGCTTGCAAGGCTTATAGTGATGTGTATTACCGAGATGGCCCAGAGATACCTCTCCGACAATCGGAGTGACAAATCCTAATCTCGATCAATGCCAACTCAACAAACACCATCGGAAACACCTGTAGAGCATCTTTATAATCACCCAGTTACGTTGTGTTCCTCCGGTATTCGGGAGTTGCATAATCCATAGTCATAGGAACATGTATAAGTTATGAAGAAAGCAATAGCAACAAACTAAACGATCATCGTGCTAAGCTAACGGATGGGTCAAGTCAATCACATCATTATCTATGAAGGAAATATGCCCTAGAGAAAATAATAAAGTTATTATTTATTTCCTTATATCATGATAAATGTTTATTATTCATGCTAGAATTGTATTAACCGGAAACATAATACATGTGTGAATACATAGACAAACAGAGTGTTACTAGTATGCCTCTACTTGACTAGGTCGTTGATCAAAGATGATTATGTTTCCTAACCATAGACATGAGTTGTCATTTGATTAACGGGATCACATCATTAGGAGAATGATGTGATTTACTTGACCCATTCCGTTAGCTTAGCACTTGATCGTTTAGTTTGCTGCTATAGCATTCTTCATGACTTATACATGCTCCTATGACTATGAGATTATGCAACTCCCGTTTACTAGAGGAACACTTTGTGTGCTACCAAACATCACAACATAACTGGGTGATTATAAAGGTGCTCTACAGGTGTCTCCAAAGGTACTTGTTGAGTTGGCGTATTTCGAGATTAGGATTTGTCACTCCGATTGTCAGAGAGGTATCTCTGGGCCCTCTCGGTAATGCACATCACTATAAGCCTTGCAAGCAATGTGACTAATGAGTTAGTTGCGGGATGATGCATTACAGAACGAGTAAAGAGACTTGCCGGTAACGAGATTGAACTAGGTATTGAGATACCGACGATCGAATCTCGGGCAAGTAACATACCGATGACAAAGGGAACAACGTATGTTATTATGCGGTTTGACCGATAAAGATCTTCGTAGAATATGTAGGAGCCAATATGAGCATCCAGGCTCCACTATTGGTTATTGACCGGAGATGTGTCTCAGTCATTTCTACATAGTTCTCGAACCCGTAGGGTCCGCACGCTTAAAGTTTGATGACGATCGGTATTATGAGTTTTTGTGTTTTGATGTCCGAAGGTAGTTCAGAGTCCCGGATATGATCAAGGACATGACGAGGAGTCTCGAAATGGTCGAGGCGTAAAGATCGATATATTGGATGACTATATTCGGACACCGGAAGTGTTCCGAGTGGTTTTGGATAAAACCCGGAGTACCGGGAGGTTACCGGAACCCCCCGGGGAGTTAATTGGGCCTGATGGGCCTTAGTGGGAGAAGAGGAGGGGCGGCCAGGGCAGCCGCATGCCCCCTCCTCATCTAGTCCGAATTGGACAAGGAGGGGGGCGCCCCCTTTTTTCCTTCTCCTCCTCTCTCCCTTCCTTCTCCTACTCCAACAAGGAAAGGGAGGAGTCCTACTCTCGGTGGGAGTAGGACTCCCCTCCCGGCGCGCCCTCCTCCTGGCCGGCCACCTCCCCCCTGACTCCTTTATATACGGGAGCAGGGGGCTCCCTGGAAGACAGAAGTTTATCATTTGATCTATTCCAGCCGTGTGCGGTGCCCCCCTCCATGATATTCCAATTCGGTTATATCGTAGCGGTGCTTAGGCGAAGCCCTGCATCGGTGGAAACATCATCACCGTCATCACATTGTCGTGCCGACGAAACTCTCCTGTGAAGCTTTGCTGCATCAAAGCTTGCGGGACGTCATCGAGTTGAACATGTGTAGAACTCGGAGGTGCTGTGCATTCGGTACTTGGATCGGTCGGATCGTGAAGACGTACGACTACATCAACTACGTTGTGCTAACGCTTCCGCATTCGGTCTAGGGTACGTGGACACACTCTCCCCTCTCGTTGCTATGCATCACCATGATCCTGCGTGTGCGTAGGAATTTTTTTGAAATTACTACGTTCCCCAACAGTGGCATCCGAGCCGGGTTTTATGCGTAGATATTATATGCACGAGTAGAACACAAGTGAGTTGTGGGCGATACAAGTCATACTGCTTACCAGCATGTCATACTTTGGTTCAGTGGTATTGTTGGATGAAGCGGCCCGGACCGACATTACGCGTACGCTTACGCGAGACTGGTTCTACCGACGTGCTTTGCACATAGGTGGCTGGCGGGTGTGAGTTTCTCCAACTTTAGTTGAACCGATTGTGGCTACGCCCGGTCCTTGAGAAGGTAAAACAACGCTAACTTGACGAACTATCGTTATGGTTTTGATGCGTAGGTAAGAACGGTACTTGCTCAGCCCGTAGCAGCCACGTAAAACTTGCAAGAACAAAGTAGAGGACGTCTAACTTGTTTTTGCAGGGCATGTTGTGATGTGATATGGTCAAGACATGATGCTATATTTTATTGTATGAGATGATCATGTTTTGTAACCGTGTTATCGGCAACTGGCAGGAGCCATAAGGTTGTTGCTTTATTGTATGCAATGCAATCGCCCTGTAATTGCTTTACTTTATCACTAAGCGGTAGCGATAGTCGTAGAAGTAATAGTTGGCGAGACGACAACGATGCTACGATGGAGATCAAGGTGTCGCGCTGGTGATGATGGTGATCATGACGGTGCTTCGGAGATGGAGATCACAAGCACAAGATGATCATGGCCATATCATATCACTTATATTGATTGCATGTGATGTTTATCTTTTATGCATCTTATTTTGCTTTGATTGACGGTAGCATTATAAGATGATCTCTCACTAAATTTCAAGATAAAAGTGTTCTCCCTGAGTATGCACCGTTGCCAAAGTTCGTCGTGCTGAGACACCACGTGATGATCGGGTGTGATAAGCTCTACGTTCATCTACAACGGGTGCAAGCCAGTTTTGCACACGCAAAATACTCGGGTTAAACTTGACGAGCCTAGCATATGTAGATATGGCCTTGGAACACTGAGACCGAAAGGTCGAGTGTGAATCATATAGTAGATATGATCAACATAGTGATGTTCACCATTGAAAACTACTCCATCTCACGTGATGATCGGACATGGTTTAGTTGATTTGGATCACGTGATCACTTAGATGATTAGAGGGATGTCTATCTAAATGGGAGTTCTTAACTAATATGATTAATTGAACTTAAATTTATCATGAACTTAGTACCTGATAGTATTTTGCTTGTCTATGTTGATTATAGATAGATGGCCGTGCTATTGTTCCGTTGAATTTAAATGCGTTCCTTGAGAAAGCAAAATTGAACACGAACTGGGTCCGTAACTTGAGGATTATCCTCATTGCTGCACAGAAGAATTATGTCCTGGAAGCACCGCTGGGTGCCAGGCCTGCTGCAGATGCTGCTGATGACGTTAAGAACGTCTGGCAGAGTAAAGCTGATGACTACTCGATAGTTTAGTGTGCCATGCTTTACGACTTAGAGCCGGGACTTCAATGACGTTTTGAACATCATGGAGCATATGATATGTTCCAGGAGTTGAAGTTAATATTTCAAGCAAATGCCCGGATTGAGAGATATGAAGTCTCCAATAAGTTCTATAGCTGCAAGATGGAGGAGAATAGTTGTGTCAGTGAACATATACTCAAAATGTCTGGGTATCATAATCACTTGACTCAACTAGGAGTTAATCTTCCTGTTGATAGTGTCATTGACAGAGTTCTTCAAGCACTGACACCAAGCTACAAGAGCTTCATGATGAACTATAATATGCAAGGGATGAATAAAACAATTCCCGAGCTCTTCGCAATGCTAAAGGCAGCGGAGGTACAAATCAAGAAGGAGCATCAAGTGTTAATGGTCAACAAGACCACCAGTTTCAAGAAAAAGGGTAAAGGGAAGAAGAAGGGGAACTTCAAGAAGAATAGCAAACAAGTTGCTACTTAGGAGAAGAAACCCAAGTCTCGACCTAAGCCTGAGACTGAGCGCTTCTACTACAAACAGACTGGCCATTGGAAGCGGAACTGCCCCAAGTATTTGGCGGATAAGAAGGATGGCAAGGTGAAAAAAGGTAAATGTGATATACATGTTATTGATGTGTACCTTACCAGAGCTCGCAGTAGCACCTGGGTATTTGATACTGGTTCTGTTGCTAATATTTGCAACTCGAAACAGGGACTACGGATTAAGCGAAGACTGGCTAAGGACGAGGCGACGATGCGTGTGGGAAATGGTTCCAAAGTCGATGTGATCGTCGTCGGCATGCTACCTCTACATCGACCTTCGGGATTAGTTTTGCATGAACATTATGTCTGGATCTTGTTTTATGCGAGACAGTTATTCATTTAAATCTGAAAATAATGGTTGTTCTATTTATATGAGTATTATCTTTTATAGTCATGTTGTTGGGGAACGTAGTAATTTCAAAAAAATTCCTACGCACACGCAAGATCATGGTGATGCATAGCAACGAGAGGGGAGAGTGTGTCCATGTACCCTCATAGACCGAAAGTGGAAGCGTTAGCACAACGCGGTTGATGTAGTCGTACGTCTCCACGATCCGACCGATCCAAGTACCGAACGCACGGCACCTCCGAGTTCAGCACATGTTCAACTCGATGATGTCCCGCGAGCTCCAATCCAGCAGAGCTTCGCCGGAGATTTTCGTCAGCACGACGGTGTGATGACGGTGATGATGATGCTACCGACGCAGGGCTTCGCCTAAGCACCGCTACGATATGATCGAGGTGGATTATGGTGGAGGGGGGCACCATACACGGCTTGGAACAATCAACTTGTGTGTCTTTGGGTGCCCCCCCCCCCGCCCCCGTATATAAAGGAGCAAGGGGGGAGGCCGGCCAGCCTTGGTGCGCCCCAAAAAGAGGAGGAATCCTCTTCCTACTAGGAAGAGGATTCATCCTTTCCTAGTCCAACTAGGAAGAGGGAAGGGGGAGGAAAGAGAGGGAGAGGGAAAGAGGGGTCGCGCCCCCCTCCCCTAGTCCAATTCGGACTCCTCATGGGAGGGGGCACGCCACCTCCTAGGCTGCTGCCCTCTCTCTCCACTCAGGCCCACTAAGGCCCAATACTTCCTCGGGGGGTTCCGGTAACCCCTGCGGCACTCCAGTTTTCTCTGAAACCATTCGGAACACTTCCGATGTCCGAATATAGCTGTCCAATATATCAATCCGGGACTCCGACCATTTCGAGACTCCTCATCATGTCCATGGTCACATCCGGGACTCCGAACTACCTTCGGTACATAAAACACTAAGACTCATAATATCGATCATCGCCGAACTTTAAGCGTGCGGACCCTACGGGTTTGAGAACAATGTAGACATGACCGAGACACGTCTCCGGTCCATACCCAATAGCGTAACATTGATGCTCATATTGGCTCCTACATATTCTACGAAGATCTTTATCAGTCAAACTGCATAACAACATACGTTGTTCCCTTTGTCATCGGTATGTTACTTGATACGTCCATTTTGCATCATGCTTTTATATCAATATTTATTGCATTATGGGCTGTTATTACACATTATGTCACAATACTTATGCCCATTCTCTCTTATTTTACAAGGTTTGCATAAGGAGGGAGAATGCCGGCAGCTGGGATTCTGGGCTGGAAAAGGAGCAAATATTAGAGACCTATTCTGCACAGCTCCAAAAGTCCTGAATCTCAACGGATGATGTTTTCCAAATATATATAAAATATTGAGCGCAAGAACCTCACCAGGGGGGAACGCCCTTCCCACGAGGGTGGGGGCGCGCCCTACCCCCCAGGGCGTGCCCCCCAACCTCATGGGCCCCCTGGTGGCCCTCCGGTGGCCATCTTCTGCTATATGGAGTCTTTCGATGGGAAATAAATCATAAGCCATCTTCTCAGACGAAACTCCACCGCCACGAGGCGGAACCTTGGCGGAATCAATCTAGGGCTCTGGCGGAGCTGTTCTGCCGGGGAAACTTCCCTCCCGGAGGGGGAAATCATCGCCATCGTCATCACCAACGCTCCTCTCATCGGGAGAGGGCAATCTCCATCAACATCTTCATCAGCACCATCTCATCCCAAAACCCTAGTTCATCTCTTGTATCCAATTCTTGTCTCCAAGTCTGGGATTGGTGCTAGTAGGTTGCTAGTAGTGTTAATTACTCCTTGTAGTTGATGCTAGTTGGTTTAATTGGTGGAAGATCATATGTTCAGATCCTATATGCATATTAATACCCCTCTGATTATGAACATGTTTATGCTTTGTGAGTAGTTACTTTTGTTCCTGAGGACATGGGACAAGTCTTGCTATTAGTAGTCATGTGAATTTGGTATTCGTTCGATATATTGATGAGATGTATGTTGTCTCTCCTCTAGTGTTGTTATGTGAACGTCGACTACATGACACTTCACCATTATTTGGGCCTAGAGGAAGGCACTGGGAAGTAATAAGTAGATGATGGGTTGCTAGAGTGACAGAAGCTTAAACCCTAGTTTATGCGTTGCTTTGTAAGGGGCTGATTTGGATCCATATGTTTCATGCTATGGTTAGGTTTACCTTAATACTTTTGTTGTATTTGCGGATGCTTGCAATAGAGGTTAATCATAAGTGGGATGTTTGTCCAAGTAAGGACAGCACCCAAGCACCGGTCCACCCACATACCAAATTATCGAAGTACCGAACGCGAATCATATGAACGTGATGAAAACTAGCTTGACGATATTCCCATGTGTCCTCGGGAGCGCTTTACATCATATAAGAGTTTGTCCAGGCTTGTCCTTTGCTACAAAAAGGATTGGGCCACCTTGCTGTACTTTATTTACTTTTGTTACTTGTTGCTCGTTACAAATTATCCTATCACAAAACTATCTGTTACCACTTATTTCAGTACTTGCAGAGAATACCTTGATGGAAACTGCTTATCATTTCCTTCTGCTCCTCGTTGGGTTCGACACTCTTACTTATCGAAAGGACTATGATAGATCCCCTATACTTGTGGGTCATCAAGACTCTTTTCTGGCGCTGTTACCGGGGAGTGAAGCGCCTTTGGTAGGTGGAATTTGGTAAGGAAAATTTTATGTAGTGTGCTGAAATTTACTATCACTTGTCACTATGGAAGGTAATCCTCTGAGAGGCTTGTTCGGGGTATCTTCACCCCGACCAGTAGATCAAAGAGTTGTTCCTCAACCTACTGAAAATGAAAATGAAAATGAAAATGCTTGCTTTGAAGTTCCTTCGGGTATGATAGAAAAACTGCTAGCTAATCCTTTTCTAGGAGATGGAACAAAACATCCTGATGAACATATGATATATGTGGATCAAGTTTGTGGATTATTTAAGCTTCCAGGTGTACCCGGAGATGTTGTTAAGAAGAAGGTCTTTCCCTTATCTTTGAGGGGAGATGCATCGACATGGTATAGGCTATGTGATGATATGAGGTCTTGGAATTACAAACGATTGAAATTGGAATTTCATCGGAAGTTTTATCCTATGCATCTTGTTCATCGTGATTGCAATTATATATATAATTTTTGGCCTCGTGAAGGAGAAAGCATCGCTCAAGCTTGGGGGAGGCTTAAATCAATGTTATATTCATGCCCCAATCATGAGCTCTCAAGAGAAATGATTATTCAAAATTTTTATGCTTGGCTTTCTGGTAACAATCGCACCATGCTTGATACTTCTTGTGCTGGCTCTTTTATGATGAAGACTATTGAATTCAAATGGGATTTATTGGAAAGAATTAAACGCAACTCTGGAGATTGGGACCTCGACAATGGTAAGGAGTTATGTATGACACCTAGTTTTGATTGTGTTAAATCTTTTATGGATACCGATATTTTTCATAAATTTAGCACTAAATATGGACTTGACTTTGAGATAGTAGCTTCTTTCTGTGAATCTTTTGCTACTTGTGTTGATCTCCCCAAGGAGAAGTGGTTTAAATATCATCCTCCCATAGAAGTAAAAGTAGCTGCACCTATTAAAGTTGAAGAAAAGACTATTACTTATAATGATCCTATTGTTCCTACTTCTTATGTTGAGAAACCACCTTTCCCTGTTAAGATAAAGGATCATGCTAAAGCTTCAACTGTGGTTCGTAAAAGCAATATTAAAACATATACCCCTCCTGAGCAAGTTAAAGTTGAACCTAATATTGCTATTGTTAAAGATATCTTGTCTGATAATATTGATGGGCATGTTATTTATTTCTGTAATGAAACTGCTATAATTGCTAAACCCCGTGATAAAGATAAACCTAGACCTGTAGTAGGCATGCCTGTTATTTCTGTTAAAATAGGAGATCATTGTTATCATGGCTTATGTGATATGGGTGCTAGTGCTAGTGCACTACCTTATTCCTTATACAAGGAAGTTATGCATGATATTGCACCTGCTGAGATGGAAGATACTGATGTCACAATTAAACTTGCCAATAGAGATACTATTTCACCAATGGGAATTGTTAGAGATGTTGAAGTCTTGTGTGGGAAAACTAAATATCCTGCTGATTTTCTTGTTCTTGGTTCCCCACAAGATAGCTTTTGTCCCATTATATTTGGTAGACCCTTCTTAAATACTGTTAATGCTACCATAGATTGCAAAAGGGGTGTTGTTACTATCGGTTTAGATGATATGACACATGAATTTAATTTTTTTAAATTTAGTAGACAACACCGTGAAGAAGAATTACCTGGTAAGGATGAAATTATTGGTCTTGCTTCTATTGCCGTACCTCCTAGTGATCCTTTAGAACAATATTTGCTAGACCATGAAAATGATATGTTTATGAATGAAAGAAGGGAATTAGATGAAGTATTCTTTAAACAGGAACATATTCTGAAAAATAATTTACCTGTTGAAATAATTTACCCTTTTGGTACTTTTGCTTATAGACGTATGCCTTTTGGTTTATGTAATGCACCTGCTACCTTTCAAAGATGCATGATGGCTATATTCTCTGACTATTGTGAAAAGATTTGTGAGGTTTTCATGGACGACTTTTCCGTCTATGGGTCTTCTTTTGATGATTGCTTGAGCAACCTTGATCGAGTTTTGCAGAGATGTGAAGAAACTAATCTTGTATTGAATTGGGAAAAATGCCACTTTATGGTTAATGAAGGTATTTTCTTGGGGCATAAAGTTTCTGAAAGAGGTATTGAAGTTGATAAAGCCAAGGTTGATCCTATTGAAAAGATGCCATGGCCCAAGGACATCAAAGGTATAAGAAGTTTCCTTGGTCATGCCGGATTTTATAGGTGGTTCATTAAGGACTTCTCAAAAATCTCTCGGCCTCTGACTAATTTATTACAAAAAGATATACCATTTGTCTTTGATGATGATTGTGTAGAAGCATTTGAAAAACTTAAGAAAGCATTGATCTCTGCACCTATTATTTAGCCACCTGATTGGAATTTACCCTTTGAAATTATGTCTGATGCTAGTGATTATGCTGTAGGTGCTGTTCTAGGATAAAGAGTTAATAAGAAACTAAATGTTATTCAATATGCTAGTAAAACTCTAGACAATGCTCAAAGAAACTATGCTACTACTGAAAAAGAATTCTTAGCAGTTGTATTTGCTTGTGATAAGTTTAGACCTTATATTGTTGAATCTAAAGTAACTATTCACACTGATCATGCTGCTATTAAATATCTTATGGAAAAGAAAGATGCTAAACCTAGACTTATTAGACGGGTTCTCTTACTACAAGAATTTGATTTGCATATTGTTGATAGAAAAGGAGCTGAGAACCCCGTTGTAGACAACTTGTCTAGGTTAGATAATGTGCTTGATGACCCACTGCCTATTGATGATAGTTTTCCTGATGAGCAATTAAATGTCATAAATGCTTCTCATATTGATCCATGGTATGTTGATTATGCTAATTACATTGTTGCTAAGTTTATACCACCTAGTTTCACATACCATCAAAAGAAAAAGTTCTTCTATGATTTGAGGCATTACTTTTGGGATGACCCACATCTTTATAAAGAAGGAGTAGATGGTGTTATTAGACGTTGTGTACCTGAGCATGAACATGAACAGATCATACGCAAGTGTCACTCCGAAGCTTATGGAGGACACCATGCTGGAGATAGAATTGCACATAAGGTACTGCAATCTGATTTTTATTGGCCTACTCTCTTCAAGGATGCCCGTAAGTTTGTCCTATCTTGTGATGAATGTCAAAGAATTGGTAATATTAGTAGACGTCAAGAAATGCCCATGAATTATTCACTTGTTATTGAACCATTTGATGTTTGGGGCTTTGACTATATGGGACCTTTTCCTTCCTCTAATGGTTATACACATATTTTAGTTGTTGTTGATTATGTTACTAAGTGGGTAGAAGCTATTCCAACTAGTAGTGTTGATCATAACACTTCTATTAAAATGCTTAAAGAAGTTATTTTTTCCAAGATTTGGAGTCCCTGGATATTTAATGACTGATGGTGGTTCACATTTTATTCATGGTGCCTTCCGTAAAATGCTTGCTAAATATGATGGTAATCATAGAATTGCATTTCCTTATCACCCTCAGTCTAGTGGTCAAGTAGAATTGAGTAATAGAGAACTCAAATTAATTTTGCAAAAGACTGTTAATAGGTCTAGAAAGAATTGGTCCAAGAAACTTGATGATGCATTATGGGCCTATAGAACTGCATATAAAAATCCTATGGGTATGTCTCCGTATAAAATGGTCTATGGAAAAGCATGTCACTTACCTCTCGAACTAGAACACAAGGCTTATTGGGCTATTAAAGAACTTAATTATGATTTTAAACTTGCTGGTGGGAAGAGGTTATTTGATATTAGCTCACTTGATGAATGGAGAACCCAAGCCTACGAAAATGCCAAGTTGTTTAAAGAAAAAGTTAAAAGATGGCATGATAAAAGGATACAAAAGCGTGAGTTTAATGTAGGTGATTATGTATTGCTATACAAGTCTCGTTTAAGATTTTTTGCAGGAAAACTTCTCTCTAAATGGGAAGGTCCTTACGTTATCGAGGAGGTCTATCGTTCCGGTGCCATAAAAATCAAAAACTTCGAAGGCACAAATCCGAAGGTGGTGAACGGTCAAAGAATCAAACACTATATCTCAGGCAATCCCATAAATGTTGAAACCAATGTTATTGAAACCGTAACCCCGGAAGAATACATAAGGGACACTTTCCGGAATGTTTCAGACTCCGAAAAGGAATAGGTATGTGGTACGGTAAGTAAACCGACTCCAAAACAGTTTTTAAGGCAATATTTCTCTGTTTTGGAATATTTAGAAAAATAGAAAAATAAGCACCAGTCCGGGAAGGACACGAGGGCTCCACGAGGGTGGAGGGCGCGCCCTACCCTACTGGGCGCGCCCCCCTACCTCGTGGGAACCTTGTGTGCTCTCCGGACTCCGTTTTCGTACACGACATGTATTTTGGTCGGTAAAAATTCATTATATAATCTCCCGGATGTTTTGACTCCCGTATCACGCAATTATCTCATGTTTTTGTTTCGAGCTGTTGCTGCTGCAGATTAGAGCAGGATGTCTTCGCAAGAGTTAGTCGGGGAGAGCAGGGTGTCTCATCCGGCACCGAGATCAACGACAAACAATCATGTTGACCCCTTTGGGCCAGCAATGGAGGAAGAGATGGAGGCTGATTTGAAGAGGATAGATGCCATGGAAGAGGATCAAGAAGTCACTTCCCGCCTCCAAGCTGGATTCACAATGGGAGAACTACAGAGCTCAACTATTCCAAACTCGGTTATCCCTTCCAATGTTAGATTTCTTTCTCATGAGAATATGAAAAAGAGTGTCACTGGTTCTCCCGCAGCTATGCAACACCCTTGGGTGCAGGGAGCTTTTGCTGTTACAGGAAAACTCCAAAAGGAAATAATGGACCTCAAGCAGCAAGTCAACAAGCTTGAGGAGGAGAACCGTATCTTGAGGGGCATCATCGCCAAGAATATCACATCACCATCCCCAAAAAGAGAGACATAATCACATGGGTATGGGCGCTCCACTTGGAAACTGCCAAACTTGGGGGAGTGCCCCGGTATCGTATCACCATCACTCTATCTTTACCGTTTTTCTTAGTTTGATCCTTTTGGTAATATCTTGATCTAGTAGAATAAAAGTTCTTAGTATGATCTAGTTGTGAGTTTTGCTTTATTATCCTTCTATGTAATCGAGTCCGTGAGCTATATAATAAAGATTAGTGTTGAGTCAAGGGCTTGATTATTTTGCCATGATCCTAAAGGAATAAAAGAAAATAGAAAGAAATAAAAAGAAACAAAGAGATCATATGAGTCTTATGGAGACTAATGAGCTCACATAGAAAGAGTATGATGAATAAAAGTTATTGAGGGTTGACAAACATAGTTTTGGTCATCGTTGCAATTAATAGGAAGTAATAAAGAAAGAGAGGTCTTCACATATAAATATACTATCTTGGACATCGTTTATAATTGTGAGCACTCATTAAAATATGACATGCTAAAGAGTTGACATTGGTCCAGGAAGACAACGTAATGGGTTATGTTTTCTTATATCTGAGATAAATTATATTGTCTTGGATCTTCCAACATGATGAGCTTTCCTTTCCCCCTCATGCTAGCCAAATTCATCGCACCAAGTAGAGATACTACTTGTGCTTCCAAACACCCTTAAACCAGTCTTGCCATAAGAGTCCACCATATCTACCTATGGATTGGGTAAGATCCATCAAGTAAGTTGTCATCGGTGCAAGCAATAAAAATTGCTCTCTAAATATGTATGATTGATTGGTGTGGAGGAAATAAGCTTTATACGAGCGTGTGATATGGAAGTAATAAAAGCGACAGACTGCATAATAAAGGTCCATATCACAAGTGGCAATATAAAGTGACGTTCTTTCACATTAATATTTTGTGCATCCAACCCATAAAAGTGCATGACAACCTCTGCTTCCCTCTGCGAAGGGCCTATCTTTTACTTTTATCTCCTACATTGCATAAGAGTCATGGTGATCTTCACCCTTCCTTTTTAAATTTGATCCTTTGGCAAGCACAATATGTTGGAAAGATCCTGGTATATATGGCTAATTGGATGTGAG
Source organism: Triticum urartu (assembly GCF_056163025.1). Lineage (NCBI taxonomy): Eukaryota > Viridiplantae > Streptophyta > Magnoliopsida > Poales > Poaceae > Triticum > Triticum urartu. The sequence goes on along the minus strand of NC_141878.1, from coordinate 56,258,809 downwards.
TTTTCATGAACTATTACTGTTGACATTACCCTTGAGGTAAAACGTTGGGAGGCAAAACTATAAGCCCCTATCTTTCTCTGTGTACGATTAAAACTCCATACCCGTAAGTATTGCGTGAGTGTCAGCAATTGTGAAAGATTATATGATAGTTGAGTATGTGGACTTGCTGAAAAGCTCTTATACATTGACTCTTTCCTATGTTATGATAAATTGCAATTGCTTCAATGACCGAGATTGTAGTTTGTTAGTTTTCAACGAAGTTTACGATTCATAATTGATATTGTGATTGAATTATTACTCTAGCATCAGGTATTAGATGACAAAGAATTATGTAAGTTGATGTTCTAAGAATGATCATGATGCCATCATGTCCGTATTTTATTTTTATCGACACCTCTATTTCTAAACACGTGGACATATTTTTCAATTTCGGCTTTTCGCTTGAGGACAAGCGAGGTCTAAGCTTGGGGAGTTGATACGTCTATTTTGCATCATGCTTTTATATCAATATTTATTGCATTATGGGCTGTTATTACACATTATGTCACAATACTTATGCCTATTCTCTCTTATTTTACAAGGTTTGCATAAAGAGGGAGAATGCCGGCAACTGGGATTCTGGGCTGGAAAAGGAGCAAATATTAGAGACCTATTCTGCACAGCTCCAAAAGTCCTGAAACTTTACGGATGATGTTTTCCAAATATATAAAAAATTACCGAGCGCAAGAACCTCACCAGGGGGGCCACACCCTTCCCATGAGGGTGGGGGGCGCGCCCCACCCCCCAGGGCGCTCCCCCCTACCTCATGGGCCCCCTGGTGGCCCTCCGGTGGCCATCTTCTACTATATGGAGTCTTTCGATGGGAAAAAATCATAAGCCATCTTCTCGAACAAAACTCCGCCGCCACGAGGCGGAACCTTGGCGGAATCAATCTAGGGTTGTGGCGGAGCTGTTCTGCCGGGGGAACTTCCCTCTCGAAGGGGGAAATCATCGCCATCGTCATCACCAAAGCTCCTCTCATCAGGAGAGGGCAATCTCCATCAACATCTTCATCAGCACCATCTCATCCCAAAACCCTAGTTCATCTCTTGTATCCAATTCTTGTCTCCAAGTCTGGGATTGGTGCTAGAAGGTTGCTAGTAGTGTTAATTACTCCTTGTAGTTGATGCTAGTTGGTTTAATTGGTGGAAGATCATATGTTCAGATCCTATATGCATATTAATACCCCTCTGATTATGAACATGTTTATGCTATGTGAGTAGTTACTTTTGTTCCTGAGGACATGGGAGAAGTCTTGCTATTAGTAGTCATGTGAATTTGGTATTCGTTCGATATATTGATGAGATGTATGTTGTCTCTCCTCTAGTGGTGTTATGTGAACATCGACTACATGACACTTCACCATTATTTGGGCCTAGAGGAAGGCATTAGGAAGTAATAAGTAGATGATGGGTTGCTAGAGTGACAGAAGCTTAAACCCTAGTTTATGCGTTGCTTCGTAAGGGGCTGATTTGGATCCATATGTTTCATGCTATGGTTAGGTTTACCTTAATACTTTTGTTGTATTTGCGGATGCTTGCAATAGAGGTTAATCATAAGTGGGATGTTTGTCCAAGTAAGGACAGCACCCAAGCACCGGTCCACCCACATACCAAATTATGGAAGTACCGAACGTGAATCATATGAACGTGATGAAAACTAGCTTGACGATATTCCCATGTGTCCTCGGGAGTGCTTTACATCATATAAGAGTTTGTCCAGGCTTGTCCTTTACTACAAAAAGGATTGGGCCACCTTGCTGCACTTTATTTACTTTTGTTACTTGTTGCTCGTTACAAATTATCCTATCATAAAACTATCTATTACCACTTATTTCAGTACTTGCAGAGAATACCTTGCTGGAAACCACTTATCATTTCCTTCTGCTCCTCGTTGGGTTCGACATTCTTACTTATCGAAAGGACTACGATAGATCCCCTATACTTGTGGGTCATCATTACTTGCCCGAGATTCAATCATCAGTATCTCAATACATAGTTCAATATCGTTACCAACAAATCTCTTTACTCGTTCCATAATACATCATCCCGCAACTAACTCATTGGTTACAATGCTTGCAAGGCTTATAGTGATGTGTATTACCGAGTGGGCCCAGAGATACCTCTCCGACAATCGAAGTGACAAATCCTAATCTCGAAATATGCCAACTCGACAAGTACCTTAGGAGACAGCTGTAGAGCACCTTTATAATCACCCAGTTACGTTGTGACGTTTGGTAGCACACAAAGTGTTCCTCTGATTATAATCTCATAGTTATAGGAACATGCATAGTCATGAAGAAAGCTATAGCATTAAACTAAACGATCAAGTGCTAAGCTAACAGAATGGGTCAAGTCAATCACATCATTCTCCTAATGATGTGATCCCATTAATCAAATGACAACTCATGTCTATGTTTAGGAAACATAACCATCTTTGATCAACGAGCTAGTCAAGTAGAGGCATACTAGTGACACTCTGTTTGTCTATGTATTCACACATGTATTATGTTTCCGGTTAATACAATTCTAGCATGAATAATAAACATTTATCATGATATAAGGAAATAAATAATAACTTTATTATTGCCTCTAGGGCATATTTCCTTCAGTCTCCCACTAGCACTAGAGTCAATAATCTAGATTACACAGTAATGATTCTAACACCCATGGAGTCTTGGTGTTGATCATGTTTTGCTCGTGAGAGAGGCTTAGTCAACGGGTCTACTACATTCAGATCCGTATGTATCTTGCAAATCTCTATGTCTCCCACCTAGACTTGATCGCGGATGGAATTGAAGCATCTCTTGATGTGCTTGGTTCTCTTGTGAAATCTGGATTCCTTTGCCAAGGCAATTGCACCAATATTGTCACAAAAGATTTTCATTGGACCCGATGCACTAGGTATGACACCTAGATCGGATATGAACTCCTTCATCCAGACTCCTTCATTTGCTGCTTCCGAAGCAGCATTGTACTCCGCTTCACACGTAGATCCCGCCACGACGCTTTGTTTAGAACTGCTCCAACTGACAGCTCCACCGTTCAATATAAACACATATCCGGTTTGCGATTTAGAATCATCTAGATCAGTGTCAAAGCTTGCATCAATGTAACCATTTACGATGAGCTCTTTGTCACCTCCATAAATGAGAAACACATCCTTAGTCCTTCTCAGGTATTTCAGGATGTTCTTGACCGCTGTCCAGTGATCCACTCCTGGATTACTTTGGTACCTCCTTGCTAAACTAATAGCAAGGCACACATCAGGTCTGGTACACAGCATTGCATACATGATAGAGCCTATGGTTGAAGCATAGGGAACACCTTTCATTTTCTCTCTATCTTCTAAAGTGTTCGGGCATTGAGTCTTACTCAACTTCACACCTTGTAACACGGGTAAGAATCCTTTCTTTGCCTGATCCATTTTGAACTTCTTCAAAACTTTGTCAAGGTATGTGCTTTGTGAAAGTCCAATTAAGCGTCTTGATCTATCTCTATAGATCTTGATGCCCAATATGTAAGCTACTTCACCAAGGTCTTTCATTGAAAAACTTTTATTCAAGTATCCTTTTATACTATCCACAAATTCTATATCATTTCCAATCAACAATATGTCATCCACATATAATATTAGAAATGCTACAGAGCTCCCACTCACTTTCTTATAAATACAGGCTTCTCCAAAAGTCTGTATAAAACCATATGCTTTGATCACACTATCAAAATGTTTATTCCAACTCCGAGAGGCTTGCACTAGTCCATAAATGGATCGCTGGAGCTTGCACACATTGTTAGCACCCTTTGGATCGATAAAACCTTCAGGTTGCATCATATACAACTCTTCTTCCAGAAATCCATTCAGGAAGGCAGTCTTTACATCCATTTGCCAAATTTCATAATCATAAAATGCGGCAATAGCTAACATGATTCAGACGGACTTAAGTATCGCTACAGTTGAGAAGCTCTCATCGTAGTCCACTTATTGAACTTGTGAAAAACCTTTCGCAACAAGTCGAGCTTTGTAGACAGTAACATTACCATCAGCGTCTGTCTTCTTCTTGAAGATCCATTTATTTTCGATGGCTTGCCGATCATCGGGCAAGTCAACCAAAGTCCACACTTTGTTCTCATACATGGATCCCATCTCAGATTTCATGGCCTCAAGCCATTTTGCAGAATCCGGGCTCATCATCGCTTCCTCATAGTTCGTAGGATCGTCATGGTCTAGTAACATGACCTCTAGAACAGGATTACCGTACCACTCTGGTGCGGATCTTACTCTAGTTGACCTACGAGGTTTGGTAGTAACTTGATCTGAAGTTTCATGATCATCATCATTAGCTTCCTCACTAATTGGTGTAGGTGTCACAGAAACTGGTTTTTGTGATGAACTACTTTCCAATAAGGGAGCAGGTACAGTTACCTCATCAAGTTCTACTTTCCTCCCACTCACTTCTTTCGAGAGAAACTCCTTCTCTAGAGAGGATAAAAATGTAGCAACAAAAGTCTTGCCTTCGGATCTGTGATAGAAGGTGTACCCAACACTTTCCTTTGGGTATCCTATGAAGACACATTTCTCCGATTTGGCTTCGAGCTTATCAGGTTGAAGCTTTTTCACATAAGCATCGCAGCCCCAAACTTTAAGAAACGACAACTTTGGTTTTTTGCCAAACCACAGTTCATAAGGAGTCGTTTCAACGGATTTAGATGGTGCCCTATTTAACGTGAATGCAGCTGTCTCTAAAGCATAACCCCAAAGCGATAGCGGTAAATCAGTAAGAGACATCATTGATCGCACCATATCTAGTAAAGTACGATTATGACGTTCGGACACACCATTACGCTGTGGTGTTCCAGGTGGCGTGAGTTGCGAAACTATTCTGCATTGTTTCAAATGAAGACCAAACTCGTAACTCAAATATTCTCCTCCACGATCAAATCATAGAAATTTTACTTTCTTTTTACGATGATTTTCCACTTCACTCTGAAATTCTTTGAACTTTTCAAATGTTTCAGACTTATGTTCCATCAAGTAGATATACCCATATCTGCTCAAATCATCTGTGAAGGTGAGAAAATAACGATACCCGCCACGAGCCTCAATATTCATCGGACCACATACATCAGTATGTATGATTTCCAATAAATCTGTTGCTTGCTCCATAGTTCCGGAGAACGGCATTTTAGTCATCTTGCCCATGAGGCATGGTTCGCAAGTACCAAGTGATTCATAATCATGTGATTCCAAAAGTCCATCAGAATGGAGTTTCTTCATGCGTTTTATACCAATATGACCTAAACGGCAGTGCCACAAATAAGTTGCACTATCATTATCAACTATGCATTTTTTAGCTTCAATACTATGAATATGTGTATCTCCACTATCGAGATTCAAAAATAATAGACCACTCTTTAAGGGTGCATGACCATAAAATATACTATTCATATAAATAGAACAACCATTATTCTCTGATTTAAATGAATAACCGTCTCGCATCAAACAAGATCCCGATATAATGTCCATGCTTAACGTTGGCACCAAATAACAATTATTCAAGTCTCATACTAACCACGAAGGTAGATGTAGAGGTAGTGTGCCGACTGCGATCACATCGACTTTGGAACCATTTCCCACGTGCATTGTCACCTCGTCCTTTGCCAATCTTCGCTTAATCCGTAGTCCTTGCTTCGAGTTGAAAATATTAGCAATAGAACCAATATCAAATACCCAGGTACTACTGCGAGAATTAGTAAGGTACACATAAATAACATGTATATCACATATACCTTTGTTCACCTTGCCATCCTTCTTATCCGCCAAATACTTGGGGCAGTTCTGCTTCCAGTGACCAGTCTGTTTGTAGTAGAAGCACTTAGTCTCAGGCTTAGGTCCAGATTGGGTTTCTTCTCCTGAGCAGCAACTTGTTTGTTGTTCTTCTTGAAATTCCCCTTTTTCTTCCCTTTACTCTTTTTCTTGAAACTGGTGGTCTTGTTAACCATCAACACTTGATGCTCCTTCTTGATTTCTACCTTCGCTGCCTTTAGCATTGTGAAGAGCTCAGGAATTGTCTTATTCATCCCTTGCATATTATAGTTCATCACGAAGCTTTTGTAGCTTGGTGTCAGTGATTGAAGAACTCTGTCAATGACACTATCAACAGGAAGATTAACTCCCAGTTGAGTCAAGTGATTATGATACCCAGACATTTTGAGTATATGTTCACTGACAGAACTATTCTCCTCCATCTTGCAGCTGTAGAACTTATTGCAGACTTCATATCTCTCAATCCGGGCATTTGCTTGAAATATTAACTTCAACTCCTGGAACATCTCATATGCTCCATGACGTTCAAAACATCGTTGAAGTCCCGGTTCTAAGCCATAAAGCATGGCACACTGTACTATCGAGTAGTCATCATCTTTGCTCTGCCAGACGTTCATAACATCTGGTGTTGCTCCTGCAGCAGGTTTGGCACTCAGCGGTGCTTCCAGGATGTAATTCTTCTGTGCAGCAATGAGGATAATCCTCAAGTTACGGACGCAGTCCATGTAATTGCTACCATCATCTTTCAACTTTTCTTTCTCAAGGAACGCATTAAAATTCAACGGAACAATAGCACGGGCCATCTATCTATAATCAACATAGACAAGCAAAATACTATTAGGTACTAAGTTCATGATAAATTAAGGTTCAGTTAATCAAAATTATTAAAGAACTCCCACTTAGATAGACATCCCTCTAATCACCTAAGTGATCACGTGATCCATATCAACTAAACCATGTCCGATCATCACATGAGATGGAGTAGTTTTCAATGGTGAACATCATTATGTTGACCGTATCTACTATATGATTCACGCTCGACCTCTCGGTCTCAGTGTTCCGAGGCCATATCTGCATATGCTAGGCTCGTCAAGTTTAACCTGAGTATTCCGCGTGTGCAAAACTGTCTTTGCACCCGTCGTATTTGAACGTAGAGCTTATCACACCCAATCATCACGTGGTGTCTCAGCACGAAGAACTTTCGCAATAGTGCATACTCAGGGAGAACACTTATACCTTGAAATTTAGTGAGAGATCATCTTATAATGCTACTATCGATCTAAGCAAAATAAGATGCATAAAAGATAAACATCACATGCAATCAATATAAGTGATATGATATGGCCATGATCACCTTGTGCTTGTGATCTCCATCTCCGAAGCACCGTCATGATCACCATCATCACCAGCGCGACACCTTGATCTCCATCGTAGCATCGTTGTCGTCTCGCCAACTATTGCTTCTACGACTATCGCTACCGCTTAGTGATAAAGTAAAGCAATTACAGGGCGATTGCATTGCATACAATAAAGCAACAACCTTATGGCTCCTACCAGTTGCCTATAACTCGGTTACAAAACATGATCATCTCACACAATAAAATATAGAATCATGTCTTGACCATATCCCATCACAACATGCCCTACAAAAACAAGTTAGACGTCCTCTACTTTGTTGTTGCAAGTTTTACATGGCTGCTACGGGCTGAGCAAGAACCGTTCTTACCTACGCATCAAAACCACAACGATAGTTTGTCAAGTTAGTGCTGTTTTAACCTTCTCAAGGACCGGGCGTAGCCACACTTGGTTCAACTAAAGTTGGAGAAACTGACACCCGCTAGCCACTTGTGTGCAAAGCACGTCGGTAGAACCAATCTCGCGTAAGCGTACGCCTAATGTCGGTCCGGGCCGCTTCATCCAACAATACCGCCGAACCAAAGTATGACATGCTGGTAAGCAGTATGACTTCTATCGCCCACAACTCACTTGTGTTCTACTCGTGCATATAACATCTAAGCATAAACCAGGCTTTGATGCCACTGTTGGGGAACATAGTAATTTCAAAAAAAAATCCTACGCACATGCAGGATCATGGTGATGCATAACAACGAGAGGGGAGAATGTGTCCATGTACCGTCGTAGACCGAAAACGGAAGCGTTAGCACAATGTGGTTGATGTAGTTGTATGTCTTCACGATCTGACCAATCCAAGTATCGAACGCACGGCACCTCCGAGTTCAGCACACGTTCAACTCGATGCGTCCCACTAGCTCCAATCCAGCAGAGCTTCGGTGGAGAGTTTCGTCATCACGACGGCATGATGACGATGATGATAATGCTACCGACGCAGGGCTTCGCCTAAGTACCGCTACGATATGATCGAGGTGGATTATGGTGGAGGGGGGCAACGCACACGGCTTGGAACAATCAACTTGTGTGTCTTTGGGTGCCCCCCCCCCCGCCCCCGTATATAAAGGAGCAAGGGGGAGGCCGGCCAGCCTTGGTGCGCCCCAAGGAGAGGAGGAATCCCCTTCCTACTAGGAAGAGGATTCAACCTTTCCTAGTCCAACTAGGAACAGGGCAGGGGGGAAGGAAAGAGAGGGATAGGGAGAGGGAAAGAGGGGCTGCGCCCCCTCCCCTAGTCCAATTCGGACTCCTCATGGGAGGGGGTGCGCCACCTCCTGAGCTGCTGCCCTCTGATGTCTACTACACAACCTTCTTCTTATAGACGTTGTTGGGCCTCCAAGTGCAGAGGTTTGTAGGACAGTAGCAAATTTCCCTCAAGTGGATGACCTAAGGTTTATCAATCCGTAGGACGCGTAGGATGGAGATGGTCTCTCTCAAGCAACCCTGCAACCAAACGTGTGCCAACCCCTACGCATAGGTTCATGGGAGGAACCCGCAAGTTGATCACCAAAACATACATCAAGTGGATCACGTCACTACAAAAAAAAGACACATCCGTGACATTTTGTGCCGAACGAAATTTTTTTCTGTCATACATATGACACTTCTATGACGATAATTGTGACAAAACCCGGTGTCATCATAGATGTGGTGGGCTCCTACTTTTATGACCAAAAATCATGACAGAAAATGGGCTTTTCGTCCTGGGCGGGCCGGAGACGCAGCTGCATGGCATTCTTTGGGCCGTCCATGACGGAAATAACCGTGGTAGAAGCGAGGGCGAGGAAAATTTCGGGGAGTTCCCAGTTACGGTGGGAGGTCGGGGGCTGAGCGATGCGCATTTCTCTCGTACACGTACGCGCGTGTGTGCGAGGCGTTGGCTCTAACTGAACCCGAGCGAGGCGTTGGGCTCTAACTGAACCCAAGCGATTGCACTGCAGGCTACACGTTAGTGAACCCGAGCAATCGATCGATGGCTGTTAACTGAACCCGATCGAGCGATTCCTTCGCTATTGCTGCTAACTGAAGCCGATCGATGCTGCCTCTGGATGAACAGTGAGCGTTGCGGGGGCGGTTTGGATGAACAGTTCCCGGTGGGGCTGGATGAACAGGACCCCGTGGTGTTGCCTCTGGATGAACAGGACCCCGATTGATCGAGCCGGTTGGGGCTGGATGAACAGGACCCTGTGGAGGGCTGGATGAACAGGACCACCCCGTGGAGGGCAGGATGAATAGTAGACAGTGGAGGGCAGGATGAACAGTAGCCCGTGGAGGGGTGGTTGAACAGGAGCCCGTGGAGAGGGCGGGTTGAACAATAGCCGGTGGAGTAGTGCGCGGTGGAGGCTGGATGAACAGGAGCCCGTGGATGAACAGTCGCAGTTGGAGGATGGAAGAGGTCGGTGGTGGATGAACAATAGCTCGTGGAGGCTGGAGGGGGTCGACGGTGGAGATGAACAGTATCCCGTGGAGTCCCGTTTTGTGGTACACCACACCCCTCCCGATGAACAGGACCCCCGTTTCGATAGTGGCGCTCCAACACAAGTCTGTTTCGTCCGTTTTGCGGTACGCCACACCCCTCCCGATCAACAGGACCCCTGTTTCGACTGTAGGAGGTCCGTTTCCTACGTTTTGCGGTATGCCAGACCCCTCCCGATCAACAGGATCCCGTTTCGAATGTGGCCGGTCGAACACAAGGCCGTTTCCTCCGTTCTGCGGTACGCCAGGCCTCGTTTCCATCGTCTGTTCCGTCCAAGCCCTCCCGATGAACACGACGCATTCCGTTGCCTCCCCATGAACACGACGCATTCTGTTGCCTTCCCATCAACACGACGCATTCCCTTGCCTCCCCATGAACACGACGACGACGCTGTTTCTCCGTTCCGACCCAGCCATGTACACAAGCCCTGGCCGTACGTATGCGCGAGTAGGCGTTCGAGACCCCGCCCGTATGTACACATATGTGGTCGTATTTTCTTTCTTGCACCCTGGCCGTTGTACGTACGTGTACATGCTACGTGCGCGCCTCTACTACGACACGTGCGCACCTCTACATCGACCAGTATATATGTACGTACACGTTCGTTACCAGAATGACAACGCTACGTACGCTTCGACCAGGTGGGTCCCAACTATCAGGCACTTCCTTACGTGCGAAGATGTAGCTGGTGGGTCCCAGCAGTCAGGGGCAAACGTTTTTTTCGCGAAATACGGTGGCCTGTCCGATGGGTCCCCGCTGTCAGGTGGAGGAATAATTATTTTGCGCGTAATAAGGAGGCACTTCCTTGCTGCGGCCCTGGACCCAGCCGCCAGCGTCTCCACGCACAGTACTCTTCCGATGGAAGTCGGTCGTTGACCACATTGACCACGCCGCGCCGAGAGCACCACGGCGGTGGACGACGACGAGGCCTAGGAAGGGGACGATGCGGAGCCGGGGAAGACGCGGAAGTGGAAGCCCGCGCGGAGAGGAGTACGAGGGTTCACTGGTTCGGCTGCAGTGTGAGGCTGTCATCGCCGCAGGGCCTGGCCAGCGGTGGGAATAGTAGGGGGCGGTGAGGCCTCTGCGGCAGCACATCCAGCCACGGGAGGCAGGAGCATGCGGCACGACTGGCGCTGCTTTGGGCGGCTGGAGCAAGAAGACCAGATGTTGAAGAAGCACTAGGGCCGTTGGATGGACATCGTACGGTCACTGGAGCTAGAATCGTTCATATTGACTAAGTTGACAAAGCCCTTCGTCCCCGTCAACTTAGTAGGCCCACAAGTCGGCCTCCCACCAAGGTGGGTCCCAGCTAGCCGGGGGAGTATTCATTTTTTTGTGCATAATAAGGAGGCACTTCCGGTGGGTCCGAGCTGACAGCGGGGGGGATGTTTTTTCGTGAAATACAGTGGCCCGTCCGATGGGTCCCAGCAGTCAGGGGGAAACGATTTTTTCGCAAAATACTGGTGGCCCGTCCGGTGGGTCCCCGCTGTCAGGTGGAGGAATAATTATTTTGCGCGTAATAAGGAGGCACTTCCTTGCTGCGGCCGTGGACCCAGTTGTCAGCGTCTCCACGCACAGTACTCTTCTGATGGAAGTCGGTCATTGACCACATTGACCACGCCGCGCCGAGAGCACCACGGCGGTGGACGATGGCGAGGCCGAGGAAGGGGACGACGCGGAGCCGGGGAAGACGCGGCAGCGAAAGCCCGCGCGGAGAGGAGTACGAGGGTTCACTGGTTCGGCTGCGGTGTGAGGCTGCCGTCGCTGTAGGGCCTGGCCAACGGTGGGAATAGTAGGGGCGGTGAGGCCTCCGCGGCAGCACAGCCGGCCATGGGAGGCAGGAGCATGCGGCACGACCGGCGCTGCTTTGGGCGGCTGGAGCAAGAAGACCAGAGGTTGAAGAAGCACTACGGCCGTTGGATGGACATCGTACGGTCACTGGAGCTAGAATCGTTCATATTTACTAAGTTGACAAAGCCCTTCGTCCCTGTCAACTTAGTAGGCCCACAAGTCAGCCTCCCACCAAGGTGAGTCCCAGCTAGCCGGGGGAGTATTCATTTTTTTGTGTGTAATAAGGAGGCACTTCCGGTGGGTCCGAGCTGACACCGGGGGGAACGTTTTTTTTTTGCGAAATACGGTCGCCCGTCCGGTGGTCCCAGCTATCCGGGGGAAACAATTTTTTCACACAATACTGGTGGCCCGTCCGGTGGGACCCTGCTGTCAGGTGGAGGAATAATTATTTTCCGCGTAATAAGGAGGCACTTCCTTGCGGCTGCCGTGGACCCAGCTGTCAGCCTCTCCACGTACAGTACTCTTCCGATAGAAGTCGGTCATTGACCACATTGACCACGCCGCGCTGAGAGCACCACGGCGGTGGACGACGGCGAGGCATAGGAAGGGGATGACACGGAGCCGGGGAAGACGCGGTAGTGGATGCCCACGCGGAGAGGAGTACGAGCGTTCACCGGTTCGGCTGCGGTGTGAGGCTGTCGTCGCCGCAGAATAACAGGGGGTGTGGGTGAGTAGAGGGATGCCCTGGCCGGCGGTGGGAGTAGTAGGGGGCACTGAGGCCTGCGCGGCAGCACAGCCGGCCACGGGAGGCGGGAGTAGGCGGTCCCGCCGGTGCTGCTTTGGCGGCTGGAGCAAGAAGATCAGAGATTGAAGAAACACGACGCGTTGGATTGACATCCAACGGTTACGTTTGCTAGAATCGTTTGTTGACGTATATAATAACTAAAAAAATCTTGCATACGCGTCAACTAAACAGGCCCACAAATCAGACCACTCCCTCTTTTTTTAATAATTTATATGTAGCTCATGGCAACTTCTTATGCAATTTATTGCAGTCGTTTTTTTTGGTTGGCCAGGGCCAATTTCGCATATTTCTGTGGGTTCCAAACTATTGTTAATGCCCAATGAAATAGGAATCTGAAAATGAAATAAAATTCAGAAATTATAAAGTAATTGCCAATTTGTCATCTGTTATTATATTTACAACCCTTTTCATATTACTTTCAAGATTTGCAGGCGTCTTGAAAGAGTTGCAGCCCATCAGGGCATAGAAAAATAAGTAGGCCTGGATTGGGTATTCTTTAGAAAAAATAAACTGGGCTCATTTTCACAAAGAAAAAATAGCTGGGCTGGTCACATGGTGAACATAAAATATAAGCCTGGGCTAGACGGGCCACAGCCCAGTTCAAACCCTGCTCTGTCTCAACAATACCAAACAAAAAAATACTGCTCGAGTAGCTACGTCCCAGGTGTCAGCCGATCTTGTGCTGTTCTCTTGTCTATTGACTATATACGCTCCCAATGTCGTGGGTCCCAGATGTCAGGAAAACAATAGGAGGAAGCATTTTATTTTTCCATACGCTGACGTGGTGGGCCCCTACTATCATCCTCTCCACGTAATTCTGCCGATTCCTGTTGTTTGTTGACCATGTTGACAACGCGAGAGGGCGGCGCCACGGCGAGCGCACCAAAGCGTGCGGAGGACGTCGGCGTTAACGATTTAGGAGACGGTGGGGCGGCGATGCGTGCGCTGAGGCGCAGCCAGCCGTGGGAGGCGGAAGCAGGCGGCCCCACCGGCACTGGTTTGGTTTTGGCGGCTGGAGGAAGACAGGACTGAAGAAACACGACAAACTATAAAAGCAGCAGGAGTACTTAACAACCTTAACTAAAACCAGCAGGGGCACTTAAAACCAAAGCTAAAAGCAGTATGAGTACTTATACAGGTTCAACTGTACAAAGCACGCCTCGAACAGTGCTACTTTGCCTACAGTTAACCAAGGGTGAGGCCACCAAGCCCCAGGACTAGGCCCAGGCGCCACCCCGCGCATCCACAACCTTCTGAAAGCGGCTTCATCTCGCAACATGGTCAATAAACAGGATATTCGCTTTAGAGCCATGGAAAAGCACGAACATAATCTTCTGTCCTATTCTCCAAGATGGACGGGCCTTCATTATTTGGGACCACCCATGAATAAGTATCTTTTCACCTCCAAGGGGAATTGAGTAGGCCGACATAAACATCATGTTGTGACCAAGCGCAAGTCTGACCCGACCATGGCCAGGCATCTGTATAGGAACAATAGAACTCGGCAGTTCCTGTTTCAAGAAGATCATAGCTGTAAAACTGTGTATAAGCAATAGTTTATGAACAACATATACTCCCTCCGGTCCTTTTTACTCTGCATATTAGGTTTTTCCGGAGTCAATCTCATTCAACTTTGACCAAGTTTATATAAAAAATTATAGACATTCACATAAGAACACCAATATCATTAGATTCATCTTGGAATATATTTTCATATTATATTTATTAGATATTATAGATGCTAATAATTTCTAATATAAATTTGGTCAAACTTAGGAAAGTTTGACTTTCGGCAAATCCAATGTGCAGAGTAAAAAGGACCGGAGGGAGTATAACAGAAAACAGCTCGTACCATAAGTTTCTCGACACAGTTGGACCTGTTCAACGAGTGCAGCAGTGGAACACATATCCCACGTGGCCTTCCACTATTGAAACGCCCCACGAGGACCTCAAGACGATCAATAAAGTGTAGGAACTTGTGGATGTCGATCCTGTCAACTTCAGTGCTATTAGTAACAGCGGAGTTATTACAGAGTAACAAACGAGTAGACTACTTCACTCTGAAAAAACCTACACGTGCCACCAATTATAAGAAAATATTAGTTAGAAGTAGCATCTTCGTGAGAGATTCATTGCTACTTCTAAAGCTAAATTGTGATTAGTTAGACAGAATAGGTGGATTAAGAAGTAATCGAGGCAACAAGCAAGAACCAGATACAAAACTAACATGGATGAACAATTGGAATGACGTCGGGGTGGAAGATCGCAGTGAAGATGAGACCAGGTTCTGCTATTTCCATCAACATTCGTGCGCCAACTTTTAGTCCGTAACACTTGAGAAAGTTTATCCAAGTTTGGCCATAAAAAAAGCAGCGATCTTCTTAGTTCATGAACCCAACTCGGAACTTATATCCATGGCTTGTCTTCACTATGACCATTAAACTAGTGTATTCAGTTATGGCAAGGCCGAGCATCTTGAGTACATGTGTTCTGGCAGAGCAAATAATACACTGCAGGAAAAATAATATGAGAACACAGCATGTTCAAAAAAACCCCACCCTCCCGAATAGAAAAGAGGATTCTAGGAACATACTGTGCGCGTTTCAAAATGTTGTGTTAGGATGAGAAGGAACAAGTGTGGTGTCTCACCGAGGGCGCAGAAACCTGTAGGGTACTCGCACTTTGGGCACTGCAAATGAAACACACTAGATTCAGTAGGAATAAAAATGCATCAACGGCGGCGGCTGCCATCCTAGGATTACCTACGACCAAGGGACTTGGGTTTATCGGGGATGGATGAAGAATTCGTACCTGGTTCTCCATGAGAAAACCCTATGCAATCGCCGAGAGGGGGTTTTCTCTGAACAAGCAGGCGAGGGAGAAGGGGATTCAGGCCCAGTGAAATATTGCCGCTTCATCCGTCCAGCTTATTGCTAAAGCTGGAAAGGGGGGTTGTGATTTGATGGCTCATTGGGCATTACTGTGGTGCTACGACCGGGGTGTATCTACCGTGAAGTTGTGCACTCTAATTTGTGCATATGGCACGTGGACCCCGTTGCCGGTTGCCCCACATATCAGCGAAAGGAAGTAGAAAGACAGGAGTAACTAGTTAAACATAAATATATATTTTGACAGAGAAATATACAAATCTTTTATATCACAGGCTCACCTTGCCGAGAAATATACTCCCTCTGCCTTGCACGGGCATTATGGGGGTTCAGCTGAGAATATAATACTTAGATGTTTTTTTAGGGATAAAAGCTGCTTTATTGAAGATTAACAGTCATAGGTATACAAATAATTTCAGGGGTTCCTGTGAGCCAAAGATGGCGTCCACAGGGTAAAGAAGTAGCAGCTTTTGCGAGCACATGCGCTTCAACATTACACTCGCGTTTTTCATGTATGATCTCCATGGTTTGGAACATATTCTTCTTCATCTTGATCTCTTCCATAATAACTTTGCTGGGCCCCAAGTATGCCTCTCTAATATGCTTGACTGTTGCTGAACAATTGGTGCTAATCTGAACTTGTTGCAGGTTTAAGTCAAGAGCCAGAGATAGCCCCTCGCAACATGACATTGCCTCTAGGATCTCTGGATCAGTAACACTTTCGCACACCAGTGCCGATGCTCCAAGGAAGAAGCCTGTATGATCCCGACTCACAACTGCCAGAGCTCCCCTTTCACCATTGCGAGATAACGCAGCATCAACATTCATCTTTGCCCAACCCACAGCAGGAGGAGGACGCCACTTCTGCACTGAGCTAGTGCTTCTCGAAACCAGGTTCTGGACTTTGGGCCGCAGGCCGACCCTGCATGTTTGGGGGGCCATGTGTTCTACCTCAGCGCTTTTCCTATTGCAAGTGATCGGTACGGCGCTGGTTTTAGATGCTGTCGCAAGGCGAATACACAAAATTGAATAAAGCACGGCAGCTGTTGGAATGAAATCGAACAACAGTTCCTAACCAGCAATCAAAGTTGCAATTCTATCAACGATATACTATGTGATAAATAATACTGTCGTACTACTTATACATATAGGACACTTGTTTCACCATGCCAGATTATTACATCAAAATCTCTCGGAGGATAGATCAGTTAGGCAGTTGCGTGCTGCTACTGAAGAATTTCAAAGTTGATTTGGACCAGCTCTCCTTGCCAAGAAAGTTCGATTTTGACATCATCCCCTACCGCAAGATATGATCTAGATTTGAACATTGACCATCCTTTAGCATCAATCATCATGCGACCATCCTTTGTACTTATGATATATTGAGCAGGTTCATTCACACCAAGGCTGCGCATGGTAAGAGAAACTCGGCCGCGGTCACCCGGATTGTTGAACGACTCCCTCGTTGCTCTAGGAATTCTCTGTTTGCAAACAAGAAGACATACCCAAACAGTTAGATCAACACAGTGAATCATATGAAACAACATGGAAAGAAAAAAGAACGAAGCACTTGGGTGGCCAATGCTTACCAAGAAGGTGGACATGTCGGTTTTTGTAAGGACTTTGGTATATGAAGTGTGAACTGCAGCCCAGTCTGTTGCCGGTGCAACTGCACGGGCCAGAGCAGATGCAAGTGCAAGGGTTGGTGCAGGTGCCGAAGCCGCTTCTGCTGCCGAAGATGGTGCTCCTTGTAGAGCTAGTGCCGGTGTCGGAGCAGGTGCCGGTGTCGATGCCCGATCCTCCGGTAGATCAGACTGATCCGCTCACGCGGTTGGTGCCCAATCCTCAGTTGGATCAGACTGAGCTGCTGCCGCTGTCAGTGCTAGAGCAACTATCGGTGCTCGATCTGTGCGAGACAGCGGCGATCGTGTCTGGTCTGCTATGATCAGCTTTCTAACTTGACTAGGATCCGTGACCGTGATCCAGTTTTTTTCTTCATTTCTTTTAAACGCGAGAAGGACTAATTGTGGCGTTTTTGTTAAACCAAACTGCAGTTCATCATAGGGATTCAGCTTGTACTCAGACAACAAACTGACCCAATTTTTTCCAGTAATATAAGTGATGGACGGTGCCTTCATTACTGACACGACATAAGAAGTGAAAACTGCAAAAATAGCCATCGTAGAGCAAACCAAACGGTTTATTCTGTGATGAATGTCACATGGCAAAACCTGCATCGTAAAATTGCAGGAAAAGAAAGAAAACATGACACTAAATCAATAAGATTTAGATAGTAAATCAATAAGATTTACTTGATGTGACACGAGTGAATCCTTACCCGGAAATCACTATGTTGAAGTACTAAACAGAAGATTGATCGTTCAACTACGCGTGGCATGCAGGAGCCCCGCCTACTCCCACAAGCAGGACAGTCCAAAGGTCGTGACAAATCGGATGGACCGAACATCCATGGGGCTGGAAATCCTGGTGGGTGTGATAAACCCCGCAGTGCATACAGATATTGGAGTGTAACCATATTCGATAGACCGTCCTCACAAAAAATATGATATGGATACTTCAAAATATACAGACTGAATTGAGTGGACAGACGTTAACATAGACCATTCTCAAGACTGACCACACACCAAAAGCGGCAGTACTAATAAACAATACAGGGTTCACAAACACAAATCAAGTACTGAATAATAGAACTTACTATAGACAAGAAAAGTTGCACTAACTAAACTCTGCAGACTATTTTTTGCCACCGACCTACGGGATGAACCCCGCATAACTGACTAGGCCATGGACTTCGTGTGAGATGTCTACATGCACCATCACCATCTTGTCAACCTTGGAGAACCTAACAGAGTCGTCTTTCCACTCATAAACATGATGATGAAGACAGGCCGCATCAGATTTGTTGGGAAGCTTTACAAGAACCACACCCTTTGTAATTGAAGGCACAGCCAGGAAATTGTTGTGGTCAAGTACAGCCTCGACAACACGCCTAACAACAATGCTACAGGAAAACACTAGTTCAGGACACGTGGCGACAAGGACACAGCAGTTGGATAGTTCAGCAGTAGAACTCATCATCAGGTCTTCCAGTTCACACGGCATGACTTTCAGAACTTCATCTCCACCGCGGACCTGGTTCTAATTCAAACAGAAACCATATTTTATTACTACCTCCGTTCAGAAATATAAGATGATTTTCGATATTATACTCCATATATGACTACATATACGCACAGAAATGAGTGAACAAAGACACTAGAACATGTCTTCAAAGGCATGAGAGCAGAAGGATTACATGCAATATCCATAACACAAGTTACTAAGGCAAATATACCCTCTTAAAAGGTAGCATTGATGTTCATAAAGTACTCCCTCCGTTCCAAAATTCTTGTCTTAGATTTGTCTAGATACAGATGTATCAAGTCACATTTTATTATTATATACATCCATATCTAGACAAATCTAAGACAAGAAATTTGGGACAGGGGGATTAGTTGAAAGTAATCTATAAGAAATTAGTGTCAACCTCTCGCATGTTTTGGTCAAAAGAGGAATTTAGAACCGTCATTTGGCACACAAAAATCACATGCAAGATCACCCAGAAAGTTGTACTACTAGTACTAGTACCGCGTGTTAGATGAAAAAACACGATCAAGATCGAGAAAAAGATCGTCAAGAAGAGATATTACCTGGACTTGCTTAATGAGGGATCCCGGAGAGGGGGGCTTGGACAGGGCGATGGCTTTGAGCTTGTCTGCGGTAGTCTCGGCGGGGTGCTTGCGCTTCTTCGTACCATGAGCCTCGATGGTTTTGGCCGGAGCCATAGACATCACTTCGGCAGCGTCCATCAAGAAACTGTCAAATAGAAATAAAAGAAAAGAAACCATAATCACAAACCCAAAAGAAGAAAAGAGAGGGAGTTATAGGATCAGTCTCGGGGTTGCAAGACCGGGCCTTGGCCAGAATCAACACCATTGATGCGCTCACCTTTCCTTCTTTGGGAGAGAAGAACAATGGCAGAAGCAGGTCGGGGTTTTCTTGAAGAAATGAGGAACAAGATGAGGCGGAAGCGAGGGTTGGGTAGAGAGGGAGCTGAGAGAGAAGAGTGAAATGATGGTTCCTTCGTCCGTCCAACTTACTGCTGGAAAGGAGGGGGTTTTGTGATTTTATGGCTCATTGGGCATTACTGCGGCGCTTCGATCGGGGTAGTCTACCATCACTCTACTATGGCGTAATTTAGTGCATGGCTGGTGGACCCCTATGCTGGCTGTCCCACACGTCGGAGAAAGTGAGTAATTTAGTGCATGGCTGGAGGAGGATCCGCACGGTAGAGCGTGTCCACTGTTTTTCAGAAGAAAAAAATGATTATAGCAAGCGTTTCCACTCTTACGACGGAGGAGTGCGAAACAGGGCAGCCACTTGAACATACACAGTGCTCCTACTACTAGGCATGTGCAGTGGTTCATACGTCAGTACTACACAATCTTGTTGCTAGTGTAGTAATATATGACAATAACAAATGATGTTGTGCGCATGTCAACTACTCCTATATGTAACATAGTACCGCTTTTTCGACTGTTCGGTCGAGAATGGACGGTGAGATCAATGTTAACAGAACTAGGTCCACAGCGCACGGAGAGTACGGTGCTACAGTACTCCATGAAACATGAACCATATGAATCACGAGTAGTGTTAGGCAGGGTGTATGAAGGGTGCACGGGATGGGAGCAAAATTTCCCTTCTCAACCCACTTTTGGGTGTTTGGCAGAGTGCATGAAGGGTGCATGAGTCCACACTAATAGGTTGACAAAAATACACAAAGAGGAAACAACTATATTGAGATGAGAATGCAACCAAACACACCCACACGCTTTGTGCTACAGTGACTGATCTGCACCGTCTGAGTTTGATCCAACGGTCATGTTGTGCCGAGACATGGACATGCCCATGTAGAGAGCGCCTAAACACCACCGAAGTCCCTCTGCCTCTCGAGGCGCACGGCGTTGGTGATGCAGGGTGCAATCGCCCGCAGAGCCCGCTCCCGGTCGACGGGAGCCAGCTCGTCAAAGATGGCGTCCAATGGCACGAATGGATTCCGGTGACGAAGCCCTGAAAGGATTCGCCTGGCAACGGCGACGGCATCCTGCAACCCCTCCTTGTCCAGCTCAGCCCCCACCATCGCGCGGAGACGGCTCAGCTCCTCGGAGATATATGTGAAGAAGGAGACCAGGTCAGGAAGCCTCAGCTCGTTGAAGTCGACCGGGTGGTCGAACAGGTTTAGCCCGACGGCCGGCATCGCTGCGCTGGCACGACGGTAGGCATCGCGCAGCCGCAACACGTGCGTGCCAACTTGGTTCACCAAGTGGCTGAGGCGATCCTGGACCTCGTCACGATCGGCCCACTCACGCTCCAGCCGGCTCCCCTGACGGCCTATCGTATCTCCTGCTTTCTGCAGCAACGTCGCCGACGCCTCGAGCATCTTTGTGGTGGACGCCTGTCGCTTTTGAAGCTCCGTGAACTCCCGCACATAACGGAGAAGCATGGCACTCCTCTCCTCCTTGAGCTCACGGAGCTCCACGTCCTTGGCCCTGAGCTCCGCATCCTTGGCATGGAGCTCCTGTGTCAGGAGCCTCACCTCGGACTCCGTGATCTGCTGCGCCGCCATGGCACCAGGTAGAAGCAATGGGGAGAGGAAGCAAAGGGGGAGAAACGGCTGAAAGGCAATGCAATCTACGGGAAGGCGGAGGGAGTGGGGAATCTTTTGGTTTTCACCACGGTAAAACACCAGTCGACGACTTCTCACATCAGGGAGCAGTGGGTACAGGCGGAGTCATCGTGAGTAATTGCTGCCGCGCCTGCTCCTGTCAATCAAAAAATTAAAAATCCTGTCGCGCCTGCTCCCGTCAATCAAAAAATTAAAAATCCTGCCGCACCCAAACACCAGAGCAACGCCGCAGTGGATATTTAAATTTACCTGCCGGCAAGTAGATAAAAAAAGGGTGAAAAAACAAATGTGGCGGCGGCCTAGCTAATCGGTCGAACTAGCCCAACTAGCTAGCCACCGTGCTTCACTGATATACTCGGCGGGAAAGGTGGTCTTTCATGATTTGACGACTCATTTACTTGCTTCGGCGCTACAATTGAGGAGGACCCAGAAAACGCACGGTAGGGCGTCCCACGTCAGGAAGAATATATGCGTGCACCACCCGGGAGGACCCCAAAACCGTGCGGTAGGGTGTGCCACGTCTCGGCACGGAGGAAAAATGTGCGTGTAAAAATATACTGTATCAGACGTAGTAGAGTACCTATGGTTCGACCTCGGGACCCAGCCAGTCGGTTGAAAACACCCCACTAGCCACACAGCTTCATCATGCAAACATGGCACGAAAGATAGATGTGGTTAGCTCCGTCTCGACCAGCCACAACGTCTCTTGTTCTAGGCGATTCTTCTATTTTTCAAGTTTTTTTTAGTTGTAATAACACCACGGCAAGCTAGCGCCGCTCTTCGTGTGTGCACATGCAAAGGTTAGACGATGGAGAGAAGAGAGATTGAGATCGCAGACCTGGGACCCACCAGTAAGTGAGATAATGGTCATGCATGTGTTGACGAGGCACTCCCTCTACTCTACTCAACGCAAGTACTGTATAAAATCAAGTTATGGGACAAAGCCAACAACCGTTCGTTTTTCAGGCTATCGACTTACGCTTTGTAGTCTAGGTTGCCAATTCGAATCTCGTCTTTCAGATTTGTTAGTTTTAGGTACAAATTTGATTAATGACAAGTGGGACCCCCGTGTGTTCCGATATTTCAGTGTAGGATGGTTTTTTTGAACAAACACTTTGCGCGGTTAGACAAGTAACGGCACGAGTTACACGTTTTTTGCAAGTTTATGAACAAAAGTGACAGCGGCATAGAATATCACATCCACCCCGCAGCTTAGATACTATGGTGATACGAGTTTTTACACTGTTGGAAGTGAGATCCAATGGCTTGGGAGTAGTCTTTGTAATTATGCGCAATTTCCAAACTCTCCAAAGGTTTTTTTGCAAATAAAACATTTAGGCCTGGTGTGTGCCGCTGCATCTTCGATCCAACGGCTCCCCGGTGCTCATATTAGGTGCTCCCCGTAGCTTAATTACCCGCTACGGTGATTGGAGTAGTTGTGAGCCGAATGCTACGAAAATATAATCTAAACCAACCGGAATAAATGCCTACACAAATTAATCCAAGGTTGGAGTGCCCCTCGCAATGTAAATAGCTCCGGCTTTGCGAGGAATGGAGAGGTAGTAGCTTCAACGCGTGGAAGATACGGTGTGAGAAAGCGAGGTCAATCAAGATACATATAGATAGAGCGACAGAGTGAGTGTGGTCCGACATTCATTGAACAAATATATATGCTCTGGAGAGATATTGTCCGATTGAGCTTTTTGGCAAGGGTGAGGGCTGTAAGATAGAGCTTGAGAGATGATCCAGTCATAGACATGTAGATATATTTTGTGCGTGGGAGGAAGCAAGGTCAACCGATCACATAGAAGTGAGACGGGTTGGAGAGAGTGACCTAGATAGACGATGTGCGTGAGAGAGTACAATGTGAATAGGTGGAATTGGGCTCAACATGGTGATATATCGTTTTTGTCCGAGAAAGAGCGAGGTCAATCGAGACATACGAAGGGAGAGAGAGAGAGAGAGAGAGAGAGTGAGAGTGAGAGAGAGGGAGATTGAGTGAGCGTGGCCCACCACGAGGTCGAAAGAGTGGTGGCGGCTTGGATGGACTGACCTAGATAGACAATCTGCGTGAGAGAGTATAGAGTGTGTCGATCGAGGCCCGAACAGGGAGATATATCATTTGTGTGTGAAAGAAAACAAGGTTAAACGAGACTCAAATAAAGAGAGCGAGATTGAGCGAGTGTGGCCCGCCGTGTGGAAGAAAGAGTGAGACAGTCTCGAGGGAGTGACCTAGATATACAACGTGTGTGCGTGCGCATGCACGAGAGGTTGGGGGTCTAGATAGGCAATGCATGTATTTAGCGCGAGAGGGTGAGAGGGAGAGGGAGAGAGAGAGAGCTCGGCATGGGGGTGCAATGGCGGGTGTGTGAGGTAAATACATTTGGTAACAGAGTGGGAAAAGGGGTTGTGTACTTGAGAGACTTAGAGATCGAAACATGGAGAGAAAGAATGAACGTGTGTTGGAAACCGATAGCTTCCTAAGGTGGTTAGGAGAGGAAGATTGACCGATACAGGAAGTATGTAGCATTTGTGTGGGGGGGGCTAAAAACAACATTTGAATGTACATAGTACGAGACTTAATATCGATGTTTCAATTCAGTGTACATTGTAAGATTTGAACCGAGGACCAGGCATACGGGTAATTATTTCGAAATCGTGCCATACTAAGTTTCGAAAAGTTGACATTGACTCAGTTTGTTGTGCTATTTTGTAGGTCATATGTTTGAATCCATCCAAAAGTTTTCTCACTACCATGGTGTTCATAATATACATATGAATTTGTATTAAAAAAGTAGCGTGGATACAGTGAAATGCGAAATCCACGTTAGAATTGGAGATCGCTATGTGACACACACCCTAATTCAAATAACTAACTACGTGACACACACTCTAATTCAAATAACTAATTATGTGACACACACTCTAATCCACGTTAGCATGGGTACCGTTTCGATTTTTTTCAAATAACTCCTCATTAATTAATTTATAGTACTCCCTCTGTTCACTTTTATAAGACCTTGAAGACATTTCAGACAATGTGCAAAATAGTTCATTTTAAGTTGTACAAAAGTGAATGGATGGAGTATCTCGTTTCGAATGACTAATTATTGCAAGGAAACACGGGCATGGTAATGCATACAGATTCGTTTCCAAATGAAAGAAGATTTGTTTGCATTCTCAAATGTAGGTGCACCAGGCAAACCAGGGTCGTGTCGGGGTGGACGCTGCTTCGGTGCCTTAAAGGCAACTGCCTTTGGGTCACTGACATGTGGGCCAGCCACCTGTTGGGCCCATATGTCATGGACACACAGGCAGGTGCCTTAAGGCACCAAAGCATAGTCCTGTCGGGGTGGTCGCGTGTGTCGGACGGACGCGTAGCACCCAGCCACCCACCCCCCTCCCCCCCCCCAAAAGGACGACGACAATATAAGTTCGCGCTTCCATGTTTCGGATTGAAATATCTGGCGGCCCCAATTCCAGCCCTGCAAAATCTCTCTTCTCCACTGTCCCCTTCGCGCCCAGATTGCTCAAATCCCTAATTCGCCGCCAACCCTCGAATCGCCCCTCGTCTCATCTCTTTCCCCACCGTTCCCCACCTCTGTGCCGGACGAAGACGACGGTCGCACTTCACCGCCGCACCGGAGCTACCTCATCTACGCCCTCGTCCACCGCACCGGGTGGTCCACCGACAACGTCAGCCGCCGCAACCGACGTGCCTCACAGACACCGAGTTCCACCGCATCAGGTGCGCTTCACCGACGCCGTCTCCCAGCTCACCGGGGCTACTTCACCGAGCACATCATCGCACCTCCGCCCCCTGAGGCCGTTGGGGCTTCACCAACGGTCTCGTCCACCGCATCATAGCGCTCCGCTGCCACTCAAGATCTGCATCCGTGCGCGGCCAGCCAATGACAGTGCATCACCCTCAACGGCTCTGAAGTGACCCGCACTCTAGCTAGGCGAGCATGCCCAAATGCCGGCCCGAACTAGGTATCCACACATCACTCCCTTGTGCACTGTTCCGACGATGTTTGGATATCCTTTCACTGCTCTCTTAGCTTACACGCCTATGCAACTCTGACCTTAACTCTTATTTCTTCTGGAGATATCATCTGAAAGAAGCAAATCCATATTTTAGCGAAGCATGACGGCGCTATGGGATCTGGTACACATCCTGCACACCCGTATAACCTTGTAAGTGTTTGTCCTCCGGTACAACATCAAGGTCGATTCCTCTTATTTGATCAACCATTCGCCGTGTCAAAAATGCAGAGGGGGATGCAAGGAGCACAAGGCCTGCACATCCAAGCAAGTGGTAACATGTACATGTACATGGAACATCCCAAGCGCAAGCAGAGCTGTAGTGAGCCTGTACAACGAGCTAGCATAAGTCCCTGCATTTCATTTAATTCGTACAGGCATTCGTGTATGATTTGTGTGCAGTGGCTGATCCACGAATTCAAGTTACCAGGGGCAAACGTTTAACTTAAAAAATACGAAGGCACTTGCACTCCAGAAATCAACATAATTTGAGAAATGTGAAGCTACATGCACTTTGAAAACCAGCTAATGATCCAAAGTAGTTCAGATTATAAACACTAAATGATGCAAGCACCAAAAAACACAAAATGCAACATGGTGTACAAGGACTACAAACATGGTCTGTACCTGCTTGAATTATTTGTTCTCTGGCTGAAAATATCGAAGTGTAATTGCACGTATAACCAGTGCGCAAAATGCATATCAATATATCTATCCTGCACAAGTATGCCAATAGTTTCAAACAATAGATTAGAAAAGTATTTATGCTATGTTGTCATGATACGGGGACTTTCTGGCAGATGGCCTCGACGTTTCCTCAAGCTATGAAAATGCACTATAATTTGCTTGTCATCAATGCCTGCAAATCTCTGTCTCTCTCAACATAGTAGATCATCATTAGTGAAAGTGCGTTATATCGACTAGAGGGGGGGTGAATATGCAATTTTTATGAAAGTCTTCAAAACATGGAAGTTTTGAAGACAAACGATAGAAATAAACCTATTACCGTGCAGCGGAAGGTAGACTACACTAGGCAAACCATAGTCAAGTATTCAATGGAGTGAGAGCACAATGACTAATAGCAGCAATGTAGTAAGGATCAGGTAGGAAGATATTATGAAGCCAAACAGAACACGCAGTCACTCAGTGAAGACAAAAGATAGTGCAATCATACAATGACTTCACAAAGAGTAACAGTAAGTAAAGGGAAGGGAAGGATGAAACCAGTGACTCGTTGAAGACAATGATTTGTTGGACCAGTTCCAGTTGCTGTGACAACTGTACGTCTGGTTAGGGCGGCTAGGTATTTAAACCTGAGGACACATAGTCCCGGACACCCAGTCCTGAACACGCAGCTCAGGACACCCAGTCCTCACCGTATTCCCCTTGAGCTAAGGTCACACAGACCTCGCCCAATCACTCTGATAAGTCTTCAAGGTAGACTCCCAAACCTTCACAGACTTTGTTCACCGGCGATCCACAATGTCTCTTGGATGCTCAGAACGCGACACTTAACCGGCTGGAGGATTCACAGTCCTCAAGTGTAATAAGTCTTCAGATCACACAGACAAGAAGACTTAAGTGATGCCTAATTCTCTTTGGCTCTGGGTGGTTAGGGCTTTATCCTCGCAAGGAATTCTCTCTCAAAGGCTTCGAGGTGGGTTGCTCTCAAACGACAAAAGCCGTACTCTAACTCTGAGCAGCCAACCGTTTATGGTTGTAGGGGGTGGGCTATTTATAGCCACTAGGCAACCCGACCTGATTTGTTCGAAATGACCCTGGGTCACTAAGGAACTGACACGTGTTCCAACGGTCAGATTTCAAACTCACACGGCAACTTTACTTGGGCTACAAGCAAAACTGACTTGTCCGACTCTGGACAAGATTCGCTCTCATAGTCTTCACTCGAAGACATAGGTTTTGGTTAAGCATCACTTCAGTCATTCTGACTGGTTCTCTTGGACCCCACTTAACAGTACGGTGGTTCCTATGACTCAACAAAGAAGAAAAAGAACTACGAAAGATCCAAGTCTTCGAGCTCCATAGGCTTCATGCGATGCTTGTCTTGTCATAGTCTTCAATGTGAATATCTTCATATACCACCTTTGACATCAATGTCTTCATACATTTTTAGGGGTCATCTCTGGTAGGAAAACCGAATCAATGAGGGACTTCTACCTGTGTTATCCTGCAATTCTCACAAACACATTAGTCCCTCAACTAGATTTGTCGTCAATACTCCAAAACCAACTAGGGGTGGCACTAGATGCACTTACAATCTCCCCCTTTTTGGTGATTGATGACAAACTAGTTGAAGTTTTCAACGGGGAATATAATATGTGAAGTTGTAAGGATAAGGAATTGTCTTCATAAGTTGCAAGGGCTCCCCCTAAATATGTGCATATAAGTAATTTGCTTTTGGAATGCAAATGCACATGGCAGGTTGTGCTTGTGGAGATCCTCTTCAACTTATGATGACAATCCACTATGCATGTGAAGGTATGTGAAGATAGTGACATGCATAATGGAAAATGGACGTCTGCAAAATGATCTAAGTGCGAAATTTATCGTCGCACATGCGGGATTTATCATCGCATCACAAGGTGGCAAATAAGTAGCAGACGACCATCGAGTTTAAGTGTTACAACTCAAAGAACCAACTGTATCAAAGCAAACGAGAGTTGTAAACACGAAGCAAAAAAGTATAAAGCACCCGCCCATATGGACCCGCTTGAAGACTATCAAACTCATATGCTTTCTCCCCCTTTTGTCAGTAAGGACCAAAAAGGTTTGAAGACATAGAGCATCTACTCGTTCCCATGAAGAGAAGGTGAAGCAGCAGGGTCGTCGGTGGTGTTCGGCGGTGCAGAAGAAGTTGGAGCAGTGTCGAAGCATGTTGAAGGAGGTGGCGGTGAAGTAGCATCGTCTTCATCCTCGATCACTCTGGCATTCACACTTGCAGCAGAGGAAGAGAACTCAGAATCTTCAAGAGATGGAGTTCATCGCAGCACTGCCCTTCAAGGAGGTGTGGAGTCAAACTTGAAGCATTCAGAGAAGCCATCCTCTTGAAGATCATCTTCAAAACACATCAGCGTCAGCCCTTTCCATGTGCGTCGAGAGGTTTCATGGGCAACAAAGGCATTCTTGGTGGCAAGATTGCGAATGCGATTAACATCCACCAAGAGGCTTTGCATTTGACGCTTCAGCCAGTCATGATGCCTATCCTATTTCTGATGAAGAGCCACAAGAAGCTCTCGGTCATTGAGAACACGAGTGCGCTTCTTGGGTCGTTGGGCAATTGTGCTATCAGTGGCTTCAGTGAGAGCAGGATGCGGCGCACGTGTAGTGCTAGCCAAAGGATACACACGAGTGACTGCTTCAACTCCTTCAATGTTCTGAGAAAAACTTTGATGCTCTGCACTCTGAAGACTTAGAGGTTCCTTGGCAGGCTCAGGATAGATGGCTTCAATAGACATATCCACATCAGGCAGAAAGATCCAATGATTGCGAGCAGATGGCTGATATGAGATAGCAAAGTGAAGTTTGATCAGCCGCATTACCCATGGGGTATAGAACTTCAAGCCAAAAAGATCAGAGCCTGATGCAGCAAGTTGGCGAATGAAGAAGTCCTGTGCATTGAAACATTTGCCATGAAGAATATAGAAGACCAAAGTCTTCATTGCACCTTCCAGCTTGGCATGTGGAGAATGTCCTTTGATGGGCCAAAGAGTTCGCCTTATGATGTGATAAATAGTCCTTGGTAGATACTCAAGGTCTTCAACAAAGAACTCTTTGGGATATGCAGCATCTTGGGGCAATGGCTTCATCATACTGAGCATCTGACTCATGTTAGGTTCAGGCTTCTGAAAGATGCTCTCCACAGCTTCACTGTGAAGTTGACAGCCAGATTCGTAGAGATCGCCAGGAGTGGGTAGACCAGTGAGCTCAATGATGTCAAAGGCTTTGGCTTCGTGATGAACGTTTCCTGTCATCCACTCCAGGACCCAAGTCTTCGGATCTCTGTTATACCCGCGGATGTGAAGTGTGGCATAGAATTGGAGCAGCAACTCTTCATTCCAATGCTCTTGATCGGTGACGAACGGCAGCAATCCAACCTCTTTGAAGAAATCCAGAGCTTCTTCCAGACAGGGAAGACCAGCTATTGCTTCAATGTCAAGACGCTTGTGTGGGAAGATGCGACCTTGATTGTAAAGAATGCAGGAGTAATAGCTTCGCTGCGGATAGCTCCAGAACCGATTAGATGATATTCTTTCCCTTGAGTAGGGGTTCCTGGAGCTATTGAAGAAAGTGTTGTCTGCTTTGAAGCCATTGATATTGAAGGATCCAGGTGCTGATGCAGGACCTGGGAACCTGGGCAATCTTGGGATTGGCTTCTGTACCTGAGGCCTATGCTCAACATGATAGTCGAACTGAGGACCGACAGCAGGCGCAGGAACAGAAGCAGTGGGACCAGTGGCTTCGCTGACTTCTGGTGCTTGGGTTGGTGAGGGCTCCACATTAGCTTCATTGGTGTTGGTGGTGGCAGCCTCAAGATTTTCAACCTCCACTTGACGAGCTGGAGGGTCGGTCACAGTCACGTTCTTCTCGAGAACCGCTTCTTGGTGGGACAGGGGAGTAGCAGCTTGTGGGGCTTCTTCTTCATCGGCTGATGCAGCCGGAATGTCTTCAGCAGCTTTAGCTTCAGACGCAGAGACTGGAGGCCCTGGTCCTTTGCGAAGCCTGCGCAACGCTGGCGACGCCTGTGGAGTTGGTGTGGAGGAGGACACCTACAGCGACGGCGGAGAAGACAATGTCCGCGGTCGGCGTGAAGACGGCGTCGGAGAGGTTGCGGCAGCGAAGCGCTTCGTCGCCGGCGTCGTCGAGGCCTAGCGGTGGCGCTAGGGTTCGTGCGAGAGTGGAAGAAGAGATAATGACTGCTGTGAGGCGTGTATTTATAGGTACAGGGGCGGCACTGCGTTATTACACAGGTGCCCCTGGCGATTCACATCTGAGGGACACGTGGCTGTCATGTAGCATATCGGGGGTTGTTCCACGGCCCACGCACGCCTGGATTGTCGGGTGGTAGTTCCCACTTCTCTGGGTTTCAGGTGAAGGAATGAGCATTGAAAACAGACTTAATGTTTGTCTCTGTATCTTCTGCTGACAAGGACGCAGAGAAGACATTCGACAGTTTCAATAGAATGCATATGATTTGGAGAGATAGAGTTTGAGATAGAAAGCATAGAGAGGTTAGGGTCCGATCACATTCACTTAGTTCAAAAGATTCATCAAGAAGACATAGCTATAAGTGAATGCTGTAGAGGACAGAACACTAGTATATATATAATCAACATAGTGAAGATAATCATGAAGACATGTTGAGATTGAAGCCAAACCAAATGTGAAGACATAGCAAACATAACGCCATGAGTGAAACACTTCAAACAGAACATTTGGTGGTGGCGTTACCCACCGTATAGGAAGTATTAGACCCAGACACGGCGCACAATTATCGTGGCGCTCCGAAGTCAAATTCCACATTGATGTATTCCCACTTAGAATATATGTCTTCATTGATTGAAGATATACTTTACTTCATGTGTTGCACATCTAAGTCATCAATATGCATAAGTGTTAGGATGTGTGCCTGATCATAGGACATTTGAGGATTCCAAGATATTTAGCTCACACCGTAACTTGCAAAATCTCTTCTCATCCAAGGGCTTGGTGAAGATATCTGCCAATTGCTCTTCAGTGTTGACGTGAATGATATCAATATCTTCCTTCACAACATGATCTCTGAGAAAGTGATGACGAATTTCAATGTGCTTTGTCTTCGAGTGCTGAACTGGGTTGTTGGCAATCTTGATGGCGCTTTCGTTGTCGCAGTAGAGTGGCACTTGATTCAGATGAATGCCATAGTCCTTGAGTGTTTGCTTCATCCAAAGAAGCTGAGTGCAGCAAGATCCAGCAGCAATGTATTCAGATTCAGCAGTGGAGAAAGATACACAGTTCTGCTTCTTTGAAGACCAACATACAAGTGATCGTCCCAGAAAATGACATGTGCCTGATGTAGACTTGCGATCAACTTTGTCACCAGCATAATCAGCATCCGAGAATCCAACCAGATCAAACTCTGAGCCCTTTGGATACCATAATCCTAGAGTTGGGGTGTGAGCCAAATATCGAAGAATTCGCTTCACAGCTAAGTGATGCGACTCCTTTGGTGCCGCTTGAAATCGAGCACACATGCAAACACTAAGCATAATATCTGGCCTAGATGCACATAGATAAAGCAAAGAACCAATCATGGAGCGGTATACCTTTTGATCGAACTCTTTACCATTGTCGTCAGGACCCAGATGATGCTTGGCTGGCATTGGCGTCGTGAAGCCTTTGCAGTCTTGCATACCAAACTTCTTCAGGCAATCTTTGAGATACTTCTCTTGAGATATGAAGATGCCGTTGCGTTGCTGTCGTATTTGAAGACCGAGGAAGAACTTCAGCTCTCCCATCATGGACATCTAATATTGCTCTTGAATCATATATCCAAACTCTTCACTGTACTTCTGATTGGTGCAGCCGAAGATAATGTCATCCACATATATTTGGCACAGAAACAGTTCATCATCATATGTCTTCGTGAAGAGAGTGGGTCGAGGGAACCAGGTATGAAGCCTTTGCTCTTCAGGAAGTATTTGAGTGTGTCATACCAGGCCCGAGGGGCTTGTTTGAGGCCATACAGTGCCTTGTTGAGCTTGTATACCATGTCAGGATGTTTTGGATCTTCAATGCAAGCGGTTGTACAACATACACTTCTTCTTCAATCTTGCCATTGAGAAAGGCGCTCTTCACATCCATTTGATATAGAAGTATGTTATTATGATTTGCATAGGCTAGCAGTATGCGTATGGCTTCAAGTCTAGCCACAGGAGCAAATGTTTCATCAAAGTCAATGCCTTCCACTTGAGTATATCCTTGAGCAACGAGACGAGCTTTGTTTCTGACAACTTGACCATGCTCATCTTGCTTGTTGCGGTATATCCATTTGGTGCCTATTATGTTGTGCTTCCGAGGATCAGGACGCTTAACCAGTTCCCATACATTATTCAGCTCAAACTGTTGAAGCTCTTCTTGCATAGCTTGAATCCATTCAGGTTCCATGAAGGCTTCTTCAACTTTCTTGGGTTCTGTTATTGAGACGAATGCGAAGTGCCCACAGAAATTTGCTAGCTGAGTTGCCCTTGAACGAGTGAGCGGACCGGGTGCATTGATGCTATCAATTATTCTCTCAATCTGCACTTCATTGGCAACACGAGGATGTACAGGGCGAAGATTTTGCTCTTGCTGATCATTGTCATTGTTAGAGGGATTGTCTTCAAGCTGAGCATTGTCTTCAGGTTGATCAGGTGCGGAGATGATAAGTTCTTCTTCAGGTTGAGCTTCAGAGGGTATGATTTCTCCAGTTCCCATTAGCTTGATTGATTCGTTGGATGGAACTTCATCTAGCACATTTGGCAGGTGTTCTCTTTGTGAACCGTTAGTCTCATCAAATCGCACATCCACTGTTTCAACCACTTTATAATGAAAGAGATTTAAGACTGTGTAGGAGTGCGAATCCTTTCCATATCCAAGCATAAAACCCTCATGTGCTTTTGGTTCAAATTTTGAAGTGTGATGTGGATCCTTGATCCAGCACCTGGCGCCAAATACTCTGAAGTAACTGACATTTGGCTTCTTGCCAGTAAGGAGCTCATAAGATGTCTTGTTCAGAAGCTTGTGAAGATAAACACGATTGATTGTATGGCATGCAGTATCAATGGCTTCAGGCCAGAATTTTCTTGGAGTCTTGTATTCATCTAGCATCGTTCTGGCCATCTCAATGAGTGTTCTGTTCTTGCGTTTGACAACGCCATTCTGCTGTGGTGTGTACGGAGCTGAGAATTCATGTGTGATGCCCAAAGTATCAAGATATGTATCAAGGCCAGTATTCTTGAATTCAGTGACATTGTCACT
The DNA here is from genome assembly GCF_056163025.1 of Triticum urartu. Lineage (NCBI taxonomy): Eukaryota > Viridiplantae > Streptophyta > Magnoliopsida > Poales > Poaceae > Triticum > Triticum urartu. The sequence continues at coordinate 56,225,771 of NC_141878.1, read as the reverse complement.
TCTGATGTGCTTTATCTTGGCGCCATAGTTGTTCATTGCTCGATTGGCGAAGCGTTTGAAGACATCCTGCACTTCAGTCTTGTAGAGGATTATGTGCACCCAAGTATATCTAGAATAATCATCAGCAATGACAAAGCCATAGAGACAAGCAGTAGTAGTAAGAGTTGAGTAATGAGTGGGACCGAAAAGATCCATGTGGAGCAGTTCGAAGGGTCGAGTAGTTGTCATGATTGTCTTCGAGGGATGTTTGGCCCTCGTCATCTTTCCTGCTTCACAGGCACCACATAAGTGATCTTTCTTGAACTTGACACCCTCGATGCCTATGACATGCTTCTTCTTTGCAAGGGTGTGGAGGTTCCTCATGCCAGCATGCCCTAGCCTCCGATGCCAGAGCCAGCATTCTGAAGCTTTTGCTAGAAGACATACGGCAAGCTGTGGTCCTGCTGAGAAATCTACCACGTACAAATCATCTTTCCGATACCCTTCAAACACTAGAGACTTGTCAGATTCCATTAGAACAAGGCAGCGATATTTTTCAAATATTACGATCATGTTCAAATCGCAAAGCATTGAGACAGACATTAAGTTGATGCCAAGGGATTCAACAAGCATGACTTTATCCATGTGTTGATCCTTTGAGATTGCAACTCTACCTAGACCCAGTACCTTACTTTTACCAGTATCAGCAAATGTGATGTGACTCTTGTCGGATGGACGTAAGGTTGAGTCCATAAGAAGGCTTCTTTTGCCAGTCATGTGATTTGTACACCCACTATCAATAATCCATTCTGAAGACGCTGGTGTCGTACCCTAGAGTGCAGTTAGGGGGATAGGCTTCACGAAGAGAATTGTTAAGCAAAAACATTTGACGAACCAGTGGGTTATGAAAGCTTAGATCCAGATTAGGACTAATAGGGAGAGTAGCAAGCGATTCAGGAACGAAGTACATAGTAAGACCATTCGGGCATTTGATCTTGCGCCCTACAAGATGTTTAAGGTCCCCAGCAATAGCGTCAGACGATTTTGGTTTTCTGCTGGAGACCTTTCCCTGCAAAAGAGAGTTAAGCTTTCTTAGCCACCCACATCTTCAAGGGTGGCTTAGAAGCAATAAGTCTAAGTGCAGCGTCTGAGAACTTTGGCTTTGGAGCCCTAGCAAAAAGTCTTGCAGGCGGACAATAGTACTCATAAGAATAAGCAGAATAGTTCTTGGTCTTATGAACATGGTGGTTCGATGAACCGCGCTCATATTCATAGGCCTGAGTATGGTTTCCCTACAAAACATTTGCGTTAGTGCGACTCAGGTGAGTCCTCTGTCTGTATGAAGCCTTTGGGCCATATGAAGCCTGTGGTCTGGGGTTTGTCTTCTTCATCTGTGGTGTCATGACGACATTCACAGGAAGATTTTCCAAACACTTTTTTGGCACCCAGATCTTCTTCATAGGCGGTCCATTCCTGCAGTTAGTACCAATGTACTAGGCAAACACTTCACCATTCTGATTCTTAAACAGTTTATAGTTTGCATCAAAGGATTCATCAATGACAATGGGGTTAGCACAAGTGAAGCCAGATAGATTGGATGGATCTGCTGAAGGTTCCTTTGCAGTAACCCATGTGGTTTTGGGGTACTGCTCAGGTTTCCAGTAAGAGCCATCAGCATTCATTTTCCTTACGAACCCAACACCCTCTTTCCTAGGGTTTCAGTTCAGGATCTGTCTTTTGAGGACATCACATAGTGTCTGATGCCCTTTGAGACTTTTGTACATCCCTGTTTCAAGCAATGTCTTCAACCTAGCATTCTCATCAGCAATAGCAGTGGTATCCTCAGCAGAGGGGTTAGTTCCCACATCAACAGTTGAAGATATTGCAACAGTAGCAGCAGTAGAACATTCAGCAACAGAAGTAGCATTATCACGCTCAATGCATTTAAGACATGGTGGTTCAAATCCTTCCTGAGCGGAACTGATCTGTTTGGCGCGAAGTGACTCATTTTCTTTTTGAAGATCTTCATGAGCTGCTCTCAATTTCTCAAGATCTTGCTTCCTTTGAAGATAATCATAGGAAAGCTTTTCATGAGTTGTTGAGTGCGTTTCATGACGACTTTTTCAAGTTCCTCATACTTAACATGAAGATTTTTTATGTCTTCAATTAAGGACTCAGATCAAGTCATTTCAGCGCCCAACAGATCATCGCTTTTGTCTAACAGTTTTTGAATATGTTCCATGGCTTTCTGTTGTTCATTTGCAATTTTAGCAAGTGTTTTGTAGCTGGGTCTTGAACCACAATCAGAGTCATCGTCACTAGATGTTTGATAGTGATTAGTGCGTGTGTTTACCTTGGCACCGCGTGCCATGAAGCAGTAGGTAGGAGCAGAGTAGTCCTTGTCATTTGCATCGGTGTCGGTGGTAAAGTCATTGTCTTCAGTGTTGAAGATGGACTTGGCAACGTATGCTGTAGCCAGACTTGCAATGCCAGAATCGGACTCCTCCTCAGACTCCACCTCCGCCTCCTCAGAAGCGGACTCCTCCTCTGAATCCATTTCCTTGCCAACAAACACACGTGCCTTGCCAGATGAGCTCTTCTTGTGTGATGAAGACTTTGAGGAAGACTTGGAAGAAGACTTTGAGTATTTCTTCTTCTTCTTCTTGTCGTCAGAGTCATATTCCTTGCTCTTCTTCTTCTTTCTGTTCTCATTGTCCCACTGCGGACACTCAGAGATGAAGTGGCCAGTTTTCTTGCACTTGTGGCATGTTTTCTTCTTGTAGTCATGAGCAGAAACTTCATCATTCCTTGAGCTTGATCGTGAAGACTTTCTGAAGCCTTTCTTCTTGGTGAATTTTTGGAACTTTTTCACAAGCATAGCAAGTTCCTTTCCAATGTCTTCAGGATCATCAGAACTGCTGTCAGATTCTTCTTCAGATGAGGAGACAGCTTTTGCCTTCAAGGCACGAGTTCACCCATAGTTTGGACCGTAGATATCTCTTTTCTCAGAAAGCTGAAACTCGTGTGTGTTGAGCCTCTCAAGTATGTCGGACGGATCGAGTGTCTTGAAATCAGGTCGTTCTTGAATCATCAGGGCTAGAGTGTCAAACGAACTGTCAAGTGATCTCAGTAGTGTCTTGACGACTTCATTCTTGGTGATCTCAGTAGCGCCGAGGGCTTGAATCTCATTTGTGATGTCAGTGAGTCGATCAAACGTGAGCTGGACATTCTCATTGTCATTTCGCTTGAAGCGGTTGAAGAGGTTGCGAAGGACACTAATTCTCTGATCTCTCTGGGTTGAGACGCCTTCGTTGACCTTGGAGAGCCAGTCCCAGACCAGCTTAGATGTTTCCAAAGCACTCACACGGCCATACTGTCCTTTGGTCAGATGACCACAGATGATATTCTTGGCAGTAGAGTCCAGTTGAACGAACTTCTTGACATCAGCAGCAGTGACACCTTCTCCAGCCTTGGGAACGCCGTTCTTGACGACATACCATAGGTCGACGGCAATGGCTTCAAGATGCATGCGCATCTTATTCTTCCAGTAGGGATATTCAGTTCCATCGAAGACGGGACACACAGCGGAGACTTTAATTATCCCTGCAGTCGACATAGCTAAAACTCCAGGTGGTTAAACCGAATCACACAGAACAAGGGAGTACCTTGCTCTGATACCAATTAAAAGTGCGTTATATCGACTAGAGGGGGGTGAATAGGCGATTTTTATGAAAATCTTCAAAATGTGGAAGTTTTGAAGACAAACGATAGAAATAAACCTATTACCGTGCAGCGGAAGGTAGACTACACTAGGAAAACCATAGTCAAGTATTCAATGGAGTGAGAGCACAATGACTAATAGCAGCAATGTAGTAAGGATCAGGTAGGAAGATATTATGAAGCCAAACAGAACACGCAGTCACTCAGTGAAGACAAAAGATAGTGCAATCATACAATGACTTCACAAAGAGTAACAGTAAGTAAAGGGAAGGGAAGGATGAAACCAGTGACTCGTTGAAGACAATGATTTGTTGGACCAGTTCCAGTTGCTGTGACAACTGTACGTCTGGTTAGGGCGGCTAGGTATTTAAACCTGAGGACACACAGTCCCGGACACCCAGTCCTGAACACGCAGCTCAGGACACCCAGTCCTCACCGTATTCCCCTTGAGCTAAGGTCACACAGACCTCGCCCAATCACTCTAATAAGTCTTCAAGGTAGACTCCCAAACCTTCACAGACTTCGTTCACCGACGATCCACAATGTCTCTTGGATGCTCAGAACGCGACGCCTAACCGGTTGGAGGATTCACAGTCCTCAAGTGTAATAAGTCTTCAGATCACACAGACAAGAAGACTTAAGTGATGCCTAATTCTCTTTGGCTCTGGGTTGTTAGGGCTTTATCCTCGCAAGGAATTCTCTCTCAAAGGCTTCGAGGTGGGTTGCTCTCAAACGACAAAAGCCGTACTCTAACTCTGAGCAGCCAACCGTTTATGGTTGTAGGGGGTGGGCTATTTATAGCCACTAGGCAACCCGACCTAATTTGTCCGAAATGACCCTGGGTCACTAAGGAACTGACACGTGTTTCAACGGTCAGATTTCATACTCACGCGGAAACTTTACTTGGGCTACAAGCAAAGCTGACTTGTCCGACTCTGGACAAGATTCGCTCTCATAGTCTTCACTCGAAGACATAGGTTTTGGTTAAGCATCACTTCAGTCATTCTGACTGGTTCTCTTGGACCCCACTTAACAGTATGGTGGTTCCAATGACTCAACAAAGAAGAAAAAGAACTGCGAAAGATCCAAGTCTTTGAGATCCATAGGCTTCATGCGATGTCTTCTCTTGTCATAGTCTTCAATGTGAATATCTTCATATACCACCTTTGACATCAATGTCTTCATACATTTTTAGGGGTCATCTCTGGTAGGAAAACCGAATAAATGAGGGACTTCTACCTGTGTTATCCTGCAATTCTCACAAACACATTAGTCCCTCAACTAGATTTGTCGTCAATACTCCAAAACCAACTAGGGGTGGCACTAGATGCACTTACAATTAGACACTAAATCCTTTAATGAGCTTGCAAAATGCTTGCATTAGATCCCTCATTAGACACTATATGTTCATCACCAGGAGCATGTAAAATGTTTGCATCAAATCCTTCATTAGCAGTCTGTTCATTAGACACTTCAGGCTCAAGAACAACATGAGCTTGTATGTTTGCACTGGAAACTTGATTAGATACATCAGATTTAGTCAGTTCAGTATTGATTTGGGGAGTTATAAAATAAGTAGAAATTGGTTTCATTTTCTCATAGATTCCCTACATACAAGCAGTTTTACAACATCATCAGGTTTAACTATTGGCCAGAAATTTAAGAGTTGAATTAGATATAATCAGGGATGTGATGTACCTACTCGTTGCGCATGCTACTCTTGCAAGCTGCGACTGTCCGTTTGCGCAAGCTCGATGCCATGCCCGTGCTGCCGCCGCTGCCTCCCACGCAGGCTACACCCAGGGTTGGATCTTCATCTTCTTGTCCTTCTGTTCGCTTGAAGCCCGGCGACCGCCCTCCAACGAGGGCGCGAGGAAGTGTTGTCTTGGTCTGTCCAGCGGTGGCTAGGTTAGGAGCGAACCAGACTGGAGGCTGGAGCGAATGAATTGGGATTTTTCCTGCTGTCGATCAATATGGGAGGCGCTCGTTTGGGCCGCGAGCCTGCTATAGGGCCTGCCTTGCACTTATGTTATTGGCCCATCCAAATTAAAACATTTTTCTTCATTTTTTACATTGCCTGCTCGTGCGTTGGGACGAACAAAACTAGCATGGGCCAACCTGGATGACTCAAACTAGGTGCACACTTTCCAGCCACCTGAGGCGGCCGCCCATACCAGCCCCTATGGTGGCGTCGCCCCTTTTTGCGTGTATGATTGGATAGTGAAAAATATTCCAGTGGCGCTTTTGATTTACCCACAGAATGGTTGAATTGCTTGTTTCTATGAACTGAGTTCGCCAATAATGTGAAGGATGCCAGTCTTTTCATCCTATTGTAGATTGCTTACATCTCGATATGCCAAAAGTAATCGCATGAAATATACAGTAAAAGTCAGTGTGATGTGTTTGGCTACAACTAGCCTGACTACACGTCCTCATATAACATATCAAGGACGCACCATCTTACCAGATTAACCATTCGACTTACCCATGCAGTGTGGGAAGAAAGAAGTATTGGGACTGCGTATCCAAGAAATTGATGCCATGGACTCCTTCGTACAACCTTGTAAGCGAAAAAGAAGTTGCAGTGTGCCTGTACAAAGAACTAGCGTAAGTTCAGTTACCTGCTTCTCGGAATTTTAGTTAGCCACTTATTGCAAAATTGTTCAATTACGTTGCTTGGCTTAATTTAGTTTGCTACTGATTACATAATGGCACAGCCTGTTAATCATATTGTAGACTGCGCCTATCTATATGTTTGATACTTACTGTTAAGAATTACCTGTTTGCCTTAACTTAAATATCTACTTGTTTGTTTAACTGCTTTGTTGCTGCAATAGCGGGTTACAATGATGTTAATAACTACTTTTCAGCATCCAATTGAAACTCTTTAATTCCTTGTTTGTTTAACTGGTTTGCTGTTATAACTCCCAGTTGAGATGTTTTGCTAACTTCAACTTTTCTGAATCCAATCGGAACTTTAATGGCAAAACAGGTTAGCCCAAGATCAAAGAGTGAGGTCCCCATGGACGTTGCATCATCCCACAGTAGTGGCACCGGCCCAATCATGCATTATGAATTGCCAACTGCTGATGCTCTAGAGGCTAAACTAGTGGTAGAAAGAGATTCTTCTTCTGCACTTAGAGATGAAGTTGACATGTTGAGGAAGCAAACAGCACAATCACAAGCAGTACTCAAGACAACCATTAAATATTTGGTGGATTTCAAAACGAAGCAAGCTGAGACTAACCAGATTGTTAAGGTCCTAAAGGAAAAAAGGAAATTAAATTCCTACTTGGTAAATCATAGGTGAAATGTTCTTTCCATAGTTGAATAACCTTTGTGTTGTCTGTTCATGTAATCAATCAAACCATTTGTTTTAGAGATCATGTAATAATTGTTTTTTTTTGTTTTTTTGTTTGTAATTTTATTTGAGCACAAGTCTGTATTAATTGATAAGATTCGGAGAAATTTCATTTGGATTGCTATGCCAGACCTACAAATATGCCAATCGGGCTGAATGTGCATTCAGCAATAGTAGTATAGATGGACCATAAGTGGCACGCATCGGAAAGGTCCAAGATGCTGGCTAAAAAAAGGATGATGTTGTAGCCAAAAAAAGTATAGCGGCATGGCTTATGTATGTTAGTTGATATTATTGATCCATATACTTTATAAGTGTTTATATGTCTGTTAGTTCCGTACATTCTTGGTTGATTGACTCGGTATTTGAATCTTGATACATCGCTTGTGTACATATCTAAATGGGAGTACACATTATGCTGCGTGTGACATTTGAGTTGGACATGAAGTGTTCCAAATATTCGAATTCACCTTAAACTGGATTCTAGTTTCCGAATTTGAGTATCGGCCTTTGTAAACCATATTCATATATGACAGTGGAATACATCTTTGTCGTCCTTTTGAAGATATATAAAAACACATAGAATGATTTATAAAGATTCATATAGGAATACAAAATGGATTCAAATTTAGTTGCCAGGGTAAACGTGGATGCTTATTGTCCCAAAATTTGAAAGAAACAGCAAAATGTCCACTCCCACATCGGCTGCCCGAAGCCAAGTGGTTGGGAGATGGGAATTACTGTCTACCCATTACACGGACAATCCATCGGCCCGATTTCCACTGCTCTAAATAGGGGTAGGTTAGTAACTTCAATTAGACGTGACACGACCGCCTCTGAGCCCATTCCGACACAGTGGGCGTCAAACATGGGCGGCAAAACTCATTTGATTCAAGCTCGTTGAAAGACCTCTGTTTCTCCCTCCATTCCCCATTCATACACGGTGGGCGGAAAAACACCCTCTCCTCGTCCGAAATAGATGTAGGCTAATATTTTAAATAGGGGCAGATGTGTAACTTCCATCAGATGTGACACAACCGCCCTACCTGTCAGCCCCGTTCATACACCGTGGGCGCCAACCGTGGGCGGCAAAACACCCTCTCCTCGCCCGAAATAGTTACCGACAAATATTTGGGAGATGCGATATTACCATCCTATCCCCAACCGACGAGACATCCAAATTTGAAACGGGGGATAAGTTCGTAACTTTCCTATATTTCAGACAGGCGCGTCCCAAAAACATGGTTCCCCGTACCTCTCCCTCCATTTTCCCATTCATACACCGTCCGCGCTAGAACACCCCATTCCCACACCAGCCTCCGTCCGCCACCCCATCCATCACCGCCGTCCTCCACCACATCCATCGCCACCGTCCTCCACCATGCCAGAGCGCCTACCAAGACCGCGTCGTCCACTGCTAGAGATGGACGTTTCTCATCCACGGCGACGGACCAATAGCCTTGCATCGCGTCCTCTCGCTTCATCGGCACCATCGTCCTCTTTGCCGGGGCCGCTCACACGACCTTCTCTTCCACCGCAATGGGACTTATCCCCCGATGCACCCGTCTACCATCACAGATCTGCTTCAACACCACCGACAGCCATCGCACCCCCGATGCCTACACGGCGCTACAAGAGAGGTGGTACTTCATATCTCCTCAACTTTTTGATCTCAACCAGAAAATAGATCTTAACTTGGTTACTCTACCTTCTTTTCAGCTCTTAGAATTTAGTTCTTAGTTCGAAGCAAACAATGGATGCTAAATATCATTTCTCCGGTTTGCAGCCATAATACAGTTTAATTGATCATGCTTAGGGTTTAATTGATCATGTTGGTTCCGTGGTGGTTTCTTTAATAGAAATCAAAGGGGAAACCCTCTTTTGCTAAAAAATATATGCTTAGAGTTTCCCCCTTTTATGATCACTATACGATCAGAATACATGCTTCGTGACATAATAACACTGCTCCACCCATCAAGCTAAACAAGCTTAGTTGTTCAAATACGAATCTGATATTATTAAAATAGAGTTGTTTAATTGGTCAGCTAAATGTTCCTAAATTAGTTTCGAAAATGCATGTTCGCCGCTCGGGTGTGTATCTCTGTGTGTGGTCTGGTCAGCACGGTTGGGGAGGTGAACTTTGCATATGCAGGGGTTTATAGGGAGACACTCTCCGAGTTGAAACCGCAATGCATTCCATAGATAATCTGACTACCTTTTATGTTTTCATGAATCTCAGCTTCTGAACAGCATCATAATGATTATGAGCTTGCGCGCATGAAAAGAATAAAGCAGAACAATGCCATGGTTGTCAAACTTGGCATTAAGGGACTGAAATCAAGTCTGGATGCAATGCAATGCAAACACTCTCCACCTACAGATTCATGCTCAGAATATAATCCTAACAGTGATTCTGAGCTAGAGGGAGACCTAAGTCAATGTAGCTCCCTAGTGGAGGAGTCAGAGGAAGATGCCCTATCTTATTCACCCATCAAGGTACTTGCTCTAACTTTCCAAGGTTACATTGCTCGCACATATCTTGCAACTGATGCTTTGCATTGCTTCTACTTTGTTGAACTGCCATTAGCTTAGTTTACACATCGTGTATGTGAATACGCCCTGCCTATCCATTTTCAGTACATATTCCATCTATCATCATACCATATTTATGTTGGAAATATGCCCTAGAGGCAATAATAAAAGTATTATTATTATATTTCTTTGTTCATGATAATTGTCTTTATTCATGCTATAACTGTATTATCCGGAAATCGTAATACATGTGTGAATAACAGACACCAACATGTCCCTAGTAAGCCTCTAGTTGACTAGCTCGTTGATCAACAGATAGTCATGGTTTCCTGGCTATGGACATTGGATGTCATTGATAACGACATCACATCATTAGGAGAATGATGTGATGGACAAGACCCAATCCTAAACATAGCACAAGATCGTATAGTTCGTTTGCTAGAGTTTTCCAATGTCAAGTATCTTTTCCTTAGACCATGAGATCGTGTAACTCCCGAATACCGTTGGAGTGCTTTGGGTGCACCAAACATCACAACGTAACTGGGTGACTATAAAGGTGCACTACAGGTATCTCTGAAAGTGTCTGTTGGGTTGACACGGATCGAGACTGGGATTTGTCACTCCGTATGACGGAGAGGTGTCACTGGGCCCACTCGGTAATGCATCATCATAATGAGCTCAAAGTGACCAAGTGTCTGGTCATGGGATCATGCATTACGGTACGAGTAAAGTGACTTGCCGGTAACGAGATTGAACGAGGTATTGGGATACCGACGATCGAATCTCGGGCAAGTAACATACCGATTGACAAAGGGAATTGCATACGGGGTTGATTGAATCCTCGACATCGTGGTTCATCCGATGAGATCATCGTGGAGCATGTGGGAGCCAACATGGGTATCCAGATCCCATTGTTGGTTATTGACCGGAGAGTCGTCTCGGTCATGTCTGCATGTCTCCCGAACCCGTAGGGTCTACACACTTAAGGTTCGGTGACGCTAGGGTTGTAGGGATATGTATATGCAGTAACCCGAATGTTGTTCGGAGTCCCGGATGAGATCCCGGACGTCACGAGGAGTTCCGGAATGGTCCGGAGGTAAAGATTTATATATGGGAAGTCTTGTTTCGGCCATCGGGACAAGTTTCGGGGTCATCGGTATTGTACCGGGACCACCGGAAGGGTCCCGGGGGTCCACCGGGTGGGGCCACCCATCCCGGGGGGCCACATGGGCTGTAGGGGGTGCGCCTTGGCCTACATGGGCCAAGGGCACCAGCCCCAAGAGGCCCATGCGCCTAGGGTTTCAAAGGGGAAGAGTCCTAGGAGGGGAAGGCACCTCCTAGGTGCCTTGGGGGGGAGGGAAACCTCCCCTGGCCGCCGCCCCACCCTAGGAGATTGGATCTCCTAGGGGCCGGCGCCCCCCCCTAGGCCCTCCTATATATAGTGGGGGAAGGAGGGCTTTCAAGACACGCCTTTGGTTGCCTCCTTCTCCCTCTCCAACACCTCCTCCTCCTCCATAGTGCTTGGCGAAGCCCTGACGGAGTACTGCAGCTCCATCACCACCACGCCGTCATGCTACTGCTGGAGCCATCTTCCTCAAGTTCTCCTTCTCTCTTGCTGGATCAAGAAGAAGGAGACGTTACACTAACCGTACGTGTGTTGAACGCGGAGGTACCGTCCGTTCGGTGCTAGGATCTTCGGTGATTCGAATCACGTCGAGTACGACTACCTCATCCCCGTTCTTTGAACGCTTCCACTTGCGATCTACAAGGTACGTAGATGCATCTAATCACTCGTTGCTAGATGAACTCCTAGATGGATCTTGGTGAAACCGTAGGAAAATTTTTGTTTTCTGCTACGTTCCCCAACAGTGGCATCATGAGCTAGGTCTATGCGTAGTTCTTCTTGCGCGAGTAGAACACAATTTGTTGTGGGCGTAGATGTTGTCAACTTTCTTGCCGCTACTAGTCTTATCTTGCTTCAACGGTATTGTGGGATGAAGCGGCCCGGACCAACCTTACACGTATGCTTACGTGAGACCGGTTCCACCGACTAACATGCACAAGATGCATAAGGTGGCTGGCGGGTGTCTGTCTCTCCTACTTTAGTTGGAGCGGATTCGATGAAAAGGGTCCTTATGAAGGGTAAACAGAAGTTGACAAATCACGTTGTGGCTTTCACGTAGGTAAGAAAACGTTCTTGCTAGAACCCTACTTCAGCCACGTAAAACTTGCAACAACAATTAGAGGACGTCTAACTTGTTTTTGCAGCAAGTGCTTTGTGATATGATATGGCCAAAGTTGTGATGAATGATGAATGATCTATATGTGATGTATGAGATGTTCATGCTATTATCACGACTTGCATGTCGATGAGTATGACAACCGGCAGGATCCATAGGAGTTGTCTTTATTTTTTGTATGACATGCGTGTCATCGAGAAACGCCATGTAAATTACTTTACTTTATTGCTAAACGCGTTAGCCATAGTAGTAGAAGTAACAGTTGGCGAGCAACTTCATGGAGACACAATGATGGAGATCATGGTGTCATGCCGGTGACAAGGTGATCATGGAGCCCCAAGATGGAGATCAAAGGAGCTATGTGATATTGGCCATATCATGTCACTTTTATAATTTGATTGCATTTGATGTTTATCATGTTTTGCATCTTGTTTACTTAGAACGACGGTAGTAAATAAGATGGTCCCTCATAATAATTTCAAGAAAGTGTTCCCCCTAACTGTGCACCGTTGCGACAGTTCGTTGCTTCAATGCACCACGTGATGATCGGGTGTTTGATTCAAACGTTCACATACAACGGGTGTAAGACAGATTTACACATGCAAACACTTAGGTTGACTTGACGAGCCTAGAATGTGTATAGACATGGCCTTGGAACACAGAAGACCGAAAGGTCTAGCATGAGTCATATAGAAGATACGATCAACATGAAGATGTTCACCGACGTTGACTAGTCCGTCTCACGTGATGATCGGACACGGCCTAGCTAACTCGGATCATGTTATACTTAGATGACTAGAAGAGGGATGTCTATCTAAGTGGGAGTTCATTGAATAATTTGATTAGATGAACTTAATTATCATGAACTTAGTCTAAAATCTTTACAATATGTCTTGTAGATCAAATGGCCAACGTAGTCCTCAACTTCAACGCGTTCCTAGAGAAAACCAAGCTGAAAGACGATGGCAGCAACTATACGGACTGGGTCCGGAACCTGAGGATCATCCTCATAGCTGCCAAGAAAGATTATGTCCTACAAGCACCGCTAGGTGATCCGCCCGTCCCACAGAACCAAGACGTTATGAATGCTTGGCAGACACGTGTTGATGACTACTCCCTCGTTCAGTGCGGCATGCTTTATAGCTTAGAGCCGGGGCTCCAAAAGCGTTTTGAGAGACATGGAGCATATCAGATGTTCGAAGAGCTGAAAATGGTTTTTCAAGCTCATGCCCGGGTCGAGAGATATGAAGTCTCCGACAAATTCTTTAGCTGTAAGATGGAGGACAATAGTTCTGTCAGTGAGCACATACTCACTATGTCTGGGTTACATAACCGCTTGACTCAGCTGGGAGTTAATCTCCCGGATGATGCGGTCATTGACAGAATCCTCCAGTCGCTTCCACCAAGCTACAAGAGCTTTGTGATGAACTTCAATATGCAGGGGATGGAAAAGACCATTCCTGAAGTATTTGCAATGCTGAAATCAGCAGAGGTAGAAGTCAAAAAGGAACATCAAGTGTTGATGGTGAATAAAACCACTAAGTTCAAGAAGGGCAAGGGTAAAAAGAACTCCAAGAAGGACGGCAAGGAAGTTGCCGCGCCCGGCAAGCAAGCTGCCGGGAAGAAGTCAAAGAATGGACCCAAGCCTGAGACGGAGTGCTTTTATTGCAAAGGGAAGGGTCACTGGAAGCGGAACTGCCCCAAATACTTAGCGGACAAGAAGGCCGGCAAAACAAAAGTTATATATGATATACATGTAATTGATGTGTACCTTACTAGTACCCGTAGTAGCTCCGGGGTATTTGATACCGGTGCAGTTGCTCACATTTGTAACTCAAAGCAGGGGCTGCGGAATAAGCGGAGACTGGCAAAGGACGAGGTGACGATGCGCGTCGGGAATGGTTCCAAGGTCAATGTGATCGCCGTCGGCACGATACCTCTATATTTACCTTCGAGATTAGTTTTAAACCTTAATAATTGTTATTTAGTGCCAGCTTTGAGCATGAACATTGTATCGGGATCTCGTTTAATTCGAGATGGCTACTCATTTAAATCCGAGAATAATGGTTGTTCTATTTATATGAGAGATATGTTTTATGGTCATGCTCCTATGGTGAATGGTTTATTCTTAGTGAATCTCGAGCGTAATGCTACACATATTCATAGTGTGAGTACCAAAAGATGTAAAGTTGATAATGATAGTCCCGCATACTTGTGGCACTGCCGCCTTGGTCACATAGGTGTCAAACGCATGAAGAAGCTCCATGCATATGGACTTTTAGAGTCTCTTGATTACGAATCATTTGACACGTGCGAACCATGCCTCATGGGTAAGATGACCAAGACTCCGTTCTCAGGAACAATGGAGCGAGCAACCAACTTATTGGAAATCATACATACTGATGTGTGCGGTCCAATGAGTGTTGAGGCTCGCGGTGGCTATCGTTACGTTCTCACCCTCACTGATGACTTGAGTAGATATGGGTATGTCTACTTAATGAAACACAAGTCTGAAACCTTTGAAAAGTTCAAGGAATTTCAGAGTCAGGTTGAGAATCAACGTGACAGGAAAATCAAGTTTCTACGATCAGATCGTGGAGGAGAATACTTGAGTCACGAATTTGGCACACACTTAAGAAAATGTGGAATAGTTTCACAACTCACGCCGCCTGGAACACCTCAGCGTAATGGTGTGTCCGAACGTCGTAATCGCACTCTATTAGATATGGTGCGATCTATGATGTCTCTTACCGATTTACCGCTATCTTTTTGGGGCTATGCTTTAGAGACTGCCGCATTCACTTTAAATAGGGCTCCGTCGAAATCCGTTGAGACGACACCGTTTGAATTATGGTTTGGGAAGAAACCTAAGCTGTCGTTTCTGAAAGTTTGGGGATGCGATGCTTATGTCAAGAAACTTCAACCTGAAAAGCTCGAACCCAAGTCGGAAAAATGCGTCTTCATAGGATACCCTAAAGAAACTGTTGGGTATACCTTCTACCTCAGATCCTAAGGCAAGATCTTTGTTGCCAAGAATGGATTCTTTCTAGAGAAAGAGTTTCTCTCGAAAGAAGTAAGTGGGAGGAAAGTAGAACTTGATGAAGTGTTACCTCTTGAACCGGAAAATTGCACAACTCAAGAAAATGTTCCTGAGGTGCCTGCACCAACTAGAGAGGAAGTTATTGATGATGATCAAGATACTTCTGATCAAGCTCCTACTGAAATTCGAAGGTCCACAAGGACACGTTCCGCACCAGAGTGGTACGGCAACCCTGTCTTGGAAATCATGTTGTTAGACAACAGTGAACCTTCGAACTATGAAGAAGCGATGGCGGGCCCGGATTCCGACAAATGGCTAGAAGCCATGAAATCCGAGATAGGACCCATGTATGAAAACGAAGTATGGACTTTGACTGACTTGCCCATTGAGCGGCGAGCCATAGAAAATAAATGGATCTTTAAGAAGAAGACAGACGCGGATGGTAATGTGACCATCTATAAAGCTAGGCTTGTCGCTAAGGGTTATCGACAAGTTCAAGGGGTTGACTATGATGAGACTTTCTCACCGGTAGCGAAGCTGAAGTCCGTCCGAATCATGTTAGCAATTGCCGCATTTTATGATTATGAAATTTGGCAAATGGACGTCAAAACGGCATTCCTTAATGGTTTCCTTAAGGAAGAATTGTATATGATGCAGCCGGAAGGTTTTGTCGATCCTAAGAATGCTGGCAAGGTGTGCAAGCTCCAACGCTCGATTTATGGGCTGGTGCAAGCATCTCGGAGTTGGAACATTCGCTTTGATGAGATGATCAAAGCGTTTGGGTTTACGCAGACTTATGGAGAAGCCTGCGTTTACAAGAAAGTGAGTGGGAGCTCTGTAGCATTTCTCATATTATATGTAGATGACATACTTTTGATGGGAAATGATATAGAACTCTTGGACAGCATCAAGGCCTACTTGAATAAGAGTTTTTCAATGAAGGACCTTGGAGAAGCTGCTTATATATTAGGCATCAAGATCTATAGAGATAGATCAAGACGCCTCATAGGTCTTTCACAAAGCACATACCTTGATAAGATATTGAAGAAGTTCAATATGGATCAGTCTAAGAAGGGGTTCTTGCCTGTGTTGCAAGGTATGAAATTGAGCTCAGCTCAATGTCCGACCACGGCAGAAGATATAGAAGAGATGAGTGTCATCCCCTATGCCTCAGCCATAGGTTCTATTATGTATGCCATGCTGTGTACCAGACCTGATGTAAACCTTGCCGTAAGTTTGGTAGGAAGGTACCAAAGTAATCCCGGCAAGGAACACTGGACAGCGGTCAAGAATATCCTGAAGTACCTGAAAAGGACTAAGGAAATGTTTCTCGTTTATGGAGGTGACGAAGAGCTCGTCGTAAAGGGTTACGTCGACGCTAGCTTCGACACAGATCTGGATGACTCTAAGTCACAAACCGGATACGTGTATATTTTGAATGGTGGGGTAGTAAGCTGGTGCAGTTGCAAGCAGAGCGTCGTGGCGGGATATACATGTGAAGCGGAGTACATGGCAGCCTCGGAGGCAGCACATGAAGCAATTTGGGTGAAGGAGTTCATCACCGACCTAGGAGTCATACCCAATGCGTCGGGGCCGATCAAGCTCTTCTGTGAAAACACTGGAGCTATTTCTCTTGCCAAGGAGCCCAGGTTTCACAAGAAGACAAGGCACATCAAGCGTCGCTTCAACTCCATTCGTGAAAATGTTCAAGATGGAGACATAGAGATTTGTAAAGTACATACAGACCTGAATGTAGCGGATCCGTTGACTAAACCTCTCCCTAGAGCAAAACATGATCAACACCAGAATTCCATGGGTGTTCGATCCATCACAATGTAACTAGATTATTGACTCTAGTGCAAGTGGGAGACTGTTGGAAATATGCCCTAGAGGCAATAATAAAAGTATTATTATTATATTTCTTTGTTCATGATAATTGTCTTTATTCATGCTATAACTGTATTATCCGGAAATCGTAATACATGTGTGAATAACAGACACCAACATGTCCCTAGTAAGCCTCTAGTTGACTAGCTCGTTGATCAACAGATAGTCATGGTTTCCTGGCTATGGACATTGGATGTCATTGATAACGAGATCACATCATTAGGAGAATGATGTGATGGACAAGACCCAATCCTAAACATAGCACAAGATCGTATAGTTCGTTTGCTAGAGTTTTCCAATGTCAAGTATCTTTTCCTTAGACCATGAGATCGTGTAACTCCCGGATACCGTAGGAGTTCTTTGGGTGCACCAAACGTCACAACGTAACTGGGTGACTATAAAGGTGCACTACAGGTATCTCTGAAAGTGTCTGTTGGGTTGACACGGATCGAGACTGGGATTTGTCACTCCGTATGACGGAGAGGTGTCACTGGGCCCACTCGGTAATGCATCATCATAATGAGCTCAAAGTGACCAAGTGTCTGGTCACGGGATCATGCATTACAGTACGAGTAAAGTGACTTGCCGGTAACGAGATTGAACGAGGTATTGGGATATCGACGATCGAATCTCGGGCAAGTAACATACCGATTGACAAAGGGAATTGCATACGGGGTTGATTGAATCCTCGACATCGTGGTTCATTCGATGAGATCATCGTGGAGCATGTGGGAGCCAACATGGGTATCCAGATCCCGCTGTTGGTTATTGACCGGAGAGTCGTCT
This sequence comes from Triticum urartu, assembly GCF_056163025.1. NCBI lineage: Eukaryota > Viridiplantae > Streptophyta > Magnoliopsida > Poales > Poaceae > Triticum > Triticum urartu. The sequence goes on along the minus strand of NC_141878.1, from coordinate 56,208,226 downwards.
CGGTCATGTCTACATGTCTCCCGAACCCGTAGGGTCTACACACTTAAGGTTCGGTGACGCTAGGGTTGTAGGGATATGTATATGCAGTAATCCGAATGTTGTTAGGAGTCCCGAATGAGATCCCGAACGTCACAAGGAGTTCCGGAATGGTCCGGAGGTAAAGAATTATATATGGGAAGTCCTGTTTCGGCCATCGGGACAAGTTTCGGGGTCATCGGTATTGTACCGGGACCACCGGAAGGGTCCCGGGGGTCCACCGGGTGGGGCCACCCATCCCGGGGGGCCACATGGGCTGTAGGGGATGCGCCTTGGCCTACATGGGCCAAGGGCACCAGACCCAAGAGGCCCATGCGCCTAGGGTTTCAAAGGGGAAGAGTCCTAGGAGGGGAAGGCACCTCCTAGGTGCCTTGGGGGGGAGGGAAACCTCCCCTGGCCGCCGCCCCACCCTAGGAGATTGGATCTCCTAGGGGCCGGCGCCCCCCCCCCCCTAGGCCCTCCTATATATAGTGGGGGAAGGAGGGCTTTCAAGACACGCCTTTGGTTGCCTCCTTCTCCCTCTCCAACACCTCCTCCTCCTCCATAGTGCTTGGCGAAGCCCTGACGGAGTACTGCAGCTCCATCACCACCACGCCGTCGTGCTACTGCTGGAGCCATCTTCCTCAAGTTCTCCTTCCCTCTTGCTGGATCAAGAAGAAGGAGACGTTACACTAACCGTACGTGTGTTAAACACGGAGGTACCGTCCGTTCGGTGCTAGGATCTTCGGTGGTTCGAATCACGTCGAGTATGACTACCTCATCCCCGTTCTTTGAACGCTTCCGCTTGCGATCTACAAGGTACATAGATGCATCTAATCACTCGTTGCTAGATGAACTCCTAGATGGATCTTGGTGAAACCATAGGAAAATTTTTGTTTTCTGCTACGTTCCCCAACCATTTATCCATTCAAATGATGTTCTTGTGTATCAGACGTTCAAAAGGAAGAGGGCGATTGCTGATCATGGAGGAGCACAAGCAAAGTATTTGGAAAAGGTAGTGGCACCTGATAAATCAAATATCCCATTAGGTTTAGTTGCAATATCACCTGACCCAAAAAATACCCCAACTCTAGCAGACTCTAGCCCTACTACACTGGTCATTTCTGATGCCCCAACTCAGCAGACCCCAACTGCAGCAAACAGTATGATTATGCCAGTTGACATAGCACCAGTTGTACGACACAAAACCCCCATTCCAGCAAAGAGTACACCAAATCTAGTTGCCAAATCCCTTTTCGAACCAGAGAGAGCCCCAATTGCAGCAAATAGGACCCCTGTTCCATTTCTTCACAGTTTAGAAGACGAAGCTTATGTTGTTGTCAGGAACTTTGTGCGCATCTTTCCTTCATGGAAAGATTATACCGCAGACACAGAACAATTTCCAGTCTTCCTCCACAACTTACGCGTAAGTAATTTACTGCATATGTTTCTGCTGCAGAAGACACAAGATTTCATTCTTTTAAATAGGCGAGGCACAAACTGGATTGTGATGACGAGCAAGGGTTGGTTGCGCTTTTCAAGCACTCGTTGATGAAGTATCGTTCCTACCTGAGGCAAGCGCACTTCGATGGCAAGCCTCTGAACGAAATTTCTGTAAAGTCTCCGGTGCTACATTTATCCGACGGTGACTGGAATAATCTTGTTACACATTGGTCTCGGCTGCAGCGTAAGGTACTGTCTATGATATCACATCACAATTTGAACTACATTTCTGCATTTGCCTTAATGTCTCACTTGTACGAAAACTGTTAGCAGAAGAACATTCGTTCTCAAGGGACCACAGAATCTCGCAACTATACTGCACACTGCATTGCTCTTGTGAGTACCTCTTGCCCTGTATGACCATACGTACTTTCATAGCTGTTTGATTATGTAGCATCACTGCACATGTTAGCCTCGTAATCGTCCATTTGGTGGACATTATAAGATCCGTATGGACTCTTACATAAATTTAGAATCAACCCAATGCTTTTGAAGAGGTTTAGCTCTGCAGTCCTCTTGTAAGGACTGAACGTGGTCTATCATTGTACTTACACTAACAGCTACTCCCTCCGTCCCATAATATAAGAACGTTTTGTACAATACACCGGTGTTCAAAACACTCTTGTATTATGGGAAGAGGGATTGGTTCATTTTGTAGCATTCTGCATCTTATCTCCCTCGCCCACCATTTACTAAAAAAGATTAGATCTATATTTAATCTTACCAACAAGTAGAATACACAGACAATGCCAGTGCAGAAGTGTAGCCCATTGCTCTTGTCAGTACATTTCGTCCTGTAACGCTTGTACTTCCAGGGATTGGTAGTTGATTATGTAGCATCAATCTGCATCTTATCCTCATTATCCTCTATCCCTTCCAGTATTATCATATCGATAATTACTCTCTACAAAATGTAGAGTACAGGCAATGCTTATGAAGAAGATTATGTGCTGAAATTCTTGAGTTATCCTTCCCTTGCCATGGAGAAGGGCATTATAAAGCCGGTGTTAACTGTTAATGTAAGTCAGTCCTTCTAAAGCCTTTATCCTCAACTGCTGTTTAATTTTCTCATACTCCCTATTGTTTACTGCTGTTTAGTTTGTTGTTTCTACCAAAATGCATGTTCGTAAGAACCGTAAGTTCTAAGTTTTACTTGTAAAACCAAATTCCTTATTCATATCATGCACATTACTTAATACTCCCTATATGTATGCTTGTTTTGTGGATCTATAATCCAGTGTGTGGTGAAGCAGCCCACGTTTGCACCTTGTCATCTCCTGTTTTATCTTACTGATGTGGCTAATGATATGAACAACATGCCATGCACGTTATCCAAAATAGATACAATGATTTTCTTTGCCCTTCATCTATGCTTGTTATGTTGACATGGTAATCCAGTAGTGTGGTGAAGCTCCCCGCATTATGAACAATGCCAAATTATGCTATTGATATTTTGAACATACTCTTTATTTTCTGATTTGAAATTGGATAGAATTGACAGAACAGTTATCATCTTTATTTATACACGCGCAAAACCTGACATCTCTCTGCTTTGTTTCAGGGTGATATGCCTGATGGCATGCACAAGTCTGCTGAAGGTTGTGAGACAAACCCAACAAATATTGCAGCAAAGAAGGCAAAACATCTTGAAGATAGCGAGACAACCCCAAAGTCTTGTCTTGATGCAGTGTTCAGGTTACTTGAGACTAACAGTCAGACAAGCTCACAAAATTCGATGTCTGAATCAGTTCGACTTCTTCAGTCCCAAGTTCTAGCAGAAAGGCATTCTGCAACTCAATTTCGACTTGAAGTCCTATCTCTAAGAAAGATTGCGCAGAACACCAATGAGAACCTCATCGCTAAATAGCTACACCTAGAAGCTATGACCGACATGCTAGGCCGGTCTCACAGCCTTGCTCAGCAGCTTGCGCAGCAGTTCCCTCGCAAGGCTAACCTTTCTTGAACTGTCTTGGAAGTGGTCTCGGTTCAGTATTATTTTGTTACGCTGCAATGGTGCCCAGTTTTTGTAATCTGCTTCTTCGTTGCGCTTTATGATCACTGGTGGCGAACTTTGATGCCCAGTGGATGTAATATACCTTAAATCCTTTATTGTGTAGTGTAGGTTTATTCTTAGTTATTATGCCGTAATTTCATTATTGTATAGAGTAGGTTTGTTCTTAATTCCTACTAGTTACGCAGCAGCCCGAAATGAACCCCGGCCCATGATTGTGCGAATCAAATCATGGGCTTTTAACAGGCCAAAATTGTCTGGGTCCTTGTTTGGCCCAATTAGATATCGGCTGCGAGCAGGCCGGATGCAAACCGGGCCGTAGTTAGGCCCAACTATATGACGGGCTTTTAACAGGCCGAAATTAATATAGGGCCGAAATGTTAAACGGGGCCCTTAACAGGCCAAAACTAATATCAGGCCAAATTACTAAGTGGGCGTTTAGCAAGTGGGCCCAAAAGCATAGTGTCCAGTTGATGGGCTGAATCTGATATGGGCTATAATTGAGCCCAAAGCCTCTTAAAGGGCCGGACCTGATCTGGGCCGTAATTTGGCCCAGAACGTGGTAGGCTTTTAACGGGTCGGATCTCATATGGGCCACTATTAGGCCCGGAGCGTGGCAGGCCATTAATGGACCGGATCAAATATGGGCCGGCATTTGGCCCAAAACATGGCAGCCAGTTAATGGGCCGGCCTACTAGGGTCCTCAAAATCTTGTGGGCCTACAGCTGGGCCGGCCCATTAATGTCGGCGAAATCTCGTGGGCCTTTAGCTGGGCCGGCTCATTATGACCCGCAAGAATCTTGTGGGCCTTTACCTGGGTCGGCCCATTATGGCACACAAAAATCTTGTGGGCCTTTACCTGGGCCGGCCCATTATGGCCCGCAAAATCTTGTGGGCCTTTAGCTGGGCCAGCTCATTATGGTCCGCAAAATCTCATGGGCCTTTAGCTAGGCCGGCCCATTATGGTCCGCAAAATCTTGTGGGCCTCTAGTTGGGCCAGCTCATTTAAACTTGTTGGGCCGTGCCATGTGTCGACGTATCATAGGCGCCTTCTGTCCAGTGAGTGGATGACATCTGTCCCGACGATGAGTCGACACGTGTTTCCTCTAGCCAATGATGATTTTACACGTGGAAAATCCCCATTTGTCGGGGCTGTTAACGGGTTATCGGATTCAAAACCCGACCCGATAGCTTAACGGTGTTCCATTACGGTGGATGCCACGTGTTGGTCACCCTTGACGAAAGCACTTCTGTGACGCGCGATTTATCGTCATGGAAGTGGACACTTCCATGATGATAATTTTGGTAATGTCATGGAACACTTCTACGACAGCACAGGTATGACTATCTTGATTCTGTCATAAATTTGTCATGGATGTACATGCATGACAAAAAAAGCGACCTACTGTGACAAACACGTATCATCACGGAAGTGTATTTTTTTTATAGTGCGTGATATCCCATTGTCACCACAGATAAGCACGACAAGACATACATCAAGTGTTCTCAAATCCTTAAAGACTCAATATGATAAGATAACTTCAAAGGGAAAACTCAATCCATTACAAGAGAGTAGAGGGGGAGAAACATCATAAGATCCAACTATAATAGCAAAGCTCACGATACATCAAGATGTATCACCTCAAGAACACGAGAGAGAGAGAGAGAGATCAAACACATAGCTACTGGTACATACCCTCAGCCCCGAGGTTGAACTACTCCCTCCTCGTCATGGAGAGCGCCAGGATGATGAAGATGGCCACCGGAGAGGGATTCCCCCTCCGGCAAGGTGCCGGAATGGGTCTAGATTGGTTTTCGGTGGCTACGGAGGCCTTTGGCGGCGGAACTCCCGATCTATTCTGCTCCTCAAAATTTTTAGGGTATATGGGTATATATAGGAGGAAGGAGTACGTCGGTGGATCTCCGGGCTGTCCACGAGGCAGGGGGCGTGCCTAGGGGGGTGGGCGCCCCCCACCCTCGTGGGCAGCCCGGGACTCTCCTGGTCCATCTCCGATACTCCATGGGCTTCTTCTAGTCCAAAAATAAGTTCCGTGAAGTTTCAGGTCAATTGGACTCCGTTTGATTTTCCTTTTCTGTGACACTCTAAAACAAGGAAAAAATAGAAACTGGCACTCGGCTCTAGGTTAATAGGTTAGTCCCAAAAATCATATAAAATAGCATATAAATGCATATACAACATCCAAGGTTTATAATACAATAGCATGGAACAATCAAAAATTATAGATATGTTGGAGACGTATCACCCTCTCTCTCCCCTCAGGTCCACTAAGGCCCAATACTTCCTCGGGGGGGTCCGGTAACCCCTCCGGCACTCCGGTTTTCTCTGAAACCATCTGGAACAGTTCCGATGTCCGAATATAGACGTCCAATATATCAATCTTTATGTCTCGACCATTTCGAGACTCCTCGTCATGTCCGTGATCACATCCGGGACTCCGAACTACCTTCGGTACATCAAAACACTAAAACTCATAATACCGATCGTCACCGAACTTTAAGCGTGCGGACCCTACGGGTTCGAGAACAATGTAGACATGACCGAGACACGTCTCCGGTCAATAACCAATAGCGAAACATGGATGCTCATATTGGCTCCTACATATTCTACGAAGATCTTTATCGGTCAAACCGCATAACAAAATATGTTGTTCCCTTTGTCATCGGTATGTTACTTGCCCGAGATTCCATCCTCGGTATCTCAATACCTAGTTCAATCTCGTTACCGGCAAGTCTCTTTACTCACTCCATAATACATCATCCTGCAACTAACTCATTAGTTACAATGCTTGCAAGGCTTATAGTGATGTGTATTACCGAGTGGGCCCAGAGATACCTCTCCGACAATCGGAGTGACAAATCCTAATCTCAAAATACGCCAACTCAACAAGTACCTTCGGAGACACCTATAGAGCACCTTTATAATCACCCAGTTACGTTGTGATGTTTCGTAGCACACAAAGTGTTCCTCCGGTAAATGGGAGTTGCATAATCTCATAGTTATAGGAACATGTATAAGTCATGAAGAAAGCTATAGCATCAAACTAAACGATCAAGTGCTAAGCTAACGGAATGGGTCATGTCAATCACATCATTCTCCTAATGATGTGATCCCGTTAACCAAATGAAAACTCATGACTATGGTTAGGAAACATAACCATCTTTGATCAACGAGCTAGTCAAGTAGAGGCATAGTAGTGACACACTGTTTGTCTATGTATTCACACATGTATTTTGTTTCCGGTTAATACAATTCTAGCATGAATAGTAAACATTTATCATGATATAAGGAAATAAATAATAACTTTATTATTGCCTCCAGGGCATATTTTGTAACACCCAGGATATGGCTTTCCCAATATGTACTCCAACTCTTGCCGTTTCTGGCGTTAAGTTATTTTATTTTTCTCGGGTTCAGGTTTTGTCTCCGTGTGTTGTTATCGTTGTCATGCATCTCATATCATGTCATCATGTGCATTGCATTTGCATACGTGTTCATCTCATGCATTCGAGCATTTTCCCCGTTGTCCGTTTTGCATTCCGGCGCTTCGTTCTCCTCCGGTGGTCATTTCTACTTTTCTTTCGTGTGTGGGGATTAAACATTTCCGGATTGGACCGAGACTTGCCAAGAGGCCTTGGTTTACTACCGGTAGACCGCCTGTCAAGTTTCGTACCATTTGGACTTCGTTTGATGCTCCAACGGTTAACCGAGGGACCGAAAAGGCCTCATGTGTGTTGCAGCCCAACACCCCTCCAAGTTGGCCCAAAACCCACCAAAACCCTCTCCATCATCTAGAGTGTTCGATCACGATCGCGTGGCCGAAAACCGCACCTCATTTGGACTCTCCTAGCTCCCTCTATGCCTATATATAGACCCCTTCCCCGAAATCCAGATCTCCCTCGTCCGAAACCCTAAAAATATCTCCTCCTCCGCCGCCGGACACGTCCGGACGGAGCCGGACGTTGTCCGCCGCCGCCACCGACCAACCTCGGCTCGCCATGTGTCCCCGGGAGAGCCCCACTTCGCCGCTGACCGCGAGGGCCCGCCAGGCCCGGAGCCGGCCCCCGCGGCCCAGTTGCCCGCGCGCCGCCGCCTGGCTCTTCTCCGCCCGAGCCGGCAGCCCCTCGCCGCGTCACCGCCTTCACTCCGCCGCGCCGCCACGGGCCATTGCCGGCCCCACCGGAGCAAGCCGTTGCGCCACCTCGTCAGTCCGGCGACCGTCCGCGCCCCGCCACCTCTCCACCGACCACGCCGGCTCCGGCGAGCGCCGCCCGCCGCCATCCACCGCTCCGGCAAGCCCGCAGACGACTCCAACGAACAGTGATTCCGGCGAGCGCCTCGAAGTCCGTGCAGATCTGAGATCCGAAATCTTGGTTGACTTTTTGCCCGAAACCCTAGTTCATATTGCCCTGTTCATCATGCTATAACTCCGCATCCGTAGCTCCGTTTTTGGCATATAGCATATCAAAATGTTCGTCTCAGAGAGCACATCATTTCATCTCATTGCATCATTTTCATTTGAGTTCATGTTGATGCCCGAAATGCTGTTAGAAAAGTGCTACTTGAGTTAATTGTCAGATCTGCTGCTCCATTTAGATATTTGTCATTTTTGCCATGATTAATGTGTGCATGATATGCCCCTGAGCTCTACGTATGTTTTGTTAAGGGTTTTGCCATCTTTCCAGAGGTGCAACCCATGTATTTTTTTGATGTGTGTGGTGACTAGCACAAGCTTGCAAAGTGAGGCACTTGGTAATGCTGATTTCAAGGACTTAGCATTTCCACTAAGTCTTTGATCTGTTTTTCTCATGATGCCATATGTTCATGTTGTTTCCTAGTGATTTGTGCCTCTTTTGAGGATGATCAGTAAGGATGTTTTGTTAATCTTGTAGTGCTCTATCCATACATGTCTTTGTTTGCAATTATGGAGCACCCTAGCTTGAGTCAATCGAGCTCTACTTTTGCTATTTCGTGAATCTGGGCAGATTGTCTACTTGTTAGCGATTTTGCCGATGATGTTGTAGTTGATCCGTGCATGCTATGCTATTGTTCTTGTCATGTATAGCTTGCATTTTATGTATTCTTGATGGGTGTATGCTTAGATTATCATGACTTGCTCCGTAGTGAGTGCATCGAGCTCGTAAACATGCCTACTTGATATCTGTTTTCAGCATGCTCCAGTTTTCACTAAGTCTGAGAACTGATTATGTTTTTGCCATGTTCACATGCTTGCAATTGTATTTTCTGATCCCTTTTGGCTCAAGGTCACTAAGGGACTTTTGTTAAGCTCTTTAAGTAGCTCCATGCCATGCTTTACTTTGCCATGTTCAGGTCCTATAGCATATAGTTTTCATGCTCCGAAGAGTGCTATCTGATCTGAAATTCCAGACAAGTGTTAATTTCACCAAGTCTGAGATCTGTTTACCATATGCATTTTTGCCATGCTTGTTTGAACATGTTAATGGATGAATTGGCCGTAGCTCAGTGCTAGACTTTTGTTAAGCATCATGAATGCATCCCTGCCATGTATTTTTTTGCCATGTTTGGGTGCTGTAGCATGTTCATCTTGTTGCATTTAGATGGCTACTTGCTGTAAATCGCAGACCGGTGTCATATTTGAATCGCTTGCCATTTCCAAACCGTAGCTCCGATTCCGGCGTTCTTTATATCGTTTTCAAGCTATTTCATCTCATCTTTCCAGTGGAACACTTGGATTTCCAAGTTGAGGCTAGGTTCATTCATTCCTTGTCACATCTTGCATATGCATCCCGCATCGCATCCCGCATAGCATACCATGTTTGCTTCATATTGTTTGATCCTTGCACTCGGTTGATTGTGTCCTTGTTGCTTGTTTGTCTTGTTTGGGTAGAGCCGGGAGACGAGTTCGCTAACGAGGAGCCCGTTGAGTTTGCTTTCGAGGATCCAGTCAACTCTGACAACTTTGCAGGCAAGATGATCATACCCTCGAAATCACTACTATCTTTGCTTTGCTAGATGCTCGCTCTTTTGCTATGCCAATGCTACGATGCCTACCACTTGCTTTCAAGCCTCCCAAATTGCCATGTCAAACCTCTAACCCACCATGTCCTAGCAAACTGTTGATTGGCTATGTTACCGCTTTGCTCAGCCCCTCTTATAGCGTTGCTAGTTGCAGGTGAAGATTGGAGACCGTTCCTTGTTGGAACATTATTTACTTGTTGGGATATCATTATATTGCCATGTTATCTTAATGCATCTATATACTTGGTAAAGGGTGGAAGGCTCGGCCTCTCGCCTAGTGTTTTGTTCCACTCTTGCCGCCCTAGTTTTCGTCATATCGGTGTTATGTTCCCGGATTTTGCGTTCCTTACGCGGTTGGGTTATAATGGGAACCCCTTGACAATCCGCCTTGAATAAAAGTCCTCGAGAAATGCCCAACCTTGGTTTTACCATTTGCCACCTAGCCTTTTCCCTTGGGTTTCGCGGACTCAAGGGTCATCTTGTTTTAAACCCCCCGGGCCAGTGCTCCTCTGAGCGTTGGTCCAACCTAGAGCATCGTGCGGGGTCGTCCCCTTGGCAACTTGGGTTACATTGGCTCCCGTATGCTTAGCTTATCTGGTGTGCCCTGAGAACGAGATATGTGCAGCTCCTATCGGGATTTGTCGGCACAGCGGGTGGTGTTGCTGGACTTGTTTTACCATTGTCGGAGTTGTCTTGAAGAACCAGGATACCGAGTCTGATCGGAATGTCTCGGGAGGAGGTCTATTCCTTCGTTGACCGTGAGAGCTTGTCATGGGCTAAATTGGGACTCCCCTGCAGGGATTTGATCTTTCGAAAACCGTGCCCGCGGTTATGGGCAGATGGGAATTTGTTAATGTCCGGTTGTAGATAACTTGAACCTTAACTTAATTAAAATGAATCAACAGTGTGAGTTACCATGATGGCCTCTTCTCGGCGGAGTCCGCGAAGTGGACACGGTGTTGGAGTAATGCTTGCCGCAGGTTTGCCCTCTTCAGTTATGCGTTCGCGCTTTGCCTCCTCTTCTCGCTCTCTTTTGCGAACAGGATAGCCACTATATATGCTAGTCGCGTGCTGCAGCTCCACATATTTTACGTTGCCTTACCTAAGATTAAATAGTCTTGATCGCGAGGGTGCGAGATTGCTAAGTCCTTGTGGCTCACAGATTACTATTACACCAGATGCAGGGCCTGACGATTCCGCTCCAGATGACGTGCTCGAGCTCAAGTGGGAGTTCGACGAGGACTCTCAACGATACTACGTGTCTTTCCCTGATGATCAGTAGTGGTGCCCAGTTGGGGTGATCGGGACCGTGTCGCATGTTGGGTTATCTTTTATTTTGGCGCCGTAGTCGGGCCATGAGTGTTTGAATGATGTAATGTTATTTATGTACCTTGATTGATGTGGCGAGTGTAAGCCAACTGTGTTATCTCCCCTTTTATTATCTATATATTACATGGGATGTTGTGAAGATTGCCTAACTTGCGACATATGCCTTAAATGCGATTATGCCTCTAAGTCGTGCCTCGACACGTGGGAGATATAGTCGCATCGAGGGTGTTACATATTTCCTTCACATGCACCCTTGAAGAGTGGTCTATTTTTGTTGAATCTCGATAGTAGTGATACACATATTCATAATGTTGAAACCAAAAGATGCAGAGTTGATAATGATAGTGCAACTTATTTATGGCACTGCCGTTTGGGTCATATTGGTGTAAAGCGCATGAAGAAACTCCATACTGATGGACTTTTGGAATCACTTGATTATCAATCACTTGGTACTTGCGAACCATGCCTCATGGGCAAGATGACTAAAACGCCATTCTCCGGAACTATGGAGCGAGCAACAGATTTGTTGAAAATCATACATACTGATGTATGTGGTCCGATGAATATTGAGGCTCGTGGCGGGTATCGTTATTTTCTCACCTTCACAGATGATTTAGGCAGATATGGGTATATCTACTTAATGAAACATAAGTCTGAAACATTTGAAAAGTTTAAAGAATTTCATAGTGAAGTGGAAAATCATCGTAACAAGAAAATAAAGTTTCTATGATCTGATCGTGGAGGAGAATATTTGAGTTACGAGTTTGGTCTACATTTGAAACAATGCAGAATGGTTTCACAACTCACGCCACCCGGAACACCACAGCGTAATGGTGTGTCCGAACGTCGTAATCGTACTTTACTAGATATGGTGCGATCTATGATGTCTCTTACTGATTTACCGCTATCGTTTTGGGGTTATGATTTAGAGACGGCTGCATTCACGTTAAATAGGGCACCATCAAAATCCGTTGAGACGACGCCTTATAAACTATGGTTTGGCAAGAAACCAAAGTTGTTGTTTCTTAAAGTTTGGGGCTGCGATGCTTATGTGAAAAAGCTTCAACCTGATAAGCTCGAACCCAAATCGGAGAAATGTGTCTTCATAGGATACCCAAAGGAAACTGTTGGGTACACCTTCTATCACAGATCCGAAGGCAAGACATTCGTTGCTAAGAACGGATCCTTTCTAGAGAAGGAGTTTCTCTCGAAAGAAGTGAGTGGGAGGAAAGTAGAACTTGATGAGGTAACAGTACCTGCTCCCTTATTGGAAAATAGTTCATCACATAAACCGGTTCCTGTGACTCCTACACCAATTAGTGAGGAAGCTAATGATCATGATCATGAAACTTCAGATCAGGTTACTACCGAACCTCGTAGGTCAACCAGAGTAAGATCTGCACCAGAGTGGTACGGTAATCCTGTTCTGGAGGTCATGTTGCTAGACCATGACGAACCTACGAACTATGAGGAAGCGAAAATGAGCCCAGATTCCACAAAATGGCTTGAGGCCATGAAATGTGAGATGGGATCCATGTATGAGAACAAAGTGTGGACTTTGGTTGAAGTTCCTGATGATCGGCAAGCCATCGAGAATAAATGGATCTTCAAGAAGAAGACAGACGCTGATGGTAATGTTACTGTCTACAAAGCTCGACTTGTTGCGAGAGGTTTTTGACAAGTTCAAGGAGTTGACTACGATGATACCTTCTCACCAGTAGCGATGCTTAAGTCCGTCCGAATCATGTTAGCTATTGCCGCATTTTATGATTATGAAATTTGGCAAATGGATGTAAAGACTGCCTTCCTGAATGGATTTCTGGAAGAAGAGTTGTATATGATGCAACCTGAAGGTTTTATCGATCCAAAATGTGCTAACAAAGTATGCAAGCTCCAGCGATCCATTTATGGACTGGTGCAAGCCTCTCGGAGTTGGAATAAATGCTTTGATATTGTGATCAAAGCATATGGTTTTATACAGACTTTTGGAGAAGCATGTATTTACAAGAAAGTGAGTGGGAGCTCTGTAGCATTTCTAATATTATATGTGGATGACATATTGTTGATTGGAAATGATATAGAATTTCTGGATAGCATAAAAGGATACTTAAATAAGAGTTTTTCAATGAAGGACCTCGGTGAAGCTACTTACATATTGGGCATCAAGATCTATAGAGATAGATCAAGATGCTTAATTGGACTTTCACAAAGCACATACCTTGACAAAGTTTTGAAGAAGTTCAAAATGGATCAGGCAAAGAAAAAGGGTTCTTTCCTGTATTACAAGGTGTGAAGTTGAGTAAGACTCAATGCCCGACCACTGCAGAAGATAGAGAGAAAATGAAAGATGTTCCCTATGCTTCAGCCATAGGCTCTATCATGTATGAAATGATGTGTACCAGACCTGATGTGTGCCTTGCTATTAGTTTAGCAGGGAGGTACCAAAGTAATCCAGGAGTGGATCACTGGACATTGGTCAAGAACATCCTGAAATACCTGAAAAGGACTAAGGATATGTTTCTCGTTTATGGAGGTGACAAAGAGCTCATCGTAAATGGTTACGTTGATGCAAGCTTTGACACTGATCCGAACGATTCTAAATCGCAAACCGGATACGTGTTTATATTGAATGGTGGAACTGTTAGTTGGAGCAGTTCTAAACAGGGCGTCGTGGCGGGATCTACATGTGAAGCGGAGTACATTGCTACTTCGGAAGCAGGGAATGATGGATTCTGGATGAAGGAGTTCATATCTGATCTAGGTGTCATACCTAGTGCATCGGGTCCAATGAAAATCTTTTGTGACAATACTGGTGCAATTGCCTTGGCAAAGGAATCCAGATTTCACAAAAGAACCAAACACATCAAGAGACGCTTCAACTCCATCCGGGATCAATTCCAGGTGGGAGACATAGAGATTTGCAAAATACATACAGATCTGAATGTTGCAGGCCCATTGACTAAGCCTCTTACACGAGCAAAACATGATCAGCACCAAGGCTCCATGGGTGTTAGAATCATTACTATGTAATCTAGATTATTGACTCTAGTGCAAGTGGGAGACTGAAGGAAATATGCCCTAGAGGCAATAATAAAGTTATTATTTATTTCCTTATATCAGGATAAATGTTTATTATTCATTCTAGAATTGTATTAACCGGAAACATAATACATGTGTGAATACATAGACAAACAAAGTGTCACTAGTATGCCTCTACTTGACTAGCTCTTTGATCAAAGATGGTTATGTTTCCTAACCATAGATATGAGTTGTCATTTGATTAACGGGATCACATCATTAGGAGAATGATGTGATTGACTTGACCCATTCCGTTAGCTTAGCACTTGATCGCTTAGTTTGTTGCTATAGCTTTCTTCATGACTTATACATGTTCCTATGACTATGAGATTATGCAACTCCCGTTAACCGGAGGAACACTTTGTGTGCTACCAAACGTCACAACGTAACTGGGTGATTATAAAGGTGCTCTACAGGTTTCTCCAAAGGTACTTTTTGAGTTGGCATATGATGTCTACTACACAACCTTCTTCTTGTAGACGTTTTTGGGCCTCCAAGTGCAGAGGTTTGTAGGACAGTAGCAAATTTCCCTCAAGTGGATGACCTAAGGTTTATCAATCCGTAGGAGGCGTAGGATGAAGATGGTCTCTCTCAAGCAACCCTGCAACCAAATAACAAAAAGTCTCTTGTGTCCCCAACACACCCAATACAATGGTAAATTGTATAGGTGCACTAGTTCGGCGAAGAGATGGTGATACAAGTGCTATATGGATAGTAGATATAGGTTTTTGTAATCTGAAAATATAAAAACAGCAAGGTAACTAATGATAAAAGTGAGCGTAAATGGTATTGCAATGTGTTGAAACAAGGCCTAGTGTTCATACTTTCACTAGTGCAAGTTCCCTCAACAATAATAACATAATTGGATCACATAACTATCCCTCAACATGCAACAAAGAGTCACTCCAAAGTCACTAATAGCGGAGAACGAACGAAGAGATTATGGTCGGGTATGAAACCACCTCAAAGTTATTCTTTCCAATCAATCTGTTGGGCTATTCCTATAAGTGTCACAAAAAGCCCTAGAGTTCGTACTAGAATAACACCTTAAGACACAAATCAACCAAAACCCTAATGTCACCTAGATACTCCAATGTCACCTCAAGTATCCGTGGGTATGATTATACGATATGAATCACACAATCTCAGATTCATCTATTCAACCAACACATAGGACCTCAAAGAGTGCCCCAAAGCTTCTACCGGAGAATCACGACGAAAACGTGTGCCAACCCCTATGCATAGGTTCATGGGCGGAACCCGCAAGTTGATCACCAAAACATACATCAAGTGAATCACGTGGTATCCCATTGTCACCACAGATACGCACGGCAAGACATACATCAAGTATTCTCAAATCTTTAAAGACTCAATCCGATAAGATAACCTCAAAGGGGAAACTCAATCCATTACAAGAGAGTAGAGGGGGGAGAAAACATCATAAGATCCAACTATAATAGCAAAAGAACACGAGAGAGAGAGAGAGAGATCAAACACATACTTACTGGTACATACCCTCAGCCCTGAGGGAGAACTACTCCCTCCTCGTCATGCAGAGCACCGGGATGATGAAGATGGCCACCGGAGAGGGATTGCCCCCTCCGGCAGGGTGCCAGAACGGGTCTCTGGATTGGTTTTTGGTGGCTACGAAGGCTTCTGGCGATGGAACTCCCGATCTATTGTGCTCCTCGATCGATTTAGGGTATATGGAGATATATAGGCGGAAGAAGTACGTCAGGGGGGCCACGAGGGGCCCACGAGGGTGGAGGGCGCTCCCCCCCTACCTCGTGGCTTCCTCGAAGCTTCCTTGACGTGGACTCCAAGTCTCCCGGGTTGATTTCCTACCAAAAATAAGTCCCGTGAAGTTTCAGGTCAATTGGACTCCGTTTGATTTTCCTTTTCTGCGATACTCTAAAACAAGGAAAAAAACAAAAACTGGCACTGGGCTCTGGGTTAATAGGTTAGTCCCAAAAATAATATAAAAGTGTATAATAAAGCCCATAAACATCCAAAGTTGACAATATAATAGCATGGAACAATCAAAAATTATAGATACGTTGGAGACGTATCAGCATCCCCAAGCTTAATTCCTGCTCGTCCTCGAGTAGGTAAATGATAAAAACAGAATTTTTGATGTGGAATGCTACCTAACATATTTATCCATGTAGTTCTCTTTATTGTGGCAAGAATATTCAGATCCATAAGATTCAAGACGAAAGTTTAATATTGACATAAAAATAATAATACTTCAAGCATACTAATCAAGTAATCATGTCTTCTCAAAATAACATGGCCAAAGAAAGCTATCCCTACAAAATCATATAGTCTGGCTATGCTCTATCTTCATCACACAAAATATTTAAATCATGCACAACCCCGATGACAAGCCAAGAAATTGTTTCATACTTTTGATGTTCTCAAACTTTTTCAATCTTCACGCAATACATGAGCATGAGCCATGGACATAGCACTATAGGTGGAATACAATGGTGGTTGTGGAGAAGACAAAAAGGAGAAGATAGTCTCACATCAACTAGGCGTATCAACTGGCTTTGGAGATGCCCGTCAATAGATATCAATGTGAGTGAGTAGGGATTGCCATGCAACGAATGCACTAGAGCTATAAGTGTATGAAAGCTCAACAAAAGAAACTAGTGGGTGTGCATCCAACTTGCTTGCTCACGAAGACCTAGGGCATTTTGAGGAAGCCCATCATTGGAATATACAAGCCAAGTTCTATAATGAAAGATTCCCACTAGTATATGAAAGTGACAACATAGGAGACTCTCTATCATGAAGATCATGGTGCTACTTTGAAGCACAAGTGTGGTAAAAGGATAGTAGCATGGCCCCTTCTCTCTTTTTCTCTCATTTTTTTTATTTTTTTATTTTTTTATTTGGGCCTTCTCTTTTTTTATGGCCTCTTTTCTCTTTTTTATTTGGGCTTCTTTGGCCTCTATTATGTATTTATTTTCGTCCGGAGTCTCATCCCGACTTGTGGGGGAATCATAGTCTCCATCATCCTTTTCTCACTGGGACAATGCTCTAATAATGATGATCATCACACTTTTGTTTACTTACAACTCAAGAATTACAACTCGATTCTTAGAACAAGATATGACTCTATATGAATGCCTCCGGCGGTGTACCGGGATGTGCAATGACTCATGAGTGACATGTATGAAAGAATTATGAATGGTGGCTTTTCCACAAATACAATGTCAACTACATGATCATGCAAAGCAATATGACAATGATGGAGCGTGTCATAATAAACGGAATGGTGGAGAGTTGCATGGCAATATATCTCGGAATGGCTATGGAAATGCCATAATAGGTAGGTATGGTGGCTATTTTGAGGAAGGTAAATGGTGGGTGTATGATACCGGCGAAAGGTGTGCGGTATTGGAGAGGCTAGCAATGGTGGAAGGGTGAGAGTGTGTATAATCCATGGACTCAACATTAGTCATAAAGAACTCACATACTTATTGCAAAAATCTATTAGTTATTGAAACAAAGTACTACGCGCATGCTCCTAGGGGGATAGATTGGTAGGAAAATACCATCGCTCGTCCCCGACCACCACTCATAAGGAATACAATCAATAAATAAATCATGCTCCGACTTCGTCACATAACGGTTCACCATACGTGCATGCTACGGGAATCACAAACTTCAACACAAGTATTTCTCAAATTCACAACTGCTCAACTAGCATGACTCTAATATCACCATCTTCATATCTCAAAACAATCATCAAATATCAAACTTCTCATAGTATTCAATGCACTTTATATGAAAGTTTTTATTATATCCCTCTTGGATGCCCATCATATTAGGACTAAATTAATAACCAAAGCAAACTACCATGATGTTATAAAGACTCTCAAAATAATATAAGTGAAGCACGAGAGTTCATCTATTTCTTCAAAATAAAACTACTACCATGCTCTAAAAAGATATAAGTGAAGCACTAGAGCAACGACAAACTACTCCGAAAGATATAAGTGAAGATCAATGAGTAGTTGAATAATTATGTAACTATGTGAAGACTCTCTAACATTTAATAATTTCATATCTTGGTATTTTATTCAAACAGCAAGCAAAACAAAAGGAAATAGAATGACGCTCCAAGCAATACACATATCATGTGGTGAATAAAAATATAGCTCCAAGTAAAGTTACCGATGAACGAAGACGAAAGAGGGGATGCCTTCCGGGGCATCCCCAAGCTTAGGCTTTTGTTTGTCCTTTAATATTACCTTGGTGTGACTTGGGCATCCCAAGCTTAGGCTCTTACCACTCCTTATTCCATAGTCAATCGAATCTTTACCCAAAACTTGAAAACTTCACAACACAAAACTTAACAGAAAACTCGTAAGCTCCGTTAGCGAAAGAAAACAAAACACCACTTCAAGGTACTGTAATGAACTCATTCTTTATTTATATTGGTGTTAGACCTACTGTATTCCAACTTCTATATGGTTTATAAACTCTTTTACTAGCCATAGATTCATCAAAATAAGTAAACAACACATGAAAAACAGAATCTGTCAAAAACAGAACAGTCTGTAGTAATCTGAATCAAACGTATACTTCTAGAACTCATAAAATTATCAAATAAATTTCTTGACCCTAGGAATTTATCTGTTAATCATCTTCAAAAAGAATTAACTAAATATCACTTTCCAAATAAAAATGGCAGCAATTCTCGTGAGCGCTAAAGTTTCTGTTTTTTACAGCAAGATTAAAAAGACTTTCCCCAAGTCTTCCCAAAGGTTCTACTTGGCACAAACACTAATTAAAAGCATAAAACCACATCTAAACAGAGGCTAGATGAATTATTTATTACTAAACATGAACAAAAAGCAAGGAATAAAAAATAAAGTTGGGTTGCCTCCCAATAAGCGCTATCGTTTAACGCCCCTAGCTAGGCATGATGATTTCAATGATGCTCAATTAAAAGATAAGAATTGTAACATAAAGAGAGCATCATGAAGAATATTACTAGCACATTTAAGCCTAACCTACTTCCTATGCATAGGGATTTTGTGAGCAAACAACTTGTGGGAACAAGAATCAACTTGCATAGGAAGGTAAAACAAGCATAACTTCAAAACTTTAAGCACATAGAGAGGAAACTTGATATTATTGCAATTCCTACAAGCACATATTCCTCCCTCATAATAATTTTCAGTAGCATCATGAATGAATTCAACAATATAACCAGCACCTAAAGCATTATTTTCATGATCTACAAGCATAGAAATTTTATTACTCTCCACACAAGCAAAATTCTTCTCATGAATAATAGTGGGAGCAAACTCAACAAACTAATTATCATGTGAGGCATAATCCAATTGAAAACTAAAATCATGATGACAAGTTTCATGGATATCATTATTCTTTATAGCATACAAGTCATCACAATAATCATCATAGATAGCAACTTTGTTCTCATAATCAATTGGAACCTCTTCCGGAATAGCGGATTCATCACAAAATAAAGTCATGACCTCTCCAAATCCACTTTCATCAATATAATCATCATAAATAGGAGGCATGCTTTCACCATAATAAATTTTCTCATCAAAACTTGGGGGACAAAAAATATCATCTTCATCAAACATAGCTTCCCCAAGCTTGTGGCTTTGCATATCATTAGCATCATGGATATTCAAGGAATTCATACTAACAACATTGCAATCATGCTCATCATTCAAATATTTAGTGGCAAACATTTTAATGCATTCTTCTTCTAACACTTTGGCACAATTTTCCTTTCCATCATACTCACGAAAGATATTAAAAAGATGAAGCGTATGAGGCAAACTCAATTCCATATTTTTTGTAGTTTTCTTTTATAAACTAAGCTAATGATAAAACAAGAAACAAAAAGATTTGATTGCAAGATCTAAAGATATACCTTCAAGCACTCACCTCCCCGGCAACGGCGCCAAAAAAGAACTTGATGTCTACTACACAAACTTCTTCTTGTAGACGTTGTTGGGCCTCCAAGTGCAGAGGTTTGTAGGACAGTAGCAAATTTCCCTCAAGTGGATGACCTAAGGTTTATCAATCCGTAGGAGGCGTAGGATGAAGATGGTCTCTCTCAAGCAACCCTGCAACCAAATAACAAAGAGTCTCGTGTGTCCCCAACACACCCAATACAATGGTAAATTGTATAGGTGCACTGGTCCGGCGAAGAGATGGTGATACAAGTGGTATATGGATAGTAGATATAGGTTTTTGTAATCTGAAAATATAAAAACAGCAAGGTAACTAAAGATAAAAGTGAGCATAAACGGTATTGCAATGCATTGAAACAAGGCCTAGGGTTCATACTTTCACTAGTGCAAGTTCCCTCAACAACAATAGCATAATTGGATCACATAACTATCCCTCAACAAGCAACAAAGAGTCACTCCAAAGTCACTAATAGCGGAGAACGAACGAAGAGATTATGGTAGGGTACGAACCTCAAAGTTATTCTTTCCAATCAATCCGTTGGGCTATTCCTATAAGTGTCACAAACAGCCCTAGAGTTCGTACTAGAATAACACCTTAAGACACAAATCAACCAAAACCCTAATGTCATCTAGATACTCCAATGTCACCTCAAGTATCCGTGGGTATGATTATACGATATGCATCACACAATCTCGGATTCATCTATTCAACCAACACATAGGACCACAAAGAGTTCCCCAAAGCTTCTACCGGAGAATCACGACGAAAACGTGTGCCAACCCCTATGCATAGGTTCATGGGCGGAACCCGCAAGTTGATCACCAAAACATACATCAAGTGAATCACGTGGTATCCCATTGTCACCATAGATATGCACGGAAAGACATACATCAAGTGTTCTCAAATCTTTAAAGACTCAATCCGATAAGATAACCTCAAAGGGGAAACTCAATCCATTACAAGGGAGTAGAGGTGTGACGCCCCCAATTTGATCATACACTAATCATACACGCAAACGTGTACGATCAAGATCAGGGACTCACGGGAAGATATCACAACACAACTCTACAAATAAAATAAGTCATACAATCATCATATTACAAGCCAGGGGCCTTGAGGGCTCGAATACAAGAGCTCGATCATAGATGAGTCAGCGGAAGCAAACAATATCTGAGTACAGACATAAGTTAAACAAGTTTGCCTTAAGAAGGCTAGCACAAAATGGGATACAGATCGAAGGAGGCGCAGGCCTCCTGCCTGGGATCCTCCTAACTACTCCTGGTCGTCGTCAGCGGGCAGCACGTAGTAGTAGGCACCTCCGGTGTAGTAGGAGTCGTCGTCGAAGGTGGCGTCTGGCTCCTGGGCTCCAACATCTGGTTGCGACAACCAGGTAGAAGGGATAGGGGGAAAAGAGGGAGAAAGCAACCGTGAGTACTCATCCAAAGTACTCGCAAGCAAGGAGCTATACTACATATGTATGCATTGGTATCAACTGGAATAAGGCTATTATATGTGGACTGAACTGCAGAAAGCCGGGATAAGGGGGGATAAATAGTCCTTTCGAAGACTACGCTTCTGGCAGCCTCCGTCTTGCAGCATGTAGAAGAGAGTAGACTGAAGTCCTCCAAGTAGCATCGCATAGCATAATCCTAACCGATGATCCTCCCCTCGTCGCCCTGTGAGAGAGCGATCACCGGTTGTATCTGGCACTTGGAAGGGTGTGTTTTATTAAGTATCCGGTTCTAGTTGTCATAAGGTCAAGGTACAACTCCAAGTCGTCCTGTTACCGAAGATCACGGCTATTCGAATAGATTAACTTCCCTGCAGGGGTGCACCACATAACCCAACACGCTCGATCTCATTTGGCCGGACACACTTTCCTGGGTCATGCCCGGCCTCGGAAGATCAACACGTCGCAGCCCCACCTAGACCAACAGAGAGGTCAGCACGCCGGTCTAAACCTAAGCGCCCAGAGGTCTAGGCCCATCGCCCTTAGCACACATGCACGTTGCGTGGGCGGCCGGAAGCAGACCTAGCCTAGTAGGCAATCCAGTCCAATCCAGCGCGCGCCGCTCCGTTGCTGACATCACGAAGGCTTCGGTTGATACCACGACGTCGAGTGCCCATAACTGTCCCCGCATAGATGGTTAGTGCGTATAGGCCAGTAGCCAGACTCAGATCAAATACCAAGATCTCGTTAAATGTGTTAAGTATCTGCGAACGCCGACCAGGGCCAGGCCCACCTCTCTCCTAGGTGGTCTCAACCTGCCCTGTCGCTCCGCCTCAAAGTAACAGTCGGGGGCCGTCGGGAACCCAGGCCCACCTCTACCGGGATGGAGCCACCTGCCCCTTCAGCCCCCATCTCCGAACAGTATCACAGGTAAGGTAACTGTGTAAAGTATATTGTATATGCCCGTGATCACCTCCCGAAGTGATCACGGCCCAGTAGTATAGCATGGCAGACGGACAAGAGTGTAGGGCCACTGATGGAACACTAGCATCCTATACTAAGCAGTAGGATAGCAGGTAAGGGTAACAACAGTAGTAGTAAAGACAGGCTATGCATCAGAATAGGATTAACGGAAAGCAGTAACATGCTACACTACTCTAATGCAAGCAGTAGAGATAAGAATAGGCGATATCTGGTGATCAAAGGGGGGGCTTGCCTGGTTGCTCTGGCAAGAGAGAGGGGTCGTCAACTCCGTAGTCGTACTGGGTAGCAACGGCGTCGGTCTCGGTGTCTAGCGAGAGAAGAGGGGGAAGAAACAATAAATATTTAAGCAAACAGATGCATAGCGATGTATGACATGACACGTATCGGTGCTAGAGGTGCCCTAAAGCGGTATGAGGGGATACCGGTGAAGGGGGAAAACATCCGGGTAAATATCCCCGGTGTTTCGCGTTTTCGGACAGATGAACCGGAGGGGAAAGTTGCGTGTTCGCTATGCTAGGGATGCGTGGAGGACGAACGGGTTGCGTATCCGGGTTCGTCTCGTCGTTCTGAGCAACTTTCATGTACAAAGTTTTTCCATCCGAGCTACGGATTATTTTATATTAATTTTTAAAGTTTTAAATCATTTTCTAGGATTAACATATTATTTTAATTCGAAATTGCATTTATGACATCAGCATGTCATCAGCAGTCAACTCTGACCGTTGACTGGTCAAGCTGACACGTGGGTCCCACTGTCATTGACTGAGTTTATCTAAAACAGATTAATTAGTTTAAACAGTGATTAGGTTAATTTAACAGACCTAATTAAGTTAACTAATTAAGTAATTAATTAATTAATTAATTATTTTAATTATATTTATTATTTTTTTATTTATTTTTTCTTCTTTTTTAATAGGGGCGTGGGTGGGGGCCCCACTAGGCAGTGGCCCATAGGGCCAAACGGGCGCGGGCGAACGGACGCTGCTCGATCGGGCGCACGCCCGAGGGGCGCTGGGTACGCACGGCGCACGCCGGCGCCGGCGGCCAGGGCCAGAGGAGGCGGCAGAGGGATTGCCGCGGCGAGGTGCTGTCGGCCAGGGCTGCGCGTGGTGGGCGAGGCCGGCGAGGCCAGCGCGTGTGCGCATGGCCGGGAGGGCAGCAGCGGGGCGCGCCGCTGCGGCGTGCGACGCGACGACCAGCAAAGGCGGGGGCGGTTCGAGGGGGAGACGGGCACGCGAGCGCAACGAGCGGCCGGAGTGGGCGGGCACGGGGAGGCGGTGCACGGCGAGGACGGCGCAGAGGGCGCGTGCTCACCGCAGGCGCACGCGTGGGCGGTCTGACGTGCGGTGACCGCGAGCGAGGGGCGAGGCAGAGAAGGGGAGAGGCCCGGGGCCTCACCAGCGTTGATGGGGAGAGGGGGCGACGAGGCGTGAAGAGGCCGGTCGTGGAGGAGGACGAAGACGGGTGGTCCGGCGACGCAGCGTCAGGGAGGCGGGGTGACTTCGGGGCGAGGTGGCGGCGAGGTCCAGCGGCTTCAGAGGTGGGGCGGCGTCGGGCTCGTTGCCCCTTCCCGATCCAGATCGGGTCGGGGAGGAGGAGCGAGATGGGAGGCGAGCCGGAGACGGGCGGCGGGGAGGAGGCCCTGTGACGAGCGTTGGCGGCGGCATCAGGCGCGCGAGGTTCTTGGGCGGCGGCGGCGCAGTCGGGGATGGCTCCTGCGTCGGGATTGGGCGCGATCTTGAGCGAGGGGAAAGGCGAGGGGGAGACGACGGGACGGCGCCGACGGGGTCCGGCGAGCGCTTGGCGATGGGGGACGACGGGGTTGGCGTCGAAGGGGCTCGGGACTGCTCCCTCGATCCAGATGGGGGAAGGGGATCGAGCGGAGTGGGGGTCGAGGGGAGTGGGGGGAGCGAGTGGGGCGACGGGTGGTTACGGCTAGGGTTTCGGGGGTTAAGGGGAGGGAGTGGGCCGGCCGGCTGGGCCGGTGGAGGCCAGTTGGGCCACTTGGCCCAGCAGGGGGGTCTTTCTTCCTTTTCTTTCTTTGTTGTTTTGTTTTTGTTTAGACCTTTTCTTTTTATTTATTTTCTTTTCTGTCTTATTTCTAGTTTCTTTTAGTTTTATTTATATGCAGTTTTATAATATATCAACTCAGTCCCTAAATTGGCATTATTAGTTAGGCTACTGTCATAATTAGTTTGGCACTAAATAAATTAGTTTTACATTTGTTTATTATTCAAAAGTATTTAATAATTGTTTTAGCCCCTGTTTTTATTTAGTTTAGGCACTTAAACATTTTGAAAAAGGTTGGTTCCAACACCCAAAATAAGTTAGGGATTATTTGCCACATGATGATCATTTTAGTTTTCATGTTTGAGAAGTTTAGAATTTCACTTATTATTTGAATTTGAATTTTGAACGGTTTCAAATTATTGCGAGGACAGCAACAGTAACCGAAGTGTCATGGCACGATTAGCGTGGGATTACTGTAGCCTAATTACCCGGGCGTCACAAGAGGGGGAGAAAACATCATAAGATCCAACTATAATAGCAAAGCTCGCGATACATCAAGATCGTACCACCTCAAGAACACGAGAGAGAGAGAGAGAGAGAGATCAAACACATAGCTACTGGTACATACCCTCAGCCCCGAGGGAGAACTACTCCCTCCTCGTCATGGAGAGCACCGGGATGATAAAGATGGCCACCGGAGAGGGATTGCCCCCTCCGGCAGGGTGCCGGAACGGGTATGGATTGGTTTTTGGTGGCTACGGTGGCTTCTGGCGGCGGAACTCCCGATCTATTGTGCTCCCCGGTCGTTTTAGGGTATATGGAGATATATAGGCGGAAGAAGTACGTCAGGGGGGCACGAGGGGCCCACGAGGGTGGAGGGCGCGCCCAGAGGGGTGGGCGCGCCCCCTACCTCGTGGCTTCCTCGAAGCTTCCTTGACGTGGACTCCAAGTCTCCCGGGTTGCTTTCCTTCCAAAAATAAGTTCCGTGAAGTTTCAGGTCAATTGGACTCCGTTTGATTTTCCTTTTCTGCGATACTCTAAAACAAGGAAAAAACAGAAACTGGCACTAGGCTCTAGGTTAATAGGTTAGTCCCAAAAATAATATAAAAGTGTATAATAAAGCCCATAAACATCCAAAGTTGATAATATAATAACATGGAACAATCAAAAATTATAGATACGTTGGAGACGTATCAGCATATTTCGAGATTAGGATTTGTCACTCCGATTGTCGGAGAGGTATCTCTAGGCCCTCTCGGTAATGCACATCACTATAAGCCTTGCAAGCAATGTGACTAATGAGTTAGTTGCGGGATGGTGCATTACTGAACGAGTAAAGAGACTTGCCGGTAACGAGATTGAACTAGGTATTGAGATACCGACGATCGAATCTCGGGCAAGTAACATACCGATGACAAAGGGAACAACATATGTTGTTATGCGGTTTGACCGATAAAGATCTTCATAGAATATGTAGGAGCCAATATGAGCATCCAGGTTCCGCTATTGGTTATTGACTGGAGACGTGTCTCGGTCATGTCTACATAGTTCTCGAACCCGTAGGGTCCACACGCTTAAAGTTTGATGACGATCGGTATTATGAGTTTTTGTGTTTTGATGTACCGAAGGTAGTTCGGAGTCCCGGATATGATCATGGCCATGACGAGGAGTCTCGAAATGGTCGAGACGTAAAGATCGATATATTGGACGACTATATTCGGACACCGGAAGTGTTCCGAGTGGTTTCAGATAAAAACCGAAGTACCGGGGGGTTACCGGAACCCCCCGTGGAGTTAATTGGGCCTCATGGACCTTAGTGGGAGAAGAGGAGGGGCGGCCAGGGGAGCCGCGCGCCCCCTCCCCCTCTAGTCCAAATTGGACAAGGAGGGGGGCGGCGCCCCCCTTTTTTCCTTCTCCTCTCTCCCATCCTTCCTTCTCCTGCTCCAACAAGGAAAGGGAGGAGTCTTACTCCCGATGGGAGTAGGACTCCCCTCCTGGCCGGCCGCCTCCCCCCTTGCTCCTTTATATATGGGGGCAGGGGGCACCCTAGAAGACAGAAGTTGATCAGTTGATCTATTCCAGCCGTGTGCGGTGTCCCCCTCCACCATATTCCACCTCGGTTATATCGTAACGGTGCTTAGGCGAAGCCCTGCGTCGGTAGCAACATCATCACCGTCATCACGCCGTCGTGCTGACGAAACTCTCCTGTGAAGCTTTGCTGGATCGGAGCTCGCGGGACGTCATCGAGTTGAACGTGTGCGGAACTCGGAGGTGTCGTGCGTTCGGTACTTGGATCGGTCGGATCATGAAGACGTACGACTACATCAACCGCATTGTGCTAACCCTTCCGCATTCGGTGTACGAGGGTACGTGGACACACTCTCCCCTCTCATTGCTATGCATCACCATGATCCTGCGTGTGCGTAGGATTTTTTTTTTGAAATTACTACGTTCCCCAACAATCTAATGATGTGATCCCATTCATCAAATGACAACTCTTTGTCCATGGCTAGGAAACTTAACCATCTTTGATTAACGAGCTAGTCAAGTAGAGGCATATACTAGTGACACTCTGTTTGTTTATGTATTCACACATGTACTAAGTTTTCGATTAATACAATTCTAGCATGAATAATGAACATTTATCATGATATAAGAAAATATAAATAACAACTTTATTATTGCCTCTAGGGCATATTTCCTTCAGTACCGACAGGCCATCGTGGAGCATAGCTCCCTAGGCAATAGGTGATGTCACGAGCAGCGTGGCTACAGTACCCCGCTGGGTGGGGCATCCACCAGGTACGCCCTTACTATAGCCGCGCTTAGTCCAGGATTCGGGGGTGGCAGGCCGCATTGTAGCCACGCCCCGTCCTGTCATAGTGATGTAGGTGCGAACTTTGAGGGCACGAGGGGCCGCCTGCTGGAAGCCGGCCGCCTCGTAGCCGCCTTCTGGTATCCTGCCGCCTTCTAGCAGCCGGCCGCTTGGACCAGCTGTCTCAAGGGAACAGTCGTTCATTCGGGAGATGTGAGGGATGCAGTCGGCCCCAATGTCTTGAAATACCATGGGGAGCTGATGAGGCTACCCGTGGTCATTTACTCCGACAATATATGTAGGAGGATGCTAGGCGTCGGCCCACCGATGGAAGGCCCCAATTGATCACCTCCCACGCAGCTCCATATACACATTGACAACTGTTGGTCCCCCTTCGCCAACATGCATGAGAGAGAGAGAGAGAACGCCCCTTTCTCTCTCATCTCTCCTGCGCCTCCTCCTACTATCTCATTCCCTAAGTTGGTCATAACATTGCCAACTCGTCGCCCCAGCACCTCGCAACATGGATGGTTGGTTGTCAAACAACCTCGTAGCATCGCTCATGGCATCAATGACCTTGCTCGTCTTGCAAACTTGTGTGCAACACGATCATTGACGGTTGCAGCTCCGTCATCACTGCTTGCAACACCGACGGTTGTAGTACACCCGTCAGTGCTTGCATCTCCTTGCGAAGTTTTCCTTATGATTCATCTGCACTCTATTCTGGAGGAACAATTCCCTCCACTCAAACCTCTTGTTAGAATTCATTTATCTTTCATATGTTATTGACCACTCCGTCATCCAAATTTTAAATGCTTAAGTAGATGATCCCACTACTTCTATTTATCTCAACATGCACACATGCCGCCTCATCCATACCACTATTTTTATTTCTCTCAAAACATCAATGGAAAATGTTACTTATACTATTTCTCTCAACATGACACATCGCACTTCGTCAGCCCCACTATTTTTTTTCCTCTCAACATGCATGAAAAACACAGCTTCTATATTCAATAGATATTTTACAGCTATATAATAATCAAATACAATACATCAAATGTATTTTGTCTTCATTCTCATCCTCAAATTTCACACAATCAAATCTTATGAAGTAATATATTGCAACCAATTTCCACAGCGGCATGTGAGATATTATCTAGTCATGTAGTTCTCCAATCCTATGACCTGAGAGGCCCTTAGAGTGGCACGTCCTCTTGATGAAAGGTCATGGAGCAGTAGTTATTATACTAGTAGTTGGGGCGCCACCCGGTGGCACCGCTTAGGAGAAAGCTGGGCGGTGCTAGGTAGGAGGCACCCCTTCGGCTGCTTCTTTCTTTTTCTACTGCCACACATGCATGTACAACTGAGAACCTTGTTAACCAATGACCATAAAGCATGCCAAATCCCTTGAGTGGTAATCCAGATCATTAGAGTTGAAAGCAGGTTTCATTTGGAGAAGTAGCAATCAGCTGCATAGTTGGTTAAACTATGCATTACATATATGCTAGCTGGTTCAAAAGGAAGGGTAAGCAGTTTTGGTAATGGTATACATATCGCACATTGTCCAAAAGTGGAGGCACAATTCCTTGTATGGTAAGGCAGAGTTCATGGCTCCCACGCGCGGCAGTGGCGGTCGCCGACGATCCTGTCTAGAGGCGGTGAATGATGCTTCTCAAAATAAAGAAGACATTGGCGATGACCCCACGACGCACTCCACGACAAGCTTGGTGACGAAGGGGTTGCCAGCGAGGAGGTGCTCCCTGAGCTATTGAAACTGCAACAATCAGGCCTCCATCTCAAGTGTCTGAAAAAACATGAATGGAAACCAAATGATTCATAGTACTTGATGGACTAAACATCTAGAAAGAAGCATTTCATCCACAACTGAAACTTAAGAGTGATCTACTGACCAAGGTCAATAACTTCTGGTCTAACCAAAGACAAAATATACAAGGGTAGCAGATCATAGAACTTATATTGTTGTTAACAAGCCAGAAACCTTCTATCTTCTGAAGAAAAAGAAAGCTAAAATCTTCAGTCAGGGCATACTTTCATTTTTTGAACAATATCAAGTGGTATCGCTTACGTGATCATTCAATTCATGCTTACTGGAAACAAATAACTAAGAACAAATAAGATAACCTGCAGTGTAGGAGGTAATCCTTCCATTTTAAATGGAAAATGCCAAACAGTACATGATACAGAAATAAAATGTTCTGCAACTAGCGATTTTCTCAAAAGAGAGTAAATTGTTAAACCAATTCCCGCTTCTAAAAACAACGATAACCAGGGTAACGTTGAAGATGCATGTGCAATTAGAACAACCATGTATCCTTGACCAACAATGAGACTTACAATTGGCGCAACACTAGACTGCAATCAAGGCGCGCGCGCGGGGGGGGGGGTACAACTCAGGGAATGGGGGCCGACCGAGAAGCAGATTGGGCACTCATCGAGGTTGGTGTTGTGTGCATTGTTACTTATTAAGCAGGTGTCTATTGCAGAGTGAAATCATCTGTTTCTTTCTGTTACCAAGATTTGAAATAATAGAAAGAACAATAACAGAAAAACAAATAAATTCAGGGAGTGGTCTCGTGAAGATGTACTTGACATTGTAAGAAAGAAGAAAGCTCAGAAACTGTGGTATGAAACACATTCACATAACCATTCTGAGTTGTAGCAAGTTCAAGGAGGAAGGCAATGTTAATAAGTTGGTACACCAATCTATTCCTGAGAATGGTCAAATTTAAGGGATAAAAAATCAATAATCTATTCTTACCAAGCTTTTCATTAGTAAAAAGTTCGGCACCCAAATAACTTGTTAGCAGCAAAACTTTTCACTAATATGAAAATAGAACTGCAATATGATCTCTTATGAGAAAAGAAACTGACATGAGGTTAAAAAAAGAGCAAACATAGATGGTATGGCAGAAGAACAAATGAAAATCCTGATGACAGGGTATAAAAACATGATGAAACAAATCTCGAATAGGTAAACCAATAAGTTCTTAAGAAAAATAACCTGGAAAGCAAATCACAAGAACATCAATGTCAAACAGAAATAAAAAATTGTTTCTTAAAAGGATGTCATACTATTTAGTAGTTATAATATCTATGACCAGATATATAGTAACAAAATTGAATAATTTTAGTCCTTTCAACCCTAGTTGATGAAGCAAAAGATGCACAAAATAATGACCTTTACAACAGGTTTGTCCGGTACTGGACAGAGACGGGTTGAAGCAGAGTGTCGTCGACAGTGAAGTGAGAGGCTGCAGCAGAGGGCTTCACGGCGAGGCGGCGGGCTCAAGCAGAACAAGCACGCAAAGATGCATCCGCAACTAAAGCTTGCCCAAATGGAAGAACAATATTTTGGGTAAATGACGAGCTACACATGATAATAACATGATGCAATGAGCAAATAAAAAATTCTTGCATGAACAAAAATGTACATATAGACATAGTCCAGCTTCCACACATGAACAAAAATCAACACTTGGACACATCCGAGCATGAGCAAAAATCTACAAGGAGAGACGAGCGATAGCAAAATCAGATCACCTCTTATGTGAGCATCCAACCTAAAATCCACAACAATATATGGCTGTACACCTGAATTCAGATAAGCATTTTTTTCTGTGAATTCCTACTTCTGGATTGAGGAGACTACAAGTTGTACAACGAACAGACTGAATGAGATGCATGCATACCAGCGAGGAGGGCGACGCGGAGATTGAGTCGGGATATGGATAAGCCCCAGTTTCCAGCGAGGCCGTTGGCCGACTTAAAGTAGCAGGTGGCGGCGACAGAGCCGCGTACCAGAGGCTCTGCATCTGCAAATGTGCCAACAAGGTACAAAGTCATTAAATCAACAAAAATCAATGAACATATGGAAGCAAAGAAACAGATGTCACTTCGAGGGGGTGGCGCTTACATTGCTCAGTTGGAAGAGAGCACTAACATCAGACCTAGGGATTCTGAAGTTCAAGGCCAGAACTGAAAATCAAGAACACCTTCAAGACCTGATCACATCACTTCAAGCTTACATTCCTATTTGTAGTCTTGCTTACCCTTGTATATTTTTTGTATACTTGGCCTTGTTTTATTTGTAAATCCCTTTCTGCCCTTTCGCAACAAAAAAGACCATTTCTGCCACCAATTGGTGGGCATACAGGCATTATGTAATTATTTCTCAAAAATTTAAAACATAGCAGCGGGAGCCTCTCCTGCTGTTTTGAGTGCTAAAAAATTCATTAAATCAATGAAATAATGCTCCTAAAATAACTAAATAATTGAATTGCAAATAGATAACTGGATAATACTACTTCTACTTGAGTTTAGCTTATAGTATATACAAAGATAGAAGTGGCATGCTTTAACAAAAACTTCTGGAAAACTGAAAGTTCACACAAACAGACAAACAAACACATAATGTAAAACGAGCAGATCAGCACACCATGGCAGAGAGTGGGCTCAGAGGCAAGAACTTTGATGAGAAGCCGGTAAAAGTTATGGCAATGACGATAAAAATGAGAGGATAGGTTATTCAATACCTCATATGGTGTACGTGTGACTGAAGATGTGTGTCTACAACCATCAAAAGAAGGTTACCACTGCCTAACGGATATCAGAGTAATGCCAAGCAAGTCACGACAACGACACCTAGAACAGATAAGAAGTAGATCACTATTTGTGAAATAAAGACCACTAAGATATAGCAGCATCATGATGTTGCTTGTCTCCATCGGCTCTGGACCAGATACTATCAGCAAAAAAATAGTCAGAAAATGATGACATAAGGTTACCCGGCAATAGAAAAGCAAATTAATTGTAGTCGATTGTACCCTCATTGTTAACCAAAGTTACCAGGAATTTCCAAGCCATCATTAAAGTTTGAACGAGAAAACACAAAGGCACAAAACGCAAGAAATCTTGCCTGATAACTAAATCGGTAACCATGTAAGAATACCAAAAGCAACTCACAATTTATACATGTTCCTATAAATTAAAACATCGGGTCATAATGCATTTGCTTTGTGCATTTCACACAATAAAAAAATTTGTCTAAAAAGTGAAATAGACATATTTTGTGTTTCTATTAGAAACTAAAACACATGTCACAGGCCTCTTAATTATTATAAATTGATGAGAAAGCACATTGTCCAGTACAGTAGTGCATCTCTGAAAATTCATGGTACTCAATGTCACGCTGACAGTGTAGGGCTTGGAGTACTACAACAACTTAATAGATGAACTGATACGGCATGGTAAAGATCAATTTATCTACCTGAACATAGCCTTTGATCGATCTTGATTAACCATCACTGCAGGCATACAACCTAATGTTACCATCTAGTACCATTTTGATCTCCCTCAGTCAGCCCCAGATTCATGTAATTCCAGAATGAAGCTTCAGAATCTTTTAGACGCTTTCGTTCTTCATTTGAATGTATGGTGATATATGTGCAGGTGACAATTATACCATGTACGCGGACACCTGCTTCGAATGCTTTGGAGGTAGTGTGAAGCACTGGGTCCCGTGTGACTTCGACGAGGTAGTATCGATGATCTGCAGCCAAATACTACACAACAACATGAGCCATAACTTGAATAGAAGGCGGAAAACACAAATCAGCATGAAAACCATGGGTATGGAAAGGAAATAGACCAAATACACACGGACAACGGTTTATCATCAGCACATCAGTTTTTCAATGTAACCAGCGAGGTTTGTTGAGAGGAACCAAATATGTGAGGCTTTTATTAGTTAGACAAAAAAAGAAAAGGGAACAACCTAGATACGATGATGACGGTGCTCTGGTGTGTGATGTTGATGAGCCCGTCGTCGTAGTCAGCGAGGGAGCAGCGGCCGATCCAGATGCCTGAACAGCCGGGCTTCATCTGGATGTCGTGTTTGCGGCCGACCTGGAGTCAAAGAAGGCCTTACTCCGCGCCACCATGATGCTGAACCGCGTCAGAAAGCCCAATAGGATGCTGGCTTGGGCTCGCCGTGATGACGGCATGGTCCTCAAGCCCTGGCGCCGATCTATTCTGGCTCCCCACCTCGTGCTCCTCAGGGATCTTGGACAATATTCCTTCATCCTCATATCCCTGCTTGAGGCCGTCGTCGCTACCGCCACGTCCCACATCAATCAGCCGCCGCCGTCGCACATAAACGAAGGAGAGCGGATAGGTGGAGCGGCGCGGCGAGAGCGAGTAGGAGGAGGGGAGATTGCGTGCGGTGGTCGTAGAGGAAAAGCAGCGGAGGCGATATTTTTACCCGGTGGAGGTGTTATCTCAGGACGGTAAGATCCCCACCTCATTTTTTCACCACACAAAACAGCTCACACCACTGACAGTAGACCCGCGAATAAACCTGGGACCACCTGCAGACACTCAGCCACAAGCAAAACGTGTCGCTCTCGCCCTTTCAATGGATGCCCATCGCTTCCTAATCCGCCACTCCCATTGGCCGAAGACAGGTGCTCATCTGGACACAACCCGCTGCTCTCATTGGCCAATGCTAACAGTACACGCCCTGTCGATGTGTACACCGCGAGAGGGTGCCCCATCTGCGCACGTTAATGTTTTTAATGTGTTTACGTACAGTCTCGACTACTCCCTCCGTTCCAAATTATTTATCGTGATTTTAGTTAAGGGAGTATATTGCATCTCATGATAAGACTCGAAATGAACGTGTGCTTGGTTGGCTTAACTGATGGCGAAACTTGATTGTCCGGATTTGGCCAGAAGGTTGAAGAGCTGACACTAGGAACATCACGGGGCTGTTTGGTTTGTGACTAACTTAACCAAAGATTGCCATAATTAAGGTTAGGCAAGTTTGACTAACTTAGGTGAGTGTTTGGTTTATGCCACACTTTACGCAAGCTATTTTTGGATTTCACATGGTATACACATAAAAATGTGATAAGATTCCTTTAGGCTTGCTAACTTGTGGCTCTCATTTTGATGAACTAACTTTAGGCAAGCTTGACAAAAATATATGATAAGGTATGGCAATGCTAGTCATAGAACCAAACAACCCCACGTCTCGCTGATCGACCTCGTGATCCACGAGATCCACGTGTCCTCGTCGTCTCGCCGATCGGCATGTGTAGGTACTGAAATGACTAGGCAGTCAGGGAAAAAGTTGGGAGAAAGCAATCATTCCAGCATATGACAGGCTCGTGATCATGAGTTTTGCGTCCGACCTTGATGGCCACTCCACAGCCACCAGTTTAGACGGGAAATTCCTTCAGCAGGGCACTGCATGCTCTGGCCTGCCTGAGTAGCCCGTGAGATACCGATGTGGAGTGTGAGCATCAGTAAGGTCCTGTTTGGTTCTAAATAAGTCATCAACTTTTAAATCGAAAAGTGCAAAAAATGACTTATTTTGCTAAACAGACCTAACCTATAAGTCACCCCAACTTATAAGTCATAAGTTGCTCTATCCCAACTTAAAACTTATAAGTCACCCTCTTTTGCATGGGTCCATCATCTTTACATTAAAAAAAAAATGTGCTCAGGTGACTTATAAGTCAGGCGACAATTAAACAGGCATGACTTATAAGTCACTGGTTTTAAGTCACCTGACTTATAAGTTAAGTGACTTATTGGAATCAAATAGGCCCTAAGTTAATCCAGCCCGTGAGGCCACTCTCTGCTCCTGTGAATGCTGCTAAGCCCACGACTTAAACACCCACACTAATCTAACCCACGTCGCTCTGCTCCGCCTACTATATAAACCACGCCAGCCCAGCCCATTCTCTGCATCTTACTTGTGTCCATTCTCCTCCATTCGCTTCGCTAGCTCTTTACACAGAGTCCCCCGCAGCAGGCTAGGCTAGCAGAAGCAGATCGATGGCGCTCTCTGGTCGCATGGCCGCATCCGCCCTCCTCCTTCTGGTCCTCCTCGTCGCCACAGGCACGTCCCGCCCAACCCCACTCTTCCCATCAACGATGCTTAATTTGTCACCGTGGTTTTATTCATTCATGTGCACTGCATGCAGAGATGGGGGCGCCGACGAGGAAGGTGGCGGAGGCGCGGGACTGCCTGTCCAAGAGCCACAAGTTCAAGGGCGCGTGCCTCAGCAGCAGCAACTGCGCCAGCATCTGCCGCACCGAGAACTTCCCCGGCGGCGAGTGCAAGCTCGACTCCTTCGCGCGCAAGTGCTTCTGCAAGAGGGTCTGCTAGCTTTGCCCTGCTCGATGCTACCTACGGTTGCTAGATCATCCCGTGCCGGTAGCCTAGATCTGTTCGTCAGTGCTTGTTCCTGTGTGTCCCGTAATAATAGAGTAGAGAATCAATCGGGGTCTCGATGGTCTAGTTGGCCGTAAGTCGTGCTTTTCTTTTGCTGCTTTGTGTGTGTTTGTTATGTGACAACACAAGGTCGTTGTTTCAGCATGGACGGACATGTGCAACGCATCTTTCTGTCTCTCTGATCGTTCGTTTGCTGCTACTAAATTCGAAGAGAAATGCTATTGTTGTGACTGCTGGTACATTTTAATTTCAGGAGACGAATTTCCGAAGCCGCGTGAACATATCTTCTGCATACATGAACTAAGTTGAGCATTAACATGATCCATAGACTCTGAGCATAAACTTTTCTGTACAAAACTTTTCTGTTTAAGGTAAATTTTATTATAGGTATTCAGATTTTATTAAACCAATAATACCATTTTGTTTCCCGTATGATTTACGTGTTCAGTTCATAATAGACAAAAAGCATTGTCTTTTTTTCCGTCGATATTTTTATTTGAAAAGGGAAAAAGGCCCTCTCTGCATCGACCCGGATTAATCCAGGTACTTTATGTCTTAAGAGGTACTACCTCGCCCGGGTTTATTAGGCCTCCTCTTTATTTTGCTAAAGTTTGACCATATATTTAATTAATAAAATTATCTGGCAAAAATTATGTCATTAGAAATCTCTTTATTCCAATACAAATCCAATAAAATACCTTTTGTAGAATGTATTTTGGATTTTGTTAGTCTAGTAAATGGTCAAAAATTGACAAAAAATAAGAGGGGGTCTAATAAACCCCAACGGATGAAGTAGAGCTTGACAAAAAATAAGAGGGGGTCTAATAAACCCCAACGGATGAAGTAGAGCCGTATCCAAAATAATAACTTTAATTTGGACTATCCTTGCCTGAATCAAAATCTAATTGTCTATTTTGTGAGGAAGTGAAAAAATCCATTTAAGATCAATCTTAAGAGGATTGAAACTCAAATTTTAGCCAACCCATGGAAGCCTTGGCTACACCTCGTCGGAGAAGAGGAAAACACCAACTCGAAAAAAAAGAGGAGGTAAACATTAAACATGTACCGGTAGCAAAAAATAGCAGCTGGCAGTAGCACAAGATGATTGTGAGATTTTTTTTTTGAAGGTCACCGGGGAGGGAGAAAACTCCCCCACTTGAATTGTATTCAAATTGCCTATAAGACTTCACAGCCTTTTGTAGGATGGGTTCAAGTGAACCAGAATTACGGGGGGCACAAGAGAGAAGAGGTAAAGCAAAGAACACAACAAATAAACAAGGGAGAACAAAGAGGGAAAACACGCCCCGACACAACACAAAGCACCCCCAGCGAGATCGAACGGCATTGGCCAGCCGGGAACAAGCCATGGCACTGCACCATCGACGCAATCGCAGGCATCACTCAACCAAGAACGCACAACGCCACGACACCACCTGCGTCGGGGGTGCATTCGAACGGTCACGCGAGGCCGAGACGACGCCACGGCGCCTGTGTACCGCAGGCAAAGTCGGCATCACCAAGCAGACAAACCCATGACACTGTACCATCGACACAATCGAAGGCATCACGCAACCAAGACTGCACAGCGCCACGACACCACCTGCGTCGGGGGTGCATTCGAACGGTCACGCGAAGCCGAGACGACGCCACGACACCTGTGTGCCACCAACAAAGTCGCTTGACATCGCCAAGCAGAGACTCACCAAAGAGCGCAGGAGCAAGAACACAAGAAGAACACCGCCAAAGAGGGGCTCCAGCCACCGTCGACCCCAAACCGGCCGCACCACCACCACCACCTCAAACTTATCAGCATAGCTAGCCTGAAGGGGGGCGCCAACTTTCATCTTCATCTGACCAAACAAGGCGAAGCGCCTTGAGCATTGGCCGTCTGGTCGCCACCCAACAACCCCCCGAAAGGGGAGAGGTAAGAACGAGGAAATCCAATATAGGACCACACCTCGCTAACCCGGCTTCCGACGAAAGAATCAACCCCACTTCAGGGCATGGCCGAGCCAAGATCACGAAGACAGAGCACCATTTCTCCGCCACCATCTCCCCCACGAACCACCAACGGAACCACCTCAAGCCACTGGTCACCCTAGCAAGGCCAGCTCAAAGACGAAGCCCATGAAGGGATGTGACGTTTGAGCGCCACCATCGCCTGATCCGGGAGACCGGGATCCAAAGTTTCGTCTGGAGCAGACAGGAGGGGAGACGAGCACCGCATCACGACGCCTTCAACAAGGATACGGTGTCCACAGGCACCGCCGTCATTGGCCACGACCGAAATCGGAGCCCGGCATTAGCCGGCAATGTGCGCAACCCCAAAACCTGTAGCCTGCTAGTCCCCCCCAAGCCAAATCCACACAAGCAGATGAAGCACTCGCTGCCAGCCCACGAGCAGAGACTGTCGCGCCATGCGAAGCTTCCAGATCAGGAGAGAGAACCGCACATGCTGCACGCCGAGCCCTCCGCACACCACATGCGTAGAACCCCGACGCGCTCACCCGCCCCCATTCCGAGTCCCAGCTCGCGGGAGAGAGCAAGGACCGCCAGATCCGCCGCCGATGGCAACGCACACCCAGGCCCGCCACCGCCGTCCACAGCCGAGGTAGATGACCCCGCCGCAACAAGACGCCGCCCTCGCGGCCGGAGGGACTCACCCCACGCCACACGCGCCGATGGAGGCACCGCGGGCAGGGCCACCCCCGCCGGATCTAAGAGGCGACGCGCCGACGCGCGCACCACAGACGCAGGCCACGGGGGCGCAGCGCCAGCCGGCCGCGAGCACCGCCGCCCTCCCCACTGGAGATTTAAAAAAAACATTAGTACAAGTTTGTCAAATTTGATCTTGACCAACTGGCAATTCTTTAACCATTCGATTGAACTAAAATTCTGTCATCTCGAGAGTTTTAGAACACAAATCAGTATGACTTATGAAAAAGCCACGCAACTTAACTTCAGAGAGCGTTTCTGCATAACCGAATATAACACTGATTTCATTCCATCCATACTCAAATTACAAGATCAGTTTTCTTTCCCAAAATCAGGGCACCGGTTTCCTTGCTGAGAAGAACATATAGAGATGCAGAATGCCACGAGAACACCGATTCCATTGATTCCATTCCATTCATATTCAATCGCC
Organism: Triticum urartu; assembly: GCF_056163025.1. NCBI lineage: Eukaryota > Viridiplantae > Streptophyta > Magnoliopsida > Poales > Poaceae > Triticum > Triticum urartu. The sequence goes on along the minus strand of NC_141878.1, from coordinate 56,169,634 downwards.
TTACAGTAACTACACACCGATGGAACAACAACGCACGCACTCAGAAGAAACCCATATAGCACAGGGACACAGGCATCACTTTTTTGCAGAGACTGAACAGAGATCAGCCGCCGAATCCGTAGAGGGTGCGTCCCTGTCGCTTGAGCGCGTAGACGACGTCCATGGCGGTGACGGTCTTGCGGCGGGCGTGCTCGGTGTAGGTGACGGCGTCGCGGATGACGTTCTCGAGGAAGATCTTGAGCACGCCGCGGGTCTCCTCGTAGATGAGCCCCGAGATGCGCTTCACGCCGCCCCGCCGCGCCAGCCGCCGGATCGCCGGCTTGGTGATGCCCTGGATGTTGTCCCGCAGCACCTTCCGGTGGCGCTTGGCCCCGCCCTTCCCCAGACCCTTCCCGCCCTTGCCGCGGCCGGACATGATTGGTTGCTTGGAGGAGCTGGTGCGATTTGGGAACGGAGGAGTGGCGGTGGCGGTGGCGGTGGCGGCGGCTGCTGTAGGTGGGAGACGGGGTCGGGGAAGGGGAATTTAACAATGGATGAGCGTACAGCCGCCGTTGGATCCGTATAGGAATGGACGGTCAAGATCTCGATCCCGGGTGAGATGGCGCGGATCGCTGGCGTGGCCCTCAAATTTCATCGTCCAGTGAGGCAGGAAGGAGCTCCAAAATTTTGGATTTGCCGGTTCATGCTGGTTTCTTGCGACGACTGCGTCCACTTGTTCATCACGTGTGAGAAGTATTTTAAATAGAAGCGGAGAAAACAAAATGGAGTAGATTAACTAACATTTTCTTCCCACGAAAAAATAACTTTTCATACGAGAATCATGTAGATTTCATTAAACCGGTAAACCATGAAAAACAGTTACTCCAAAGTCCAAACAAACTAAGAGAGCTGCAAATATCCTCAAAAAAAAGAGAGCTGGAAATTGTGATATCTAAAATACAAACAAAGTAATTTCTACATAAAAGCTCACAACAAACACATAAAACACGAAGCGGTGACATAAAATCACTTGTCCTTAGTGTACTGAAACTCATGCAATGTACACTGAAATTCGGCACGACCAGTTCACCACATGAGGCAAAATTAGAAGAAAATCTTCTTTGAACATTGGCCGAGCATCGCCTCAAACTTGGAACGGGGAGGATTTGTAATTGCGCTCCCAAAAATTAGGATCCACGTCATAAATTCATAGGTCCGAATACAATTAGGAAACGTCCTACCGTAGTTGGTCACATCAAACCATGTGGAACCCTAGACTGACATGACACAAACCCCACATCTCGATCCAGGGGTGGGTCTAGGCCCGGGGCTAGGAGGGCTAAAGTCCTAGTCCAACATGAGTGTTTGTTCACTAGTGCAGAACCGGGCAATAGCACCGGTTCGTAAAGCCCTTTAGTGCCGGTTTGGTAACCGGTGCTAAAGTGTAGTCACTAAAGGCCCTCCTCCTTTAGTACCGGTTCAGCACGAACCGGTGCTGAAGGGCAACCACGGGCACGAGCCAGCTTCGGGGGCAGGGAGCCCTTTAGTACCGTTTGGTGTCACCAACCGGTATTAAAAGGTTGGGGGGTTTTGGATTTATGATTTCTTTTTCATTTAATTTTGTGTTTTCAATTTAATTATTTTTCGTTTGCTGGTATTTTACGATACTACATATTGTACACGTTATGCATATATATAAATAGAATTTTTAGTAGAATCGATCATAATATATATATATAAATATATATATATATATATATATATATATATATATATATATCATCGAATGTCTCATAACCACCATTAATTAATTCACACGTGTATATATATATACGGGCGGTCTATTCTGATAATATTATCAGAATAACTATTCTGATAACACTTCCGCACTGCACGCTCAACGCAAGTGCACGTCATTGTTTGAACTAAGTGTGCTGCAGTACTGAGGCGAGTGAACTTCCCGTGGCAAAAAACTGCACGCAGTGTTTTTTCTGGTACTGTTTTCTCTCTAGTTTTTTAACCGTTTGTCGGAACGAGGCGTGAAATATATCATTGAAAAGCTATGGATTAGGCACAACTTCTCCATGTTGAACACTTTCCGAGATTTCTCACGGTTTAAGAGCAGTTTTGAAAATGGGGCAGCCCACAACGAGTGGCAGCGAGGGTTTTTTCGCATTTTTTTCTAAACCGCTTGTCGGAATGAAGCAAATGATACACCGTTGGATAGATATCGTCGAGGCGCATCTTTTTCATATCTATTTCTTTCTCTAATTCATTACGGTTTAAGAGCAGTTTCAAATTTACTAAATCGCGGAATTCTGTTTTTTTGAAATTTTTTCAAATTTCGGTACTGTTTTCGCTCTAGTTTTTTAACTGTTTGTCGAAACGAGGCGTGTAATATGTCGTTGGAAAGTTATGGACAAGGCGCAACTTTCACATGTAAAAATAGTTTTGAGATTCCTTACAGTTTTAAGTTAATTTTGAAAATCATGTGGCAGACGACAAGTGGCAGCAGCCGTTTTTCGCGAAATTTTTACAAACCGGTCGTTGAAATGATTCAAATGATATGCCGTTGGAAAGATATCGACGAGGCGCAACTTTTTTCATGTAGAACACTCTCTCTAATTCCTTACGGTTTAAGAGCAGTTTTAAATTTACTGAAATGCGGACACTCTGTTTTTCGCGACACCCAAATCGACGTTGGTACTTCATCCGACTGAAAACCGCAGACGAAAAACCGCACTACATCAAACGGGCAGCAGAACTGCATGGTTTCTTTTATTCAAACGTAATTTTTTCAAGGACGAGAAAGTAGAGTGCACTTCACGTCGGGTGTAAATGAACCACAACACTATCAAGAAGTGAACCACATTATTTTTTCGCTTTCCATAACAAGTTTTTTGCACTTATTGGATGAACAACTTCACACGGCCTACCGCACTGCTTCAGAATGAAAACTGCACTGCATCGGATGGGCAAGCGAGCTGCATAATTCCTTTTGTTGGACGTAAATTTTCTTCGAGTTTTTGTTGTCTTTTTTTTCTAACGTTTTTGTGATTGAGAAGGACCGCAGAAATGATGGAAGGGAACCACGACATATATCCAAAGTGAACGTCGATGTTGAATGAAGTGAGTTGCATGTTTTTTTACATCATTGTCGTCTGCTCTGAACCATGGGAGTAGTGCACTGCACTGATAAAAGAAAACCTCTTCGTGGGACAAAAGTGAACCTCTTCGATAAAAAATCATACAAAAAAATCAGGCAGTAGAAAAATATTTTCACCGCAGCACACAACCATACGAACTGCATGGGCTACATCTGCCGTTGACCTGGTACTCTGCGCATTACATACAGGCATACATGTCTGTGACGGAGAAAAATCTATAAAAAATGACACCATACAGGCATATAGGTACACACTCACACACACACATACATTGCCGTCCACTACGCCCAATTCAGCACTGAAGCACCATGAGCTATAAACTGCACTGCCAATGCATAACCAAAGCTGAATGTAATAACATTACTTGCACTCGAGAAACTTAGTCAGAGTTTAATTTCTGAAGTTTCTTAACACACAGAAAACTCCAAACTGCACTACATATCTGGAATGGGTAAAAACTCCAAAGTGCACGGCCATAGATCCAAGCTCTGAATCCGAGCTCAGGCATGTGGCCATGATGCCGCCGCTGTGGAGGGGTGGTGTCGCTGCTCTTCCATCGGGAGTCACCGGTGAACTGCACGGCCACGACGAGCGTAGTGCATGACCGTTATGTATAGGGGTGGGGTTTGCTCTCATCGGTGTCAGGGAGCTGCACGTACCATGTTGATGAACTGCGCGGTCGCCCGGGGTGCACTGCATGGAGAGGGTGAGAGGAACTGTAGGTAGACACGTAGCGGGGGCCTCGTCGTCTCTTTCTAGAGGTCGTTGATGCCTAGCCAGCGATCTTGTGGCGAGATGGAGCCGCGTGGGGGAGGGTGTGGCCGTTCGAGATCCCTCAGGACGCCTGGATCCGTCGTCGGAGGGTCGTCAGATGTGGATGGACCTCCTACCACCACCTCACCGGCAGAAGCCCAGTGGAGCACCCCTTGATGTGATCTAGTGGCGTGGGGATGAGGCTGCCAACTGGCGCGGTATTCGGTGAACTGCAGGTAGGGGAGGAGTTAGCTGTGGGGGTGACTGCCATGAACTACAGGTAGGGGAGGAGTGAGCCGCGGGGGTGACTGGCCCTGCTGGGGGGAGGCGATGGCGGAGTGGGTGGGAGCACCTGATTTGGATCCGGAGGCAGGCGATGTGCATCCGGTCTCTTTGGCGTGGATCGTAGCGGCTCGATGGGGGTGGGGATGAGAGGATGGGGTGCTGAGGCGTCGGGCAGGAAGTGACTGCTGGGGCAGGGTGGGTCCTGGGCGGCGGAGGGAGGAGGAAGTTGGAGCTGGGGTGCTCTTGCTGCGCGATGAAGGTGGAGCGGGGCGAGGTACCATAGGGAAGAGAAAGGTGGGCATCAGGGGCGCTTTGCCGCCCATGGCGAGGTCGGGGTGGCCTACCTCGTCGTGAGGTACAGGCGCGCAGGAGGGGGGGTGCGGGTGCCCGGGATGGCGCCTGCGGGGGCATGGCGGCACGGTTTGACCAGGGCCGCCTGGATCCTTCACCAGAGCGCCGTCGGAGGAGAAGGTGGCGTGGATTGGAGCCGCGTCGCCTGGGAGGATGGGGTGGTCGGGGCGTCGTGGTGGTCGGAGCTCCGTAGTAGTTGGCGGCGTCGGGGGAGTGGGTCGTGGGTGAGGAAGAAGGTAGTCGGGATGGGGTGGGGGAGGTGCAAACGGATAAGGTCTGGACATGGGGGTGGGGTGGATTTTGTTTTTGTTGGGGCGGTTCGGTTCGTAGGTGGATGCAGCGTGGGGTGTTAGCAGAATAAGCGAAAGTGTTATCAGAATAAGACTCTTAAGGGTGTTATCATAATAGACTCCTAATTGGTGCCTTCGGAGCCAGTGGCATTAGCCTAGCTAATTGGTGCCTTCGGAGCACGATAATAATTGGAAGTGGTTCATGGGGGTGGTAGCGGGTAATAGTATTCTCCTTTGAGATCTATGACCTGGTCGAGCAAAAATCTCGCTATTTCCTCTTGAATTGCTTCTATGCGGTCATGTGCTAGGAGCTTGTCCCGCACCTCGTTGAACTGTTAAGAAGGAGATCAATATGCATATGTATTAGTTGTGTGACTAGATATCGATAATGGTGTAAAAATTGTGAATAGTGTTCTGACAATCGATATCATACCCACTCCTGTCTTTGAGATTTGCTCCTTTCGGACGCAATCATGCGAATGTTCTCGCAAACGTAGTATGCACATAGATCATTCCCCGGCACCTGCTTTAGGGCCTTTACAAGAATGGAATTTGATCAGATAATAATTAATCAAGCATGATAATTAAAGAGATGGCAGCTAGCTAGTACTACTTAATTACTTACCTTGGGTCGATACCATTTCAGATTTTGTTTCCATGGGCCTAGAGTGGCCCTGATGAACTTTGCCCAAGCCCTGCCCGCTGACAAAGAAAATGAATAAATGGGTTATTAAATAGTTGTTATCAGGAAATGACGAACTAATTAAATAGGCCGAGATATAGTTAATAATGATTGAAATTACCTGTTAACTATCCCCTTCACGATGGTGTAGTCACTTGCTTTCTTAAGTAGTGAGTCTAGTACTTCAACTGTTCATTCATCAACTTTAATGATTAACAAGATCCAGTGAAATCTGCATGCACACACGTTTGCATGTCTTAATTAAGCGGGCATATGTAAGAAAAACATGTAGCTAGCTAGTAGGGAAAAACAGAATTTGTAGTACAAGACAGTGTGACTCACTAGAAGTTGTAAGGAAGTAGTATATCTTCATTGTATTTGAGTTCCTTGAAGAACTGTAGCATGCTTTCCTCTACACTTTTTTCGTGATATGGATCTATTTTCCATGTGTATTCATTAATGGTATTTGGGTCAACGAACCCAATGCCATAGCGTCCACCTTTTTTCATTTCATAAATCTTCATCCTGCATAATACCACAGAAAAGAATATAGTGAGGATAATTACAGGTAATGATTGATCAAAATGATCACTACAGCTATCTTGAGACTTAAATTACAGAAAGAAATCACTTACAGACAATAGCAACTGACGATAGATTTGTCGAGTGCATCTTGATTGTATAGCTGAAATAGTTCTGAATACTCAACGGTCACAGCTTTCTCATGGTAATAATGATCCTTGTTGACATTCACCATGAGGGACTCTCGATTGGAAATCTTGGTAATGTCCATGTACCATTGATGCAATTCATACATTCTCGTTGGGAGCTTATGGACCTCCTCTGGCTCGACCAAAGGTTGGCCCCGGGCATATTTCCATTTTATTTCCTCCTCTCTAGTCGGAGACATGGGCTCGATATCGAGGAGTTGTCCAACAGTGATCCCGATCGATTCAGCCTGCGCAATATGCTCCTCGGTTATTACCACATCGCCCACCCCGGGAACGTTAACAGTTTGCCCACAATAATATTGGGCGTGCCTACTCTCATGTGTTGTTGGCACAACAAGCGGGGGGATTGATTGCGCCGCCTGTTCTCCCAGCTGGAGAACGGTTTTACCGCTCCTTTTGCCAGCTGATTTGCTCGAGCTCGAGCTCGCCTCTTTCTGTAGACGTGCTCGATTTAACTTCTTGATGTGGCGCTCATAGTCTGTGTCAACAGGCTTGGGAGCTGGTGATGTAGCCATACGAATGAAGTGGTCAATCTTTTCCACAGGCACTTTCTCCCTTGGCGGCGGTGGCGGTTTCGGTGCAAAATGGGCTTCCACCTCGACCTTCGATATGGCTACGTTTTCCTCCTCGGGCTTGTCATAAGGCCTCTGCGGAAGAGGCGCGAGGCTTGGACCATATTGAAATCGCTTGCCTCCGCCTGTACCTTCAGTACTACCTCGACTTGTACCGCCACGCACCATAGCTGAGGCGGCTCTCTTCCGTGATTGCTGAGGCGGCGAAGACGTCTGACGTGGCTGAGTTGGAGGAGGAGGAGTGGCCTGAAGCTGTGCTGGACTTGGAGGAGGAGTGGCCTGAAGCTGTGCCGGACTTGGAGGAGGAGTGGCCTGAAGCTGTGCCAGACTTGGAGGAGGAGTGGCCTGATGCTTTGCCAGACTTGGAGGAGGAGGAGTGGCCTGAAGCTGTGCCGGACTTGGAGGAGGAGTGGCCTGACGCGTTGGTGGACTTGGAGGAGCGGGAGTCTGCTGACTCGGTGGCGGACTGCGACGAGGAGTCAGATGACGCGGCGTCGGTGGCCTTCGAAAGATGATGCAATCCTTTCTCCATAGGATGATACGATGGTTGGCCTCTCCTAGTGTGTGCTCATTGTCACCTCCAAGAATGTCAAGTTCTAGCCCCGAATATTGGTCCACCACCTCATCAACCAAGACACGAGCATAGCCCGCTGGAATCGGGTTGCAATGGAAGGTTGCCTCGGGGGGATTTGTAAAAGCAAGGGCGTCCGCCACCTTCATGGATATGTTCTTCATTTTGAAGTGTAGCTCGCAGTTAGTGTTCTCCATGATGTCATCCACTGGGTAGCTATCCAGCAATGTGTCGCCTGGGGCGGAACCCACGCTGCTTCTCGGCATGGATGGGACGGTGCTATCCAATGGTGGATCATCCGCTAGCTGCTGAGACCCCCTTTGCTGGCTAAGTGAGTCGATCTGCTCCTGCTGCCGCTGGAATTTGACTGCCAAGTCCGCGTGCGCTGATTCTAGGCCTTGAAGGCATTCATAGTCTAGCTTCCTCTGCTCCTCCTCCATCTTCCTCTTCTTCTCCTCCGCAATCTTCTTTCTCGCACGGGTTCTGTAGTCGGTGTTCCAGTCCGAAAACCCCTCATACCACGGAATAGCGCCCATGCCTCGTGTTCTTCCCGGGTGTTCAGGATTTCCCAGGGCACGCGTAAGCTCGTCGTTCTCTCTGTTGGGCTCGAACAACCCCGAGCGAGCCTCTTCTATTGCAACAAGTAGCTTATCTTCGGCTCCGTCCAGACATGCCTTCTTCGAAACTTTGCCTGTCTTCGGGTCCAACTCCCCCCCATGCGCATAGAACCAAGTCCTGCACCTGGGGGGGCAGCTCAATGTTTCTGGAGTGACACCTGCATCCAGCATCTCTTTCTCAAACTTATCCCACTTAGGCATTCCCACCGCATAGCCACCTGGCCCCAGCTTATGGAACTTATCCTTTTTTGCAGCATTGGCCTTGTTTATTCTCGATCGTTCCTTAGATAATTCCGAATCCTTCAATTTCACGAAATCTTCCCAATGAGCACTTTGCTTCTTTAGTGTTCCCTCGAATACTGGAGTCTTCCTTCCTCCATTGACGTACTTGGCCCATTCACGAATCTTGTGGTTCTTGAATACAACCGCCATCTTCCTAAGAGCAGCGTCCTTGACTTTCTCCACATCTGCATCTGTGAAATGATCTGGTAGGGTGAAATGTTTCATGAGCGTTTCCCAAAGCAGAAGTTTTTGTCTGTCGTCGACAAAAGTAACTCCTGGACGTGGCTTTGCTAGCTCTCTCCATTCTTGAAGGGAGACCGGGAGTTGGTCCTTCACAAGAACTCCGCACTGACGAATGAACTTGTCCGCAATCTTCTTAGGCGCTAATGGTTCGCCATTAGGTCTGATGGCCTCGATATTGTACTTTACACCCTCCTTCAACTTTTTGTTCGGGCCACGTTTCCTGTTGTCTGAAGATTTGCTCGATCCGGATGGCTGAAAGAAGAAAGATCGATTTGTTAATATATCTTCAAGTCATTTAAAACATGTGATGATCACCAGATGCCTGCTTATATAAATATATATACCTCGCCGGTCTTTGTTGTTTCAAGATCAACATTTTCTTCGTCATGTTCATAGTTCATGACTTCATCAATTCGGCCGTCGCGATCGAATATCATATCATCCTCCCCGGTGTTGTTTAGATATTCGGAGCCGTCATAATCTTCTTCATTCTGATCATCATCTGGCCCGTGAGGATTGCATATGATATTGAACAGGGCCTCTTCTCCCTCTCTGCCGGTATTGTCCGCCATAGGTTTTGTTTAACTAATCCAAAAGAAATATAAAACAATTTAGTATTCAAATTGCATCATCTCGAATAATAGATATAATCTCGAATACATCGTCTCGAATAATAGATATAATCTCGAATACATCGTCTCGAATAATAGATATAATCTCAAATACATCGTCTCGAATAATAGATATAATCTCGAATACATCGTCTCGAATAATATATAATCTCGAATACATCGTCTCGAATATTATATATCGAATACATCACTGGCTAGGTAGCTAATAAAGATCGAATACTACAGAAGAATCTAGGACACTCGCGGTTCCTGCGGCGCGGGCGGTGGACACCCAAAGAGAAGGAACCCTCACAGGATCATAGCTGAAGTGAGATCCCTGAAGAAACTGCCAGGTATTGGAGAACCTGCCGCCCTCTAACGCAACCATGTAGCGATGGACGTGCTTGTCCTCCTCCCTGACACGGCGACGTACCACCTCCGGCGGGGCCGGCTCCCTCCGCACCGAAATTGGCCCACGCGAACGCCACCAAACGAGATCAGGGTCGACGATGGGACCCGGGGCCGGGTTCCTCATCAAGTGGGGCGCCCCTCCAAGCAGCACCTCCCAGTGCCAGCCCGGCGGAGCCCAGTCCCGGACATGGGTCAGCCGGACGTCGTCGCGGACGGGTCGACGGCGAGGATGCGGGCCGGGCATCGTCGAGAACAAATACTAGCTATATGCCCGCAAAAAGTAACATTTTTTAATGATTGGATTTTGATAACTAAAATTTCTAACATTTCTATATAACTAACATTCCTATAACATTTCTAACAATGCTATATAACTAACATTTCTAATATTTCTATAACTAAAAAACAAAAAAAAATTATAACATTTCTAATATTTCTATAACTAAAAAAAAGAAAAATTTCTAACTTTTTTATAACTATTTCTATAACTAAAAAACAGAAAAATTTCTAACAATTCTAACATTTCTAACAATGCCATATAACTAACTATTTCTATAACTAAAAAAAATTCTAACATTTTTATAACTATTTCTATAACTAAAAAACTAAAAAAAATGTATGTGTGTGTGTGTGCTCACCGGCGAGGCGAGAGGCGACGGGGGGCGGCGACGGGGACGGCGACGGGCGCGGCGACGACGGGGATGGCGACGACGGGGATAGGGACGGGGCGGCGACGACGGGGACGGGGACGTACGGGCCGGGGCGGCGACGACGGGGACGGGGCGGCGATGACGGGGACGGGGACGACGCGGGACGGGCCGGGACGGGGCGGCGGTGACGACGGGGACGGGGACGACGGGGCGGCGACGACGGGGACGGGGCGGCGACGAGGGATATGGAGACGGGGGCGACGGGCGACGGGGCAGAGGAAAAGAAGCAGATGAGAAACTGAAATTTTTGAAGTGTTTAGTTATATACGATGGACCTTTAGTACCGGTTGGAGCCACCAACCGGTACTAAAGGCCTGTTTTGGCCAGGCCAAGCGGCGGGAAGCGCACCCCCTTTAGTACCGGTTGGTGGCTCCAACCGGTACTAAAGGCCCCCCCTTAGTACCGGTTGGTGCCACCACCCAGTACTAAAGGGGGTGCGCTGGCGCAGGTGCGGTGCGGCAAGTTTAGTCCCACCTCGCTAGCCGAGGGGCGTCCGCACTGGTTTATAACCCCCCGTGCGGTAGCTCTCTCGAGCTCCTCTCCAAAGCAGGCCTACTGGGCCTACATGTTCTGTGCTGCCCTGTGGGCCTACTGGGCCTTTGCGGGCCTGCATCCTGGCCCAACAACAGGTTGGGTTTCTAGTCGTATGCAGGCCGCTCTGGCCCAGTAGGCGGGCTTTTTTATTTTTTTTGCTTTATTTATTTTTGAGTTGTTTTTTTGTGTATTTAGAGTTTCTTTATGAATATTTTTGCTTTAGGTACAAAAAATTACAAACTTTCTGTTAGTGCCCGTAGTTTTCAAATTTGAATAGTTTAAATTTTGAATTATTTGAAATTAGTGTGAATCACTAGTTTGTGAATAACTTAACTTTAAAAATCAGTAAAGGCATGAAAGAATTTGTTTGCACATAAAATTTCTTCGCATTTCAAATGCCAAAACACATAACTACCCTAACTATTACAGAGATTCCCTCCTGGGTGTGAAACACAAAAGAAAGTGATGATAGTGAAGCCGATCACACCCAGATCTTTGCGTGTGAAACCTTTTCTTCGCGTGTGTCCCTTTGCGCCGTAACCATAGAAAATCTTCATCATTTAACGGGATGTTCGGGTCAATATTCACTGTGAATGGAGCAATTTCATCAAACTTTTCATAATTTTCTGACATGTCTGTCTTGTCATCCACTCCCACGATGTTTCTCTTCCCAGAAAGAACTATGTGCCGCTTTGGCTCATCGTACGATGCATTCGCTTCCTTATCTTTTCTTTTTCTTGGCTTGGTAGACATGTCCTTCACATAGAAAACCTGTGCCACATCATTGGCTAGGACGAATGGTTCGTCTGCATACGCAAGATTGTTGAGATCCACTGTTGTCATTCCGTACTGCGGGTCTTCCATTACCCCCGCCTCGTGTCATATTGACCCATTTGCACCGAAATAAAGGGACCTTCAAACCACGTCGATAGTCAAGTTCCCATATGTCATGTATATAACCATAAATATGTTTCCTTTCCCGTCTTGGTTTCTGCATTAAAGCGAACACCACTGTTTTGGTTGGTGCTCTTCTTATCTTGGGCGATCGTGTAAAATGTATTACCATTTATCTCGTACCCTTTGAAAGTCATTATATTCGAAGATGATAACTGGGATAGCAAGTACAAGTCATCTTCAATAGAGGTGTCATGCATGGTACGTGTCTGCAACCAGCTGGCGAAACTCCTGGTTTGTTCACGTGTAATCCAGTCATCAGACTGCTCCGGGTGTTTGGAGGGTAGCAAATTCTTGTGTTCATCCATATACGGAGCCACCAAGGCGGAATTCTGTAGAACTGTGTAGTGTGCTTCAGTGAGAGAATGTCCGTCCATACATATTATTTGTTCCCCTCCTAGCGTGCCTTTTCCATCCATTCTGCCCTTATGCCACGATTCAGGAACACCAATCGGCTTAAGGTCAGGAATAAAGTCAATAGAAAACTCAATGACCTCTTCATTTTCATGGCCCTTGGAGATGCTTCCTTCTGGCCTAGCACGGTTATGAACATATTTCTTTAAGACTCCTATAAACCTCTCAAAGGGGAACATATTGTGTAGAAATACAGGACCCAAAACGTTAATCTCTTCGCATAGGTGAACTAGGACGTGCGTCATGATGTTGAAGAAGGATGGTGGGAACACCAACTCGAAACTGACAAGACATTGCACCAAATCATTCTCTAACCTTGGTATGATTTCTGGATTGATTACCTTCTGAGAGATTGCATTGAGAAATGCACATAGCTTCACAATGGCTAATCGAACGTTTTCCGGTAGAAGCCCCCTCAATGCAACCGAAAGCAGTTGCGTCATAATTACGTGGCCGTCATGAGACTTTAGATTCTGAAAATTTTTCTCTGCCATGTTTATTATTCCCTTTATATTCGATGAGAAGCCAGACGGTACCTTAATACTGAGCAGGCATTCAAAGAAGATTTCCTTCTCTTCTTTGGTAAGAGCGTAGCTTGCATGACCCTGATGTATGCCGTCTTTTCCGTGCATACGTTGCTGGTCCTCCCGTGCCTCAGGTGTATCTTTTATCTTCCCATACACGCCTAAGAAGCCAAGCAGGGTCACACAAAGATTTTTCGTCACGTGCATCACGTCGATTGCGGAGCGGACCTCTAGGTCTTTCCAATAGGGCAGGTCCCAAAATATAGATTTCTTCTTCCACATGGGTGCGCGTCTGTCAGCGTCATTCGGAACTGGTTGTCCACCAGGACCCTTTCCAAAGACCACCTTCAAATCCTTGACCATATCATGTACATCAGCACCAGTACGGTGGCGAGGCTTCGTCCGGTGATCCGCCTCACCTTTGAAATGCTTGCCTTTCTTTCTTATGGGATGCCTGCTCGGAAGAAATCGACGATGTCCCAGGTACACATTCTTCTTACAATTAGCCAAATATATATTGTCGGTATCGTCCAAACAGTGCGTGCATGCGCGGTATCCCTTGTTTGTCTGTCCTGAAAGGTTACTGAGAGCAGGCCAATCATTGATGGTCACGAACAACAACGCCTTTAGGTCAAATTCTTCCCCCATGTGCTCATCCCACGCACGTACACCTGTTCCATTCCACAGTTAGGCCTTAGGTACACATCGATGTCGTTGCCGGATTGCTTAGGGCCTTGGATGAGCACTGGCATCATAATGAACTTCCGCTTCATGCACAACCAAGGAGGAAGGTTATACAAACATAGAGTCACAGGCCAGGTGCTATGGTTGCTGCTCTGCTCCCCAAAAGTATTAATGCCATCTGCGCTTAGACCAAACCATACGTTCCTTGTGTCATCTGCAAACTCCTTCCCGTACTTTCTTTCGATTTTTCTTCACTACGACCCGTCAGCGGGTACTCTCAACTTTCCGTCTTTCTTACGGTCTTCTTTGTGCCATCGCATCGCCTTGGCATGCTCTTTGTTTTGGAACAAACGTTTCAACCGTGGTATTATAGGAGCATACCACATCACCTTGGCAGGAATCTTTTTCCTGGGGCGCTCGCCCTCGACATCACCAAGGTCATCGCGGCTGATCTTATAGCGCAATGCACCGCATACCAGGCAAGCGTTCAAATCCTCGTACTCACCGCGGTAGAGGATGCAATCGTTAGGGCATGCATCTATCTTCTTCACCTCTAACCCTAGAGGGCAGACAACCTTCTTTGCTTCGTACGTACTCTCGGGCAATTCGTTGTTCTTTGGAAGCATATCCTTTATCATTACTAGCAACTTTCCAAATCCCTTGTCAGATACACCATTCTCTGTCTTCCATTGCAGCAATTCCAGTGTGGTGCTCAGCTTTTTCTTGTCACCTACGCAATTCGGGTACAACAATTTTTTGTGATCCTCTAACATGCGCTGCAACTTCTTTTTCTCCAAATCACTTGCGCAGTTTCTCTTTGCATCGGCAATGGCCCGACCTAGATCATCAACGGGCTCATCCGATGCCTCTTCTTCAGCTGCTTCCCGCATTGCCGGCTCAGTTTCTTCCCGCATTACCGGCTCAGCTTCTTCCCTCATTGTTGTATCATCGTATTCAGAGAACCCATGGCCAGGATAGCTGTCGTCATCCTCTTCTTCTTCATTGTCTTCCATCATAACCCCTCTTTCTCCATGCTTGGTCCAAACATTATAGTGGGGCATGAAATCGGACTCAAACAGGTGGACGTGAATGGTTCTTGATGTAGAGTAATTGTGACAATTCTTACAGCCAGCACATGAACAAGGCATAAAACCATCCGCTCGCTTGTTTTGCCTCAGCCGCAAGCAGAAAAGTACGCACGCCATTAATGAACTCGGGAGAGCATCGGTCATTGTACATCCATTGCCGGCTCATCTTCAATACACAACACCGAAAACATCAAATTAATACAATACATAAAGTTCATACATAAAGATCATACAACACTTAAATGCAACAAACAAATAACTCTCTAGCTAAAGAATTTAAATGCAACAACAAATGCGATCAAGATCGCAACTAAGGTAACAATTGATCCAACAACATAATGATACCAAGCCTCACTATGAATGGCATATTTTCTAATCTTTCTAATCTTCAAGCGCATTTTCTTCATCTTAATCTTGTGATCATCGACGACATCGGCAACATGCAACTCCAATTCCATCTTCTTTCCCTTAATTCTTTTCAATTTTTCCTTCAAATCCTTGTTTTCTCTTTCAACTAAATTTAACCTCTCGACAATAGGGTCGGTTGGAATTTCCGGTTCAACTACCTCCTACATACAAATATCTATGTCAACTTGATGGGCATAATTTGTCATAAATACGAAATGCAATGAATAGTTTTAAAAGAGAATATACCACGTCTGATCATAACCCGGACGAGGGCCGACGGGGACGGATATCAAAACCATGTCACTATGTATAACAAACAACATATGGGTAAGATAATTATACGAGTAACTATATATCCAAATCACACAAACATCAATTTTTTATATAAAACTTCATGAACAAGAGGCTCACCACAAGGTGGTGCCGGCGACGGGACGTTGCGAGCGATCGACGGTGGTTACGACGGAGATTTAGAAGGTACTAAGTAAACCACACCTACATATGCAAACTAAGTGTTATTTTTGACCTCAAATTGCATATAAATCAAATACTAGCACATATATATAATTTCTCCCAAATTACTAAACTCAAAAATCAATCACTATATAAAGCATTGCACGAGCTAATCTAGCAATGAGAGATGAAAGGAAAAAGTTGCTAACCTTTGTGATCATTTGAATGGATGGGGGCCTTCAAATCTTGACAAATTTTGGGCAAAATGTGTGATGAGCTTAAGAGGAAGAGGGAAAAGAACAGAGAGGAGAGGGGAAAGGGGAAGAACAGAGCGAGTTCGGGTGGACGAAGGGTCTATGTAGGACGACCTTTTGTACCGGTTCGTGATACGATCCGGTACTAAAGGTGCTGGAGGTGCCCCGGACTGACAACATCCTGCCACCACTCACTTTAGTACCGGTTCGTGGCACGAACCGGTGCTAAAGGTTCGCCACGAACCAGTACTAATGAGAGCGGCCGGCTAGCCATTGAAACCGGCACTAATGCACACATTAGTGCCGACTCAAATTCAAATCGGCACTAATGTGCTTCACGTTTGACCCTTTTTCTACTAATGGTTTGTGGTGACGAGTTTATACAAAACTAGTTTTGAGCCAACTTTTAGCAAAATCAGTCTTAGTATTTTTTTTTCATGAGCAACCAGTTGTGGAAAATAATGCTCGGGTTAGAATTTTTCTAAAACAGCCTTGTCATTGTCTGATTAGACGTTGAATCATCCTTTTTCCTTTATGTAAATATAAATACGATATTCATATTCCCCTCTTTTGTACGGTTGTACCTTCCCAACATGGCTGACATTCCCAAATCTAGTCGGATGAAGCTCCCTATTGCAACTCTGAATCTTTGATTCCTTATTGTCGCTACCTCTTGCCGCCACCAACACTTCTCCCGCGGATTGCCCTCCCTCCACCTCCACCCCATCTCATATATTTGCTTTGCTTTGTTCTCCCCATGTTTACTCTCTCCTCCTCCATCCTCGGCTCATATACGCCATTGCGCGCCTCCACTCAAGCTACCACAACTCTGCACACGTGTATGCCTGCAGCCACCTCCCTCAACGCTGAGGTCCCTGCGCCTTCCTTCTTTCATTGGCCCAAAGCGCAGCTGCTAGAGTTGGTTGTCGCATGTCGGTGTTGCATGTACATGCTTCATACGGAGCAACGCAGGCAGCGGAGCTCGGGAAAGTGCTTACTGTTGGCCATGAAGCCAGTCACATCCACCCACAAGCAGTAAAAAGCTAGGGAGCCAGGAGCGTGCGGGGCATAGAAAAACATTACGGTCGAGTGTATGCTAATGGTGTTTACAGAAAAAAATAGACTAATACTTGTTTTTCCTATAAACTTGAAATCTTGGGTTGCAGGGAAACACGTTTACTATATCCACTTTTTTATGGATAGCAAATAGAATTAGTTGTGCATCTTCTGATCCTAAAAAACCAACATGACACTCCTTTTAACACCATCATATATATGCTATTTGTTTACTAATTATTCCTGCAAAAAATGATAACACTAAGAAATAATACGTTGCATCACTGACCATTGTACTTCAGATAGATTGATAATAAATTGCTTTATGCTTTGTTGTCAGAGGTTCAAACTTTACAAGGATTAAACTATTTTCGCACATAGTTGCTAACTCATCAAAGATTTGATGATAATTGTTTGAATTTCAAGGTACGGTCTTCAAGGTATGGTCTTCTTCTTTTTTCCCATACGGTTCCTTTTAAAATATAGTGTTTATTTTGCGTCTTGTCCTGGGCCCCTAGATTTCTATAGACGCCCTGCCTCCATCCATGCATGGCATGAAAGCCCATGTGGGCAGACAGATGGATATGGCGTTGATAGCGGCCGGATCTTGAGGGAAGGCTATGGCGTGTGGGGAGGCCACGACCGTCGCGTCATTGGTGGAGGTCGTCTAGTTGGAGATCGCGAAATGTGCGGTGGGTTTTCCCGAGTGATTTTTTTCATTGTTTTTTTACATGCGGGAGGGGCCGAAAGGCGGGCGAAAGACCGGCAGAACGTGTTGGAGATGCCCTAACTAGGGATGCAAGCGGCGCACCGTTTAAGCCCACTTATCAATCTAACCGTTCAAAAAAGTTTTCCTTTTCTAAGAAAATAAACTATCAAGCTAACAAAAAAAGGGCTTTGTGCCGCGGTTTAGGGCACCATTTACATCCCTGCCCCTAACCAACGGTGCTGATTTTTACCCGAGCTATGCTTGAAAAAAGGAAAATAAAAACAGAGCACCGTTTGGACAATGCAGAGCGCCAACCTCGAAGTCTCATTTTTCTAGAACAATATATGCAGAGTATCATGGGCTTTGACGTTTGTCTGTCTAGTCATGGCCTTATGGGCTCTAGCCAGCTACGGTCTCATGGGCTCTGGCCAGCAGCGGTCGGTCTGTCTAGTCTCTTCAGCGTCACTTTGGACCTGGGCTTGACTGACCGCACACCCTGCACGACCTGTGAGCGAGATGACGACGACCAGCTTCCTCCCCCGTTCCGCGGCGGCGCCGCCGCTGGACGACGACGACCTGCTCTCCGAGATCCTGCTCCGCCTCCCCCCGCAGCCGTCCTCCCTCCCACGCGCCTCCCTCGTCTGCAGGCGCTGGCGCAGCCTCCTCTCCGACCCCGCCTTCCGCCGCCGCTTCCGCATCCACCACCGCCGCAGCCCTCCGCTCCTCGGCTTCATCGACGCGAACCAGGGCATCACCTTCCAGCCAGCCCTGGACGCCCCCGACCGCCTCCCCCGCGGCCACTTCTCCCTCGACCTCCACGACCGCTACATGACCCTCGGATGGCGCCACGGCCTCGCGCTCTTCTTCCTCCCGATCCCGCTCCAGGTCGTCGTGTGGGACCCCGTCGCCGGCGTCCAGCACCGCCTGGCCGTGCCCCCGGGGTTCGGGTTCCACCCGTTGGAGAACCCCATCAACGGGACGGTGCTCCGCGCCGCCGGAGAAATCGACCACTTCCAGGTGGTCTTGGTAAGCAGCGACGGGAAGCAGCCTAGAAGAGCGCTCGGCCGCGTTTACTCGTCGGAGACCGGCGTATGGGGCGATACCATCTCATGCCCGGTTCCATTGGTGTCTATGGTTCATATAGGCGAGCCCGCTGTACTGGCGGGGGATTGCATTTATTGGTTGGTTTCAGCATCCAATATCATCGAGTTTGATTTGGATAGGCAGACCCTAGCTGTGACATTGTTGCCAGCGCAGGTGCTTACCAGCCGCAATCGCCATGTCGTGGTTATGCGGACAGAGGGTGGTGGGATGGGTCTCATCGTCGTGTCAGACTTCATCGCCCAATTATGGAAGAGGGAGACAGACTGTCATGGCGATGTTTCTTGGAGCAGTTGGAGAACTATTGAACTGGACAAGTTACTTCCCCCAAATTCAGAGAAAGAGCCACCGAATATGATAGGTTATGCAGAGGAAAATAATGTGGCGTTCTTCTGGACAGTTGTTGGTGTCTTCATGGTCCACCTTGAGTCGTTGCAGCTCAAGAAACTTCCTGTGACCGGCATCGCTTATCGTTACTATCCATTCGAAATTGTCTACACTCCAGGTACCTTTTCACTGAGGATATAACAAAACAGAGTTATTTTTCGTTAAGTGGCTGATTAAATGCCGCTTTAGTAAGTAGTGTAATATCACTTGTTTCTTTTGCTGCTTGGTGACCTTTTCAACACATCTCTTCTGAACCTGCACAATGTTGCTCCTAATATTGTTATTTTATTACCAAACTTTGCACTATCTGCTTCAAGTCAGAGCTATGGAAAGAAACATAAAAACTACTATATGAAGTTAATTATAGGCATACCCTGAGAGGGAACTATCTGGTCTGGTGGCTATGCAGTTGTCAAATAATCAAACGGATAATCCTTTTCCATGACATGGATCAAGCACAGATCAGCTATCTAGGATATATAAGTTATATAAAAAGTCTGCACTAAAACAATCAACATCGAGGTTGGCTAGTTCTTTGTATAACGATTAACCTGAATCACAGTGGCCTGCGGCCTGCCTATTGAAATATGCAAGGGTTGTATAATGGTAGTGTTAGCGCATAGCCGCAGTGCAGTTTGTGTTTCAAGATGAGGTGCATAGCAGTTTGAAGTCGCGAAAAACTATAAGAATAATTAGCTTGAACAAACTATAATGTCGAACAGGTAGCCTTGCATTTGGAAGCTTAAAAGCTAGTCCATCCGTTCACAAATATAAAATGTTTTGGATATTTCAATATGGACTACATACGGACTGAAATGAGTGAACAAACACACTAAAACATGTCTATATACATCCGATTGATAAAAAGTTAGAACATCTTATATTTCAGTATTTGTATTTCTTTATTTCAGTATGTTATCTCCGCTGAGTTTGCTAATCATCTTAAATCCACAATCTTTACTTGGTTTGAAATTTACAAAATAATTGTTCATTTATCACTTGTAGTAGACCCCTATTGCAAGTGTTCGTTTATAGCATAAAAAAATCAATTACTTGAGTTAATTTCATCTTTTCAAATTACAGCTGCAAGTTTATCTAAGTATCTTGTTTATGC
The DNA here is from genome assembly GCF_056163025.1 of Triticum urartu. Classification (NCBI taxonomy): domain Eukaryota; kingdom Viridiplantae; phylum Streptophyta; class Magnoliopsida; order Poales; family Poaceae; genus Triticum; species Triticum urartu. Next base: position 56,149,699 of record NC_141878.1, on the reverse strand, counting down.
CTCCTCATACCTATTTGACCGTTTCTTTGTAATGTGCCGTTTGACTTATTATGCTTATAACAGGCATTGGTGGTGGACACAAGGGAGCGGAAGTTGTGAGGCATTTGTGGTGGACACGGTGTAGACAATACATACGGCGATTATTCAGTTAGATATGATATTGTGATGTACTGGTCGAGCAGGTAAGCTTATCTTGCACATGCAAGTTGAGTTATCTGAGCTGTTCTTTTACGAATATGTATTGCTTTTCTCATTATTACTATTTCTCAAGTACCAAACTGCAAGAGCATACTCTACGAGTCTCTCTACAACCCTTTGCTCAACTATTGCCCACCTAACAGCCTCCCATCATGCTTTCATGGATCGAGGCCTCCTTGATGTTTTCTCCTGGCCCAGCTTCCTTGCCTTCTTATAGATGAGGAGTCTGTCACGTTAAGCGGGTAGCAGAATGAAATACTTCCTCCTTGTGCTCAGTGAGAAACTTGAATACTCTTTCCTCGTTGGCGGTTCTTGTAATTGGGTGCTGGTAGATGGTGCAGTTGCGATTGTTTCGAGTGACAATTAGGATCTGAGTGAACGTGATCTGATTACCGGAGTGAAATCACCGGGTCTAATGAGTATCTTCATGTTCCCTTGGTTCAAATTTCTAAATGGACCAAATAGTATCCTCTGTATTGAAATTTCTATTGTCTTTTTCGAGAAAACGCAGAAGGTTTGCGCTTCGTTGCATTGAAAAGGAAGGGGGTTCAGTTACATCCTCCTAGGAGGCAATTATACAGAGTGAGGGTGCTGCAATTAATGTACATCCCAGGTTTGGGGAATGAGGGCACACAGGCCCAGCGCGCCGGCTCTGGCCCAAAGGGTCGCCTCCTCCTTGATTTTATCCAGTAGCGTAGCTATAGAAGGGCTGGCTCTGTCGAAGACGCAGTCGTTCCGATGCTTCCACAACATCAAAGGAATGAGTAGGGTCGCCGAGGCGAGGCCCTTGCGCATAGGCTTGGGCGTGTGCTGCCGCACGGAGAGCCACCAGGTGTTGGTTGATGGCTCGCCATCAGGTGGATTGCAAGGAACCCTTAGCCAGCTCAGGATTTCATACCATACCTGCCGGGAGAACGGGCAGGCGAGGAGATGTTGGAGGGTCTCCGGCGCCTGGTCACAGAGTGGGCAGCACGCGGGGTGCTGCAAGCCGCGACGGGCGAGGCGGTCAGCGGTCCAACACCGGTCTAAGTGGGCGAGCCAATGGAAGAAGCGTACCCGTGGCGGCGCCCAGCATTTCCAAGTTAGCTTCCAAGCATCACATGCGGTGGATCCGTGGAACGTGGCAAGGTAGGCGGACTGCGGGGAGTAGGTGCCATTGGAGCTCCACTTCCAGAGTAGATGATCTGGCTCGGCGGAGAGCGTTGTGTGCTCAATCATGTGCCATAGTTGCAGGTACTCGCCGATCTCTTGAATCCCAATGGTGCCCTGTATGTCGCGCCCCCAACTGTTGGCCTGAAGGCCATCCGCCACCGTCCGCAGCTTGTGGCGTCTCTTGGGGATGCAAGAGTATAACGCCGGCGCGATCTCGCTGACGGAGCGTCCGTCAATCCAGCGGTCTTCCCAGAACAAGGCGAGCTGGCCGTTGCCTATCTGCATGGTGGTCGAGGCAAAGAAAAAGGCGCGCTCGTCGGCGGAGAACTGCAGGTCAAGACCGCTCCAAGCCCTGGCGCTGTCGGTGCGGCTTAGCCACAGCCAACGTGTGCGGAGGGCGAGGCCTGTGCGCTCGAGGTCGTGGACACCAAGTCCTCCAAGCGAGATCGGCCGTGCGACGCGCCGCCAGTTGAGCCGCCGTTGGCTTCGGCGCGTCCGGCCCAAAGGAACCCCCCTCTGTATCTTCTCCAGCGCCTTGATGATCCGCTTCGGTGGTGCTAGCGCCAGCAGCTGGTGGATGGGGATGGCGCTGAGTACGGCCTTGACAAAAGCAAGGCGGCCAGCCTTGTTCATGAGGCGCGCCTTCCAGGTAGGCAGCATGCCAGCAGTTTTGTCAACCACGGGTTGGAGCAGGGCAGCGGATGGGCGCTTGATCGCGAGCGGGATGCCAAGATATGTGATAGGCAGGTCCACGATGGGGCAGCCAAGTGCGTCGATGATGGGCGCCACATCGTCGGCGTCGCAGTAGATGAGTGTGGCAGAGCTCTTCAAGAAGTTCACCTGGAGGCCCGACGCGCGTCCGAAGAGCTGCAGGACTCCTTTCACTGCCATGGTGTCGCCCTGGGTGGGGTGGCAAAATAGGATCACATCGTCCGCATATAGTGAGACGGCCGGGATCGGGCGCCGCGGGTGAAGCTGCTGCAAGATGCCCGTCTCGGTGGCTCGGCGAAGGAGACGGCTAAGCGTGTCGACCGCGAGGACAAATAGCTGGGGCGAGAGGGGATCGCCCTGTCGAAACCCGCAGCGATGCCAAATGGTCGGGCCGGGCTTGCCATTCAGGAGCACCTTGGTGCTGGCCGACGAAAGCAGAATGGCCAGCCAGTCCAGGAAGCGGTTGCCGAATCCGTATTGGCGCAATACCTCGAAGAGGAACGGCCAGCTGATCGAGTTGAAGGCCCGTGCCAAGTCGAGCTTCAGCAGCAAGCGGGGGGCCTTGAGCTGATGGAGGAGGCGCGCGGACTGCCGGACGAGGACGAAGTTGTCATGCAACGAGCGTCCGGGGATGAACGCGTTCTGGTTCGCGCTGACGAGGGCATTGAGCTTGGGCGCGAGACGCAGCGAGAGGACCTTCGCGAAGATCTTGGCGACGAGGTGGATGAGGCTTATCGGCCTGTAGTCTCCGAGACAGCGAGCGTCCGCGCGCTTGGGCAGCAGCATGAGGAGTGCCTGGTTAAGGCAGCTGAAACCACGGCCCGGGAGCGCGTAGAGCTGCTGGAACATGTCGATGAGGTCCTGCTTGACGATGGGCCAGCATGCGCGCAGGAAGTCAGCAGTGAAGCCGTCGGGGCCGGGAGCTTTGCATGCGGGCAAGCGCTTGATGGCCTGCCAAATCTCCTCGGCGTCAAAAGGTGCATCAAGGTCGTCGAGGTTGGCAGGCGTGATGAGGGCGGGGAGGTCCAGAGTGCACTCCCGGGGCGCGGCGGTGCCAAGCAGAGCGTCAAAGTGCGCATAAGCTGCCGCGGCCATGTCCCCCTGGTCCGTGATGATTTCCTCGTCAACCATCAGGCTGTGCACCGTGTTCTTTTGCCGCCTATATGAGCATTGCCGGTGGTAGAAGGATGTGTTGGCATCGCCGTCTTTGAGGTTCGCAAGGCGGGCACGTTGGCGAGCGATGGATCGCTCCAGCGATGCAGCCAGTCTTTGTGCCTTCGTGCGGGGACAAAGCTCTACTCTCCAAGGCAGTGTCAAGCCTGAGAAGAAGCTCGCGGGAGATTGCCAGCCTGAGGCGCACATTGCCCACGGTCCGCGAGCTCCAGCTAGTGAGCTGGCGCGCGGTGGCCTGCATGCGCAACATGAATCGCCGGAATGGGTCTGCCACGTGGACGGAGTGCCATGCAGCCGCGACGACATCGTGGAATCCGTCGAGGCGAATCCAGAAATCCTCGAAGTGGAAGCGCCGGTGTGGAGGCGCTATCGGAGAGCAGTCCAGGAGCAGGGGGCTGTGGTCGGAGACGACGGAGGCGAGGCAGCGTAGGAAGCACGCGCTATGAAGCTCCTCCCAGTCCGTGGTGCAAAGCACCCGGTCGAGGTGGACAAGGGTCGGAGGCGACTGCTCATTCGACCAAGTGTAGCGTCTCCCGTTGAGGTACACTTCTTTGAGAGATAGGTCGTTGAGCACGCGTCGAAAGCGACCCATCATGCGGCGGTTGACGTTCCCGTTGTTTTTGTCCTCGTCGCGATATATGAGGTTGAAGTCCCCGCACAACATCCACGGTCCGGGGCACTCGTCGTGAATGTCGTGGAGCTCTTGCATGAACGCAACTTTGTCGTCGTCAAGTTGGGGCCCGTAGACAACGGTGAGCCACCCTGGAGTGCCAAATCCAGACGCGGTGGAGACCTTAGCAGACAAGGCGTTGGTAGTGAAAAGAGGATCGGTGATGGCCACCTCTCTACTCTTCCATGCCAACAGGATGCCGCCACGGGTCCCATCCGTGGGCAAGTACACATAGTCGTCAAAATCCGAGCCAAGAGTCTCAAGGACAACCGACGAGCAAACTAACTGCATCTTAGTTTCTTGGAAGCAGGCGATCGATGCATTGGTGGTTACAACAAGCGACCGAATGGCGGTGCGGCGAGCGCGCGCGTTGAGGCCGCGCACGTTCCAAGCCAGGACCTTGGGGGCGTGATCCATGGAGCAGAGATCGACGAGCAGGCGCGCTGGCGTAGCTAGGCCCCGATCGGGCTGCCAGCGACCACCGTGGTGATCGGCGCAACGGCGGGGCTGGAGGGGAGCTCTCGGCCTATCAACGCGGCCATGGCCGAGAGGACAGCCATAGGGAGAGGCGTCGCAAAGAGCCCCTCGTAAGTCTTCATCTCCGTGGCCGTGATCTTCTGGTCCAGCCCAACAATCCCAAGGGTGTGCATGACGTGGATTTGCGCACGTCTTTCGGCGGTAGGTGGAGCAGCCGCCTTGCATGTCGAAGCCGAGGCAGATCTTCCACGTCGCGGGGCAAAGTTGGGCGGGCATCGCCGCTGACGTTTCCCGGGAGTTGGAAGTGCGGCGTCGAGCTGCTTGGTGGCAGCAGCGAGGAAGTCGCCAAGGGTCCAGGTTGTCGTTGTAGTTGCACCAGCGCGTGGACGTGTACGGCGCAAGGTCACCGGGGGCGAGGCGAAGCGCGTTGGAGTTCTCTCCATAGCGGGGCATGCAGCTTGGGCCGGGTGGGTGCATGCAGTCTGGGCCGGGTGGGCAGGTGGGCTGTCCAGGGGTGGCTGCGGCGTGGATGCGTTGTCAGCGCAGCCTCTCCCTCGCGTGGGGCCGCAGGGGAGGGGTCCATGCTTGGCGCGCATGGCGCGGCCGCGGGAGACTCCAGAAGCCCTTCCTCGTGGTCGAATGGCGGGGCCTGCTCCGTGGCTTGGGCCGGTGGCCAGTATGCGCTAGTGGAGCAGGGTCCGTGGACCGGTCATCGTGGGACAGCACCGCTGCGGGCGCTGACGGGGGCGAAACACCACTTTGCCCCGACAAAGGATCATCCTCGGGGGTGGGGATGGGCGAATCGGGCACCTCGCTGTCCAGCGACAAGTGGCCTGTGGGGCAGTCCTGGCCTGCGGGACTGTCAGGATTGGCCTGGGCCGGCAGAGCTTTTGCAAGGCACCGGTCCTGCTCGTGGGGCGACAGCAGCGGTGCATGGCTCTCAGCCAATGGTGGCTGGCCATCAGACGTCGTCGGGCCCAGCAGCACAGGATCAGAGGACGGGCCAGCGGGCAGCGGTGCAGCCTTGGCGATCCTTGCCGCATTAGCAGCACGCTTTTTCTTTCCACCGCGTCTCCCTCTTTTGGAAAGCCGACGAGAGCGTAGCTGGCCGCCTGCTGTGGGCCAGGGCTCCATCGTCCTTCCTTGGGTACGGGCATGCAGCGGCCTGGCTGTGTCCGTACGACGACGTGGGGCGGGCCATCGGGTGCCGACGGCGATCCCATCGGCGCGCCAACCGATGGAGTCGATCGCCATGCCGTCCGCGCGGCCGTCGCGGGCGTCAGACGTGCGCCGTCGCTTGCGGCTACGGTGGCGGCCTCGGCCTCGGCCACGACCAGACCCATCTCGGCGTGTCTCCTCACCGGCTTCGCCACCCGACGCATCATCACTAGGGCCGCCGTTGCCGACAGCAGTCGAGGCGGCAAGCGCAACGGCGCCATCGGTGACCATGATAGACACGGGGTAGCTCAGTGTGCGGATGGTCGGCGGCGAGCCGCGTCTGGCGGCGGGGACGGATTCCACGATCTCCAGGACGGCCGCGCGGCGGATGCTGGCCGGCTCGTGCGTGCGCGCCGTCAACCAGAATACGGCGAGGTCGGCGCGCGAGCGCGTGCTCGGGTGCAGTCGCTCGATCCAGCAGCTGGAACCGAGAAGGTGTTCAGCGGTGGAGAGGTGCCAAGCCTGCGCAGGGACGCCACGGAGCTCCACCTGGACCGTGTGCTCGAAGGAGCTCACGTCGGCGTGCGCTAGCTTGTTCCAAGGGCGGAGCGACAGAGTGAAGCCGGGGCCGTTGATGAAGTGGTCGCCCGCGAGCCGCGCCATGATCTCGTTGGTGGAGAAGATGATGAGGAAATCCTCCGGTGCGTGCACGTGGATGGAGAAGTCGCCGGGCTGGAGGCAAAGGGAGGAGTGCAGGACGTCCTCGACCTCCCGCGGGGTGACCGCCGGCCTGGCTCCTGTGATGGAAACCACCATCCCGCGCCGCAGAACGAGCTCGGCCTCCTCCATCTCAACGGAGCGGGACATGACCACGCGCACCGGAGTGGAGGGCTGGGTTGGCTCGCTGGCGGAGGGGTCAGCAGCAGGCGGGGCATGCAGGAGCGGTGGCGCGCGCGGCGCCGCGGCTGGGGGGGGGGGGGGTGGTGGCGCGGGGAGGTGCATGGAGAACGCCGCGGCAGAACTTGTGGCAGTCCCGGGAGCTGTGGCCGGAGTAGAGGCAACGTCGACAGCGAACGTCGTTTGTGCAGTCCCGGACAGGGTGACCGGGGTCGAGGCAGCGGAAGCAGAGGCCGGCGCTTTCCTCCGGGGACGGGCTGCGACGGCGCGGCGGTTGCTGGGCGCGCGGGGGGTGGGGGGGGGGGCAGCCTCAGGGCGCGCGCGGCGGCGGCGGTTCCTGCGCCGGGGGAGCTGGAAGCCGTCAGCGTCGACCTCCGCACCACCCTGGACGCGGTGGACCTCGGAGCGAGGGCCCAGGCGAGATGCGGCCGCGGCGCGTCGGGGGGCTGCGGCGCACTCACGCGCAGCCGCAGGGTGGAGGCGCGACGCGGGGGGCGCCGGGCTTGGTGGAGCAGGGGAGCTTCTGGCGACGTCGCTGTAGGACCGGCTGGACTCGCCCTCGGACTCCATCCAGCGGCGCGCGCTAGCGGGGCTGAGGTCGAGGTCGCCGGCGGAGTCGGACGGGGGCGCCATGGGCGGAGGGGAGGGGCTGGGGGGGTGGGGGTAGGGGGAGCTGAGGGAGGAGGGCTACCGGCGTGGGCTCGTCGGCGGCAGGGTTGGTGGGGCTAGGCAAGGGGGGAGGGGGAGCGAGCGGAGCGGGAGCGGGGCATCGTTTCCAACTGTCATAAGGAAAAAATAATCCATGGACCATATATTTGCATTCCTTATCATCTTCTCTCATCGATTCACACTTCATTCAGGTTTTTAATATGATATAAATACATCTAGCTTAGCAATTGTTCTTGAAAAAAATGCCTAATGAGCTATAAATGCAGCTTGACTGAAGATCTAAAAAGGTCAGTTGCCATATCTGCCAGCAAACTGATAATTACTGTTTGAAGTACAACAAAGGAAATGCTGCATGACTAAGGCCCCGTTCGGAAACGGACCACTCCCTCCGCTCCGCTCCGCTCGATGCTGGAAACGAGGAGCGACAGAATAGCTGCTCCTCAAAAATGAACTATGCCCCGCTCCGCTCCACCATTTCAGCTCCACGGAGTTGGGAGCTGGAGTGTTGCCGAATGGGGCCTAAATACTAATTCATGTCCTGCTCCTACTAGCATTATTATTCATTTCCCCTACCCCTCGAAACTTGTTTGGTGATGGTAAATTCATTTTCCCCCTGAAATTGGTTTGGTGACTGTAAATTCATTTCCCCCCTGAAATTTGTTTGGTGACGGAGTCTAGCTAAACAAATCTTGAGTAGAGAAATGCGTAATAAGCTGTATCACCAACATGCACTGAAACTTGAATAGTTGATAGATCAGTAAGCCTTTTTTTCCTTGGCATTAGTGAACATCTGTGGACGAACAATGTCTGTACTGTCTGTAGTCTTCGGTGGAGAATCAAATTTTGGTTGTGCCCTTGGATGCCATATCCTCCTGTATCTAACTTCTGATGGCCTATGTTTGTGTTGATTAAGTTATATATTATATAATAAGTCAGTGTTTTCTCTCTCGTTCTTTTTGGTATAGTCCGATTAGCACGATTATTAGTTGATTCAAGATGTACCATTTTCACCACACACTACTAGCTGTATATACACATGAAGCTGTTTTGATGTATACAGGTATTTTGGCTCCCCCTGTTCTCTCTGTGTTTGGGTGAAAGTATATGCCAGTAGCATATGTTTGGTTACCTCCTTGTTCTCTGAATTACTTTCTGTCAGTTTGTTCGTTGGGGTTGGAGAGTGAAAACCTCAGTGTTGTCTTTGTTCAAAGCGGACCCCTGTGTGTGGATGATTTCACCCATATATGTAATCATGGCTCGGTTATATATACTTCTAATCAGTTTTCAACATGTTTATGATTCCGTGAGGGGAAATAACTTTGGAGTAGTGAGAAATTCATAATTTTTACGGTCAACAACCCTTTCACCTTACCACTCGCCGCCTCCTTTTCAGGTCAGCGGGATGAGGCTTGGTGCGTGCGATAACCACTTTGTACTTGTTAAAAGTTCATTTGTATGTGTATCTTACCACTTTGCTTTTTTTTTTTACATCATATCTTACCACTTTGCAAGTGTTAGTATATTAGTATTGTTGTACCTATGAAAGTGATAGGTGTATTAGGATTGGTTGAATTGTAAATGTGTATGCAAATATCTGTGGAATATGTATGGTGAATAGTAAGATTGCTTTACCTGTTGTTGTCTGTCTACCTCTCCTTGTGTTTTCTCAATCTCTGCCCGGTCCAGGCCGTGCTCGGAGGATGGTCGCCGCTGCTTCGTCCACCGTCGGCATCAGGCTGGACGCTGACCTTGTCGTGCCTGGTGTATCAGGAACAAGAACCACTAACCTCACCATGTTGGTTAATCTGCTTGTCTTGATTTGATCCTTCTTCCCTTCTCTTCCTTCAGGGCCTCAAGAGGGACAGCTGCCAGATTTTTTTTGTTTGAGATAAAGCTGCCAGATACTAGAAAAAAATATCACATATCGTGGGCCTCAATGTTTGTGTAGGCATAGGCCATGGGCCATGGGCCATGGGCTCTCGAACAATCAGAACAAAATGAGCTGCAACCCGTCTCGTCACTGTACCAACATCTTGCGTGCTGCTTCGAGTCCACGGTCACTGCCCAGAGGAGATGCGCCGCCGCCGCCAAGACCTCTCGCCGGCAGCCGTGCCGCTGGACGATGACGACCTGCTCCCTGAGATCCCGCTCCGCCTCCCCCCGCAGCCCTCGTCACTCCCACGCGCATCCATCGTCTGCAAGCGCCGGCGCCAACTCGTATCTGACCCCTGATTCCGTCACCGCTTCCTCCTCCGCCACCGCCGCAACCCTCCTCTCCTCGGTTCCTTCGACGAGTTTCTCAACTTCCTATCTACTCTGGACCTATCTACTCTAGAGGCCCCCAATCGTGTCCCTCCTGGGCGCTTCTCCTTGCCGTTCGGCGTCAACGATTACTGCTTTTCCCTTGGATGCCGTCATGGTCTCCTACTCTTTCGATCTACGAAGCCTTTGCAGGTCCTGCTGTAGGACCCCGTCACCGGCGACCTTCATCGCATTGCCGTCCCTTCGGATTTCCTGAGGACACACGGGGCGGTGCTTCGCATTGCCGGAGAGGTCCAACTTCCAGGTGGTCTTGGCGGTGACAGTTTGGGATAAGGACGACGAGCAACACACACGAGCGCTTGTCTGTGTTTACTCCTCAAAGACCGGCTTATGGGGAGATCTTATCTCAATAGTGCTTCCATACCACGCTCATAGGAGCAGTTATTCCACCCTGCTTTATGAACCTGATGATGTGCTGGTTGGAGATTCCCTTTACTGGATGCTTTCTGGGAATGTTGACGGAATTGTTGAGTTTGATTTGGAGAAGCAGAGCTTAGCTATGATATGAGTTCCAGTGGATATGTATGGCAAGGGCAACTACTTCCAGGTTATGAGGGCCAAGGGCGGCGGGCTGGGTTTCCTCTTGATGTCAGTGTCAGACTACACCGCCCAATTATGGAAGAGGAAGACAGATTGTAATGGTGTTGCTTCATGGGAGCTTGGAAGAACTATTAAACTGGACAAGCTACTTTCTCTGAACTAGGAGGATAAAAACCCCATAGCCCTATCGATACTAGGGTTTGCTGAGCAGAATAATGCCGTGATCATTTGGACAATTAATGGCATCCTCATGATCCACCTTGACTCATTGAATTTGAAGAAGCTTGCCGAAAACACCATAACCCGTCCTCACTATCATCCATTCGAAAGTGTCTACACTGCAGGTAATAGCATGGATTACATTGTCAATACCAAAAGCAAATTATTATTCAACAATTGGTTGATGAAATTATGCTCACGTCATTCCGTGTTAGCCAATAATTTGAATTACTATCATATCATTTGTTTCTTTGCTGCTTCATGCCCTCATGTACATCGATGATGTTCTGCCATGTTCTGTTCTGATGTGTATGTGGTGGCTTTTATGTAATGATTATGATTGACTAACAAAAATATGTTTGTGGTATTTCATTTTCTTTATGTTCTGTAGCCAGGCACTGGCTGCAATTGGTTAGCCTCTTCTATTTATTTTTTGTGGTTTAAGTTAGAACTAGCAAACTTTCATCATCGGTTTACTATATGAACATCCATACAATAAAACAATTCTTACATGTGTATGTGTTCCAGAAAATAAACAATGATTAACAAGATTGGCAAATCCTTTCTAGAATAATTTAACCATTTTATTGTTTCCTGCCTATTGAAGGATGATATAATTCTCTAATGTTAGTGTTAGTCCATATCTCACATGCCATATTTTTTTTTTCTGAAGAGGAGATACACAACAGCTGGAAGTTGATTACATGAAAACTGACTTGAACCCTTTTGAAGCTTAAGCTTAGTTATATTTATTTTGTTCTGTATGTGACCTCCGCTGATATTTCTAACAGAGTTCAAATAAAAAATAACCACTTCATTTGAAATTATGAGTAATTATTCATTTATCATTTGTAGGATTTCCCTCCATGTGGCAAGTCTATTTGTACCAGGAAACACTAATAAGTGGAGTTCATTTTCATCTTTTCGTGCTAAAATTTACTTAAAGATGATTTAAATCATGATCCAACATGTTACCAAGATTTATTAGTATGAGATTTATTTTCCGATATAGCGTAGAATGAGCTTTAGGATAGCTCTAGATAGGACGATGCTTCGGTGCCTTAAGGCGCCTACCTTTGTGTCTATGACGTGTGGGCCCAATAGGTGGCTGGCCCACATGTCAGTGACCCAAAGGCAGGTGCCTTTAAGGCACCGAAGCTATGTCCCTCTAGATAACTTGTCCATTCTGACCAGTTAACAGTATGATTGCCCATGTTCTTCATTTTTACGATATTAATGAGTATATGCTGTTATGGGAATAACAGTAAACTAGCACAATGCCCATGCATTGCTACGAAGCCACCAAAAAAGTAGGACTTAAGCCATTGGTTTAGCATATCGTTGAAAGACGTTGGTGTCATGTGGCTGTTAGGGCCGTTCATGATTAAAATCATAGCGAAAATATAATATTACAAAGAGAGTTTTGCATGTGGCAAGCCTTGGATAATCTTAAGGAAAATAGGTCCTTTGCTAGATTTAAAGTGATACAACATTTCGAATTGTGAAACAGAAGAGGATAGACATTAGTAAGGAGACTGCACAAGGTCGTGGATCCGGTAGTGTTGGGGATATTACTATCAGTTGAGACCCGCCCAGGAGGGGCCGGGTCAGACTTAATGGCGGGTTACATAAGAAGCCCAATAGACAGTCAAGATGATAGTTTATTAGTATATATAGAAAGCCCAAAGGCCTCGGGCCGGCTTAAGGCCCGTCATTGTAAACCGCCATATGGGCGGAAAGACTTGTAAAGAAAGGCATGTAAAGGAAGTCACCGAGCCGGACACGATTATGAGCCGGCCGGGACTCTGTAAGCCACCAGGCGTCAACCCGTGTATAAGGGGACGACCCGGTGGCGGTTTAGAGAGGAAAACGACCAAGTCGATAACTAAGCCGGCGAGTTGAGCCTCTTGGAAGTCGAAACCTCAGCAATACCAATCACAACTAGACGTAGGCTTTTACCTTCACCGTAAGGGACCGAACTAGTATAAAACTCTCTCGTGTCCTTTGTCCCGATTAACCCCTTTAAGCTTCCTAGTGCGATGGCCCTACGACTAAGTCCTTGCTCTAGGACATCTGCCGTGTCAACTCCACGACAGTTGGCGCCCACCGTGGGGCCAGCGCACGGTGGATTTGAGTTCTTGAAGGGCAACTTCGAAGGGCTCAAGGGATACGCTGTGGGCCGGATGACCAAGAGTCGTCGCGGAAAGATCTACATCGACGACGAAGGCTGGGGCCCCGAGGCCGGCTCAATCAAGTACGGGTACCGGATCCCCTTCGGTGGAATTCACGTTTTCATCGGCCGGATCGGCGAGTCAGGCCCTGAGCCGGATGTCCACACCGACCTCATCGAAACGGCTTAGCGCGCCGGGTCCGCCCGTGTTCAATCTGTCATGAAGCATGCCTTCGTAGGCTGCATCCATGGCGGTGAATAATCCGAAGGATCAATGGAAGGCGGGGAGACGGCCATCTGCTCTGATACTGCATCATCAACAGGTGAGACGAACTCGTTGTACCAACTGCAAGACGGCATGCTCGGGGGCTGTTTTGATGGCAGCAGTATTCCGGACCCCCTTGAGCCGCCGAAATGGGCCGGAGTCTTCATGGCAGGGACACAGCCCGGGCAGAACTCCACCGCAGTGACGCGGCGGCCACCAGGTCGGCAGCTGCCGGGTCAGGAGACCCCGCGCGCCCCCCGGCTCAGGTTCTCATTGACCTCATGGATAAACTGACGACTCTGTTAACCGCTCCGGTAGAGCCGACGGATAAAGCCCAGCATGACGCGGAAGTGGCACGTGTGCGGGAGGAGATGGTGCAAGCTAAGGAAAATCTAGCCGCGAGGAAACCCGGATGGCAGCAGAACGAGCAGCTTTGGATGCTCGTGCTCAGCAGCTTCAAGCAGAAACCTTCCGGCTCTCGGTGGATCTTAATGCATCAAACGAGGTCATGAGGAGGAGGCGTCAGAAAACTCAGTCACGTCTTCCTCTAACGCTGGATCCGAGGAATCTGTTCCATACACCCGGAGCTGGAGGGAGCAACCCGCCAGAGGCAAACCGGGTCACGATGCCCGATGCACTAGTTCAGCCACGCACCATGGAGCCGCCGCGCATGAATACAACTCCTCCTCGTTATATAGCAACGCCCCCGGGTCACTTCTCCAATCCCATGGAGAACCTCATTGCAGTGTCGGCTCGTTTGGCAGCTCTCCCAATGGAAGGCGACTCACCAGCAGCAATTGAAACCCGGAGGGTAAGAGAACTACTTCAGACAGCTTTGGCCCAGCAGGATGCATACTCCTATAGTCGATACAGGATTCACTCAACTCCTCGCCCAAGCCGGAGCCCGAGTTACAGTAGGCACATGGAATCTGCAGAGATGTCCAGTAATGCTCAACGCCACAACCGGCCATATAGGCATGAGCCGGTGCGGGCTGGAGCCCTTAACTTGGCGGATCAGGAGAGGATTCGTGAAGAGGCGGAACGGGCGGCTCAGATAGCAGCAGAGCAGGCGGCTCACCAAATCTTTCCGGCTTATCCAGCAACCTCGGTTGAGGCAGGAGTGGTTACGAGAACCGGAGACGTACCTTGCCTGGTCCCAGCCATACGCAATGAGCGGTTGCCCAAGGATTTCAAGGGACCTCGTAAGGTACCTAACTACATGGCTGACTTACAGCCCGGGGCCTGGATTGAGAGTTATGAGATGGCTATGGAGCTGTTGGAGGTCAGTGATGCTGCAATGGCCAAGTACTTTACCATGATGTTGGATGGAACGGCTCGGACCTGGTTGAAAGGATTACCACCCAGTTCTATCGGCTCATGGGCAGAGTTGAAGGCACGGTTCATCCAGAACTTTAAAGACACGTGTAAGCAACCAATGTCAATTGTGGACCTGACCAATTGCAAGCAAGAGGATGGAGAATCTACAACCCATTGGGTGCGCCGGGTCAAGGAGATAATGCATTCGTCTGATAAAATGGACGCCGGCTCAGCAGTTTTGATGTTGGAGAAAAATTGCCGTTTTGAACCTCTGAAGCAGAAGTTGGGGCGGCTTAAACGTGACTGTAATGACATGGGAACGTTGATGGCGGCTCTTGTCAAGTATGCCGATTTTGATACCACCAAAGACCCGGCGTCTGATGAAGAAAAGGCAACGAAGGGAAAGAAGAACGACAATGGCAAGGGTCACCAGCATAACCCGGCAAATCAAGGAGGTAATAAGCATAAGGCTGATGAGTTTGTTGCTAATACTAATGCACAGGGTGGTAATCAGCGGCGCAAGGGCATACAGCCCCCTCGATCGGGCGGGTCAGGCCCCACCCTTGAGCAGTTGTCGAATGAACATTGTCCAAGACACGGTACCCGGGAGAAGCCAGCTACCCACTTGTCGAAGGATTGCACGATCATGAAGGCGTTTAAAAATTCAAACGCATTTGATGGGGGTCACGGCCCGGGTGGCGGCTCAGGCGGCTTTTAGGGTCCGGGCGCCGGTTCAAGCGGAGGAGGTTTTCATGGTCATCCTGGTCACCAGGGAGGATATAATCAGCAACACGGCCAAGGGAATCAACAGCAGCAACAATCCGGCTATCAGAGCAACCCGAAGCAGTTGAATAGTGGACAGTATCATGTCTTTACTACCAGTTTATGTAAGAGAGACCAGAAACTCCACAAGAGGGCCGTCAATGCCATTGAGACGGCAGTTCCACGTTATTTACGTTGGTCGGAGCAGCCCATTGTGTGGAGCAGAGAGGACCACCCGCCCCGGGTTGATAATCCGGGTCACTTGGCGTTAGTAGTGGCACCTCAGGTTGGTGGGTACAAGTTTACTAAGGTACTCATGGATGGAGGCAGCAGCATCAACATCCTTTACTATGAGACGTTTCGCCGGATGGGATTGACGGACAAAAATCTTAAACAATCCAACACTGTTTTTCATGGTGTGGTGCCTAGTAAGTCGGCATACCCAGTTGGTAAGATCGAGCTAGAAGTAGCCTATGGAGATGAGTATGACTCCAGAGCAGAAAAATTAACCTTTGAAGTGGTTAAAATCAAAAGCCCATATCATGCTCTGTTTGGGCGGCCGGCTTATGCCAAGTTCATGGCTCGGCCGTGTTATGTATATTTACAGCTCAAGATGCTGGGTCACAAGGGCACTATTACAGTCCATGGGAGCCGAAAGATAGCTTTGGAATGTGAAGAAGGGGATGCTGCCTATGCTGAATCTGTTTGTGCGACAGAGGAGTTGAAATTCTACAAGGATCATGTTGACCCGACGAACATGACGTCATTAAAGAAACCAACAACAGAGCATGAGCCGGAGTTAAAGTTCAAATCAACTGATGACACTAAGATGGTTGAATTTGTGCCTGGCGATTCATCCAAACAGTTCATCATCAGCGCAAACTTGGATCCGAAATAGGAAAGCGCGCTCATGAGTTCATCCGTGAGAACCGGGACATCTTTGCATGGAAACCTTCAGACATGCCGGGTGTCCCGAGGGAGCTCGCTGAGCATACTCTTAATATTGATCCAAAGTTCAAACCTATCAGACAGTTTCTTCGGCGGTTCAACAAAGAAAGGCGCAAGGCCATTGGAGAAGAGGTGGCCCGGCTCTTGGCGGCCGGGTTCATTGTGGAGGGCTTTCACCCAGAATGGTCAGCTAACCCGGTGCTCGTGCTTAAAAAGAATGGCACCTGGCGTATGTGTGTGGATTACACAGATTTAAACAAGGCTTGTCCGGCCGATCCTTTTGCTCTTCCCCGTATTGATCAGATCATTGATGCTACGGCGGGTTGCGCACGATTGAGTTTCTTAGATGCTTACTCCGGTTATCATCAGATTAAGATGGCAGTCAAGGATCAGGAGAAGACAACATTTATAACTCCTTTTGGGGCTTTCTGCTATGTGTCTATACCTTTTGGGCTTAAGAGTGCCCAGGCGACTTACCAGCGGTGTGTGCAGAATTGTCTTCACAATCAAATTGGGCGCAATGTTCATGCCTATGTGGATGATATAGTGGTGAAATCCAGGGAAGAGGAAACCTTGGTCACAGACCTGAAAGAGACTTTTGATAATCTTCGGGTTTACAAAATGATGCTTAACCCGACCAAATGTGTTTTTGGAGTGCCAGCCGGCAAGCTCTTGGGTTTTCTGATGTCTAACCGAGGTATTGAAGCTAACCCGGAGAAAATCAAGGCAATCACATCTCTAGCCAAACCAACCCGCATCAATGATGTTCAACGACTGGCGGGTCGTGTGGCTGCATTGAGCCGATTAGGGGAAAAGGCTATGCCTCTGTATCAATTGATGAAGAAAACGGATGTTTTTGTTTGGAGTGATGCTGCGAACGCCGCTTTTGAGGATCTAAAGGCACAGCTAGCTAAGCCGCCGGTCCTAGCTACTCCAATTGAGAAAGAGCCGCTATTGTTATACGTGGCTGCCAACTCATGGGCAGTTAGTGTGGCTATGGTGGTAGAACGCAAGGAGGCTGGCAGAGAGCATCCGGTTCAGCGGCCGGTTTATTATGTCAGTGGAGTGCTAATTGATTCTAAGCAACGATATCCACATTGGCAGAAGCTTGTTTATGGGGTGTTCATGGCAAGCCAGAAGCTTAAACATTACTTTCAGGGACATCCAATCACTGTGGTTAGCTCCACTCCTTTGGGAGACATTATTCAAAATAGAGAAGCTACAGGGCGAGTGGCCAAGTGGGCAATTGAGCTTGGGTCTCATGGGCTGAAGTATGTTCCACGCACTGCGATTAAGTCTCAAGCCTTGGTTGGCTTCATCAATGACTGGACAGAGATGCAGGTGCCAGAAGAAAAGCCGGACAACACCTATTGGACTATTCAGTTTGATGGGTCCAGGCAATTGGAGGGCTCGGGGGCTGGAGTTGTATTAACTTCCCCACGAGGTGATAAATTTTGTTATGTGTTACGATTGATGTTTCCGTGCACTAACAACGCAGCAGAGTATGAAGCATTGTGTAACACCCTCGATGCGACTATAGCTCCCACGTGTCGAGGCACGACTTAGAGACATAATCGCATTGAAGGCATATGTCGCAAGTGAGGTAATCTTCACACAACCCATGTAATACATAAGGGAAAGAGATACATAGTTGGCTTACAATCGCCACTTCACACAATTACAAGAATAAACATTACATCAATCAAATACACTCATGGTCCGACTACGGAACCAAAATAAAAGAAGAACCCCAAATGCGACACGGTCCCCGATCGACCCCAACTGGGCTCCACTACTGATCAACTAGAACGAAATCAACACATAAGACAAGATCTTCATCAAGCTCCTCCTGAGCTTGGTTGCGTCATCTGCACGGACTCATCGGCACCTGCAAGCTGGTTTTGGAAGTATCTGTGAGCCACGGGGACTCAGCAATCTCGCACCCTCGCGATCAAGACTATTTAAGCTCATGGGTAAGGTAAAAGGTATGAGGTGGAGCTGCAGCAAGCGACTAGCATATATGGTGGCTAACATACGCAAATGAGAGCGAGAAGAGAAGGCAAAGCACGGTCGATAAAAGTATGATCAAGAAGTGATCCTGGACTACCTACGTCAAGCATAACTCCAACAACCGTGTTCACTTCCCGGACTCCGCCGGAAAGAGACCATCACGGTTACACACGCGGTTGATTCATTTTAATTAAGGTCAAATTCAGGTTTTCTACAACCGGACGTTAACAAATTCCCATCTGCCCATAACCGCGGGCACGGCTTTCGAAAGTTCAATCCCTGCAGGGTGTCCCAACTTAGCCCATCACAAGCTCTCACGGTCAACGAAGGAATAGACCTCCACCCGAGACATTCCGATCAGACTCGGTATCCCGGTACAACAAGACATTTCGACAGGGTAAAACTAAACCAGCAACACCGCCCGATGTGCCGACATCCTGATGGGAGCTGCACATATCTCTTTCTCAGGGCACACTCAGATGAGACTAGCTACGAGTAAAACCAACCCTCAAGTTTCCCCGAGGTGGCCCCGCAGGAAGCTCAGTTCGGACCAACACTTAGACAAGCACTGGCCCGGGGGGGGGGGGGGTTAAAATAAGATGACCCTCGGGATGCGCGACTCCCAAGGGAAAAAGGCTAGGTGGCAAATGGTAAAACCAATGTTGGGCATTGCTGGAAGAGCTTTACTTAAGGCGAACTGTCAAGGGGTTCCCATTATAGCCCAACCGCGTAAGGGACGCAAAATCCGGGAACATAACACCGATATGACGGAAACTAGGGCGGCAAGAGTGGAACAAAACACCAGGCATAAGGCCGAGCCTTCCACCCTTTACCAAGTATATAGATGCATTAATTAAATAAGATATATAGTGATATCCCAACAAGTAAACATGTTCCAACAAGGAACAACATCTCCATGTTCCAACAAGGAACAAACTTCAATCTTCGCCTGCAACTAACAACGCTATAAGAGGGGCTGAGCAAAGCGGTAACATAGCCAATCAAAGGTTTGCTAGGACATGATGGGTTAGAGGTTTGACATGGCAATCTGGGAGGCTGACAAGCAAATGGTAGGCATCGTAGCATTGGCATAGCAAAAGAGCGAGCATCTAGCATAGCAAAGATAGTAGTGATTTCGAGGGTATGATCATCTTGCCTGAAATCCCGCAAGGAAGAAGAACGAGTCCATGAAGAAGATAAACGGACGTAGTCGAACGAATCCTCACAACATGACGTTACCGGAACCAACCCGAAGAAGCAATCACCGGAAAAGAAGCACACAACATAGTAAACAACCAACACATCAACATGGCATGATGCACAATCGAGTATGATGCATGTCCGGTTTAATGAAGCATGGCATGGCAAAGTGCACAAGCAATCGTACAAATTAAGTGGAGCTCAATATGCATCGGGATGCATATTGACAAAACACCACATCAATTATTTAGTTCTCTCTCATTTATGTACCCCAACAATATTAAATGTTGATTAACATGGCAAGAGGTGAAGCACAACAAAACTACCTATCTAGGCAAGTTTAAATGAGGCCGGAAGCAACGAACAACAATTCCGGAAAATCCTCATATGCATAATTTAAGGTTTGGTACTGTTATGCCTTAAACACAATTTTAGAGTTGTTAAACATGCAAGATGAGTGCACCATGTTAAACTAGGCATTTTTCTACCCCATTTACATATAAAGTTTATTAAAATCGGAGTTACGGTTATTTAGTTATGAATTAAATCATTTTAACATGGCATAGGAGCAAATTTAATCAAACAGCATTTTAAACATTTTAAACATGGGTGAAAGTTGGATATTATTAATCTACACAAAATTCTGAGCAAGTTTCATATATAAAACATTTTAATCCGATGCACGGTTAGTGAGTTATTAAATGCATGATCTAGGGGGACTATTCTGTAAAACTGGCAATCTCTGGATAAGTGGGCAAAATCGTTCCGCAGAAAAAAACATGAATCGGGCCAAATCTGAACAGTGCACTGGGCAGCCCAACAAGAGTAAAAAAAACAAGAGGAGGGGGCGCTGGGGGTCGGCTCACCCTGGGCCTGGCCCAGCCGGTGGAGGAGGAAGTAGGCCGAGGCGGGGGCGGCGCGCTGGGCCTTGGCGCCATCGTGGCCCACGCGCGGGACGAAGGAGGATGAAGCGGGCCGAAGGGGCAGGCCAGCTGGGCCTGGATGCGGGGCCCACACGGAAGGAGGCGGAGGCGGTCAACGGAGCGCTCGTCTCCCTCGATCCCGATCGGATCGGGGAGGCAGGGGCGGCGGCGCCCGATGGTGATGCCGGCGAGGGATGGCGGGGACCTGCCGGACCCGGGCGCGAGGAGCGGAGGCCGAGGCACTC
This sequence comes from Triticum urartu, assembly GCF_056163025.1. Classification (NCBI taxonomy): domain Eukaryota; kingdom Viridiplantae; phylum Streptophyta; class Magnoliopsida; order Poales; family Poaceae; genus Triticum; species Triticum urartu. The sequence goes on along the minus strand of NC_141878.1, from coordinate 56,129,673 downwards.
CGGCGAGGCGAGGTGGAGGAGGGCACTGCGGCGAGGCGAGGTGGAGGAGTCCGGCGACGAGGCGGCGAAGTTGCGGCCTCCGGCGAGGCGGCGGAGAAGTCCGGCGACGGGCGGCGGCGGAGTGGCCCGGTCGGGCGGCGGGGCGGGCCAGCTACGGGCCAGCCGGGCCGCGGGCGGCGGCGGCGGCGCCTTGCCACGTGTCGCGCTGCTATTGGCGCTGGGCGGCGGCGCGGTGCAGGCCGGACATGTCCGGCGGGCGAGAGGAGGACGAAGTTAGGGTTTCGGGGAGGAAGGAGATCCGAATTTCGGGGGGGTTGTTTAAATAGGCATAGAGGGAGCTAGGAGAGTCCAAATGAGGTGCGGTTTTTGGCCACGCGATCGTGATCGAACGACCGAGATGATGGAGAGGGTTTAGGTGGGTTTTGGGACAAATTGAAAGGGTGTTGGGCTGCAACACACACGAGGCCTTCTCGGTCCCTCGGTTAACCGTTGGAGTATCAAACGAAGTCCAAATGATACGAAACTTGACAGGCGGTCTACCGGTAGTAAACCAAGGCCGCTTGGCAAGTCTCGGTCCAATCCAGAAATTGTTTAACCCCCACACAAGAAAGAAAGGTAGAAATGACCACTGGAGGAGAACGAAGCGCGGGAATGCAAAACGGACAACGGGGAAAATGCTCGGATGCATGAGACGAACACGTATGCAAATGAAATGCGCATGATGACATGATATGCAATGCATGACATGCAAGCAATGACAAGGCAACAACAGCGAATAACTGAACGACACCTGGCACATCGGTCTCGGGGCGTCACAACACTCCACCACTACGAGAGGATCTCGTCCCGAGATCTAGAATGGCGCCGGAGGGAAAACGGAGGGGAAAGAGAAAAGGTAAAACAAATTGCTTCTTTGACAAACGAGTGAAACCACAAACCTTGAAGAGGTTGAACAAATTCGAGAAAAGAATACAATGAAGGAGAACAAAGTCGAAAGCACTCCGTTAGAAAAGAGGTACAAAGAACATTGCGAAAAAAAACCCTTGAGGTTGAGGGGCAAGATATATATTGAAACCACTCCGGTTAAGACAAGATAGAGAAGGAATAAGACTGATATAATTTGGACAACACTCCGGTTGAGAAGGATGCAAAATTTGATAAGATGAGAGAGCTCGAAAGAAAACATGACACTCCGATTGAATGGATAAGCAAAGAAAAGAACACTATCATGACAAAACAAGAAGATGTGTAGAAGAGAGCAACATCACAATGCCTCCGGAACAAAAGAATAGAAGATAGATAATTGAGATAGGGGAATGGAGAAGAAAATGCCAACTTCTGCCACAAAAGAGCTTGAAGAGGCATCTTTAGGAGAAGGGTCGAACGGAGTTGTTGGAAAACCAACAACGAAAAGAACAAGGTTGTAGTGGGCTTATGGAGAACATCTCAAAACTATGAGGTGAAATTCTGCCACTAACAGAAACGATATATTAGATTGATAACAACAAGGAGATGAGAATCTTAATTCACCGGGAGGATATATGAATAACTTGGGTCATTTATAAACAACATAGATAGCAACAAGCCATGGGGAAGGCTTTAGGGAGGGAGGGTGGGAAAAACAAAGACAATTTGGAATGGGTGAAACGAACACCGTTGAGAAAGCTGAGATTGAATCTTGCGGATGTTGAAAATGAACGGATCCACTTGAGGAGAGACACACCGGTTAAAAGGATTGACAAAAACAATCTTGATGATCAAGAATGATTAGTATTCTCATAGGACTATGAGCACACCATTTAGACAAGGGATGGAATCAACATTTGACTTCGAAGCAACTCGAATACCACAACTCAAAACAAAATAAAGGATTGGCTTGCAGAATAAACCGGAACAAACATATGATAGAGATTTCGTCCGAAATTTTCGTGGTGGGGCCTACACGGGCTCGATCGTACAACACCATCATGTACAAGGCAGTGCACATGACATACGAAGCGTCCCCGAGTCGGCATAGCCAAGGACTCTTTAAGACACAATGAGACCACTGTAAAACCGACCGTGAATAGGCGGACCACTAGACGTCGAACCCCAATTTCATATCATACATCTGTCGGAAAGATATCCTAAGAGCTACTTGAATTCCCACCTATGAAACTCCCGAAATTTTCCGGTTATGCAATCAGGTGTTGGGGATACAGGGGAAGCATAATATCTCACCCAAATCTAGCAAATCCTACATCCAGCTGTATCCATCCTTCAACACATAACCAAGAAACCTTCGCAAATCATCTACCTCAACCTTCGAAAAGCATCCGTTATACATGTTATGGCGATACTCCCGAACTCCCACCCTAGTACTGGGTGGCGTCGAGGTTATCTCACCAACGAACTGCATAAAAGAGATTTTCGATGTCGGCGTACTAAACTCAGGTATTCCAGAACTGCAACGATAAAATTATGATGACAACACCTCAGAGCTCAACTCCCTGGGACACTTCCACTAAACCCCTGACAGGAGGCACCAAGACAATGTTCTCATCATAAAACCATCGGAACGATTCCAAGATACCCGCGTGATCCTAAAATTTTTTTAGTGAAATTTGAGAAGAGAAGAGTCAAAACTCTACGTCAGGATGCCTTAGCAGAGCGATGAGGAGACTGGGAAGTAAAAAGAATTCCTAACTCTCCGATATATAATTCCTAAACGACTCAAAACATTTTCTAGACACAACTCGGCCGCTAAACACGATCAAGCAATGGGGCTCCTAAGGTCGGGTAAGGCTCTGATTACCAACTTGTAACACCCTCGATGCGACTATAGCTCCCACGTGTCGAGGCACGACTTAGAGACATAATCGCATTGAAGGCATATGTCGCAAGTGAGGTAATCTTCACACAACCCATGTAATACATAAGGGAAAGAGATACATAGTTGGCTTACAATCGCCACTTCACACAATTACAAGAATAAACATTACATCAATCAAATACACTCATGGTCCGACTACGGAACCAAAATAAAAGAAGAACCCCAAATGCGACACGGTCCCCGATCGACCCCAACTGGGCTCCACTACTGATCAACTAGAACGAAATCAACACATAAGACAAGATCTTCATCGAGCTCCTCCTGAGCTTGGTTGCGTCATCTGCACGGACTCATCGGCACCTGCAAGCTGGTTTTGGAAGTATCTGTGAGCCACGGGGACTCAGCAATCTCGCACCCTCGCGATCAAGACTATTTAAGCTCATGGGTAAGGTAAAAGGTATGAGGTGGAGCTGCAGCAAGCGACTAGCATATATGGTGGCTAACATACGCAAATGAGAGCGAGAAGAGAAGGCAAAGCACGGTCGATAAAAGTATGATCAAGAAGTGATCCTGGACTACCTACGTCAAGCATAACTCCAACAACCGTGTTCACTTCCCGGACTCCGCCGGAAAGAGACCATCACGGTTACACACGCGGTTGATTCATTTTAATTAAGGTCAAATTCAGGTTTTCTACAACCGGACGTTAACAAATTCCCATCTGCCCATAACCGCGGGCACGGCTTTCGAAAGTTCAATCCCTGCAGGGTGTCCCAACTTAGCCCATCACAAGCTCTCACGGTCAACGAAGGAATAGACCTCCACCCGAGACATTCCGATCAGACTCGGTATCCCGGTACAACAAGACATTTCGACAGGGTAAAACTAAACCAGCAACACCGCCCGATGTGCCGACATCCTGATGGGAGCTGCACATATCTCTTTCTCAGGGCACACTCAGATGAGACTAGCTACGAGTAAAACCAACCCTCAAGTTTCCCCGAGGTGGCCCCGCAGGCAGCTCAGTTCGGACCAACACTTAGACAAGCACTGGCCCGGGGGGGGGGGGGGGGGTTAAAATAAGATGACCCTCGGGATGCGCGACTCCCAAGGGAAAAAGGCTAGGTGGCAAATGGTAAAACCAATGTTGGGCATTGCTGGAAGAGCTTTACTTAAGGCGAACTGTCAAGGGGTTCCCATTATAGCCCAACCGCGTAAGGGACGCAAAATCCGGGAACATAACACCGATATGACGGAAACTAGGGCGGCAAGAGTGGAACAAAACACCAGGCATAAGGCCGAGCCTTCCACCCTTTACCAAGTATATAGATGCATTAATTAAATAAGATATATAGTGATATCCCAACAAGTAAACATGTTCCAACAAGGAACAACATCTCCATGTTCCAACAAGGAACAAACTTCAATCTTCACCTGCAACTAACAACGCTATAAGAGGGGCTGAGCAAAGCGGTAACATAGCCAATCAACGGTTTGCTAGGACATGGCGGGTTAGAGGTTTGACATGGCAATCTGGGAGGCTGACAAGCAAATGGTAGGCATCGTAGCATTGGCATAGCAAAAGAGAGAGCATCTAGCATAGCAAAGATAGTAGTGATTTCGAGGGTATGATCATCTTGCCTGAAATCCCGCAAGGAAGAAGAACGAGTCCATGAAGAAGATAAACGGACGTAGTCGAACGAATCCTCACAACACGACGTTACCGGAACCAACCCGAAGAAGCAATCACCGGAAAAGAAGCACACAACATAGTAAAAAACCAACACATCAACATGGCATGATGCACAATCGAGTATGATGCATGTCCGGTTTAATGAAGCATGGCATGGCAAAGTGCACAAGCAATCGTACAAATTAAGTGGAGCTCAATATGCATCGGGATGCATATTGACAAAACACCACATCAATTATTTAGTTCTCTCTCGTTTATGTACCCCAACAATATTAAATGTTGATTAACATGGCAAGAGGTGAAGCACAACAAAACTACCTATCTAGGCAAGTTTAAATGAGGCCGGAAGCAACGAACAACAATTCCGGAAAATCCTCATATGCATAATTTAAGGTTTGGTACTGTTCTGCCCTAAACACAATTTAGAGTTGTTAAACATGCAAGATGAGTGCACCATGTTAAACTAGGCATTTTTCTACCCCATTTACATATAAAGTTTATTAAAATCGGAGTTACGGTTATTTAGTTATGAATTAAATCATTTTAACATGGCATAGGAGCAAATTTAATCAAACAGCATTTTAAACATTTTAAACATGGGTGAAAGTTGGATATTATTAATCTACACAAAATTCTGAGCAAGTTTCATATATAAAACATTTTAATCCGATGCACGGTTAGTGAGTTATTAAATGCATGATCTAGGGGGACTATTCTGTAAAACTGGCAATCTCTGGATAAATAGGCAAAATCGTTCCGCAGAAAAAAAACATGAATCGGGCCGAATCTGAACAGTGCACTGGGCAGCCCAACAAGAGTAAAAAAAACAAGAGGAGGGGGCGCTGGGGGTCGGCTCACCCTGGGCCTGGCCCAGCCGGTGGAGGAGGAAGCAGGCCGAGGCGGGGGCGGCGCGCTGGGCCTTGGCGCTATCGTGGCCCACGCGCGGGACGACGGAGGACGAAGTGGGCCGGAGGGGCAGGCCAGCTGGGCCTGGATGCGGGGCCCATGCGGAAGGAGGCGGAGGCGGTCATCGGAGCGCTCGTCTCCCTCGATCCCGATCGGATCGGGGAGGCAGGGGCGGCGGCCCCCGATGGTGATGCCGGCGAGGGACGGCGGGGACCTGCCGGACCCGGGCGCGAGGAGCGGAGGCCGAGGCACTCCGGCGAGGCGAGGTGGAGGAGGGCACTCCGGCGAGGCGAGGTGGAGGAGTCCGGCGACGAGGCGGCGAAGTTGCGGCCTCCGGTGAGGCGGCGGAGAAGTCCGGCGACGGGCGGCGGCGGAGTGGCCCGGTCGGGCGGCGGCGGCGGCGCCTTGCCACATGTCGCGCTGCTATTGGCGCTGGGCGGCGGCGCGGTGCAGGCCGGACATGTCCGGCGGGCGAGAGGAGGACGAAGTTAGGGTTTCGGGGAGGAAGGAGATCCGAATTTCGGGGGGGGGGGGGTTGTTTAAATAGGCATAGAGGGAGCTAGGAGAGTCCAAATGAGGTGCGGTTTTCGGCCACGCGATCGTGATCGAACGACCAAGATGATGGAGAGGGTTTAGGTGGGTTTTGGGCCAAATTGGAAGGGTGTTGGGCTGCAACACACACAAGGCCTTCTCGGTCCCTCGGTTAACCGTTGGAGTATCAAACGAAGTCCAAATGATACGAAACTTGACAGGCGGTCTACCGGTAGTAAACCAAGGCCGCTTGGCAAGTCTCGGTCCAATCCAGAAATTGTTTAACCCCCACACAAGAAAGAAAGGTAGAAATGACCACCGGAGGAGAACGAAGCGCCGGAATGCAAAACGGACAACGGGGAAAATGCTCGGATGCATGAGACGAACACGTATGCAAATGAAATGCGCATGATGACATGATATGCAATGCATGACACGCAAGCAATGACAAGGCAACAACAGCGAATAACTGAACGAAACCTAGCACATCGGTCTCGGGGCGTCACACATTGCTCCATGGTCTTCGAGTGGCAAAGGAGATGAGATTGAGCCGGGTCAGATGTCTTGGTGATTCAGATCTAGTGGCTCAGCAGGTGTCTGGCAAGTGGGATTCCAAAGACCCTCTCATGGCGGCTTATCTCCGAGAGGTCGATGCTGTTGCAGGATATTTTAAAGGTTATCAGGTGGAACACATTGACTGTCGAAAAAACGAAGCAGCTGATGCTTTGAGCCGGCTGGGGTCTCAACGTAAGCCGGTACCACCCAACACCTTTTTAGATGTTTTGCATAACCCCTCTGTCAAGTTGTCCACAGAAGAAGATTTAGCTGTTCCTGACCCGGAGGCATAGTTGGTGGCGGCTCTTCACGTCATCCCAGATTGGACGGTGCCGTTCTTGGCTTACATGACCCGGGGAGAATTGCCAGCAGATGAGACCCTGGCTCGACAGATAACCCGGCGGTCTAAGTCCATGACGATTTCGGATGGAGAGTTATTTCATCGCAGTGTTTCCGGAGCGTTTCAACGGTGTGTTTCCCCCGAAGAAGGTCAAGAAATCCTTCGTGAGATCCATGAAGGCGATTGTGGTCATCACGCCGGATCAAAATCTTTAGTGGCCAAGGCGTTTCGTCACGGTTTTTACTAGTTGACGGCTCATGCTGATGCAGAAGATCTGGTCAGTAGATGTGATGGATGTCAGAAATTCGCACGACGAGCGCATGTGCCGGCTCAAGAGCTCCGGATGATTCCAATCACTTGGCCGTTTGCAGTCTGGGGGCTTGACATGGTGGGACCTTTCAAAAGGTCTAAAGATAAGAAGACACATCTCTTGGTGGCTGTTGATAAGTTCACTAAATGGGTTGAGGCGGAGCCTGTGAGTAAGTGTGATGCAGCCACGGCGGTTCAGTTCATGAAGAAAATAATCTTCCGTTTCGGTTTTCCACACAGTATTATCACAGACAATGGCACTAATCTATCCCAAGGGGCTATGGAAGAGTTTTGTCAGCGAGAGGCACATCCGGCTTGATGTTTCTTCTGTAGCTCATCCTCAATCCAATGGTCAAGCTGAGAGAGCCAATCAGGAAATTCTGAAAGGGCTAAAGCCCCGACTTATGGTTCCTTTACAGCGAACGCCGGGTTGTTGGGTGGAGGAGTTGCCTTTAGTGTTATGGAGCATCAATACTACACCCAACAGGTCTACAGGTTACACACCCTTCTTCATGGTTTATGGGGCAGAAGCAGTATTGCCCAGTGACATCCGTCATGACTCGCCCCGTGTGGCGGCTTATGTTGAAGCTAACAATGAAAAAGCCAGACAGGATGCACTTGACTTGCTGGATGAAGAAAGAGACTTAGCAGCAGCACGGTCAGCAATCTATCAACAGGACCTGCGTCATTATCACAGCCGCCGGGTTAAGACCAGGACTTTTCAGGAAGGCGACTTGGTGCTCCGGCTCATCCAAGATCTTTCAGATGCACACAAGTTATCCCCACCTTGGGAAGGACCCTTTGTGGTCAGTAAAAATTTAAACAATGGGTCTTACTACCTCATTGACGTTCGAGAGCATGTAGACTCGCGTAAGTCAGAAGAGGAGACCCGCCGACCGTGGAACATTGCTCAACTTCGGCCGTACTATACCTGAGCCATCGGCTCTCATCATGTACATACGTTCACATTGTATATACGATGATAAGCAATAAAGCAAGACCATCAGTCTCTTTTCTTTTCAAAGATTATGCATCTTTATTATTTTTTCACAAATGACTATTAAGGAGCTGATCATATTTGAATCAAGTTTAACCTTTTCTAGTCCGGCTTATGATCGTATTCGAATCTAGCTGTAAATCTCATGGTCACTTGGGGGCTTCCTGTTCAAACATAGGTCGTATTCGAACCAAAGAGAACATAGCTGTCGTAACCCTCTTGATCGGCTCAAGGCCAAACTCACTTGGGGGCTTCTTGATCGTATCCGAATCATAGCTTAACCCCTTTTGAGCCGACTTGGATCGTATTCGAATCAGGGTCGTTAAAAACCTCTCAAGGTCGTTTGGGGGCTTCCTGTTCAAACGTAGGTCATATTCGAACCAAAGAGAACATAGCTGTCGGTACCCTCTTGATCGGCGCAACGCCAAAGCCACTGGGGGCTATATGGTCGTATTCGAACCTTAGCTTAACCCCTTTGGTCCGGTTTACTGATCGTATTCGAATCAGAAACCCCCAATCTTTTGAATACAGAGTCAAAATTATGTTTGTTATCTATTGCTTGCCTTTGAGTTTTTGTTGTTTCAATATTACAAATGAGATAGCCTGGTTTTCTTCGCCGGCTCAATTATTGGACAACACAGCCGCCCGGGTTATTCAAGCCGGTGGTCTAAGGATCCAAAGGCACGAGCTACTAAGATATGATGATTATTGAATATTCAAGGAGTATTAACTTTTATACATATTGAATTATCAAATTCGTCACCCGGGTTATTTGAACCGGCGATCTAAGAATCAACAAGGACAAGGTATGATTCTTACTTATACGCGCTTACCGGCTGCGTTAACTTAAGAGTTAGTATTAAACCTTATCCTTTATTTATATTTGTCTCTGTTTTTTGAGGTGGAGATATGGGCTGTAAATTAGGTGTTTAAACCCAGTTGGTTCTAAACCGCCTTGCCAGGTTTTTCCTTGTGTTCACAGGAACAGAGTTTAAACATTGCAGAGACAAGCATTAAATGATGCATAAGAAAGCATTAAACATTGGCATCCGGAAGCATAGATTCACAGAGAAGTGTTTTATGCGCGATGGCATAAGCAAACATGCGGTGTTTTAAACAGCTAAGCTATTACAAGGCTTTATAAGCCCATGAAGATGATCATTGTCCTTCCCTCATCGGTTCACCATCTTGTGTCTGCTGGAAGTTGGATTTGGACCAATCAAAGCCGTTCATGGCGACAAATTCAGCTTCGTCGTCAATCTGGCCGACCGGGTCAATTTCCGGGGCGAATGTATCTTCTCTCACAGGTGGAATCAGATCGACAACTTTGTATGAAGGAGTGTCCATCCTCTTATTTGCGTTGTGAAAACCCAGCTGGTATTTCCACGTTGGTGTCATCTCCAAGGCTAGTCGCCTGAGGCCGGACTTCACGGACGCAGGCTATAAAGTCATCTTGATCAAAAGGAGACCCGTCCTCCTTCACGGTAGGATAGCCCCTTGCCACGTCCGCCAAGTCTAGGTCTAGCACCCAAGCTTTGGAACGGCTTAGGGCAGTCAGTGCACCGGCTCGCGCACAGGAGCGTTTTACCTCTTGGAATATAGCAGGAAGGATGGACAACTTCTTTAGGACATCTCTAAGCCGATTGGATCCTTGATTTACCGGATAGATAGCGGCCAGAGCCCGTTGTGCACCAATGTATAATTGTTCAACCAAGGTGTATACTGCCTTCAGCTTAATCAACGGGTCTTGGCTTAGATTTTTGCTTCATGGACCTGTATATATTTTTAACAGAGTCAGTTGGCGGATCATATTCCGGTTTGACAAAAATTATATTCAATATCAATTCAGCCAGCTTACCAAAAATCGCAGCAACCATCTGAGATACCCGGCCCTTCAAATTGTTCAGCTCTGTTGAAATTTCTTTCAGAGCTGTTTCGGCTGTCTCAGCTCGGCGGGTCAGGAGTGTTTTCTCATTCTCCCAAATTTTCTCTTTAGCAGCAAAGCTGGTCTTCAAAGTCTCCGTTTCAGAAAGGCTCATTTGCAATTTGGAGGTGGAAGATTTGATTTCTGACTCCTAACTTGCTAGCCGGGTCTTTGCGTCAGTCAATTGGGAGGTCAGTTCAGACAATGCATTCTGTGAAACATTCAGATAAGTCAAGATTTGGTTTTAAATTCCAGTATCCAAATTCAAAATTCGAAGTCCCAAGTACTTTATGAATAAACCACTTGGCACTTGGGGGCTAATGTATGCCAAATCAAATTTTTGCGACTCTACCAATATATTTGAAGTCCCAAGTCTTTTACAAAGTAACATCACTTGGCACTTGGGGGCTAATGTATGCAGTTCAGCAAGTTTTTCAAGGTTAGGCCGCAGTGTTAAAATACTTTAAAGACACTTTTAAATTCTAAAGTACCGATTCATTAATGATCAAAATGAACCGGTCCTTGGGGACTATGGGTGAAGTTTTGTTCTATCAGTACAAAGCAAAGCTTCAGAGATAAAAGTTTCGGCTTATATTCTAAGTCTACAGGTTATTTCGTTTCTCTTATAATCTGAAGACTTGGGGGCTGAAGGAATATTGGTAAAACGGAAATAACATACCTCATACTTCAACTGAAGTTGCTTGACCATCTCAATCTCAGACTCACGACTGGAGTGTACATGACTGAGATAGCCGGATAAGATATCACTGGCATTGAGACGGTCATAGTTGGCGATATCAAAGCGAACCTTCTGCCTCTCCAATGCTTCTTGCTTTGCTGTGCACTGAGCCAACACCGTTGGATTCCCCGGCTCAACAAAGCGGCTCCCAGTAATCTGAACATCTGGAGCATGTGGAGACGGCGAGTAAGTTGAGCTTGACGGTCCGACTGTGGAAGAATTCATGGTAGCTTGGTCAAGGGACGTCTCCGAAGGATTCGCTTCATGGATAATAGGCGGGTCTTCTGGGGCGGCAGTTAATGGAGAAGGCGGCCTAGCCGGCTCAGACATTGGTATTGGCGGGTCTTCCGCCGACTTTGTTACCTTCGCTTTCTTGGATCTAGCCTGGCCACTAAAGAAAAAAATATATATTATAGGATAGTCAGCATTAAGATAACAATTGATCAAACTCGGAAGAAAAGAGGATTTTTAATTACCCAAGAGCAGTCTTGAAAGCCGGAAATTGTGTTTGTGATGAGTCACCTGAGGAACGAGACACCTCCTGAAAAGGTAAATGAAAGGAGTTAAAGGAAATGCAAGGAGCAGGATTCATTAAAACAAATATAAGGACAATAATAAGTAAACCTCGTTCGGACGTTTCCGAGGGGTCTATTCAGGGATGATAGCCGACTCATCTTCAATCTCAACTTCACAACGACTTTCATGCTGCTGTTTTTTCAAATGAAAGTTGGGATCCAAGTGAGCTAAGGGGTTAGAAAACCTTACTTTATGGATCACTCGTCGGACTTTGTGTCTTGGTAAGGGCTGTGAGTCGGAGGAAATGATAGTTACCTCTGCTTCCCCGGCTTGACTAGCACCAGTGTCATCCTGGTAAGGGTCAGTGTCAATAAGATTATTAAAAAGTTGGCCAAGTGAATCAAGGGCTACCTCCGAGTCAGACGACTCATCAAGCTTCATTAAATATTCAACGGTGTTTTTCTTTTTCTTCTTTGTTCTCCGGGTTGATTTCTTGGCGTTCATGGCGGCAAGCTTCGCCTTCTTGGCAGCTTCGTGATCGTATTTTGCTTTCCAAAAGTCAGAGTTGGCCTACAAAGACAAAAGGAAGGATCAGTGATAAACAATACGGCTGGACAAAATATAAAGGAAAAAGATCAGAATGCTCTTACTTCTGGTGCCGGGTTAAATTTACAGAAAGGATTTAACCCAACAACACTGCAGTCTTCATACTTCGCATTCACCAGACCATTTGAATCGTGACAACATCTTCTTTGGTTAGCTGAACCGGGGTATGACGGAGAGAGTCATTCGGGTCTCCACCATATTCATACATCAACTTGGAACGACGGCTTAATGGAATAATCCGCCATGAGACCTAGCAGCGGGTTAGATCGACTCCGGTTAAACCATTCCCCAACAAACCATTGATCCTCCTGATAGATGGAATCATTTTTTTTGCGTTCAGCAACAGTAAGTTTATCTGGCAGGGTGAACTTGGTGTCAAGACGATCGGGGCGGTAACCCGGCAGTGGCTTCTCATTGGCGGGCGAGACATCCTGACAGTAAAACCAAGTTTGGTTCCAGTCCTTTGGGTGACTTGATAAAACTATGAGAGGAAAAACTGCATCCTGCCGGCGCTGAATCGAGATGCCTCCAAGTTCTAATCTGAGGCGATTGGGGCACTCATTTTGCCGGTTCAGATAGAAGTACTCTCTAAATAGTTCCACAGTCGGCTCTTGCTGAAGATATACCTCACAGAGTACTTGGAAGTTACAAATATTGGATATGGAATTGGGTCCAATATCCTGAGGATGGAGTTTGAAGAAGTGAAGAACTTCTCTGAAATTTTTTGAACCGGGCGGTGAGAAGCCCCGGTTCATGTGATCAGTAAAGACGCTCACTTCCCCGTCTTTTGGATTGGGTCGTTCTTCTTCCGGGTCAGGAGCACGATAAGACATGACGTTTCTTGAAGGCAGAAATCCAATGAGGAATAACTCTTTCAGACGCTCCTCAGTTATGGTTGAGGGAACCCAATTGCAGATGGTGGGTGTCTTTGACGGCATGATGAACAAATAAAAGTGCCGGGTCAATTAACAGTTACAGGTTGAATTTATAAAACAAGTAACGACGGCTTAACTAAGGGCTAATGACATATAGGGAAAAGAAAGCCGGAATGGTAAGCCGCCATGACTACAGATTTTTTCGGAAAGCAGATTCAGCTAAGTGTTGGCATAAACAAATTTCACCAAGCTATCATTATCATTTTGGATCAAAAGGCTGTTTCAAAAAGGAAAATATTCTAGACCTAAAAACCCGGTACAGATGAGTTCGTCGACTGTAAAGAAGCATCTATATAGGCAAAAGGGATCTATTGATATCAAAAATGAATGCCAAACAGCTACCGCGCGAGTTATATCTCTTCTTTGGATCAAAAGAAGTTGCGGAGAAGATCTACAAGATGATTCATGGCGAACAGGTGAAGAACACCGAAGAACTTGCAAACCTAGAACAGATCTAGGTGCGTGAGAGAGAAGAAAACTTACAAGATGCAGGCCTGCCGCGAAGAGTCGCCGCGTTCTCTGGTCGGACTCAGGGTAATGCAGCGGCCAAGCTTGACGACGACGATGAGATTTGCGGTGGCGGCGGAGCTCGAGCAGCGACGGAGGTTGTGAGAGGAAGAACATGAGGAAGAAAGGAGAATGAGAAGGACCGGCCACGTGCCTATTTATAAGGGCAGATGCGAACAGGCGGGCGCGAAAATCAAGGAGACCCAATAATAATTATCCAACTGAACAGACGCTTCGATTCTCGGAAGGCATTAAAAAATGGAAGATCCGTTGTAAGATGACGTCATGAAGGTTTTTTGTGTTTTCAAAAGATGACGTCACGGCGGGTTACAGAAGTTTTCAGACAAAGGACGGATTTCGACTAAGTATTGAAGATTGACAAAGAACAAAGTTCAAAGTCAACCTGGGGCCTAATGTTGGGGATATTACTATCAGTTGAGACCCGCCCAGGAGGGGCCGGGTCAGCCTTAATGGAGGGTTACATAAGAAGCCCAATAGACAGTCAAGATGATAGTTTATTAGTATATATAGAAAGCCCAAAGGCCTCGGGCCGGCTTAAGGCCCGTTATTGTAAACCGCCATATGGGCGGAAAGACTTGTAAAGAAAGGCATGTAAAGGAAGTCACCGAGTCGGACACGATTATGAGCCGGCCGGGACTCTGTAAGCCACCAGGCGTCAACCCGTGTATAAGGGGACGACCCAGTGGCGGTTTGGAGGGGAAAACGATCAAGTCGATAACTAAGCCGGCGAGTTGAGCCTCTTGGAAGTCAAAACCTCAGCAATACCAATCACAACTAGACGTAGGCTTTTACCTTCACCGTAAGGGGCCGAACTAGTATAGAACTCTCTCGTGTCCTTTGTCCCGATTAACCCCTTTAAGCTTCCTAGTGCGATGGCCCTACGACTAAGTCCTTGCTCTAGGACATCTGCCGTGTCAACTCCACGACAGGTAGCAATAGAGGTCTATCGTCGCATTGGAATTACAATTTACAGTTTGTTCACTCTCTTAGGCTATGGTGAAGAACTAGAAGTAATGGTTGGGAATAACAACAAAAACCAAGAGCACGGTTTTGAGTTGGAGTCTTATTCTGGTATTTGTTATTTGTACCTTTTACAAGTGTTAGTCTCACATGAAAGTTGTAGTGTATTTGTTTATTTGTGTTAGGTCCCACATGTGAGTAAAAGTGCATTTTCTCTTGGAAGTCTTCTCGTCGTGCATGGGGGGTAGCTAGCAGTGCATTTGTTTATTTCTGAAGTTTTCTGGTCCTGCATGTGGGTAGAAGTGCATTTGCTTATTTGTGAAGTTTGCTGGTCCTACATGTGAACTCACTACCAACTCCAACCTTTGTAAGTAGAAGAGATAAAGGAAGTAGAAAATATTTGACATAGGTCTGTTAATGTTTATCTGTAGAGTATCACTTTATCAAAATTGAGTTGCTTTTCTTGAATTTACAGCAATGGATTTATCTAATACCTAGTTGACGCGTGCTTGTTTCTATTTATCTTTTATTGGAATGCCATGGCGTTGTGTGCTTTGGGTTTTGAGCCTAAACTCACGTTTCTGGTTTATTGACCGCTGACATTGGTTACAGAGTACGACTCCCATTATATAGTGAGTTAGTAAATGCAAAAGCTTCAGATGTATCATATGGATATGGTGAAGGAAATATGCCCTAGAGGTAATAATAAAGTTATTATTTATTTCCTTATATCATGATAAATGTTTATTATTCATGCTAGAATTGTATTAACCGGAAACATAATACATGTGTGAATACATAGACAAACAGAGTGTCACTAGTATGCCTCTTCTTGACTAGCTCGTTAATCAAAGATGGTTATGTTTCCTAACCATGGACAAAGAGTTGTTATTTGATTAACGGGATCACATCATTAGTTGAATGATCTGATTGACATGACCCATTCCATTAGCTTAGCACCCGATCGTTTAGTATGTTGCTATTGCTTTCTTCATGACTTATACATGTTCCTATGACTATGAGATTATGCAACTCCCGTTTGCCGGAGGAACACTTTGTGTGCTACCAAACGTCACAACGTAACTGGGTGATTATAAAGGAGCTCTACAGGTGTCTCCAAAGGTACATGTTGGGTTGGCGTATTTCGAGATTAGGATTTGTCACTCCGAATGTCTGAGAGGTATCTCTGGGCCCTCTCGGTAATGCACATCACATAAGCCTTGCAAGCATTGCAACTAATGAGTTAGTTGCGGGATGATGTATTACAGAACGAGTAAAGAGACTTGCCGGTAATGAGATTGAACTAGGTATTGGATACCGACGATCGAATCCCGGGCAAGTAACATACCGATGACAAAGGGAACAACGTATGTTGTTATGCGGTCTGACCGATAAAGATCTTCGTAGAATATGTAGGAACCAATATGGGCATCCAGGTCCCGCTATTGGTTATTGACCAGAGATGTGTCTCGGTCATGTCTACATTGTTCTCGAACCGTAGGGTCCGCACGCTTAAGGTTTCGATGACAGTTATATTATGAGTTTATGAGTTTTGATGTACCGAAGGAGTTCGGAGTCCCGGATGAGATCGGGGACATGACGAGGAGTCTCGAAATGGTCGAGACGTAAAGATGATATATTGGACGACTATATTCGGACATCGGAAAGGTTCCGAGTGATTCGGGTATTTTTCAGAGTACCGGGTAGTTACGGGAGAAGCAATGGGCCTTGATGGGCTTTAGTGGGAAGAGGAGAAAGGGCCTACTGCGCCCCCTCCCCTCTAGTCCGAATTGGACTAGGGAAAAGGGGGGCGGCCACCTTTCCTTCTCGTCCACTTCCTTCTCCCTTAGTCCCCTCTTGGTGGACTCCTACTAGGACTTGGAGTCCTAGTAGGACTCCACATCCTGGCCGCACCAAGCCTTGGCCGGCCTCCTCCTCCTCCATCCTTTATATACAGGGGCAGGGGGCACCCCATAGACACAAGTTGATCCACGTGATCGTTCCTTAGCCGTGTGCGGTGCCCCCTGCCACCATATTCCACCTCGATTATATTGTAGCGGTGCTTAGGCGAAGCCCTGCGACAGTAGAACATCAAGATCGTCACCACGCCGTCGTGCTGACGAAACTCTTCCTTGACGCTTTGCTGGATCGGAGCCCGGGGATCGTCATCGAGCTGTACGTGTGCTAAGAACTCGGAGGTGTCGGAGTAACGGTGCTTGGATCGGTCGGATCGGGAAGATGTACGACTACTTCCTCTACGTTGTGTCAACGCTTCCGCAGTCGGTCTGCGTGGGTACGTAGACAACACTCTCCCCTCTCGTTGCTATGCATCACCATGATCTTGCGTGTGCGTAGGAATTTTTTTGAAATTACTACGTTCCCCAACAGTGGCATCCGAGCCTAGGTTTTATGTGTTGATGTTATATGCACGAGTAGAACACAAGTGAGTTGTGGGCGATATAAGTCATACTACCTACCAGCATGTCATACTTTGGTTCGGCGGTATTGTTGGATGAAGCGGCCCGGACCGACATTACGCTTACGCTTACGCGAGACCGGTTCTCCCGACGTGCTTTGCACATAGGTGGCTTGCGGGTGACTGTTTCTCCAACTTTAGTTGAACCGAGTGTGGCTACGCCCGGTCCTTGTGAAGGTTAAAACGGAGTCTATTTGACAAACTATCGTTGTGGTTTTGATGCGTAGGTGAGATTGGTTCTTGCTTAAGCCCGTAGCAGCCACGTAAAACTTGCAACAACAAAGTAGAGGACGTCTAACTTGTTTTTGCAGGGCATGTTGTGATGTGATATGGTCAAAACGTGATGAGATATAAGTTGTTGTATGAGATGATCATGTTTTCTTGAAGTTATCGGCAACTGACAAAAGCCTTATGGTTGTCTCTTTATTGCATAAGATGCAAGCGCCAAATAATTGCTTTACTTTATCGCTATGCGATAGCAATAGTTGCAAGAGCAATAGTTGGCGAGACGACCATGTGACGACATATTGATATAGATCAAGATGATGGAGATCATGGTGTCATGCCGGTGACGATGGAAATCATGACGATGCTTTGGAGATGGAGATCAAAGGCACAAGATGATGATGGCCATATCATGTCACATATTTTGATTGCATGTGATGTTTATCTTTTATGCATCTTATCTTGCTTTGATTGACGGTAGCATTATAAGATGATTCCTCACTAAATTTCAAGATAAAAGTGTTCTCCTTGAGTATGCACCGTTGCCAAGTTCGTCGTGCCCAGACACCACGTGATGATCGGGTGTGATAAGCTCTACGTCCATCTACAACGGGTGCAAGCCAGTTTTGCACACGCAGAATACTCAGGTTAAACTTGACGAGCCTAGCATATGCAGATATGGCCTCGGAACACGGAGACCGAAAGGTCGAGCGTGAATCATATAGTAGATATGATCAACATAATGATGTTCACCATTGAAAACTACTCCATCTCACGTGATGATCGGTTATGGTTTAGTTGATTTGGATCACGTGATCACTGAGAGGATTAGAGGGATGTCTATCTAAGTGGGAGTTCTTAAGTAATATGATTAATTGAACTTTAATTTATCATGAACTTAGTCCTGGTAGTATTAGCATATCTATGTTGTAGATCAATAGCTCGCGTTGTTGCTTTCATATGTTTATTTTGATATGTTCCTAGAGAAAATTGTGTTGAAAGATGTTAGTAGCAATGATGCGGATTGGATCCGTGATCTGAGGTTTATCCTCATTGCTGCACAAAAGAATTATGTCCTTGATGCACCGCTAGGTGACAGACCTATTGCAGGAGCAGATGCAAACGTTATGAACGTTTGGCTAGCTCAATATGATGACTACTTGATAGTTTAGTGCACCATGCTTAACGGCTTAGAATCGGGACTTCGAAGACGTTTTGAACATCATGGAACATATGAGATGTTCCAAGAGTTGAAGTTAATATTTCAAGCAAATACCCGAGTTGAGAGATATGAAGTCTCCAACAAGTTCTATAGCCAAAAGATGGACGAGAATCGCTCAACTAGTGAGCATGTACTCAGATTGTCTGGGTACTACAATCTCTTGAATCAAGTGGGAGTTAATCTTCCAGATAAGATAGTGATTGACAGAATTCTCTAGTCACCATCACCAAGTTAGTAGAACTTCGTGATGAACTATAGTATGCAAGGGATGACGAAAACGACTCCCGAGCTTTTCATGATGATGAAATCGATGAAGGTAGAAATCAAGAAAGAGCATCAAGTGTTGATGGTAGATAAGACCACTAGTTTCAATAAAAGGGCAAAGGGAAGAAGGGGAACTTCAAGAAGAATGGCAAGCAAGTTGCTGCTCAAGTGAAGAAGCCCAAGTCTGGTCCTAAGCCTGAGACTAAGTGCTTCTACTGTAAAGGGACTGGTCACTGGAAGCGGAACTGCCCCAAGTATTTGGCGGATAAGAAGGATGGCAAAGTGAACAAAGGTATATTTGATATACAGATTATTAATGTGTATTTTACTAGTGTTCGTAGCAACCCCTCGGTATTTGATACTGGTTCAGTTGCTAAGAGTAGTAACTCGAAAACGGGAGTTGCAGAATGAACAGAAACTAGTTAAGGGTGAAGTGACGATGTGTGTTGGAAGTAGTTCCAAGATTGATATGATCATCGTCGCACACTCCCTATACTTTCGGGATTAGTGTTGAACCTAAATAAGTGTTATTTGGTGTTTGCGTTGAGCATGAATATGATTTGATCATGTTTATTGTAATACGGCTATTCATTTAAGTAAGAGAATAAATTGTTGTTCTGTTTACATGAATAAAGCCTTATATGGTTACACACCCAATGAAAATAGTTCGTTGGATCCCGATCGTAGTGATACACATAATCATAATATTGAAACCAAAAGATGCAAAGTTAATAATGATAGTGCAACTTATTTTTGGCACTGCCGTTTAGGTCATATTGGTGTAAAGCGCATGAAGAAACTCCATGCTGATGGGCTTTTGGAATCACTTGATTATGAATCAGTTGATGCTTGCGAACCATGCCTCATGGGCAAGATGACTAAGACTCCGTTCTTCGGAACAATGGAGCGAGCAACAAATTTGTTGGAAATCATACATACTGATGTATGTGGTCCGATGAATATTGAGGCTCGCGACAGGTATCATTATTTTCTATTCTTCACAGATAATTTGAGCAGATATGAGTATATCTACTTGATGAAACATAAGTCTGAAACATTTGAAAAGTTCAAAGAATTTCAGAGTGAAGTGGAAAATCATCGTGACAAGAAAATAAAGTTTCTACGATCTGATCGCAGAGACAAATATTTGAGTTACGAGTTTGGTCTTCAGTTAAAAACAATGTGAAATAGTTTCACTACTCACGCCACCTGGAACACCACAAGATAATGGTGTGTCCGAACGTCATAGCCGTACTTTATTGGATATAGTACAATCTATGATGTTTCTTACCGATTTACCAATATCATTTTGGGATTATGAATTAAAGACAGCTGCATTCACGTTAAAAAGGGCACCATCTAAGTCCGTTGAGACGACATAATCTGAACTGTGGTTTGGCAAGAAACCAAAGTTGTCATTTCTTAAAGTTTGGAGTTGCGATGCTTATGTGAAAAAGTTTCATCTCGATAAGCTCAAACTCAAATCGGAGAAATATGTCTTCATAGGATACCCAAAGGAGACAGTTGGGTACACCTTCTATCACAGATCCGAAGGCAAGACATTCGTTGCTAAGAATGGATCCTTTCTAGAGAAGGAGTTTCTCTCGAAAGAAGTGAGTGGGAGGAAAGTAGAAAACTTGATAAGGTAATTGTACCTTCTCCCTTATTGGAAAATAGTTCATCACAGAAATCTGTTCCTGTGACTACTACACCAATTAGTGAGGAAGCTAATGATGATGATCATGTAACTTCAGATCAAGTTACTACAGAATCTCGTAGGTAAACCAGAGTGAGATCCGCACCAGAGTGGTACGGTAATCCTGTTCTGGAGGTCATGTTACTTGACCATGACGAACCTACGAACTATGAGGAAGCGATGATGAGCCCAGATTCCGCGAAATGGTTTGAGGCCATGAAATCTGAGATATGATCCATGTATGAGAACAAAGTTTGGACTTTGGTTGACTTGCCCGATAATCGGCAAGCAATTGAGAATAAATGGATCTTCAAGAGGAAGACGGACGCTGATAGTAGTGTTACTATCTACAATGCTAGAATTGTCGCAAAAGGTTTTCGACAAGTTCAAGGTGTTGACTACGATGAGAGCTTCTCACTCGTATCTATGCTTGAGTCTGTCCGAATCATGTTAGTAATTGCCGCATTTTATGAAATCTGGCAAATGGATAAACAAAACTGCATTCCTTAATGGATTTATTAAAGAAGAGTTGTATATGATGCAACTAGAAGGTTTTGTCAATCCGAAAGGTGCTAACAAAATGTGCAAGCTCCAGCGATCCATTTATGGACTGGTGCAGGCATCTCGGAGTTGGAATATACGCTTTGATAAGTTGATCAAAGCATATAGTTTTATACAGACTTACAGTGAAGCCTGTATTTACAAGAAAGTGAGTGGGAGCACTACAACATTTCTGATAAGTATATGTGAATGACATGTTGTTGATCAGAAATAATGTAGAATTATTCTGTAAAGCATAAAGGAGTGTTTGAAAGGAGTTTTTCAAAGAAAGACTTCGGTGAAGCTGCTTACATATTGAGCTTCGATAGAGATATATCAAGATGCTTGATAAGTTTTTTCAATGAGTACATACCTTGACAAGATTTTGAAGTAGTTCAAAATGGAGCAGTCAAAGAAAGAGTTCTTGCCTATATTACAAGGTGTGAAGTTGAGTTAGACTCAAAGCCCGACCACGGCAGAAGATAGAAAGAGAATGAAAGTCATTCCCTATGCCTTGGCCATAGGTTCTATAAAGTATGCCATGCTGTGTACCAGATCTAGTGTATACCCTACACTGCTTGGCATGGGAGTACAATAGTGATCTAGGAGTAGATCACTGGACAGCGGTCAAAATTATCCTTAGTGGAATAAGGATATGTTTCTCGATTATGGAGGTGACAAAAAGGTTCGCCGTAAAGGGTTACGTCGATGCAAGTTTAACAGTGATCTGGATGACTCTAAGTCTCGATCTAGATACATATTGAAAGTGGGAGCAATTAGCTAGAGTAGCTCTGTGCAGAGCATTGTAGACATAGAAAATTGCAAAATACATAACGGATCTGAATGTGAAAGACCGTTGACTAAGATTCTCTCACAAGAAAAACATGATCACACCTTAGTACTCTTTGGGTGTTAATCACATAGCTATGTGAACTAGATTACCGAATCTAGTAAACCCTTTGGGTGTTGGTCACATGGCGATGTGAACTATGGGTGTTAATCACATGATGATGTGAACTATCGATGTTAATCACATGGTGATGTGATCTAGATTATTGACTCTAGTGCAAGTGGGAGACTGAAGGAAATATGCCCTAGAGGCAATAATAAAGTTATTATTTATTTCCTTATATCATGATAAATGTTTATTGTTCATGCTAGAATTGTATTAACCGGAAACATAATACATGTGTGAATACATAGACAAACAGAGTGTCACTAGTATGCCTCTTCTTGACTAGCTCGTTAATCAAAGATGGTTATGTTTCCTAACCATGGACAAAGAGTTGTTATTTGATTAACGGGATCACATCATTAGTTGAATGATCTGATTGACATGACCCATTCCATTAGCTTAGCACCCGATCATTTAGTATGTTGCTATTGCTTTCTTCATGACTTATACATGTTCCTATGACTATGAGATTATGCAACTCCCGTTTGCCGGAGGAACACTTTGTGTGCTACCAAACGTCACAACGTAACTGGGTGATTATAAAGGAGCTCTACAGGTGTCTCCAAAGGTACATGTTGGGTTGGCGTATTTCGAGATTAGGATTTGTCACTCCGAATGTCGGAGAGGTATCTCTGGGCCCTCTCGGTAATGCACATCACATAAGCCTTGCAAGCATTGCAACTAATGAGTTAGTTGCGGGATGATGTATTACAGAACGAGTAAAGAGACTTGTCGGTAACGAGATTGAACTAGGTATTGGATACCGACGATCGAATCCCGGGCAAGTAACATACCGATGACAAAGGGAACAACTTATGTTGTTATGCGGTCTGACCGATAAAGATCTTCGTAGAATATGTAGGAACCAATATGGGTATCCAGGTCCCGCTATTGGTTATTGACCGGAGACGTGTCTCGGTCATGTCTACATTGTTCTCGAACCGTAGGGTCCGCACGCTTAAGGTTTCGATGACAGTTATATTATGAGTTTATGAGTTTTGATGTACCGAAGGAGTTCGGAGTCCCGGATGAGATCGGGGACATGACGAGGAGTCTCGAAATGGTCGAGACGTAAAGATCGATATATTGGACGACTATATTCAGACATCGGAAAGGTTCCGAGTGATTCGGGTATTTTTCGGAGTACCGGGTAGTTACGGGAGAAGCAATGGGCCTTGATGGGCTTTAGTGGGAAGAGGAGAAAGGGCCTGCTGCGCCCCCCCTCCCCTCTAGTCCGAATTGGACTAGGGAAAAGGGGGCCGGCCACCTTTCCTTCTCGTCCACTTCCTTCTCCCTTCCTCCCCTCTTGGTGGACTCCTACTAGGACTTGGAGTTCTAGTAGGACTCCACATCCTGGCTGCACCAAGCCTTGGCCGGCCTCCTCCTCCTCCATCCTTTATATACAGGGGCAGGGGGCACCCCATAGACACAAGTTGATCCACGTGATTGTTCCTTAGCCGTGTGCGGTGCCCCCTGCCACCATATTCCACCTCGATTATATTGTAGCGGTGCTTAGGCGAAGCCCTGCGACAGTAGAACATCAAGATCGTCACCACGCCGTCGTGCTGACGAAACTCTTCCCCGACGCTTTGCTGGATCGGAGCCCGGGGATCGTCATCGAGCTGTACGTGTGCTAAGAACTCGGAGGTGCCGGAGTAACGGTGCTTGGATCGGTCGGATCGGGAAGACGTACGACTACTTCCTCTACGTTGTGTCAACGCTTCCGCAGTCGGTCTGTGTGGGTACGTAGACAACACTCTCCCCTCTCGTTGCTATGCATCACCATGATCTTGCGTGTGCGCAGGAAATTTTTTGAAATTACTACGTTCCCCAACATATGGTGCAGTAACCAACTAATATACTTGATATGGAAATTAGGGGGACTGACTTGAGGATCAAGCCTTGAGCTCCTTCACCTTGTCCTTGTTGTAGCGGCGATATCCTCTGCCCACATGACACGTTGTTTGACTTCTTATGTTTGTAGGAACATGTGTTGATGTTGGACATGATAGGGCTGAGCTGGTTGATACGTAAGACGATTGTCCGGTTGGACATGCTATTTGACCTACTGGTTGAGCAGGTAAGCTTATCTCCGACTGATGTTCTACCTCCTCTACTGGATGTGCTCCTTTGTTTGCCGTCCCTTCCGTCGAGATTCCTTGCTTTCAGTTTACCTCCTCCTTAGTACTCCCAAGTTTCTTCTGCTAGTGTGGGTTCTTCTCCCTCTACCCCCTCCGATGACTGATTGCTCTCCACTCGGTAGGATTTTTTAAACTTAGGTGAGTACGGGACTGCAGCTAAGCCCCCGAGTGGGAGGATTGCTCTCTACTCGGTAGGATTTTTTAAAATTAGGCGAGTACGGGACTGCAGCTAAGCCCCAGAGTGGGAGGATTGCTCTCCACTCGGTAGGATTTTTTAAACTTAGGCGAGTACGGGACTGCAGCTAAGCCTCCGAGTGGGAGGATTACTCTCCACTCGGTAGGATTTTTTAAACTTAGGCGAATCAGATTCGCAGCTAAGCTCCCGAGTGGGAGGAATGCTCTCCACTCGGTAGGATTTTTTAAACTTAGGCGAGTACGAGACTGCAGCTAAGCCTCCAAGTGGGAGGATTGCTCTCCACTCGGTAGGATTTTTTAAACTTAGACGAGTACGGGACTGCAACTAAGCCTCTGAGTGGGAGGATTGCTCTCCACTCGGTAGGATTTTTTAAACTTAGGCGAGTACGGGACTACTGCTAAGCCCCTGAGTGGGAGGATTGTTCTACACTCGGTAGGATTTTTTAAACTTAGGCGAATCGGATTCGCAGCTAAGCCCCTAAGTGAGAGGATTGCTCCCCACTCGGTAGGATTTTGTTTTTGAAACTTAGGCGAATCAGATTTGCAGCTAAGCCACCCACTGGGGGATTTTGGACACATGCATAAGTAATAACAATCATTTAGGAGACTGTAAAACCATGTCTTTGATAAACAAACTGAAAGGTACTTCTTATTTCATCTCGACAGTCTGAATGCTTAAGTGTTAAAATGGCGGAGAAGCTCCGCATTCCAAGCGCGCGGCTCGTCTTTCTTGTGTTCCACATCGTACAGTGATATGCACCATTGTGGAGCACTTTGGTGATGATGAAGGGGCCGTCCCAGGCGGGAGCAAGCTTGTGTGGACGTTGCTGGTCCACTCGGAGAACCAGGTCTCTCTCCTGAAATGCTCGACCTCTTACGTTCCTAGCATGGAATCGACGAAGGTCTTGCTGATAGATGGTCGACCTGATCAGGGCCATCTCTCTCTCTCTTCTTCTAAAGATCAACAACGTCTTGACGGGCTTGTTTTTCTTCTGCCTCTAAGAAGAGCTCCAGTCGCGGGGCATTATGGAGTAAATCATTTGGCAACACGTCCTCGGCTCCATAAACCAGGAAGAAGGGAGTCCAGCCAGTCGACCGATTTGGCGTTGTTCCCAGACCCCACAGTACTGATGGTAACTCATCTACCCAGGCACCAGCCACATGTTTGAGGTCTCGCATCAATCTGGGCTTCAACCCTTGTAAGATCAAACCATTTGCTCTTTCTGCTTGTCCATTCGACTGAGGGTGAGCGATTGAAGCGTAGTCGACCCTGGTGCCCTGGGAAGCGCAGAAAGCTCTGAACTCATCTGAATCAAAGTTCGAACCGTTGTCCGTGATGATGCTATGCGGGACTCCATATCTGAATGTTAACTCTCTGATGAAGCTGACGACAATTCTCGAATCGAGATTCTTGATGGGTTTGGCTTTAATCCATTTAGTGAACTTGTCGACTGCAACAAGCAGGTGAGTGAAACCACGTCTGCAGTCCTCAAGGGTACAACCATATCCAACCCCCAAACAACAAATGGCCAGATGAGTGGAATGGTCTTCAAGGCTGAAGCAGGCATGTGAGACATGTTGGAGTAGAACTGGCACCCCTCACACTTGTCGACTATTTCCTTTGCCATTTCATTTGCTCACGGCCAGTAAAAACCCGCTCGATATACTTTGGCCACGATTGTCCGACAGGACGCATGGTGACCACAGGTTCCCGAGTGGATATCATTAAGAATCATTCGACCCTCCTCTGGGGTAATGCATCGCTGGGCAACTCCAGTCACACTTTCCCTGTACAATTGACCACTTATCACAGTGGAGGATTTAGATTGACGGACAATCTGTCATGCTTCATCTTCGTCTTCTGGAAGTTCTTTCCTGAGAATATATGTGATATACGGCACTGTCCAGTCAGGAATGATGACCAAAACTTCCATGATTAGGTCGACCACGGCTGGGATTTCAACTTCAGTCGGATCAGTAGAACTCTTAGGTTGTGGGGGCTCTTCTGTGAAGGGATCCTCTTGAACTGATGGTGTGTGAAGATGCTCTAAAAACTCATTGTTCGGAATGGGCTCCCGCTTGGAACCTATTTTTGCCAGGTCATCCGCTGCATGGTTCTTCAGTCGGGGAATGCGGTGGAGCTCTACCCCTTCAAACTTATTTTCCAGCTTTCTTACTGCATTGCAATAACCAGTCATAGCTGGGCTTATGACGCCCCACTCCTTCATCACTTGATTGACCACCAAATCTGAGTCACCGTAGACCATTAGGCGACGGACGCCGAGTGAAATGGCCATTCGCAACCCATACAGAAGTGCTTCGTATTCAGCCTCATTGTTGGAGGAATCAAAGTGAATCTGAAGGACATAACTGAGTTTGTCACCTCGTGGGGATACCAGAACTACTCCAGCGCCAGAACCATTCAACATCTTGGACTCCAGCGCCAGAACCATTCAACATCTTGGATCCATCAAAAAACATAGTCCAATGTTCCGAGTGGACTTGGGTCGGTTGCTATTGTTTAATCCACTCGACGAGGAAATCTGCTATTGCCTAGGACTTGATTGCTTTCTTTGCCTCAAACTTGATATCCAATGGAAGGAGTTCAATCGCCCATTTTGCCACTCGACCAGTTGCGTATCTGTTGTTCAAAATTTCTAACAATGGAGCATCACTGATGACTGTGGTAGAGTGATCTGAGAAATAGTGTGCAACCTTCTTCGAAGTCAAGTAAATTCCATAGACAAGCTTCTGATAATGCGGATATCTGTGCTTGGATGGAGTTAAGACTTCAGAGATATAGTACACTGGGCATTGAACCTTATAGGCTTTACCTTCTTCCCGCTCGACCGTGAGTACTGTATTGACAAGTTTTCTAGTGGCTGCAATATAAAGCAGTGAAGACTCTTTGCTGATTGGAGCAGCGAGCACCGGCTGGGTGGAAAGTAGGGTTTTGAGCTCTGCGAACGCCGCGTCAGCTTCAGGAGTCCACTCGAACTTATCAGATTTCTTCATCAATAGGTAAACAGGCAATGCCCTTTCACCGAGACGAGAGATGAATCGACTCCAGGTGGCCAAACAACCAGTAAGCTTCTGAACGTCGTGTATGCGCACATGGCTTTTCATTCGGAGTATTGCACCAACTTTCTCTGGGTTAGTATCGATCCCACGTTCGGAAATGAGGAAACCGAGTAACTTTCCACCTGGAACTCCGAATGTACACTTTGACGGGTTAAGCTTGATATCATACCTTCTCAGGTTGGCAAAGGTTTCAGCGAGGTCAGTCAGCAGGTCGTAACCTTTACGTGACTTAACCACGATGTCATCCATGTACGCTTCCACATTCCAACTGATTTGAGTGAGCAGGCACTTATGTATCATGCGCATGAATGTGGCGCCAGCATTCTTGAGACCAAAGGGCATGGTAACATAGCAAAAGCACCCGAATGGGGTGATAAAAGCTGTTTTTATTTCATCGGGTCCATACAGTCGGATCTGATGGTACCTGGAGTACGCGTCCAGAAAGGACAATCGTTCACATCCCACAGTCGAGTCGACTATTTGGTCGATGCGGGGGAGAGGGAAGTGATCTATTGGGTAGGCCCGATTAATATGCTTGAAGTCAATACACATACGAAGTGAATCATCTTTCTTGGGAACCACGACGACATTGGCAAGCCACTCGGAGTGGTAAATCTCTCGGATGAACTTGACTGCCAGAAGCCGAGCCACTTCCTTGCTGATTGCCTTTCTTTTTGTTGGGCAACGCAGTAATTTCAAAAAAATTCCTACGCACACGCAAGATCATGGTGATGCATAGCAATGAGAGGGGAGAGTAACGTCTACGTACCCTCATAGACCGTAAGCAGAAGCGTTATGACAACGCGGTTGATGTAGTTGTACGTCTTAACGATCGACCAATCTAGCACCGAAGGTACGACACCTCCACGATCTGCACACGTTCGGCTCGGTGACGTCCCATGAACTCACGATCCAGCAGAGTGTCGAGGGAGAGCTTCGTCAGCACGACGACGTGATGATGGTGATGATGATGCTACTGGAACAGGGCTTCGCCTAAGCACTGCTACGATATGACCGAGGTGGATTATGGTGGAGGGGGGCAGCGCACATGGCTAAGAGATCAATGATCAACTTGTGTGTCTATGGGGTGCCTCCTGGCCACGTATGTAAAGGATGGAGGGAGGAGGAGGCCGACCCTCATAGGGCGCGCCCAAAGTGTGGAGTCCTACTAGGACTCCCTAGTCCTAGTAGGATTCCACCTCCCACATGGAATAGGAAAAAGGGAAGGGAGAAGGAGAAGGAAGGAAGGGGACGCCCCCTTTCCCTAGTCCAATTCGTACCCGTCCATGGGGAAGGGGCGCGACCACCCTTGAGGCCTTTCTCTCCTTTCCCGTATGGCCCATTAAGGCCCAATACGAATTCCCGTAACTCTCCGGTACTCCGAAAAATACTTGAATCACTCGGAACCTTTCTGATGTCCGAATATAGCCTTCCAATATATCAATCTTTACGTCTCGGCCATTTGGAGACTCCTCGTCATGTCCCCGATCTCATCCAGGACTCCGAACAAACTTCGGTCATCAAATCACATAACTCATAATACAAATCGTCACAGAACGTTAAGCGTGCGGACCCTACGGGTTCGAGAACTATGTAGACATGACCGAGACTCATCTCTGGTCAATAACCAATAGCGGAACCTGGATGCTCATATTGGCTCCTACATATTCTATGAAGATCTTTATCGGTCAAACCGCATAACAACATACGTTGTTCCCTTTGTCATCGGTATGTTACTTGCTCGAGATTCGATCGTCGGTATCATTATACCTAGTTCAATCTCGTTACCGGCAAGTCTCTTTACTCATTCCATAATGCATCATCCTGTAACTAACTCATTAGTCACATTGCTTGCAAGCTTATAGTGATGCGCATTACCGAGAGGGCCAAGAGATACCTCTCCGATACATGGAGTGACAAATCCTAATCTCGATCTATGCCAACTCAGCAAACACCATCGGAGACACCTGTAGAGCATCTTTATAATCACCCAGCTACGTTGTGACATTTGATAGCACACAAGGTGTTCCTCCGGTATTCGGGAGTTGCATGATCTCATAGTCATAGGAACATGTATAGTTATGGAGAAAGAAATAACAACAAACTAAACGATCATCGTGCTAAGCTAACGGATGGGTCAAGTCAATCACATCATTATATAATGATGTGATCTCGTTAATCAAATGAAAACTCATGTCTATGGTTAGGAAACATAACCATCATTGATTCAACGAGCTAGTCAAGTAGAGGCAAACTAGTGACACTTTGTTTGTCTATGTATTCACACATTCCGGTTAATACAATTCTAGCATGAATAATAAATATTTATCATGATATATGAAATATAAATAACAACTTTATTATTGCCTTTAGGGCATATTTCCTTCATTCTCCCACTTGCACTGGAGTCAATAATGTAGTTCACATCGTCATGTGATTTAACACCAATAGTTCACATCTTTATGTGATTAGTTCACATCTCCATGTGACTATCACCCAAAGGGTTTACTAGAGTCAATAATCTAGTTCACATCGCTATGTGATTAACACCCAAAGAGTGATCATGTTTTGCTTGTGAGAGAAATTTAGTCAACGGGTCTGCCACATTCAGAGCCGTATGTATTTTGCAAATTTTCTATGTCTACAATGCTTTGCACCAAGCTACTCTGGGTAATTGCTCCCACTTTCAATATGTATCTAGATCGAGACTTAGAGTCATCCAGATCGGTGTCAAAGCTTGCATCGACGTAACTCTTTACGATGAGCTCTTTGTCACCTCCATAACTGAGCAACATTTCCTTATTCCACTAAGGATATTTTTGGCTGCTGTCCAGTGATCCACTCCTGGATCACTATTGTACCCTCTTGCCAAACTTATGGTGAGGTACACAATAGGTCTGGTACACAGCATAGCATACTTTGTAGAACCTATGACTGAGGCATAGGGAATGACCTTTCATTCTCTTCCTATTTTCTGCCGTGGTCGGGTTTTGAGTCTTTACTCAACTTCACACCTTGCAACACAGGCAAGAACTCCTACTTTGACTTTTCCATTTTGAACTACTTCAAAATCTTGTCAAGGTATGTACTCATTGAAAATATATCAAGCGTCTTGATGTATCTTTATAGATCTTGATGCTCAATATGTAAGTAGCTTCATCGAGGTCTTTCTTTGAAAAAAATCTTTTCAAACACTCCTTTATGCTTTTCAGAAAATTCTACATTATTTCCAATCAACAATATGTGATTCACATGTTCTTATCAGAAATGCTGTAGTGCTCCCACTAACTTTCTTGTAAATACAGGCTTCACCGCAAGTCTGTATAAAACCATATGCTTTGATCAGTTTATCAAAGTATATATTCCAACTCTGAGATGCTTGCACCAGTCCATAATGGATCCCTGGAGCTTGCACACTTTGTTAGCACCTTTAGGATTGACAAAACCTTCTTGTTGCATCATATACAACTCTTCTGTAAGAAATCCATTAAGGAATGCAGTTTTGACATCCATTTGCTAGATTTCATAAAATGTGGCAATTGCTAACATGATTCGGACAGACTTAAGCATCGCTACAAGTGAGAAAATCTCATCGTAGTCAACATTTTGAACTTGTCGAAAACCTTTTGCGACAATTCAAGCTTTGTAGATAGTAACACTACTATCAATGTCCGTCTTCCTCTTGAAAATCCATTTATTCTTAATGGCTCACCGATCATCGGGCAAGTTAACCAAAGTCCACACTTTGTTCTTATACACGTATCCTATCTCAGATTTCATGGCCTCAAGCCATTTCATGGAATCTGGGCTCATCATCGCTTCCTCATAGTTCGTAGGTTTGTCATGGTCTAGTAACATGATTTCCAGAACAAGATTAACGTACCACTTTGGTGTGGAACGTATTCTGAATGACCTACGAGGTTCGGTAGTGACTTGATCTGAAGTTTCATGATCATTATCATTAACTTCCTCACTAATCGGTGTAGGCATCACTGGAACTGATTTTTGTAATGAACTACTTTCCAATTCGGGAGAAGGTACAATTACCTTATGAAGTTCTACTTTCCTCCTACTCACTTCTTTCGAGAGAAACTCCTTCTCTAGAAAGGATCCATTCTTAGCAACGAATATCTTGCCTTCGGATCTGTGATAGAAGGTGTACCCAACAGTTACTTTTGGGTATCCTATGAAGACGCACTTCTCCGATTTGGGTTTGAGCTTATCAGGATGAAACTTTTTCACATAAGCATCGCAATCCCAAACTTTAAGAAACGACAGCTTAGGTTTCTTGCTAAACCACAGTTCATACGGCGTCATCTCAATGGATTCATATGGTGCCCTTTTTAACGTGGATGTAGTTGTCTCTAATGCATAACCCCGAAAACGATAGTGGTAAATCGATAAGAGACATCATAGATTGCACTATATCCAATAAAGTACGGTTATGATGTTTAGACACACCATTATGCTGTGGTGTTCCAGGTGGCACGAATTTTGTGAAACTATTCCACATTGTTTTAATTGAAGACCAATCTTGTAACTCAAATATTCGTCTCCACGATCAGATCGTAGAAACTTTATTTTCTTGTCACGATGATTTTCCACTTCACTCTGAAATTCTTTGAACTTTTCAGATGTTTCATACTTATGTTTCATCAAGTAGATATACCCATATCTGCTCAAATCATCTGTGAAGGTCAGAAAATAACAATACCCGCCGCGAGCCTCAACACTCATCGGACCGCATACATCAGTATGTATTATTTCCAATAAGTCAGTTGCTCGCTCCATTGTTCTGGAGAACGGAGTCTTAGTCATCTTTCCCATGAGGCATGGTTCGCAAGAATCAAGTGATTCATAATCAAGT
Source organism: Triticum urartu (assembly GCF_056163025.1). Lineage (NCBI taxonomy): Eukaryota > Viridiplantae > Streptophyta > Magnoliopsida > Poales > Poaceae > Triticum > Triticum urartu. The sequence goes on along the minus strand of NC_141878.1, from coordinate 56,097,660 downwards.
GATTCCAAAAGCCCATCAGCATGGAATTTCTTCATGCGCTTTACACCAATATGACCTAAAAGGCAGTGCCAAAAATAAGTTGCACTATCATTATTAACTTTGCATTTTTTGGCTTCAATATTATGAATATGTGTATCAGTACGATCGAGATTCAATAAACCATTTATATTGAGTGTATGACCATAGAAAGTTTTATTCATGTAAATAGAACAACAATTATTCTTTGACATAAATGAATAACCATATTGCAATAAACATGATCCAATCATATTCATGGTCAACACAAACACCAAATAACATTTATTTTAAGTTCAACACTAATCCGGAAGGTAAAGGGAGTGTGTAATGGTGATCTTATCAACCTTGGAATCACTTCCAACACACATCATCACCTCGCCCTTAACTAGTCTCTGTTTATTTTGCAACTCTCATTTCGAGTTACTACTCTTAGCAACTGAACTAGTATCAAATACCGAGGGGTTGCTATAAACACTAGTAAAGTACACATCAATAACATGTATATCCAATATAACTTTGTTCACTATGCCCTTCTTATCCGCCAAGTATCTAGAGCAGTTCCACTTCCAGTGACCATTTCCTTTGTAGTAGAAGCACTCAGTTTCTGGCTTGGGTCTAGCTTTGGGCTTCTTCACGGGAGAGACAACTTGTTTGTCATTCTTCTTGAAGTTCCATTTCTGTCCCTTTGCCCTTTTCTTGAAACTAGTGGTCTTGTCAACCATCAACACTTGATGCTTTTCTTGATTTCTACCTTCGCCGATTTCAGCATCGCGAAGAGCTTGGGAATCGTTTCCGTTATCCCTTGCATATAATAGTTCATCACGAAGTTCTAGTAACTTGGTGATAGTGACTAGAGAACTCTGTCAATCACTATCTCATCGAGAAGATTAACTCCCACTTGATTCAAGCAATTGTAGTACTCAGACAATCTGAGCACATGCTCACTCGTTGAGCTATTCTCCTCAATCTTGTAGGCAAAGTACTGTCAGAGGTCTCATACCTCTTGACACAGGCATGAGTATGAGACAATTTCAACTCTTGGAACATCTTATATGCTCCGTGGCGTTCAAAACATTTTTGAAGTCCCGGTTCTAAGTCGTAAAGCATGGCGCACTAAACTATCAAGTAGTCATCATACCGAGCTTGCCAAACGTTCATAACGTCTGCATCTTCTCGTACAATAGGTCCGTCACCTAGCGGCGCATCAAGGACATAATTCTTCTATGCAACAATGAGGATAATCCTCAGATCACAGAGCTAGTCCGCATCATTGCTACTAACATCTTTCAACATAGTTTTCTCTAGGAACATATCATAAATAAAATGGGGAAGCTATACGCGAGCAATTGATCTACAACATAGATATGCAAAATACTATCAGGACTAAGTTCATGATAAATTTAAGTTCAATTAATCATATTACTTAAGAACTCCCACTTAGATAGACCTCCCTCTAATCATCTAAGTGATCACATGATCCATATCAACTAAGCCATGTCCGATCATCACGTGAGATGGAGTAGTCTTCAATGGTGAACATCTCTATGTTGATAATATCTACTATATGATTCACGTTCGACCTTTCAGTCTCTAGTGTTCTGAGGCCATATCTGCATATGCTAGGCTCGTCAAGTTTAACCCGAGTATTCTGCATGTGCAAAAATGGCTTGCACCCATTGTATGTGAATGTAGAGCTTATCACACCCGATCATCACGTATTGTCTCGGCACGACGAACTATAGCAATGGTGCATACTCAGGGAGAACACTTATACCTTGAAATTTAGTGAGAGATCATCTTATAATGCGACCGTCGAACCAAGCAAAATAAGATGCATAAAGGATAAACATCACATCCAATCAAAATATGTGACATGATATGGCCATGATCATCTTGCACCTTTGATCTCCATCTCCAAAGTACAATCATGATCTCTATCGCCACCAGCAAGACACCATGATCTCCATCATCTTGATCTCTATCAACGTGTCATCACATGGTCGTCTTGCCAACTATTGCTCTTGCAACTATTGCTATCGCATAGCGATAAAGTAAAGAAATTATTTGGCGCTTACATTTTATGCAATAAAGAGACAACCATAAGGCTTCTACCAGTTGCCGATAACTTCAACAAACCATGATCATCTCATACAACAACTTATATCTCATCATGTCTTGACCATATCACATCACAACAAGCCCTGCAAAAATAAGTTAGACATCCTCTACTTTGTTGTTGCAAGTTTTACGTGGCTGCTATGGGCTGAGCAAGAACCGTTCTTACCTACGCATCAAAAACCACAACGCGGTATAGTGATTGTTTTTTGATCTTCAGAAAGAACCCTGTTCATTGAATCCGATTCAGCTAAAGTTGGAGAAACTGACACCCACCAGCCACCTGTGTGCGAAGCACGCCGGTAGAACCAGTCTCGCATAAGCGTACGCGTAATGTCGGTCTGGCCGCTTGATTCAACAATACCGCCGAATCAAGAATCAACTAGTGACGGCAAGCAATATGTACATACCCATGCCCACAACTCCTTTATGTTCTACTCGTCCATATAACATCTACGCATAGACCTGGCTCGGATGCCACTGTTGAGGAACGCAGTAATTTCAAAAAATTTCCTACGCACACGCAAGATCATGGTGATGCATAGCAACGAGAGGGGAGAGTATCGTTACGTACCCTCGTAGACCGTAAGAGGAAGCGTTATGACAACGCGGTTGATGTAGTAGTACGTCATCACGATCGACCGATCTAGCACCGAAGGTACGACACCTCCACGATCTGCACACGTTCGGCTCGGTGACGTCCCATGAACTCACGATCCAGCAGAGTGTCGAGGGAGAGCTTCGTCAGCACGACGGCGTGATAACGGTGATGATGATGCTACCGGAACAGGGCTTCGCCTAAGCACCGTTACGATATGACCGAGGTGGATGATGGTGGAGGGGGGCACCGCACACGGCTAAGAGATCAATGATCAACTTGTGTGTCTATGGGATGCCCCCTGCCCATGTATATAAAGGATGGAGGGAGGAGGAGGACGACCCTCATAGGGCGCGCCCAAAGTGTGGAGTCCTACTAGGACTCCCTAGTCCTAGTAGGATTCCACCTCCCACATGGAATAGGAAAAAGGGAAGGGAGAAGGAGAAGGAAGGGGACGCCCCCTTTACCTAGTCCAATTCAGACCAGTCCATGGGGAAGGGGCGCGACCACCCTTGAGGCCTTTCTCTCCTTTCCCGTATGGCCCATTAAGGCCCAATACGAATTCCCGTAACTCTCCGGTACTCCGAAAAATACCCGAATCAATCGGAACCTTTCTGATGTCCGAATATAGCCTTCCAATATATCAATCTTTAGGTCTCGACCATTTGGAGACTCCTCGTCATGTCCCTGATCTCATCCAGGTCTCCAAACAAACTTCGGTCATCAAATCACATAACTCAAAATACAAATCGTCACAGAAAGTTAAGCGTGAGGACCCTATGGGTTCGAGAACTATGTAGACATGACCGAGACTCATCTCCAGTCACTAAGCAATAGCGGAACCTAGATGCTCATATTGGCTCCTACATATTCTACGGAGATCTTTATCGGTCAAACCGCACAACAACATACGTTGTTCCCTTTGTCATCGGTATGTTACTTGCCCGAGATTCGATCGTCGGTATCATCATACCTAGTTTAATATCGTTACCGGCAAGTCTCTTTACTCGTTCTATAATGCATCATCCCGTAACTAACTCATTAGTCACATTGCTTGCAAGCTTAGTGATGTGCATTACCGAGAGGGCCCAGAGATACCTCTCCGATAGACGGAGTGACAAATCCTAATCTCGATCTATGCCAACTCAACAAACACCATCGGAGACACCTGTAGAGCATATTTATAATCACCCAGTTACGTTGTGATGTTTGATAGCACACAAGGTGTTCCTCTGGTATTCGGGAGTTGCATGATCTCATAGTCATAGGAACATGTATATTTATGGACAAAGCAATAGCAACAAACTAAACGATCATCGTGCTAAGCTAACGGATGGGTCAAGTCAATCACATCATTCTCTAATGATGTGATCCCATTAATCAAATGACAACTCATGTCCATGGTTAGGAAACATAACCATCATTGATTCAACGAGCTAGTCAAGTAGAGGCAAACTAGTGACACTTTGTTTGTCTATGTATTCACACATGTACTAAGTTTCCGGTTAATACAATTCTATAATGAATAATAAACATTTATCATGATATGAGGAAATATAAATAACAACTTTATTATTGCCTTTAGGGCATATTTCCTTCACTTTTCTCCACGGCGGACCATCGGAGATGCTATTTGACATGTTTTGCTTTTGGGTCGACTCGCAAACGGTGCTCAGCCAGTCCCCTGGGTACACCTGGCATGTCAGAAGGTTTCCATGTAGGGCTGGAATTCGAGCCGAGTCGAGCCAGCTCGGCTCGACTCGCAAGAGCTCGTTTCGTTAACAAGCTAGCTCGACTCGACTCGTTATTATTAACGAGCTCAAATCCACGATTGGCTCGACTCATATAACTCGCGAGCTGGCTCATTTAGCTTGTTAAGCTCGTTAAAGATATGAACATAAAACCCTCAAACATTATAAAAATTATTATGTATATATGAAACATATATATCACTAAACAATAGTAATTTCCTTATAACGCATGAGTCTCCTAGGCGGTTGGGCCTTCAACGGCTAGGTCTTGTGTTGTGCGCCTGGGACATAGGGTGCTGAGTGGCTGATCTTTTTTTATATTGGGAGTGGCTGATCTTTTGTACCGAGCCTAACGAGTTACACGAGTACTCGTGAGATTGGCTCGTTTAACTTGGTCTATAAACAATCTTAAACTAAAGCTCGGCTCGACTCGTTATTCTTCGAGTTCGAGTCGATTCGAGCCGAGTCACGAGCTACTCGTTTAGCTCACGAGCTTCGAGCTTTTTTTCCAACCCTATTTCCATGCAAAGATGTCCTAGTTCTCACGGAGGAACTGGATGAGCGCTTCTTCCTATTTGCTGTCAAGTGTTGTTGAAATATGAGTCAGAGCAGCATTGGGATCAGTCGGGTGGATATGAACTGACTTTGTTTCACCAGATGACTTAAATGCAGATTCTGAAGCAGGCTTCTTAGCTCTCAACAAATCACTCGGATCCGCAGTCTTCTTGTATTCTTCCATTTCTATTGCTGCCATCTGTTCATCGGCAATCTTCGAGCCCTTTTGGAAGCACTCTTTTGCTCGCTGCCGATTACCAGTGACTGTAATCATGCCCCTAGGACCAGGCATCTTGAGTTTGAGGTACACGTAACATGGTCGAGCCATGAAACGAGCATACGTAGTTCTGCGAAGGATAGCATGATAGGCACTATGAAAATCCACAACTTCAAATGTCAACTTTTCCTTACGGTAATTCTTTGAATCACCGAAAACCACGTTAAGAGTGATCTGGCCGAGTGAGTCAGCTTTCTTTCCAGGTATAACTCCGTCGAACCGCATGTTGCTCTCGCCAAGCTTGGACATCGGAATGCCCATCTCTCGGAGGGTCTCAGCATACAAAATGTTCAAACCACAACCGCCATCCATCAAGACTTTGGTCAATCGGGTGCCCCCAATGAATGGGTCGACCACGAACGCTTGCCTCCCGGGGTTGGCTACATGCGGCGGGTGGTCTGACTGGTCGAATGTGATGGGATTCTTTGACCACTTAAGATATGTGGTCGTTGTCGGAGCAACCATGTTTAACTCTCTGTTGATCACTTTCAGTCGACTTTTACTTTCAATGTCAGCAAAAATCACCAAAGTGGCATTGACATTGGGAAATCCTTCCTCATCCTCTTCCTTGTCCTCATCCTTGTCATATTCCTTCTCCTTCTCACTGGGTTGCTTTTCTCGAAACTGCTGTATAAGGACTCGACACTGTCGAGTGGTATGTTTGGGATAAATCAGATTACCCTCTTCATCTTTCTTGATGTGAATGTGACATGGCAGATCTAACACGTCGTTCCCTGCTGAATCCTTCACTTTCTTGGGGGTCCAGGGCCCTTTAGGCTTTCCTTTAGATTTTCCTTGGGTTGCGACTGCAACCTCTCTAGGACCCGCAGGTTCTGCTTTGCGCTTATGCTTCCGATTGGAATTACCTCTTCCAGTGTCCTGGCCGACTGGTTTGCTCTTGCCGCGGTGGAGTCGGTCTTCTTCTTTGCCGTTTGCGTACCGAGTGGCTATCTCCATCATTCGGGTCAGGGACATGTCTCCTGTCCGACCAAATTTCAGGTTGAGCTCCCAATACTGAACGCCCTCCTTGAAGGCGCAAACTGCTTGATGCTGAGACACATTCTCCACAGTGTGATGCAAAGTGGTCCACCTCTGGATGTAATCCCTCAAAGTTTCATTCGGTTTTTGCATGCAATATTGCAATTCTGTCAATCCTGCTGGTCGTTTGCACGTGCCCTCAAACGTTTTGACGAACACTCGGGCCAACTCCTCCTAGCTGAATATACTGCCCGGAGCCAACTGATTCAACCAAGCTCTAGCTGACCCTTCAAGCATCAGGGGAAGGTGCTTCATGGCCACTTCATCGTTTCCTCCACCGATCTGCACAGCCACTCGATAGTCCTCAAGCCAGGTGTCAGGCTTTGATTCACCAGTGAACTTACTGACCCCAGTCGCCAACCTAAAGTTGGGAGGGATCTCTACAGCCCTGATGGCTCTACTAAAACACTCGGGACCAGAAACATGCACTCTGCTTCCAGTCGGGTGATCTCTGTCTTGCCCTTCTCTGTGTGCTCGATTCCTGTCCACTAAACCTTGCACCAAAATTGACCTTGCATCAAACCCTGGTTCTCTTGGGTCGACTGGCCTCCTCCGCTCTTTGCTGTATGGGCGCCTATCATCATAATGCTGAGGCACATATGATTCGCCCCTCGGAGGGGGCGTAGGCACTCGACGACGGTCATCACGGTCTAGCCGATGATCGTGCTGCTCGTGGTTCCGACCCAAGTACTACCATTGGCGATGTCCTCGCCCCTCACGCCGTGGAGGCGATCTTGGGCTGTGAGCCGACTGAACTGTGTCAGCTACTACAGATCTGCTATGAATTCTGTTACGCGATTGAGACACTGTAGTGTTTTGCTCTCCTGCTGCTCGGAGCAGCGCTCTGATCTGCATCAAACCTCTACCAGCCTCTGACTGGGACGGCTGAATGGATTCTGCTATGCGGGCTGCGCCTGTAAGGTTTTGAATCGGAGTGTGGTATACCTGCGGTTCAGGCGGGACCAACTGCCGCTGCCGTCGAATGGATTCGGGGATCTGCCGTCGAGCGCGATCGTCGAGTACGCGCTGAAGGTTCTCCAGTCGAGTGCGCTCAACCAGAGTGGCCAAACGCGCCGCCTCCACGGCCCGAGCTTCAGAGGTTTCTCCAACAACATGTGTGTGGAGCGCCTCCATATTGCTGCGGTGAAGTTCTTCCCTCTGCTGAGAAGAGAGGGTTTCAGGGTGGTACTCTTCATGAACGCGCGACGGATTGCCGCCACTGTCGTTGCCACCATTGCGACGCATGCCAGGCGGGCTGCGTGGCGTGTCGACCATCAGGACCTCTGCTGCGGTGTCGTTGCTGTCGCACTCGGATAAGGTCTCGACGGAGCCAGCCGACAGATCGAACAGGCCATAGAGAGATTTGCCGGGCTCGATTGCCGCGACTTGAGGGGTGGTCGACTGACGTGCCACCGCATGCTTCACCCACCGCTGAAGTCGTGACCGCGGGAGCCGACCGATACTGGGTCGACGGCTGCCACAGAAGGACGCCGTGAACGCACGCATGAAAGTGCGTCGCCCCGCGGACGGGGAGTGCCTCGACGTCGAGGGAAGCTTCCTGAAGCCAAGCGGAGTCATCGGCGATGAAAACAAGCGCACCGAGAAGGATCTCGCGACCCTTAGCCAAACCTCCGCCGGGAACCATGATGAAAGGACTTGGAGAAATCGCAACTTCACCGAAAAGTCGCTAAGACACCTTCCCCACGGTGGGCGCCAACTGTCGTGGTACTAAGTCTGACAATAGAATGGGGGTAGGTATGAGGAGGCAATATCCTAGCTACGGTGAAGTTGTGCACGCAAGATTTATGAGTTCAGGCCCTTCTCAGAGGAAGTAATAGCCCTACGTCTCGGTGCCCGGGGGCTCGGTCGATTGGATTATGCGTGAAGTTACAGGGGGTGCGAACCCTTGCCTCATTGGAGGGGGGTGGCTTATATAGAGTGCGCCAGGACCCAAGCCAGCCCACATTATAAGGAGTTCAATGTACATTAAGGTGATACGTTACTGGTAACGCCCCTAATAAAGACATATAAATGATCATTAACGCTACAGGGTGAACGCCTGACCGTTGGCATCCTGAGTGGCTTTAGATCTTCTTACTCCGAGTGGTTTCTGATGTGGTCGAATGATTATATCCTGGTCCAATGGAATTGAGTTATCCGAGTGGAACTCATGGTCGAGTGTGTTGCATCTTGAGGTGATTCCAGTCGGTAGAGTTTGCTATCCTTTGAAAGACTATAGGGTAGTGTCCTTGGGAAGGGTACTTAGATCAGGTCTATTGCCCTACCCTAGGTACATGTAACACCCCGATGTAACTTGCCATATTTGTAACGCCAACTCTTGCCTTTTTCGGCTTTAAGTTATGAGTTTCCCTTCGTGGTTGGGTTTTGTCTTTGTTTTGCATTTTGTTTATGTCATGCATTTCATATTATGTCATCATGTGCATGTCATTTGCATACGTGTTCATCTCATGCATCTGAGCATTTTCCCCGTTGTCCGTTTCGCAATCCGACACTCCTACGTGCACCGGCGCCCCCTTTTGTCTTTTTTCGTGAGCGGGTGTTCAACATTCTCGGAATGGACCGAGATTTGTCAAGTGGCCTTGGTACACCACCGGTAGACCGCCTGTCAAATTTCGTGCCATTTGGAGTCCGTTTGATACTCCAACGGTTAACCGGGAAGGCCTCATGTGTGTTGCAGCCCAACACCCCTCCAAAACGTCCCAATAACCCATCCAAACCTCTTCCATGTCCTCCACCGTCGGATCACGATCGCGTGGGCGAAAACTACACCTCATTTGGACACTCCTACCTCCTCCTAGCTATAAATATGTCCACCCCTCCTCAAAATTCGGGTCCCGAAACCCTAGCTCCACCGCGCACCTGCCGCCGCCGCCCGGCCGGGTCAACGCCCGCGCCGCCTGAGCCCTTCTCCACGCCGCCGCCTTCGCCCGGCGCACCTCGCCGCGACCCCACGCCGGTCGCCGCCGCCTCCCGTCCGGCTCGCCCGACCGCGCGCCTCCGCCGCCTCCATCGCCCGTACGCCACTGGCCGCGCCCGCCCGCGCCCCGCCTCCGTCCGCCCGCGCCTCCACGAGCTCCGGCTGCCTCCCCGCACCTTCTCCGGCGACCTCCGGCCACCGCGGGACGAACCCCGGCGATCCTCGACTTCCGTGCCCATGAACCCTAGATCTGTTTCTAGGAGGTGAAAATTCCACCAAGTCCGTTTCCCCCTCATGTTTTGATGCCCTGTTCTACATGCCATAACTCCATGACCATAGCTCCGTTTCATGTGCATGATATATCAAAATGTTCATTGGGAGACGCTCTTCATTTCATTCCATTGTGACATTCTTGTTTGAGTCCATTTTGATGCCCAAATCATTGATGCAAGAGTGCTATAAATTGTTAGGTGCTGTTACTTATCAGAGTATGAGGAATTGTCATTTTTATCACATTTGTTGTGTGCTTCATATGGGCATGAGCTCTACATGTGTTTTGAACTATGCCATGCCATCTTTACAGGGGTGCTTGCCATGTATTTTTGTGATCTTTGTGGTGACTAGCACAAGCATGCAAAGTAGCCTTCGTGATATTGCTGATTTCAGGGACTTAGGATTTTGCTAAGTCCTTGGTCTGCTATTATTTTTATGCCATGTAAACATGATGCTACAGTGAGATCCATGCTTGTTTTGAGTATCTTCAGTAAGGGAGTTTTGGACATATGGTTATGCTCTATCCATCCATGTCCCTGTTTGCAATTATGGAGTGCCCTAACATGTATTAATCTTGCTCTACTTTTTCTATAAAATGTTCCTGGCAGATTGGTTACATGTTAATCAATTTTGCCATGGTTGTTGTTAGTGATCCATCCATGCTATGAACTTGCTCTTGCCATGGTTAGCTTCATAAATATGTCTTCTTGCTGCCAGTATGCTTATCTTGTCATGAAAGGCTTTGTGATGAGTGTTTTGAGCTTACAAAGATGCCTTCATAGTTCTGTTTATGCCATGCTCTGTTTTCTGCTAAGTCTGAAACTGTTAATGGAACTTGCTATGTATACATGGGTGCGAACATATCTTCTGTGCCTTTTTGGCTCATGATCAGTAAGGTACTTTTGTTCTATGCATTTAGTAGTTTCATGCCATGCCTTTGTTTGCTATGATATGTTCCTGTAGCATGTTGTTCGCTTGCTCTAAACATTGCTTCCTGATGTTATTTCTGGCATGTTAGTATTTTCACCAAGTGTGTGAAGCTGATATCTTTTCCACTTTTGCCATGCTTGTTTGAACCTGCTCTTGTGTGATTTAGCCGTAGCTCAGTGTTCATGTTTTGTCAAGCATCTTGAGTAGATCACTGCCATGTGCTTTGTTATTATGCTGGAGTGCGGTAGCTTAGTTTCTTGTTGCATTCTAGATGGCATCGTGCTGTTAACCGCAGAATTGTGCCATTCTTGTTTTGCTTGCCATTTGCAAACCGTGCATCCGATTCCGGTGATCTTTATATCGGTTTCGATCGAAATCATATCATCTTTCCAGCGGCACACTTGGTTTTCCAAGTTGATGCTTTGTTCATACTTTTCCTTCCGGAGCACGCATATGCATTGCATATCATGTCTTGCATATCATGCCATGTTTTGCATCATGTTGCTTGTGCATTGCACCGTGATTGATTGTTGGTCCTTTGCTTGTGTTCTCTCTTTGGGTAGAGCCGGGAGACGAGTACGTGATTGAGGAACCTATTGAGTACGCTAACAAGGATCAAGCTTTCGTCAACTCTGAGAATTTTGCAGGCAAGATGACCATACCCTCGAAATCACTTCTATCTTTGCTTTGCTAGTTGTTCGCTCTATTGCCATGCCGCGCTACCTACCACTTGCTATATCATGCCTCCCATATTGCCATGTTAAGCCTCTAACCCACCTTTCCTAGCAAACCATTGTTTGGCTATGTTACCGCTTTTGCTTAGCCCCTCTTATAGCGTTGCTAGTTGCATGAGAAGATGGAGTTTGTTCCATGTTGGAACATGGATATTGTTGGGATATCATTATTATCTCTTATTTACTTTAATGCATCTATATACTTGGTAAAGGGGGGAAGGCTCGGCCTTATGCCTGGTGTTTTGTTCCACTCTTGCCGCCCTAGTTTCCGTCATACCGGTGTTATGTTCCTTGATTTTGCGTTCGTTACGCGGTTGGGTGTTATGGGAACCCCTTGACAGTTCGCTTTGAATAAAAATCCTCCAGCAAGGCCCAACCTTGGTTTTACCATTTTCCTACCTACCACCATATACCTTCCCTTGGGTTCTGCAGACTCAAGGGTCATCTTTATTTTAAACCCCCCGGGCCAGTGCTCCTCTGAGTGTTGGTCCGAACCGAGCCGCCTGCGGGGCCACCTCAAGGAAACTCGAGGGTTGGTTTTACTCGTAGCCTGTCTCATCCGGTGTTGCCCTGAGAATGAGATACATGCGACTCCTATCGGGATTTGTCGGCACATCGGGTGGCTTTGCTGGTCTTGTTTTACCATTGTCGAAATGTCTTGTAACCGGGATTCCGAGACTGATCGGGTCTTCCCGGGAGAAGGAATATCCTTTGTTGACCGTGAGAGCTTGTGATGGGCTAAGTTGGGACACCCCTGCATGGTTTTGTACTTTCGGAAGCCGTGCCCGCGGTTATGGGAAGATGGGAATTTGTTAATATCCGGTTGTAGAGAACTTGACACTTAACTTAATTAAAATGAATCAACTGCGTGTGTAACCGTGATGGTCTCTTTTCGGCGGAGTCCAGGAAGAGAACACGGTCTTGTGTTATGCTTGAACGTAAGTAGCTTCAAGATCACTTCTTGATCAATATTTAGCTTCTCGGCCGTGCTTTACTTCTCTTCTCGCTCTCTTTTGCATAAGTTAGCCATCATATATGCTAGTGCTTGCTGCAGCTCCACCTCACTACCCTTTCCTACCCTTAAGCTTAAATAGTATTGATCTCGCGAGTGTGAGATTGTTGAGTCCCCGTGACTCACACATACTTCCAAACAGATGCAGGTGCCGATGATGCCAGTGCAGGGGACGCTACCGAACTCAAGTGGGAGTTCGCTGAGGATTTGGGCCGTTACTATGTTTCTTTTCCGGATGATCAGTAGAGGAGCCCAATTGGGGCGATCGGGGATCTAGCAATTGGGGTTGTACTTCTTTATTTTGGTTCTGTAGTCGGACCTTGATTGTATTCTGGATGATGTATGATATATTTATGTATTGTGTGAAGTGGCGATTGTAAGCCAACTCTTTATCCCTTTCTTATTCAGTACATGGGATGTGTAAAGATTACCCCTCTCGCGACATGCCTACCATGCAGCTATGCCTCTAAGTCATGCCCCGACACGTGGGAGATATAGCCGCATTGTGGGTGTTACAAGTTGGTAATCAGAGCCTTCCCCGACTTAGGAGCCCCCTGCTTGATCGAATCACTGACGTTGTTGTGTCTAGAACAAAATGTTTTGAGTCTTAGGATTATATATATTGGAGAGTAGGATTCTTTTTACTTCCCAGTCCCTTCGTCGCCCTGGTGAGGCCTCCTGACATTGAGTTTTGACTCTTCTCTTCTCAAATTTCACGAATTTTTTTTAGGATCACGGGGGTATCTTGGAATCATTTCGATGGTTTTGTGACGAGAACATTGTTCTTGGTGCCTCCTGACATTTAGGGGTTGTGGCAGTGTCCCGGGGAGTTGAGCTCCGAGGTGTTGTCGTCACAATTTTATTGTTGCAGTTCTGGAATACCTGAGTTCACCGACATCGAAAATCTCTTTTATGTAGTTTTTGGTGAGATAACCTCGACGCCACCTAGTACTGGGGCGGGAGTTCGGGAGTATTGCCATAACTCGTATAACTGATGCTTTTCGAAGGTTGAGGTAAATGATTTCCGAAGGTTTCTTGGTTATGTGTTGAAGGATGGATACATCTAGATGTAGGATTTGCTAGTTTTGGGTGAGATATTATGCTTCCCCTGTATCCCCAACACCTGATTGCATAACCAGAAAGTTTCAGGAGTTTTATAGGTGGGAATTCAAGTACCTCTAGTATTTCTTCCTGCAGATATTTGGTTTGTGATTGGGTAATCCTTACCAATTATTTGTTCATATCCGTACCTTGTTGATTTATTCATCTACCTTAATCTAAGTGGCTTCTCAACCTTAATGGAAGTGTGATGGTTTACTTTGGAATTCATTCGTTCATTCTTGTTCGAATGTTAAGGCTATATGTTGCAATTTTGATCTATTGATTCAGCTTGAATATATGTCTTTCAAGATGCTAACGGATGTCAACCTCTTTAGGATGGCTCCTCCAACGCGTTAGAATATGGACCGCAATGATGGGGAACAGTCGAACCCTCCGCCACCACCTCCACCTCCGGAGGCATGGCAAGCTATCATGGCAGCCACCAACGCCAACACTCAGATGCTTTTGCAACTCTTGCAAGAGCGCAACCAAGGGCAAGGCAACCAAGGAAATCAAGGCCAAGGCAACAATCAGCCTCAGTTTGCTACCCTCAATTAGTTCCTCGCAAACCAGCCGAAGTCCTTCAGCAACTATGTCGAGGCCACAGAGGCCTGGCTCATGGATATCTGCAAACATTTTGAGTGTAGCAATGTTAGGCCTGAGGACTTTGTCAAGTTTTCTTCATTTGAACTCAAGGATCAAGTTGCTGAGTGGTATCAACAATACAGAGATTCCAGAGGAGGTCGTGTGATTACCTGGGATGATTTCCGCCGGGACTTCCAAGCTCACCACATTCCACAAAGTGTTGCCGAGAGCAAGCGTGAGGAGTTCCGCAATCTCAAGCAAGGCAACATGTCTGTGTATCAATACAATATCTAGTTTTAGAAACTCGCTCGCTTCGCTAAACAAGATGTCCCTGATGAAAAGAGCATGATTTATCAATTCACAGGTGTAGAGAAGATCTTCAATTAGCTCTCATGCTTCTTGAGCTGACTAAGTATGATGAATTCTACAACATGGCACTAAAACAAGAGGCCGCTCAGATTAAGTGTGATGCTTCTAAGAAGAGAGTCAGGGATGCAGCTCAATCTTCTTCTTCAACTCAAGTGGCAGCTAAGCAACAGAAGTTCTGGTTGCCTCCTCCTCCTCCGTTTCGTCAGCCTTATCAGTAGAAGAGTAAAGGTGGCAGTGGATCTTCCCACCCACCCAACCCAGGCTATCAGAACAAAGCTCAGTCTCATACTCCAAGGTCAAGTGCTCCTTATCACCGTCCGCTCTCAAAGGTTACTTGCAACAAGTCAGCAGAAAGGGCACTATGCAAACAAGTGCTTCAACCAAAGGCGCCTTCCGCCTCCTCCTCCTGCGAGATTTGCCAGCAATGCAGTGGTCAAGCATAATCCCAAGCATGCCGAGGTCAACATGATGAACACAACTCAGGCAGAGGATTCTTCAGAAGTGATCATGGGTAACCTTCTAGTTAACTCTATTCCTGCAAAAGTTCTTTTTGATACTGGTGCATCACATTCTTTCATGTCATTCCCATTTGCATCGGAGCACAATGTTGACATAGAGGTTTTGTCCAAAGTCATGCAAGTTGTTTCTCCGGGAAAGCTTATGACTTCTAGTTTGGTTGCTCCCGATGTCTCTGTCCAGTTTTGAGACTATAAATTTCTGTCCTCTCCAATTGTTCTTAGCGACTCTGATATTGATCTAATTCTCGGCATGGACTGGCTTTCTAAGCACAAGGCTCAGCTTGATTGTGCTGCCAGGCAGATTCAATTGACACACCCTTCTGAGGATGTGATCATCTATGCCACTCATGACGAAACCATTCGACTGTTTTCTCTCAATGAGAAGGGTGAGTTGAATGCCATCTCTAAGATTCCAGTCGTTTGTGAATATCAAGACGTCTTTCCAGAAGAGCTTCCAGGAATGCCTCCTCACCGGCCAGTTGAATTCGTTATCGATCTTGAGCCTGGCACGGAACCTGTTTGCAAACGTCCATACAAGCTTGGACCAGAAGAGTTGAAGGAGTTGAAGAAACAACTCGATGAACAAGAGTGTATGGGTCTGATCAGACCGAGTTCATCTCCATGGGGCTGTGGTGATCTTTTTGTCAAGAAGAAGGATGGAACGGAACGACTCTGCGTCGACTACCGTCCATTCAACAAGAAGACAATAAAGAACAAGTATCCACTTCCCAACATCAATGAGCTTTTCGAGCAACTTAAAGGTGCTCAAGTATTCTCCAAGCTTGACCTCCGTATGGGTTATCATCAGATTCGCATTCGTGAACAAGATATCCCCAAGACAGCATTCAGAACAAGCTATGGTTCTTATGAATATACTGTCATGTCTTTCGGCCTTGTCAATGCTCCTCCAACGTTCTCTCGCATGATGAACTTCATCTTAAACCCTTAGACAAATGATTTCGTCTTGGTGTATCTCGATGATATTTTGGTCTTTTCCAAGAATAAAGAGGATCATGCCAAGCATTTGAGATTGGTGCTGGACAAACTCACAGAGCATCAATTCTGTGCGAAGTTTTCAAAGTGTGAGTTTTGGCTTGATGAAGTTCTTTACCTTGGCCATATCATCTCCGCCAAAGGCATCGCTGTTAATCCCGAGAACGTGTCTGCAATTGTGAATTGGGAACCTCCTCAGAATGTCAAGCAGCTCCGCAGTTTTCTTGGGCTTGCAAGCTATTGTCGAAGATTCGTTGAGAATTTATCTAAGATTGCAAAGCCTCTTTCCAACCTCCTCCAGAAGCATGTCAAGTATGTCTGGACGCCTGAATGTGACGTTGCTTTCAACACCCTCAAAGAGAAGTTAGTCACAGCTCCTGTCTTGACTCCTCCTGATGAATCCAAGCCATTTGAAGTTTTCTGTGATGCTTCCCTGCAAGGTCTCGGTGTTGTGTTAATGCAAGAGAAGAAAGTTGTGGCATATACCTCTCGTCAGTTGAAGCCCAACAAAAAGAACTCCCCACTCACGACCTCGGGTTGGTGGCAGTTGTCCATGCTCTATTAACGTGGAGACATCTCTTGTTGGGAAGGAAAGTGGACATCTTCACGGATCATAAGAGCCTCAAGTACATCTTCACTCAACCCAACCTCAACCTCAGACAGACTCGTTGGGTCGAAATGATTCAAGAATACAATCCAAGTATTAAATATACTCCAGGCAAGGCCAATGTCATTGCAGATGCTTTGAGCAGTAAGGCTTACTGCAATAGCTTAATTCTCAAGCCCTTCCAACCGGACCTTTGTGAAGCTTTCCGCAAACTAAACCTCCAAGTTGTTCCTCAAGGCTTTCTTGCCAACCTCCAAGTCTCTCCTACCTTGGAAGATCAAATTCGTGAGGCACAACTTCTTGATGCCATGGTGAAGAAGGTGAAAAATGGGATTGCCAAGAGCCAACCCAAGTACAACCACCGCATGCTTCACCCACCGCTGAAGCCGTGACCGACCGGACCGCTTGTCACGGCGAACATCGGGAAGTGAAGACACCGCGGGAGCCGACCGATACAGGGTCGACGGCTGCGGCAGAAGGACGCCGCGAACGCACGCACAAAAGTGCGTCGCCCCCCGGACGGGGAGTGCCTCGACGTCGAGGGAAGCTTCCTGAAGCCAAGCGGAGTCGTCGGCGATGAAAACAAGCGTGCCGAGAAGGATCTCACGGCCCTCAGCCAAACCTCCACCGGAAACCATGATGAAAGGACTTGGAGAAATCACAACTTCACCGGAAAGTCGCTAAGATACCTTCCCCACGGTGGGCGCCAACTGTCGTGGTACTAAGTCTGACAGTAGAATGGGGGTAGTGAAGGAAATATGCCCTAGAGGCAATAATAAAGTTATTATTTATTTCCTTATATCATGATAAATGTTTATTATTCATGCTAGAATTGTATTAACCGGAAACATAATACATGTGTGAATACATAGACAAACTTAGTGTCACTAGTATGCCTCTACTTGACTAGCTCGTTAATCAAAGATGGTTATGTTTCCTAACCATGAACAAGGTGTTGTTATTTGATTAACGAGGTCACATCATTAGTTGAATGATCTGATTGACATGACCCATTCCATTAGCTTAGCACCCGATCATTTAGTGTGTTGCTATTGCTTTCTTCATGACTTATACATGTTCCTATGACTATGAGATTATGCAACTCCCATTTGCCGGAGGAACACTTTGTGTGCTACCAAACGTCACAACGTAACTGGGTGATTATAAAGGAGCTCTACAGGTGTGTCCAATGGTAGATGTTGGGTTGGCGTATTTCGAGAATAGGATTTGTCACTCCGATTATCGGAGAGGTATCTCCGGGCCCTCTCGGTAATGCACATCACATAAGCCTTGCAAGCATTGCAACTAATGAGTTAGTTGCGGGATGATGTATTACGGAACGAGTAAAGAGACTTGCCAGTAACGAGATTGAACTAGGTATTGGAAACCGATGATCGAATCTCGGGCAAGTAACATACCGATGACAAAGGGAACAACGTATGTTGTTATGCGGTCTGACCGATAAGATCTTCGTAGAATATGTTGGAGCCAATATGGGCATCCAGGTCCCGCTATTGGTTATTGACCGGAGATGTGTCTCAGTCATGTCTACATTGTTCTCGAACCGTAGGGTCCGCACGCTTAACATACGATGACAGTTATTATGAGTTTATGCATTTTGATGTACCGAAGTTAGTTCGGAGTCCCGGATGTGATCACGGACATGACGAGGAGTCTCGAAATGGTCGAGACATAAAGATTGATATATTGGAAGCCTATGTTTGGATATCGGAAGTGTTCCGGGTGAAATCGGGATTTTACCGAAGTACCGGGAGGTTACCGGAACCCCCCGGGAGTCATATGGGCCTTAATGGGCTTTAGTGGAAAGGAGAAAGGGGCAGCCCAAGGTGGCCGTGCGCCTCCCCCCTCCCCTAGTCCTATTAGGACTAGGAGAGGTGGTCGGCCCCCTCTCTCTCTTTCCCCCCTCAAGGAATCCTATTCCAACTAGGATTGGGGGGGGGGGGGGAATCCTACTCCCAGAGGAAGTAGGACTCCTCCTGCGCCCACCTCTTGGCCGGCCGCACCCCTCCCCTTGGCTCCTTTATATACGGAGGCAGGGGGCACCATAGAACACACAAGTTGATCCTTGAGATCGTTCCTTAGCCGTGTGCGGTGCCCCCTGCCACCATATTCCACCTCGATCATATCGTTGTAGTGCTTAGGCGAAGCCCTGCATCGGTAGAACATCATCATCGTCACCATGCCGTTGTGCTGACGGAACTCATCCCCGAAGCTTTGCTGGATCGGAGCCCGGGGAGCGTCATCGAGCTGTATGTGTGCTAAGAACTCAGAGGTGCCGGAGTAACGGTGCTTGGATCGGTCGGATCGGGAAGACGTACGACTACTTCCTCTACGTTGCGTCAACGCTTCCGTAGTCGGTCTGCGTGGGTACGTAGACAACACTCTCCCCTCTCATTGCTGTGCATCACCAGGATCTTGCATGTGCGTAGGAATTTTTTTTAAATTACTACGTTCCCCAACAGTGGTATCAGAGCCTAGGTTTTATGGTTTGATGTTATTTGCACGAGTAGAACACAAGTGAGTTGTGGGCGATATAAGTCATACTGCCTACCAGCATGTACTTTGGTTCGGCGGTATTGTTGGACGAGACGACCCAGACCAACATTACGCGTACGCTTACGCGAGACCGGTTCCCCCGACGTGCTTTGCACACAGGTGGCTTGCGGGCGACTGTCTCTCCAACTTTAGTTGAACCAAGTGTGGCTACGCCCAGTCCTTGCGAAGGTTAAAACGGAGTCTATTTGACAAACTATCGTTGTGGTTTTGATGCGTAGGTGAGATTGGTTCTTGCTTAAGCCCATAGCAGCCACGTGAAACTTGCAACAACAAAGTAGAGGACGTCTAACTTGTTTTTGCAGGGCATGTTGTGATGTGATATGGTCAAGGCATGATGCTGAATTTTATTGTATGAGATGATCATGTTTTGTAACCGAGTTATCGGCAACTGGCAGGAGCCATATGGTTGTCGCTTTATTGTATGCAATGCAATCGCGATGTAATGCTTTACTTTATCACTAAGCGGTAGCGATAGTCGTGGAAGCATAAGATTTGCGAGACGACAACGATGCTACGATGGAGATCAAGGTGTCGCGCCGGTGACGATGGTGATCATGACGGTGCTTCGGAGATGGAGATCACAAGCACAAGATGATGATGGCCATATCATATCACTTATATTGATTGTATGTGATGTTTATCTTTTTATGCATCTTATCTTGCTTTGATTGACGGTAGCATTATAAGATGATCTCTCACTAAATTATCAAGAAGTGTTCTCCCTGAGTATGCACCGTTGCCAAAGTTCATCGTGCCCAGACACCACGTGATGATCGGGTGTGATAAGCTCTACGTCCATCTACAACGGGTGCAAGCCAGTTTTGCACACGCAGAATACTCAGGTTAAACTTGACGAGCCTAGCATATGCAGATATGGCCTCAGAACACTGAGACCGAAAGGTCGAGCGTGAATCATATAGTAGATATGATCAACATAGTGATGTTCACCATTGAAAGCTACTCCATTTCACGTGATGATCGGTTATGGTTTAGTTGATTTGGATCACGTGATCACTTAGAGGATTAGAGGGATGTCTATCTAAGTGGGAGTTCTTAAGTAATATGATTAATTGAACTTTAATTTATCATGAACTTAGTCCTGGTAGTATTAGCATATCTATGTTGTAGATCAATAGCTCGCGTTGTTGCTTTCATATGTTTATTTTGATATGTTCCTAGAGAAAAATTGTGTTGAAAGATGTTAGTAGCAATGATGCGGATTGGATCCGTGATCTGAGGTTTATCCTCATTGCTGCACAGAAGAATTATGTCCTTGATGCACCGCTAGGTGACAGACCTATTGCAGGAGTAGATGCAGACGTTATGAACGTTTGGCTAGCTCAATTTGATGACTACTTGATAGTTTAGTGCACCATGCTTAACGGCTTAGAATCGGGACTTCAAAGACGTTTTGAACGTCATGGACCATATGAGATGTTCCAGGAGTTGAAGTTAATATTTCAAGAAAATACCCGAGTTGAGAAATATGAAGTCTCCAACAAGTTCTATAGCTAAAAGATGGAGGAGAATCGCTCGGGCAGTGAGCATGTGCTCAGATTGTCTGGGTACTACAATCGCTTGAATCAAGTGGGAGTTAATCTTCCAGATAAAATAGTGATTGACAGAATTCTCTAGTCACCATCACCAAGTTAATAGAACTTCATGATGAACTATAATATGCAAAGGATGACGAAAGTAATTCCCAAAGCTCGTCGTGATGTTGAAATCAACGAAGGTAGAAATCAAGAAAAACATCAAGTGTTGATGGTTAACAAGACCACTAGTTTCAAGTAAAGGGCAAAGGGAAGAAGGGGAACTCCAAGAAGAACGGCAAGCAAGTTGCTGCTCAAGTGGAGAAGCCCAAGTCTGGACCTAAGCCTGAGACTGAGTGCTTCTACTGCAAAGGGACTGATCACTGGAAGCGGAACTACCCCAAGTGATTGGCGGATAAGAAGGATGGCAAAGTGAACATAAGTATACTTGATATACATGATTATTGATGTGTACTTTACTAGTGTTTATGGAAACCCCTCAGTATTTGATACTAGTTCAGTTGCTAAGACTAGTAACTTGAATCGGGAGTTGCAGAATGAACAGAGACTAGTTAAGGGTGAAGTGACGATGTGTGTTGGAAATAGTTCCAAGATTGATATGATCATCATCGCACACTCCCTATAATTTCGGGATTAGTGTTGAACCTAAATAAGTGTTATTTGGTGTTTGCGTTGAGCATGGATATGATTTGATCATGTTTATTGCAATACGGTTATTCGTTTAAGTTAGAGAACAATTGTTGTTCTGTTTACATGAATAAAACCTTCTATGGTTATACACACCAACGAAATGGTTTGTTGGATCTCGATCATAGTGATACACATATTCATAATATTGAAGCCAAAAGATGCAAAGTTAATAATGATAGTGCAACTTATTTGTGGCACTACCGTTTAGGTCATATTGGTGTAAAGCGCATGATGAAACTCCATGCTGATGGGCTTTTGGAATCACTTGATTATGAATCACTTGATGCTTGCGAACCATGCCTTATAGGCAAGATGACTAAAACGCTGTTCTCCGGAACAATGAAGCAAGCAATAGATTTGTTGGAAATCATACATACTGATGTATGTGGTCTGATGAATATTAAGGCTTGCAGCAGGTATCATTATTTTCTGACCTTCAAAGATGATTTGAGCAGATATGGGGATATCTACTTGATGAAACATTAAGTCTGAAACATTTGAACAGTTCAAAGAATTTCAGAGTGAAGTGGAAAATCATCGTAACAAGAAAATAAAAGTTTCTACGATATGATCGCAGAAGTAAAATATTTGAGTTACGAGTTTGGTCTTCAATTAAAACAATGTGGAATAGTTTCACAAACTCATGCCACCTGGAACACCACAGCATAATGGTGTGTCCGAATGTCATAACCATACTTTATTAGATATGGTGCGATCTATGATGTCTCTTACCGATCTACCACTATCGTTTTGGGATTATACATTAGAGACAACTGCATTCACGTTAAATAGGGCACCATCTAAGTCTGTTGAGACGACACAAATCTGAACTATGGTTTGGCAAGAAACCGAAAGTTGTCGTTTCTTGAAGTTTGGGGTTGTGATGCTTATATGAAAAAGTTTCATCCTAATAAGCTCAAACCCAAATCGGAGAAATATGTCTTCATAGGATACCCAAAGGAGACTGTTGGGTACACCTTCTATCACAAATCCGAAGGCAAGACTTTTGTTGCTAAATTCGGAGTTTTTCTAGAGAAGGAGTTTCTCTTGAAAGAAGTGAGTGGGAGGAAAGTAGAAAACTTGATAATTTAATTGTACCTTCTCCCTTATTGGAAAATAGTTCATCACAGAAATCTGTTCCTGTGACTACTACACCAATTAGTGAGAAAGCTAATGATGATGATCATGTAACTTCAGATCAAGTTACTACCGAATCTCGTAGGTAAACCAGAGTGAGATCCGCACCAAAGTGGTACGGTAATCCTGTTCTGGAGGTCATGTTACTTGACCATGACGAACCTATGAACTATGAGGAAGATGAGCCCAAATTCCGAGAAATGGCTTGAGGCCATGAAATCTGAGATGGGATCCATGTATGAGAACAAAGTGTGGACTTTGGTGGACTTGCCCGAGGATCGGCAAGCCATTGATAATAAATGGATCTTCAAGAGGAAGACAGACACGGATAGTAGTGTTACTATCTACAAAGCTAGAATTGTCGCAAAATGTTTTCGACAAGTTCAAGGTGTTGACTACGATGAGAGTTTCTCGCTCGTATCTATGCTTAAGTCTGTCCGAATCATGTTAGCAATTGCCGCATTTTATGAAATCTGGCAAATGGATAAACAAAACTGAATTCCTTAATGGATTTATTAAAGAAGAGTTGAATACGATGCAACTAGAAGGTTTTGTCAATCCAAAAGGTGCTAACAAAATGTGCAAGCTCCAGCGATCCATCTGTGGACTGGTGCAAGCATCTCGGAGTTGGAATATACGCTTTGATGAGTTGATCAAAGCATATAGTTTTATACAGACTTGCGGTGAAGCCTGTATTTATAAGAAAGTGAGTGGGAGCACTACATCATTTCTGATAAGTATATGTGAATGACATATTGTTGATCGGAAATAATGTAGAATTATTCTGTAAAGCATAAAGGAGTGTTTGAAAGGAGTTTTTCAAAGAAAGACTTCGGTGAAGCTGCTTACATATTGAGCTCCAAGATCTATAGAGATAGATCAAGACGCTTGATAAGTTTTTTCAATGAGTACATACCTTGACAAGATTTTGAAGTAGTTCAAAATGGAGCAGTCAAAGAAAGAGTTCTTGCCTGTATTACAAGGTATGAAGTTGAGTAAGACTCAAAGCCCGACCACGGCAGAAGATAGAAAGAGAATGAAAGTCATTCCCTATGCCTTGGCCATAGGTTCTATAAAGTATGTCATGCTGTGTACCAGATCTATTGTATACCCTGCATTGATTTGGCAAGGGAGTACAATAGTGATCTAGGAGTAGATCATTGGACTGCGGTCAGAATTATCCTTAGTGAAATAAGGATATGTTTCTCGATTATGGACGTGACAAAAAGGTTCGCCATAACGGGTTACGTCGATGCAAGTTTTTGACACTGATCCAGATGATTCTAAGTCTCAATCTGGATACATATTGAAAGTGGGAGCAATTAGCTAGAGTAGCTCCGTGTAGAGCATTGTAGACATAGAACTTGCAAAATACTTACGGATCTGAATGTGACAGACCCGTTGACTAAAATTATCTCACAAGCAAAACATGATCACACCTTAGTACTCTTTGGGTGTTAATCACATAGATATGTGAACTAGATTACTGACTCTAGTAAACCCTTTGAGTGTTGGTCACATGACGATGTGAACTATGGGTGTTAATCACATGGTGATGTGAACTATTGCTGTTAAATCACATGGCGATGTGAACTAGATTATTGACTCTAGTGCAAGTGGGAGACTGAAGGAAATATGCCCTAGAGGCAATAATAAAGTTATTATTTATTTCCTTATATCATGATAAATGTTTATTATTCATGCTAGAATTGTATTAACCGGAAACATAATACATGTGTGAATACATAGACAAACTTAGTGTCACTAGTATGCCTCTACTTGACTAGCTCGTTAATCAAAGATGGTTATGTTTCCTAACCACGAACAAGGTGTTGTTATTTGATTAACGAGGTCACATCATTAGTTGAATGATCTGATTGACATGACCCATTCCATTAGCTTAGCACCCGATCGTTTAGTATGTTGCTATTGCTTTCTTCACGACTTATACATGTTCCTATGACTATGAGATTATGCAACTCCCGTTTGCCGGAGGAACACTTTGTGTGCTACCAAACGTCACAACGTAACTGGGTGATTATAAAGGAGCTCTACAGGTGTCTCCAAATGGTAGATGTTGGGTTGGCGTATTTCGAGAATAGGATTTGTCACTCCGATTATCGGAGAGGTATCTCTGGGCCCTCTCGGTAATGCACATCACATAAGCCTTGCAAGCATTGCAACTAATGAGTTAGTTGCGGGATGATGTATTACGGAACGAGTAAAGAGACTTGCCAGTAACGAGATTGAACTAGGTATTGGATACCGACGATCGAATCTCGGGCAAGTAACATACCGATGACAAAGGGAACAACGTATGTTGTTATGCGGTCTGACCGATAAAGATCTTCATAGAATATGTAGGAGCCAATATGGGCATCCAGGTCCCGCTATTGGTTATTGACCGGAGATGTGTCTCAGTCATGTCTACATTGTTATCGAACCGTAGGGTCCGCACGCTTAACGTATGATGACAGTTATTATGAGTTTATGCATTTTGATGTACCGAAGTTAGTTCGGAGTCCCGGATGTGATCACGGACATGAAGAGGAGTCTCGAAATGGTCGAGACATAAAGATTGATATACTGGAAGCCTATGTTTGGATATCGGAAGTGTTCCGGGTGAAATCGGGATTTTACCGAAGTACCGGGAGGTTACCGGAACCCCCCGGGAGTCATATGGGCCTTAATGGGCTTTAGTGGAAAGGAGAAAGGGGCAGCCCAAGGTGGCCGCACGCCTCCCCCTCCCCTAGTCCTATTAGGACTAGAGAGGTGGCCGGCCCCCTCTCTCTCTTTCCCCCTCAAGGAATCCTATTCCAACTAGGATTGGGGGGGGGGGGAATCCTACTCCCAGAGGGAGTAGGACTCCTCCTGCGCCCACCTCTTGGCCGGCCGCACCCCTCCCCTTGGCTCCTTTATATACGGAGGCAGGGGGGCACCCTAGAACACACAAGTTGATCCTTGAGATCATTCCTTAGCCGTGTGCGGTGCCCCCTGCCACCATATTCCACCTCGATCATATCGTTGTAGTGCTTAGGCGAAGCCCTGCGTCGGTAGAACATCATCATTGTCACCACGCCGTTGTGCTGACAGAACTCATCCCCGAAGCTTTGCTGGATCGGAGCCCGGGGAGCGTCATCGAGCTGTACGTGTGCTAAGAACTCGGAGGTGCCGGAGTAACGGTGCTTGGATCGGTCGGATCGGGAAGACGTACGACTACTTCCTCTACGTTGCATCAACGCTTCCGCAGTCGGTCTGCGTGGGTACGTAGACAACACTCTCCCCTCTCGTTGCTGTGCATCACCATGATCTTGCGTGTGCGTAGGATTTTTTTTTAAATTACTACGTTCCCCAACAGGTAGGTATGAGGAGGCAAGATCCTAGCTACGGTGAAGTTGTGCACGCAAGATTTACGAGTTCAGGCCCTTCTCAGAGGAAGTAATAGCCCTACGTCTCGGTGCCCGGGGGCTCGGTCGATTGGATTATGCGTGAAGTTACAGGGGGTGCGAACCCTTGTCTCAGTGGAGGGGGGTGGCTTATATAGAGTGCTCCAGGACCCCAGCCAGCCCATATTATAAGGAGTTCAATGTACATTAAGGTGATACGTTACTGGTAACACCCGTAATAAAGACATATAAATTATCATTAACGCTACAGGGTGAACGCCTGGTCGTTGCCATCCTGAGTGGCTTTAGATCTTCTATACTCCGAGTGGTTTCTGATGTGGTCGAATGATTATATCCTGGTCGAATGGAATTGAGTTATCCGGGTGGAACTCATGGTCGAGTGTGTTGCATCTTGAGGTGATTCCAGTCGGTAGAGTTTGCTATCCTTTGAATGCCTTTGACTATAGGGTAGTGTCCTTGGGAAGGGTACTTAGATCAGGTCTATAGCCCTACCCTAGGTACATGTCATCGTCAACTAGCTCGTTGAATCAATGATGGTTATGTTTCCTAACCATAGACATGAGTTGTCATTTGATTAACGGGCCACATCATTAGAGAATGATGTGATTGACTTGACCCATCTGTTAGCTTAGCACGATGATCGTTTAGTTTGTTGCTATTGCTTTCTCCATAACTTATACATGTTCCTGTCACTATGAGACCATGCAACTCCCGAATACCGAAGGAACACTTTGTGTGCTACCAAACGTCATAACGTAACTGGGTGATTATAAAGGTGCTCTACAAGTGTCTCCGATGGTGTTTGTTGAGTTGGCATAGATCAAGATTAGGATTTGTCACTCCGATTGTCGGAGAGGTATCTCTAGGCCCTCTCGGTAATGTACATCACTACAAGCCTTGCAAGCAATGTAGCTAATGAGGTAGTTACAGGATGTAGCATTATGGAACGAGTAAAGAGACTTGCCAGTAACGAGATTGAACTAGGTATTGAGATAGCGACGATCAAATCTCGGGCAAGTAACGTACCGATGACAAAGGGAACAACGTATATCGTTATGCGGTTTGACGGATAAAGATTTTCGTAGAATATGTAGGAACGAATATGAGCATCCAGGTTCCGCTATTGGTTATTGACCGGAGACGTGTCTCAGTCATGTCTACATAGTTCTCGAACCCGTAGGGTCCGCACGCTTAACATTCGGTGATGATCGGTATTATGAGTTTATGTGTTTTGATGTACCGAAGATAGTTCGGAGTGCCCGATGTGATCACGGACATGACGAGGAGTCTCGAAATAGTCGAGACATAAAGATTGATATATTGGACGACTATATTCAGACACTGGATGAGTTCCAGGGGTCACCGGATGTTTATTGGAGTGTTGGGGGGTTATTGGAACCCCCAGGGGAACTAATGGGCGAACATGGGCCTTGTGGGAGAGAGAGGAGAGGGCCTAGGGCTGGCCGCATGCCCCCTTGGGAGTCTGAATTGGATAAGGAGGGGGGCGGCGCCCCTCTGTCCTCCCTCTCTCCCTCTCCATCCTTCCCCTTTCCTCCTTCCCAGTTGGACTAGGAAAGGGGAGTCCTACTCCCACTAGGAGGAGGACTCCCCCCTCTCCTTGGCGCGCCCCTAGGCCGGCCGACCTCCCCCTTGCTCCTTTATATACGGGGGCAGGGGGGCACCCTAGAACATACAAGTTGATCATTGATCTCTTAGCCGTGTGCGGTGCCCCCCTCCACCATAATCCACCTCGGTCATATCATCGTAGTGCTTAGGTGAAGCCCTGCGCCGGTAGCTTCATCATCACCACCATCACGCCGTCGTGCTGACGAAGCTCTCCCACGAATCTCTACTAGATCGTGAGTTCGTGGGTTGTCACCAAGCTGAACCTGTGCAGATCGCGGAGGTGCCGTACGTTTGGTACTAGGATCGGTCGATCGTGAAGACGTACGACTACATCAACCGCGTTTTCATAACGCTTTCGCTTTCGGTCTACAAGGGTACATGGACTCTCGAAGCTTATCTACAACCGTATTTATTAAACTCTCCCAAAAAGGATACTATATATAGCGATCCATTCCTTAGCCCATAAGAAATCTTGCTTCATAAGTTTTCTACACTCCTTGGTCACCAAGTTACTTCATCTCTCGAAGCTTATCTACAAGATACTTTGGAGCTGAAGGAACTTGCATCGCAAGTTTCCTTAGTAGTGAAGTAAACTCGCATAACAAAGTTTCTTAGTAGTGAATTTTCTTGTAGGGTAAGCTTGGTTAGTGGATAAGGAAACTTGTATGGCAAGCTACCTTACCAAGAAAATTTGTATGATCCTCAATCTGTATCTATGACAAAATGTGTCCAGATAAATCTGTATTTAGACAAATCTAAAGTTACCTTTTTGGGACGAAGGGAGTCTGAGCTAAATGTTTGTATTACGGTATTAGCCGCATAATTACGTGTTTTAACACGTGGTTTCAAACAGTTCCAAATATATTTAACCATACTAAAAAATCGTCAATTGGCACACGCATGCGTGCGTCCATGTTAGGTGTGACCAGGTCACGCGTGGGTTTCTCTTAGCCAATGTATAAGTACAACGTGAGACAGTAGGTGGAGAGGAATGTGATGTACAACGTGAGACAACACGAGTAGTATAAACTGTCTTCATACCCTTTGAACCCCAAATCCCAGCTTCTTTTCTTCGTTCTCTAGCCCCCAATTCCAATCTAGATCTCAAGAGTGTGATCTCAAACCGACCGTTCAACTACTATTACTCCACACATCGACTTCTATCCAGCATGCATCTTGAGTATTAAGTTCATAAGAACAGAGTAATGCATTAGGCAAAATGACATGATGTAGAGGGATAAACTCAAGCAATATGATATAAACCCCATCTTGTTATCCTTGATGGCAACAATACAATACATGCCTTGTTGCCTCTACTATCACTGGGAAAGGACACTGCAAGATTGAACCCAAAGCTAAGCACTTCTCCCATTGCGAGAAAGATCAATCTAGTAGGCCAAACCAAGCTGATAATTCGAAGAGACTTGCAAAGATATCAAATCATGCATATAAGAATCCAAAGAAGAATCAAATATTGTTCATAGATAAACTTGATCATAAACCCACAATTCATCAGATCTCGGCAAATACACCGCAAAAAGATTACATCAAATAGATCTCCAAGAACATCGAGGAGAACTTTGTATTGAAGATCAAAGAGAGAGAAGAAGCCATCTAGCTAATAACTATGGACCCGAAGGTCTGTGGTAAACTACTCACACATCATCGGAGAGGATATGGTGTTGATGTAAAAGCCCTCCGTGATTGAATCCCCCTCTGGCAGATCGCCGGAAAAGGTTCCAAGATGGGATCTCACGGGTATAGAAGGTTGCGGTGGTGGAAAAGTGGTTTCGTGGCTCTCCTGGATGTTTTCAGGGTATAGGAGTATATATAGGCGAAGGAAGTAGGTCGGTGGAGCTACGAGGGGCCCACGAGGGAGGGGGCGCGCCTACCCCCTGGGCGCGCCCTCCTACATCGTGGCCGCCTCGTGGCTTCCTTGACCTCCACTCCAAGTCTGCTGGATTGCGTTTGTTGCAAAAAAGATCCTCACGAAGGTTTCATTCCGTTTGGATTCCGTTTGATATTCCTTTTCTGCGAAATACTGAAATAGGCAAAAACAACAATTTGCAGTGGGCCTTCGGTTAATAGGTTAGTCCCAAAAATAATATAAAAGTGCATATTAAATCCCATTAAACATCCAAAACAGATAATATAATAGCATGGAACAATAAAAAATTATAGATGCGGGGAGACGTATCAAGCATCATCGCAAAAGTAAAGAACATGCCCATCAATATTATCAACCAAGAGATCTTTAACCATTGCAATATTATGTTCAATCTTAATTTGTTCAAAGGGTCTAGGTGTTCGAATATTACTTTTATTAAATATGGTTTTAGCTTTAACATGTTCCTTTATCCTAACAGAGAAAGGAGGTTTCTCAATATAAGAAGTAGGCATAACTGGATCAATATTATAGATGATTGTTTCATCTTTAGCTATAGCAGGTTCCTCAATTATTTCTTTAATAGGTTGATAGTATTTAAACCACTTCTTCTTAGGGAAATCAACAAGAGCAGCAAATTATTCATAGAATGTGGCTACTATCTTATAGTTAAGTCCATATTTAGTACTAAACTTATGAAAAGCATTGTTTTCTTAAAAGATTTAACACAATCAAACTCAAGATTTATACCTCACTCTTTACCTTTTTAGAATTCTCAATCTTCATAGTTGCGTTTAATTCTTTTCAAAAAAATTCCACTTGAATCCAATAGTTTTCTTCATAAAAGAACAAGTAGAAAAAGAATCGAGCATGGATTGACCATTACAAGAAAGCCGAACATAAAAATTCTGAATAATTATTTCTCTTGAGAGCTCATGATTGGGGCATGTGTACATCATGTACTTAAGCATCCCCCAAGCTTGAGCGATACTTTCTCATTCACGAGGCCAAAAATTATATATATAAATCCGATCACGATGAACCAAATTCATAGGATAAAACTTATGATAAAATCCCAATTTCAGACGGTTCCAATCCCATGTTCCAGTATCATCCAGTAGGCTATACCATGTCAATGCCTTTCCCTACAAAGATTATTTGAAGGGAATACCTTCTTCTTAACTCCATCCCCGGATAAATCTGCAAGCTAAAACAATCCACGAATATCATCTATATATATATATATATATATATATCAAGTGCATATCAGGATGTACCGTACCATCTCCTGCATAAGGATCAGCAAGCAGTTTCTCTAACATACCCAAAGGAATCCCATAATAATTTTTTTAGTAGGTTCAGGGGAAAATCTTATTACTTCTGATCGAGGTGAAGATACCCCGAACAAACCCCTCAAAGTATTATTTTCCATAGTAACAAGTGACAATGAATTTCAGCACGTAATATAAATGTTTCCTTACCAAATTCCACTTACCAAAGGTGCTTCAGTCCCTGACAACAATGCCATAAAAGAATCTTGATGACCCACAAGTATAGAGGATCAATCATAGTCCTTTTGATAAGTAAGAGTGTCAAACCCAACGAGGAGCAGAATAAAATGACAAGCGGTTTTCAGCAAGGTATTTTCTGCAAGCACTGAAATTATCGGTAACAAATAGTTTGATAGCAAGGTAATTCATAAAAAGTAACAAGTAGCAATAGTAACAAGGGTGCAGCAAGGTAGCCCAATCCTTATTTATAGCAAAGGACAAGCTGGAATGTTCGCTTAGTAAGCAAAACGTTCTCGAGGACACATGGAAATTCATCTAGTTATTTTCATCATGTTTATTTAATCATGTTTGCTACTTTGATAACTTGATATGTGGGTGGACCGGTTCTGTTCTTACTTGAACAAGCCTCCTACTTATGATTAACCCCTCTCGCAAGCATCCGCAACTACGAAAGAAGAATTAAAATAAATATAACCATAGGATGAAACATATGGATCCAAATCAGCCCCTTACAGAATAGCGCATAAATTAGGGTTTAAGCTTCTGTCACTCTAGCAACCCATCATCTAATTACTACTCCACAATACCTTTTCTTAGGCCCAAGTATGGTGAAGTGTTGTGTAGTCGACGTTCACATGACACCACTAAAGGAAGCAACAATATACATATCATCAAAATATCAAACAAATACCAAATACACATGATTACTTATAACTGGACTTCTCCCATGTCCTCAAGAACAAAAGTAACTACACACAAATCATATTCATGTTCAAGATCAGAGGGGTATTGATTATGATTAAGGATATGAACATTTAATCTTCCACCAAACAAACCAACTAGCATCAACTACAAGATGTAATCAACACTACTAGCAACCTGAATACAAGAGATGAACTAGGGTTTGAGATGAGATGGTGCTGGTGAAGATGTTGATGAAGATTGGTCCTTCCACGGTGAGAGGATCGTTGATGATGACGATGGCTTCGATTTCCCCCTTTCCGGAGGGAAGTTTCCCTGGTGGAATTGCTCCGCCGGAGAGCAAAAGTGCTCCTGCTCAGGTTCCGCCTCAAGACGGTGGCGCTTCTTCCCGAAACCCTTCTCTTGATTTTTTTTTCTATGTCAAATGGCTTCATATAGCAGAAGATGGGCTTCGGGAGCCTGCCAGGGGCCCCACAAGCCCGGGGGCGCGCCACGGGGGTAGGGCGCCCCCAGGCTTGTGGCTTCCTAGTGGGTACACCTCTGGTGTTTCTTCAACCATTATGTTTTATATATTCTAGAATAATTCTTCGTAAATTTTCAGGTTGTTTGGAGTAGTGCAGAATAGGTATCTCTGATGTAGCCCTTTCCGGTCCAGAATTCCAGCTTCCGTCAATCACCCTCTTCATGTGAAACTTGCAAAATAAGAGAGAAAAGACATAAGAATGGTATTATAAATTAAAATAATGACCCAAAACATAATATATAACAGTAGGAAAACATGATGCAAGATGGACATGTTAATGCCCGGCCTTAAACGGAGGCCCTTACAAGTTCGAGTCGGAGGATGGTTCAGACGAAAAGGCAGCGAAAGTGAAACATAGGAGACAAGAACGATACATGACCCAATAGGGCCAGATGACACGACACAGTGTGCAAAGTCCTCGTCCTAATTGGGTCTGTGACGGGTGGTTCCCTAACCGGCGATGTCCCTCCTTTCCGCACGCCGAAGCTCAGAGCACCTTGCGCGAAGGCTGCCTGCGAGGCGGTCCATCCTTCCTCGCTCCGATGGTCTTGCTAAAAGCTTCCATAGCCGCAAAAGGACCACCAATTTGTATATCGCATCAGTCGGGTGTTTGAAATTGCCATCTATCAATGCTTTATTACGAGAAGTCCAGAAGGTCCAGGCAATCGCGGCAAACCCCACCCACTCAAGTCTACGATCTAGACCATGCGAGGTTTTGATCAATCTAAAAACCTCCGTAAAGGATTCCGGATTCCATGTACAAGTTCTAGACGCACACAACACACTCCATGCAAACCGTGCCACAATGCAACGGAAAAGGATATGATCACATGTTTCGTCATCCCTACACCACACATATTTGTCGTCACCTGGTCCATTTCGTTTTTGAATTTGATCCCCACTTGGGATCCTATTCCATGCCACTTGCCAGAGGAAGATCTTTCTGGAATTCTAGCCTTGCAAATCCCGCTCAGGTCACAAGGAGGAGCTGAGCGGAATATTTCTTTGTATAAGGATCCAGTTGAGAACTCCCCTAATTGCTCGAGCATCCATGTGACCTCGTCTCTGCCGTGGTACAGAGAAGTACCGCCTAAAAAGAGGCTCATATGGTCCCATTCCATGGACTCTACAGACCCTAGTGATCGGCGGAAGCGTGGCCACCACCGATTATTGATCCATGCCTGAACTACCGTGGCTTCCAGTCTCTCTGCAATGGCGAACAGAGAAGGGAAACACACGCCCAAGGGCTCCTCTCCACACCATTTATCTCGCCAAAAAGGGCGGTCTGCCCCCCTTTTTACATGGAACCGTGCGCCCTAGCGTAACAAGGGCAACACCTTCTTCACCCCTTTTGGCAAATTGTGATAACTTGATGTTTGCTCGAAAGCTCATTCCCCCTCCTATTAGGTATTTCGCCCTAAAAATAGCAAGCCACAACCCCCCTTGCCCAGTGAGGATTTTCCATGCCCATTTTGCGATAAGGCACCAATTCATCACTTTGGAATTGATCACCCCTAACCCACCTTGCTCCTTGGGTGCAAATATGCTCCCAGTTGACCATGTGGTACTTTTATTTGCATTGGTATCTAGCCCAGAAGAACTTGGATCTCACCCTATCCATTTTGTCGTGTATCCCATCTTGAAGTAGATAAAAACCCATAATGAACATCGGGACATTGGTGAGGTAGTCGTTGATTAGCACTAGCCTGCCACCCAAGGCCAGTAGCTTTCCTTGCCAAGGTTCCACTCGTTTGGCAACCTTTTCGACCATTGGATCTAACTCAGGAATAGTTAGGGCCTTATTTGAAATGGGCATCCCCAGATACTTGAGTGGGATGATCGATCCCAACTCACAGTTCATCATATGAGCGGCCCTAAGTTTGGATTCTAAGTCTCCTTCCGAGACTATACGTTCAACTTATAGGATGATAGTGGGAATTAAAAAGCAAAGAGAGGATTGGCTAGACAACTAGGATGATAGTGGGAATTAAAAAGCAAAGGGAGGATTGGCTAACCACATACCTGGTAATTCTAATACAACTTCAATCGAGGATTATTGGGTGAAGCTTTGGCATGTGCAGGTTCCAACCAAAGTGAGAGTATTTGTGTGGCGATTGGCAAAGATGTCACTGCCAGGAAGTGGTCAGAACTCGTAGAAATATGGCTACAATTGATGTTTGCTCGATTTGTCAGTCGGCTGCGGACACATGGAGACACGCACTCATAGATTGCCACAAGACGAGATGTGTGTGGGCACTACCAAATGAAGAGTTAGTAGAGCACATGATAAGCAATAAAACTGAAGATGCGCGCCTATGGATATTCTGGTTGATTGATTCTCTGAATCAACATGAGCTTCCAAGGGTTTTGGTGACACTTTGGGCTATTTGGTGGGCAAGGAGAAGAGCCATACATGACAATGAGTACCAGAATCCTATCTCAACACTCATGTTCATCAACAAATACTTGGAAAAAATTGAAGTAGCTAAGCTCAGACTGAAGAATGAGAGGCGCAGGACTCGTAAAAATGATAATGTGAAGGTAAAGTGCATAGCTTCGGAGTCAGGACATTGTAAACTGAATGTGGACGGAGGCATATCTAGAGATGGGAAGAGAGGAGCTGCGGTAGCTGTGTGTCGTGATGCCGAAGGAAATTTTCTTGGTGCGTAAGCAGTGGTGACAAGGGGCCTAACTAATCCAGCTTGCTTGGAGGCAGTCGCACGCAATTAGGGTCTCGCGCTGGCGCAAGATCTGCACCAACGGGCTGCCACTGTTGCATCAGACTGCATGGAGATGGTGAACAATTTTTTGAAGATGGCGCCATGTGCATACTCGATGATCCTCCGGGAAACAGAACATCGCTCTATGTCTTTCCAAGTAGCTAATGTAGTTCATGAAAGCAGGGATTCGAATAAGGAGGCTCATATGTTGTGTAAGGCTGCTGCTTCCTTAGGGGAAGTCATATATCTATGGCTGGTATGCTACCCGATATTTGTGTAATGCCTCTGAACATTTTGAACGAATAAAACTCCGTTTTACCTAAAAAACTATTGCTGGCTAGGAGCCTAAACCGGTGCTGAGAGTTCCGTTTATGAGCTCTCGTTTCTAGACTGGTCTAGAGTCTAGTTTTTTTTTTTTTTTTTTGCTTTCGGTTTTCCTTTTCCATTGGTTCTATTATCTTTTTATTATCACCTTATTTGCTTTTTCTGCCTATTTTCTATTTTCTAGTTTCTTTTAAACCACATCACCATATTCTATCTATGTGATGAATTTTTTGAGTATGCAATGTGAACTATTCAGTATTTCTTTAAAATATATGTTGAATAGTTTTTTGAATTTGTAATATTTTTTTGAATAGCTCTCATACTTATGCACTTTTTACAAATTCATGAATATTTTTAAATTCAGAAACATTTTTCCAAATTCATAAATATATTTTTGAGTTCAAGATTTTTTTGAATTCAGGAATATTTTTTGAACTCATGAATAATGTTTGAAGGTGCAAACATTTTTTGAACTCATGAACATTTTTGAATGTACGCATAGGCATTGCATATCACTACCCATCAATTTGTTCTTTTTTGGCAAAGACTGTCCACTATTTTTTGAAGAAACATCTATAGTTTTATTTATATGCCGTCAAATAGGAGCCCCCTGTCACGACCAACGAAATTGTCATGGACACGATCTTTCATGCACGAATTGTGCACAACAGGATTTTGAATCCATGCAGATTACAAAAAGAGGCAATCCAATGGTGTGGATTACTTGTCGTGTGTGGATCGTCTGCCTAGCAGTGCTCCACGACCAATGCTTCTGGACAGAACGAGCCAGGCTGCCCATGGGCCAGAGGGCATTGCAAGCACGCGTCGTGTTAGTCACACGAGTGTGACAACGTCCTGCAGCCCCAAAACACCGCGCCGCGTGCGCGATCTCGAAACGAGATCGATCGGCGATGGAATCGGAGCCGGCCGCGCTGCCCGACGACGCGCTCGCGGAGGTCCTCCGGCGTCTCCCGCCGCACGTCCTGGCCGAGGCCCGGGCGCCCGGCGGGTGTGCAAGGCGTGGCGCGACGCCATCGACGACCGACTGCACGGCAACCTGCTTCCGCGCTCGGTGCGCGGCATCTTCATCAACTTCGCAGCGAATCATTACTCTGAGTTCTTCGCCCGTCCCTCCACGGGCCCGGCGATCGACGGAGCGCTCAATTTCCTGCCCTGCGCGGGCGTCATAGTCACAGACCACTGCGACGGCCTTTTGCTTTGCCGCGAGTCGCGGGACGGTGTGTTGAGTAAATAGGCAATTTTTTGATTAAATTAATTCACGAGTAAATCACTAGCACGACATTGACATAAATAAACATATACTGATATTCAGTCAAGCTAGCACATACTACGCTAATTGCAGAAAGATCTACGTATAACGCTAGTATGGTTAAAACAGAAAACAGTAGAAGCGGGATAAACGAGTTATACCTTCCAGTAAGCCATGCAGAGGCCGCGGCTTTGGTGGCGGCAACGGCGTCCTCGGCGGCCTTCTTGTCGGCTTCAGCTTTCTCGGCGGCGGCACGTTCGGCATCGGTGGACATGGTGATGATGAAGGCGACGCGAACGTAGAGGAAGTAGACGATCGGAAGCGAACAGTGCGTAATCGCTGCTCAAAAACCTATTCGCCCCTCACCCCGTACAGGAATCAGAAGGGCGTGGTTTCGGAGACCTGCTCTCCCGTCGACCGTGTACGCGGCGGATGGGATGGAGTCACCGGCGGCAGCAGCAGCAAGGGAACGACGGTGGGCGTGCGCGTGGAGCAGATGTGATCTGTTCGTGGCGGCTAGGGTTAGGAGACACCGCACACTTATATGGACGCTGCCGCGTGGAGAGACGTGGGCTCAACCCACGTCCGAGTCCATGACAGCCCACAATCCGACGTCTCAGATCGTGGCCCAGCTGTCAGAGAACTCCCCGTTAGTGACTGGCAAAAATAAACGCGTAGGTGTGAGCTCGGCTCGGCTCGGCTCAATCCCGCAACCCGCTGCGCGTCGTGACGAGGCGGGCGGCGGAGGAGTGCGCGAGGGCCTCTTCTCTTCTCAAGCTCCAATAGCATGTAAAAGAGAAATCCTTATAAACTACTCCAACTCTTTTTTCACTAGTGGGGTGATACTAAACTTCCCACTACACCTAGTGTCATATAACCCACATGGACTCTTAGAGATTTTTCAGAAATTATTATATGGGTCTAAAGCCCATCTCAAATTTCAGCACGGTGCACCGCCGTGCGAGTACGCCGTCAACCCAGCCACGCGTCGGTGGGCGCGCTTGCCCAAACGACCTCGGCCGCACATGCCAGAATTCGAACAGACCGTCTACCTCGCGTTCGAGCCCGCCGTCTCGCCGTACTACCAGTTCTTTCTGATCCCACATGTGCCACTGCGACGACTGCCAGCCGACATAGAATCCGACGACGACAACTCGTTGCTCCGGCCGGAGTGGCCTCCAGCGTCATATCCATGTGTTCTCGTCGGTGACTTAGCGATGGGACGAGATGACCTTCCTCCGGGAAGGGGAGGCTGCAGGGATCGTCGTCAACATGAAGTGGAATTCTTGGTATGAGCACTGTCGTTTTTATACTGTCTACTGGCAAAGCGCGCTCTACATCCATTGCACGAATGGCTATCTTACCAGGTATCCTAGTTGCTCCCTCCTCGGTCGCCATTCTCCTTGAATAAATTGTATATACCACTGTGATTCACTTATTTTCTTATTCATTTACTTTATCTGAATGTTTATGTGTGCAGAATGTCCTTGTCAGATCACACATACAAAGTAATTAAACCATAGTTTTAAATAGCCGGCTATAGCCCGCTATAGCCTTTTTATTAGGGTGCCGCTAAATAGCCAGCTTCAGAAATAGACCGCTATAGCTGATTTGAAGGCCCGTCGTTATTTTTCATAGCCCGCTATTTAAAACATTGAATTAAACTGCCATGTGCCAGTGAATTAAGGGGATATCCCAACCGCCATCTCGGTAGATCGTCGAGAGGGGTGTATTGCACACCACTTGATGACTGGAGGACACTCCGACTTTAGGTTTGGTATCTCAGCGAATAGTGTGGTCGAATAGAATGGGTGTTAAAACATGATACCCTTCTTAAGACCTTCGAACATGATCATTATGCGCAACAATTGGGCAAACAATGGATCTTAGAAGATGTTAACTACCGTAAGTGGAGCTCTGAGAACCCTGAGTACACTTATACTAGAGATGAAAATCCCAAAACGCTTGTGGAAGAGAAATATGACTGGAACTCTGACGAGGATAACGTTCTTGATATTGAAGACGTCGTTGAAGAGGCTGAAGAAGGTGGTATCAGCATATCTTATTATTTTCTTGGATTTGATCCTTATAAAAGGTCATCTTCTTGATTTCATCAGCGATAACAACCACAGGACTGGCCTATGACTGGAACAACTCAAAATTTCAGTACTTGGGCAGTTCATGTCCATGGCTAGAAGCTTACACTAACCCACCATATGGAAGGACGGACGCATCTTTCGTGTACACGTCTTGCTGGATGGGCAAATTTTCTGGAAACGAATTAGAATCTCTATTTGAAGATGAGAAGCTATATAGGAGAAAGTTGGAGCAGGAATCTCAACTTAAGGAGGAATCCAACTTTACCTACATGGGCGAGTACGAGCTGAGCAAGCATCGTGGGCGTGCCAAGAGGGTCAAGGACTCCGCCGACAAGGTTCGTCTCAGACGCCACATCTCCGCTCGGTAGGAACCCATCGTCATCGACATCAAGTCCAAGGTGATTCACACCGGGGCGATCAAGTTCAGCCTTGGCAAGGCCACCACAGAGCTAGTCACCGTCATGGTTAGATCCTACCTACTTGATTAGTTTCCTAGGAACAAAGATGAGTAGGTATTTGCAAATCAGTTATCGCCAGCTTTATTTATCTTGCCCTACTTATCTATTTGTGCTCACTGTTGGAGCCTTGTCTTGGTACTCTGCACAATTTGTGTTGTTATTTCGGTTAGCCTTGTAAAACCGTGACTTTGTGATTCCCGTCTATGTGACTTTATTATTCCCTTATTTTTGGCAAAAGAAAGTTAACAGTGTCCAGCAGTAATTTTGAAGGACCCCGCAGCGTACATGTATGCATATACTCATAAGCACATACATACAAATTAAAATGTGTACATTCCCACTATCAATCTGTTTTTTCAGTAGTATGTTGATCCAGACTGGCAGAATGTTAGGCGTTGTAAAATTACTTAACAGTCATGATACATAGTACTTAGAAGTGATTTTACTATCTATACGTGATGATGCTGCCACTTAAAATGAACTGTATATGTTTGTCTTGGTGATCTTTTGGTGTAAGCTACATTTACTAGGATTAGAAGTATATTATTGTCATCTTTGCCAATTATCAGTTATTTTTTCTAGAAATTAGAAATCAAATCATTGTGTGCTTGCGAATCTTGCTTCATGTCTGATTTCCTTCACGGCATACCCAGCCCAGGGACTGCCATACCCAGCTCAGTGTCTGCCATGCATCTGCCTCCCTATTTGGTCAAGAGCACACACAAGTTCAGGTTCTTGCTTCCTGGTGGGTGCCTGCGATCAGGTTTACGAAACCACAAACTGTTTAATCACTCGTAGATGCAATGCTGCTGTTTCAAAATGTGCAAATGGGCCCGTGTATGCACCTCGTCCGACGTGAAACAGTGTTACTTTAGATAGGACATACTATAGTTTACCTATTTTTAGTTTGAGCAACCAACTGTATATGGGAACTTTCACCTTGTTTTTTGTAAGTGCACTAGTGATAATGGCTCTCATAAGGTTTTTTTTTGCGCGAACACGCAAAGCTTGCGTATCATTTTATTGACAGAAGAAGAAGAATGAGTAGAGGTGGGAACAACACATGCACGGATGCAAGAAGGCATGACATCACTAAAAAAACTTTCGTGATGATACGTGTTTGTCACAGTAGGTCGCGTTTTTGTCATGCATGTATATCCATGACGATTTTATGACAGAATCAAGATAGTCATACCTGTGCTGTTATAGAAGTGTTCCATGACATTACCAAAATTATCATCACGGAAGTGTCCACTTCCTTGACGATAAATCGCGCGTCACAGAAGTGCTTTGATTAAGGGTGACCGACACATGACATCCACCGTAACGGAACGCCGTTAAGCTATCGGGTCGGGTTTTTGATCCGATAACCCGTTTACAGCCCTGACCAATGGGGATTTTCCACGTGTAAAATCATCATTGACTGGAGAAAACACGTGTCGGCTCATCGCTGGGACAGATGTCATCCGCTCATTGGACAGAAGGCGTCTATGATACGTCGACACGTGTCACGGCCCAACAGAGGCCCATTCCTGTGAAAATGCTGGCCCGTTTGACTTTGTCAAAAGGTGGCGGGCCGACCCATGGAAAGCCTGTTAATGGCCTGTTCGCATATAGCCCATTTACAGCCCGCTAACCCAAGGCCCGTTATGCCCTATTCGAATTAGGCCCAGTAGCGTCATCTGTGCCATCCATGTATGGCCCATGACGTCTTTCGGCCCATATGAGGCCCTATGTAACTCTTGGCCTATTAACGGCCCGTGGTGAAACTGGCCCGTAATGAACAATGTATCACTTTACACCCATTAACGGTCCGTGGTGAAACTGGCCCGTAAAGAACAGTGTATCACTTTATACCCATTAACGGCCCGTTATTTCGTTGGGCCGTTTCCAGCCCATGTTATCTTTCAGCCTTCTCAGAGCCCATTTATTCTTGGGCTATTTTCCAGCATTCTTTTACTTACGGCCCGTTACTGTCATTTTCTGCTTGTTGGCCAAATTCAGCCCGTGGTTACAGTCGGACCGTTTGTGGTCCGTTAATACGTTGGGCCATTTTCATAGCGTATCAAATACGGCCTATTAACGATGGCCCATTATGGTCGGCCCATGAACAGACGATTCCAACTCTAGCCCCTTTACGGCCAGAATGCGGTCTGTTTGGCCCATGTTTGGCCAATCGATCATACGGCCCGTATAAGGCCCATTGATGATACGGCCCATAGAAGGCCCATTGTTTCTACGGCCCGTAGAAGGCCCATTGTTTCTACGACCAGTAGAAGGCCCACTGTTTCTACGGCCCGTAGAAGGCCCACTGTTTATACGGCCTGTAGAAGGCCCACTGTTTCTACGGCCCGTAGGAGGCCCAGTGTCACTACAGTAAATATTAGCCCATGGTTATTGTGGCCTAGTTTTAAAAAATAGGTTATTGCTGCCACTAGCAAACCACAGAAAAAGAATTGCACTGACTACAAACAAATAAATAAACAAGACAACAAGGAAATAAATAAGCAAGCAACTTACACTAGGCTATCATGGCTATTACACATATTACATCCACTGGACATCAAAATTCACCACCAGTGCAAATATAGGGAACACAACAGCATATAAACGCCACAGCAAAACAAGTCCAGAACTGAAACCACTTCAGAAGAGATCAAGAAACAATATCCCGGGTACCCATAATGCGGGCAAGATGCTTAGCAAGCTTATTAACTTTCTCTTGTTTGGCACTTAAGTCCTCCAGCGCTTGCTGTTGCACCAGAAAGTATGCATCTGAATTCTGCAAGGACTTCCTCAGTCCTACGGCTTCCTGTCGCATAATATCTGATCAATGTCTTTCAACTTGAAGTTGAGACTCAAGAAGCCGGACTGATTCAGGCAACGAGTTCGAAGAGCTGGTGTCAACAGTGGTAGCCAGTAACTCGAACACTACATGAAGACATGACTTTGGGGTTGTCCCAGTGTCTTCAATATAGTTTTTTATCAGCTTTCTTGGAGACCAACAGGGATGTCTCACTATCTTGAACCTTATGTGCATTACTTCCTTTACCATTGCATAACAGGGTACTCTTCTCCAATATTTTATCCGCATTCTAAAAGAGAAACAAACAAACACATCTCAGGTTTACAATGTAGTATATGAAACTCATTTTGGTAAACCAGTTTAGTAGTAAGGTGGACAGGATAACAACATGAAACAAACATATATCTATGTAGTATGGTCACTGTATGGTCTATATCATTCTAGTTTATGTTGCCAAATCAAGATAGATACAGTTCGAATCATATCTATTTAAGACAAAGCAGCATAGACATAATATAAGTGTGGGAAACTACACAGCAATAATAACACTTGTAATGTGCATGGCATGAGAACATAACTGTTTATTCAATTGAAACTGAAATCAACATAGAGCAAGTTATAACAGCAAACAGCCAAACACGTTGAAGAAACAGGTTTAAAACATACATGTTGCGCCATTGGAGTATCAATTGCATCCTTCAAATTTGAAATTAGTTGGTATCAGTATATACAGTGATGCAAGAGAAAAGTAGTATGAACCATAGCTACGGAACCTGACCTGAGAACAATTCTTCTTCTACTTTAAGCGTTGACTTCGGGTTTGGAGTGGTGGTCCTCGTGATTTGGGCACTGTAGTTGCCTTACTAACTGCTCGTGTTTGGGTGCTCTGTGGTGGAGACGGTGCTGTGTCAACGGGAACTGGGTGTCTATCTACTGGGGTTGGGGTTAGAAGGGGTGTAACTTGTTCTCTATCCAACTGGGTAGGGGTACAATCTGCATGAGTGTGGGTTATGTGTGGTGGGGCTGGTTCTTGGGCAAGTACAACCGTGGTTCTATCTGCATCGACAGGTAGCACGATCTTTTCTGAAGACCATGTTTTTACTCCCACAGATACTGCCATCACTCCCTCCAATTGAAATGGCTGATAAACAAGAAAAGTAATTGAATGTACAGACATTGTAAGATAGACAGGTGCAATGGATAGTAGGGAAGAAAACAGGGCATGAAATAATTCACATTTATGTTGTCTAGACAAACAGAATAGCAGGACATAATTTCACATATATGATGGCTAATTAAACAGGATAGCATGACACAATTTCACATGTATGATGGCTAACTAAACAGGATATAATGACATACTTCAAAATATGATGACTATGTAAACAGGATGACATGATATAACTATACGATGTGTCTATTAAAGTGGTTAGCATGCCATAAATCACAAACATGCCATCAATGGAAACATGATGGCATGATATAATTCACGGATAGAATGACATAATTTAAAATATGATGACCATGTAAACAGGATAAGATGATATAACTATATTATGTCTTTAGAAAATGGGTTGGCATGCCATAATTCAGATACATGCTGTCTATGTAAACATCATGGCATGACATAATTCAAATATATGATTTATATACTAAGGAAGTGAGCAGAGGGCAATCACATATATGATGTGTCAACTAAGGAGATGGCATTCAATATTGTGTATATGATGTAAAAACTAAGCATTGCAATACAACATATGCATTATATGAGTAATATAACCCTGCCAAGTTTGAGCATACACCTCAGGGGGATAATAGGACTGGTCATCTGCCTCTGAATCCTCCTCTGAAGAGCTATCTGTAACCAGCAAGATATCTGCTTCGGCAGGTAGCATTGTCTGCTGTGAAGACCTTGTTTTCACTCCAGATTTCTCCATCACCAATTCAAATGGCTGATGCACAGGAAGAGCAGTTGAATATACAAATATTGTCGACAAAAGCAATGATAAATACAAAAAAGGACGACATGATATAATTCACATATAGGACGCTTGCCTAAACAGCATGGCATTGCATAATTCACATACATAATGCCTTGCAACAAGATAACATTGCATAATTCACATATATAATGTCTTGCAACAAGATGGCATTGCATAATTCACATATATGGTAATTAGACACTAAACAGGTGGCATTCACACAAAGCATGTCTAAACTAAGAAAATGACATAGCAATGCAAGATACCATACGCATGATATGAGCAACATAACCCTGCCAAGTTAGGGCATGCACCTCGGGGGGGGGGGGGAATATGACTGGTCATCTGTCTCTGAATCCTCCTCTGAGGAGCTATCGGTAACTAGCAAGACATGCGCTTCGTCAGATAGCATTGTTTGCTCTGAAGACCTTGTTTCCACTCCAGATTTTTCCA
Organism: Triticum urartu; assembly: GCF_056163025.1. Taxonomy (NCBI): domain Eukaryota; kingdom Viridiplantae; phylum Streptophyta; class Magnoliopsida; order Poales; family Poaceae; genus Triticum; species Triticum urartu. The sequence goes on along the minus strand of NC_141878.1, from coordinate 56,053,525 downwards.
TGACCGTGCCGAACGGCTGATGCACAGGAAGAGAAATTGAATGTACCAAAATTGTTGACAAATTTAACACGTAATTAAAAATGATGGCATGATATAATTCACATATAAGATGACTGGCTAACCAGGGTGGCATTGCAAAATTCACATATATGATGCCTGGCTAGACAAGATGGCATTGCATGATTCACATATATGATAAAGAAACTAAACATATGGCATTGACACAAAGCATGTCTAAGCTAAGCAGATGACATCTTTAATGTATACAGTAAGCAATGCAAGGCACCATATGCATGATATTACCATCATCAGCATGCCAAGTTAGAGCGAAGACCTCATGGGGTAAATAGGAGTAGTCTTCTCCTTCTGAATCCCCCTCAGAACAGTTATCTTCCTCTTGATTACGATCTGAAATGGGTGGAGGGGGGCTGCCTTTCCGCCCACCATGGAACGACGTCTGCATAAAATTTTATTGCCACGCAAGGCTCGTTTCTTTTGCTCTACATGATCAGTTCCATTGTGTACAATAACTGGCATGCATAGGAATAAAACATAGTGAGATTATGTAAGGAGTGCATGCACAAATCCAGAGTGATGGTAGCAAACTGTGGATAGACCCAAAACCAATGATAGCGGGCAGATAGCTTTAGTTAAAAAATACAGATAATGGCTCCTTTAATGTTTGTTTGCACCCAACATGAAACTCATAGTAGACACCGGAGATTAACCAGATAGTAAACATATAGTACTGATTGCTTCCCCAATATGTACCCCACAACCATTTAAAAACTCAAGTTTCAGCATTAGTTTGGACCTGACTTGGAGTCTAATAGGTGAACATGGAGATAATGTAGCATGTCATCATATTAGGCGACGCATAACGTAAGCAAACATGGAAGAGTGCGACCTCTCTTGCGGACCCGTGTAGTCCTCAAGGTCATCTGCTCAGTTGATGATGGTAATGCAGTTTTCGTGGCTGCCAGCGGCAGGGAAGAAGTTCTGAGGCGGCGAAAGACAGTCTGGAGCAGCTGAGCTGGGGTGGAACACAGCGCCGCAGGAGCAGGACAAACCACACAAGGTTTTCTTTGACACATATCTGTAACAGAAGTAATTGAGTAAGGGCTTGTTTGAATTTGAGGATTCTAACAATGCCGGGATTGAAAATAGACAGGAATAGGATAGGAATGCACGTGCAAAACAGAGAATTTAAAACCACAGGATTTCTGCCAATCTGGGTGTTTGATTCACAACAATTGGAAGATCACATGATGCAAAAGAGCATGGTGAGATTAAGTCAAACCACAAGAAAATGTATGGTTATGATGCTATTATGCTACTATCTCTTAGTCTTGTGCTTGATGAATAAGAATATGAAAAGGAGGAGAAGTGGAAATTAGAATTCCTACAGTTTTTCTTCCAAGGAGATACTAAAGGAAAAAATCCTACAGTTTTCCTTTGCTCCATTCCTTTGCACCAAATTCATGAAAAGTAGTACCATAGAGAACTTTCCAATTCCGATGTTTTTCATTCACTTTTCCTTTCAAGCACTGGTGATTCTAGTAGGCAGGCTTGATAAAGGAAAATCCTACACTGAAAAAATGTTTTTGTGCTACTTCTATTACTTTGGACCCAGGCCACTGCCATACTAGCTCAACTCCCAGACCCATCGACAAATGCACAGCTCAAACGCGCAGAGATAAATAATGATGGCGTTCAAGAGAGTCCATCACAGATAGCTAAGTTGCCTGGTACGGTGGTACCTCACTGCTTGTCATATAGTAGGATAAAATAATCGTATTTCCTGTTACTACGAGTGCTCAGTGGACAATATATATAACATGTAGAGTAAAAAAGAGATGCAACAAGTGTACAACCTCTTTGGCGAAGCCATGACAATCTCAGCGTGATTGGGTTGGCCGGTGAGGATGCTCCGGCTGACTTGGCTATCGGAGGAGGGGAAGAGATCTTAGGCGTCTGGAGATGGAGCCCGAGGTACTGCTCCGCTGTGATGGAGGGTTTCGTCGTTGGAGCAGCTCCGGTGAGTTGTACGACGCCGAGGCTGAAGCAGGACAAGAGAGACAACGAACAACGTTAACTTGAGTGGAATTCTAATAGCATCTCCAATACATGACGTAAAATACATAACCACAAAGTGCTAGATGTAAAATACATCAGCTGCTCATCTCTGAACTTAACTGTCGAAACTGAATTTAACTTTTGAAACTGAACTTAACTGTCGAAACTGAACTTAATTGTGGAAACTGAATTTTGCTGTCAAAACTGAATTTTCCTGTCGAAACTGAACGCACTAGCAAGGTGAGGCTACACGTCGGTCGACTAACTTTTTCATCTCTGGTCAGTCAATTTTGCAGCCGTCCGATACGAAATCAAGGGCCTGCGGTTCATCTTCAACCTCCACCCCCCTGAGCCGCCAGGCACCACTGGCCAAACAGCAGCCCCCTCCGCCCGCGGCCGGCGGTGCGCCGCCCCGCCCACCCCGAAAACACTCCCAACCGCCGGTCCGCCGCTGCCCCGGCCATCCCTCTAGCCCCCCCCCATGCCGAGCTTTTTCTCCGGCGATCCCCACGCCACCGCCCCGCCAACACCCTGCCACCGCCGGCGACCACCGCCCCCATCCTGAACCCTAAGATAGATAGTGGGGTACCTCTTCGGCGAACCCCTCTCCCCGCTGCGGCTGGTTCTTCCTTCACCCCGGCGAGCCCCTCCCCACCCCCTGAAAGTCGACTGACCCAAAAGTCGATTCAGTCGACTGAAGTGTAGCTAAATTGGAGCAGCATCGCAAGCAAGAGCGAGAGCAGTAGCACGAGCAAGAGCAATAGTAAGAGCAGACCAGGTAGGGGACCAAGAGGAAGAGTAGAGCAGCAGCGCGAGCGAGAGCTAAAGCAGCAGCAACTCCTATTGATGTGGACGTCGCCGCCGAGGGAGCGACATCGTGGAGGAAGTGGCCGGCGACGCCGCCGTGGATGGAGCCGTGCCGTGTCGGCTCGGGACCGAGCGCCGGCAGCACCGTGAGATCGAATCAAGAAGACAATGTGGCGATTAGTGTACAACCTCTTTGGTGGCTCCGATTAGGCCGCAGCTTCATCCGAGGAAACAGTGATGATGATGCTCTTCAGGTGATGCAGGTGAAGACGGCGGTGTGGGAATGGAGGTGGCGCGAAAGACGAGGGAAACGTCGGGGCAGCTCGTTGGAGGTGGAGGACGGGGTGGCTGAACCGGCGGGACGATGAGATCGACGACGGATCCTCATCCGGTATGGTGGATGAGGGACATTGAGGTGTTGCTGTGGACGACGTCGTCGGGGAAGAGGCTCCAACTGGGTGGCGGACGGAGCAGGGTGTGGGGTTTCGTCGCGGGTTTTCGCGGCCTCGGTGTATGAATGAGTGGGCAGATGGGATGGCAGTGGGGAACCATGGCTTAGAGACGCGCTTGTCCGAAATATGGGGTAAGTTACGAAAGTACCCCTACTGATTTGAGGCGGTTCTTTCGGTTCAGGGGTACCACGGGCATTTCACGTGTCGGGATTTCACAGGAGGTGGGAGTTTTCGCGCGCGTTGTAATTTCGGAATAGCAAGGCGCGGGTTGAGATGGAGGGAGTTGTCGGAGCACAATGAGACAAAGATATATCTTAAATATTTCGGGCTAACAAGGCGTGGGTTGAAGAGGCGGGAGTTTCGCAACACGATAGACAGAGACGCTAGCTTGAATTTTCAGCATAACAAGGCGCGGCTTGAAATTTCGAAAGAACAAGCTTAACGTGTACAAAAAAAAGACAATTTGCACCTCAACACGCACAACACGCACACAAACACCATTTAGACTAGAGTAAGGTACACGTGCATTGCACGCATGAGATTTGGCAACCAAATTATGAATAAATACCATATTATAGCAGGCAAGCTTTCAGTCATATATGCATGATGTAGATGTTCGTTTAATTCTTATAGTTCATTTCATTCAAAATCATCTAGTTTTTATAAGAAAGCTAATCTATTTTAAGATTCATGGAATTGTGCATCGTAAGACATAAAGTAAAAACAAATAATGGCAAATCATGTAGAAAAACATTTGGGCAATTCTGATATGGAAGATTCTAGAACAAATAAGAAGTGCTTGTGTTTTGATGTTTGTGCATTATGCTTAAGTTCAACCATGGAGTCTTCAAGATTATACATGTGGCGAAATCTGGTGGAATCTAGATGATATCCAACGGCCAGTAGTGCTCAAATTTGACATCTTTGGACCATCGGATTCGCCTCATCCAACGACCATCTTTCAAAGTTAAAGTTACCCGCACACAATATAAAAAAATATAAAATATATATATATAGGGGTATAGATATAGATATGTGATGCGAAAGCCACCCATCATCTCTAATTAGAATAGTGTATCCATGCACGGATGCTAGTGGCCAAATGATGTCTACCATCGGTATCTCAAATTCAAATCAGTCTGACCTTGTTCAATGTGTATACATTACAACATGCTCATTTCCAAACCACACCGCGCAGATCTCCGTTATATTCATGCATGCATGGGTTTCAAACATCATGATCTCTTATTCAAATATTTGAATTCAACTTTACATTGATTATGACCTCACCTATTCTTTTACACCCACACAGTAGTCTTCTCTTTTATAATTGTACCACTAACTTTCTCTCGTGCATGCATGCACACACACTACCAGTCGGCATTATCCATCGCACGCATGCAATCTTTTTCTTCAGATCGGTCACCCATGAAGGCACACACCCACACACATCCCCCTCTCCATCATATCGGGCATTGTTTATCTCTCACGCGTGCATGCGCAACGATCGATGTTCCTCTATGTATGTGTGTATATAGCTAGGTCTTTCATAGTTTTCCACACAAACCGATCAATCGATATATCCAGTGAGGTCTCGCCCTCTTTCCCACGTCCACATCGATCAATCTATACCTCTCTCTATATAGGATTAACATATATAGCTACTACACCCACCTTAATTATATATCCAACGTCCCCCTCTCATCATCCATGCCTTCCGCTTCATCTCTCAAACGCGTGCACAATGGTGAAGACAGGGGGCAGTAAGGGCCCTGCCCCCACCCCCCTAGCATCACTATATATCGAGGCTAATATGAATGTGATCATTAGACAATTGCTGCTAAAAATGGTTTAAGTTCATCAATTGACCCTCCTCGTAAAGGATTAGCAATGCTTGGCCCCCTAGCTCATTTATTTTTCATGGCTCCGCCACTGCACGCAATAGCGCACGTGTTCGCCCCCTCTCTCTAAATATCGATCTCGCACTTGTTCATTCCTTCATAGTCTCCCTCCACTCGGCCCCTCGCACCATCTTTTAGCCCCCACCGGATTTTGCCACATGTACAATCTAGCAGACTCCATGGTTGAACTTAAGCATAATGCACAAACCTCAAAACAACAGTGGTTCTCTTTTGTTCTAGAATCTTACGTATCGTAACTGCCCAAACTTTTTTTCTAGTTGAATTGCCATTATTTGTTTTTACTTTATGCTTTACAACGCACAATTCCATGAATCATAAAATAGATTAAGGGCTTCTTTGATTCAAAGGATTCTCAAAGGAATTTTGGAGGATTCTAATCATTAGGAATTTTTCCTATCTTGGTTGTTTGATTCGTAGGATTGTAAACCATAGGAATTTTTCCATATGATTCATTTGCACTAGATTTCATAGGAAACATCCCATCCACTCAAACCTCTTTGAAAGAATTCTGCGTTTTTTCTATGCACAATCAAACACTCATACAATCCTGTAGGATTCAAGACGACATTCCACTATAATCCCATGTTTTTCCTATTCCCAAGTTCTTAGATTTTTTTTATAAAAACTAATTAATTTTGAATGAGATGAACTATAAGAATTAAACGAAGGGCTACATCAGGCATATATGACTCAGAGCTTACATGCAATAGTGTGGTATTTATTCATAATTTGGTTGCAAAATCTGATGCGTGCAATGCACGTGTACCTTACTAGTACTTCGAGTATGTGCAAAACACGTAAATTAGAATACCAATGGCACGCTACACAGTGTCTCTCTTACAGTTCATGAAGCCACGTGGCACATGTGGAGGCGTTGTCGCGACCTCCTTGCGTGGATTGATCACAGTCACGTGCTGCTGGTTCTAGAAGAATGTACTCGTCCTCCCTCAGCCATACTAGCGGTACATGCACGAAGCGAAGATGTGCACGCACGCCACGCACGCACTCATTCCCTCGCACGCACACGCGGGTACACGGGCGGACACAATTTTGTACCAAGATCCACCCCATGTGATAATTTGACGTGTGTAAAGTCATTCACTTCATTGATGGTCAATTAATACAGCGTATGCAAATTGAGTGGACGTGAGGGCGGAAGAAAGACATTATTACTCCACTGCGCGCATGCGAGTAGTTAAATCGTGGGTTGCTAGTAGTACTTCCATTGGTCTCCTTCGTATTTTGTGCCAATTTTTGACAGTAACAAAATATTTACGCATTTGAGCAGTGTAGTACTTGAAATTTATGTTCCGCTAAACTCATCGGGAGCCGTTTCGGGCCTCGAAACCAAAACTATCAATTAATCTTTACCTTGTTCCCATCACATTCGAAAGCCTGCTCACACCTACTAGTACGTACCAAACCTGAACGTGTTCCCACTATGCAGGTATTAGTACTAGTGCTAGTACTTAGGTTATAAAAAGGGGAACTACCTAACAGAAAATTACTCTACCTTTCCTCCTCATAAGTGCTTCTTCTTCGTCCGTCGTTGCCATGGCCGGTGAGCAGATCTCTAGGTCAAGAACTACTCGTAACAAGGGAGCGGCAACCAAGGCTGCGGAAAAAAGAGGGCTCGCCGCCACGCAGAGACCTCGAAAGATCTCTCACGGGCAGGCGATGGCTCCATGGAGCGCCCTAGCCGCGGAGGCGAACATACTGAGCTGGCGGAGCTGGAGTCGTTATCCCTCGACGGCATGCTCGATCAGCTCAATAAGCACCTCAATGAGCAGAAGGAGTTCATCCAAGGCTTGATGGAGTTGCTGAAGGAGAGCCTCGACGACATGCCCGCTGAGCTCAATCAGTAGGGGGAGTTGACCGCCGGCTTGGTGATGGTGCTGAAGAAGAGCATTGCCCCGGAGAAGAAGGCGACCGGCGAAATCCTACGACTTCAGGAGGACAAGGCGAAGCTCTGCCACGAGATCGACCTGTTGAAGGAGAAGAACGCTGGCTAGAAGAAGCTGCATGAGAATAGTAGTTCCTCGATGAAGATGCTGCAGACCCTCGTCATGGAACAGAAGGAGGAGTTGGCGAAGCTCCGCATCGAGCACCCGGCTGCTGTCAAGGTACGTAATGCGGCCGTGGAACAGATGATGAAGGCTCACGTCGAGAAATCCCGCGCCATGGACAGAATGAAGAAGATGGCGGAGGAGACGTTCAAGGAGATGGAGGTCGTAGAGGAGATGAAGAAGCAGTTACGACTCCACGGTGAATTAGATCATTTGGGGTGATAATCTTCCTTCTTCTTTTGCTACTGTGTTTCATCTTTTGCTTCGGGTGTTTCGCCGCATGTGTCACGTTCTCTGCGAGGCATGAATAGAACAATGGTTTTTTTTTTGAGGGAATGAATAGAACAATGCTAACAATGAGATGACTAGCAAATTAGATCATTTTTATCGCCATATGGCACCGGGCTACCGTGTTTCGTGCTCCTCCATCGCAGTACTGCTCCAGTGGAAAACTTGAGTATACTGCACGGTTCTTTGCTCCTCCTCGATCAGGTCGTCGGCGCATTTATACGAGCAGTCAAATCACAAGGCCCTGCCTTCCAGCAGTAATGAGCTGTCAAATCACAAAGGCACTCGCTTCTCGTGAAACCGACCAAGCTAGACTGACCCGCCCTCTAGCCTTTTAAAAAATGTATACTTTTGTACAATAGTAGTATCGATGGATTGCGCCATGGAGCAAAACTTGAAATTAAAAAAAGGTGGTACATGTAGAGAGCGCTCGTCGCCAAATTATGCATATAGTACTATTAAAAAGGCTAGTCACAATAATGGTGTCCAGCACAACCCACCCCTCAAATAAAACTAAGAGGGTGCTTGGATATGTTTTAGTCCCATGACTAAAAGTAGTGGGACTAAAACATGCTAGCCTCACCCATGCTTGGATCCAAATACTAAAAAGGCTAAAATCAAGTTAATGAGCATTTATTATCCTCCAAACCCTCCAATCCAGAACTCGCCTATGTTAAAGGAGAGGAGTTAAATGAGTAGAGAGAGGACTAATCCACATTTTAGTAGGGGTACCCCTGACTAAATTTTTTTAGTCTCAACACTAGTTTTAGCCCCTCTTTAGTCAGGGGTGCTTGGAACTTTAGCCTCTTAAAGAGACTATTATTAGTCAGACTAAAATAAGTCCCTTGGATCCAAGCACCCTCTAAGCATCCTGGAATTCTTTGACAAAACTAAGCACCCTGAAATTCTTTGACAACTAAACTGCTGGCTATATGATGTTGGCCATATATATTGTACGTATATAATGTGAAGAAACGAGTGGCAGTACTATACCAACTAGAAGATGAAATGTAAGAAATACTAGTATGTACGTACTGAAGAGTTAAAGTAATGAGTAGAAACATAACATAGTTCACAACACACCCCTCAAATTAAATTAAGCACACCTGAAATTAAACTTTGCAACTATTCCGGTAGACACTGCATTAGAACCACCATGAGCAACGACACTGCCACCTTACTTGGAGTCGTCATCGACGTCCTCGACTTCGTCCTTGTCCCTCTTCCTCTTGGCCGATACTTCTTTGCTTGAACCGCACACTTGGTTGTTGCTCTTCATCCAACCCTTGTAGATATTGAAGCAAAGGTAGCCATCCATTGCAGCGTAGTGGATGTGGTCTATATCTAGTACATTCCACTGCCATGCATGACGATGAAACGTGTATGGAGGTTTCTCCAGTTTACCGTACGAAGGATGAACCATGGCTCCTGCCAGGGTCAGCATTGAAGGCTAACGAGAGGACACCAGCCGATTCTTTTGGAGGTCGAAGGGGTTGCCTACAATGAGACCTATCCGACGTAGGACATCCCTGTCGTTCTTAAAGTCTACAGTAACGAATTTCACTGTTTTGTCCTTGAGGAAGTTCTTAAAATCCTGGCACTCAATGTCAGATGGCATATGTGGTAGACCAAGAAAACATTATGTACGCAAACCTGGATCATAGCGGGCTTCTTCCTCTCTTCATCCTTTAGATCCTTCTCTGGTCCCAGGACTGTGGTGTACTCAACATCTAGCCCAGTGACCCACTCATCATCTGAGTTTTCGAACATGCATCTGAAGCGAGAAAGGCATCCTTTCACCGTCGCGGAAGAACGGGTGTAGATGACGTCGAACTCATCGCCGGTGATGGTTCTAACCTTGTACTCACCGCCGATCGTGGAGATTTGGGACGCCATGGATTTGGGAGGAGGGTTGGGATTAGTGGAAATGTTGTAATGTGAATGGACGGGACGACTAGGAGCGAACCGCCGTAGTACTGAAGGGCGTGCGGGGACGAGTAGGAGCGAACTGCCAGCGTGCGAACGACAGGGTAGTGGCTTTCCATTCTCCCATGATACGGGCTTCCGAGAGCCCTTGGATCTGAGATCGAACGGTTGCATGGCGTGATTCTAGACCTATGGGTGAATATCCTATCCTGGAGGGTTATTCTGCAAATTTTTAGCAACTTAGCATGCGACCGTTTGATCTCAGATCCAAGGGCTGCCAGCAGCCCGTATCATGGTCACGCCTACCACGACCGTTGCGTCGCTCGCGCGGTCGCGCCCTTGGAGATTTAACACGGTGCGTTAGGCTATCTGATGTTGGCATGTCATAAATAGTCATCACTTAGTCACTCATACTACAACAAGGTTGGCTATAAGTGTATTTTTTACACCTCTCTATCTCTTTCTCCGTACTCCGTCCGTCCCATAATAGAAGAATGTTTTTGACACTAGTGTAGTGCCAAAAACATTCTTATATTCTGGGACACAGGGAGTACTAATATTTATTGCATTTGCCAAGGAGTGACCTCTTCCAATGAAATTGTGTTGCTAAGTTTGCTTCATTTAGTTAGCTATAGACTCAAAATTGTCTTTTCACCTAGGTACACGCGCTTAGCACCGTTTCTTCCTTGGGTCACCAAACTAGTCTCTCTCTTCTTGATTAACTTGCCACATCAGACTTTATGCCTATGTGGCAAGCTTAAGCACCTGTAGGAGCAAGTAAAAGTAAGTACAATAGTGTGCTTTACATGGCATTTTTGCATATGTGGAGGAAAGAGAGGCAAGGAAAAAGTGGAGAAGTGGGCTCTCATGCAAGAGCCAGCCTCTACTACATGGTGGAGCATTGGGAGAGGCACCTGTATGGAGGTGGTCAGGAATCGGGAGACTCACGCCGGCCGTAGCGCTGCAGTTAAAATGATAATGGCAAGTCAAATCACGGGGCCCCACCTATCCAGCAGTAACTCGCTGTTAAATCACACATCCCTATGTTTGCAGCAGCCTACTCCCTCGTCTTCTCGCGTCTCTGACAAACAGACTAGGCGGAACTGCCCCGCCGCCTACCGCGTAGGAAAAGCCCCGCCCTCGACTTTTAAATAGTATACAGTATACTAATTTTGTATCCATGGATTACGCCCGCGCCATGGAGCAAAGCGTCTAGAAAACGGAGGAGAGACGGTGGTATTGCAATAGAGAAGAGGGAGAGGCGAGACGGTGGTTTTGGAATGGAGATGATGGAGAGGAGAGGAGGTGGTTTTGCAATGGAGAAGATCAGAAGAGGGAGAGGCGAGACAGTGGTTTTGGAATGGAGATGATGGAGAGGAGAGGAGGTGGTTTTGCAATGGAGAAGAGGGAGAGGAGCGTGCGGCAGCGATTTAGGATTGGATGAGAGGGCCGGCGCGCTGTGACTGGATCAAAATCAAAATCAATTTACCCTTTAATTAAGAAAGAGACCCCACATTAACTAGTCTTCCTTTTATTCCGGGTCATAATTAACCATGATTTTCGCACATAAAATATATGTTATACATTGCAAAAATAATATAATTTGAAAGTACATTCAGATACGAACCAAACGATATAATTTTTGGTGACATGCATTCACATTTTGCTTGTCAAATACAGTACGTGGTCAAACATTGACCCAAAATACGCAAAACAACAAAAAAATACTTCCAAGACCAACGCCGCTCTTCCGCTCTTCTCCTCTTAAACCACCGCCGCTCCTCTCATGTTCCAATATAAATGCAGCGCCGCTCCTCTCCTCTTCCATTTCAAAACCAACGCCCCTCCTCTCCCGTTCCAGTCCAAAACCTGCGTCACTCCTCTCCCGTTCTAATCCAAAACCAGCGCTGCTCCTCTCCTCTTCCATTCAAAAACCACCGCCCGCGAGTGAAGGTGCTGTGGAGAAGTAGATCGTGTTGGGGATCGTAGCAGAAATTTAAAATTTTCTACGCATCACCAAGATCAATCTATGGATTAATCTAGCAACAAGGGGAAGGGGAGTGCATCTACATACCCTTGTAGATTGCTAAGAGGAAGCGTTGCAAGAACGCAGTTGGTGGAGTCGTACACGCAGCGATTCAGATCGCGGTCGATTCCGATCTAAGCGCCGAACAACAGCGCCTCCGCGTTCAACACATGTATAGCCCAGTGACGTCTCCCATGCCTTGATCCAGCAAAGAGAGAGGGAGAGGTTGGGGAAGACTCTGTCCAGCAGCAGCACGACGGCGTGGTGGTGGTGGAGGAGCACGGTACTCCAGCAGGGCTTCGCCAAGCACTACGAGAGACGAGGAGGGAGAGAGGTAGGGCTGCGCCTTGGGAGAGAGAGACTCGTGTGTTGTGTAGCCCCAAAACCTCCACTATATATAGGGGCAAGGGCAAGGGGAGGCGCCCTATGGTTTCCTCTAGGGGGGCGGCGGCCAAGGCAGATGGGATCTCCCCCTTGGGTGACTTGGCCCCCAAGCCAAGAGGTGGGAACCCTAGATGGGGCGCCCCAAACCCCCTGGTCACGTGGGAATAGGTGAGGGGGCGCACAGCCCCTTAGTGGGCTGGTTTTCCCCCTTCCCTTGGCCCATGAAGCCCCCCAACATTTGCCGGGGCTCCCGAAACACCTTTCGGTCATTCTGGTCATCACCCGGTACCTCCGGAACACTTCCGGACTCCAAAACCCTTCGTCCAATATATCAATCTTTACCTCCGGACCATTCTGGAACCCCTCATAACGTCCGGGATCTCATTCGGGACTCCGACCAACATTCAGTAACCGCGTACATACTTTCCCTATAACCCTAGCGTCATCGAACCTTAAGTGTGTAGACCCTACGGGCTCGGGAATAATGCAGACATGACCGAGACATCTCTCTGGTCAATAACCAACAGCGGGATCTGGATACCCATGTTGGCTCCCACATGTTCCACAATGATCTCATCAGATGAACCACGATGTTAAGGATTCAGTCAATCCCGTATACAATTCCCTTTGTCTACCCGTACTTACTTGCCCGAGATTCGATCGTCGGTATCCCGATACCTTGTTCAATCTCGTTACCGGCAAGTCTCTTTACTCGTTCCGTAACACATCATCCCGTGATCAACTCCTTGGTCACATTGTGCACATTATGATGATGTCCTACCGAGTGGGCCCAGAGATACCTCTCCGTTTACACGGAGTGACAAATCCCAGTCTCGATTCGTGCCAACCCAACAGACACTTTCGGAGATACCCGTAGTGCACCTTTATAGCCACCCAGTTACGTTGTGACGTTTGGTACACCCAAAGCATTCCTATGGTATCTGGGAGTTGCACAATCTCATGGTCTAAGGAAATGATACTTGACATTAGAAAAGCTTTAGCATACGAACTACACGATCTTGTGCTAGGCTTAGGATTGGGTCTTGTCCATCACATCATTCTCCTAATGATGTGATCCCGTTATCAACGACATCCAATGTCCATGGTCAGGAAACCGTAACCATCTATTGATCAACGAGCTAGTCAACTAGAGGCTTACTAGGGACATGTTGTGGTCTATGTATTCACACATGTATTATGGTTTCCGGTTAATACAATTATAGCATGAACAATAGACAATTATCATGAACAAGGAAATACAATAATAACCATTTTATTATTGCCTCTAGGGCATATTTCCAACAGTCTCCCACTTGCACTAGAGTCAATAATCTAGTTCACATCACTATGTGATTGCAATGAATCCAACACCCATGGGGTTTGTTCATATCTTGCTTGTGAGAGAGGTTTATTAGTCAATGAGTCTGAACCTTTCAGATCCATGTGTGCTTTACAAATCGCTATGTCATCTTGTAGATGCAGCTACCACGCTACTTGGAGCTATTCCAATTAACTATTCTACTATACGAATCCAGTTTACTACTCAGAGTCATCCGAATTAGTGTCAAAGTTTGCGTCGATGTAACCCTTTACGACGAACTCTTTTACCACCTCCATAATCGAGAAAATTCCTTAGTCCACTAGTTACTAAGGATAGGTTCGACCGCTGTCGTGTGATCCATTCCTGGATCACCCTTGTACCCTTGACTGACTCATGGCAAGGCACACTTTAGGTGCGGTACACAGCATAGCATACTGTAGAGCCTACGTCTAAAGCATAGGGGACGACCTTCGTCCTTTCTCTCTCTTCTGTCGTGGTCAGGTCTTGAGTCTTACTCAATATTCACACCATGTAACACAACTAAGAACTCCTTCTTTGCTGATCTATTTTGAACTCCTTCAAAATCTTGTCATGGTATGTATTCATTCGAAAGTACTATTAAGCGTTTTTGATCTATCCTTATAGATCTTGATGCTCAATGTTCAAGTAGCTTAATTCAGATTTTCCATTGAAAAACACTTTTCAAATAACCATGCATGCTTTCCAAAATTTCTACATAATTTCTGATCAACAATATGTTAACAACATATACTCATCAAAAATTCTATAGTGCTCCCACTCACTTCTTTGGAAATAAAAGTTTCTTATAAACTTTGTATAAACCCAAAATCTTTGATAATCTCATCAAAGCGTACATTCCAACTCCGAGATGCTTACTCCAGTCCTTAGAAGGATTGCTGGAGCTTTGCATAATTGTTAGCATCTTTCAGGATTGACAAAACCTTCTGGTTGTATCACATACAACCTTTCCTCAAAAAAAAATGTCAAGGAAACAATGTTTTGACATCCTATCTGCAAGATTTCATAAATAATGCAGTAACTGCTAACATAATTCCAACAGACTCTTAGCATCGCTATGAGTGAGAAATTTGTTGGAAATATGCCCTAGAGGCAATAATAAAAGCATTATTATTATATTTCCTTATTCATGATAATTGTCTTTATTCATGCTATAATTGTGTTATCCGGAAATCGTAATACATGTGTGAATAACAGACACCAACATGTCCCTAGTAAGCCTCTAGTTGACTAGCTCGTTGATCAACAGATAGTCATGGTTTCCTGACTATGGACATTGGATGTCATTGATAACGAGATCACATCATTAGGAGAATGATGTGATGGACAAGACCCAATCCTAAACATAGCACAAGATCGTATAGTTCGTTTGCTAGAGTTTTCCAATGTCAAGTATCTTTTCCTTAGACCATGAGATCGTGTAACTCCCGGATACCGTAGGAGTGCTTTGGGTATACCAAACGTCACAACGTAACTGGGTGACTATAAAGGTAGACTACGGGTATCTCCGAAAGTGTCTGTTGGGTTGACATGGATCGAGACTGGGATTTGTCACTCCGTATGACGGAGAGGTATTGCTGGGCCCACTCGGTAATGCATCATCATAATGAGCTCAAAGTGACCAAGTGTCTGGTCACGGGATCATGCATTACGATACGAGTAAAGTGACTTGCCGGTAACGAGATTGAACGAGGTATTGGGATACCGACGATCGAATCTCGGGCAAGTAACATATCGATTGACAAAGGGAATCGTATACGGGGTTGATTGAATCCTCGACATCGTGGTTCATCCGATGAGATCATCGTGGAGCATGTGGGAGCCAACATGGGTATCCAGATCCCGCTGTTGGTTATTGACCGGAGAGTCGTCTCGGTCATGTCTGCTTGTCTCCCGAACCCGTAGGGTCTACACACTTAAGGTTCGGTGACGCTAGGGTTGTGAAGATATGTATATGCAGAAACCCGAATGTTGTTCGGAGTCCCGGATGAGATTCCGGATGTCACGAGGAGTTCCGGAATGGTCCGGAGGTAAAGAATTATATATAGGAAATGCTGTTTCGGCCATCGGGACAAGTTTCGGGGTTATCGGTATTGTACCGGGACCACCGGAGGGGTCCCGGGGGCCCACCGGGTGGGGCCACCTGTCCCGGGGGGCCACATGGGCTGTAGGGGGTGCGCCTTGGCCTACATGGGCCAAGGGCACCAGCCCCACTAGGCCCATGCGCCTAGGGTTTCCATGGGGGAGGAGTCCAAGTGGTGGAAGGCACCTCTAGGTGCCTTGGGGGGGAGGGAATCCTCCCCCTGGCCGCCGCACCTAGGAGATCAGATCTCCTAGGCTGCACACCACCCCCCCTTGGCCCTCCTATATATAGTGGGGGAGAGGAGGGACTTCATACCACAGCCCCTGGCGCCTCCCTCTCTCCCCGTTACGTCTCTCTCGCGTAGTATAGGCGAAGCCCTGCTACTGTGACGCCCTGCATCCACCACCACGCCGTCGTGCTGCTGGATCTTCATCAACCTCTCCTTCTCCCTTGCTGGATCAAGAAGGAGGAGACGTCTCCCGTCCCGTACGTGTGTTGAACGCGGAGGTGCCGTCCGTTCGGCGCTTGGTCATCGGTGATTTGGATCACGTCGTGTTCGACTACATTATCACCGTTCTTTGAACGCTTCCGTGCGCGATCTACAAAGGTATGTAGATGCATCCAATGACTCGCTGCTAGATGAACTCCTAGATGATCTTGGTGAAACGAGTAGGAAAATTTTGTTTTCTGCAACGTTCCCCAACAGTGGCATCATGAGCTAGGTCTATGCGTAGTTCTTCTTGCGCGAGTAGAACACAATTTGTTGTGGGCGTAGATTTGTCAACTTTCTTGCCGCTACTAGTCTTTTCTTGCTTCAGCGGTATTGTGGGATGAAGCGGCCCGGACCAACCTTACACGTACGCTTACGTGAGACCGGTTCCACCGACTAACATGCACTAGTTGCATAAGGTGGCTGGCGGGTGTCTGTCTCTCCCACTTTAGTTGGAGCGGATTCGATGAACAGGGTCCTTATGAAGGGTAAATAGAAGTTGACAAATCACGTTGTGGCTTTAACGTAGGTAAGAAGACGTTCTTGCTAGAACCCTAATTCAGCCACGTAAAACTTGCAACAACAATTAGAGGACGTCTAACTTGTTTTTGCAGCAAGTGGTTTGTGATATGATATGGCCAAAGTTGTGATGAATGATGAATGATCTATATGAGATGTATGAGATGTTCATGCTATTGTAATAGGAATCACGACTTGCATGTCGATGAGTATGACAACCAGCAGGAGCCATAGGAGTTGTCTTTATTCTTTTATATGACCTGCGTGTCATCGAGAAACGCCATGTAAATTACTTTACTTTATTGCTAAACGCGTTAGCCATAGTAGTAGAAGTAATAGTTGGCGAGCAACTTCATGGAGACACGATGATGGAGATCATGATGATAGAGATCATGGTGTCAAGCCGGTGACAAGATGATCATGGAGCCCCAAGATGGAGATCAAAGGAGCTATGTGATATTGGCCATATCATGTCACGTTAATTATTTGATTACATGTGATGTTTATCATGTTTTGCATCTTGTTTACTTAGAACGACGGTAGTAAATAAGATGATCCCTCATAACAATTTCAAGAAGTGTTCTCCCCTAACTGTGCACCGTTCCTAAAGTTCGTCGTTTCTAATCACGCCGTGATGATCGGGTGTGATGGATCCTTACGTTCACATATAACGGGTGTTGACGAGCCTAGCATGTACAGACATGGCCTCGGAACACATGCAAAACACTTAGGGTTAACTTGACGAGCCTAGCATGTACAGACATGGCCTCGGAACACAGAAGACCGAAAGGTCGAGCATGAGTCGTATAGAAGATACGATCAACATGAAGATGTTCACCGACGTTGACTAGTCCGTCTCACGTGATGATCGGACACGGCCTAGTTAACTCGGATCATGTAATACTTAGATGACTAGAGGGATTTCTAATCTAAGTGGGAGTTCATTAATAATTTGATTAGATGAACTTAATTATCATGAACTTAGTCTAAAATATTTTACACTATGTCTTGTAGATCAAATGGCCCACGTAGTCCTCAACTTCAACGCGTTCCTAGAGAAAACCAAGCTGAAAGACGATGGCAGCAACTATACGGACTGGGTCCGGAACCTGAGGATTATCCTCATAGCTGCCAAGAAAGATTATGTCCTACAAGCACCGCTAGGTGATCCACCCGTCCCACAGAACCAAGACGTTATGAACGCTTGGCAGACACGTGTTGACGACTACTCCCTCGTTCAGTGCGGCATGCTTTACAGCTTAGAGGCGGGGCTCCAAAAGCGTTTTGAGAGACATGGAGCATATGAGATGTTCGAAGAGCTGAAAATGGTTTTTCAAGCTCATGCCCGGATCGAGAGATATGAAGTCTCCGATAAGTTCTTCAGCTGTAAGATGGAGGAAAATAGTTCTGTCAGTGAGCACATACTCACTATGTCTGGGTTGCATAACCGCTTGTCTCAGCTGGGAGTTAATCTCCCGGATGATGCGGTCATTGACAGAATCCTCCAGTCGCTTCCACCAAGCTACAAGAGCTTTGTGATGAACTTCAACATGCAGGGGATGCAAAAGACCATTCCTGAGTTGTTCTCAATGCTGAAATCAGCGGAGGTAGAAGTCAAGAAGGAACATCAAGTGTTGATGGTCAATAAAACCACTAAGTTCAAGAAAGGCAAGGGCAAAAAGAACTTCAAGAAGGACGGCAAGGAGGTTGCCGCGCCCGGCAAGCAAGCTGCCGGGAAGAAGCCAAAGAATGGACCCAAGCCTGAGACAGAGTGCTTTTATTGCAAAGGGAAGGGTCACTGGAAACGGAACTGCCCCAAATGCTTAGCGGACAAGAAGGCCGGCAACGCCAAAGGTATATTTGATATACATGTAATTGATGTGTACCTTACCAGTACTCGTAGTGACTCCTGGGTATTTGATACCGGTGCCGTTGCTCATATTTGTAACTCACAGTAGGAGCTGCGGAATAAACGGAGACTGGCGAAGGACGAGGTGACGATGCGCGTCGGGAATGGTTCCAAGGTCGATGTGATCGCCGTCGGCATGCTGCCTCTGCATTTACCTACGGGATTAGTTTTAAACCTCAATAATTGTTATTTAGTGCCAGCTTTGAGCATGAACATTGTATCGGGATCTCGTTTAATTCGAGATGGCTACTCATTTAAATCTGAGAATAATGGTTGTTCCATTTATATGAGAGATATGTTTTATGGTCATGCTCCTATGGTGAATGGTTTATTCTTAATGAATCTCGGGCGTATTACTACACATGTTCATAATGTGAGTACCAAAAGATGTAAGGTTGATAATGATAGTCCCACATACTTGTGGCACTGCCGCCTTGGTCACATAGGTGTCAAACGCATGAAGAAGCTCCATGCTGATGGACTTTTAGAGTCTCTTGATTATGCATCATTTGACACGTGCGAACCATGCCTCATGGGTAAAATGACCAAGACTCCGTTCTCAGGAACAATGGAGCGAGCAACCAACTTATTGGAAATCATACATACTGATGTGTGCGGTCCAATGAGTGTTGAGGCTCGCGGTGGCTATCGTTATGTTCTCACCCTCACTGATGACTTGAGTAGATATGGATATGTCTACTTAATGAAACACAAGTCTGAAACCTTTGAAAAGTTCAAGGAATTTCAGAGTGAGGTTGAGAATCAACGTGACAGGAAAATCAAGTTTCTACGATCAGATCGTGGAGGAGAATACTTGAGTCACGAATTTGGCACACACTTAAGAAAATGTGGAATAGTTTCACAACTCACGCCGCCTGGAACACCTCAGCGTAACGGTGTGTCCGAATGTCGTAATCGCACTCTATTGGATATGGTGCGGTCTATGATGTCTCTTACCGATTTACCGCTATCTTTTTGGGGCTATGCTTTAGAGACTGCCGCATTCACTTTAAATAGGGCTCCGTCGAAATCCGTTGAGACGACATCGTATGAATTATGGTTTGGGAAGAAACCTAAGCTGTCATTTCTAAAAGTTTGGGGATGCGATGCTTATGTCAAGAAACTTCAACCGGAGAAGCTCGAACCCAAGTCGGAAAAATGCGTCTTCATAGGATACCCTAAAGAAACTATTGGGTACACCTTCTACCTCAGATCCGAAGGCAAGATCTTTGTTGCCAAGAATGGGTCCTTTCTAGAGAAAGAGTTTCTCCCGAAAGAAGTAAGTGGGAGGAAAGTCGAGCTTGATGAAGTATTACCTCTTGAACCGGAAAATGGCTCAACTCAAGAAAATGTTCCTGAGGTGCCTGCACCGACTAGAGAGGAAGTTAATGATAATGATCAAGATACTTATGATCAACCTCCTACCGAAATTCGAAGGTCCACAAGGACACGTTCCGCACCAGAGTGGTACGGCAACCCTGTCTTGGAAATCATGTTGTTAGACAACGGTGAACCTTCGAGCTATGAAGAAGCGATGGCGGGCCCGGATTCCGACAAATGGCTAGATGCCATGAAATCCGAGATAGGATCCATGTATGAAAACGAAGTATGGACTTTGACTGACTTGCCCGTTGAACGGCGAGCCATAGAAAATAAATGGATCTTTAAGAAGAAGACAGACGCGGATGGTAATGTAACCATCTATAAAGCTCGACTTGTCGCTAAGGGTTATCGACAAGTTCAAGGGGTTGACTACGATGAGACTTTCTCACCGGTAGCGAAGCTGAAGTCCGTCCGAATCATGTTAGCGATTGCCGCATTTTATGATTATGAAATATGGCAAATGGACGTCAAAACGGCATTCCTTAATGGTTTCCTTAAGGAAGAATTGTATATGATGCAGCCGGAAGGTTTTGTCGATCCTAAGAATGCTGACAAGGTGTGCAAGCTCCAACGCTCGATTTATGGGCTGGTGCAAGCATCTCGGAGTTGGAACATTCGCTTTGATGAGATGATCAAAGCGTTTGGGTTTACGCAGACTTATGGAGAAGCCTGCGTTTACAAGAAAGTGAGTGGGAGCTCTGTATCATTTCTCATATTATATGTAGATGACATACTATTGATGGGAAATGATATAGAACTCTTGGACAGCATCAAGGCCTACTTGAATAAGAGTTTTTCAATGAAGGACCTTGGAGAAGCTGCTTATATATTAGGCATCAAAATCTATAGAGATAGATCGAGACGCCTCATAGGTCTTTCACAAAGCACATACCTTGATAAGATATTGAAGAAGTTCAATATGGATCAGTCTAAGAAGGGGTTCTTGCCTGTATTACAAGGTGTGAAATTGAGCTCAGCTCAATGTCCGACCACGGCAGAAGATATAGAAGAGATGAGCGTCATCCCCTATGCATCAGCCATAGGTTCTATTATGTATGCCATGCTGTGTACTAGACCTGATGTAAACCTTGCCGTAAGTTTGGTAGGAAGGTACCAAAGTAATCCCGGCAAGGAACACTGGACAGCGGTCAAGAATATCCTGAAGTACCTGAAAAGGACTAAGGAAATGTTTCTCGTTTATGGAGGTGACGAAGAGCTCGTCGTAAAGGGTTACGTCGACGCTAGCTTCGACACAGATCTGGATGACTCTAAGTCACAAACCGGATACGTGTATATTTTGAATGGTGGGGCAGTAAGCTGGTGCAGTTGCAAGCAAAGCATCGTGGCGGGATCTACATGTGAAGAGGAGTACATGGCAGCCTCGGAGGCAGCACATGAAGCAATATGGGTGAAGGAGTTCATCACCGACCTAGGAGTCATACCCAATGCGTCGGGGCCAATCAAACTCTTTTGTGACAACACTGGAGCTATTGCACTTGCCAAAGAGCCCAGGTTTCACAAGAAGACAAGGCACATCAAGCGTCGCTTCAACTCCATCCATGAAAATGTTCAAGATGGAGACATAGAGATTTGTAAAGTACATACGGACCTGAATGTAGCGGATCCGTTGACTAAACCTCTCCCTAGAGCAAAACATGATCAACACCAGAATTCCATGGGTGTTCGATTCATCACAATGTAACTAGATTATTGACTCTAGTGCAAGTGGGAGACTGTTGGAAATATGCCCTAGAGGCAATAATAAAAGCATTATTATTATATTTCCTTGTTCATGATAATTGTCTTTATTCATGCTATAATTGTGTTATCCGGAAATCGTAATACATGTGTGAATAACAGACACCAACATGTCCCTAGTAAGCCTCTAGTTGACTAGCTCGTTGATCAACAGATAGTCATGGTTTCCTGACTATGGACATTGGATGTCATTGATAACGAGATCACATCATTAGGATAATGATGTGATGGACAAGACCCAATCCTAAACATAGCACAAGATCGTATAGTTCGTTTGCTAGAGTTTTCCAATGTCAAGTATCTTTTCCTTAGACCATGAGATCGTGTAACTCCCGGATACCGTAGGAGTGCTTTGGGTATACCAAACGTCACAACGTAACTGGGTGACTATAAAGGTAGACTACGGGTATCTCCGAAAGTGTCTGTTGGGTTGACATGGATCGAGACTGGGATTTGTCACTCCGTATGACGGAGAGGTATCGCTGGGCCCACTCGGTAATGCATCATCATAATGAGCTCAAAGTGACCAAGTGTCTGGTCACGGGATCATGCATTACGGTACGAGTAAAGTGACTTGCCGGTAACGAGATTGAACGAGGTATTGGGATACCGATGATCGAATCTCGGGCAAGTAACATATCGATTGACAAAGGGAATCGTATACGGGGTTGATTGAATCCTCGACATCGTGGTTCATCCGATGAGATCATCGTGGAGCATGTGGGAGCCAACATGGGTATCCAGATCCCGCTGTTGGTTATTGACCGGAGAGTCATCTCGGTCATGTCTGCTTGTCTCCCGAACCCGTAGGGTCTACACACTTAAGGTTCGGTGACGCTAGGGTTGTGAAGATATGTATATGCAGAAACCCGAATGTTGTTCGGAGTCCCGGATGAGATCCCGGACGTCACGAGGAGTTCCGGAATGGTCCGGAGGTAAAGAATTATATATAGGAAATGCTGTTTCGGCCATCGGGACAAGTTTCGGGGTTATCGGTATTGTACCGGGACCACCGGAGGGGTCCCGGGGGCCCACCGGGTGGGGCCACCTGTCCCGGGGGGCCACATGGGCTGTAGGGGGTGCGCCTTGGCCTACATGGGCCAAGGGCACCAGCCCCACTAGGCCCATGCGCCTAGGGTTTCCATGGGGGAGGAGTCCAAGTGGTGGAAGGCACCTCTAGGTGCCTTGGGGGGGAGGGAATCCTCCCCCTGGCCGCCGCACCTAGGAGATCAGATCTCCTAGGCTGCGCACCACCCCCCCCTTGTCCCTCCTATATATAGTGGGGGAGAGGAGGGACTTCATACCACAGCCCCTGGCGCCTCCCTCTCTCCCCGTTACGTCTCTCTCGCGTAGTATAGGCGAAGCCCTGCTACTGTGACGCCCTGCATCCACCACCACACTGTCGTGCTGCTGGATCTTCATCAACCTCTCCTTCTCCCTTGATGGATCAAGAAGGAGGAGACGTCTCCCGTCCCGTACGTGTGTTGAACGCGGAGGTGCCGTCCGTTCGGCGCTTGGTAATCGGTGATTTGGATCACGTCGTGTTCGACTACATCATCACCGTTCTTTGAACGCTTCCGTGCGCGATCTACAAAGGTATGTAGATGCATCCAATGACTCGTTGCTAGATGAACTCCTAGATGATCTTGGTGAAACGAGTAGGAAAATTTTGTTTTCTCCAACGTTCCCCAACAAAAGTCTCATCGTAGTCAACTCCTTGAACTTGTCGGGAAACATCTTAACGACAAGTTGAGCTTTCTTAATGGTGAAACTTACCATCATTGTCTGTCTTCCTTTTAAAATCCATCTGCACCCAACAGCCTTACGTCCATCAAGTGGTTCTTTCAAAGTCTATACTTTCTTTTATACATGGATCCTCTCTCGGATTTTATGGCCTTGAGCCATTCTTCGGAATCTGGGCCCACCATCACTTCTCCATAGCTCGTAGGTTCATTGTTGTCTAGCAACATGACTTCCAAGACAGGATTACGTACCACTCTGAAGTAGTATGCATCCTTGTCGACCTATGAGGTTTGGTAGTGACTTGATCCAAAGTTTCATGATCACAATCATAAGCTTCCACTTCAATTGGTGTAGGTGCCACATGAACAACTTCCTGTGCCCTGCTACACACTAGTTGAAGTGACGGTTCAATAACCTCATCAAGTCTCCACCATCCTCCCACTCAATTCTTTCGAGAGAAACTTTTCCTCGAGAAAGGATCCGTTTCTAGAAATAATCACTTTTGCTTCCGGATCTGAAATAGTAGGTATACCCAACTATTTTTGGGTATTCTATGAAGATGCATTTATCCGCTTTGGGTTCGAGCTTATCAGCCTGAAACTTTTTCACGTAAGCATCGCAGCCCAAAACTTTTAAGAAATGACAACTTAGGTTTCTCTAAACCATAGTTCATACGGTGTCGTTGCTACGTCTTGAGCTTGCGTTGGTTTTCCCCGAAGAGGAAGGGATGATGCAGCAGAGTAGCGTAAGTATTTCCCTCAGTTTTTGAGAACCAAGGTATCAATCCAGTAGGAGCCCACGCTCAAGTCCCTCGTACCTGCACAAAGCGATAGCTACTCGCAACCAACGCGATTAGGGGTTGTCAAACCCTTCACGGTCACTTCCGAGAGTGAGATCTGATAGATATAATATTTTTGGTATTTTTGATATAAAGATGCAAAGTAAAAAGTAAAGGCAAAGTAAATAGCAAAACAATATAGAAGTGATGGAGATTGATATGATGAGAATAGACCCAGGGGCCATAGGTTTCACTAGTGACTTCTCTCAAGAGCATAAGTATTCTACGGTGGGTGAACAAATTACTGTTGAGAAATTGATAGAATTGTGCATAATTATGAGAATATCTAGGCATGATCATGTATATAGGCATCACGTCCGTGACAAGTGGATCGAAACAATTCTGCATCTACTACTATTACTCCACTCATCGACCGCTATCCAGCATGCATCTAGAGTATTAAGTTAAAAACAGAGTAACGCCTTAAGCAAGATGACATGATGTAGAGAGATAAATTCATGCAATATGAAATAAACCCCATCTTGTTATCCTCGATGGCAACGATAAAATACGTGCCTTGCTGCCCCTTCTGTCACTGGTTAAGGACACCGCAAGATTGAACCCAAAGCTAAGCACTTCTCCCATGGCAAGAACTACCAATCTAGTTGGCCAAACCAAACGGATAATTCGAAGAGACTTGCAAAGATAACCAATCATGCATAAAAGAATTCAGAGAAGATTCAAATATTATTTATAGATAGACTTGATCATAAACCCACAATTCTTCGGTCTCAACAAACACACCGCAAAAAGAAGATTACATCGAATAGATCTCCACAAGAGAGGGGGAGAACTTTGTATTGAGATTCAAATAGAGAGAAGAAGCCATCTAGCTACTAACTATGGACCCGAAGGTCTGAGGTAAACTACTCACACTTCATCGGAGGGGCTAGGATGATGTAGAAGCCCTCCGTGATGACGGCCCTCTTCCGGCGGAGCTCCGGAACAGGCCCCAAGATGGGATCTCGTGGATACAGAAAGTTGCAACGGTGGAATTAGGTTTTTCGCTCCTGTTCTGATTGTTTGGGGGTACGTGTGTATATATAGGAGGAAGGAGTACGTCAGTGGAGCACCGAGGGGCCCACGAGGCAGGGGGCGCGCCCTGGGGGGGGGGGGGGCGCCCCCCACCCTCGTGACCACCTCTTTGATCCCTTGTAGTAGGCTCCAAGTCTCCTGGATCATGTTCGGTGAGAAAATCACGTTTCCGAAGATTTTATTCCGTTGGACTCCGTTTGATATTCTGTTTATACGAAACACTGGAATAGGCAAAAAACAGCAATTCTGGGCTGGGCCTCCGGTTAATAGGTTAGTCCCAAAAATAATATAAAAGTGGAAAATAAAGCCCAATATAGTCCAAAACAGTAGATAATAGAGCATGGAGCAATCAAAAATTATAGATATGTTGGAGAAGTATCAGGCATCCCCAAGCTTAATTCCTGCTCGTCCTCGAGTAGGTAAATGATAAAAAGAGAATTTTTGGTGCGGAGTGCTACTTGGCATAATTTCAATGCAAATCTTCTTAATTGTGTTATGAATATTCAGATTAGAAAGATTCAAGACAAAAGTTTATATTGACATAGAAAATAATAATACTTCAAGCATACTAACAAAGCAATTATGTCTTCTCAAAATAACATGGCCAAAGAAAGTTATCCCTACAAAATCATATAGTCTGGCTATGCTCCATCTTCCCCACACAAAGTATTTAAATCATGCATAACCCCGATGACAAGCCAAGCAATTGTTTCATACTCTAACTTTTTCAAAACTTTTTCAATCTTCACGCAATACATGAGCGTGAGCCATGGATATAGCACTATAGGTGGAATAGAATGGTGGTTGTGGAGAAGACAAAAAGGAGAAGATAGTCTCACATCAACTAGGCGTATCAACGGGCTATGGAGATGCCCATCGATAGATATCAATGTGAGTGAGTAGGGATTTCCATGCAACGGATGCACTAGAGCTATAAATGTATGAAAGCTCAACAAAAGAAACTAGTGGGTGTGCATCCAACTTGCTTGCTCACGAAGACCTAGGGCAATTTGAGGAAGCCCATCATTGGAATATGCAAGCCAAGTTCTATAACGTAAAATTCCCACTAGTATATGAAAGTGACAACATATGAGACTCTCTATATGAAGAACATGGTGCTACTTTGAAGCACAATATATGAAACTCGCTATATCATGGTGCTATTTTGAAGCACAAGTGTGGAAAAAAAGGATAGTACCATTGCCCCTTTTTTTGGGCCTTCTTTTTTTCTTTGGCCTTTCCTTTTTTGGGGGACAATGCTCTATTGAATGATGATCATCACACTTCTATTTATTTACAACTCAACGATTACAACTCGATACTAAAACAAAGTATGACTTTATATGAATGCCTCCGGCGGTGTACCGGGATATGCAATGAATCAACAGTGACAAGTATGAAAGAATTATGAACGGTGGCTTTGCCACAAATACTATGTCAACTACATGACCATGCTAAGCAATATGACAATGATGGATGTGTCATGATGAACTAGATGGTGGAAAGTTGCATGGCAATATATCTCGGAATGGCTATGGAAATGCCATAATAGGTAGGTATGGTGGCTGTTTTGAGGAAGGTATATGGTAGGTGTATGATACCGGCGAAAGGTGCGTGGTATTAGAGAGGCTAGCAAGGGTGGAAGGGTGGGAGTGCGTATAATCCATGGACTCAACATTAGTCATAAAGAACTCATATACTTATTGAAAAAATTTAGAAGTTACCAAAGCAAGGTATTACGCGCATGCTCCTAGGGGGATAGATTGGTAGGAAAAGACCATCGCTCGTCCCCGACCGCCACTCATAAGGAAGACAATCAATAAATAAATCATGCTACGACTTCATCACATAACGGTTCACCATACGTGCATGCTACGGGAATCACAAACTTCAACACAAGTATTCTTTAAATTCACAACTACTCAACTAGCATGACTTCAATATTATCACCTCCATATCTCAAAACAATTATCATGCTTCAATCTTTTATTAGTATTCAACACACTCAAAAGAAAGTTTCACAAATCTTGAATACCAAGCATATTATTATTAGGCAAATTACTATGCCATTAAGAGACTCTCAAATTAATATAAGTGAAGCATGAGAGATCAATAGTTTCTTTAAAACGAATCCACCACTGTGCTCTAAAAGATCTAAGTGAAGCACATAGAGAAAACTTATAACGCTCAAAAATATATGTGAAGCACATAGAGCAAAATTATCTAGCTCAAAAGATATAAGTGAAGCACATAGAGCAAAATTATCTAGATCAAAGGATATAAGTGAAGCACATAGAGTATTCTATCAAATTTTAATTCAGGTATGGCTCTCTCAAAAGGTGTGTACAGCAAGGATGATTGTGGCATACTAACAAACAAAGGCACAAATAATACAAGACGCTCCAAGCAAAACACATATCATGTTGGTGAATAAAAATATAGCTCCAAGTAAATTACCGATGGAAGTGGACGAAAAGAGGGGATGCCTTCCGGGGCATCCCCAAGCTTTGACTTTTTGGTGTCCTTGGATTATGTTGGGGGTGCCATGGGCATCCCCAATCTTAGGCTCTTGCCACTCCTTGTTCCATGATCCATCAAAAGAATTCACCCAAAACTTGAAAACTTCACAACACAAAACTCAAGATAGAAAACTCGTGAACTCCGTTAGCGAAAGAAACAAAAGACCACTTCAAGGTACTGTAATGAACTCATTATTTATTTATATTGGTGTTAAACCTACTGTATTCCAACTTATCTATGGATTATAAACTATTTTACTAGCCATAGATTCATCAAAATAAGCAAACAACACACGAAAAGCAGAATCTGTCAAAAACAGAACAGTCTGTAGTAATCTGTAGCTAGCACAGAATCTGGAACCCCAAAAATTCTAAAATAAATTGCTGGACGTGAGGAATTTATCTATTAA
This sequence comes from Triticum urartu, assembly GCF_056163025.1. Classification (NCBI taxonomy): domain Eukaryota; kingdom Viridiplantae; phylum Streptophyta; class Magnoliopsida; order Poales; family Poaceae; genus Triticum; species Triticum urartu. Next base: position 56,025,531 of record NC_141878.1, on the reverse strand, counting down.
TCATCTTAAAAAATAATTAACTAAATAGCACTCTTAAAATAAAAATTACAGCAGTTCTCGTGAGCGCTAAAGTTTCTGTTTTTTTACAGCAAGTTCAACAAGACTTTCCCCAAGTCTTCCCAACGGTTCTACTTGGCACAAACACTAATTAAACACAAAAAAACACAACCAAAACAGAGGCTAAATAATTTATTTATTTAATAACAGCAAGGAAAAATATTGGGTTGTCTCCCAACAAGCGCTTTTCTTAAAAGCCTTTTTAGCTAGGCATTGATAATTTTAATGATGCTCACATGAAAGACAAGAATTGAAGCACAAAGAGGGCATCATAAAACATGTGACAAACACATCTAAATCTAACATACTTCCTATGCATAGGAATCTTATAGGAAAACAAATTGTCAAGGCAAGCAAAAACTAGCATATGCAAGGAAGCGGAAAGAAACAATAGCAATCTCAACATAACGAGAGATAATTTAGTAACATGAAGATTTCTACAACCATATTTTCCTCTCTCATAGTAATTACATGTAGGATCATAAGAAAATTCAACAAAATAGCTATCACATACAATATTTTCAACATGATCCACATGCATGCAAAGTTGACAGTCTTCCAAAATAGTGGGATTAACATTAACTAAAGTCATGACTTCTCCAAACCCACTTTTATCAAGATTTTCATAAGATTGAACATTCTCCAAATATGTGGGATCTAAAGTTGACACTCTTCCAAACCCACTTTCAATAATATTGCAAACACTATTATCAATCTCATATTCATCATGGGGTTTAAATAAATTTTCAATATCATAAGAAGAATCACCCCAATCATGATCATTACAACAAGTAGTAGACATAGCAAAACTAGCATCCCCAAGCTTAGGGTTTTGCATATTATTAGCACAATTGACATCAAGAGAATTTATAACAAAATCATTGCAATCATGCTTTTTATTCAAATATCTATCATGAGTCACTTCATAAAGCACTTCATCACGATTTTCAGATTTACGGATTTCAGGCAAAAGCTTATAAAGATATCCAAATCACTAGGAATTGGTTCATCATAATTGGATCCCTTAAAAAGATTAGCAAGCGGATGAGGATCCATAGATCTTTAGTTCTCTGTTTAGTAATAAATAAACAACTATTCCAACCATACGAGCAAACAAAAGGCAAGCGCGCAAAAAGAGAGGGAGGATAGAGAGAGAAAGGGCGAATAAAATGGCAAGGGTGAAGTGGGGGAGAGGAAAACGAGAGGCAAATGGAAAATAATGTAATGCGAGAGATAGGGATTGTGATGGGTACTTGGTATGTTGACTTTTTGCATAGACTCCCCGGCAACGATGCCAGAAATGGCTCGTTGTCGGGAGTCAAATCTTGACTTGCGCGAACCTCCCCGACAATGGCGCCAGAAATCCTTCTTGCTACGTCTTGAGCTTGCGTTGGTTTTCCCCGAAGAGGAAGGGATGATGCAGCAGAGTAGCGTAAGTATTTCCCTCAGTTTTTGAGAACCAAGGTATCAATCCAGTAGGAGCCCACGCTCAAGTCCCTCGTACCTGCACAAAGCGATAGCTACTCGCAACCAAAGCGATTAGGGGTTGTCAAGCCCTTCCCGATCACTTACGAGAGTGAGATCTGATAGATATAATATTTTTGGTATTTTTGATATAAAGATGCAAAGTAAAAAGTAAAGTCAAAGTAAATAGCAAAAAAATATAAAAGTGATGGAGATTGATATGATGAGAATAGACCTGGGGGCCATAGGTTTCACTAGTGGCTTCTCTCAAGAGCATAAGTATTCTACGGTGGGTGAACAAATTACTGTTGAGCAATTGATAGAATTGTGCATAATTATGAGAATATCTAGGCATGATCATGTATATAGGCATCACGTCCGTGACAAGTAGATCGAAACGATTCTGCATCTACCAATATTACTCCACTCATCGACCGCTATCCAGCATGCATCTAGAGTATTAAGTTAAAAAACAGAGTAACGCCTTAAGCAAGATGACATGATGTAGAGAGATAAATTCATGCAATATGAAATAAACCCCATCTTGTTATCCTCGATGGCAACGATACAATACGTGCCTTGCTGCCCCTTCTGTCACTGGGTAAGGATACCGCAAGATCGAACCCAAAGCTAAGCACTTCTCCCATGGCAAGAACTACCAATCTAGTTGGCCAAACCAAACGGATAATTAGAAGAGACTTGCAAAGATAACCAATCATGCATAAAAGAATTCAGAGAAGATTCAAATATTATTCATAGATAGACTTGATCATAAACCCACAATTCATCGATCTCAACAAACACACCGCAAAAAGAAGATTACATCGAATAGATCTCCACAAGAGAGGGGGAGAACTTTGTATTGAGATTCAAAGAGAGAGAAGAAGCCATCTAGCTACTAACTATGGACCCGAAGGTCTGAGGTAAACTACTCACACTTCATCGCAGGGGCTAGGATGATGTAGAAGCCCTCTGTGATGACGCCCTCTTCCGGCGGAGCTCCGGAACAGGCCCCAAGATGGGATCTCGTGGATACAGAAAGTTGCGGCGGTGGAATTAGGTTTCTGGCTCCTGTTCTGATCGTTTGGGGGTATGTGTGTATATATAGGAGGAAGGAGTATGTCGGTGGAGCACCGAGGGACCCACGAGGCAGGGGGCGCGCCCTAGGGGGGGCGCCCCCACCCTCGTGACCACCTCTTTGATCCCTTGCAGTAGGGTCCGAGTCTCCTGGATCACGTTCGGTGAGAAAATCACGTTTCCAAAGATTTTATTCCGTTTGGACTCCGTTTGATATTCTGTTTATCCGAAACACTGAAATAGGCAAAAAAACAGCAATTCTGGGCTGGGCCTCCGGTTAATAGGTTAGTCCCAAAAATAATATAAAAGTGGAAAATAAAGCCCAATATAATCCAAAATAGTAGATAATATAGCATGGAGCAATCAAAAATTATAGATACGTTGGAGACGTATCAGTCGTCTCAACGGAATTGTGTGGTGCCCTATTTAAAGTGAGTGCGGTTGTCTCTAATGCCTAACCCATAAAAAATAGTGGTAATTCGATAAGAGACATCATGGTATGCACCATATCCAATAGGGTGCAGTTGTGATGTTCGGACACACCATCACACTATGGTGGTCCAGGCGGTATTAGTTGGGAAACAATTTCCACAATGTCTTAATTGTGTGCCAAACTCGTAACTCAGATATTCATCTCTATGATCATATCATAGACATTTTATCATCTTGTCACGACGATCTTCAACTTTACTCTGAAATTACTTAAACCTTTCAATAATTCAGACTTGTGTTTCATCAAGTAAATATACTCAGCATCTACTCAAATCATCTATGAAGTAAGAACATAACGATATCCACTGCGTGCCTCAGCACTCATTGGACAACACACATCAAAATGTATTACTTCGAACAAGTTGCTTTCTTGTTCCATCTTACTGAAAACGAGGCCTTTCAGTCATCTTGCCCATGTGGTATGATTTGCATGTCTAAAGTGATTCAAAATCAAGTGAGTCCAAACGATACATCTGCATGGAGTTTCTTCATGCATATCTACCAATAGACATGGTTCGCATGTCTCAATCTTTTCAAAAATGAGTGAGTCCAAAGATCCATCAACATGGAGCTTCTTCATGCGTTTTATACCAACATGACTCAAATGGCAGTGCCACAAGTACGTGGTACTATCATTACTATCTTATATCTTTTGGCATGAACATGTGTATCACTACGATCGAGATTCAATAAACCATTCATTTTAGGTGCAAGACCATTGAAGGTATTATTCAAATAAACAGAGTAACCATTATTCTCCTTAAATGAATAACCATGTGGCGATAAACATAATCCAATCATGTCTATGCTCAACGCAAACACCAAATAACAATTATTTCGGTTTAATACCAATCCCGATGGTAGAGGGAGCGTGCGATGTTTTATCACATCAACCTTGAAAACATTTCCAACACATATCGTCATCTCACCTTTAGCTAGTCTCCGCAGCCTTTTATTTTGAGTTACTAACGCTTAGCAACCGAACCGGTATTTATTACCCTGGTGCTACTAGGGGTACTAGTAAAGTACACAATAATATGATGTATATCCAAAATACTTCTGTCGACCTCGCCAGCCTTCTCATCTACCAAGTATCTAGGGTAGTTTTGCTTAAGTGACCGTTCCCCTCATTATAGGAGCACTTAGTCTCGGGTTTGGTTCAACCTTGGGTTTCTTCACTAGAGCAGCAACTGATTTGCCGTCTCATGAAGTATCCCTTCTTTCCCTTGCCCTTCTTGAAACTAGTGGTTTAACCATCAACAATTGATGCTCCTACTTGATTTCTACTTTCGCGGTGTCAAACATCGCGAGTTGCTCAAGGATCATCATGTCTATCCCTGATATGTTATAGTTCATCACGAAGCTCCAATAGCTTGGTGGCAGTGACTATGGAGAACCATCACTATCTCATCTGGAAGATTAACTCCCACTCGATTCAAGTGATTGTAGTACTCAGACAATCTGAGCACATGCTCAATGATTGAGTTTTTCTCCCTTAGTTTGCAGGCTTAAGAAACTTGTCAGAGGTCTCATACCTCTTGACATGGGCACTAGTCTGAAATTCCAATTTCAGTCTTTGGAACATCTCATATGTTCTGTGACGTTTCAAAAACGTCTTTGGTGCCACAATTCTAAACCGTTAGTATTACGTACCGAACTATCACGTAGTCATCAAAACGTGTATGTCAGATGTTTCCGAACATCTACAAACGATGCTCGAGGTTCAACACACTGAGCGGTGCATTAAGGACATAACCCTTCTGTGCAGCAATGAGGACAATCCTCAGTTCACGGACCCAGTCCGCATAATTGCTACTGTCAACTCTCAACTAAATTTTCTCTAGGAACATATCTAAAACAGTAGAACCAAAGCATGAGCTACGACATAATTTGCAAAGACCTTTTGACTATGTTCATGATAATTAAGTTCATCTAATCAAATTATTCAATGAACTCCCACTTAGATAGACATCCATCTAGTCATCTAAGTGATACATGATCCGAGTCAACTAGGCCGTGTCCGATCATCACGTAAGATGGACTAGTCATCATCGGTGAACATCTTCATGTTGATCGTATCCACTATACGACTCATGTTCGACCTTTCGGTCTTCCGTGTTCCGAGGCCATGTCTATACATGCTAGGCTCGTCAAGTTAACCTAAGTGTATTGCGTGTGTAAATCTGGCTTACACCCGTTGTATGCGAACGTTAGAACCTATCACACCCGATCATCACATGGTGCTTCGGAACAATGGACCTTAGCAACGGTGCACAGTTAGGGGGGACACTTTCTTGAAATTATTGCGAGGGATCATCTTATTTATGCTACCGTCGTTCTAAGCAAATAAGATGTAAACATGACAAACTTCACATGCAAATCATAAAGTGACATGATATGGCCAATATCATTTTGTGCCTTTGATCTCCATCTTCGAGGCGCGACATGAACACCATCATCACCGGCATGACACCATGATCTCCATCATCATGATCTCCATCATCGTGTCTTCATGAAGTTGCCTCGCCAACTATTACTTCTACTACTATGGCTAACGGTTAGCAATAAAGTAAAGTAATTACATGGCGTTTTCATTGACATGCAGGTCATAAATAAATTAAGACAACTCATATGGCTCCTGCCGGTTGTCATACTCATCGACATGCAAGTCGTGATTCCTATTACAAGAACATGATCAATCTCATACATCACATATACCATTCATCACATCCTTTTGGCCATATCACATAGCATACCCTGCAAAAACAAGTTAGACGTCCTCTAATTGTTGTTGCATGTTTTACGTGGCTGCTATGGGTTTCTAGCAAGAATGTTTCTTACCTATGCAAAACCACAACGGTGATATGCCAATTGCTATTTACCCTTCATAAGGACCCTTTTCATCGAATCCGATCCGACTAAAGTGGGAGAGACAGACACCCGCCAGCCACCTTATGCATCAAGTGCATGTCAGTCAGTGGAACCTGTCTCACGTAAGTGTACGTGTAAGGTCGGTCCGGGCCGCTTCATCCCACAATGCCGCCGAATCAAGATAAGACTAGTAACGGCAAGCAAATTGAACAAATCATCGCCCACAACTACTTTGTGTTCTACTCGTGCATAGAATCTACGCATAGACCTAGCTCATGATGCCACTGTTGGGGATCGTAGCAGAAATTGAAAATTTCCTACGCATCACCAAGATCAATCTATGGAGTAATCTAGCAACAAGGGGAAGGGGAGTGCATCTACATACCCTTGTAGATCGCTAAGCGGAAGCGTTGCAAGAACGCGGTTGGTGGATTCATACACACAGCGATTCAAATTGCGGTCGATTCCGATCTAAGCGCCGAACAACGGCGCCTCCGCGTTCAACACACGTACAACCCGGTGACGTCTCCCATGCCTTGATCCAGCAAGGAGAGAGGGAGAGGTTGGGTAAGACTCCGTCCAGCAGCAGCACGACGGCGTGGTGGTGGTGGAGGAGTGCGGTACTCCAGCAGGGCTTCGCCAAGCACTACGAGAGACGAGGAGGAAGAGAGGTAGGGCTGCGCCTTGGGAGAGAGAGACTCGTGTGTTGTGCAGCCCCAGAACCTACACTATATATAGGGGCAAGGGCAAGGGGAGGCGCCCTAGGGTTTCCCCTAGGGGGGGCAGCGGCCAGGGCAGATGGGATCTCCCCCTTGGGTGACTTGGCCCCCAAGCCAGGAGGTGGGCCCCAAACCCCCTGGTCACGTGGGAATAGGTGAGGGGGGCGCACAGCCCCTTAGTGGGCTGGTTTGCCCCCTTCCCATGGCCCATGAAGCCCCCCAACACTTGTCGGGGCTCCCGAAACACCTTACGGTCATGCTGATCATCACTCAGTACCTCCGGAACACTTCCGGACTCCAAAGCCCTTTGTCCAATATATCAATCTTCACCTCCGGACCATTCCGGAACTCCTCGTGACATCCGGGATCTCATCCGGGACTCCGAACAACATTCGATAACCGCGTACATACTTTCCCTATAACCCTAGCGTCATCGAACCTTAAGTGTGTAGACCCTACGGGCTCGGGAATAATGCAGACATGACCGAGACATCTCTCTGGTCAATAACCAACATCGGGATCTGGATACCCATGTTGGCTCCCACATGTTCCACGTTGATCTCATCGGATGAACCACGATGTCAAGGATTCAGTCAATCCCGTATACAATTCCCTTTGTCTACCGGTATAGTACTTCCCCGAGATTCGATCGTCGGTATCCCGATACCTTGCTCAATCTCGTTACCGACAAGTCTCTTTACTCGTTCCGTAACACATCATCCCGTTATCAACTCCTTGGTCACATTGTGCACATTATGATGATGTCCTACCGAGTGGGCCCAGTCTCGATTCGTGCCAACCCAACAGAAACTTTCGGAGATACCCGCAGTGCACCTTTATAGCCACCCAGTTACGTTGTGACATTTGGTACACCCAAAGCATTCCTACGATATCCGGGAGTTGCACAATCTCATGGTCTAAGGAAATGATACTTGACATTAGAAAAGCTTTAGCATATGAACTACACGATCTTGTGCTAGGCTTAGGATTGGGTCTTGCCCATCACATCATTCTCCTAATGATGTGATCCCGTTATCAACGACATCCAATGTCCATGGTCAGGAAACCGTAACCATCTATTGATCAACGAGCTAGTCAACTAGAGGCTTACTAGGGACATGTTGTGGTCTATGTATTCACACATGTATTATGGTTTCGGTTAATACAATTATAGCATGAACAATAGACAATTATCATGAACAAGGAAATACAATAATAACCATTTTATTATTGCCTCTAGGGCATATTTCCAACAGATCGATGGAGGAGTACAACCGATACGTGAGGATCGCAGACGGCGACCCTGTGAAGCTAGCTAGGATGTTGGAGATATAGTCTTGGTTTGACAATAAGGACCAACTAGCGGCGACAGCGACATCCATGGCCAAATATCTGTAACAGAGCGAAAAGGAGGCGATACTCCCGGAGGGAGTCACGCCGGAGTACATAGAGCTGCTCCTCTAGGCCATGGAGCAAACAGATTCACCGAATCCGATCGTGAGGTAGCGGTGGTGGGAGTATCAATCCCAGATGGAGCATCCACCAGAGATTGAAGGATCAAGCATCTACAGGGTGCCGTTTGTGAGGGTGTCCTGCCAGAGCGAGCCGGTGGAGTCTTCGTCGACGGAACCCAACTGCAAGAGGAGAAAAGCAATTGGCCCGACGACGCTTCCCCGCCATCGTTTCCCTCGCCGTTCACATTGTCTCATGGGGCGGCTGTCTGCCACCGAGGAATAGGAGGGGGCTGCCCCCCTGCCCAATAGTCGGGCAGGTTGTGAATTGTGAGGAGGAGCTTAGGGTTGTCAGTATTTGCAGGTTGTGAATTGTGTTTTGTGTTGTGTATTTTGAGAGTACTTTCAGATATGAATGTCTTTTGAATTTCAGATTTGCAGTATTGAGCATATGAAGTATTTTATGAATTCTAGAGATCTATTTTTTAGCACTTAAAAAAATGTAGTTTCATAGGAGTATAAAAGTGCAGACAATGTGATTCTCAGAGAAGAAACTGCAAGTTTCAGTTTCAGATAAGAAACTACAAGTTCAGTTTCAGATAAGAAACTTCAATTTTCAGATGCAGATCATTTATATTAACATGGCCTTTTCAAATAGGGTTAACATCATGTTGGAAGTTTTATTCATGGTCAAAAATGGAACTACCAACCAGTTAACATCATGCTGATCAACATTCATGCATATCACATCTTCATATGATGCACAGTCAAAATACCCACACAATGTCGAGTGTGCGAAACATAGAGAAAACGAGGGACGAAGTTTTGGCAAGTGTTGGACGTGGTTTTGGGCTGCCCCGTCTAGGCTTTCATTTTTAACATGCGCAGCCCACGACCTCGGATGGGAGGTCCATAGGCCTGTTTGTATTTTCTTAGGGCCGTCATGTATCGGCCGGCCTATGGACCTCCCATCCGAGGTTTTATTTTTGGCAGCCCAATTTATGTATTTTTTTGAAGAAAACATAGAGGTCTGTTCTATTTTTCTATATAAGAATAGGAACGCCAGGTCCAAGTTATGTTTCCCTTCTAACTATATTATATATATTTACATTATTTTATATGTTGACTGTTTAGTTCACATAATTGGCAAATAGATGACCGCTCTCGCGATCCCCTTCGCCCCCGCCACCACCTCCACCCTCGTCGCCGCCCCCGCCACTACCTCCACCCTCGCCGCCGCCATAGATCTCGCCGCCACCACCGCCTCCTGACTCCGGGCGCGCCTGCCCCCCTCAGCAAGTCCGCTCGCGCGCCCCATGGAGTCGTCGGCCAGATCCACGGGGGAATGGCTGGAAGACAGGCAGATGTACAAGATGCATCTCCCACATGTCTACAAAGCCTTCCCGCGGATGCTCCAGCCGCTCAACTCCGTCGCGCCGGTGGTGCTGCGGGAGACTCAAGGGAGGAGATTGAGGGAGCGGGCGATGCGGATCCGCGAGGACGCTCTCTCCTGGACCCAGTGCACGCGCGAATGGAGGGAAGCAGAGGAGGAAGCTACGAGGGAGGAAGCCAAGGAGGGACCAAATCCGCTCTCTCACTCGCGCAAGTATGCTCGGATGTGCAAGGATCATGTGGATTGGGAGCTGCTGAATCTAGCCCTGCGGATCTACTTCGAAGGAGATTTCTCGGAGAAGCACAGGATGCCCCACCCCAGGGAGCCGCCGATTGCGTTCGTTCAATGGGTGAAAGGGGAAGTGAATTCAGGAGATCCACGCCGTGCTGCGAGATGGGAATGCTTGACTGGACTCATGCCCATCAGCACGCCACCAGAGCAGGAGCAGGTGGATCCCCTACCTTACCTCTCCCCCAAACCTGCAGAAGATTGAAATTAGGCTTGCAATCTGCTTCAATTGAGCTGTCTGGTGGTTATTTCTGCTTCCTAAGAGACAACATCTGGCTGGAGGATGAGAAGAAACCAGAAACTCCGATGAATTTCCCTATCACAATGGGGGGGGCGAGCGCCGGTTGGGCAATGCTACGACCCACCTCCACCCCAAATGGGGCACAATCTGAGCAGGCTCCTGTAATTGCCCAAGATCAATCTGTTGGTGGTTCTGACTCTCAGATCAGTGGGAAATCTCAAGGCAAGAATCAACAAAAGCAGAGATAGGACATCCAAAAAACTGCTCCTGCCCCTGCTTCGGGCCTTATAGCATACTCTAAGGTGATCTGCTACAACGGTGGGGAACCTGAGGATCATTTGGATAAATGTGTCAAGCCCAAGAGTTGTTTTATCTACAAAATGGTTACCCATAAAGTTGAGAATTGCCCTGTCAGAAGGAAAACCCACAGTTCTGCTAGATATGTTGGAAGTGCTGCTCCAGGATTAGGGTTCTACCACATAGACCCACCTGATGAAAATGCTCAGTATCATGGCTCCCTGAAGAATGTGGGGATTGTTCTGGTAGAAGCTGGTGAAGTGACCAAGCAGGAACTTGCCGCTGAGTTTGCAGACATTTACAAAACCAACTGGCCCTGGCCAATCAATGCCCTAGATGAGTGGACATTCTTGGTCAAATTCCCTCCTGAAATAGATATAGTTCAAGTTGCTGGATACCCCTATTTTGGTCTAAAAAGACAATGTTGTAGTCAAGGTTGAAGTCTGGAAAGGCAGGATTGAGGCTGAAGAGGACCTCCAGGAAACTTGGATGAAGATCACGAAATTGAACCCCCAAGTGGTGTGACTGGACTATGCTGGATCAAATCACTTCCACTCTGGGGGTCTTATTGGATGTGGATTGGTAGCATAATTTCAAGTCATTCTATGAAACTATTAGGGTCAAAATCTTATGTAAAGATCCCTCCAAAATCCCTGCTGAAAGGCTTTTTGGAGTTGGGAATAAAATCTACAGGCTACTCATTGAGGTGGAGTCCTTAGCCCCCACTGAAACTGGCACCTCCACCAACCTCTCTGCTGGTACATATGTCTCTACAGCTGAAACTGGTACCAATCTTACTGAAGATGCTGAATCCAACAGGAGCTCTAGATCTGAATCAGATAAAGGGCCTGCTGCCAATTCTGGGGCCCCTAACATCACCAGTCTTTTGGCCACAATCAGATGCTTGGAGAAACTACACCCACTTCAGTCCTCAAGACACGCCTCCCTGATTCTCCATACACTCCTCAATTCAGCATCCAGGAAAAGATCTTGAATTCTATGCTTGATGAAACTGATGGATTCAACCTCCTCAGGGAAATGGAGCTCCTGGAAGATGATGATCTGATGGAATTAGAAGGTTCTGTAGATCTACAAGAGGATCAAGAGGCACTTGTTGAAACAACTGAACTCCCAAACAATTTGGACTCAAAATAGAACTCTGACTTCCCTGCCCTTCCTAAGGAGAAGCACCTTCCCAAATGGTGTCCTGTTCAAGCCACCAGAACCAGTGCCAGGGTAGCTGGTGACAAGAGAACCATTATTGAAAAGGCTCAACAGCTCAAAGAGGTTCAGAACCTGGAAGTGCAAAAACCCCGGGGTATGAAACACACTTCCTTTTCCAACTTTAATGATCCTTCCTTCAATGCCATTGCTGCTAAGATTGGTGTAGATGTTACTTCTCTTAATGATGGCATTGAATGCTCTTCCTTTATTTACCCTCACCAAAACAGATCTGAAGGCTTTGTTTGTGAGAATTTTTCTCTAGATGGTAGTTCTAGTTTAGACTGCGTTGACCCCCTACTGAGCCAAGTGCGGGTCTCTGGTCTCTGATACATCTCTGTCGTATCTACTTTTCCAAACACTTTTGCCCTTGTTTTGGACTCTAATTTGTATGATTTGAATGGAACTAACCCGGACTGACGCTGTTTTCAGCAGAATTGCCATGATGTTGTTTTATGTGCAGACGGAATGACCTGAAACTCCATGGAACATCTTAGAAAAAATAATAAAAAATACTCGCCAAAGATGAAGACTAGGGGGATGATCTGGAGTCCGTTCGGGGCTTCGGAGAGGGGGATTCGTCGTCGTCATCATCATCAACCATCCTCCATCACCAATTTCATGATCCTCACTGCCGTGCGTGAGTAATTCCATTGTAGGCTTGCTGGACGGTGATGGGTTGGATGAGATTTATCATGTAATCGAGTTAGTTTTGTTAGGGTTTGATCCCTAGTATCCACTATGTTCTGAGATTGATATTGCTATGACTTTGCTATGCTTAATGCTTGTCACTAGGGCCCGAGTGCCATGATTTCAGATCTGAACCTATTATGTTTTCATGAATATATGTGAGTTCTTGATCCTATCTTGCAAGTCTATAGTCACCTACTATGTGTTATGATCCGGCAACCCCAAAGTGACAATAATCGGGACCACTCCCGGTGATGACCATAGTTTGAGGAGTTCATGTATTCACTATGTGCTAATGCTTTGTTCCGGTTCTCTATTAAAAGGAGGCCTTAATATCCCTTAGTTTCCAATAAGACCCCGCTGCCACGGGAGGGTAGGACAAAAGATGTCATGCAAGTTCTTTTTCATAAGCACGTATGACAATATACGGAATACATGCCTACATTACATTGATGAATTGGAGCTAGTTCTGTGTCACCCTATGTTATGACTGTTACATGATGAACTGCATCCGGCATAATTATCCATCACTGATCCGATGCCTATGAGTTTTCCATATACTGGTTCTCGCTTATTTACTTTCCCGTTGCTACTGTTACAATCACTACAAAATACCAAAAACATTACCTTTGCTGTCTTTACTTTTGTTGCCGCTACCACCACTATCATATTACTTTGCTACTAAATACTTTGTTGCAGATATTAAGTTTCCAGGTGTGGTTGAATTGACAACTCAGCTGCTAATACTTGAGAATATTCTTTGGCTCCCCTTGTGTCGAATCAATAAATTTGGGTTGAATACTCTTGTGACGCCCCGTTACGTCCAACAGAGTCAGGCGTAACGGAAGCCGTCACTTTAGAGTTGCGCCAGGATCAGTTAAGGAGAACAATGTCATGTACAAGACGGAGCAGCTGCCATGAGTAGGCAAGCTTTTATTACATGGACACCTCAAGTGTCGACTAAGCCTATGCGGCCATGACGATAGATCGTCACCCGCTTCTAGTACGAGCCTTTTAGACCAACCATGGAGGGCATCTACTCTTCATAGCCTTGATTGTCGACTTCCTCATAGTCATACTCCACTTTAGAATAACCGAAGTCGTTAAGATGACCAGACTCATCATAAGTACCATTCTCTATCGCCTCGGAGTTCTCATAACTCTCTTGCTCTGAAAAACAACATAAGTGCAGCTGAGTACGTATAAAATACGTACTCCGCAAGTCGTCGGGAAAAGTGGATGCATGAGTTTTTAAAGAGGAAAAACTTTATCGGTCACAGCTACCACCACCGAGCCATTATCTCAAAATCCTATATAGGTAAAAATATTTTCCCTTAACCAATTTTGTTGAAAACCAAATTTTATTCATAAAATCTACTGGGACAGAGCGACGTGGGATCTTACATCCTGTGTTAGAGGAAAACCCACACGACGCACTTCCAATCTCGGAAGCTGGGAGTGATATTACATTTACTCTGATCAGAGGTGTACTGCTTTGCCCATAGCATCACTTGGTACAAGTCGTCCATGCGCTACCCGTGCGCACGACTAGACCAAGGAACCAGAACCTTTAACCAGCCCGTACACTACCTCTGCTTTTCCACCTTGCCTTACTAAAGGCCCGCGGGTCGAGACCCCTGACCGGCGGTCCCACCCTAGGGTGACTGTACCTACCCGGCTACAGCCACCTTCTCACCCATGCAGAGGCAGCTACTTGGCATGGGTAGTCGGTTCAGCCTGTCCCATTCCAAGTCTATGGTAAGTACGATTTGCGCCGCTTTTGAAGTAAGCGCCAGTTGGTTGTGTCCTAATGTGATACCCTATGTAGAGGAGCCCGCCATCCAAGCCAACCCTACCCGGGTTGCCTTCACCAACATAAGCTCCTCTACCAACCAAATATTTATTTATAATGTAGCCTTGCCCGGGTCACAACTACTCAATACAGATACTTCACCTGATCTGGTCCAATTGCCAAATGAGTGGATCCACCTGATGCAAATCTCATTTCATTTATGAAAAATATTTATTTTTAATTCTTATGCAAAATTTTAGAAATGACCCATAGCCCGGAAAATTTTTATCAAGACATGATCAAGGAGATGACGACTTGCCGGGTAGTGCTTCGACCAACTCGGAACCACCAGATGCGACTCCTACGAGTCCGAGATCGACTCTTGATAATTATTTCACAAACCTGTTTATAATGCTTAATTAAAATCTAAACATCCAGCAACACGGCCATGTTGGGCAAGCCATAATTAATTAACTAGGTACTGATACATCCTAGTGTTTCATTGAGATATAAAATGCATCTAAGCCATCCAAATCAGAGTAGCATGCACGTATGTCATCCAGTCCAGAGAGTGATAAAAGAAATGATAAGTAAAAGGAAACAGTAGCCTAGTACTGTACTACTTGTACTTTGCTGGTTAAGCCCCAGCCCGTGTCTATCCAGAAAGACTACTCAACTTCTCTGCTGTCCCACGAACAGAATCAGCCCGCTCACCTCTCTCTCTCCCCCAAGAACAGAGCACGACCGCCGTCGCCTCGATCTGCCCCGTCCGGGCATCTCCGGCGACACGGCGGACACCTACAGATTCCCCTCATCTCCCTCTACCATTTCCCCCTATTTATTTGATCCGCCGCCGCCAAAAACGTCGCCACCACTCAATCCTAGCGCCGCCTGATCCAGGTCCGGTGGGCTTGCCACCGGCTGCAGCGGCAACGACGTCTCCATGCCTACATCCTCCCCCCAGCGCAGCCACACGCACAAGGCATGCAGCCACAGGCGTCGGGCCTGTGCGGCTTCACCGGCGCTGCTCGGTTGCCATGACTTTGCTGCTAACGGTGTGGAGTAGCCACATCCTACTGCTACTACTGGTAAGTACTAATCCTGATTCCTTCTCCATGAAGTGCTTCAAATTTCACAACAAGTGCCTGGTATATATGAATGTGGATGTGCATATATTGTTCATTTTATCTCAGGCCCTACTATTCCCCTCTCAGCCATATTGCCTTCTTTCTCTTTGTTTATCTCAAGGCCACGAAATTAATCAAGATTTAATCTATGGTGTGGTCATGGTATTGCTACTGATTAGATCTAAATGCTGTTCCTAACTAGTGCTACTCATCCTTGAATACCATATAGAAGTAAACAGTGGCAGTGAAACTCCAAAAAAAATTACTTGTGAGTAGATTATAAACATCAATCTCTCAGTGTTTGCTACAGATTGGCAGGGATTAATAAATAGGACAAGGTAGTATACACAGGAAGGTTGATCTTTTGGATACATACATACATACATGTCTTAGCAAGTTACTAGTACCTAGGATTTGATTCTTGGCATGTTAGATCTAGTACAAGCCACGGATGTCATTCACAGAAACTTTTACAAGCTTTTGCAATTGATCTAATTAGTTTTGACTAACTTGGGTGTTTACGCAAACATTTTGTTCTTTTTACTGCAAGGTAAATAGATCAAGGTGAATAGATGCTTATGGACTGATTCAAACCGAGGTGGAGATAGATAAGAAATCAAGCAAGAAGGGCTAACACAACAAGGTACTTGATTAATACCTAGTGGCGCATGCAACCCAAAGAGCTTCAGAGCAGGGGAAGATAGCAGTGTGGCAGAAGGTGAAAAGGCAGAGGGGTTTCACTAGCGGATGATTGTGTGTGGCCACAGTGAAAGGGATGGCTCCTATTTATTGTGGGGTGAATAGCTATGTCGGTTTGGAGAGGCATTACATCTGGCACGCATGCGTGGTTAGTCTTGCATGCATGCCTCCACTTGTGCCTCTTGTGGGCTGTACTAGGGACAAGTGTAATTTGCTTGGCTGGCCATTAGTTGGCATTTACTTTGTATGAAGGAAATGAGACAAGGGTCTATAAAATATAGGAAGATTTGGAGAAGAATTGTTGTGCATGACTAAATGCTATTTGCTGTAATAAAAATAATAATTAAGTGTAGTTATTTCTATTATTTTAATTAATGTTTTGGCAACGCCATTGAAATTATCGTTATCTAATTATATTTTATTTTATTTATGGTTTTTACATCCTTTCCCCCTTAGAGAAAATTTCGTCCTCGAAATTTGTTGAGGCGCACCTCGAAAAGGTAAGGATATTTTTCTCGGAGGTCATCTTCTTTTTCCCAAGTCGCTTCTCGCACCGGATGATTTCCCCATTGCACCTTGCAATATCTAATTGTTTTACTCCTGAGTTTCTTTTCCTCGGTGTCTAGAATACGACTAGGATGCTCCTCATACGTTAGGTCCTTTCGGAGGGTTAATTCTTCCTCCGAGACTCTCTCAAATGGTGGCTTTACGCTCTTGCGTAATTGGGAAACATGAAATACATCATGAACCCCTTGTAGGTGCGCTGGCAATTCTAATTTGTATGCCACCGTACCTCTTCTTTTTAAGATCCGATAGGGACCAATATATCGCGGACTTAGTTTTCCTTGTACTTCAAAGCGCTTGACACCTTTAATTGGTGAGACTTTTAAATAAACAAAGCCTTCGGGTTGGTATTGTATATCGCGTCGTCTCCTGTCCGCATAGCTCTTTTGCCGGCTTTGCGCTGTCTTGAGCCGCTCTCTAATTATACAGACTTTTTCCTCGGTTTCTTGGACCAAGTCGGGTGCTAAGAGTTTCTTTTCTCCGATTTCCATCCAACATATTGGGGTTCGGCATCTTGGACCGTATAAGGCTTCAAATGGGGACATACCAATACTAGCTTGGTCGCTATTGTTATACGCGAACTCTGCTAAGGGTAAGTGCTTGCTCCACGAGTCACCAAAATCTAGCACGCAAGCCCTTAGCATGTCTTCTATGATTTGGTTCACCCTCTCGACTTGATCTGATACTATTCTGGAAGGTGTTCCATGTAGAGCTACTATCCTGTGGATATATAGCTCAGCCAATTTTTCTCTGGAGCAACCCGGGGCTAAAGGGATAAAATGGGCAGATTTAGTGAGTCGGTCAACTATGACCCATATGATTTCCTCTCAATTTCTTGTCTTGGGCAGTCCGGTGATAAAGTCCATGTGGATTTCCTCCCAGTTCCATTGCGGAATTTGGAGAGGTTGCAAGAATGCTGGTGGTCGCTGGTGTTCCGCCTTTACTCTCTTACAAGTGTCACACTCGTCCACATACTGAGCAATTTCTCTTTTCATATTTCTCCACCAAAATGTACCTTTGACATCGCGGTACATTTTTGTGCTACCAGGGTGTATGGTGTACGGAGTGTTGTGTGCCTCCTGGAGTATTATTTGCTTAATATCAAGGATATTTGGCACACATAACCGGGTTTTATACCAAAGTGACCCGTCTTCTGCTATTCGGAACTTTGATGGTTGACCTTCTTGTATTCTGCGTTTTTCCTCACAAATGAACTCATCTTTGGTTTGGTTTTCCTTGATTTCGTCCAACAAATTGGGTCTGATTGTTAATGTGGTTAGGATTTTGTCAACCGGTTCATGTATGAATTCAATTCCCATCATTCCCAGCTCATGTATCAGATGCTTATCATAGGTTGGGATCTTGACATGATTGCATGAGGTTTTTCAGCTAAGGGCGTCTGCCACCACATTAGCCTTTCCTGGGTGCTAGTTAACACTAAGGTCATAATCCTTAATGAGTTCTTACCACCGTCTTTGTCTCATATTCAACTCCTTTTGCGTGAAGATATACTTGAGGCTTTTATGGTCCGTGTATAGTTCACAACGGTTTCCATAAAGGTAGTGCCTCCACATCTTCAACGCAAATACCACTGCAGCTAACTCGAGGTCATGGGTGGGGTAGTTTTGTTCATGGGGCTTTAACTGGTGAGAGGCATAGGCTATGACTCTCCCATCTTGCATTAGCACACATCCCAAACCAACTCTAGAGGCATCGCAATATACTGTGAATGCTTTGCCTGGTTCGGGTAGAGCCAATACAGGAGTGGTTGTGAGCCATTTCTTTAACTCCTGAAAACTTTGCTCACACTTATCATTCGAGTCAATTGGAACTCCCTTCCTTAGTAATTTGGTCATAGGGGCTGCTTTCTGGGAGAAGCCTTCTATGAACCTCTGATAATATCCAGCTAAACCAAGGAAGCTACGAATCTCTGTTACGTTGGTTGGGGATTTCCACGCCAACACTGCATCCACCTTAGCAGGGTCTACAGCTATCCCTTTCCCTGATATAATGTGTCCTAAGAAGGACACTTCTTCTAGCCAAAATTCACACTTTTTGAATTTGGCATAGAGTTGTTTTTCTCTCAAGGTCTGTAGCACTATCCGGAGGTGTTCAGTATGTTCCTCGATACTTCGAGAGTATATGACGATATCATCGATGAACACTACCACAAACTTGTCTAAATAGGGCATGAGGACTAGGTTCATCAGGTTCATGAAAACTGCTGGTGCATTTTTGAGCCCAAAGGGAACAACCATGAATTCATGGTGACCATATCGGGTTATGAAAGCAGTCTTAGGTATATCTTCTTCCTTTACTTTTAGTTGGTGGTACCCTGACCGGAGATCTATTTTTGAGAAGACGGTAGCTCCTTTCAATTGGTCAAATAGATCATCTATCCGGGGTAGTGGGTACTTATTCTTAATGGTCGCCTCATTCAAGGCTCGATAATCCACACATAGCCTCATACTTCCGTCCTTTTTCTTAACAAATAAGACTGGTGCTGCCCAAGGTGACACACTTGGTCGAATAAACCCTTTTTCTTCTGGTTCATCCAATTGTTTTCTTAATTCCTTTAGTTCTTCCGCGGACATACGGTATGCTCGTTTTGATATGGGTGCCGTACCTGGGATGATATCAATTGTGAACTCTATCTCCCTGTCTGGTGGCATCCCGGGCAATTCTTCCAGAAATACGTCAAAAAATTCTTGGACTACAGGTACATCTTTAGCCTCCTTTTTGTCCAAAGTGGCTATTGAGGCTTGGTTTGATTTCGGTCGGGTTCTTCTACTATTAAAGGTTATCCGTTTATTTTCTAGGCTTCTCAAGGATATGGATTTTTCTGCACAATCCATTCTTGCTCCATGACTCGCTAAGCAGTCCATTCCAAGAATAACGTCTAACCCTCTTAGGCCAATGACAAATAGGCTAGCATTAAAGGTTATGCCCTCAATGCAAATGGGACGGTTGTGGCACACATGTTCAACAATTATTGGGCCTCCAGGTGAATCTACTTTTATGGGTTTGGCTAGGGGGTCCGGTCTAGATTATGCGTCTCAACAAAGCGTTGCGATATGAAAGAATGTGTTGCTCCTGGGTCAAACAATACTAGTCCTACTCCGGGAGGGATTAGTAGGTTACCCGTCACTATGTCTGAAGCCGACTCCACTTGTGCCACATCCATATGTGCCAGACGGAATGGTCCACGTGCAAGACCGCCACGACCACGCCCGCAGTTGGCAGTGGACGCACTCCCGTGTACTTGTGCTGAATTAGCCTGGCGCTTATTTTGAGGTGGGACAGCTCCATTTGTGCCAGATTGTGGTTCACCCTTGCTTGGGCACTGATTTTTGTAGTGTCCCTTTTGTCTACAACGAAAACAGACAACACTCGCCTTTGGGCAATCTTGAGCCAAGTGTGGTCCATTGCACACGTGACATTTGATAGGGGCTCTTAGAGGCATAAAAGGTGGTCTAGGAGCTTGACGGAAAGGAGTACGGACGGGCCCGACCATTGGCACGCGGACTAGGCCAACAGGACGATTCCCACTTCTCATGGCAAACCTTGGGTCCATCCTAGCTTTCTTCCTTCGCTATTCCTTTATGGCGATTCGCCGATTCTCGATTGTAATGACTCGGTCTACTAGTTCCCGAAACTCGGTTATTTTTATAGGAGCTATAATAAGCTGTATGGACGGGTTCAATCCTTCTATGAACCGGTACACCTTTTTGGTCTCAGTGTTTGTGTCCTCTGGTGCATAGCGGGATAGTAAGTTAAACTCATCTAGATACTCTGCGATGGTCTTAGACCCTTGCTTGAGGTTCAGGAATTCCTTCCTCTTTACTTCCATCGCACTTTGCGGGACGTAGTTATCTCGAAATATCCTCTTAAGTTCGTCCCAAGTAACTATGAGGTTTTCGGGTATGATAATTTGGACATTTCTCCACCATGTGGCGGCAGGACCAATTAACTGATGGGACGCATACCGAACTTTTTCTTGGTCCGTGCATCCCACAGTGTTAAGTTTTAGCTCTATGTCCATCAACCAATCATCTGTAGCTAATGGATCTGTGGCGGTTGAAAAGGTTGGTGGTCTAGTCTTTTGGAAGTCTCCAATCGTGACACCTTGTTCTGGGTTTTTAGTCAGTTGGCCTCTCATCATACCGAACATCTACTCCATGAATTTATTCTGGTGTTCTAGAGAGTCTCGACGAGACTGCTCCATCCATTGATACATTGGAGCAAGTTGATCGGATCCTGGGGCATGATGGGTTAATGGTGGAGGCGGAGGTAACGTCACTCTAGACGGCAAATCTGCCATGTTCCTTAGCGACTCGGGTGCTAAATCTGATGGGTTCCCATTGTCTTCGAACGACTGACTACCAAATGCCATCACTACTGATCTGGTGGGCAAGGCATGTTGGAAATATGCCCTAGAGGTAATAATAAATTGATTATTATTATATTTCCTTGTTCATGATAATCGTTTATTATCCATGCTAGAATTGTATTGATAGGAAACTCAAATACATGTGTGGATACATAGACAACAGCATGTCCCTAGTAAGCCTCTAGTTGACTAGCTCGTTGATCAATAGATGGTTACGGTTTCCTGACCATGGACATTGGATGTCGTTGATAAGGCGATCACATCATTAGGAGAATGATGTGATGGACAAGACCCAATCCTAAGCCTAGCACAAAGATCGTTTAGTTCGTATGCTGAAGCTTTTCTAATGTCAAGTATCATTTCCTTAGACCATGAGATTGTGCAACTCCCGGATACTGTAGGAATGCTTTGGGTGTGCCAAACGTCACAACGTAACTGGGTGGCTATAAAGGTACACTACGGGTATCTCCGAAAGTGTCTGTTGGGTTGGCACGAATCGAGACTGGGATTTGTCACTCCGTGTGACGGAGAGGTATCTCTGGGCCCACTCGGTAGGACATCATCATAATGCGCACAATGTGATCAAGGAGTTGATCACGGGATGATGTGTTACGGAACGAGTAAAGAGACTTGCCGGTAACGAGATTGAACAAGGTATCGTGACAAGTTTCGGGGTCACCGGTATTGTACCGGGACCACCGGAAGGGTCCCGGGGGTCCACCGGGTGGGGCCACCTGCCCCGGGGGCCACATGGGCTGTAGGGGTGCGCCTTGGCCTATATGGGCCAAGGGCACCAGCCCCAAGAGGCCCATGCGCCAAGAGAAGAGGGAAAGGAAGAGTCCTAAAAGGGGAAGGCACCTCCGAGGTGCCTTGGGAAGGAGGGACTCCTCCCTTGGCCGCACCCTTCCTTGGAGGAAGGGCCAAGGCTGCCCCCCCCTCTCCCTTGGCCCTATATATAGTGGGGGAAGGGAGGGCAGCAACACCTAAGCCCTGGCGCCTCCCTCTCCCTCCCGTGACACATCTCCCTCTTCCCGCAGCGCTTGGCGAAGCCCTGTTGGAATCCCGCTACTTCCACCACCACGCCGTCGTGCTGCTGGATCTCCATTAACCTCTCCTCCCCCCTTGCTGGATCAAGAAGGAGGAGACGTTGCTGCTCCGTACGTGTGTTGAACGCGGAGGTGCCATCCGTTCGGCACTAGGATCATCGGTGATTTGGATCACGACGAGTACGACTCCATCAACCCCGTTCTCTTGAACGCTTCCGCTTAGCGATCTACAAGGGTATGTAGATGCACTCTCCTTCCCCTCGTTGCTGGTCTCTCCATAGATAGATCTTGGTGACACGTAGGAAAATTTTGAATTTCTGCTACGTTCCCCAACAGTGGCATCATGAGCTAGGTCTATGCGTAGTTTCTATGCACGAGTAGAACACAAAGTAGTTGTGGGCGTTGATTTTGTTCAATATGCTTACCGTTACTAGTCCAATCTTGATTCGGTGGCATTGTGGGATGAATCGGCCCGGACCAACCTTACACGTACGCTTACGTGAGACCGGTTCCACCGACTGACATGCACTAGTTGCATAAGGTGGCTGGCGGGTGTTTGTCTCTCCCACTTTAGTCGGATCGGATTCGATGAAAAGGGTCCTTATGAAGGGTAAATAGCAATTGGCATATCACGTTGTGGTCTTTGCATAGGTAAGAAACGTTCTTGCTAGAAACCCATAGCAGCCACGTAAAATATGCAAACAACAATTAGAGGACGTCTAACTTGTTTTTGCAGGGTATGCTATGTGATGTGATATGGCCAAAGGATGTGATGAATGATATATGTGATGTATGAGATGATCATGTTCTTGTAATAGGAATCACGACTTGCATGTCGATGAGTATGACAACCGGCAGGAGCCATAGGAGTTGTCTTTATTTATTTATGACCTGCGTGTCAACATAAACGTCATGTAATTACTTTACTTTATTGCTAACCGTTAGCCATAGTAGTAGAAGTAATAGTTGGCGAGACAACTTCATGAAGACACGATGATGGAGATCATGATGATGGAGATCATGGTGTCATGCCGGTGACGATGATGATCATGGAGCCCCGAAGATGGAGATCAAAAGGAGCAATATGATATTGGCCATATCATGTCACTATTTGATTGCATGTGATGTTTATCATGTATATACATCTTATTTGCTTAGAACGACGGTAGTAAATAAGATGATCCCTCATTAAAATTTCAAGAAAGTGTTCCCCCTAATTGTGCACCGTTGCGACAGTTCGTTCATTTCTAAGAACCACATGATGATCGGGTGTGAAAGATTCCAACGTTCACATACAACGGGTGTAAGACAGATTTACACATGCAAACACTTAGGTTGACTTGACGAGCCTAGCATGTACAGACATGGCCTCGGAACACAGAAGACCGAAAGGTCGAGCATGAGTCGTATGGTAGATACGATCAACATGAAGATGTTCACCGATGTTGACTAGTCCGTCTCTCGTGATGATCGGACACGGCCTAGTTGACTCGGATCATGTAATCACTTAGATGACTAGAGGGATGTCTATCTGAGTGGGAGTTCATAAGATGAACTTAATTATCCTGAACATAGTCAAAAGGTCTTCGCAAATTATGTCGTAGCTCGCGCTTTAGTTCTACTGTTTAGATATGTTCCTAGAGAAAAATTAGTTGAAAGTTGATAGTAGCAATTATGCGGACTAGGTCCGTAAACTGAGGATTGTCCTCATTGCTTCTTAGAAGGCTTATGTCCTTAATGCACCGCTCAGTGTGCTGAACCTCGAACGTTGTCTGTGGATGTTGCGAACATCTAACATACACGTTTTGATAACTACATGATAGTTCAGTTAAACGGTTTAGAGTTGAGGCACCGAAGACGTTTTTGAAACGTCACGAAACATATGAGATGTTTCGAGGGCTGAAATTGGAATTTCAGGCTCGTGCCCACGTTAAGAGGTATAAGACCTCCGACGATTTTCTTAGCCTGCAAACTAAGGGAGAAAAGCTCAATCGTTGAGCTTGTGCTCAAATTGTCTGAGTACAACAATCATTTGAATCGAGTGGGAGTTGATCTTCCAGATGAGATAGTGATGTTTCTCCGAAGTCATTACCACCAAGCTGCTAGAGCTTCGTGATGAACTATAATATATCAGGGACATATATGATGATCCTTGAGATATTCGCGATGTTTGACACCGCGAAAGTAGAAATCAAGAAGGAGCATCAATTGTTGATGGTTGGTGAAACCACTAGTTTCAAGAAGGGCAAGGGCAACAAGGGATACTTCATGAAATGGCAATTCAGCTGCTGCTCTAGTGAAGAAACCCAAGGTTGAACCCAAACCCGAGACTAAGTGCTTCTGTAATAAGGGGAACAGCCACTGGAGCAGAATTACCCTAGATACTTGGTAGATTAGAAGGCTGGCAAGGTCGATAGAAGTATATTGGATATACATTGTGTTGATGTGTACTTTACTAGTACTCCTAGTAGCACCAAGGTATTAGATACCGGTTCGGTTGCTAAGTGTTAGTAACTCGAAATAAAAGCTACGGAATAAACGGAGACTAGCTAAAGGTGAGCTGACGATATGTGTTGGAAGTGTTTCCAATGTTGATATGATCAAGCATCGCACACTCCCTCTACCATCGAGATTGGTGTTAAACCTAAATAATTGTTATTTGGTGTTTGCGTTGAGCATAGACATGATTGGATTATGACTATCGCAATACGGTTATTCATTTAAAGAGAATAATAGTTACTCTGTTTATTTGAATAATACCTTCAATGGTCTTGCACCTAAAATGAATGGTTTATTGAATCTCGATCGTAGTGATACACATGTTCATGCCAAAAGATAGTAATGATAGTACCACCTACTTGTGGCACTGCCACGTAAGTCATATCGGTATAAAACGCATGAAGAAGCTCCATGTTGATGGATCTTTGGGCTCACTCGTTTTTGAAAAGTTTGAGACATGCGAACCATGTCTATTGGTGTATATGCATGAAGAAACTCCATGCAAATGGATCGTTTGGACTCACTTGGTTTTGAATCACTTGAGACATGCAAATCATGCCACATGGGCAAGATGACTAAAAGCCTCGTTTTCAGTAAAATGGAACTAGAAAGCAACTTGTTGGAAGTAATACATTTTGATGTGTGCAGTCCAATGAGTGCTGAGGCATGTAGTGGATATCTTTATGTTCTTACTTCACAGATGATTTGAGTAGATGTTGAGTATATTTACTTGATGAATCACGAGTCTGAATTATTGAAAGGTTCAAGTAATTTCAGTGTGAAGTTGAAAGATCGTCGTGACAAGAGGATAAAATATCTATGATATGATCATAGAGATGAATATCTGAATTACGAGTTTGGCACAGAATTAAGACATTGTGGAAATTGTTTCACAACTAATACAGCCTAGAACACCATAGTGTGATGGTGTGTCCGAACATCGTAACTGCACCCTATTGGATATGATGCATACCATGATGTCTCTTATCGAATTACCACGATAGTTTATAGGTTAGGCATTAGAGACAACCGCATTCACTTTAAATAGGGCACCACGTAATTCTGATGAGATGACACCGTATGAACTATGGTTTAGAGAAACCTAAGCTGTCATTTCTTAAAAGTTTGGGGCTGCGACGCTTATGTGAAAAAGTTTCAGGCTGATAAGCTCGAACCCAAAGCGGATAAATGCATCTTCATAGGACACCCAAAACAGTTGGGTATACCTCCTGTCTCAGATCCGAAAGCAATAAGGGATTGTTTCTACAATCGGGTCCTTTCTCGAGGAAAAGTTTCTCTCAAAAGAATTGAGTGGGAGGATGGTGGAGACTTGATGAGGTTATTGAACCGTCTCTTCAACTAGTGTGTGGCAGGGCACAGGGAGTTGTTCCTGTGGCACCTACACCAATTGAAGTGGAAGCTTATGATAGTGATCATGAAACTTCAGATCAAGTCACTACCAAACCTCGTGGGATGACAAGGATGCGTACTACTTCAGAGTAGTACGTAATCCTGTCTTGGAAGTCATGTTGCTAGACAACAATGAACCTACGAGCTATGGAGAAGCGATGGTGGGCCCGGATTCCGATAAATGGCTCGAGGCCATATAATCCGAGAGAGGATCCATATATGAAAACAAAGTGTAGACTTTGGAAGAACTACTTGATGGTCGTAAGGCTGTTAGGTACATATGGATTTTAAAAGGAAGACGGACAATGATGGTAAATGTCACCATTAAGAAAGCTCGACTTGTCGTTAAGAAGTTTCCCAACAAGTTCAAGGAGTTGACTACGATGAGACTTTCTCACTCGTAGCGATGCTAAGAGTCTGTTGGAATTATATTAGCGATTACTGCATTATTTATGAAATCTTGTAGATAGGATGTCAAAACATTGTTTCCTCGACGATTTTCTTGAGGAAAGGCTGTATGTGATACAACCGGAGGGTTTTGTCAATCCTGAAAGATGCTAATAAGTATGCAAAGCTCCAGCAATCCTTCTAAGGACTGGAGTGAGCATCTCGGAGTTGGAATGTATGCTTTGATGAGATGATCAAAGATTTTGGGTGTATAAAAAGTTTATGAGAAACTTGTATTTCCAAAGAAGTGAGTGGGAGCACTATAGAATTTCTGATGAATATATGTTGTCGACATATCATAGATCAGAAATGACGTAGAATTTCTGGAAAGCATATAGGGTTATTTGGAAAGTGTTTTTCAATGGAAAGCCTGGATTAAGCTACTTGAGCATTGAGCATCAAGATCTATAAGGATAGATCAAAACGCTTAATGGTATTTCAAATGAGCACATACCTTGACATGATCTTGAAGGTGTTCAAGATGGATCAGTCAAAGAAGGAGTTCTTGCCTGAGTTGTAAGGTATGAAGTTAAGACTTAAAGCTCGACCACGGCAGAATAGAGAGAAAGGACGAAGGTCGTCCCCTATGCTTAAGACGTAGGCTCTACAGTATGCTATGATGTGTACCGCACCTGAAGTGTGCCTTGCCATGAGTCAGTCAAGGGGTACAAGAGTGATCCAAGAATGGATCACAGGACAGCGGTCAAAGTTATCCTTAGTAACTAGTGGACTAAGGAACTTTTCTCGATTATGGAGGTGGTAAAAGAGTTCGTCGTAAAGGGTTACGCCGATGCAAGCTTTGACACTAATCCAGATTATTCTGAGTAGTAAACTGGATTCGTATAGTAGAACAGTTATTTGGAATAGCTCCAAATAGAGCGTGGTAGTTGCATCTACAAGATGACATAGAAATTTGCGAAGTACATACGGATCTGAAAGATTAAGACCTGTTGACTATAACATCTCTCACAAGCATAACATGATCAAACCCAGAACTCATCGAGTGTTAATCACATGGTAATGTGAACTAGATTATTGACTCTAGTAAACTCTTTGGGTGTTAGTCACATGGGGATGTGACCTTGAGTGTTAATCACATATCGATGTGAACTAGATTATTGACTCTAGTGCAAGTGGGAGACTGTTGGAAATATGCCCTAGAGGCAATAATAAATTGATTATTATTATATTTCCTTGTTCAGGATAATCGTTTATTATCCATGCTAGAATTGTATTGATAGGAAACTCAGATACATGTGTGGATACATAGACAACACCATGTCCCTAGTAAGCCTCTAGTTGACTAGCTCGTTGATCAATAGATGGTTACGGTTTCCTGACCATGGACATTGGATGTCGTTGATAACGGGATCACATCATTAGGAGAATGATGTGATGGACAAGACCCAATCCTAAGCCTAGCACAAAGATCGTTTAGTTCGTATGCTGAAGCTTTTCTAATGTCAAGTATCATTTCCTTAGACCATGAGATTGTGCAACTCCCGGATACCATAGGAATGCTTTGGGTGTGCCAAACATCACAACGTAACTGGGTGGCTATAAAGGTACACTATGGGTATCTCCGAAAGTGTCTGTTCGGTTGGCACGAATCGAGACTGGGATTTGTCACTCCGTGTGACGGAGAGGTATCTCTGGGCCCACTCAGTAGGACATCATCATAATGCGCACAATGTGATCAAGGAGTTGATCACGGGATGATGTGTTACGGAATGAGTAAAGAGACTTGCCGGTAACGAGATTGAACAAGGTATCATGATACCGACGATCGAATCTCGGGCAAGTATCGTACCGATAGACAAAGGGAATTGTATACGGGATTGATCGAATCCTCGACATCGTGGTTCATCCGATGAGATCATCGTGGAACATGTGGGAACCAACATGGGTATCCAGATCCCGCTGTTGGTTATTGACCGAAGAACGTCTCGGTCATGTCTGCATGCTTCCCGAACCCGTAGGGTCTACACACTTAAGGTTCGGTGACGCTAGGGTTATAGAGATATTAGTATGCGGTAACCCGAAAGTTGTCCGGAGTCCTGGATGAGATCCCGGACGTCACGAGGAGTTCCAGAATGGTCCGGAGGTAAAGAATTATATATAGGAAGTGCTATTTCGGCCATCGAGACAAGTTTCGGGGTCACCGGTATTGTACCGGGACCACCGGAAGGGTCCCGGGGGTCCATCGGGTGGGGCCACCTGCCCCGGGGGCCACATGGGCTGTAGGGGGTGCACCTTGGCCTATATGGGCCAAGGGCACCAGCCCCAAGAGGCCCATGCGCCAAGAGAAGAGGGAAAGGAAGAGTCCTAAAAGGGGAAGGCA
Source organism: Triticum urartu (assembly GCF_056163025.1). NCBI lineage: Eukaryota > Viridiplantae > Streptophyta > Magnoliopsida > Poales > Poaceae > Triticum > Triticum urartu. The sequence goes on along the minus strand of NC_141878.1, from coordinate 55,996,955 downwards.
CCTCCGAGGTGCCTTGGGGAGGAGGGACTCCTCCCTTGGCCGCACCCTTCCTTGGAGGAAGGGCCAATGCTGCGCCCCCCCTCTCCCTTGGCCCTATATATAGTGGGGGAAGGGAGGGCAGCAACACCTAAGCCCTGGCGCCTCCCTCTCCCTCCCGTGACACATCTCCCTCTTCCCGCAGCGCTTGGTGAAGCCCTGTTGGAATCCCGCTACTTCCACCACCACGCCATCGTGCTGCTGGATCTCCATTAACCTCTCCTCCCCCCTTGCTGGATCAAGAAGGAGGAGACGTCGCTGCTCCGTATGTGTGTTGAACGCGGAGGTGCCGTCCGTTCGGCACTAGGATCATCGGTGATTTGGATCACGACGAGTACGACTCCATCAACCCCGTTCTCTTGAACGCTTCCGCTTAGAGATCTACAAGGGTATGTAGATGCACTCTCCTTCCCCTCGTTGCTAGTCTCTCCATAGATAGATCTTGGTGACACGTAGGAAAATTTTGAATTTCTGCTACGTTCCCCAACAAGGCATAGGTTATAACGATAGCTACTACATGAGAAAATATTTTACTTATTTGATTAGAGGTGAGATTTTAGCTCAAACAGTACATTTCACTCTGCCTGTTTTGGAGCATCAATTTAAACAGTGCACTTAACAGCGGCATACTAGAAAATTTTGCAAAACTTTTTTTTTTTGACTTGTTGTTGGCCGAAGAATAAAAGCAGTCAAACAAAGTGGATTTTTTTACAGAGGCAAGAAATTAAGCACAAGTCAAAAATAAAGCCATTTACACGTGCACATGCACACATGAGTTCTTCACGTACTGGATTAAAATCATGCAATCATCAAGTGTGACATACATCAATTGAACTCATGAAGTGCTAGGAAAAATGTAGCAGCATCAGCACGTAATATAAATACTAGCCAAACACGTGATGTACCAATGGCATGTACTTGAATGAAGAGATCATTAAAAAAATCTACCATACATCAGACGCCATTATGAGGCATTGGCAACAATGTGGCAACAACATCACATATAGTATTCCATCATTCAGAGCAAGGAGCATAAAAAGAACCAGAATTTAAAATGAATATGGAGGCATGGCATATGCATCACACGAGACCATCTAGTAATAGAATTTCAGTACATCCATAAGTCCACCAGTCCACATGGATACATCACATATCATAGCAGCAACACCACACATGACTCTGTGTCGCACATCATCAGGCTACCACGGCTATCTACACGTGTACCTGGAACAAAAGTATACCTGCCGACCTATCTGTCCGTCGGAACTAGTCTAGCTAACTACGGCTGTGCAAACTCTGGAAGGGTAGCTACGGCTACAAGACCTTTCCAGATATGCACAGAATCCAAAAGGACAGCCTCCATGCATCTGCCTAAACATCTAATAAGTGGCGGAACTAACTCTGGGAGGTGTAGCTATGATGCTACAACCTTGCCAGAATACTAACTACTACTACTAGTAGCACGTCAATCCTCCCTAACAAGAGGACTAGGTGAAATGGTGAGGAGCAAGTCGGGGTCGAGGGCAGAAGTTGGTGCAGGCAGAGACACACTCGGTGCAGCAGCGTCAGACTCGGGTGCGCTGATGGTGCTAAGAGGGTACTCAGAGGGAGTGTGCTAAGAGGGTGTGACGTCGGAAGCGACACGAAGGTACTCCAGGGGCTGAGAAGACACCTGGCGGGAGTCGAGTGCTAGAAGCTCTGAGTAAGTGACGCCAATCACTAAAAAGTCGGGGGTGCCATCGGGAGAAGGTGGAGCAGGGTCGGTAGCTGGAGAACCTGGTGGAGTGTGGGGAGTGTGCTCTGGAGGTGGTGGGACTACAACGGAACTCAGAGTAGGAGCAACCTGAGAGGAAGGCTCGTCGGTGACAAGAGACTCCTGGTCAATCGGGTACCCTACCCGGCCTGGAGAGGCGGAAGGTGAGCTGTCGATCTGAAGAGGGTTGAGGGCCATACCCGGATGGGTGTAGTCCCTCAACGCAGTGGACATCTCGCTGTTTGCCCGCTCAAGCTCGGAACAACGCCTCTGAAGAGTGTCAACCTGATCTAATAGGTCCTGAACGAGCTGAGGTGCAGGTGGACGCTCGTACAGTGTGGAGGGATGTGACACTGCGCGAGAGGAGGAACCCCTGATGACTCTAGGAGCTGGGTGGTCTGCCCGAGTGGGTGGGACTGTCGGGTACAGAGGTGGACGAGCGGCAGTCGAAGCTGGTGGTGGTAAAAATGTGGGAGGTAAAATAGGAGGACGTGGTGAAAGTGGAGGGAAAGTGGAAGTGGTCGAAAAAGGCGAAGGAGTGACAATGGGCGTAGGTGCAGACGAACTCCCTGCTCCTCTAGCTGATGAGGCCACTCGCCTCTGCCCGCGTACTGAAGGAGAGGGTGGTAGGCGTGGAAAAGGTGTAAAGCGGCATCTCGTGCCGCACCCTAAAGTGCTGAAACAAAGTCGTAACGGGCAACACTGTACCTAGAAGGGACTTCTAAGCTCTCAGGAATGTGCACTGTGACTAAGTACCCCGTGGAACACGGGTCGTGAAACACTGTGTAGTACGGTGCAATCAACACACCCAGAAGACCAAGAAGCTCAACCAAGAACAGAGCAAAACCACCATACTCAGGACCCATACCAAACATCCTACCACTCCTCATCCTACATTAAGAAATTTAAGAATTCAGTTAGTTATAACACAGTGTAAAATTAATTTTACCAAGGACAGTAAATAAACAATTAAACACATTTTTCTTGCACAATTGTGTGCTCTAAATTATTTAATCTTCACTTGACTTGAGTCATTTTTTAAAGAAAACTTTTAGTTTATTTTAGGTAAGGAGGGAACCTATCTTTCCTAGGGCTCAGACGGTCTCTAACCAAGTACATGACTGTTTCCTTAACGCTGCTCTGATACCACCTCTTCTATGACGCCCCGTTACGTCCAACAGAGTCAGGCGTAATGGAAGCCGTCACTTCAGAGTTACGCCAGGATCAGTTAAGGAGAACAATGTCATGTACAAAACGGAGCAGCTGCCATGAGTAGGCAAGCTTTTATTACATAGACACCTCATGTGTCGACTAAGCCTATGCGGCCATGACGATAGATCGTCACCCGCTTCTAGTACGAGCCTTTTAGACCAACCATGGAGGGCATCTACTCTTCATAACCTTGATTGTCGACTTCCTCATAGTCATACTCCACTTTAGAATAACCGAAGTCGTTAAGATGACCAGACTCATCATAAGTACCATTCTCTATCGCCTCGGAGTTCTCATAACTCTCTTGCTCTGAAAAACAACATAAGTGCAGCTGAGTACGTATAAAATACGTACTCCGCAAGTCGTCGGGAAAAGTGGATGCATGAGTTTTTAAAGAGGAAAAACTTTATCGGTCACAGCTACCACCACCGAGCCATTATCTCAAAATACTATGTAGGTAAAAATATTTTCCTTTAACCAATTTTGTTGAAAACCAAATTTTATTCATAAAATTTACTGGCGACAGAGCGACGTGGGATCTTACATCCCGTGTTAGAGGAAAACCCACACGACGCACTTCCAATCCCGGAAGCTGGGAGTGATATCACATTTAATCTGATCAGAGGTGTACTGCTTTGCCCATAGCATCACTTGGTACAAGTCGTCCATGCGCTACCCGTGCGCACGACTAGACCAAGGAACCAGAACCTTTAACCAGCCCGTACACTACCTCTGCTTTTCCACCTTGCCTTACTAAAGGCCCGCGGGTCAAAACCCCTGACCGGCGGTCCCGCCCTAGGGTGACTGTACCTACCCGGCTACAGCCACCTTCTCACCCATGCAGAGGCAGCTACTTGGCATGGGTAGTCGGTTCAGCCCATCCCATTCCAGGTCTATGGTCAGTACGATTTGCGCCGCTTTTGAAGTAAGCGCCAGTTGGTTGTGTCCTAATGTGATACCCTATGTAGAGGAGCCCGCCATCCAAGCCAACCCTACCCGGGTTGCCTTCACCAACATAAGCTCCCCTACCCACCAAATATTTATTTATAATGTAGCCCTGCCCGGGTCACAACTACTCAATACAGATACTTCACCTGATCTGGTCCAATTGCCAAATTAGTGGATCCACCTGATGCAAATCTCATTTCATTTATGAAAAATATTTATTTTTAATTCTTATGCAAAATTTTAGAAATGACCCATAGCCCGGAAAAAATTTATCAAGACATGGTCAAGGAGATGACGACTTGCCGGGTAGTGCTTCGACCAACTCGGAACCACCAGATGCGACTCCTACGAGTCCGGGATCGACTCATGATAATTATTTCACAAACATGTTTATAATGCCTAATTAAAATCTAAACATCCAGCAACACGGCCATGTTGGGCAAGCCATAATTAATTAACTAGGTACTGATACGTCCTAGTGTTTCATTGAGATATAAAATGCATCTAAGCCATCCAAATCAGAGTAGCATGCACGTATGTCATCCAGTCCAGAGAGTGATAAAAGAAATGATAAGTAAAAGGAAACAGTAGCCTAGTACTGTACTACTTGTACTTCACTGGTTAAGCCCCAACCCGTGTCTATCCAGAAAGACTACTCAACTTCTCTGCTATCCCACGAACAGAACCAGCCCGCTCACCTCTCTCTCTCCTCCAAGAACAGAGCGCGGCCGCCGTCGCCTCGATCTGCCCCGTCCGGGCATCTACGGCGACACGGCGGACACCAACAGATTCCCCTCGTCTCCCTCTACCATTTCCCCCTATTTATTAGATCCGCCGCCGCCAAAAACGTCGCCACCACTCAATCCTAGTGCCGCCTGATCCAGGTCTGGTGGGCTTGCCACCGGCTGCAGCAGCCACACGCACAAGGCGTGCAGCCACAGGCGTCGGGCGTGTGCGGCTTCACCGGCGCTGCTCGGTTGCCATGACTTTGCTGCTAACGGTGTGGAGTAGCCACATCCTACTGCTACTACCGGTAAGTACTAATCCTGATTCCTTCTCCATGAAGTGCTTCAAATTTCACAACAAGTGCCTGGTATATATGAATGTGGATGTGCATATATTGTTTATTTTATCTCAGGCCCTACTATTCCCCTCTCAGCCATATTGCCTTCTTTCTCTTTGTTTATCTCAAGGCCACGAAATTAATCAAGATTTAATCTATGGTGTGGTCATGGTATTGCTACTGATTAGATCTAAATGATGTTCCTAACTAGTGCTACTCATCCTTGAACACCATATAGAAGTAAACAGTGGCAGTGAAACTCCAAAAAAATTACTTGTGAGTAGATTATAAACATCAATCTCTCAGTGTTTGCTACAGATTGGCAGGGATTAATAAATAGGACAAGGTAGTATACACAGGAAGGTTGATCTTTTGGATACATACATACATATCTTAGCAAGTTACTAGTACCTAGGATTTGATTCTTGGCATGTTAGATCTAGTACAAGCCACGGATGTCATTCACAGAAACTTTTACAAGCTTTTGCAATTGATCTAATTAGTTTTGACTAACTTGGGTGTTTACGCAAATATTTTGTTCTTTTTACTGCAAGGTAAATAGATCAAGGTGAATAGATGCTTATGGACTGATTCAAACCGAGGTGGAGATAGATAAGAAATCAAGCAAGAAGGGCTAACACAACAAGGTACTTGATTAGTACCTGGTGGCGCATGCAACCCAAAGAGCTTCACAGCAGGGGAAGATAGCAGTGTGGCAGAAGGTGAAAAGGCAGAGGGGTTTCTCCAGCGGATGATTGTGTGTGGCCACAGTGAAAGGGATGGCTCCTATTTATAGTGGGGTGAATAGCTATGTCGGTTTGGAGAGGCATTACATCTGGCACGCATGCGTGGTTAGTCTTGCATGCATGCCTCCACTTGTGCCTCTTGTGGGCTGTACTAGGGACAAGTGTAATTTGCTTGGCTGGCCATTAGTTGGCATTTACTTTGTATGAAGGAAATGAGACAAGGGTCTATAAACTATAGGGAGGTTTGGAGAAGAATTGTTGTGCATGACTAAATGCTATTTGCTGTAATAAAAATAATAATTAAGTGTAGTTATTTCTATTATTTTAATTAATGTTTTGGCAACGCCGTTGAAATTATCGTTATCTAATTTTATCTTATTTTATTTATGGTTTTTACAACTCTACCCTCGAAAGTTGTTGCGATCCCCTATACTTGTGGGTTATCAAGATCAATTTATGGCGCCGTTGCCGGGGAGCATAGCTCTATTCTTTGAGTCACTTGGGATTTATATCTACTGGACACTATGAAGAACTTGAAAGACGCTAAGACAATAATTTATCTCTTAACTACGAGGGGAGGTAAGGAACTGCCATCTAGCTCTGCACTTGATTCACCTTCTGTTATGAGTAGGCTAGCGACACTTAAACCTGCTTCTGCTATTTGCTCCGATATGTCGCATGTTATTGATGATGCCACTTCTGCTATGCATGATACTTATGATGAAACTGCTTCTATGCCTGATACTAATGTACCCTTTGGTGAATTTCTTGATGAACAAATTGCTAGGGCTAGAGAAAAAGAAATTATTGAATCTGAATACGAATATGATAGTGATGATGAAAATATGCCTGCTATTCCTGAGGGTTATCTTTTTGATATGGAATCTTCTGCCGCTATTTTAGCTTGTATGGATAGGTATGAGCTTAAGAGGTTATTAGTTAAATGGAACAAAGAATCACTTAGAGATAAAATGAAACCCGACCCTGCTTTTACTACTTCACCTATATGTGTTCCTGATAAGGATTATGAATTCCCTGTTGATCCTGATATAATTACTTTGGTTGAATCTGATCCGTTTTATGGCTATGAATCTGAAACTGTTGTGGGACATCTTACTAAGTTAAATGATATAGCTGCCCTCTTCACTAATGATGAGAGATCGCGTTACTTTTATATACTCAAAATATTTCCGTTCTCATTAAAGGATGATGCTAAGATATGGTTTAATTCTCTTGATCCTGGTTGTGTGCGTAGTCCCCAGGATATGATTATTACTTCTCTGCTAAATATTTCCCTGCTCATAAGAAACAAGCTGCTTTGAGGGAAATATACAACTTCGTGCAAATTAAAGAAGAGAGTCTCCCACAAGCTTGGGGGAGGCTTATCAAGTTACTTAATGCTTTGCCTGATCACCCTCTTAAGAAACCTGAAATACTTGATATCTTTTATAATGGACTAACCGATGTTTCCAGAGATTACCTGGATAGTTGTGCTGGTTCTCTTTTCATGGAAAGAACACCTGATGAAGCTGAAATTCTATTGAATAATATTTTGACAAATGAAAATAATTGGGCACCTCCTGAGCCAGCTCCTGCTCCAATTACTGAGTCTATTCCTAAACCAACTCCTAAGAAGAGAGGTGTTCTATTCCTCAGTCCCGAAGATATGCAAGAGGCAAAGAAATCTATGAAAGAAAAAGGTATTAAAGCTGAAGATATTAAGAATTTACCTCCTATTGAAGAAATACATGGTCTTAATATACCGCCTGTTGAAGAAACATATGATCTCAATTCTTTATTTACTGAAGAACCTCCTGATCCCGATATCCCGACATAGGTAGTAAAGGTAAATTCTCTCTATAGATATGATAAAGATGAAGTCCCTCATACTAAAATTGCTAGTCAGTGCTTGGATGAGTTTGATAACTTTATGTTTAAGCAAGATGACTTCAATGCTTATTGTGATAGACAACTAAAAGAAAATGCTTATATGATTAGACGCTTGGGTGATTATATGGCTAATATTAAAGGTGAACTTAAACTTGTTAGCAAACATGCTTCTATGGTTACCACTCAAGTAGAACAAGTACTTAAGGCTCAAAAAGAAGTGCTTGATGAAATGAATAGTAAGAAAAATGATTATGCTGTTAGAGTGGCTACTAGAACTGGTAGAATGACTCAGGAACCTTTGTATCCTGAAGGCCACCAATGTCTACTACACAACCTTATTCTTGTAGACGTTGTTGGGCCTCCAAGTGCAGAGGTTTGTAGGACAGTAGCAAATTTCCCTCAAGTGTATGACCTAAGGTTTATCAATCCATAGGAGGCGTATGATGAAGATGGTCTCTCTCAAGCAACCCTGCAACCAAATAACAAAGAGTCTCTTGTGTCCCCAACACACCCAATACAATGGTAAATTGTATAGGTGCACTAGTTCGGCGAAGAGATGGTGAAAGAAGCGGTATATGGATAGTAGATAAAGGTATTTGGAATCTGAAAACATAAAAACAGCAAGGTAACTAATGATAAAAGTGAGCATAAACGGTATTGCAATGCGTGGAAATAAGGCCTAGGGTTCATACTTTTGCAAGTGTAAGTTCCCTCAACAATACTAACATAATTGGATCACATAACTATCCCTCGACATGCAACAAAGAGTCACTCCAAAGTGACTAATAGCGGAGAACGAACGAAGAGATTATGGTAGGGTACAAAACCACCTCAAAGTTATTCTTTCCAATCAATTCGTTGGGCTATTCCTATAAGTGTCACAAACAGCCCTAGAGTTCGTACTAGAATAACACCTTAAGACACAAATCAATCAAAACCCTAATGTCACCTAGATACTCCAATGTCACCTCAAGTATCCGTGGGTATGATTATACGATATGCATCACACAATCTCAGATTCATCTATTCAACCAACATAAAGGACCTCAAAGAGTGCCCCAAAGTTCTACCATAGAATCGCAACGAAAACGTGTGCCAACCCCTATGCATAAGTTCATGGGCGGAACCCGCAAGTTGGTCACCAAAACATACATCAAGTGAATCACGTGATATCCCATTGTCACCACAGATATCCACAGCAAGACATACATCAAGTGTTATCAAATCTTTAAAGACTCAATCCGATAAGATTACTTCAAAGGGGAAACTCGATTCATTACAAGAGAGAAGAGGGGGAGGAGAAACATAAGATCCAACTATAATAGCAAAGCTCGTGATACATCAAGATCGTGCCAAATCAAGAACACGAGAGAGAGAGAGAGAGATCAAACACATAGCTACTGGTACATACCCTCAACCCCAAGGGAGAACTACTCCCTCCTTGTCATGGAGAGCACCGGGATGATGAAGATGGCCACCAGAGAAGGATTGCCCCCTCCGGCAGGGTGCCGGAACGGGTCTAGATTGGTTTTCGGTGGCTACGGAGGCTTCTGGCGGCGGAACTCCCGATCTATTGTGTGTTCTGGAAGTTTTAGGGTACGGCAATATATATGGGTGCAGGAAGTACGTCGGAGGAGCCACGGGGGCCCCACAAGGCAGGGGGCGCGCCCTAGGGGGGAGGGCGCCCCCACCCTCGTGAGCACCTCCCGTATCTCCTGACATGGAGTCCAAGTCTATCTGGTGGCTTTCGTTCCAAAAATAACTTCTCCAGTTGATTTCGTTCCGTTTCGACTCCGTTTGATATTCCTTTTCTTCAAAACACTGAAATAGGCATAAAACAGCAAATCTGGGCTGGGCCTCCGGTTAATAGGTTAGTCCCAAAAATAATATAAAAGTGGAAAATAAAGCCCAATATTGCCTAAAACTGTAGATAATATATCATGGAGCAATCAAAAATTATAGATACGTTGGAGACGTATCAGCCACCCTAAGAGAATCGAGCAAGATTCTCAGAGAAATAATATTGATGTTCCTAGTTCTTCTAAAAAGAAGAAAAAGAAAAATGATAGAACTGTGCAAACTTCTAGTGAACCTATTGCTGAACCACCTGATAATCCAAATGATATATCTATGTCTGATGCTGAACCACAATCTGGTAATGAACATGAACCTAATAAAAATATTATTGATGATGTTCATGATGATGCTCAACCTAGTAATGACAATGATGTAGAAATTGAACCTGCTGTTGATCTTGATAACCCACAATCAAAGAATCAACATTATGATAAAAGAGACTTTGTTGCTAGGAAACATGGTAAAGAAAGGGAACCTTGGGTTCAGAAACCCATGCCTTTTCCTCCAAAACCATCCAAGAAAAAGGATGATGAGGATTTTGAGCGCTTTGCTGAAATGATTAGGCCTATCTATTTGCGTATGCGATTAACTGATGTGCTCAAAACAAATCCTTATGCTAAATATATGAAGGATATCATTACTAATAAAAGAAAGATACCGGAAGCTGAGATTTCCACCATGCTTGCTAATTATACTTTTAAGGGTGGAATACCAAAGAAACTTGGAGACCCCGGAGTACCTACTATACATTGCTCCATTAAAAGAAATTATATTAAAACTGCTTTATGTGATCTTGGAGCCGGTGTTAGTGTTATGCCTCTCTCTTTATATCGTAGACTTGACTTGAATAAGCTGACACCTACCAAAATATCTTTGCAAATGGCTGATAAATCAACTGCTATACCTGTCGGTATTTGTGAGGATGTGCCTGTTGTGGTTGCAAACATTACTATTTTAACGGACTTTGTTATACTTGATATTCCCGAGGATGATAGTATGTCTATTATTCTTGGAAGACCTTTTCTTAATACTGCAGGGGCTGTTATTGATTGCAACAAAGGCAATGTCACTTTTCATGTTAATGGTAATGATCATACGGTACACTTTCCGAGGAAACAACCTCAAGTTCATAGTATCAACTCCATTGGAAAAATTACATCGATTATAATTGGAGGTTTTGAATTCCTCTTCCTACTGTCAAAAAGAAATATGATATACTTATTATTGGGGAGGTGCATATCCCCATTGAGGTAACTTAGTGTTATTCAAAATTTCTCCGGTTTCATGATTATCGAAATGAGTTTGTTAACAAGACTTGATCAACCTTGTTAGTGGATTCTTTTTGATGAGCATGAGATGGATGAAACTAGAAGCACAACCTTCTGTACCCTCTCTATATTTTTTGTTAATTAGTAGAAATAAAGTAAAAATAGTATTTTTCTGTCAGTTTCCTGACTTACCGTGCAATATAAAAATATCCCGAAAATAAAAGTCCTCAGAATGACATGCCAATTTAATATGATTTTTTTGGGAATATTTGAGGATTTACTGTGCAAAAATTACCACGGGAGGAGTTGCCACCTGGCCATGAGGGTGGTGGGCGCCCCCCCTCTAGGGCGCGCCCCCTGCCTCGTGGGCCCACGGTGGCCCTCCTCCACTTATCCCAACACCCATCTTCTTCCTCTGTCTCACACAAACCCGAAAAACCAACTCAAGCACGAGTTCCAGCCACTTTTGCTGTGATTTTTGATCTCCTTGCTCAAAGCACCTCTCGCAAAACTGCTTGGGGAGATTGTTCCTTGGTATGTGACTCCTCCATTGGTCCAATTAGTTTTTGTTCTAGTGCCTTATTCTTTGCAAATTTGTGCTGCATAGGTGACCATGTTCTTGAGCTTGCATGTCAAATTTATATGGTTCCAAGTAGTTCTAATGCTTGATTTAGGCTCTAGGCACTTGTAGGAGTAGTTGCTATCAGTTTTATTGAAGTTGGTTCACTTTTGTTTGAAATTACTAAAAATTTCAGAATTTTTCAGAGAAAAACAATATGCTTAGGAAGATGTTCCAAGGTGGTTCTTCTAAGAAGCAAGGACCCAGGATTGCTATGCGCGATGCTGATGAGGATCCACCAAGAGACGCTCCAGTACGGCCTTGCGAATGGCCGTCGGAAAATTTTATGGACCGTGCGGGAATTAAAGAAGAATTCAAAGCATATTTGCGCAATGCCGGTCTTGATGATTTTGAGGCTAACGAATGCCCCCATTATCATGATCTCACAAGTTCATTTGTGAGGAGGTTTGAGTATTCATCTTCGCATAATTCTCCTTCAGTCATGTTTGATCTCTATGACAAATCTTATACCATGGACTTAGAGGATTTCACTTCTGCTTGCAAACTTCCATCATGGAGCAGTGTTAGGGATCCCCCTAAATCTGAATTTAGGAACTTTCTTGCTAGTATAACTGTGGGGGAATCTAGAGATATAACGCAGGCTACCATAGAGAGCATTCACTTTCCTGCTATACATTATTTTGCTCTCTTCATCGGTAGATGCATAAATGCTAAGGATGAAGCACGTCACATGTGTGTCCCTGATCTTAGCATTCTTAGGAGTGTTGTGTTAGGAGACCAATCTTATCATATGGGAGCCATTGTAGCTCGTAGGTTGCATCATAATAGACATAATGGATATTTCTTTGGAGGAATTTATGCAACCCGCTTAGCTCATTTTCTTGAGATAGACATTCGTGAGGGTGATACGGAGTTGCCTCCTGCATATTTAGATTGTAACTCTATGGCTTCGAACCAGTTTGTCGAGAGGCCTGAATCACCTCTCTTATATCGTTTAATTTTTGATAAACGACGTGTTTTCCGTATTACTCTCCCTGCTCCTTCCTTCTTTGATTCAAATACAAAAAGAAGATATGTTATTACCAGAAAGGAGGCAGAAGAGTACGAGAGGAGAGCGGAGGCAGCTCGACTCCACGCTGCAGCTCAGCAAGTGATAACCACTGCACATCAGTATGATCCCAACTATTCTTCGTCGCAGTACGACCCCAGCTACACTTACGGGTATCCGCCAGGCTATCCCTGGCAATAGACCAACTTAGGCCAAAAGCCTAAGCTTGGGGGAGTACGTATTTCTCACAGACATTACATTTATGTTCACACACACTCATTGCTAGATGTCGGTGCTCATACTCTTTCACTGTAATATCCATGCTAGTTTATTTTCTTTTTCCTGCTTTCTTCTTCTGTGTTTGTTAAACCTTAAGAAAAACCAAAAAAAATTAGTAGTAATTTATTTTTCTGCTGTAGTAGTAATAATTAAAAATAAAACCAAAAATATTTCCCGTTCTTCTTTTTCTTGTTGGGAGCTTTCCTGTGTAAATAGTTTTATTTCTTTTCTTTTCTTTGGGGTCAGTAGGAGAGGACCATAATTAAATTGTTGAAGTGGCTCTTATATGCATTATTGTTGATTTAACCAAGAGCCCATATTGCCTTGTCTTCTCCTGTTTATTGAATGCTCGCAGATTCCAGCTTAGTCCAGTGCACGTGCACTCTTATTATTATTCACATCGTTCGGTCATGCAAGTGAAAGGCAATTATGATGATATATGATGGGCTGACTGAGATGAGAAAAGCTGGTATGAACTCGACCTCTTTTGTTTTTGTAAATATGATGAGTCCCTCGTTCTTGATTCAGCTTATTATGAATAAACATGTTTGCAATGACAATTAGAGATCATAGTTGCTTGTGCCATGCTTGATTAGCTATGAGTTATAATGATTTACCTTGTGTGCCAACATGCTATTGCGATGATTATGATGTGGTATGATGGGGTGGTATCCTCCTTTGAATGATTTAAGTGACTTGACTCTGCACATGTTCACGCATGTAGTTGAAACAAAATCAACATAGCCTTCATGATATTTATGTTCATGGTGGATTATATCCTACTCATGCTTGCATCCAATGTTTATTAATTTTAATGCATGTACATGGCTGTTGTCGCTCTCTAGTTGGTCGCTTCCCAATCTTTTGCTAGCCTTCACCTGTACTAAGCGGGAATACTGCTTGTGCATCCAATCCCTTAAACCCCAAAGTTATTCCAGATGAGTCCACCAACCTTCCTATATGCGGTATCTACCTGCCGTTCCAAGTAAATTTGTATGTGCCAAACTCTAAACCTTCAAATAAACATTCTGTTTTGTATGCTCGAATAGCTCATGTATCAACCAAGGTTGTCCTTATCTTCCGTGTTAGGCGGGTTATTCTCAAGAGGAGTGGACTCCGCTCCTCACTCACGAGAAAATGGCTGGTCACCGGGATGCACAGTCCCATGCTTTATGCAAACTAAATCAAAATTAATTGCAAACAAAACTCCCCCTAGGACCTGATGTATGTTGGAGACACTCGTCGTTTCGAGCAAGTCATTGATTGATGCTTGTTGGTGGAGGGGGAGTATAAAATTTACCATTCTGTTTGGGAACCGCCTATAATGTGTTTAGCATGGAAGATATCGCCATCTCTTAGTTGCTACGTTGACAATGAAAGTATACCACTCAAAATAAAACTTATCTCTATTGCAAAACCGAGCTCTGGCACCTCTACAAATCCCTGCTTCCCTCTCCGAAGGGCCTATCCATTTACTTTTATCTTGAGTCATCACCCTCTTATTAAAAAGCACTAGCTTGAGAGCACAGCTGTCATTTGCATTCATCACTATTAATCTATGCTGGATGTGACGATGATTGGATCTCTTTTACCATGAATTACAATGTCTAGTCAGTCCTTGATCTTTAAAGGTGCTCTGCATTTATGTTTTGCGGTCTCAGAAAGGGCTAGCGAGATACCATCTTGTTATATCATATTATGATTGTTTTGAGAAAGTGTTGTCATCCGAGATTTATTATTATGACTTGCTAGTTGATTATGCTATTGATATGAGTAATTATGAGACCTGAGAATTATTGCAAATGTGGTTAGTTATGATCTATACTGAAAACTGGAATGCTGGCTTGACATAGTTACAACAACAAGAGCAAATAGAGTTTGTAAAAGTTTTTCTTTCTTTCTTTCAGTTTGTCAACTGAACTGCTTGAGGAAAAGCAAGGGTTTAAGCTTCGGGAGTTGATACGTCTCTGTCGTATCTACTTTTCCAAACACTTTTGCCCTTGTTTTGGACTCTAACTTGTGTGATTTGAATGTAACTAACCCGGACTGACACTGTTTTCAACAGAATTGCCATGATGTTGTTTTATGTGCAGAAAACAAATATTCTCGGAATGACCTGGAACTCCATGGAACATCTTAGAAAAAATAATAAAAAATCCTCGCCAAAGATGAAGACCAGGGGGCCCACACCCTATCCACGAGGGTGGGGGTCGCCCCCCTAGGGCGCGCCCCCTACCTTGTGGGCCCCCTGGATGCCCTCTGACGCCAACTCCAACTCTATATATTTGCTTTCGGAGAGAAAAAACCAGAGAGAAGAAATCATCGCGTTTTACGATATGGAGCCGCCGCCAAGCCCTAAAACCTCTCGGGAGGGCTGATCTGGAGTCCGTTCGGGGCTCCGGAGAGGGGGATTCGTCGCCGTCGTCATCATCAACCATCCTCCATCACCAATTTCGTGATGCTCACCGCCGTGCGTGAGTAATTCCATCGTAGGCTTGCTGGACGGTGATGGGTTGGATGAGATTTATCATGTAATCGAGTTAGTTTTGTTAGGGTTTGATCCCGAGTATCCACTATGTTCTGAGATTGATGTTGATATGACTTTGCTATGCTTAATGCTTGTCACTAGGGCCCGAGTGCCATGATTTCAGATCTAAACCTATTATGTTTTCATGAATATATGTGAGTTCTTGATCCTATCTTGCAAGTCTATAGTCACCTACTATGTGTTATGATGTGGCAACCCCGAAGTGACAATAACCGGGACCACTCCCGGTGATGACCATAGTTTGAGGAGTTCATGTATTCACTATGTGCTAATGCTTTGTTCCGGTTCTCTATTAAAAGGAGGCCTTAATATCCCTTAGTTTCCAATAGGACCCCGCTGCCACGGGAGGGTAGGACAAAAGATGTCATGCAAGTTCTTTTCCATAAGCACGTATGACTATATACGGAATACATGCCTACATTACATTGATGAATTGGAGCTAGTTCTGTGTCACCCTATGTTATGACTGTTACATGATGAACCGCATCCGGCATAATTATCCATCACTGATCCGGTGCCTACGAGTTTTCCATATACTGGTTCTCGCTTATTTTCTTTCCCGTTGCTACTGTTACAATCACTACAAAATACCAAAAACATTACCTTTGCTGTCTTTACTTTTGTTGCCGCTACCACCACTATCATATTACTTTGCTACTAAATAATTTGTTGCAGATATTAAGTTTCCAGATGTGGTTGAATTGACAACTCAGCTGCTAATACTTGAGAATATTCTTTGGCTCCCCTTGTGTCGAATCAATAAATTTGGGTTGAATACTCTACCCTCGAAAACTGTTGCGATCCCCTATACTTGTGGGTTATCAGTCTCTTATTTGTAGACATGAACGGGGCAAGCATCCTAGGAACAACATTTCTCCATGAATGCTCTGTTCTGGAATATTAGAGGTATTGCTGCTCCTGGTAGGAAATCCCTTATTATTGACACCATTAACAAAACCCATGCTACCATCCTTGGGTTCCAGGAAACTAGGAAAGAGGATTTTTCCTCTTCTTTTCTTAAATCTCTCATTAGCAACAGAGATTTTGACTGGCATGTTCTTTCATCCAAAGGATCTGTTGGAGGCATCCTGATGGGAATAGATTTAAGCATTTTTAGGCTGTTGCTTGGTCACACCTAGACTTTTCTGTAGTTGTTTAGTTAATTTGAAAACTATTGGTCAAATCTTTAGGATTATCACTGTTTATATGGCTCTCCTTATGAGGAAGGCAAAGAAGCTTTTATTTCTGAACTTCATACCTTATTTCTAGATACTCACATTCCCACCCTGATTGGAGGGGATTTTCATTTAGTTAGGAATGCTGCAGATAAAAGCAATGGTTCCATTAATCATAAATGGAGTGACTGCTTCAATGCCTGGATTGAGATCTGGAGCTTGCTTGAAATTAAAAAAATTCTAGGAAATTTACCTGGGCCAATAATCAAATAGACTTGATTATGTCCACCATTGACAGAATTTTCTGTGACATAGAATTAGATAGTTTCTTTCCCCTTTCTAGTTGTAGAGCTCTGCCCAGATGTGGTAGTGACCACACTCCTTTGCTCTGGGACTCTGGTCTTAACCAAACTCCAAAGAGCAATAGTTTTAAATTTGAAAAGCGGTGGTTGCTTAGAGAAGATTTTACTGAGCTAGTCAGGAAAATCTGTTATGAGCCTACTGGGAGTAACTGCCCCCTAGATAACTGGCAGATCAAAATCAGGAGATTTAGAAGAACTACCAAAGGGTGGAACTCTAATGAGGAAGCTAATCTTAGAAGATACAAAAGGCTTCTCCTCCTTGAGTTTGATTCTCTAGATATTAAGGCAGAAACCATTGACCTCTTTGAGGCTGAGACTAATAGATTAAACTTTGTCCATGGAGAGCTCAGGAAAATTTGGCTTCAAGAAGAAATCAAAGCCAAACAAAGGTCTAGAGATAGGAACATTAAGGAGGGTGATAGAAATACTGCTTACTTCCATGCAGTAGCTCACCAGAGGAGGAGGAAAACCCTCATTCACTCCCGTGATGGCCCTAATGGCCCTGTTACTGAGGTAGATGAGATGCTGAAAGTGGCTAGTGACTTCTACAAAGACCTGTTTAAGAAAGAAAACCCTTCTGGGTTCTCTCTACAAAACAATTTTTCTTTGCTTCTGAAAAAGTCTCTCCTACTGAAAATGAGCTGCTAGAAGCCCCCTTTTCAGAGACAGAGGTGAAGGAAGCCATTTTTAGCTCTTATCCTAATGGGGCTCCTGGTCCTGATGGGATTCCCTTCTTGTTTTACCAGCATTTTTGGGACTTGGTGAAAAATGATCTCTTAGATCTTTTCCAAGTCTTTCATAGAGGAGACTTGGACATATACAGGCTCAACTTTGCTATGCTCTCTCTTATTCCTAAAGAGCCTGAGGCCACCTCTATGAAGAAATTCAGGCCTATCAGCCTGATTAACTGTAGTTTTAAGATTTTCTCTAAAGTCCTCACCACTAGGCTCTCTAAAGTCCTGCAGAGCTTGATTGCTAGCAATCAATCTGCATTTCTGAAAGGGAGATACATTTTAGAGAGTGTTGTTACTGCTCATGAAGTTCTTCATTCAGTCCACTCAGGAGGTGATAAAGGACTTGTCCTTAAATTGGATTATGAGAAAGCCTTCGATCAAGTTGACCTTGATTTCCTTATGAAACTCCTGGAGCTTAGAGGTTTTGGGGGTAAATGGACTAGTTGGATCCAGCAACTTACTCATGAGGGGTCTGTTGGGGTCCAAGTTAAATAACTGTGAAAGTGATTTTTTCCTTGCTGGTAAAGGCCTTAGGCAAGGTGACCCCATCTCCCCGCTTTTGTTTAATTTAGTAGCGGACGTTCTTACTAAAATGCTGAGCAAAGCTGCTGATCATAGTCTGATTGCAGGGCTCTGTCCTGAGGTCTGCCCTGGTGGCATCATCTGCCTTCAATATGCAGATGATACCATCCTTTTCTTAGACAATGACTCCACACATGCTAGCAATCTGAAAACTGTTCTAACCTGTTTTGAACAAGTCTCGAGCATGAGAATCAACTACTCTAAAAATGAACTCATCCCTATCAACATGGATGATCAGGAGCTAGCTGACTTCCTCTCTATTCTAGTCTGTAATAAAGGTAACTTCTCCATTAAGTACCTAGGTATCCTTCTCCACTATGATAAACTGAGGAGAGAGGATATCCAACCCCTTCTGGATAAAATTATTAAAAGGATTGCTGGGTGGAGGGGCAAACTTCTCTCTTACAGAGGTTGATTGATCCTCATACAAGCTTGTTTGGCTAGCATTCCAGTGTATCTCCTCTCCTTCTTCAAGTTCCCTAAATGGGCAGTGAACCTCATGTAAGTGCATCTAGTGCCCCTTAGTGATTTTGGTGTATTGAAGACTTATAGGTTAAGGGACTAATGCGTTTGTGAGTGTACACATGTCTATAAGTCTATGAGGAGTTTGATATTTACAGAGAAAGTCGACCCCTAAAAATGAAGTTCTTCGACTGAAGACTTTGGATCTCTGAAGACTTTCTGAAGACTTTGAAAGTGAAGAAATTGGTGTGACCGTGAAGACTTGGTATTCATTCGAGGAACATGAAGCGTGAAGACTTTTGTTTTCTTAGTTTCATTTTCTCTTTCTTGAGTCATAGGAAACACCGTACTGTTAAAGGGGGTCGAGGAAATACTAAGGAAAAATTTCCATGTGATGCTCAACTCAAAATCCTACACCTACCAATCCCTTCGAGTGAAGCCATTGGAAATCTCATACAGTTTAGTCAATTTCTTCAGTGACAGAGACGAAGTTCTTCTAGTCTCTGAGGAATTTGTCCTGGCTGAGGAGTTAGGAATTCGCCAGTGCGGATTTCCTACACAGTGAGGAACATGATAGCCCTGAGGATTTTGCTACTCAAAATTCCGACCGTTGCTGTGCTATGCGCCAACTATCCCAAAATATCTATCCACCTAACGGTCATATCATTGAAGGGAATTTATGTCTTATCATGTCGGGCTACTCCCTAGGCTATAAATAGCCGCCCCCTACAACCACTAGCTGGTTGGCTGCTCCGAGAGAAACTGACACTTGTCATTTGAGAGCAATCCATCCTCTGAGGACTTTGAGCGAAAATCATCAAGTAAGGAAAAACCCAAAACCCAAACACCTACAAACCCCTAATGATTGAGCAACACTGAAGAGATTGATCCTGCGTGGATCCGACGCTTGTTACCTTTGAAGACTGTGCTTCTTCCAGACGGTTAGGCGTCATGGTCTAGAGCATCCAAGAGGAATTGTGGATCGCCGAGTGACCAAGTTTGTGAAGGTTTGGAAGTCGCCTAAAGACTTACCACGAGTGATTGGGTGAGGTCTGTGTGACCTTAGCTCAAGGAGAATACGGTGAGGACTTGGTGTCCTGAGCTGCGTGTTCAGGACTGAGTGTCCGGGACTGTGTGTCCTCGAGTTTAAATACTGAGCCGCTCCAACCAGACGTACAACTGAGATAGCAGTTGGAACTGGTCTACGAAATCATTGTCTTCACCAAGCTCACCGGTTCCATTTGCTCAACTCTTTCATTTCCTCATAATTTAGTTGTGTACTTGTTCATATCTGTGTTTGAAGACTCTGACTGAAGACTTTCTCAATTTCCTCAGTTCAATTTCTTCAGTCTGTTTGTCTTCATCCTGTGTTATCCTGTGCTCACGCTACCTGTACTCTGTGTCTGTCTTCATTTCATCATGATGACCATGCTTGTATTCTGTCATGTTTACTTTTGAGTACTTATTCCACTGCTAGTAGTTCTTTGCTAAGGAATTTCCTCACCGGCAAATTCCTCAGTGAAGAATTTCATAAAAATCGCCTATTCACCCCCCCTCTAGTCGATATAACGCACTTTCACCTCATCAATTCTTAGATGTCTCATTGCTTGTGGAATGATTTTGAGGGAAATAGGAAGCTACACCTTGCTAATTGGGCCCTAGTCTCTATGAAAAAAGATTTTGGAGGCCTAGACATACCTAACCTCCAAGAAATTAACATCTGTCTTCTAGGGTCTTGGATTAAAAGATTATATGAGGAAGACCTGAAACCCTGGAAGCTTCTTATTTCCCATAAATACCTAGGAAATAAACCTAATATTTTTGTCCCTTCCTCCAACCCTAAGACCTCTAGATTCTAGAAAGGATTAAAATCTATTATGCATCCCGTGAAATTTGGCTACAGATGGAACATAGGGGATGGGAGCAGAACCAGGTTCTGGGAAGATACTTGGTTTGGCACATCCCCCCTAGCAGTCCAATTTTGGCCTATTTACTCTGTCTGCAATGAGCTTAACAAAAGTGTCAATGAAGTTTGGGACGGTCAATGCCTAAAACTCTCTTTTAGAAGGAACTTTAGTGATAGTCTCATGGAACAATGGTTCCAGTTGGAGGAAATTGCCAAAAGCATTACCTTTACTGCCGAGCCGGATGCCCTGATTTGGCAGCTGGACAATAAGGGGAAGTATTCCTCCAGCTCCCTCTATCATGTTATCAACTTTAGAGGGGTTCAACCCATGTTTATCCCTGCTGTCTGGAAATTGAGAGTTCCTCCTAAAATTCATGCATTTCTCTGGCTTCTCTCCAAAAACAAATTGATGACTAGGGATAACCTTAGGAAGAGACACATCATAAAACCCCTTGATTGTGTTTACTGCTTGGAACAAGAGTCTTGTTCTTACCTATTTTTTGAATGTATAGTTGCTAAACATCTCTGGGCCCACATTGAGGAATATTACTCTAGTCAGATTGGCTCATCCTTCGAATCTGTCGCCAGATTCTGGATTGCTATCAAAAAGTGCTCATTTTTAAAATACTGTTAGCTCAGCTATCCTTTGGTGCCTCTAGAAATATAGAAATGCTATGATTTTCAGTAACACCTCCTGGATTTCCATTCCGCAGGTCTTGAGGTTGATCAGGAACATGGTGAGGAACTGGGCGATTCTCTCCTCCGGATCGGACAAGGACAAGTTGATGAGCTTCGTGGAAACCCTAACAAGATCCCTCCAGAAACCGTTGGCGATCACTTGTGGCTGAACAAGGCTCGACCTGCTCTGGGGCTGGACCAGTGGGCTCGTCTCAAGATCTCCGATGAAGATGATGGGCACCTGGCGCCGAAAAAGAGGGACATCCACCATGCTACGCCTTCCAGCCCGGTGTCTTCGCTTGCTTACTGGTCGCCGCAGGCTGACACGGCCCCTCGGCTGAAGACCATGAAGGCTTCGCTGGACCCTCCTTGTGTCATATGAGTGCTCTATCTGCTCTGCCTTTGGCACCGCTCGGGTGATTTGTGTTATTTAGAGAACTTGTTCATCCACCCCCTAGTTTGTAGCTTTTCTACCTTTTCTTTCGAACTGCTCTTTGAGCTGCTGTATCAGAATATGTTGTGGTTTCGTTCTCAGCAATGGAACCGGGGAGATGCTTACATATGCTCCATGTTTTTCTAAAAAATATATTCTATATGTTATTATGTATTGTTTTTATTGTCATCATATATTTAACAGATACTTACATATGTAAGAAAACAATATCCCACATCTTATTAACTTATAAAAATAATTTCTTAACAAATAAAATCCTGGATTGTTTTGGCACGAAAATCCTAGTGATTGTGTACAAAAGCTTGGTAAGATTTAAGGACGAATGTAATAATATCATTTATTATTTAAATATATTTATAACAAAATGCTCAGCCCCTTTTTATTTTTTTGATAACATTGCTGGCCCAACCCAACATTATAATTAGAATCAACCCAGTAAAATCATGTATTTCGAGAAAGTGCAAATGGCATGTAATTTTTTAGGAAATAAAATAAATGGGCCGCATGGACGCTACATTATTTGTTCACCCAGCCCAGCTAATGGCTGTATCTTCAATCTCTCGTGTTCTTCCTCCAGCGCTGCCGGGACCACCTCCTGCCTCCTGCTACTAGCAGCTCTGCTTAGCACGCTTCGCTATGAAGCGCTACTCCACCGTTGGCCAGGCCATCCCTCCACCCCTCCACACCTCCTGTTCTTCTCCACCGACTGCCGAACCACACCGCACTAGAACCAGTTAACCCTCGTACACCTCTCCATCTGCGACTCTACTCCCGCGTCTTCCCATCTCCGGCTCGTTGATGTCCGGGGCCTCGCCATCGTCCACCACCTTGGATGCGCTCGGCGCGGCATGGTCAACGTGGTCAACGAATGACACCATCGAAAGTAGACTGTGCGTGGAGAGGCTGATAGCTGGGTCCACAGCCGCACACAAGGAAATGCCTCCTTATTACGCACAAAAAATGATTCCTCCACCTGACATCTAGGACCCACCGGAAGGGCCTCTGTATTTCGCGAAAATAACCTGCCCCCAGCTGACATGTCGGACCCACCAGCTATCTTCGCACGCAAGGAAGTGCCTCCTTATTACGCACACAAAAATGAATATTCCCCCTGCCAGTTGGAACCCAGCATAGTGGGAGGCTGACTTGTGGGCCTACCAAGTTGACGGGGACGGATGGCATTGTCAACTTAGTCAATATGAACGATTCTAGCTCTTGTTACCGTACGATGTTCATCCAACGGTCGTAGTGCTTCTTCAACCTCTGGTCTTCTTGCACCAGCCGCCCAAACCAGCGCCGGTCGTGCCGCGTGCTCCTGCCTCCCGTGGCCGCTGTGATGCCGCGGAGGCCTCACCGCCCCCTACTACTCCCACCGCTGGCCAGGCCATCCCTCTACTCACCCACACCCCCTGTTATTCTGCGGCGACAGCAGCCTCACACCGCAGCCGAACCTGTGAACCCTCATACTCCTCTTAGCGTGGGCATCCACTGCTGCATCTTCCCCGGCTCCGAGTCGTCCCCTTCCTAGTCCTCGCCGTCGTCCACTGCCGTGGTGCTCTCGGCGCGGCGTGGTCAACGTGGTCAAGGAATGACTTCCATCGGACGTTGACTGTACGTGGAGAGGCTGACAGCTGGGTCCACGGCCGCAGCAAGGAAGTGCCTCCTTATTACGTGCAAAATAATGATTCTCCACCTGACAGCGGGGACCCACCGGACGGGCCACCGTATTTCATGAAAAAAATGTTTTCCCCTGACTGCTGGGACCCACCAGCTACATCTTCGCATGCAAGGAAGTGCATCGGGGCAAAAAAACGATTCGCCCCCCTGACTGCTGGGACCCACCAGCTACATCTTTGCATGCAAGAAAGTGCATCCGGGCAAAAAAACGATTCGCCCCCTAACTGCTGGGACCCAGCAGCTACATCTTCGCACACAAGGAAGTGCCTGATAGTCGGGACCCACCTGGTCGAAGCGTACGCAGCGTTGTCATTCTGGTCACGAACGTGTATGTACATATATACTGGTGGATGTAGAGGCATGCACGTGTCGTAGTAGAGGCGCGCACGTAGCATGTACACGTACGTACAGCGGCCAGGGTGCAAGAAAGAAAATACGACCACGTATGTGTACATACGGGCGGGGTCTCGAATGCCTACTCGCGCATACGTACGGCGAGGGCTCGTTGACATGGCTGGGTCGGAACGGAGAAACAACGTGGTCGTCGTGTTCATGGGGAGGCAACGGAATGCGCCGTGTTCATTGGGAGGCAACGGAATGCATGGGAGCCAACCGGCTGGGTCAGAACGGAATGCGTGGTCGTGTTCATCGGGAGGGATTGGACGGAACAGGCGATGGAAACGAGGCCTGGCGTACCACAGAACGGACGAAACGGCCTTGTGTTCGACCGGCCACATTCGAAACGGGATCCTTTTCATCGGGAGGGGTCTGGCATACCGCAAAACGGACGAAACGGACCTCCTACGGACGAAACGGGGGTCCTATTGATCGGGAGGGGTGTGGCGTACCGCAAAACGGACGAAACGGACTTGTGTTGGAGCGCTACGGTTGAAATGGGGGTCATGTTCATTGGGAGGGGCGTGGCGCACCGCAAAACGGGACTCCACGGGATGCTGTTCATCTCCACCGTCGACCTCCTCCAGCCTCCACGGGAAGCAATGTTTAGAGCAAGATAACAACATGCTACAGGGACATAACATAGCAATACAAGTCATGGCATAAATCTACTCAAAGCATATAACAAAAGACCCTTACTGACCATAAGCCAAAAATGATCACAAGATATTATGGCACCCATGTAAATATAGCAAGTTTCGTTAACAGATTCAGACTTAGCAGAAAACTGGACATGGCATAAACAGAGTTATGAAGGCATGTTTGCGAGCTCGATGCACTCAACATAAGACATTGCATGACAAACTAAGCATACTACCAGCAAGAGGACATGATCAAGAAGCTAACCATGGCAAGAACAATCTCATAGCATGCATGGATCAACTACAACAACCTTGGAAAATTGATTAACACGTAAACAATCTCCCAGGAACATTTTATAGCAAAAGTAGAGCAAGATTGAGTCATGCTACGACACTCCATAAATGCAAACAGGGGCATGGATGGATAGAGCATAACCATATACCAAAATCATCCTTACTGAATATACTCAAAAGAAGCATGGATCACTTTGTAGCCACATGAATACATGGCATAAAAATAACAGCAGACAAAGACTTGGTGAAAATCCTAAGATCCTGAAAACAGCAATATTACGAGAGCTACTTTGCATGCTTGTTCTAGTCACCATATTGTTCACAAAAATACTTGGCATACACCCCTGTAAAGATGGCATGGCATAGCCCAAAACACATGTAGGGCTGAAGTTCATAGGAGGCACACATTAATCATGGCAAAAATGACAAATGCTCATAAACTGATAAGAATCAGGATCTAACATTCTATAGCACTCTTGCAACATCAATTATGCATCAAGATGGACTCAAACAAGAATGGTGCAATGGAACAAAATGAGGAGGACATCCTGATGAACATTTTGATATAACATCCATGCAAAATGGAGTTGCGGATGAGGAGATATGGCATGTTGAACAGAGCTAGAAAATGTCATACATCTAGGGACTTAGAGAAAAATAGACCTCTGAGAAAAGTCAACGGGATGGAGTGGTTCCGGGACGGAGGGATGCCGTTTGCTTCCTCTCCCGGTGGATCTGATCCACTCCAGCCCGGATCTCGCCGGAGCTCAAGGAGATCGCCGGAGATGGAGGGAGAGGGCGCCGGAGTACTTGCCGGAGACGCGGATCCGAGGCGGTGGGGTCGCGGAGTGCGGCGGAGCGACGGTCTCCGGCGCGGCGGGCGGCGGCCGGCGAGAGGAGCAGCGACGCGACATGGCGGCGAGGTCGCCGGAGCTCACCGGCGTTGGCGGCGAGCGAGGCGAGGCGGCGAGGACCGGTGGCGGCGGCGCAAGGGTGCGGTGGTGCACCAAGGTGCTTCGGCGGCAAGCGGGCGCTAGGAGGCGCCGGGAGCCGGGCGGCGGAGGAGCAGCGAGGACGCCGGCGCGCGGCGGTGAGGCGACGGCGGCGAACGGTGGGCGAGGCGGGGGCGCGCGGCGGCCGGCGGCGGAGACGAGTGGGTGCGGGCGGCGGCGAACGGGCTCCGCGGCGGGCTCGCGCGGGGCGAATCTGGGCCCCGCGGGCCGCGCGGTGGTGGGAGGCGGCGGTGACAAGTGGCGGCACCGGATTGGGCAGGGCGACGGTGGACGTGTCCAGCCGCCGGGTGGACATGTCCGGCGGCGCGGGGAAGATGGATCTAGGGTTTCATCCGCAAAAATCTCAGGGAAGAGGACACATATATAGGTAGAGGGAGCTAGGAGTTTCCAAATGAGGTGTGGTTTTCGGCCACGCGATCGTGATCGAACGACCGAGAGGATGGAGGGGGTCTAGATGGGTTTTGGGCCACTTTGAAGGGTTGTTGGGCTGCAACACACACGAGGCCTTTATGGTTCCTCGGTTAACCGTTGGAGTGTCAAACGAACTCCAAATGGCACGAAACTTGACAGGCGGTCTACCGGTAGTGAACCAAGGCCGCTTGGAAAATCTCGGTCCAATCCGGGAACGTTTAACACCCGCACACGAAAAGAGGCAAAAAGGGGGCGCCGGATGACATAGGAGTGCCGGAATGCAAAACGGACAACGGGGAAAATGCTCGGATGCATGAGACGAACATGTATGCAAATGCGATGCACATGATGACATGATATGAAATGCATGACACGCAAACAAATGACAAGGCAACAATAAGGAATAACTGGAGGACATCTGGCGCAACGGTCTCAGGGCGTTACAACACTCCACCACTACGAGAGGATCTCGTCCCGAGATCTAGGATGGCACCAGAGGGAAAAGGAAGAGGAAGATAAGAGGTAAAACTAAGTTGCTTCTTTGACAAACGAGTGAAACCAAAGAACCTTGAAAGGTTAAACAAATTGAAAGAAGGAAGCCAACAAAGACGCAAGAAGTTGAAAACACTCCGATAGATAAGAGGAACATGGGATACGACGAGAATCTAGAGGTTAAGTGGCAAGATAGATGTTGAAACCACTCCGGTTAAAACAAGAGAGAGAAGGTGTAAGAATGATATAATTTGGGCAGCACTCCAGCTGTAAATGGAAGGAATTGAACATGAACTTGACAAAAATGGGATGATGGGTGAAGAGAGCAACCTCTCAAAATTATGAGTTGATAACTTGCCGCTAACGGAAAACAATAGATTGGATTGATAAGAACAAGGAGACAAGAAACTTATTTCACCGGGAGGATAAATGAAGAACTTGGATCATTTATAAGCACCATAAATAGCAACGACCCTTAGGGAAAACTTTAGGTGAAATATAACCCAAGATAACTCCAATGAAGAGATTGATGGACTTAAAATACCTCATTCTTAACAACATGTGAATCATGAAACATGGACACAAATTATTAAGAATGACATAATACCACCTCAAATGATACGGTAGAAAGAATTGGACTACGGAATGCACGATGAAGAATGCTTGAGCTCCTTTGGAAAGAAACCCGATGAACACTTCGAGAAGGGATTAAATCCTTGGTGAACCATCATGTAGAACCTCCATGAAGAACTCCGGTAAACAAGGATGATAGAAAGAAAGAGAAGTTGAAAACACCAGGTGAAGTCTTGTGATGCTTTAGATGGATCTTCGCAACGATATAATTGAGAGAGCATGGAACTCCGGGAAAAGAAAAGGTGAAACAAATGAAACCGAGAATTGATGAGCCTCCGAAATAAAGAATTAGTCGCTTGGATGAAACAAGAATAAGAATTACATTATGCTTATCCTTCATCAATTTAAATTGATGACAAGCAACGGATTTGGTATACTACTTATTCTCGTAGAAAGGATTAAGATAGATATCACGCCAACTTGAGAAAGGTCTACAACGATCCACCGGTAGAATTGAAACAACGAATAAATTGATATGATAAACGAAGGAAGAAGAATCTTGGAAGAACCATCGTAAGAATTAAAAACTATCAAGGAAAAGATAGCGAACACCAGGAAGAATTAGCACATGAATGAATATGCTTGATTAGAGAATATTTGTTTGATGCACCAGTATGATTTGGAGACCGAGAGCTGAAAGCTGAGAATGAATAATTCTGAGATGATGGGCTCCGGATGATCACACTGAAAAGACTCCTGAATTGCTCCGGATTGGTAAAAAGAATTCTCACAATCAAAAACAATTATGAGAGGATGGCAACACGCTAGAATCACGAATCTTTGAGAGAACGGATAAGATTTTGAGGAAAAACTCTTCTTCGGTCTTCAAAAATTCAAGAATGACAACGAGAAACACCACCATGAATTGTTGAGGCACTCCAGAATGAAGAATAGAAAGGTTGAGCCAATGGTGATAAGAATTAGAAATATCTTGAAGAAACCAACTGACTGATGATAACTCATTCTTACGTCAAACTTGGAAAAGAATTTGAGAGTAACACCGGGAAGATTGGAAGAGTCAGGTAAGATCCTGGGGAAAAAACCTGTGGGTTAGGGCCCACTCAACAGATACACCATTGAACGAATGCTTGAAAAGAGAGATTGCACCGGTTGAATTAAAAGGATTGAATGAGATAACATCCTCGAAAGAGCTTGAACGAAAGCAGAGTGGAAACACGAATCTTCGAGATATCTTCAGTGCTCCGAAACAAATGGATAGCTAGAGGTGGATGATTAAGAGGTGCACCGGCATGAGAAAACATTTGAAACGAGAAAAAGAATACGATCAACCCTGAAAGGCTTGAGTTGGAACCACCGGAGAAGGAAAAGAACAAAGAATGATGAACTTGAAGCTGCATTAGAATCTTCGTGAGAATCACCGGATAAGAATATTGACAGAAAAGAATGGAGAGACTTCACATCAATAAGCTGGATACTTGATTAAGAAATCTTAGTCATCGAAGAAAAAAGGGTGGGAGGGCGGGAAAACAAAGGCAACTTGGGACGGATGAAACAAACACCGTTGAGAAACTTAGAATTGATCTTGCGGATGTTGAAATGATCGGATCCACTTGAAGAGAAACATGCCGGTTGAAAAGGATTGACATGACAATCTCGATTATCATGAAGGATTAGTATTCACATAGGAACATGAGAACACCACTTAGGAAAGGTATGGAATCAACACTTGACATTGAAGCAACTCGAATACCACAACTCAAAACAAAACAAAGGATCGGCTTGCAGAATAAGCCGAAACAAACATATGATAGATCCCATATCGTATCATGTGTCTGTTGGAAAGATATCCTACGAGCTACTTAAATTCCCACTTATAAACTCCCGAAACTTTCTGGTTATGCAATCAGGTGTTGGGGATACAGGGGAAGCATAATATCTCACCCAAAACTAACAAAGCCTACATCCAGCTGTATCCATCCTTCAACACATAACCAAGAAACCTTCAGAAATCATTTACCTCAACCTTCGAAAAGCATCTGTTATACAAGTTATGGCAATACTCCTGAACTCCCGCCCCAGTACTGGGTGGCATTGAGGTTATCTCACCAAAAACTGCATAAAAGAGATTTTTGATGTCGGCGAAACTCAGGTATTCCAGAACTGCAACGATAAAATTGTGATGACAACACCTCGGAGCTCAACTCCCCGGGACACTGCCACAACCCCTAAATGTCAGGAGGCACCAAGAACAATGTTCTCGTGACAACACCATCGGAACGATTCCAAGATACCCACGTGATCCTAAATTTTTTTAGTGAAAATTTGAGAAGAGAAGAGTCAAAACTGTACGTCAGGAAGCCTCACCAGAGCGACGAAGGGACTGCGGAGTAAAAAGAATCCTACTTTCCAATATATATAATCCTATAAGACTCAAAACTTTTTTCTAGACTCAACAACGCCAGCGATTCGATCAAGCAGGGGGCTCCTAAGTCGGGGAAGGCTCTGATACCAACTTGTAACACCCACGATGCGGCTATATCTCCCACGTGTCGGAACATGACTTAGAGGCATAACTGCATTGTAGGCATGTCGCAAGAGGGGTAATCTTTACACATCCCATGTACTGAATAAGAAAGAGATAAAGAGTTGGCTTACAATCGCCACTTCACACAATACATAATATAGCACTACAACATCCAGAATACAATCATGGTCCGACTACGGAACCAAAATAAAAGAAGACCACCCCTAATGCTAGATCCCCGATCGCCCCGACTGGGCTCCACTACTAATCAACTGGAAATGATACAACACAACGAACAAGATCTTCATGGAGCTCCTCCTTGAGCTGGGTTGCGTCACCTGCACGATATCAACGGCACCCGCAAACTGGTGTTGGAAGTAACCTATGAGTCATGGGGACTCAGCAATCTCACACCCTCGTGATCAAGACTATTTAAGCTTATGGGTAGGAAAAGGTAGTGAGGTGGAGCTACGGCAAACACTAGCATATATGGTGGCTAACTTACGCAAATGAGATCCAGAAGAGAAGCAAAGCACGGTCGTGAACTAGAAGTGATCAAGAAGTGATCCTGAAACTACTTACGTCAAACATAACCCAAGAACCGTGTTCACTTCCCGGACTCCGCCGAGAAGAGACCATCACGGCTACACACGCGGTTGATGCATTTTAATTTAAGTTAAGTGTCAAGTTCTCTACAACCGGACATTAACAAATTCCCATCTGCACATAACCGCGGGCATGGCTTTCAAAAGTTCATAACCCTGCAGGGGTGTCCCAACTTAGCCCATCACAAGCTCTCATGGTCAACGAAGGATATTCCTTCTCCCAGGAAGACCTGATCAGACTCGGAATCCCGGCTACAAGACATTTCGACAATGGTAAAACAAGACCAGCAAAGCCGCCCAGATGTGCCAAAAAATCCCGATAGGAGCTGCACATATCTCATTCTCAGGGCACACCGGATGAGCCAGACATCGGGTTGGCATAGACCCTGGTTGCCCAGGGGGCGCCGGACATCGCTCAGGTTGGACCAACACTTAGAGAAGCACTGGCCCGGGGTTTAAAATAAAGATGACCCTTGAGTCTGCAGAACCCAAGGGAAAAAGGCTTAGGTGGCAAATGGTAAAACCAAGGTTGGGCCTTTCTGGAGGAGTTTTATTCAAGGCAAACTGTCAAGGCGTTCCCATTATAACCCAACCACGTAAGGAACGCAAAATCAAGGAACATAACACCGGTATGACAGAAACAAGGGCGGCAAGAGTGGAACAAAACACCAGGCATAAGGCCGAGCCTTCCACCCTTTACCAAGTATATAGATGCATTAATTAAATAAGAGATATTGTGATATCCCCAACAAAATCCATGTTCCAACATGGAACAAACTTCATCTTCACCTGCAACTAACAACGCTATAAGAGGGGCTGAGCAAAGCGGTAACATAGCCAAATAACGGTTTGCTAGGAAAGGTGGGTTAGAGGCTTGACATGGCAATATGAGAGGCATGATATAGCAAGTGGTAGGTACCGTGGCATAGCAAAAGAGCGAACAACTAGCAAGCAAAGATAGAAGTGATTTCGAGGGTATGGTCATCTTGCCTGCAAAGTTCTCCGAGTTGACGTAAACGTACTCAACGGGTTCCTCGATCACGAACTCGTCTCCCGTCTCTACCCAAGGCAAGAACACAAGCAAAGGAAACGACAATCAACCACGGTGCAATGCACAAGCAACATGATGCAAAACATGGCATGATATGTGGAATGTTATATGCAATGCATATGCGTGCTCCGGAAGGAAAAGATTGAACCAGGCCTCAACATGTAAAACCAAGTGCACCGCTGGAAAGATGAGTTGATTTCGGTCGAAATCGATATAAAGATCACCGGAATCGGATGCACGGTTTGCAAATGGCAAGAAAAACAAGAATGGCACAATCTGCGATTAACAACACGATGCCATCTAGAATGCAACAAGGAACTAAGCTACCGCACTCCAACATAGCAACAAAGCACATGGCAGTGATCTACTCAAGATGCTTGACAAAAGATGAACACTGAGCTACGGCTAAATCACACAAGAGCAGGTTCAAACAAGCATGGCAAAAGGGCAAAAGATAACAGGATCACATAGTTAGTGAAAATACTAACATGATAGGATTTAACATCAGGAAGCAATGTTTAGAGAAAGATAACAACATGCTACAGGGACATAACATAGCAATACAAGGCATGGCATAAATATACTCAAAGCATATAACAAAAGACCCTTACTGACCATAAGCCAAAAATGATCAGAAGATATTATGGCCCCCATGTAAACATAGCAAGTTTCGTTAACAGATTCAGACTTAGTAGAAAACTGGACATGGCATAAACAGAGTTATGAAGGCATGTTTGCGAGATCGATGCACTCAACATAAGACATTGCATGACAAACTAAGCATACTACCAGCAAGAGGACATGATCTAGAAGCTAACCATGGCAAGAACAATCTCATAGCATGCATGGATCAACTACAACAACCTTGGAAAAATTGATTAACACGTAAACAATCTGCCAGGAACATTTTATAGCAAAAGTAGAGCAAGATTGAGTCATGCTACAGCACTCCATAAATGCAAATAGGGGCATGAATGGATAGAGCATAACCTATACCCAAATCATCCTTACTGAATATACTCAAAAGAAGCATGGATCACTTTGTAGCCACATGAATACATGGCATAAAAATAACAGCAGACAAAGACTTGGTGAAAATCCTAAGATCCTGAAAACAGCAATATTACGAGAGCTACTTTGCATGCTTGTTCTAGTCACCACATTGTTCACAAAAATACTTGGCATACACCCCTATAAAGATGGCATGGCATAGCCCAAAACACATGTAGGGCTGAAGTTCATAGGAGGCACACATTAATCATGGCAAAAATGACAAATGCTCATAAACTGATAAGAATCAGGATCTAACATTCTATAGCACTCTTGCAACATCAATTATGCATCAAGATGGACTCAAACAAGAATGGTGCAATGGAACAAAATGAGGAGGACATCCTGATGAACATTTTGATATAACATCCATGCAAAACGGAGCTACGGATGAGGAGATATGGCATGTTGAACAGAGCTAGAAAATGTCACGGATTTGCGGACTTAGAGAAAAATAGACCTTCGAGAAAAGTCAACGGGATGGAGTGGTTCCGGGATGGAGGGATGTCGTTTGCTTCGTCTCCTGCTGGATCTGATCCACTCGAGCCCGGATCTCGCCGGAGAAGTGGCCAGAGCTCGCGGAGATCGCCGGAGATGGAGGGAGAGGGCGCCGGAGTACTTGCCGGAGACGCGGATCCGAGGCGGCGGGGTCGTGGAGTGCGGCGGAGCGACGGTCTCCGGCGCGGCGGCCGGCGGCCGGCGAGAGGAGCAGCGACGCGACATGGCGGCGAAGTCGCCGGAGCTCACCGGCGTTGGCGGTGAGCGAGGCGAGGCGGCAAGGACTGGTGGCGGCGGCGCAAGGGTGCGGTGGTGCGGCGAGGTGCTTCAGCAGCGAGTGGGCGCGAGGAGGCACCGGGATCCGGGCCGCGAAGGAGCAGCCAGGACGCCGGCGCGTGGCGGTGAGGCGACGGCGGCGCAAGGCGGGCGACGGCCGGCGGCGGAGGTGCGCGGGTGCGGGCGGCGGCGCTAGGGCAGAGTGGGCGGCGGCGAACGAGCTCCGCGGCGGGCTCGCGCTGGCCGGATCTGGGCCCCGCGGGCCGCGCGGTGGTGGGAGGCGGCGGCGACAAGTGGCAGCACCAGATTGGGCAGGGCGACGGTGGACGTGTCTGGCCGCCGGGCGGACATGTCCGGCGGCGCGGGGAAGATGGATCTAGGGTTTCATCCGCAAAAATTTCGGGGAAGAGGACACATATATAGGTAGAGGGAGCTAGGAGTGTCCAAATAAGGTGCAGTTTTCGGTCACGCGATCATGATCGAACGACTGAGAGGATGGAGGGGGTTTGGATGGGTTTTGGGCCACTTTGAAGGGCTGTTGGGCTGCAACACACACGAGGCCTTTACGGTTCCTCGGTTAACCATTGGAGTATCAAACGAACTCCAAATGGCACGAAAGTTGACAGGCGGTCTACCGGTAGTGAACCAAGGCCGCTTGGCAAATCTCGGTCCAATCCGAGAATGTTTAACACGCGCACACGAAAAGAGGCAAAAGGGGGGCGCCGGATGATATAGGGGTGCCGGAATGCAAAACGGACAACGAGGAAAATTCTCGGATGCATGAGATGAACACGTGTGCAAATGCGCTGCACATGATGACATGATATGAAATGCATGACACGCAAACAAATGAGAAGGCAACAACAGCGAAGAACTGGAGGACACCTGGCGCAACGGTCTCGGGGCGTTACATCCCTGTCCATTGTGTCCCTAAGAAGGGAGGTATTACTGTTGTTCCTAATGATAAAGATGAATTGATTCCTCAAAGAATTATTACATGTTATAAGATGGTAATTGGTTTCCGCAAATTAAATAAGGCTACTAAAAAGGATCATTACCCCTTACCTTTTATCGATCAAATTCTAGAAAGATTATCCAAACATACACAGTTTTGCTTTCTAGATGGTTATTCTGGTTTCTCTCAAATACCTGTGTCAGCCAAAGATCAATCAAAGACTACTTTTACATGCCCTTTTGGTACTTTTTCTTATAGACGTATGCCTTTTGGTTTATGTAATGCACCTGCTACCTTTCAAAGATGCATGATGGCTATATTCTCTGACTTTTGTGAAAAGATTTGTGAGGTTTTCATGGACGACTTTTCTGTTGATGGATCTTCTTGTGATGATTGCTTGAGCAACCTTGATCGAGTTTTGCAGAGATGTGAAGAAACTAATCTTGTCTTGAATTGGGAAAAGTGCCACTTTATGGTTAATGAAGGTATTGTCTTGGGGCATAAAATTTCTGAAAGAGGTATTGAAGTTGATAAAGCCAAGGTTGATGCTATTGAAAAGATGCCATGTCCCAAGGACATCAAAGGTATAAGAAGTTTCCTTGGTCATGCCGGTTTTTATAGGAGGTTCATTAAGCACTTCTCAAAAATCTCGGCCTCTGACTAATTTATTACAAAAAGATATACCATTTGTCTTTGATGATGATTGTGTAGAAGCATTTGAAATACTTAAGAAAGCATTGATCTCTGCACCTATTGTTTAGCTACCTGATTGGAATTTACCCTTTGAAATTATGTGTGATGCTAGTGATTATGCTGTAGGTGCTATTCTAGGACAAAGAGTTGATAAGAAACTAAATGTTATTCAATATGCTAGTAAAACTCTAGACAATGCTGAAAGAAATTATGCTACTACTGAAAAAGAATTCTTAGTAGTTGTATTTGCCTGTGATAAGTTTAGACCTTATATTGTTGATTCTAAAGTAACTATTCACACTGATCATGCTGCTATTAAATATATTATGGAAAATAAAGTTGCTAAACCTAGACTTATTAGATGGCTTCTCTTGCCACAAGAATTTGATTTGCATATTGTTGATAGAAAAGGAGCTGAGAACCCCGTTGCAGACAACTTGTCTAGGTTAGAAAATGTGCTTGATGACCCACTACCTATTGATGATAGCTTTCCTGATGAGCAATTAAATGTCATAAATGGTTCTTGTACTGCTCCATGGTATGCTGATTATGCTAATTACATTGTTGCTAAGTTTATACCACCTAGTTTCACATATCAGCAAAAGAAAAAGTTCTTCTATGATTTGAGGCATTACTTTTGGGATGACCCACATCTTTATAAAGAAGGAGTAGATGGTGTTATCAGACGTTGTGTACCTGAGCACGAACAGGAACAGATCCTACGCAAGTGTCACTCTGAAGCTTATGGAGGACACCATGCTGTAGATAGAACTGCACATAAGGTACTGCAATCTGGTTTTTATTGGCCTACCCTCTTCAAGGATGCCCGTAAGTTTGTCTTATCTTGTGATGAATGTCAAAGAATTGGTAATATTAGTAGACGTCAAGAAATGCCTATGAATTATTCACTTGTTATTGAACCATTTGATGTTTGGGGCTTTGACTATATGGGACCTTTTCCTTCCTCTAATGGTTATACACATATTTTAGTTGTTGTTGATTACGTTACTAAGTGGGTAGAAGCTATTCTAACTAGTAGTGTTGATCATAACACTTCTATTAAAATTCTTAAAGAAGTTATCTTTCCAAGGTTTGGAGTCCCTACATATTTAATGACTGATGGTGGTTCACATTTTATTCATGGTGCTTTCCGTAAAATGCTTGCTAAATATGATGTTAATCATAGAATTGCATTTCCTTATCACCCTCAGTCTAGTGGTCAAGTAGAATTGAGTAATAGAGAACTCAAATTAATTTTGCAAAAGACTGTTAATAGGTCCAGAAAGAATTGGTCCAAGAAACTTGATGATGCATTATGGGCCTATAGAACTGCATATAAAAATCCTATGGGTATGTCTCCGTATAAAATGGTCTATGGAAAAGCATGTCACTTACCTCTCGAACTAGAACACAAGGCTTATTGGGCTATTAAAAAATTTAATTATGATTTTAAACTTGCCGGTGAGAAGAGATTATTTGATATTAGCTCACTTGATGAATGGAGAACCCGGGCCTACGAAAATGCCAAGTTGTTGAAAGAAAAAGTTAAAAGGTGGCATGATAAAAGAATACAAAAGTGTGAGTTTAACATAGGTGATTATGTATTGCTATACAACTCTCATTCAAGGATTTTTGCAGGAAAACTTCTCTCTAAATGGGAGGGTCCTTACGTCATCGAGGAGGTCTACCGTTCCGGTGCCATAAAAATCAACAACTTCGAAGGCACAAATCCGAAGGTGGTGAATGGTCAAAGAATCAAACACTATATCTCAGGTAATCCCATAAATGTTGAAACCAATGTTATTGAAACCGTAACCCCAGAGGAATACATAAAGGACACTTTCCGGAACATTTCAGACTTCGAAAAGGAATAGGTATGTGGTACGGTAAGTAAACCGACTCCAAAACAGTTTTTAAGACAATATTTCTCCATTTTGGAATATTTAGAAAAATAGAAAAATAAGCAGCAGTCCGGAAAGGGCACGAGGAACCCACGAGGGTGGAGGGCGCGCCCTACCCCCCTGGGCGCGCCCCCTACCTCGTGGGCATCTCGTGTGCTCTCCGGACTCCGTTTCTTACAGGATACGTATTTTGGTC
Source organism: Triticum urartu (assembly GCF_056163025.1). Classification (NCBI taxonomy): domain Eukaryota; kingdom Viridiplantae; phylum Streptophyta; class Magnoliopsida; order Poales; family Poaceae; genus Triticum; species Triticum urartu. The sequence continues at coordinate 55,960,107 of NC_141878.1, read as the reverse complement.
GGTAAAAATTCATTATATAACCTCCTGGGGGTTTTGACTACCGTATCACGCAAAAATCTCCTGTCTTTGTTTCGAGCTGTTTTCCTGACAGATTTAGATTATCATGACATCTCCAAGTGCTCCCAAGGACAAGTTCTTCGAGAAGGTCATCAACCCTTACCTCGTGGAGGTGCAGCGACACCCTCAAACCATTGAGATGCGTGATGGGTTGTTGCACATCCGTGATGCTGAGGGACTGAAGGGGAACAGAAGCGTGGAGACGAGGCTCGAAGCAATGGAGCAACAAGTTTTCAAGTGTCAAGGGATGGTGGAGCGTGGACTCAACTCCAACTACATGATGATCGCAGAGTTCACCAACAAACACAAGCTGGATGCCGACAACATCGGGGAGACCATCTTCAAGCTTCACGAGAAAATCGAGCACCTCCAAGCTCAGATCTATGAACTGTAAAACCAAAACTGTGAGTATGAATATAGATTCAAAAGGATGAGTTTGGCTGCAGATTTGAGGATCCCGAAGACTCGGTCATCCTTCTATGATGGTGAGCCTATGCCTTGGAAGAAGGACGACAAGCCTACGCCATCAACAAAATCACCACCGTCTCCACCAACAAAAAAGAATTGAGTATCTGGTATGGGCACTCCACTTGGCAACTGCCAAGCTTGGGGGAGTGCCCCGGTATCGTATCACCATCACCTTTATCTTTACCGTTTTTCTTAGTTCGATCGTTTTGGTAATATCTTGATCTAGTAGAATAAAAGTTCTTAGTATGATCTAGTTGTGAGTTTTGCTTTATTATCCTTATATGTAATCGAGTCCGTGAGCTATATAATAAAGATTAGTGTTGAGTCAAGGGCTTGATTATTTTTGCCATGATCCTAAGTGAATAAAAGAAAAGAGAGAGAAATAAAAAGAAACAAAGAGATAATGTGACTCTTATGGAGAGTAATGAGCTCACATAGAAAGAGTATGATGAATAAAATATATTGAGGGTTGACAAACATAGTTTTGGTCATCGTTGCAATTAATAAGAAGTAATAAATAAAGAGAGGTCTTCACATATAAATATACTATCTTGGACATATTTTATGATTGTGAGCACTCATTAAAATATGACATGCTAAAGAGTTGACATTGGACAAGGAAGACAACGTAATGGGTTATGTTTTCTTACATCTAAGATAAATTATATTGTCTTGGATCCTCCAACATGTTGAGCTTGCCTTTCTCCCTCACGCTAGCCAAATTCATTGCACCAAGTAGAGATACTACTTGTGCTTCCAAATACCCTTAAACCAGTTTTTCCATGAGAGTCCACCATACCTACCTATGGATTGAGTAAGATCCGTCAAGTAAGTTGTCATCGGTGCAAGCAATAAAAATTGCTCTCTAAATATGTATGATTGATTGGTGTGGAAGAAATAAGCTTTATACAATCGTGTGATATGGAAGTAATAAAAGCGACAGACTGCATAATAAAGGTCCATATCACAAGTGGCAATATAAAGTGACGTTCTTTCACATCAGGATTTTGTGCATCCAACCATAAAAGCGCATGACAACCTCTACTTCCATCTGCGAAGGGCCTATCTTTTACTTTTATCTCCTATACTGCAAAAGAGTCAAGGTGATCTTCACCCTTCCTTTTTACATTTTATCCTTTGGCAAGCACGATATGTTGGAAAGATCCTGGTATATATGGCTAATTGGATGTGGGTTTTCATGAAATATTATTGTTGACATTACCCTTGAGGTAAAACGTTGGGAGGCAAAACTGTAAGGCCCTATCTTTCTGTGTCCCATTAAGATCCATACCCATAAGTATTGCGTGAGTGTCAGCAATTGTGAAAGACTATATGATAGTTGAGTATGTGAACTTGCTGAAAAGCTCTTATACATTGACTCTTCCCTATGTTATGATAAATTGCAATTGCTTCAATGACTGAGATTACAGTTTGTTAGTTTTCAATGAAGTTTACGATTCATACTTGATATTGTGATTGAATTATTACTCTAGCATAAGATATCATATGACAAGAATTATATAAGTTGCCGCTCTAAGAATGATCATGATGCCCTCATGTCTGTATTTTATTTTTATTGACACCTTCATCTCTAAACATGTGGACATATTTTTCGATTTCGTCTTTTCGCTTGAGGACAAGCGAGGAAAAGCTTGGGGGAGTTGATACGTCCATTTTGCATCATTCTTTTATATCAATATTTATTGCATTATGGGCTGTTATTACACATTATGTCACAATACTTATGCCTATTCTCTCTTATTTTACAAGGTTTACATAAAGAGGGAGAATGCCGACAGCTGGGATTCTGGCTGGAAAAGGAGCAAATATTAGAGACCTATTCTGCACAGCTGCAAAAGTCCTGAAACTTCATGGATGATGTTTTCCAAATATATAAAAAACATTGAGCGCAAGAACTTCACCAGGGGGGCCACACCCTGCCCATGAGGGTGGGGGGCGCACCCTACCCCCTGGGCACGCCCCCCTACCTCGTGGGCCCCCTGGTGGCCCTCCAGTGACCATCTTCTGCTATATGGACTCTTTCGATGGGAAAATAATTATAAGCCATCTTCTCGGACGAAACTCCGCCGCCACGAGGCGGATCCTTGGCAGAGCCAATCTAGGGTTCTGGCGGGGCTGTTCTGCCGGGGAAACTTCCCTCTCGGAGGGGGAAATCATCACCATCGTCATCACCAACGCTCCTCTCATCGGGAAAGGGCACTCTCCATCAACATCTTCATTAGCACCATCTCATCTCAAAACCCCAGTTCATCTCTTGTATCCAATTCTTGTCTCCAAGTCCGGGATTGGTGCTAGTAGGTTGCTAGTAGTGTTAATTACTCCTTGTAGTTGATGCTAGTTGGTTTAATTGGTGGAAGATCATATGTTCAGATCCTATATGCACATTAATAACCCTCTGATTATGAACATGTTTATGCTTTGTGAGTAGTTACTTTTGTTCCTGAGGACATGGGAGAAGTCTTGCTATTAGTAGTCATGTGAATTTGGTATTCGTTCGATATTTTGATGAGATGTATGTTGTCTCTCCTCTAGTGGTGTTATGTGAACGTCGACTACATGACACTTCACCATTGTTTGGGCCTAGAGGAAGGTGTTGCGAAGTAATAAGTAGATGATGGGTTGCTAGAGTGACAGAAGCTTAAACCCTAGTTTATGCGTTGCTTCGTAAGGGGCTGATTTGGATCCATATGTTTCATGCTATGGTTAGGTTTACCTTAATACTTTTGTTGTATTTGCGGATGCTTGCAATAGAGGTTAAACATAAGTGGGATGCTTGTCCAAGTAATGGCAGCACCCAAGCACCGGTCCACCCACATACCAAATTATCAAAGTACCGAACGTGAATCATATGAGCGTGATGAAAACTAGCTTGACGATATTCCCATGTGTCCTCGGGAGCGCTTTACATCATATAAGAGTTTGTCCAGGCTTGTCCTTTTCTACAAAAGGATTGGGCCACCTTGCTGCATCTTATTTACTTTTGTTACTTGTTGCTCATTACAAATTATCCTATCACAAAACTATCTGTTACCACTTATTTCAGTACTTGAAGAGAATACCTTGCTGGAAACCGCTTATCATTTCCTTCTGCTCCTCATTGGGTTCCACACTCTTACTTATCAAAAGGACTACGATAGATCCCCTATACTTGTGGGTCATCAGACACCGGTTGAAACCTCCAATTGCAGGGGCATCAGATGTCATTCAAAGAGCGAGTACAGACCCAACAGGAGGAATTGCAAGGCACAAAGGTAAGCGGGCTGGGCGGCGAGGCGGAGGGGGATGCGGTGTCGAGGGGATGCAATGGTGACCACCTACGTGGACAGGTCAAGATCCAGAGAGGTGCGCATATATGGGCCGCTGGAGCCAAACCACCGGGACTCCGGCAAGCCCAAGAGATGGAAGGAGACGCAGCTCTCGACACACGTCGTGTCCAGAGTCGCGCCAGCATAGACACAAGCCAGAACACAGGAGAGGGACGCAAGTCCATGGCCAAGGGTCGTAACCGGAGCGCACTCATGAGAGGAATAGAGCCGTCAGGGAGAGCCCGTGCCCGATACACAACCAGGCCAGCGCATGCAAAGGAAGTCGCCACTGGGAAACCAGGGGACCTCCACGAAAGCCATGGCTTTGCCATCACTTTAACTCAGGGGGCAGGGTGGGTGGGTGGGGTGGGGGCCAGGAAGGGCACCACAACGCGTCGGCCTAGGCCAGCCGATGACGAGCAGCCATCGTGAGGAGCCGCTACCATGAGCATCCAAAGGGGGGCCAAAAGGAGTCAGACGCAAGGAGGACGACACTCGAGGAGGAGCTCGCAGACCCACAAGGGGGGCAGGCCGGCGAAGTGCATACGGGAGTTGGTCGCGCGGCACTTGTGACCCCGTCAGAAAAGTAGAGGCAACTAGCGTGGGTTGGGGGGCAAGGGAGGCGGGGTCATGATGCAGGGGGTAGGTGGAATGAGCACGGGAGGGGCCAGATCCGCCCCGCCGCCGCTTTCCTGGGGTCCTGGGCGACTTCGCTGCGGTGGAGGGCGGCGACGGTGCCTGGAAGCAACAACAGCTAGGGTTCCCTCCATGTCGCCGGAGGAGGGACGACGGATGGGGGTGTTCAAGCTATCTAGTTACATGTGTTTGGATCTCATGAGTAACTGAGTGCGAGCACTCACATCCAGTGGTTGAAAAAAGTTTAACTAAACGACAATAGAAGCTGGTGAGCGGGGCATGGCCATGGAGGGCACCGCAGTGTGTTAGCCCAGGCCAGCCGATGACGAGTAGCCATTGTGGGGAGCTGCTGCCACGTGCGTCCAAATGGGGGGGCGAAAGGAGTCAGCCGCAAGGAAAAGGATGCGTGAGGAGGGCAGGCCGGCGATGTGGATCAGGAGCTAGTCGTGCGACACCTGCAAGCCCGCCGAAACAACAGAGGTGCTGGCGTGGGGGCAAGGGGGTCGAGGTTGTGATGAGGGGGTGGGGAGGAGCACCTAAGGGGCCAGATCTGCCCCGTCGCCGCCTTCCTGGGGTCTGGCACGACTTCGCCGGTCAGCCCTCCGGCGGCGGCTATGCGTTGGGGGGCGGCGACGGTACCTGCAAGCGGCGGCGGCTAGGGTCCCCCCCCCCCCCCCCCCCCCGTGTCACTAGAGGAGGGCGACAGGTGGGAGAGGGGGTGTTCGAGCTTTCTAGTTACACGCGTTTGGCTCTCATGAGTAACTCGGCACGAGCATTCACATCCAGTGATTGAAAAAAAGTTTAACTAAACGGCAATAGAAATTTGGGGAACTCTTCCTGTATTACGTTCGGTTCTTTTTGTTTTGTTTTGAAAAGGCCATTGTAGCTAACTTTATTGATTAAAATCAACACTTACATCGTTTGCAAGATATACTAGTAAGCAACTAGGGGATCATCGTCCCAAGTACAGGATATAGTATTATGAAAACTAAACTTAGCTAGCTCATGGGCAAGAAATATTTGCTTCTCTGGGACAATACGAAAATTCAACACTACCAATCTGAATAGCCATATCCACACAATCCGCATATATAACCGCCGCGGGATCCCACTATTGGTATTGGCCTGTACAGAAATTTATCACTTCCATGGAATCGGACTCGTCCTACAACCTGTTTATTCCAAGGGAATTCGCAAGATGAAGTCCATCTTTCATTGCAAGTGCCTCCATAGTTGATACATCCGCAGCATATGTGTAAAAACAACAATTGGCTGGAACAACCGATCTGTGATCATCTCGTAGAAGAACTGCTGCAGTTGATGTCGTTCCTGAATCCACATAAAAGGGCGCGTCTACATTAAGTTTCAGAAATCCAGGGTGTGGTTTAGACCATCTAGGCTTCGGATCGGATGTGTGGATCCTTGTATTAGATGCATTTGCTGCAATCGCTAGTACAGAAATCGGCCAGCAACTAGCCGACCACACCCTTTCTGCATGAGTTGTTTGTCTCCTAGGCCACCATAAATACCAACACCCAATAGCAAAGACAACTTGAACATCCACATGATTCAGGCCCTTCATTGGTACTGGTTTTAGACATAGAAGACGTTCCAATATTGCAAAGCTTGATAAGTTAATCAGTAATGCCTCTTGCACCATGCTTTCTAGTCCCAACGCCTAGTAGTAGTGTGGGTTAAATGCTTAGCAGTAGCGCGGGTGGCCGCGCTACTGATACGACGCTATAGCTAACGCTTATCAGTTGCATGGTTTGACCCACGCTACTGCTATCTGGGGATAGCACCAGCGTCGGTCTCCAACACGCGCTACTGCTAATAGCTGTAGCGCCCTTGAACAAAGAGCGCTACTGCTAAGAACTCGCTGCTGTTAAAGCTATACCCCGCGCTACTATTATTAGTTTTTAACTTTTTTTTCTGCTCCATATTTTTTGCTGCTGAATTTTGTTTAGGGCTTTATACAATACTCTCTAGCATATCATACACATACAAATGTAATCATAGCATATACATACAAATAGTCTCATCAAATCATGTCATCATCATAATCATCATCCAACACAATGTGGTCTCTCGTCATCATCTCGAAAATAGCGATACAAGTCTCGAATACTTGCAACTACATGGTCGTCCATCTAAACAATGATATACGCGAGAAGAGCTATCACTATGAGTGAGAGCGGAACTATGCAGTACATGAGGCGGCGGTTATGAGACCTCTCTCGTGCTAGCGTGAACCTCAAGTAACTAGCTTCTTCTTCTTGTCTGCTTTTGAAGTCTTTATGGCTGGTGCCCGAGACCCCATCCACTTGCGCCTGACACTCAGGCCACTCGTCGTACACTCCCGGAATCTTCCCTTTGTACACGAGATAGCACTGCTTCTTCGCCATCAAGAATCTAGGTACCTGTTAGAGATGCATATTCATTAAGAGAATGTACAATCATATGCAACAAAATATACTAGAGCAGCATGAAAAAGAAAGGGTTAGCAACTAGATGCAACATATGGTACGTAAATTAATTAACTAGAGGTACGCAGGTCATCGTACCCAAACTAACAAAGTAGCGTTACGCAAGTTCGGTAGGAACCGTGGACAACAAAGTTTCATCGCTACAGAAAGTATACAAGTTCAACCAACACATACCATCATCATCGGCATGGTAAATCACTAGAAGTTCCATCCTTCCATATCATCGAGGATGGACCCTAGCTTCTTGAACGGCGTGAGGTCCTGACGTTGCATGCCCATGCGAGTTCGGATGTTAGCTCGCGATATAGGGCCGTGGTGAAACATCCCCTTCTCATCGACGACTTCTTTCATGATGATCGTTGCAATGTCCATCTGGATGCGAAAGAAGTCATCTCTAAGTTTATAATCCGCTTCTCCATGAGATTCTACCCACTTGCGGATATGATCATCATTTTTGCTTGTCATGCGAAGCTTTTGGTGATCTGTGTTGAACTAAATCATGATATGGAGGAGGTAGAATCCATATTTCTTGATTGGTTTTGGGACATGGATGCAGCAAAAGGTAGTTTTATGCAAGAAACCCAACTTCTTGTTCCTTTGTTTCCTGATCTACAGGTGGCCACCCCCAGGTGTCGCCGCAGCAGCCGCCCCGACTCCTCAAGGAGGCCACTCTCACAGACGTAGATTCTGTCCATCAGATCGAGATAATGACGGAGCAGTCGCTCCGTTACATGGGGCTGTCGCAGGCGTGCATCAAGGATGAGCCGCCGTCCCCGCCACGCCACCACGTCAAGCCTGAGCCGGCGTCCACGCTCCTGCCAGTGAAGGAGGAGCCGGTCTTGCCCCGGCACAACCGCAACGTCCAGATCAGACGCCGCGTGAAGGAGGAGCTGGCCTTTCCCCCGCACCACCGTGGTTTCCAGATCGAATGCCGGGTTATCGAGGAACTGCGTTGCCGCCACACAGCCGGTACGGCTGCATCAACGCGTCGTTCTTGCCTGCGTGATGCCACCGCCTCGCCGTTAAGGAGGAGCTGCCGCCCGCACTCGAGAAGGCGTGGGGCCGCCTCCTCCACTACCTCGGCGGTCCCTCGGGCTCGAGGGGTGTCATGTCTGAGGTGGAGCGCGCGGCTCAGCAGCAGGAGTGGTACGATCGGTGCAATGCCAGTCGCCGCCCCGCGTTCGCCAAGAGCGATGTGGCGCCGGACTGCGTCCATAACGACCCAGACCTCGCCGCCATGTGGGCGCTCGACCGCCCCGTGACCACCACAAAGACGGCAGCCAGGCGTCGCCGCTGCCTTGACGGCGAGCTCGCCAAGATCAGTGAGGAGAGGTCGCTTAGCGACTGCTCCGCGAAAGCTGGTCGCGGCAAGGCCGCCGCCAGGGCTTCGAAGGCCACGTTGGCAGTGGTCGTGGTGGCACTCTGCATAGCGCAGCAGGAGGCAGAGTGTCTCCTTCGCGAGCGGTAGCCAGCCGCCGGACAAGGCTGCCACGGCCCTCCGGTGCCATTCCGCCGCTAGAGGGACCACGAGGATGACGACGGCACCGACGGAGACAGCGGTGCGGCAGGACAGGGCGGCCATGCGTACAAGGTGGTCGTCCGGTATAAGGTTTATGTTTTTTCTAGTTTTTAACTTAAACGGTTGAAATATTGACCGTTTTATTTAAAATATATGCGGACTTGAATGAAATTCATCCGGTTTAATCGAATTTCGTAAGGTTGGTTTGAATTGTAGACCCAATGTATGCGGCTAGCGTTGGATATCGTCCTCCCGCATCCGTGTCCACGGGCTGGTCTCTCCCTTTCTGCAGACGGATGCGGGGAAAAATTTGTGGGTTCCTATTGGAGATGCCCCTTATTGATTGTATAATAACAATGTCATTTACAAGTTGTGATGAAATAAAGTTCGGGATTCTGAACCCCGGAAAGCTAATGTTCTAGAACTCAAAGTAGCCTTTGCTTGGCTATCAACAACATGATTAGGTTTATAGAGTCATAAGTGATCTATGGCGATTGGAGGAGTCCAATGTCGGTCCGGTCTCCTTGACTTGCACGACACAAATGTCGATTTCCTTCTTCTTGGAGAGCCCATAAGCCAGGCTAGAGTCTGGGACCCAATATTAGCACGGGGGCCCTGTGCCGGCCTGATGGATTGAGTTACGGTGTCCTGTGGCACCCCTGGGCCATGGCACCGTGATTGTTGAAATTCATCATGGGCCGATGGCATTGGAGAACATGTCTATATACAATCTATTGTCTGAGTTATACATTATTCGTGGTTCACGCCTCGTTCCAGTTGTGAAATTTTGGGGCTGACACCGGAGTCGCTTGATCACACTTGCCAATCACGACATTCAATAACACAGAAGAACTCATTTGCACGATCATGATTAGCAGACCAGTGAACAAAAGTTGCAGGGAGACAAACTTCGGAGCTCTTGGTCATTACCCTTTGGTGGATTTATGTATAAGATCAAGTGAGCTACTCGACACCCTTGTGTTTTTATTTATTTACCGAACTCTCCCAAAAGGAGAGTATATATAGCCATCCATTCCTTAGCCCATAAGAAATCTTGCTTCATAAATTTGCTACACTCCTTGGTCACCAAGTTACTTCATCTCTCAAAGCTTATCTACAAGATACCTTGGAGTAGAAGGAACTTGCATCACAAGTTTCCTTGGTAGTGAAGCAAACTTGCATGACAAGGTTTCTTACTAGTGAAACTTGATTGTAGGGTAAGCTTGCTTAGTGGAGAAGAAAACTTGTATGGCAAGCTAGCTTAGCCAAGCGTGTCCAGATACATCTGTATCTAGATAAATCTAAAACTACTTTTTTAAGACAAAGGGGCATGAGTTAAATGTTTCTATTACAGTGTTATATTACCTGCATAAGTACGTGTTATAACACGTAGTTTCAAACAGTTCCAAATATATTTCGACCACATTGACAGCCAATGCTACCGGACGCCGAAGCCTATGGGCTAGAATCGTGGGGATCGTGCGTCTATGTTAGGTGTGACCAGGTCGGGCGTGAGTTTCTCTCAGCCGATGTATAAGTACAGTGTGAGAGAGTAGGGTGGTCTACAGCGTGAGACAGCGCGAGTAGTATTAATTGTCTTCATACACTCTAAACCCCAAATCCCAGCTTTTTCTGTTCATTCTCTAGCCCCCAATTCCAATCTAGATCTGGATCCAGGAGTGTGACAACGACCTGCAGCGCCAAAACACAGCGCCGTGTGCGCGATCTCAAACCGAGATCGATCGACGATGGCATCGGAGACGGTCGCACTACCGGACGACGCGCTCGCGGAGGTCCTCCGGCGTCTCCCCCCGCACATCCTGGCCGAGGCCCGGCGGGTCTGCAAGGCGTGGCGCGACGCCGTCGACGACCGCCTGCGCGGCAGCCTGCTTTCGCGCTCGGTGCGCGGCATCTTCATCAACTTCTCGGGGCAGTACTTCTCGGAGTTTTTCTCCCGCCCGTCGTCGGGCCCGGCGATCGACGGAGGGTTCGACTTCCTGCCTTGCATGGGCGTCGAGGTCAAGGACCACTGCGACATGGGCGTCAAGGTTAAGGACCACTGCAGCGGCCTTTTGCTTTGCCGCGAGTCGAGCTACCGTGCACTGGCGTGCCCGCGCGAGTATGTCGTCAACCCGGCCACCCGGCGGTGGGCGCGTTTGCCCAAACGCCCCCCGCCGCTCATGACAGGATTCGACCACACCGCCCACCTCGCGTTCGAGCCCGCTGTGTCGCCGCACTACCAGGTCTTTCTGATCCCACGCGTGCCATGGCGACTGCCATCCAACGGAGAATCTGACGACGACGATGACAACCCGTTGCTCGAATTGGAGTGGCCTCCCGCGTCATACCTCATTGATGTGTTCTCGTCGGTGACTCAACGATGGGATACGACAACCTTCCTTCGGGAAGGGGAAGCTGCCGGGATCATCGCCGACATGCAGTTGGATTGGCGGTATGATCCATCTCTCTATCATGCCGTATACTGGCAAAGCGCACTCTACATCCATTGCCAACATGGCTATCTTACGAGGTACGTATCGTAGTTTGCTTCAACAAATTGTATATACCACCATGATTCACCCATGTTTATATTAATCTACTTTATCTGATTTGTTTGTGTTTGCAGAATGTCCTTGTCAGATCACTCGTACAGAGTAATTAAACTACCAGGTGCCGGTGGATTGATAGTATATTCCAACCACCGTCTCGGGAGATCATCGCAAGGGGTGTATTGTGCAATACTTGATGGTTCGAAACGACTTCAGGTTTGGTATCTCAGTGAATCGTGCGGTCGAATAGAATGGGTGTTAAAACATGATACACGTCTTAAGACCGTCTATGCTCAACAGCTGGGCAAACAATGGATCTTACAACAGGTTAACCTTTGTAAGGAGTACCCTGACTATGACTGGAACTCAGAGGATAACGTTCTTGACATTGAAGACGTCGTTGAAGAGGCTGTATATGTCATTGAAAATGAAGAGCACATATCTTATGGTTTCCTTGGATTTCATCCTTATAAAGAGGTTGTCTTCTTGAATACATCAACAAGAGGACTGGCCTATGACTAGATCAACTCAAAATTCCAGGACTTGGGCAGTTCATGGACATGTCAAGCGTATGGAACACCATATGGAGAGACATGCGTATCTTTTCCATACACGCCTTGCTGGGTAAGCGCGTTTCCTGGAAACGAATTAGAATCTCTTCTTTTAGACGAGAAGCTATATAGGAACAAGCTAGAACTGGAAGCTCAACTTGAGGAGGAATCCTACTTCACCTACATGGGCGAGTACGAGCTGCGCAAGCAGTCTGGGCGTGCCAAGAGGGTCAAGGACTCCGCCGCCAAGATTCGTCGCAGACACCACATTGCCGCTCGGCAGGAACCCATCGTCACCGACATGAAGTCGAAGGTGAATCGCACCGGGGCGACCAAGTTCAGCCTTGGCAAGGCCACCACAGAACTAGTCACCGCCATAGTTGGATCCTAGATACCTAGTTGATTAGTTTCCTGGAAACAAAGATGATTATGTATGTGCAAATCAGATGCCCTAATCATCGCCAGCTTCATTTATCTTGCCTTACTTATCTATTACCTATTTGTGCTCAGCTTCTGTCGGAGCCTTGTCTCGGTACTCTGCACAATTTGTATCGTTGTTATTTCGGTTTGCCTCGTAAGACTATGTTACTTTGTTATTTTCCGTTGTCGGGCTTTATTAATTTAAACCTGAGTGTTTCTTGTGACTTTCTTCTAAAGTAGGTATGTGCAAGCAATTTGGAAAATCAATTTTTTTTTGTGTATCTTGCATTTGATTGGAGAAAGCTAACATTGCCTGCCATGCATCTGCCTTCCTATTTGGTCAAGAACGCACACAAGTTCAGGTTCTTGCTTTCTGATGAATGCTTGAGATCAGGTAAAACAACAACAAACTGTTTAATTTGTGAGTTTGTCGTGCGGCAACTTTACTCACTCGTAGATGTGATGTCGTTGTTTCAAAATGTGCAAATGGGCCGGTGTATCTTGTCCAATGTGAAACAGTATTTACTTTAGGCAGGATGTATAGTTTATCTATTTTTAGTTTGAGCAACTAACTGTGTATGGGAATTTTCACCTTGTTTTTGTACGTGATGATGATGGCTCTCATGAGTAACTCGCAGCAAGCATTCACATCCAGTGGTAAAAAAACCTTTAATTAAATAGCAATAGAAATTTGGGAAACTATTCCTATATTACGTTTTGTTCTTCATTTTCTCGAGTGCCTGCAAAACCTGCTATACGGAATATTGATCCAAAGACATAAATAAAAATAATAGTCAATCCGTGGTCTTTCTCGATAGTAGTAAATAAATAATGTTGTACAACATATAGGACTCTATTCATCATATAATAGCAATAACATTTACAAGTTGTGATGAAATGAAGTCTGGGGATCTGAATCCCAATAAGCTGATGTTCTAGAACTGAAAGTAGCCTTTGCTTGTGTATCAGTGACATGATTAGCACTACGATTACATAAATAGAAGGAAGATTATTTGCGAAAATTCACCGCTAGTTGCAGACATTCAGCATCAACCACAGCGTCAGCACCAAAGTACTGAGATCGCTTCAATTATTACTGGTTGACAGTCGGACTCAACCTCAACCTTACTGCAGTGCAGCTCATATGATCCGCCAACACCAAGCCATTTCGGAGAACCAAAGCTTTGGCTGCCCCTGCATTAGCGACATCAATATTTATTTAACCTTTACATTGTCATGCGGCGGGCCTCTGCAGGATGTCGGCCATCCATTGCTGGAGTGACGGCGAGGCTGCTGTTGATGCCGCTTGAGGAGTTGGAGCTGAAGCTGAAGCTAAAACTTCACTCTCAGGGTCAGATAGTACATTGACAGTTTCTCTCTTCAAGGGCTCATATCTGTTTCTGAAGCACAAGCTGTAGTGGTGGCTGCCAAGGACCGAGCTTGCGGCGGAGGATGCTCCGGTGGAGTCGTCGAATGCTTTCCGTCTCCGGCGAACTGCTATCTGTTTCTGAAGCAAACAATGCAGAAGTTGCAGGGTCTGTTAAGCTGGACACAGAGAATGCATCAAACAAATATATTGGTGGTCTCTTCTTTCTTCAGAGAGCTACTATCGGTTTCTGAAGCACACAATGGAGCATTGCCTGGCTTTGTTGAGTTTGACACGGAAGGTGTTTCCACATCCTCGGATTCTTCTTCTTTCTTCTTCATCAGAGAGAAAGAGAGAGATGCCTGCTTCTTCGGAAGCACACAATGGAGGGATGCCCGATTCTGAACTTGGCACGGAGGACGCTCCCACATCCTCTGCTTCTTCCTTCTTCAGAGAGAAGCAGACAATGGAGAAGCGCCGGGGGTCCGAGCTGGACACGGTGGAGGAGCTTCTTCGGAATTCCTAGGTGAGACTATTGATGCAATTCAGACATCAAAACTACTGCGATTTCTATATACTGAGCTCGGAACATATATAAGCAGATACCCGGCGCCAAATTAAAATCTCCTGGCCTGATACAACACGCAATCGGCGCAGGGAGGGCGAAGCTGTGCTGCCGCGCATGTCGCCATGCGGGGCAGGTAAAACCATGGGCAAAGGAATTTAGTCCTTGCTTACCAGTAACTAATCACCGTATTCCCCTCCCGAAAAGACATCATGATACATTCCCTCTGCCGTCCACAGATATCCGCATACACATTCGCAATTCAACCTATCCTCCAGATACAGTACATAGGAAAAACCTGACGAGCAGTGTCATAAGAACACACATGTTCGTGTAATACGTCTATCACTTCCATAGGCACAGCAATATGTCTGGCAACCATATTTATGTAGTAACGCGACCAAATGAGATTTCACCAGATACGAAGTGGTTATCGCACACGAAGCATCATGCCGCCAACCTGAAAAGGTGTGGTAAGGTGAAAGATGATTAGAACCATGTAGCCGAGGCATGATTACATATGTGAAATCATCCACACAAAATATTTCTGAGATACAACTACATAAGCTTTCATACTAGGTGCAAAATATAAAACTAAGGTTTTCACTTCCAGCTCCAACAAACAGGCAGCGAGTAATTCAGAGAACAAGGAGGTAACCAAACATATGTTACCGGCTTTGTGGGTATATGCACCTAGACACAGAGAACAGAGGAGGAGCCAAAATACTTGTATAGATCAAACAGCTTTGTTGGTATATACAACTAGGAGTGTGTCGTGAAAATAGTACAACTTGAATTAGCTAATAATCATGCTAATCGAACTATAGCAAAAAAGGAGAGAGAAAACACTAACCAATTATAACATAACATGATCAATACAAGCATAGGCCAACCAAGGGCACAATCAAAATTTGATTGTCCTAGAGCATGATTGGTTGATTACCTAAAATTGACCAGCCAACATTTTGGCAAGACAAAAATTTGGCTACCAATTGGTTGGCCACCAACTTACTTTGACCATCTCACAAAATTTGCCAAAAACAGGCAAATCTTGGGTGTTGCAATATTTTGGCATGCCAAAATGTTGGCTAGCAAATTCTTGGCTACCAACATTGTTCATCCACAGATGTTCACTAATGCCAGTGGGAAAAAAGGCTTACTGATCTATCAGCTGTTCGAGTTTCAGTGTTGTTCAAAGTCATGTTGCAGATATAGCTTATTAGGTGTTTCTCTACTCAAGATTTGTTTAGCTAGACTCAGTTATACTAAATTTAAAATCACCAAGCCAATTTCAGGGGGGGGAATGAATAATAATGCTAGCAGGCAGTAGTACATGAATTAGTACTTAGCAATGCCGAATTTCCTTTGTTGTACTTCAAACAGTAATAATCAGTTTGCCAGCAGATATGGCAATTGATCTTTTTAGATCTTCACTCAAGCTGTATATATAGCACATTAGGCATTTTTTTCATGAACATCTATTGCCTATACAGATGTATTTATAATATATTAAAAAAACCTAGAGGAAGTGTGAATGTATGAAAGAAGATGATAAGGATGCAAACATATGGTCCATCGAACTTTTATTTACCACAAAAGAAATTTCAGTACAAAGGATATTATTTGATCCATTCAGATATTTGCACCAAGGGAACATGAAGATACTCGTTATACTAGCCGATTTCACTCCGGTGACCAGATAACGCTCACTCACATCCTAATTGTCACTCAAATAGAGCGCAACTGGACAATCTACCAGCACCCACTTACAAGAACCACCAATGAAGAAAGAGTTTTCAAGTTTTTCAGTAAGTGCGGGACACAGGAAGAATTTCATTCTGCCACAACTTAACATGGCAGACACATCATCTATGAGAAGGCAATGAAGTAGAGCCTGGAGAAAATATCCAGGAGACAGCGATTCATGGAAGCATGATAGGAGACTGCTAGGTGCGCAATAGTTGAGCAAAGGGTTGTAGAGAGAATCATAGAGTGCTCTCTTGAAATTTGGTACTTGAGAATGAGACATTTTCGTAAAATAACAGTTCAGATACCTCAACTTGCATGCAGATATTAAGCTTACCTTGCTCGACCAATACATCTAACAGAATAATCCTCTTATGTGTTGTCTCCATCGTTTCCACCACGAGCGCAACTGAATAATCCTCTTATGTGCTGTCTCCATCGTTTCCACCATGAGCGCCTCTTGTTCAATGCTTGTCCACCACCAATGCCTGTTATACATGCATAAGAAGTCAAACGACCAATGGCATTACAAAAGAAAAGGCCAAATAGATACGAGGATACACAAACAAGATACTTGGATCAACTTGCAGCTGTAATTTGAGAAACAAAATAGTTTTGATAAAAAAAACTGAATTGACAACAGAACCACACCTTCTGTCAAATTCAAAGAATATTCTCAAAACAGTAGATACTCATTATATCATAGAAGTAAAGAACATGCAGACTTGGACTATTATCTGATCACAAACGAAGGGAAGTTGTCCATAATTATATTATTCTCATTCCACTCCATACCAAATACACAAAATAATTCGCACCAACAGAAGTGGTCATGACTATTTAGATTCAAAAGAATAGCCTGAAAAGATGAACTGAACTTTATTTATTAACTTTCCCTGGTACAGATGGACCTGTCTCACATGCAACAGGACTCTCCTACAAGTGACAAAATGAGCAATTATTTCATACATTAAAAACTAAGTCGTTATTAACAATTTACTATTATTAGCAAGATCACCAGAGACAACAATATCGAACGGAAGAAATATAACTAGCTTTTGATCCTCCAAGTACCAGTTGAGCTACATATTTGACATTTTTAGTTTGTTCAAGCTAGTTATTCATATATAGTTGTCTAAACTTCAAACTACTATGCATCTCATCTTGAAAAGAGAAAAACTGCACTCTAGCTATCTGCTAACACTCTCTTGCATATTTCAGTAGGCAGGCAATTATGTAATTCAGTTCATTTATTATACAAAGAATTACCAATCTTGGTATTAATTGTATGCCATTTCATATCATCTATGTATCATGTTTAACGGATGTGGGGTCAATCAACGACATCAACAGAATAGATTGTCCATTTGATAATTTCACAGCTTCATAGCCGCCGAGTAATTCCCTCTTACGGTATGCCTAGGTTCATATTGTTTTTGTTCTTCCTTGCATAGCTCTGACTTGAAGCAGATAGTTCGAAGTTCGATGAAAAAATAACAATATTACAAACAACATTTGTAGATAGGGAAGAGATATGTTGAAGAGGTCATGAAGCAGCAAAAGAAACAAGTGATGTTACTGCTACCTAAAATGGCCAGCTTAACACAAAAGGACATAAGCAACATTTAATCAGCCAATTATGAAAGGAATAACTCAATTTTGTTATAACCACAGTGAAAAGGCATGCTAGTACCTGGAGTATAGACGGTTTCGAATGGATGATAACCATAACCAGAGATGCCGATCCCAGAAAGTCTCGTGGGCTCCAATGACTGAAGGTTGAACATGAAGACACCAACAACTGTCCAGAAGAACGCCACATTGTTTTCCTCGGCATAACCTATCATACGCAGGGCTTCGTTATCTGAACCAGGGGGAAGTAACCTGTTCAATTCAACAGTTGCTCCAAGCATCCATGAACCATCACAGTCGTCTGTCTCCCTCCTCCATAATTGGGCAGTGAAGTCTGCCACGTGGAGGAAACCCATCCCACCACCCTGTGCTCGCATAACCGTGGACTGGTGACTGGTGCCGGTAAGCATGTCCGGTGGCACCAATATCACAGCTAGGCTCTGCGCATCCAAATCAAACTCGAGGATACTCGTCACAGAAATCAACCAGTAAATGCAACCCCCAGCCAGCACAGAGGGCTCGCCCCAATGGACCATGGTCGCGGATTGGAGCTGCGCGGAGATGAAATCACCCCATAACCCAGTCTCCGACGAGTAAACGCAGGCAAGTGCTGGTCGTCCCCCGTCGCTGGTTACCAGGACCACCTGGAAGTGGTCGATGTCTCCGGCGGCGCGAAGCACCGCCCCGTTGACTGGGTCCTCCGACGGGTCGAACACGAACCCCTCGGGAATGTCGAGGCGGTGCTGGGCGCCGGCGAGGGGGTCCCAGACGACGACCTGGCGCGGGTCCGGGAGGTAGAAGAGCGCGAGGCCGTGGCGCCATCCGAGGGTCATGTAGTCGTCGTTGAGCTCGAGGGAGAAGTGGCCGATGGGGAGGTGGTCGGGGGCGACCAGGGCAGGGTGGAAGGTGATGACGCCCCGGCTCGAGCCGAAGAGGCCGAGGAGCGGAGGGGTGCCGCGGCGGTGGTGAATGCGGAAGCGGCGGCGGAAGGCGGGGTCGGAGAGGAGGCGGCGCCAGCGCCTGCAGACGCGGGAGGCGCGCGGGAGGGAGGACGGCTGCGGGGGGAGGCGGAGGAGGATCTCGGAGACCAGGTCGTCGTTCTCCAGCACCGCCGCCGCCGCCTCCGGCGAGCCGGGGAAGCTGGCCGTCGCCATCTCGCCCTCCTTGCTCACGCAGGTCGTGCGGTGCGGGGTGGTGTGCGGTGAGTCAAGCGCAGGTCCAAAGCGACGCTCGGCTCACGAGACGACGCGGATATCACGCGGCGCTGCTACTCAGAGCCCATAAGGCCATGACTGGAGGCCCAAAGTGACGTTCTATTCCTTTCCCCGCAAAGATTGAAGCCCACACACGAACACACGCCGGAGAGATTGAAATCATCACTAATTTCTTTTATATTCTTTTATTTATACTAGCACATATGTCTGTGCGTTGCAATGGGAGAGGTATTTTTTGTTGCGAGTAGCATCGGGAGAGGTAACTGATGTGTCCATCAAAACGGTCTCCGCAGCGGTGGGGCGACATAGCGAGGAGTTGCGGTGTTCTCACGGGTCATGTTTGGCCCACGAGATCCTGATACTGGCGGGGTTGGTCGGTGTGGCGGCCACCACTGAACTCGTGCCATTTTTTCCTCCAGGTCCGCCTCCGTGTCTAGGTTATGGTTGCCTCCTCATTTTGTGGCTACACGGTGACCTTCGGGGCATAGTTGTTTCGACCACTCTCTCCTACGATGGCGTAACCGGATGGATTACTAATTTAGTGAATCTCATTTCATTGCCATAATCAGCACATAACCAGGTAGTCTCTGCTTTACCAGGGTTTATTCTCTTTAATTATTTTAGCGCTTACTTGCCTATTTTTTTAATCAGAGCCAAATTAGCATATCCTCTTTTATTGGCATGTGCCTGCAATTTTTTTTTAATTATAGTCAACCAACATATTTTATTTTATCGTCAAATGGCATGTCGGATGCACAATAGTTCGCGTTTGGATTAGGCCACTAGCAGTTACCAAAATGACGTGCGTTTGTAAGACACGAATAAAAATCGAAAACAACCGCTGAGTTGAAGGATAGACTCGTGACCTCAATATCTAGCCCACATGCTGATAGCCATTCGAACAAACAGCTCCTGCTAAAACATGGCCAACACGAATGTTTAAGAACATAATTTAGCTTAACATTCAAAATATGTTTTTCATTTCTATTATTTTTTGAGCTATTCAATAATAATCATGAAATTCTGAATACTCTTCGAAAGTTGAACAGTTTTTGAACCCTGATCCTTTTTCCAAGAAATGCGAGCATATTTTTTTGAAAATTTCATTAAATTTGGAAAAGACGAACAAAACTTGAAATGGTGTTTTTGAAATTCACAAACATTTTTTGAAAACATGAACCTCTTTTTAAGAAAACATTTTTTTGAATTTGTGAAAAAATTGTGAACATGGAAAGATGTTTTGAACATTGAAAACGGTTTTTTAAAACATGTTTTTCAAACACAAACAATACTTTAAATTTGTGAACATTTCAATAAACAATAATATTTTTCGAATTTATATCATTTTCTAGAATACAATTTATTTTGAAAATCTCAAACAATTTTGGAAAACAAAAACATTTTTTAAAAATGCGAACATTTTTTTAGTTTCAAAAAAATTTGGAACGGGAAGAAAAAAAATAATGTTTCAAACATATTTCAAAATGGGAATAAAATTTGAAATTCTGCTGATTTTACGAAAATTTAAACCAAAAATGGAATTATGAAAAAGTAAAAAAATAGAATTGCTGAAAAAAGGAAAAACCAAAAATAAATTTGGAAACAAAAAATAAAAAAGGATAAAAAAGAAAAAAGGAAAAGAGAGATAGAAACAGAATAGGGGAAAAATGAAAACGGGCCGGCCCAATCTTTAGCGCCATGTGCGACATTCTGACTATTTGCAGCCCCATGCGGTAAATAATGTTTCTTAGATGCATGGGCAGGAAACCAATGGGCTTGGTTTGCTGGGCCGCAGTGTGCGTGGCCCATGTACAAAATTCGGGACAAAGCTGTTTTTCTTTTCTAACAAATGGATGCACAAAAATTTAGTACCACCTCGGATAGAACAAAATCTTTTCTGTGATGAACGAATGATAAAATTAGAGAAACGCACATTGCTTTATTAGTAGGTATAGGTATATAGATATAGATATAGATACCCCCTAAAAACTAAATTTCTTTTATAATACTCCCTCCAATCCATATTAATTGTCACAACCTTAATATAACTTTAATATAAAGTTATAGTAAAGCCGTGAAAATTAATATGAATCGGAGTATATACTAGTTAACTACCCTATTCAAGTGTATATATTCTTATAGTTCAATATCAATCAGTCATCACCTTTTATCATCCTCAAAAAAATTATCACCCTTATCTTGGGCTCCAACATGACTTATATGATTTTGGAAAATAAATTAACATTACTATAGTAGAATGACACACACTCACATACATAGATAGACAAGTTATTCTAACATGCACTGGATGTTGTTTCTTTTATATAAACACAGTTGTAGACCATAGCTTACATTCTTAAGAAGTTGGTCCCAATTCTATAACCCCCACCCTTAAACCTAATTATCCTACACCACTACCTTGAGCCTCCAGAGCTCTGTTAAGCTAATATGAAATAAATTCAAATAAAAATCCATGAAGGTAATAGGTTACAAAGCAAAACCAAAAAAAATCAGTAAGGCTCCCTACTTCGCACATTCTCCATGAAGGTAATAGGTTACAACAGAACGCAAGCACGCGTAGCGGCAATAGGCAGAGCAACAACAACATACCGTATGGAAAGGGTTGGGCAATCCACATATACACTTAACAATATCTATTTTACAGACATTTTGCTCTGCTAGATTGAAGTCATGCTTCTTTATTTCCCGCACATGCCTATGACGTTCTGATGTCGTCCAATGTCCGACGACCCCATGTATTCTCTGTCTGCCATAGCACCGACGAGGAGCTAGCTTTCTAAGGCGAGGAACTTGTCCATGATTAGTCTCTTCAAGACGATTCATCGTCTTTTAGGTGTTTATGTTGCAAAAGGAATCGTAAAAAGAGGATACCTGGTGGGATGCAATGTTGAGGGGCATTGAAAACCGATGCATGACGGCTAAGTAGGCGCTTGCTTTATGTGATTTGGAATGCATGGGAAGAGAGAAACCAAAGTATCTTCAATGGAACGAGGCAAGCCTAGCTACATCGAAGTGGCAAATCTAGCCCTCGAGGTTATTCAACAGCGCGAGCTAGCCTTTGGAGCACATGGCCATGGCCTTGCCCGGCATAGTTCCTTTTTTCTGTTTGGCTTGGGGTTTTGACGCGTTCCCCTTAAAAACATGTCGCCTCTTGTAAAGAATTGGTGCTCTCTTCTATCTTAATGAGTATGCAGCGCTCCTGCCGGTTGCTTGAAAAAAAAGGTTTGTAAAATGTTGGTCACATCCAATGAATTTGTTTTAGTGTATGTGCTTCTTGTTATGCTTTTTTCTCTTGTGAAGAAATGTACTTTATTTCCATTGCACCGACAAATTATTGTTGGGGAACGTAGTAATTTCAAAAAATTTCCTACGCACACGCAAGATCATGGTGATGCATAGCAACGAGAGGGGAGAGTGTTGTCTACGTACCCTCGTAGACCGACAGCGAAAGCGTTATGACAACGCGGTTGATGTAGTCGTACGTCTTCACGGCCCGACCAATCAAGCACCGAAACTACGGCACCTCCGAGTTCTAGCACACGTTCAGCTCGATGACGATCCCCGAACTCCGATCCAGCAAAGTGTCGGGAAAGAGTTCCGTCAGCACGACGACGTGGTGACGATCTTGATGTTCTACTGTCGTAGGGCTTCGCCTAAGCACCACTACAATATTATCGAGGACTATGGTGGAGGGGGGCACCGCACACGGCTAAGAGAACGATCTTGAAGATCAACTTGTGTGTCAAGAGGTGCCCCCCTGCCCCCGTATATAAAGGAGCAAGGGGGGTGCAGCCGGCCCTAGGAGGAGGCGCGCCAGAGGAGTCCTACTCCTACTTTCCCTAGTTGGATTAGGACTTGGGGAAAGGAGGAGAGGGAAGAAAGGAAAGGGGGGGCGCCACCCCCCCCTCCTTGTCCAATTCGAACTTGGGGGGAGGGGCGCGCGGCAGCCTCTAGGCCTCCTCTCCTCTTCCTCCACTAGGCCCATTAAGGCCCATTAGGTTACCGGGGGGTTCCGGTAACCTCCCGGTACTCCGGTAAAATGCCGATTTCACCCGGAACACTTCCGATGTCCAAACATAGGCTTCCAATACATCAATCTTTATGTCTCGATCATTTCGAGACTCCTCGTCATGTCCGTGATCACATCCGGGACTCCGAACAAACTTCGGTACATCAAAATATATAAACTCATAATGAAACTGTCATCGTAACGTTAAGCGTGCGGACCCTACGGGTTCGAGAACAATGTAGACATGACCGAGACATGTCTCCGGCCAATAACCAATAGCGGAACCTGGATGCTCATATTGGCTCCTACATATTCTACGAAGATCTTTTATCGGTCAGATCGCATAACAACATACGTTGTTCCCTTTGTCATCGGTATGTTACTTGCCCGAGATTCGGTCGTCGGTATCTCAATACCTAGTTCAGTCTCGTTACCGGCAAGTCTCTTTACTCGTTTCGTAATACATCATCTCGCAACTAACTCATTAGTTGCAATGCTTGCAAGGCTTATGTGATGTGCATTACCGAGAGGGCCCAGAGATACCTCTCCGACAATCGGAGTGACAAATCCTAATCTCGAAATACGCCAACCCAACATGTACCTTTGGAGACACCTGTAGAGCTCCTTTATAATCACCCAGTTACGTTGTGACGTTTGGTAGCACACAAAGTGTTCCTCCGGCAAACAGGAGTCGCATAATCTCATAGTCATAGGAACATGTATAAGTCATGAAGAAAGCAATAGCAACACACTAAACGATCGGGTGCTAAGCTAATGGAATGGGTCATGTCAATCACATCATTCTCCTAATGATGTGATCCTGTTAATCAAATGACAACACATGTCTATGGTTAGGAAACATAACCATCTTCGATTAATGAGCTAGTCAAGTAGAGGCACACTAGTGACGTTTAGTTTGTCTATGTATTCACACAAGTATTATGTTTCCAGATAATACAATTCTAGCATGAATAATAAACATTTATCATGATGTAAGGAAATAAATAATAACTTTATTATTGCCTCTAGGGCATATTTCCTTCAGTCTCCCACTTGCACTAGAGTCAATAATCTAGATTATACAGTAATGATTCTAACACCCATGGAGCTTCGGTGCTGATCATGTTTTGCTCGTGGAAGAGGCTTAGTCAACGGGTCTGCTACATTCAGATCCGTATGTATCTTGCAAATCTCTATGTCTCCCACCTGGACTAGATCCCGGATGGAATTGAAGCGTCTCTTGATGTGCTTGGTTCTCTTGTGAAATCTGGATTCCTTTGCCAAGGCAATTGCACCAGTATTGTCACAAAAGTTTTTCATTGGACCCGATGCAGTAGGTATGACACCTAGATCGGATATGAACTCCTTCATCCAGACTCCTTCGTTTGCTGCTTCCGAAGCAGTTATGTACTCCGCTTCACATGTAGATCTCGCCACAAGGCTTTGTTTAGAACTGCACCAACTAACAGCTCCACCGTTTAATGTAAACACGTATCCGGTTTGTGATTTAGAATCGTCCGGATCAGTGTCAAAGCTTGCATCAACGTAACCATTTACGATGAGCTCTTTGTCACCTCCATATACGAGAAACATATCTTTAGTCCTTTTCAGGTATTTCAGGATGTTCTTGACCGCTGTCCAGTGATCCACTCCTGGATTACTTTGGTACCTCCCTGCTAAACTTATAGCAAGACATATATCAGGTCTGGTACACAACATTGCATACATGATAGTGTTGGGTAACGTAGTAATTTCAAAAAAATTCCTACACACACGCAAGATCATGGTGATGCATAGCAACGAGAGGGGAGAGTATTGTCTATGTCGGGGATATACCCCGCGGTATGACCCGGCCAGATGTATAACCCGGCCGGACTTGGCGACTCATTAATGACCCGCCCTGACTGGACGACTCACTAAGTGACCCGCCCGAGCCTGGCGACTTATGGGTGACCTGGCAAGCGGATCAAAGGAGCGACAAGACCCGGGGGCCCAAGAGGCTCAAGGCCCAGAAGGCCGGCTACGTTATGGTAGGCCGTCTTAAGAGGAAAGGCGTGAGGAATATCTCCTTTACGAGGAAGCAAGACCCGGACTTGTAATCAACTTGTAAGAGAAGATAGACTAATCCTAGTCCTACTAGGACTCCACATGTAACCCGCCCCTCTAACTTATATAAGGAGGGGCAGGGCTCCCCAAAGAGGGACAAGCAACAAGAAACAATATCTAGGGCTAGACACAAAGAGAGAGCCGGCTTACGGCGACTCCCTCATGATCATAATGAGACCTAGCCACAAACAGCACGTAGGGTTATTACTGGATGATGTTTACCGGGGCCCGAAGCTGTCTAAATCCTCGTCTTGTGTGTTGTGTCTCTCGATTCCGCTCAACCCCTTCAAGCTACCACATAGATGTGTTGGCCTCGCGACTAAGTCCTTACACTAGGACATCTGCCGTGACAATTCCACGACAGTTGACGCGCACGGTGGTGCTGAGTTCTTGGAGGGATCTTTTCTAGGGTTTCGAGAAGTTTGCAATTTTCCGGATGAAGAAGAACCGGTTTGAAAAGATCAGCCTCAAGATTTATGATATGTGAAAGAGAAATTAGAGTTGCAAGCCGCCTGCCGCCGTCGTCTTGAGGTTCATCTGAAGAAATTTTTTGAGCCGCCGAAACCAACAGGGATCAAGTTTTTGCGGCGACTTATTAAGAGAGCGGCTCGATGAATCTGCCGATTCGCTTAAAGATCAGGGATTCGCCAAGTACAGTTTTATCTAAAACCAAGAGATTCCATGGTGGATTATTGGCTGTGCATACTGACAAAAACATCAAGAGGAGTTTTGCAAAAAAAAATTTAGATAAAGATTTTACAATCCGCGAGATTGAAGTCGAAGAAGAAAAATAGGGTTGACCCTAAGCCGCCGACACCAGTCTTCGTACGATTCGAAGAAATCCGATCAATAAAAGTTTTGAGCGTGAGCTGGCAGCAATCCATCAAGCCGTCCAATCACCAAGTCGCTGAGACCGTCAGTTTCTGTTGAAATCTGCTTAGGCGTACTATTCGGAGCATCTACATGTTATTTCCTTCAACATATACAACAATCTAAACCCAGCCGGCTTCAACAAATCCAAGTGCTGGTCACGTAAGGAAAATAGCATGATTTGCCTTACGTAAACATACATGATTCCAACGGCTGATCGATTTGACAAGTCAACGTCAAGCTTGGACGAGGCCGCGGACTTAGGCTCGGCTTCCGTTTTCATCTCTGAGCCGCCATAGCTGGTGCGTCTCTGACGGCCGCCCGTCCAAGTGGCCCTGTTGAACCGGCACCTCTCCAACTCGCTAAGGCCTCAGCCGCACTTTGCCGCCTCTTCTCCACTCCGCACGCAGCTGCCCCGGCTCACGCCTCTGCTTTACTCCGCGCGCTGCCTTGATTCGCTACCGCCGCCTCAAGTTGTCCTGGCTGCAACGCTGCCTCGCTGCGAGTTGCCACTCCCGCCGGTTTTCATCTCTAAACCGCCATCATGGACCCCCGACTTGCTGCAAGCTGCAGACTGCTTCTCCTGCGAGCCGCCGTTTGCCTTCGGGTTGACTCGTTTCTTCCTCGGGCCGCACCGCGCCTTGCCAGTTTTGCTCCTGCTAAAGGCCGTTGTGCCCCGACCTCACTCGCTTGGTTGCCACAGCCCCTACGTCCGCCTAAGTCGCCGTCCGTGGCCGACTCGCGGAGAATCGTCGCTGAAGAGCCGCCCTATCGAGCTACCCGGCGCTTCATCCAGATCATCCATTGTGCGGATAAACCAGGTGATATCTATCCGTTTAAGTTTATTTATTAAACATATTGTTTTCATCAAAAAACAATTATTTTGGTCTGTATATTTTTTATGTGCAGCAAAGGTGGTGCCATATTGTGCCTATGAAGTGTACGTCAGCACCATCACGCACCGGCGTCTGCGCTCGATTACTGATGGAACAGGTGTGCGCAAGTCGCCGCCCGTGTAGCTTAATCTACATCAACCTGCCGGAGCCACGTTGAGCCACCCTTGCCGCTTTGAGCCGCCGGGGTTATATTAAGTCGCCGGTCTACCTGAGCCGTCGGAACTATGAGTCGCTAGTCTGCCTGAGCCACCCCTGTCACGTTGAATGGATCATCCATCATCCGAACAAAATAGGTGATATCCATCTAAGTTTATTTTATTAGCACATGTTGTTTTTGTTAAAAAACAAGTTTATCTTTGCCTTGGTCTGCAATATTGTTTATGCAGAGCAATTATTTATGACAAAAAGTGATATTATACCGCGGAGATGGAGGCACACCAACATCTTTTGGCATAGGTGGTCGTCGTTACTCAACGGACTCCTCCGCCGGCTTACAACGCCGTGGTCGTCTCTCGCAACCACGCCGGCTTACAACAAGGAGGACAACTTGCCACTACTAGGAAAAGGGCTATAGATAGGATTGATACTAATGGCGCACCATGGGAGCAGTGCGCCACTACTATATACTAATGATGCACCGGTTGGTGATCCGTCATTAGTATGGAAGACACTAATGGCGCACCAGAAACAGGGTGCGCCACTAGTATTAAATTATTATTATTTCCATTTTTCCATACATACTAATGGCGCATCAGGTCGAAGTGCGCCATTACTAGTTCTAAGTATTAATGGCGCACCAAGCAGACAGTGCGCCATTACTGTAAAAAGAATTATTCTTTTTTTTGCAAAACTACTAATGGCGCATCGTTTCACAGTGCGCCATTATTAGTTTAAACTAGTAATGGCGCACTATTACCCGGTGCACCACTAATGGCGCACCTGCAGGTGGTGCGCCATTAGTAACCTGGGACCCCAATATGATATTTTGGACAGCCCCATACCTACCCACTCACTTTCCTCACTTCATTCCCTCCACCTCCTTCTCCAAGCTTTCGGCCATCTCCTCCTCCTCACCTCATTTCCACCATAGATTCATCAAAATTAAGTGGTGAAATTACATTTTTTTTGATAGGTAAGTAAGGGGAAAGCTATCTTCATGATGTAGATCTACTTTTTTTCTCCCTAGCTCACTCCAACAACATGCACATGCACTTTTTGTGGCCTAGCTAGATCTATGTATGTTTGTGGTGTTGCATATATGTTTGTGTTTGAAGGTACCGGTATTTGAAATGCGATAGTTGCCAATATTTTGCCGGAATGTTTTGATCCATTTCTGTTTCGGCGAGAATTTTGCCACTATGCATTCTTTTTTGTCCTATTTTTAGGGAAGGTCATGCCAAATTTTTTCTTGGTTCTGAAATATCGTTTTGCTCTACCCCGCAGGCGACCATGGTCCGCACGATGACTGAAGGCATCGTGCATAGATTTTTGAGCTCCGCGAAGGCCGAGATGCTTCAAAAGAACGAGACGGAGATAAGATGTCCGTGTTGAAGATGCAAGCTGAAGAGCCTTATTGCGGACCCGGATTCCGGGCAGGTGCGGGACCACCTGCTCTTGCGTGGTTTCATGGATGGCTATCGGTGGCAAGGTGATGAAGATGACTATGAAGTCGTCCATGGGGGCCGGGCAAGAAATGAGGAAGGGCAACAAGACAAGTACCACCGCGGCGAGGGCGGGCGAGAAGACGAAGAATCTCCAGGACATGATCACGACGGTGATGCTGTACACAGTCATCATGTAGAAGATGTCGTACATGATGATGAGGAAGGTCAAGACGAAGGGCATGATCATGAAGATGAAGATGCCGGAGCAGACGACGATGGAGGCTGGGTGCAGGACCCTCATATTCAAGAGCTGCTTCTCAAGCAGACGGATAACGCAAGAGCTGCCGCCCGAGAGAAAGCCAAGCTGGATCAACTGGAGATAGACGCGGTTACTCCATTGTATGAAGGATGTAGGCCCGAGGATACCCGCCTGAAAGTAACGCTCATGGCTCTGGAGATGAAGGTAAAACACAAAATGACCGACGCATGCTTCGACGAGAACATGTCATTCTGGCACGAACGTCTTCCCAAGGGGAACAAGTGCCCGACCAGTTTCGAGGAGGCGAAGAAAATCGTGTGTCCTCTGGATTTACCGCACGTGAAATACCATGTGTGCATGAACAATTGTATCATTTATCGGGACGAGCACGCGGAGTCTACCATATGTCCGGTGTGCGGCGTCACTCGATACAAGAAGAGGAAGAAAGCTCCTCGAAAATCGGTGTGGTACTTTCCGATCACTCCTCGTCTGCAGCGGTATTTCGCGGACCCTAAGGTAGCAAAGCTCCTGTGTTGGCACGCGGATAGGGAGGAGAAGAAGCGGGAAGATGACAGAAATGATCCGGAGATAAATAAAAAGACAAGATGCTGAGTCACCCTAAGGATGCGAGCCAGTGGCAAGCGTTGAATTTCGAATACCCAGAATTTGGGAAGGATCCAAGGAACATCGTGCTGGGCACGAGCACCGATGGAGTCAATCCGTTTGGCAGCCAGAGAAGCACACATAGCACCTGGCCTGTGTTTGTGTGGATGTACAACCTTCCCCCCTGGTTGTGCATGAAGAGGAAGTACATTCACATGAGTATGCTAATTGAAGGGTCGAAACAACCAGGGAACGACATCAATCTGTATCTGGGGCTGCTGAAGGAGGAGCTAGACACGTTGTGGAAAACGCCAGCCAATACGTGGGACGCCGCAGAGAAAGAATATTTCCCTATGAGAGCCGCACTGCTCACGACGGTGCACGACTATCTCGGTCACGGATATCTCGCGGGGCAGGTAGTCCAAGGATTTTCTGGATGCGTAAGGTGCATGGATGACACAATGTATCGCCAGCTAGATAGAGATCCCGGGTCTTCGAAAACCATGTTCATGGGACATCGAAGGTGGCTTCGCGACGATGACCCGTGGAGGAAACGCAAGGATCTGTTCGATGGTGAAACCGAACCCCGAAAACGCCCGTGTACGAGGAGCGGCGAGGAAATAGATGAGCTGTTGAAAAATTGGAAAGACTGCCCACTGCCGGGAAAGAAGCAAAAGGCGCTAGAGCCGGGAAAGAAGCGAAAGGCGCCAGAGCCACTGCTGTAGGTATGGAAAATGAGGTCTGTTTTCTGGGACTTGCCGTACTGGAAGATCCACCGTGTGCCTCACAGCCTTGATGTCATGCATATCACGAAGAACGTGTGCGAGAGTCTGCTTGGTACCCTGCTCAACATGCCAGAGAGGACCAAAGATGGGCCGAAAGCAAGGGCAGACTTGAAATCAATGGGCATAAGGCAGGAGCTTCATGCTAATGATGATGATGATGATGATGATGAGGCGAAGCAGGACACAGAAAGTCGTCGCAAAGGCAAAAAGGCCAAGAAGACCGGAAATGACTACCCTCCCGCGTGCTTCACTCTAAGTCAGGAGGAGATCGAGCAGTTTTTCACCTGCCTCCTAGGAGTAAAACTTCCTTATGGTTACGCGGGGAAGATAAGCAGATACCTAGACCCAGCGAAGCAGAAGTTCAGCGGGATGAAGTCTCACGACTGTCACGTGCTGATGACGCAGATACTTCCAGTTGCAATCCGTGGGATCATGGACGCGCACGTCCGTGAAACGCTATTTGGCCTATGCAACTTTTTCGACGTCATCTCTCGGAAGTCGATTGGCGTGAGGCAACTCAGAAGGCTACAGGAAGAGATCGTGGTGATACTATGCGAGCTTGAGATGTACTTCCCGCCCGCATTCTTCGACTTTATGGTGCATCTGCTGGTCCATATCGTGGAGGATATCATCCAACTCGGGCCGACATTCCTGCACAGCATGATGCCGTTCAAAAGGATGAATGGTGTCATCAAAGGATACGTTCGCAACATGTCACGTCCAGAGGGAAGTATAGCCAGGGGCTTTCTGACCGAAGAGTGCATCTCCTACTGCACGAATTATCTAGGCATCGAGAACCCCGTTGGTCTGCCCGTCAACAGGCACCTCGGCAGGCTCGCTGGATGGGGTCACCGTGAGGGTCGCCGCGAAATGCATGTCGACTTCGAGGGTCGACTCGCCGACTTTGAAAGAGCAAACCTAGTCGCGCTACAACACATAGACGTGGTCGATCCTTGGGTGGTAGAGCACAAAACCTTTATTGAGAAGACGTACAATGACCGAGGCCAACAGAGGACAGACGGAGATATACTCAAAGAGCACAACTCATGTTTCACGCGTTGGTTCAAGCAGAAGCTTCTGTCGTACCCTTTACATGAAGATTCTTCGGCGGAAGAACAACTCATATTCGCCTTGTCACAGGGCGCCGAGTACAACCTGATGACCTATGAGGCGTACGATATCAACGGCTACACATTCTACACCGAGGACAAGGACATGAAGAGCGATGGTTATCAGAACTCTGGGGTAACGATGGAATCCTACACCGGTAACGACAAGGACAGATACTACGGAAGGATCGAGGAGATCTGGGAGCTGAGCTACACTGGAGAGAAGGTCCCGATGTTCCGTGTCAGATGGGCCAAGAGCGTCCTAAAAGAAGACCGGTATTTCACCACCATGGTTATACCCGAAGCCAAATCCAAGACCGCGGGCGCAAACGTCACCGCGAAAAATGAGCCATGGGTACTGGCTTCCCAAGTGGACCAATGCTTCTTCATTACCGACCCGTCAAAGTCTAGTCGTGTTGTCATGAGGAGAGGCAAAAGGAAGATCATCGGAATGGATGGAGTAGCCAATGAGCAAGACTTCGACAAGTACGGCGACCCGAAGATCGAACATGACGACGACGATGAAGTAGCAGCATACACCACAAGAAGAAGCAGGACCACCCTACCTAAAGGATGTCCGTTCCACAGAAGAACTCCATTTGCAAAAAAGAAGGGCAAGAAGATTGTGAACAGATAGCTAGCTAACTAAGATCGATTGTATTTAAATCGTAGTCTTCATTTCTCGATTGTATTACATGGGCATTTTTTGAACTCATGAATATTTTTAAATTTCATGGGCACTTTTCGAATTCATGAATATTTTTTCAAATTTGATGAATATTTTTAAATCTCGATCGCTACCCCCCTTCATCTCGATCTCGATCCCCCCCGCACCCTCCCCCACTAGCTCCACCGCCGCCGACGACCCACCGCACCCTCCTCCGCTCCACCGCCGCCGCCGACCCACCGCACCCTCCCCGGCCCGCTCCACCGCCGCCAAACACCCCTCGCACCCTCCCCCGCTAGCTCCACCACCGCCGACGACCCACCGCACCCTTCCCCGCTCCACCGTCGCCACCGACCCACCGCACCCTCCCCGGCCCGCTCCACCGCCGCCGAGCAACCCCATTTGATGATATTTTTTCATATTCATAAAAAAAATTATTACTGTTTTTATAAAAAAATATTTAAAAATAGCAACAAAAAATAATAATAATAAACATAGTAATGGCGCACCGCTCGTGTAGTGCGCCATTGCTATCTAAAAAAACAATCTAATGGCGCACCGCTCGGGGGTGCGCCATTACTATATAAAAAAACATTCTAATGGCGCACCGCTCTGGGATGCGCCATTGCTATCTAGAAAAAACATTCTAATGGCGCACCGCTTGGGGGTGCGCCATTAGTAATCTTCCCCCCTAGCTCTACCTAACCTGACCCCTTCGTCCCTCCCTCTCGCCAGATCAAGTCCCCCCCCCCCCCGCGCGCTGCCCCGCCCCACGTTGTCGCCGCCCCCGCGCCCCCCACCACTGCAGCTCTGCCATAGCCGACGCCTCCGCGACCTCGCCGTCACTGACAGCCTCCCCGCGTCGGCCCCTGCCCTGCGCCGCCTCTACCTCAGTCCGGGCACGGGGTGCAGGACGACGACCGCGGCCGCCGACCTCCCCACGACCAACCGAGGCGCCCAGGAGGCCTCCCCGACGACCAATCGAGCCATCCCTTCGACGCCGCCGCCACCAACCCCAACCCCTCCGGCGACCGGCCGCGCCCGCCCAGGTACCTCTCCTCCTTCCTCCTTCCTCCCTCTCCACCCTTCCTCCCCATTCCATCCCTCCCTCCCCTCGACCGTGTCTGTTATCTTCTGATGATATTTGACAGCTTATGGATAGAAATGCATATTTCAGTGTTTATAGCTATTAACACTTGCAAGTTACTGCACTGCTAGCTAAATTCTGGTTAGTAAGTCTGTATCCGCCTCCTGTTGAAATTTGGTGATGTGTGTGGCTGTCTAAGTACCTACACAAAATTCCCCATGGAGAAAATGATATAGCTCCTCCTACAACATGTATAGATCAATCAGTTTAGTTCTAGTGCTGCTGGACTTTTGCACCATACAAAAATGTACTACTAGTTGAAAATCTTTACTTGAGAGAGCTTCATAAGTAGAAGGTTCCAAAGAATAAAAACCAGTACTAGCACACTAGCACAGTAGTACTGCCACCTCCCAGTAAACAGCAGGGTCTCTGATCAGCAATGTAGTTAATTAGTCAGGGCCTGAAAGCCTGCAAATGCATGTACACACAGGTAGGGAATGTAAGATGAAGCATGTACTTTACCAACTAATCTAATGGGCTGGCACAAAGTGAAAACCAAAACAATAGTTAATCAAGCAGAGGTAGATTAGATTAGATGGCAAAAAGCACAAATGTCCCTTCCTATCCATTTTTTTCTCAAGTTGAGCTGGTAAGTTTCAGATGTTCAATTATGCTGTAGGAAAAAATTGGATGAAGAAAGATGTGTGTGGCTGCCTGAGAGAAGTATTTGCATAAACAAATTATAATTAATGTGTTGATGAAATTTTGGGTTTTCAAATTGGAACCAAAAACCAACCCATACCTTTAGACTCTTTTGGAATTTCCCGAACATTTTTTTGTTTGTTCCCTTTCGCTGTTTGGGGACTTTTGACTTCAGAATGAACCTTACTAAGATTCAATTAAGACTAATTAACTGCATTTGATGTCACTATATTCTATGAATAACTTCAGTTATGATCTGTACTGGAAAACTGCAGTTAACACTCATTTTTCAGTTAACTCCTTACAGTTCAGATCATATTTTGATTGTCAATAATAGTGGACTTTTAAGGCTTTCTTAGAGGCAATACTAGTGGATTTTAGGCTTTTTTACATGCAATAATATTGGAATTTTAGGCTTTTTTGGAGGAGTGTGTTTCATGCCGGCCTACAGTGATGAATTAGTCAGAGGATTGTGCCTTAGGATTGTGCCAAAGCTACCCATTGTATCTATTTGCTTGTCCTTCAAATAGGGGCAAGACTGTTACAGAAAAATTACTTGCAAGCATATTGTGATTTACTTGCAAGCATATTGTGCCTTAGTTACAGAAAAATTACTTGCAAGCATATTGTAACTATTTTCACTCTGTCCTGAAGGTTTTTGACTACAGAATCTGTGGTGACCCACACTCTGTTGGTTCACACTCATTGAGTTCGCTCGTGAAGGGCCGCTGCTGCTTGAGGCCCTTGAGAGGCCCTTCGTGTCGTGATGATTTTGCAGGTACGCCGAGAGGCCCTTGAGTTTGCCGGAATGTCGATTAACTTCCGTTCCGGCAAATTCGGGTACTCCATATGTCCTATTTTCAGCAAAGGTCATGCTGAAATTTTCTGTGAATTTTAGCATGACTTTGCTAAAAATCGGACATATGAGGTACATGCTACTAATGCATGGGCCGGGGTATCTTAGTACTTAATTAAGTAGGATCAACTGCCCCTTTATTCTTGTTGTATTAAACCATAGGTGGCAACAGAGCCAAGTGATTAGGCCCAACCTAGGGTGCCTCGGCATCGATAAACCCTAAATGATGAAAACTTAACTTGGCTGCCCCGGATGCCTCGGTGTCGATGAGAACCTAAATGATGTATGCTTAGGCTTTTAGGGTGCCTCGGCATCGACAAACCCTAAATGATGAAAGCTTAGGCTTTTAGGATGCCTCGGTGTCGACAAACCCTAAATGATGAGACCATGATCTTGTTCCTTGACAATAACCAACTTTTTGACCAAACTTTTTTCCTATTTAGAGCGAAACATGGTCCACAACGATGAGGCCGGTGGTTCAGGCGGCAAGCAATTCTGGGAGCTGTCCCAGGAGATGGAGGAACAACCTCACAGCTATGAGGATGCCGCGGAAGACACCGATCCTGATTACACAACCCCTAGTGGCGTCGGGGATGACACCACTGATGGTGCCGCTGAGGATGCCACCACTGATGATGGCGGCGCACACACAGATGGCAGCCAACCGAAGAAGCAAAGGAAGGACCGGCGCCCGAATGCGCTCCGCACCGTCAAGGAGGAATTCACTCAAGTGGACTCCGACGGGAATCCAACGGAGCCCAAACATATAGTCAAGGGGTACTCGGTTCATCTCGGGTGCATTCTCCGGAGCACCGTCTCGATCAACACCGAGAACCTTAGGCATAAGGACCGAGGGAATTTGTGCAACCTCCTCTTCACGAAGCTGCACGAACGATACAAGTTCCCTGCCGAATTTGAAAACACATGCCTCTCAGGGAATAAAGTGAACAGTGCCGCCCTCACGAAGATGAGCACGACCCTGTCTACTTGGAAAAGCGCGGTGAAGAGAATGATTGATAAAGGTGATAGTTATGAGAAGATCAAGGCGAAATATCCTTTGATGAGCGAAGATGAGTACAAGGAGTTCAAGATCAAGTGCGAGAGCAGTGCAACCTCTGAATCAAGTCAGTGGGGGAAAGAAATGCGGGAGTTGAACTTAGGGGAACACAAACTCGGTCCCGGCGGTTACAGAGTGGCAGAGCCTATATGGGACAAGGAGGACGCGGAGCATGCCGAGCAAGGCCTACCGCCCCGCTTCGAGAAATACAGCGGTGACAAGCAGACTAGGAACTATGTCAGGGCCCGGTACAAGGAGGACCCGATAACAAAGGAGCTTACCACGGATCCGAAGACCAGGGCGCTTGAGCTTCTTCTGGTAAGGAATACACCCCCGCGTAATTAGCTCCATATGGTTGCACTCTAATTAATCCCCAATATTTCTAAATGGTTCACGTTCCTTTCGCGGGACACTGAAAGCAGTAGCGCCGGGTCGTCTAAGAGCTCCCCTTTCGACACCCCTTTAAATAGGGCATTGAACGTAATGAAAAACAAGGATAAGCTCACTAAGCCGACGTCAGTTGGTCGTGTGGCCGGCAAAGGCTTGTCCACAAAATGGGGGTCATACTATACCGCTGGTGTGCGGAAGGAGAAAAAGACCAGCTCGGAAAGCCAGATGCGCGAGGTTGAAGAACTCAAGGCACAAGTGGCACGGATTCCGGAGCTTGTCCAAGAGCAAGTGCAACAACAACTTGGAACGACGCTCAACGCCATGGTGCCTACGTTGATTCATGGGCTGATGACGTGGATTGCGGGCAGCCAACAGGGGCCTCCCCCGGTTCCCAGCTTCACGGCCAGCAACTCGCACAGTGCGTAGGCGGCTCCATTGGTGTCTCCGGCGGCGGCGCCATTGGTGTCTCCGGCGGAGGCGGTATTCGTGTCTCCGGCGCCGGCACGGGCATTGGAGCTTAATGCACCCGGGTGTACGCCGGCCGGCACCTCGCCAGCAAGCACCCCCTCCGTCAGTTGCACGCCCGCCGTTGGCGGTGCCTCGACATTAGCCGAGCTCGACGGCATCACGGTAACTAAGCCTCTCGGCCGATGACTTCATCTCCTTGCCTTTGACTGGGCATCCCTGACGCCCTGTACATGTTTTCGCAGGGCACCGCCGATGTTCCTTGCACTCTTCTGCACTTCGTGGGCGCCAAGTTGGTCGATGTCGCCAAGGGAAGAATCGTTCAACCGGGCAACCCCATGTTCCATGGTAATCCGATGCCATCCACAATGTATAGGGTTGAAGTGGTTCAGGTGCTGCCAGGCTGCGACGAGCTGTTACCTCCGATTCGACCCGCTGGGGCCGACGAAGAAGATGAGATGACCCTCAGCACCTGCGTAAACTAGCCCCTGCTTTGGACGAAGAGCCAGATTCGTTTGGGGGCGGGGGACACCACCCCACAGACAAGACTGCCAGTCGTGCCGGCACCAAGCCATGGCAAGAACGCCACAACGCTACCGGACCTGCCGGACATCCCTATGGCACAGAATCCGGACAGCCCTATGGCACAGGATCCGGACGGCGACGACAACGACGACGGTACATTTACCAAAGTTGATAAGTACTTTGCCGAACATGGGTACGCCGACGAGTTCTGCGGGCCTCTTTCTCAAGAACCCAACCAAGACGACCGCGATCTAGCTGGTACGGTGGAGAAATCCAATTGCAACAGGCGTCGTCTGGCGTTCAGTTCTCAAGACACGCCTCCAGCTCCCGCCTTCACCGAGCCTCAGATAGCTAAGGTGCGAAATATTATCAGCCCCAACACGCTCAAGAAGGCGGTCTGTGAGTAGAACTCGGTCCCATTACAGGAGATCAAGAAGAAGGGACGGAAACGAAAGACTAACAAGGGCGCCGGTGCGAGCCAGCCGGCACCGAGTTCGATCCGTGCTCAGGACGGGCCACCTTCACCTAAGGATATCTCGAGGAGGGTGCATGTGGCGGGTAGGGCGATGCTACCGCCAAATATGCTGAATGCTGCAACCGGTGCTATGCGGAGTCTGCACGACACTGTTCTTTATTTGGAGAAGCGGCGTCTCAGAGAGAAGGATGTGGCATACCCGGTTTTCGTGGACAAGGTGCCAGAGGGCAAGGGCTTTGTGGATGGCGACATCGGGGGTACGATCGTCCTGCGGTTTGATGACATATTTGCTATGTTTAACCTTCATCCGCTGCACTACACCTTCGTTCGGCTGTTTTCGCTGAGTATGGAGATGCGGATCATTAGAGACAAGACCCCGGACATCGTGATAGTCGACCCCTTCTACATGCGTGCCAAGCACTTGAGTAGCGCTGGGGACCGCCAAGTTGCGAGTTCACACCTCGAAGGCGTCATTCTGGCAAACCCAGATAAGGATAACTTCCTTGTGGCTTACTTTCCTGAGTAAGTCATCCCTTAACCGCCCCGTAACATATGATTTCTTAGATTTCGATCGTTCTTTTTTTTCTAACATTCCGTGTTCTGTGCAGTGACACACATTGCACACTCATCCTCTTAAGCCCGAAATATTCCATGGCCACGTATTTAGACCCGAACCGTAACTCCAAGATAGACTACACAAATGTTAAGAAAGTTCTTGATGATGTTCTCCCCGCCTACGCCAAATCTAGAGGCACCTTCACCAGGGCAGTTCGTGTTGGGTTTCGTAGTAATTTCAAAAAAATTCCTACGCACACGCAAGATCATGGTGATGCATAGCAACGAGAGGGGAGAGTATGATCTACGTACCCTTGTAGATCGCAATGGAAGCATTGACACAACGTAGAGGAAGTAGTCGTATGTCTTCTTCCCGATCCGACCGATCCAAGCACCGTTACTCCGGCACCTCTGAGTTCTTAGCACACGTACAACTCGATGACGCTCCCCGGGCTCCGATCCAGCAAAGCTTCGGGGATGAGTCCGTCAGCACGACGGCGTGATGACGATGATGATGTTCTACCGACGCAGGGCTTCGCCTAAGCACTACAACGATATGATCGAGGTGGAATATGGTGGCAGGGGGCACCGCACACGGCTAAGGAACGATCACGAGGATCAACTTGTGTGTTCTAGGGTGCCCCCTGCCTCCGTATATAAAGGAGCCAAGGGGAGGGGTGCGGCCGGCCAGGAGGTGGGCGCAGGAGGAGTCCTACAACTACCGGGAGTAGGACTCCCCCCCCAATCCTAGTTGGAATAGGATTCCTTGAGGGGGGAAGAGAGAGAGGGGGCCGGCCACCTCTCCTTGTCCTAATAGGACTAGGGGAGGGGGGAGGCACGCGGCCCACCTTGGGCTGCCCCTTTCTCCTTTCCACTAAAGCCCACTAAGGCCCATATAGCTCCCGGGGGGTTCTGGTAACCTCCCGGTACTCCGGTAAAATCCCGATTTCAACCGGAACACTTCCGATATCCAAACATAGGCTTCCAATATATCAATCTTTATGTCTCGACCATTTCGAGACTCCTCGTCATGTCCGTGATCACATCCGGGACTCCGAACTAACTTCGGTACATCAACATGCATAAACTCATAATAACTGTCATCGTAACGTTAAGCGTGCGGACCCTACGGTTCGAGAACAATGTAGACATGACTGAGACAAATCTCCGGTCAATAACCAATATCGGGACCTGGATGCCCATATTGGCTCCTACATATTCTACGAAGATCTTTATCGGTCAGACCGCATAACAACATACGTTGTTCCCTTTGTCATCGGTATGTTACTTGCCCGAGATTCGATCGTCGGTATCCAATACCTAGTTCAATCTCGTTACCGGCAAGTCTCTTTACTCGTTCCGTAATACATCATCTCACAACTAACATTTTAGTTGTAATGCTTGCAAGGCTTATGTGATGTGCATTACCGAGAGGGCCCAGAGATACCTCTCCGACGATCGGAGTGACAAATCCTAATCTCGAAATACGCCAACCCAACATCTACCTTTGGAGACACCTGTAGAGCTCCTTTATAATCACCCATTTACGTTGTGACGTTTGGTAGCACACAAAGTGTTCCTCCGGCAAACGGGAGTTGCATAATCTCATAGTCATAGGAACATGTATAAGTCATGAAGAAAGCAATAGCAACATACTAAACGATCGGGTGCTAAGCTAATGGAATGGGTCATGTCAATCAGATCATTCAACTAATGATGTGACCTCGTTAATCAAATAACAACTCTTTGTTCATGGTTAGGAAACATAACCATCTTTGATTAACGAGCTAGTCAAGTAGAGGCATACTAGTGACACTCTATTTGTCTATGTATTCACACATGTATTATGTTTCCGGTTAATACAATTCTAGCATGAATAATAAACATTTATCATGATATAAGGAAATAAATAATGACTTTATTATTGCCTCTAGGGCATATTTCCTTCAGTCTCCCACTTGCACTAGAGTCAATAATCTAGATTACACAGTAATGATTCTAACACCCATGGAGTCTTGGTGCTGATCATGTTTTGCTCGTGGAAGAGGCTTAGTCAACGGGTCTGCAACATTCAGATCCGTATGTATCTTGCAAATCTCTATGTCTCCCACCTGGACTAGATCCCGGATAGAATTGAAGCGTCTCTTGATGTGCTTGGTTCTCTTGTGAAATCTGGATTCCTTTGCCAAGGCAATTGCACCAGTATTGTCACAAAAGATTTTCATTGGACCCAATGCACTAGGTATGACACCTAGATCGGATATGAACTCCTTCATCCAGACTCCTTCATTTGCTGCTTCCGAAGCATCTATGTACTCCGCTTCACATGTAGATCCCTCTACGACGCTTTGTTTAGAACTGCACCAACTGACAGCTCCACCGTTTAATGTAAACACGTATCCGGTTTGCGATTTAGAATCGTCCGGATCAGTGTCAAAGCTTGCATCAACGTAACCGTTTACAATGAGCTCTTTGTCACCTCCATATACGAGAAACATATCCTTAGTCCTTTTCAGGTACTTCAGGATGTTATTGACCGCTGTCCAGTGATCCACTCCTGGATTACTTTGGTACCTCCCTGCTAAACTTATAGCAAGGCACACATCAGGTCTGGTACACAACATTGCATACATGATAGAGCCTATGGCTGAAGCATAGGGAACATCTTTCATTTTCTCTCTATCTTCTGCAGTGGTCGGGCATTGAGTCTGACTCAACTTCACACCTTGTAACACAGGCAAGAACCCTTTCTTTGCTTGATCCATTTTGAACTTTTTCAAAATTTTGTCAAGGTATGTGCTTTGTGAAAATCCAATTAAGCGTCTTGATCTATCTCTATAGATCTTTATGCCTAATATGTAAGCAGCTTCACCGAGGTCTTTCATTGAAAAACTCTTATTCAAGTATCCCTTTATGCTATCCAGATATTCTATA
Source organism: Triticum urartu (assembly GCF_056163025.1). Lineage (NCBI taxonomy): Eukaryota > Viridiplantae > Streptophyta > Magnoliopsida > Poales > Poaceae > Triticum > Triticum urartu. The sequence goes on along the minus strand of NC_141878.1, from coordinate 55,919,597 downwards.
TCATTTCCAATCAGTAATATGTCATCCACATATAATATCAGAAATGCTACAGAGCTCCCACTCACTTTCTTGTAAATACAGGCTTCTCCGAAAGTCTGTATAAAACCAAATGCTTTGATCACACTATCAAAACGTTTATTCCAACTCCGAGAGGCTTGCACCAGTCCATAAATGGATCGCTGGATCTTGCACACTTTGTTAGGTCCCTTTGGATCGACAAAACCTTCCGGTTGCATCATATACAACTCTTCTTCCAGAAATCCATTCAGGAATGCAGTTTTGACATCCATTTGCCAAATTTCATAATCATAAAATGCGGCAATTGCTAACATGATTCGGACTGACTTAAGCATCGCTACGGGTGAGAAGGTCTCATCGTAGTCAACCCCTTGAACTTGTCGAAAACCTTTTGCGACAAGTCGAGCTTTGTAGACAGTAATATTACCGTCAGCGTCAGTCTTCTTCTTGAAGATCCATTTATTCTCAATTGCTTGCCGATCATCGGGCAAGTCAACCAAAGTCCATACTTTGTTCTCATACATGGATCCCATCTCAGATTTCATGGCTTCAAGCCATTTTGCGGAATCTGGGCTCACCATCGCTTCTTCATAGTTCGTAGGTTCATCATGATCTAGTAGCATGACTTCCAGAACTGGATTACCGTACCACTCTGGCGCGGATCTCACTCTGGTTGATCTACGAGGTTCAGTAGTATCTTGATCTGAAGTTTCATGATCATCATCATTAGCTTCCTCACTGACTGGTGTATGTGTCACTGAAACAGTTTTCTGTGATGTACTACTTTCCAATAAGGGAGCAGGTACAGTTACCTCGTCAAGTTCTACTTTCCTCCCACTCACTTCTTTCGAGAGAAACTCCTTCTCTAGAAAGTTTCCGAATTTAGCAACAAAAGTCTTGCCTTCGGATCTGTGATAGAAGGTGTATCCAATAGTTTCCTTTGGATATCCTATGAAGACACATTTCTCCGATTTGGGTTCAAGCTTATCAGGTTGAAGCTTTTTCACATAAGCATCGCAGCCCCAAACTTTCAGAAACGACAACTTTGGTTTCTTGCCAAACCACAGTTCATAAGGCATCGTCTCAACGGATTTTGATGGTGCCCTATTTAACGTGAATGCGGTCGTCTCTAGAGCGTATCCCCAAAACGATAGCGGTAAATCAGTAAGAGACATCATAGATCGCACCATATCTAGTAAAGTACGATTACGACGTTCGGACACACCATTACGCTGTGGTGTTCCGGGTGGCGTGAGTTGCGAAACTATTCCACAATTTTTCAAATGTACACCAAACTCGTAACTCAAATATTCTCCTCCACGATCAGATCGTAGAAACTTTATTTTCTTGTTACGATGATTTTCAACTTCACTCTGAAATTCTTTGAACTTTTCAAATGTTTCAGACTTATGTTTCATTAAGTAGATATACCCGTATCTGCTTAAATCATCTGTGAAGGTGAGAAAATAACGATATCCGCCACGAGCCTCAATATTCATCGGACCACATACATCTGTATGTATGATTTCCAACAAATCTGTTGCTCTCTCCATATTACCGGAGAACGGTGTTTTAGTCATCTTGCCCATGAGGCACGGTTCGCAAGTACCAAGTGATTCACAATCAAGTGGTTCCATAAGCCCATCAGTATGGAGTTTCTTCATGCGTTTTACACCGATATGACCTAAACGGCAGTGCCACAAATAAGTTGCACTATCATTATCAACTCTGCATCTTTTGGCTTCAACACTATGAATATGTGTATTACTACTATCGAGATTCAATAAGAATAGACCACTCCGCAAGGGTGCATGACCATAAAAGATATTACTCATATAAATAGAACAACCATTATTCTCTGATTTAAATGAATAACCGTCTCGCATTAAACAAGATCCAGATATAATGTTCATGCTCAACGCTGGCACCAAATAACAATTATTTAGGTCTAATATTAATCCCGAAGGTAGGTGTAGAGGTAGCGTGCCGACCGTGATCACATCGACTTTGGAACCGTTTCCCACACGCATCGTCACCTCGTCCTTAGCCAATCTTCGCTTAATCTTTAGCCCCTGTTTCGAGTTGCAAATATTAGCAACCAGTATCAAATACCCAGGTGCTACTGCGAGCATTAGTAAGGTACACATCAATAACATGTATATCACATATACCTTTGTTCACCTTTCCATCCTTCTTATCCGCCAAATACTTGGGGCAGTTCCGCTTCCAGTGACCAGTCTGCTTGCAGTAGAAGCACTCAGTTTCAGGCTTAGGTCCAGACTTGGGTTTCTTCTCTTGAGCAGCAACTTGCTTGCCGTTCTTCTTGAAGTTTCCCTTCTTCTTCCCTTTGCCCTTTTTCTTGAAACTAGTGGTCTTGTTGACCATCAACACTTGATGCTCCTTCTTGATTTCTACCTCCGCAGCTTTCAGCATTGCGAAGAGCTCGGGAATAGTCTTGTTCATCCCTTGCATATTATAGTTCATCACGAAGCTCTTGTAGCTTGGTGGCAGTGACTGGAGAATTCTGTCAATGACGCAATCATATGGAAGATTAACTCCCAATTGAATCAAGTGATTATTATACCCAGACATTTTGAGTATATGATCACTGACAGAACTGTTCTCCTCCATCTTGCAGCTATAGAACTTATTGGAGACTTCATATCTCTCAATCCAGGCATTTGCTTGAAATATTAACTTCAACTCCTGGAACATCTCATATGCTCCATGACGTTCAAAACGTCGTTGAAGTCCCGATTCTAAGCCATAAAGCATGGCACACTGAACTATCGAGTAGTCATCAGCTTTGCTCTGCCAGACGTTCATAACATCTGGTGTTGCTCCAGCAGCAGGCCTGGCACCCAGCGGTGCTTCCAGGACGTAATTCTTCTGTGCAGCAATGAGGATAATCCTCAAGTTACGGACCCAGTCCGTGTAATTGCTACCATCATCTTTAAACTTTGCTTTCTCAAGGAACGCATTAAAATTCAACGGAACAACAACACGAGCCATCTATCTACAATCAAACATAAACAAGCAAGATACTATCAGGTACTAAGTTCATGATAAATTTAAGTTCAATTAATCATATTACTTAAGAACTCCCACTTACATAGACATCCCTCTAATCCTCTAAGTGATCACGTGATCCAAATCAACTAAACCATGTCCGATCATCACGTGAGATGGAGTAGTTTCATTGGTGAACATCACTATGTTGATCATATCTACTATATGATTCACGCTCGACCTTTCGGTCTCCATGTTCCGAGGCCATATCTGTATATGCTTGGCCCGTCAAGTATAACCTGAGTATTCCGTGTGTGCAACTGTTTTGCACCCGTTGTATTTGAACGTAGAGCCTATCACACCCGATCATCACGTGGTGTCTCAGCACGAAGAACTTTCGCAACGGTGCATACTCAGGGAGAACACTTCTTGATAATTTAGTGAGAGATCATCTTATAATGCTACCGTCAATCAAAGCAAGATAAGATGCATAAAAGATAAACATCACATGCAATCAATATAAGTGATATGATATGGCCATCATCATCTTGTGCCTGTGATCTCCATCTCCGAAGCACCGTCATGATCACCATCGTCACCGGCGCGACACCTTGATCTCCATCGTAGCATCGTTGTCGTCTCGCCAATCTTATGCTTCCACGACTATCGCTACCGCTTAGTGATAAAGTAAAGCATTACATCGCGATTGCATTGCATACAATAAAGCGACAACCATATGGCTCCTGCCAGTTGCTGATAACTCGGTTACAAAACATGATCATCTCATACAATAAAATTCAGCATCATGTCTTGACCATATCACATCACAACATGCCCTGCAAAAACAAGTTAGACGTCCTCTACTTTGTTGTTGCAAGTTTTACGTGGCTGCTACGGGCTTAAGCAAGAACCAATCTCACCTACGCATCAAAACCACAACGATAGTTTGTCAATTTGACTCCGTTTTAACCTTCGCAAGGACCGGGCGTAGCCACACTCGGTTCAACTAAAGTTGGAGAGACTGTCGCCCGCAAGCCACCTATGTGCAAAGCACGTCGGGAGAACCGGTCTCGCGTAAGCGTACGCGTAATGTCGGTCCGGGTCGTCTCGTCCAACAATACCGCCGAACCAAAGTATGACATGCTGGTAGGCAGTATGACTTATATCGTCCACAACTCACTTGTGTTCTACTCGTGCATATAACATCAAACATAAAACCTAGGCTCGGATGCCACTGTTGGGTTTCATAGTAATTTCAAAAAATTGCCTACGCACACGCAAGATCATGGTGATGCATAGCAACGAGAGGGGAGAGTATGATCTACGTACCCTTGTAGATCGCAACGGAAGCGTTGACACAACGTAGAGGAAGTAGTCGTACGTCTTCTTCCCGATCCGACCGATCCAAGCACCGTTACTCCGGCACCTCCGAGTTCTTAGCACACGTACAGCTCGATGACGCTCCCCGGGCTCCGATCCAACAAAGCTTCGGGGATGAGTTCCGTCAGCACGACGGCGTGATGACGATGATGATGTTCTACCGACGCAGGGCTTCGCCTAAGCACTACAACGATATGATCGAGGTGGAATATGGTGGCAGGGGGCACCGCACACGGCTAAGGAACGATCACGAGGATCAACTTGTGTGTTCTAGGGTGCCCCCCTGCCTCCTAAGTCATGAAGAAAGCAATAGCAACATACTAAACGATCGGGTGCTAAGCTAATGGAATGGGTCATGTCAATCAGATCATTCAACTAATGATGTGACCTCATTAATCAAATAACAACTCTTTGTTCATGGTTAGGAAACATAACCATCTTTGATTAACGAGCTAGTCAAGTAGAGGCATACTAGCGACACTCTGTTTGTCTATGTATTCACACATGTATTATGTTTCCGGTTAATACAATTCTAGCATGAATAATAAACATTTATCATGATATAAGGAAATAAATAATGACTTTATTATTGCCTCTAGGGCATATTTCCTTCAGTTCGTAAGTACGGCAAGCACATGTTCTCACACAATACGAAGTTCTGCTGCGTCAAGCAGCCGCCTGGCGGTCAGAAGGATGCCTACTACGCCCTCCATCACATGCGGGCGATCGTAAGGGACCATCATCAACTTCTGCTACCAGATAATCTCAAAGATTGGGCCGCGAGCTTGTCGGCAGTCCAGGACGCGGACCTCAGACAAGAATTATTTCGCATCCAGTCGGAGTTTGCGGACATCATCCATCAAGATGTCCTTCATACCTCGGGGCAGTTCTTCCTCAGATATCAACCGTCCAATAGTGAGATAGATGAAATGCTACAAATGCATGGTGAGAACGACCGCGATTTCATGACCATCACGACAGACGGCGGCTTCATCCACGTTCCTGTCCAATGAGTCGAGTCGAAAGTAGTGATGTGTAGTTCTGAAACATTGATTGGCTCATGTTGTAATTATACTTTAATGAATTCGTATGTCTCTTTGGTTTGGACAGACGTTCAACTTAGATGTAATCGATGCTATTTATTAGTAGGACCATGAATCGTGCTATTAATGTCTTGCTTTTCTCTTCCAATCCTTTTGTTGCATACATACATATTGCTTATGTATTGTCTGTTGTTTGGCTTGTGCATAGAGATGCCGTCGTATGTCGTGTACAAGGGTAAGGTTCCCGGAGTCTATGACAACTGGGAGGAGTGCCGGAGACAGGTTCACCGTTTCAGCGGTAACAGTTACAAAGGGTACACCACTAGGGCGGAGGCCGAATGTAGATACGCCCGCTATCTAGAGGGAGAGAGGAGGGGGCGTTGGAGGAACCGGATGAAGACCAGTTTGATCGCGATGATGCTCATCGTGATGACCACAGCTCTCTTCTATGTGATGGTAGTTTAGATGATTGATATCGACTTGTAATGTGAAGGCGAACTCGATACTCATGGTCTTGAGACTTGTAATGTTTTATCTTTGTTCGGTCTTTTGAATTCGGAGACTAATATGATGAATTGTATTCGGAGACTAATCTTCTATTGTATTCGATGAATCTGATGTTGCTGTGTGCTGCTGTCTATATTCTGTCCAATAATATATTTTGTAACCTGTGCAAAAATCAAAAAAGCAAAAAATAAAAATAAAACCTAATATTCATACTAATGGCGCACCACACAAGACACTAATGGCGCACTGTGATCATCACACTAATGGCGCATTAACTGCTGGTGCGCCATTAGAATGCCAAAGCACATGGGTACATATGGCCCCCTGGGAGGCATTCTAATGGCGCACTGCAGGGTATACTAATGGTGCACTACGTGGTGCGCCATTAGAACACCAGATACTAATGGCGCACCGGTGGTGCGCCATTAGAATTTAATTCTAATGGCGTGATGCCAGTGGCGCACCGGTAGTGCGCCATTAGAAGGCAAATTCGGTGCGCCACTAGCATGCCTTTTCCTAGTAGTGTGCCCGTCTACACCGGCTTAGAACGCCACGGCCGGTTCATCTGTCTATGCCGCCTCTGATGTTACGGTCCTCTTTATCGTCCGTCTCTCGCGGCCTGGTCTACATCAACACACTAGGCCGCACCTGTCTGCATGAGCTGTTTATTGAGTATGAGCAAATCACTGCTTGGGAAACCATTTTTCTTCCAACAAATTGGAGGCAAATTATCATGTATTATCAGCCGCCGTCTGCACTGGATAGCTCAATGGGCAGGCGCACAAATCGCCGCCACTACAGTTTGGTTAAGCTTCAAAACAATCAGTTGGAGGGAACCATTGGCCGAGTTGCTGACACGGCTCATACGGGATCATTTATAACCCGCCGCAGTCACCTCAACCTTCTGTGGATTCACATCGCGTTATCAACGCCAATGATATACACCTTCTGCTATGGTCAAATATGGAGAATCTCAAGCCAACTCTTTGAGTCATCTTGAGACTCGGGGGCTACAATGGTATGGCTCGGCAAAATTAGCCGGTTTCAATGAATTCAAGAACTACGGGTCCTTGAAGGGAAGATAACCCGGCCCCGGAGGCTACTCTTTATTGGCGAATATTTAAAGGCCGTCAGAAAAATTTCTGGCTCAAAATGAAGATTCCAGTTTAAAATATAGCTCAAGAGACATCTCTCTCCCGCAAAGCTTTGAAGCTATCAAATCCGGTTCAAAATCCGGCTCAAGGTAAATTTGTCTTTCACAAAGTTTTGAAGTTTTTAAATCCGGTTTAAAGTTCCGGATTCAAAAAGATTTAAATCTCTCGCAAGTTCGAGTTCTCAGAAAAATTAAAGGTTGCCAAAAGAACTTGCTGCCATGATGCGCGGTTCAAACTTGGATATCCTGCCTTACGGCTTATCTTATTATGATCACTTGGGGGCTTCCTGCTCATCGAGCATAGCTATCAATACCCTCTTGATCGGCGCAATGCCAAAATTTATATGGTCACTTGGGGGCTTCCTGTTCAAACATAGGTCGTATTCGAACCAAAGAGAACATAGCTGTCGATACCCTTTTGATTGGCAAACTGCCGAACCTACTTGGGGGCTTCTTGATCGTATCCGAATCATAGCTCAACCCCTTTGGGAATCGACGTGGATCGTATTCGAATCAGCGTCGTTAAACAACTCTCAAGGTCATTTGGGGGCTTCCTGTTCAAACATAGGTCGTATTCGAACCAAAGAGAGCATAGCTGTCGATACCCTCTTGATCGGCATCGCCAAAGCCACTGGGGGCTATATGATCGTATTCGAATCTTAGCTTAACCCCTTTGGAACGGTTTACCGATCGTATCCGAATCGAAAGCCTCAAAAAGTTTTATTCTGTCTCTGGTAAAGTTTATTGCAACCACAATTACTTAACTTGAGACCTTTTTGGGATTATATCTCAAATATTTATAAGTGTTTTATGCTTAACCCGGCTTGACTTTTGACTATAAGTCGCCATTTTATGACAATCATCATCTATGTGGAAGCATTGGCTTCTAAGAATTGGATTATCACCCTTACTGCACAGGTTATGTAAGCCGGCAGTACAAATTCAATATCACAGTAGTTATATGTGAGATATTATGACCCGCCCTGGTTTTGACGCTAAGTCGCCAGGGCATATGTTGTTTAAACTCTCTGCAGGATTTGCAGAAATATGACATGTAAATGATTAAGTTCAAGCTCATTACCAAAGTTGATGCTTCAAAATGATTATCCGTTCTGGATTTTTCTCAAAAGGCTATAAGCCGCCGGGTCATGAAAATTCCGGTTTACAATGAAGGCGTATTGAATCGCCATCGGCCAAGAGCCGCCGGGTATTTAAAATCCGGATTTACTTGTCAACAGATAAGGTATTTGAATTCTTTAAATAGCCAACATGGCTGGATTTTCAATGATGATATTGAATGATTGAGGTTTTCATACCGGATTATATTATTCAAATTTTGAATAGCCAACATGGCTGGATTTCTATTATGATTATCAATAACCAATATTATGATTGAGGTTTTCAAAGTCGCTTTAGCGCCACAGCTATTATCTTTATCAATGGGCATGATTTATTTTACAATGGAGGAAATAGTCCCGAGTCGCTGCAGGCTTACGACCCGGCACTTGGGGGCTACATTATTCAAGTTGAGGTTACATCAAATATGCAAGTCTCATGTCGCTGCAAGCATGCACCATGACACTTGGGGGCTAATGCAAAGTCATTTTTATTGGCCTTATTGAAGACCCGACTCATCCCATTGTAATGAGCCGGCCCTTGGGGGCTACCAATTGCTCCTATTAAAATTCAAGATACACAAGCCTTATTCCATTATATATTGAAGGATCCACTGCTCAGTTGGTAAAGCATAAAGCTCTTAACCTTGTGGACGTGGGTTCAAGCCCCAGGATGGGGGTTACATCATATGATATTATTTTCAGTGAAAAGTCCCAGCTTAGTATTATCTTACTAAGCTGGCCCTTGGGGGCTACACGTTACTGCTCAAATTTACATCATCATATTTACAAAGTCCCTGCTCATTATTACATAATGACCCGACACTTGGGGGCTAATGCATATTGCTCTTTGCTTAAGACAATTCTAGGATGACCCGGCTACACTACTATGACTATAGCCGACTCATGGGGGCTACACAACTGGATTTCATTTAAAGCCATGGTGATAAGTCCCGGCTTATTCATGCTGATTAAACCGACCCTTGGGGGCTACAGGTATTATGGATATAAGGGAGAAATATCTTCAAATTTTCAGTTTGAGTAAATCAGATTGACCCGGTGTCTGCAAAAATCATAAACCGGCGTCGGCGACAATTATGACTCGGCATCATCTATTTATAACCCGGCAATTTTGGTAATCATAAACCGGCAAGTTTTATATCTCAAGTCGGCTGAATATAAGTTGAATATTTGAAGACCAATATTTTTGTCAAGTCAGAGCATTGAAGGCCAACTCAAATGGATGCTTTATTTACAATATTTCTTCTACAAGCAAATTGACTACGAAGTTGGTCCATTGACCCGGGTTTTCCAGAAGGAGGAGATGACAAGGACTTAAGGATGATCAAGTGCCGGCTTACAAGAATATTTAACCTGGAGTGCAACCTGTCAATTTGTTCTTGTGTTTATGTTGCAGATCAGTTTAACATGGATAAATCCAAATTAAACTTGGGGGCTAATGTCGGGGATATACCCCGCGGTATGACCGAGCCAGATGTATAACCCGGCCGGACTTGGCGACTCACTAATGACCCGCCCTGACTGGACGACTCACTAAGTGACCCGCCCGAGCCTGGCGACTTATGGGTGACCTGGCAAGCGGATCAAAGGAGCGACAAGACCCGGGGGCCCAAGAGGCTCAAGGCCCAGAAGGCCGGCTACGTTATGGTAGGCCGGCTTAAGAGGAAAGGCGTGAGGAATATCTCCTTTACGAGGAAGCAAGACTCGGACTTGTAATCAACTTGTAAGAGAAGATAGACTAATCCTAGTCCTACTAGGACTCCACATGTAACCCGCCCCTCTAACTTATATAAGGAGGGGCAGGGCTCCCCAAAGAGGGACAAGCAACAAGAAACAATATCTAGGGCTAGACACAAAGAGGAGAGCCGGCTTACGGCGACTCCCTCATGATCATAATGAGACCTAGCCACAAACAACACATAGGGTTATTACTGGATGATGTTTACCGGGGTCCGAAGCTGTCTAAATCCTCGTCTTGTGTGTTGTGTCTTTCGATTCCGCTCAACCCCTTCAAGCTACCACATAGATGTGTTGGCCTCGCGACTAAGTCCTTACACTAGGACATCTGCCGTGACAATTCCACGACAGTCTACGTACCCTCGTAGACCGGAAGCGGAAGCGTTAGCACAACGCGGTTGATGTAGTCGTACGTCTTCACGACCCGATCGATCAAGCACCGAAACTACGGCACCTCCGAGTTCTAGCACATGTTCAGCTCGATGACGATCCCCGGACTCCGATCCAGCAAAGTGTCGGGGAAGAGTTTCGTCAGCACGACGGCGTGGTGACGATCTTGATGTTCAACTGTCGCGGGGCTTCGCCTAAGCACTACTACAATATTATCGAGGTATATGGTGGAAGGGGGCACCGCACACGGCTAAGAAAACGATCACGAGGATCAACTTGTGTGTTTAGGGGTGCCCCCTGCCCCCGTATATAAAGGAGCAAGGGGAGGAGGCCGGCCGGCCCTATTGGCGCGCCAAGGAGGAGTCCTCCTCCTAGTAGGAGTAGGACTCCTACTAGGAGGGGGAAAGGAAGTGGGGAGGGAGAAGGAAAGGGGGGCGCCGCCCCCCCTCTCCTAGTCCAATTCGGACTAGGGGGGAGGAGGCGCGCGGCCCACCTTGGCTGCCCTTCTCTCTCTCCACTAAGGCCCATATGGCCCATTACTTCTCCCGGGGGGTTCCGGTAACCCTCCGGCACTCCGATTTTCTCCGAAATCACATGGAACACTTCCGGTGTCCGAATATAGCCGTCCAATATATCAATCTTTATGTCTCGACCATTTCGAGACTCCTCGTTATGTCCGTGATCACATCCGGGACTCCGAACTAACTTCGGTACATCAAAAACTCATAAACTTATATAACTGTCATCGAAACCTTAAACGTGCGGACCCTACGGGTTTGAGAACAATGTAGACATGACCGAGACATGTCTCTGGTCAATAACCAATAGCGGAACCTGGATGCTCATATTGGCTCCCACATATTCTACGAAGATCTTTATCGGTCAGACCGCATAACAACATACGTTGTTCCCTTTGTCATCGGTATGTTACTTGCCCGAGATTCGATCGTCGGTATCTAAATACCTAGTTCAATCTCGTTACCGGCAAGTCTCTTTACTCGTTACTTAATACATCATCTCGCAACTAACTCATTAGTTGCAATGCTTGCAAGGCTTGTGTGATGTGCATTACCGAGAGGGCCCAGAGATACCTCTCCGACAATCGGAGTGACAAATCCTAATCTCGAAATACGCCGACCCAACATTTACCTTTGGAGACACCTATAGAGCTCCTTTATAATCACCCAGTTACGTTGTGACGTTTGGTAGCACACAAAGTGTTCCTCCGGCAAACGGGAGTTGCATAATCTCATAGTCATAGGAACATGTATAAGTCATGAAGAAAGCAATAGCAACATACTAAACGATCGGGTGCTAAGCTATGGAATGGGTCATGTCAATCACATCATTCTCCTAATAATGTGCTCCCGTTAATCAAATGAAAACACATGTCTATGGTTAGGAAACAAAACCATCTTTAATTAACGAGCTAGTCAAGTAGAGGCATACTAGTGACGTTTAGTTTGTCTATGTATTCACACAAGTATTATGTTTCCGGATAATACAATTCTAGCATGAATAATAAACATTTATCATGAGATAAGGAAATAAAATAATAACATTATTATTGCCTCTAGGGCATATTTCCTTCAGATAGAGCCTATGGCTGAAGCATAGGGAACATCTTTCATTTTCTCTCTATCTTCTGCAGTGGTCGGGCGTTGAGTCTTACTCAATTTCACACCTTGTAACACAGGCAAGAATCCTTTCTTTGCTTGATCCATTTTGAACTTCATCAAAACTTTGTCAAGGTATGTGCTTTGTGAAATTCCAATTAAGCGTCTTGATCTATCTCTATAGATCTTAATGCCCAATATGTAAGCAGCTTCACCGAGGTCTTTCATTGAAAAACTCTTATTCAAGTATCCCTTTATGCTATCCAGAAATTCTATATCATTTCCAATCAGTAATATGTCATCCACATATAATATCAGAAATGCTACAGAGCTCCCACTCACTTTCTTGTAAATACAGGCTTCTCCGAAAGTCTGTATAAAACCAAATGCTTTGATCACACTATCAAATCGTTTATTCCAACTCCGAGAGGCTTGCACCAGTCCATAAATGGATCGCTGGAGCTTGCACACTTTGTTAGCTCCCTTTGGATCAACAAAACCTTCTGGTTGCATAATATACAACTCTTCTTCCAGAAATCCATTCAGGAATGCAGTTTCGACATCCATCTGCCAAATTTCATAATCATAAAATGCGGCAATTGCTAACATGATTCGGACAGACTTAAGCATCGCTACGGGTGAGAAGGTCTCATCGTAGTCAATCCCTTGAACTTGTCGAAAACCTTTTGTGACAAGTCGAGCTTTGTAGACAGTAACATTACCGTCAGCGTCAGTCTTCTTCTTGAAGATCCATTTATTCTCAATTGTTTGCTGATCATTGGGCAAGTCAACCAAAGTCCACACTTTGTTCTCATACATGGATCCCATCTCAGATTTCATGGCTTCAAGCCATTTTGCGGAATCTGGGCTCACCATCGCTTCTTCATAGTTCGTAGGTTCATCATGATCTAGTAGCATGACTTCCAGAACAGGATTACCGTACCACTCTGGTGCGGATCTTACTCTGGTTGATCTACGAGGTTCAGTAGTATCTTGTTCTGAAGTTTCATGATCATCATCATTAGCTTCTTCACTAATTGGTGTAGGTGTCACAGAAACCGATTTCTGTGATATACTACTTTCCAATAAGGGAGCAGGTACAGTTACCTCATCAAGTTCTACTTTCCTCCCACTCACTTCTTTCGAGAGAAACTTCTTCTCTAGAAAGTTTCCGAATTTAGCAACAAAAGTCTTGCCTTCGGATTTGTGATAGAAGGTGTATCCAATAGTTTCCTTTGGATATCCTATGAAGACACATTTCTCCGATTTGGGTTCGAACTTATCAGGTTGAAGCTTTTTCACATAAGCATCGCAACCCCAAACTTTCAGAAACGACAACTTTGGTTTCTTGCCAAACCATAGTTCATAAGGCGTCGTCTCAACGGATTTTTATGGTGTCCTATTTAACGTGAATGCGGCCATCTCTAAAGCATAACCCCAAAACGATAGCGGTAAATCAGTAAGAGACATCATAGATCGCACCATATCTAGTAAAGTACGATTACGACGTTCGGACACACCATTTCGCTGTGGTGTTCCGGGTGGCGTGAGTTGCGAAACTATTCCGCATTGTTTCAAATGTACATCAAACTCGTAACTCAAATATTCGCCTCCACGATCAGATCGTAACAATTTTATTTTCTTGTTACGATGATTTTCAACTTCACTCTGAAATTCTTTGAACTTTTCAAATATTTCAGACTTATGTTTCATTAAGTAGATATACCCATATCTGCTTAAGTCATCTGTGAAGGTGAGAAAATAACGATATCCGCCACGAGCCTCAACATTCATCGGACCACATACATCTGTATGTATGATTTCCAACAAATCTGTTGCTCTCTCCATATTACCGGAGAACGGTGTTTTGCTCATCTTGCCCATAAGGCACGGTTCACAAGTACCAAGTGATTCATAATCAAGTGGTTCCAAAAGTCCATCAGTATGGAGTTTCTTCATGCGCTTTACACCGATATGACCTAAACGGTAGTGCCACAAATAAGTTGCACTATCATTATCAACTCTGCATCTTTTGACTTCAACATTATGAATATGTGTATTACTACTATCGAGATTTAATAAGAATAGACCACTCCTTAAGGGTGCATGACCATAAAAGATATTACTCATATAAATAGAACAACCATTATTCTCTGATTTAAATGAATAACCGTCTCGCATCAAACAACATCCAGATATAATGTTCATGCTCAACGCTGGCACCAAATAACAATTATTTAGGTCTAATACTAATCCCGAAGGTAGATGTAGAGGTAGCGTGCCGACCGCGATCACATCGACTTTGGAACCATTTCCCACGCGCATCGTCGCTCGTCCTTAGCCAATCTTCGCTTAATCCGTAGTCCATGTTTTGAGTTGCAAATATTAGCAACAGAACCAGTATCAAATACCCAGGTGCTACTGCGAGCATTAGTAAGGTACACATCAATAACATGTATATCACATATACCTTTGTTCACCTTGCCATCCTTCTTATCCGCCAAATACTTGGGGCAGTTCCGCTTCCAGTGACCAGTCTGTTTGCAGTAGAAGCACTCAGTTTCAGTCTTAGGTCCAGATTTGGGTTTCTTCTCCTGAGCAGCAACTTGCTTACTATTCTTTTTGAAGTTCCCCTTCTTCTTCCCTTTGCCCTTTTTCTTGAAACTAGTGGTCTTGTTGACCATCAACACTTGATGCTCCTTTTTGATTTCTACCTCCGCAGCTTTCAGCATTGCGAAGAGCTCGGGAATTGTCTTATTCATCCCTTGCATATTATAGTTCATCACGAAGCTCTTATAGCTAGGTGGAAGTGATTGGAGAATTCTGTCAATGACGCAATCATATGGAAGATTAACTCCCAATTGAATCAAGTGATTATTATACCCAGACATTTTGAGTATATGATCACTGACAGAACTGTTCTCCTCCATCTTGCAGCTATAGAACTTATTGGAGACTTCATATCTCTCAATCCAGGCATTTGCTTGAAATATTAACTTCAACTCCTGGAACATCTCATATGCTCCATGACGTTCAAAACGTCGTTGAAGTCCCGATTCTAAGCCATAAAGCATGGCACACTGAACTATCGAGTAGTCATCAGCTTTGCTCTGCCAGACGTTCATAACATCTGGTGTTGCTCCAGCAGCAGGCCTGGCACCCAGCGGTGCTTCCAGGACGTAATTCTTCTGTGCAGCAATGAGGATAATCCTCAAGTTACGGACCCAGTCCGTGTAATTGCTACCATCATCTTTAAACTTTGCTTTCTCAAGGAACGCATTAAAATTCAACGAAACAACAGCACGGGCCATCTAGCTACAATCAAACATAAACAAGCAAGATACTATCAGGTACTAAGTTCATGATAATTTTAAGTTCAATTAATCACATTACTAAAGAACTCCCACTTAGATAAACATCCCTCTAATCCTCTAAGTGATCACGTGATCCAAATCAACTAAACCATGTCCGATCATCACGTGAGATGGAGTAGTTTCATTGGTGAACATCACTATGTTGATCATATCTACTATATGATTCACGCTCGACCTTTCGGTCTCCGTGTTCCGAGTCCATATCTGTATATGCTTGGCTCGTCAAGTATAACCTGAGTATTCCACGTGTGCAACTGTTTTGCACCCGTTGTATTTGAACGTAGAGCCTATCACACCCGATCATCACGTGGTGTCTCAACACGAAAAACTTTCGCAACGGTGCATACTCAGGGAGAACACTTCTTGATAATTAGTGAGAGATCATCTTAAAATGCTACCGTCAAACAAAGCAAGATAAGATGCATAAAAGATAAATATCACATGCAATCAATATAAGTGATATGATATGGCCATCATCATCTTGTGCTTGTGATCTCCATCTTCGAAGCACCGTCATGATCACCATCGTCACCGGCGCGACACCTTGATCACCATCGTAGCATCGTTGTCGTCTCGCCAATCTTATGCTTCCACGACTATCGCTACCGCTTAGTAATAAAGTAAAGCATTACAGCGCAATTGCATTGCATACAATAAAGCGACAACCATATGGCTCCTGCTAGTTGCCGATAGTTCGGTTACAAAACATGATCATCTCATACAATAAAATTTAGCATCATGTCTTGACTATATCACATCACAACATGCCCTGCAAAAAAAAGTTAGACGTCCTCTACTTTGTTGTTGCAAGTTTTACGTGGCTGCTACGGGCTTAAGCAATAACCAATCTTACCTACGCATCAAAACCACAACGATAGTTTGTCAAGTTGGTGCTGTTTTAACCTTCGCAAGGACCGGGCATAGCCACACTCGGTTCAACTAAAGTTGGAGAAACTGACACCCGCCAGCCATTTGTGTGCAAAGCACGTCGGTAGAACTAGTCTCGCGTAAGCCTACGCATAATGTCGGTCCGGGCCGCTTCATCCAACAATACCGTCGAACCAAAGTATGACATGCTGGTAAGCACTATGACTTATATCGCCCACAACTCATTTGTGTTCTACTCGTGCACAACATCAACACATAAAACCTAGGCTCGGATGCCACTGTTTGGGAACGTAGTAATTTCAAAAAATTTCCTACGCACACGCAAGATCATGGTGATGCATAGCAACGAGAGGGGAGAGTGTTGTCTATGTACCCTCGTAGACCGACAGCGGAAGCGTTATGACAACGCGGTTGATGTAGTCGTACGTGTTCACGGCCCGACCGATCAAGCACCGAAACTACGGCACCTCCGAGTTCTAGCACACGTTCAGCTCGATGACGATCCCCGGACTCCGATCCAGCAAAGTGTCGGGGAAGAGTTCCGTCAGCACGACGGCGTGGTGACGATCTTGATGTTCTACTGTCGTAGGGCTTCGCCTAAGCACCACTACAATATTATCGAGGACTATGGTGGAGGGGGGCACCGCACACGGCTAAGAGAACGATCTTGAAGATCAACTTGTGTGTCTAGAGGTGCCCCCTGCCCCCGTATATAAAGGAGCAAGGGGAGGGGTGCGGCCGGCCCTAGGAGGAGGCGCGCCGGAGGGGTCCTAGTTGGATTAGGACTTGGGGGAAGGAGGAGAGGGAAGAAAGGAAAGGGGGGGCGCCACCCCCCCTCCTTGTCCAATTCGGACTTTGGGGGGGGGGGGGGGAGGGGCGCGCGGCAGCCCCTAGGCCTCCTCTCCTCTTCCTCCACTAGGCCCATTAAGGTCCATTAGGTTACCGGGGGGTTCTGGTAACCTCCCGGTACTCCGGTAAAATGCCGATTTCACCCGGAACACTTTCGATGTCCAAACATAGGCTTCCAATATATCAATCTTTATGTCTCGACCATTTTGAGACTCCTCGTCATGTCTGTGATCACATCCGGGACTCCGAACAAACTTCGGTACATCAAAATATATAAACTCATAATGAAACTGTCATCGTAACATTAAGCGTGCGGACCCTACGGGTTCGAGAACAATGTAGACATGATCGAGACATTTCTCCGGTCAATAACCAATAGCGGAACCTGGATGCTCATATTGGCTCCTACATATTCTACGAAGATCTTTTATCGGCCAGACCGCATAACAACATACGTTGTTCCCTTTGTCATCGGTATGTTACTTGCCCGAGATTCGATCATCGGTATCTCAATACCTAGTTCAGTCTTGTTACCGGCAAGTCTCTTTACTCGTTTGGTAATACATCATCTCGCAACTAACTCATTAGTTGCAATGCTTGCAAGGCTTATGTGATGTGCATTACCGAGAGGGCCCAGAGATACCTCTCCGACAATCGGAGTGACAAATCCTAATCTCGAAATATGCCAACCCAACATGTACCTTTGGAGACACCTGTAGAGCTCCTTTATAATCACACAGTTACGTTGTGACGTTTGGTAGCACACAAAATGTTCCTCCGGCAAACGGGAGTTGCATAATCTCATAGTCATAGGAACATGTATAAGTCATGAAGAAAGCAATAGCAACATACTAAACGATCGGGTGCTAAGCTAATGGAATGGGTCATGTCAATCACATCATTCTCCTAATGATGTGATCCCGTTAATCAAATGACAACACATGTCTATGGTTAGGAAACATAACCATCTTCGATTAACGAGCTAGTCAAGTAGAGGCACACTAGTGACGTTTAGTTTATCTATGTATTCACACAAGTATTATGTTTCCGGATAATACAATTCTAGCATGAATAATAAACATTTATCATGATGTAAGGAAATAAATAATAACTTTATTATTGCCTCTAGGGCATATTTCCTTCAATTATATGGTTCAATACATGAGAACAAATAATTGGTGTTTTCATTCATCATCAATACCATTTTCTGTTGCACAATAGCACGTTGAACTTTGCTTTGGTACACCACCACTGAAAAAGTTCAGATATTTTGATACAAATTAAAGGTTGAGATAATAAAGTTCATATTTTTCCACTGAAAAAGTTATCCCTTTTCAATCAAAATGACAATCTAGTTTTTTGTATCTGAATTTTTGTTCAATATGTTTGATCTCCAGGCTATAGTGATAGCCTTTTTAAGTAACTTTAAGATTCTTGTAAATTTTTAGGGGGTGTATAATAGAAGCGAAACTCAAACATGTTTCCAATGGTGATTTTTTTTCATTTATAAAAAATGATTTTACAGGTTTATCTGTTGGAAAACGCCATAATTTACCAATATCGAACATTAACAGAGACTACCTTCCTCTCTGAAAGAAAGAGACTACTAATAACCCCTAAAAAAGGACTAACTAATTAGCACCAGATTAAAAAACAACTTTTTTTAGCATCGATTAAGAAACAACTTTTTTTTTGAGGGGGATTAAGAAACAACTAATTAGCACGCATATCGTACAGGCCGTGATTTCTTCAGTATAACTTTGGGCTGCTCTGTTTCGACTCCACCACATCTCGCATGCGCAGTGAGGAGGGCGAGATCCGAGATGAGTAGCCGCCGCCGCCACGCCCTCTCGCCGGCGGCGGCGCCCTTGGATGATGACGACCTGCTCTCCAAGATCCTCCTCCGCCTCCGCCCACAGCCATCCTCCCTCCCCCGCGCCTCTCTCGTCTGCAGGCGCTGGCACCTCCTCGACTCCGACCCTCGCTTCGCCCGCCGCTTCCGCCTCCACCACCGCCGCAACCCTCCCCTCCTCGGTTTCTTTGATGAAGGCCCTGAAGAGATCTCCTTCGTGCCTACTCTGGAGCCCCCCAATCGTGTCCCGCCCGGGCGCTTCTCTTTGAAGTTCGACGGCGGCGACCGCTACGTGCTCCTCGGATGCCGCCATGGCCTGGTACTGGTCTACCACCCATCTTGGAAACAGATCCTGGTGTGGGACCCTGTCACCGCGGACCAGCACCGCATTGCAGTCCCCCCAGGGTTTGCGAGAGATTATGGGTTCATCCGGATTCCTGCGGCGGTGCTTCGGGCTTCCGGAGACGTTCACTTCCA
This sequence comes from Triticum urartu, assembly GCF_056163025.1. Taxonomy (NCBI): domain Eukaryota; kingdom Viridiplantae; phylum Streptophyta; class Magnoliopsida; order Poales; family Poaceae; genus Triticum; species Triticum urartu. Next base: position 55,900,168 of record NC_141878.1, on the reverse strand, counting down.
GGTAGCCTTGACAGTGATAGACAGAGAACACAGGCGAGCTCTCGCCTGTGTTTACTCGTCAGAGACTGGAGAATGGAGTGATATCATCTGGACACGGCTTCCATCCGATGCTTCTGCGAGCACGCTGGTTAATTGATACAGAGAAGCCCGCTGTGCTGTTTGGGAATTCTCTTTACTGGCTGCTTATTGGGAATATGGTTGGATTTCTGGAATTTCATTTGGAGAGGCAGAGCCTAACTATGGTATGGATACCGATGGATTTGTTTACCAAGGGCACTTTTGATATCTGTGCGATGCGGGCAGATGATGGTGGTTTTGGTTTCCTTTTTGTGCTGCACTCAGATGATCACAGTGCCCAATTATGGAAGAGGCAGACTGATTGTCATGGTGTTGCTTCATGGGTGCTAGGAAGAACTATTGAACTGGACAAGCTATTTCCCTTGAATTTAGTGGACAAATGGCCTTTTATTATACGGGGATTTGCTGAGGACAATAATGTGGTGTTTCTATGGACAAGTTGTTTCTTCTTTATGATCCATCTTGGGTCATTGCAGTTCAAGAAACTTAGTGAAGCCGAGTTCATTTTTTATTGTTACCCATTCGAAAGCGTCTACACTGCAGGTAATAACATGCCTTCACATAATGGGTTTAACAAAACCAAGTTAATGTTCAATAATTGGTTGATGGAATTCCGCTCACATCCTTTTGAGTTAGTAAAGTAGTGTCATATCACCAGTTTGTTTTGCTACTTAATGACCTCTTTTACATTATATATTCCTGGTCCGATTCTTGTATGTAATGATTATGATTTATTTTAGTGGTATCTAATTTATTTTATGCTCAGCCAGGCGGTGGGCTGCAATTGGTCTACTGTCAGCTTCATTTCTGTAATTCTTGTTGTTCAAGTCAGAACTAGCAAACTGCCTTTCTTAAGTTCATTATATGAATATTTATACAATAAACCAATGAACACCAAGACTGGCAAATGCTCTCTTTAAAGTTGAAACATGTTTCAATGTTCTATGCATATTAACATATATTCCCTCCATTCCTAAATATTTGTCTTTCTAGATATTTCAACAAGTGACTACATACGGAGCAAAATGAGTGAATCTACACTCTAAAATATGTCTATATACATCCGTATGTGGTAGTCCATTTGAAATATCTAGAAAGACAAATATTTAGGAACAGAGGGAGTAACTGTACTATGGTAGTTTTAGTGCATAGCTACAGCGCAGTTTTTTTTCTCAAGATAAGATGCATGGTAGTTGGAAGTTGAAGACAACTACTCGAGAGACTTGCTTGAACCAACTGAAATGTCAAATAGGTAGGTCAATTGGTACAGTTAGAAGCTTCAAGCTCATTCTATTTGCTTCAGTCAACATTTATTATCCCTGTTAATCTTGCTACTAAATTAAGCCCATATTGATGAATAACCTCTCATTTTATCACTTTTAGGAGATTCCTAGCACAAGTAGCAAATCCATTTGTACCAGGGAAAACAAATAAACTTAGATCATTTATTTTTGGGGGCTAAATTTATCTAAGATGATCTAAACCTGAATGGTCTTGATCACTTTTATTGCTAGTTTTTCAAGTATTGACTTAATTTTTTGAGGCTAAATTTACTTGAAGATAATCTAAATTTGAATAGTCTTGTTCACTTTTGTTGCTAGGATTTATCAGTATGCCTATATTTTATTTATTTCAATGTGGCGTGGAATGAGCTTAATTATACTGGATAACTTGTCTCTTCTGACCAGCTAATAGTCTCGAGTGTGCATCTTCTTCATTTTTAAGATAGTAATCAGCTTATACTTTTTTTTGGAATATTAATCAAATTTGACAGTAGGTGTGGTTTTGTTTATCCATTCCTAATCTGGTATAAAACTGATATTTTTTCCTAAACGACAACTGTGAGTTTTTCTAAACATCTTGTTGATGCCTCATCATATCTATTTGGTTTTTTGTTGGAATGCCATTGGTTGGTTGACCTGATTACTTCTTATGCTTGCAGAAATAGACATTGGTGGTGGACACAATGTGGTTGGTCTTTTGCAGAATACATAAGATGATTATCTGGTTAGGTATGCTGTCGTGGTGTACTGATTGAGCAGGTAAGCATATCTTCCGCATGTATGCTGAGGTATCTGGATTGTTTCATTAATTTATTGCTTCCCCTTTTATTGCCATTTCTCAAGTATCAAATTATAAGCGATTTTGGACTAAAGATTTTGTCGACAATTCTTTGCTTAGCGGTTTCCTGCCTGGCCACCTCCTATAACGTGTCATGGCAGGCTGCATTGTTGACCTTTTCTCTAGGCCCTGCTTTCTCATCCCCTCATGCCTTCATAGCAGCTCTCCATTCTCTTTCCCATAACTCCGCCCTTCTGCCTTCCCTGTTATTTGCTGATGTTCTACTGAATGTGCTCTTTCGTTTACCTTTGCCATCCATCTAGCTGCTTTGCTTTCAGTTACCTTCTCCCCTTCTCCTTAATACTCTCCTGGTTCCTTATGTTAGTGCAGTTTCTCTAGCTCCTCAGATGACTGATGACTTAGGGTCTTCCCCCCTTTTGTGTACATGTTAAGTGATGGCATAATCAAATGCACCCTCTTTCTGCATTTGATTTTTTACTATGAGCTGCTACATGCCTTCGGTTCGTCTTTTGGGATTATGCATCTATCAAGTGTTAGTGTGATGATGTTGTTGCCTTTATGCAAGTAGTTTATAACTGACAATACAGGAACGTTTGCTTCATACTTCCTTCATTTGAACAGTCTTACGATTATGCTGTTTCACATTGCTGCGGAAATGAGGTAGATAGAAGGGTTTGAGGAAGGGGAAAGACAACAGAGACAAGGGGAAAAAGCGTGTGAGTTCATTAATTCGAAGCTAGCTACAACGTTCGCCTCCAGCTTATAACATGAGCTTATAACATGCTGGTACATGGGTCTCAGCCCAACACACACTCAACTGGCCCACGGCCCACTAATTCAAACAGAACTAACAGAACACTAGAACTCTTCACTCTGAATTCCGTGCCTCTTCTTCAGCTTCCTCTTGCCGGGCACACTGCTCGTCAATGCCAGATTGAGGGTACCGACAGTGCCGCCACCCTGAGAACCAGCTTGCCCCAAAGCTGGTGTGTGTGGGAAACGTGGCTTGAGCCATTCATAGTCTTCCTATGTAGCAGCAGAGGCTGGCAGTGATGTCCATGGAAGCAGACAGGCAGCATTCCCTTTCTTGGCCAATCTTTGATCCAAGATCAGTTCTAGTGCCAAATCCTGAGAAAAGAAGTCCACAGTAGTTGGAAGGGAGGAGAATATCGACGTGTGATCAGGCACATGGCTCTTCAGCTGAGATACATGGAAGACCGGGTGTACCATGGCTGAAGTTTATATGTTGCAGGACCAATTCGTTCCTGCACTGTGAAAGGCCCAAAATACTTCAGAGCAAGCTTGTGACAAGGTCGATTAACTAATGTGTTTCGAGCATATACGGTTGTAGTTTTAAGAAAACTGAGTCTCCTACTTGAAATTCACGTTAGTACCTCTTCTGATATGCATAATGTTTCATTATGGTCTGAGCTCTAAGCAAATGCTCCTTCAGCAACTGACAGTGACTCTGATGTTCTGTCAGCCAAGCTTGCACACCAGTATTGGAGGAAGGAATCTCCATTATCCACTGGTAGTGTGCCATAGTTTGGTTCTGTTCCATAGAGTGCTTTGTACGGAGAGCATCCCAATGAGGTGTGATGGTTGGTATTGTACCAAAATTCAGCAAGGGCACTGCACACCTCAATTACATCTCTAGGCACTGGTTAATTCTCTCACTTTGCCTATCTGATTGAGGGCAGTATGTTTGAGGGTGGTAAGCAGTGCTTATATACAACCGAGTATCCCAAAGCTGGTTCTCTCCAAAAGGCACTTGTAAAAATCTTATCTCTGTCAGAAACAACTGTGTTAGGAGGGCCATGCAAACTCACCACATTGTTCAGAACTGCTCTGGCCACAATAGATGCAGTGAAAGGGTGTTTCAGAGGGATAAATTGTGAATACTTGTGAATCTGTTCACCACCACTAAAATGCAGTTATATCCTCAAGATTTTGGCAATCCTTATATGAAATCCATAGTAATGTCAATCCAGGGACTTTGTGGTACACGCAGTGGCTGTAACAGACTAGGAGGCTTACAGTGCTCATGCTTTGCTTGTTGACATATTGTACACTACTGAACAAAGTTTGTAACATCTTGCTTCAGTCTAGACCAAGCAAATAGTTTCTTGAGCCTCTGGTATGTTATTTGAATTCCAGGATGTCAACCAATAGCACTAGAATGAAAGGCTATAATGAGTTTGGTCATGAGTGCCGAGTTATTACCAATCGACATCCAGTCTTCAAAGAAAACTATACCATCCTTTTTTCGAGAAAACAAAGACCTTTGCGTTTCATTTCATTGAAAAGGAAGGGTTTGAGTTACAACCCTCTCAGGAGGCAAACATACAATGCAAAAGCGTGAAATCAGTGAACATCCTAGGTCTGGGGGGTGAGAGCTCTAAGTCCTAGCGGTCGGCTCTAGCTTGGAGGGCCGCCTCGCCCTTGATCTTCGTCATCAGGGTAGTGACCGAGGGGTGGGCTTTGTCAAAGACACAGTCGTTATGGTGCTTCCAAAGCATCCAGGGCATGAGCAGGGTCGTGGAGGTGAGGCCCTTGTGCATGGGCTTGGGCGTGAGTTGCCTCGCGGAGAGCCACCAGGCGTTGATCGAGGGCTTCCTGTCGAACGGGTTGCAGGGTACCATTATCTAGTTCAGTGCCTCGTACCATACCTGCCGAGAGAAGGGGCAGGCGAGGAGATGTTGTATGGTCTTCGGCGCCTGGTTGCAAAGTGGACATCGCGCGGGGTGCTGCAGGCCATGGCAGGCGAGACGATCTGCAGTCCAACACTGATCGAGATGGGCGAGCCGATAAAAGAACCTGACACGCGGCGGTGCCCAGCACTTTCAGGTAAGCTTGTCGCAGGTGGTGGAGCCGTGGAAAGTGGCGAGGTAGGCAGACTGCGCGGTGTAGGTGTCGCTCGAACTCCACATCTAGAGGAGGCAGTCTGGCTTTGTGAAGAGCATTGTATGCTCGATCATGTGCCATAGCTGTAGGTATTGACCTATCTCCTAGATGCCAATGGTGTTGTGAATGTCGTGCGCCCAGCGGTTAGCCTGAAGCCATCCATAGCTTGCGGCGGCGTTTTGGGATGCAGGAGTATAGGAGTGGCATGATCTCAAGGGCTGAACGACCCCCAATCCAATGGTCCTCCTAGAACATGGCATGCTGGCCGTTACCGATCTGCATGGTGGTGGAAGCAAAGAAGAAGGCGCGTTCTTCAGCGAAAAACTGCAGGTCAAGACCACTCCAAGCCCTGGTGTTGTAGGCGCGGCTTAGCCATAGCCAACGCGTGCGGAGCGCGAGGCCGGTGCGCTCAAGGTCGTAGACGCCGAGTACTCCAAGCGAGATTGGCCGTGAGACGCGCCGCCAGTTAACGTGGCAATTGCGACCATTGGCTTCCGTGCGTCCGACCCTGAGAAATCCTCTTTGAATATTTTTCAAGCGCCTTGATGATCTTCTTCGGAGGCGCTAAGAGAAGTAGCTAAAGGATGGGGATTGCGTTCAACATGGCCTTGACGAACGTGAGACGACCGGCCTTTTTCATGAGCTGTGCCTTCCATCGAGGGAGCATAACAGTAGTTTTGTCCACCATGGGTTGAAGTTGAGCTACTGAGGGGCGCCTGATCGTCAATGGAATGCCAAGGTAGGTGATGGGCAAGTCCACAATGAGGCACCCGAGTAGGCCGATTGCGGGCACGGCTTCGTCGGCATCACAGTGAATAAGGGTGTTCAAGCTTTCCAGGAAGTTCTCCTAGAGGCCCGAGGCATGTCCAAAGAGCTGCAGGATAGTAGGATACTCTTCACTGCCAAGATGTCGCCCTATGAGGGGTGGCAGAATAGGATCACGTCATCCACATAGCGAGGCGATGGGGATTAGTCACCAGGGATGTAGCTGTTGTAGGATGCCTAGTTTGGTGGCGCGGCACAGCAGGCAGCCAAGTGTGTCGACCACGGGGAAGAAGAGCTGGGTTGAGAGGGGATCGCCCTTTCTAAGCCTGAATCAGTGCCAAATGGCTGGGCCGGGCTTGTCGTTAAGGAGCACCTTGGTGCTGGCGGATGAGAGAAGAATGGCCAGCCAGTCCAGGAATCGATCACCAAATCCATATTGTCGCAAGACCTTGAAGAGGAATGGCCAATTGACCGAGTCGAAAGCGTATGCCAGGTTGAGCTTTACCAGCACGCGAGGGGTTCCAAGTTGGTGGAGTAGGCGTGCGGACTGCAGCACTAGGACGAAGTTGTCATGCAAGCTGCATCCTGGGATGAACGCGTTCTGGTTTGCACTGACAAGGGCGTTGAGCTTGGGAGCGAGTCGCAACGAAAGAACCTTCGCGAAGATGTTGGCGACGAGGTGGATAAGGCTTATGGGTTTGTAATCACTGAGGCTGCGAGCATCCACGGGCTTAAGCAGCAGCGTGAGGAACGCCTGATTCAGGTAGTTGAAACCCCTGTTGGCGTCAGTAAAACCATGGTATTACTAACCCTGTAAGAAGAGCCTTGACGGCGAAGGCATATATATTTCTCCACCCATGGGAACATCTTGTGAAGACCGTGACGCACCTGTTGGACTATGGACTGGGTCGTCAGGAGACAAGACATGGAAACGAGCTGCCTCATGGGGGCTCTTCACGGGGCCTTCCCGAGAGCCCACGTTGACTCCCCGCTTACTCATTTAGAAGAAGCGGGTCTCAACGTCGGAGGTGGCGCAATGGCCCATACCAAGGGACATTGCTGCCTACGCCAGGAAGGGGACGAAGGGTCAATGACTAGCCCTTGCGCATGGGCTCCAGGAGGATCCGTGCGACCCAAGTTATCCACAACAACTACAGTAAGATTCACCTACCGCTTACGCCGCTATAGTGGCGGTACCTCGCATCGCCTGATGAATACCAAAGGAGGCAGAAAGTATCCAGGGGTGACACACTGCCCCGGAAGGACGTCATCATCACTCGTACGAGCATGCCACGGTCGACCATGCCACCATGGTACAAGCTACACTAGCTACTCCAATGTATATTCAACCAATCAGAACCTCCGACAAGGGCTCCCTCGACACTATAAATAGTGGAGACCAAGGCCTCATAGGAGGTTTTGATCTTTTCACCTTGCAACAGACACATTGTAGCTCTCTACCATTGCAATACAAAACTAAGCAGGAGTAGGTTATTACATCAATAAGGTGGCCCAAACTTGGGTAGTTTTTCGTGTTCATCTGCAGTTCATCCACCGCATTTCATCCATGACTTAAGATTGATGGACGTGTTCAGTCCCTGGCCAAACTCTCAAAGAGTTGTTGCTCACAACTCATATGTAGGTTTTAGAAACCGACAACCCCGACCTCGAAGCGCGAAGAGTTGCTAGAATACGTCAACGGGGTCTTGTTTGACAGTTGGCTAACATGCGTGTAGGAATTCAGCAGTGAAGCCGTCGGAACCTGGCGCCTTGCGTGCGGGCAGCCGCTTGACGGCCTGCCAGATTTCCACGACATCAAAGGGCGCATCGAGGTCGTCTAGGTTTGTAGGCGTGATGAGGGTTGAGAGGTCCAGGGTGCACTCAAGGGGCATGGCGTAGCCAAGCAGGGCGTCGAAGTGCGCGTACGCCGTCGCAACCATGTCGCTTGGGTCTGTGATACCTAATCTTGAACCATTAGGTTGTGCACCATGTTCTTTTGCCGCCAATAGGAGCATTGCCGGTGGTAGAAGGATGTGTTGGCGTCCCATCCTTAAGGGTCGCTAGGCGGGCACGTTGGAGGGTGATGGTGCGCTCCAAGGAAGCAAGGCCCATATAGGAGGCCTTGATCTGACGACGTAGCCAGTCCTCGTGCAGGGATAGATCCTTGCTCTCTTGCTCGGTGTTGAGCCTAAGGAGAAGCTCTCGACAGATCGCCAACATGAATTTTTTGGGATTATGCATCTATCAAGTGTTAGTGTGATGATGTTGTTGCCTTTATGCAAGTAGTTTATAACTAAAAATACATAAATGTTTGCTTCATACTTTCTTCATTTGAACAATCTTATGATTATGTTGTTTCACATTGTTGCGGAAATGGGGTAGGTAGAAGGGTTTGAGGAAGGGGAAAGACAACAGAGACAAGGGAAAAAAGCTTGTGAGTTCATTCATTCAATGCCAGCTACAACGTTCGCCTCTAGCTTATAACATGCTGGTACATGGGTCTCGGCCTAACACTCACTCAACTGGCCCACAGCCCACTAATTCATACAGAACTAACAGAACACTAGAACGCTTCACTCTGAATTCCACGCCTCTTCTTCAGCTTCCTCTTGCCGGGCACATTGCTCGTCAATGCCAGATTGAGGTATTGACATTGCTGCCCCCTTGAGAACCAGCTTGCCCCTGAGCTGGTGTGTGTGGGAAACGCAGCTTGAGCCATTCATAGTCTTCCTATGTAGCAGCAGAGGCTGGCAGTGATGTCCATGGAATAAACACCCGCAGACAGGCAACATTCCCTTTCTTGACCAACATTTGATCCAAGATCAGTTCTAGTGCCAAGTCCTGAGAAGAGAAGTCCACAGTAGTTGGAAGGGAGGAGAATACTGGCGCGTGATCAGGCACATGGCTCTTCAGCTGTGAAGAGATACATGGAAGACCACGTGTACCATGGCTGAAGTTTATATGCTGCAGGACCAATTCGTTCCTCAACTGTGAAAGGCCCAAAATACTTCAAGCAAGCTTGTGACAAGGTCGATTAACTATTGTGTTTTGAGCATATGGTTGTAGTTTTAAGAAACCGAGTCTATACTTGAAATTCACGTTCGGACCTCTCTGATATGCATAATGTTTCATCCTGGTCTGAGCTCTAAGTGAATGCTCCTTCAGCAACTGACAGTGGCTGATTTTCTCTCAGCCAAGCTGCACACAAGCATTGGAGGAAGGTGTAGTCCCTCGCCGTATGCATCATATCCATCGTCGCCCCACTGCCCATATCGAGTGTATCGAGGACCGTCTCTGCCGTATCCGCCGTATGCCTGACCTTCCCGATTCTGATTCTGATTCGACCCGACCCCCCGTCCCAGCGCCCGCGCCTTGGCCGCTGGCAGCTGTGTCGGCTCGTCCGGGGGCCGCACATTGGCCTGACCGGTAACAGGCGCGCCCCGGCCGACTCCAGCGGCGGGTGGCGTAGCCACTGGTGGCGGCTGCCTTGCCACGGAAGGAACGCCGCGGCCAGCCCCAGCGGCGGCGGTCGGGCCATGCTTGGCGGGCGGTGGCTGCCTCGCGGGAGGTGGATGAGCACCACGACCGGTCCCAGCGGCAGGAGGCAGGGCTCCGCGTCCGGCCATCGTGCCGGCGACAGAAACCCTAGTCGCTCTCCCCGCTCCGATCAAAGGAAACCCAGGCGAACGAGAAACCCTAGTCGATACACAGCGAATCGGCTCGGGCCTCAGCGTCACATGCATGCACGTAGAGGGATCAAAAGACCCGGCTTGGGCCTCTGGCTTGGCGGCATGCCTCAAGTCTAGAGAGCCCACGACCGGTGTCGGTTCCGAGTCCACATCTCGGCCCAGCAACGAGTTCAAACGCGCCTTCCTGGCCGCTCGAATCACGCCATCCGAGATCGCCACCGGCGATCGTTGCGGTGCCGGCCTCAGTGGATGCCCTCTCTTGCTTTTCTTTTTTCTAGTAACTAACGTCCAAGAATCCGGGATATAATCTCACAAAGTAATTGGTGCACGAGATACCATAGGAATCGGACCGATCCAAGGTTTAATCATCTTCTTCAGCGTCGGAGCTTTGGATCGAAGCCGTTCCATTGAATGTTTAGAATCCGGTGGCGGTTCCGGCGTAAACACTGGCAAAGGAGCCTGCATGACCTGCTCGATCTCACCCTCATTTTCTTCATCGCTCTCGATTAGAACCCAGAAGCGTCCTCCCGGTCGATCCCGACTTGTGGTCGTTGTGTTCGTCAGATCAACCAGGTCAGCCGCCGTGATCTGATCAACCTGCACACACTGACCAACAACCACGTCATAGTCATCCAAAGAAAATCTAAGACCTACCTCGATCTGATCGCTGTCCGGGAGGTAGTCTCCGGCCAACATGTCGTTCTCCAAATCCAATAAAGCCATCCACCATGAGGATACAGTGAATCGGAGGCGCCCCATGATCCAATCATCCGGAGCCGTCGCATCTGCAAATTGTGCCTACCACTGCCTCCACCTCGGCAGCCCTCCCACGATCTTGCTGTCCGACTTGCCGCCGGGATTTGCTCCCGCCGTGGCCGCTTGATCCGCCCTTCCCCTAGAAGTCATCGCCGCCGCGCGTGTGGGAGAGGACAAATCCGCCCCCTTAGACCCCCGCGATGGTTCGGAGACCGCACCGAGAGCAGCCTCATCGGCGCCGGTCTTGGCGGTGGAGGCGCCGGCCTTGAAGGCGGTGGCCGGAACGACCGCTCGCGGCCGCAAGTCGTCAGGTGGTCGCATGGGAGCAGGCTACTATTCTATACCCTGAATGAGCAGTGTCAAGACGATGAACAACCTAAAAACCTAAGCAACTAGGGCCTAAAAACAATCCACACGCGTGGATCCGGCGACCCCCCTTTCCTGGTGGCTAGGCGGATCTCCTTTCCTTTCTACGAGAGGAAGAAAGAAAAGCGATATTATTATATCATATTCCCCTAGCTATAAAACTTTCACACTGTACTGGATGGCTGGCCCTGAATCCACCAACACAGGTCAGGCACTTCAGATTGATAGACTATTTTGTCACTGTTCGAAACTTTAACTGCGAGAGGAACATCCACTGAAGCGGGCACCATGTTGATGCGATCAAGCAAAGCAGAGTAAATAAAAAACTATGAGAACTTCTAGAGTCTAGAAGAATCAGGAAAACTTGATTGCCAATCATAGCATGCAGGCGAATAGTTTTGGATGATTAGCGCCTGACAGCGCATTGACTGACAGCAGTGACTCTTCTTCCAGCCTCCGTTGATTTAGTCAAAGCAGGCCTGGAGAAAATAATGGGACCGCTTTTCAATTGGAATGATATCAAGCACTATGTCTCAGATGAGCACATCTGCACTTTCCACTGTTTCCATTGCCTGAACTTGAGCTGGTACCGCTTTAACACAGACATGGGCAGGACTCTATTTTCGCCACAACTGAAGCACAGGCCATTAGTGCGACTGTACTTCTTCAGTTGTCTCGCATGCCGTAGCTTCCCTGATGGCGCAGTCTGATGATTGTCCTGCCGCCCAACTGTAGGGAATGCTATCCAGTCGGTCTTGGCTCTATTGAGAGTTTCTTCCTGAACTGGCACATGTTGCTGTCGCTGGAAACTGAATCTTAACAGCGCCCTTTAACTCATCCTTCAGTCCCAAAATGAATCGGGTGACCAGATAAGTATCACGTACAGCCAGCTCATACAGAAGGATTTGGTATGCCAATTGGCTGAGCTGATCGCTCGGTTGTACCTCTCCACCGTACCCTCATGTTTCACCAGCAACAGCGCATCATGTCATGGTGAGTATTGAAGTCAAATTCCTGAAGCACAACACTGAAATTCTTCCTAATCCAGCCATCCCACCATACTCTTGTACGTGTGATACCAGTTTGTTGCGTCACCCCACAGATGCAGAGTAGCTGAAGTAACTTTGAACCCCTCAGGAATGTCACAGAGGAGGAAGAATGCGTCGAACCTGTCCAAACATCAGTTCCATCAAATCTGGGAAACTCCATCTTTGGCATCCACAGGCGACAATCATGTTATTTGTCAGGCAGCCGCCCGCCATCAGGTTGTTGTTCAGACGTGTTCTATCCTGTCAGCGGCGGCATCTGCAGTGGCGGCGGTGGGCTGGGAGGTGGGGAGGGAAGCAATCCATCTCCTACCGATGCCAGGGAGGTCGGCTGTGGTGGTGCCTTCTGTGTCCTAATTGCTGTAACCTGCTCCTGACGCACATCCCTGATGGAGGACGTTGTGAGGTTTACCTTGGTCTGTATCTTGTTGGTCTGACCTGCCTGACCCTCAAGCGCTGATCAATGCCATCTAGGCGCTTGGTGACCTCGTCCATCCTCTCGAACTTCTCACGGACCAGCTTCAGATTCTCGAGCTCCTTCATGACCCTCTCCTCGAACTGCTCCATGGCCGAAATAACATGCCGAGTCTGTGCGGTTGGCTTCGACGGCGCCGTTGCTACTCCCACTCCGAATCGGCCAATCCTGTTTCGGAATTACACCGATCAAGCCCGAGGGGCGTTAGGTAACCTTCCCAAGAAATTACGAGCTAGATCAAGAGAGTATGGGAGTCACTCTACTGGCCCACAACCCGCTAATTCAAAAATATGTAAAAATAGTTTAATAAACAGAATTTAATAAACATTGACATTTATTTTGGTCGAAAGGAAGTGTGTCTATTAATAAGATGCTGCACGCCACCTGTACTGCACGAGCTAATCAAATTCGATCTGTTACTGACTAGCTAGCTCGTCCATTTCTAATAAGTATGTCTATGAGCTAGCAACCAGATGGTTCCGTGAACCCCTTATATGCCCATGATAATAAGCTACTTTTTGATAATCTAGGATGTCCATGAGTTAATGTTTACCGTTTGAGTCATCCTTATACATAAATTTAACGGCCTTTCCATGAGTTAGTATACAAATTGGTTTGACTGATGAAATTTGTTGACCCGCAGGTATCTAGGATTGCATTCCGGTTGGCGAAGATGTAGAAATGGGTTGTGTGCTGTAGGTTCCTTTTGTATAATGTGCTCTGTGCTCAGAAATTGGCCCTCTGTAATGGCCGGTTGTGAAGTATGTAAACTGTGGAAACGAATCGCTTCATTTGCCAGCTTACCTTCTGCGTATTATCTAAGTTCTGTATGAGGACCCACTGACTTTCTTGGATTAATGAATGATCAGTGTCGGCGCTGTCGGTTTACTCGTGCGGTTCATTTGCCTGATGCCTTCCAAGCAAGAACCGCCGAGGCCAGCTCACCTGTTAGTTGCGTGTGCAGGCTTCTTTTCAGTATCCTTTGCCTGTCCCATGTTGTGTGGGATTCAGTTTTCCTTTTTTTTTCGAGGAAGAGTTACAAACTCATCAGATAGAACTACATTCAGAGAGCACAGAACTGACTGATGGGAAGCGAAGCAAGCAAGCAACCTCTTATGTCTCTGACGAAAGGAAAACAAACTCATCTGCTACTCGCTGGCTCAATCAGTTCTCTGGCAATAAAAATGTTGTCAGCCTTCAGGATTACAGGTTCCTTGTACACCTTCAGGAGGGCCGACAAGCCAATCAGAGCTGCACTCGCCTCTGCTTCCTCAGCGCTGTTGCACGTGTCCGTTCGGCGACAGACCGAGATGAAGACAATGCCTTTTATGGATCAATCAACAGAATTTTACATCTCATCTCTTCAGTAACTGCAACCAGTCCACCCCTGTATACCGGAAACTTCCGGACTCGTCATGGATGTCCCAGATATCCCTCATTGCATGAGGAAGGGCTTTGCTCTTGGTGCATGTAACAACTGCATGGTATTCGTCGTCCACAGCATTCCCGCATTATGCATATTTCTTCAGCATCGAAGGGGTGAAAAATCTGTTTAATTAGCTCGGTATTCCATGTATTAGTTGCCTGAACCATAAGGTGATTAACACATCTAAATCTCGATCTTCTTTTGAACCATAGGCCCTCTCTTCTGGAGATCCAGTTATCTCTTTGAATCCGAATATTTCTATCATTCCCCACACGTCATATTAGTCCTTTCCTAATCAATTCCTGACCAAACTCAATGCCTCTGCACGTCTGAGATGCCTCCAACCCAGATACTACACCATTTTTTTTTTTTTGTGAAAGGAGGTTCAAACTCTCGGCCTCTGCATCATTATGATGCACACAACCAGCTTGCTTCTTCCACCGTGGCAATCTAGCATCGCCTCCCCATGGCTACGACCAAGCTAATCCTGTCTGTTGCCCTCGTCGTCCTCCTAAGCATAGGGCTGTCCAACACCATTAGGGTACTGAACCACTGCCACCGCCGACGGCCAAGGCAGTGGAGGCGGAGGCGGCAGCAGGACTGGAACCAGTCAGGCCTCCGGCGACGGGACCGCCGAGGCGTACGACCAGGACAACTACGCCTATGGCTCCGGAGGCGGTGGCGGCAGTGGTCGTTGGCGAGGCCGTGACAAGTCCGCGGCTGGTTCCGCTGGCGGTGCGTCCGGCTCGGGCCACGGAGACTCGAGTACCACGGAAACCGGCGGGTCTTCTATGAACGCGAATGGCCAAGGCGGCGTCAGTGGCGCTGGGGGAGCGATGGCAATGGCAGCGGACCCGGCTCCGGCGATGGAAGCGGGTCGGGGATAGGCGAGAACTATGCACCGTATGGTTCGAGCTACGCGAGCAGCGGAGGGGGCGGCGGCGGCGACGGCGACGGGGTTTACCGCTGGTTCTCGAGGTGGATCAGGGAGTAGCAGCGGTGAATCAACCCCTTAACGAGAGACGAGCTCATTTCACTTGGCTCCAAATAATACGGCTGGCCAGCTAGCTCTGGCCACTGCCTAATATTGTTTCATTATGTCTTGTGTGTCAACGTGTGAGTGTGACACGTACCGTATGTTTCTTGGAATGTTTAAGCTCTAATATTTGGCTTTTCTAGTACTGAAAGTCAGGCCATTGGCCTTGTTTCTGAATGGCATAATGGTATATTGCACTAGTGAAGAAACTCATAGCAAACCCTCGAGTCATTTCGAAACTCGATTAGGAATAATAGAAATCTAATTGTGTTTTGAAAATAATAACCAGAAATGACTTTTCGTCCGACATGAATGGGATTCAGCTCATACAAGGCCCGTCTTTGGATCTCCCCACCCTCCCAATCGTGTCATGTAAAAATGCCTAAGAAATCCGATCTGATCCCACCCGACATGTTTCATATACCCTTTCAGAAACTTCCAACATCTTTCTCTCCCCCACCCCTCTTCTGATCCCCATCAAAAACCATGTTATGTTTAACACCACTAGCATGAGAAAGTGTTTGTAATATTTTTAAAGATCTCTCCAATGGTATTGGTAAGCCCTCATTTTAAGTTGAGCAAGGCTACCAACCATTCCATGCAGGTTTTTAAGGATGGTATTTGGCCAAAAACAATGCATAAGATGCCTCTATACAATTTGTGCCCCTGGATGGAAGATTATAGAACCCGTTCTTAGAATTTCATTCCGGTGAAAAAACATTAACTTGAGCATCAGAAAAACATAGGTGATGTCTTTCTTAGAGAGAAAAATTTCTCCTCAATCATACCAATATGAGCAAAATTATTCTTATATTATTTTCCAAAAGAATTACCCCCACCCACACCCACACCCCCACACACAAAGACCCACACCCACCTAATAAGCTCCCCAACTTTATTAGAAGAAGAAGAGTACTAGATTTCCTATTTCTCGGTTCACCCAGGGAAAAAAATCAAGACAACATATCAACTTTTTAACAAAAACATATGCCAATCCCCCGCCATTAAACCTAATTCTCCTATACCGCCACCTTGACCCTCTAGAACTCTATTAAGCTAATGCGACATAAAATCAAAGAAAAACTCCATGAAGCTACTAACTTACAAAGCAAAACCAGGAAAAAAATTAAGGCTCCCTACGTTGCACATTCTGCATATATGGATCAATATTGTATGTAACATTGGCACATTCCGCACATTATTGCTTCTTTCATTCAACTTTAGTCAGTGTGTGCTTCATCATTTCTCGTAGATGTATATGTTGAAGTGAGAAGGACCAGCTGGGAACAGCAGCACCAGTAGCAGCAGAACACAAGCAGCAGCAGTGGCAGTAGGCAACGCATCAACATAACTTATGAAAAATGGCTAGGCAATCCACATATACACTTCAACAATATCTATTTTACAGACATTTTGCTTTGCTTGATTGAGGTCGTGCTTCTTTGTTTCCCGCACATGCCTATGACGTTTCCAATATCGTCCTACAATGTCCCATGACCCCATGCACTCTCTTTGTTTGCCATAGCACTGACGAGGAGCTAGCTTCCTAAGGCGTGGAACTCGTCCATGATTAGTCCCTTCGACAAGATTCGTCGTCTTTTAGGTGTTTATGTTGCATAAAGGGTCGTAAAATGTTGGTCACATCCAATGAATTTGTTTTACTGTATGTGCTTCTTGTTATGCCTTTTTCTCTTGTGAAGAAATGTACTTTATTTCCATTGTACCAACAAATTATTGCAAAGCACAAAAATATACTTCCTCCGCCCGAAATTACTTCTTGTAGAAATAGATAAAAATTGATGTATCTAGAACTAAAAATACGTCTAGATACATCCATTTCTCCAACAAGTTTTTTGGGACGGAGTGAGTATTACAATGGGATGTTTTTTTTACCGATCCCAACAACCATTTCCATCATGAGAATTGCGAACACGAGCAATATGATTATATACATGAGAAAAAAATAATTGATGCTTCCATCCATCATCAATACCGCTTCTGTTGCATAAAAGCATGTTGAACTTTGCTTTGGTACACCCCCATTGGAAACGTTTATATATTTCAATACAAATTCAATCAAAAAGGGTAATCTAGTCTTTTGTATCCAAATATCTATATGGTGATAGCCTTCTGAAGTAACTTTAAGATTCGTGTAAACTTTTAGGGGGTGTACCGAAACAAAATTCAAACATGTTTCCACTGGTGATTTTTTTTTATTTTACAGGTTTATCTGTTGGAAAACCCCATAAATTGCGAAAAATCGAACATTAACAGAGACTACCTTCCTTTTTTCTGAAAAAAGAGACTAACTAATTAGCACTTTGGGCCGTGATTTCTTCAGTATAACTTTGGGCCGTGATTTCTTCAGTATAACTTTGGGCTGCCTGCCTCCTGCTTCGACTCCACCACATCAAGCAAAGGAACCCGGCTAGCTATGGGGCGATCCTACATGAAATAATAGATCAGAGCTCTTCTATAAGTAGATGTAGCTTTGTGCATGAGTTTAGGAGCTCGAACTTCGAGACTCACAATCTAGCGAAGCATTGTTTAGAGTTAGGGGTGGACCGCCATATTTGGTTAGGGCACCCTGGTAATCTCTCTTTTGTACCTTTGAACATCGTTTTGGTCTAAATAAAGCTTCGGGAGATTGTCTAAAAAAAACCCACATCCCCGCATCCGCAGTGAGGAGGGCGAGATGAGTAGCCGCCGCCGCCACCCTCACCCCCTCTCGCCGGCGGCGGCGCCGCTGGACGATGACGACCTGCTCTCCGAGATCCTCCTCCGCCTCCCCCCACAGCCATCCTCCCTCCCCCGACCCTCGCTTCGCCCGCCGCTTCCGCCTCCACCACCGCCGCAACCCTCCCCTCCTCGGCCTCCTTCACATAGGCTTTCGAACTCGCGAGCTCTCCTTCGTGCCTACTCTGGAGCCCCCCAATCGTGTCCCGCCGGGCGCTTCTCTTTGAAGTTCGACGGCGTCGTGCTCCTCGGATGTCGCCATGGCCTGGTACTCGTCTACCACGCGTCTTGGAAACACATCCTGGTGTGGGATCCTGTCACCGCCGACCAGCACCGGATTGCCGTCCCCCCTGGGTTTGCGAGACATGAGGGGCGCCCCCTGATCAGTGGGTCGGTGCTTCGTGCTGCCGGAGATGCCCAACACTTTCATGTAGCCTTGACAGTGGTGGACTACGAGGACAAACAACACAGACAAGCTCTCGCATGTGTGTAGTACTCGTCAGAGACCGGAGTATGGGGTGATGTCGTCTCGACACCGCTTCCATCCGAGGCTTCTGTGCGCACGCTTGTTATTACAAAGAAGCCCGCTGTGCTGGTTGGCAATTCTCTTTACTGGCTGCTTTTGGGGAATTTGGGCGGATTGCTGGAGTTTGATTTGGAGAGGCGGGTCCTAGCTGTGATACGGATGCCAACGGATTTGGTTGCCAAGGGAAGTTATGATATCTGCGTGATGCAGGCAGAGGATGGTGGTCTTGGTCTCTTCTGTGTGCTGCAGTTGGACTACATTGCCCAATTATGGAAGAGGAAGACTGATTGTCATGGTGTTGCTTCATGGGTGCTAGGAAGAACTATTGAACTGGACAAGCTAATTCCCATGAATTTAGCTGAGAAAATGCCCGTTGTGGTACTGGGGTTTGCTGAGTACAATAATGTGGTGTGCCTGTGGACACCATCTGTCTTCTTTATGGTCCATCTCGAGTCATTGCAGTCCAAGAAACTTTTTGAAGCCAACTTCATTTTTGATTGTCACCCATTCGAAAGTGTCTACACTGCAGGTAATATCATGCTTTCACATATTGGGTTTAACAAAACCAAGTTAATGTTCAATAATTGGTTGGCGGAGTTCGCTCACATCCTTTTGCCTTAAGTTAGCAATTTTAAGTAGTGTCTCATACCACCTGTTTCTTTTACTACTTGATGGCCTTTTTTACATTAAGTGATTTTGTTTATGTAATATTCCTGTTCTGATTCTTGTGTGGTGGCGTTTTAATGAATAATTATGATCTTGATTTTTTTGTTAGTGTTATCTAATTTATTTTATGCTCTGTAGCCAGGCAGCAGGCTGCAATTGGTCTACTGTCAGCTTCATTTCTGCAATTCTTGTGGTTCAAGGCAGAACTAACAAACTGTCTTTATTAAGTTCATTATATGAATGTTTATACAATAAAACAATGAATGCCAAGATTGGCAAATGATTTCTTTAAAGTTGAACTATGTTTCAATGTTCTATGCCTATTAACATATACTGTACAATGGTAGTTTTAGTGCATAGCTACAGAGCAGTTTTTTTCTTGAGATAAGAATAAGATACATGGTAGTTGGAGGTTGAAGCCAACTACTTGAGAAACTTGCTTGAACCAACTGAAATGTCAAATAGGTAGCTCAAATTGGTACAGTTAGAAGCTTCAAGCTCACCCTATTTCCTTCATTCAATATTTATTATCCTTGTTAATCTCGCTACTAAATTCAGCCCATATTGCTGAATAACTTTTCATTTTATCACTTAAGGAGAGTCCCTAGCACGAGTAGCAAATCCATTTGTACCAGGGCTAAATTTATTCTAAGATGATCTAAGTCTGAATAGTCTTGATCACTTCTATTGCTATGGTTTTCTAGTATGATTTAATTTTTTAAGGCTAAATTTATTTGAAGATAATCTAAATTTGAATAGTCTTGTTCACTTTTATTGCTAGGATTTATTAGTATGCCTATATTTTATTTATTCCGATGTGCAGTGCAATGAGCTTAATTATTCTTGATAACTTGCCTCTTCTGACCAGCTAATAGTCTCGAGCGTGCATCTGCTTCATTTTTAAGATAGTAATCGGCTTATACTTTTTTCGAAATATTCATTAAATTTGACAGTAGGCTTGGTTTTCTTTATCCATTCCTAATCTGGTATAAAACTGATATTGTTTTCCAAACAATTACTGTGAGTTTATCTAAACATATTGTTGATGCCTCCTCGTATCTATTTTGTTTTTTGTTGGAATGTCATTGATTGCTTGACTTGATTACTTCTTATGCTTGTAGAAACAGACATTGGTGGTGGACACGATGGGGCTGGTCTTTTGCAGAATACATAAGATGATTATCTGGCTAGATATGCTGTCGTGGTGTACTGATTGAGCAGGTAAGCATATCTTCTCCATGTATATTGAGGTATCTGGACTGTTTTATTAATGTATTGCTTTTCTTTTTACTGCCATTTCTCAAGTATCCAATTATAAGCGAGGACTAAGACGTTTCCTGCTTGGTCACCTCCTATCCCGCTTTCATGGCAGGCCGCATTTTTTATCTTTCCTCCAGGCCCTGCTTCCTCATCCTTTCATGCCTTCATCAGCAACGCTATATTCCCTTTCACATGCCTTCACCCACCTACCTTCTCTTTTATTTTGTGATGTTGTACGCCCTCACTATTGGATGTTTGCCTTCGATGTTCATCCAGTTGCCTTGCTTTCAGTTACCACCTTAATTCTCAGCTGGTTCCTTCTGTTAGTGTAGTTTCTTCTCCCTCTGGCTCCTCAGATGAACTGATGACCTGGGACCCTTCCGCTTTTTGTGCATATGTTAAATGTTAGCATAATGTGCATATGTTAAATGTTAGCATAATGAAATGCATCCTCTTTCGTGTTCTGCATTTGATTTCCTTTTTTTTACTACCCGTCGCTACATGCCTTTGGTTAGTTTTTGGGGGTTATGCATCTATCAAGTCCTAGTGTTATTTTTATGTTGTTTCCTTTGTGCAAGTAACTTATAACTGACATTACATGAACATTTGCTTCACACTTTGTTTAAATTGGCTTATGACTGTCATTTCACATTGCTGCTTATCTTGGATCATTATGGTACCTAGTGAACTAATAACTGCCAAAATACTTGTAGAACATGCTTTCTTTAAACTTTATATTACCAATTAGTATCTTTTTGCTTACAGCTATTGAAATTTTATTGGATCATAATTCTTGTGATGGTCGGTTTGCTTAAACGATCAGCATCTCTCACCGTCTATCTAATTTGCATATGTAATGGCCACTATCCACTAACATATCTTGTCTGGTCCAAGGTATATGTAGCTATGCTCTGTGGGCAGTGTATGTTCTCCACTTTCTGCCACGTTAGATGTTTAACACTTTATACTGATGAACACATGATCAAAATGGCATGGCTAGATTCTACCATAATGTCACGACCCGATCGTAAGATCTGAAAGGGGGAGAGGGGATCAAAGAGGAGGAAGGACGAGGGTAGGTGAGAGCGAGAGAGAGAGAGAGAGACGACATGAAGGAAATAGTTCATTCAATTCTCGATGCCCTCAGCGTCCACACACACATGCATACAATTAAGCCAAGCCCACAACTGGCACACACACGCATTTACCTGACAGTGGGCTTGGCCCGGTCCCGCTGACTAGGTCGTCGTTGTTGCAGGTTCAGAACTCTGAACTGCAATTCTTCAGTCCGTTGTAGATTGATCTGCAAGCATGACATTTGCCCCCTCTCGAGCAGCAGCTTCTTCATCTTCCCAGAGTTGTGTGTCGGGGTAGCGCTGCCGAAGGACAGTGTAGTCTTCCCAGGTAGCAGCTGACGGCGGCATGGAGTTCCATTGCACTTGTATTTGCACCACTGGAGTGTTCCCCTTCTTCATCATGCGATGGTCCAGGATGGCCACTAGAACACGCTCGGCGGAGGTGAGGTCCGGTATCTTGGGCAGCTCAGCGAAGACGGGTGTGTAGTCAGGGACGAACGACTTGAGCTGGGAGACGTGGAAGACAAGATGGATGCAGCTGTCTAGAGGTAATTGCAGACGGTACGCCAGGTTGTCGACGCGCTCTGTCACAGTGAACGGGCTGAAGAACTTGTATTCCAGCTTGCGGCACGGATGGTTGGCGACGGAGGATTGCGCGTAGGGTTGGAGCTTGAGGAGGACCTGCTCGCCCACGTCCACGTCGAAGGCGCGCTCGGCCCGGTGACGATCGGCCTGCTTCTTGAAACACGCCTGGGCGCGTTCGAGCTAGGCGCGAAGCAGCTCGGTGTGGGTCGCCCAATCGATCTCGTCGAGGGGCGCGTCCGCGGGAATGGTGGTGCTCATCGCGGGAAGACCACCCAAGTTGGGTTCCTGCCCGTACAGAGCTTTGAATGGGGAGCCATTGAGCGAGGCGTGGTGTGAGTTGTACCAGAGTTCCGCCGTGGAGAGCCACCAGCGCCATTGCTTGGGCGTGTTGTGGACGGCGCATCGGAGATACATCTCCAAGCACTGATTCACGCGCTCCGTCTGGCCATTGGTCTGGGGGTGGTACGTCATGGAGTACAGCAGCTTGGTGCCTGCGTCGGCGAGAATTTCTCGTCACATCGCGCTGGTGAACACCTTGTCGTGGTTGGAGACGATGGAGTGCGACACGTTGTGGAGTCTGATGATGTTGTCCCAGAAGGCGCGGGCAACTTGAGCGGCGTTGAAAGGGTGCCGGAGGGGTACGAAATGAGCGTACTTGGTGAGGCGATCGACGACCACCATGATCGCATCGTGGCCATCTGACTTTGGTAGCCCTTCGATGAAATCCATGGTTATGTCCTGCCATGGCTCTTGAGGAATCGGAAGCAGTTGGAGCTTGCCCGCGGGGTAGGTTTGCTCGTGCTTCGCGTGCTGGCAAATGCTGCATTGCTTGAAAAAATCTTCGACGGCGCGCTTCAAGCCTGGCCAGGCGAAGAGCTTGCGTACGCGCTGGTAGGTGGCTGTGGTGTCTGAGTGTCCTCCCACCGCGCCGTGGTGCAGCGCGGCGATCAGCTTGGTTTGGAGCGCGGTGTTGGCGCCGATCCACAATTGCTCACGTTGTCGGATCACTCCTTGCTGCAGAGTGTGGTCTTGGTCGTCGGTGTCGCAGAGGGCAAGCTTGGCGAGGAGCTCCTGTGCGTCCGCGTCCGTCTCGTATGAATTTGCCACCTCCTCCAACCACTGGGGCTAGCACACAGAGAGCGCGTCCAGCGACAGTAGGTGCCCCACCCTGGAGAGCGCGTAGGCTGCGCCGTTGTTTGCCCCCTTCTTGTAGCGAAATGTGAACTGCAGGCCCACCATCTTGGACATGGCCTTGCGCTGGAGATCCGTGACGAGCTGCTGATCACCCAAGGAATACAAGCTCTTGTGGTCGATGACGATCTCAAACGGTGCACGCTGGAGGTAAGGGCGCCACTTGTCGATCGCCATCATCACGACGAGAAACTCCTTCTCGTACGCAGAAAGCTTTTGGTTCGGCATGCCCAGCGCCTTGCTCAGGTACGCGACGGGGTGGCCGTCCTGAACCAGCACCGCGCCCACGCCGGTTCGCACGCGTCGGTCTCGATGGCGAACTGGCGCTTGAAGTTTGGAAGCGCAAGCACGGGCGTGCTCACCATCGCCTTCTTGAGCATCTCGAACGCGGTCTGGGCCTTGTCCCAGAGGAATCCTTTCTTCGTGAGAAGGCCCGTCAGGGGCTTCGCGATAATGCCATAGTGTGGCACGAACTTGCGGTAATAGCCCGTAAGGCCGAGGAAACCGCGGAGTTTCGTGGGCGTCGTGGGCACGGGCCAGGCACTCATGGCGCTGGTCTTGCTCGAATTGGTGGCGACGCCGTCTTTGGAGATGACGTGTCCCTGGTACTCGATCTTTTGTTGGGCGAACGAGCATTTAGAGGCCTTGGCGTACAGCTGGTGCGCCCGTAGGAGGTCGAGGACAGTGCGCAGGTGTTCTTCATGTTCGTGTAAATCAACACTGAAGACCAGAATGTCATCGAGGAAGATGATGATGAATTTGCGAATGTGGCGACCGAACACCGAGTTCATTAGACACTGGAATGTGGCCGGCGCGTTGCAGAGGCCGAACGGCATCACCCTGAAATAGTAATGGCCATGTTGTGTTTTGAAAGCCGTCTTCTCTTCGTCCTCCTCGTGCATGCGGATCTGATGATAGCCGGCGCGTAGGTCGATCTTGGAGAAATATGCTGCTCCACCCAGCTCGTCGAGCAGTTCGTCCACCACTGGCAATGGGAATTTGTTTTTGACCGTGGCTGTGTACAGACGTCGGTAATCGACACAAAAGTGCCAAGTACCTTCCTTCTTGACCAACAGGACCGGCACGGCGTACGGGCTCAGGCTGTGCGCGATGACCCCAGATTGCAGCATGTCCTGCACTTGCTTTTCGATTTCATCCTTTTGGGCTGGTGAGTAGCGGTAGAGCCTGATGTTGATAGGTGTTGTGCCCGGCTCCAGGTTGATCGCGCGATCATACTGCCGTTTGGGAGGCAGCGTTTTTGGTTTAGAGAACACATCTTCATATTCAGACAGAAGTTTCTGAATATTGGGAGGTGCGGGTTCAGGTTTGTCAGTTCTCTCCACTATAACCAAAGCCGCGGTCCAGATGTCGTTGGCTATTTCCATTCGGTGCAATTCATAAGCATCCAGTTCTGCGATGGGGGTAGATCAGATGTACGAACACCTTGCAGATGCACTTGTTTGCCCTCGGTTTCAAATGAAATGGTTTTGTGTTGCCAGTGGCAATTCATGGGGCTGTGAGCTGATAGCCAGTCAATTCCTAGCACGCTGTCGTAGGCAATTAACGGTAGCACTCGGAGATCAGTGTGGAAGGTGTGGCCGGGCACTTGCCATTCCAATCCTTGCACAAGTTGATTGCACAGCAGCCCCTGCCCATTGGTAACCCGTACTGACACCGACGGAAGTTTTTCTGTCTGAACTTTCAGACGCGAAAGAAAAAATTCACTGATGAAACTGTGTGTACTCCCGTAATCAACCAAGAGGAGCATGATCTGATCGCCAACTTGGGCACGGAGGTGAATCGTTGACGGTGTTTCCTCCCCCGAAATTGCCTGCTGCGAACAGTGAGCAGCATTCTGGTTCTTGTGCTTGAGGAGCATCGAGCAACTGTAGGGCGTGGACTGTATCGTCCGACAGGATCTCCCCAAAGTTGCCTACCTCGATCATCAGGATTTGGCCGGTGCGTCTGCACTGATACTCTCTTGAATATTGGTCCCCGCAGCGAAAACAGAGGCCATTGGCCCTTCTGAACTCGCTCAGTTGGTGCTCTCGTGCATAGTCATCGCCCCCCTTGCCGCCGCGCGGCTGCTGCATGAGCTGGTACGGTGGCCGCTGGTGGTATAGGTGGTGGTGGCCGTCCCACCGGTGCGATGCGCGGACGCGCGATGCGTTGCTTCTCAATCTCTTCCTCTTGAATATGGGTGAACACGGCGGCGCGAGTGATGCTGGTTGGTGCCTGCAGTCAAACTCCTGGTCTCAATTCGTCCTTGAGGCCGATCAGGAACTGGGATATGAAGAATTTGGAGCTCAGAGTTGGGTCCAAGGCAAGCAAGTGGTACATTGCTGTCTTAAATTGCTGTCGATATTTCTGGACACTGCCTGTCTATCGTAACTGAACAAAGTGATGCATCTGAACCTCGAACTCTTCCGGACCAAACTCCTCTTGCACTGCTGCTTTGAATGTTTGCCAAGTGACCCCTAGGTGTGTCTGTCGATAGGCCTGGAGCCACATCGCAGCCAGGCCATCCATGTACAGCGCCGCGGTGGTGACCCATCTGTGCTGTGGCACTCGATACAGCTCGAAGTGGTGCAGCGATCCAACCAGATGCAAGGAGCGCTGCCGTCAAACCTTGGGAAATCATGCCTGGCGGCTTGATGCAATGGTCGCCGTGGCGATCGACTCCGAGGACGAGGGTGACCGCGCGGTGAGCAACGGCGCGGTGAGCAACGGTGGTCCGTGGTTGACGAGTCGGGCGAAAGCCAGCTGTGCTGCGCCATCCGTGTAGAGTGGCAGCGACGGAGGACGGATTGGCGAGGGTGGAGGCGGGGGCGATGGTCGGTGCGCAGAGGAGTCCGCGGTTGCTGTGACGCCCGATAGGGATGTGACACCAAGAGCGGTCGCCGCGGGATCGACCGTCGGGGCGGGCTTGCGGGCCTCGTCCACATCTGCTTGCGTGAGGTCGATCTGCTTGGCGAGCAACTTGAGCTCGGCGGCGACCTGGTCGTTGTAGGAGATTTGTGCTTGATGGCGCTTGTCGGCGGTTTTCTAATTCGCGTCAAGGCGGCAGATGACAGTCTCGAGCAAGCTCTGCAGCTTGTTCGTGGTCTCCGACATGGCGTCGAGCACGCGGCGAGTCTGCGCCGAGGGCTTGGATGAAGGTGACGTGGTCTCGTTCGGGATTAGATCGAACCCCGAGCAGGATTTTGGGCAAGCTCACCGGAGTGGCTCGCACCTGACCCGGTGGATTTTACCGATCGATCGAGAGCAGAGATGGCAGCGGTGGCGGCGGGGAAATTTTTTAGGGCTCTGAATACGAGATTGTCACGACCCGATTGTAAGATCTGAAGGGAAAGAGGGGATCGAAGAGGAGGAAGGACGAGGGTAGGTGAGAGCGAGCGAGAGGGAGAGAGATAGACGACAGGAAGGAAATGGTTCATTCAATTCTCGATGCCCTCAGCGTCCGCACACACGCATACAAGTAAGCCAAGCCCACAGCTGGCACACACACGCATTTCCCTGACAGTGGGCCTGGCCCGGACCCGCTGACCAGGTCGTCGTTGTTGCAGGTTTAGAACTCTGAACTGCATTTCTTCACTCTGCTGTGATTGATCTGCAGGCGTGACACATAAATATTGCTTTGGTCATGAATTGCATTTTAAGTAGCATGTTAAATACTCCGACCAGAAATACTTGTTGGAGAAATGGATGTATCTAAACGTATTTTAGTTCTAGATACGTCCATTTCTATCCATTTCTTCGACAAGTATTTCCGGATGGAGTGAATATTAGAGATGCTATAGAAATAGTCGAAGTATGTATTTTGATGTTATGGAGAGTAAATAAAGATGGCATCTATTTTGTCTGAAGGAGGAGAGTATTAGTAGGATCATGCAGGACCACTCACTTGAGGTTTACTGCCTAAGTGTAACTAAATTTGTTCTGTTAGCGACTGGCTAGCTCATATCTATTTCTGAAAAGTATTTCTATAAGCTAGAAACGAGATGGTTCAGCTTTGCTACTCCACGAGCCCCTCATATGCCATTATAACAAGGTTCGATAAGCTAGGATGTCCAGTATTTCCCTATAATGGGTTATTTGAAACACTTATCTTTTAGCCTTTACTGAGACCAGAATACCAGATGTGGCCAAAAACTTGAGAATATGCCAGCAACAAGAGTTGAAGATGTAACACATAATTTTTTATTAACAGTTCTCCTATAGCTGCTCTCTGTTTGTAATGTTGGTTCTGTCCAATAATGCTGAGACGATTCAGTTTCTGAATTTTTTCGCACAATTTCCTCAATAGCAGCGAAGTTAATGTTTACTGTTTGTGTCATCCTGATACATAACTTTGGCTGCTTTTCCATGAATAAATTGTACAAATTGGTTTGACTGATGAGATTGATTGCCCCGCAGGGCTGCAGGTATTTAGGATTACGTTCTGGGGACTGAGATGCAGAAATGGGTTGTGTGGTGTAGATTCTTCCATTGTGTATGCTGCTATGCAAGGGGTCTGTGATGTCCTCCACTCAGAAATTGGCTCTCTGTACCGGTCAGTTATGAAGTATGACTGTTTAGGAACTTGCTGGATATTACCGGTGACTCGCTTGAATTAATGATTAGTGTTGCTTCCAGTTGAGTTTTCGACTTCTTTACATCTCTGCTGATGTTATATGCCCCATGTTGCTGTTGTATTAGATTGAAATTTTGTTTCTCAAAAGATGATGGTGATCATGAAGGTGACCGAATCCAGACGAAGATACGCCCCTGTTTGTACCAGGATGTGAGTTCCGTTGATCTGTTTGTTTGTCTACGCAGAGTTTCACCTTGTGATTTGTAGTATGCCCAAGTTTGTACTCTGTCCTGACATGAATTGTTCCAGTGGAAATACATCCAGAAGGTTGTAAGTTGCTTGGAAGTATTTTCACCCCCACTAGTCATTATTTTCTATCTGCATCTCTGTAGCTAAGCAGAGGTTGGTAAACAGAAAAGGAGACAACAACCTTCACTGTCAGAACTGTCATATCAGGCAGCTTCTTAAGATCTTGTCGTCTAGGGAGTGGTGACCGATCAGTAATATGTTTCTCTTCATTACTGAATGGCACAGTTCCTCATACCGTGGCCATTTGGGAGTAATGGCAATGGATGAGTGCTGCTATGTTGAACACGCTAAATATAGCCTTCTTCTTTCTTGAAGGTGCGGCGAAAAGCTTTGCTGAGTTGGGTTGCTTTATTAACATAAAATGGTGCAGTGAAGGTGTGGCGAAAAGCTTTGCTGAGTTTGGTGCATAATATGTTTCTCCCTTCAGTCAGCCGCCATTGATCTTCCTCCGCCCACTCCGGACCACCTTCCCCAGCTCTGTAGCGCCATCCCATAACTCCCAGCTGTCGTCCGTCATCGTGGAAGTCATGTAAGCGCCAACCCCTCAAGTAGATCTAATCTCCGGCCGTGTCGCGGCGTCGCTGTTCAAGCCTCCACCGCTCATCCCCGCAAGCGCCAGGGCAACTTCGTCGTCCAGAGCGGCACTCCTGCAGCCACCGTCGGGAAGGCATGCATGCCCGCCGCCGCTGCCGCTGCGAATCAGGTCTAGGCCGACCTCATCCCGCGGGTGAAGATGTGCACGGTGGCGGGGGTGAAACGCAAGAAGGTGGCCAAAAAAGGTACTGTGAGCACCACACCACCACATCCTTCGATCGCCACCGCAAGCGCTTCCTCGAGGACGCCCGCCGACGACGACGCCGCCGCCGCCCCCGAGGTGTTCGACGGAATGGGCGCAAGGTATGGAACTTTGATTTTCTTCTAGTTGTTTTCACTTTTCGCCATTGCGATTGTTCGTGACTTGTGGAGTGAAATTGTAGCGCCAGTTTGCATGATGGGACTGCTGAGTTTGTGCACATGTTGGACGACAACGCCGCCGACATTGATCAAGCCCCGACCGGTGATTACGGCTACAATGAGATGGATGGTGGTGTGGACGCTCACGGTGAGAAAGAAGATGAGGTGGAGGAGATTGGAGAGGGGGTGTTCGACCAAGCGCAATCAAAAGTGTGCATGAGATCGAAGAACTACACACAATTGGAAGATCAAGGCTTGGGAATCTGTGTCTCTTGATGTTGCACCGGCACTGACCAAACCAGCAAGCAATATTGGCAAAGGATAGAGGACCAGTTCTTCCGAATGATGGCAAAGTATCCCTCGAGGACGCCATGCACCTGTAGGTCACTCCAAGGTCTTTGGGATGTGATCAAACCGATTTGTAGCCGTTGCAGTGGTTGCTTGGAGCAAGTTCGCAATGACCTCCAAGTAGTACCGCTGAAGCCGGTTATGTGAGGTTGCTTTCACATCCCAAGTAGTGCAAATGATTTGTAGCCGTTGGAGTGGTTGCATGTGACATACTTTGACATTGTTTTCATTTTGTAGGACAAAATTGCACAAGAAAGGTACAAGGACATGGAAGCTTCCAATGGCAAGTCATTTACACGTTGGAAATTGCTTCAGAATAGCGAGAAGTGGAAATTGATTGACAAAGAATCCCCAGCGAAGAGAGGTTCACTCACCAAGATGGATGATGATGAAGAAGAAGATGATGGCCCAAGAAACAAGAACAAGCCCGCTGGAAACAAGAAGGCCAAGGACAAGATCAAGAGGGAAGTGGAAGCATCAAGCTTGCGGGACAAGATAGATGCCATGGTGCAATCAAATGAGTTGATGGTGGCCAAGACATTGGAGGCAAAGGAGTTGGCCGACAAGAAGGCACAAGAGAAGCAAGAAAAGTGACAATTACTCAAGGAAGAGGGGTTGCGCAAGGCCGCCATTGAGGAGAGAAGAACCCTTGTCGAGGTGAACAAGGCCTTGGCCAAGCTTCTTCAAGAGGAGAACAAGATCATGACGATGAACCGCGATGACA
Source organism: Triticum urartu (assembly GCF_056163025.1). Lineage (NCBI taxonomy): Eukaryota > Viridiplantae > Streptophyta > Magnoliopsida > Poales > Poaceae > Triticum > Triticum urartu. Next base: position 55,870,597 of record NC_141878.1, on the reverse strand, counting down.
TGGATGACAACACCAAAGAATGACATGACATTGCAAGGAGGGAGATCTTGGAGAGAATGTCATGGAGGTGGTGGTGGCTTTGGTGCCAGTGGTGGATGATGATGATGATGATGATGATGATGATGATGATGATGATGATCATGGAGGTGGTGGTGGCTTTGGTGCCAGTGGTGGAGAGTGATGATGATGATGATGATGATGATGATGATGATGGTCATGGAGGTGGTGGTGGCTTTGGTGGCGGTGGTGGAGAGTGATGATAATGATGATAGTCATGAAGGTGGTGGTGGCTTTTGCATGAGGTTCTTTTGGGTCAGGGATGAAAACTATGTTTAATTTCCGCGCAAACTATGTTTGATTGTTCGAATTTGTAGCCATTTATCGAAATTGCGGTGAAATTGTTTAATTTGTTTTTTCGGTTCGAGGACTTGTCGAACAGACCCCGTAAGGCCAAACGATAAAACAAAATTCATAGAATATTCTGTTTTACCGTTCGGCCTTGCAGGGTCTATTCGGCCATAGCCAGCACCAACCCTCAAAACATGTTTCCCTTGGCCCCAGGGGCGGAGCTACGTGAGGGCCAAACTGGGCCTTGGCCCACCCAGCCCAGGAGAAAATAGGGAAGGAAGACAGAAAAAATGGGCCTAAAACTCAAGTGTTAAGTGTAGTTTCTGTGTCTGGCCCGCCCAACAATCGGCCCATAGCTCCGCTGCTACTTGGCCCTTATACTCACTTTAAAGGTTCGCGCAATAAAGGGTCCGCTAGAGATGCTCTAAAGGTTTCAAAAATTGGAGCAAACAATTTTACAGAGCATGTACAGTGGTGACCATAATTTCAGCCAACTGATAATTGCTCGACTTGCATATATGGAGCACTCAAACATGAAGGCAGCAACCAGGACTGCCACCGCCAAGTGAATAAGGATTCGCTCAATTAGAAAGACAAGTCGAACGATGCCTCGCCCCACGTTCTCCCAGCCAAATCACACTGTGGGCTGCTGCCGTTTCGGAGAAATGGGCCTTAAGCCCACCACATGCAGCCCATCTTCATTTCCGCGAGAGAAGCTGGCAGTGACTACGAGAAGCTGGAATCGAGGATTTGGAGAACATAGAGGAGTTCCAAACGGGGAATTAGTCTACTCTTGACCGGAGGTAACATAGCAATGGTAGCAGAACAGAGCTCACTACATTCTTGTCCCATCTAGGGACTGAAATGTTGATGTCTGCAAAGCAAACGGAGAGAGCCGCCCAAACCAATAGAACATGGAGCATGGGAAACGAAATTCACTTACCGCGGGTCACCAGGCGTACCCCTCATTCTCCAGAACCTCCTCAAGGTGTATGCCCATCCATTTCCAAATTCCAGATATTTCAAGATGCAAACCATTTTCTTGGTTGTTGCAACAACAATGTCAACATATCCTTCCAGACTTCAATAATTTGCTCTATTTGTTTCTGCATTACAAAATAACAAATGTTCAGGATTTCATGCATGAGATCAACGGTGTTTATTCATGTGTTTAGGGATACTGTTTACTCGACGGCAATCTAGACAGGTAAGAATAGTAGGAACAGAACTGCATCAAGTGTTACCTTCTGGAAAGATCTGGCATGCATGCCTAAAGATATCCAATTAACTAAATTCTTAGAACTTGCAAAGAAGAAATCTAACAGGATGAGAAAAGTTCAACTTTCATGAGTAAAACTCAACCTGACGACAGAATTCTGTATGTGCCGTGAAACTACATCAATCTATATTGGTTATTACAGGCAAAGCAATCTGGTAAAATGCTCCATCTCACCTTTAACTTGTCTCGCCTTTATAGCAGCTAAAGCAGCAGTGATCGCCCCAACCTCTGCAGCAGATGCTTCAACCAAGTAATCAACAGATTTGCTCGATCTTCTGCACACACACAAAAGTTAAGTTCGAAACACACATCTCAGTACACTGTAGATCACATTTATTATGAACAGAAGACCGTGCAAAGAAAGATGGTAGCATAAGTCTAGGATAGAAATGATGCAAACCTCTGTCCCTGGACCACAGCATTCTCAGGGCTGATATCAGTATGCACATACCCATTAACAGGAGAAAAAACTGGGGTTCCAACTTCCAAGAACCACATGTGCATCAGCAGTTGTTTCTGTAGTCAGGGTATTTGCCCTGTTTGTTCATCACTGTAAGCAAATATGCCAGGTGCTCCTCCAGCTTGCATGTTAGCAGCAGCTGCAGCTGCTTGTTGTTTCAGCAGCAAGAAGGTCATCTAGCAGCAAACCTGGGGTAGCAATTACATATGAATTTTTGCATCAATAAAAAGAAAAATAATGAACCTATGTATTTCAAAACTAAAGGAAATGTAAAAATAATAATATTACTAGCTACTCCACAAACAAAATCAACAAAAGTAAAAAAAAAGGATAAATTATAAGATAGCTACACCGCACTCTTATTGATACGCACTGCACAAAGAATAGCAATTATGCATGTGGTCGCTTCTGAGCAGGATTCGAAACCAATTTTGGACATAGTTTCAAGGATCTGCTTGTACCAACTTCTGCCAAATTCTAATTAGTCAGAAGCAGAACTTCTACGGACCCTCCAAACAAATGGCCAACACCAATTTATTTTCATAACACACATGGTGAAAAGCACGCTTCATTGAAATTATGCTCCCCAATGTGGCCAGAATTGGTGAGATTCAGCCATAATAAGGTGTACCAGTCCGAAATGGGGTCTTCTAACTCTGTAACTCAGATGTCAACTCTCTAGAAGAAATGTGGGTGCCAAAGTTAACAGTTCGCACGTAATTTACATCGACAGGCTTTAATCATATTAATCTAAACAAAGGATCATTAAGGTTGAATATCAAACCCTTGCACACCTTTTTTGAGAGAGGGCAAAATAATTCGCAAGGTGCTACCTGCTGGTCGCCGGAGGGAACTGGGCTCGTTGGCATCTGCGAATAGGGGAGGCGTTGAGAGCCATCACTCGCTCCACACCCACCTTGCCGTCAGCGCTGGCGAATAGGGGAAGTAGCAAGAAACCCAGGAAAGAGTGGGAAGCAGTGCAGATGTAATCGCCTCACCCTCGATACCGCCTCTGCTGTACCGCCTCACTGTGCACTCTGCAGCGGGGCGAAGAAAACCAGACCAGCCGGAACAAATCGAAGGTAGCCCAAACGCGCAAAAATTCAGCTGACCGGATCGATCGGAGACAATGTGAGAATCATCAATGTATAATATACTGAATATCACAAACTCCCAGATCGCATGAAAACTTCCATGGATGGAGTGTTAACTGATACTAAAATCTATTTTAACACAACAGTTCCTCAATTCAAGGAGTTTACCGAAATGGCGACCAAATTATGATCCAGTCATAACAAGACGAGTAAAATCATAGCATGAATTCCTGACTAGTTTGCAGCAAGGTACAACAATTATTCAACCAAGATCACGCATTGCCCACACCAAGTGCAGCTCACACGAGATTAGATATAGAAAGAAAAAAAGATGTACTGTAACACTTTTGCGGTAGCGAAGCGAGGAGAAATGGCGCCTCCTGCTACTACAGCTTGTACTTGTAGCGCGCGACCTCGGACTCGTTGGGGAAGAACCCCATGAGGCGTCCGGCGGAGTTCTGGTAGGCGTACATGAACCCGCCCAAGACGCCGATGAGGCCCCCCGTCACCATCGACGGCCCGCGGATCCCCGGCTTGATCCCTGCGAGCACCGCCCGAGGACGCCGATCTGAGCCTCGGTGGAGAGGATATTCGTGACTCGTGAGGGGAGAAGGCTGGGAGCTAGGAGGGCGGACCGGAGAGGTAGCCGACGGTGACGGATACGGCGGAGATGGTGGAGAGACGGAGGTAGTCGAGCATGGAGAAGTTGCCGACGACTTTGGTGAAGGGAGGGTTCCGGTCCACCACCGGGTACTCCGGCTTCACCGACGCGGTGATGTCGGTGTTCATCGCGCGCCGCGGGGCTCTCTTCCTTCCTTCCGGCGGCGGCGGCGGCGGCGCGGCGGCGGATTTGGTCGCTGGGAGGAGGTGTGTCCGGTGTGGTTCTCACAGTGGGTGGGAGAGAGAGAGTAGTGGGCGCGCTGTGGGCCGGGCTTGTTACAGCCCAAGTTCTGAAAGACGGGTCCGGTTGTTTACACTTCTCAGAGCATCTCCAACAGGCTCGCGCCGCGCAACGCTGGCTCCAGCGGCCGCGCTAAAATGCAGCACGCGCATCGCTCCAACAGCGCGCTAAAATACGGCGCGCGCGACTTGCCAGTGCATTGCATATGGCATATTTCAACACAAAATGATGCATATTTTCAACACAATAAAAATTTCACACAAACAAGTTGATGAAGTTCATGTGCACAAGTTTAAAATCATGCCCACAAGTTAAATCAAGTTCAATACACAAAGAAAAGACACATCATTCCTCGTCCTCGTCCTCGTCTTTGTCCTCGTCCTCATCTTCGGAAGACGATTCTTCCGCCTTCGAAGATGAATCTTCCTCCCTCTCCTCATCGCGCACCGCATCACGTGAAGCTCCGACGGTGTTGGCAAGATCTTCAACGGCATCTTTATAAAAATGTGTGCGAGGAGGCTCATCAAAAGACATTCCGCCCATGGCGGCCGGAGGTGCACCCATGCCTCCCATGAGAGAAGCAAAACTCATGCCTCCCATCGTGGCCATAACGTCGGGGGTGCTCCAAAGCCACCCATGCCACCCATGGCGCCGAAGCCACCGCCACCCAAGCCACCCATGCCACCCATGGCGCCGAGGCCACCGCCACCCATGGTGCCGATGCCACCGCCACCCATGGCGTCGATGCCACTGCCACCCATTGTGCCGAGGGCACCGCCACCCATTGCACGAACCATGACTCTTTTTTGGATCAAGACTTCTTGTTGGGCAAGATTGACATACTCCTTTTGCGCCGCATTGAGGTTAGTTGTGTCCAAGAAGAACAAGTGCTTCTTCCATTCCAACAATCTAGTTCGCTCCTCATTGCTCACCTTCCTCTCCTCCAAAGCTACCTTCCTCTCCTCGGCCGCCACACTCCTCTCCTCGGCCGCCAACCTTCTCTCCTCGGCCGCGGCATCTTGGGTCCTTGCCATTTTCCTCACCTCGTTGGCTTCTTTTCTTGCCTTCACAATAGCTCCCATAGCATTTTTGAGCTCATCATCTTTCTTTCCTCTTCTTCTTTTCGGTTTTGTCTTTCTTGCACCCATCCGGCCGCTTTGGCTTCGAGTATGAAACCGAGTTGAGTATGGGGCTTCTCTTGCCGTCATCACTTGATGCATCATCCTCCTCATCATCATCATCCAACTTAATTGTTCGCTTCCGTTTGTCGCTCAAATGCAAATCATCCAAATCTTCGCGCTTCTTCCATTTCTCATCATCCTTCAACACATCATAGCAATGAGGCAAAGTAAAGACCCTTCCTTTCTTGATCTTTCCCTTCTTGGTTTTCCTCTCCTCTTCTTTGAACAAGTTTTGCGCAATGTTGTACTACATGAAAACAAAGCAAGTTAGCACCAACAACAAGCAAAACAAAGCAAGTTTAGCACCAACATGTAAGATGAAATGGCACTTACTGTATCGTCCTCATTTGTGTCACTTGGGTTCAACTTGTCAACCGCCTTTTGACAAGCCGCCCACCTTTGACAATCCGAGTTGATTGTCGACCACCGGGACCTAAGTGATCGGTTGGAGCGGTCAATTCCACTCACGTTGCGAGCATCAAAGTGTTCCTTCATCCGGTTCCAATAAGCATCTCTACTTTGATCACCTCCAACGGATGGATCCCTCGACACTTGCAACCAAGTATTGCATAGTAAGATGTCATCGATGTTGGTGTAATTGCCCGCTCTTCCTTTCGGTGCGTCGACAATGCCCTCACCCTCCTCGTCCACCTCGAACTCATGGTCTTGAAAATGCATGTCATTTGTTTGAGACCAATGCGAATTGTTGGAGCCAACACCCATCTTTGACATGTATGCATCATCATTGAGACTACAAATTTTTTTGCACAATGCAAATAAGCTATCTATATGTGACGAATGCATTCAAAAAATAACAAAAAAATGAAAAGTTAGAATTTTTTTACCTTGGAGGCATTTCGTCGAACATGTTGTGCGCACTGGCCGCCGGCTCAACGAGTGAGCTTGCCGGCGCTTTGGCAGCCGCCGCGCCCGTCGCACGCCCCGCAAGCTTCTTCCTCTTCGCCTTGGAGGTGCCGGAGCCGTCCGCCGGCTTGTTTTTCTTCGCCGATGTCTTGCCCTTCTTTGGCCGCGCCGCATTGGGGAGCTTTGAGGAGGAGGGGGCGGCGGCTCGGGCCGGCGCCGACGCGACGCCACCCGCCGCCGAGGTCATCCGCGACGGCATGAAGAGGCCGCGCGCGAGGCCGCGCGTCGGAGGAGCTCCGGCAGAGGCGAGGCCAACGCCACCCGGGCTAGGGTTTGTGGCGGCGGCGGCGGGGGCGGGGGGCCGCGGCTATAGGACGGGGTGAGCGGGGTGCCGGCGCGTGCGTCCATGGGTGCGGGTCGCCGGCGCTGGCGCGCGGGGGGCTTTGGAGGGGGAGAAGAAGAGCGCAGCGCGAGCGTGGTGTGTGCCGCGCGCGGAAGCGGGCGCCGCAAATACACCGCGCGACGTACCGCTTCCTAGCGCGCGCCCAACTGCTTATACCGCGCGCGCGGTTATTGCGCGCCCGCTGGAGCCATCCGCCGGGTTGCGCGCCCGCTGGAGCCATCCGCCGGGTTGCGCGCGCGCTAAAACGGGGGATTTTGCGGCGCGGCGTCTGTTTAGCGCGCCTGTTGGAGATGCTCTTACTTCTTTGTAAGTATTTCTCAAAACAAAAAAAAAACTTCTTTGTAAGTGACACCCCTTAAAAAGAAAAAACTTCTTTGTAAGTTACGAAGTTCGACCCTGCCAAGATAACTGAATATGTCATGCGGAGTTATAAAAAAAGGAACACTTTAATTCACATATCATCGGATTTTACACTAAGTATATATTATTTTAAGACTGCAACGTCATCTGGATCCTCCTCCTCCTCATCCATGTTGAGATAGATAACAAAAATTCTAGGTCTTCTTACTTTTAAGGAGAAGCTAGATCACCCCAGTGAGACGACTATGGGTGAGGAAACGATCCGATCCATCTCTTCCCATTCTTGGTCCTTTCTCGAGCTCCATAGTATTGAGGCCCTAGGAGCCTCAAAGGTTACATTGTCATTGGTAAGCTCATTGAAGTCGAACCTCATGTCACATTGGGCAATCTGACAAAACACACAAAATACAATAATGGGAATAGCAAAAAAAAACAAAATATACATATTCTGTTAGAGAAGAAGGTTTGTTACCTCTGTTAGAGCCACGTCATCTGTATTCCTTAAGCAACCTGAGATGTACCGAAAGTAGCCAGCTACACAAATAGAAGGCATCGACCATGTATCAGACTATAAAAGCTCAACCCAAAAAACAATCAAGAGCTAAATCAGTCAGGTCCTACAAATTTATCGGTGAATATCGGCAAATATCAATGATATATCGGTTGTTAGACCAATATATGGGCCAAACTGATAAATGATAGTGATATTCACTCATCTTATCGGTCTGACCCCGATAAGCGATAAGTCGGTTGAGATATTGGTATATTAGACGATACTTTGAGCAGTGCATAAAATCAACACAAAAAGACTATCATTTGATCCTACACTAAAGCATATTCAACAATAAAAAAGTTCTAGTATAAAATCGAATATACACTATTTAATCGAATTCTACTAAGTATAATCACATTCTACACTACTAGATCCAGTTGCATAGCTACTAATATTGTACACAAACCAACTGAATCCACGGATAACATGGTGTCCATGGACGAAGGATGTGTGAGGGAGAGGAAGAAGAGGCGCGAGGGGAGGGGATCTGACCTACAGCTGAGGTGCCCCTCTTCGACGGTGTGGCGATGTGTGTCTTGGTCCGACGACAAGGTCTGGAGGTGACGGCGGTGGCGTTGGCTGAGAGAGAGAGGGAGAGTGAAAGAAATAGAAGAGGATCGAAATGGCTAGGTTTTTTTTACTAAAAAGGAGTAGTGATAGAAGATGGACCAGTACTGGCGTGGGCCTAACAGGCCATGTCATAATAAAGTAAAGCCCCCCCAAAAAAAACCAGATAACACAAATGGCGTGCGGAAAAATTCCAACGCAAGTGGGAAGGGTTGGTGTACCAAATAGTTTAACATCATCACTATAGTGGTGCCGTTGATTGGAAATGACGCGCCATCAACTAAAGTTGTGCCTAGCCATTTTTCTACTAGTGTGTAGCCAATACAAACAGATAAAAAGCAGAGTAAGTTTGTGTTTGTTGCGTCCATGCATTGGAGTTGGCTTTACATATTGTGACCACATGGTTCATGTTGAGAGATATATGTTAATAAAGATCATCTGTTTTAGTTATATGTAGAATTTACGTGTGATCCACTGGCCACTAAATTCATTGCCACAAACTATTGGATCACGGAAACTATATTTATTTTTCCTTATTTTAACGCATTTTATTTTCCACGGGACCTGTGTGCAAAACAGGAACTGCTAAGGGACCAAACCGCCCTCAAAGTTTCGATATAAATAGCCGTGAAACCTTCTCCCATTTTCCATCCGGCACCCTGTACACGTTTCTTCTCCACGCCCTCGCAAGTCAGCGGAATAGCCACGAGAGCCCTCCAAGTTTCTCCCGCCGCGACCGCGATGGAACCATCCGGTTCAGGAGCAGCACAACCGGGCGAGGACGACCACATCCAAGAACCGGCCCACGAGCGCCCTTGCGCCTCCTCCAATGGCGCCCCGGGTGCTGCTGCGCCGCCACCTCCCCGCGCGACGCCCCTCCACCTCGAGCAGGCCCGAGGCGGCGCCGACGGGTCGAGCTCCGCCGTGGCGGGGGCCGACCGGAAGGGCACGGGGACGCCGCCGCCCAAGGTCATTCCTTTTCCTCCGTGCTCCGCGGGGAGCGGCAGCTCCTCCGCCCCCTCCCTCGACCACGCCGCGGCATTGAGAGCCGGGGCCTTCGGAGGTGGGGGAGTCGAGCTCCGCGGCGGGAAGCCGCCAGGCGCGGGTGACGTGGGACGACCCCTTGGTGGCGGAGACGAGGGAGGTGCCCAACGCGGCGGCGCATCCGCTCGACCCCAAGCTGGCGTCCAGGCGGTCGGCGGAAAGGAGAACAGGCGATGGGGACAGCAGGTGATGATTGGCCTCTGGGACGTGCTGCTGTTGTTGTTTCTTGGAGTTCTTGGAGTCTCTGTCTCTGCAGTGCGTTCCTGAGCGTTTCTTGGTTTCCTCTTGAGCAGTTCAACTCGCTGCGCGCGGAAGGGGCGATGTGTAGGAAGGAACAGGTATGGTCTTATTGCTTGCTCGCGATTTGTTGGCCAGTCTTTCTGTTCGGAATGTGGAATTGTGATCTCTAAGTCTTAAAATCTTGGGGTTGGGCGTGATTTAGTAGTCGAAACGGAATCAAATTTAGGCAAATGTCGGGGACAGTTTGACGATTAGGCATGTCCTGATTATTACTCGACTTCTTCTTGCGGCGCGTTATCAAATTTAGAGGTAGGCAAGGATCTTGGTATGGTTATTCACAACTGTTCAAGATTTAGGTGTCCAGGCTTGCACTTTTGCTGCAAGTGAAAAATGTGGGGATCATGTCTTGGCAGTGGTTGCTGTCATATTTTGGCAAGAAATCTTGATGCCAAAATGTACCAGTTTCCAGTGTAGATGAATGCGTTATAGGGGAAGTTAAGCTGAATGTTTGCTCGGGGTTATTTGACTTGACGTACATTATCTGGATCCTTTTGCCTTTGGTTTTCTGTAGCCTGAAAGGCCGAAACAGCCTCCAAAGCCTCAAAACTCAATTCATATGAATAATTGGCAAGAGTAGAAAGGTTTTGGATAACTCAATATTTCAATCTTGTTAGCTCTTTCACCTTTGCTAATCCAAAATGTTTGATTTTGATGCTAATTCTGTTGAGCAGGAGAAACTATCACAAGTAAAGGCTGTGGTAAAGGTGAGACCCAAGCAGGACAAACTTTTTTCGAAAAAAGGTGCCAAGCTGGACAAACTACTGCTAGTAAAGGGGAAATCGGTCCCGAGTCAGCTTAAGAGCAAGGTATGGCCTGAATCTTGTCCACTCTTCTCACTTGTGATTCGTGGGTGGTATGACCATATGAGCATTCTTGCACTTACCTATTTTTTGTGCATAGAAAGTAGAACTGGGATTTTTTGGTTTTCTTGGTTTCTGTTTGTTCATGTTAAATTTAGGACCTGTTAGTGTAATCAACGCATGAAATCTTGGTTAGAGTGATAAGCGGCATCCTAGAATATAGGAGGAACCTTGGGCAAATGTTGGCAGCAGTACCCACGTCCTTGTTGCTCGTGGGTCTTTCCACAATCTGGTATTGTATTTTGAAGCAAATGGCTATCTTGTTGGAACTGTTGTCTGTAAAATGTGGGGAAATCATGAGGTCATGTCCCGATTACTGCAATATTTTGGTAACAGAGCCTGAAGTTGAATGTATGAGCTTCCTTTGTAAACAGATGCTGTTATCAGAATCTTTAATCTAGACATTAGTTCAAGACTGCATAACTGAGCATAATTCCTGTAAATCATTTGCCATTTACATGCAAAATCGGCGAGCACTTTAGGACTTGGTCGAGAGGTTTCGCCATTTGGTTGATTGGTACCTGAAACTGGTTCAGAAGTCTCAGAATGTAATTTCATGTAAATAGTTGCCAAAAATAAAGAAGCTTTGGATGCACACGTTTTGTGGTCTTGCTATACATTATTGTTTTTTTCCTTTTGACCGGGAAAAGGAAAAAGGACTGGTTGTTTGTTAATTCCATTCGTTTTTCATTCCCCTATTTCTTCTTTTGAAATACTCGATCTTCTTGTTGATTCTGTACAATTGTAAGACTGGCAGGATGTATGATATTTAACTTCGTTTTCTTCATTTCCTGTCAAATAGAATTTTCGTAGAAAAGGAAGGGGAATATGGCCGGAACATGTGAAGCACCAGGTTCGTCTCCGTTTTGCCTAATGTCATGCACAAAATGGAGGTGCAAGAAAAATCAGGATCAAAGCCCTATATCACAAGATACTGTGATTAGTGGTTCCTGTACAATCAACTATTCAGAAGGATTATGTTCTCTTTTATAAATACTAAATTGTATGTTAACTCTTGGTTGTGATAGTCTGATGGGACCTGAATCATACTTTTACTCTTGTTAAGTTTATCACATGCTAATAAATATCTTCTTGTTTTCTTACTGAATAACAACCAATCAGTATCAGTGATGGGATTATATACTAGTGGTTTCAAACATTTCCAAAGAACATGGAAACCCAAAAATTTGAATAAAAACAAAATTTCCATCACATTTTTAGATATGTTGTTTCCATGTTTAACTCAGCATAATTGGAATTCTTATATTTGTGTGTTTGTTGCAGACACTTCGCATATCTGAAGTCAGAAGGCACTATAAGCTTACTTCTGACGAGGCGAACCATCTTGATGCTTATTCAGAATGTAGACCGGTGATTGGAGATGGGGAGTGTTTCTACAGGAGCTTCATATTTTCGTACCTTGTAATCGTCCTCCCCTCTTTTCCTTATCATAGGATGTAGGTTTAGTTATTTAACTTTCTCTGTTTTTGCGAATGTACAACAGGAGCAAGTTATTGATAGGCAGGACGCACATGAGGAACGCCGTCTCCTTAGAAGAGTGTCTACACAACGTGCAAATCTTCAATGGAACTCTGAGTTTTCCCGGAGCAGAAGAGTAAGTTCTCGCCTTCTCCATACTTGTTCTTTCTTGTATAAACATGCTTGCAAGGGATGATGATTCTATTCAGGTTACATTACACTTCAAGCAGCATCTGGCATCTCACTATCTTTGTTTGTCATTTGCAGGAGATGCACAATTGCTTAACAGTAGTGGCATACCGTCACAGTTTTACACAATGTTGGCACAAACTCAAATTTGAAGCTTATTGTGAAGCTAACAACCCGATTGTAACAATGACCTTAAGAGAAATTTACTTGCAAAGGAACAACGGCAATATAACAGGGAAATAACATAATTTTATGCTTGTTTGAGCACTGCAACAATGGACACCTGCTGGTTATTATTGTATAGTCACCTCACCATTCTCGTTCTGTTACTATGCTATAGTATATGCTTAATGACTGAAGCTTCTCAGGGAGCTGTCTTAGCTGTGTTCCTTTATATCTTGCAATTGATCAATATTGTGCATGTATTATTGTAACCTATGGTATGTAATGATTATCAACTGTGAATAATTGAGTTGCTGATTCTTTCAGGCATTTAAGGAGCTGATTGAGAACGTAATGAAATGGAAGAGAACGGAATCAACTAGCAGGTTTTTGATTCTCTTGGTTTTCTGAAATTCCATCAAAGTAATGTAGCTGAATGCATGCCATCTCACTGACATGCTATGTGCCATTTTTAGTCGCCGTAAAGAGAAACTTCTGAAGTTCTTCAGCACGTATGATACGACACAAGACAGTGAGAAAAAACACCCTTGATGTTACATTTCCTTCTGTTCATCGTAATTCATGTTTCTGACACATTTTATTGGTTAGTTTTTGTTTTCCTCAGATTACTAGTAGCTATCCAGATATGCTCGCACAGGGAGGTGTATGAACCGATTATACAAGGGCCCGGAGGAAATTACAGTCTGGAAGTTGTCAGTATCAGCATCTCCTGCCTTACATTACCTCGTGCTGAATTTCCATTGTTGGATACACGACACTCATTTCACCTGACTTGTTGCACAAACAGTGGTGCTTGCAGCACGTCATTCCAGCTCGTGTGTACGCGGACCATGTTATGATGGTGGCTTTGGCCAGAGCGCTTGAGGTCCCCCTCAGAGTGGAATCACTCCAACGAGGATATGCTCCAGATATCTACACTGGTCCTGGAGTTCCCCGTCCGAGTGTGACCCTCCTGTACACAGGTGATCACTACGACATCATCTACCCACGCGCTCCTTCTGCTGAGGTTTCAAGTCACCGGGCTTCCCAGAGAGAACATCCTGGTGGTCAGAGTTCAAGTCATCAGGCTTCCCAGAGAAAACATCCTGGTGATCAGAGTTCAAGTCAACAGACTTTCTAGAGAGTGGTCAGAGTTCAAGTCATCAGGCTTCCCAGAGAAAACATCCTGGTGATCAGAGTTCAAGTCAACAGACTTTCTAGAGAGAACATCCTGCTGATTAGAGTTCAAGTCAACAGATTCCGCTGGATTAAAGTTGAGTTGGGCTGTTGCAGTTGAATGAGAGTATTTTTGAGTTTAGTGGTAGAGTAGATGCACCGATGAAGTTGGGGTAGGCATAGCATATAGTTACTTGTGCATTCTTCTTCTGTTGGCATTCTGTGATCACATTCGAATTTCTTAATTGTGTTTTCGAAATTTGAACATGGGCATGATATCGGTTGATTTTTTGGGTATGTTCTGGAAGACACAAATATTGCACTTGTTTGGACATGTCTCTTTGGTGGCTTGCCATTTTATTTACAGCAATGTGGATGATGCCATTATCGTAGTTTTCACATTTATATTAGTCACTTAAACAAGGCTGGGTTTGTAAATCCTTTTGCCACGAGTCGTGCTTTATACTTTTCTATGTTACCTTTAGAGTCATACTTAATTTTATAGACCCATTTACAGCCTACTGTTTTGGCTCCTTTAGGAATTTCCTCTAAGTCCCAAACATTTTTGGAACTCATCGATTTCATCTCGTCTTCCATTGCCTTCATCCACATCGATGAATGAGGGCTTCTCATGGCTTCTTCATATGAGGTGGGATCTTTTTTCATATGAACCGTTTCTGTGTTATAAACTTTAAAGTCAGTAGAAATAGCTGACTTTCTTGGTCTTGTAGACCTTCTTAGGGCCTCATTTTCTGGCATGTTCTGTGCCTCAACTTCTGGCACTTCTTCTAAAATTTGCTGTTGCACCTCCCTTTCATGCTCAACAACGGGTTCAGTTGGCTCCTGACGGACAGGTTCCGGGTCTACCCCCAAGGTTGTCATGGGTGGAGTTGCAACTGGTAGTGAGAAAAATGGCTCCTGAATCATCGGATTAGGTGCATGCACCCTCTTCTCCTCAAGATCAATTTTCCGAGCTACCAAGCTCCCCCTCATCATTTCGTCCTCAAAGAAGACTGCATGTCTCGTTTCTACAAACTTTGTATATCTGTCTGGGCAGTAGAAACGAAAACCTTTTGATCTGTCTGGATAGCCAACGAAGTGGCAACTTACTGTTTTGGGATCTAACTTTGCAATGTTTGGATTAAACATTTTGGCCTCAGCAGGGCACCCCCACACCCTGAAGTGTTGTAGGGAGGGTACCCTTCCTGTCCATAGCTCGTACGGTGTTTTGGGCACCGACTTGCTTGGTACTCTATTGAGAATGTGAATGGCGGTTTTAAGCGCCTCCATCCATAATCCCAATGGCAAGTTGGAATAACTCATCATGCTGCGCACCATATCCATAAGTGTACGGTTGCGCCTTTCAGCTACTCCATTTTGCTGAGGTTCACCCGGCATTGAATACTGGGCAACTATGCCAGTCTCCTGTAAGAACTTTGCAAAAGGTCCAGGGACTTGGCCATATGGAGTGTGCCGACCGTAGTACTCTCCCCCACGGTCGGACCTTACTATCTTTATTCTTTTATCATGCCGATTTTCAACTTAAGCTTTGAATATTTTAAATTTATCCAACGCTTCAGATCTTTCTTTGATTGGATAAATATAACCATAGCGAGAGTAATCATCTGTGAATGTTATGAACGAGTCATATCCATCTACACTTTTCACCGGAAATGGTCCACAAATGTCGGTGTGGATGATTTCTAGTGTGCTTGAGCTATGGATTGCACCTTTTTTGATTTGTTTTATATAATTTCCTTTAATGCAATCTACACATTGTTCTAAGTCTGAGAATTCTAACTGTGAAAGAATTTCACTTTTGACTAATCTTTCTATTCGCCCCTTCGAAATATGGCCCAAGCGACAGTGCCATAATTTCGATGAGTCGAATGTTCTCTTTCTTTTCTTTTGTTCTTTATTCGACGCGGAAACATGTTCATTCACATTGCATACAAAATGCACTTTTTCACGAAGTGATAACAGATAAAGCTCATCATGTAGTAAAGCATTACCAACATAAGCATTATTATACCAGATGGCACACTTGCCATGTCCAAAATAACACTCATAATTTTCTTTGTCCAAACATGAAACGCTAATTAAGTTTCTATTACATGAAGGAACATAAAGAACATCTCTAAGTAGAAGCTTGAATCCATCAGCTAACTCCAAGGAGATGTCGCCAACAGCTTCAACTTCTGCTTTTATTCCATTGGCTACTTCAATGCCTCCTTCTCTTCTTAGCGTAGTCCGGGTCGAATGGAATCCCTGTAAACAATTTGCAACATGAACAGTTGCCCCTGAGTCAATCCACCAAGTAGATTTCGAAAACTGTGTGTACAAGGATTCATTTACTAAGGAAACAATGTTGTTACCTTGCTTTTCCATTAAGGACTTCAGCCAAACAGGGCAGTCTTTCTTGTAATGCCCGGTCTGCTTACAGTGGAGACAAGTGTCTTTGTCCATTGGGAAAGACGGTTGCTGATGCTGATGCTGATAGGGAGCTTTTCCTTGTGGCTTTGAAGGAGAACTTTTGTTGTTTTGATTGTAGTTCTTTTTCTTATGGTCCTTCACATAGTTGAGTGTTCCACCATGCGAAGCTTTTAGTCTGTCCTCTTCTTGGACACACATAGCAATTGTCTTTTCTATGTCTCATGTTCCAGGTGACATATTATAATTTACAATAAAAGTTTCAAATTCCTTTGGCAGTGAAGCCATGACAAGGTGGACCAGGAGCTTTGGTTTGATCTCCAAATCCTCATCCATAGGCTTTAACTTTGCTGCCATATTGCTCATCCTCAAGATGTGCTCTCTTATTCCACCACCCGTGTATTGTTCCGTCACAAGTTGTTTTAACACCTGGGTGGCATATATCTTTGAAGAGCCAGTCAACTGGCTCTTTATCTTTGTCAGCAACTCCGCAGCTGAAGCGCACTCTGCAATGGAGCCCACAATGGTGCTCTCAATTGTATTCTTTATAAAGGCCATGCATTTTTTATTTGCATTGACCCACTTTTGGTTGGCTATGATGTAGGACATCTCCAAAGGAGCATAATCCCCTTTCCTTTTAGCCCATGCAGCATCATCCTCAGTAGTCTCTCTTACTGGCTCTGTAGGTCTGACCGGCTGTGGTTCTTCCAGAACCCAGTCCAGATCAGCACAAACAAATGCCAGTTCAACTTTCTTCCTCCACTCAGTGTGGTTGTCACCTCTGAGTGTCAGAACTTCTTTTAGGCAACTCATCAAGTGAAAGCCTCCTGAAATCATAATTTAAGTGACATCAATATAACAATCATATGCATTAATATAACGTTGGTCAAATTAAACATATAATTGTCTATGCAATTAAATCTATATTACCGTTGGGCAAAATACTAGAAATAAATGCACCTTTAAATTTCAATAATAAAACATGATCATGTTATTAACAATGTTGGTTATAAAAATAACATAATCATATTAATTCGAATAATCACTTTAATGTGCTCTATAAAAAATAATTCTCTCTAAACTTTATCTCTTTATAAAAGCACACTATTAAATATTTACGCAGCGGAAAACATGAAAATAAATTCATGAAATTTTAATTCTTTTCTGAAAATTTCAATTTTATTTTCAGAGACTTCTGTTGGGGAACGTAGTAATTTCAAAAAATTTCCTACGCACACGCAAGATCATGGTGATGCATAGCAACGAGAGGGGAGAGTGTTGTCTACGTACCAACGCAGACCGACTGCGGAAGCGATCACACAACGTAGAGGAAGTAGTCGTATGTTTTCCCGATCCGACCGATCCAAGCACCGTTACTCCGGTACCTCCGAGTTCTTAGCACACGTACAGCTCGATGACGATCCCCGGGCTCCGATCCAGCAAAGCGTCGGGGAAGAGTTCCGTCAGCACGACGGCGTGGTGACGATCTTGATTTTCTACCATCGCAGGGCTTCGCCTAAGCACCGCTACAATATGATCGAGGTGGAATATGGTGGCAGGGGGCACCGCACACGGCTATGGAACGATCACGGGGATCAATTGTGTGTCTAGAGGTGCCCCCTGCCCCTGTATATAAAGGAGCAAAGGGGGAGAGGTGCGGCCAGCCTTGGGGCGCGCCAGGAGGAGTCCTACTCCTACCGGGAGTAGGACTCCCCCCCCTAGTTGGAATAGGAATCCTCAAGTGGGGAGAGAGAGAAGGGGGGCCGGCCACCTCTCCTAGTCCTAATAGGACTAGGGGAGGGGGGAGGCGCGCAGCCACCTTGGGCTGCCCCTTTCACCTTTCCACTAAAGCCCACTAAGGCCCATATGGTTCCCGGGGGGTTCCGGTAACCTCCTGGTACTCCGGTAAAATCCTGATTTCACCCGGAACACTTTCGATACCCAAACATAGGCTTCCAATATATCAATCTTTATGTCTCGACCATTTCGAGACTCCTCGTCATGTACGTGATCACATCCGGGACTCCGAACAACCTTCGGTACATCAAAATGCATAAACTCATAATAACTGTCATCGTAACGTTAAGCGTGCGGACCCTGCGGTTCGAGAACAATGTAGACATGACCGAGACACATCTACGGTCAATAACCAATAGCGGGACCTAGATGCCCATATTGGCTCCTACATATTCTACGAAGATCTTTATCGGTCAGACCGCATAACAACATACGTTGTTCCCTTTGTCATCGGTATGTTACTTGCCCGAGATTCGATCGTCGGTATCCAATACCTAGTTCAATCTCGTTACTGGCAAGTCTCTTTACTCGTTCCGTAATACATCATCCCGCAACTAACTCATTAGTTGCAATGCTTGCAATGCTTATGTGATGTGCATTACCGAGAGGGCCCAGAGATACCTCTCCGACAATCGGAGTGACAAATCCTAATCTCAAAATACGCCAACCCAACATCTACCATTGGAGACACCTGTAGAGCTCCTTTATAATCACCCAGTTACGTTGTGACGTTTGGTAGCACACAAAGTGTTCCTCCAGCAAATGGGAGTTGTATAATCTCATAGTCATAGGAACATGTATAAGTCATGAAGAAAGCAATAGCAACATACTAAACGATCGGGTGCTAAGCTAATGGAATGGGTCATGTCAATCAGATCATTCAACTAATGATGTGACCTCGTTAATCAAATAACAACTCTTTGTTCATGGTTAGGAAACATAACCATCTTTGATTAACGAGCTAGTCAAGTAGAGGCATACTAGTGACACTCTGTTTGTCTATGTATTCACACATGTATTATGTTTCCGGTTAATACAATTCTAGCATGAATAATAAACATTTATCATGATATAAGGAAATAAATAATAACTTTATTATTGCCTCTAGGGCATATTTCCTTCAGTCTCCCACTTGCACTAGAGTCAATAATCTAGATTACACAGTAATGATTCTAACACCCATGGAGCCTTGGTGCTGATCATGTTTTGCTCGTGGAAGAGGCTTAGTCAACGGGTCTGCAACATTCAAATCCGTATGTATCTTGCAAATCTCTATGTCTCCCACCTGGACTAGATCCCGGATGGAATTGAAGCGTCTCTTGATGTGTTTGGTCCTCTTGTGAAATCTGGATTCCTTTGCCAAGGCAATTGCACCAGTATTGTCACAAAAGATTTTCATTGGACCCGATGCACTAGGTATGACACCTAGATCGGATATGAACTCCTTCATCCAGACTCCTTCGTTCGCTGCTTCCGAAGCAGCTATGTACTCCGCTTCACATGTAGATCCCGCTACGACGCTTTGTTTAGAACTGCACCAACTGACAGCTCCACCGTTTAAAGTAAACACGTATCCGGTTTGCGATTTAGAATCGTCCGGATCAGTGTCAAAGCTTGCATCAACGTAACCTCTTACGGTGAGCTCTTTGTCACCTCCATATACGAGAAACATATCCTTAGTCCTTTTCAGGTATTTCAGGATGTTCTTGACCGCTGTCTAGTGATCCACTCCTGGATTACTTTGGTACCTCCTTGCTAAACTTATAGCAAGGCACACATCAGGTCTGGTACACAGCATTGCATACATGATAGAGCCTATGGCTGAAGCATAGGGAACATCTTTCATTTTCTCTCTATCTTCTGCAGTGGTCGGGCATTGAGTCTGACTCAACTTCACACCTTGTAACACAGGCAAGAACCCTTTATTTGCTTGATCCATTTTGAACTTCTTCAAAATCTTGTCAAGGTATGTGCTTTGTGAAAGTCCAATTAAGCGTCTTGATCTATCTCTATAGATCTTTATGCCTAATATGTAAGCAGCTTCACCGAGGTCTTTCATTGAAAAACTCTTATTCAAGTATCCCTTTATGCTATCCAGAAATTCTATATCATTTCCAATCAGTAATATGTCATCCACATATAATATCAGAAATGCTACAGAGCTCCCACTCACTTTCTTGTAAATACAGGCTTCTCCGAAAGTCTGTATAAAACCAAATGCTTTGATCACACTATCAAATCGTTTATTCCAACTCCGAGAGGCTTGCACCAGTCCATAAATGGATCCCTGGAGCTTGCACACTTTGTTAGCTCCCTTTGGATCAACAAAACCTTCTGGTTGCATCATATACAACTCTTCTTCCAGAAATCCATTCAGGAATGCAGTTTCGACATCCATCTGCCAAATTTCATAATCATAAAATGCGGCAATTGCTAACATGATTCGGACAGACTTAAGCATCGCTACGGGTGAGAAGGTCTCATCGTAGTTAACCCCTTGAACTTGTCGAAAACCTTTTGCGACAAGTCGAGCTTTGTAGACAGTAATATTACCGTCAGCGTCAGTCTTCTTATTGAAGATTCATTTATTCTCAATTGCTTGCCGATCATCAGGCAAGTCAACCAAAGTCCATACTTTGTTCTCATACATGGATCCCACCTCAGATTTCATGGCTTCAAGCCACTTTGCGGAATCTGGGCTCACCATCGCTTCTTCATAGTTCGTAGCATGATCTCCAGAACAGGATTACCGTACCACTCTGGTGCGGATCTCGCTCTGGTTGATCTACGAGGTTCAGTAGTATCTTGTCCTGAAGTTTCATGATCATCATCATTAGCTTCCTCACTTATTGGTATAGGTGTCGCAGAAACAGTTTTCTGTGATGTACTACTTTCTAATAAGGGAGCAGGTACAGTTACCTCGTCAAGTTCTACTTTCCTCCCACTCACTTCTTTCGAGAGAAACTCCTTCTCTAGAAAGGATCCATTCTTAGCAACGAATATCTTGCCTTCGGATCTGTGATAGAAGGTGTACCCAACAGTCTCCTTTGGGTATCCTATGAAGACACATTTCTCCGATTTGGGTTCGAGCTTATCAGGTTGAAGCTTTTTCACATAAGCATCGCAACCCCAAACTTTAAGAAATGACAACTTTGGTTTCTTGCCAAACCACAGTTCATAAGGCGTCGTCTCAACGGATTTTGATGGTGCCCTATTTAACGTGAATGCGGCCGTCTCTAAAGCATAACCCCAAAACGATAGCGGTAAATCAGTAAGAGACATCATAGATCGCACCATATCTAGTAAAGTACGATTGCGACGTTCGGACACACCATTACGCTGTGGTGTTCCGGGTGGCGTGAGTTGTGAAACTATTCCACAATTTTTCAAATGTACACCAAACTCGTAACTCAAATATTCTCCTCCACGATCAGATCGTAGAAACTTTATTTTCTTGTTACGATGATTTTCAACTTCACCCTGAAATTCTTTGAACTTTTCAAATGTTTCAGACTTATGTTTCATTAAGTAGATATACCCATATCTGCTTAAGTCATCTGTGAAAGTGAGAAAATAACGATATCCGCCACGAGCTTCAATATTCATCGGACCACATACATCGGTATGTACGATTTCCAACAAATCTGTTGCTCTCTCCATAGTATCGGAGAACGGCGTTTTAGTCATCTTGCCCATGAGGCACGGTTCGCAAGTACCAAGTGATTCATAATCAAGTGGTTCCAAAAGTCCATCAGTATGGAGTTTCTTCATGCGCTTTATACCGATATGACCTAAACGGCAGTGTCACAAATAAGTTGCACTATCATTATCAACTCTACATCTTTTGGCTTCAACATTATGAATATGTGTGTTACTACTATCGAGATTCATTAAAAATAGACCACTCTTCAAAAGTGCATGACCATAAAAGATATTACTCATATAAATAGAACAACCATTATTCTCTGATTTAAATGAATAACCGTCTCGCATTAAACAAGATCCAGATATAATGTTCATGCTTAACGCTGGCACCAAATAATAATTATTTAGGTCTAATATTAATCCCGAAGGTAGATGTAGAGGTAGCGTGCCGACCGCGATCACATCGACTTTGGAACCGTTTCCCACGCGCATCGTCACCTCGTCCTTTGCCAGTGTTCGCTTAATCCGTAGTCCCTGTTTCGAGTTGCAAATATTAGCAACAGAACCAATATCAAATACCCAGATGCTACTGCGAGCTCTAGTAAGGTACACATCAATAACATGTATATCACATATACCTTTGTTCACCTTGCCATCCTTCTTATCCGCCAAATACTTGGGGCAGTTCCGCTTCCAGTGACCAGTCTGCTTGCAGTAGAAGCACTCAGTTTCAGGCTTAGGTCCAGACTTGGGTTTCTTCTCCTGAGCAGCAACTTGCTTGCTGTTCTTCTTGAAGTTCCCCTTCTTCTTCCCTTTGCCCTTTTTCTTGAAACTAGTGGTCTTGTTGACCATCAACACTTGATGCTCCTTCTTGATTTCTACCTCCGCAGCTTTCAGCATTGCGAAGAGCTCGGGAATAGTCTTGTTCATCCCTTGCATATTATAGTTCATCACGAAGCTCTTGTAGCTTGGTGGTAGTGATTGGAGAATTCTGTCAATGACGCAATCATCTGGAAGATTAACTCCCATCTGAATCAAGTGATTATTATACCCAGACATTTTGAGTATATGCTCACTGACAGAACTGTTCTCCTCCATCTTGCAGCTATAGAACTTATTGGAGACTTCATATCTCTCAATCCGGGCATTTGCTTAAAATATTAACTTCAACTCCTGGAACCTCTCATATGCTCCATGACGTTCAAAACGTCGTTGAAGTCCCGATTCTAAGCCGTAAAGCATGGCACACTGAACTATCGAGTAGTCATCAGCTTTGCTCTGCCAGACGTTCATAACATCTGGTGTTGCTCCAGCAGCAGGCCTGGCACCCAGCGGTGCTTCCAGGACGTAATTCTTCTGAGCAGCAATGAGGATAATCCTCAAGTTACGGACCCAGTCCGTGTAATTGCTACCAACATCTTTCAACTTTGCTTTCTCAAGGAACGCATTAAAATTCAACGGAACAATAGCACGAGCCATCTATCTACAATCAACATAAACAAGCAAGATACTATCAGGTACTAAGTTCATGATAAGTTTAAGTTCAGTTAATCAAATTACTTAAGAACTCCCACTTAGATAGACATCCCTCTAATCCTCTAAGTGATCACGTGATCCAAATCAACTAAACCATAACCGATCATCACGTGAGATGGAGTAGTTTTCAATGGTGAACATCGTTATGTTGATCATATCTACTATATGATTCACGCTCGACCTTTCGGTCTCCGTGTTCCGAGGCCATATCTGCATATGCTAGGCTCGTCAAGTTTAACCTGAGTATTCTGCATGTGCAAAACTGGCTTGCACCCGTTGTAGATGGACGTAGAGCTTATCACACCCGATCATCACGTGGTGTCTGGGCACGACGAACTTTGGCAACAGTGCATACTCAGGGAGAACACTTCTTGATAATTTAGTGAGAGATCATCTTATAATGCTACCGTCAATCAAAGCAAGATAAGATGCATAAAAAGATAAACATCACATGCAATCAATATAAGTGATATGATATGGCCTTCATCATCTTGTGCTTGTGATCTCCATCTCCGAAGCACCGTCATGATCACCATCGTCACCGGCGCGACACCTTGATCTCCATCGTAGCATCGTTGTCGTCTCGCCAATCTTATGCTTCCACGACTATCGCTACCGCTTAGTGATAAAGTAAAGCATTACATCGCGATTGCATTGCATACAATAAAGCGACAACCATATGGCTCCCGCCAGTTGCCGATAACTCGGAATCATAAGGCTTTCCCTTAAACCCATGCCGGCTATACGTTATGATTCCTGGATAGGCCCAAAAGGAACAGAATTTGCTCTGATCATAACGTATGTTGTAGCTGTATGATTCTAACGGCAATTAAGCTGTGACGATGAAACATGCTCTATGTACCAATATGTGATGAAACAAATAAACTAGAAAGTATAAGGTTAAAAGTAAAAGTTGAGATCAAGGGGGAGAATGTTAGGTTGATCTCTCCACCGAGTGGGCTCAACGGTCCATCGGGCCCTGATCTATTCGCGCCCTAATCGGGGGCACCCAACCGTTCTATGGTTGGTGGCCCCCTGTGACCTGCGATATATAAAGAGGTGGGGGGGCCGGGGCGCACGGTACGAGGTTCACCGCGCCGCCAGACTCCCCACCGATATCCCCTTCCGATCTAGGGCAATCGCAGTGCTCACGGGAAGCACCACTGCCACCTCTCCATCTCGATCTCTCTGCTACCACCGCCTCTACTTCACCATGGCCGGGTCTGGATCGAGCTCATCCGCACCCAAGGAAGGTAGGTGACCGGAAAGATCTAAGCCTACACCGATCCAGTGGATCTAACAGGGTTAAGTTGGGTTGTTCTGCTGCTGATGGCAATACAAGCCAATAGATCTCACATGCAAAAATTCAACAGATTTTGCTAGGTTAATGTTGAGTTGGGGCTGCTGCCTACATATGAATGAATACAGCAATGAAGCAGAGATACTTGTGCATTCTTTCTTGTGTTCGCAAAGATACATACTGCTGATGCCACTGGATTGATCAGTTGACATATTTACAGGGATGAAT
Organism: Triticum urartu; assembly: GCF_056163025.1. NCBI lineage: Eukaryota > Viridiplantae > Streptophyta > Magnoliopsida > Poales > Poaceae > Triticum > Triticum urartu. The sequence goes on along the minus strand of NC_141878.1, from coordinate 55,846,441 downwards.
ACAACCGTTTAATTAGTTTCTATGATTGGTTTATTTGTGATTCTTTCTATCTCTGCTGGTTCTGAACCTGTATGATTTCCAGGAATGGCTTGGGAACCTGTCTGAGTCACAACCTGGTGCTTTGTTCGTCTTATCTTTTGCAGTACTTTCGGTTGGCTTGTAATAACTCGTATGTTGTGTGACTTGTGTTCGCTTTATTAATGTAAAGCAGGGCGCGGCTTGTGCCTTTCTCTAAAAAAAACTAGTTCTTTTTTTGAGGAGGCCAAATTTTTAAAGATTCAAAATTCGAAAATCTCAGTTTAAAAAAACTGAAAAAAATTGTACAAGTAAGTAAGGATGTGAGGCGTATGTGTGTAAAATTTCAGGATGAAATATGTTGAACTGCGACCTGTACAAAAAAGACAAATTCATGGTCTTGGGGGATGAATAGTATCATGTGTTAGAAAGCTCCAGATTTGTCTTTTTTGCATAGCCCTCATTTCAACGTATTTCATCCTGAAAGCCTTCATCTATCTCTGTATTTTTTTCTAGAACCTTTTGAAATGTAAAAATATGAATTTTCATGAATTTTGAATTTTGCATTTGGAGGCCTCCATGGAGCTCAGCCTCCAAAAGCAATTTCTGTTTTTTTTTGCTTTATATTGCGATGTACTACTAGTAACTACTGTATTCCAATAGTAGAGCGTAGGATTGTACATGTCGTGCACCTTTGGACTGTTCCAGTCATATGAAGAAGATGAACATTTATACCCTTTCGCTTACATCGTCACAAGTTGCAGAAGCCACAAGCTTTAGTAGTGTCATCCATGGAAGGATCCAGCTCTGGAAGGACGTTGCAGACATCAACATTCAGACAACGACGAAGGAGAAGAAAAAAAAAATGGAACAACTGTGTATTGGTACCAGACATCAACATCTGGAGGCTTCAGAAGTGCTGCAGTCCTGAGATATGGAGTATGTATAATTCATCTTCAGATTGGATTGGATCCAAGTGAAAGTATTCGAGATATCATTTACAGAGTAAGTCATTAGTAGTTGATGATGCAGCATGCAATAGAAGGTCAAAGTTTATTTGGTTGTCAATATGCAAACATTCAGAGAAGTTTCGGATGAATGATTCAATTGATACTTTGGTATATTCTGAATCAAAACTTGGTGGATAACTATGAGGAACAGGAAAATCAATGAAATCAATTGAAGACAGGAATGAGTGCAAGTCTGGATGATTTTCCTCCTCTATGCCATTTTGAAATTATAGCTAGTTGAATTGCATTTAAATAATTTCAAATTAAGATGCAGTCATTCTCTGCTCTATCCCCAGGTATGTTGGGGTTTTCCTCTTGCAAATTCTCAAAACCTACCGCGGAATGGGAGTTTTAGGGTTCTCAACTGCAAGTTCTTGTTCTCATTACCATTTTTGTCCTAGACATTAGAAATACCATAGAAACAAAAAGTGAAACCCCACAAAAACTAAGCGTTGCATACAGGTGGATTTGCAAGCTCCGCGTGAAATTTTCTTGTATGAGATAGAACATATAGCAACAGTGAGGTTCAATTACCTATAGTGAGGAACTTCCTTGAAGATCATGTCAATTTTAAATCCTCTCCATTCTTTCTGTTGCTAAACTCTCTATTTATATTTTTCATGAAAAAGTTTATTATAAGGCATTTTTCATGTTCTAAAGCTGATTATTTGATGAATTTCTGTTTTGCAGGGATTTCAGTCATTCAAATGAACGTTTAGTGCCATCACAAATCCCGAATTCATAAAGGTAGGAAACATAAATTTTTAAGTGAAGAAGAACGTGAAAAAAGTTTTCCATTATACAGTTGTTCCAAAAATGCTTGAACAAATTTATGTTTCAATTTCTGTGTTGTTCACAAATCTTAAATGCTTAAATAACTTTTTCCTCCAACTAATTTTGCTGCTGTTATTTGTTTCAGGTCACTCCATAAAAACTGTGAAATCACATCTGATTGAATGACTATTGAACAATTTTTCTTTATTATTAATTTTCATTTCAAATACTATTGATTTTTTTCTTTCACTACAAGTGATGAACAAATTTTTATTTGCAGTTTTATGTCCTTTTGTAGTATTGTTTCAGAAGATATATTTTTCCTATATGATATTTGTTCAAAATTAACGATTTAGTTCTCCAGCTTCTTTTTAAATTTTGATTCTAGTTGCTTTAAGTTTGGCAACTTCCTTCTTTTTCAAGCTTCTCATAGCCTCGCACCACGGTGCAAAGTATGAGCCCCATGTATGGATCCTATGATCCTTAGGCTTCGGCCTTTTGAAATATATAAGGTAGAATATGATCTACCTTTTCATTTCAAAAAATAAATAAATCTGCACACGCCGCTTCTCCCCTCTCCACCTCATCACGTAAGCAGACCCAGGCTACAAAAAAAATGAATCGCTAGTCATCTCGTCCATTAAAAAAAGGAAATCTTGTTCATATCTGCATAGATTCCTTGTGCCTTCGTGGACCCTCGTCAATTCCCAGGGGCGGAACGGTTCTGCACGGCTGCGCCCAGGCGGCTCGTGCTCAGATCATCTCACCGCAGAGCAGCCCCCTCCTATACTGCAAATTGACAATTTGTTTGGCCACCTTTACAGGTAAATAATCTCTACTCGTACCATCCGACCCCCCCCCCCCCCCTCCCCCAGTTCCTCTGAATCAACCCAAATAAACTACTTGGTGATTTTGAATTGTACAGGATAACTCGAGTCAATTTTATTTTACCGTTAACAGGAATTAAGGCCTTGTTTGTTTGGGCTCTTGCTTCTACTTTTGCAGCTTTTTCACTTTGGCCAAAAAGCCATAGAAGCTCCTAAATATGTGCTTTTGGAGCTTTTAAGGTTTTTGATGTCCAAACAAACAGGGCCTAAATATCCGAGATGAAGAGCGTTATGTATTTGCAAGCGTATATGATATTAAGATTATACAATGCTATGAAAAATTGAGGAAATGAAAGGGCTACTACCTCAAGCATTTTATGGTAATAGTATATTATATTCTTATTTCTAAAATTTATGAAAAATTAACTTATCCTATGTCCAGTGTCTTGATTTTGAAAACTGAATTTTATCTTTAAGCTTTAGGTCTTTCTACAACTGCTGATGAAGAAACAATGGGCTCAAATGAATCAAATCTTCATAAATGTGGTACCCACTTTTGAAATGGGGTACTTTACCGAATTGTTTACATCCTTTGTCAATTTTTCTCTCGTGGTAATAATGAAGCTGTTTTTTTCCTTCGAATTACGAATATGTGGTGTACTTTTGACACACATTGATACTTTTTGTATAATAGTTTTAGGCGTTTTTTATAGCCGCTTAATTTTAGCCCTAGGCTTTGAGAAATGTGGCCCTGCCTCTGCGCATACCTTCCGCAATCTAGATCCTGAGCACGTCCGGGCCTCTCCCCCCCTCTAGAGTTTTTGATTTTCGTTCAAGTGACTCTGGTATGTGGTGTATATCCTGATTTTTTTTTTGTAATACTCACGTAGCAAATTGGTTTCCACACCATTGGACTCTCATCAGGTTGTGAGCCATCCATTGTTTTTTATCAGGCATCTGGATGCTCCTTCCAAGTTCTGCAAGACTGTGTGACTACAAAGTGTTTCCCCCTTCTCCGTTTTAGCTACATGATGACACAAGGTACCTATCCAAGGCAAGCATCGCCAGTCCAACATAGCAGTTCAACACCTAAGGTCATCTGCGAACAGTGGAACAATTTATGTACAGACCACGTGAAACTGAGGAGCTATGTAATTACGTAATATAGGCTTACAAGGTTTGCTAATTATATGAGATGATCACTTCCTTGGTTTTATTCAGATTTACAGACCTATTATGTTTAGTTTATCCCATGATGTCTCTTTGCTTTGTGAAACATGAAATTGCATCCTCACTAACCATGTATTGTCATATTTGTGTAACCCACGAACTGATGAGATTAAAGAGAAGTATGATGTTCAGTTGTATGGAAAGATTCGATACATCCAGTACTGTGGTAATGAGAAAATTGTTCCTACATGACCAATGAATATTAAATATATCACTGACCATGTATTCTCATATTTGCGCATCCTAGGAACTGATGAGATTAAAACAGAAGTATGGTGTTCAGTAAGTACTCATGCTCTTTCGGTCCAACTCTTCGATACAGAGAAATTCTTAGTCACTCCAGCAAAAAATAAAATTAGAAAAGGATTTAGTACTCTTCTGCTCCATTGATCATGATTAGTTTTGCTGTTATTGTGATATTGGAGCTCCACCCATTAGTTTTATTCATTGTGAGATCATAAATATGTACTCCCTCTGTCCCATAATAAGTGTCTCAACTTTGTACTAACTTCAGTACAAAGTTGTACTAAGATTGAGACACTTATTTTGGGACGGAAGGAGTAGATATGAAGATGATGATTAGTTTCACTCTTATGTGTGTAGACTATAAACACAACAATAGTTACACATAATACAAAATGACTATCTCAAAATGTCATTTGTATACTGCTTTTCATATCATGTCCAATTTGGAATCCCGGTTCTTAGTGTGTTTATATACATTCATATTTTTGTAAGTCACATTTGTTTACTTAGTAATATCACTATATTTAGTAAAAGACTTTCAAATAATTCACATTCTGCCATTTTTATAATTGTATTAACTTTTGTGTATGATGCAACCTTTTCATCTTAAGGCCATATATTTACTATGCAAAAATGTTATTCAATTTATTTATTATGATGTGCAAAGGGCTAAAAATTCATGCATCAACTTGCGGGGTATCATCTAGTATCAATAAACACCTTGTAATAAAGGCTTACTACTGTAAAAGACAATAAAAACTCGAAACAGATTAAACTCTGTGCACAAACCATGGCAGCCAAGCCCAAACGATGGTAAACTACAGAACCAACAGAACATATTCCCACAGTCCTTCCCCTTGGCGCCAGAGTAACTACTAAGCATCTCTCTAGGTTTAGGATGTGATCCCTCTTCACAGAATACAAAATAGTTCTCCAAGTCATTTTTTTTATTTAGGTTAATCTTTCTCTTGTTTAAATAAAAAAAATCTGTAGAAGTAAATAGTACAAGCTAGATCACTCATGGAGACGCGGGTGCGAGGAAGGCTCCGCGAAATTTCTGCTTTAAACGATCAACAAAGCATGAAAGGATGGAGGCCATGAATTACTCTACTGGCCCTGGCTGTGGCCGGGCATGCTGGAAACGGAAACCATCTATCTGCAGCTGGTACGTAGCGCTTTTGCCTCAACCATGCAAGCATCTCCATGGGTCGCTCACCCACCACCTTCTCACTCTTTCTCTCCCCCGTCACATTCACTGCCTCCCTCATGCATCCTTCCTGCAGCGAGCACAAAGCTAACTAGAGTGGAAATCAAATCAAATCACTGCCAAGAAAAACAAGAGTGAAAAATCAATCAGACATGGCATGACTAGTTGTTCACTCTCGAGATAATGCATGTGGAGAGGCATGGCTACGGTACAAATAGAGTTCTAAATCGACAGAGAACGAAAGGTTAGGCATGATATCTTAATAAGTAGGAGTAACTAAAAACTTGTAGTACCTATATTAATACTAGTGCGATGGATTAATTGATCCATCCATTAACAGCATAACACAAGATGCCTACCTGTAGCGCTACCAAGAAAAGTACTCCCATTGCAGCAGATTAGCAGCCGCCTGCCTAGGAGTACCATGCATGATGCCTGCACACACACACACACACACACACACACACACACACACACGCACGCACGCACGCACGCACGCACGCACGCACGCACGCACATCTTAATTTTCTTTCTTTCTTGAGGTTACTCCGACCTCAAGTACGTAACGTGCTAGCTAGGCAGGCTAGCTAGAGAAAAGAAACGTAAACCAAGGACGATCGTATCCGGTACGAGGCATCATATGCATGCAAGTATGTTACAATGTTTGTCTCCATCCAATCCAATAAACGCATTGCTTGAAGACGTCTGAAAGTGAGACTTGGACCATTGCATGCGTGAGTTATGAGCACTAGTCATCCAATATCCTCTTCACCCTATTTTGAGTCAAACTTTGACCATATATTTAACTAGAAAAATATTAATGCATGTCACCCAAAAATATGTATTTAAATGTAGTTTTCAATAATATTAATTCTGTGTTCATATAACTTATATTTTATTAGTTCAAAATGGTCAGCATATGAAAGGACGATTGATCGAGTAGGAGACATCAGGCATGCATATATGTTAGTACTATGTTTGTCTTCAGCCAATCCAATCAATGCATTGCTTGCTTGCTTGCCGACATCTGACATTTTCCTCGACATTAGTCCATTAACTCAAACTCGTTCTTCTGTCAAATGAGTTAGTAAGTCCACATGGTTGCCACATCATCGTATCTTGAACCTATTTTTTTGGTTGGCAAATTGAAAACGTAATACTACCCCCACTAATTTATTTTCAATTTTATTCTCCCGACATCACACCTCCCATCAATTCAAAACCTCTCTCATTGATTTATTTTCAATTTTATTTATTGGTCACTTCTTTGGTAATATGGGAACTAATCCTGTTTTGTGTTTGGCAAATTGGAAATGTACTACTCCTATTGATTTATTTCCAAAAAACATTTGTCTGACATCACATATCTTTCCATCAATAATATGGAAACATAGTAGAGGAAATAAAATATCTCTACTCCTAATGAAGCAGTTGGTAATCTCGCTTTCAGATTTTTTTCGTCCCACCTCCCATGGTTTTTTTCGTCCAGTTTTTTTCGTCGGTTTTGTTTCGTCACATCCCGCTCCCACACCTTCGTCCATCGGTTTTCAGAATTGCAAAGAAAAAAAACATTCTCTCTCCTCCCACCAGCGGCCTCGATCTAGGATCGCCAGGGACGCCGCCACCGCTGCCGTGGATCCCAGGGCCGCCGCCGCGGATCCCACGGACGCCGCCGCCACCGTCGCGGATCCCACGGCTGCCGCCGCAGGGCGTGGTCACGTTAATCGCATGGTGGGGGTTGCGCTAAGGAAAGGGACGACCTCGTAGGCACCGGGTCACACGGCTTGCCCTTCTTACGTGATGGCGCCGCTCCTTCCTTCCCCACCAGAGGTTCCAGTCAGCCTGGACGACACGGGCAAGCTTTGCGGCCCGCTCGTGGTCCGTTCAGGATCGGACCGTACGGTCCAGGCCCGGTAGAAAAACATGACGGTTCGGGCCCAGAAATACAGACCGCGAAAAGTTCGGTCCGGTCCGGTGTTCAACCGGGTCGACCAAGCGGACCGATGGTGCAAGGCCCATGAAAAGGCCATCTGGCTAGACAGAGCGAGCGACCCCCCTCCCCTCGTTCCATTCCCCCTCCTCCTGGGTCAATTCCCTTCTCGTTCTCTTCACAACGCCTCCTCCTCTCTCCAATCACTAACCCTAACCCTAAGGCGACGGCGCCGTCGCCCGCGACCTCTCCCCTTCACCGACGGCGCCATCTCGTCCGAGTCCGAGCTGGAGGAGCACGTGTACATCGGGGACGCAACAAGGCCAGCACGCCATCGGTCCGGCCTTCCCTGGTTCCTCGCCGAGTGCCACGAAGAGGAAGAGGTAATGTTTGAACAAGAAACTTTTGTCCCACTAAGAGTTTCTGAATTTTCTGAAGATGAATCTAAGTCTCCCTCGCCGAACTGAGATGATTCCGTGCTAGAGACTTAGATAGGAGATCTGGAGATGTAGTGTTTGAACAAGAAACTTTTGTCCCACTAAAGACTTTCTGAATTTTCTGAACTAATGTAAGAGTTTCAGGAGATGTAGTGTTTCAACAGCAAACTTTAGTCAGGATATGTTGTGTTTCAACAAGGTTTTCTATGCTATAATAATTAAATAGTGTACAACATATTTCTGTGCATTATACATTGTGCATGACATATTAGAGACCAGCGGTAGATTTCACCAAAGAAGAACAACTAGGAAAGCTCCGCTGATACACTAGTAATTTGAGAGGCAACATCACTATATAAACTTCAGTCAGGAGATTATACTGACAACTGACAATAGTTTCTGAAAACATGCTTGATTGCGCACTATTGCTAGATGACCATTGATACGTCTCCAACGTATCTATAATTTTTTATTGCTCCATGCTATATTATCTACTGTTTTGAATGTTTATGGGCTTTATTATACACTTTTATATCATTTTTGGGACTAACCTATTAACCCAGAGCCCAGTGACAGTTTCTGTTTTTACGCTGTTTTAGGGTTTGGAAGAAAAGGAAAATCAAACGGAGTCCAATTGACCTGAAACTTCATGGAACTCATTTTTGGAAGGAAAGAAGCCCAGAAGACTTGGAGTGCACGTCGGGGGATCTGCGAGGAAGTCACGAGGCAGGGGGGCGCGCCCTCCACCCTCGTGAGTCCCTCGTGGCCCCCCTGACGTACTTCTTCCGCCTATATATCTCCATATACCCTAAAAACATCCGTGAACACAATAGATGGGGAGTTCCGCCGCCGCAAGCCTCCAGAACCACCAAAAACCAATCGGGACCCCTTTCCGGTACCCTGCCGGAGGGGGGATCCATCTCCAGTGGCCATCTTCATCATCCCGGCGCTATCCATGACGAGGAGGGATTAGTTTTCCCTCGGGGCTGAGGGTATGTACCAGTAGCTATGTGTTTGATCTCTCTCTCTCTCTCTCGTGTTCTTGAGATGATACGATCTTGATGTATCGCGAGCTTTTCCATTATAGTTGGATCTTATGTTTCTCCTCCCCCTCTTCTCTCTTGTAATGAATTGAGTTTTCCCCTTGAAGTAATCTTATCGGATTGAGTCTTTAAAGACTTGAGAACACTTGATGTATGTCTTGCCGTGGATATCTGTGGTGACAATGGGATACCACGTGCCACTTGATGTATGTTTTGGTGACCAACTTGCGGGTTTCGTGACATTGGGAACCTATGCATAGGGGTTGGCACACGTTTTCTTCGTGATTCTCCGGTAGAACTTTGGGGCACTCTTTGAGGTCCTTTGTGTTGGATGAATAGATGAATCTGAGATTGTGTGACGCATATAGTATAATCATACCCACGGATGCTTGAGGTGACATTGGAGTATCTAGGTGACATTAGGGTTTTAGTTGATTTGTGTCTTAAGGTGTTATTCTAGTACGAACTCTAGGGCTGTTTGTGACACTTGTAGGAATAGCCCAACGGATTGATTGGAAAGAATAACTTTGAGGTGGTTTCGTGCCCTACCATAATCTCTTCGTTCGTTCTCCGCTATTTGTGACTTTGGAGTGACTCTTTGTTGCATGTTGAGGGATAGTTATGTGATCCAATTATGTTAGTATTGTTGAGGGAACTTGCACTAGCGAAAGTATGAACCCTAGGCCTTATTTCCTATCATTGCAATACCGTTTACGCTCACTTTTATCATTAGTTACCTTGCTGTTTTTGTATTTTGAGATTACAAATACTATTATCTACTATTCATATACCACTTGTATCACCATCTCTTCACCGAACTAGTGCACCTATACAATTTACCATTGTATTGGGTGTGTTGGGGACACAAGAGACTCTTTGTTATTTGGTTGCAGGGTTGCTTGAGAGAGACCATCTTCATCCTACGCCTCCTACGGATTGATAAACCTTAGGTCATCCACTTGAGGGAAATTTGCTACTTTCCTACAAACCTCTGCACTTGGAGGCCCAACAACGTCTACAAGAAGAAGGTTGTGTAGTAGACATCAAGCCCTTTTCTGGCGCCGTTGCCGGGGAGGCAAGGAAAGCGGCACTAGCACACCCCGTCAACTAAGCTCTTTTCTGGCGCCGTTGTCGGGGAGGTTAGCGCTTGAAAGTATATCTTTAGATCTTGCAACCGAGTCTTTTAGTTTCTTGTTTTATCACTAGTTTAGTCTATAAAAGAAAACTACAAAAAAAATGGAATTGAGTTTGTCTCATACGCTTCATCTTTTTAATATCTTTCGTGAGTATGATGGAAAGGATAATTGTGCTCAAGTGCTAGAAGAAGAAATCTATAAAATGTTTGGAACTAAATGTTTGAATGATGAGCATGATTGCAATGTTGTTAGTATGAATTCCTTGAATATTCATGATGCTAATGATATGCAAAGCTACAAGCTTGGGGAAGCTATCTTTGATGAAGATGATATTTTTTGTCCCCCAAGTTTTGATGAGCAAATTTATTATGATGAAAGCATGCCTCCTATCTATGATGATTATTGTGATGACATGTATGCTTTAAAGAATAATGATAACAATGAAACTTGTCATCTTGATTTCATTTTTCAATCCCATGATAATTATTTTGTTGAGTTTGCTCCCACTACTATTCAAGAGAAGAATTTTGCTTATGTGGAGAGTAGTAAATTTTCTATGCTTGTAGATCATGAAAAGAATGCTTTAGGTGCTGGTTATATTGTTGAATTCATTCATGATGCTACTGAAAATTATTATGAGGGAGAAACATATGCTTGTAGGAATTGCAATAATATCAAATTTCCTCTCTATGTGCTTAAAATCTTGAAGTTATGCTTGTTTTGCCTTCCTATGCTAGTTGATTATTGTTCCCATAAGTTGTTTTCTCACAAAATCCCTATGCATAGGAAGTTGGTTAGACTTAAATGTGCTAGTCATATTCTTCATGATGCTCTCTTTATGTTTCAATTCTTATCTTTTATGTGAGCATCATTGAAATCATCATGCCTAGCTAGGGGCGTTAAACGACAGCGCTTGTTGGGAGGCAACCCAACTTTATTTTTGTTCCTTGATTTTTGTTCCTGTTTAGTAATAAATAATTCATCTAGCCTCTATTTAGATGTGGGTTTATGCTTTTAATTAGTGTTTGTGCCAAGTAGAACCTTTGGGAAGACTTGGGAAGAGTCTTTTTGATCATGCTGTAAAAAACAGAAACTTTAGCGCTCACGAAGATTGCTGCCAGTTTTTATTGGAGAGTGATATTGAGTTAATTCTTTTTGCAGATGATTAATAGATAAATTCCTCAGGTCCAGAATTTTATTTTAGAACTTTATGAGTTCCAGAAGTATAGGTTTGATCCAGATTACTACAGAATGTTCTGTTTTTGACAGATTCTGTTTTCGATGTGTTGTTTGCTTATTTTGATGAATCTATGGCTAGTAAAATAGTTTATAAACCATAGAGAAGTTGGAATACAGTAGGTTTAACACCAATGTAAATAAAGAATGAGTTCATTACAGTACCTAATTGGTGATTTATTTTCTTATACTAACGGAGCTTACGAGTTTTCTACTTTAAGTTTTGTGTTGTGAAGTTTTCAAGTTTTGGGTAAGGATTCGATGGACTATGGAACAAGGAGTGGTAAGAGCCTAAGCTTGGGGATGCCCAAGGCACACCAAGGTAATATTTAAGGAAAACCAAGAGCCTAAGCTTGGGGATGCCCCGGAAGGCATCCCCTCTTTCGTCTTCGTTCATTGGTAAGTTTACTTGGAGCTATATTTTTATTCACCACATGATATGTGTTTTTCTTGGAGCGTCAATTTATTTTGTTAGGGTTTGCTTGCTGTTATTTATAACAATTTTTTGCATCTTTTATTTCAATAAAAGTGGCATTGATAGCCTTCACTATGCCTATGTTACAAGTATACATGTCGCTGTTTGAAAACAGAAAGTTTACCGCTGTTGCAATAATTCCCTAGAAAAGTCAGAATGTGATAAAATGTTGAAACCTTTTGCATATTAAGATCTGATAAATTTACTAAAGTGGGAATTTTCTTTCATAATTTTTGGAGCTAGGGAATTATGGATGTTTCTGCATTCTTTACAGACTGTCCTGTTTAGGCAGATTGCTGTTATGTTTGCATTGTTTGCATATGTTTGCTTCTTTAATGATTCTATTTGAGGATAGGACTATTAAATATGCAGAGGAATTTAGTATGCAATGTTGAATAATAATTTTAGTGATTTCCTACAGTAGAGTATGATAAGGTTTTTGCAATGGTTTATACTAACTTATCTCACGAGTCATTGTTGAGTTTTGTGTGGATGAAGCTTTTGAGATTTAGGGAGCCCGTGATATGAGAGGAATTAAGGAGACACAAAAGCTCAAGCTTGGGGATGCCCAAGGCACCCCAAGATAATATTTCAAGAAGTCTCAAGCGTCTAAGCTTGGGGATGCCCCGGTTGGCATCCCACCTTTCTTCTTCAACAACTATCAGTTAGTATCGGTTGATCCTAAGTTTTTGCTTCTTCACATGATGTCTGCTATTCTTAGATGTCATTTTTTTGCTTTGCTTGCTGTTTGAATAAAATACCAAGATCTGAAATTATTAAATGTTAGAGAGTCTTCACATAGTTGCATAATTATTCGACTACTCATTGATCTTCACTTATATCTCTCAGAATAGTTTGTCATTTGCTCTAGTGCTTCACTTAGATTATTTTGAGAGTCTTAAATAGATGGTAATTTGCTTAAAAAAATCCTAATATGCTAGGTATACAAAAACAATAATAAAATTCTCTTATGAGTGTGTTGAATGCTATGAGAAGTTTGATACTTGATAATTGTTTTGAGATATGGAGGTGGTGATATTAGAGTCATGCTAGTGAGTAGTTGTGAATTTGAGAAATACTTGTGTTGAAGTTTGTGATTCCCGTAGCATGCACGTATGGTGAACCGTTATGTGATGAAGTCGGAGCATGATTTATTTATTGATTGTCTTCCTTATGAGTGGTGGTCGGGGACGAGCGATGGTCTTTTCCTACCAATCTATCCCCCTAGGAGCATGCGTGTAATACTTTGCTTTGATAACTTGTAGATTTTTGCAATAAGTATGTGAGTTCTTTATGACTAATGTTGAGTCCATGGATTATACACACTCTCACCCTTCCACCCTTGCAAGCCTCTCTAGTACCGCGCACCTTTCGCCGGTACCATAAACCCACCATTTACCTTCCTCAAAACAGCCACCATACCTACCAATTATGGCAATCCCATAGCCATTCCGAGATATATTGCCATGCAACTTTCCACCGTTCCGTTTATTATGACAAGCTCCATCATTGTCATATTGCTTAGCATGATCATGTAGTTGACATTGTATTTGTGGCAAAGCCATCGTTCATAATTCTTTCATACATGTCCCTCATGCATCATTGCACATCCCGGTACACCGCCGGAGGCATTCATATAGAGTCATATCTTGTTCTATGTATCGAATTGTAATTCTTGAGTTGTAAGAAAATAAAAGTGTGATGATCATCATTATTAGAGCATTGTCCCAGTGAGGAAAGGATGATGGAGACTATGATTCCCCCACAAGTCGGGATGAGACTCCAGACGAAAATAAATAAATAAAAGAGGCCAAAGAAGCCCAAAGAAAAAAAGAGAAAAGAGGCCATAAAAAAAGAGAAGACCCAAATAAAAAATATAAAAAAATGAGAGAAAAAGAGAGAAGGGACAATGCTACTATCCTTTTACCACACTTGTGCTCCAAAGTAGCACCATGATCTTCATGATAGAGAGTCTCCTATGTTGTCACTTTCATATACTAGTGGGAATCTTTCATTATAGAACTTGGCTTGTATATTCCAATGATGGGCTTCCTCAAAATGCCCTAGGTCTTCGTGAGCAAGCGAGTTGGATGCACACCCACTAGTTTCTTTTGTTGAGCTTTCATATACTTATAGCTCTAGTGCATCCGTTGCATGGCAATCCCTACTCACTCACATTGATATCTATTGATGGGCATCTCCATAGCCCATTGATACGCCTAGTTGATGTGAGACTATCTTCTCCTTTTTGTCTTCTCCACAACCACCATTCTATTCCACCTATAGTGCTATGTCCATGGCTCACGCTCATGTATTGCGTGAAGATTGAAAAAGTTTGAGAACATCAAAAGTATGAAACAATTGCTTGGCTTGTCATCGGGGTTGTGCATGATTTAAATATTTTGTGTGGTGAAGATGGAGCATAGCCAGACTATATGATTTTGTAGGGATAGCTTTCTTTGGCCATGCTATTTCGAGAAGACATAATTTCTTAGTTAGTATGCTTGAAGTATTATTATTTCTATGTCAATATGAACTTTTGTCTTGAATCTTATGGATATGAATATTCATACCACAATTAAGAAGAATCACATTGAAATTATGCCAAGTAGCACTCCGCATCAAAAATTCTGTTTTTATCATTTACCTACTCGAGGACGAGCAGGAATTAAGCTTGGGGATACTGATACGTCTCCAACGTATCTATAATTTTTGATTGCTCCATGCTATATTATCTACTGTTTTGAATGTTTATGGGCTTTATTATACACTTTTATATCATTTTTGGGACTAACCTATTAACCCAGAGCCCAGTGCCAGTTTCTGTTTTTACCCTGTTTTAGGGTTTCGAAGAAAAGGAAAATCAAACGGAGTCCAATTGACCTGAAACTTCACGGAACTCATTTTTGGAAGAGAAGCCCAGAAGACTTGGAGTGCACGTCGGGGGATCTGCGAGGAAGTCACGAGGCAGGGGGGCGCGCCCATCCCCCTGGGCGCGCCCTCCACCCTCGTGAGCCCCTCGTGGCCCCCCTGACGTACTTCTTCCGCCTATATATCTCCATATACCCTAAAAACATCCGTGAACACAATAGATCAGGAGTTCCGCCGCCGCAAGCCTCCAGAACCACCAAAAACCAATCGGAACCCCTTTCCGGTACCCTGCCGGAGGGGGGATCCATCTCCGGTGGCCATCTTCATCATCCCGGCGCTATCCATGACGAGGAGGGAGTAGTTTTCCCTCGGGGCTGAGGGTATGTACCAGTAGCTATGTGTTTGATCTCTCTTTCTCTCGTGTTCTTGAGATGATACGATCTTGATGTATCGCGAGCTTTGCCATTATAGTTGGATCTTATGTTTCTCCTCCCCCTCTTCTCTCTTGTAATGAATTGAGTTTTCCCCTTGAAGTAATCTTATCGGATTGAGTCTTTAAAGACTTGAGAACACTTGATGTATGTCTTGCCATGGATATCTGTGGTGACAATGGGATACCACGTGCCACTTGATGTATGTTTTGGTGACCAACTTGCGGGTTTCATGACATTGGGAACCTATGCATAGGGGTTGGCACATGTTTTCGTCATGATTCTCCGGTAGAACTTTGGGGCACTCTTTGAGGTCCTTTGTGTTGGATGAATAGATGAATTTGAGATTGTGTGACGCATATCGTATAATCATACCCACGGATACTTGAGGTGACATTGGAGTATCTAGGTGACATTAGGGTTTTGGTTGATTTGTGTCTTAAGGTGTTATTCTAGTACGAACTCTAGGGCTGTTTGTGACACTTATAGGAATAGCCCAACGGATTGATTGGAAAGAATAACTTTGAGGTGGTTTCGTGCCCTACCATAATCTCTTCGTTCGTTCTCCGCTATTTGTGACTTTGGAGTGACTCTTTGTTGCATGTTGAGGGATAGTTATGTGATCCAATTATGTTAGTATTGTTGAGGGAACTTGCACTAGCGAAAGTATGAACCCTAGGCCTTATCCTATCATTGCAATACCATTTACGCTCACTTTTATCATTAGTTACCTTGCTGTTTTTGTATTTTGAGATTACAAATACTATTATCTACTATCCATATACCACTTGTATCACCATCTCTTCGCCGAACTAGTGCACCTATACAATTTACCATTGTATTGGGTGTGTTGGGGACACAAGAGACTCTTTGTTATTTGGTTGCAGGTTGCTTGAGAGAGACCATCTTCATCCTACGCCTCCTACGGATTGATAAACCTTAGGTCATCCACTTGAGGGAAATTTGCTACTGTCCTACAAACCTCTGCACTTGGAGGCCCAACAACGTCTACAAGAAGAAGGTTGTGTAGTGGACATCAACCATATGTTTGTTTGCACTAGTACTAGATGATTTAACATGTTTGGTCAGGAGATGTAGTTCTAGAGAGTAGACAGTATGTGCCGAACAAGGTTTTCAATGCTACAACAAGAACAAGATGAATTATTTGCACTTGATGGTTGATGTACTGACTGTGGATATTATGTGCTGTATTTTGTAGAGAATGGTGAAGGAGAAGGGAATGAGAAGGGAAAGGGTGCTGGTAAGGAGAATGGGAACGAAGGGTGCTGGTAAGGATAATGGGAAGGCGAAGGCAAAGGAAAAGAGCCTGAATTACCTAATTAGGTGGAGTTCAGCCTATAAGATGATTAGCACTGCCCGTGGATATAAGGAAGCCTTGACCTCTCATGCTGGTTCCAATGACAACTATGCTTGGTCGCCGACAAATGCAGAGTGGGACATGTATGACCTTATCTCTCCATTACTTGAGAGTTTGGCTGAGGTGACAAAAGCATTTTCAGGAAGTTTATATCCCACTTCGAACATCTTCTACCCATACATTGTTGGCGTCAAGCTTGCAATCAAACATGCAATGACTAGTGATAGTGACCACTACAAGGAAATGGGTGAAGCAATGTTGGAGAAGTTTGACAAATATTGGGAAGAAAAGAACAATGACATGGTGATCGCAACCATCTTTGATCCACGGTACATATGCTTGCTGTTTTTACTCCAATGGTTGTTGTTTTTTACTCATATGGTTGCTGTTTTTACTCCAATGGTTGCTGTTTTTACTCATATGCTTGTTGTTTTTACTTGTATGCTTTCTAATTCACTCCAATGCTATCATCTTTGATCCTAGGTACAAGATGGGTTACATAGAGTGGGCCTTTGGAGAACTATATGGAGAAGGAAGTACGAGGTTTAGGACTGAGATCAAAATCGTGGAGAAAGAGTTGGCGGCCTTGTATGACAAATGTGTTGCTCAAGATAAGTGAGCTGAAAACGGAGAAAGTTCATCTTCCTCTGCAAACATTCCTAGTATCCCGGTTCAAGCTAGGTACGAGTCCTTCTTATTGTCCGGTTCAACAAGAATATCAAAGAGTGAGTTGAGGAACTACTTAGAGGATGAGGTTGCCCCTCGCAACAAGGCTCTTGATCTTCTTGGTTGGTGGAAAGACAATGCTCCTAGGTACCCAATTACGGCCAAGATAGCCAGGAGGTTCCTTACTATCCCGGCTACCTCCGTGTCTTCGGAGTCTACCTTCAGCACGACCGAAAGGATTTTAGGTATGTCAACTCGTACTATTGAACTTTGGATATAAACTTGTCAACTTCTCATCCCTAAAACTAGTTTGTCGACTTGTGTTGTATTAGATGACTATAGGAGTTCGTTAAAACCGGTTATGGTGGAGGCATTAGTTTGTGGTGCAAGTTATATCAAGGGTGCTCACGTTGACTTGAATCTGGTGGTATGTTTGCCATCTTTTCCTTACCTTCTCTTTCTTTCTTTTTTGGTCTTGTTGTATGTCATGTGAGCATTTGTCTAACTTCCACACTTGTAGCCGAGGGATGAGAATGAAGAGGATGATGTTGAGACCATCAAGTTACCCATTGTGGTGGAGGAGATCAACGATTGGTAACTATTCTTCCTACATGTTTCACTTGTCATACGATACCAAATATTTATGTGAATGTTGCTTATCTTACTTGTAGACGTTCATCATGTTGATGTTGATCTTGCTATTTTGGAGATGAATGTCAAAGTGATCTTTCTCATGTGAAGGCTACTTTTGCATTTCTATTATGTTGGAACCTTTCAAGTCATGAACTATGAATTGTCACTGCTAGCTTGGAGACGAACCTCTCATTTGTGTTATGTTCAACTTGTCAATTGACATGGACTTGGAATTGTCATTGCAAGTTTGTAATCGTGTCGTTCAATGATGACAATACCTTATGTTTGTGGATGTGATATTTGTGCTTAACCTGATTTGTGCCATCTTTCCTATCAAAATCAGTTTGTGGATGTCCAAAAAACAAAGGAAATGCCGTCCAAATTTAGTTATTCTTTCTGTCCAAATTTAGTCCAGTGTTTGCTGTCCAAATTAGTTGTTTGTGGCTGTGATATTTCTGCTGTTTCGGTCCAAACTTATCTGAAGAAACTTATCTGAAAACTGTAGTGATCAATGTTTGTGCATGTGATTTTTGTGATATTGTTCCTCTCAAAATCAATTGTTTTGATTCCAAAATTCAAATAAAATGCTGTCCAAATTTAGTTATGCCACACTAGTCATTGAACAGAAACAGAGCACTCACGAGAGCAGCTTAGTATGACTATGACATAACTAATTTGGACAGCCTAAACTGTGGCAAAAAAGATCAACATGGCACTCCCAGGATAAGCCACGGTCTAAATAGTGGCCAAAAAGCTGAATAGAGCAGCTACACGGCAGCTACAATCTAAACAATGACACTACAGGGCAGCTACAGTCTACAAACGACACAGCAGCCTAAACAGTGGCCAGCAGAGCACTCCCAGCCATCGGTCCCATTCGGTCCATTCGGGCTGACCGAGCTTTTGCTGCTTCGGTCCGGTCCTAGAAAACAGGCTCGCTGGCCACCTCGGTCCAGTCCGGACCGAACCGGCCGCGGCCGGTGCAAAGGCTGGCTCGGTCAAAGCCCAGACCGGACCGGACCGCGTCCACCTTGAGGTTCCAGGTGGACACTCAATGACCTCTACTCGTCAGCCCCCCTCGACGTCGACCCCTCCCTACTCCTCTTCTCCGCAGCCGAGAAGGTCGTGGCCGAGGACAGAGGATCCGGCTGTAGTGAGCCTAGCGACAGCCGAATTGTCATGACTGGCAAGGCGGTAAGCGGCCAGATCCCTATCTACATGATGTGATGTCCCTCCTACAGTCAAGGCAACGCAATCCATCCATCCTCTCTAACTCTTGCTGAACTATGGAAATTTTAGTTTCAGTACTATAGTTATGTATGCTTGCTTGCTGATGTAGTGTGTGTGTGTGTGCGTGCGTGTGTGTGTGTGTGTGTGTGTGTGTGTGTGTGTTTCATGTGCTTGCTGCCACTGTGTGCTGCGCTGCGTCCCTCGCCTACTTCCGCCAGGCACCGGCACCCGGCGGTGCGCTCTCCGGGACTCTGCCACTTGAAGGGGTGAGGAGGAGCTATGGATGCTAGTGATTAACAACGTTGTGCAGAAGGCAAGCGCAAGTGAGGGGTCCCATCCTCATCCCCATCCCAGTTTCTGTTTATACTATTATAAATTAGACTATATGATGTGCATTAGTTGCTTCCTTTTTGTAGCTAACATGCACATACACCGTCGTTAGTATTACAATCCATTTTGATAATTAACCTTTTTTAGTGATCCAGTTTAAATTTTAATACTAAGTACCAACTTATATTCATAATATGTGGACTGTAGGACATACCATTGATACAATCCGACTGTACTCAAAATCGGCAGTGCATTGTTGTGATTTTGTAATTACCCCAAAGCAAAAATATTTTACTGTACAAAAAAACAAACAAATGAATGAATAAGAAATATTCTATTTTTGCGACGTGCTCGGTTGTTCACCATATCAAATTTTAAGATGAAAGTGTGTTTCTTTGTGACCTTCTTACATCAAAGACCACATGGAGTTTGAAGTCGATTTCAAATGAATGTACATCTACCAAATTTTGCTCCACAAAGAAATGGGATGAAATCACTTTGAATTGGAATGCGGCGAAAACATACTCTACCGCTTAATTGGATCCAACGAGCGGCCAGACCTGAACTCAATCCGGCGCATCAAAACTGAGGGGAAATACAGTTTTTTCATATGGCTTCTTTCCCAAAACTGACGGCCAACTGCTGACAGACTTAAAGCTACCTGCTCTCTGTGTGACCAAGTCATTGAAACTGAAGTCCACCTCTTCTGTCATTGCTACTTTATGATGGTTAATTATCAACTGTATTATCTACCTGCAGGACACTATTTTCGATTGGCTTATATTTTTCGGGCAAAGTTGTTCGTTTTATTAACATGGCAAAGCTCAGACATTGATGCAAAACAGCGGTATGCCTTGATGCTCGCAGGAAACAGAAACAAAGCTACATGAGATAATTTTCAAGAAGTGTTCACTTACAATATTGAAATATGTTTTCATCAGACTATTGTCAAGAATTGTTCAAATGAGACAGTAGCTGTTGGAACAATATCTACTTGCATGACACACTTTCAGGTAGCAGCTTTGATTCATCTATATTTAAAATTTCCATTCAGGTCATTTTCCATAGATATCTTCTGTTGATTTCTTTCTTTATTACTATTGTCAAGAAGTGTTCAAATGTGGCAGTAGGTGTTGTCAAAGAAGCATATAATTTTGTGATAACTCAATAACCACCAGCATTTAGCACATGGATTTTTGTCTATCATTTTGTGTAAGATCAAGCTACATAAATTGACACCAGTTTTATAGGCGAAAATACACAACCATTTTTCTTGTTTTGCAGTACATGATGATTCGTTCTGAGGATGATCCCCTATAAGGAAGTTCCCGAGATGTATTGAAGTAGATTCTTTTCATTTGTTCATAATTGAATCCCAAACAGGACATTGTGATAATGGGTCTTCTCTTTGCTGGTTTTTGATAGGGCCTTGACAATTAAATTACGTTCATTTGTTTACTTCTTCTCTGTAACTTAGGGAAACTACTGTTCTATTCAGCATTTTCGCTAGACAATATCATGTTGACACATTCCAAAATTTTGGTTGCAGCAGCTTGAATTTTGGGATTCTGAATATCTGAGTCCCCAATATTGTGTGCCTAGGAACTATTCTCCTTAAGCAACCTAGAAACTTATTCTGCTGAGATATTTTTCGTTGATATTGAATTGTCGAATCGGAAATGTAGCATGCAAAACTTTAATGGTACTGCGGAGATATTTTTCATTGATATTGAACAATCCAACTTCCTGTAACGCCTAGATGAGGTATTTCCTGATTTTTACTTGCATTGCTTGCGGTCCGGTATGAAATATAGAGAGAAAAGAGGATCTTGTAGTGATTATTCAAAATTGTTCAAACTTTAGGTGTACAGGCTTGTGCTAATTGATTCTTCTATTTAGTCTGATAGCATTTTTTTTTGCAAGTGTAAAATCTGGGGAGATGTGAGGATGATTTCTTGGCAGTGGTTGCTGTGATATTTAGCAAGAAATATTGAAGCGAAGATGTATCCGTTTTTGGTGTCATAGAAGAACTTAATCTAAATGTCTGCTCTGCTAGGAAGTACTTAATCCGTTCTTGTAATTGTTGTTCTCCTGTACCAATCTGTGGGTATGGGCCTAATTCAATTCTTGGCTAATCTAGGTTCTTCATGGATGCCAAGTTTAGTTGTTGATTAACTAGGGACATGGTAACCTTCGTTGCTGTTAAGTAGAAGTGCAGTCCTGTAGCTTTTAGTTCTGCTGGACAGGTGGTCTGAACGTCCTAGATAGATTCAGTTAGAGGGGATTCTTTTGGTAGTGCTTTTAGAAAATGAACATGTCTATATGTGTCCAAGCAATTGAACTTGGGAGAGAGGTTAGTTCTGTAAAGAATATTCCTGTAGTTGCTTACACATGAGGATTGCAACTGCTTCTGTACCATTGGATATCCCTTGCTGCACATCACTGAAATTGGTTCAGTTAAAAATTGCACTAGCTGTCAGTTTGGGCAGCACGCTTCTAGCTAAAAAAAATAGTTAGTTATGCCTAACTTCGGGAGTAGCACCATAACTTTCTTCACTACACAAATCTCATACATATTACCTCATTAGCACCATGTTTTGAGAACTTAATACATCTTATGCCTTCTATGTGTTGTGTTTTGATGTGAGTATGAGAGTTATTCTTCCGGTCATTGTGGTTTGACCATGAGAGATGTTCTTGGTTATGGTTGTATATGTTTTCTTAACTTAGTGTAGCATTGTGCTTCTTTGTGCATGGGTCATGTCCTTATGCTAAATAATTATATCAATTGCATGTCTTGGATGCCCTTAGAAACGGAGGAAGTTTTGCTAAAATTTCTTATGAAGGCATCTTTACTTTCGAAAGTTGTGTATGTGGTAGCATTTGAAGTGCTAGCTGGCTCGGGGTGTTATCCAAGACCCCAAAGCAATGCAACTAATGAATTTAGTTGTCGTAGCAATCTCTTCATCATTTCTTTCATATAAGTCCCCGATGGGCACGTAGTGAACGTTGTAGTTTGCAGCAACGATCAACAACATCCGTGATTGTCGGGGCTATGGTGGGGTGATATCGGGGTTGATCAGCAACATGCGTGACTGTCGGGACTTTGGTGAGGCGAGGGCTCAGAGCTCTTGTATTCGTCTTCTAGGGTCTCATATTCCCCGAGGGTGGAGTACAAGAGTTCACATAGGGGCCTTTGAAATGCTAGGGCCGGCCTTGGATTTATGTTGATATTTAGGCTTCTATGATATACTATAGCTGCCAAATGTTAAAATTGAAAGAAAAAAATTAAACTAAGCTAAAATTAAGTTTTGAGCCGTTCTGGTTGCATGGCGAGTATTCTATGTTCCACATTGTTACACCTTCCATTGAAATATTCATCCATTGAAATTTTACTATACTTGCTGAAGTGCCATGCAAATGAAGGTAAAGACAATATTCCAAACCTTGTATGAGAATATCTTAAGCGCATCAAATAGATCTTAGTTTGTAACATATAATTATATGGATCATGACTCTCTATGTATACATCAATCGAGTTATATTGCAAATGAAGTGGATTTCAGTTATTTTCCGATTGTTGCCGGCTACCTTTTTCATACATGTGAAATTTTATATGCATTGTATTTATAGCTGCAATCAAAAATAAAAAGTCTACACACGCAAAATTTGATATGCATTGCATTCTTAGGTGCAATCAAAAAATAATTATTAAAAGGCCCGTGGCAACACACGGGCGTTCTACTAGTCCGTCTAGGTGTCCAGCCTAATCCATCATTGTATCTCTACTCCTAATGGAGCAGTTCGTAGTCTCGCTTCCAGGTTTTTTTCGTCCCACCTCCCAT
Source organism: Triticum urartu (assembly GCF_056163025.1). Taxonomy (NCBI): domain Eukaryota; kingdom Viridiplantae; phylum Streptophyta; class Magnoliopsida; order Poales; family Poaceae; genus Triticum; species Triticum urartu. The sequence continues at coordinate 55,823,491 of NC_141878.1, read as the reverse complement.
GGTTTTTCTGGTACCTCCTCCCATCTTCGCTGATTTTTTTTCGTCCCCTCCCCCCACTTCATCGGTTTATTTTCGCGTCACCCTCTCACACAACGAAAGAAATCTGAGCAGATCAAAACTTTCCATACTGGCGCAAGTTATTAAGTAATGTAAAATCAATAACGAACAATCTCTAAAGATCAAATTTAATTAATTAACCTTACCTTAAATCACTCAATCACATTAATTAGAAAATAAATAATTGATTTTCAAAAAAAAATCGCTCAATCACATTAACCTTATCTTAACTCACGGATGTTAATCAATCTCCAAACAAAGGAAACAATAGATCGAGGGAGCAGTAAATAACCTCCCTTTCTTATGACATGTATATGATCTTCCCTTCCCTCTCTGTTGTCGAGCGTTCTTGATTCTCTAGGCCGATGCTTGGGCTGCGTCACTAGGTCGCGACGGTGCCGGAGGACGAGGGACGGCGAGGCCGGGTGTCGCGGCACCGCGTTGGCCGCGGCCGGTGAAGGGGGCGAAGAAGGGCGGCTTCCCTGGCCCTGGCCGTGGCCGTGGCCTTGGGAGTTGATGGTAAAAAAGGTCGCCAATGTCACTTGATATGTATGAGAATATTAATATTGAACTCTTAAAGTTAATGTGGCCCCATTGCAACGCACGGGCGTTCTTCTAGTACTGATAGTATTAAATCTTCTTACGAGTGCTGCCAAGCCCTAGCGACGCAGCAACGTTGTGGGAAGGCGAATGTTCTATGCAAAGGCTAACATTTAAGAAGGATGTTCTAAAATATAAACTTTGATAAAATATACTCAAGGAAATTGGTTATACGAGCATTTAACTACCACATGCATCCTTCTGGCCACGTGGGGCACCCCTCTTCGTGACGCAAAAAATCATATTAAATCCTTCGTTTTTTCACCTCTGTTGATATGGATTTTCTGAGAAGTCAAAAACATATGCAGAAAACAACAAATGGCTCTGGGCACTGCCTTAACAGTGTTTAGTCCAGAAAAGTAATATAAATTACTATAAAAATGTTCAAAAGTGATATTTATAATAACATGATATAATCAAAAATTATAAATTTGAGACGTATCATGGCCATCCCTGCTCTCATGCTCATGTTGGGGTTTCTTAACTGCATCAGCAAGACACCGTGGACAAGATTCTGGCTTGCCGGAACACGGAGAGCGGAACCAACGGTGGCAACCTGGGAGCTGGTGGCTAGGCGGAAGGCGCATGCATGCACCCTTGATCGTGTGTAGGGCTGCATGTCAATTTTAGCTCAATAACTCGACAGACTACCATTATGTTAAATGACCATGCCATATATTAAATGTAAATAAGATAATTTATTACCATATATGTTGTCCATAATTTTTCTCCATTTTATTTACCAATGAACATGGAAAGTAATTAAGTTCAGAGAAGATTTATGCCTAATTATGGCATGTGGTCGACTATGTGTTAAATATCCTATATTTTTGGCAAAGGTGCCTAGTATATTCACCTTATTTTTTTTGTTTTTCATTCATAGATTTATAATTTTTACCATCTCATTTAACTCGAAATTAGCTCAAGATCGTTACAAGCTGAGCACGAGTCATGTTCTTCAGCTCGATCATGAGCTTCACTCGGTTTGAGTTCGCTCGAATTTTCATATGAGTTAGAGCTGAGCCAACTCCAACTCACTCAAACTCGACTCGTTTGCAGCCTAATCGTGTGTCAGGATCAGGCCTAGAGCCCTGGAGATGTGCAAGCTAACAGTATGTAGGTTTGTATTTGTGTTGCGCATGTTCAGTCATTCGGTCAAAGCTTAAAGCATCTCTAGCCGACCCCCTGTAGTTTAGAGGAGGATACAAACGAGTATTCTTTACCGGAGTATATTTGCTCCTCTAAAAAGTATCATTTCTAATTGAACTCCTAAACTTAACTCCTGGACAAATTTTGATCACAAAGTCCATGCAAATTTGACCCAAACAACTTCGTCGAATTTGCTTTGAACTCGATTCAACCAGTCACATAAGCTATTTTACATAACATAAACGAAACTTGATTTGAACTCGATTCAACCCGTTGCATAAGTTGTACAATTGCGTGCTGTGTTACAATTTGTTGTTGCGGCTGCATTCATAATTAGTTTCTTCCGTGGTTGATCCATATATATCACCGTACGTCCATCTCCAGCTAGCGCGGGGCAAGAGCAGCAGATGTAGTGTGTGGTTGGCTGCATGTCATGCAAGGATGGAGTACTTGCGCGCACAGACTGACCCAAAGCATGGATGCATTGCATGTGCATGTGCATGTGCAAGGATGGAGAGCTACCACCGTCGAGCCAGCGACTGATGCTCGCATCGGATGGATCAATTATTTACCGCCCGTGACCGATGTGCACAAGGCCACCAATTCCTTGCACCAATTCGGTCCATCACAGCCAGCTGCCAGCGTTTGTCATGCATGATTAGGATCCCTTCCCACTGTTACACTGCCAGCGTCTTGACGAGATCGTCGAGAGGTGGAACCTTCACGAGAAAAAGCCCCTTGGTCTTGGACGATCGTTCGCGCGTCCTATATATGTGCCCATTCCTCTCGTTCACCAAACAAACCTGATCGTGTCCACTGGCAGCTCACAACATAATTTGCAGGGATGAGCGACGGTGGCGACTCCGTCTCCAGCGATGACTGCATCGACGACTGCCTTGAGGCCTGCTGCTGCGACTGCTTCTGGGATCCCATCTGCTTCCGCATCCTCTGCGCTCTCGTGATCCTAGCCGTCCTCGCCACCGTGGTCACCCTGCTCGTCATCGCCTTCGTCCCCCGCCCCGTCGGAGTCAGCGTCGAGGACGCGGCCCTCACCCGCCTCGACCTCGCCGTCAAGAACGCCACGTCGGCCGCGCTCTCCTACGACGTCTCCATCGCCGTCGCCGTCCACAACGGAAACTTGTTCATGCCCGCCGAACACACCGCGCGGCTCGACGCGGATCTGATCTTCGACGGCGCGCGGTTCGCCCGCGTCGGGCTGGCGACCGCAGGGGCCGTGGTCGGACCGCGGCGCAGGAAAGTGTACCACGCCACGGCGGCGGCCGACAGCGCGAGCGTCGCGCTGGGGAGCGCAGACGTGGCTGACTTCCACAGGGAGAGCGCTGCCGGGCTGTTCCAGCTCGAGGTGAAGATTGTCGGCGAGGTCATGTACCGGCCACACCACAAGAAGCACAGGCTGGACGCGATCTGCCGGCTAGAGTTGGCTCTGTCAACGGCAACCTCGCCGGCGATGTTCAAGAAGGTCAAGTGCGATGTTCAGAATTGATGCTCAGGATCGAAGCTACGCACGGTGGTTCAAGTTCTCTGTTGCACGGCTGATGGTTTATGTTTCTAGCTGATGTAATGTGCCTGTTGGTAATTTGTGTTCTTAGTTTTGCGTAATTTGTGTGGCTATTCTAGTACCCCGTGGTGCTTGGTGGCCAATGTTTCTGGCTGATGTAATTTGGGGTCGTCGAGAGCTAAACCCATCTCAAGAATAAAGTTTCATGTAACCACCTCATAAACATTTCTTCTCGGTCGCCTCTAGTATTCTGATAGTCCAGATTGGATGCCATTACATTACTTTGCCTTTAAATCAGAGGCAGCGGCAGAGGCAAGATTGCTCAACTTAGGATGTTGAATGGGAGATGGTTAGATCTTAAACATATCTATATGTATTATTCATACGATTATTAACAGCAAATCCATGGTAGTACGCGGTTAGAACGATCACAACTTGCAAATTTAATTTATGTTCAAATAAGCGCCATGCATGCATCCATTTGGTTCCACTGCGACCTAGCCTTGGAATCAAGGTTGCTAACTTCTACCTATGTGTTGATAACTGCCTACCTCATTAATGCCACTCCTGTTGTACTCATAGCTGCATAGTACTCCTAACTAATGTGTTACTATAGGAGAAGTTGGTATAAATGAGAGTAGAGTGGAATAAGTACGTATTATTGTGTTATGAAATGATATTGGAAATGGAAGTAAGCAGTGCACAACCAACTGGCATCACTTCTGCTATAACATATATCACGCAAAAGTGAACACAATAATAAGATCATCCGACTGTCCACTACAACAAGTGTTGCCCAGCTCCTATGAGGGAGGGCCGATGAAGGCGGCATGCCTTTGGCTTACTTCAGTGCCTGTAGTCATCGCTAGATGGTCTATGAATCTAGATGTAATTTTTATCATTTTTGGTGGTCGTCGTACTGCTATGACTGAAGATGAATAGATCAGAAATTTTCTCACAAAAAAAGAGATCACTGTAGATGGGCGGGGTACTGGAATTGTAACATATAGCACGCTGCAGTAATAAGAGGGTGTTTATTGCAGGATTAAGCAGTGCATGCTATAGGAGAAGTTGATTATTATAAATAAATCAACATGTAATAATAGGCCTCGATCTCTCTAGGTTGTGATCCCCCTTCACAAAATTTAGGTTAATATTTCTCTTGTTTAAATATAAATAAATATGTAGAAGAATACAAGCTAGATCAATCATGGAGACGCGCGCGGGCGTGAGGAAGGCTCCCCGAAATTTCTACTTGGACCAACCAACAAAGCGTGAAAGCTTGGAGCACTGGCCATGGCTGTGGCCGGGCACGCCGTAAACGGAAACTAGACAACGCGGCGTGGTAGGCTCATGCAAGCATTTGTTCTATCCCTGTTCACATTCACACCTTCTCACACTCTCTCTCCCTGTTCACATTCACTGCCTCCCTCATGCACCCTCTCTTTTTCCTGCCTGCAGCTAGCTAGCACAAGGCACTTGGCGCGACCAGGTGATCACGCTCAAGATAATGCATGTGGGTGCCACTTGAGCAAATCCACATTCTCCAAAACTGGTGGAAATCATATGGTTCAAAAAATAAGTGGAAATCACAAGTCGGAAGATGGTAAGCGAGAGTACCATATTATTTTCGGGGTTCACTGTGAGCCCTATTTTTGCTATCAGTAGTATTGCTGAATTTAACATTATACTGCCACTCATCATGTCATAATTTCCTTCCAGTGCTTTGCATATAACTAAAAACCAGTACCTTGTGAAGCACCTTGCAAGAATATCCATTCAACGTACTCCAACAATTTTATACATGAATTAAAACACATATTAGATATAATGCCAAAATTTAATATTTTTTAAATCTCATTTGCTACCTTTTGGGTTTAAAATACATTTTTGGCATTTCTTGTAAAAAAGGAAATAACCTAAATGTGATCAACAAAAGTGAAAAGTATTGTTGTTTATAAATTTCATGCAATGAAATAGGTAGCTTAACGCTCCTTCAGCGAGGAAAAAAAAGAAAGGGCAAGTGCACCGTAGTTAGACGCCAAGTGCTTGAGTTTTCATGTGACACATGGACGAGAGCTAAACCCTAGCCCTCTAGCCTTTGCTCAAGCGAGCATGCACAATGCCATATCCATGTCATTCGGTGCTGATCAGATGGCACGAGTGTTGGGGAACGTAGTAATTTCAAAAAATTTCTACACACACGCAAGATCATGGTGATGCATATCAACGAGAGGGAAGAGTGTTGTCTACGTACCCTCGTAGATCGGAAGAGGAAGCGTTAGCACAACGTGGTTGATGTAGTCGTACGTCTTCACGGCTCGACCGATCAAGCACCGAAACTATGACACCTCCGAGTTCTAGCACACGTTCAGCTCGATGACGATCTCCGGACTCCGATCCAGCAAAGTGTCGGGGAAGAGTTCCGTCAGCACAATAGCGTGGTGATGATCTTGATGTTCTACCGTCGCAGGGCTTCGCCTAAGCACCGTTACAACATTATCGAGGATTATGGTGGAGGGGGGCACCGCACACGGCTAAGAAAACGATCACGAAGATCAACTTGTGTGTCTAGAGGTGCCCCCTGCCCTCGTATATAAAGGAGCAAGGGGGGAGGCTGGCCGGCCCTTGGGGCGCGCCAAGGAGGGGGGAGTCCTCCTCCTAGTAGGAGTAGGACTCCCCTTTCCTAGTCCAACTAGGAAGAGAGAAGGGGGAAGGAAAGAGAGGGAGAGGGAGAGGGATAGAGGGGCCGCGCCCCCCTCCCCTAGTCCAATTCGGACTCCTCATGGGAGGGGGCACGCCACCTCCTGGGCTGCTGCCCTCTCTCTCCCCTCAGGCCCATTAAGGCCCAATACTTCCCCGGGGGGTTCCGGTAACCCTTCCGGCACTCCGGTTTTCTCCGAAATCACCCGAAACACTTCCGGTGTCCGAATATAGCCGTCCAATATATCGATCTTTATGTCTCGACCATTTTGAGACTCCTCGTCATGTCCGTGATCATATCCGAGACTCCGAACAACCTTCGGTACATCAAAATATATAAACTCATAATGAAACTGTCATCGTAACGTTAAGCGTGCAGACCCTACGGGTTCGAGAACAATGTAGATATGACCGAGACACGTCTCCGGTCAATAACCAATAGCGGAACCTGGATGCTCATATTGGCTCCTACATATTCTACGAAGATCTTTATCGGTCAGACCGCATAACAACATACGTTGTTCCCTTTGTCATCGGTATGTTACTTGCCCGAGATTCGATCGTCGGTATCTCAATACCTAGTTCAACCTCGTTATCGGCAAGTCTCTTTACTCGTTCCGTAATACATTAGACGATCAGAACAGTAAATCAGTAAGAGACATCATAGATCGTACCATATCAAGTAAAGTACGATTACGACATTCAGACACACCATTACGCTGTGGTGTTCCGGGTGGCGTGAGTTGCGAAACTGTTCCGCATTGTTTCAAATGTAGACCAAACTCGTAACTCAAATATTCTCCTCCATGATCAGATCGTAGAAACTTTATTTTCTTGTCACGATGATTTTTAACTTCACTCTGAAATTCTTTGAACTTTTCAAATGTTTCAGACTTATGTTTCATTAAGTAGATATACCCATATCTTCTTAAATCATATGTGAAGGTGAGAAAATAACGATATCCGCCACGAGCTTCAACATTCATTGGACCACATACATCTATATGTATGATTTCCAACAAATTTGTTGCTCTCTCCATAGTATCGGAGAACGGCGTTTTAGTCATCTTGCCCATGAGGCACGGTTCGCAAGTACCAAGTGATTCATAATCAAGTGGTTCCAAAAGTCCATCAGTATGGAGTTTCTTCATGCGCTTTACACCGATATGACCTAAACGGCAGTGCCACAAATAAGTCGCACTATCATTATCAACTCTGCATCTTTTGGCTTCAACATTATGAATATGTGTATCACTACTATCGAGATTTATCAAAAATAGATCACTCTTCAAGGGTGCATGGCCATAAAAGATATTACTCATATAAATAGAACAAACATTATTCTCTGATTTAAATGAATAACCGTCTCGCATCAAACAAGATCCAGATATAATGTTCATGCTTAACGCTGGCACCAAATAACAATTATTTAGGTCTAATACTAATCCCGATGGTAGATGTAGAGGTAGCGTGCCGACTGCGATCACATCGACTTTAGAACCATTTCCCACGCGCATCGTCACCTCGTCCTTCGCCAGTGTTCGCTTAATCGGTAGTCCCTGTTTCGAGTTGCAAATATTAGCAACAGAACCAGTATCAAATATCCAGGTGCTACTGCGAGCTCTAGTAAGGTACACATCAATAACATGTATATCACATATACCTTTGTTCACCTTGCCATCCTTTTTATCCGCCAAATACTTGGGGCAGTTCCGCTTCCAGTGACCAGTCTGCTTGTAGTAGAAGCACTCAGTTTCAGGCTTATGTCCAGACTTGGGTTTCTTCTCCTGAGCAGCAACTTGCTTGCTGTTCTTCTTGAAGTTCCCCCTTTTCTTCCCCTTGCCCTTTTTCTTGAAACTAGTGGTCTTGTTGACCATCAACACTTGATGCTCCTTCTTGATTTCTACCTCCGCAGCTTTTAGCATTGCGAAGAGCTCAGGAATTGTTTTATCCATCCCTTGCATATTATAGTTCATCACGAAGCTCTTGTAGCTAGGTGGAAGTGATTGGAGAATTCTGTCAATGACGCAATCATCCGGAAGATTAACTCCCAGTTGAATCAAGTGATTATTATACCTAGATATTTTGAGTATATGCTCACTGACAGAACTGTTCTCCTCCATCTTGCAGCTATAGAACTTATTGGAGACTTCATATCTCTCAATCCGGGCATTTGCTTGAAATATTAACTTCAACTCCTGAAACATCTCATATGCTCCATGACGTTCAAAATGTCGTTGAAGTCCCGGTTCTAAGCCGTAAAGCATGGCACATTGAACTATCGAGTAGTCATCAGCTTTGCTCTGCCAGACGTTTTTAACGTCGTCAGTTGCATCAGCAGCAGGCTTGGCACCCAGCGGTGCTTCCAGGACATAATTCTTCTGTGCAGCAATGAGGATAATCCTCAAGTTACGGACTCAGTCCATGTAATTGCTACCATCATCTTTCAACTTTGCTTTCTCAAAGAACACATTAAAATTTAATGGAACAACAGCACGGGCCATCTATCTACAATTAAACATAAACAAGCAAGATACTATCAGGTACTAAGTTCATGATAAATTTAAGTTCAATTAATCATATTACTTAAGAACTCCCACTTAGAAAAACATCCCTCTAATCTTCTAAGTGATCACGTGATCCAAATCAACTAAACCATAATCAATCATCACGTGAAATGGAGTAGTTTTCAATGGTGAACATCACTATGTTGATCATATCTACTATATGATTCACGCTCGACCTTTCGGTCTCAATATTCCGAGGCCATATCTGCATATGCTAGGCTCGTCAAGTTTAACCTGAGTATTCTGCGTGTGCAAAACTGGCTTGCACCCATTGTAGATGGACGTAGAGCTTATCACACCCGATCATCACGTGGTGTCTGGGCACGACGAACTTTGGCAACGGTGCATACTCAGGGAGAACACTTTTATCTTGAAATTTAGTGAGAGATCATCTTATAATGCTACCGTCAATCAAAGCAAGATAAGATGCATAAAAGATAAACATCACATGCAATCAATATAAGTGATATGATATGGTCATCATCATCTTGTGCTTGTGATCTCCATCTCCGAAGCATCGTCATGATCACCATCGTCACCGACGCGACACCTTGATCTCCATCGTAGCATCGTCGTCGTCTCGCCAATCTTATGCTTCTACGACTATCTCTACCGCTTAGTGATAAAGTAAAGCATTACAGGGCGATTGCATTGCATACAATAAAGCGACAACCATATGGCTCCCGCCAGTTGCCGATAACTTGGTTACAAAACACGATCATCTCATGCAATAAAATTTAGCATCATATGTTGACCATATCACATCACAACATGCCCTGCAAAAACAAGTTAGACGTCCTCTACTTTGTTTGTTGCAAGTTTTACGTGGCTGCTACGGGCTTAAGCAAGAACCAATCTTAACTACGCATCAAAACCACAACGATAGTTTGTCAAGTTGGTGCTGTTTTAACCTTCACAAGGACCGGGCGTAGCCACACTCAGTTCAACTAAAGTTGGAGAAACTGACACCCGCCAGCCACCTGTGTGCAAAGCACGTCGGTAGAACCAGTCTCGCGTAAGTGTACGCGTAATGTCGGTCCGGGCCGCTTCATCCAACAATACCGCGGAACCAAAGTATGACATGCTGGTAAGCAGTATGACTTATATCGCCCACAACTCACTTGTGTTCTACTCGTGCATATAACATCAACACATAAAACCTAGGCTCGGATGCCACTGTTGGGGAACGTAGTAATTTAAAATTTTTCCTACGCACACGCAAGATCATGGTGATGCATAGCAACGAGAGGGGAGAGTGTTGTCTACGTACCCTCGTAGACCGGAAGCGGAAGCATTAGCACAACGCAGTTGATGTAGTCGTACGTCTTCACGGCTCGATCGATCAAGCACCGAAACTACGGCACCTCCGAGTTCTAGCACACGTTCAGCTCGTTGACGATGCCCGGACTCCGATCTAGCAAAGTGTCGGGGAAGAGTTCCGTTAGCACGACGGCGTGGTGACGATCTTGATGTTCTACTGTCGCAGGGCTTCGCCTAAGCACAACTACAATATTATCGAGAATTATGGTGGAGGGGGGCACCGCACACGGCTAAGAGAACGATCACGAAGATCAACTTGTTTGTCTAGAGGTGCCCCCCTGCCCCCGTATATAAAGGAGCAAGGGGGGAGGCCGGCCGGCCCTTGGGGCGGCCAAGGAGGGGGGAGTCCTCCTCCTACTAGGAGTAGGAGTCCCCTTTCCAAGTACAACTAGGAAGAGAGAAGGGGGAAGGAAAGAGAGGGAGTGTTGGAAATATGCCCTAGAGGCAATAATAAATAAGTTATTATTATATTTCCTTGTTCATGATAATCGTTTATTATCCATGCTTGAATTGTATTGATAGGAAACTAAGATACATGTGTGGATACATAGACAACACCATGTCCCTAGTAAGCCTCTAGTTGACTAGCTCGTTGATCAATAGATGGTTATGGTTTCCTGACCATGGACATTGGATGTCGTTGATAACGGGATCACATCATTAGGAGAATGATGTGATGGACAAGACCCAATCCTAAGCATAGCACAAGATCGTGTAGTTCGTATGCTAAAGCTTTTCTAATGTCAAGTATCATTTCCTTAGACCATGAGATTGTGCAACTCCCGGATACCGTAGGAATACTTTGGGTGTGCCAAACGTCACAACGTAACTGGGTGACTATAAATGTGCACTACGGGTATCTCCGAAAGTGTCTGTTGGGTTGGCACGAATCGAGACTGGGATTTGTCACTCCGTGTGACGGAGAGGTATCTCTGGGCCCACTCGGTAGGACATCATCATAATGTGCACAATGTGATCAAGGAGTTGATCATGGGATGATGTGTTACGGAACGAGTAAAGAGACTTGCCGGTAACGAGATTGAACAAGGTATCGGGATACCGACGATCGAATCTCGGGCAAGTATCGTACCGCTAGACAAAGGGAATTGTATACGGGATTGATCGAATCCTCGACATCGTGGTTCATCCGATGAGATCATCGTGGAACATGTAGGAACCAACATGGGTATCCAGATCCCGCTGGTGGTTATTGACCGGAGAACGTCTCGGTCATGTCTGCATGGTTCCCGAACCCGTAGGGTCTACACACTTAAGGTTCGATGACGCTAGGGTTATAAAGGAAGTTTGTATGTGGTTATCGAATGTTGTTCGGAGTCCCGGATGAGATCCCGGACGTCACGAGGAGTTCCGGAATGGTCCGGAGGTAAAGATTTATATATGGGAAGTCCTGTTTTGGTCACCGGAAAAGTTTTGGGTTTTATCGGCAACGTACCGGGACCACCGGGAGGGTCCTGGGGGTCCACCAAGTGGGGCCACAAGCCCCGGAGGGCTGCATGGGCCAAGTGTGGGAGGGGACCAGCCCCAGGTGGGCTGGTGCGCCCCCCCCACAAGGGCCCAAGGCGCAAGGGAGTGGGAAGGGGGGCAAACCCTAGGGCAGATGGGCCCTAAGGCCCATCCTGGTGCGCCTCCCCCTCTCTCTCCCTCTTGGCCGCCCCCCCTTTTCCCATCTAGGGCTGCCGCCCCCTTAGGGGTGGGAACCATAGAGGGGGCGCACCCTCCTCCCCTCCTCCTATAAATAGTGGGGTTTTGGGCTGCCCAATACATGCGATTTGATCTCTCCCTGTTGGTGCAACCCTACCTCTATTTCTCCTCTCCCGTGGTGCTTGGCGAAGCCCTGCAGGATTGCCACGCTCCTCCACCACCACCACGCCGTTGTGCTGCTGCTGGATGGAGTCTTCCTCAACCTCTTCCTCTCTCCTTGCTGGATCAAGGCATGGGAGACGTCACCGGGCTGTACGTGTGTTGAACGCGGAGGTGCCGTCCGTTCGGCACTAGGATCTCCGGTGATTTGGATCACGACGAGTACGACTCCTTCAACCCCGTTCTCTTGAACGCTTCCGCTTAGCGATCTACAAGGGTATGTAGATGCACTCTCCTTCCCCTCGTTGCTGGTTTCTCCATAGATAGATCTTGGTGACACGTAGGAAAATTTTGAATTTCTGCTACGTTCCCCAACAGTGGCATCATGAGCTAGGTCTATGCGTAGTTACTATGCACGAGTAGAACACAAAGTAGTTGTGGGCGTTGATTTTTTTCAATATGCTTACCGTTACTAGTCCAATCTTGATTCGGCGGCATTGTGGGATGAAGCGGCCCGGACCAACCTTACACGTACGCTTACGTGAGACCGGTTCCACCGACTAACATGCACTAGTTGCATAAGGTGGCTGGCGGGTGTCTGTCTCTCCCAGTTTAGTCGGATCGGATTCGATGAAAAGGGTCCTTATGAAGGGTAAATAGCAATTGGAATATCACGTTGTGGTTTTGCGTAGGTAAGAAACGTTCTTGCTAGAAACCCATAGCAGGCACGTAAAACATGCAAACAACAATTAGAGGACGTCTAACTTGTTTTTGCAGGGTATGCTATGTGATGTGATATGGCCAAGAAGAATGTGATGAATGATATGTGATGTATGAGATTGATCATGTTCTTGTAATAGGAATCACGACTTGCATGTCGATGAGTATGACAACCGGCAGGAGCCATAGGAGTTGTCTTAATTTATTTATGACCTGCGTGTCAACATAAACGTCATGTAATTACTTTACTTTATTGCTAACCGTTAGCTGTAGTAGTAGAAGTAATAGTTGGCGAGACAACTTCATGAAGACACGATGATGGAGATCATGATGATGGAGATCATGGTGTCATGCCGGTGACAAGATGATCATGGAGCCCCAAGATGGAGATCAAAGGAGCTATATGATATTGGCCATATCATGTCACTATTATTTGATTGCATGTGATGTTTATCATGTTTATAAATCTTATTTGCTTAGAACGACGGTAGTAAATAAGATGATCCCTCATTAAAAATTTCAAGAAAGTGTTCCCCCTAACTGTGCACCGTTGCGAAAGTTCGTCGTTTCGAAGCACCACGTGATGATCAGGTGTGATAGATTCTTACGTTCACATACAACGGGTGTAAGCCAGATTTACACACACAAAACACTTAGGTTGACTTGACGAGCCTAGCATGTACAGACATGGCCTCGGAACACAAGAGACCGAAAGGTCGAGCATGAGTCGTATAGAAGATACGATCAACATGAAGATGTTCACCGATGTTGACTAGTCCGTCTCACGTGATGATCGGACACGGCCTAGTTGACTCGGATCATGTAATCACTTAGATGACTAGAGGGATGTCTATCTGAGTGGGAGTTCATAAGATGAACTTAATTATCCTGAACATAGTCAAAAGGTCTTCGCAAATTATGTCGTAGCTCGCGCTTCAGTTCTACTGTTTAGATATGTTCCTAGAGAAAAAAATTAGTTGAAAGTTGATAGTAGCAATTATGCGGACTAGGTCCGTAAACTGAGGATTGTCCTCATTGCTTCATAGAAGGCTTGTGTCCTTAATGCACCGCTCAGTGTGCTGAACCTCGAACGTCGTCTGTGGATGTTGCGAACATCTGACATACACATTTTGATAACTACGTGATAGTTCAGTTAAACGGTTTAGAATTGAGGCACCGAAGACGTTTTGAAACGTCGCGAAACATATGAGATGTTTCGAGGGCTGAAATTGGGATTTCAGGCTCGTGCCCACGTCAAGAGGTATAAGACCTTCGACGATTTTCTTAGCCTGCAAACTAAGGGAGAAAAGCTCAATTGTTGAGCTTGTGCTCAGATTGTTTGAGTACAACAATCATTTGAATCGAGTGGGAGTTGATCTTCTAGATGAGATAGTGATGTTTCTCCGAAGTCATTACCACCAAGCTGCTAGAGCTTCGTGATGAACTATAATATATCAGGGACATATATGATGATCCTTGAGATATTCGCGATGTTTGACACCACAAAAGTAGAAATCAAGAAGGAGCATCAATTGTTGATGGTTGGTGAAACCACTAGTTTCAAGAAGGGCAAGGGCAAGAAGGGATACTTCATGAAACGGCAATTCAGCTGCTGCTCTAGTGAAGAAACCCAAGGTTGAACCCAAACCCGAGACTAAGTGCTTCTGTAATAAGGGGAACAGCCACTGGAGCAGAATTACCCTAGATACTTGGTAGAAGAGAAGGCTGGCAAGGTCGATAGAAGTATATTGGATATACATTGTGTTAATGTGTACTTTACTAGTACTCCTAGTAGCACCATGGTATTAGATACCGGTTCGGTTGCTAAGTGTTAGTAACTCGAAATAAAAGCTACGGAATAAACGGAGACTAGCTAAAGGTGAGCTGACGATATGTGTTGGAAGTGTTTCCAATGTTGATATGATCAAGCATCGCACGCTCCCTCTACCATCGAGATTGGTGTTAAACCTAAATAATTGTTATTTGGTGTTTGCGTTGAGCATAGACATGATTGGATTATGTCTATCGCGATACGGCTATTCATTTAAGGAGAATAATGGTTACTCTGTTCATTTGAATAATACCTTCAATGGTCTTGCACCTAAAATAAATGGTTTATTGAATCTCAATCGTAGTGAGACACATGTTCATGCCAAAAGATATAAGATAGTAATGATAGTACCACCTACTTGTGGCACTGCCACTTAAGTCATATCGGTATAAAACACATGAAGAAGCTCCATGTTGATGGATCTTTGGGCTCACTCGTTTTTGAAAAGTTTGAGACATGCGAACCATGTCTATTGGTGTATATGCATGAAGAAACTCCATGCAAATGGACCATTTGGACTCACTTGATTTTGAATCACTTGAGACATGCAAATCATACCACATGGGCAAGATGACTGAAAGCCTCGTTTTCAGTAAAATGGAACTAGAAAGCAACTTGTTGTAAGTAATACATTTTGATGTGTGCAGTCCAATGAGTGCTGAGGCGTGTAGTGGATATCGTTATGTTCTTACTTCACAGATGATTTGAGTAGATGTTGAGTATATTTACTTGATGAATCACGAGTCTGAATTATTGAAAGGTTTAAGTAATTTCAGGGTGAAGTTGAAAGATCGTCGTGACAAGAGGATAAAGTATCTATGATATGATCATAGAGATGAATATCTGAATTACGAGTTTGGCACAGAATTAAGACATTGTGGAAATTGTTTCACAACTGATACATCCTGGAACACCATAGTGTGATGGTGTGTCCGAACATCATAACTGCACCCTATTGGATATGATGCATACCATGATCGAATTACCACAATAGTTTATGGGTTAGGCATTAGAGACAACCACATTCACTTTAAATAGGGCACCACGTAATTCCGATGAGATGACATCGTATGAACTATGGTTTAAAGAAACCTAAGCTGTCATTTCTTAAAAGTTTGGGGCTGCGACGCTTATGTGAAAAAGTTTTAGGCTGATAAGCTTGAACCCAAAGCGGATAAATGCATCTTCATAGGACACCCAAAACAGTTGGGTATACCTCCTGTATCAGATCCGAAAGCAATAAGGGATTGTTTCTAGAATCGGGTCCTTTCTCGAGGAAAAGTTTCTCTCGAAAGAATTGAGTGGGAGGATGGTGGAGACTTGATGAGGTTATTGAACCGTCTCTTCAACTAGTGTGTGACAGGGCACAGGGAGTTGTTCCTGTGGCACCTACACCAATTGAAGTGGAAGCTTATTATAGTGATCATGAAACTTCAGATCAAGTCACTACCAAACCTCGTGGGATGACAAGGATGCGTACTACTTCAGAGTGGTACGTAATCCTGTCTTGGAAGTCATGTTGCTAGACAACAATGAACCTACGAGCTATGGAGAAGCGATGGTGGGCCCGGATTTCGATATATGGCTCGAGGCCATATAATCCGAGAGAAGGATCCATGTATGAAAACAAAGTGTAGACTTTGGAAGAACTACTTGATGGTCGTAAGGCTGTTGAGTACAGATGGATTTTAAAAGGAAGACGAACAATGATGGTAAATGTCACCATTAAGAAAGCTCGACTTGTCGTTAAGATGTTTTCCGACAAGTTCAAGGAGTTGACTATGATGAGACTTTCTCACTCGTAGCGATGCTAAGAGTCTAGCGATTACTGCATTATTTATGAAATCTTGCAGATAGGATGTCAAAACATTGTTTCCTCGACGATTTTTTGAGGAAAGGTTGTATGTGATACAACCGGAAGGTTTTGTCAATCCTGAAAGATGCTAATAAGTATGCAAAGCTCCAACAATCCTTCTAAGGACTGGAGTAAGCATCTCGGAGTTGGAATGTATGCTTTGATGAGATGATAAATTTTTTTGGGTGTATACAAAGTTTATGAGAAACTTGTATTTCCAAAGAAGTGAGTGGGAGCACTATAGAATTTCTGATGAGTATATGTTGTTAACATATTGTTGATCGGAAATGATGTAGAATTTCTGGAAAGCATGCAGAGTTATTTGAAAAATGTTTTTCAATGGAAAACCTGGATTAGGCTACTTGAGTATTGAGCATTAAGATCTATGAGGATAGATCAAAACGCTTAATAGTACTTTCAAATGAGCACATACCTTGACATGATCTTGAAGGTGTTCAAGATGGATCAGTCAAAGAAGGAGTTCTTGCCTGAGTTGTAAGGTATGAATTTAAGACTTAAAGCTCGACCATGGCAGAATAGAGAGAAAGAACGAAGGTCGACCCCTATGCTTAAGACATAGGCTCTATGCTATGCTGTGTACTGCACCTGAAGTGTGCCTTGCCATGAGTCAGTCAAGGGGTACAAGAGTGATCCATGAATGGATCACAGGACAACGGTCAAAGTTATCCTTAGTAACTATTGGACTAAGGAATTTTCTCGATTATGGAGGTGGTAAAAGAGTTCGTCGTAAAGAGTTACGCCGATGCAAACTTTGACACTAATCCAGATTATTCTGAGTAGTAAACTGGATTTGTATAGTAGAACAGTTATTTGGAATAGCTCCAAATAGAACGTGGTAGCTGCATCTAGGAGATGACATAGAGATTTGTAAAGCACACACGGATCTGAAAGATTCAGACCCGTTGACTATAACATCTCTCACAAGCATAACATGATCAAACCCAGAACTCATCGAGTGTTAATCACATGGTAATGTGAACTAGATTATTGACTCTAGTAAACTCATTGGGTGTTGGTCACATGGGGATGTGACCTTGAGTGTTAATCACATATCGATGTGAACTAGATTATTGACTCTAGTGCAAGTGGGAGACTGTTGGAAATATGCCCTAGAGGCAATAATAAATAAGTTATTATTATATTTCCTTGTTCATGATAATCGTTTATTATCCATGCTAGAATTGTATTGATAGGAAACTCAGATACATGTGTGGATACATAGACAACACCATGTCCCTAGTAAGCCTCTAGTTGACTAGCTCGTTGATCAATAGATGGTTATGGTTTCCTGACCATGGACATTGGATGTCGTTGATAACGGGATCACATCATTAGGAGAATTATGTGATGGACAAGACCCAATCCTAAGCATAGCACAAGATCGTGTAGTTCGTATGCTAAAGCTTTTCTAATGTCAAGTATCATTTCCTTAGACCATGAGATTGTGCAACTCCCGGATACCGTAGGAATACTTTGGGTGTGCCAAACATCACAACGTAACCGGGTGACTATAAAGGTGCACTACGGGTATCTCCAAAAGTGTCTGTTGGGTTGGCACGAATCGAGACTGGGATTTGTCACTCCGTGTGACGGAGAGGTATCTCTGGGCCCACTCGGTAGGACATCATCATAATGTGCACAATGTGATCAAGGAGTTGATCATGGGATGATGTGTTATGGAACGAGTAAAGAGACTTGCCGGTAACGAGATTGAACAAGGTATCGGGATACCGACGATCGAATCTCGGGCAAGTATCGTACCGCTAGACAAAGGGAATTGTATACGGGATTGATCGAATCCTCGACATCGTGGTTCATCCGATGAGATCATCGTGGAATATGTAGGAACCAACATGGGTATCCAGATCCCGCTGGTGGTTATTGACCGGAGAACGTCTCGGTCATGTCTGCATGGTTCCCGAACCCATAGGGTCTACACACTTAAGGTTCGATGACGCTAGGGTTATAAAGGAAGTTTGTATGTGGTTACCGAATGTTGTTCGGAGTACCGGATGAGATCTCGGACGTCACGAGGAGTTCCGGAATGGTCTGGAGGTAAAGATTTATATATGGGAAGTCCTGTTTTGGTCACCGGAAAAGTTTCGGGTTTTATGGTAACGTACCGGGACCACCGGGAGGGTCCCGGGGGTCCACCAAGTGGGGCCACAAGCCCTGGAGGGCTGCATGGGCCAAGTGTGGGAGGGGACCAGCCCCAGGTGGGCTGGTGCGCCCCCCCCCCCCCACAAGGGCCCAAGGCGCAAGGGAGTGGGAAGGGGGGCAAACCCTAGGGCAGATGGGCCCTAAGGCCCATCCTGGTGCGCCTCCCCCCTCTCTCCCTCTTGGCCGCCCCCCCTTTTCCCATCTAGGGCTGCCGCCCCCCTAGGGGTGGGAACCCTAGAGGGGGCGCACCCTCCTCCCCTCCTCCTATAAATAGTGGGGTTTTGGGCTGCCCAATACATGCGATTTGATCTCTCCCTGTTGGTGCAGCCCTACCTCTCTTTCTCCTCTCCCGTGGTGCTTGGCGAAGCCCTGCAGGATTGCCACGCTCCTCCACCACCACCACGCCGTTGTGCTGCTGCTGGATGGAGTCTTCCTCAACCTCTTCCTCTCTCCTTGCTGGATCAAGGCATGGGAGACGTCACCGGGCTGTACGTGTGTTGAACGCGGAGGTGCCGTCCGTTCGGCACTAGGATCTCCGGTGATTTGGATCACGACGAGTACGACTCCTTCAACCCCGTTCTTTTGAACGCTTCCGCTTAGCGATCTACAAGGGTATGTAGATGCACTCTCCTTCCCCTCGTTGCTGGTTTCTCCATAGATAGATCTTGGTTACACGTAGGAAAATTTTGAATTTCTGCTACGTTCCCCAACAGGGAGAGGGAGAGGGAAAGAGGGGCCGCGCCCCCCTCCCCTAGTCCAATTCGGACTCCTAATGGGAGGGGGCACGCCACCTCCTGGGCTGCTGCCCTCTCTCTCCCCTCAGGCTCATTAAGGCCCAATACTTCCCCGGGGGGTTCCGGTAACCCTTCCGGCACTCCGGTTTTCTCCGAAATCACCCGAAACACTTCCGGTGTCCGAATATAGCCGTCCAATATATCGATCTTTATGTATCGACCATTTCGAGACTCCTCGTCATGTCCGTGATCATATCCGGGACTCCGAACAACCTTCGGTACATCAAAATATATAAACTCATAATGAAATTGTCATCGTAACGTTAAGCGTGCGGACCCTACGGGTTCGAGAACAATGTAGACATGACCGAGACACGTCTCCGGTCAATAACCAATAGCGGAACCTGGATTCTCATATTGGATCCTACATATTCTACGAAGATCTTTATCGGTCAGACCGCATAACAACATACGTTGTTCCCTTTGTCATCGGTATGTTACTTGCCCGAGATTCGATCGTTGGTATCTCAATACCTAGTTCAATCTCGTTATCGGCAAGTCTCTTTACTCGTTCCGTAATACATCATCTCGCAACTAACTCATTAGTTGCATTGCTTGCAAGGCTTAAGTGATGTGCATTACCGAGAGGGCCCAGAGATACCTCTCCAACAATCGGAGTGACAAATCCTAATCTCGAAATACGCCAACCCAACATGTACCTTTGGAGACACCTGTAGAGCACCTTTATAATCACCCAGTTACGTTGTGACGTTTGGTAGCACACAAAGTTTTCCTCCGGCAAACAGGAGTTGCATAATCTCATAGTCACAGGAACATGTATAAGTCATGAAGAAAGCAATAGCAACATACTAAACGATCGGGTGCTAAGCTAATGGAATGGGTCATGTCAATCACATCATTCTCCTAATGATGTGATCCCGTTAATCAAATGACAACACATGTCTATGGTTAGGAAACATAACCATCTTCAATTAACGAGCTAGTCAAGTAGAGGCATACTAGTGACGTTTAGTTTGTCTATCTATTCACACAAGTATTATGTTTCCGGTTAATACAATTCTAGCATGAATAATAAACATTTATCATGATATAAGGAAATAAATAATAACTTTATTATTGCCTCTAGGGCATATTTCCTTCAACGAGGAGCGCTGTCATGACCACCACAAACTCCCACTGCACCCGTGAGAGGAAGACGCCGCTCGCGAGCATACCCCGGGCCGAGTCCAATCTCATCCACTCGAAGCATCAGCTATGATCTGCCTTGGGCACAGATCTGGCCCGCCCGGGAACGAACCCTAGCTATAAGCTTTCCCCATTGCGCATGCGGCCGGCACCACCAGCACCCACCCAGCCCCGCACACCGTCGGCTCGAACCCAAGAGAAGGAGAGCCACCACCACGACCACCACCACCCCGCGCCGCCAGTCGAAGCTCCACAACCATATCTGTGTCGCCGCTGCCGCCACAAGCTCACACCACCAACTATGCTCGAGAAGGACCAGTAGAGGGGGAAGCCCATCACCGGCCACTGGGCCCTCTTGCCACTAGCATCCACAACAAGCTGGCCGCGCCATGCACCAGAGCTGACCGCATCCCGCACGGCCCACCGAGGAAATCCCCTGGCCAATACAAATCGGGGATGAGAAACCCACTCCCACCGGCGTGCACCACCACCCCGATGGCACCCAGCACACGTCCCACGTGTCCGCCCTCACCGAGGCACTGCCGAACAGGCACCATGCTGCAGCACCCCGCGCAAGCGCTGCATTCCGTCATGGCCGCCCCGTCCCGCCCCGCCCGCCGAGGAGATCCCCTGGCCAATCCAGATCGGGGCTGAGTGAGCCACCCCCACTGGTGTGCACCACCATCCCGACGCCACCCAGCACACGACCCATGTCCCTGCCCCGTCAAGGCACGACCAAAGAGCCACCGGGCCAGCGCCGCATCACGTCGCGGCCGCCCCGTCGCGCCCCGAGACCAGCGCGAGAGGAGCTGAGGAACCCCCCCCCCCCCCCCCCCCCCCGCGTCTGCGAGGGAGGAGGCCCGGGGTGGAGTGAGCTTGTGGCGACGGCGGTTGGGCTGCCCTCCCCATCGCATGCGGGGCGACGAGGGAGAGGAAGGGGGGATTTTTGGCTCCTATTGTTTTTCTAGCTGCCGGGAAAAATGTTTCTAAGAATTTTAGTACGTTAAGAACAAGTTATAGTGCTTACAAGAAATTACAGGCGACACTACTATGAAAAATTGCTAGGATTATGGCACTCATGATATAGGTAGTTGCATTTGGCAATAACGGCGCTTCTAGTTTGCTCCCTCCCGAAACCCATATCATACTAATTGCCGTTGTTGATATTAATGCCTTTGTTGTTGTTGATTGCTTCAATGTAGTATTTTGGCTATTTGCTTCCGAAGTGTTTCAATTGTTTCTTAAGTTTTGGTGTAATTTGTGCCAACTTGATATTAATTCATTTCTCTGTATCGAATTTTTTAATAAATATATGTTATCATATAATAATAATTTTTATAGAGTGGCAAGAAGAAATTAAACACTTGGTTTTGGTTGGGTGCATACTGCGGTGACAACAATTACTCATCCAAATGCATCATCTATAAGATGCTCAACAATCATACCCGAACAGACATATAAATCACGAACATGCAAAGTGTCCAAGATCTTGGATAGGAATGGACAAGAAATTAGCCAAATTAATTCTACCATGGATCAACAAGACACTAGCTTCGTTGAATCATTTTCTATCACGGCTCACTTAGGAAGACGCAGGCGCACGGAAGGCTCCGCGAAATTTCTGCTTCAACCGACCAGCAAAGCGTGAAAGCATGGAGCACTGGCCATGGTTGTGGCCGGAAACGGAAACCACCTATTTGCAGCAGGAAGAAGACGCGGTGTGGTTGCCTTGTAGCGCTTTTGACTCAACCTTACAAGCATCTGTTCTATCTCCATGGTGCTAGTACGTAGTCAGCTGGGAAAGGCACTGACGGGTCCCTCTCTCACACCCACCACCTTCTCTCTCTCTCTCTCTCTCTCTCTCTCTCTCTCTCCCTCTCTCTCTCTCTCACGCATCCTTCCTCTTTTTTCTTCCAGCAGCTAGCTAGCACAAGGGTTGCTAGAGTGGAAGTCAAATCAAGTCACTGCCAAGATAAACAAAAGTGAAAAATCGAATCAGACATGGAGTAACTAGCTGTTCACGCTCGAGATAGTACATCTGGATGCCACTTCCTCAAGACCCACACTGTCCAAAACTGATATAATAAAGGGGTGACCTCAGGTAGAAATCGTACGGTTCAAAAGTAAGTGAAAACGGCAAGTCGGATGGGGATGCTATGTGAAAGTCTCAAATTATTTTCGGGGATCATGTGAGCGTTGTGAGCG
Source organism: Triticum urartu (assembly GCF_056163025.1). Classification (NCBI taxonomy): domain Eukaryota; kingdom Viridiplantae; phylum Streptophyta; class Magnoliopsida; order Poales; family Poaceae; genus Triticum; species Triticum urartu. The sequence continues at coordinate 55,801,023 of NC_141878.1, read as the reverse complement.
CTATTTTTTTAACAGTAGTATATATTGCCGAATTTAACATCTTATTGCCACTCATCATCTCATTATTTCTTTTTCAGTACCTTGTGAAGCGCCTTGCAAGAATATCCATTCAACATACTCCAAACTTTCTCTACTCCTACATAAACTAGAATACATATTAGAGATAATGCCAAATTTAAGATTATTTAGATCTCATTTCCTATTTTTCGTGTTTAAAATACTTTTTTGGAATTTCTCGTTAAAAATGAAATAACCTAAATGCGATCAATGAAATATTAAAGTTTGCATGGGCTCGTGCTATGGCTTTTGGATATACGTGAAAAAGCCTCACAAGATTTGAGAAAAGTGTGCTTTGTAATTGGTGGATCTCCTAGGATGTTTCTTAGACATTCAAGTCAAAGCATAAGGTTTCTAGTGAGCAATTATTTTCTTTGTGCATGTAACTTCGAAAATAAACTAGAACAAGTTATTTATATTAGTATTGATAAATTTAATACTCCCTCCAATGCATATTAATTGTCGATGCTTTAGTATAACTTCAGTACAAAGTTGTACCAAGCAGTGTCAATTAATATGGGTCAGAGGTAGTATCATATTACTACTGTTCAAATCATAATTTCTTTCTAGTACTTTGCATGTACCTAGAAATCGGTACCGTGTGAAGCACAATGCAAAAAATATTTACCCAACATACTTGAGATTTTTTCTGCATGAACTAAACCATTGATTAAAGATAATGTCAAATTGTAAGATTTTTTTAGATCTCATTTGCTACTTTCAACCTTTTTTTTGCGGGTAAAAAGAAACCAACCTAATATGATCAACAAATTGTAAACTTTTGCATGGGATCATATTTAGTGTGTGGACTCTACATGAAAAAGTCTCACAATGTGTGACAAGAGTTTCTTGTACTTTGCTTTATAATGGGTGGATATCCTAGGACGTAAACTACGAGCTTTCAAGTGTCCAGTCAACAAATTTGATCAGTCGTTGAGACGCGGGCGCGAGGAAAGCTCCACGAAATTTCTGCTTCAACCAACCAACAAAGCGTGAAACGATGAAGGCGATGAATTACTCTACTGGGGCAATGCATGGAGCACTGGCCATGGCTGTGGAAATCGGAAACCACCTATTTGTAGCAGGAAGAGGACGTCGGAGGGACGTGGTACGTACTACGCGCTTTTGCCTCAACATGCAAGTATATGTACTGTATCTATCCATCCAGCTACTTTACTCATCAGCTGGCCAAAGGGATGACGGGTGTTCACCAATCACCATCACACGGCCAGACGACCTGGCCACGCCCCGGCTCAGGTTGTCGTTTGCAGGTGATCAAGCCACTGCAGGCGACACGATAGGAGACACTACCGCAAGCAATATGCATGTGACCCATCCATGGATCGCTCGGGGCACGGTGACTGATCAACGTGCGTTGCCACTCCGCGGCCTAGCTACTACAACCACAAAGCCAGCGGTCCACGCATAGTACGTACTAGTATTTGTATTTCACTTGACTACGATGATTGAAACTCTTTTACGATAGATCTTTAATTCCGGCCAGTGAGTACAATGTAGTCTGTAAATATTCTTCCAACGAGCCATCCAGCGTTACACTTGGTCTCTAGATTGTCCGGCTGGACAACACAAGCATGTACTAGTGTAGAGATACTCCATGCATGAGATAACGACACCCCACATCCGATCCACATGGCCGGCCAGCATCAGCGGATGCCCATTATCACGCTATACTCACGAGAGGGAACCGACCGGGTGGTGATAGCGGGCGTGGACACAGTATCAGTTTTGAAGCTAAAAACGTACGGCATGTCCTTTTGACTATGCGCATCACCCGGCCCATGGAAAACACTACAGCTTTTGTGTCATCACGAAAAGACGCCTTGTTCATTCAGGTACTACATGTTCCAGTTGAATGACCGATAATCAACTGTAATTTCGCCAAACACCATTGAGCATTCGGTTCGAAGACAAATTCACCATCACAGAGGTAATCTTTCCCTAATTAATAATAAAACACGAATTGACTTTGTCGGGTTCACCGTTGCGGCAATTCTGTGAAAAAACACTATTGTATTAAGAAATTTACCCATGGTCCAGTAAATAAGTGAAAAACGTTTCGTATTTGACACAAAAAAAAAACCACCCCGAGTCAAGCGACCCCTCCTGTCACCCCATCTGGATCCGCCACCGGCCCGCATACTCCTCCGCGCCGTCCTCCCCGAACCCCGGCCTGCCTACTCTGCGCCTCGCCCTCCTCCCCGCGCCATCCAAATCGTTTGCGCGCGGTTCGCCAATGCCGAGGCTCAGGCCGCCGCGCTCCGGGCTCGCGCCTTGTGCATTCAGGTACTACATGTTCCAGCTGAATGACCGATAATCAACTGTAATTTCGCCAAACACCATTGCACATTCGGTTCAAAGACAAATTCACCATCACAGAGGTAATATGCCAGTCAACGTTTGCAGATATATCAAAAAGACATCACCAGATACCAACTTTTAGTTTCATGGACACGGTATGGTGAATTTCTACCAATCGGTTCAGTCAATGAAAAACAAAGCTTTTCTGCCGTCACGAAAACCATGATGCTCCACAACCCCCTGTGCATCTATCTATTATTATACATTAAAAGTGTGTAACGGGTTAACGAGGAAAAGAAAAATATGCTAGAGATTTCCACAGAAATCAGAAATAACTGACCTTTAATTTAGTAAACCAGAAAAATCACACCATCATATCTACTACTTTTAAGCTGAAGAAATTAACCACCAATGCAACCAAAAACATATATGTTATCTTAATCTAAACGGCCGTGTCTACTTTTTTTGCGGAAATAATCCATATTCATTTTCAAAGTTCATCGGAACTACAAAGCACCTCAAACATAATATAAAATAGATCGAGATTGCGAGACCGCGGAACGACCAATACTGTCGACAGACCGAGCCACTGACGCCACTTCTCTACCAAAGCCAGCTTGACCTTATCGATGACAGCTGAGAACTCTTCATGCACGTGCCCCCAAGGAGCAGCGCCCTGGAGCCGCAGTAGTCGCCGTTGAAACCTTGAATATATCTGAAACATCTGACACCAAATCTCACCTCACGACAACAAACCCTAACCTCACCGCCCGAAGGAGACGTCAAGAATCTACGCGACTGTGTATACTGTAACCCTAAAATCCTTTTTTGGGTATCCCCGTGGCAGTTGTCGGCCATCTCTACGTGATCCTCCTTCAACTGCTGGCTTTCTCACATCTGGCCTATATGGATTTTCCCTCTGGCTCCACTACCGAATATATATATGGTTATCTTTATCTAAACATCCGTGTCTACTCTAGCCTTAAAAACCGAATTGACGGGCTAGGGTTTTCACCTACAACCTTGACAAGTAGAGGATACCCACAACAACGCCAACGTGAGGTAAGTGACAGATGCAAGCATCATCATCGCCGGCGCTAAAGCATAGACCTTTCGCTTAAATCCTAAGCCGTGCCACCCGAGGCATCAAGGGACCAACCTAACCCGAGGGAAGGGCCACATGTCAGCACGAGGCCTTCAGACCTTGACCAAGGAGCCATAAATGTCGAAGACAGTACGGCGCAACGCCTCGCCCTCCCCTCAACCTCCCCCGCTGACGGGCTTGCCACCGCCCAGGCATTCCCTCTAAGCACTCCCTTCTACCTCGGACGGTACATCTCATTGCCGCTCGCAGTGTTGCCTCCATCTCCCGCGAGGTCCTGGCTTGGCCTTGCCGGGGTCGGCGCTCGTCCTTGTCGCTCCTCGCGTAGGCTCATGTCTTGGGCATCATCCCAAAATCTAAAATCGATTGACGGGACAGGGGGAGGGGGGGGGGTAAATTTTCCATGCGTATGAGATTTAGCAAAAGTACGGGCATAAAGTGTACTTCCTCCTATATTATACTATACACATTACCTTTGTATAATTTGGGAGAGTGTTTTTTCTACACCCCAACTCGATGCACCCACGCAAGAAAACATAGCATACCATTTGAAAAAATTATAAACCTTTCCAGCCATGATCATGGACAAATATTATGGGCACTTGCAAAGTTTGGTGGTCAAATAACATTCGAGGAGCTCTGTACGAAAAAGACAAAATTACAAAATTGGCTCAAACAGTGTACTTACATTTTGAATAATTTTCAGCGATTTTTGTCTTTTTTGTACAGAACTCCTCGAATGTTATTTGACGACCAAACTTTGCAAGTGCCCGTAACATTTGTTGACAATAATTCCCACAATGTTTCATAATTTTTTTGAAAAGTTTTGCTACGTTTTCTTGCATGGGTGCACCAAGCTGGGGTTCAGCTACTACTTTCGCATAATGTGGTTGAGTAATAAGTAAAGCTCCTTCATGGCAAAACAGAAAAGAAAAAGAAGAAGCGCTGTGCTGCGTGTGTTAGATAGATTGGTAGCTTAGTTTAAACTTTTGTAATCTCTTTCTATCTCTATTCCCTCTTCTGTATCGGTTTCCTTGTCCCAGGATGTATCCTAGAGATCGTCCGTAACTTGTACACCACGGCAGGCTATCGCCCCAATCAATATAACCACCGCGGCCTGCTACGGCATGTAGATACGCTTCCATATTTTACATGGTAATCAGAGCCTACTTCCTCGAATAGATCGACGAGATCGCATCTAGCCCAAACATTCCCGAGAGAAGCTCCCGAGAGGATCAATCATGACCGGCACCACCGCATCCGCCCTCGCCAGCACCATGAGCGCCCTGTCCACCGCTTCCTCTACCACCTTCGCCCCCTCATCAAGCACAAGCGCCGGCATGTCCCTCGGTTCCCCACCATCAGAGAAGCTGACGAGGACCAACTTCCTCCTATGGAAGGCCATCGTGCTTCCCCAAATCAAGGGTGCACAGATGGATCACTTCCTTGATGCAACGAGCATGCCGCCACCTGCCACTCTCACGATAACCAAAGATGGGAAGGAGGAGCAGGTCAATGTCGCCCATACAATTTGGTTCGCCGAACAACAGCAGGTACAAGATTTCCTTATGAGTTCTCTTTCTCGTGAGGTACTTGCCCAGGCTGTAACACTGCAGACACCGGCCGAAGTATGGAAAGCAATCCATGACACTTTCGTCGCCCAGAACCAAGCGCAAGAGATCAACATCAGAATCGCCTTGGCCAACCTTCACAAGGGGAACTCGAGCATGGTGGACTACCTCGCCAAGATCAAGAGTCTGGCTGATGAGATCGCCACCACCAGTACTCCTCTCAAAGATATAGAAGTAAACTCCTACATCCTCAAGGGTCTAGACCTTGAGTTCAACTCGGTGGTCTCGGCCCTCGCTGCCCGCGTCGAGCCTGTCTCCACGCCAGAACTCTACAGTCAGTTGATTAGCTAGCTTCAAGGCTCGGATCAATCTTCTTCAAGGGATGAACACCCGGCAGTCTTCTGTCAACAACGTGTCTCGTGGCCGCGGCAGTGGCAACCGAGGCCATGGTTACCAGGGGCGTGACCACAACAGTGGTGGGCGTGGGCGCGGGCGCGCCAACAACAATGGCCCACGCCCCAACAGCAGCAACTACAACAACATGTCCTCCTCCAGCCGTAACCGTAGGCCTCAGTGTCAGCTTTGTAAGAAGCCAGGGCACGAGGTCATGGACTGTTGGCATCGCTACGATGAGAATTATGTTCCTGATAAGCGCCATGCAGCGGCTGCACTCAGGGAGCAAGGAGGAGAAGGAGACACCGTGTGGTACGCCGACTCCGGGGCGACCGATCTCGTCACAAGCGAGCTTGAGAAGCTTGCCTTCCGAGAGAAATATTACGGCAATGATCAAGTAAACACCGCCGCAAACGGTGGAGGTATGAAAATTTCTCACATTGGTCAATCATCAATTAGTTCCCCCATTTCTAAACGTGATCTTCTGTTGAAAGATGTTCTTCATGTTCCACAAGCCAATAAAAATCTTGCATCCATGTCTCGCTTAATAGCCGATAACAATGTCTTCTTTGAAACTCATCCTGAATATTTTCTTATAAAGGACTGGGCAACGAGGGAACTTCTCCATCACGGTAGATGCATTGGTGGACTCTACCCCATCACAATAGGAGCATTTAGTCGAAGTCGTCATCGTCGTCAAGTCTATTCCATCACCAAGCCCTCTTTGGCAAGATGGCATCAAAGATTAGGGCATCCTTCATTAGTCATAGTCAAGCAAGTAGTTAATAAAGGCAATCTTCCTTTGTCAGGTAGTGAAAATAAAGAGTCTGTTTGTGATGCTTGTCAATGTGCCAAGAGTCATCAACTCCCCTATCCTCGATCAAATAGTGTGTCTCATGCTCCTTTAGAACTTATTTTTAGTGATGTATGGGGTCATGCAAGAGATTCTTTTGGAAGAAAAAAAATATTATGTTAGCTTTATTAATGACTACAGTAAATTCACTTGGATATATCTGCTGAAATTCAAATCTGAAGTTTATTCCATCTTCCAAGAGTTTCAAAAACTTGTTGAACGTGACTTTGACAGAAAAATTCTTACAGTCCAAAGTGACTGGGGAGGTGAATATGAGAAGCTCAATTCCTTCTTCCGTGACATAGGCATTGAACATCATGTCTCTTGTCCTCATGCTCACCAACAGAACGGGTCTGTAGAACGCAAACACCGTCATATTGTTGAAGTGGGTCTCTCACTACTTGCTCATGCCTCCATGCCTCTTAAGTATTGGGATGAAGCTTTCATTGCAGCCACATACCTCATAAATCGGCTTCCTAGCAAGGTGATAGGAAACTCTACTCCTTTGAAACGATTGTATGGTCAAAAACCATATTACAATTCTTTGAATTTTTTTGGGTGCGCTTGTTATCCTAATCTTCGTCCATATAATCATCATAAACTCGAGTCTCATTCCACCCAATGTGTTTTCATTGGCTATAGTAATCTTCATAAGGGCTACAAGTGTCTTGAAATAACTACAGGATGCATCTATATTTCTCGTGATGTAGTTTTTGATGAAACTCTTTTTTCCCTTTGCCAAACTACATCCTAACGCCGGAGCCCTTCTTCGTGCTGAAATTTCCCTTCTATCTAACACTGATCACGGGGGAGAACTAGCTGATATTGATCATGTGAATAATTCAGAAGAATCTGTTATAATGCTGAAAATGGTGCAGAATTGAGCTATGATTTCATGTGTGGAAGAGACAAATCAGGTGACAGGAACAAAGCTTCTGGTGCCGGATCCGAGGCAGATCCTGCCTGGCCTGGCATCCGGTCAGGCGCGGAGCGATCCGAGGCGGATCCATCCCCCAGGTGCGAAGCGACCGCTCCCTCGTCGCCAGCTGGCGCAACCCAGACGACCGCAACGCCCATGGCCGACAGGCGTGTTGGAGCGGACCCCACGGACCTAGATGGCGCGGGGCTGCGCGAGGACTCCCCGCGTGATCGCCTTCGGGAGGAGCCTACGGGCGACCTGCCGACAAGCAGCAGGCCCACCACGCCCGAGCAGGCCACACAGGCCGGACAGGAGACTGCTACATGCGTGGGTCCAGGATCTGCTGTGGCGCCCGAATCTTCTGCAGAAGAATCTTCTCCTGAAATTTCTGCATCCCCAAGTTCTTCTGTGGCCAGGACTGCAGTTCCATCTCGTGGAACAGAAATTCCACAATGAACTACAAGGTCGCAAACCGGTGTTTTCAAGCCAAAAGAATACAAAGATGGTACAATAAGGTACGACAGCCGTAAACATGCGTTTCTTACTAGTACCGGTGAGCCTACACATTTATATGATGCTCTCACTAGTGCAGAACCGGGCAATAGCACCAGTTCGTAAGGCCCTTTAGTGCCGGTTCAGGAACCGGCACTAAAGTTTCGGCACTAAAGGCCCCCCCCTTTAGTACCGGTTCAGCACGAACCGGTGCTAAAGGGGAACCACGTGGCACGAGCCAGCTCCGGGGCCGGGAGCCCTTTAGTACCGGTTGGTAACACCAACCGGTACTAAATGGTTGTGGGTTTTTGTTTTATTTTGTATTTTTCAATTAAATTTGTGTTATCAATTTAATTTAGGATTTTTTTACGTTATAATGAGTTGTAGTCGTCGTCATCATCATCATCATCATCGCATATTAATAAATAAATAAACTCTAGCTAGCTAAAAATCATCATAGTCGTCTAATTACCACTATTTAATCATCATAGTCATTACCGCTAGCTATCTAATCATCATCAACGCTGGCTAGCTTAAAGAGGAAACATTCACTTTGTAACAGAAGCAAAGATATCATCAAGTTCAACATAATCATCACCAACATCGAAGTTCAGGACACGGACATGAGACAAGTACTAATTAAGAGCATGAACTAGTAGCTACTGATCCTGCTGCTCCCTCTCAGGTAGAATAGCATAGAACATGTATAGCTCTCCTGATTCATCATACTGGAGCATGCAGATGAATCTGTCTCCTAATCTTGGGTTGCGCTTCTCCTTGCTGCCCCCTAGTACTTCTCTGCGATCGTTAACAATTTTGCTCCAATCTTTCACTATTAAGCATTCTTCGCTTTCAGAAATCCTGAATGCACTCATGTGCAATGTAGGAAATCTTGGTCGTAAGCTAACCATTGACATGCGACCTTTTGTCTCGATCCACTGAGGCACAACTGTCATCGGAAGTCCCTGTTGAAGAACATCGTATAGTAATTAATACACTAAGCAATGAAAGTTTAGCTTCAAAAATAATGTATGCAAAAGATGCACTAATTAAGGACAAATATTTAAAATCTTACCATCTTTCGATTATAGATGTGACCGTAGTTCAATACGATCACCATTGGTCGCACGTTTTGAGTACTAACATTTCTAAGTTTAGAAAAAAAATTTGTCTTGACAGTATTAAGATCCTCAAGCCATGAAACATAATGACTTATCTCCTCGCAGTTTAGTTGAGCCCCGGGGCAGTAGTAGGTCCTGTCTACCAAGCGCCGGACATGTTTGCTTGAACCAAAATAAGCTGACAATACAAATTAGTTGTTAACTATTTTTGAATAAACTGTATGAAAGATATAAACATATGCATGCATGGTTGAGAAAAACTCACCAAATGGTAGAACTGGAGGCGTTTGCACATCGACCCAGATGTCTATATTACCTTCAATATCATCTTCCAGACGAATATCAAAGGTGATAACCATATCAGGCTCAAATGCATAAGCCTTGCATAGTGCTTGCCAAATTTTGCATTCAAAATGGTTGTATGTGTCTCCATTATATAATTTGACATTGAAAGTATATCCATGCTCCGTCTTCAAGTAAACTCTCTTTACCTCCATATCATCTATAGCACTAAAACCTATCTTATCCAAGACAAAAAATCTTGCATGGCAGGGGATGCGCTAGTAGAATAGTGAAAATTTAAAATTATAAGTTGAAGCAAATGAAGCATAAGTTTTGCATTCAAATAATAATTGACAAAGTGACTTACTGTATCAACTTCAAATGTCTCATCCAGCTTGATGCTGAAGCGCCTACAATCAACAAGGAAATTTTGGTCGCACAGGCCGCGCTGGTCTTCACAGTGTTCGCACATAATGAAATCTTTTTCGTCGTCAGATGACATTTCCTATGTTCATATAGGTGAAATATTAAACACCTATATCTAGCCAAATATATATTCATCTAACATTTGACATTAATATATCTAAATATATTCATCTCTAACAATTGACATTACTATATATTTAACTTTTCTATCGAATTCATTTAACATTCGACATTAATGTAACATTTATATAAACTAAAAATATATAAAAAATTAATTAAACAGAAAAACTCATTAACAAATAATATTTTAATTAGACCATCAAATCTCAGATACCTAAATTTTCTTACTAAAAATAAACTAGTTATATTAATTATTCAACTAGTTCAAATCTCATATACCTAAATAAACTAGTTCGACAATTTTCTTACTAAAAATAAACTAGTTATATTAATTATTCAACTAGTTCAAATCTCATATACCTAATTAATATCTAGCTATATTCATCTCTAACAATTGACATTAATATATATTTAACTTTTCTATCTAATTCATCTAACATTCGACATTAATCTAATATTCGATCATCTAATTAACTTTTCTAAAAAACAGAAAACAGAAAATATGTAAAAAAATGTGTGTGTGCGTGTATGTGTGTGTATGTATGTGTGTGTATGTGTGTGTATGTGTGTGTGTATACTGCAGTGCCGCCCCGTACGCCGCCACCCCGTACGTACGAGCGGGGACGCCAGCGTATGTGGCGGGGGCGGCGGCGTACGTACGGGCCGGTGCGCGCGGCGCGGGTGCGAGAGAGACGTACGGCCGCGGAGATGACGACGGACGGCGGCGGCGTTCGGGGCGGCAGCGCGAGACGACGACGACGACGGGCGGCGGCGGGGACAGCGATGATGACGACGGACGACGGGCGACGGGCGGCGACGACGGGATCGAGCGGTGCGCGCGGCGATGTCTCGCGAGAGGTTGGAGACGAAGTGGGGAGATGAAACTGAAATTTTCGTAAGTGCTATATATATATAGGATGGGCCTTTAGTACCGGTTCGTGGCTCCAACCGGTACTAAAGGCCTATTTTTGCCAGGCCAAGCGGCGGGAAACGAAGGCTTTTAGTACCGGTTGGAGCCACCAACCGGTACTAAAGGGGGGCCTTTAGTACCGGTTGGAGCCACCAACCGGTACTAAAGGCCTTGCGCTGCCACCCCAAAGTTTAGTCCCACCTCGCCCGGCGAAGGGCAGCCGCACTGGTTTATAAACCCAGCTGCGGCTACCTCTTCGAACTCCTCTATATAGCAGGCTTCTCGGCCTAATTAATTAAGGCGCGCTGCCCTGTGAGTCTGCTGGCCCTTCTGGGCCTGCATTTGCACACCCTAGGTCTGGTAGGCCCACTGGGCAGCGCGCCAACAAATTTTTTATATAGTTTTTTCTTTTCTGCATTACTTATTTTCTTCTTTTTATTTTGAGTAGTTTTTTATATAGTTTTTTCTTTTCTGCATTATTTATTTTCTTCTATTTATTTTTGAGTAATTTTTTTGTATAGTTTTTTTATTTTCTTCTGGAAATTGAATGCTGCATACTGAACAATTAGGTAATTGACCGAAAAACAACAAATGATGTCAGAACATGTTGGAAATTGATGACATCGCTTTAAATGCTGGATACTGAATACAAAAGAAGTCCGGAGTTCAAATAAGTTTAAAAAACATTGAAGTGGCCATGTAACAGATCAAGTGCGTCCAGTTTTTGCCGTGACCCTCTCTACTCTTTCGCGCATGCTATGCGGGTGATATGATGATACCATGCCAAGTTTCAACATTTTCAGGATTCATTTTGTAGTGATTTTCAATTTCACGGTCATTTAGCTCTCTAAACAATTAGGTAAATGACTGAAAAACAACAAATGATGTCAGAACATGTTGGAAATTGATGACGTCGCTTTAAATGCTGCATACTAAACACAAAAGAAGTCCGGAGTTCAAATAAGTTTAAAAAACATTGAAGTGGCCATGTAACAGATGAGTTCGCGTCCGAAACCCTGATACTCGGAAAGAGTATGTCCAGTTTGTACACGAAGTGCGTCCAGTTTTTGCCGTGACCCTCTCTACTCTTTCGCGCATGCTATGCGGGTGATATGATGATACCATGCCAAGTTTCAACATTTTCAGGATTCATTTTGTAGTGATTTTCAATTTCACGGTCATTTAGCTCTCTAAACAATTAGGTAAATGACTGAAAAACAACAAATGATGTCAGAACATGTTGGAAATTGATGACGTCGCTTTAAATGCTGCATACTAAACACAAAAGAAGTCCGGAGTTCAAATAAGTTTAAAAAACATTGAAGTGGCCATGTAACAGATGAGTTCGCGTCCGAAACCCTGATACTCGGAAAGAGTATGTCCAGTTTGTACACGAAGTGCGTCCAGTTTTTGTCGTGACCCTCTCTACTCTTTCGCGCATGCTATGCGGGTGATATGATGATACCATGCCAAGTTTCAACATTTTCAGGATTCATTTTGTAGTGATTTTCAATTTCACGGTCATTTAGCTCTCTAAACAATTAGGTAAATGGCCGAAAAACAACAAATGATGTCAGAACATGTTGGAAATTGATGACGTCGCTTTAAATGCTGCATACTGAACACAAAAGAAGTCCAAAGTTCAAATAAGTTATTAAAAATAAAAAAGAGGTGCAATGCTGGTTAATTTGCTTCAAGCTATTCGGAATAGTGTAGACTGCACTGCACATAGCTCACTGCAATCTATGCTATTCCGCAAGGCTTGAAGCTAATCAACATGTAGGTGAGCATTGCAACTCTTCGTCATTGTCTGTGCACTCACGGCTTATAAACCGCTCATACTGCCTCTCTCTTGGCGAAGATCACAAGATAGTTTGGTTAAATTGCATTACTTGTAAGTCCAGTTAACATGGATGCTTATGATGCAAGAGCAACAGCAAAAGTGAAAATTTGGCACAAATAGGTAGTTGTGTAACTAAAATAGGTAGGAGAAGAGATAGCTCTTATGTCACAAAAAAGAAGTTGTATCAAACCTTTTATGTCGGATCTAGAACAAACCAATCGGTATCGCCATTATACAGCCCAACCGTGGCTCGTGATGCATATATATGCATATGAAATGCACGGTTGGACGTATGATGGCGAATCCTAATGATTTGTATTCAGTCGATGAACTGGTAGATGTATGCAGTCGATGAACTGGTAGATGTATGTAGTCGATGAACTGAAAGACTTATGTAGGGAAGGCGAGAGGTGGGCTATATATAGGGTCGTCTGGCTCACAAACTGATTGTGGTAGTTTCGATCCAACGACTCACATGAGCTAGGAAGAAACACACCCTTGATCCAACGACTCGCAAGAGCTAGAAAGAAACACACGATCCGTGTGATTCTTCCTGATTGGTGGGATGCACATTAGTACCCACTCCGGACTCCGAAACGCTGATACTCGGAAAGAGTTTGTCCAGTTTGTACACGAAGTGCGTCCAGTTTTTGCTGTGACCCTCTCTACTCTTTCGCGCATGCTATGCGGGTGATATGATGATACCATGCCAAGTTTCAACATTTTCAGGATTCATTTTGTAGTGATTTTCAATTTCACGTCATTTAGCTCTCTAAACAATTAGGTAAATGACCGAAAAACAACAAATGATGTCAGAACATGTTGGAAATTGATGACGTCGCTTTAAATGCTGCATACTGAACACAAAAGAAGTCCGGAGTTTAAATAAGTTATTAAAAATAAAAAAGAGGTGCAATCCTGGTTAATTTGCTTCAAGCCATTCGGAATAGTGTAGACTGGACTGCACATAGCTCAATGCAATCTATGCTATTCCGCAAGGCTTGAAGCTAATCAACATGTAGGTGATCATTGCAACTCTTCGTCATTGTCTGTGCACTCACGGCTTATAAACCGCTCATACTGCCTCTCTCTTGGCGAGGTGGGACTAAAAACAGCTTGCCATAACCTCATTAGTACCGGTTCGTGGTACGAACCGGCACTAAATGGTGATGGTGGGGCCATAGCCTGACCGCAGGCTGACACAGCCTCTTTAGTACCGGTTCGTGGCATGAACCGGTACTAAAGGTTCGCCACGAACCGGTACTATTGATCGCCGCCACGAACCGGCACTAATGTACATATTAGTGCCGGCTCTAATTCAAACCGGCACTAATGTGCTTCACGTTTGACCCTTTTTCTACTAGTGTCTTGATCATAAAGAGTGGAAGGAGGCTATGGATAGTGAATATCAAGCACTCATGAAAAATAAAACTTGGCACCTAGTACCACCAGAAAAGGGAAAGAATGTGATTGACTGCAAATGAGTTTACAAAATTAAAAGGAAATCAGATGGAACCATAGACAGGTACAAGGCTAGATTAGTTGCAAAAGGATTTAAACAAAGATTTGGTATTGACTATGAGGATACTTTTAGCCCTGTTATTAAAGCAGCTACTATTAGACTTGTACTATCTATTGCTATTTCCAGAGGGTGGAGTTTAAGACAGCTAGATGTTCAGAACGCGTTTCTTCATGGTGTTCTTGAGGAAGAAGTGTTTATGCGGCAACCACCAGGATATGAAAATAAGAGCACACCACATTATGTTTGTAAGTTGGATAAAGCTCTGTATGGTTTGAAACAGGCCCCAAGAGCTTGGTATTCCAGGTTGAGCACACAGTTACAGCAACTTGGATTTGTTCCATCTAAAGTAGACACCTCATTGTTCTTTTATAACAAAGGCAACATCTCCATGTTTGTTCTTGTTTATGTTGATGATATAATTGTTGCCAGCTCCAGTTCATATGCCACTAATTGTCTTCTTCATGATCTTAGTGCTCAGTTTGCACTCAAGGACTTGGGCAATCTTCACTATTTTCTTGGTGTAGAAGTAAAACAGATAAATGAAGGAATACTTCTGACTCAAGAAAAATATGCCACTGATATTCTCAGGAAGGTAGGATTGGAGCACTGCAAATCTGTAAGTACACCTCTCTCTACTTCAGAAAAGCTTTCAGCTGAAGGAGGAGAACTACTTGGTCCAGATGATGCAACAAATTACAGAAGTGTTGTTGATGCACTACAATATTTGACTTTGACTCATCCAGATATCTCCTATTCTATCAATAAAGTTTGTCAATATCTGCATGCACCTAGTACAGTTCACTGGACAACAGTTAAAAGAATCTTGAGATATCTAAAGTTTACAATGGGACTTGGAATTAAAATCACTAAGTCACCATCTATGTGTGACGCCCGGGTAGTTAGGCTACAGTAATCCCATGTTAATGGTGCCAAGTCATCATGATTACTGTTGCTAATCTCGCTTTGATTCAAACGCAATTCAATTCCAATTTCAAATTATAAGTGAGTTAGTAAAATTCGCAAACATGAAAACTAAAGTGTTCAAAATGTGACAAATAATTCGCAGTCAATATTGGTAGATAAGCCAACATTTTACAAAGTGTTTAAAGGTCCTAAAATAAATAAAACATCAGTAAAACATTTAATTAAATGCCTTTTTAAAAATTGTAAAAATGTAAACTATTTTGATTGTGTAGCAAACACTTTGTGGCAGTAGAATAAACTAAAACATTAATTTAGGGACTAGGATTATGTTTTATAAAACTAAAATATAATAAGAGCAGAAAATAAATAAATTAAACAAAAGTAGAACAAAACAAAATAAACAAATAAATAAAAAGACGCCTCCCCCTCCCCGCCGGGCCTTAGCCTAGATGGCCAAGTGGCCCAGCAAAACAGCCCAGCCGGCCACCCCCTGTCCTATAAGGCCTCAACCCACCTAACCCTAGACCGATCCACTCTCTCTCTTGATCCCCTACCGTTCCCCTCGTCTCCCTCCCAGTGCCGCCACATGCAACACACACACAGACGCACAGATGGGAGGCTCCTCTGTTCGATCCCCTCCTCCTGGCACGCCCTCACCCCAACCCGCTACCTCGACGCCGTCACCTTCGGCCTCGCCGCTTCGTCTGCGATCGTGTTGCTGCCAGACCCTGACGAACTGCCTCGCCCCAGTCGCTCGCGTCCCCGCCTCTTCCTCGTCGGCGCCAACACGCCTCGCCGACCCTGACTCCTCCCCGAGCCGCTGCCAGTTCCCTACGGCCCCGCCGTGAGCACCTCCCTATTCTCGCACTCCCCTTCCCCCGTGTCGTACGTTGCCGTGTCCGCTCTCCCGCGCCCGAGCTGCACTTCGCCGTGGCCTCCGCCTCCGACCGCCGTCGCCCGCGTATGTGCCGCTGCCAGCAATCGCACCACCGCCATGCTCGACCCGCGCCTGGGCTAGCCACATCGGCCCTCGCCCCGCACCCCTTCCCTGCGCGCCGCTCGGGGCCGCCCTGGAGCGTGAACCCGTGCTGCTACCCCGCTCGATGCCGCCAGCCACCCCGCTCGCTGCACCCACGCGCGCCCGCGCAGCCCCTCCACCCTGCGTTCGCCGTCGCCCGTCCGGCCACTGCTGCTGCTCCGCCTGGCCCCGCGCGCGCCTTTGGCTTCCTCACCGCCGGCGCCTGCTGCCTCGCGAGGGGGGGGGGCGGCTATGCCGCGCTCCCCCTGCCACAGCGCCGCTGCCCTGCCATGCGCGAGCGCGCACACACGGGTTCGCCCCGGGGCCCCGATGCCCGGGCGCCCGCTAACCCACCATGTATTCCCGTGCCCATTAAGGCCTTTTGGCCCATTGACAGCCGGGCCCCGCCCCAGAACATGAAAAAATTTAATTAAATAAAAAGGAATTTAAATAAATAAATAAAATTAATAATAAAATCAATTAATTAATTAACTTAATTAATTTTGCTTAAATTAACTAATTATGATTAATTAACCTAATGACTAATTAACTACTGTTAATTAACAAAGCAGTCAATGACATGTGGGACTCACGTGTCAGGTTGACCAGTCAACGCCTCTGTTGACTGCTGACGTCATGCTGACGTCAGCATGCACTGTTTTGGATAACGTTGATTTAAATAATTAAATAAATCCTAAAAATGATTTAAATCTTTTAAAATTAATATAAAATAAACCGTAGCTCAGATGGAAAAACTTTGTACATGAAAGTTGCTCAGAACGACGAGACGAATCCGAATATGCAGCCTGTTCGTCCGCCACGCATCCCTAACATAGCGAACACGCAACTTTCCCCCTCCGGTTCGTTTGTTCGAAAATGCAAAACACCGGGGATATATTCCCGGATGTTCCCCCCTTCACCGGTATCACCTCATGCTGCGTTAGGTCACCCCTAGCACCGCGCATTGCCATGTTATGCTTTGTGTTGCTTTGTTTTCTCTGTTATTTATTGTGTTCCCCCTCCGTTACTTCTTTCCGGTAGACCCTGAGACTGCCGACGACCCCCAGTTCGTCTACGGTGTTGACGACCCCTCTCTCTTGGCAGAGCAACCAGGCAAGCCCCCCCCCCTTGATCACCAGATATCGCCTACTCTTCTCTCTACTGCTTGCCTTAGAGTAGTGTAGTATGTTACTGCTTTCCGTTAAACCTATTCTGATGCATAGCCTGTCATTGTTGCTACAACTGTTGATACCTTACCTGCAATCCTAAACGCTTAGTATAGGATGCTATATTATCATCAGTGGCCCTACATTCTTGTCAGTCTGCCATGCTATACTATCGGGCTGTGATCACGTCGGGTGTTGATCACGGGTAAATACTACATATATACATACTATACAGGTGGTGACTAAAGTCGGGTTGGCTTGTTGAGTACCCGCAAGTGATCCTGATGTGGGGGCTGAAGGGGCAGGTGGCTCCATCCAGGTAGTGGTGGGCCTGAGTTCCCGATGCCCCCGACTGTTACTTTGAGGCGGAGCGACAGGGCAGGTTGAGACCACCTAGGAGAGAGGTGGGCCTGGCCCTGGTCGGCGTTCGCGGTTATTTCAAGATAACACGTTTAACGAGATCTTGGTATTTGATCTGAGTCTGGCCACTGGCCTATACGCACTAACCATCTACGCGGGGACAATTATGGGCACTCGACGTCATGGTATCAGCCGAAGCCTTCATGACGTCAGCGACTGAGCGACGCGCGCCAGATTGGACCGTAAGCCTGCTATTGTATTAAGGGGGCTAGTTCTGCTTCCGGCCGCGTTCGCAACGTGCAGGTGTGCAAAGGGTGATGGGCCCAGACCCCTGCGCCATAGGATTTAGACCGGCGTGCTGGCCTCTCTGTTGTGCCTAGGTAGGGGTGCGACGTGTTGATCTTCCGAGGCCGGGTGAGGGAGTCCTGGATTAGGGGGTGTTCGGGTAGCCGGACTATACCTTCAGCCGGACTCCTGGATATGAAGATACAAGATTGAAGACTTCGTCCCGTGTCCGGATGGGACTTTCCTTGGCGTGGAAGGCAAGCTTGGCGATGCGGATATTCAAGATCTCCTACCATTGTAACCGACTCTGTGTAACCCTAATCCTATCCGGTGTCTATATAAACCGGAGGGTTGTAGTCCGTAGGACAGAATCAACTCCATACACAACAATCATACCATAGGCTAGCTTCTAGGGTTTAGCCTCCTTGATCTCGTGGTAGATCTACTCTTGTACTACCCATATCATCAATATTAATCAAGCAGGAGTAGGGTATTACCTCCATCGAGAGGGCCCGAACCTGGGTAAAAACATCGTGTCACTTGTCTCCTGTTACCATCCGGCCTTGACGCACAGTTCGGGACCCCCTACCCGAGATCCGCCGGTTTTGACACCGACATTGGTGCTTTCATTGGGAGTTCTTCTGTGCTGTCACAATCAGGAAGGATGCCTCCTCCCGTCTTTAAAGACGACGCCGTTGCTAAGGGAGCCTTGGCTGTTGGAAATATGCCCTAGAGGCAATAATAAAATGATTATTATTATATTTCCTTGTTCATGATAATCGTTTATTATCCATGCTATAATTGTATTGATAGGAAACTCAGATACATGTGTGGATACATAGACAACACCATGTCCCTAGTAAGCCTCTAGTTGACTAGCTCGTTGATCAATAGATGGTTACGGTTTCCTGACCATGGACATTGGATGTCGTTGATAACGTGATCACATCATTAGGAGAATGATGTGATGGACAAGACCCAATCCTAAGCCTAGCACAAAGATCGTGTAGTTCGTATGCTAAAGCTTTTCTAATGTCAAGTATCATTTCCTTAGACCATGAGATTGTGCAACTCCCGGATACCGTAGGAATGCTTTGGGTGTACCAAACATCACAACGTAACTGGGTGACTATAAAGGTGCATTACAGGTATCTCCGAAAGTGTCTGTTGGGTTGGCACGAATCGAGACTGGGATTTGTCACTCCGTGTAAGCGGAGAGGTATCTCTGGGCCCACTCGGTAGGACATCATCATAATGTGCACAATGTGATCAAGGAGTTGATCACGGGATGATGTGTTACGGAACGAGTAAAGAGACTTGCCGGTAACGAGATTGAACAAGGTATCGGGATACCGACGATCGAATCTCGGGCAAGTATCGTACCGATAGACAAAGGGAATTGTATACAGGATTGATTAAGTCCTTAACATCGTGGTTCATCCGATGAGATCATCGTGGAACATGTGGGAGCCAACATGGGTATCCAGATCCCGCTGTTGGTTATTGACCGGAGAACGTCTCGGTCATGTCTACATGTCTCCCGAACCCGTAGGGTCTACACACTTAAGGTTCGATGACGCTAGGGTTATAAAGGAAGCTTGTATGTGGTTACCGAATGTTGTTCGGAGTCCCGGATGAGATCCCGGACGTCATGAGGAGTTCCGGAATGGTCCGGAGGTAAATATTTATATATAGGAAGTCCTATTTCGGCCATCGGGACAAGTTTCGGGGTTATCGGTATTGTACCGGGACCACCGGAAGGGTCCCGGGGGCCCACCGGGTGGGGCCACCTGCCCCGGGGGGCCACATGGGCTGTAGGGGGTGCGCCTTGGCCTACATGGGCCAAGGGCACCAGCCCCAACATAGGCCCATGCGCCTAGGGTTTAATAAGGAAGAGTCCCAAGGGGATAAGGCACCTCCTAGGTGCCTTGGGGGGAAGGGACTCCTCCCCTGGCCGCCGCCCCCTCCTCAGATGGGATCTGAGGGGGCCGGCCCCCCTCCCCTTGGGCTCCCTATATATATGTGGGGGTGGGAGGGCAGCAAACATACCTTATGCCTTTAGTGCAGCCCCTCCCTCTCTCCTAAGTCCTTCTCCTCTCCCGTGGTGCTTGGCGAAGCCCTGCAGGATTGCCACGCTCCTCCACCACCACCACGCCGTTGTGCTGCTGCTGGATGGAGTCTTCCTCAACCTCTCCCTCTCTCCTTGCTGGATCAAGGCGTGGGAGACGTCACCGGGCTGTACGTGTGTTGAACGCGGAGGTGCCGTCCGTTCGGCACTTGGTCATCGGTGATTTGGATCACGACAAGTACGACTCCATCAACCCCGTTCACTTGAACGCTTCCGTTTAGCGATCTACAAGGGTATGTAGATGCACTCTCCTTCCCCTCGTTGCTGGTCTCTCCATAGATAGATCTTGGTGACACGTAGGAAAATTTTGAATATCTGCTACGTTCCCCAACAGTGGCATCATGAGCTAGGTCTATTGCGTAGATTCTATGCACGAGTAGAACACAAAGTAGTTGTGGGCGTTGATTTTGTTCAATATGCTTGCCGTTACTAGTCTTATCTTGATTCGACGGTATTGTGGGATGAAGCGGCCCGGACCAACCTCACACGTACTCTTACGTGAGACCGGTTCCACCGACAAACATGCACTAGTTGCATAAGGTGGCTGGCGGGTGTCTGTCTCTCCCACTTTAGTCGGATCGGATTCGATGAAAAGGGTCCTTATGAAGGGTAAATAGCAATTGGCATATCACGTTGTGGTCTTTGCGTAGGTAAGAAACGTTCTTGCTAGAAACCCATAGCAGCCACGTAAAACATGCAAACAACAATTAGAGGACGTCTAACTTGTTTTTGCAGGGTATGCTATGTGATGTGATATGGCCAAAAGGATGTGATGAATGATATATGTGATGTATGAGATTGATCATGTTCTTGTAATAGGAATCACGACTTGCATGTCGATGAGTATGACAACTGGCAGGAGCCATAGGAGTTGTCTTAATTTATTTATGACCTGCGAGTCAACATAAACGTCATGTAATTACTTTGCTTTATTGCTAACCGTTAGCTGTTGTAGTAGAAGTAATAGATGACGTGACAACTTCAAGAAGACACGATGATGGAGATCATGATGATGGAGATCATGGTGTAATGCCGGTGACGATGATGCTCATGGAGCCCCGAAGATGGAGATCAAAAGGAGCTATATGATATTGGCCATATCATGTCACTACTATTTGATTGCATGTGATGTTTATCATGTTTATACATCTTATTTGCTTAGAATGACGGTAGTAAATAAGATGATCCCTCATTAAAATTTCAAGAAAGTGTTCCCCCTAACTGTGCACCGTTGCGACAGTTTGTTGTTTCAAAGCACCATGTGATGATCGGGTGTTTGATTCAGGCGTTCACATACAACGGGTGTAAGACAGATTTACACACGCGAAACACTTAGGTTGACTTGACGAGCCTAGCATGTACAGACATGGCCTCGGAACACAAGAGACCGAAAGGTCGAGCATGAGTCGTATGGTAGATACGATCAACATGAAGATGTTCACCGATGATGACTAGTCCGTCTCACGTGATGATCGGACACGGCCTAGTTGACTCGGATCATGTAATCACTTAGATGACTAGAGGGATGTCTATCTGAGTGAGAGTTCATAAGATGAACTTAATTATCCTAAACATAGTCAAAAGGATTTTTGCAAATTATGTCGCAGCTCACGCTATAGTTCTACTGTTTAGATATGTTCCTAGAGAAAATTTAGTTGAAAGTTGATACTAGCAATTATGCGGACTAGGTCCGTAAACCGAGGATTGTCCTCATTGCTTCTTAGAAGGCTTATGTCCTTAATGCACCACTCAGTGTGCTGAAACTCGAACGTTGTCTGTGGATGTTGCGAACATCTGACATACACGTTTTGATAACTACATGATAGTTCAGTTAAATGGTTTAGAGTTGAGGCACCGAAGACGTTTTTGAAACGTCGCGGAACATATGAGATGTTTCGAGGACTGAAATTGGGATTTCAGGCTCGTGCCCACGTCAAGAGGGACAAGACCTCCGACGATTTTCTTAGCCTGCAAACTAAGGGAGAAAAGCTCAATTGTTGAGCTTGTGCTCAGATTGTCTGAGTACAACAATCATTTGAATCAAGTGGAAGTTGATCTTCCAGATAAGATAGTGATGTTTCTCCGAAGTCATTACCACCAAGCTGCTAGAGCTTCGTGATGAACTATAATATATCAGGGACATATATGATGATCCTTGAGATATTCGCGATGTTTGACACCACGAAAGTAGAAATCAAGAAGGAGCATCAATTGTTGATGGTTAATAAAACCACTAGTTTCAAGAAGGGCAAGGGCAAGAAGGGATACTTCATGAAATGGCAAATCAGCTGCTGCTCTAGTGGAGAAACCCAAGGTTGAACCCAAACCCGAGACTGAGTGCTTCTGTAATAAGGGGAACAACCACTGGAGCAGGATTACCCTAGATACTTGGTAGATAAGAAGGCTGGCAAGGTCGATAAAAGTATATTGGATATACATTGTGTTGATGTGTACATTACTAGTACTCCTAGTAGCACCAGGGTATTAGATACCGGTTAGGTTGCTAAGTGTTAGTAACTCGAAATAAAAGCTACAGAATAAACGGAGACTAGCTAAAGGTGAGATAACGATATGTGTTGGAAGTATTTCCAAGGTTGATCAAATATCGTACGCTCCCTCTACCATCGAGATTGGTGTTTGCGTTGAGCATAGACATGATTGGATTGTGACTATCGCAATACGGTTATTCATTTAAAGAGAATAATAGTTACTCTGTTTATTTGAATAATACCTTCAATGGTCTTACACCTAAAATGCATGGTTTATTGAATCTCGATCGTAGTGATACACATGTTCATGCCAAAAGATATAAGATAGTAATGATGGTACCACCTACTTGTGGCACTGCCACGTAAGTCATACCGGTATAAAACGCATGAAGAAGCTCCATGTTGTTGGATCTTTGGGCTCACTCGTTTTTGAAAAGTTTGAGACATGCGAAGCATGTCTATTGGTGTATATGCATGAAGAAACTCCATGCAAATGGACCGTTTGGACTCACTTGATTTTGAATCACTTGAGACATGCAAATCATACCACATGGGCAAGCTGACTGAAAGCCTCGGTTTCAGTAAAATGGAACAAGAAAGCAACTTGTTGGAAGAAATACATTTTGATGTGTGCAGTCCAATGAATGCTGAGGCGTGTAGTGGATATCGTTATGTTCTTACTTCACAGATGATTTGAGTAGATGTTGAGTATATTTACTTGATGAATCACGAGTCTGAATTATTGAAAGGTTCAAGTAATTTCAGGGTGAAGTTGAAAGATCGTCGTGACAAGAGGATAAAGTATCTATGATATGATCATAGAGATGAATATCTGAATTACGAGTTTGGCACAGAATTAAGACATTGTGGAAATTGTTTCACAACTGATACAGCCTGGAACACCATAGTGTGATGGTGTGTCCGAACATCATAACTGCACCCTATTGGATATGATGCATACCATGATGTCTCTTATTGAATTACCACAATAGTTTATGGGTTAGGAATTAGAGACAACCACATTCACTTTAAATAGGGCACCACGTAATTCTGATGAGATGACATCGTATGAACTATGGTTTAGAGAAACCTAAGCTGTCATTTCTTAATAGTTTGGGGCTGCGACGCTTATGTGAAAAAGTTTCAGGCTGATAAGCTCGAACCCAGAGCGGATAAATGCATCTTCATAGGACACCCAAAACAGTTGGGTATACCTCCTGTCTCAGATCCGAAAGCAATAAGGGATTGTTTCTAGAATCGGGTCCTTTCTCGAGGAAAAGTTTCTCTCGAAAGAATTGAGTGGGAGGATGGTGGAGACTTGATGAGGTTATTAAACCGTCTCTTCAACTAGTGTGTGGCAGGGCACAGGAAGTTGTTCCTGTGGCACCTACACCAATTGAAGTGGAAGCTTATGATAGTGATAATGAAACTTCAGATCAAGTCACTACCAAACCTCGTAGGATGACAAGGATGCGTACTACTTCAGAGTGGTACGTAGTCCTGTCTTGGAAGTCATGTTGCTAGAAAACAATGAACCTACGAGCTATGGAGAAGCGATGGTGGGCCCGGATTTCGATATATGGCTCGAGGCCATATAATCCGAGAGAAGGATCCATGTATGAAAACAAAGTGTAGACTTTGGAAGAACTACTTGATGGTCGTAAGGCTGTTGAGTACAGATGGATTTTAAAAGGAAGACGAACAATGATGGTAAATGTCACCATTAAGAAAGCTCGACTTGTCGTTAAGATGTTTTCCGACAAGTTCAAGGAGTTGACTACGATGAGACTTTCTCACCCGTAGCATGCTAAGAGTCTGTTGGAATTATGTTAGCGATTACTGCGTTATTTATGAAATCTTGCAGATAGGATGTCAAAACATTGTTTCCTCGATGATTTTCTTGAGGAAAGGTTGTATGTGATACAACCGGAAGGTTTTGTCAATCCTGAAAGATGCTAATAAGTATGCAAAGCTCCAGCCATCCTTCTGAGGACTGGGGTAAGCATCTCGGAGTTGGAATGTATGCTTTGATGAGATGATCAAAGATTTTGGGTGTATACAAAGCTTATGAGAAACTTGTATTTCCAAAGAAGTGAGTGGGAGCACTATAGAATTTTTGATGAGTATATGTTGTTGACATATTGATGATCAGAAATGACGTAGAATTTCTGGAAAGCATATAGGGTTATTTGAAAAGTGTTTTTCAATGGAAAGCCTGGATTAAGCTACTTGAACATTGAGCATCAAGATCTAGAAAGATAGATCAAAACGCTTAATGGTACTTTCAAATGAGCACATACCTTGACATGATCTTGAAGGTGTTCAAGATGGACCAGTCAAAGAAGGAGTTCTTGCCTGAGTTGTAAGGTACGAAGTTAAAGCTCGACCATGGCAGAATAGAGAGAAAGGACGAAGGTGGTCCCCTATGCTTGAGACGTAGGCTCTACAGTATGCTATGCTGTGTACCGCACCTGAAGTGTGCCTTGCCATGAGTCAGTCAAGGGGTACAAGAGTGATCCAAGAATGGATCACAGTACAGCGGTCAAAGTTATCCTTAGTAACTAGTGGACTAAGGAATCTTCTCGATTATGGAGGTGGTAAAAGAGTTCGTCGTAAAGGGTTACGTCGATGCAAGCTTAACACCTATCCGGATAGCTTTGAGTAGAGATACCGGATACGTATAATGGAGCAACAATTTAGAATAGCTCCAAGTAGAACAGTTATTTGGAATAGCTCCAAATAGAACATGGTAGCTACATCTAGGAGATGACATAGAGATTTGTAAAGCACACACGGATCTGAAAGGTTCAGACCCGTTGACTATAACCTCTCTCACAAGCAACATGATCAAACCCAGAACTCATTGAGTGTTAATCACATAGTGATGTGAACTAGATTATTGACTCTAGTAAACTCTTTGGATGTTGGTCACATGGCGATGTAACCTGTGAGTGTTAATCACATGGCGATGTGAACTAGATTATTGACTCTAGTGCAAGTGGGAGACTGTTGGAAATATGCCCTAGAGGCAATAATAAAATGATTATTATTATATTTCCTTGTTGATGATAATCGTTTATTATCCATGCTATAATTGTATTGATAGGAAACTCAGATACATGTGTGGATACATAGACAACACCATGTCCCTAGTAAGCCTCTAGTTGACTAGCTCGTTGATCAATAGATGGTCATGGTTTCCTGACCATGGACATTGGATGTCGTTGATAACGGGATCACATCATTAGGAGAATGATGTGATGGACAAGACCCAATCCTAAGCCTAGCATAAAGATCGTGTAGTTCGTATGCTAAAGGTTTTCTAATGTCAAGTATCATTTCCTTAGACCATGAGATTGTGCAACTCCCGGATACCGTAGGAATGCTTTGGGTGTACCAAACGTCACAACGTAACTGGGTGACTATAAAGGTGCATTAAAGGTATCTCCGAAAATGTCTGTTGGCTTGGCATGAATCGAGACTGGGATTTGTCACTCCGTGTAAGCGGAGAGGTATCTCTGGGCCCACTCGGTAGGACATCATCATAATGTGCACAATGTGATCAAGGAGTTGATCACGGGATGATGTGTTACGGAACGAGTAAAGAGACTTGCCGGTAACGAGATTGAACAAGGTATCGGGATACCGACGATCGAATCTCGGGCAAGTATTGTACCGATAGACAAAGGGAATTGTATACGGGATTGATTAAGTCCTTAACATCGTGGTTCATCCGATGAGATCATCATGGAACATGTGGGAGCCAACATGGGTATCCAGATCCCGCTGTTGGTTATTGACCGGAGAACGTCTCAGTCATGTCTGCATGTCTCCCGAACCCGTAGGGTCTACACACTTAAGGTTCGATGACGCTAGGGTTATAAAGGAAGCTTGTATGTTGTTACCGAATGTTGTTCGGAATCCCAGATGAGATCTCGGACGTCACGAGGAGTTCCGGAATGGTCCGGAGGTAAAGATTTATATATAGGAAGTCCTATTTCGGCCATCGGGACAAGTTTCGGGGTTATCGGTGTTGTACCGGGACCACCGGAAGGGTCCCGGGGGCCCACCAGGTGGGGCCACCTGCCCCGGGGGGCCACATGGGCTGTAGGGGGTGCGCCTTGGCCTACATGGGCCAAGGGCACCAGCCCCAACATAGGCCCATGCGCCTAGGGTTTAATAAGGAAGAGTCCCAAGGGGATAAGGCACCTCCTAGGTGCCTTGGGGGGGAGGGACTCCTCCCCTGGCCGCGGCCCCCTCCTCAGATGGGATCTGAGGGGGCTGGCCCCCCTCCCCTTGGGCTCCCTATATATATGTGGGGGTGGGAGGGCAGCAAACATACCTTATGCCTTTAGTGCAGCCCCTCCCTCTCTCCTAAGTCCTTCTCCTCTCCCGTGGTGCTTGGCGAAGCCCTGCAGGATTGCCACGCTCCTCCACCACCACCACGCCGTTGTGCTGCTGCTGGATGGAGTCTTCCTCAACCTCTCCCTCTCTCCTTGCTGGATCAAGGCGTGGGAGACGTCACCGGGCTGTACGTGTGTTGAACGCGGAGGTGCCGTCCGTTCGGCACTTGGTCATCGGTGATTTGGATCACGACGAGTACGACTCCATCAACCCCGTTCACTTGAACGCTTCCGCTTAGTGATCTACAAGGGTATGTAGATGCACTCTCCTTCCCCTCGTTGCTGGTCTCTCCATAGATAGATCTTGGTGACACGTAGGAAAATTTTGAATTTCTGCTACGTTCCACAACATTGGCTGTCGGCCAAACCCTCCGGCTAGGTGGTTTCCTCATGACCGCCTGTTCGGCTGTTGCGCCGACAGTGACCTCTCGGGTCATCAAAAGCAACCTACACGTCAGCTCAGAGCTTGTCGAGTAGCTAGATCCAATGGAGCTCTCTTCCGTAAACGAGCTCTTGGATCGCATCGCCGCCCTGGGGGTCGCTACGGATTACGACCAGGTTGGGCTTAAACCCGATCTAAGAGAAATTAACTCTCCCCAAGTCACCCACCACGTTGCCGTGGTAGAGACGCAGTGCGGCGACCCTTCATCTATTTTAAGGACTAGCTACGTCCGAGTTCCCGACCCCTCCAAGATGGATAACTGCGGAGGGGGAGATGTAACTCAAGACCTGAGCTTAGGATCAGGCAACGGGCCAGATTCACTGGACAACATCCAAGAATCCGAACTTCAGAGTTCGGAAACTCTTCGGCCTCCGAATCTTGGATTGGGTGAGGTTTCAGATTCAACGACACTCGCCCACCCGATCATAAGCGATCCCTCCCAAATCAGGCAGAGGCCCGAGGAAACAGTACATCATTACTGGGCCAGATTCCTCCTGGTTATGAACAGGATAAAGGATTGCCGCGAGGAAGACGCAACCTCAATTTTCTGCAGTAATTGCACGGACAAGGGAATCCTTAACGCCGTAAGTCGTCGTGATATCACACGCTTCGCTGACTTGGCGTCCATAGTATAAAAATACTGTGCGATGGAAAGCGCCTGGAAAACTGAAATAAATTTTTGGGATAATCCGGCCTTGAATAGTAATCCCGTCCGAACTAAGAGGGTGCATTATCGCAGGACACCCGGGATAAACACCAAAAAGCCAAAAAACCTCTATAGGGCATGGAACCGTACTGGAAAGATGGCTTGATGGACCCTGTAAAATTCACAGTACAGAGGACGCCATACTAGCTCACAGCCTTAGAGCATGTTGGATACTCCGGCAGGTGGCCAAAATCGGCGAGGACCTCTTAATTCCGGAGGCCGCAGAAGGCCAGCCCAAGGACACCAGTACCTTTCTCATAGTCTTCAAGACTTCCGCATCAAACAATGCGCGAAAAAGAACACTCCGCAGCCTCGCCGAAGTCTATCAAGTTGCAACAATAAATCCATGGAGCGACACTACCATTACCTTCAACGCAAGTGATGAACCTAGATTCCGAACAGCCCGAGCACCAGCCGCATTGGTCCTCAGTCCCATAGTGGACGGCTTTCGCCTCACCAAGGTGCTCATGGATGGAGGCAGCGGACTGAACCTCATTTATGAGGAAACGCTTCAAAAAATGGAAATAGACTGGAACCGCGTCGAGCGAAGCAGCACAACCTTTAGAGGAATAATCCCCAGTCGGGAAGCGCGCTGCACAGGAAAAATCACACTAGATGTGGTGTTCGGCACGCCGGATAATTACAGGTCCAAAGAAGTCACGTTTCAGGTGGCCCCGTTTAAGAGCGGATATCACGCTTTACTAGGGCGGGAAGCATTCACAATCTTCCAAGCAATACCCCATTACGGGTACATGAAGCTTAAGATGCCCGGGCCGAATGGAATTATCACTCTAGCTAGTGATCTGGACATAGCACTCCGCGCCGAAAACAAGACGGCCGCATTAGCCCTTAAGGCACTATCCGAAGCCTTATCGACCGAGGAACTGACTGTGCTGCGCTCCATGGTTAACAGGGATGATGTGATACTCGACAAGAGATCCAAATCCACATCCTTCAAGCCAGCTGACGAGATAGTCAAATTCCAGGTCCATCCAACGGACCCTAATAAAACAGCTTCCATCGGGGCACGACTGAACCCTGATGTAGGCGCCGCACTGCGAGAGTTCCTATGTGACAGCTGGGACATTTTCTCCTGGCACCCTTCAGACATGCCAGGGATCCCACGCAGGCTGGCCGAACACAGCTTAAATATCCTAAAAGGATTCAAACCTGTCAAACAAGCCCTTCGGCGTTTTTCCGAACCCAAGAGACAGGCTATGGGAGAGGAGCTAGCCAAGCTATTGGAGGACGAATTCATTAGAGACATAAAACATCCGGACTGGCTAGCAAACCTGGTGATGGTACCAAAGAAGGACAAATCATGGCGCCTGTGTGTCGATTTTAAGGACCTTAACAAGGCTTGCCCAAAGGATCCCTTCCCCCTCCCCCGTATCGATCAAATTATCGATGCCACCGCAGGACAAGACTCGTTGTGTTTCCTCGACGCATACTCCGGTTACCATCAAATCAAGATGGCAGAATCAGACCAAGCCGCAACAGCATTCATCACACCATACGGCCCATTCTGCTTCAACACAATGCCCTTCGGGCTGAAAAACGCCGGCGCAACATATCAGCGCATGATCCAGACATGTCTGGCAAATCAGATCGGCAAAACAGTGGAGGCGTATGTGGATGATGTGGTCATCAAATCAAGACATGTCGAATCCCTAGTAAACGACTTGAGGCTTACATTCGCTAACCTCCGAAAATATGACATCAAGCTCAACCCAGAAAAATGCGTCTTCAGCGTTCCAGCCAGAAAGCTCTTGGGCTTCATTGTATCCGGTAGAGGAATTGAAGCAAACCCAACCAAGATCCGAGCTTTGTCACAATTGGATGTCCCAAAGGACCTTAAACAAATACAAAAATTAACCGGATGTGTGGCGGCTTTAAGCCGCTTCATCTCCCGCTTGGGAGAAAAGGCACTACCCCTCTATCGCCTCCTTCGGTGCACCGAACACTTCGAGTGGACGGATGCCGCCGCGGCCGGACTTGACGAAATAAAAGCCATATTGGCAACAAACCCAGTCCTGGCCGCGCCGAACACCGGCGAACCAATGTTATTGTACATTGCAGCAACACATCAAGTTGTCAGCGCAGTGCTCGTTGTCGAGCGGGAAACGGACGGACACAAATTCCCCCTTCAAAGGCCGGTCTACTACGTATCCACTGCCCTCACTCCATGCAAATCACGGTACCCGCATTATCAAAAGATTGCATACGCGGTATTCATGGCATCCCGAAAGCTACGACACTACTTTCAAGAGTGTTCCATAACAGTAGCCTCGGAAGTACCACTCAACGATATTATCAACAACCGCGATGCAATGGGCCGGACTGCAAAATGGGCCATTGAGCTTCTCCCGTTCGATATAACCTATAAGCCACGGCAAGCTATCAAATCGCAAGTTTTGGCCGACTTCATCGCAGAATGGACGGAGGCCGAGCTCCCTAAAGAGTACGGCACATATTCAAACTAGATTATGCATTTCGACGGCTCCAAAATGTTGGCCGGACTGGGGCTGGCGTCGTCCTGACGTCCCCCACAGGAGACACAGTCCAATATGTGCTACAGATCATGTACACGGATTCCAACAATGCAGCCGAATATGAGGCCCTCCTACATGGTCTCCGGATAGCAGTATCCATGGTTATCCAGCGCCTAGAGGTACGCGGGGATTCAAACCTCGCGATATCCCAAATAAATGGAGACTTCGACGCCAAGGACCCAAAAATGGCAGCTTACCGCAACGCCGTCCTAAAAAAGTCAGCTCGGTTCGAAGGGCTGGAGTTTCACCATGTAGCCCGAGAAAACAATCAAGCAGCGGACGTCCTGGCACGCATCGGAACAAAACGTGATGCAGTCCCCCCCCCAACATCTTTTTGGAAAGATTGTTCAAGCCATCCGTAGCATGGGAGGGGGAACCCGCAAATAACAGCCCGGACCCAGCCGCGCCACTCGACGCCGAACAATCTGACACAATTGGAGGCTCTGCCAATGAAATTACACCTTCAGCCCACGTAATAATGGCGGTTATCACCCCGTGGACAGAACCATTCCTAGCCTACCTTACTAGGCAGGAACTCCCGGAGGACCAAAACGAGGCCCGCTGCATAGTGTGGCGATCTAAAGCCTATAGAGTCCATGAGGGAGAGCTTTATAAGAAAAGCACTACCGGAGTCCTTCAAAGGTGCATCTCCGAAGAGGAAGGGCGGAACCTTCTGGCTGAAATTCATGCCGGACTCGGTGGTCACCACGCCGCTGCTCAGTCCCTTGTTAGCAAGGCTTTCCGTACAGGCTTCTATTGGCGGACGGCCCGGGCAAACGCTCAGGACCTAGTCCAACGATGCGCTGGTTGCCAACCTTTTGCCAACCAAAGCCATATGCCACC
Source organism: Triticum urartu (assembly GCF_056163025.1). Taxonomy (NCBI): domain Eukaryota; kingdom Viridiplantae; phylum Streptophyta; class Magnoliopsida; order Poales; family Poaceae; genus Triticum; species Triticum urartu. Next base: position 55,769,777 of record NC_141878.1, on the reverse strand, counting down.
CACCGCGCTCCAAACTATACCCATCACCTGGCCTTTTGCGGTCTGGGGGCTTGACATGGTCGGACCCCTTAAAGGTGGGACCGATAGGAAAAAAATACTTACTGGTCATGGTGGATAAATTCACCAAATGGATAGAAGCCAAGCCTGTTAAAACGGCCGAATCCGGACCTGTGATAGACTTCATATCCGGGGTTGTACACCGTTATGGCGCCCCCCATAGCATCATAACCGATAACGGTACAAACTTTACCGCCGACGAGGTAAAACTCTGGTGCAAAAACATGGGCATCAAGCTCGATTATGCTTCCGTCTATCACCCACAAACCAACGGTCAGGTCGAACGTGCAAATGGTCTTATCATGAGCGGCATTAAACCCAGACTGGTGCGGTCCCTCAAGGAATCTAACACGCACTGGGTAGAGGAGCTCGACTCCGTGCTATGGGGGTTGCGGACCACGCCAAATCGTACCACCGGATACAAACCATTTTTTATGGTGTACGGTGCAGAGGCAGTTCTGCCCTGCGACATAATTCATGACTCACCTAGAGTGCGCATGTACGAAGAAAGAGAAGCCGAGCTCGATCGGCAGGACAACTTGGACGCCTTGGAGGAGGAGCGTGACGTGGCAAAAGCCCGTTCCGCATTTTATCAACAGCAGGCCCGAAGATATCAAAGCAGAGAAGTACAGGCCAAAAATTACAATGTTGGCGAACTAGTTCTACGCCTGCCAGATAAGAAAAAGGACAAACTCAAGCCCAAGTGGGAAGGTCCATTCATAATCGACCAAGTCCTGACTGGTGGGGCGTACCGCCAGCGAGATGTGTCGGATAACCGACTCGAGCCGAACCCGTGGAACACCACCCGTCTCCGAAGATTCTATGCCTAGCACCGGACTCTGTGTTCGTTTCCTTCCTCTGTCCATTTTTTGCATTTTTCTGTCTTACATTTCTCTCCTTCCCCTCTTTTCTTTTATAGCCCTTAAAGGCTCATCTAGTGACGCGCCACTCGTGCTCATTAAACCTGGGGGCTTCTTTAACAGAAGCTTATTTATACGGGCATCACGCCCAGCACATGCGTCAAACTTCCGCATGTACCTTTTTCTTCACCATTATATGCATCGATATGACTTAAGTTTTGGCCAAGCTGGGTTGCCTGGCTCCTGTGCTTACCCCTACGTTCCCGATTGTTCGGCTAGGAGGTAAAGGGAGCACCTCTGCATTGTTACTGCCGGGTCAGCCGGATGTGTACCTCAGACTGGGTGAAGCCGAAAGCTAGCGTTATTAAGGGAATATTCGGTCGGTGAGATAAAAGATGATCTTTTTACTCATTTTATGCGCCCCCAGATGCTTTTTTTTTCTGCGTCTTCTCACACAGTCCGGACATGCACTTTAGGGCATGCCTCCCAGCGAAAGGAACCCCTAACGGAACTATTCTCTATGGAAGATGTTTCTTACTAACCATGTAATATAACATAACTAGTTGGGCACTTGTCTGATAAAGCACTAATGACCCCTACGCCTGGTCTCCACGCATACCCCGGTTCTTATATAACCGCTATGGTATTCGGACACACTCCGGACCGCCAGGTCCCGAGGTTGAAGCGAAAAGGTCGGCAACGACAAACGATCTACAATCCGGCTAGAAGGCATTACACATGTCAATTCAAAATTACATAGTCATTCTGACTGATTGTATTCCTCTTCTATACCATCTAACAGGCTGTCTAATTTACAGTCCTGCTGGGAATTAGGTTGGAAATATGCCCTAGAGGAAATAATAAAAGCATTATTATTATTATTATATTTCTTTGTTCATGATAATTGTCTTTATTCATGCTATAATTGTGTTATCCGGAAATCGTAATGCATGTGTGAATAACAGACACCAACATGTCCCTAGTAAGCCTCTAGTTGACTAGCCCGTTGATCAACAGATAGTCATGGTTTCCTGACTATGGACATTGGATGTCATTGATAACGAGATCACATCATTAGGAGAATGATGTGATGGACAAGACCCAATCCTAAACATAGCTTAAAGATCGTATAGTTCGTTTGCTAGAGTTTTTCCAATGTCAAGTATCTTTTCCTTAGACCATGAGATCGTGTAACTCCCGGATACCGTAGGAGTGCTTTGGGTGTACCAAACGTCACAACGTAACTGGGTGACTATAAAGGTAGACTACGGGTATCTCCGAAAGTGTCTGTTGGGTTGACACGGATCAAGACTGGGATTTGTCACTCCGGATGACGGAGAGGTATCACTGGGCCCACTCGGTAATGCATCATCATAATGAGCTCAAAGTGACCAAGTGTCTGGTCACGGGATCATGCATTACGGTACGAGTAAAGTGACTTGCCGGTAACGAGATTGAACGAGGTATTGGGATACCGACGATCGAATCTCGGGCAAGTAACATACCGATTGACAGGGAATTTTATACGGGATTGATTGAATCCTCGACATCGTGGTTCATCCGATGAGATCATCGTGGAGTATGTGGGAGCCAACATGGGTATCCAGATCCCGCTGTTGGTTATTGACCGGAGAGTCGTCTCGGTCATGTCTGCATATCTCTCGAACCCGTAGGGTCTACACACTTAAGGTTCGGTGACGCTAGGGTTGTGAAGATATGTATATGCAGTAACCCAAATGTTGTTCGGAGTCCCGGATGAGATCCCGGACGTCACGAGGAGTTCCGGAATGGTCCGGAGGTAAAGAATTATATATAGGAAGTGCTATTTCGGCCATCGGGACAAGTTTCGGGGTCATCGGTATTGTACCGGGACCACCGGAGGGGTCCCGGGGGCCCACAGGGTGGGGCCACCTGCCCCGGGGGCCACATGGGCTATAGGGGGTGCGCCTTGGCCTATATGGGCCAAGGGCACCAGCCCCTATAGGCCCATGCGCCTAGGGTTTCCATAGGGGAGGAGTCCCACTAGTGGAAGGCACCCCTAGGTGCCTTGGGGGGAGGGAAACCTCCCCTTGGCCGCCGCCCCTAGGAGATTAGATCTCCTAGGCTGGCGCACCCCCCCCCCCTTGGCCCTCCTATATATAGTGGGGGAGAGGAGGGACTTCACACGACAGCCTTTGGCACCTCTCCTCTCCCCTGTTGCATCTCTCTCTCGTAGTATAGGCGAAGCCTTGCTACTGTGACGCCCTGCATCCACCACCACGCCGTCGTGCTGCTGGATCATCATCAACCTCTCCTTCCCCCTTTCTGGATCAAGAAGGAGGAGACGTCTCCCGTCCCGTACGTGTGTTGAACGCGGAGGTGCCGTCCGTTCGGCACTTGGTCATCGGTGATTTGGATCACGTCGTGTTCGACTACATCATCCCCGTTCTTTGAACGCTTCCGCTCGCGATCTACAAAGGTATGTAGATGCATCCGATCACTCGTTGCTAGATGAACTCATAGATGGATCTTGGTGAAACCGTAGGAAATTTTTTGTTTTCTGCAACGTTCCCCAACAGTGGCATCATGAGCTAGGTCTATACGTAGTTCTTCTTGCGCGAGTAGAACACAATTTGTTGTGGGCGTAGATTTGTCAACTTTCTTGCCGCTACTAGTCTTATCTTGCTTCAGCGGTATTGTGGGATGAAGCGGCCCGGACCAACCTTACACGTACACTTACGTGAGACCGGTTCCACCGACAAACATGCACTAGATGCATAAGGTGGCTGGCGGGTGTCTGTCTCTCCCACTTTAGTTGGAGCGGATTCGATGAAAAGGGTCCTTATGAAGGGTAAATAGAAGTTGACAAATCATGTTGTGGCATTAACGTAGGTAAGAAAACGTTCTTGCTAGAACCCTAATTCAGCCACGTAAAACTTGCAACAACAATTAGAGGACGTCTAACTTGTTTTTGCAGCAAGTGCTTTGTGATATGATATGGCCAAAGTTGTGATGAATGATGAATGATCTATATGTGATGTATGAGATGTTCATGCTATTGTAATAGGAATCACGACTTGCATGTCGATGAGTATGACAACCGGCAGGAGCCATAGGAGTTGTCTTTATTTTATATGACCTGCGTGTCATTGAGAAACGCCATGTAAATTACTTTACTTTATTGCTAAACGCGTTAGCCATAGTAGTAGAAGTAATAGTTGGCGAGCAACTTCATGGAGACACGATGATGGAGATCATGGTGTCAAGCCGGTAACAAGATGATCATGGAGCCCCAAGATGGAGATCAAAGGAGCTATGTGATATTGGCCATATCATGTCACGTTTATTATTTGATTGCATGCGATGTTTATCATGTTTTGCATCTTGTTTACTAAGAACGACGGTAGTGAATAAGATGATCCCTCATAATAATTTCAAGAAAGTGTTTCCCCTAACTGTGCACCGTTGCGACAGTTGGCTATTTCAAAGCACCACGTGATGATCGGGTGTTTGATTCAGACGTTCACATACAACGGGTGTAAGACAGATTTACACATGCAAACACTTAGGTTGACTTGACGAGCCTAGCATGTATAGACATGGCCTCGGAACACAGAAGACCGAAAGGTCGAGCATGAGTCGTATAGAAGATACGATCAACATGAAGATGTTCACCGACGTTGACTGGTCCATCTCACGTGATGATCGGACACGGTCTAGTTGACTCGGATCATGTTATACTTAGATGACTGGAGGGATGTCTATCTAAGTGGGAGTTCATTGAATAGATGAACTTAATTATCATGAACTTAGTCTAAAATCTTTACAATATGTCTTGTAGATCAAATGGCCAACGTTGTCTTCAATTTCAACACGTTCCTAGAGAAAACCAAGCTGAAAGACGATGGCAGCAACTATATGGACTGGGTCCGAAACCTGAGGATCATCCTCATAGCTGCCAAGAAAGATTATGTCCTACAAGCACCGCTCGGTGATCCACCCGTCCCACAGAACCAAGACGCTATGAACGCTTGGCAGACACGTACTGATGACTACTCCATCGTTCAGTGCGGCATGCTATACAGCTTAGAGCCGGGGCTCCAAAAACGTTTTGAGAGACATGGAGCATATGAGATGTTCGAAGAGCTGAAAATGGTTTTCCAAGCTCATGCCCGGGTCGAGAGATATGAAGTCTCTGACAAATTCTTTAGCTGTAAGATGGAGGAAAATAGTTCTGTCAGTGAGCACATACTCACTATGTCTAGGTTACATAACCGCTTGACTCAGCTGGGAGTTAATCTCCCGGATGATGCGGTCATTGACAGAATCCTCCAGTCGCTTCCACCAAGCTACAAGAGCTTTGTGATGAACTTCAATATGCAGGGGATGCAAAAGACCATTCCTGAGGTATTTGCAATGCTGAAATCAGCAGAGGTAGAAGTCAAGAAGGAACATCAAGTGTTGATGGTCAATAAAACCACAAAGTTCAAGAAGGGCAAGGGAAAAAAGAACTTCAAGAAGGACGGCAAGGAAGTTGCCGCGCCTGGCAAGAAAGCTGCTGGGAAGAAGCCAAAGAATGGACCCAAGCCCGAGACTGAGTGCTTTTATTGCAAGGGAAGTGGTCACTGGAAGCGGAACTGCCCCAAATACTTAGCAGACAAGAAGGCCGGCAAAACAAAAGGTATATGTGATCTACATGTAATTGATGTGTACCTTACCAGCGTCCGAAGTAGCTCCTGGGTATTTGATACCGGTGCAGTTGCTCACATTTGTAACTCAAAGCAGGGGCTGCTGAATAAGCGGAGACTGGCAAAGGACGAGGTGACGATGCGCGTCAGGAATGGTTCCAAGGTCAATGTGATCGCCGTCGGCACGCTACCTCTACATTTACCTTCGGGATTAGTTTTAAACCTTAATAATTGTTATTTGGTACCAGCTCTGTGCATGAACATTGTATCGGGATCTCGTTTAATTCGAGATGGATACTCATTTAAATCCGAGAATAATGGTTGTTCTATTTATGTGAGAGATATGTTTTATGGTCATGCTCCTATGGTGAATGGTTTATTCTTAATGAATCTCGAGCGTAATGCTACACATATTCATAGTGTGAGTACCAAAAGATGTAAAGTTGATAATGATAGTCCCACATACTTGTGGCACTGCCGCCTTGGTCACATAGGTGTCAAACGCATGAAGAAGCTCCATGCAGATGGACTTTTAGAGTCTCTTGACTACGAATCATTTGACACGTGCGAACCATGCCTCATGGGTAAGATGACCAAGACTCCGTTCTCAGGAACAATGGAGCGAGCAACCAACTTATTTGAAATCATACATACTCATGTGTGCGGTCCAATGAGTGTTGAGGCTCGCGGTGGCTATCGTTATGTTCTCACCCTCACTGATGATTTGAGTAGATATGGGTATGTCTACTTAATGAAACACAAGTCTGAAACCTTTGAAAAGTTCAAGGAATTTCAGAGTGAGGTTGAGAATCAACGTGACAGGAAAATCAAGTTTCTACGATCAGATCGTGGAGGAGAATACTTGAGTCACGAATTTGGCACACACTTAAGAAAATGTGGAATAGTTTCACAACTCACGCCGCCTGGAACACCTCAGCGTAACGGTGTGTCCGAACGTCGTAATCGCACTCTATTAGATATGGTACGATCTATGATGTCTCTTACCGATTTACCGCTATCTTTTTGGGGCTATGCTTTAGAGACTGCTGCATTCACTTTAAATAGGGCTCCGTCGAAATCCGTTGAGACGACACCGTATGAATTATGGTTTGGGAAGAAACCTAAGCTGTCGTTTCTAAAAGTTTGGGGATGCGATGCTTATGTCAAGAAACTTCAACCTGAAAAGCTTGAACCCAAGTCGGAAAAATGCGTCTTCATAGGATACCCTAAAGAAACTATTGGGTATACCTTCTACCTAAGATCCGAAAGCAAGATCTTTGTTGCCAAGAATGGATCCTTTCTAGAGAAAGAGTTTCTCTCGAAAGAAGTAAGTGGGAGGAAAGTAGAACTTGATGAAGTATTACCTCTTGAACCGGAAAGTGGCGCAACTCAAGAAAATGTTCCTGGGGTGCCTGCACCGACTAGAGAGGAAGTTGATGATAATGATCAAGATACTTCTGATCAAGCTCCTACTGAAATTCGAAGGTCCACAAGGACACGTTCCGCACCAGAGTGGTACGGCAACCCTGTCTTGGAAATCATGTTGTTAGACAACGGTGAACCTTCGAACTATGAAGAAGCGATGGCGGGCCCGGATTCCGACAAATGTCTAGAAGCCATGAAATCCGAGATAGGATCCATGTATGAAAACGAAGTATGGACTTTGACTGACTTACCCGTTGAGCGGCGAGCCATAGAAAATAAATGGATCTTTAAGAAGAAGACAGACGCGGATGGTAATGTGACCATCTATAAAGCTCGGCTTGTCGCTAAGGGTTATCGACAAGTTCAAGGGGTTGACTACGATGAGACTTTCTCACCGGTAGTGAAGCTAAAGTCCGTCTGAATCATGTTAGCAATTGCCGCATTCTACGATTATGAGATATGGCAAATGGACGTCAAAACGGCATTCCTTAATGGTTTCCTTAAGGAAGAATTGTATATGATGCAGCCGGAAGGTTTTGTCGATCCTAAGAATGCTGACAAAGTGTGCAAGCTCCAACGCTCGATTTATGGGCTGGTGCAAGCATCTCGGAGTTGGAACATTCGCTTTGATGAGATGATCAAAGCGTTTGGGTTTACGCAGACATATGGAGAAGCCTGCGTTTACAAGAAAGTGAGTGGGAGCTCTGTAGCATTTCTCATATTATATGTAGATGACATACTTTTGATGGGAAATGATATAGAACTCTTGGACAGCATCAAGGCCTACTTGAATAAGAGTTTTTCAATGAAGGACCTTGGAGAAGCTGCTTATATTTTAGGCATCAAGATCTATAGAGATAGATCAAGACGCCTCATAGGTCTTTCACAAAGCACATACCTTGATAAGATACTGAAGAAGTTCAATATGGATCAGTCTAAGAAGGGGTTCTTGCCTGTGTTACAAGGTATGAAATTGAGCTCGGCTCAATGTCCGACCACGGCAGAAGATATAGAAGAGATGAGTGTCATCCCCTATGCATCAGCCATAGGTTCTATTATGTATGCCATGCTGTGTACCAGACCTGATGTAAACCTTGCCGTAAGTTTGGTAGGAAGGTACCAATGTAATCCCGGCAAGGAACACTGGACAGCGGTCAAGTAAATCCTGAAGTACCTGAAAAGGACTAAGGAAATGTTTCTCGTTTATGGAGGTGACGAAGAGCTCGTCGTAAAGGGTTACGTCGACGCTAGCTTCGACACAGATCTGGATGACTCTAAGTCACAAACCGGATACGTGTATATTTTGAATGGTGGGGCAGTAAGCTGGTGCAGTTGCAAGCAGAGCGTCGTGGCGGGATCTACATGTGAGGCGGAGTACATGGCAGCCTCGAGGCAGCACATGAAGCAATTTGGGTGAAGGAGTTCATCACCGACCTCGGAGTCATACCCAATGCGTCGGGGCCAATCAAACTCTTTTGTGACAACACTGGAGCTATTGCACTTGCCAAGGAGCCCAGGTTTCACAAGAATACAAGGCACATCAAGCGTCGCTTCAACTCCATCCGTGAAAATGTTCAAGATGGAGACATAGAGATTTGTAAAGTACACACGGACCTGAATGTAGCAGATCCGTTAACTAAACCTCTCCCTAGGGCAAAACATGATCAACACCAGAATTCCATGGGTGTTCGATTCATCACAATGTAACTAGATCATTGACTCTAGTGCAAGTGGGAGACTGTTGGAAATATGCCCTAGAGGAATAATAAAAGCATTATTATTATATTTCTTTGTTCATGATAATTGTCTTTATTCATGCTATAATTGTGTTATCCGGAAATCGTAATGCATGTGTGAATAACAGACACCAACATGTCCCTAGTAAGCCTCTAGTTGACTAGCCCGTTGATCAACAGATAGTCATGGTTTCCTGACTATGGACATTGGATGTCATTGATAAGGAGATCACATCATTAGGAGAATGATGTGATGGACAAGACCCTATCCTAAACATAGCTTAAAGATCGTATAGTTCGTTTGCTAGAGTTTTTCCAATGTCAAGTATCTTTTCCTTAGACCATGAGATCGTGTAACTCCCGGATACCGTAGGAGTGCTTTGGGTGTACCAAACGTCACAACGTAACTGGGTGACTATAAAGGTAGACTACGGGTATCTCCGAAAGTGTCTGTTGGGTTGACACGGATCAAGACTGGGATTTGTCACTCCGGATGACGGAGAGGTATCACTGGGCCCACTCGGTAATGCATCATCAAAATGAGCTCAAAGTGACCAAGTGTCTGGTCACGGGATCATGCATTACGGTACGAGTAAAGTGACTTGCCGGTAACGAGATTGAACAAGGTATTGGGATACCGACGATCGAATCTCGGGCAAGTAACATACCGATTGACAAAGGGAATTGTATACGGGATTGATTGAATCCTCGACATCGTGGTTCATCTGATGAGATCATCATGGAGTATGTGGGAGCTAACATGGGTATCCAGATCCCGCTGTTGGTTATTGACCGGAGAGTCGTCTCGGTCATGTCTGCATATCTCCCGAACCCGTAGGGTCTACACACTTAAGGTTCGGTGATGCTAGGGTTGTGAAGATGTGTATATGCAGTAACCTGAATGTTGTTCGGAGTCCCGGATGAGATCCCGGACGTCACGAGGAGTTCCGGAATGGTCCGGAGGTAAAGAATTATATATAGGAAGTGCTATTTCGGCCATCGGGACAAGTTTCGGGGTCATCGGTATTGTACCGGGACCACCGGAGGGGTCCCGGGGGCCCACAGGGTGGGGCCACCTGCCCCGGGGGCCACATGGGCTATAGGGGGTGCGCCTTGGCCTATATGGGCCAAGGGCACCAGCCCCTATAGGCCCATGCGCCTAGGGTTTCCATAGGGGAGGAGTCCCACTAGTGGAAAGGTGCCTTCGGGGGGAGGGAAACCTCCCCTTGGCCGCCGCCCCTAGGAGATTAGATCTCCTAGGCTGGCGCACCCCCCCCCCTTGGCCCTCCTATATATAGTGGGGGAGAGGAGGGACTTCACACGACAGCCTTTGGCACCTCTCCTCTCCCCTGCTGCATCTCTCTCTCGTAGTATAGGCGAAGCCCTGCTACTGTGACGCCCTCCATCCACCACCACGCCGTCGTGCTGCTGGATCATCATCAACCTCTCCTTCCCCCTTGCTGGATCAAGAAGGAGGAGACGTCTCCCGTCCCGTACGTGTGTTGAACGCGGAGGTGCCGTCCGTTCGGCACTTGGTCATCGGTGATTTGGATCACGTCGTGTTCGACTACATCATCCCCGTTCTTTGAACGCTTCCGCTCGCGATCTACAAAGGTATGTAGATGCATCCGATCACTCGTTGCTAGATGAACTCATAGATGGATCTTGGTGAAACCGTAGGAAAATTTTTGTTTTCTGCAACGTTCCCCAACAAATACTTCGTGGCCAACTCTACTTGGCTGTATACTAAGCTTACAGGGATCTCCTTCCCGTCAGGCCCCACTGGTCCGACCTCGGCCAAGTGGTTTGGGTCAGACTTCATAAAGCAGGTCTTCACCATGGCCCAGGCCTCCCTAGCGCCTTGTCGGCAGGCTGATATCTTCCACAACCGGAAGCGCCGCCGAGCTCCCTTCAGCTTCTCCGCAAGCTCTCCAAGGCCCTCGGGCACGGAGTGGGCAGGCCATAAGGCTTGGGCAATACCCCGCATCGCCTGCCGAATTGCCCCGTGCAGTTGCAAGAGTTCGGGAAGAAGGTCACCCGTAGAACCGGGCATCTCCTCTGCAGGACGACCTGTGAGCATACCTACAGACATTACTCTGTTAGTCGACTTCCTCGCCGAACTTTTTCTTTTTCTTCGAAGTTCGTTCAAGCACTTACTAAAAATGCCGCGTCGAAGCCGCTGATTCTCCTTCGTGGAGTCCGACAGCTGGCCACAAACATCTTTAAGTTCGACGTCCAGCTTGGTGTTGGCATCCTGAAGATCATTCTTCTCTCACCTCACCTTTGTCAACATACTCTCACCGGCCTTTAGCCGGCGTAAGAGTTGTTGCTTGTCCGGATCGAGTCCGGTGCCATCTGCAATATGATTTGTCAGATTTGCACCCACACCGCACAATACTACTCTTTCAAAGTGTATCTTACCTGAGGGGGTCTCTTTGGGCTCCCCTGCTGTGGATAGTGCGGCCTCCAGTTGGGCCTTGCACTTTTCCAGCTCCTGCGACAGTACGGTATTCTTCTCTGTAAGAACCTGCATATTAAATGATCCTTAAATCAGTTTCTCTAACTGCTTCAAGTCTCGGGGGCTGCTGGCATATATATATATTTAACCAAAACTTTCTTACCCGTATGTCTTTTACATACTGCTCCGTGGCTCTGGCTAAACCATTTTGAGCGGCACGGAGGTACACATCTCCCGAATTAAAGGCATCTAAAGCCTCTTGGGAGAAACAAGCGTCGCGTAGAACTGTCCGGCGACGCATGTGGTTCATGGCACTCTCCACTTCATAATTTGTGGCAGATAGCCTGTCTGCATCCTCTGTCGGAGGAGCGTCCGGTGCGCGCCTTGTGCTCGCATCCGCTTCCTGGCCAGACGTTGGAGCCTGGCTGGTGGAGGCGCGATTGGCAACCTCTCCGGATGTAGTCCGGCGAGGTCTCTTCGTTCTGAAGATGGCACGAACGTTAATATGCCCTGACAAAATAACACCAGGGAAACAAAGGGTGCGCTATACCTTTGCGCCGGCATCTCAGTCCGGATTGCATTCCTTTTCGCCCCACAGGGCCCTGCGGCCCCTCATTGGCTAGCCGCCGCAGGTTCGGCCTCCTGCCTTGGAAATCTCCCCTGCAAAACACGGTTGTCATCGGAAACACCAGAATACGTGAGAGTGGAATCTCTCTCAAGGGAATGAGACTCCGGTTTCTGTCACCTGGGAGGCCGGGATTAACCCTGGGTAATCCGCCGTAATAGCTACCAAGGTATTGTCCTTGCTTAGCTGATAGAACACCCCGTCGATAAACTCCATCGATATGTCCGGATCCTCTTCGGAGTCCGGATTGAGGGACCGTTCTGGGTCCTCGGGTTGTGGAGGGCGGCTGTTTATATCCTTTACCTCCTGTCGCAGTTCCTGCATTGAAGTTGTTAGATTATCTATCTAACCATGGGAGTATAAAACGAACGGGCAAGCGCAATTGCTCACTTACCCAACTTGGAGGATCGTACATACTGAATCCGGCCTGCGGATTGACGCGGAGGAATTCCTCCTCTTCTCCCTTATACAAATAGGATAAGATCTTTACTAGGGCGGCAGCTGAGGCCGGCCCCTTACGACCATAACAGGTGGCGTCATCCTCCCCGTTGAAATCCCACATGGGTTGGCCTCTATATTGAAGCGGCTGCACCCCCCGCATAATGCATGTGGCCATGACTCCAACCATGGTTAGTCCGAAATGAGCCAACAGTCTTATTCGGCCCATCAGGTAAAGGATGTCTCTGTCGCTTTCTCTCTAAGAGCTCTGCGGACGCCAGCTCAAGCGTTTCTTCAATGGAGCACTGTTGAACTCAGGGAGACCGACCCGGACAGGGTCCGGTAGCGGGACGTCATCTATGTAAAACCATTCCGAAGGCCAGTCCTTGGACGCCTTCTTTGGGGTTTCGGATAGGTATCCGGTCCCGGCGATGCGCCATACTTCGGCTCCGCCCACTTGGTATATAGACCCCTCTTGAGAACGGGGCACCAGGCAGAATAACCTCTTCCACAGCGTGAAATGAGCCTCAACGCCTAAAAATAGCTCGCAAAGGGCGACGAAACCCGCAATATGCAATACGGAGGTGGGCGTGAGATTGTGCAGCTGGAGGCCGTAGAACTCCAGAAGCCCGCGGAGAAATGGATGAATTGGAAATCCCAGTCCCCTTATTAGATAGGGGATGAGGCACACCCGCTCTCCTTTAGAGGGATTGGAGGTGCTCTCTGCTTGCTCTCCACCATTATAGGTGGCGAGTCCGGCTCGGACCGGGACCATATATGCCTGAGGGAGAAATCCCTTGGCCTGAAGCGACACTAGCTCGCTGTGCGGGATGGAGCACCTCTCCCAGTCTCTAGGTTTAGGGCTGGAAGGGCGAGAGGAGGAGCTGGGACGGCTGGCCATGTTGGAATGGACCTTTGCTGGAAGCGCTCTGATGATAACTCGCGGAAAGGAGAAGATGTGGTTTGGACCTAAATCCCCATCCCGTTAAATAGGCGGCTCGTTTATACGGCTAGGGGTGTGGGTGTAAAAACGCCATGGCTTTTCGCATTCGTTTGACACGTGGAAGACGGCCATTATTGGGCGTGGAAGCCGAGGAGCACTACATTACAAAAATCAGACATTATTCCCACAGGTACACAAGATTTGGAGAAGAACCCGCCTTGCAATGCCGAACAATCTGCGCGCCGGACTCGTCGTCATTGAAGCCTGGTTCGGGGGTTACTGAGGGAGTCCTGGATTAGGGGGTGTTCGGGTAGCCGGACTATACCTTTAGCCGGACTCCTGGACTATGAAGATACAAGATTGAAGACTTCGTCCCGTGTCCGGATGGGACTTTCCTTGGCGTGGAAGGCAAGCTTGGCGATGCGGATATTCAAGATCTTCTACCGTTGTAACCGACTCTGTGTAACCCTAACCCTATCTGGTGTCTATATAAACCAGAGGGTTGTAGTCCGTATGACAGAATCAACTCCATACACAACAATCATACCATAGGCTAGCTTCTAGAGTTTAGCCTCCTTGATCTCGTGGTAGATCTACTCTTGTACTACCCATATCATCAATATTAATCAAGCAGGAGTAGGGTATTACCTCCATCGAGAGGGCCCGAACCTGGGTAAAAACATCGTGTCCCTTGTCTCCTGTTACCATCCGGCCTTGACGCACAGTTCGGGACCCCCTACCCGAGATTTGCCGGTTTTGACACCGACACCGGGCATGACCCAGAAAAGTGTGTCCGGACAAAGGGGATCGAGCGTGTTGGGAAATGTGGTGCACCCCTGCAGGGAAGTTAATCTATTCGAATAGCCATGATCTTTGGTAACAGGACGACTTGGAGTTGTACCTTGACCTTATGACAACTAGAACCGGATACTTAATAAAACACACACTTCCAAGTGCCAGATACAACCCGGTGATCGCTCTCTAACAGGGCGACGAGGAGAGGATCGCCGGGTAGGATTATGCTACACGATGCTACTTGGTGAACTTACTATCTACTCTCTTCTTCTGCTGCGAGATGGAGGTTACCAAAAGCGTAGTCTTCGAAAGGACTAGCTATCCCCCTCTTATTCTGGCATTCTGCAGTTCAGTCCACATATGATACCCCCTTTTCCATTTGATACCAATGCGTACATATGTAGTGTAGCTCCTTGCTTGCGAGTACTTTGGATGAGTACTCACGGTTGCTTTGCTTCCTCTTTTCCCCCTTTCTATACCCGATTGCTGCGACCAGATGATGGAGTCCAGGAGCCAGACGCCACTGTCGATGACGACTACTACTACTCGGGAGGTGCTTACTACTACGTGCCGCCCGATGACGACGACCAGGAGTAGTTTAGGAGGATCCCAGGCAGGAGGCCTGCGCCTCTTTTGATCTATATCCCAGTATGTGCTAGCCTTCTTAAGGAAAACTTGTTTAACTTATGTCTGTACTCAGATATTGTTGCTTCCGCTGACTCGTCTATGATCGAGCTCTTGTATTCGAGCCCTCGAGGCCCCTGGCTTGTAATATGATGCTTGTATGACTTATTTTATTTGTAGAGTTGTGTTGTGATATCTTCCCGTGAGTCCCTGATCTTGATCGTACACGTTTGCGTGTATGATTAGTGTACGATCAAATCGGGGGCATCACAAGTTGGTATCATAGCCAACTGCCTGCAGGAATCCCCCTTCCACACTCCTTGGCCAAAGTTGAGTCTAGTCACTGAAAAACTTTTACTAACATGGCGGTGTGCCTTATGGGCCCACGTTGCCATTTGGGTGGTATTAAGAACTTTTACTCCTCGATCCTTACTCTGGGACTCTGAACTCTCTTCTATTCGGGTTAAATGAATTTTACTAAATCTAACATTAGGATCTCATGATCACTTTCCCCCGGAGAGCCCCTTCATTCCAAATGATCGACTGTTTCACCAGAAGGTTCCGAAGATACTCCCCAATGTTCTCCCGAAACTTTGTGCTCATTGCTTTCGCATTTTCCTACCACCGACATATACTTATGGATAATGTCATACTCTTGTCGTTCATACAATCATTCTCCGTTGATGTTGTTATCACAAGATACCCCAAAATTCTCTCTATTGTTCCGAGAATACCCTGTGCCTACTGCCTTGCATTTCTTTGCCACATGAATACCCCTACGGATATTCCTTACACTTACCGAGTATCTGTTCATCCCCAGTTGTTTATGTGTTTCACAAAATTCTTCGAAATGCTATTCGATCTTCTGAAATCCTCGGTAGCCTATTGCTCCTCATCTTCCTTACCTGCTTGCAATATGGTTAATTCCATATGACTAGCGATATTCATTAGCATCCTTTGACATCATCATAATGAGCATTTGATTCGATATGTTTGCGAATGCGCGCAATCATCGTTGATCCTTATAAATTACCTTTGCGGCTGAGTTGCCATGCTTTTAACTGGAATTGGTCCTCGACCAATCAAATTGCCGTCAATTGTACCCTTAGGTCTATTGAATTTATCCATCCTTGATCAGAGCGTTTGCTTCTGATCCCTAGATTTGGAAATGATAATTCCTTTGCATTTGAGATTTGAGTTAGTCAGCTGTTTCTATACTCCAATGCCTTTGCATTGTTTCTTCTTCTGATTGTGTGTCGATGCTCACATCAGCTCCGTTGTGGACCGCCATACCCATTGTCGGGTTATTATCCGAAAATGTCCCTCACAACCAAAATTCTTGTGATTTCTTTACATGATACATAATGCCTTTGGTAAATTGTATCCTCTACTTTTGTCAACCACGCTCTACTTTTGAGCTTGTGGTATTTACCATTGAAGCTTGTGGTATATGTTTCCACGATACCCTGACGGGTTGAACCTATGCCTTCCTTATTAAGTGTGAACTCGAAAGTTTTCACGAGTCATACTTTTCTGGTATGTTGCTAGATAAAATTTCTACACTACAACTTCATCAAAAGCGAGAAGTAAAATGAAAGGTTATGCATGGAAGAAGTGGGAGTCGACCTTGAGCCTTTGCGTTCATGCCCATGGACCCGATGTGAAACTTATCATCGAAGCTTCTTGTAAATGATAATAATCCCCTTGTTATAAGTTCATCCTGTATCTATGTTTGGTCCTTTGCAATCATGGTTTCGACCATATTTTCTCATTAATACCATTTATCGGACAAGTTGAAGTACTTGTTTTGTGCAGATCATTGCACGTGTCCAACCTTTACTTTGATCTACCGTTGAGTATTACACTATGATATCTTGATAATGTCATGGAACCGCATAACTTCTTATGGGTTCTTCATCAACTGTTAATTCTCAGCGATTCCAATTTTTCCCCGGGTTCTGAGTTGTTTGTCACTCGAGAACACCAATAAGTGAATCTATTCTGCACTCCCGTTCTATAACTCTTAAGTAATTTTTCGTTGCTTATGAGTTTAATAATCCTTCAAGCCATTCCTAGCCTGAT
This sequence comes from Triticum urartu, assembly GCF_056163025.1. Taxonomy (NCBI): domain Eukaryota; kingdom Viridiplantae; phylum Streptophyta; class Magnoliopsida; order Poales; family Poaceae; genus Triticum; species Triticum urartu. Next base: position 55,753,067 of record NC_141878.1, on the reverse strand, counting down.
CGACTATATCATTATCCTAATAAATTTTTAACTGTGCTACTGGTCCTTCTTCCGGAGCACAAGTTTCGACCGTGAGCTAAGCTTAGGTCGATCTTCCTCGTGATATCATTTCACCTTGAACAACAATCTTGGTTCCGAGTTTGTGTCGTACCCGTGGTTCCAATAAACTTGCGCTTCATCATTCCTTTGACTTGATGTCATCATTGATCGATTACATCTTCATGAAACCTCTCGACAAATGTGTCATGATCATCATAAACATTCTGAGCTCTTCCAAGATATCCATCAAATTCTTGATGAGAAATACCATCCTTGCCCTAGATGATTTGTGTTATCATCAACCACTTTATTGCCTTCCCTCCAACACAAACTTGATCATGTTTTGTGTTATACCTTGAGTTCCTTGCTATCCAGCTTTTGTTCTTCTTTACCTTCGAGAATTACCATCTTTAATGTCAAGAAAGTCGTGAGAATTTCACCACCTCTTAAGAATTCTTGATACAGGTGATACTTCTTGCCATCTCTATTCATTCCTTGGTCCCCGGGTTGTTTCTAACTGCAATACCAACAAACGGATTGTGAGGTTTAAAGTTCAAAACCTCTAGCAACCCTATTGCTTTGAAGTTAATGGTCGATAGTTCATTCTTAGACTATTTGTTACGGAATCGTCATTTTAACATTGAACATGCTACCTAAGCCCATATTTCGGGTGCATTGTTCAACCAATGTTTAACTGTGTACGTTTTCCTCAAGCATACCTCGATATAACATGTGATCTAACAAATGTTATCTCCTTGTTCACATAATGGCGGAAATCCATCTTTTGGAAATCTCGATAAATTGTCGCTGATTTCATCAACCACCTCCTCATTCTCTCCTTGGTTTAATGATGAACTTTTGTTTCGGAACTCGCTTCCATAGTTTATTTCCCGAGAATCTTACAAGGTCATTTTGTCAATTTGAGTTGCACCCTTTTTCTTCTCAGGCATCCTGAGTCTGAGGTATCCTGACACCAATCAGATCTAAATCTCGGTCAGATATGATGGTTGCAACATATTTCCAGGAGTAATAACATCTTTACATGACCAGGTAAGGTGATATCGTGCCTAGCACACCTGGCCGGAGGACCTATTGTTACCGTTTCCTTTCTAGCAAGGCTATCCTTTCTTCGATGAGTATATTGTAAGACTTATTCTATGAGTTATTCCTGATGGATCCCTTGTGTATCCAAAGTCTGATCTTTACCCAGTGACCATGTCAATGCTATCTCGAAGCTTGTATGTGGTACTCCGATTTTCAACGAGAACATTTGAAGCCCAATGCTAAATGTTTCCTGCTCAATTACCCAAACACCACTGTATGGGTAATATCATGAAATTTCTCTCACCTTACCTAACGAGTTTTCTACATTATATCCTGTCACGGATATCATACTCTGTTTGTCCTTGGGAAGGAAATACCCCTGAAATATGTGTTTTAACACATTTTCCTTTCCATTGTTCTGTTTAATTTGATAATCATATTTTCCTTTCCATTGTTTGGTTTAACCTTTCTTGTGATCAATATGATCTAAGCAGTAAAATTCTCCTGCTTATATAAACACCTCGTTGTACAATTCTATCAGCAAGACCCTGTTACTATTGTTGATGACATTCCGGTAGCCGCCGATGGACGAGAACTTTGCCTATTGGTCCGCCTCGTTCAACGAGCAGGAAAATGGTTCTCTTCGTCCCTCACCCTTGGTACCGATGTTGTTGCTGACGTAACTGACAGGCTGTCCTCTGACATGCCTTGCTTACAGGACCGTGCAAGACGTCACCGCCCTTCCTACTTTTAACCCACATGGTGGGCCAATAACCCACAGTTCCACAGGATCGAAACCTGACTCTCCTGTACATCCTGTTGTCAAAGTTAGTCCTCATGCTTGACATCGTGTGTAATTCACGAGCCACCTTGCGATGTGATCTATTCTGGTACCAGATGCAATACTTAATCCCATTGCCCTGAACCCCTTTTCATCCTCCCACCGTTTCAGGCAACGAACGATTGCCTACCTGCTTGAAGCTTCTTGTTACACCTTCTTACCTTGCTCTCGATGAATTTCTTGAACTTTAACTCGACACATGCCTCTATGTCACGTTCACTGAGATGGTCCCCAGGTACCTATCTTGTTTTGAGCTCCGTCCTTCCCGAGTCATTCCCCCTTACTGCACGCCTTAAATCTCGAGACGAGATTTTTTTTGTAGTGGAGGAGAATTGTGACGCCCGGGTAGTTAGGCTACAGTAATCCCATGTTAATGGTGCCAAGTCATCATGATTACTATTGCTAATCTCGCTTTGATTCAAACGCAATTCAATTCCAATTTCAAATTATAAGTGAGTTAGTAAAATTCGCAAACATGAAAACTGAAGTGTTCAAAATGTGGCAAATAATTCACAGTCAATATTGGTAGAGAAGCCAACATTTTACAAAGTGTTTAAAGATCCTAAAATAAATAAAACAGCGGTAAAACAATTAATTAAATGCCTTTTTAAAAATTGTAAAAATGTAAACTATTTTGATTATGTAGCAAACACTTTGTGGCAGTAGAGTAAACTAAAACATTAAGGGACTAGGCTTATGTTTTATAAAACTAAAATATAATAAAAGCAGAAAATAAATAAATTAAATAAAAGTAGAACAAAATAAAACAAACAAATAAATAAAAAGACACCTCCCCCTCCCCGCTGGGCCTTAGCCTAGATGGCCAAGTGGCCCAGCGAAACAGCCCAGCCGGCCGCCCCCTGGCCTATAAGGCCTCAACCCAACTAACCCTAGATCAATCCACTCTCTCTCTCTCGATCCCCCATTGTTCCCCTCGTCTCCCTCCCAGCGCCGCCACACGCAACACACACACACACACACACAGACGCACAGAGGGGAGGCTCCTCTGTTCGATCCCCTCCTCCTGGCGCGCCCTCACCCTAACCCGCTACCTCGACGCCATCACCTTCGGCCTCGCCGCTTCGTCCGCGATCGTGTTGCCGCCAGACCCTGACGAACTGCCTCGCCCCCGTCGCTCGCGTCCCCTCCTCCTCCTCGTCGGCGCCCACACGCCTCACCGACCCTGACTCCTCCCCAAGCCGCTGCCAGTTCCCTACGGCCCCGCCTTGAGCACCTCCCTATTCTCGCACTCCCCTTCCCCCGTGTCGTACGTTGCCGTGTCCGCCATCCCGCGCCCGAGCTGCACTTCGCCGCGGCCTCCGCCTCCGACCGCCGTCGCCCGCGTACGTGCCGCTGCCAGCAATCGCACCGCCGCCATGCTCGACCTGCGCCTGGGCTAGCCACATCGGCCCTCGCCCCGCATCCCTTCCCTGAGCGCCGCTCGGGGCCGTGCCTACCGCGCCTCCGCACGCGTCCTGGCGCGTGAGCCCGTGCTGCTGCCCCGCTCGATGCCGCCGGCCACCCCGCTCGCTGCACCCACGCGCGCTCGTGCAGCCCCTCCGCCCTGGGTTCGCCGTCGCCCGTTCGGCCGCCGCTGCTGCTTCGCCTGGCCCCGCACGCGCCTTTGGCTTCCTCGCCGCCGGCGCCTGCTGCCTCGCGGGGGGCTATGCCCCGCTCCTCCTGCCACAACGCCGCTGCCCTGCCATGCGCGAGCGCGCACACACGGGTTCGCCCTGGGGCTCCGATGCCCGGGCGCCCGCTAACCCACCCCGTATGCCCATGCCCATTAAGGCCTTTTGACCCATTGACAGTCGGGCCCCGCCCCAGAACGTTAAAAAATTAATTAATAAAAAAAGAATTTTCAAAAATAAATAAAATTAATAATAAAATTAATTTATTAATTAACCAAATAATTAACTTAATTAATATTGCTTAAATTAACTAATTATGATTAATTAACCTAATGACTAATTAATCTAATTAACTACTGTTAATTAACAAAGCAGTCAATGACATGTGGGACCCACATGTCGGGTTGACCAGTCAACGCCTCTGTTGACTGCTGACGTCATGCTGACGTCATCATGCATTGTTTTGGATAATGTTGATTTAAATAATTAAATAAATCCTAAAAATGATTTAAATTTGTTAAAATTAATATAAAATAAACCGTAGCTCAGATGGAAAAACTTTGTACATGAAAGTTGCTTAGAACCATGAGACCAATCCGGATATGGAACCCGTTCGTCCGCCAGGCATCCCTAACATAGCGAACACACAACTTTCCCCTCCGGTTCGTCTGTCCAAAAATGCGAAACACCGGGGATATTTTCCCGGATGTTCCCCCCTTCACCGGTATCACCTCATACTGCGTTAGGTCACTCCTAACACTGCACATTGCCATGTTATGCTTTGTGTTGCTTTGTTATTTATTGTGTTCCCCCTCCGTTACTTCTTTCCGGTAGACCCTGAGACTGCCAGCGACCCCCAGTTCGTCTACGATGTTGACGACCGCTCTCTCTTGCCAGAGCAACCAGGCAAGCCCCCCCCCCCTTGATCACCATATATCGCCTACTTTTCTCTCTACTGCTTGCATTAGAGTAGTGTAGTATGTTACTGCTTTCCGTTAAACCTATTCTGATGCATAGCCTGTCATTGTTGCTACAACTGTTGATACCTTACCTGCAATCCTAAATGCTTACTATAGGATGCTAGATTATCATCAGTGGCCCTACATTCTTGTCAGTCTGCCATGCTATACTATCGGGTCGTGATCACGTCGGGTGTTGATCACGGGTAAATACTACATATATACATACTATACAGGTGGTGACTAAAGTCGGGTCCGCTCGTTGAGTACCCGCAAGTGATTCTGATGTGGGGGCTGAAGGGGCAGGTGGCTCCATCCAGGTAGTGGTGGGCCTGAGTTCCCGACGGCCCCCGACTGTTACTTTGAGGCGGAGCGACAGGGCAGGTTGAGACCACCTAGGAGAGAGGTGGGCCTGGCCCTGGTCGTTGTTCGCGGTTATTTCAAGATAACACGTTTAACAAGATCTTGGTATTTGATCTGAGTCTAGCCACTGGCCTATACTCCCCCCGTCCGTGAATAAGTGTACATCTAGCTTTTGTTCTAAGTCAAAAATTTAAAATTTTGACCGGAAGTACCTTTCTACACCCAGGAGCAAATGCTCCCGGTATGAATAGTAAAATTAAAAAACTAGAAAAAATGTTCAAAAAATTCTGAAATTTTTTTGTGACATACTTTCACAAATGTTTGATGTGCACACAAAATTTCATTGCGAAATCACATTGGTGGAAGGCGTGCCAAAAAAACAAAATCAGAGCTCCAAAATGCTTTTGTAAGTAACATTTTCAGAGCATCGATTTTGTTTTTTTACCACGCCTTCCATCAATGTGATTTTGCGATGAAATTTTGTAGGCACAAGAAACATTTGTGAAAGTATGGCACAAAAAAAATTCAGAATTTTTTGAATTGTTTTTGAATTTATTTGATTTTACTGTTCACACCAGGAGCATTTGCTCCTGGGTGTAGAAACTCCACGTCCAATTTTGACAAACTTTATAGAAAAGATTAGTAGCATATATGACATCAAATTGATATATTATGAAAGTACATTTCAAAACAAATCTAGCGATACTAATTTAGTGTGATAAATGCTGCTACGTTTCCCTATAAAATTGGTTAAAGTTTTAAAACTTTGACTTAGGACAAAACTTAGATGTACACTTATTCATGGACGGAGGGAGTACGCACTAACCATCTACTCGGGGACAGTTATGGGCACTCGACGTCATGGTATCAGCCGAAGCCTTCATGATGTCAGCGATTAAGCGGCGCGCGCCGGATTGGACCATAAGCCTGCTCTTGTATTAAGGGGGCTAGTTCTGCTTTCGGCCGCGTTCGCAACGTGCAGGTGTGCAAAGGGCGATGGGCCCAGACCCCTGCGCCATAGGATTTAGACCGGCGTGCTGGCCTCTCTGTTGTGCCTAGGTAGGGCTGCGACATGTTGATCTCCCGAGGCCGGGCATAACCCAGAAAAGTGTGTCCGAACAAAGGGGATCGAGCATGTTGGGAAATGTGGTGCACCCCTGCAGGGAAGTTAATCTATTTGAATAGCCGTGATCTTCGGTAACATGATGACTTGGAGTTGTACCTTGACCTTATGACAACTAGAACCGGATACTTAATAAAACACACCTTTCCAAGTGCCAGATACAACCCGGTGATCGCTCTCTAACAGGGCGACGAGGAGAGGATCGCCGGGTAGGATTATGCTACACGATGCTACTTGGTGAACTTACTATCTACTCTCTTCTTCTGCTGCAAGATGGAGGTTACCAGAAGCGTAGAATTCGAAAGGACTAGCTATCCCCCTCTTATTCCGGCATTCTGCAGTTCAGTCCACATATGATACCCCCTTTTCCATTTGATACCAATGCATACATATGTAGTGTAGCTCCTTGCTTGCGAGTACTTTGGATGAGTACTCACGGTTGCTTTGCTTCCTCTTTTCCCCCTTTCTATACCCGATTGCTGCGACCAGACGATGGAGTCCAGGAGTCAGACGCCACTGTCGATGACGACTACTACTACTCGGGAGGTGCCTACTACTACGTGCAGCCCGCTGACGACGACTAGGAGTAGTTTAGGAGGATCCCAGGCAGGAGGCCTGCGCCTCTTTCGATCTGTATCCCAGTTTGTGCTAGCCTTCTTAAGGCAAACTTGTTTAATTTATGTCTGTACTCAGATATTGTTGCTTCCGCTGACTCGTCTATGATCGAGTTCTTGTATTCGAGCCCTCGAGGCCCCTGGCTTGTAATATGATGCTTGTATGACTTATTTTATTTGTAGAGTTGTGTTCTGATATCTTCCCGTGAGTCCCTGATCTTGATCGTACATGTTTGCGTGTATGATTAGTGTACGATCAAATCGGGGGCGTCACACTATGCTTGTAAGTGCATATTCTGATGCATATTGGGTAGGGTGTGTTGATGATAGAAAATCTACATGTAAATTTGCCGTATTCCTGGGATCGAATCTTGTGTCATGGAGTGCAAGGAAACATGCTACAGTTTCAAGGTCAAGTACAGAAGCAGAATATAAAGCTCTTGCTAATGCTACAACTGAGATCATGTGGATTCAGACTTTGCTTTATGATCATGGAGTGCCGGTTTAGGGTTTATAGAAAAGATTAGTAGCATATATGACATCAAATTGATATATTATGAAAGTACATTTCAAAACAAATCTAGCGATACTAATTTAGTGTGATAAATGCTGCTACGTTTCCCTATAAAATTGGTTAAAGTTTTAAAACTTTGACTTAGGACAAAACTTAGATGTACACTTATTCATGGACGGAGGGAGTACGCACTAACCATCTACTCGGGGACAGTTATGGGCACTCGACGTCATGGTATCAGCCGAAGCCTTCATGATGTCAGCGATTAAGCGGCGCGCGCCGGATTGGACCATAAGCCTGCTCTTGTATTAAGGGGGCTAGTTCTGCTTTCGGCCGCGTTCGCAACGTGCAGGTGTGCAAAGGGCGATGGGCCCAGACCCCTGCGCCATAGGATTTAGACCGGCGTGCTGGCCTCTCTGTTGTGCCTAGGTAGGGCTGCGACATGTTGATCTCCCGAGGCCGGGCATAACCCAGAAAAGTGTGTCCGGACAAAGGGGATCGAGCATGTTGGGAAATGTGGTGCACCCCTGCAGGGAAGTTAATCTATTTGAATAGCCGTGATCTTCGGTAACATGATGACTTGGAGTTGTACCTTGACCTTATGACAACTAGAACCGGATACTTAATAAAACACACCTTTCCAAGTGCCAGATACAACCCGGTGATCGCTCTCTAACAGGGCGACGAGGAGAGGATCGCCGGGTAGGATTATGCTACACGATGCTACTTGGTGAACTTACTATCTACTCTCTTCTTCTGCTGCAAGATGGAGGTTACCAGAAGCGTAGAATTCGAAAGGACTAGCTATCCCCCTCTTATTCCGGCATTCTGCAGTTCAGTCCACATATGATACCCCCTTTTCCATTTGATACCAATGCATACATATGTAGTGTAGCTCCTTGCTTGCGAGTACTTTGGATGAGTACTCACGGTTGCTTTGCTTCCTCTTTTCCCCCTTTCTATACCCGATTGCTGCGACCAGACGATGGAGTCCAGGAGTCAGACGCCACTGTCGATGACGACTACTACTACTCGGGAGGTGCCTACTACTACGTGCAGCCCGCTGACGACGACTAGGAGTAGTTTAGGAGGATCCCAGGCAGGAGGCCTGCGCCTCTTTCGATCTGTATCCCAGTTTGTGCTAGCCTTCTTAAGGCAAACTTGTTTAATTTATGTCTGTACTCAGATATTGTTGCTTCCGCTGACTCGTCTATGATCGAGTTCTTGTATTCGAGCCCTCGAGGCCCCTGGCTTGTAATATGATGCTTGTATGACTTATTTTATTTGTAGAGTTGTGTTCTGATATCTTCCCGTGAGTCCCTGATCTTGATCGTACATGTTTGCGTGTATGATTAGTGTACGATCAAATCGGGGGCGTCACACTATGCTTGTAAGTGCATATTCTGATGCAGATTGGGTAGGGTGTGTTGATGATAGAAAATCTACATGTAAATTTGCCGTATTCCTGGGATCGAATCTTGTGTCATGGAGTGCAAGGAAACATGCTACAGTTTCAAGGTCAAGTACAGAAGCAGAATATAAAGCTCTTGCTAATGCTACAACTGAGATCATGTGGATTCAGACTTTGCTTTATGATCATGGAGTGCCGGTTTAGGGTTTATAGAAAAGATTAGTAGCATATATGACATCAAATTGATATATTATGAAAGTACATTTCAAAACAAATCTAGCGATACTAATTTAGTGTGATAAATGCTGCTACGTTTCCCTATAAAATTGGTTAAAGTTTTAAAACTTTGACTTAGGACAAAACTTAGATGTACACTTATTCATGGACGGAGGGAGTACGCACTAACCATCTACTCGGGGACAGTTATGGGCACTCGACGTCATGGTATCAGCCGAAGCCTTCATGATGTCAGCGATTAAGCGGCGCGCGCCGGATTGGACCATAAGCCTGCTCTTGTATTAAGGGGGCTAGTTCTGCTTTCGGCCGCGTTCGCAACGTGCAGGTGTGCAAAGGGCGATGGGCCCAGACCCCTGCGCCATAGGATTTAGACCGGCGTGCTGGCCTCTCTGTTGTGCCTAGGTAGGGCTGCGACATGTTGATCTCCCGAGGCCGGGCATAACCCAGAAAAGTGTGTCCGGACAAAGGGGATCGAGCATGTTGGGAAATGTGGTGCACCCCTGCAGGGAAGTTAATCTATTTGAATAGCCGTGATCTTCGGTAACATGATGACTTGGAGTTGTACCTTGACCTTATGACAACTAGAACCGGATACTTAATAAAACACACCTTTCCAAGTGCCAGATACAACCCGGTGATCGCTCTCTAACAGGGCGACGAGGAGAGGATCGCCGGGTAGGATTATGCTACACGATGCTACTTGGTGAACTTACTATCTACTCTCTTCTTCTGCTGCAAGATGGAGGTTACCAGAAGCGTAGAATTCGAAAGGACTAGCTATCCCCCTCTTATTCCGGCATTCTGCAGTTCAGTCCACATATGATACCCCCTTTTCCATTTGATACCAATGCATACATATGTAGTGTAGCTCCTTGCTTGCGAGTACTTTGGATGAGTACTCACGGTTGCTTTGCTTCCTCTTTTCCCCCTTTCTATACCCGATTGCTGCGACCAGACGATGGAGTCCAGGAGTCAGACGCCACTGTCGATGACGACTACTACTACTCGGGAGGTGCCTACTACTACGTGCAGCCCGCTGACGACGACTAGGAGTAGTTTAGGAGGATCCCAGGCAGGAGGCCTGCGCCTCTTTCGATCTGTATCCCAGTTTGTGCTAGCCTTCTTAAGGCAAACTTGTTTAATTTATGTCTGTACTCAGATATTGTTGCTTCCGCTGACTCGTCTATGATCGAGTTCTTGTATTCGAGCCCTCGAGGCCCCTGGCTTGTAATATGATGCTTGTATGACTTATTTTATTTGTAGAGTTGTGTTCTGATATCTTCCCGTGAGTCCCTGATCTTGATCGTACATGTTTGCGTGTATGATTAGTGTACGATCAAATCGGGGGCGTCACACTATGCTTGTAAGTGCATATTCTGATGCAGATTGGGTAGGGTGTGTTGATGATAGAAAATCTACATGTAAATTTGCCGTATTCCTGGGATCGAATCTTGTGTCATGGAGTGCAAGGAAACATGCTACAGTTTCAAGGTCAAGTACAGAAGCAGAATATAAAGCTCTTGCTAATGCTACAACTGAGATCATGTGGATTCAGACTTTGCTTTATGATCATGGAGTGCCGGTTTAGGGTTTATAGAAAAGATTAGTAGCATATATGACATCAAATTGATATATTATGAAAGTACATTTCAAAACAAATCTAGCGATACTAATTTAGTGTGATAAATGCTGCTACGTTTCCCTATAAAATTGGTTAAAGTTTTAAAACTTTGACTTAGGACAAAACTTAGATGTACACTTATTCATGGACGGAGGGAGTACGCACTAACCATCTACTCGGGGACAGTTATGGGCACTCGACGTCATGGTATCAGCCGAAGCCTTCATGATGTCAGCGATTAAGCGGCGCGCGCCGGATTGGACCATAAGCCTGCTCTTGTATTAAGGGGGCTAGTTCTGCTTTCGGCCGCGTTCGCAACGTGCAGGTGTGCAAAGGGCGATGGGCCCAGACCCCTGCGCCATAGGATTTAGACCGGCGTGCTGGCCTCTCTGTTGTGCCTAGGTAGGGCTGCGACATGTTGATCTCCCGAGGCCGGGCATAACCCAGAAAAGTGTGTCCGGACAAAGGGGATCGAGCATGTTGGGAAATGTGGTGCACCCCTGCAGGGAAGTTAATCTATTTGAATAGCCGTGATCTTCGGTAACATGATGACTTGGAGTTGTACCTTGACCTTATGACAACTAGAACCGGATACTTAATAAAACACACCTTTCCAAGTGCCAGATACAACCCGGTGATCGCTCTCTAACAGGGCGACGAGGAGAGGATCGCCGGGTAGGATTATGCTACACGATGCTACTTGGTGAACTTACTATCTACTCTCTTCTTCTGCTGCAAGATGGAGGTTACCAGAAGCGTAGAATTCGAAAGGACTAGCTATCCCCCTCTTATTCCGGCATTCTGCAGTTCAGTCCACATATGATACCCCCTTTTCCATTTGATACCAATGCATACATATGTAGTGTAGCTCCTTGCTTGCGAGTACTTTGGATGAGTACTCACGGTTGCTTTGCTTCCTCTTTTCCCCCTTTCTATACCCGATTGCTGCGACCAGACGATGGAGTCCAGGAGTCAGACGCCACTGTCGATGACGACTACTACTACTCGGGAGGTGCCTACTACTACGTGCAGCCCGCTGACGACGACTAGGAGTAGTTTAGGAGGATCCCAGGCAGGAGGCCTGCGCCTCTTTCGATCTGTATCCCAGTTTGTGCTAGCCTTCTTAAGGCAAACTTGTTTAATTTATGTCTGTACTCAGATATTGTTGCTTCCGCTGACTCGTCTATGATCGAGTTCTTGTATTCGAGCCCTCGAGGCCCCTGGCTTGTAATATGATGCTTGTATGACTTATTTTATTTGTAGAGTTGTGTTCTGATATCTTCCCGTGAGTCCCTGATCTTGATCGTACATGTTTGCGTGTATGATTAGTGTACGATCAAATCGGGGGCGTCACACTATGCTTGTAAGTGCATATTCTGATGCAGATTGGGTAGGGTGTGTTGATGATAGAAAATCTACATGTAAATTTGCCGTATTCCTGGGATCGAATCTTGTGTCATGGAGTGCAAGGAAACATGCTACAGTTTCAAGGTCAAGTACAGAAGCAGAATATAAAGCTCTTGCTAATGCTACAACTGAGATCATGTGGATTCAGACTTTGCTTTATGAACTGGGGATAAAAACTCCGCAAGCTGCAAGGTTATGGTGTGATAATATTGGTGCAACCTACCTTTAGGCAAATCCTATATTCCATGCACGTGCAAAGCATATAGAAGTTGATTTTCATTTTGTCAGAGAAAGGGTAGCTCGAAAGTTACTAGACATCAGATTCATTCCTATGGGGGATCAGCTAGCTGATGGCTTCACTAAACCTCTCACAGTGAGACGACTGGATGAATTCAAATACAATCTGAACCTGGACAAAGCTCCCTAGGTTTAGATTGAAGGAGGATGTTAGATAGATTGGTAGCTTACTTTAAACTTTTGTAATCTCTTTCGATCTCTATTCCTTCTTCTGTATCGGTTTCCTTGTCTCAGGATGTATCCTAGCGATCGTCCGTAACTTATACGCCACGGCAGGCTATCGCCCCAATCAATATAACCACCGCGGCCTGCTAGGGCAGGTAGATACGCTTCCATATTTTACAGCGTGGGCATACGCGGTCTCCACTCCCAGCGCTATATATGCCAAGCAACCCCACAATCCCAGTCCCTGTGTACAGCCCAGTCCTCGCGTCCGCACTGCTAGCTCAGCTGCTCACAACATAATTTGCAAGAATGTGCGACTTCGACTGTGGCGCCATCGACTGTGGCGACTGTGGCGACATCGACTGTGGTGACTGTGGCGACTGCTGTGATGAGTGTTGGAATCAACCACGGCAGACCAGTCCGGCACGGACTTGGTGCAATCATCCGAGTAGGTTTGGGTTAGTTAGCGTTGTATTAGTATAAATATAGCTGTACCCTATGCCTGTAAACAGATCAGATCAAAGCAATAAGAAAACACAGGTACGACACGCACCTGTTGCCATCATCTTGCGTATTGTGTTCCGGTGACCTGGTTCGTGCTAGCTAGCTAGACACGAGAATCCATCAAGCTGTGTGCTTGCCTGCTTAGCTTCAAGACGTGTGCGTTGCCTGTTTGTACCTTCGCGTACACGCTGCCGTGGCCAAAGCATCGGGCAGTAAAGTTTGTCGAGACAGTGCTTCGACGACTAGCGGCAGCCGGGATCATCGCCAACAATTAGTATCAGAGTAAGGTCGATTTGAAGCTGCGCTTATCCCGGGGTTGCGACCCGACTAACGCCTCGGGGCGGGCGATATGGTCGCTGGGTGATGCAGCGGCGAGGAAGAGCGGGCAATGAAGTCGCTGGGTGGTGCAGCGACGAGGAGAATCAGGCGATTGTCGTTGGACGGAGCGACATGGAGGGAGACGGCAGGCTGTCGTCAGCAAGGCGGCGGATAGATGATCGTTGATGGGACAGGTGGTGCCGAGGTGCGGTGCCAGAAAGTCGTCAAGATCATCGTTCGGGAGAGTCAAGGAGTCGTGCGGGTTAATACGGTCGGTCGGTCGGTCGTCGTCGTCGTCGTGTCCAAGTGCTTGTCTCTGTGAGAAGGCGTTGAAGATGAAGCGTGCCCAAGTCGTCTATGCGTCTCGACGAGAGGATCAAGTTCAAATATGTGGGGGCGGTAAACCAGTGAAGGTGAGTCTCTTCAATGAGGCCATCTCTCTACATGAGGCTGGAGTGCATGGTGTAGTGCACGGGGTGGTGTAATCCACAAAGAGCCGGCATGTATCTTGCTAGTGTGGATGGTGTAGTCTATCGGGTGGGTTTTCCACAGGTTACTGGCGAGACTGGGTAGTCCAAGGCATATTTGAGGTGGTCCGTAAATTCGTCAAGTTGAAATTAGGAAGAGATTGTTGCGATCAATGAAGCCTATTAATTTAATTTGTCGTGGTGCGAGATGGAGGAGTCGACAAGGGGTGAATCGTCAACGACTCAAGATCAAAGAAGCACGAAGACAAACAATCAAGATTAGAAAGAGAATGTTAGAGTAATCTTGATTAGTCATCTGGTTTATGTAAAAGTTTGGGTCCTAAGCTAGCTAGTTGCGTGAGGAGAGCTAGTACTAGTTCTAGCTAGTTAGATTAGTTTCCTGGTGTGCTAATAGTGCGTCAAGTAGTAGGAGTCCGGTTAGGACTAGTATATGTGTCCAGCGTGTTTAGGTAGTATTTCCAATACGTGTAGGATTGGGTTTCTGTTTGAATCGGTTATTAGCCTGGTCCGGTGTCTGGGTTGCTGCATATATATATGCACACCCTAGATGTACAATGTAACATCGCAGAGAAGAAAAAGGAGAAAATAAAAAGAGGAAAAGAAAGGCACCACACGTGCCTTTGGCTAGAAAGGCAAGTTTTCAGGTGAGGCAGTCAATACAACTGTTTATTTGCTGAACCGGGCTCCAACCAAGAGTGTGGTTGGGATGACGCCGTACGAAGCATGGTACGGACACAAGCGCACGGTTGATCATCTTCGCACTTTTGGGTGCGTGGCGCATGTGAAGACAGTGACCGGGCATACTAGCAAATTGGCGGATCGGAGTACTCCAATGATGTTGGTTGGCTATGAAAAGGGAACAAAGACATACCATGCGTGTAACCCCTCGACCAATAAGGTGGTTGTGACGCGTGACGTGGTTTTTGAAGAAGCAAGGTCATGAAATTGGAACTCCACCGAGCCGGTATACCCGTCTTCCGATGAAATTTTCAACGTTGTTTATGATGATTACGAGCATGCAGACATTGGTGATCAACCGAAGACTTCGAGTATCGCGAGCGGCGCGGCAGAAAACGATGGCGCGAGGCACGCGCCAGAAGCAGCGGCGGCCGACGTGCACAAAGCTGCGTACGGCACACCAGGCAGCAACGCACGCAGCAGCGCTCGCTCAGTTGGCCAAAAGAACGTGTCAGAGGGGAGCGGCCCATCCAGTGGCCCAACTGATGGACCTGAAGATGGACTCGAGCCAGAGTCCAGAGAAGTCAGCCCAGGACGTAGCCCTCACGTTGCATCAGGAGGGTTAGAAGGCCACGTGCATGGGATTGCTGGTTCTCCTGTACGTACACCAATCTCACGTGGTTCACCTGGTGGACGTGTAGCCAGCTCAAGGGTGCTCCAATCGCCTGAAAATGGAAGTGTGGCAACTTCAGATGATGATTCCTCATCTTCGACTGTACAGAAGACAAGAAACATCCGCCGACATCAGTACGTCTTCGACCAGTGGTGGATTTATATCCAAAGGAAATGCTTCCAAAAGTAAATCCTATGAAAATTAAAGGAAGAGGATGGCGGTGTCTGCTTAGCATCGAGGAACCGACGAAATTTAAAAATGCAAACACGGAGGAGTGTTGGCGTCGTGCTATGGACGAGGAGTTGGGATCGATCCAAGACAACAAAACATGGGAGTTCGTGGATCCACCCAACGACCATAAAATCATAGGGCTCAAGTGGGTGTACAAAGTCAAGAAAGATGCCGAAGGAAACTTGGTGAAGCATAAGGCAAGGCTCGTAGCCAAAGGATACGTGCAAGAGTAAGGTGTAGACTTCGAGGAAGTGTTCGCTCCTGTCACAAGGATGGAATCGGTGAGGCTAGTTATAGCTCTCGCGGCTCAAGAATCTTGGAAGCTACATCACATGGATGTAAAATCCGCTTTTTTGAACGGGGAGTTGAAAGAAGAAGTATATGTGAAGCAACCACCGGGTTACATCAAAAAGGGAGAGGAGCACAAGGTGTTGAAACTACACAAGGCATTGTATGGGCTATGCCAAGCTCCTCGGGCGTGGAATATCAAGCTTAATCGTACACTAGTTTCTCTTGGCTTTGAGAAACGTCCACTGGAGCATGCTATGTATAAGCGAGGTAAAGGCAAGGATCGTCCCCTAATGGGCATCTATGTTGATGATCTCTTGATAACTGGAGCAGATGAGGAGGAGATTGCTAGATTCAAGCTACAAATGAAGGAGCTTTTCAAGATGAGTGATCTAGGGCTCTTGACTTACTATCTCGGGATCGAGGTACATCAAAAGCCGGAGGGAATCACACCATGCCAGGAGGCATATGCAAAGAAGATTCTTGAAAGCTGTAGCATGGAGGACTGCAATCCAAGTCATGTTCCAATGGAGCCTCGACTTAAACTTAGCAAGAGGAGCCAAGCACCCGCGGTTGATGCAATGGATTATAGAAGTGTGGTCGGAAGCCTAAGGTATCTTGTGAATACACGACCGGACTTGGCCTATTCCGTTGGTGTAGTGAGTCGCTTCATGGAAGCACCCACGACAGAACATTGGGCAGCTGTGAAACAAATACTCAGGTACATCAAAGGGACAACTAACTTCGGTTGTGTCTATTTGAGAGAGAAGCAGAAGGAGATGGTGGTGCTACTTGGCTATAGTGATAGCGACTTGGCAGGAGATATTGACGACCGTAAAAGTACCTCGGGCGTGGCATATTTCTTGGGAAGAAGCATAGTGAGTTGGGTATCACAAAAGCAGAAGGTGGTCGCATTATCATCCTGTGAAGCGGAGTATATTGCAGCTGCAACCACGGCAGGTCAAGGTGTGTGGCTAGAAAGGCTACTCGGTGACCTGACTGACAAGGAATCGGAAGGAGTGGTGCTCTACGTTGACAACAAGTCCACGATTGCTCTATGTAAGAATTCAATACATCATGATAGAAGTAAGCACATTGATATAAGGTATCACTACATACGAGATTGCGTAAAAGAAGACAAGATTGAAGTCAACTACATTTGCACCGACGACCAGCTTGCAGACATCCTGACCAAGTCTTTGGAGCGACAGAAGTTCACGGAGATGCGGGAAAGGATCGGCGTCCAAGCTGTGAAGTGAGGACATCGTGGTTGGGGGGGGGGTGATTGTTGGAATCAACCACGGCAGACCACTCCGGCACGGACTTGGTGCAATCATCCGAGTAGGTTTGGGTTAGCTAGCTTTGTACTAGTATAAATATAGCTGTACCCTATGCCTGTAAACAGATCAGATCAAAGCAATAAGAAAACACAGGTGCGACACGCACCTGTTGCCATCATCTTGCGTATTGTGTTCCGGTGACCTGGTTCGTGCTAGCTAGCTAGACACGAGAATCCATCAAGCTGTGTGCTTGCCTGCTTAGCTCCAAGACGTGTGCGTTGCCTGTTTGTACCTTCGCGTACACGCTGCCGTGGCCAAAGCATCGGTCACTAAAGTTTGTCGAGACAGTACTTCGATGACTAGCGGCAGCCGGGATCATCGCCAACAATGAGTGCTTCGACTGTGGCGACATCGACTGCGGCTACTGCTGCGTCTGCTTCTCTGATGCCATCAGCGGCAAGGCACTCCTCCGCATCCTCTGTGGTCTCGTGATCTTCGCCGTCCTCGCCGCCGTGGTCACGCTGCTCGTCATCGCCCTCGTCCCCCGCCGCGTCGGCGTCAGCGTGGAGGACGCGGCCCTCGCCCGCTTCGCCCTCGCCGACAAGAACGCCACGGCCACGGCACTCGCCTACGACATCTCCATCACCGTGGCCGTGCACAACGGCAACTGGTTGATGCCCGCCGAGCACACCGCGCCGTTCTACACGGAGCTGTTCTTCAACGGCGCCCGCTTCGCCCGCGTCAGGCTGGCGACCGCAGGGGCTGTGGTCCGACCGCGGCGCAGGGAAGTGTACCACGCCACGGCGGCGGCCGACAGCGCGAGCGTCGCGCTGGGGAGCGCAGCGGTGGCGGAGTTCGCCCGGGAGAGCACGGCGGGCCTGTTCCAGCTGGAGCTCAGGGTTCTCGGGGAAGTCAGGTACCGGCCGCACCACAAGCTGCACAGGCTGGACGCGATCTGCCGGCTAGAGTTGGCTCTGTCAACGGCAACGTCGCCGGCGATGTTCAAGAAGGTAAAGTGCGATGTTCAGAAAGATCGTGGTGGCCGATGATTCTTTCCAGCAAGAAAAAAGGCTAGGGACCGAGTGTGCTCAGGATCGAAGATTGTTCGAGTTCTCTGTTTCATCTCACTGGACGGTTTATGTTTCTAGCTGATCGAAGACTGGGGTCCGATCGAGTGTGCTGATAGTTTATGTTTCTAGTCGATGTAATTAATGTGGCTGTTCTAATACCCTGTGCTTGTTGCTAATTTGTGTTTTTAGTTTTCGGTTGTAGTGATCGAGTTGACGCAAAGACTTGTTAGAACAATCAGATGTGCTTGTCTTTTTCTTGTTAAAAGTGGAAAAATCTGATAGCTCATGTCTCTTTTCCTCCTTCAATTTTTAATTTTGGTTCATTAACTCAAACGCAAGTACTTGTTTGGAATGGCCTTAGTTTCTTCTCTATAAAAGAATAACACATGTATATTGAATAGGGCGTTTTGGAGTCTGAGCTCCATGCATGGATACCTTAACTTTGAAAAACAAAATATCAAAATTCAAGGTTTTTAGTTTCGAAATTCTGGAAACAAATATACACGTATAGAAGGATACAATGTATATGTATGTAATATCGCACCATGAAATACTTTGAATTACGAGCTGCATAAGAAACAAATTTAGGACTTCGAGGATGAACAATACAACATAGGTTGAAAAGCCACACCTAGCTTTGTTTTTTATAGAAAAAAGTCAATTTTACTATCCTGAATAAAGTGTGTGGTTCATTTTACCCCCTGATCTATTTTCTGCTTCTTCTAGCCCCCAAACAAACCCAAACCAGATAAAAACAACCCCCTGGCTGGTTTGTCTCCACCCGCTGCTGATGTGGCGCAAGTCAACGACGGATTTGACCTTGGTGGGGCCCATTTGTCAGGTGGGTCTGGGATAGAGCTGCTGCTACCGGAGCAACAAGAAGGCAGCACCTCCAGCTCCAGCAAGGACGCCGCCTACAGTGTCAGCGGCGCTAGCTCCGCATCGCCGTCTCCATCCAGCGGAAGACACGACATGTCCAAGCACGATGGCGGAGACCGAAGCTCATGCACCGCTTGGACAGGGGCATGCTGAAGCACGTGGGGAAGGGCCGCGAGCTCGACTCCCATCCCAGCAGCAGGCACGGTGCGGCGGCCCGCCGACACCAGCGGAGCAGCCAAATCTAGCACCTTCCGATCTGGAACGAGCAGCGGAAACGGAGCAGGGGAGTGGGGCGGAGGGACGCGGATCGCCACCGGAGCTGAGATCGACGCAGGGGGCACCAGCACGCCGAAGGAGGCATCGCATGGAGCAACTGGGGCAGTGGGCGTCCGAGCCGTCATCGAGGTCATGGGAGGCGGCGAGCGCGACCCAACTGATCTCGAATAGCAGGGCCTGCCTTGCGGAGGGCAGGGGCCGCTGCGGCAAGCGAGGCGACTGAAGCAGGGGCGGCGGAGCAGAAGCGGTGTGCGACTGGGCCGGAATGGCCACCGTCGCGTGCGCCCCACCGGAAAAAATGGGCCCCACCTAGGTCAAAACTGCCGTTCACTTGCGCCACATCAGCAGCCGGTGGAGACAAACCAGCCAGGGGGTTGTTTTATCGAGTTTGGATTTGTTTGGGGGCTAGAAGAAGCAGAAAAAATAGATCGGGGCGGGGGGGGGGGGGGGGGGTAAAGTGAACCACACACTTTATTCAGGGTAGTAAAATAGACTTCTTCTTTTTTATATCAATCTCATTTTAACGTATTTCATTATGAAAATTTACACACATGCACACTATGTCTCTGGGTGTATGTTTTGTTTTTCAAAAAAATTGAAACGTAAAATTATGAATTAGTTCTTTAAAAAAATTAAGGCAGTTTAGTGTGCAGGTTTACATTATTGTATCCCATATTTAGACAACCACTTAGATTTATTCTCGTGTTTTTCTTATTTCTTCCGTCTTTTATTCTTCTGTTGCTTTGACTTTAATCAGGGGCAGAGGCATGGTTACTCAATTTAGGATGTTGAACGGGAGGCAGTTAGAGCCAAAAAAAATGCATTGTTCATATCATTACTGGCAAGAAATCCACGTTATTGTGGTGCCAGTGCCCCAACTGGTCCCGCTGGCTCGGCCACCGACTCTAATTGATGTGACTATTGCCGATTTGTAGTAGCTAATTCGTGGCAAGGCATGTCTTCCAAGCCGAAGGAGAACGCAAACCACTGAAGTGACAGCCGAGGGTGTGCTTGCAGTAGGTGCAAATTAATTTTCACTCTTACAAAGCTACTCCCTCCGTTCCGAATTACTTGTCGCAGGTATGGGTGTATCTAGATGTATTTTTGTTCTAGATACATTTATTTCTGTGACGAGTAATTTGGAACGGAGGGAGTAGGTGTGAGTGAGCACACAAAAAACTTGGGATGTATTAAGAGTGAACAGAGCGGCACAGGGAGCCATGTATGTGCCCGCCCGTTTCCTGAAGCATGAAACGTCTGCCACCATCAATAGCTGGCCGAGAAAAGGAATTTTTCTGAGAACGGAGAGAGGGGAGTGAAGAGGACTCGTGGTTTGGCTGGCGTCCATCCTGTGAACGTGCTCCGGACTGAGACTGAGGAAGTTTAAGTGCTCCTACTAATTAAGTAGCTCTTCCTGCATCTAATAGTTTTGATTTGGTTGCTAAGCCTGGTTAGCATTAGCAGTCCGACGCAGCATCTGAGAAGCAGCACTCTCACACATATGGCAAATTTTGTTGTGGGGGGTCGCATGGCAGGCAATTCGACGCTCACATAGGCTAGCTGATCTGGGTGGGTACGCATCATCATCACCCACGTAGCCAGCTTCATTTATTTCTCTGTGGCCGCTCCATCCATTCAAGGCTCATTTCCGGAAGCGCGAAAGCAACAAGGGAAGGTGAAGGTGAAACCTGCTTCACGGGTGCTGGGAAGAACTATTGAAATGGACAAGCTACTTTCCCTGGATTCAAAGGAGAGGCGGTCCCTGACTATAGCAGGATTTGCCGAGGACAACAGTCTGGCTCTCATCTGGACAGTAGTCGGTCTCTTCATGATCCAGCTAGAGTCGTTGCAGTTCAGGATGCTCTTGAAAACCAATATGTCTGTCTATCACCCATTTGAAGGTAATAGCCAGCTTTACAACATGGGTATAAGTTAATTTTCGACACATTTTTTCTTAATAATTTAGGAAGTTTAAGTAGTCTCATAACACTATTTTGTTTTGTTGCTTGATGACGTCTTCAACATATTGCGATTATGGTATGTGGTGTTCTGTTCTGATGCTTGCATGGTAAGTACTGCTCCCACTGTATTTGAAAGGATGCTGTGGAAAAAAACTTGCCTCTTTTGAGGGAAAGGAGGGCAGGAGGGTTATTAGTGCTTGGTGGACAAAACTAACCCTGTTTATCCCATTCCTCATTCTAAAAAATCGGCTCACATTGAATCCCCTCCTGCACAACCCCCTCGCCCCTTTATCTTCCTCCTGCAAACATGGCACACAATCCATGTGTGAGAAACAGAGGGGAGTAAAACAGAAGTCCAGCTTTTCCTCCTTAATCCCCACGCTCAGGAGTAAACATGGAAAAGAATCACTAGTGATTTGCCTCCTTAAACCCTACGCTCAAGATTTCACACCTTTCTTTCAAATACGGAATGAGTATCTGTTAGTGGTATCAAATTTACTTTATGTTCTGTAGCCAGGTGGTGAGCTCAATCGATGTACAATTAAGCTCCATTTATATAATTTTTGTGGTTCAAGTCAGAACTAGCAAATTGTCCTTATCACTTTATTATATGAGATATCCATACAATAAAATGATGGATAGAGACAAAGCTCACCCCTTGTTAGTTTTGCTCTAGTTTTCTCTTCTTCTCTTCGGTTTTGTTTGCCTTTTGTGTTTTTTTGTTTTATGGAGTTTCAGCCTCTTGTACTCTTGCGTCATCTTGACGTCTCCTTCAAATGCACAACGATGTGCATTTTGGTGCGTGTTTGAGAAAAAAAATGGTTACCAAGACTGGCATTTTTTCCTGTGATAGTTGAACTATGCAACATGATGCAACTATACATTCCTTTGAAAAATAGCACATTTACTGGTACTTGGGCTGCATGAGAAACTAGTCAGATTTTTTTTCAGAAGCAATTCTGATAAAAAAATATAGTTCTACCTGCAGAAGAGGTGGATTCTACCTTCCGGACTCCTTGCCAATGGATGCTGGTACGGAAAGTGTCATCCGATCGTCATTTCAGATGGGGAGTCCCAACTGTTTTTCTTTCCTTTGTGTTCAAGCCTGTTTCGTGCCAGGATATACAAAGATGGACTGTGGGACTATGTCATGTCAGTTCTGTAGTTTGTCTTTGCTCTGGAATGGCTGTTGTGATTTGCGCTACAGACTTTAATCTGTTTTGAATGTTTGGTCGTCTCTCACTGTTTATAACAATGAAACACCATTTTAGTAGTCAATCTTGATCACATGATGTTTATTGATATTAGATTCTCATCTCTTGGAGTGATCGGTAGAGTTCACTGTAGAATGTGGCACCAATAGTCGCATCAATTACAGCTCAAGCAAAAGAGGATAAAACACGGAAGAAATAATAAAAGCACAAGAACAAATATAAGCTCATGATCACACTTCTAAGCTCATGATCAGCATACAAAACCATCCTCATCTTCAAGACACCATACATGTAACCAACACATGAAAAATTGTACTCCCTTCATCCCAAAATAAGTGTCACTTATTTAGTACTCCCGATGAAGGAGGTAGTACAAAATTGTTTTGGGGGCAGAGAGAGTACTAATATGTTACAATTTTTTTGCATGTTAGAAAACTAGAGTTTTAGACGTATCAATATAGGAGAACAAATTTAGGTGACAGTAATTTACAAAAAGATATATAGGTAACCATACCTCAAAATAAAATCAAGGTAACCTAGATCTTAAAAAGAACTGAATATATAGGGCTTATTGCCCTCGAGAAGAAAATGAGGTTATCCCAGTTAACTGCTTGTGTTTGAGCAAATTTACCAAAACTAAAACTTAAGAGGAAAAGAGACATGCGATAACTAGCCCATCTGATTGTTCTAAAATGAAAAAAAATCGCAATATAATGACATATGATCTAGACAATTAGAATCCTAGGAGCGAGCGCGAGTTGAGGGTAACTTAGATGGTTATATTTCTCATGGTGGAACCAGCCTATCAGGGTTTCAAGTCCTAGACTTGGCATTGATGCTTGCATTTTCCTAGATTTATTTCAGGCTTATCAGCGATGCTCTGCATTTTTTAATAGATTTATTTTAGGCTTTCCGGGGATGTTTGTTTTGTAGGAGGAGACGTTCCCTCCGACTACGACGCGCATGTGGTGTCAGCTCAATATCTTAGAGTGAGAAGAAATGTCACGAGCAGATGAGCTACATGAGATGCATCACAAGCCTCCTCTGATGGAAGCCTCTAACTTGGATTCCCTATTAGGCTTGAAACTTGATCTGGGTGTTAGATCCATGCAAGGGCAAGATGATTTTGACATATGATCAGCCGTCCAAGTCTAGCCATGTGTTGTTGTCAGTTAACTCTTTCTCATGGAGGCCTCGGGATCAAGGGTGGATGGAGATGAACTCTGATGGAGCTTTATCTCCTGATGGTGCGGGAATGGTTCTTCCGAATGATTGTGGAGCTACCATGTTTCATCATGCAGACAACTATTCTCTTGCCGACATGCTCTAGAGTCGGAACTATGCACGTGCATGGAAGGTTTATCTTTGTCTCTCTAGCATTGTGATTCTCCATTTATCATGGAGATGGTCTCCCTTGTTGCTATGAAGTTGATCCAAGCTCGTGACCATGACAGATCAATCTACGCTCCTAGAGTAAAGGAGATCAAGTACTTGTTTCTTCGTGAATGAGCCTAGCAAATTTTGCCAGAACAGAAGATAGAACCTTGACCTGGCTTGGTTCTGGCCCTACCTGTTGCCGTGGAGCAAGCTTTAGCTGATTGTATTCTTACTGCCACTGAGTACCCTCCGTTCCTAAATATTTGTTTTTCTAGAGACTTTAACAAGAGATTACATACGGAGCAAAATGAGTGAATCTACACTCTAAAACATGTCTATATACAACTGTGTGTGATACTTCATTTGAAATCTCTAAAATGACAAATATTTAGGAACAAAGGGAGTACAAGTTTTCACCCGCAAAAAAAAAAGATAAGCTACATACATGAATCTTATTTTTGAAGAGCGTTTCCCGCAAAAAAAGGACGTGCCATGTAAAACGAACGTCCCCACCGCTGGCCGCCTCTGCTCGGGCACTCGGCGTTTAGCTATGTATAAAAACGGCGCAATTGACGGTTCTGAAAAAAACATCGCCAACGTAACAGAAACCGCAAACAAGGAAACGTATGATCATATCCAACTCGGATTTGAGACGCCAAACTTAAACTGCGTCCAAGCCTGACCCAAGTAGGAGAGGGGGAAATATTCTCGATCGGTGCATACCATGTAAACTGCGTCCTGCGCGTACCCGAGCTGATCTTCGGCGTATATATCTATGCAGTCCGTCTAACCCCCTGAACCAGCGCCAGGAAGCACACCGCCGCACCCACGCCTTTGGCCTGCTACGAATCTGCCTCCTCTCCACCATGTCCCACGACTCCACCGCGCCCGGCTGTGCCCAAGCCTGCTGCAATTGCTGCTGCAATTGGGTCGTGACATCCATCATCATAGTCATCGTCGTGCTCATCGCCGCCTACGCCGTCGTCCTCCCGCTCCGCATCACCGCCGAGGACGCGTCCCTGGGCCGCCTCGCCCTCGCCGGGCCCAACGGCACCGCGCTGGCGTACAACCTCTCCCTCACCGTCGGCCTTTTCAACCCCAACTGGGCCATGCGCGCCGAGCTCACCGCGCCGCTGGAGTCCGAGCTCAGCTTCGCCGGCGTGCGGTTCGACGGTGCCCGGCTGTCCGACGCGGGACGGAGGATCGAGATCCACGAGACCACCAGGTTCCGCGTGGAGGCGGGGGCTGAGGGCGCCGATGCGGCGCTCGGAAGCGCCGAGCTGGCGGAGCTGGTGAAGGAGACCGCGGCGGGCCTGTTCGAGTCGCTGGAGCTGAAGATCACCGGGAGGCTCAGGTACAGGCCGGTGCACGCCGGCGGGACCAGGAGGCTCGAGGCCAGGTGCCCGCTGAAGCTGCGCTTGGCCCCGCCGCCGGGCACGCACATGCTTGTGCTGGACAGGGTCCTCAAGTGCCACCGACTTTAGGTCTGTATAAACAGATTGTGATTAATTAGGGTTTCGTCCTGGCATGACGGATCGAGTAGCATACTAGTAGTGCAGATGCTTCTGATTTTACCACCCTATGTTGCTCCTATGAACAGATAAAAGATGGACATGTCGGGTGATGTGTAGTTATCTATCTAGTAGTATAACTAGTACGCCCTCCTAGCTAAGCTTGATTCAATGCTGTTCCTATGGCAGCATGCAGTTTAATACTTTACGCTCTTATATTTCTTTACGAAAGGAGTATATGATGTGAAATACGCTCTGATGAAGATTTTCCATTGATTCTATGTAACCATATATCATTTCACTGCCCACCTGCGCGCTGCTTTGTACTAGTAATTAACTTGCTGGATGGATTTGTATCCGTTGGATTAATTACTGGCTGGATTAATTTGTATCCGTTGTAGCAGCTAGCTAGCACGGACGGGGAAAAGCAGCCAGGCAAATTCCTCCTGCAGGTGGAGTGCTGTGGCTGCAGGTAGGTTTCACCTTGTTGCTTTCAATTGCTTCCGGAAATGGGCCTGGCCTCCACCATGTGATCGTCGAATCGCCATGCGTCCCCGAGCCCACAAAATTTGCTCATGTGTGAGCCTTGCTTCTCAGATGAAGCACAAATTCACGTGGCAACCAAAAATGAAGAAAAATTCAAGCTTCAATTCCATGTACGCTATGGCTAAATGGATGCTACGTCGGACTGCTAGTGCTAGCCAGTCCTATTAGCAATAAAACCAAAACTAGATGCAGGATTATAAATAAATCAACACGTGATAATGGGCCTTGATCTCTCTAGCTTGTGATCGCTCTTCTTCTTTTATTTATATAAGAACAACAAATATGTAGAAGAAAATATTACAATACCAAACTAGCCATATTAACAGGCCCTGGTGACTCCCTCAAAAAAAAAAAAAAAGGCCCTGGTGACCACCCTATATAGACAGTTCACTCTCAATCTCTCTAGGTTTACCGCAACAACAACAAAAAAATCTCCCTAGGTTTAGGACGTGATCCCTCTTCACAAAATAAAAAATACTAGATATCATAAGTCTTTTTCAGTTCGGGTTAATATAATCTTCCTCTTGTTTAGATACATCTGCGTACTTCACACAAAAAACAAAAACAAATTAGATCAATCATGGAGACACACAGGCACGAGGAAGGCTCCATGAAATTTCTGATTCAACCAACCAACAAAAAATGAAAGGATGGAGCCCTGGCCATGGCTGTGGCCGGGCATGCCGTAAACGGACACCATCTAGTTGCAGCAGGAAGAGAGGACGCGGTCACACGCGCTCATCTAATTCAGGCACACGCGCTCTCTCAGTCCGGAGACGCCAACCAAACCACGAGTCCACTTCACAAGGCTCCCGTGTGCCTCTGCTTTCTCTCAAAAATTCCTTTTTCTCGGCCAGCTATAGATGGCCTACTACTCTCTTCAGGGACGTTTCACGCTTCAGGAAAACGGGCACATGGCTCCCTCTGCCGCTCTGTTCGCTCTCACAGCGTCCCAAGCCTTTTGTGTTCACTTTCAATTACTTTGCACCTACTGTACATCCTGGGCTGTCACTTAAGTGGTTTGCGTTCTCGTTCCACTAGTAGAAAAGGAGGCAAAGGTTCAGGCCGGGTCAGCCCATTAGTCCCGGTTCAGTCACGAACCGGGACTAATGTGAGCATTGGTCCCGGTTCATGCGGCTAAGGCATTAGTCCCGGTTCACCTGAGCCCTTTAGTCCCGGTTTGGGGCACGAACCGAGACTAAAGGGTGCGATGCCCTTTAGTCCCGGTTTGTGTCTCAAACCGGGACTAAAGATTAGACCTTTAGTCCCGGTTTGAGACACAAGCCGGGACTAAAGGGTGCAATGCCCTTTAGTCCCGGTTTGTGTCTCAAACCTACTAAAGGTCCCATTTTCAAACTCTACCCCTCCCCCCCCCCTATCGCCTTTTTTATTTTGAAAAAATCAAAAGAAAATGATAAAAACTTCAAAAAATAAAATCCTTCGAGAGGTAGTTATATTACTATATCTACTAGTTAGGAAAATTTAAAAAATTTAAATTTGGACATGTTTTGCAAAAATGTAGGGAAAATGTAAAACGGCTATAACTTTTGCATACGATGTCGGAAAAAAACGTATAATATATCAAAATGTTCAGAACAAAAATCTGCTTCCGATTTTGACCGCCTATGGCCTATTTGCAAATTTTTAGAATTCTCAAATTCTAAAAGGAAAAAAAGTTATGCTCAAATTTCAATTTTTTTTGAATTTTTGTTAAATCTGGTCAAACTATGGTCAAACTACTTATTTAAGAAGTATTAGTGTTACTAAATAATTATTCAAGAATATTAGTGTTACTAAATAATTATTTTAGTTTTTTTGAATTTTGGTCAAATATGGTCAAACTGTGGTCAAACTACTTATACAAAAAATATTAGTGTTACTAAATAATTATTTCAGTTTTTTTGAATTTTGGTCAAACTATGGTCAAACTGTGGTCAAACTGTGGTCAAACTAGGGTCAAACTGTGGTCAAACTACTTATTCAAGAAATATTAGTGTTACTAAATAATTATTGTTTTTTAGAACAATAGTTTCAAACTCAAACAGTGAAATGTGTGACTACATGCTCAAGCTAAATTGCTGAGGGTTAATAGGATTGACATCTTACTATTGTCAGGATAATAACAAGTGCAGACTTGGAAACGAGGGAGAATAGAACCTGGAAGTTAAGCGTGCTCAGGCTGGAGTAGTGAGAGGATGGGTGGCCGTTCGGGAAGTTAGATGATTTGGAATGATGAGGGGTGATTAGAGATTAAAGGTTAAATTGAGCAGTGATGAGGGGTAATTAGAGATTAGAGGTTAAAATAATTCAGAAATTTGAAAATAAAAAAAATTAAAAATCATAAAATTTCCTTTAGTACCGGTTGGTGTTATCAACCGGGACTAAAGGTGGACCCTTTAGTCCTGATTCCAGAATCGGGACTAAAGGCCCTTATGAACCGGAACTAAAGGCCCTTTTTCTACTAGTTCGGCTTGGAAGATGTTCTTTCCCACGAATTAGCTATAGTAAAAATGATAAATTAATTTATGCACCATGTGAGTTTTGGGGCTATAATCACTGCCTGTCTTGCTTTTTCGAAAAAAGAAAAGAAAAGAAAATCACTACTCGTCTCGCTGACATGTGGCCTCTGGACTCGATCGGGTTTATCTCCACTGGTGGTCGGCATAGACGTGACCCTTGGCATTTCGTAATATTTTTTTTAAGATTGCCGAGTTTTAGTTAGTAGAAAGCGGGCAAATGTAGACCGCGGTTACGCCTCCATTACCTAGTCATCTGTGGGCTCCACCTGTCAAGCACTGCCAAGTTAATATCCGACAGAACAAGGCAAACATGTGGCACTTCTAAGTTTCTTTCCTGGGGCTGGCTACGCGCGCGTCGGCCGCGGATCTTTTCAAAAGATATGTTGGCTCGCTTGACGTTGGACCCGGTGGATTGAGCGGCGAGCATCACCCTCTACCATTGCAACAAATGTCGTGTTCCTGTAATTTTTTGCAACACGGGTCGTGTTGCAGTATTTTTTTGCAAAAACATATATAGGCCAGGCTAGATTTTTTTATATTTGCAACAGAGTTATTGTTACATTTTTTTTCTTTTGCAATGGAGGTCATGTTACATTATTTCAGTAATGGAGGTCTTGTTACAATATTTTTTTGCAATAAAGACCTTGTTGCAGAAAAGAGAGGTAGTGGGGTGCCAGTTCTACCACATTACGTGGGACGCATGGCATGCAGCCAAGCCGGCGGAATCGAGCATGATAATCCGCCAACTGAACCATATGATTTCTCTTCTTTCTTTCGCCGAGTTACTTTTCCCTGGCACTAGGCAACCGGTGAAGTTTGCCGAGTTGCATGACATTGCTGAGTATAATTATCAACAAACTCAGGAGAGACATTAATCTGCCGAGCTCGGCAAAATCATTGAACTCCAAAAAATCCCAGATATAACTAGTGCTTCAACTATCTCAGATATAACTAGCTTAACGGTATGATAATTACATCGTTCACTTTTTAAATTAGGGAATAGCCAAGGATTATGCTCTCTAGCACTTCCCATGTGAAGATACAAGTATCACACTCCAGCTACTTCGGAATAACAAGAATTGCAAGTTCCAGTATTGACATAACACAGATGGAAGAAGATAACAATTGATGATTGATGGCTTTCGAGTTATTTACTAAAGAACTCGAAGGCTTCCAAGTTATGCAATGTTCTCTTCTTTCATCTGAGCAACCCCCTTTATGGTAGATATGCAAATTGTTTGACTTGCACATTAAGCTTATGTTGTTCTTGTTGCTCGAAATTTAAGTTTGTCACATACCTAGTATAAAGAAGGAGAATCAACCATCACCGACATTTTAAATATAAGTGAGAGAGTGTCCATCATATATACAACCACCTAAGAGATGAGTTGTAAGATATGTTCCCGAAGGAAAGAAAACAACTTTTGACGTTGATGGTCGATATATGCGAGTTTGCCCTGTGATACCTTGGGGACGCACGACGGGCTGGCTAGCTCGACCATCACTGACAGTTAAAATACAAGTGAGAGGGTGTCCACATATATACTACCCCCTAAGAGATGAGAGTCGTAAGAGATGTTCCCGAAGGAAAGAAATCGACTTTTGACATTGACGGTCGACCTGTGCGAGTTCGTCATGTGATACCTTGGGGGTGCACGACGGGCTCACCAGCTCGACCATCACTGTCAGTCAAAATACCAGTGAGAGAGTGTTCACCATATAACCACCTGAGAGATGAAAGTTATTGAAGATAGCCACAACGGACTAGAAGTCAGCACACATATCATAGTAAATTAGCTTTGTAGGTTTCCAATGAATAGATTAGAAGTACTCTTTGATGTTTGATTCTTATATTATTTTTTTCTTCATATGTTGAAAGGTGTTAGCACCGATCGATCTTGCGGTTATGACTTCCTACAATGACTCAGCTTCTGTTAGGGTCGGCTCTGCAGTCAAGGAAGAGCGCGCCAGAGAGGACCCCTTGGGTGCGCTCATTAAGGTGCAACGCTAGCTTGTCCTACTAAAACATTTTTAGGATCTGTCTAAGAAGAATCCGCCAGCTAAGGAGAGCGATGACCAGGTGTCATTGAGTCCACCCGGCATCCTTTCCGATAACGCTTACTCCTCCACCGTGGGGGATATCTCCACCTCTTTCGACTCCACGATCACTGGCTTAACTGACTACGCCTCGAAGTAGAGCTCCATTCTTGTAGTAGTCTGCTTGATATCTTGACGATGATGTAGGGATGTACCTATGTAGATGATGATGTCGACTTATATGACAACTTCTGATGCTTTTGGTATATGAATCATTAAGCCTTATATTGATTATGTCTTTGTGCATGTTTTTTTTTCAAAAAGGGGGACTCCCCGGCCTCTGCATCAGAACGATGCATACAACCAACTTTATATATAAGCAACTAGGTTCAACAAGGTCTTAAAGTCTGAAACAAAAGTAGAGGCAAGCTCACAAAGAGCCAAAGGGCCAAAAACTGAAAAGCCAAAAAGGCCACAACCGACTGGCATAAAAAAGATAGGAAAACTAATTGCCTATCCTATTACATGACCGCCATCCAAACTGGTTAAAGATATCTCATGCTACCATCTCCCACCGGATGGACCCAGTAACCAAACGCTCCCTGGCCTCCGTCGGAGTGAGTAGCGACCATATACGGATCAGCGCAGTGGCGTGGAAGATAACCTGCAAAAAATGAATATTTGTTGTTCTGTTAAAAACAAAATCATTTCCGCAGTTCCAAATTGCCCATAATAAAGCACATACTCCTACGCGAATGTGTCTAGCTGTTTCGGACCCTATCCCATTAAGCCACGTTTCAAATAACGTGCTGACAGAATTCGAAGGAGTAATGTTAAAGGCTATGTGCATCGTCCGCCACAAAACCTTGGCCAACGGGCACTCAAGAAAAAAGTGTTTGATAGTTTCATCCTGATCACAAAACTACACCTAGTAGATCATGTCCAGTTGCACTTTGCCAAGTTATCCTTAGTTAATATGACTTGTTTATGTACAAACCACATAAACGCTTTAATTTTCAAAGGAACTTTGACTTTCCAAACATATTTGGAAGTAGGAATGGCGCTAGAGTTGATAACATCGAGATACATCGATTTAACTGTGAATTCTCCAGACCTAGCAAGCTTCCAGCGCAACTGATCGGGCTGTTGAGATAGCTGAACCTCCATCAGTCTACTCACTAAATGAAGCCACGCTTCCAAACGATTGCCGGCAAGCGTCCTCCTAAAATGAATATTAAGGGGGATGGACTGAAGTATCTTGCAACATAAGCCTCACGTCGTTGAACAATGCTATGAAGGGACGGGTACTGAAGCGCGAGTGGCGTCTCTCCTAGCCAAGTATCCTCCCAGAAACGAGTGGTAGTGCCATTACCAATTATAAACTTCGTCCTATTGAAAAAGACTGATTTTACTCTCATGAGCCCCTTCCAAAAAGGCGAGTCCGTCGGTTTCACTGTCACCTAGGACAAAGTTTTGGACTGTAGATACTTATTACGGAGAATCTGCGCCCATGTGGCCTCAGTCTTAACAGATAACTTAGACAACCACTTTCTGAGAAGACATCTGTTCTTGACTTCAAGATTTTCAATGCCAAGACCCCCTTGGTATTTTGGTCGACAAATAATATCCCATTTGGCGAGTCTATATATTTTTTAGTTCATCACTCTGCCAGAAGAATTGGGATCGATAGAAGTCCAGCCTTTTCCTAACTCCAACTGGGACTTCGAAGAAAGACAAGAGAAACATAGGCATACTTGTGAGCACCGAATTAATAAGAATTAATCGGCCTCCGTATGACATGAGCTTGCCCTTCCAGCAACTCAGTTTCTTCTCAAAGCGATTCTCGATACACTTCCATTCTCGGTTTGTCAGCTTACGATGATGAATGGATATACCTAAGTAATTACAAGGTAAAGTCCCCAATTCGCACTCGAACAATTGCCTATAAGCCTCTTGTTCCTCATTGGCTCTATCAAAACAGAACAATTCACTTTTATGAAAGTTAATCTTTAACCCGGTCAATTGTTCAAATAAGCACAACACCAGCTTCATATATCTCTCTTTTGCCAAGTCGTGCGCCATAAAGATGATCGTATCATCAGCATACTGTAGTATAGACACACCTCCATCAACTAGATGAGGCACCAAGCCACCCACCTGACCAGCCTCCTTAGCCCTTCCTATTAGAATTACCAACATATCAACCACAATGTTAAACAAAATAGGAGACATCGGATCACTTTGTCTCAAGCCCTTATGTGTCTGTAAGTAATGACCTATGCCGTCATTCACTTTAATTCAATACTCCCTTTTTGCGTGAAAGATTCTACCTAGCGTCGCCAGGCTTCATCAAAACCTTTCATACGTAAGGCCTGTTGAAGGAAAGACCATTTGACTTTATCGTACGCTTTCTCGAAATCCATCTTGAAAACCACTCCATCTAGTTTTTTCGTGTGAATCTTGTGGAGCGTTTCATGAAGGACCACAACCCCTTCTAGGATGTTTTTGTCTGGCATGAAAGCAGTTTGGGAATGTTGCATCACAGAATGCGCAATCTGCGTGAGCCTATTGGTCTCAACCTTGGTAAATTTTTTGAAACTAACATTAAGAAGACAGATGGGCCTGAACTGCTCAATTCTCACAACCTCTGTTTTCTTAGGAAGCAGGATCATCGTTCCAAAATTCAGGTGAAATAACTGAAGCTGTCCTGAGAATAAATCATGGAACATCGGTAACAAATCCCCCTTAATAATATGCCAACATTTTTTATAGAACTCCGCCGAAAATCCATCCGGTCCTGGAGCCCTATTGTTTTTCATCTGTGAAATGGCCTCAAACACCTCTTTCTAGGAAAAAGGCAACCAAAATATCATTCTCATCAGCAGCAAGTTGACGAATATCCTCAATCCCAGACTCATCCAGAGATACACAATTATCCTCTGGAGGCCCGAACAACTGCTTGTATTCGCTTATGTATAATTTTAGGTTTTCCTGTCCTAAAATCGTTCCTTCATCTTGTTCAAGCTGAAAGATCCTCTTCTTTCTGTACTTGCCATTGGCGATCATGTGAAAGAATTGAGTGTTCGTGTCCCCCTGAACAACTTTGTGAACCTTAGCCCGCAGCGCCCACTTTAATTCCTCTTCATGGAGAAGCTCTTTCAATCTCATCTCCGCCTCAAGCTTAGCATGAAGCTCCGAGGCTGGCAGATTTGTGGATTCGGCTTTTAAATCTAGGGACGGAATAAGTGTAAGAAGCCTTTCCTTTTCGACATTATAAATCCAACTAAGATGCTTAGCCCACCCAAGTAAGAAACTTCTCAAGTGCCTTATCTTATTCTGCCATCGCTCAACTGCAGTTCTGCCTCCTGCATCCTTAGCCCATTCCCTGGCTACGAGATCCAAGAAGCTTTCTCGTTCAAACCAAGCTAATTCGAACGAAAAAGAGTTTTTGTTCCCCATGTGGGTTGCCTCACCAGAGTCCACAAATAAAGGCGTGTGGTCTGAAATACCATGCAAAAGTGCCCGGACAGTTACAAAGGGAAACTTCTGTTCCCATTCGATGCTCGCTAGAACTCGATCCAGCTTTTCAAACGTCGGATTTGGCAACGCGTTGGCCCAGGTGAATTTTCTACCCGAAAACTCTATCTCTCTCAGATGTCTTTGTGCATGTGTTTCTCTAACGCCTTGTTATACGCTTTAATTAGTTTGATGAAGAACTTCAGACTTGTTATGATTCTTGTGCTTTGGCTCTGATGTGGCACGGTATGCGGACACATTTTGCTGCTTGTATATGTCTTTTCTTGTAGGTCTGATATGATTTGATCTTTGCCGAGTACACAACTGGGTAAATACTAATTGTCGAGAACAAAGCTCAGCGAATAGGCCAGGTGGCCTGTTCTGGTAGCCTAATCCGAACTTTGCCGAGTACACAAAGAGGCATCTCAGCAAACCTTCGCTGCTGGGCACTTGCCCGAGCATGGAATCACCGAGAGGGCACACTCGGCAAAAACTGTACTCGGTAAAGATCGAGTTTGCCGAGATCAACCTGGCCAATCTCAGTAAATGTTGGATGCTACATGCCTTGCTCCTGGGCTTCCAAAAGTTCGTCGAGTCCCCATCCTTGGCTCTCGGCAAACTAGTCTACCACATGGTAGCCGCCATCTCCGTCCGACCTGTTAAGTCCCTTTTTTTTCGAGCCCCCCATTTTGTTCTTGGCACAAACTCTGCCGAGTCTCCGACGGACGGCCCTCGGCAAAGTCGTCTTTGCCAGCAAGTTTCGGGCCGAGTATCCTTAGCAAAGAATTACACTCGGCAAACTCTCTGCCAAGTGTAAAACGGCTTTCCCCGAGTTTTTTTCGGGGCTGGAGAAACTCAGAAATTCTAGTAGTGTATGCTTTGATGAAGGTTTTCCATTGATTCTACGTAACCATATATCATTTCACTGCCCTCCTGCTCGCTGCTGCTTTGTACTATTAACACGCTGGATGGATTTGTGTCCGGCCGTTGGATTAATTTCTGGATGGATGGATCCGTATCAGTTGTAGGGAAGCATTCGGCCAGGCAAGTTCCTCCTGCAGGTTTTCACCTTGCCTTGTTGCTTTCACGCTTCTGGAAATGGGCCTGAACGGAGCGGCCACAGAGAAAGAGATGAGGCTGGCTACGTGAGTGATGATGATGCGTACTCACCCAGCCCATGTGAGCGTGTTATTACCATGCCTCCCCAACCCACACAATTTTCCCATATGTGAGTCTTGCTTCTCGGATGAAGCACAAATTCCATGCCGCAAACAAAAATGAAGAAAAAATCAAGCTTCAATTCCATGTACGCTATGGCTAACTGGCTATGCTAGCCATGGATGCTACGTTGGACCGCTAGTGCTAGTCAGGCTTAGCAACCAAATCAAAACTAGATGCAACCAAAGCAAAACTTCTTTTTTCGACAAAGGATGAATTTTATTAGCTTAAATAAAGCATCAAGAGAATACAAACATAATGAGCATACACCCAACCTCTGCATAACTAAGATGCACACAGCCAACATCAACACACAAACACAAAAAAAAAACACGCCGATGAATAGCAAAGTCAAATAAGACCAAAGCTATGCACATGAGATAAAAAAACACAAAAGCGATCAGATCGGTGATCAACAAACTAAATCGGTGACCATATCCGCATCAACCATCCCATGACATCACACGATCAACGAGATTTTTCAACAGCAACGCCTTCAGGAAAGGACTGGTGCTCAAGCGCCGCCGTCACCGGTCCAACTATTCAAAGTCAGAATCTAAATTTTGACTCTGAAGAACCTGAACGAGCATATCCAAGCAATGCCTTCAGGCACACGCGCCCTCAGTCCGGAGTAAAGATGGCGGACCGCACGTACGTTCACAGGAGAGACGCCAACCAAACCATGAGCTCACATTCACTCGGCTGTGCGTTCTCAGAAAAATTCCTTTTCTCGGCCGGCTATTGATGGTTGCAGACGTTTCACGCTTCAGGAAACGGCCGGGCACATGCATGCATGGCTCCCAGTTGTGCCGCTTTGTTCACTCTTACAACTTCCCAAGTTTTTTGTGCTCACTTTCTAATTACTTTGCACCTACTGCATGCACACGAATGGCATATCGATGGTTTACTTTGGAGGAAGACGTGCTTTGCCACGAATGAGCTACTAGAAATGGGCAATAGCCACATTAATTAGAGTCGGTGGCCGAGCCAGCCGGACCAGTTGGGGCACTGGCACCGTAATACCGTTGATTTGTTGTCAGTAATGATATGAACAATGCTTTTTTTTTTTGCTCTAACCACCTCTCATTTAACATCCTAATTTGAGTAATCATGCCTCTGCCCCTGATTAAAGCCAAAGCAACAGAAGAATAAAAGAAGGAAGAAATTAGAAAACACAAGAATAAATCTAAAAACTGTACTTTAAGACATAGCAATATACAAATTTAGGTGACAGTACTTTACAAAAAATCTAGGTAACCTAGAACTATAAAAAATTTGAATATACATCGGAATGCCAACTGGAGGCTGAGCTTCTTGGGGGCCTTAATTTTTTTAAATCTAATTCATACTTTTATGTTTCAATTTTTCTTTTGAAAAACAAAACATATACACAGAGACATAGTGTGCACGTGTGTAAATTTTCATGATGATATATGTTAAAATGAGATCTATATAAAAAACAAAGCTAGGTGTGGGATTTCAACCTATGTATTGTTCATGCCGAAATTCCTAAATTTTATATTTTATGAAGCCCGCAATTCAAAGTATTTCTTAATGCAATATTACATAGATATACATTACATCCTTGTATACGTGTATATTTGTTTCTAGAATTTTGAAACTAAAAAGTTTGATTTTTTTTTTTGCAAAGTTAAGGCATCCATGCATGGAGCTCGGGCTCCAAAACGCCCTACTCAATATATATGTTTTATTCTTATAGAGAAGAAACCAAGGCCATCCCAAATAAGTACTTGCGTTTGAGCTAATTCACCAAAATTAAAATTTGGCTTTTTATCAGTTATGCCACCGGTTGTGTCCCACTACTCAGTTTTGCCACTAGAAATTTCAACTGCTCAAAAATGCCATCGCTTCATTAGACACATGCTCAAAAATGCCACTAAGCACCATTATTGTGATCTCAAATCTCTTTTGCCATGTTATAATGACATAAATACCTATGAACCAACATGCCAGCTCTCTCTCTATCTAACTACAATAAAGTATGGGGCCCACTTGATCCCAACAACGTTCTTATTTTCCCATAAAATTATTTGCTTGGTTACTCCTGACAAGTAGGGCAACACATATCATTGTGAGATAGAGAAAACTGACATGTGGGTCTAGGCTTATTTTTGTCATAGAACATGGTCAACGGGTTTGACGTAAAAATAACAATGTCTAATGGCATTTTTGAGCAAACATCTAACAGAACGATGACATTTTTGAGATATCTAATGGCATTTTTGAGCAAGGATCTCACGGATTGATGGCATTTTTGAGCAGTTGTAACTTCTAATGGCAAAATTGAGTAGTGGGACACAACTAGTGGCATAAATGATAAAAAACCCTTAAAATTTAAAGGAGGAAAAGAGACATGAGCTATCAGATTTTCCTCTTTTAAGAAGAAAAAGCCCGTCTGATTGTTTTAACAAAGAAAAAGAAAAAAAACATTATAATGTGACATCTGATCTGAATACTAGAGGAGATCGAGAAGAAATGTCATTAATTGGTTACATGAAACATATTCTTGAGATCGGCGACGTGCCACATAACGAACTTCCCCAAATTACAGCAGCTAGAAATATTGGCCACAACAGCCACACAAATTATGCAGAACTAAGAACACAAATTACCAACAAGAGCATGGGGCATTAGAACAGCTACATTACATCAGACGTGCCACATAACGAACAAGTCTACCAGTGAGTACTACACAAAACTAAGAACACAAATTACCAACAAGCAGAGGGTATTAGAACAGTCACATTACATCAGCTAGCTAGAAACATAAACCATCAGCCGTGCAAAAGTCACTCCGACCAGTGAGAATAAGAACTTCGACCACCGTACCTAGTTTCGATCCTGAGCATCAATGGCCACCAGGACCTTTCTGAACATCGCACTTGACCTTCTTGAACATCGCCGGCGACGTTGCCGTTGACAGAGCCAACTCTAGCCGGCAGATCGCGTCCAGCCTGTGCTTCTTGTGGTCTGGCTGGTACATGACCTCGCCGACAAGCTTCACCTCGAGCTGGAACTCCCCCGCTTCGGACTGCTGGAGGAAGTCGGCCACTCCTGCGCTCCCCAGCGCGACGCTCGCGCTGTCGGCCGCCGCCGTGGCGTGGTACACTTCCCTGCGCCGCGGTCGGACCACGGCCCCTGCGGTCGCCAGTCCGATGCGGGCGAAGCGGGCGCCGTCGAAGAGCAGATCCGCGTAGAGCGGCGCGGTGTGTTCGGCGGGCATGATCAAATTCCCGTTGTGGACGGCGACGGCGATGGAGATGTCGTAGGAGAGAGCAGTGGCCGTGGCGTTCTTGTCGGCGAGGGCGAGGCGGGAGAGGGCCGCGTCCTCCACGCTGACGCTGACGCGGCGGGGGACGAGGGCGATGACGAGCAGCGTGACCACGGCGGCGAGGACGGCGAAGATCACGAGACCACAGACGATGCGGAGGAGTGCCTTGCCGCTGATGGCATCCGAGAAGCAGACGAAGCAGAAGCACGGCTCATCGCAGCAGTCGAAGCACTCATCGCAGCAGTCGCCACAGTCGCCGCAGTCGATGGCGCCACAGTCGAAGTCGCCCATCCTTGCAAATTATGTTGTGAGCAGCAGAGCTAGCAGCAGAGTGCGGACGCGAGGACTGGGATTGTGGGGTTGCTTCGCATATATAGCGCTTGGAGCGAATGTTGTTGCCGAGCTTTGCCAAGCTCTAAACCCTAGCTCTACCCCTCTCTCTCTCTCTCTCTCTCTCTCTCTCTCTCTCTCTCTCTCTCTCTCTCTCTCTCTCTGCACGTTGCTCACTCTCTGTGCTCGAACGACAGAAGGAGGAGGAAGAAGAATATCGGTGGAGGCAGCGGACACAGAGGTTTTTCCGGCGCACATACGCCATTTTCTTTCCCTCAAGCACAAACTCGACGTGTCGTCGAGCTACACAGAGGTGTGGGGGATTTATATATACCCGCGAGCACTGACATGCCAGGCCTCGCCTACACGCACTCGCTCCCCCCACTCGCCACGCCCCGCACGCTCCGGCTCGCGCCCGCGCATTGCACAAGCACATGGTCGCCGCAGCCTCCTCACGCGCCCGATGCGGTCTCCTCCCTTGGACCCTTGCTAACTAACCCGCGTGGCCCCGCGCACACACGCGCTAGCTCACACACACACACCTACGCTCAGGCGCGCACGCACGCACCCGAGCCCTGCCACGGCCTAACCCGACGCGACCACCACGCACACACACACGGACGCCGCGTCCCGGGCTCGCTGTGGCTTATTGCCCAACACCGAAGACATGAGCCAACGTCAGGAGCGACAAGGACGAGCGTCTACCCCGGCTAGGCCAAGCCAGGACATCGCGGGAGATGGAGGCAACAGTGCGAGCAGCAGTGAGATGTACCATCCCAGGCAAACGCGCGGGGGGCCGGGGGGGGGGGGGGGTGGGTGGGTCCTAGAGGGATGTCGTGGCAGCGCCAAGCACGTCGGCGGGGGAGGTCGAGGGGAGGGCAAGGCGGTGCACAGTAGTAGCTTGGCAATGATGGCTCCATAGTCAAGATCTGAAGGCCTCGTGCTGGCAATGTGGCCCTTCCTTCGGGTTGGGTTGGTCCCTTGATGTCTCAGGTGGCACGGGGCGAGGATTCAAGCGAATGTTGTATCCTTTAGCGCCGGCGACATTGATGCCTACATGTGTCACTTATCTCTTGGTGGCGTCGTTGCAGGTATACTCTCCGTGTCAGGGTTCTAGGTGAAAACCCTAGCCTGTCAATTCGGTTTTTCGGGCTAGAGTAGACACGTACGTTTAGACAAAGATAGCCATATATATATTTCAGCAGTGGAGCTAGAGGGAAAATCCATAAAGGCCAAACGTGATAAAGGCATCAGTTGATGGGGGATCACGTAGAGATGGCCGGCGACTACCACGGGGATACCCAAAAATAGGTTTGTAGGTTTAGAGTAGACACGGTCGCGTAGATTCCTGACATCTATTCGAGCAGTGATGTTAGGGTTTTTTGTCGTGCGGCGAGATTTGTTGTTAGGTGCTTCAGATCTACTTAAAGGTTCACTCAACGATGACTACTGTGGCTCCAGGGCGCTGCTCCTTAGGAGCACGTGTACAAAGATTTCTTGGCTATCATCGGCAAAGTGAAGCCGGCTCCGGTAGAGGAGCGGCATCAACAGCTCTTCCTAGCGGCGGTATTGGTCGTTCGGCGGTCTCGCAGTCTTGATGTAGTTTTTATTACGGTTGTGGTGCTTTGTGGTTCCGTTGAAGTTTGATAATAGATCATGATTATTTCTGCAAAAAAAAAAGAAGTAGGCACAAACGTTTAGATTGACGGTGTGATTTTCTGATTTACTAAATTAAAGGTTAGATACTTCTGATTTTTGTGAGAATTTTTATCATATTTTCCCCTTTTCTTGTTAACCCGTCATACACTTTTAATGTATAATAATAGATAGATGCACAGGAGGTTGTAGAGCATCATGGCTTCCGTGACGATAGAAAATCTTCGTTTTTCATTGACTGAACAGATTGGCTGAAATTCACCATACCGTGTCCTTGAAACTAAAAGTTGGTATCTTGTAATGGCTTTTTGATATGCAAACGTTGAATAACATACCACCTCTGTGATGGTGAATTTTTCTTTGAACTGGATGTGCAATGGTGTTTTGCGAAATTACAGTTGACTATTATGGGTCACTCAGCTGGAACATGTTTTTGATAAAGGGCGTTTTTATTAACTCATAATGTAGCATTAAGTGGATACAAAAGCATAATGAACAACATCCCCCGGATTCTCAGTACAATTGAGAAGGATGCTGACGTATTGGCATGTGGCCACGTCAGAATATTGCACGTACCTGGACACCAGAGGCTTATTACAAAGGGCACTGCTTAAGCCCGGTTTACACCATAAAGACCGAATACCTTAGGGAGTGTTCGGCGTCGCGAGTTTGGCCTTATATGCATTAGCTTCAAATCATGTCTTTGATCAAATGTTGGGTTTGCCCTGCTCCTGTGTTTTTGCTGCCTTACGTTCCGCTCTATCGGCTAAGGTGGCACCAGGAGAACTATTGCGACTGTGCCCTGATTCATCCGGACGAGCACCTCAGTACAGAAAGCCGAAAACTGACTGTCATGATATAGTGTGAGACTGGTCAACCACTCGATGACCTAGCGGAATCTTCGGGAATCCTCCGCTTTAACGAAGGGCCATTTCTCGGCCAGGCATGTACGCACCCCGAATTTGGATGAGTGCGGAGCCACCAGGGGCTATGTAGTAGCCCCACTGTCAAACTCCTCTGGCTAAGTGAAACTGTTAAAACATTATAGTCCGATTGCCTAGTTCGATGCGCTATCACCTCCTTAATGGATCAAGACGTTGGATCAAGTGTGAACATGCGTCTTCTGCGAACACCCCCGCATTATATGCGTGGGGGCTGAAGCCGACAACTGCCATCTTTCAGGTTATATACATATATACATAAACGGCCGCACAGGAGGCATCATAGTACTTTCAGGCAAAAGTATAAATACAGCCTTGATAAACTCAATAAAACATTGTTTTTACAATGGAAATACTTGTCACTCAAACATAATATTCTTCGAGCACTGAGCCTCTATCGAACGAGCACCTTCAAGAACTTCTTCAAAGTAGTGCTCGGCAGCTACTCGGCCTATGGCCGAACCCTGTGCTGCAACAGTGGTGGCATACATCTCCGCCCAGTATGTTTTGACACGGGCAAGGGCCATCCGCGAGCCTTCTATGCACGCCGACCTCTTTACAGCATAGATGTTCGGCACAACACCAAGGAATTGTTGCACTAAGCCAAAGTAGCTATTCGTCCTTGGCCCTCTCAGCCACAGATGATCCACGACGGACCTCATGGCAAGTCCGGATAATCTATGGAGCTCGGTCCACTCGGCCATTTGCTCATTCAACAGCAGCGGACTATTGGCTCTAATCTTGACGTGTGCGCTCGTGGCCGGCTCGTGCAGAGCTGGCCTGGTGTGGACGTTGGAGGTTGCGCAAATGCTGATCGTGGGCATGCATGTAGGTAGTGCAACGGCCGGGCGTCCATGAGTTTGTTAGCAGCCAAGTCGTGCATCCGGTTTGCATGGGCAGTGTACGTGGGTCTGCATGTTGCTAGATTAGTTGAAATAGTGGCCGGTGTGGTGGCCGGGTGGTGTGTGTGCACCTGGGTATAAAAGGCCCTCCGCTATACTGTTTGTAATCGTGCCGGTCTGTTGCCGCGCCACGGTGATGGTATGTGTCGAGCCGAGAGGGAGGGGCCTAAGGAAGATGTAGTCTCTGTCGGGACCGTGATATGCGCCCGGTCGATGTGAGAGTTCTTTCGGGGTTGTGCTGCATGTGTGCGTGTGTACCTCCATGTATGTGTGTTTGAGTAGCTGAGTTGAATAGAAGCCAACATACAGGCCGTTCGGCGGCCGGGGCGTTCGTCGCCGGAAAATTCTGTTCATCTTCTACCTTCGTTCGGCATTTGTTGTCGGAGGGCGGTTCGGCATATGTCGCGGTGGGTTTGTCCCAACATTTGGTATCAGAGCTTGGTTGGCTTGGGCTTGGTTTGCCGTGCCGGAGGTGTGGCGGCATTGGCGGCGTTCGTCGGCGGATGCGCGAAGCTCTGGGCCGTGTGTCGGCCTATGGAGGTGCGCGGCGCTACGGCTGTCATGGTGGATTCAGAGGCGGCGCATGGTGAGTCCACGACGAGCACGGCGGGCATGGAGGTCGTGCCGGCGCGGTCGCGGTGGGCGGCGAGCGCATTGTGGCAACGCACAGCGAGTCGGATGCGGTGGTGGCACACGGCTTCGACGTCGAGCGATGCGGCAACCATGGCGCGGGCGCGACGAGCACACGGCACATCGCAGCGGGCGCGGAGGCACGCGGAGGCGTCGAGCGAAGACGACCATGGAGGCGCGGCTGCGCGTAGAGGCGCACGGTGGCGTCAGACGGAGGCGTTCACGACGATGGTCGACGACGAGCCGTGTCAAGATTAAGAGGGAAATTATTGGCTCTAATCTTGACGTGTGCACTCATGGCCGGATTGTGCAGAGCTGGCCTCGTGTGGACGTTGGAGGTCGCGCAAATGCTGATCGTGGGCATGCACGTAGGTAGCGCAACGGCCGGGCATCCATGAGTTTGTTAGCAGTCAAGTCGTGCGGCCGGTTTGCATGGGCAGTGTACATGGGTCTGCATGTTGCTAGATTAGTTGAAATAGTGGCCGGTGTGGTGGCCGGGTGGTGTGTGTGCACCTGGTATAAAAGGCCCTCCGTTGTACTGTTTATAATCGTGCCGGTCTGTTGCCGCGCCACGGTGATGGTATGTGTCGAGCCGAGGGGGAGGGGCCTAAGCAAGATGTAGTCTCCGTCGGGACCGTGGTATGCGCCTGGTCGATGTGAGAGTTCTTCCGGGGTTGTGCTGCGTGTGTGCGTGTGTACCTCCATGAATAGAAGCCAACATACAGGCCGTTCGGCGGCCGGGGCGTTCGTCGCCGGAAAATTCTGTTCATCTTCTACCTTTGTCCTGCATTTGTTGCCGGAGGACGGTTCGGCATATGTCGCCGGTGGGTTTGTCCCAACACTGACGGGCTGGAGCATGAAACTGTGACCAAAACAGTTTTTCCACTTCGTGATCTTTCCGATCCTTGAAGTACTCGGCCGCATCAGCAGCACTTGCAGCCAAATCCACGTAGGCGTCCACAGAACTCCAGAGCCGGTCCAGAGGTGCATACTTCGGATCCCCGAACTTAGTCCGCAACAAGAAGGGCTTTGCGGATACAATATCCGCAGCTTGATGCAGCTCCTCCTTCGTCGCTCTAATTGGGGAGCGGGCTTCCTTGGCAGCCACCCGGGCCTTTTCCAGACCCATCGCCTTCGTCCGGTTTTCTTCTTCAAGAAGCTGGTAATGGTCAGCAGCATCTTTTAACTCTATAGCCATCTTGGCTATTTTTTCCTTGCTCTCGCAATGCGCGGCCTGTTCGGCCCTGAACT
Source organism: Triticum urartu (assembly GCF_056163025.1). Lineage (NCBI taxonomy): Eukaryota > Viridiplantae > Streptophyta > Magnoliopsida > Poales > Poaceae > Triticum > Triticum urartu. The sequence goes on along the minus strand of NC_141878.1, from coordinate 55,709,215 downwards.
CCCCGGCCGCCTTTAAAGCGGCCGCATTGCTGCTCCTGGCTTGCTCCTTGGCTCGGGCAAGCTCCGCCCGAAGGGTCTCCACGGTGGCAGCTCCATCTGCAGTCACACCATATTAAAGATACTGACATCATGCTGCTCTTATTACGTGACAATCACCAGAAAAATCACCTACCCTGTGCCTCGTCAAGCCGCTTGTTGACAAGCACGATGTCGGCATCTGCTGCATCTAGCTACCGCTTTAGTTTAGCAAACCCATCAGTCCGGCTAGCCACCGGAGCTTCAACCACCTGCGCATACAGGTGGTCTGGCTATTACCTGGGACTATGATCCTCTGTTTTCCGCCGTTTTCGATGACAGCCAGAGTCTCAGGGGCTACTATCTACACATGGCACATCTAAAAATGTGCGGTACTGTCAAAAATGTACATCATTTCACGTACCTCGAATCCTTTCAGCAAACTTATAAAAGCTTTGTGCAAACCGCTTTCGGCGGATGAAATCCTTTCAATTACCGTACCCATTAGCGTACGATGCGCTTCCGAGACGATAGATTTCCCCAAAAGATCCTTCCGCGCGTCCGACCGCACACAGTACAGACCCTTGCTGTCGCTCTCCTCAGGAGCCGGATACTGGGGATGCTGGGTAGCCAAAGGGTTATCCTCTGGCGATATTGGATCCGGAGATACCCTTCGCGACGACACTTCAAGGTCGCCCGCTTCTTGAGCTGGGGAGTCCGGGGGAGGCGTTTCGCTCTCCATCATCTCCGGAAGAAGATCCCCCGAAGATGAACTCTGTCGAGAAGGGCTGCGATCCGGACTACAATTTACAAGCATCGGTTATTATCTTCGGAAGTAAGGTAGGATATCTTCACTATTAAGTACTTTTTGATTACTTACAGCTCGGTAGAGGGCTGATCCCTGCGCGGACATTGTGCGGCAAGAATACCCTCCGAGGCAGGACCCTTTGGCGGAGATTTCTTCTCCCGTTTGGAAACCTTAGTTTCCGGATTTTTCAGAGGTAGTCCTCTTCCTTCCCCGGGGAGAGAGAATGTAAGATTCTTCCCCTTGGTTATCCTCCCTCGCGGAGGCGCTCATTCCCTTGATTGGAATAGGTAGCGATGGAGGCCCGCTTTCGCCCTCTTTATTCCCCCTTCATCTTCCTTTGAGGGCACTAGACAAGGTGCTGGCTCGAGCATCTTTTCCAGCACCGCATTGTCCAAGCCTTCAGGAAGGGGGACCGAACACCGGATCATCTTCGCCTTTGTTATCCAATCCTGGTCAAAGAGCGATTCTTCAGAATGATGTCATGATAAATAAAAGGACAGTGTGTTCGGCCATGGGATTACTTACTTGGGCAGCGGGGCGGTTGCAGCTTAGGCTCACGTCCTCGGTAGTGTCCGGACACTCTATTTGGGGTCCGAAGAACGATTTGTACATCTCCTTGTGCGTCATGCCGAGGAAATTCTAAATAGTGCGCGATCCTTCCGGGTTGAATTCCCACACGCGGAGGGGCCGGCGTTTGCAAGGCTGGACTCGACGAACCAGTATAACTTGCATTACCATAACTAGACTAAAATCTCCCTCGAAGAGATTTCGGATACGACTCTGCAGTATTGGCACGTCCTTGGCTGGACCCCAGCTCAGCCCCTGCTGATCCATGACATCAGTTGTGGTGGAGGGCTCGAGCGAAAGGTGGGGGCAGCTACCCACTTGGCACTTCGGGGAGCTGTGACGTAAAACCACTCCCGTTGCCACAATCCGGACACCTCTGGAAAGAAACCCTTTGTCCATGGAGCGTCAACAATTTTGCTTATTAGAGCACCTCCGCACGCTACGTACTGCCCCTCGACCATCTTCGGCTTCACATCGAAGGTCTTGAGCCACAGGTCGAAGTGAGGGGTAATGCGGAGGAAGGCCTCACAAACGACGATAAATGACGAGATGTGAAGAAGGGAATCCGGGGCCAGATCATGAAAATCCAGCCCGTAATAGAACATAAGACCCCTAACAAAGGGATCCAGAGCGAGGCCTAATCCTCGGAGGAAGTGCGAGATGAACACAACGCTCTCGTTGGGTTCGGGAGTAGGGACGACCTCCTCGGGTGGGCAGCCTATGCAAAATTTCGGCGGTCAGAAATCTGGCCTCCCTCAGCTCCTTGATGTCCTCCTCCGTGATGGAGGAAGGCATCCACCGGCCTTGAAGACTGGATCCGAACATGATTGAAGGTCCGAAGCACCTGACCTGGGCTTTGGATGTTAGAACCCGAGGCGGGAGAAGGATTCGATTGAGCACGGGAGGGAAAAAAGAAAAAGTCTTGTCCCTTTATAAAGGGGACGAATATCAGGCGTCCTCCTCGTGGCCGTTCGAGACTTACCTAAGATCTAGGAGTCATACCAATAGGCACGGTTGGGTTACCCACGTTTGTATTGATGAGAATCCCGTGATAAGGGGAACACGATCTCTGCTTTGACGAGACGTGTCAAGAAACGGCCTCGCATTATGTGCGGGGCTGGTTAAAGAAAAACGGTTCAAATAATTACTGGGCCGTGGCGTGGTGTCATGCTGGCAAAACGTGTCAGCAGATTAGATTTGTGGAAATATTATTCTCTCTACAGTGGTATGTGGACCTTATTTTGCAGGGTCGGACACTATCCTTGTATTCAAACGCTTCCGTGGTGTATTCGGAGGAGGAACCCGCCTTGCAATGCCGAAAACAACACTGCGCGCCGGACTCATCGTCATTGAAGCCTGGTTCAAGGGCTACTGAGGGAGTCCTGGATTAGGGGGTCTCCGGATAGCCGTACTCCTTTGGCCGGATTGTTGGACTATGAAGATACGAGATTGAAGACTTCGTCCCGTGTCCGGATGGGACTCTACTTGGCGTGGAAGGTAAGCTAGGCAATACGGATATGCATATCTCCTCCTTTGTAACCGACCTTGTGTAACCCTAGCCTCCTCCGGTGTCTATATAAACCGAAGGGTTTTAGTCCGTAGGACAACATACAATCATACCATAGGCTAGCTTCTAGGGTTTAGCCTCTATGATCTTGTGATAGATCAACTCTTGTACTACTCATATTATCAAGAATAATCAAGCAGGACGTAGGGTTTTACCTCCATCAAGAGGGCCCGAACCTGGGTAAAACATCGTGTCCCCTGCCTCCTGTAACCATCCTCCTTAGACGCACAGTTTGGGACCCCCTACCCGAGATCCGCCGGTTTTGACACCGACACCCGGGCTCTGCATAGCTAAGATGCACTCAGGGCCAGCCTTGGGCCATGGCAGCGAGTGCGACGGCCTAAGGCCCAGCCCGAGCAGGGCCCATCGTATAGAAAATAAGAAGCGAGCAAGTCACACACACGTACGAATGGAAGAAGTCACGCACGAAGAGCAAGTCAACTATCCCTAATCCTTTCCTTCCTTCGCTCTCTCCCAAAAACACGCCGCCATCTCATCGTCTCCCTCCCACTCCCATCTTCCCCAAATTCAATTAATTGTCTGAGTTCCTAAGAGGCTAGGACCCCAACTCCCCAAGCCCTTAGCTAGTAACATAGCGCACCTTGAGAAAATTCTGCTTATGTGGCAAATAATTAATAAGAGGTGGTAATATAATATGTTACTGTAACATAACGGTTTTCAAGACAAATAAGTCTATAAGCTAATAAATGAAGTCCTCTATGACACTAATAATATATTACTTTGCACAATAAAGATAGTAATTTAGACTAGTGTCATATGCATAACACTAGTATAAATTACTCCCTACTATTTTCCGTTGTATCACAATCCAATGGATTTCTTTGAACCTTATAAATACCCAAGGTCCCCGGCAAACGGATCCACGGAGGCGAGCCGGCTAGCGACGACACATCAAGTGCCTTGGCAGGAACACGGAGCCGCGGAGAGCAGCAGCCCGCAGCCGTAGTCAGGGTCCGATCGTTCGAGGGCAGGCCCTGGAGATGTGGAGTTCAGTTCAGATAGTTCCTTGTAATTTTTTGGATCTCATTTTTACCCTGGGCTATTTTGTTTCTGTTACTAGTAAGCGTGCACGTGCAACGCACGTATAATAATAAAAGCAAATTTTCCCGGTCATTCTAATTAGGACACAATTATTTCAATAAAATGAACAAATGCAACAATGTAGCTCAAATCTAAATTTGAACTATATATAGCTTTGCAGATATTCTTTCCATATGCTACCATATCTCGTATCGAACATGCGCACACAATGGACTTCTCAGCCATTATATACAACAACCCATAGATTGACAGTCAAATAACACACATAAACAATAACTTGGTCATCAACTATGGATCCATACACAACAAAATGTGAAAGTTGGACATTAAACATAACTCCATCCTTCACGGAAGCGAAAAACCATGTGTAATTAAATTTCATATATAATGGTTATTTCTCCTTATATCTTAAGCCTAATCATATCTTTGCTGATGGTATGCACCTTCAGTGTAAGCCACTAAATCAGAAACTGTCAAAGCGTCAATAAATTTGGTTCACAATTAATCTCACAAAGACGCATCACCATGTATCTCAAGATATACATACAACTTGTGCTGCCATGACTTTGTGTAACCAAACAATAAGAAGTAACCATAACAATGTTTTGATACATTCAGTATAGAGCTAACATAATTGTGAAGCTCCCCATGCCCTACAACCAACAAATTGTTGGAAATATGCCCTAGAGGCAATAATAAATTAGTTATTATTATATTTCCTTGTTCATGATAATCGTTTATTATCCATGCTATAATTGTATTGATAGGAAACTCAGATACATGTGTGGATACATAGACAACACCATGTCCCTAGTAAGCCTCTAGTTGACTAGCTCATTGATCAATAGATGGTCACGGTTTCCTGACCATGGACATTGGATGTCGTTGATAACGGGATCACATCATTAGGAGAATGATGTGATGGACAAGACCCAATCCTAAGCCTAGCACAAAGATCGTGTAGTTCGTATGCTAAAGCTTTTCTAATGTCAAGTATCATTTCCTTAGACCATGAGATTGTGCAACTCCCAGATACCATAGGAATGCTTTGGGTGTACCAAACGTCACAACGTAACTGGGTGACTATAAAGGTGCATTACAGGTATCTCCGAAAGTGTCTGTTGGGTTGGCACGAATCGAGACTGGGATTTGTCACTCCGTGTAAGCGGGGAGGTATCTCTGGGCCCACTCGGTAGGACATCATCATAATGTGCACAATGTGATCAAGGAGTTGATCACGGGATGATGTGTTACGGAACGAGTAAAGAAACTTGCCGGTAACGAGATTGAACAAGGTATAGGGATACCGCCGATCGAATCTCGGGCAAGTACAATACCGCTAGACAAAGGGAATTGTATACGGGATTGATTAAGTCCTTGACATCGTGGTTCATCCGATGAGATCATTGTGGAACATGTGGGAGCCAACATGGGTATCCAGATCCCGCTGTTGGTTATTGACCGGAGAACGTCTCGGTCATGTCTGCATGTCTCCCGAACCCGTAGGGTCTACACACTTAAGGTTCGATGACGCTAGGGTTATAAAGGAAGCTTGTTTGTGGTTACCGAAATGGTCCGGAGGTAAAGATTTATATATAGGAAGTCCTATTTCGGCCATCGGGACGAGTTTCGGGGTCATCGGTATTGTACCGGGACCACCGGAAGGGTCCCGGGGGCCCACCGGGTGGGGCCACCTATCCCGGAGGGTCCCATGGGGTGAAGTGGGAAGGGATCCAGCCCAAAGTGGGCTGAGGCGCCACTTCCCCTAGGGCCCATGCGCCTAGGGTGAAGGGGGAACCCTAAGGAAGAGTCCCAAGGAGGGAAGGCACCTCCTAGGTGCCTTGGGGGGAGGGAAACCTTCCCTGGCCGCCGCCCCCTAGGAGATTGGATCTCCTAGGGCTGGCGCCCCCCCTTGGCCCTCCTATATATAGTGGGGGAGATAGAGGGCAGCCATACCTATGCCTTTGGTGCAGCCCCTCCCTCTCTCCCAAGTCCTTCTCCTCTTCTGCGGTGCTTGGCGAAGCCCTGCAGAATAGCCACGCTCCTCCATCACCACCACGCAGTTGTGCTGCTGCTGGATGGAGTCTTCCTCAACCTATCCCTCTCTCCTTGCTGGATCAAGGCGTGGGAGACGTCACCGGGCTGTACGTGTGTTGAACGCAGAGGTGCCGTCCGTTCGGCACTTGGTCATCGATGATTTGGATCACGACGAGTACGACTCCATCAACCCCGTTCACTTGAATGCTTCCGCTTAGCGATCTACAAGGGTATGTAGATGCACTCTCCTTCCCCTCGTTGCTAGTTTCTCCATAGATAGATCTTGGTGACACGTAGGAAAATTTTGAATTTCTGCTATGTTCCCCAACAGTGGCATCAAGAGCTAGGTCTATGCGTAGTTACTATGCACGAGTAGAACACAAAGTAGTTGTGGGCGTTGATTTTGTTCAATATGCTTGCCATTACTAGTCTTATCTTGATTCGACGGTATTGTGGGATGAAGCAGCCCGGACCAACCTTACACGTACTCTTACGTGAGACCGGTTCCACCGACAAACATGCACTAGTTGCATAAGGTGGCTGGCGGGTGTCTGTCTCTCCCACTTTAGTTGGATCGGATTCGATGAAAAGGGTCCTTATGAAGGGTAAATAGCAATTGGCATATCACGTTGTGGTTTTTGCGTAGGTAAGAAACGTTCTTGCTAGAAACCCATAGCAGCCACGTAAAACATGCAAACAACAATTAGAGGACGTCTAACTTGTTTTTGCAGGGTATGCTATGTGATGTGATATGGCCAAAAGGATGTGATGAATGATATATGTGATGTATGAGATTGATCATGTTCTTGTAATAGGAATCACGACTTGCATGTCGATGAGTATGACAACCGGCAGGAGCCATAGGAGTTGTCTTTATTTATGACCTGCTTGTCAACATAAACGTCATGTAATTACTTTACTTTATTGCTAACCATTAGCTGTAGTAGTAGAAGTAATAGATGACGTGACAACTTCAAGAAGACACGATGATGGAGATCATGGTGTCATGCCGGTGACGATGATGATCATGGAGCCCCGAAGATGGAGATCAAAAGGAGCAATATGATATTGGCCATATCATGTCACTATTTGATTGCATGTGATGTTTATCATGTTTATACATCTTATTTGCTTAGAACGACGGTAGTAAATAAGATGATCCCTTACAACAATTTCAAGAAGTGTTCTCCCCTAACTGTGCACCGTTGCTACAGTTCGTCGTTTCGAAGCACCACGTGATGATCGGGTGTGATAGATCCTTACGTTCACATACAACGGGTGTAAGACAGTTTTACACATGCAAAACACTTAGGGTTAACTTGACGAGCCTAGCGTGTACAGACATGGCCTCGGAACACAGAAGACCGAAAGGTCGAGCATGAGTCGTATAGAAGATACGATCAACATGAAGATGTTCACCGACGTTAACTAGTCCGTCTCACGTGATGATCGGACACGGCCTAGTTGACTCGGATCATGTAATCGCTTAGATGACTAGAGGGATGTCTATCTGAGTGGGAGTTCATAAGATGAACTTGTTTATCCTGAACATAGTCAAAAAGGATTTTGCAAATTATGTCGTAGCTCGCGCTTCAGTTCTACTGTTTAGATACGTTCCTAGAGAAAATTTAGTTGAAAGTTGATAGTAGCAATTATGCGGACTAGGTCCGTAAACCGAGGATTGTCCTCGTTGCTTCGTATAAGGCTTATGTCCTTAATGCACCGCTCAGTGTGCTGAACCTCGAACGTCGTCTGTGGGTGTTGCGAACATCTAACATACACGTTTTGATGACTACGTGATAGTTCAGTTAAACGGTTTAGAGTTGAGGCACCGAAGACATTTTGTAACGTCGCAAAACATATGAGATGTTTCGAGGGCTGAAATTGGGATTTCAGGCTCGTGCCCACGTCAAGAGGTATAAGACCTCCGACGATTTTCTTAGCCTACCAACTAAGGAGAAAAGCTCAATTGTTGAGCTTGTGCTCAGATTGTCTGAGTACAACAATCACTTGAATCGAGTGGGAGTTAATCTTCCAGATGAGAAAGTGATGTTTTTCCAAAGTCACTGCCACCAAGATGCTAGAGCTTCGTGATGAACTATAATATATCAGGGACATATATGATGATCCTTGAGATATTCGCGATGTTTGACACCACAAAAGTAGAAATCAAGAAGGAGCATCAATTGTTGATGGTTGGTGAAACCACTAGTTTCAAGAAGGGCAAGGGCAAGAAGGGATACTTCATGAGACGGCAAATCAGCTGCTGCTCTAGTGGAGAAACCCAAGGTTGAACCCAAACCCGAAACTGAGTGCTTCTATAATAAGGGGAACAGCCACTGGAGCAGAATTACCCTAGATACTTGGTAGATGAGAAGGCTATCGATAGAAGTATATTGGATATACATTATGCTAATGTGTACTTTACTAGTACTCCTAGTAGCACCAGGGTATTAGAAACCGGTTCGGTTACTAAGTGTTAGTAACTCGAAATAAAAGCTAAGGAATAAATGGAGACTAGCTAAAGGTGAGCTGACGATATGTGTTGGAAGTATTTCCAAGGTTGATCAAATATCGTACGCTCCCTCTACCATCGAGATTGGTGTTTGCGTTGAGCATAGACATGATTGGATTATGTCTATCGCAATACGGTTATTCATTTAAGGAGAATAATGGTTACTCTGTTTATTTGAATAATACCTTCAATGGTCTTACACCTAAAATGAATGGTTTATTGAATCTCGATCGTAGTGATACACATGTTCATGCCAAAAGATAGTAATGATAATACCACCTACTTGTGGCACTGCCACGTAAGTCATATCGGTATAAAACGCATGAAGAAGCTCCATGTTGATGGATCTTTGGACTCACTCATTTTTGAAAAGTTTGAGACATGCAAACCGTGTCTATTGGTGTATATGCATGAAGAAACTCCATGCAGATGGATCGTTTGGACTCACTTAATTTTGAATCACTTGAGACATGCAAATCATACCACATGGGCAAGATGACTGAAAGCCTCGGTTTCAGTAAAATGGAACTAGAAAGCAACTTGCTGGAAGTAATACATTTTGATGTGTGCAGTCCAATGAGTGCTTAGGCGTGTAGTGGATATCGTTATGTTCTTACTTCACAGATGATTTGAGTAGATGTTGAGTATATTTACTTGATGAATCACGAGTCTGAATTATTGAAAGGTTCAAGTAATTTCAGGGTGAAGTTGAAAGATCGTCGTGACAAGAGGATAAAATATCTATGATATGATCATAGAGATGAATATCTGAATTACAAGTTTGGCACAAAATTAAGACATTGTGGAAATTGTTTCACAACTAATACAGCCTGGAACACCATAGTGTGATGGTGTGTCCGAACATCATAACTGCATCCTATTGGATATGATGCATACCATGATGTCACTTATCGAATTACCACAATAGTTTATGGGTTAGGCATTAGAGACAACCACATTCACTTTAAAAGGGGCACCACGTAATTCCGATGAGATGACACCGTATGAACTATGGTTTAAAGAAACCTAAGCTGTCATTACTTAAAAGTTTGGGGCTGCGACGCTTATGTGAAAAAGTTTCAGGCTGATAAGCTCGAACCCAAAGCGGATAAATGCATCTTCATAGGACACCCAAAACAGTTGGGTATACCTCCTGTCTCAGATCCGAAAGCAATAAGGGATTGTTTCTAGAATCGGGTTCTTTCTCGAGGAAAAGTTTCTCTCGAAAGAATTGAGTGGGAGGATGGTGGAGACTTGATGAGGTTATTGAACCGTTACTTCAACTAGTGTATAGCAGGGCACAAAGAGTTGTTCCTGTGGCACCTACACCAATTGAAGTGGAAGCTTATGATATTGATCATGAGACTTCGGATCAAGTCACTCCCAGACCTCGTAGGATGACAAGGATGCGTACTACTTCAGAGTGGTGCGTAATCCTGTCTTGGAAGTCATGTTGCTAGACAACAATGAACCTACGAGCTATGGAGAAACGATGGTGGGCCCGGATTCCGATAAATGGCTCGAGGCCATATAATCCGAGAGAGGATCCATATATGAAAACAAAGTGTAGACTTTGGAAGAACTACTTGATGGTCGTAAGGCTGTTGAGTACAGATGGATTTTAAAAGGAAGACAGACAATGATGGTAAGTGTCACCATTGATAAAGCTCGACTTGTCGTTAAGGTGTTTCCCGACAAGTTCAAGGAGTTGACTACGGTGAGACTTTCTCACTCATAGGGATGCTAAGAGTCTGTTGGAATTATATTAGCGATTACTGCATTATTTATGAAATCTTGCAGATAGGATGTCAAAAAACATTGTTTCCTCGACGATTTTCTTGAGGAAAGGTTGTATGTGATACATCCGGAAGGTTTTGTCAATCCTGAAAGATGCTAATAAGTATGCAAAGCTCCAGCAATCCTTCTGAGGACTGGAGTAAGCATCTCGGAGTTGGAATGTACGCTTTGATGAGATGATCAAAGATTTTGGGTTTATACAAAGTTTATGAGAAACTTGTATTTCCAAAGAAGTGAGTGGGAGCACTATAGAATTTCTAATTAGTATATGTTGTTGACATATTGTTGATCAGAAATGACGTAGAATTTCTGGAAAGCATATAGGGTTATTTGGAAAGTGTTTTTCAATGGAAAGCCTGGATTAAGCTACTTAAACATTGAGCATCAAGATCTATAAGGATAGATCAAAACGCTTAATAATACTTTCAAATGAGCACATACCTTAACATGATCTTGAAGGTGTTCAAGATGGATCAGTCAAAGAAGGAGTTCTTACCTGAGTTGTAAGGTATGAAGTTAAGACTTAAAGCTCGACCACGGCAGAATAGAGAGAAAGGACGAAGGTCGTCCCCTATGCTTAAGACATAGGCTCTACAGTATGCTATGCTGTGTACCGCACCTGAAGTGTGCCTTGCCATGAGTCAGTCAAGGGGTACAAGAGTGATCCAAGAATGGATCACATGACAGCGGTCAAAGTTATCCTTAGTAACTAGTGGACTAAGGAATTTTCTCGATTATGGAGGTGGTAAAAGAGTTCGTCGTAAAGGGTTACGTCGATGCAAGCTTAACACCTATTCGGGTAGCTCTGAGTAGAGATACCGGATACGTATAATGGAGCAACAATTTAGAATAGCTCCAAGTAGAACAGTTATTTGGAATAGCTCCAAATAGAACGTGGTAGCTACATCTAGGAGATGACATAGAGATTTGTAAAGCACACACGGATCTGAAAGGTTCAGACCCGTTGACTATAACCTCTCTCACAAGCAACATGAACAAACCTAGAACTCATTGAGTGTTAATCACATAGTGATGTGAACTAGACTACTGACTCTAGTAGACTCTTGGGTGTTAGTCACATGGCGATGTGACCTGTGAGTGTTAATCACATGGCGATGTGAACTAGATTATTGACTCTAGTGCAAGTGGGAGACTGTTGGAAATATGCCCTAGAGGCAATAATAAATTAGTTATTATTATATTTCCTTGTTCATGATAATCGTTTATTATCCATGCTATAATTGTATTGATAGGAAACTCAGATACATGTGTGGATACATAGACAACACCATGTCCCTAGTAAGCCTCTAGTTGACTAGCTCGTTGATCAATAGATGGTCACGGTTTCCTGACCATGGACATTGGATGTCGTTGATAACGGGATCACATCATTAGGAGAATGATGTGATGGACAAGACCCAATCCTAAGCCTAGCACAAAGATCGTGTAGTTCGTATGCTAAAGCTTTTCTAATGGCAAGTATCATTTCCTTAGACCATGAGATTGTGCAACTCCCAGATACCGTAGGAATGCTTTGGGTGTACCAAACGTCACAACGTAACTGGGTGACTATAAAGGTGCATTACAGGTATCTCCGAAAGTGTCTGTTGGGTTGGCACGAATCGAGACTGGGATTTGTCACTCCGTGTAAGCGGGGAGGTATCTCTGGGCCCACTCGGTAGGACATCATCATAATGTGCACAATGTGATCAAGGAGTTGATCACGGGATGATGTGTTACGGAACGAGTAAAGAAACTTGCCGGTAACGAGATTGAACAAGGTATAGGGATACCGACGATCGAATCTCGGGCAAGTACAATACCGCTAGACAAAGGGAATTGTATACGGGATTGATTAAGTCCTTGACATCGTGGTTCATCCGATGAGATCATCGTGGAACATGTGGGAGCCAACATGGGTATCCAGATCCCGCTGTTGGTTATTGACCGGAGAACGTCTCGGTCATGTCTGCATGTCTCCCGAACCCGTAGGGTCTACACACTTAAGGTTCGATGACGCTAGGGTTATAAAGGAAGCTTGTTTGTGGTTACCAAATGTTGTTCGGAGTCCCGGATGAGATCCCGGACGTCACGAGGATTTCCGAAATGGTCCGGAGGTAAAGATTTATATATAGGAAGTCCTATTTCGGCCATCGGGACGAGTTTCAGGGTCATCAGTATTGTACCGGGACCACCGGAAGGGTCCCGGGGGCCCACCGGGTGGGGCCACCTATCCCGGAGGGTCCCATGGGGTGAAGTGGGAAGGGATCCAGCCCAAAGTGGGCTGGGGCGCCACTTCCCCTAGGGCCCATGCGCCTAGGGTGAAGGGGGAACCCTAAGGAAGAGTCCCAAGGAGGGAAGGCACCTGCTAGGTGCCTTGGGGGGGAGGGAAACCTTCCCTGGCCGCCGCCCCCTAGGAGATTGGATCTCCTAGGGCTGGCGCCCCCCCGGCCCTCCTATATATAGTGGGGGAGATAGAGGGCAGCCATACCTATGCCTTTGGTGCAGCCCCTCCCTCTCTCCCAAGTCCTTCTCCTCTTCTGCGGTGCTTGGCGAAGCCCTGCAGGATAGCCACGCTCCTCCATCACCACCACGCCGTTGTGCTGCTGCTGGATGGAGTCTTCCTCAACCTCTCCCTCTCTCCTTGCTGGATCAAGGCGTGGGAGACGTCACTGGGCTGTACGTGTGTTGAACGCGGAGGTGCCGTTCGTTCGGCACTTGGTCATCGATGATTTGGATCACGACGAGTACGACTCCATCAACCCCGTTCACTTGAACACTTCCGCTTAGCGATCTACAAGGGTATGTAGATGCACTCTCCTTCCCCTCGTTGCTAGTTTCTCCATAGATAGATCTTGGTGACACGTAGGAAAATTTTGAATTTCTGCTACGTTCCCCAACACAAATCACCTCAAGTCCTTGTATGGTAGAAAAATGCATGAACAAAAATAAGATGAAAATGAAAAAAGAAGAGCTGGAAGTAGCCTTGAACATGTTGAGACCTTGCACTTGCTGCACAAAGAAGAGAGGTAAATCTGAAAGAAAAAGTGTCAAACACATTAGACGATAAGAAAACAAGGAATAAATGTTTGTATATTTCACATATACTATAGTAGCCACAAACATTTTTATCGATCAGAAATTTAGTAGAATATTAAAGCCCAACAGAAAAAAGAAGTATTGAAGCACATACGTCCCAAGCTAATGCAGTTGTGCACTGTACTACTCATCTAGATGCTAGCAGCGGCAAAAAGCACACACGCCATCAACATCCCAACCAGCAGAAGTGGCATCCCAGCAATTCATTCACACTCGACCATATGAAACAACTCACACGACTTTACAGAATAAAATCTATGAGATAGTCTGGAAGGCCCTATGTATAGTGCTGTTGGAGAAATCCTGCACCTCAAAGATGCCGTGTATTAAAAGTAAAAGGCATACGCTTGACACATGACCAGCGTAGCGGCAAGATCATCATCCCAAAGCTCCGACACAGGGTGCACGGCTAACTTTGCAACACAAAATATTTCGCTCTCGGACACCAACGAAATAATCCTTCCAGCCTCATTTGCATTTCTAGGCTCTCATGTTCTCCCACACCAGGAGGACCTCCGTGAAGCTCTCATTCTGGAAGGTGAAGAGATACATTGCCAATTTATCCCCGTGGTTTATCATCAGAAAGAAAAACGTCAGTAAGAACAGTACTGAATAATATATGCATCATGCATCTTTGCTAGCTACCTCGGCATCAACTTGACAGACAGACACAATTGCAAATGAGGCTACCGAAGCTAATATTCTGATTACCGAAATGATGGTTTTTTCTATGCACATGCCGTCATGTTGTGGTGTGAATTACAGAAAATGCTTGCTCCCAAGAAAATAAAGAATCTTAGTCAAAACAGGAAACTATTGCTGACATTTTTTAAAATTCAGAGGCACTCATGTAACCCTTAAGTAAATTGTTTTGTTTTCCCATTCTCTTTTTCAAATGCATCAAGACATTAAGCTTCAATGTTTTCTCAAGAGGAAAAAAGGAAGACTGCCCCAACCCATAACTAATAAAATGCTATATAGTTTCAGAAACCCAGTGAACAGATCCTGTGATGAGATTGGGATATACTAATATCCTGATCAGTAACACAACATGACTTTTTTGAACAAACACGACCATATATCAGCAACATCCTGCGATCCAACACAAAAATATTCAGAAACAAAATCTCTAGGTAGTCGACAAGCAAGCACCTACAGTTCTTCACAAAGGATCTCAAATTCTCAATTGACCTTTGCACTGCAAGCAAACATGATTTCATAACGAGGCATGATAAAAAACTATCGTGTTACTAAATCTGAGTTCTTGAATCTGTAGGAACAATAGCATTACACATTTTCATGGTCAAATATAAAATACTCTTGCTAACAGGGAAGTCCGAGATTTTCAATCAGGTTCCATCTCCAAAGTGGTCTCAAAAGATGATTAGAATGCCCGTCAAACACTACTAAATAAGTGAGAAAATCAAGAACAACAGTACAACACCCATTCTATCATTTAATCCGAAACAAGCACATCCAAACAAGTGTAATTATATTGCCAGCAGAAAAACTATCTGCCAGGTTTTTAACAGAATAATTTCTTCATCAGATCAGTCCCAGCTGCAAGTAACTGCACTGTAGCACACTATTTTTTCACTTGATTTAACTTCAGGGATATAATTTTGGTGAGAAGTTCAACTTTTACAGATCATTTTACAATTTTTTTATATAATTACAAATGAAGCTTCTTAATTATGCTCAATCGAATATGCTGAACTACCCAAAGTCCTCAACTAATGAAACGATATTGTTTCAGAAGCATTTCAAAATTTCTTCCTTAATCCAATAAGTATCCCAAGTGAACATGATGTCTCGTAAGAACGTTCCCTATTCAGAATGGCTGACACATGCCAAGTAATTCAGGAGACCGTAAGAAAGCAACTGAAATCAAGTGCAGAGAAAGATAACATTTGGATTGAAGGTCACTTACTTGCAAGATGTCTATACGACAACACCAACGGAGAAGCACACCACGATTGCAAGGTGCTTGTTCCGGCGAGACTCTCCGGCGGCCGGGACTGGAAAAGCTGCAGATGGATGACGAGTGGGGGCGCGTGATGACGGGGAGAGGACGGCGGCGTGGCCAGGCCGAGGTACTCATCATCTTCCTCAATGTGAATGCATGAGCGGACAGGCAGGGGCGCACAATGATGGGGTGAGGACGTCGGCATGCCAGAGGCACAATCTGCAGTTCTATGTACCATTTGCAGTGGTGCTAAAGCTTTCCTGGCAGATTTGACAAGTAACCTCACCACTCAGGTTGTGCATATGACTGATGAGAAAAAGAAGGCCATTCACAATGTTGAATGGATAGATAGCCATCCATTATCAACCAACTAACAGGAAAACACGTGAATATAGTACTAACATCCGGCATTCAATGCTGCTCCCATGATTGCAGAATGGGCAGGAAACGACCGCGTCGAGCTAGTCCATCCGCTTCCTAAGGGGGTGGCTTAGCAGACTTCTCCCCTTCCTTCAAAATCTACAAAGAGCGGTAGTTAGAATCTTTAGTTAGTTAGTATCTTCTAAAAAATACAGCAATTGTACACGCAAGGGTATCCATGTGCAGAGTAGTTCTAATTATTTTACTATAAGATAAAATGCACTAAGCTATCACACACCATTCCTTGTAAAAACAACTAAAATTTGTAACCACGCAAGATAAAGATAGCACACCAATCATACACAAATCATCATCCACAAGATGGAATCTATGAACACAACAACATGCATGATCCTGCTATGGACACCAGGGGCGGATCTGACCCAGACATTGTGAAGATCCCATCTCTACGGCCTAGTGGTATTGATTGATTATATTCAATAAGAAAGAGAACTGATGTTGCGGTGGATGAGAACAAACAACCTAGCTAGCTGCTCATGCATACCTTCTTTGAGGGGAACCTGATGACCGGATGAAGACTGGGACAGGGAGGAGATGACAGCAGGACGTCTTGGGGTCCGAGGAAGAAGGGAGAAGGTGACGGGGTCTGTCCCCGGGAAGCGGGGGGAAGGGGGTCCGGATCGAGGCGGTGGCGGCGGCTGCAGCCCGCACGTAGATCCACACCCCGGCGTTGGAGGAAAACAACTCATGAGGAAGTCCTACCTGCGCTCAATGCACAAGACCACCACTGCCAGGCTCACCGACCTTGGCCTCGCCAGCGCCTCCAATGGCTTCCACGCCGCCGAGCTCGGGCCCATCACGGCTGCGTCCCCTGCCTCCGGTTGCCATGGCGTCCTGTAGTTTGGGAACGGAGAGAGATTAGTGAGGAGAGGGGGAGAAAACAAAGAAGGGCGTTGGGCGCGGTTGACCGGCTGAGGAGGTCGGCGGCGGCTTGCAGGAGCGCGGGCGACGACCGGAGGTGGGGTGGATCGGGGGGGGAGTGCACATGAGGAGGAGAAGGGAGGAGCGGCGGCGCCGTTTTAAGTCGACGAGCTACACATGGACGGCAGCAGGAGGTGCCAAGCGCGGTCGATGGATGGGTCACATGCACATTGCTTGCGGTAGTGTCTCGTGTCGCCTGGAGTGGCTTGATGACCTTTCCTGCAAACGGCAACCTGAGCGAGCAGGGCATGGCCCATGCGATAGCCTGCCCAGATCGTCCCTGTGATGGTAATTGGTATAGAGAGAGAGAGAGAGAGAGAGAGAGAGAGAGAGAGAGAGAGAGAGAGAGAGAGAGAGAGAGAGTTGAGAAAGACCCGTCATCCCTTTGGCCAGCTGATGAGTAAAGTAGCTGGATGGATAGATGCATAACATATGCTTGCATGTTGAGGCAAAAGCGCGTAGTACGTACCACGTCCCTCCGACGTCCTCTTCCTGCTGCAAATAGATGGTTTCTGTTTCCGGCATCGCCGGCCACAGCCATGGTCAGTAGAGTAATTCACGGTCTTCATCCTTTCACACTTTGTTGGTCGGTTGAAGCAAAAATTTCGCGGAGCCTTCCTCGTGCCCGCGTCTCCATGATTGATACAATTTGTGGACTGGACACCAGAAAACTCATAACTTGAGTTGAATATCAAAGAAACATGCTAGGAGATCCACCCATTATCAAATAAAGTACAAGAGAAAATCTTATCATACACTGTAATAATTATATGACCGCGTCCGCTCTAGAGACTTTTTCACCTAGAGCCCACACACAAAATATGATCCGATGCAAAAGCTTACAATTTGTTTATTTGGATTCAAAATGCCAAAAATGCATTTTAATTTTGAAGCTGATTAGATTTAAAAAGGCTTACAATTTGACATCATCTTTAATCAATGATTTAGTTCATGCAGAAAACAAATTGGAGTATGTAGGGTAAGTATTTTTGCGTTGTGCTTCACAAGGTACCGGTTAACAGGTACTCCCTCTGTAAACTAATATAAAAGCGTTTAGAGTACTATTTTAGTATTCTAAACTCTCTTATATTAGTTTACGGAGGGAGTATATGCAAAGTACTAGACAGAAATTGTGATATCAAGAGTAGAAGTATGATACTCCAACAAAAAAATTATCAATACTAATGTAAGTATATGCTCTAGTCTATTTTTGACGTTACATGCACAAATAAAATAATCGGTCACTAGAAACCTTATAGTTTGACTTGAATGTCTAAGAAAAATCCTAGGAGATCCACAAATTAAAAAGTACACCTTTTGTCAAATTTGGTGGGGCTTTTTCACTTATCTACTAAAGCCATAGTATGAGCCCATGGAAACTTTAATATTTTCTTGATCACATTTAGGTTATTCCCTTTTTAATGAAAAATCCAAAAATGTACTTTAAACCCAAAATGTAACGAGTGAGACCTAAAAAACCATAAATTTGGCATTATCTCTAATATATACTTTCTCTGTACCAAAATATAAGACGTTCTTGCCGTTCATTTAAACTGCGAAAACGTCTTATATTTTGGTACGGAGCGGGTATTTTATTTCATGTAGAGAAAGGTTGGAGCATTCTTGCAAAGTGCTTCACAAGCTACTGCTTTTTAGTTATATGCAAAGTACTAAAAACAAATAATGAGATGATGAGTGGCAGTATGATGTTAAATTCAGCACTAGTACTGGGTAAAAGCAGGGCTCACAGCGCTCACATGAACCCCAAAAATATTCTGAGAAAACACAAGCTACTGCTTTTTAGTCACTTACCATCCCCATCTGACGTGTGGTTTTCAATTATTATTATTATTATTATTATTATTATTATATTTTGCGTGGAAGTTTTCAATTATTTTTTGAACTGTATGATTTCCACCTGAGTTCACCCCTTGATTATATCTGTTTTGGACAATGTAGGTTTTGATGAAGTGGCATCCACATGCACTATCTCGAGCCTGAACAGCTAGTCGTGACATGTCTGATTTGATTTTTCACTTTTGTTTATCTTGGCAGTGACTTGCTTGCAGGAAGAAAAAAGAGGGAGAGAGAGAGAGAGAGAGAGAGAGAGAGAGAGAAGGTGGTGGGCGTGAGAGCGGGACCCGTCGTTCCTTTTCCCAGCTTAGTACGTACTAGCACCATGGAGATAGAACAGATGCTTGCATGGTTGAGTCAAAAGCGCTACCAGACTACCACACCGCGTCTTCTTCCTGCTGCAAATAGGTGGTTTCCATTTTCGGCCACAGCCATGGCTAGTGCTCCTAGCTGAGCCGTTGAAGTAGAAATTTCGCGGAGCCTTCCTTTCACGCTTTGCTGGTCAGTTGAAGCAGAATTTTCGCGGAGCCTTCCCCGCGCCCACGTCTTCCTAGCTGAGCCGTGATAGAAAATGATTCAACTAAGCTAGTGTCCTGTTGATCCATGGTAGACTTAATTAGGCTAATTTCTTGTGCCTTCCTATCGAAGATCTTGGACACTTTCCATCCTTGGGATTTACTCCCTCCGTTCCCAAATATAAGTCTTTCTAGAGACTTCAACAAGTGACTACATACGGAGCAAAATCAGTGAATCTACATTCTAAA
Source organism: Triticum urartu (assembly GCF_056163025.1). Lineage (NCBI taxonomy): Eukaryota > Viridiplantae > Streptophyta > Magnoliopsida > Poales > Poaceae > Triticum > Triticum urartu. Next base: position 55,689,802 of record NC_141878.1, on the reverse strand, counting down.
ATTTGTCTACATACACTCGTATGTTGTTGTCCATTTAAAATGTCTAAAGAACTTATATTTAGGAACGGAGGGAGTATATATCTGCTCGAGTATGATTGTTGAGCATCTTATAGATGATGCATATGCATTAGTAATTGTTGCCACCGCCACCATATGCACCCAACCAAAACCAAGCGTTTAATTTCTTCTTGCCAGTCAATTACAATTATTATTATTATATGATAATATATATTTATTAATATTTTTTTCATACAGAGCAATGAGTTAATATCAAGTTGGAACAAATTACACTAAATCCTAAGAAGCAATTGAAATATTTCGTAAGCACATAGCCAAAATGCTACACCGAAGCAATCAAGAACAACAAAGACATCAATATCAACAACAATGATTAGCATGATACGGTTTCCGGAGGAGCAAAGCACAAGCGCTGTTATTGCCAAATCCAACTAGCTATATCATGAGTGCTATAATCCTAGCAATTTTTCATAGTGTCTAGATAAAGTGTCTCCTGTGATTCCTTGTAAGAACTCGTAACTTGTTTTTTAAAGTACTAAAATTCTCAGAACATTTCCCCAGGCAGCTGGAAAAACAATAGGAACTTCCGGGAATTGTCTTCTTATCCTACACTACCAGTCCGTCCAAGAAAAAAGTTCCGGACAGAAAGGCTTTGGATGGTTAAAAGTCAAAAGGAGCTCCCATATGCTGAAGTGCAGCAGCCTGAACACGTAGAATTTCTAAAGATAAGCAAACTTACCCTGACTACTGCCTTCTTTTCATGAAAAATAATACTGATTAATTACCCCCCTTATGTTTTAGCGGAGCACCCCCTGGTATTACGAGAAAGAGCTAGTACTCTACGTAGTCATTTTGAAATATTTATTTGTTTGTTTAGAGAAATTTGACGCGCGCGCGCGCGCACACACACACACACACACACACACACACATATATATATATATATATATATATGCACCGTCCTTCAAATAATATATGTACGGAAAGAAGTATTGCATCAGGAAACGAGAAAAATATTGAACTGTATAGATTAATACTAAGCCCCTAGGTGCATGGTTCACCTATACCTACTTATAGAGGACCACCAAATCAACTACTGGATGTTTTGCATTTTGTGAGATGATGTAGATTATTTGTCTCTACTCTGGTGAATCTGTCATTTATTTTTAATATACAATAAAAAGATTAAACCTATCTAATTACAGAGGACCACAAAATCAACTAATGGATGCTTTGCATATTATTTTATTTTTGCGGGGAGGATGCTTTCCATTTTTGAGATTTTCTAGATTATTTGTCTCAGATGCAGAACAGATGCTTGGCACGTTGCGGCAAAAGCGCGTAGTACCTATGTACCACGTCCCTCCGATGTCCTCTTCCTGGCAAATAGGTGGTTTACGTTTCCGGCCATAGCCATGGCCAGTAGAGTAATTCCTGGCCTCCATCCTTTCACGCTTGTTCGTTGGTTCAAGCAGGAATTTCACAGAGCCTTCCTCGCGTCTGCGTCTCTATGATTGATCTTGATTGCACTATTTTCTTCTACAGATTTATTTATTTAAACAAGAGAAAGATTAACCTAAAGCAGAAATATGACTTTGGGAGGTCTATTTTGTGAAGAGGGGTCACAAACCTAGAGGGATCGAGGCTGAAACAGGAGAGTGCAACCACTAGCAGGTGTCATTCTTCTATATAGAATACAAGTACAAGTTTACGTGCGGTTCTTCAACCATCGGTTCACATCTCTTTTCCCTTCCACGGGCGCATTGCAAGATGTGGTGCTCTTTCAACAATCCATCCATAGTCTGCAAGTTCGCTGTGCCATTCTTCAACCATGGGTTCACATCTCTTTTCCCTTCCGCCGGTGCATGGCAAGACGTGGTGCTTGTTTAGCAATCCATTCAATAGTATGATACATATGTACGATCCCTATAATAGATGTCAATGTTTATTATCCCCAAAAAACAGGTAGGTAACAACAGGCCATGCAGTAAATAAACAGACACAAACAAGTTATTACCTGTTGCGAAGGCAAGAAGTCAGGATTGGCAAGATTCAAACATATCTTGGAATCATAACTTACCGCGAGCAAGAGAAAATGTTGCAACACCGATGATTCTAATGATTTTTGGTGATGTTACAATGATTTCCAGGTAACTTTTAGCTGAGGCGTGACAGAAAATGATTCAACACCCAATGGTGCCGAAGTGTTGATCATTTGTTCTCTCTCTCTCTCTCTCTCTCTCTCTCTCTCTCTCTCTCTCTCTCTCTCTCTCTCTCTCTTCTTTAGGCCTCTAGTCTTGATAGAAAAAAAAATTACAGTGATATATTTTTCCATCTCATTTCCCCAACTACTTTTTATTATACATTTTTTTGTGCTGAGAGGCCAACACAAGTGCAAAACAATCGCAACTTCATCAGTCCTACTACTTTGACCATTGTCCAAATTATCTTAGTTTTGGAGTTTACAAACCAAGACTAAATTCAATCATTAGATGAAGCAGAAGCTGCGAAAAGAGCATACATTTGGCTCGAAAGGCTGTTCAAAGATCACAACTGACTTCATTTTCGCCACAAACTATGTTTGCATTAGAAGGTCTGAAACGCAGGGCCGACAGGTTTTGATACATGAATATTTATTCCTGAAATTGTTGCAAGTAAGCCTATTTGTGAAAAGAGTCCTACTACTTTCCCTGAAAAGCTTTTGCAACAGGCCTTGTATACTTCATTTACTATCCGGATCGTCGGATGCCATCGAAAGATTGGAGAAAATGGTGGAAGGAGGAGATGGGGAGTGGTGGATTGGTGTGCTTCTTGCCTGGTGTCTGGCCTAGTTTATATAGAGGGTGGACAGGAGGAGCCTGCCCGGTGTTGTGTTTAATGTTGATCCGCTCGTGAACGGGCGTGTGGCCGGAGTAGGTTTTTCGGGTTCCACACGGGTTCAATGGAGGCGTTTGAATGTGGCAAGGAGGCGTGTTCAGTCGGGCATGCAGCGGGTGGCGCCCTTGGTCGGCGCGCCGCTTCAATGGCAGAGGCAGTGAGTGGTCGCGAGTGCCTTGAGCCGCTTTTAATGTAGAGCGGCGCGCTCTACAACTGCATGAATTCTCGCAAACCTCTCCACATTAGAAACAAGTTTGGGAGCAGTCCGGATTCTCGCAAACCTCTCCACGTTTGTCTCCGCTTTGCGGGAGAAAACGGGTCCGGATCGCGGCGCGGACTAAAACATGCCCATATTGGATGGCTTCTACGGTCCGAATAGCGTGGTCCAAACGGATGCAGGCCGTTTATGGGTCTGCTTGGAGATGCCCCGATAATAAAAGAGTTTCATTCATTGTAGTGAAGTGAAACACGTACGTACTACGTGTGTTGCTAGGCCGCGGAGTGGCAACGCGCGTTGATCAGTCACCGTGCCCCGAGCGATCGATGGATGATCACATGCATATTGAGGTGAAGTGAAATACGTACGTACTACGTGTGATGGTGATTGGTGAACACCCGTCATCCCTTTGGCCAGTTGATGAGTAAAGTGGCTGGATGGATAGAGCCAGAACATATGCTTGCATGTTCAGGCAAAAGCGCGTAGTACGTACCACGTCTCTCCGACGTCCTCTTCTCGCTACAAATAGGTGGAGGTGGTTTCCGTTTCCACAGCGATGGCCAATGCTCCATGCCTTGCCCGAGTAGAGTAATTCATCGTCTCCATCCTTTCACACTTTGTTGGTTGGTTGAAGCAGAAATTTCACGGAGCTTTCCTCACACCCGCGTCTCCACTATTGTTCAAATTTGTTGACTGGACATTAGAAAACTCGTAGTTTAAGTTCAATATCAAAGAAACATCCTAGGAGGTCCACCCGTTATAAAAGCAAAGTAGAAAAAAAAACTTTTATCACACATTGTGAGACTTTTTCACCTAGAGCCCACACACAAAATACGAGCCCATGCAAAAGTTTATAATTTGTTGATCACATTAGGTTCGTTTCTATTCTTTGGTTGAAAAATGCAAAGAATGCATTTTTAATCTTAGAAACTAGCAAATGGGATCTAATAAAGCTTACAATTTGAAATTATCTTTAATCAATGGTTTAGTTCATGCAGAAAAAAAATCTGGAGTATGTTGGGTAAATATATTTGCATTGGGCTTCACAAGGTACCGGTTTTTAGGTATATGCAAAGTTCTAGAAAGAAACTATGATATGAAGAGTGGAAATATTTATCAATAGTTCAATACTAATGTAAAGTGTATGTCCTAGTGTTTTTTTGAAGTTACATGCACAAAGAAAATAGTTGGTCACTAGAAACATTATAGTTTCACTTTAAGTCTAAGAAACATTCTACCAATTACAAAGAAAAGTACAAGCACACTTTCATCAAATCTCGTGAGCTTTTTCACCTATCTCCTAAAGTCATAGCATGAGCCCATGGAAAATTTAACAATTTGTTGATCACATTTAGGTTATTTTTTATCGAGAATTGCCAAAAATGTATTTTAAACCCCAAAAGTAGCAAATAAGGTTGAAACAATATTAAACTTTCGATTATCTCTAATATGTGTTTTAGTTCAGGTGAGAATGAGATCCAAGGTAGAGATACACAAGATTGGATGGATGCCCACTGGCGCGTGACGTATGCCGCGGACCTGGCGACCGCGCGACGGATCTCGCTGGTCGACGGCGTGGTCTGGCTTCGATGCAAGGCGCTCCGGATCGTGCTGCTCGACGAGCACGGGCGCACGGTGGACGTGCGTTTCCTACGCGAGGGCGAATCGATCGAGATCGGGGGTATTCTCTCCTTCCCGTGTCATTTTGGTAGGGTTCATGACAAGATTCCGGTGGCTACGGCGGTGGCCGGACCAAGTGTGCCACCGCGCGGAGCAGAGGGGCACGGGCGCGCGGGAGCAGCCACGTTGGCTGCGGTACACGGGATGGCCGGGCGTGTGAGGACTCACTGGTTTTCCCCTACCTCGACCGCTGGACCGGGAATCCTAGGACGTGGACCGGCCCGCCTTGGGACCGATGGCCAACACGTGGTGGACGAGAGATCCGACCGCCATGGATCAGGTGACGCTAGGGTTTGCGAGAGCGAGGCAGGTATAAAAAGCACGGCCGCTCCCACCTTTCCCATTTTAGATCTCGACGAGTGCTTCTCCCACTTCTGGGATGCGCCTCCTCCGGTCAGATCTAGGGTTCATCAATCTTTCGGTTGGTGGGAAGGAAAAATTCATGGTGATACCCGTTCTTTTGCTCAAGTAGTTGCTTCCCCTCCCACTTTTCCTCCATCCAAGCAACCACAAACTAGCAGTTCCACCAAGATGAGAGGAGATGGTTTTGGTGCGGGCCGCCATGGCCGGGGAGCCGGGTGCTTCGACCGCAGTCGTGGGCGCGGCTTCGACTCCAACGTCTAGAAAAGGAAGGTGGAGACGGGGAACTCGTCGTCCACGAGGGCTTCTGGATCCGGCGAATCCGGATTCGACGGATGGGATGAAGCGGCTGACGGGAGGCAAATCGCCGCCACTCACCAGGAGAAGTGGGGTGGCTGTTGGGGAACGTAGTAATTAAAAAATTTTCCCTACGCACACGCAGGATCATGGTGATGCATAGCAACGAGAGGGGAGAGTGTTGTCTACGTATCCTCGTAGACCGTTCGCGTAAGCGTTATATCAACGCGGTTGATGTAGTCGTACGTCTTCACGATCTAACCGATCCAAGTACCGAAAGCACGGCACCTCCGAGTTCTGCACACGTTCGGTTCGATGACGTCCTCGCCTTCTCGATCCAGCAAGAGGGGCGAAGTAGTAAATGAGTTCTGGCAGCACGACGGCGTGGTGACGGTGTTGGTGAAGAACAATCTTCGCAGGGCTTCGCCTAAGCACTACGAAAACTATGACAGAGGATAAACTAGAGGGGACGGGGTTGCCGGCACACGGCTTGGTGTTTCTTGATGTTTCTTTGGTGCTAGCGCTGCCCCTCTACTTATATGTTGATCCCTGGGGGTCGAAACTAGGAGCAAAAGCCTCCTCAAAGTCGGTTTTGCCCGAAAGGCAAGAGTCCCACTCGGACTCCAGGACCAAACGCCACAATCCTTGGCGTCTGGCCCAGACGCCATGGGCCTCGGCGTCTGGCCCAGGGCCAAATGCCAGGGTCTTCGGCGTTTGGCCCCCTGGCCTTCGCAAAACTCCTTTTGCACCGACTTATAGCCCCATGGGCCTGACCCCTTGGCCAAACCATATCATCCAATATATGAATCTTTACCTACGGACCATTCCGGAGCTCCTCGTCATGTCCGTGATCTCATCCGGGACTCCGAACAACATTCGGTCACCAACATACATAACTCATATAGTACTATATTGTCAACGAACGTTAAGCGTGCGGACCCTACGGGTTCGAGAACTATGTAGACATGACCGAGACACCTCTCTGGTCAATAACCAATAGCGGGACCTGGATGCCCATATTGGCTCCTACATATTCTACGAAGATGTTTATCGGTCAGACCGCATAACAACATAGGTTGTTCCCTTTGTCATTGGTATGTTACTTGCCCGAGATTCGATCATCGGTATCTCAATACCTAGTTCAATCTCGTTACCGGCAAGTCTCTTTACTCGTTCCGTAATACATCATCCCGCAACTAACTCATTAGTTGCAATGCTTGCAAGGCTTATATTGATGTGCATTACTGAGTGGGCCCAGAGATACCTCTCCGACAATCGGAGTGACAAATCCTAATCTCGAAATATGCCAACCCAACAAGTACCTTCGGAGACACCTATAGAGCACCTTTATAATCACCCAGTTACGTTGTGAGGTTTGGTGGCACACAATGTGTTCTTCCGGTAAACGGGAGTTGCATAATCTCATAGTCATAGGAACATGTATAAGTCATGAAGAAAGCAATAGCAACAAACTAAACGATCAAGTGCTAAGCTAACGGAATGGGTAAAGTCAATCACATCATTCTCCTAATGATGTGATCCCGTTAATCAAATGACAACTCATGTCTATGGTTAGGAAACATAACATCTTTGATCAACGAGCTAGTCAAGTAGAGGCATACTAGTGACACTCTGTTGGTCTATGTATTCACACATGTATTATGTTTCTGGTTAATACAATTCTAGCATGAATAATAAACATTTATCATGATATAAGGAAATAAATAATAACTTTATTATTGCCTCTAGGGCAGATTTCCTTCAGTCTCCCACTTGCACTAGAGTCAATAATCTAGTTCACATCGCCATGTGATTTAACATCAATAGTTCACATCACCATGTGATTAACACCCATAGTTCACATCGTCATGTGACCAACACCCAAAGGGTTTACTAGAGTCAATAATCTAGTTCACATCGCTATGTGATTAATACCCAAAGAGTACTAAGGTGTGATCATGTTTTGCTTGTGAGGGAAGTTTAGTCAACGGGTCTGCTACATTCAGATTCGTATGTATTTTGCAAATTTATATGTCAACAATTCTCTGCACGGAGCTAATCTAGCTAATTGCTCCCACTTTCAATATGTATCCAGTTTGAGACTTTGAGTCATCTGCATCAGTGTTAAAACTTGCATCGACGTAACCCTTTACGATGAACCTTGTGTCACCTTCATAATCGAGAAACATATCCTTATTCCACTAAGGATAATTTTGACCAATGTCCAGTGATCTACTCCTAGATCACTATTGTACTCCCTTGCCAAACTCAGGGCAGGATATACAGTAGGTCTGGTACACAGCATGGCATACTTTATAGAACCGATGGCTGAGGCATAGGGAATGATTTTCATTCTCTCTATCTTCTGCCGTGGTCGGGTTTTGAGTCTTACTCAACTTCACACCTTGTAACACAGGCAAGAACTCCTTATTTGACTGTTCCATTTTGAACTACTTCAAAATCTTGTCAAGGTATGTACTCATTGAAAAACTTATCAAGCGTCTTGATCTATCTCTATAGATCTTGATGCTCAATATGTAAGCAGCTTCACCGAGGTCTTTCTTTGAGAAACTCCTTTCAAACATTCCTTTATGCTTTGCATAATAATTCTACATTATCTCCGATCAACAATATGTCATTTACATATACTTATCAGAAATGTTGTAGTGCTCCCACTCACTTTCTTGTAAATACAGGCTTCACCGTAAGTCTGTATAAAACTATATGCTTTGATCAACTTATCAAAGCGTATATTCCAACTCCGAGATGCTTGCACCAGTTCATAGATGGATCGCTGGAGCTTGCATATTTTGTTAGTACCTATAGGATTGACAAAACCTTCTGGTTGCATCATATACAACTCTTCTTTAATAAATCCATTAAGGAATGCAGTTTTGTTTATCCATTTGCCAGATTTCATAAAATGCGGCAATTTCTAACATGATTTGGACAGACTTAAGCATAGATACGAGTGAGAAACTCTCATCGTAGTCAACACCTTGAACTTGTCAAAAACCTTTTTGCGACAATTCTAGCTTTGTAGATAGTAACACTACTATCAGCGTCCGTCTTCCTCTTGAAGATCCATTTAATTTCAATGGCTCGCCGATCAATGGGCAAGTCAATCAAAGTCCATACTTTGTTCTCATACATGGATCTCATCTCAGATTTCATGGCCTTAAGCCATTTCGCGGAATCTGGGCTCATCATCCCTTCCTCATAGTTCATAGGCTTGTCATGGTCAAGTAACATGACCTCCAGAACAGGATTACCGTACCACTCTGGTGCGGATCTCACTCTGGTTTACCTACGAGGTTCGGTAGCAACTTGATCTGAAGTTACATGATCATTATCATTAGCTTCCTCACTAATTGGTGTAGTAGTCATAGGAACATATTTCTGTGATGAACTACTTTCCAATAAGGGAGCAGGTACAGTTACCTCATCAAGTTCTACTTTCCTCCCACTCACTTCTTTCGAGAGAAACTCCTTCTCTAGAAAGGATCCATTCTCAGCAACGAATATCTTGCCTTCGGATCTGTGATAGAAGGTGTACCCAACATTTTCTTTTGGGTATCCTATGAAGACGCACTTCTCCGATTTGGGTTTGAGCTTATCAGGTTGAAACTTTTTCACATAAGCATTGCAACCTCAAACTTTAAGAAACGACAGCTTAGGTTTCTTGCCAAACCATAGTTCATATGGTGTCGTCTCAATAGATTTAGATGGTGCCCTATTTAACGTGAATGCAGCTGTCTGTAATGCATAACCCCAAAACGATAGTGGTAGATCGGTAAGAGACATCATAGATCGCACCATATCTAATAAAGTACGGTTATGACGTTCGGACACACCATTACACTGTGGTGTTCCAGGTGGCGTGAGTAGCGAAACTATTTCACATTGTTTTAACTGAAGGTCAAACTCTTAACTCAAATATTTTACCTCTGCGATCATATCGTAGAAACTTTTATTTTCTTGTTACGATGATTCTCCACTTGACTCTGAAATTCTTTGAACTTTTCAAATGTTTCAGACTTGTGTTTCATTAAGTAGATATACCCATATCTGCTCAAATCATCTGTGAAGGTCAGAAAATAACGGTACTTGCTGTGAGCCTTAACATTCATCAGACCGCATACATCAGTATGTATTATTTCCAACATGTCAGTTGCTCGCTCCATTGTTCCGGAGAACGGAGTCTTAGTCATCTTGCCCATGAGGAATCGTTCACAAGCATCAAGTGATTCATAATCAAGTGATTCCAAAAGTCCATCAGCATGGAGTTTCTTCATGCGCTTTACACCAATATGACCTAAACGGCAGTGCCACAAATAAGTTGCACTATCATTATTAACTTTGCATCTTTTGGTTTCAATATTATGAATATGTGTATCACTACGAACGAGATCCAACGAACCATTTTCATTGGCTGTGTAACCATATAAGGTTTTATTCATGTAAACAGAACAACAATTTATTCTCTTACTTAAATGAATAACTGTATTGCAATAAACATGATCAAATCATATTCATACTCAACGAAAACACCAAATAACACTTATTTAGGTTCAACACTAATCCCAAAGTATAGGGAGTGTGCGATGATGATCATATCAATCTTGGAACCACTTCCAACACACATCGTCACTTCACCTTTAACTAGTCTCTATTCATTCTGCAACTCTCGTTTCGAGTTACTACTCTTAGCAACTGAACCAGTATCAAATACCGAGGGGTTGCTACGAACACTAGTAAAATACACATCAATAATCTGTATATCAAATATACCTTTGTTCACTTTGCCATACTTCGTATCCGCCAAATACATGGGGCAGTTCCGCTTCCAGTGACCAGTCCCTTTACAGTAGAAGCACTTAGTCTCAGGCTTAGGACCATACTTGGGCTTCTTCACTTGAGCAGCAACTTGCTTGCCGTTCTTCTTGAAGTTCCCCTTCTTCCCTTTGCCCTTTTCTTGAAACTAGTGGTCTTGTCTACCATCAACACTTGATATTTTTCTTTATTTCTACCTTCGTTGATTTCAGCATTACGAAGAACTTGGGAATCATTTCCGTTATCCCTTGCATATCATAGTTCATCACGAAGTTCTACTAACTTGGTGATGGTGACTAGAGAATTCTGTCAATCACTATCTTATCTGGAAGATTAACTCCCACTTGATTCAAGCGATTGTAGTACCCAGACAATTTGAGCACATGCTCACTGCTTGAGCTATTCTCCTCCATCTTTTAGCAATAGAACTTGTTGGAGACTTCATATCTCTCAACTCGGGTATTTGCTTGAAATATTTAACTTCAACTCCTAGAACATCTCATATGGTCGATGACGTTCAAAACGTCTTTGAAGTCCCGATTCTAAGCCGTTAAGCATGGTGCACTAAACTATCAAGTAGTCATCATATTGAGCTAGCCAAACGTTCATAACGTCTGCATCTGCTCCTTCAATAGGTCTGTCACCTAGCGGTGCATCAAAGATATAATTCTTCTGTGCAGCAATGAGGATAAACCTCAGATCACGGATCCAATCCGCATCATTGTTACTAACATCTTTCAACTTAGTTTTCTCTAGGAACATATCAAAAATAAAATAGGGGAGCTAAACACGAGCTATTGATCTACAACATAGATATGCTAATACTACCAGGACTAAGTTCATGATAAATTTAAGTTCAATTAATCATATTACTTAAGAACTCCCACTTAGATAGACATCCCTCTAATCCTCTAAGTGATCACGTGATCCATATCAACTAAACCATGTCCGATCATCACGTGAGATGGAGTAGTTTCAATGGTGAACATCACTATGTTGATCATATCTACTATATGATTCACGCTCGACCTTTCAGTCTCAGTGTTCCGAGGCCATATCTGTTATATGCTAGGCTCGTCAAGTTTAACCTGAGTATTCCGCGTGTGCAACTGTTTTGCACCCGTTGTGTTTAAACGTAGAGCCTATCACACCCGATCATCACGTGGTGTCTCAGCACGAAGAACTTTCGCAACGGTGCATACTCAGGGAGAACACTTATACTTTGATAATTGAGTGAGGGATCATCTTATAATGCTACCATCAATCAAAGCAAGATAAGATGCATAAAAGATAAACATCACATGCAACCAATATAAGTGATATGATACGGCCATCATCATCTTGTGCTTGTGATCTCCATCTCCGAAGCACCTTCATGCTCACCATCGTCACCGGCGCGACACCTTGATCTCCATCGTAGCATCGTTGTCGTCTCGCCAATCTTATGCTTCCACGACTATCGCTACCACTTAGTGATAAAGTAAAGCATTACAGGGCGATTGCATTGCATACAATAAAGCGACAACCATATGGCTCCTGCCAGTTGCCGATAACTTGGTTACAAAACATGATCATCTCATATAATAAAATTTAGCATCATGTCTTGACCATATCACATCACAACATGCCCTACAAAAACAAGTTAGACGTCCTCTACTTTGTTGTTGCAAATTTTACGTGGCTGCTACGGGTTTAGCAAGAACCGTTCTTACCTACGCATCAAAACCACAACGATAGTTTGTCAAGTTGGTGCTATTTTAACCTTCTCAAGGACCGGGCGTAGCCACACTCGGTTCAACTAAAGTTGGAGAAACTGACACCCGCCAGCCACCTTTTTGCAAAGCACGTCGGTAGAATCAGTCTCGCGTAACCGTACGCGTAATGTCGGTCCGTGCCGCTTCATCCAACAATACCGCTGAACCAAAGTGTGACATACTGGTAAGCAGTATGACTTATATCGCCCACAACTCACGTGTGTTGTACTCGTGCATATTATATCAATGCATAAAACCAGGCTCTGATGCCACTATTCGGGAACGTAGTAACTTCAAAAATTTCCCTACGCACACGCAGGATCATGGTGATGCATAGCAACGAGAGGGGAGAGTGTTGTCTACGTACCCTCGTAGACCGTTCGCGGAAGCGTTATATCAATGCGGTTGATGTAGTCGTACATCTTCACGATCCGACCGATCCAAGTACCGAACGCACGGCACCTCCGAGTTCCGCACACTCGGCTCGGTGACGTCCTCGCCTTCTCGATCCAGCAAGAGGGGCGAAGTAGTAAATGAGTTCCGGCAGCATGACGGCGTGGTGATGGTGTTGGTGAAGAACAATCTTCGCAGGGCTTTGCCTAAGCATTACGAAAACTATGAAGGAGGATAAACTAGAGGGGACGGGCTTGCCGGCACACGGCTTGGTGTTTCTTGATGTGTCATTGGTGCTAGCCCTGCCCCTTTATTTATATGTTGAGCCCTGGGGTCGAAACTTGGAGCAAAAGCCTCCTCAAAGTCGGTTTTGCCCGAAAGGCATGGGTCCCACTCGCACTCCAGGACCAAACGCCATGGGCCTCGCCGTCTGGCCCAGGGCCAGACGCCAGGGTCTCCGGCGTTTGGCTCCCTGGCCTCCGCAAAACTCCTTTTGCACCGACTTATAGCCCCATGGGCCTGACCCCTTGGCCAAACCATATCATCCAATATATGAATCTTTACCTCCGGACCATTCCGGAGCTCCTCATCATGTCTGTGATCTCATCCGGGACTCCGAACAACATTCGGTCACCAACATACATAACTCATATAGTACTATATTGTCAACGAACGTTAAGCGTGCGGACCCTACGGGTTCGAGAACTATGTAGACATGACCGAGACACCTCTCTGGTCAATAACCAATAGCGGGACCTGGATGCCCATATTGGCTCCTACATATTCTACGAAGATCTTTATCGGCCAGACCGCATAAGAACATACGTTGTTCCCTTTGTCATCGGTATGTTACTTGCCCGAGATTCGATCGTCGGTATCTCAATACCTAGTTCAATCTCGTTACCGGCAAGTCTCTTTACTCGTTCCGTAATACATCATCCCGCAACTAACTCATTAGTTGCAATGCTTGCAAGGCTTATAGTGATGTGCATTACTGAGTGGGCCCAGAGATACCTCTCCGACAATTGGAGTGACAAATCCTAATCTCGAAATACGCCAACCCAACAAGTACCTTCGGAGACACCTGTAGAGCACATTTAAAATCACCCAGTTACGTTGTGACGTTTGGTGGCACACAAAGTGTTCCTCCGGTAAACGGGAGTTGCATAATCTCATAGTCATAGGAACATGTATAAGTGATGAAGAAAGCAATAGCAACAAACTAAACGATCAAGTGCTAAGCTAACGGAATGGGTCAAGTCAATCACATCATTCTCCTAATGATGTGATCCCGTTAATCAAATGACAACTCATGTCTATCGTTAGGAAACATAACCATCTTTGATCAACGAGCTAGTCAAGTAGAGGCATACTAGTGACACTCTGTTTGTCTATGTATTCACACATATATTATGTTTCCGGTTAATACAATTCTAGCATGAATAATAAACATTTATCATGATATAAGGAAATAAATAATAACTTTATTATTGCCTCTAGGGCATATTTCCTTCATGGGGGCGATGCGGATCTGGGATCATCGCTTGGCGCTGCCGATGCGAGCGGGAAGCATGCTGCTCCTGCTCGGCAAGAGCGTCGTGGGGGAGGGGATCGCGTTCAACGTGCTCCTGGGAGGAACCCTACGCCACCGCGTGCCCGTGATCCTGCTGCGGAAACTAGTAATATCAATCCTTCTCGTGAGCCTTGTCAGATTTGCAACTTGTTGGGTCATGTTACTGCTAGATGTCCTCAAGCTATCCGCGTTAGATGTAAGAAGAAGGGGCATCTTGCCATTGTTTGCTTTGAATTTCTTCCTCGGGAATATGTGCCCGCGATGTGTGATTTTCAAGCCAAGGGGCAAGGATTTCATTACATCCCTGATTTCAGTGTAGATAGACAGGATAGAGAGAATATTTTCAACATTGTTGTCACTATTGTAGAGGGCTCTGCTCCTACTAAGGATATGAGCATGAGCTTAGTGTTTATGTGGGGCAAGGGTGGCATTGTTCTGCTAGGTTTTTTGCTCCTCAAAAATTTGTGATGAGGATGCCTAATCCTAGGGAAGTAGATCGGGCTCTGTTTGTGGAAAATGTGAGGCTGAAACAATGCAATTTCAGTGTTAGGTTTTCCCCCTTGTCTGAAGACATTAATTCTAATGGATTATTGGAGGTCGCATGGGTTAGGATTGGGATAATCCCTTCTAATTAACAAAAGATGTGATAAGACTGTTCCATATGTTGGGGGCCTGGTGGGGATCACTTTGGAGGTGGATATGTCTACCATAAATCGTCCCTCTTCAGTCAGAGCCAAGATTGGCTATAGGCTGGTGGATAAACTCCCCAGCTCAGCTGAGGGGGTGCTGGGGGGTTGTTTTTACAGATTTACTTATGAGGTTGAGGAGATTTTGGTCAAAACCCTGTTGTGGAGGATGTTAATGCTCATATCTCCAATAATGAACCTGCTAAACATGACCCAACTCCAAGAGAAAACGAGATGATCCAAAAGACGGTGATAGTCGTTCTGATTCCCCTGATCATGGCAAAAGTGGTACTTCTCGTGGTGGCAAAACCTGTCGTTCGCTGCCAGTTGAGAATGAGATATCTGCCTCCTCTGAATGTGAGGTGGACGGATCTCTGCTCATCGAAACTTTGGCTAGAGAGAAGGGTGTGTATGATCTGGAGGATGCACATGGTGCCTCGAGCTGGCTGGCGACAGTCGGCCCAACTGTGATCCCGGAAAATGTGATACCTGGGTCTGATTCTCACAAAGTGCAGGCAAAAAACAATTCTGTGGTTAATCGCAGTCTATCATATGTTGCGGCTGTTACTAATATTACTCAGGTTGTGGAGGTTGATGGTGAGGTGGACCCGAAGATGAAGATATCTACTGATTATGTGGTTCAACTCCCTTCACCTGACCGTAATGAGGAGATCATACTCACTCCACCACCTGCCCCAGAAGGCGTACACAGATTCAGCAAGCGTAACGCTCGAGGCATGTAGGAAAATGTGGAAGCTAGAGCTGTGAGGATGTCCAATGAGAAATATGTGGCAGGTAACAAACCAAACCTGAACAAAAATTCTTTCGCATTTCTTTCTGATAATGATTTAATGATAAGGGCTTTTAAACTGGGGGTCTGTATCCCGGACAATGACTTTACTTACATTGATGTGCTTCGTGAGTTGGAAAAAGTCAGAGGGAACCTAGAAGAAAAGAATAGTATAGAGGACAATAGGCAGGGCGATGATGATGACATTATTGTCACTAATGGGCTGAGGAAGAAAGCTCTTGTCAACCTTGAATGGTTAGAACAAGATGAAACTATAAATGAACAATGCTCTGCTGGTAGATCCAATAAGAAAAAGCAACGCAGATCTGCGGTTAAGCTCTCTAGGCCTGTGACTAGTAGCCAAAAGAAGAAGAACTCCATAGGGGATGAATTCTGTAACCCTACATTGCCTCCTGGTAGGGTTACTAGGGCTCAGCATCATAAAAAACGTTCTAAATGAAAGGTGTCATATGGAATTCCAGGGGGGTAGGCAAGAAGGGAATGGCCACTTGCCTCTCTGATATGATCATTGACCATTATGTGGATTTTCTGGGTCTGCAAGAGACCATGAAAAGAAACTTCACTCCTGGATGTTTGAGGAAAATTGATCCCTTTAATATCTTTAGTTGGAACTGGATTCCCTCTGTTGGGAAGGCCGGGGTATCTTATGTGGTATTAGAAATGATAACCTGGATATTGTCTCCTGTGATAAGGGCAAATATATCTTACAGCTAGTGCTGTATGATAAGAAAAAGAAAATCAATTGGGGTTTGTTAATAGTCTATGGGTCTGCTCATGAGGAATTTAAGGAAGAATTCGTTAGTGAGCTTGCTACAATGTGTGGCTGTATGCAAGTCCCGTATATTGTGGGTGGGGACTTTAATATTCTTAGACACTCTGGGGAGAAAAACAAAAAGATGTCTAGTCACAAATCATCTAATATTTTCAACTCCAATATAAATACCCTGGCGCTTAGAGAAATTCATATTAGCGGGCAAGTACACCTGGACTAATAATCAAACTCATCCCACTTTGGAGAAACTTGATCGCATCCTGATGTCTGAATCCTGGGAGGATTTGTTTCCTTTGGTTTCTGTGAGGAAGCTGGTTCAGGAAATCTCAGATCACAACCCCCTGTTGCTGTCCATGGGTGAGGAGGGGCGTGAGGCTCCAAAACCAAGAGAGTTTCGGTTCGACCTAGCTTGGGTGAAAGATGATACATTCCTGCCGTTGGTCTAGAAAATTTGGTCACACAAGGTTTTTTCTTCCAATCCCATCGATGTTTTAAACATCAAGCTCAAGAGGTTTAAGTCGTATTTTAAAGGGTGGGGCTCGGATAGATTTGGCCATGATAAGAAAAGGAAGGAAGATCTTCGGATGGAGCTGGAAAGGTTGGAAGAATTAGAAGAAGAAGCCCCTCTTTCCCCTGAGCTATACAGTAGAAAGATCGATGTCTGTTTTGAACTTCATGAGCTGCTTGTGAGTGAGGAAATTTTTTGGTTACAACAATCACACGAGTGATGGTTGCTCAAAGGGGATTTGAATACTGATTACTTCCATCATATAGTTAATGGGCGTGAATGGAAAAACACGATACACTCCCTTAAGGTTGGTGACATGGAGATAGACGGCACCGATAAGTTGATTGCACACGCCACTGAGTTCTATAAAGAACTGTTCGGCCCAGCGCCTGGAAACTAGTTTCACCTGGATCCTGACACACTAGTAGAAAAAGGGGCTTTGGTCCAGGCCAGGTAACCCCATTAGTCCCGGTTCAGGCCGGGGAACCCCGTTAAACATTTTCAAAATCCTCAAAAACCTAATAGAAAAAAAGTTACGGGGCTTTAAGATCTAGAGTGAAAAAAATCGAAAAAAATTCAAACAGTGGGCAAACTGTGGTCAAACAATGGTCAAACTAATTATTCTAGAATATTAGTGTTACTAAATAATTATTTCAGTTATTTCAATTTTGGTCAAATCTGGTCAAACTGTGGTCAAACTGTGGTCAAACTATGGTCAAACAATGGTCAAACTAATTATTCAAGAAATATTAGTGTTACTAAAGGCCCTTTTTCTACTAGTGACACATAGGCATCGGAGGAAAAGCTTAGTGAGAAGGATAACACCGACCTGTGCAGAGAGTTCTCAAAGAGGCCCTTTTTGACATGGCCCCCAATAGGGCCCCAGGACCTGATAATATCCCGGTAGAATTCTACCAAATGTGCTGGGATATAGTCAAAGATGATATCATGGCCTTGTTTAGACACTTTCACCAAGGGACGTTGGATGTTCAGCGGTTGAACTACGGGATCATCACGCTGCTTCCGAAGCTCTCCGGGGCTAACAAAATCCAACAGTTCAGACCCATTTGCTTACTTAGATGCCCCTATAAGCTTATCACAAAAGTCCTAGATCGCCGAGTCTCGGTTTATGCTGACAAGCTAATTAGTCCAGTCCAAAATGCCTTTGTCAAAGGGAGGAACATTATGGATGGTGTGCTCTCGCTTCATGAAATCCTTAATTACACATATGTGAAAAAGTGGGTTGGTGTGGTGTTGAAACTGGACTTTGAGAAAGCATATGATAAGGTTAACTAGGATTTCTTATTAGAATGCCATAAGCTGCGGGGATTTAATGAAACCTAGTGTGGGTGGATTAGCCAGATTCTTTGGAATGGCACGGTAAATTGAGTAATAGTGTGGGGCCGTACTTCCATAGTGCAAAAGGGGTACGGCAAGGCGACCCTCACTCCCCATTCCTGTTTAATTTAGCTGCTGAATGCCTCAGGAAAATGATGAAGAATGCCCAGCGTAATAATGTGCTGGTTGGCTTAGCTGCGGATCTGATCCCTGATGGAGTTGCGGTTCTTCAATATGCAAATGACACAATTATCTGTCTTGAACATGACATCGACAAAGCAGTCAACCTGAAGTTGTTGCTGTACATGTTTGAAATGATGTCTGGGTTAGAAGTCAATTTTCAAAGAAAAAAATGAGATTTTAACTGTGGGGGGAGATGATGCTGTGATTAAGCAATATGCCGACCTCTTCAATTGTGATATAGGCAGCTTTTTTAGAGTTATGTCGAATATAGTGTACGAGTTAGGTTACAGTTGGACTCTGAGTAGTATTGTGTTTACATAGGATATGGAGTTGTGTCCTAGTAGGACATGTGTATTCTAGGCCTCTCATGTATAACGGGGGTAGACACATGATGTAACCTATGCCAACATAATAGCACCGGAACGCAGGGGAAGCCGGCGGCATGTACCGGTGTCCAGGGCGACCGGGTGCGGTATTGTAGTAGTGTCATGGGGAGGAGCGTCCGTAGTCAGGCCCCGAAGATGTAGCCATATCGGTGAACCTCGTTAACAAATCTCGATGTTGTACTCGTGTGATTGCTTGATCCTCAGATAATCGATGGTATGCCTCGGATTTATTCTAACAAGTGTTATCATAGCTAGGTTACGAGAAGGCTGCGGATTCATTGATCTAAAGAAAATATCGAGTTTGAGATGCAGCCACTGTGGCGTGGTTTTGGGCGAGATTAGAAAAAAGCAAATCAGCGGCTCGTGCGCACACAAGGCTTGACGTGCGGCAATGGATCCCGGGGATTGATCGGGCGAGCGTTCGGCTGTCAGACACGTGCAAGCGGCAGGCAGGACGTGCGGCGATCGCTCAACGTTTCGACGGGCGAGCGTACAACCGTGGCAGGCTGGCCGCGTGAGGCGTTGGAGCAGGATCGGATCAGACCGGAGGCGCGTGCAGCCGTGTAGCATTGGGCTGCTCGGGTATACGCGTGTACGCGGACGCGGAGTCCGGCGACCGGCGGTGGAAGGCAGGAGGCGTACAAGCTGTGTATTGCGTACTGGGTACGAGATTTGGCTGAGACAAAAAAAAGAAGAGGATCGAGTCCTCATGTGACACAGAAAGGCAGTAGCAGATTGAGTCGGAGGAAATATCCATCGTCTATGTGCATCCATCCGAAAGAGGCAGGACAAAGCAAAGCTAGCGTCGGGTGTTACAAGCGGAGCTATCACATGAAGGGAGATTGCTCATGTATTTTTTACAGGGTCAACCGTACGAAGATCCATTGCGTCAACGGTTACCTGGTTTGAGGTGGAGAGGTTCTACGGAATTGAAAACCTTGGGTTATGGCAGACACGGGTGAAAAATTATTGGCGCGACAAGGATGCTTGAAGGCGTTGCAGGAAGTCATGTCAGCTAAGATGAAATATCATGTGATGGATAGAAATTTGCGGAAGACAGTTTGGGGGCCTCGAGTGTGTCACGCAGTCGAACAAGTTCGGCTTGGTCGGACTAATCAGTCTGACGGATCGACGCAAATCGGTTGGTACAGAAGACGGTGGTGGGATCGGCGACGACGACATAGAAGCGTGATGCTGATGGTGACCGACTTTTGGGCGTGGAAACACGTGGTGCACATGCCCGAGGCTTGTGCGGCTTCGACAAGACTATGGCGCGTGGTTGATTCAAGGTGATGTACACACGGAGCTTGAAATCAACGAGGCGTGAGGGTGGATAAATCATCTACCATGGAGTCATGTTGAAGGTGGAGCTGGATTGAGAGGCACGGTGTAAGGATCTAGAGAATCGAAGCCTATTCAGCAGGCGGGAAAAAGCAAGGGATACGTAATTCGGACTGGAGCCCAGTGGTCTGATGGAAGCGTGAAACTCGTCATCGGTTGGTGATGATCGGTGGTACTCTGCAGTGGGGGTTGAGTGGTGTGGTTTCGCGACCCTTGAGACTCGACCGGGACAGCGGAGGCTCGACGCGGTTATAGCGGCGAGGCGTGCGGTACGCACGAGGCATGGAGACGGGTCAGGGCTCTGGTGGTCATACATGTGGTGAGGCAACTGCGAATTTGACTCGGGATGACTACAGCAATAGTGAAATTCCTTGAAGTTTCAAACAGGAAGTCAAGAAAGGAGCAATGGTGTTCAGTTCAGGTAACTCTTATGTGTGACACCCAATATGTGAGTTGTTCACTTTCACGCAGGTCAGTGATCGGTGTGTGATGAAGTTGGACGGATACTCTGGAAGTTGGGAGTATAGACTAGAGTAAAGAGGAACTTAATTTTGCTCGAGTGTTGACCGTGGTCAAGAAAAGAAGGGACTACAAGTTGCAGGTGGAGACATATGGAGTCTTTGGAGTAGCAGCGGTACTCATGGGATAAACTCAAATCCAATGTACATGGAAGTTTGATGCATTGACGAATTCAAGGTGGTGGAGAATATTCGTCAAGGTGAAGTTTGTTAGAGTTGTGTCGAATATAGTGTACGAGTTAGGTTACAGTTGAACTCTGAGTAGTATTGTGTTTAGATAGGATATGAAGTTGTGTCCTAGTAGGACACTTGTATTCTAGGCCTCTCATATATAGCGGGGGTAGACACACGATGTAACCTATGCCAACATAATAGCACCGGAATGCAGGGGAAGCCGGCGTCATGTGCCGGTGTCCAGGGCGACCGAGTGCGGTATTGTAGCGGTGTCATGGGGAGAAGCGCCCGTAGGCAGGCCCTGGGGATGTAGCCATATCGGTGAATCTCGTTAACAAATCTCGGTGTTGTGCTCGTGTGATTGCTTGATCCTCGGATGATCGACGGTATGCCTCGGATTTACTCTAAGATATCTGGGCATGCCTGTTAGTTATACCACCCTCAGAAACTCTGATTGGGAGTTCATTGTCTGCAAATATCTAAAAAGATTTGAAGCTTGGGTGGGTAATGTTGCCTTCATGGGAGGGAGACACACTTTATTAGACTCTGTTGTCACCCAGATATCACTGTACCATATATCTATGTGGCTGATGAACAAAACGTTCATTGAAAGATTGGATAAGCATAGAAGAAGATTCTTCTGACAAGGGTGTAACAAGAAAAAAATATATTATCTTGTGAAATGGAGCAGAATCTGCAGATCCAAAGAGAAGGGTGGTCTGGGGATTAAGGACGTGCGCAAACAGAACATTAGTCTGATGGTAAAACGGTGGTGGAAGCTTGAAACACAAAATGGGGTGTGGAAAAACATTGTTCGTGCTCGTTACTTGCGGAATAGGACAGTAGCTAATGTTGGCCCAAGATTTTCTGACTCTCCTTGTTGGAAAGCCCTGCTAAAAGTCAAGGAAATTTATATGGCTAGTAGAAAAATTGATATCGAATCTGGAAACATTGCTAGGGTGTGGAGTGATCCTACTAACGGACTGCTTCCGTTCAAGGATCAATACCCTCAACTTTTTGATATTTGCAATACCCCTGAATGTACTATCAAACAAGTGTTTAATGTGGAAGCGGATTCCATTTTCAGACGAAGGCTCACTCCTGTTCTATTTGAACAATGGGGGGTCATTTTAGATACAGTTAACAAACTTCCTCTTACTGACAAAGAGGATTGAGTGGTTTGGAACCTGAACCAGAATGGTAAATTTAGCACCAAATCTGTTTATAAGTGGCTTGAAAAACCTCTCAATGGGTGTCATTATAAATGGATCTGGAAGGCTAAAATTCCACTCAAGATCAAAATTTTTATGTGGCAACTCTTGCAAGACGCGGTGCTGACTAGACAGGTGATGCGCCATAGGAAATGGCCTAGGAACCCTGTATGTTCATTTTATAACGAAATAGACTTCTCAGCACCTGTTCTTTACATGTTCGGTCGCTAGGGTGGTGTGGCGATCTATTGGGGGTGGCTATTGGCACCGATAAGTGTCCTGATAACTACTGGCAATTCTTTGCTTGGTGCTATTCCTTCCTTCCAGGAGGGGATAAATTCTATACGATCTGGCTCGTTCGCAATAAGGCTACTTTTGAGAAAAAGCAAATTAAGTCTTCTTTTGAATTCGTGCTCCCTATGTGCTCTTTTCTTTTATATTGGACAGGGCTGCAGAAAGGTGATGATACTGACAAGCTACGCTCAGGTGCCGAGATGATCAGGACCAGCACGATGCAGCTGACGAGGCTTTGCGCGACTGCCGCCCAGCCGATTGGAGGAGCTTGAAGAACGTTGTGGTCCCATGCTGCTTTGAAGCGGATGAAGTGGGCGTGCTGCTAGGAGGGCCATCATCTTCATAGTAGCTTTTCCTTTACGTTTATGATCTTTTGGTGTGTTGGCATGTATCTCTCTTTGGGTTTGTTGGAGCTTGGTACTCTTGAACTGTAGGTGTTATCAGGTTTTCGCCCCACAGCGTTTGGGTCGACGGCGACCGAATGGCAGTGGGTTTCCTGGTAGCTTGAACTCGCCTTACCTCTTTCCCTCCTCCTGACTCTGTATTCGGAATTGGTTGTATTTCTGTTGTTTGCAATGGAAAAGGGTAATGCCCGGTTCAAAAAATGTGTTTTAGTTCGTGTAGAAAAAGTTTGGAGTATGTTGAATGGATATTCCGGCAAGGTGCTTCCCAAGGTACTGGTCTTTAGTTATATGCAAAGTACTAAAATTATGACATGATGTGTGGCTGTACGATGCTAAATTCTGCAATACTACTGATAAAAAGGGAGCGAGGGCTCAAAGCGCTCAAATGAACCCTGCAAATAATAATATGAGTCTATGAGACTCTCACTTACCATCCCCTTCCGACTTGTGATTTCCACTTATTTATTTGAACCTTATGGTTTCCTCCTGAGTTCACCCCTTGATTATATCAGTTTTGGACAATGTGGGTTTAGATGAAGTGGCATCCCCATGCACTATGACGATCGTGAACAGCTAGTCGCACCATGTCTGATTTGATTTTTTTCATTTTGTTTATCTTGGCAGTGACTTGATTTAATTTCCACTCTAGCAACACTTGCGCTACCTAGCTGCATGAAGAAAAAAGAGGAAGGATGTGTGAGAGAGAGAGTGAGAAGGTGGTGGGTGTGAGAGACGATGGACCCGTTACTACCATATATCTGATCGAATGAGCAACCCCGCGTGAGCAGGAGCGCGGGGATGGTCAGGACACCGCCGGCAAAACCCTCGAGAAAACCCTGGTCGTACGGCCGCATGGATGGAATTGAAAGAGGCTGATTGATCGATGGGGCGGAACAGGTGCAAATGGCCAGATGAGTGGAGAGTGTGATGGATGCAGAGCTCAACTTGAACAAGAGCAGGTCGGCCAGGGTTTTTTTGTTAGAGGCTGGGATGTCGCTGGAGTAGTACACTCCTATACCTCCGTACCGAACATCTCGATGGTGCTTGCTTGCCGCCGCTGCCTTGCCACTTTGCTCGTGTGCACCACTGCCTAGTGTGCCCGCGCCACGGAGACCTCCTTCCGATCGAGTTAGTCAAGCGGATTCTAGTCTTGAAAAGAACACAGCCCTCAGCCCACCGGATTGCCTGGGTCGCGCTGGCGTCTAGCTTCCTTCCTTGCACTGCTCGGATTCCGAGCCCGATCGAGTACAGAGCGAGAAGGTCCGTCCGTTGCCCAACATGCATCATCGTCCATGGGCTCGCTAGTGCTAGTATATATAAAAGGCTTTCGCTACGCAACAAAATCTCCAAGAGAGGCCATCGCGAGCAACCAACCTTCTCGGCGAGAACACGTCGCGCGAGACCTGCTCGTAAATCAATCGATCGGCCCCTCGCCCGACGACCAAGAACATGGAGGCGAGGCAGCATGCCGGCGGCGGCGCGGCCCCGTGCGCCAACGGCTGCGGGTTCTTCGGCGACGGCGCGGCCACAAACGATCTCTGCTCCAACTGCTACAAGGAACGGCAGCAGCTGCTGGACCTCATGGCCTTTGACGCCGCCGTCATGTCCGGCCTGAGGTCGCTGAAGCTGGCGAAAGCTGGAGGCGAGGAGAAGACGCCCGAGAAGACGGCGGGGGCTACGAAGAACCGATGCAATGCGTGCCAGCAAAAGGTGGGCCTGCTGGGATTTGTGTGCCGGTGGTGGGCCACGGCCACCTGCTGCGGCGCGCACCGCCATGCCGACGCACACGTCTGCTTCTTCGACTACATGGCAGCCGGCCGCGAGCAGGTCACGCGCAAGAACCCGCTTCTCGTCGCGCCCAAGATGTCCAGGATTTCTTGTTTTTAATGAAAAGAAGGTTAAACTCTGCATCAATCGATGCATGCAATCATCATTATTAAATATTTCATAAAGATCTAAAAAGATCATACATTAATTCACTCCAAGTCACTACCCATCCTTACAAACTCGATAATATGGAGTGCTCTCACTCCCCATATATAAAACCGGTGTCATCGTCAATCCATCCACATAACGTATCGGAACCAACAGTCGGTGCAAAAAATCTAAAACGCACACGTTTTAGAAACCGTCATCAGCATCGGGCCACTGACTCATCTTCAGAAAAGAGATCCGCATCATCCTTATGAGTCCGGACATCGAGGATTTGAATGCTTGCTTCTACCCATGATATGTACCTCACGCTGTGCTGACTCTTGCAGGAGACGCCCTAGAGATGAACTGTGGAATTAGTATGTGTTTGATTGCGTCTCCCTTGTTTCTACCTTTGTGGCGAGGAGGCTGTGTGTAATAACTAGCTAAACGATGGGCCTGTATTTTTTCCATCAAGTTAAATTCATATAAATATCCATTACGTTCTTCGCAAGTTGATACGCATCATGCATTGGGATGATAAACTGCCCGAATCTCTCATCCGATCTAACTCCTATGCCATTTGATTAATCAAACCAAAAAATGAAAATAAAAAATCCCATTAGTCTGCGCAAAATCCAACAGGGTAACAGTTAGATCGATGAGATTTAGTTATTTCTCATTTAGATGAGAGCTAGCCATGCTCTAAATTACCAACTTTGGCTGGTCAATCAGTCCACCACATCCGGATCCAATCGGCAGATTCCGGAAGAATTATGAGGTGCTACAACGGCAAAAGAAATGCGTCTCGATGGCCTTGTGCAGCGAAACGACTCTTTCGCGGTCGATCGCTGCAGCGAGCGAATCTTTTCTTACGGCAACATCAGCGAAGGAAGTAGGACCCACCAGGTGGGATTGATGAACCAAGTCAAAAGTCTGGCTCCGTGAAATCAGTTGATGGGGCCCACTGTCTCCTACCATAAATCTCTCTGGCCCCGTGATTTCAACCGGTGGGGGGCCCGCTGCGTCATTTAATTAACCCTCACCCAGATTTGTTTAAGGAAACTTGACTTTGTTTAGACTGCTGTCCGAAATCGGGCGTTGGAACGAGCGCGCGCGGAATAGCCATGCAGATGGGCGTGTCTCCTTTCCTTGTGAGAGGCCGTAAATAATCGATCCATCCGATCCGAGCATCAGTCGCTGGCTGGATTTGCATCCATGCTTGGGCCAGCCTTTGCGCGCAAGTGCTCCATCCGTAGCTCTTCATCCTTGAAATCCACATGCATGACATGCAGCGAACCACACACTACATCTGCTGCGCTTGCCTGCTAGCAGGAGAAACTACTCCCTCTCTACAGAAATATAAGAGCAAAATACTTTTGTATTTCTTTATAAAGGGAGTAATTACTAATGTTGCAACAACAACAACAACAACAACAACAACAACAACAACAACAACAACAAACTGTAACACAGCGTGCAACTGTAAAATAGCTTTAATAAGCCCCCGCGACGTCCCCGCTCGGGTGACACGGGAGGAGCTCCAAACCTAGCCACCAGGTCCGGCCGTACCTCCCTCCCCCCCCTTTGTTTGCGCGGGAGGAAGCTGCCGGGCTAAGCCAGGGCGGCCGATGTCGATGGCGCAGGCCCTCTTCCCTCTCGCATCGGTGGTCAGGTGGTGCAGGACAACCAAGGGCGCGTGGGGCAACCCCAGATTTGGGTCGCGACAGAGCGGCGGCTTGCTACCGGCGATGGCGCTCGACGGCAACGTGGTGTTGAGTGGTTGCGGCGAAGCTGGGAGGGCTGGTGGTGTTGCACGAGGAAGTGCAGTGCGGGATGGTCTGTGACTAGATCCAACTGGATTTGGCTCCAGTGGCCCGGCGTGTGGCGCAGAGGAGGCGGCCGCCCGGCGGGGTTCTCGGCTATGAGATGGATCACGTCGGCGGGTGATGGCCTCTCACGCTGGTAGTGGCCGTCAGGTGGCGCTGCTGTCCACGGTGGCTAGGCGGTGGCGCTGCTTGATACGTCTCCGCTGTATCTATTTTTCCAAACACTTTTGCCCTTTGTTTGGACTCTAAGTCGCATGATTTGAATGGAACTAACCCGGACTGACGCTGTTTTCAGCAGAATTGTCATGGTGTTATTTTTGTGCAGAAATAAAAGTTCTCGGAATGACCTGAAAATCATTATTTTGGAATATATAAAAAATACTGGAAGGAAGATCCACGTCAGGGGGCCTCCACCTGTCCACGAGGGTGGGGACGCGCCCTACCCCCTGGGCGCGCCCCCTGCCTCGCAGGCCCCCTGACGCTCCACCGACCTCAACCCTGAGTCCATATATTCACTTTCGGGGAGAAAAAACCAGGGAGAAAGAATCATCGCGTTTTACGATACGGAGCCGTCGCCAAGCCCTAAACTCTCTCGGGAGGGCTGACCTGAAGTCCGTTCGGGGCTCCGGAGAGGGGAATCTGTCGCCATCGTCATCATCAACCATCCTCCTTCACCAATTTCATGATGCTCACCGCCGTGCGTGAGTAATTTCATCGTAGGCTTGCTGAACGGTGATGGGTTGGATGAGATTTATCATGTAATCGAGTTAGTTTTGTTAGGGTTTGATCCCTAGTATCCACTATGTTCTGAGATTGATGTTGCTATGACTTTGCTATGCTTAATGCTTGTCACTAGGGCCCGAGTGCCATGATTTCAGATCTGAACCTATTATGTTTTCATCAATATATGAGAGTTCTTGATCCTATCTTGCAAGTCTATAGTCACCTATTAAGTGGTATGATCCGTTAACCCCGAAGTGACAATAAACGGGATACTTAACGGTGGTGACCGTAGTTTGAGAAGTTCATGTATTGACTATGTGTTAATGCTTTGGTTGGGTACTCTATTAAAAGGAGGCCTTAATATCCCTTGGTTTCCGCTAGGACCCCGCTGCCACGGTACTCTATTAAAAAATGTCATGCAAGTTCTTTTCCATAAGCACGTATGACTATATTCAGAATACATGCCTACATTATATTGATGAACTCGAGCTAGTTCTGTGTCACCCTAGGTTATGACTGTTACATGATTGATCGCATCTGACATAATTCTCTATCACCGATCCATTGCCTACGAGCTTTCCAGATATTGTTCTCTACTCATTTACTTTTTCGTTGCTATTTTTACCATCACTATAAAACCCAAAAATATTACTTTTGCTACCGTTACCACTACTATCATATTACTTTGCTACTAAATACTTTGCTACAGTTATTAAGTTTCCAGGTGTTGTTGAATTGAAAACTCAGCTGCTAATACTTGAGAATATTCTTTGGCTCCCCTTGTGTCGAATCAATAAATTTGGGTTGAATACTTTACCCTCGAAAACTGTTGCGATCCCCTATATTTGTGGGTTATCAAGACTATTTTATGGCGCCGTTGCCGGGGAGCATAGTCTATTCCTTGAGTCACTTGGGATTTATATCTGCTTATCATTATGAAGAACTTGAAAGATCCAAGAATTAAGATTTATCCCTCAACTACGAGGGAAGGTAAGGAACTGCCATCTAGCTCTGCACTAGATTCACCTTCTGTTTTGAGTAAGCTTGCGACACCTAAACCTACTTCTGCTATTAATTCTGATATGCGCATGTTATTGATGATGCCACTTCTGCTATGCATGATACTGCTACCTCTTGAGCACTGCGTTGGATTTCCCCGAAGAGGAAGGGATGATGCAGCAAAGTAGCATAAGTATTTTACTCTGTTTTTGAGAACCAAGGTATGAATCCAGTAGGAGGCTACGCTCGAGTCCCTCGTACCTACACAAAAACAATAGCTCAATGAAACCAACGCGCTTAGGGGTTGTCAATCCCTTCACGGTCACTTACGAAAGTGAGATCTGATAGAGATGATAAATAATATTTTTTTGGTATTTTTGGTATAGAGATGCAAACTAAATAAAGTAAAAGCAAAGCAATAGTAAAGTGATGGAGATTGATATGATGAGAAAGAGACCTGGGGGCCATAGGTTTCACTAGTGGCTTCTCTGAAGAGCATAAGTATTCTACGGTGGGTGACCAAATTACTGTTGAGCAATTGACAGAATTGAGCATAGTTATGAGAATATCTAAGTATGATCATGTATATAGGCATCACGCCCGAGACAAGTAGACTGAAACGATTCTGCATCTACTACTATTACTCCACTCATCGATCGCTATCCAGCATGCATCTAGAGTATTAAGTTAAAAACAGAGTAACGACTTAAGCAAGAGGACATGATGTAGAGGGATAGTTTCATGCAATATGATAAAAATCCCATCTTGTTATCCTCGATGGCAACAATACAATACGTGCCTTGCTACCCGTTCTGTCACTGGGAAAGGACACCGCAATATTGAACCCAAAGCTAAGCACTTCTCCCATGACAAGAACAACCAATCTAGTAGGCCAAACCAAACTGATAATTCAAAGAGACTTGCAAAGATAACCAATCATACATAAAAGAATTCGGACAAGATTCAAATATTATTCATAGATAGACTTGATCATAAACCCACAATTCGTCGGTCTCAACAAACACACCACAAAAAGAAGATTACATCGAATAGATCTCCGCGAGAGAGGGGGAGAACATTGTATTGAGATCCAAAAAGAGAGAAGAAGCCATCTAGCTACTAGCTATGGACCCGTAGGTTTGAAGTAAACTACTCACACTTCATCGGAGGGGCTTGGATGATGATGTAGAAGCCCTCCGTGATCGATGCCTCCTCCGGCAGAGCTCCGCAACAGGCCCCAAGATGGGATCTCGTGGATACAGAAAGTTGCGGCGGTGGAATTAGGTTTTTGGCTCCGTCCCCGATTGTTTGGGGGTACGTGGATATATATAGGAAAAAGAAGTACGTTTTTGAAGGTTTCATTCCGTTTGGACTCGGTTTGATATTCCTTTTCTTCGAAACCCTAAAACAGGCAAAAAACAACATTTCTGGGCTGGGCCTCCCGTTAATAGGTTAGTCCCAAAAATAATATAAAAGTGGAAAATAAAGCCCAATAATATCTAAAACAGTAGATAATATAGCATGGAGCAATCAAAAATTATAGATACGTTGGAGACGTATCAAATACTTATGATGAAACTACTTATATGCTTGATACTACTTTGCCACTTGGTGAATTTCTTGATGAACAACTTGCTAGGGCTAGAGAGACTGAACTTATTGAAACTGATAATATTGATGAGAGTGATGATGAAGATTCTCCTCTTAGATATGACTTACATGTTCTGCCTGAGGGCTATGTTATGGATGAAGAAACTGCTAGAGACTTTCTTACTTGCAATGATAGGAGTGATCTTAAGAAATTATTAGCTAAGCTAAAACAAAAGATTCTGAATGCTAGAATGAAATATGATCCTGCTTATGCTACTTCACCTATCTTTGATACTGATAAAGATTGTGAATTCTCTGTCGACCCTGAGATAATTACTTTGGTTGAATCTGATCCTTTTTATGGCTATGCATATGAAATTGTTGTGGCACATCTTACTAAATTAAATGATATAGCTACCCTATTCACTAATGATGAGAGAACATACTACTTTTATATCCTTAAATTATTACCGTTCTCATTAAAGGGTGACACTAAGATATGGCTTAATTCTCTTGATCCTGCTTGTGTGCGTAGTCCCGAGGATATGATTTATTACTTCTCTGCTAAATATTTCCCCGCTCATAAGAAACATCTGCTTTAAGGGAAATATATAATTTTGTGCAAATTGAAGAAGAGTCTCCCACAAGCTTAGGGGAGGCTTCTCCAGTTACTTAATGCTTTGCCTGATCATCCTCTTAAGAAAAATGAGATACTTGATATCTTTTATAATGGACTAACCGATGCTTCCAGAGACCACCTGGATAGTTGTGCTGGTTGTGTTTTCAGGGCTTCCAGAGTCTCCTACTAAGTTTGCTAGCCAATGCTTAGATGTGTTTGATAACTTTATGGTTAAACAAGAAAACTTCAATGCTTATTTTGGTAGAGAATTAAAACGCAATGCTTATATGATATAACACTTGAGTGATTATATGGCTAATGTTAAGGGTGAACTAAAACTTATTAGTAAACATGCTTCTATGGTAACCACTCAAGTAGAACAAGTACTTAAAGTTAAGAATGATTTGCTCAATGAATTAAATAATAAGAATGATTTTGCTATTAGAGTGGCTAGTAGAACTGGTAAAATGACTCAGGAACCTTTGTATCCTGAAGGCCATCCTAAGAGAATTGAGAAAGATTCTTAGAGAACTAATATTGATGCGCTTAGTCCTTCTAAAAGAAAGAAAAAGAAAAATGATAGGACTTTGCATGCTTCTAGTGAACCTGTTGTTGACACACCTGAGAATCCCAATGATATTTCTATTTCTAATGCTGAAACACAATCTGCTAATGAACATGAACCGAGTGATAATGCTAATATCGATGTTCATGTTGATGCTCAACCTAGCAATGATAATGATGTAGAGATTGAACCTGATATTGACCTTGATAACCCACAATCAAATAATCAACATTATGATAAGAGAGACTTTGTTGCTAGGAAGCATGGTAAGGAAAGAGAACCATGGGTTCAGAAACCCATGCCTTTTCCTCCTAAACCATCTAAGAAAAAGGATGATGAGGATTTTGAGAGGTTTGCTGAAATGATTAGACCTATCTTTTTGCGTATACGATTAACTGATATGCTCAAAATGAATCGTTATGCTAACTATACGAAAGAAATTGTTACAAATAAAAGAAAGATACCGGAGGCTGAAATTTCCACCATGCTTGCTAATTACACTTTTAGGGGTGGAATACCAAAGAAGTTAGGAGATCCAGGAATACCCACTATACCTTGCTCCATTAAAAAAAACTATGTTAAAACTGCTTTATGTGATCTTGGAGCCGGTGTTAAGGTTATACCTCTCTTTTTATATCGTAGACTTGATTTGAATAAGTTGAGACCTACTAAAATATCTTTGCAAAT
The DNA here is from genome assembly GCF_056163025.1 of Triticum urartu. Lineage (NCBI taxonomy): Eukaryota > Viridiplantae > Streptophyta > Magnoliopsida > Poales > Poaceae > Triticum > Triticum urartu. The sequence continues at coordinate 55,658,251 of NC_141878.1, read as the reverse complement.
GGCTGACAAATCAATTGATATACCTGTCGGTATTTGTGAGGATGTGCCTGTTGTGGTTGCAAACGTTACTATTTTAACGGACTTTATTATTCTTGATAATCCCGAGGACAATAATATGTCTATTATTCTTGGAAGACCTTTTTTGAATACTGCAGGGGCTGTCATTGATTGCACCAAAGGCAATGTCAGTTTCATGTTAATGGTAATGAGCATACGGTACTGTTCCGCGAAAAAGAAACGTCCCCTGGGCAGGGGTATTTCCTAATGCGCAACGGCAATAAAATGAAGTGTGGGCGTGCCAATATACATTTGTATACAAATAAATAAAAGAGGCACACAAGATCGGGGAACTCTGTATTTCATTAATTCTTTTGGAGAATTACATCAAATGGTTCCCAAAAAAGTACATCATGTTTCTCTATGCAATCTGACTAAGTTTAGCGACTGTGTAGCTTCAGGTTCCCGGAGCCTTGGAAGACGATCCGGTTAATTACATCCACAAGATGCATCTTGTAGAAAACCTCCGATTAAGCTGCTCTTGATGGTCGTTGTCTTCAAGCATGTGTGAATTGTTCTCCAAACGTGCATGAACAGTGCAAACATGTATTCTACCAAAGCCTCGTCGGTCCATGGTGAATGTCATCTAGGACCGCTGGTGGCGGGATTTTTGATGAAGTCTATAAGCGAGAAGTGTTCGGCCTCGTCGGCACAAAACAAATAAAAGTCCAACCTTGTCGGCTTGGACCCTTTTCCGGACTCGTCGGTCGCGGAATGCAATTGGGACAGTTGGGGAACGTAGCAGAAATTCAAAATTTCCTACGTGTCACCAAGATCTATCTATGGAGAGACTAGCAACGAGGGGAAGGAGAGTGCATCTACATACCCTTGTAGATCGCTAAGAGGAAGCGTTCAAGTGAACGGGGTTGATGGAGTCATACTCGTCGTGATCCAAATCACCGATGACCAAGTGCCGAACGGACGGCACCTCCACGTTCAACACACGTACAGCCCGGTGACGTCTCCCACGCCTTGATCCAGCAAGGAGAGAGGGAGAGGTTGAGGAAGACCCCATCCAGCAGCAGCACAATGGCGTGGTGGTGGTGGAGGAGCGTGGCAATCCTGCAGGGCTTCGCCAAGCACCGCAGAAGAGGAGGAAGAGAGAGGGAGGGCTGCACCAAGAGGTGAGATCAAATCGCGTGTGTTATGGGCAGCCCTAGGCCTCATATATATAGGGAAGGGGAGGGGCTACGCCCCCTCTAGGGTTCCCACCCCTAGGGGGCGGCAGCCCTAGATGGGGATCAAGGGTGGCGGCCAAGAGGGGAAGAGAGGGAGGCGCCCCTAGGGTGGGCCTTAAGGCCCATCTGGACCTAGGGTTTGCCCCCTCTCACTCTCCCTGCGCCTTGGGCCCTTGTGGGAGGCGCACCAGCCCACTAAGGGGCTGGTCCCTCACCACTCTTAGCCCATGCAAGCCTCCGGGGTTGGTGGCCCCACTTGGTGGACCCCCGGGACCCTCCCGGTGGTCCCGGTACGTTACCGATAAACCCCGAAACTCTTCCGGTGACCAAAACAGGACTTCCCATATATAAATCTTTACCTCCGGACCATTCCGGAACTCCTCGTGACGTCCGAGATCTCATGTGGGACTCCAAACAACATTCGGTAACCACATACAAACTTCCTTTATAACCCTAGCGTCATCGAACCTTAAGTGTGTAGACCCTACGGGTTCGGGAGACATGCAGAGATGACCGAGACGTTCTCCGGTCAATAACCAAAAGCGGGATCTGGATACCCATGTTGGCTCCCACATGTTCCACGATGATCTCATCGGATGAACCACGATGTCAAGGACTTAATCAATACCGTATACAATTCCCTTTGTCTAGCGGTACGATACTTGCCCGAGATTCGATCGTCGGTATCCCTATACCTTGTTCAATTTCGTTACCGGCAAGTCTCTTTACTCGTTCCGTAACACATCATCCCGTGATCAACTCCTTGATCACATTGTGCACATTATGATGATGTCCTACCGAGTGGGCCCAGAGATACCTCTCCGCTTACACGGAGTGACAAATCCCAGTCTCGATTCGTGCCAACCCAACAGACACTTTCGGAGATACCTGTAGTGCACCTTTATAGTCACCCAGTTACGTTGTGATGTTTGGTACACCCAAAGCATTCCTACGGTATCCGGGAGTTGCACAATCTCATGGTCTAAGGAAATGATACTTGACATTAGAAAAGCTTTAGCATACGAACTACACGATCTTTGTGCTAGGGTTAGGATTGGGTCTTGTCCATCACATCATTCTCCTAATGATGTGATCCCGTTATCAATGACATCCAATGTCCATGGTCAGGAAACCGTAACCATCAATTGATCAACGAGCTAGTCAACTAGAGGCTTACTAGGGACATGGTGTTGTCTATGTATCCACACATGTATCTGAGTTTCCTATCAATACAATTATAGCATGGATAATAAACGATTATCATGAACAAGGAAATATAATAATAACTAATTTATTATTGCCTCTAGGGCATATTGCCAACAGTATCCCACTTGCACTAGAGTCAATAATCTAGTTCACATCGCCATGTGATTAACACTCACAGGTCACATCGCCATGTAACCAACATCCAAAGAGTTTACTAGTCAATAATCTAGTTCACGTCACTATGTGATTAACACTCAATGAGTTCTGGGTTTGATCATGTTGCTTGTGAGAGAGGTTTTAGTCAACGGGTCTGAACCTTTCAGATCCGTGTGTGCTTTACAAATCTTTATGTCATCTCCTAGATGCAGCTACCACGCTCTATTTGGAGCCATTTCAAATAACTGTTCTACTTGGAGTTATTCTAAATTGTTGCTCCATTATACGTATCCGGTATCTCTACTCAGAGCTATCCGGATAGGTGTTAAGCTTGCATCGTCGTAACTCTTTACGTCGAACTCTTTATCACCTCCATAACCGAGAAAATTCCTTAGTCCACTAGTTACTAAGGATAACTTTGACCGTTGTACTGTGATCCATTCTTGGATCACTCTTGTACCCCTTGACTGACTCATGGCAAGGCACACTTCAGGTGCGGTATGCAGCATAGCATACTGTTGAGCCTACGTCTTAAGAATAGGGGACGACCTTCGTCCTTTCTCTCTATTCTGCCGTGGTCGAGCTTTAAGTCTTAACTTCGTACCTTACAACTCAGGCAAGAACTCCTTCTTTGACTGATCCATCTTGAACACCTTCAAGATCATGTCAAGGTATGTGCTCATTTGAAAGTACCATTAAGTGTTTTGATCTATCCTTATAGATCTTGATGCTCAATGTTCAAGTAGCTTAATCCAGGCTTTCCATTGAAAAACACTTTTCAAATAACCCTATATGCTTTCCAGAAATTCTACGTCATTCTGATCAACAATATGTCGACAAGATATACTCATCAGAAATTCTATAGTGCTCCCACTCACTTCTTTGGAAATACAAGTTTCTCATAAACTTTGTATCAACCCAAAATCTTTGATCATCATCAAAGCATACATTCCAACTCCGAGATGCTTACTCCAGTCCTCAGAAGGATTGCTGGAGCTTTGCATACTTATTAACATCTTTCAGGATTGACAAAACCTTCCGGTTGTATCACATACAACCTTTCCTCAAGAAAATCGTCGAGGAAACAATGTTTTTACATCCTATCTGCAAGATTTCATAAATAATGAAGTGACTGCTAATATAATTCCAACAGACTCTTAGCATCGCTACGAGTGAGAAAGTCTCATCGTAGTCAACTCCTTGAACTTGTCGAAAAACAACTTAACGACAAGTCGAGCTTTCTTAATGGTGACATTTACCATCATTGTCCGTCTTCCTTTTAAAAAACCATCTGTACTCAACAGCCTTACGACCATCGAGCCGTTCTGCCAAAGTCTACACTTTGTTTTCATATATGGATCCTCTCTCGGATTGTATGGCCTCGAGCCATATATCGGAATCCGGGCCCACCATCGCTTTTCCATAGCTCGTAGGTTCATTGTTGTCTAGCAACATGACTTCCTAGACAGGATTACGTACCACTCTGAAGTAGTACGCATCCTTGTCATCCTACGAGGTCTGGGAGTGACTTGATCCGAAGTCTCATGATCAATATCATAAGCTTCCACTTCAATTGGTGTAGGTGCCACAGGAACAACTCTTTGTGCCCTGCTATACACTAGTTGAAGTGACGGTTCAATAACCTCATCAAGTCTCCACCATCCTCCCACTCAATTCTTTCGAGAGAAACTTTTCCTCGAGAAAGGACCCGATTCTTGAAACAATCCCTTATTGCTTTCGAATCTGAGACAGGAAGTATACCCTACTGTTTTGGGTGTCCTATGAAGATGCATTTATCCGCTTTGGGTTTGAGCTTATCAGCCTGAAACTTTTTCACATAAGCGTTGCAGCCCCAAACTTTTAAGAAATGACAGCTTAGGTTTCTCTAAACCATAGTTCATACGGTGTCATCTCATCGGAATTACGTGGTGCCCTATTTAAAGTGAATGTGGTTGTCTCTAATGCCTAACCCATAAACTATCGTGGTAATTCGATAAGAAACATCATGGTATGCATCATATCCAATAGGGTGAAGTTATGATGTTCGGACACACCATCACACTATGGTGTTCCAGGCTGTATCAGTTGTGAAACAATTTCCACAATCTCTTAATTCTGTGCCAAACTCGTAATTCAGATATTCATCTCTATGATCATATCATAGATCTTTTATCCTCTTGTCACGACGATCTTTCAACTTCACCCTGAAATTACTTGAACCTTCCAATAATTCAGACGCATGATTCATCAAGTAAATATACTCAACATCTACTCAAATCATCTGTGAAGTAAAAACATAACGATATCCACTACATGCCTCAGCACTCATTGGACTGCACACATCAAAATGTATTACTTCCAACAAGTTGCTTTCCAGTTCCATTTTACTGAAACCGAGGCTTTCAGTCATCTTGCCCATGTGGTATGATTTGCATGTCTCAAGTGATTCAAAATCAAGTGAGTTCAAACGGTCCATTTGCATGGAGTTTCTTCATGCATATACACCAATAGACATGGTTCGCATGTCTCAAACTTTTCAAAACGAGTGAGCCCAAAGATCCATCAACATGGAGCTTCTTCATGCGTTTTATACCGATATGACTTTAGTGGCAGTGCCACAAGTAGGTGGTATTACTATCTTTTGGCATGAACATGTGTATCACTACGATCGAGATTCAATAAACCATTCATCTTAGGTGTAAGACCACTGGAGGTATTATTCAAATAAACAGAGTAACCATTATTCTCCTTAAATGAATAACCGTATTGCGATAGACATAATCCAATCATGTCTATGCTCAACGCAAACACCAATCTCGATGATAGAGGGAGCGCACGATATTTGATCAACCTCGGAAATACTTCCAACAAATATCGTCATCTCACCTTTAGCTAGTCTCTGTTTATTCCGTAGCTTTTATTTCGAGTTACTAACAATTAGCAACCAAACCGGTATCTAATACCCTGGTGCTACTAGGAGTACTAGTAAAGTACACATCAACACAATGTATATCCAATATACTTCTATCGACCTTGCCAGCCTTCTAATCTACCAAGTGTCTAGGGTAATTCTACTCCAGTGGCTGTTCCCCTTATTACAGAAGCACTTAGTCTCGGGTTTGGGTTCAACCTTGGGTTTCTTCACTAGAGCAGCAGCTGAATTGCCGTTTCATGAAGTATCCCTTCTTGCCCTTGCCCTTCTTGAAACTAGTGGTTTCGCCAACCATCAACAATTGATGCTCCTTCTTGATTTCTACTTTTGCGGTGTCAAACATCGCGAATATCTCAAGGATCATCATATATGTCCCTGATATATTATAGTTCATCACGAAGCTCTAGCAGCTTGGTGGTAATGACTTCGGAGAAACATCACTATCTCATTTGGAAGATCAACTCCCACTTGATTCAAATGATTGTTGTACTCAGACAATCTGAGCACAAGATCAACAAATGAGCTTTTCTCCCTTAGTTTGCAGGCTAAGAAAATCGTCGGAGGTCTCATACCTCTTGACGTGGGCACAAGCCTGAAATCCCAATTTCAGCCCTCGAAACATCTCATATGTCTCGTGACGTTTCAAAACGTCTTTGGTGCCTCAACTCTAAACCATTTAACTGAACTATCACGTAGTTATCAAAACGTGTATGTCAGATGTTCGCAACATCCACAGACAACGTTCGAGGTTCAACACACTGAGCGATGCATTAAGGACATAAGCCTTCCAAGAAGCAATGAGGACAATCCTTAGTTTACGGACCTAGTCCGCATAATTGCTAATATCAACTTTCAACTAATTTTTCTATAGGAACATATCTAAACAGTAGAACTATAGCGTGAGCTACGACATAATTTGCAAAATCCTTTTGACTATGTTCAGGATAATTAAGTTCATCTTATGAACTCCCACTCAGATAGACATCCCTCTAGTCATCTAAGTGATTACATGATCCGAGTCAACTAGGCCGTGTCCGATCATCACGTGAGACGGACTAGTTAACGTCGGTGAACATCTTCATGTTGATCGTATCTGCTATACGACTCATGCTCGACCTTTCGGTCTTCTGTGTTCCGAGGCCATGTGTGTACATGCTAGGCTCGTCAAGTTAACCCTAAGTGTTTTGCATGTGTAAAACTGTCTTACACCCGTTGTATGTGAACGTAAGGATCTATCACACCCGATCATCACGTGGTGCTTCGAAACGACGAACTGTAGTAATGGTGCACAGTTAGGGGAGAACACTTCTTGAAATTTTTGTAAGGGATCATCTTATTTACTACCGTCGTCCTAAGTAAACAAGATGTATAAACATGATAAACATCACATGCAATCAAATAGTGACATGATATGGCCAATATCATATTGCTCCTTTCGATCTCCATCTTCGGGGCTCCATGATCATCATTGTCACCGGCATGACACCATGATCTCCATCATCATGATCTCCATCATCGTGTCTTCTTGAAGTTGTCACGTCATCTATTACTTCTACTACTACAGCTAACGGTTAGCAATAAAGTAAAGTAATTACATGACGTTTATGTTGACAGGCAGGTCATAAATAAATAAAGACAACTCCTATGGCTCCTGCCGGTTGTCATACTCATCGACATGCAAGTCGTGATTCCTATTACAAGAACATGATCAATCTCATACATCACATATATAATTCATCACATCCTTTGGCCATATCACATCACATAGCATACCCTGCAAAAACAAGTTAGACGTCCTCTAATTGTTGTTTGCATGTTTTACGTGGCTGCTATGGGTTTCTAGCAAGAACGTTTCTTACCTACGCAAAACCACAACGTGATATGCCAATTGCTATTTACCCTTCATAAGGACCCTTTTCATCGAATCCGATCCGACTAAAGTGGGAGAGACAGACACCCGCTAGCCACCTTATGCAACTAGTGCATGTTTGTCGGTGGAACCGGTCTCACGTAAGAGTACGTGTAAGGTTGGTCCGGGCCGCTTCATCCCACGATGCCGCCGAATCAAGATAAGACTAGTAACGGCAAGCATATTGAACAAAATCAACGCCCACAACTACTTTGTGTTCTACTCGTGCATAGAATCTACGCAATAGACCTAGCTCATGATGCCACTGTTGGGAAACGTAGCAGAAATTCAAAATTTCCTACGTGTCACCAAAATCTATCTATGGAGAGACTAGCAACGAGGGGAAGGAGAGTGCATCTACATACCCTTGTAGATCGCTAAGCGGAAGCGTTCAAGTGAACAGGGTTGATGGAGTCGTACTCGTCGTGATCCAAATCACCGATGACCAAGTGCCGAACGGACGGCACCTCCGCGTTCAACACACGTACAGCCCGGTGACGTCTCCCACGCCTTGATCCAGCAAGGAGAGAGGGAGAGGTTGAGGAAGACTCCATCCAGCAGCAGCACAACGGCGTGGTGGTGGTGGAGGAGCGTGGCAATCCTGCAGGGCTTCGCCAAGCACCGCAGAAGAGGAGGAAGAGAGAGGGAGGGCTGCACCAAGAGGTGAGATCAAATCGCGTGTGTTATGGGCAGCCCTAGGCCTCATATATATAGGGAAGGGGAGGGGCTGCGCCCCCTCTAGGGTTCCCATCCCTAGGGGGCGGCAGCCCTAGATGGGGATCAAGGGTGGCGGCCAAGAGGGGAAGAGAGGGAGGCGCCCCTAGGGTGGGCCTTAAGGCCCATCTGGACCTAGGGTTTGCCCCCTCTCACTCTCCCTGCGCCTTGGGCCCTTGTGGGAGGTGCACCAGCCCACTAAGGGGCTGGTCCCTCACCACTCTTAGCCCATGCAAGCCTCCGGGGTTGGTGGTCCCACTTGGTGGACCCCCGGAACCCTCCCGGTGGTCCCGGTACGTTACCGATAAACCCCGAAACTCTTCCGGTGACCAAAATAGGACTTCCCATATATAAATCTTTACCTCCGGACCATTCCGGAACTCCTCGTGACGTCTGGGATCTCATCCGGGACTCCGAACAACATTCGGTAACCACATACAAACTTCCTTTATAACCCTAGCGTCATCGAACCTTAAGTGTGTAGACCATACGGGTTCGGGAGACATGCAGACATGACCGAGACGTTCTCCGGTCAATAACCAACAGCGGGATCTGGATACCCATGTTGGCTCCCACATTTTCCATGATGATCTCATCGGATGAACCACGATGTCAAGGACTTAATCAATCCTGTATACAATTCTCTTTGTCTAGCGGTACGATACTTGCCCGAGATTCGATCGTCGGTATCCCTATACCTTGTTCAATCTCGTTACCGGCAAGTCTCTTTACTCGTTCCGTAACACATCATCCCGTGATCAACTCCTTGATCACATTGTGCACATTATGATGATGTCCTACCGAGTGGGCCCAGAGATACCTCTCCGCTTACACGGGGTGACAAATCCCAGTCTCGATTCGTGCCAACCCAATAGACACTTTCGGAGATACCTGTAGTGCACCTTTATAGTCACCCAGTTACGTTGTGACGTTTGGTACACCTAAAGCATTCCTACGGTATCCGGGAGTTGCACAATCTCATGGTCTAAGGAAATGATACTTGACATTAGAAAAGCTTTAGCATACGAACTACACGATCTTTGTGCTAGGCTTAGGATTGGGTCTTGTCCATCACATCATTCTCCTAATGATGTGATCCGGTTATCAATGACATCCAATGTCCATGGTCAGGAAACCATAACCATCAATTGATCAACGAGCTAGTCAACTAGAGGCTTACTAGAGACATGGTGTTGTCTATGTATCCACACATGTATCTGAGTTTCCTATCAATACAATTATAGCATGGATAATAAACGATTATCATGAACAAGAAAATATAATAATAACTAATTTATTATTGCCTCTAGGGCATATTTCCAACAGGGACTTCATAGCAAATCACAAGCGCCATACACTGTTGCGTATTAATTCATAACTGTCAACTACAAGTAGCATGTTGTTGCACCATGCGTGCACGCATGGGATGGCAAGGCTTTGAGTATGAGAGGCACACCATAAATCATCATGATGGCGAGTGCCAACGTTTGCACCAAATTTATGAGGGTTGCTCCACACGACCAAGCACCACTCTGAGCTTTACTAATTCTAGTACTAAATTGCTACACCTATTCTCTGGACGTAACTCATAAAAAAAATGTTGTTCTCTGTATCTCTGAGCATTTGAGCCCAAACTTTTAGAGACGCTTCTTTGATAACTTAACTTGTTCTACAAAATTCTCAAGCTTTGTCGCCGAACAAATCAGCCTACACAAAATCATCAATCGGGCATACTAATTTGCTTCGCCCGACATTAAGATCTGACTTGTGCGCACTGCTACGCCTATTATATTGCCTCAAAAATCCTAAAAAAATATTACTGAACATATCCGAGGATCTTTGGATTGCCTAAAAAAAATTCAGATCAGAACTCTTTCAGATTTGGCCGGCATGATGTTTCTGAAGCTGGCTGTACCACCAAGCACATATCGTGTTTTCTGCAATTTTTGTCTGGCCTTCCTCTCGGCCGAATGACCTAAAATTTTAACACGACATCAACGTGTGTGACTTCTGCACCTGTAAAAAATTTGAGCTTCATACTCATCATGGAACGTCCGAAAATAATTTCGGAGTGCACCTATGTCAGCCCTGTAATTTCTGTCGAATCTAACTCTTAACATAAATTGCTTTTCTGGCCTGATCTCCTCCTCTCCTTGTCCTGTACCTATATTCTACTCGCTTGTTTTATGCGACAAGCATCAACAACAAATCTTGCAACTTGTACCTGTCAGTAAGAAAATTTGTAGACTGAACAAAGCAATCTACTTTCCGAGGCAACGAAGATCGGATGAACCAATCTATTTCTCTTTTTTCGAGGAAACAAAGATTGGATGCACCAATCTATTTTCCGAGGCAACATATTAGATGGTGTGAACCAATCTAATTTTCCGAGGCAACATATTAGACGGTGTGAACCAATCTAATTTTCCGAGCCATAAAGAACGAGAGGGAGAGGATCAAAGGGATCGCTGCAACGAGCGTGTAGTCTCAGCATCGTGGAATGCCATGGTTGATCTTCTCTTGAAGCTGTTCGCCTGATGTGTTTACGTAGGTCGAGGAAAAGCATTATGGCGTGTAGATGGGTGTGCGTGGATGTGAAGGGCGACAGCCTTGCGGCGGTGTGTGTGCGTGCGTCTCCCTCTTTTGCGTGGAAGGAGAAGTCCCTTTTATAACCTAATGCTAGGGCTGGAGGGGGCACCGTGAGCGCGGCCAATTTTCTGTTGGGCTGAGTGCGTCGCTGCCTAGAATCCAGGCTCTCCAATCCTTATCTCTTCTTATCAGGCATACAGTAGGTTGTTAGGCTGTTTAATCCACCACACAAAACAATCATGCGTACGCGGCTGGACGTGGGCATCAGCGACGCATACGTACACGACGACCTGATCACATCCCGGCCCGTGTATTATTCCCAGTGTGCATATCCGCCCATCATTATACGTACAGTATGCATAACTAGCCACGGCTCTTCGCGCCTGATGTGCATGATGTCACACATATGACTAGTAATTGTACGTGAGACATGACCCGTGCATGTGCATGCAACATTAATTAATCACGGGACTTTAGTGTCTACGACTAGCCACAATGCATAGTAACATACACTAGTAACATCACCCGCAAAAAAAAACATATACTAGTAACATACACATATCCCTAGACTATGTTACTATCTTCATAGTGGGTAGTAATATAAGTGTGGTAACATGCAAAGCTTCATTTATTAGGTTATAGACTCATATTGCATTGGGACATGTGATGTTACAGTAACTAGCTAAGTTACTATAACTACCTCTCTCCTCATTAACTCATTGCCACATAAGCAAATTTGCTGAGTTAGACTCGATGTTACTGCTTAAGTTACTCCCACTATGGCTAGTCTAACGCACGTACGTATATTACTAAGCACCACATTGCTTTCTCATTCATTCTTTTTCTTTTAATCTTTTTCTTACCAAGTCTAAACACATGGCCTAATTAGCAAAGTGGCCCATGTAAACATACTCAGGCAACTTTATTATGGACGGTGACAAAATTTCATCAAACAAATGCCCCCCACCAAGTGGAGTATGCGTGCGGAGCAAGACAAACTCGACTTGGTGCAAACTTATCTAATATGGCGCAAATATGAATTGCTGCCTCAGTTTGGACAGAATAATTATACCTGTTCAGGGTACTAAAGAAAGAACTCATAGAATTTGGCGAAAGTCCATGCCAAAATAATGAATGAATGGAACACCATGGCAAAAGTCCATGCCATGAGTGGACCATATAGATTGTAAGTATGGTTGCAGTGAATCCATGCCACAAATAGTAAGAGAGAAAAAAACACGGCGAAAGCCCATGCCGTAGATGAATACTAAACGTTGTGGCGAAACCATACCACCAATGAGTGTTACAGATATTATGGCGAAACCATGCCACAAATGAGAGAAGAGATTAATGCAGCGGAAGTCCATGCCACAAATTAGTGCGTTTCCATTATCTATGATGCAAGACTAGGAAAACACTAGAACTCGTAGAAAATAATGTGAGACCATGAAGAAAGTCCATTCCATTGCCTCAAAATATCTCAAGTACTTGTTGCGACCGCTTTATCACTGCGATGACAGCCAACAAAGTCACCTTGGATCTTCTTTAATATGTAGCGAAAGTCGATGCCACTTCTTAAAGGAATTTATCAACTCTATTGCAACCATGTAACTGCCACGGTGCCAGCCAATAGAACTGAAGGGTTTCACAGATTCTTATGTACCGCACTGGCATACTTCACTGCTCCCGACATGTGAAAGTTGGTCAATGATCTGAGCAAGTTGTACCTGAATAGGCAATTCTGAGTAAACCCAAAAAACAGAGTTGGTTGTTTGTTTTGTTTGAAATTTTGGATTTTTCTCTTATCACCGAGCTATGAGGTGGCTTCGGGTAAAGCTGCAAGGAGACTAAACCGCTAAAGGAGGTGGTGGTCTGAACATCACAACTTCACTTCCATTGTGTCTGCATGTAAGAGACAACATGTTTCAATGGGGCTTTGACCAAGGTTGTGTCGACCTCCCTGAGTCATCTATCCGGTAAGAGCCCATCATTGGCATTGCGTGTCGGTCCCGTCATGGGACTTAGGATATGGCTGATTGGTATTGGTTTGCATGGGTAAAAGTTTGTTGGGATTCTGCCATTACTTTTGCTGAGGGGTGGTAAATGGCTACTATCCGCCTTCCTTCCGGGTGGACCCTTTGTTGCTTGGAGATGATGGATACGCTTATTGGGCCTACTAGAGATATTTTCTCTTATTGCTAATGCGGTTTTGCTTAATGACCGCAACTTTAAACTGATATTCTCTTGCTTGTGCAACTTCCTTTGGCTACCGCTGACTTGATATTGATGTTTCATTCCTGGATTTTGCTTGAGTGTTCTTTGCTGACCACAGACTACTTCATGAACTGGACCTGTTTGCTGGGGGATCCATCTTGATAACTTGGATAGTAGCCACCTACCTTTGTGGAAACTAGAACCCTCGCAGGCATTTTATTTGGACCCTTGTTTTAGGCCTCACCAGGGTGGCAAGAAGCTACACACTAAAACAACTTTTCTCGAAACAGGCAGCCCTCTCTACTCTTTTCCCTATAGTTTCATCCGGCTAAGCAAGATGAGACGCAACACCAATGATAGGCTTTTCACTTCAGCTCGGGCTCAAATCAGTCCCCACAACTTGTTTGCCCCCACTTAGCATGTGACATTGGTGCATTGTGTGTAGGTCACTTAGCTGTAAGCGAGATCCACCACAACCTCCCTTTGACAAAGTGACAAGTCTCCTGGCAGTCAAACCTTGCACCACCAGCTCAACGATGTTTGAGAAAAACCGTTTTATTATTGGGCATGTTGATGCCCTTTTTGGAAGAAGAGGGAAATTCATTATTAGAAATTACATCTGAAAAAAAATCACGCAAAGTACTTCTTGAGGAAGCGGCCATTTATAGGGGGCATTGGACGAACGCCCTCCTGATTAATGACTTGATAGGCACCGCCATCATATACTTGTTCAACAACGAAGGGTCCTTCCCACTTTGGCTCAAATTTGCCTTTTCCCTTGCCAGTGAGGATGATAGGATGCCTTAAAGCAAGCACTAGATCTCCTTTTCTGAATACTCATGGCTTGACAAGTTTGTCATATGCCTTGATCATGTTCTGTCGATAGAACTGTAGATTTTGGAGGGTGTTGAGATGCCCCTCCTTAAGTGAGTCTAACTCTTCAAACCTGAGTAGGATTCCTCCTCATGTATAGCAACTCGAAGTGCAGGAAGCTCCACCTCTAGAGGTAGGACAGCTTCAGTTCCAAACACAAGTGAATATGGTGTTGACTGAGTGGGCGTTAGGACTGTCACATGGTATGCCCATAATGCTTCAAAGAGGCGGTCATGCCAGTCTCTCTTATGCTTTGTCATTGTCTTCTTTAGAATCTTGAAAAGCCTTTTGTTAAAAGCTTCTGCTAGTCCATTTGCTTGTGGATAATACCCAGTGGAATAGTTCCACTGAATCTTATACTTGGCCGCAAATTTGAAGATCTTTTCTGACTTTAAAGCCAGGCCATTATCAGATGTTATGCGGTGAGGCACACCGAAGCGATAAATGATGTTATGCTCCACGAATCTAATGACATTTTCTGATTTAACTTCCCTTAATAGGATAGCCTCGGCCCACCTAGAAAAATAATCTATGATGGCTAAGATGAATTGATGCCCCTTAGAAGAAGGAGGGTCAATAGAGCCTATTACGTCAATGCCCCATGCATCGAATGGCCATGAAGGTACTGTGGGGTGGAGTGGTGCGGGTGGTTGATGCTTGAAATCTCCATGCACCTGACAATCATAGCAGGATCGTGATATTTTTATACAATCACCCATCATGCGTGGCCAATAGCTTCCTGAAAGCTTGATGCTATGATACATTCATGGGCCACTTTGATGGCCACCACATACACCAGTATGCACTTCTTTTAGGGCGATATTGGCCTCACTTCTGGAGAGACAACGGAGTGGTAGTTCATGCCCAAAAGAATGCCCATACAAAACATCTGCTTTAAATATGTAGGAAGGAAGTCGTCTTTGGAGTTGACGTCTTGAGACGGGGTCACTCGGAAGTGTCCCATGTTTGAAGTAATCTAGGAAAGGCTTACGCCAATCTTCCTCACCAACATAATTGGTTACAACACTATTGACCTCATACTTCTCAGACAGAAGCTCTAATACTGCAGGTAAGAGCCATCTTTCTTCTATTCTAATGTCTGCTTTACCATCTGGAAAGACAAGGGATGATGCCAATTTGGCAAGTGCATCTGCAGATGCATTTTTACTACGTGGGACATGGTCGATTTGAATGTATTCAAATCTTTCCATGAGCTTCTGGGTAGCTTCACAATATGGTACTAACTCGGGTTTACAAACCTCGTATAGGCCATTAACCTGCCTCACAATTAACTGTGAATCCCCATATGCATGGAGGATGCACACATCCATGGAGAGTGCAAGAAAGAGGCCAAAGATGAGCAAATCATACTCGGCTTCGTTATTTGAGCATTCTTCTTTGACACTACAAAAAAAGACACATCCGTGACATTTTGGGCCGAACAAAGTTTTTTTCTGTCATACATATGACACTTCTATGATGATAATTGTGACAAAACCCGGTATCATCATAGATGTGGTGGGCTCCTACTTCTATGACAAAAAAACATGACAGAAAATGGGCTTTTCGTCCTGGGCGGGCCGGAGACGCAGCTGCATGACATTCTTTGGGCCGTCCATGACGGAAAAAACTGAGGTAGAAGCGAGGGCGAGGAAAATTTCGGGGAGTTCCCGGTTACGGTGGGAGGTCGGGGGCCAAGCGATGCGCGTTTCTCTCGTACACGTACGCGCGTGTGTGCGAGGCGTTGGCTCTAACTGAACCTGAGCGAGGCGTTGGGCTCTAACTGAACCCGAGCGATTGCACTGCAGGCTACGCGTTACTAAATCTGAGCGATCGATCGATGGCTGTTAACTGAACCGGATCGAGCGATTCCTTCGCTACTGTTGCTAACTGAAGCCGATCGATTGAATGAACAGTTAGCGTTGCGGGGGGTGGGCGGGGGGTGGGGATTGGATGAATAGTGAGCGGTGGCGTTGCCTCTGGATGAACAGGACCCCGTGGTGTGGAGGGCTGGATGAACAGTGGACGGTGGAGGGGTGCCCGTGGAGGAGTGGTTGAACAGGGCCCCGTGGTGTGGAGAGCTGGATGAATAGTAGACGGTGGAGGGGTGGTTGAACAGTAGTCTGTGGAGTAGCGCGCGGTGGAGGCTGGATGAACAGGAACCCGTGCAGGCTGGAGGAGGTCGACTGTAGCCCGTGGAGGCTGGAGGAGGTTGACGGTGGAGATGAACAGTATCCCATGGAGTCCCGTTTCGAACGTAGGAGGTCCGTTTCCTCCGTTTTGCGGTACGCCACACCCGTCCCGATCAACAGGACGCCCGTTTCAACCGTAGAAGGTTCGTTTCCTCCGTTCTGCGGTACGCCAGGCCTCGTTTCCATCGCCTGTTCCGTCCAAGCCCTCCCGATGAACACGACCACGCATTCTGTTCCGACCCAGCCAGTTGGCTCCCACACGTTCCGTTGCCTCCCAATGAACACGGCACATTCCGTTGCCTCCCGATGAACATGACGCATTCCGTTGCCTCCCCATGAACACGACGCATTCCGTTGCCTCCCCATGAACACGACGACGATGCTGTTTCTCTGTTCCAACCCAGCCATGTACATGAGCCCTGGACGTACGTATGCGCGAGTAGGCGTTCGAGACCCTGCCCGTATGTACACATACGTGGCCGTATTTTCTTTCTTGCACCCTGGCCATTGTACATACGTGTACATGCTACGTGCGCGCCTCTACTACGACACGTGCACGCCTCTACATCGACCAGTATGTACGTACACGTTCGCGACCAGAATGACAATGCTACATACGCTTCGACTAGGTGGGTCCCGACTGTCAGGCACTTCCTTGCCTGCGAAGATGTAGTTGGTGGGTCCCAGCAGTCAGGGGGAAAATCATTTTGTTTTTTGTTTTTTTTCCCTGACGCACTTCCTTGCATGCTAAGGTGTAGCTGCTGGGCCCCAACAGTCAGGTGGGCGAATCGTTTTTTTGCCCAGACGCACTTCCTTGCATGCGAAGGTGTAGCTGGTGGGTCCCAACAGTCGGGGGGCGAATCGTTTTTTTCCGGACGCACTTCCTTGCGTGCGAAGATGTAGCTGGTGGGTCCCAGCAGTCAGGGGGGCGAATCGTTTTTTTCCCGGACGCACTTCCTTGCGTGCGAAGATGTAGCTCGTGGGTCCCAGCAGTCAGGGGGCGAATCATTTTTTTCGCGAAATACGGTGGCCCATCCGGTGGGTCGCCGCTATCAGGTGGAGGAATAATTATTTTGCGCGTAATAAGGAGGCACTTCCTTGCGGCTGCCGTGGACCCAGCTATCAGCCTCTCCACATACAGTCCAAGTCCGATGGAAGTCGTTCCTTGACCATGTTGACCACACCGCGCCGAGAGCACCAGGGCGGTGGACGACGGCGAGGCCTAGGAAGGGGACGACGCGAAGCAGGGGAAGACGTGGCAGTGGATGCACACGCGGAGAGGAGTATGAGGGTTCACTGGTTCGGCTGCGCTACCATTGCCGCAGAATAACAGGGGGTGTGGGTGAGTGGAGGGATGGCCTGGCCAGCGGTGGGAGTAGTAGGGGGCGGTGAGGCCTCTGTGGCAGCACAGCCGACGACGGGAGGCAGGAGCAGGCGGCACGACCGGTGCTGCTTTGGTCAGCTGGAGCAAGAAGACCAGAGGTTGAAGAAGCACGATGGCCGTTGGATGGACATCGTACGGTCACTGCAGCTAGAATCGTCTATATTGACTAAGTTAACAAAGCCCTTGGTACGTCAACTTAGTAGGTCCACAGGTCAGCTTCCGAAACGGTGCGCCCTAGATGTCATGGGGAGGAATCATTTTTTGGCCGGGTGAAACTAGAATATCCGAGATTGAAGAAGAAGCACGACATCCGTTGGATGGACATCCAACGGCCACTGCTGCTAGAACCGTGTGTTGACTATAAGTTGACAAAGCCTTGCATACGCGTCACCTTTGTTTTTTAGGGGACACGTCAACTTAGTAAGGCCAGAAGAGTGTGTTAGAGAATTTATAGCCCATTTGAGATTTGTAAGAATGTGTAGCCCATTTTTGAATTCTAATGGAATTTACTACAGCCCATTTATAGTTTGTTAAAAGTACAGCCCATTTCAACCAACCGTTCAAAACCGAATTCAATAAAATTTCCCACATTTTGATGGGATCCGAAATATTTTATCCTGAAATTTCTAGTCATATTAAATACAATTTTAATATAAATTTATATTACATAAAAATCCAACGAAACATTATGCTCGCCACAATTAATGAAATTAAAATTTTCAATATCCAAAAATAATATTTTATAAAGTAATCATGCGTTTTGTGCATTTTTTTATAGTTACTACCCAGTTTTTATAATTACATCCCATTTATTATTACTTTAAGCCCATTTTCTTGTTAAGCCCAATGCATCCCTCCTAGGAAAGATTTGCAGCCTAGCGGGGCAGAGAATAACAACTTGACCTTGCCTGGGTATTCCTAAAAAAAGTATAGCTGGGCTAGCCATTTTCAGCTTGATAAAAAAATAATATCTGGGCTGGATATCTGGCCTGGGCTAGACGGGCCACAGCCCGCTCAGTTAATACCTGCAGCGATGTTTTCGTTGTTGTTCAGAGGAGAAAAATTAATATCTGAGCTAAACATCGAAAAGACTCTGCAGTGCTCACACCTCAAAAACACAAATACTGCTCGAGCTGCTTGGTCCTAGCTGTCGGCCGCTTCTTATGCAATTCCCTCGTTTATTGACTACTACATAGGTTGACAATGGTGTGGGACCGTGATGTCAAGAAACCAGGAGGAAGCAAAATAAATTATAGTTATATATATATATAATAAGGAGGCACTTGCGTACATGAGGCTATGGACCTGGTGGGTCCCCATTGTCATCCTCTCCAAGTAAAGTCATCTCCTCGCCCGCGCGCGCTTTCCGCCCGAAACAGTCAGCGCCGCCCGCCCCGCTTCCTGGTGCAGGCGATTTCTCCGCATTCAAACGACACAAGTTCCGTCCGTCCATCCATCTGCCGCCCACATTAATGATACGCGGTTGCCGAGGTGGCTACTCCAGCGCCACACGTCCGTCCCTCTGCCCGCCCACCATTGCTATATAAACTGCTGCGCCGGCCATAGCCGCAGTCATCCACATCCGTTCCCTTTCTCCTGTCCACACCACTACTGCCCACCATGGCTTCCTCACGCTCCAGCCCTCTTCGGGACGGACGGACGACGGACCACAAGGAGATGGCAGCCATTGCTGCCGACCGGCTGGCCGGCAGGCAGTCGGAGGACGACGGCGTCCCAATGGAGAACATGGTAGTCGACGATCCGGCGCCAACCCCGA
Organism: Triticum urartu; assembly: GCF_056163025.1. NCBI lineage: Eukaryota > Viridiplantae > Streptophyta > Magnoliopsida > Poales > Poaceae > Triticum > Triticum urartu. The sequence goes on along the minus strand of NC_141878.1, from coordinate 55,639,070 downwards.
CATCCGCGCCATCCTCGTCGGTGTATTACACCATGACCCTCGGCGAGGCCCGTGCCCAATATATGGACAGGCTGAGGCAGATGTGTGAGGAGCAGTTCCGGGAGGCGCAGGCCGACGCCGCCTACAACCACCATCAACGCCAGGAGCACGTGCAGGCGGAGGAGCAGATCGCCGCGGAGCGGTCGGAGCAGGAGGCGCTTCTCGACTCGTACCACTCCGCCCGCAAGGGCTGCCTCGAGCACTGGCGGTACCGCATGCGGGTGGCGGAGGCTGCGGCCGCCTACAAAGAGGCTAGCAAAGAGGGCGATGAAGCGGGCGAGGCACTGTTTGGCGAGACCAAGGACAAGGCAGAGGACAATGCCGGCTCCGACGAATCCCCGCTGCGCTGGCGTCGATGAGGCCCTCCTCCGCCAAGGCCCTGTGGTGCCAACAACGAGGAAGAGGAAACCGCCGGCTCCGCCGAGGCCCCGACCCGCCAACAACGAGGCAGAGGACATCACCGCCTCAGCCGAGGCCCCACCCTGCCGGCAATGTGGGGGAGGATTTCCACCGCTCCGCTGAGGCGCCGCCCGCCGGCAACGAGATAGAGGACATCGCCGACTCCGCCGAGGCCCCGCCCGCTACCAACGAGGCCGCGCCACACACAAAATGAGGAAGAGTAGAACACGGTAGGTCGCCGCCGCTCGGGTCCAAGTAAGGCCACCGCTGCTACTCTTCGGTTGAAGCCAAGCTAGGAGGGTTGACCATTGACGGCCGGTTAGCTTCTTGGCGGCGACGTGGAGTCGGAGAGCTGCGCTGGAGAAGAACGCTGCTTCTACTTAACTGCTGGTGCAGTTAGCTGACTGATACGTGGGCCCAACATGCCACATGTCAGTTACGCAACTGCACCTGCAGTTAAGTCACTGAAGCTTCTGTTCGGCTCAGTGGGACACAGGTGGGTAGCTTCGGTTAATTAATTATACCTCCAACGCACCCCTTTTTTGTTGAAGAATGTATGAAATGTAATGAAATCCGGCATGTTTATATGAAATCCGATCGTGTATGAATGAATTTATTTTGACTAGTTTGAATTCCTGTATCACTGGCATTGGATGAATATGCAAAACAATATGTACTAGCATTTTTCCCAGGGTGATCACGTCGTTTGCAACAGTATCATATGTACTCCCTCCGGTCCTTTCTAGTCTGCATAGAAGTTTTGTCTGCAGTCAAAGTATCTCTACTTTGACCAATCTTATACAAAAAAGTATGCACTTTCACAATGTGCGAAGTAAAAAGGAACAGAAGGAGTACAAAGAGTTTGATCAGCTTTTTAGCATTTGTGTACATTGCAATCAAACACACAGACCTGGCAATTCATAGAGAACATTCAAAACAATCGATGATTATGTATCTCAGTGACTCACATGTCAGACGCAATATTTACTTCACAACTAAAGAATAAAGAAAAAATTGATCAAATATCAAACGCATGTCTTGCTAAAATCAATGAGCAAAATTTGACAAGGTTGTCCCATTCCAAAATATCAAATGCCTACAATTGTGGAATGGGCAGGGATTGCCATCAGTTCGGACATTGACATGGCACCTCGTGCTAAATAAACCAGCTGTTCTTTTTGTGCAGTTCCACCAAAATCAACCAAATTCGCGCGTAGCTTGTATGATTTCGCCCTTATATGTTGCAACGCCTTGAACTTACCGGCACCTCCTTTCTTGTGGTGGAAATGAATTCATGAACATTTTGTGCAGTTCCCATTGAAATCAAGCTGAGAACCCCTGTTTGCACAAATACAAAAAGTGATTAGTATAAAGCAAACTGTACTTATGAATTGACAGTTTCAACAGGCACATACATGGTCCATGTAGATCACACTTTTAGAAAAATGGAACTGACCAGAAAGAATCCTAGAACAACATTGTACTCGCGCATCACAGCAAAAAAATGGAGATTTCTCAGTCCTTCTGAGCAGAAGTTAGTTTGGTCTTGTGGGGAGTAATGTAACCATCCTTCAACTGCTCCTTCGGATGAGAAGATAGACAGGGCTTCTTCATCCTGGCATAATCGGAACTAGTCATTTCACGTACTCCATATTCTTCTTCAGAGGAAGATGATCCTGTTGTGCAAAGACAAGAGGACTACTAAATGCTAGCATCCCTGTTTTCTTGAAAAAAAGGAAAGGAAATATTTAAAACAGTATCTAAATAGTAGCACTTCTCAAGGAGAATACCACTTTTTCATGACAGTATCTAAATAGTAGCACAACACCAATAGAGATGACAAAGCTCAATCATATGGATGAAATCAGTGGGCGAGTACCAACCTTTGTCAGGAGGCTTATTGTGTAGAGCATACATATGAAGCACTTATCCGGAACCATCTGTTGCTATCTACGGTGGTGGCCATGCTTACTATATACTCCTCGATTAGTTTAATGTTTCCAACATCTTCTTGTGCAGTTCCACTCAAATATATGGTATCTTCAAAGAAGATCCCTGTTTGCACAAGTAGAGATAATTACATATTACATTAAGAGTGGCATCAAATCAGTGGCAAAACAATTGCTCGTTCCAGCCATAGCAATAAATTAAGATGAAAAACTATATGATTACTTGTGTCATCATAGTTCCAGTGCTTCATTGCAGCACCGGGAATTGATTTTTGTTTTTCTTCCGCTTGTTCTTCCCCTTGTTCTCCCCCTTCATCACTTGGTTCAATAACAGACAAGCTTCGCCTTCAATGTAAGATTTGGCATGTCAATTAGGGAGCACAAGTATAGTACTAAACTTAATTTTCTGATGAAAGTGGCAAAATATAGGGCAGCAGTTGTGAAATATCCTTATCTTACCTCAATGGGATATTACGATGCACATACAGATTGGAAGTCTTGTCGCCATTTGTGCAGTTCACTAAAATCAAGCAACATTATCGTACAAGTAGCACAACATATGAAAGCACACTGCATAATCATGTGAAAGAGGCTAGTATTGACCTCTCATGATGCGGAATTCAAACAACTCACAAGTAGAAGATCTGAACCAAATTCGCCTTAACTCATAGGAAGTAAGATCTCCTCTTGTCCAGTTCCACTAAGATCAAACAATCAAGCAACATTGTCGGTGTGACATTTTGGTTGAACTGCACAAAACACTCTTAAAACAAAAGTGTTTTGTGCAGTGCAACAAAAGGTCACAATGGCAACGAGGTGAAGTAGATAACCCTGTTTACACAGAGGTGCAAAGGAAACAATTAGTGGTCAATAACGATGGATGACACAAAAGCCAACAAAAAGAAGCATCTACGTTATCTAAATGGGAAAGAAAGCAAGACAGTGTCATTTCTCAAACGGTGGCATTGATTAATATTAACATAGAGATTATATTAACAATAAATTTCGTTAAACATGTAATTTGCTTTTAACTGTGGCATTGCATCAATTTTCCAGCAGCATTATTAGAGGGTGTTTGTTTACAAGGACATTTTGGTGTAGGGACTAAAAAAACTCCGTGTCAGTCCCATCTAAACCAAACAGGAGGGACTTTTAGGGACTAAAAGTGGGCATTTGGGACTAAAGAAAGAAGACCCTGAGGGAGTCTTTTTGGGACTTTTTCCAACAGTTGCCCCTGCCATGGATCGCACCTTGTCTCTATTAGTTCATTACTAGGGGTAACATGGTCTTTTAGCATGTCATTTAATAACCTCTAGTCCATGTTTAGTCCCTGGAACCAAGCAGGTAGGGACTAGGGAGTTTTTAACCAAACAGGGCCTTAGGCTAACAACAGCTAATGAGTTGCACGGAACAGTGGACGCACCAGCACCATGTGCATCTACCGTTATACTGTGGTCATGCACAGTCTGTTGCAACAAAGAACAAACAACCAAGGAGCATATTTGTGTTGGCCCCAATTTTGTTATCTTTAGACACCTTTCCCTATGTGAGCACATCAAATCTAGTCCTGCTCAAACTATACCGCATTGTCCCTTCCTTTCCTTTTTGAACTAGTACTTTCGCCCCTTCCTTTCCTCTTTGAACCACGTCCTAGATTTATGCGATACAACTTTCCCCCATTCCTTTCCTCTTTGAACCACGTCCTAGATTCATGCTATACAACTTTCCCCCTTCATTTCCTCTTTGAACCACGTCCTAGATTCATGCTATATACAACTTTTCCCACTACCTCCCCCACTCCTTTCCTCTTTGAACCACGTCCTAGATTCATGGTATACATACAACTAGAGCAATGCATGTGGAGTAAGTAAATTATGGCGCACCAGTTTTGCCTACTAATGGCGCACTACTGGTGCGCCATTAGTATCACGCCACTAGTATTTCTTACTAATGGCGCACCACTGGTGCGCCATTAGGATCTAGTATACTAATGGCACACCACGCAGTGCGCCATTAGTATAGAACACCATGCGCCATTAGTATGCCTCCCAGGGGGCCATATTTAACCATGTGCTTTGGCATACTAATGGTGCACTGTTGTGTGATGCTCTATTAGTATACTTTGGCATACTAATGGCGCACTGTTGTGTGATGCGCCATTAGTATACTTTGGCATAGTAATGGCACACTATTGTGTGATGCGCCATTAGTATACTTTGGCATACTAATGGCGCACTCTGTGGTGCCCCATTAGTATGAATATTAGGTTTTATTCTTTTTTACTTTTTTGATTTTTGCACAGGTTACAAAATATATTATTTGACAGAATATATACAACAGCACACAACAACAGCAGATTCATCGAATACAATAGAAGATTAGTCTCCGAATATAATTCATCATATTAGTCTTCGAATTCAAAAGACCGAACAAAGATAAAACATTACAAGTCTCGAGACCACGAGTATCGTGTTTGTCTTCACATTACAAGTCGATATCGATCATCTAAACTACCATCACATAGAAGAGAGCTGCGGTCATCACGATTAGCATCATCGCGATGAAACTGGTCTTCATCCGGTTCCTCCAACGCTCCCTCCTCTCTCCCGCTAGATAGTGGGCGTATCTAGATTCCGTCTCTACCCTAGTGGTGTTCCCTTTGTAACTGTTACCGCTGAAACGGTGAACCTGTCTCCGACACTCCTCCCAGTCGTCGTAGACTCCGGGAACCTTACCCTTGTACACGACATACGACGGCATCTCTATGCACAAGCCAAACAACAAACAATACATACATAAGCAATATATAAGTATGCAACAAAAGGATCGGAAGAGAAAAGCAAGACATGACATTAATAGCATGATTCATGGTCGTACTAATAAATAGGATCAATTACATCTAAGTTGAACGACTGTCCAAACCAAAGAGACATACAAGTTCATTAAAGTTTAATTACAACATGAGCCAATCAATGTTTCAGAACTACACATAGCATCACTACTATCGACTCGACTCATGGGACCGGAGCGTGGATGAAGCCGCCGTCTGTCGTGATGGTCATGAAATCGCGGGCGTTGTCAGCCTGCATTTGTAGCGTTCCGTCTATCTCCCTGTTGGACGGTTGATATCTGAGGTAAAACTGCCCCGAGGTATGAAGGACATCTTGATGGATGATGTCCGCAAACTCTGACTGGATGCGAAAGAATTCTTGCCTGATGTCCGCGTCCTGGATTGCTGACAAGCTCGTGGCCCAATCTTTAAGATTATCTGGTAGCAGAAGGTGATGATGGTCCCTTACGATCGCCCGCATGTGATGGAGGGCGTAGTAGGCATCCTTCTGACCGCCATGCGGCTGCTTGACGCAGCAGAACTTAGTATTATGGGCAAACACGTGCTTGCCGTACCTACGAACTGGCCTGGTGAAGGTGCCTCCAGATTTGGCATAGCCGGGGAGAACATCATCAAGAACTTTCTTGATATTTGTGTAGTCCATCTTGGAGTCACGGTTCGGGTCGATATACGTGGCCATGGAATATTTCGGGCTTAAGAGGATGAGTGTGCAATGTGTGTCACTGCACAGAACACGGAATGTTAGAAAAAAAAGAACGATCGAAATCTAAGAAATCATATGTTACGGGGCGGTTAAGGGATGACTTACTCGGGAAAGTAAGCCACGAGGAAGTTATCCTTATCTGGGTTTGCCAGACTGACGCCTTCGAGTTGTGAACTCGCGACTTGGCGGTCCCCAGCGCTGCCCAAGAGCTTGGCACGCATGTAGAAGGGGTCGACTATCACGATGTCCGGGGTCTTGTCTCTAATGATCCGCATCTCCATACTCAGCAAAAACAGCCGAACGAAGGTGTAGTGCAGCGGACGAAGGTTAAACATAGCAAAGATGTCATCAAACCGCAGGACGATCGTACCCCCGATGGAGCCATCCACAAAGCCCTTGCCCTCTGGCACCTTGGCCATGAAAACTGGGTATGCCACATCATTCTCTCTGAGACGCCGCTTCTCCAAGAAAAGAACACTGTCATGTAGACTCCGCATAGCACCGGTTACAGCATTGAGCATATTTTTCGGTAGCATCGCCCTACCCGCCACATGCACCCTCCTCGAGATATCCTTAGGTGAAGGTGGCCTGTCCTGAGCACGGATCGTACTCAGTGCCGGCTGGTTCGCACCCTTTTTGCTCTTTCTTTTCCGTCCCTTCTTCTTCTGTTGTAATGGGACCGAGTTATGCTCACAGACCGCCTTCTTGAGTGTGTTGGGGCTAATAATATTTGGCACCTCGGCTATCTGAGGCTCGATGAAGTTGGTAGCTGGAGGCATCTCCTAAGAACTGAACGCCAAACGACGCCTATTGCAACTGGGTTTCTCCGCCGTACCAGCTAGACCGCGGTCGTCTTGGTTGGGTTCTTGAGAAAGAGGCCCGCAGAATTCATCATCGTACCCATGTTCGGCAAAGTACTTATCGACGTTTCTAAATGTACGGTCGTCGTCATTGTCGTCGTCCAGATCCTGTGCCATATGCATGTTTGGATCCTGTGCCATAGGGATGTCCGGCATGTCCGGTAGCGTTGCGGCGGTCTTTCCATGGCTTGGTGCCGACACGACTGGCGGTGTTGTCTTTGGGGTGGTGTTCCTCGCCCCCAAACGAATCTGGCTCTTCGGCCAAAGCAGGGGCTAGCTTAGGCAGGTGCTGAGGGTCATCAGATCATCTTCGTCGGCACCGGCGGGTTGAATCGGAGGTAACAACTCGTCGCAGCCTGGCAGCACCCGAACCAGTTGAACCCTATACACGGAGGGTGGCAAGTTTACCGTGGAACACGGGGTTGCCCGGCTGAACGATTTTGCCCTTGGCGACATCGACCAACTCGTCGTTCACGAAGTGCAGGAGAGTGCATGGAACGTCGGCGGCGCCCTGCGAAAACATGTAGGGCATCAGGGATGCCCAGTCAAAGGCAAGGAGATGAAGTCATCGACCGAGAGGCTTAATTAGTTACCGTGATGATGGCATCGAGCTCGGCTAATGTCGAGGCACCGCCAACGGCGGGCGTGCAACTGATGGAGGGGCCGCTTGCTGGCGAGGTGCCGGCTGGCGTACACCCGGGTGCATTAAGCTCCAATGACGGCGTCGGAGACACCAATATCGCCGCCGCCGGAGACACCAATGGCGCCGCCGCCGCCGGAGACACCAATGGCGCCGCCTGCGCGTTGTGCAAGTTGCTGGCCGTGAAGCTGGGAATCGGGGGCGGCCCCTGCTGGCCACCCGCAATCCACGTCGTTATCCCATGAATCAAGGTAGGCATAATGCCGGTGAGCGTCGATCCCAGTTGTTGTTGCACTTGCTCTTGGACCATCTCCGGAATCTGCGCCACTTGCGCCTTGAGTGCTTCAACCTCGCGCGATTGGCTTTCCGAGCTGGTCTTTGAAAATATCATCAAATTTGTTATTTGAAAATATCATCAATTTTTTTATTTAAAAATATCATCAAAAGTGGGGGAGGGTGCGGGGTGTCGGCGGCGGCGGTGGAGCGGGCCGGGGGAGGGTGCGGAGGGTCGGCGGCGCCGGTGGAGCGGGGGAGGGTGCGGTGGGTCGTCGGCGGCGGTGGAGCGGCGGAGGGTGCGGGGGGTCGTCGGCGTAGGTGGAGCGGGGGGAGGGTGTGGGGGTTGCTCGGCGGTGAGGGGGATCTGGTGAGGGGGATCTGGCGAGGGGGATAGCTATCGAGAGGGAGGGGGATCGAGATCGAGTGTCCTCATGAATATTCAATATTTTTTCATATTCAATATGAAAAAATATCATCAAATTTGAAAAAATATTCATGAATTCAAAAAGTGCCCATGAAATTTAAAAATATTCATGATATGAAAAAGTGCCCGAGAAATGAAGACTACAATTTAAATACAATCGATCTTAGCTAGCTATCTGTTCACGATCTTCTTGCCCTTCTTTTTCGCAAATGGAGTTCTTCTATGGAACGGACGTCCTTTAGGTAGGGTGGTCCTGCTTGTTCTTGTGGTGTATGCTGCTACTTCATCATCGTCGTCATATTCGATCTTCGGGTCGCCGTACTTGTTGAAGTCTTGCTCATTGGCTACTCCATCCATTCCGATGATCTTCCTTTTGCCTCTCCTCACGACAACACGACTGGGCTTTGACGGGTCGGTAATGAAGAAGCATTGGTCCACTTGAGAAGCCAGTACCCATGGCTCATTTTTCACGGTGACGTTTGCGCCCACAGTCTTGGATTTGGCTTCGGGTATAACCATGGTGGTGAAATACCGGTCTTCTTTTAGGACGCTCTTGGCCCATCTGACACGGAACATCGGGACCTTCTCTCCAGCGTAGCTCAGCTCCCAGATCTCCTCGATCCTTCCATAGTATCTGTCCTTGTCGTTACCGGTGTAGGATTCCATCGTTACCCCGGAGTTCTGATAACCATCGCTCTTCATGTCCTTGTCCTCGGTGTAGAATGTGTAGCCGTTGATATCGTACGCCTCATAGGTCATCAGGTTGTGCTCGGCGCCCTGTGACAAGGCGAATATGAGTTCTTCCGCGGAAGAATCCTCATGTAAAGGGTACGACAGAAGCTTCTGCTTGAACCAACGCGTGAAACATGAGTTGTGCTCTTTGATTATATCTCCGTCCGTCCTCTGTTGGCCTCGGTCATTGTACGTTTTCTCAATAAAGGTTTTGTGCTCTACCACCCAAGGATCGACCACATCTATGTGTTGTAGCGCGACTAGGTTTGCTCTTTCAAAGTCGGCGAGTCGACCCTCGAAGTCGACATGCATTTCCCGGCGACCCTCACGGTGACCCCATCCAGCGAGCCTGCCGAGGTGCCTGTTGACGGGCAGACCAACGGGGTTCTTGATACCTAGATAATTCGTGCAGTAGGAGATGCACTCTTCGGTCAGAAAGCCCCTGGCTATGCTTCCCTCTGGACGTGACATGTTGCGAACATATCCTTTGATGACACCATTCATCCTTTCGAACGGCATCATGTTGTGCAGGAATGTCGGCCCGAGTTGGATGATATCCTCTACGATATGGACCAGCAGATGCACCATAATGTCGAAGAATGCGGGCGGGAAGTACATCTCAAGCTCGCATAGTATCACCATGATCTCTTCCTGTAGCCTTCTGAGTTGCCTCACGCCAACCGACTTCCGAGAGATGACGTCGAAAAAGTTGCATAGGCCAAATAGCGTTTCACGGACGTGCGTGTCCATGATCCCATGGATTGCAACTGGAAGTAATTGCGTCATCAACACGTGACAGTCGTGAGACTTCATCCTGCTGAACTTCTGCTTCGCTGGGTCTAGGTATCTGCTTATCTTCCCCGCGTAACCGTAAGGAAGTTTTACTCCTACGAGGCAGGTGAAAAAATGCTCGATCTCCTCCTGACTTAGAGTGAAGCATGCGGGAGGGTAGTCATTTACCGTCTTCTTGGCCTTTTTGCCTTTGCGACGACTTTCTGTGTCCTCCTTCGCCTCATCATCATCATCATCAGCATGTTGAGCAGGGTACCAAGCAGACTCTCGCACACGTTCTTCGTGATATGCATGGCATCAAGGCTGTGAGGCACACGGTGGATCTTCCAGTACGGCAAGTCCCAGAAAACAGACCTTGTTTTCCATACCTTCAGCAGCGGCTCTAGCGCCTTTCGCTTCTTTCCCGGCTCTGGCGCCTTTTGCTTCTTTCCCGGCAGTGGGCAATCTTTCCAATTTTTCAACAGCCCATCTATTTCCTCGCCGCTCCTCGTACGCGGGCGTCTTCAGGGTTCGGTTTCACCATCAAACAGATCCTTGCGTTTCCTCCACAGGTCATCGTCGCGAAGCCACCTTCGATGTCCCATGAACACAGTTTTCGAAGACCCGGGATGTCTATCTAGCTGGCGATACGTTGTGTCATCCATGCACCTGACGCATCCAGAAAATCCGTGGACCACCTGCCCCGCGACATATCTGTAACCGAGATAGTCGTGCACCGTCGTGAGCAGTGCGACTCTCATAGGGAAATATTCTTTCTCTGCGGCGTCCCACGTATTGGCTGGCGTTTTCCACAGCGTTTCTAGCTCCTCTTTCAGCAGCCCCAGATACAGATTGATGTCGTCCCCTGGTTGTTTCGGCCCTTCAATTAGCATACTCATGTGAATGTACTTCCTCTTCGGTGTGCATCCACACAAACACAAGCCAGGTGCTATGTGTGCTTCTCTGGCTGCCAAACGGATTGACTCCATCGGTGCTCGCGCCCAGCACGATGTTCCTTGAATCCTTCCCAAATTCTGGGTGTTCGAAGTTCAAGCTTGCCACTGGCTCCCATCCTTAGGGTGACTCAGCATCTTGTCTTTTTTATTTATCTCCGGGTCATTTGCGTCATCTTCTCGCTTCTTCTCCTCCCTATCTGCGTGCCAACGCAGGAGCTTTGCTACCTTAGGGTCCGCGAAATACCGCTGCAGACGAGGAGTGATCGGAAAGTACAACACCATTTTTCGAGGAGCTTTCTTCCTCTTCTTGTATCGAGTGACGCTGCACACCAGACATTTGGTAGACTCCGCGTGCTCGTCCCGATAAATGATGCAATTGTTCATGCACACATGGTATTTCATGTGCGGTAAATCCAGAGGACACACGACTTTCTTCGCCTCCTCGAAACTGGTCGGGCACTTGTTCCCCTTGGGAAGACGTTCATGCCAGAATGACATGTTCTCGTCGAAGCATGCGTCGGTCATTTTGTGTTTTACCTTCATCTCCAGAGCCATGAGTGTTACTTTCAGGCGGGTATCCTCGGGTCTGCATCCTTCATACAATGGAGTAACCACGTCTATCTCCAGTTGATCCAGCTTGGCTTTGTCTCGGGAGGCAGCTCTTGCGTTATCCGTCTGCTTGAGAAGCAGCTCTTGAATATGAGGGTCCTCCACCCAGCCCATCGATGGTCCATCGTCGTCTGCTCCGCCGGCATCTTCATCTTCATGATTGTTCCCTTCGTCTGCTCCGGCATCTTCCTCATCATCATGTTCGGCATCTTCTACATGATGACTGTGTACAGCATCACCGTCGTGATCATGTCCTGGAGATTCTTCGTCTACTCGCCCGCCCGAGCCGCGGTGGTTGTCTTGCTGCCCTTCCTCATTTCTTGCCCGACCCCCATGGATGACTTCATAGTCATCTTCATCACCTTGCCACCAATAGCCATCCATGAAACCACGCAAGAGCAGGTGGTCCCGCACCTGCCCGGAATCGGGGTCCGCAATAAGGCTCTTCAGCTTGCATCTTCAACACGAACATCTTATCTCCGCCTTGTTCTTTTGAAGCATCTCGGTCTTCGCGGAGCTCAAAAACCTATTCACGATGCCTTCGGTCATCCTGCGGACCATGGTCGCCTGCGGGGTAGAGAAAAACGATATTTTAGAACCAAGAAATTTTTTGGCATGACTTTCCCTAAAAATAGGACCAAAAAGAATGCATAGTGCCAAAATTCTCGCCGAAACGGAAATGAATCAACATTCAGGCAAAATATTGGCAACTATCGCATTTCAAATACCGGTACCTGCAAACACAAACATATATGCAACATCACAAACATATGCAACACCACAAACATACATAGATCTAGCTAGGCCACAAAAAGTGCATGTGCACGTTGTTGGAGCGAGCTAGGGAGAAAAAAAAGTAGATCTACAACATGAGGATAGCTTTCCCCTTACTTACCTATCAAAAAAGGTAATTTCACCACTTAATTTTGATGAATCTATGGTGCAAATGAGGTGAGGAGGAGGAGGCAGCCGACAAGCTTGGATAAGGAGGTGGAGGGAATGAAGTGGGGAAAGTGAGTGTGTAGGTGTGGCTGTCCAAAATATCTAGCTGGTCCCAGGTTACTAACGGCGCACCACACATCCATGCACCATTAGTAACCCAACATACTAATGGCGCACCTCCTGGCCGTGCGCCATTAGTAGTTTTGCAAAAAAAGTGTATATATATATACTAATGGCGCACCGTGGCATAGCGCGCCATTACTAGTTTGAACTAGTAACGGCGCACTTTGCAACGGTGCGCCATTAGTAGTTTTGCAAAAAAAGAATAAAAAAATACAGTAGTGGCGCACTCCATGGCTGGTGCGGCATTACTAGTTAGAACTACTAATGGCACACTTTGCTAGGATGCGCCATTAGTATGTTTGGAAAAATGAAAAAAATGTTACTTGTGGCGCACCTTGTGCCTGGTGCGCCATTAGAGTCTTCCAGACTAATGGCGCATCACCACATGGTGCGCCATTAGTATATAGTAGTGGCGCACCTCTTCTCTGGTGCGCCATTAGTGTCAATTTCATCTATAGCCCTTTTCCTAGTAGTGTTCTTGGGGTGTGGTTCGGTGGGTGACGGGACAGCGGCGAAGAAGAAGGGGTCGGAGGCCCTCCCGCGCCGCCGCTGGGTGGAAAGTGAACAGCTGTACCGGTAGTCCCTCACCAACGGCGACAACGTTAAGCCTCCTTCCCTTCCCGACGGACGGATCCTGCCGGCTCTTTGAGCAGCAGTGAGGAGAGAGAGAGGCCAACGAAGTGTTGTTTAGATCTGGAGAGGGTGAGAGAGTGTGAAGAGAGCAACTACAAGCGCTGAGGCTCCAGCGGGAGAGGGCGAGAGAGTGTGAAGAGAGCAACTACAAGCGCTGAGGCTCCAGCGTGTATATATATACTGGAGAGAGAGAGTGTGAAGCATGCAAACCCTAGAAAACATTTTGACCAGTCAAAGAATCCTTCTGGCACAAATTATGCTCAAGTGTAGTTATCGAATCTGAGATCTCAAGTTTGATGAGCGAACAGGCTAACCAGCTACACAACCCTCCCGTTATGTTCAACGAGAGGGAAATAACCTTTTATACATTCATGCATTCGTGTGACAAGCATGCCTGTTTTTGTGTGTGTGTGGGAGTCATTGGGATTTCAATCATAATCGTGTCATGTGGCTTTGGTGGTAAGACTATCCACAGTGGTGCAGAAATAATGCAGCCTTAGTCACCTTACCTCTCTCCACGTAGTACGTTGGGTCCCACCAGTCAGAGGGTGAAACAAACAAATTAATAAGAAAAATTAAAAGCGCCAGCGGTGTATCTTACCTCACACATCTCGCTACTGCTCGGGAACACTGTCCAATTGATCCCTCTTTTCGCTCACGTACAATTTTAAGTGAATTCTTATTATAACATGCACACAAATTTTGGGGACTTGTATTCGACTTAAGTCAGTGTGCCACCGTATCTCGTATACTTACTACTCCCTCCGTCTAGGTGTAATAAGTCACGTTAGAAGGTGCAACGGGACCGAGGTGCGTGCGTGTGCGTGCGTGCGCGCGCGCGCGCGCGTGTGTGTGTGTGTGTGTGTGTGTTTAACAGCATGTGTGTGTTAGAGAGAGCGATAGATCGACCTACTCGTACAGAGATATGTTGTGTAGTGTACGATTTTAGCCGCGAGAGTCGGTGCATCCTCTCGTTTCCGGGCGTGTCCGGTAGGGACATGCGGACAGCTGCCACGCCCGCTCCTGACCAGCCTGGCCCACCCAAAGCCCCTCCATCACCCGCGCGCTCTTCCCGCCCGAAATAGTCAGCGCCGCTCCAAAGAATCGGTACCGCTTTCATGCCCGGGCAGAGCGGATGCGACCTCTCACTGGCGCAAGAGTGATGGTTGCTTCGTCCGTCCAACTTACTGCTGGGTCTATGTGATTTGACGGCTCACTGGTCTTTATTACTGAGGTGGTAGGACTGCTGGATGTCCCACGCTTTCTGCGAAAGGAGGTACTATTGCTATATTACAATTTTCTTCATTCTTACAGCGGGGGCGTGCAAGAGCAGTGAAAACACGCAGGCTCAGTGATTACATGGCCCACCTCACACTATCACCGTGTGACACCTAACTCTTTACATAGTACTCCCTCCGTTCCTAAATATTACTAGATGAGTCCCCGCGCGTTGCCGCGGAACGGCGGTATATCTCTCTACGCAAAATTATCGATTTGATAGAACTAAAAAAACTCTATAACCGCATGACAAATGTGGTAGCCAAACTAAATAAACTCCCATCATCATTTAGATCATCTCACGTAAGGAAAAAGATCAGCCAACTCATACTGCATAATGGGATTATATTTTTCTTTTCAACATGTTAATGGGACTTAATTAAAAGCTCACTTACATGCATGCTACCGGTGTATGCTTGCATGCAGACATGTTGATGTGATTTAAAACCCACTCACATGCATGTGCCACGGTATTTCTGCATGCTTGCATGTGGCTTAGTGCGGAGCCTCTGAACGTCTAGATCAGACGGCTATTATGGACTGATTTACTTCATCTAACGGCTACATCAATTTTGATGATGTGGCTCAAGGAGAGGATAGAGAATTCCTAGTAGTGGGGGCTAGCTATTACTAGTAGATAAGTCTTTGTAGAGGTTCCACTACATACAGAACAAAATGAATGAATCTACACTTAAAATGCATCTATATACATCCGCATGTGGTTCATGGTGAAATATCTACGAAGACTTATATTTAGGAACGGAGGAAGTACTAGTATAGTACGTACTGTAATTTTTCAGCGAGATAAATTTGTACAATGCTATGAAGCTTCCAGCTTCTGTTACATGTATCTTGCGTCCAAGGTTGCCCGTTGCAACATTTCAACAAATACAAAGCAGACTAACATGCATGCTATTGCATCTCAATGATTGACAGATCATAGCAAATATGTACTCCCTCCATTCCAAAATAAGTGTCTCAACTTTGTGCAAACTTTAGTACAAAGTTGTACTACTACTAAAGTTGACACTTATTTTGGAACAGAGGCAGCTAAAGAAAAAAACGATCCATGCACTCCATAGCCCTTGAACCGTGAACCCTGACTAGGCTTCAATTTGCTGGCAACGTTCGAGCTTCCTAATAAATGAAGTTTGCAACCTTTTGACCATCATATCATTTTGTGCAATTTCACCAAAATCGAGATGAGCATCCCTGTGGCAAAGAAATTGAAGAAGCGTGATTAGAATAAGATTACTGGGACTAGTTGATGAGACATAAACTCATCACAAATACAATACGTAGAAGCCACTAGAGGTATGTGCGGGGCAAAGAAGTAGAGAAATATTCACAGGGAGTGTTGTGGGCAGCTGGAGCAGTGGTGCAAGCCGGCTGTAAAGGGAGTTGTACCTGAGGGCTTGAGGAGGGCGGCGGGAGGCGGCAACTGCCCACGTCGCGACAGTGAGCAAGGGACGAAGGCAACCTCACCGGCTTTGTGAGAGAGAACGGCGGGGAGCCCTAATCGGGATGTGCCGACAGTGGGTTTTCGCCGTCGGCGACGACCACCGCATCTACACTAAGCATCCACCCCTTCCCCAAGCGGACGTGGTCCGCTGGGATGTTAGAGATGTGGCACCAATCATTTTGTGCGAGACAGTGTGAAGAGAGCAACCCCAGCAAGCAACCGTGTAGGCTGGCCCGTCCTCACTATGTATATAGTGGAGCGGTTTCCCTTTCTCTCCATATGAACCTATCATATTGCTTATGTGCCACTGAAGAAAAAACTTTATTTATAAATGACGCGGCACCTACTACTCGTTCTCCTATAACCTTGCGCTTGGCATCTCCAAAATATTAACCTTGCGATTGGCTCTTCGCCTCTTCGGGAAGTCAAGCAATAATGGTAGTGCAATATATATCGTTGTCGCTATATGAGACCGAATGAATTGCTACACGTCCACCACATGGGCGAGGGTCGAGGGGCGAGGGAGAGTGCTACATACGGAGCAAAATGAGTGAATCTACACTCTAAAATACGTCTATATACATTAGTGTTTCGAGTATGTACTAGTAGTTCATATTGAAATCTACTAAAGGACATATATATTCCAAACAATATGATATAATCTCTACAACCAAGGTAGTAGGGATGAGGAGTAAATGGAGGGAGTAGTAAATTTTCTCCTCGTCCTGCGAGCCACTGTGCGCACGGGCGAGGGAGCGGGCGTAAGGCGGAGCAAGCTTCACCTCATCCTGCGAGCCACCGCGCCCGTGGACGGGGGAGACGGCGTACTAAGCAAGCTTCTCCTCATTCTGCGAGTTGACGACACACATCAAAACTACTCCAGTGTATAGAGCCTTGCCTCTAAGGTAGGCCCCACATGGTTTGCCTCTTTTTTTTAACATAACACGTCAAGTCGCAATTTGTTTGTTCACCCGTGGTAGACGATCCTCCCTCCACCAAGTGGACAACCAGTACACGTGCCAAACTACCACGTGGGCTGCCTTTTTCATACAGAAATGAGCTCCACCGTGTACCTGCGCGGGTGTGGTTGGGAAAGAGACGGGAGTACGTGCGCCGTGCATGCACCTCTTCTCTTCGTGCACGTACCCCACCTACGTGGGTGTGTGTGAGAGATACAAACCGCGTTCGTGAGTGTTTTTGTTTTGGGGTGGGGGTGGGGTGGGGGGTTGATTTCGTGAATTATTTGTGGGAATATGTGTCGATGACATCTCAAACAAAATTTTTCATGCAATGTGTGTGAAATGGAGGCCTATCCATATCATACATAGAGGGTCGGGCAATCCACAAGAAGAGAGGGAGGGGTCATAGCTATCGATAGAGTCGAAGAGAGGATCAAGTGGGTGGGTGTGAGATCGATGAAGAGAGCCATCGAAATTGTGTGTGTGTGTGCAAGTCAAAGATATAGGGCGAGTGGCCTACCGGAATGTTAGAGGGCACATGTCAAGTTTGTGTGTGGCAGGGAGACATGACTAGAGCGCTCGATGTATCGGTGTGTGGGGGGGGGAGGGGGAGGGGGGAGGGGTAGGCAGAGGCCTAAGTATAGAGGTAGAACGACTCGTATATGTGATTAGAAGGAGAGACCCAGCTATGTCTTGAGGGAGATCGGTTGACATCCATACATAACTGAAGAACGGGAAATATGATGGGACAGAGAGAGAGAGAGGAGAGAGAGAGAGGGAGGAAGAGGGAGGGAGAGGGGTAGAGTGCTGGATGGGTGATGGAGTTTCTTCTCAAAGATGATGGGAGAGTCCTACTAGACAAACTGAGGGTGGAACTGCAATGTTATCAATAAGAGTGGGGATGTGTTTCTGTGTGTGCTTGTGCGTGATAGATCTGTCGGGACACATCCATGGATGATGAAGGGGAACCATGTGTTTGGTAAGCAAACATAACTAGATCCGTAGATCAATTGTTGTTTGTCGGAGGAAGGGAGAGACACAACTAATGAGGTAGATCGATTGACGTGTGGGTAAAAATGAGTTATAAGGACCTAGCTAGCTATATGTATAGCGAGAGACCGGTTGGTGTACGTCCATTTGTTAGAGGCAAATAAGGCCCAGCGAGACGGATAGACAGAGAGAATGGAGCTAGGAGGTGGTGCGAGAGGCCCAACTACTAGCTAGATAGGGGGAGGAGTGTGCGGTTGTGAGATCGATGAAAAGAGGGGCGATAGTTTACATGTGTGTCTGACCGTATGAGAGACACGAGGCAAGGACACATAAAGGAGGAGATTGAAGGTGTGTGTGTATGTTGTAGGCAGGCATCGCTGGAGAGGTTTATCGATCGGTGTGTGTCGGAAAGGAGTTGTGGAGACTCTGGGAGAACGACCTAAAGAAAAAAAATGAATGTGCCCGGTGGATAGAATGCCGAGGGAGGGGGAGGGCGAGGAGGGTGTGTGCATGCACGAGCGAAAGTTAGTGGTAGCTACAAAGGTTAGAGGATTGTGTGGGTGTAAGAGACTAACAAAGATCATAATTTGATATGAAAGCAGATTCATATATTTGAATATGAGATCATAGTGTTTTGAACATTGCATGCATGAATATAGCGGTGATACACATGCTGTGCACATGTTATACCATAATGTGATAATTCATGGCGTTTGCAACTCACAGCTAAATGCCGAACAATCTAAACCATACTATACCTCAAATAATCTCACATTTTATTTGAATTTGTGATAATATGTGGCGTTTGCAGCTTACAACTAAATATTGAACAATCTAAACAATACTATATATCGAACATTCTCACATTTTATTTGAATTTGTGGTAATGTGTGGTGTTTGCAACTCACATCTAAATACTTGTAGGCGTAGGGGGCGGGGCACCATACATAATGTGATAAACACATTATACATATGAGACATTATTTAGATTATGAAGATCTAGCTAGAGCTAGAAATGTAATGTGATTTGAAATCAAAATAAAGTGTATTCAAAAAATCTAGTTCGAGTTCATATAGTACACATAGTTCATATGTAACTCGAGACTAATCATGTGGTGTGATGTGAAGATAATACACAAACGATGGTTTAACTTGACAATAATGATGATTGTAGATCTGATTAAAACAGAGAAACGAATTCAAATGCTTTGACTTCACAACAATCATTACTGTAGATCTTATTCAAATAGAGAAACGAATTCAAATTTAGTTCATATTGAAGTGGTAGTATATACGTTTGCAATGCACTAAAACGTTCATTTGAGTAGTAGGTTGCATGCATTATACACGTAGCGAAATATTTTAATTGAACATAACATGAATTCAAAGTTTTGAATGACATTTGTAGTGCACATTGATTTGGTACAGTACACGTTAGGCTTGTCCGAAAAGTTCAACCCGCACCTTGTTAGCCCGAAATATTTAAGATATATCTTTGTCTCGTGGTGCTCCGACAACTCCCTCCATCTCAACCCGCGCCTTGGTATTCCGAAATTACAATGTGTGTGGAAACTCCCACCTCCTGTGAAATTCCAACACGTGAAATGCCCATGGTACCCCTGAACCGAAAGAACCGCCTCAAATCGGTGGGGGTACTTTGGTAACTTACCCCACATTTCAGACAAGCACGTCTCTAAGCCACGGTTCCCCACTGCCATCCCATCCGCCCACCCATCCATACGCCGAGGCCGCGAAAACCCGCGAAGAAACCCCACACCCTGCTCCGTCCGCCACCCAGCCGGAGCCTCTTCCCCAACGACGTCGTCCACAGCAACACCTCGACGTCCCTCATCCACCGTACCGGATGAGGATCCGTCGTCGATCTCATCGTCCCGCCGGCTCAGCCACCCTGTCCTCCACCTCCAAGGAGCTGCCCCGACGTTCCCCTCGTCTTTCGCGCCACCTCCATTCCCACACCGCCGTCTTCACCTGCACCACCGGAAGAGCATCATCATCACCGTTTCCTTGGATGAAGCTGTGGCCTAATCGACGCCACCAAAGAGGTTGTACACTAATCGCCGCATTTTCTTCTTGATTTGATCTCACGGTGCTGCCGGCGCTCGGTCCCGAGCCGACATGGCGTGGCTCCATCCATGGTGGCATCGCCGGCCACTTCCTCCATGGCGTCGCTCCCTCGGCGGCGACGTCCACATCAGTAGGAACTGCTGCTGCTTTAGCTCTTTCTCGCGCTGCTGCTCTGCTCTTGCTCTCGGTCCCCTGCCTGGTCTGCTCTTGCTATTGCTCTTGCTCGCGCTGTTGCTCTCGCTCTTGATCTTGCTTGTGATGCTGCTCCGATTTAGCTACACTTCAGTCGACTGAATCGACTTTTGGGTCAGTCGATTTTCAGGGGGTGGGAGGGTGGGGCTCGCCGGGGTGAAGGAAGAACCAGCCGTAGCAGGGAGGGGGGCTCGCCGGAGAGGTACCCCACTATCTATCTTAGGGTTCAGGATGGGGGCGGTGGTCGCCGGTGGTGGCGGGGCGTTGGCGGGGCGGTGGCGTGGGGATTGCCGGAGAAAAAGCTCGGCACGGGGGGGGGGGGCTAGAGGGATGGCCGGGGCGGCGGCGGACCGGCAGCGGGGAGTGTTTTCAGGGTGGACGGGGCGGCGGGGGGCTGCTGTTTGGCCGGTGGTGGCTGGCGGCTCAGGGGGGTGGAGGTTGAAGATGAACCACAGGCCCTTGATTTCGTATCCAATGGCTGCAAAATTGACTAACCAGAGATGAAAAAGTCAGTCGACCGACGTGTAACTTCACCTTGCTAGTGTGTTCAGTTTCGACAGAAAAATTCAGTTTCGACAGTTAAGTTCAGTTTCGACAGTTAAGTTCAGTTTCGACGGTTAAGTTCAGTTTCGACAGTTAAGTTCAGAGATGAGTGGCTGATGTATTTTACATCTAGCACTTTGTGGTTATGTATTTTATGTCATGTATTGGAGATGCTATTAGAATTCCACTCAGGTTAACGTTGTTCGTTGTCTCTCTTGTCCTGCTTCAGCCTCGACGTCGTACAACTCACCAGAGCTGCTCCAACGACGAAACCCTCCATCACAGTGGAGCAGTACCTCGGGCTCCATCTCCAGACGCCTAAGATCTTCTTCCCCTCCTCCGACAGCAAAGTCAGCCGGAGCATCCTCACCGGCCAACCCAATCACGCTGAGATCAACATGGCTTCGCCAAAGAGGTTGTACACTTGTTGCATCTCTTTTTTACTCTACATGTTATATATATATATTGTACATTGAGCACATGGATTTGTTTCTTTAGTGTCTCCTTGAAAGAAAAAATGTAGGAATTTTAATTTTCACTTGTCCTCCTTTTCAAATTCCTATTCATGAAGCACAACACTAAGAGATTAGCATAATAGTATTATAACCGTACATTTTCTTGTGGTTTGACTTAATCTCACCATGCTTCTTTGCATCCTGTGATCTTCCAATTGTTGTGAATCAAACACCCAGATTGGCAGAAATCCTATGCTTTTAAATTCCCTATTTTGCACGTGCATTCCTATCCTATTTCTGTCTATTTCCTATCCCTGCATTGTTGGAATCCTCCAATTCAAATGAGCCCTTACAGAATTACTTCTCTTACAGATAGTTGTCAAAGAAAACCTTGCGTGGTTTGTCCCGCTCCTGCTGCGCCGTCGTCCACCCTAGCTCAGCTGCTCCAACGATAGAAGGGTCCAGCACAGTAGGGATCCGGCCTCCAGACTATCTTTCGCCGCCTCAGATATTCTTCCCCACTGCTGGCAGCCATGAAAACTGTATTACCATCATCAACCAAGCATATGACCTCGAGGACTACACGGGTCCGCAAGAGAGGTTGCACTCTTTCGTGTCTGCTTACGTTATGCATCGCTTAATATTACATGCTACTTTATCGTCCTGTTCACCGATTGGACTCCGAGTCAGCTCCAAACTAATGGTCAAACTTGAGTTTTTAAATGGTTGTGGGGTACATATCGGGGCCGCTATCAATAGTATCTATCTACTATTTGGTTAATCTCCGGTGTCTACTATGAGTTTCATGTTGGGTGGGAGACAAACAGTAAAGAAGCCATTAACTTTATTTTTTAACTGAAGCCATTATCTGCCTGCTATTATTGGTTTTGGGTCTATCCACATGTTGCTACCATCACTCTAGATTTTTGCATGCACTCCTTACATAATCTCACTATGTTTTACTCCTATGCATGACAGTTATTGTAAACAATGGAACTGAACATGTAGAGCAAAAGAGACAAGCCTTGCATGGCAATAAAATTTCATGCAGAAGTCGCTCCATGGTAGGTGCAAAGGCAGCCCCCCTCCACGCATTTCAGATTGTAATCGAGAGGAAGATATATGTTCCGAGGGGGATTCAGAAGGAGAAGACAACTCCTATTTACCCCCTGAGGTCTTCGCTCTAACTTGGCATGCTGATGTTGGTTATATCATGCATATGGTGTCTTGCATTGCTTACTTTATACATCAAATATGTCATCTGCTTAGTTTAGATATCCATTGTGCGAATGCCATCTATTTAGTTTATTCACCGTTTATGTGAAATGTGCAACGCCATCTTATTTAGCCAGGCATCATATATGTGAATTTTGCAATGCCATCCTGCTTAGCCAGTCATATTATATGTAAATTATATCAGGCCATCCTTTTTTTTCGTTACATATTACATTTGTCAACAATGTTAGTACATTCAATTGCTCTTCGTGTGCATCAGCCATTTGACACGGTGATGGCAAATTCTGGAGTGAAAACAAGGTCTTCAGAGCAGACAATGCTATCTGGCGAAGTGCATATCTCGCTGGTTACGGATAGCTCCTCAGAGGAGGACTCAGAGACAGATGACTAGTCGTATTCCCCCCCCCCCCCCCCCCGAGGTGTCACTAGTAGAATAAGGGCCTTTAGTCCCGGTTCCTGAAATGGGACTAAAGGGTCGTTACTAAAGCCTCCCCCCTTTGGTCCTGGTTCTTACACCAACCGGGACTAAAGGCCCTCCACGTGGCCGCTGCCTGGAGGTTCACCTTTAGTCCCGGCCGGGACTAAAGGAAATTTTATGATTTTTTTTTAATTTTCCGAAAGAAATTTTGATTTTTTTAAATTTTTTCTTGATCTTCAAATTTCTAAATTATTTTAACCTCTAATTTCTAATCACCCTCGTCACTGCTCAATTTAACCTCTAATCTCTAATCACCCCTCATCATTCCAAATCATCTAACTTCCCGGACGGTCACCTATCCTCTCACTACTCGAGCCTGAGCACGCTTAACTTCCGGGTTCTATCCCCCCTCGTTTCCAAGTCTGCACTTGTTGTTTTCCTGACAATAGTAGGATGTCAATCGTATTAACCCTCAGGAGTTTAGCTTGAGCATGAAGTCACAGGTTTCACTGTTTGAGTTTGAAATTATTATTCTAAAAAACAATAATTATTTAGTAACACTAATATTTCTTGAATAAGTACTTTGACCATAGTTTGACCAGACTTGACCAAAATTCAAAAAAATTGAAATAATTATTTAGTAACACTAATGTTCTTGAATAATTATTTAGTAACACTAATATTTCTTGAATAAGTAGTTTGACCATAGTTTGACACTTGTTTGACCACAGTTTGACCAGATTTGACCAAAATTAAAAAAATTGAAATAATTATTTAGTAACACTAATATTCTTGAATAATTATTTAGTAACACTAATACTTTTTGAATAAGTAGTTTGACCATAGTTTTACTAGATTTAACCAAAATTTAAAAAAACTGAAATTTGAGCATATCTTTTTTCCTTTTGGAATTTGACGATTCTAAAAATTTGCGGATTTTCATTCTAAACATTTTGATATATTATACGTTTTTTTCCGACATCATATGCAAAAGTTACAGCCATTTTACATTTTCCCTACACTTTTTGCAAAAACATGTCCAAATTTATGTTTTTAAATTTTCCTAACTAGTAGATGTAGTAACATAACTACATCTCGAAGGATTTTAATTTTTGAAGTTTTTATCATTTTATTTTGGTTTTTACAAAACTGAAAAGGCGAACCGGTACTAAAGGGCATTTCACCCTTTAGTACCGGTTCGTGTCCCAAACCGGGACTAAAGATTTTTAGTCCCGGTTTGAGATACGAACCGGGAGTCAAGGGCATCACACCCTTTAGTCCTGGTTCGTGTCTCAAACCGGGACTAAAGGGCTCATTTGAACTGGGACTAATGCCTTTAGCACACGAACCGGGACCAATGCTCACATTAGTCCCGGTTCGTGAATGAACCGGGACTAATGGGCTTATCTGGTCCGAACGAAATCCCTGTTTTCTACTAGTGTGTATGCTCTAACTTGGCAAGGTTATGTTGCTCGTATCATGCGTATGGTGTCTTGCATTGCTATGTCATTTGATTAGTTTAGACATGCTTTGTGTGAATGCCACCTGTTCAGTGTCTAATTACCATATATGTGAATTATGCATTGCCATCTTGTTGCAAGACATTATATACGTGAATTATACAATGCTATCTTGTTGCAAAGGCATTATATATGTGAATTATGCAATGCCATGCTATTTAGCCAATCATCATGTATGTGAATTATATCATGTTATCATTTTTTGTAGTACGTGTTCCATTTGTCGACAACGTTTGTATATTCAACTACACTTCCTCTGCGTCAGCCATTTGAAGCGGTGATGGAAGTATCTGGCGTGAAAACAAGGTATTCAGAGAAGACAATGCTACCTGCTGAAGCAGACATCTTGCTGGTTACAGAGAGCTCCTCAGAGGAGGATTCAGAGACTGGTAACCAGTCCTATTTCCCCCTGAGGTCTATGCTCAAAGTTGGCAGGGTTATATTACCCATGCCATGCATGTTATCTTGCATTGCTTACTTTCTACATCATATCTGGATTGCCATCTACTTACTTGCTTACTATATAAATCATACATTTGAATTATATCATGCCATCATGTTTACATAGTACATACACATCATCTATCTGAATTATGGCATGGCAACCCATTTAATAAAGAAATCATATAGTTATATCATCTCATCATGTTTAGTGTTTACAGTCATCATATTTTGAATTATGGCATTCTATCCGTGAATGTATGTGAATTATAGCATGCCAACCTATTTAATAAACACATTATATAGTTATCTCATGTTATCCTGTTTACATAGTCTCATATTTTGAACTATGTTTTTCCATCTTTTTTTGTTTGCCATCATAATGTGAAATTGTGTCATGATATCCTGTTTAGTTAGCCATCATACATGTGAAATTGTGTCATGCTATCCTATTTGGTTAGACAATATAAATATGAATTATTTCATGCCCTCTTTTATTCCCCATTATCCATTACACCTGTCTATCATACAATGTCTATACTTTCAATTACTTTTCTTGTTTATCAGCCATTTGAATTAGAGAGCGTGATGGCAGTATCTAAGGGAGTAACAACACGGTCTTCAAAAAAGATAGTGCTACCAGTTGATACAGATAGAACCACGGTTGTACTTGCCTAAGGACCAGATCCACCACACATAATCTAGACTCTCGCAGATTGTTCCCCTACCTAGTTGGACAGAGAACCAGCTACACCCCTTCTAACCCCAACCCCGGCAGATAGTAACCCAGTTCCAGTTGACACAACACTGTCTCCACCACAGAGCACCCAAACACGAGCAATTACTAAGGGAACTGCAGTGCCCACAGCACGAGGACCACCACTCCGAATCCCAACTCAACGCTTAGAGGAGAAGCAGATTTGTTCTCAGGTCAGGTTCTGTAGCTGTGGTTCAAACTCCTTTGCTCTTGCATTACTGTATTTACTCATACCAACTATTTTCAAATTTGAAGGATGGAATTGAAACTCCAATGGCGCAACAAGTATGTTTTAAACCTGTTTCTTTAACTGGTTTGCTGTTGTAGCCTGCTCTATGTTGATTTCAGTTTCAATTGAATAAACAGTTATGTTGTCATGTCATGCACATTACAAGTGTTGTTATTGCTCTATAGTTACCCACACTTATATTCTTTCTAATCTGCTTTGTCTTGAACAAATATTATTTGAACTGTGTCTCTATCTTGATTTGGCAACAAAAACTAGAATGATATAGACCATAAGGTGACCATGGTACATAGATATATGTTTGTTTCATGCTGTTATCCTGTCCACTTTACTACTGAACTCATTTACCAAAATGAGTTTCATATACAACATGGTAAACATGTGATGTGTTTGGTTGTTTCTCTTTTAGAATGCGGACAAAATATTGGAGAATAGTACCGCGTTATCCAATGGTAAAGGAAGTAATGCAGATAAGGCTCAAGATAGTGAGACATCCCTGCTGGTCTCCAAGAAAGCTGATATAAACTATCTTGACGACAGTGAGGGAACCCAAAAGTCCTCTCTTGATGTAGTGTTCGAGTTACTGGCCACTACTGCTGGCAAAAGCTCTTCAAACTCGCTGCCTTAATCAGTTCGTCTTCTTGAGTCTCAACTTCAAGTTGAAAGCCATCGATCAGATGTGCTGCGACAGGAAGGTGAAGGACTGAGGAAGTCCCTGCAGAATTCAGATGCATATTTTCTGGTGCAACAGCTAGCGCTGGAGGATTTAAGCGCCAAACAAGAGAAAGTTAATAAGCTTGCTAAGCATCTTGCCAGCATTATGGGTACCTAGGATATTGTTTCTTGAGATCTTCTGAAGTGGTTTCAGTTCTGGATTTGTCTTGCTGCGACGTTTATTTGTGCTGGTCGCCAACTTTGACAACCAGTGTATATGATATGCTGCTTTGTTCCCTATATTTGCACTGGTGGCGAACTTTGATGCTAGTGGATGTAATATGTGTAATAGCCGTGATAGCCTAGCGTTAGTTGCTTGCTTATTTATTTCCTTGTTGTCTCGTTTATTTGTTTGCTTGTACTCATTGCAGTTCTTTTTCCGCGGTTAGCTAGTGGCTGCAATAACCTATTTTTTAAAACTAGGCCACAATAACCATGGGCTAATATTTACTGTAGTGACACTAGGCCTCCTACTGGCCGTAGAAACAATGGGCCTTCTACAGGCCGTAGAAACAATGGGCCTTATACGGGCCGTATGATCGATTGGCCAAACATGGGCCAAACAGACTGCATTATGGCTGTAAATGGGCTAGAGTTGGAATCGTCCGTTCAGGGGCCGACCATAACGGGCCATCGTTAATAGGCCGTATTTGATGATGCTATGAAAACGGCCCAACGTATTAACGGACCACTAATGGGCCGACTGTAACCACGGGCTGAATTTGGACCAGAAGCAGAAAATGACAGTAACGGACCGTAGGTAAACGAATGCTGGAAATGAGCCCAAGAATATATGGGCCCTGAGAAGGCCGAAAGATAACATGGGCTGGAAACGGCCCAACAGAATAACGGGTCGTTAATGGGTATAAAGTGATACACTGTTCATTACGGGGCAGTTTCACCACGGGCCGTTAATAGGCTAAGAGTTACATAGGGCCTCATATGGGCCGAAAGACGTCATGGGCCATACATGCGCCAGAAGTGAAAACGGGTTGGAATCATATTGGATGGCCCAGATGACGCTACTGGGCCTAATTCGGATAGGGCGTAACGGGCCTTGGGTTAGCGGGTTGTAAATGGGCTATATGCGAACATGCCATTAACAGGCTTTCCATGGGCCGGCCCGCCACCTTTTGACCAAGTCAAACGGGCCGGTCTTTTCAGAGGAATGGGCCTCTGTTGGGCTGTGCCACGTGTCGACGTATCATAGGTGCCTTCCGTCCAATGAGTGGATGACATCTGTCCCAACGATGAGCCAACACGTGTTTCCTCCAGCCAATGATAATTTTACATGTGGAAAATCCCCATTGGTCGGGACTGTTAATGAGTTATCGGATCCAAAACCCGAGGCCGATAGCTTAACAACGTTCAGTTACGGTGGATGCCACATGTCGGTCACCCTTGACGAAAGCACTTCTGTGACGCGCGATTTATCGTCATGGAAGTGGACACTTCCCTGATGACAATTTTGGTAATGTCATGGAACACTTCTACGACAACACAGGTATGACTATCTTGATTCTGTCATAAAATCGTCATGGATGTGCATGCATGACAAAAAACGCGACCTACTGTGACAAACACGTATCATCACGGAAGTGTATTTTTTTGTAGTGTGAGTAGTGAGAAAGAATGATAAAATGTCTCACCCCGGGGGTTCTTAAAGACTAAACCTGCACCCGCTCTTCTTCTGGGGGTGCCATCGAGGTCATATTCAGCTCGGGAGGCCCCATCAAAGAACAACTCCCAGGGACCTCTGTACTCACAGCGAATACTTCCTCATCTGGGAGGTCGGTAACTAACGGTGAGTCCTCTGGTAAAGGGTGGGCTGCGAGAAAATCAGCTAACGCTTGACCCTTAACTGCCTTTTGAGGGATATATGTGATATCATGCTCCATCATGAGTAATGCCCATTTACCTATCCTCCCAGCAAGAACGGGCTGGTTAAGAACATACTTTATAGGGTCTGCTCTTGCGACAAGTTGCACATCATGTGCTAGGAGATAGTGTCGTAGCTTCTTGAGAGAAAATATCAATGCCAGGCATAGCTTCTCAATAGCGGAATAGTTACATTCAGCCCCTGCCATGGTGCGACTAAGATAATAGCATGCCGCCTCTTTTCCTTCATCATTCTGCTCAGCAAGGAGAGCTCCGACAGAGGCAGGTTGCACTGCAATGTAAAGGATGAGGGGACGACCTTGAACGGGCGCCATCAAGACAGGGGGGTTTAGCAAATATTTCTTGATGCTATCAAAGGCATATTGACATTGTTCATCCCACACAAACGCCGCTCCTTTCTTCATGACCTTTGAGAATGGTTGAATGCGCCCTAAGAGATTAGAGATGAAGTGCCTTATGTACGCTAGCTTACCCTGTAAATACTTCAGCTTAGTCAAATTATGTGGTGCTGGCATATCAAGGATAGCCTTTATGCTCTTTGGTTGAATTTCAGTTCCACGATGGTGCACGATAAAACCTATGAAAATGCCCGACTTTACAACAAAAGCACACTTTAGTGGATTCATTTTAAGCTGATATTTGCGTAATCTCTCAAACACCACACGAAGATGTTCTTGGTGATGCTCCCGCTCTTGGGATTTGACAACCAAGTCATCAATGTAACATTCTACCAAATAATGGATAAGGTCACCAAAAATGATCCTCATGGCTCGCTGATATGTGGCTCCTGCATTTTTAAGCCAAATGGCATTACTATATGATAGTAATTCCCTTTTGGAGTTCTGAATCCTGTGTCGATGGCGTCCTTCTCGTCCATCTTGATCTGATTGTAAGCTGAAAAACCATCCATAAAGGAAAGCGCACCATAACCTGTAACAGAATCAATTACCATTTCGATCATTGATGTAGGAAAGTCATCTTTAGGGCAAGTGCGATTCACGTCACGGAAATCTACACAGATCCTAACTTGCCCATTCTTTTTCATTACCGGAACAATATTAGCAAGCCATCGAGGATATTGCACCTCTTTTATGAACCCAGCCTTAATAAGCTTGTCTACTTCTGTGATGATATCATCCTCCAACTCCGGTCTGAAACGACGCGGTGATTGCTTGATGGGCCTGTATTGAGGGTCTATTGCTAACTTATGAGTAGCGACACTTGGGTCTAGACCCGACATTTCCTTATAGGACCATGCAAAACAGTCCATGTATTCCCTTAAGAAATTCATATAATCTTCACGTTCCTCAAGTGTGAGGGTGGCGCTAACAAAGGTGGGGCGCAGATCATCCTCGCTCCCAAGATTAATCTCTACAAGCTTATCAGTAGTTTGTTTCCCTCCATCCTCAAGCTGCTTTGGAGCAGGAGCAGGATTAAGGACCTCTCCATGGTGAACTCTCATCGCTTGATGCATTCTAGCAAGGAGGTATTGCTCATCATGCCAGAGTTCTTGGGTATCAAAAGTACCACAGAAGGAATATGATTCAGAGAGGATGTCACACAAGTGCACCAAGTCCTCCTCATCGGATGTAACTTGTTCAATATCTTCCTGTCCCCAATCATGGAGTACGTGCATTACATTACACAAAATATGATCATCAGAATCATACTCATCATCACTATCAGATAGGTCAAGAGGGTGGTAACCAAGACCATACCTAGGCTGGGACATGCGCCCTTTCCTGATGAGCCGCTCTGATCGACTCCACCATTCCTCACATATGCTTGGTGGTGCTGGCAGACGCCGATTTCTTTGCATCTCGATGCCAGCTTTTTCAAGCAAGGGGACCATTTTTGGTTCAACCCTCATCGTGATCAGGATTTCCTCTGCATCCGTTTTAGCATCTGAAAAGTTTAGCAAGACATCATGAGGTTGTGTTTGCGGTACTTTATAAAAGAGTGTCGGAAAATTATGCCCATGTGAGTCAGGGATGGCCCAGGCTTCTAGAGGCATTGCTACAGATGTATACAACGAGGAGGGTTGCATGAGCGGAGAATTTAGCAACACCTTTTCTAATTTTGCCACCATCTTTTCACTTTCCCTTCCTCTTGAGTTGTGGGAGTAGAAGTAACCTCCTCATCAGCGGGCTGTACGGAAGTAGCCTCAGCTTGATGTGCTGGCGGAGTAGCTGAAGTGGGGCCACCAAGGCCCTCATTGTCTACTATAAGAGACTTATTACTATGAAGATTGTATTCAAATAATGCAGAAGAGTTTGTTTCTCCTCCATGCTTAACCTAAGAGGCTCCTATCAAGGGCTCACATTCTAACCTCGATGTTGGAGGTGCTGGGGAACATGAAGCCTTTACCAATTCTGAAGATAAAGGTGTCTTTGATGGTGCTGGCTGGAGGTTCCAAGTCCAAAATGACGAACTATCCTCCTTTTCCGACTCCTGATGTGCACATTCACGACTCGTATTATACCTAGGTCGCCCTCTGTCTCTACCTTCACGTATCTGTTGGAATGCATTTCTCCTTGAAGAGGATGAGCATGGCGTGATTAAAAATTCCATCTCGGATGATGATGGAGCCGTTGTCGGCGTGACAAGGACATCAATTGCTAGGGTGGAACGTCCCAACTGTCTTTCTGCCCCCACGCTTGGAAAGAAATATTTGGCATCCGCATTATGAACTTCCTGAACTGTATACGGATTAAGATTCCCAACAATCCTTTGTTGCTCCCCCTTGTTATCAACAAACTTCATGCACTGGCGAAGAGTTGAAGGAACTACTTGATACTTATGTATCCATGGTCTACCCAATAAGCAAGAGTAGGAGGTAACAAATTCTATCACAAAGAACTTGACTTTGAAGCTGAAAGTTGACATATGGAGCTTCAAAGTGATTGAACCCAAAGCTAGGTTACCATTACTATCATAGCCAAATATCACCACACTCGTCGGCTCAAGGTCCTCTAATGAGTAACCTGCTCGTGTCAAGCTATGGATAGGCAAAATGTTCACAACTGAGCCATGGTCTATATAGACCCTACGGAGGCGGGCATTGCCAATGCTCCCTTCAATATAAAGTGGATGGTTATGATTGTTACTATCCACTATCTTGTCTTCTTCTGAGAATGTAACTTCATTTGCCTCATGTAGGTTGCTGAGGAGGCAATGCTTAGCCATTGCTGTTTCATAGAGATGAGGCTTTTGCAAAGCCTTTTCTAGTGCATCTCGAAGATCGGGCATTAACATCAGCGCATCATACACGCTCAACATAGTAGGTATGCGTTTCAAATGAGCAATGATATTATACTCCACTTCATCATCTTTAGTTTGCTTACTAGGAGCAGAAAGTTGATGCTCTTGAGCAGGAGTTTTGGGCTGTTGCAACACTTTGGCCCTGTCAACTCTATGTTGTCGAGATCTTACCAGTTCGGGCAGTTCTTTACCGCCACACAAATTCATATTAACCTCTTCTATATCCAAGGTTTCACGCTCTTCTGCGGTAAGAGCGATTTAGGATTCTGACTCATCCTCAACACTAACAACATTAGATGATGTGACATCTTAGGTCATGGTGTGGTCACCATTAGGCTCTTCCGATTCTTTTTCGCCTGCCCTATCCCAATGCCTCGGAAAGTACTGGCCTAAGGTTGGCCGAGTAAGCATCACACGGGGAAAAGGTTCATCACCTTTTGACTCAGGTACAAACCAAGGTGGCATGCATCGTTGGCTTGGGTTGAACCTCCTTGTGTAAACAGGAGCTGGCCTCGAAGGAGCCCTCCTAATAGGGGCCAGCGAAGGCACACGTCGTGGTTGGTAATTTTCTCTTATGGGTTGCCTTCGGCGTACCACCTCCCAGGGTTGGCAACTCATGTCGGGCCTTACTTGTGTAAGGCCCAACCTCTGAAACTGATGCTCTACTTCAAAAAGGGGTACCCAATACTCTTCTTTATCCTGTAGGACTTGTGGTGATTCATCATTTTTTACAAACACCATGTGTGTTGCATGATAGTTTGGATTCATTGCTTCAGCCTTCAAGGCCAGCCTATTTTCATCAATGGCTCTTTGCAGCCATTCTTTGAAAGCAATGCAATCTTCAATTACATGCCCAACGTACCTATGGTACGGGCAATAAAGAGGGTTGTCAGTCATAGCCACCTGCTCAGCCCTAGTGGGATTAGGCAAATTCAGAAGGTGTTGCTCATTCATCTGTTCGAAGAGATTTTTGATGAGATCCCTACGAAATACATATTTTTTATTGAGGATCTCTCTGATGTTAGGGCGCCCAACTAGCCTTTGCCTCTCATTTCTTGGACCCAACACTGGTATTGTATTGGTCACATTAGACTCGGTCGAAGATTTTGGCTTGTCACCATTGCCCATAGGCTTGGTTGCCGAGTTGAACCTCCTTGTATTATTCGTGGAGCCTGCATTTTTATACATTTCCATAATCTGTGGAACCTTTTCAAACTCTAACTTTGTTGCTACAACTGCATCTCCAGGTGCACTGAATGTTTTGGGGTCACGCCTTGACACTCCAACAAGCCAGTGTTGTTGCATCCCATTCACGCACATTTGTATGTCATCCTCTGAGTGCATCTCTCTCGTAAGATGCACATAATTGTTACGAAAACGGACAATGTAATCCTTAATTTTCTCATCCCGCCTCTGCTTGATATGTGATAGTTCTAAAATGGATATATATTTTCTCATGCTAATGAAATGGGACTTGAAGAGGTCCTTCATGGCCGTCCAATTGGGTACAGATCCAGTCAGGAGACGACTGTACCAGTGGAAGGCAGCCCCTGTCAAAGACGCTCAGAACTGACGTAGCAATAATGATGATTTGTTTGCTATGTCACCACAAACTGACTCAAAATATGCAAGATGTTCCATAGCATCCCCTGTCCCGTCAAACTGGCGGAACTTTGGTGGATGCCATCCAGTGGGGAATGGAACCTTATCATGCCATGCATCATATGGCTTGTCAAGCTCACACTTAGATATTTACGGAGCTTGTTCAGTCGCCAATTGCTTCATCCTTCTTTCAAAAATAGTCTCTGCGATATCATGGTAGTCTCTCAGTGTCCCCACTATGGCATTAGCCATACCTGGATTCATAGGGTCAATCAACACACGCGGTGGGGTAGAAGTGCTTGGCATGTGTCCTTGATACCCTCTCACTGCTGGAGGAGCACTCGGTTGCAAAGAGGCCTCTAGTTCAGCAAATTGAGGATCACTATGCGGCTGCACTGGTACTGGCGCACACATACCTCCTGCTATCATGCTCACCATCATGGTGAACAATTGATCTATCGTGTTTCCATGTCATTTACCTTGCGATCCAACAACCCTATGTTATTCTCTGCACCAGAACCAGATGCTCGCAATTGCGTTGCCATAGCAGCCTCACTTTGCTCTTGGGGTACTGCCAAATTATTGAGCGGAGATTTTCCTTCCAAATCGTCAGATACTTCATTTTCACCAGCCATGTTTACAGGGGCAATGTCATCGCCCACAATAATGTTTTCTGCCTCTGATGCTAATGAAGGTGCCGATACCGAAAAATTGGGAGATCGAGAATGCATCTCAAGCGAGTCTGCAGAGTCACCCCTCGAGCCTTCGCTGTATTCACTTTTTGCTCGTCGTCAGAGACATCTGGACTACCTGTTACATGATGGCGAGCACTTACTTTCAAACGTGTGCCTATTCCAGGACGCACGACCATCCTTTCAAGAAGGAGTGGGTCACATGGAAGATGCGAACTGATGCTCTTGTATGGACGATCATAAGGTGTCCCTTTTTCTTTTTGAGGATTGACTCCTCCCAGTTACTAGAAAAGAAGGAACCGAAGTGATCCCTTCACCTGAACATATTTTCAGTTGCAACTTGGTTGAATGAGTTCAACCAAAGAAGGGCTTGGGATTTCGGAGAATTTCCTCTTCTGAAGAATATGTCAAGTCCTGCGTGATGGGAAGTGGTTCCCATTCCGAATATGAATCTCTTCCCAAAGCCACGTCAACCACCCCACACATTGAAGTGTTGGTATCCACCACTCCTTTACCTGAGCCCTCAGAAGGGGTCTCATAACCTATCGAAGTACTCTTGTTCGTGCCCCCAGGGCTCTAGGCGACACCATCTTTCTACTCATTCTCCCCAGAAGCATTCACTAATGGCCCATTATAGTGAGTAGTGGCAGAAGGCACATTTGATGCTTGAGGAACCAATGGGGGTGTCATCGCTTTCTCATGACTTATCACATTCGGGACCAAAGTAGGTTCCGAAGGGGCATCTCTACGAGCTCGTGGGGCCAAACGACCAACTAGATAGTTGTATCTTGGGTTTTGTTCAAGGTTTGGTGCAACCCGAACACTCACCCTTCCATTGTTAGGATCAATCTGTCCATCGGCCCGTACACTGACTTGTACATGTCTCAAAACCATATTCTGAAGCTCTTCATATATTGCTTGGCGATTCCTTCTATGCCTTTCTCACCTTTGTTGGTTCATGTTTGCCACATATTGAGTTCTTTGTCTCATTAGTGGGCGTTGCGGAACTGGTGGAACATGTTCCGCTGCTATCACCTCACGCCTTGGGATCCATGCTTGAGTAGGGACCTGGGCATGCCTCGGAGGTGTATATTGTCTCTGCCGAGGTGAATATTCAAGGCGACGTGGCCCTTGGTTCCATAGGGGTTGATACTGACTTTGCCTCTGTTGATACGCAAAAGTTGGCAGATCTCTCTAACGGGGTGCAAAAGTACGACGGTCATGTTGAGGACGAAGTATCGGAGGCCTCTCCCTGCCCCTCGAGTTCGAGGATCCGACCATGTCATTGGCTTGAAGCTGCCTTTCAAGTCCGTTCATCTGAGCTCTCAACTGCTGGAGTTGTTGTTGCAATTCATTGGCGCTGGGTGCTTGCACCTCATTCGGCAGAACGACAAACTGATTGCCATTGTTAGAAGAGGGCGGGTTGCCCCTACACTTGTATGGAAGAATGATACTGCATTACTCATCTGGAAGCAGTCTTTGCTCCTGTTAATGGCACTGCACTGAGCATGAATTGCTACTCTGCCAAACCGGCGCTTGCAAAATTCAGCCATAATTGCTTGCTGAAGTAGAGACTCAGCACTTGTAGCCCCACATGCCCACTCTCTTGGGGTTAACTCAAAAGGCTCCGTGACAAGACTTGGTCGCTTGTGTACCTTGTCCTTTTTCTGACCTGCATTCGAGTGACTATCTTTCTCTGTACTCGCACCCTGACTAATGCGAGAGGTAATCCGTTCTCGGAGCTTTCATGCCTTAACACACTTCCTACGGTTATTCCTTCGTAGGTGACAGCTGCATGGATCATGGGCTATCACCATGTGATGATGCAAGTTGTAACAAACAGCATCCAGAGTCATCATTAGCTCAGCCTCGGTTCGCTGCACTGCTGGCACCTCAGGCTTGGGCGATTCCTTCAATAATTCACAAGCCTCATGCATTACAACACTATACTCTCTCTGTCGGTGTCAAAACCGGCGGATCTCGGGTAGGGGGTCTCGAACTGTGCGTCTAAGGCGGATGGTAACAGGAGGCAGGGGACACGATGTTTACCCAGGTTCAGGCCCTCTTGATAGAGGTAATACCCTACGTCCTGCTTGATTGTTCTTGATGATATGAGTATTACAAGAGTTGAAATACCATGAGATCAGAGAGGCTAAACCCTAGAAGCTAGCCTATCGTATGATTGTATGTTGTCCTACGGACTAAAACCCTCCGGTTTATATAGACACCGGAGGGGGCTAGGGTTACACAAGGTCGGTTACAACGGAGGACATATACATATCCGTATTGCCTAGCTTGCCTTCTACGCCAAGTAAAGTCCCATTCGGACACGAGACGAAGTCTTCAATCTTGTATCTTCATAGTTCAATAGTCCGGCAAAGGATATAGTCCGTCTGTCCGGAGACCCCCTAATCCAGGACTCCCTCAGTAGCCCCTGAACCAGGCTTCAATAATGTCAAGTCCAGCATGCAGTATTGTCTTCGGCATTGCAAGGCGGGTTCTTCTCAGATTTTGAATGTCTGTCAAGTAGTGTCCGGACCCATAAATGCTGGACTTCTTGGCTTTTGCGCCCAATAAGGGCTATCTTCCACGTGTCGAATGAACACGAGGAGCCAGGGCGTTTTTACATTCACCCCTAGCCAGATAAATAAATTATCTGTTAAAGGGATGGAGATTCTTAGATCCAATCCATACCATCCTCCCAGAGCGAGAATCCATCAGAGCGCGCTTCGGAAAAAATCCATTCCAACATGGCCGACCACCGCAGCTCCTCCTCCCGCCCCGCAGCCCTAAGCCCGGTGATTGGGAGAGATGTTCCATCCCACACAGTCCATTAGTCGAATTGCAAACTCAGGGATTTCTCCCTCCAGCGTATATGGTTCCCATCCGAGCCGGGCTCGCCACCTATCATGGCGGGGAGCAAGCGAAGAGCTTCCCCAGCCCCTCTACGGGAGAGCGGGTCTGCCTTGTTCCCTACTTATTAAGGGGACTCAGATTTCCAATTCATCCGTTCCTCCACGGGCTCCTGGAGTTTTA
The DNA here is from genome assembly GCF_056163025.1 of Triticum urartu. NCBI lineage: Eukaryota > Viridiplantae > Streptophyta > Magnoliopsida > Poales > Poaceae > Triticum > Triticum urartu. The sequence continues at coordinate 55,602,376 of NC_141878.1, read as the reverse complement.
CAGCCTCCAACTGCATAATTTCACCCCCGCTTCCATATTACACATCGCCGGCTACGTTGCCTTTGCGAGTTATTCCTGGGCTGTGAGGCTCATTTCGAGCTATGGAAGAGGTTATTTTGCCTTGTCCCTCGTACACAGAAGGGGTCACTTTATCAAGTGGGCAGATCTGAAATATGGCGCATCGCCGAAACCGGATACATGTCCGGTACTCCGAAGAAGATGTCCGAAGACTAGCCTTCGGAATGGTTTTATATGGAGGACGTCCCTCTTCCGGACCCTGTTCGGCGGGTCTTCCTGAGTTCAACAATGCTTCTCTGGAGAAACGCCAAAGCTGGCGCCCACGGAGCCTCCAGGAGGAAGACAATGGAGAAGTCCATTACCTCATGAACCGGATTAAAGCGCTGGCTCAATCAGGATTGACAGTTATCGAAGTCATGTCAATATGCATAATGCGGGGAGTGCAGCCACTCCAATATCGAGGGCACCCCCTGTGGTGTTTTAACGGGGAAGATGATGCCACCCGTTGTGGGCGTAAGGGACCGGAATCCGCTGCTGGTTTAGCAAAAATTCTGTCCGAGTTGTTCAAGGGAGAGGAAGAGGAGTTCATCCGCATCAAGCCACGGGATGGATTCTCCATGTACAACCCTCCAAGCTGGGTGAGTTATATCTCCTTACTCCCATTCTTTCTGCATTTTTTGTCGTTGGTACTTACCTTGTCATTTTACGGTAGGAACTGCGAAAAGCTGTAGGGGCGGACAATAGCCCATCTCCACAACCAGAGGACCCTGACCGGGCCCTCGGTCCCGGACTCGAAGAAGATCCGGACATATTCGTGGAGCTGATAGACAAGCAGTTCTATCAATTGAGCTGTGATGAGGCCATGGTGGCCATTACGCCCGACTATCCCGGACTGCTCCCTGCATCGCATGTAAGAAAAACCAAAACCCCAACTCCAAAAACTAGGATCCCCTTTTAGACACTTCACCTACCATATACATATGGTGTTTAACGGGGAAGGCATTCGGGACGCCGTGCCGAACCCGCAGCAACTCGCCAACAAGAGGCACCGAGGCCGGGTAGGCCAAAAAGGAAGGCGGCCAGGACGGAGACGCCGGGGCAGAGGTATGACAAAGAACCCCGCTCCATGGGTGTCGTATTTCTCACAATGTAATGACGTCCATGTTTCTTTAATAGAAAAAACGCTAACCGGAATATGTCCGGAGAGGCTGCCGATCATGCTTCCACCAGTCGGGCTCCAGGGCCGGACATAGAGGCGAAAGCCGACATGGGGTGCACGCCGGATACTCCTCCTACAGAGGATGCGGATAGACTGTCCGCTACAAATTCAGATGTGGAGAGAGCCATGAATCATAGGCGTCGTCGGGCCATACTCCGCGACGCTTGCTTCTCACCAGAGGCATTTGATGCCTTCAATTCTGGAGATGCGTACCTCCGTGCTGCTCAAAATGGTCTAGCCAGAGCCACGGACCAGTATGTAAGGGATGTACGGGTAAGTAAATCTGACAATTGTATGTATCAGTAGCCCCTGAGACTTGAAACAGTTGACGCAACTGATTTAAGGATCAATATTTGTGTAGGTTCTTATCGATAAGAATTCCAAACTGTCTCAAGAGCTGGAGGAGTGCAAGGCCCAGCTGGAAGCCGCTGTTACCGCATTGAAGGAGTCCAAAAAGGGTCCCCCTGGTAACTCTTTTGTCTATTGCAAAGAATATCAGTACCAGGTACTATGCGGCGTACATGCACACCTAACAATAGATGTTGTAGGTGGCCCCGGAGTGAATCCGGAGGCCGTGGAGGCGGATCCGGGATGTGATGATCGACAGCGAAACACTGGCGAGCGCGTGCTGACGCGAGTCCGGCAGGAAAAAAACGATCTCCAAGATGCCAATATCCGTCTGGGCGTGGAACTGAAGGATGTCCGAGCCCAACTTGCGGACTCCGTTAAGGAGAATAAACGGCTTCAGCGCGGAATTTTTAGTGTGTGCTTGAACGAACTTTTTAAAGGAGTTCGGCGAAGAAGCCTTCTAACAACGTTATATCTGCAGGTATGCTGACGGGTCGTCCTGCGGAGGAGATGCCTGGTTCCTCGGGTGATCATCTGTCAGAGCTCTCCCAACTGCACGAACAAGTTCGGCAGGTGATGTAGAGTATTGCCCAAGCCTTGTGGCCGTCCGCGTCCCCGCCAGGAGGTATGGGGGAGCTTATGGAGAAGCTGAAGGGAGCACGGTGGCGCTTCCGGTTAAGGAAGATATCGGCCTGTCGACAGGGTGCACAGGAAGCCTGGGCTATGGTGAAGACACGATACACCAAGGCTGACCCAAACCACATGGCCGAGGTCGGACCTGTGGGGCCCGACGGGAAAGAAATCCCTGCCAGTTTAGTGTATGATCAAGTAGAGTTAGCCGCAAAGTATTCCCAACAGGATTGTAGGCTAGACAGCCTGTTGGATGGTATAAAAGAAGAATTTAATCAGTCTTAGTGACTGTGTACTTCAAGTGACATATGTAATGTCCCTAGCCGGATTGTAAATCATTTGTCATGGCCGACCTTTTTGCTTCGACCTCTGGACCCGACAGTCCGGAGTGTATCCGAATACCTACTCGGTTATATAAAAACCGGGGTTGTAAGTGCATCTAGTGCCACCCCTAGTTGGTTTTGGAGTATTGACGACAAACCTAGTTGACGGACTAATGTGTTTGTGAGAATTGCAGGATAACACAGGTAGAAGTCCCTCATTGATTCAGTTTCACTACCAGAGATGACCCCTAAAAATGTACGAAGACATTCAAGACAATGGTGGTTTATGAAGATATTCATATTGAATACAATGACATAAGAAGACTCCCTATGAAGCTTATGGAACTCGAAGACTTAGATCCTTCGTAGTTTTATCTCATTTATGTCGTGTCATAGGAACCACCGTACTGTTAAGTGGGGTCCAAGAGAACCAGTCAGGATGACTGAAGTGATGCCTAATTCAAAACCTATGTCTTCGAGCGAAGACTATGAGAGAAAATCTTGTCCAGAGTCAGACAAGTCAGCTTTACTTGTAGCCCAAGTAAAGTTGCCGTGTGAGTTCGAAATCCGACCGTTGGTACACGTGTCAGTTCCTTAGTGACCCAGGGTCATTTCGGACAAATCAGGTCGGGTTGCCATGTGGCTATAAATAGTCCACCCCTACAACCATAAACGGTTGGCTGCTCAGATTTCAGTGCACGGCTTTTGTCGTTTGAGAGCAACCCACCTCGAAGCCTTTGAGAGAAAATCCCTAGCGAGGAGAAAAGCCCTAACCACCCAGAGCCAGAGTAAATTGGGCATCACTTAAGTCTTCTTGTCTGTGTGATCTGAAGACTTATTACACTTGAGGACTGTGCATCCTCCAGACGGTTAGGCGTCGTGTTCTGAGCATCCAAGAGTAATTGTGGATCGCCGGTGAACGAAGTCTGTGAAGGTTTGGGAGTCTACCTTGAAGACTTACCAGAGTGATTGGGCGAGGTCTGTGTGACCTTAGCTCAAGGAGAATATGGTGAGGACTGGGTGTCTTGGACTAAGTGTCCTTGACTGGGTGTCCGGGACTGTGTGTCCTTTGGTTTAAATACCTAGCCGCTCCAACCAGACGTACAGTTGTCAGAGCAACTGGAACTGGTCCAACAAATCATTGTCTTCAACGTGTCACTGGTTTCATCTTCACTTCCCTTCAACTTACTGTTATTCATTGTGAAGCCATTGCATGCTTGCTCTATCTTTTGTCTTCACAACATAACTGTATGATTTGATTGGCTTCATAACTTCTTCCTACCTGATCCTTATTACACTGAAGCTTTTGTCACTGTGCTTTCACTCTATTGAATACTTGACCATGGCTTGCCTAGTGTAATCTAACTTCCGCTGCATAGTGAAAGGCCTATCTATTCTGTTTGTCTTCATAACTTCCACGTTTTGAAGACTTCCATAAAAATCGCCTATTCACCCCCCCTCTAGTCGATATAACGCACTTTCAATTGGTATCAGAGCGAGGTGCTCCCTTGTTCTGTATGATTCGGTTTAACCACCTGGAGTTTTAGCTATGTCGACTGCAGGGATAATCAAAGTCTCCGCTGCGTGCCCCGTCTTCGATGGAACTGAATATCCCTACTGGAAGAATAAGATGCGCATGCATCTTGAAGCCATTGACGTTGACCTATGGTATGTCGTCGAAAATGGCGTTCCCAAGGCTGGAGAAGGTGTCACTGCTGCTGATGTCAAGAAGTTCACTCAACTGGACTCTACTGCCAAGAATATCATCTGTGGTCATCTGACTAAAGGACAGTATGGCCGTGTGAGTGCCTTGAAGACATCCAAGCTGGTCTGGGACTGGCTCTCAAAGGTCAATGAAGGCATCTCAACCCAGAGAGATCAGAGAATCAGTGTTCTTCGCAACCTCTTCAACCGCTTCAAGCGAAATGACAATGAGAATGTCCAGCATACATTTGACCGGCTCACTGACATCACAAATGAGCTTCAAGCCCTCGGCGCCACTGAGATCACCAAACATGAAATCATCAAGGCGCTGCTGAGATCACTTGATAGTTCATTTGCCATTCTAGCCATAATGATTCAAGAACACCCTGATTTCAAGACACTTGATCCGTCTGACATACTTGAGAGGCTCAACACACATGAGTTTCAGCTTTCTGAGAAAAGAGATATCTACGGTCCAAACTATGGGCGAACTCGTGCCCTGAAGGCAAAAGCTGTGTCCTCATCTAAAGAAGAATCTGACAGCAGTTCTGATGATCCTGAAGACATTGGAAGAGAACTTGCGATGCTAGTGAGGAAGTTCCAGAAATTCACCAAGAAGAAAGGCTTCGGAAAGTCTTCACGATCAAGCTCAAGGAATGATGAAGCTTCTGCTCATGACTACAAGAAGAAAACATGCCACAAGTGCAAGAAAACTGGACACTTTATCTCTGAGTGTCCACAATGGGACAATGAGAATAGAAGGAAGAAGAAGAGCAAGGAATATGACTCTGACGACAAGAAGAAGAAGAAATACTCGAAGTCTTCTTCCAAGTCTTCTTCAAAGTCTTCATCACACAAGAAGAGCTCATCTGGCAAGGCACGTGCGTTTGTTGGCAAGGAAATGGATTCTGAGGAGGAGTCTGCATCTGAGGAGGCAGAGGTGGAGTCTGAGGAGGAATCTGATTCGGGCATTGCGAGTCTGGCTACTGCATATGTTGCCAAGTCCATCTTCAACACTGAAGACAATGACTTCATCACCAACAACGACGCTAATGACGAGGACGACTCCACTCCTACCTACTGCTTCATGGCCCGTGGTGCCAAGGTAACCAAACGCACTACTCACTATCAAACATCCAGTGACGATGACTCTGATTGTGATTCAAAACCCAGCTACAAAACACTTGCTAAAATTGCAACTGAACAACAAAAGGATATGGAACATATTCAAAAACTGTTAGAAAGAAGCGATGTTCTGTTGGGTGCTGAAATGACTCGTTCTGAATCCTTAATTGAAGACATAAAAAATCTTCACGTTAAGTATCAGGAACTTGAAGATCGTCTTGAGACTCTCTCAACTACTCATGAAAAGCTTTCCTATGATTATCTTCAAAGGAAGCAAGAACTTGAGAAGTTGAGAGCGAATCATGAAGATCTTCAAAAGGAAAACGAGTCACTTCGCGCCGAACAGATCAGTTCCACTCAGGAAGGATTTGAACCACCATGCCTTAAATGCATTGAGCGTGATGCTACTTCTGTTGCTGAATGTTCCACTGCTACTGCTGTTGCAATATCTTCAACTGTTGAAGTGGTAACTAACCCCTCTGCTGAGGATACCACTGCTATTGCTGATGAAAATGCTAGGTTGAAGACATTGCTTGAAACAGGGATGTACAAAAGTCTCAAAGGGCATCAGACATTATGTGATGTCCTCAAGAAGCAGATTCTGAACCGAAACCCTAGGAAGGAGGGTGTTGGGTTCACAAGGAAAATAAATGCAGATGGCTCTTACTGGAAAGCTGAGCAGTACCCCAAAACCAAATGGGTTGTTGCAAAGGAATCCTCAGCAGATCCATCCAATCTGTCTGGCTTCACTTGTGCCAACCCCATTACCATTGATGAATCCTTTGATGCAAACTATAAACTGTTTAAAAATCAGAATGGTGAAGTGTTTGCCAGGTACATTGGTACTAACTGCAGGAATGGACCACCCATGAAGAAGATCTGGGTTCCAAAAACATGTCTGGAGAATCTTCCTGTGAATGTCTTCATGACACCTCACATGAAGAAGACAAACCTCAGACCAAAGGCTTCATACGGTCCAAAGGCTTCATACAGACAGAGGACTCACCTGAGTCGCACTAACGCAAATGTTTTGCAGGGAAACCATACTCAGGCATATGAATATGAGAACGGTTCATCAAACCGTCATGTTCATATGACCAAGAACTATTCTGCCTATTCTTATGAGTACTATTGTCCTCCTGCTAGACTGTTTGCTAGGGCCCCAAAGCCAAAATTCTCAGATGCTGCACTTAGACTTATTGCTTCTAAACCACCCTTGAAGATGTGGGTGGTTAAGAAAGCTTAACTCTCTTTTGCAGGGAAAGGTCTCCAGCAGAAAACCAAAATCTTCTGACGCTATTGCTGGGGACCTTAAAACTCTTGCAGGGCGCAAGATAGAATGCCCTAATGGCATCACTATGTATTTCGTTCCTGAATCACATGCTAATCTCCCTATTAGTCCTAATCTGGATCTAAGTTTTCATAACCCACTGGTTCGTCAAATGTTTTTGCTTCACAATTCTCTTCATGAAGCCTATCCCCCTAACTGCACTGTAGGGTACAACACAAGCGTCTTCAGAGTCTTCAGAATGGATTATTGACAGTGGGTGTACAAATCACATGACTGGCAAAACAAGCCTCTTTATGGACTCAACCTTACGTCCAGCCGACAAGAGCCACATCACATTTGCTGACACTGGTAAAAGTAAGGTATTGGGTCTAGGTAGAGTTGCAATCTCAAAGGATCAACACATGGACAAAGTCATGCTTGTTGAATCCCTTGGCTTCAACTTAATGTCTGTCTCAATGCTTTGCGATTTGAACATGGTCGTAATATTTGGAAAATATCGTTGCCTGGTACTAATGGAATCTGACAAGTCTCTAGTGTTTGAAGGGTATCGGAAAGATGATTTGTATGTGGTAGATTTCTCAGCAGGGCCACAGCTTGCAGTATGTCTTCTGGCAAAGGCTTCAGAATGCTGGCTTTGGCATCGGAGGCTTGGGCATGCTGGCATGAGGAACCTCCACACCCTTGCAAAGAAGAAGCATGTCATAGGCATCGAAGGCATCAAGTTCAAGAAAGATCACTTATGTGGTGCCTGTGAAGCAGGGAAGATGACAAGGGTAAAACATCCTTCGAAGACAATCTTGACCACTACTCGACCCTTCGAACTACTTCATATGGACCTTTTTGGTCCTACTCACTACTCAACTTTCAACACTACTGCATGCCTCTATGGCTTCGTTATTGTTGATGATTATTCTAGATATACTTGGGTGCACATAATCCTTTTCAAGACTGAAGTGCAGGATGTCTTCAGACGCTTCGCAAATCGAGCGATGAACAATTATGGCGCCAAGATAAAGCACATCAGAAGTGACAATGGCACTGAATTCAAGAACACTGGCCTTGACTCATATCATGATACATTGGGCATCACTCATGAATTCTTAGCTCCGTACACGCCATAGCAAAATGGCATCGTCGAACGCAAGAACAGAACACTCATTGAGATGGCCAGAACAATGCTAGATGAATACAAGACTCCAAGAAAATTCTGAACAAGACATCTTATGAACTCCTAACTGGCAAGAAGCCAAATGTCAGTTACTTCAGAGTATTTGGCGCAAGATGCTGGATCAAGGACCCACACCATACCTCTAAGTTTGCACCAAAAGCACATGAAGGCTTCATGCTTGGATATGGAAAGGATTCGCACTCCTACAGAGTCTTCAATCTCTTTCACTACAAAGTGGTTGAAACAGTGGATGTGCGGTTCGATGAAACAAATGGATCACAAAGAGAGCTTCTGCCACATGTGCTAGATGAAGTTCCAGCTAGTGAATCAATCAAGCTTATGGGAACTGGAGAGATTGTACCTTCTGAAGCTCATCCTGAAGAAGAACTTATCATCTTAGCACCTGATCCACATGAAGACAATGCTCAGTCTGAAGACATTCCTCCCAACGACAACACAGATCAGCAAGAGCAAAGTCTTCGCCCTGTACATCCTAGTGTTGTTAATGAAGTGCAGATTGACAGAATAATTGATAGCATCAGTGCACCTGGTCCACTGACTCGTTCAAGGGCAACTCAACTGGCAAATTTCTGTGGGCACTTCGCATTTGTCTCAATTTCAGAACCCAAGAAAGTTGAAGAAGCCTTTATGGAACCTGAATGGATTCAAGCTATGCAAGAAGAGCTTCAACAGTTTGAGCTGAACAATGTATGGGAACTGGTTAAGCGTCCTGATCCATGGAAGCATAACGTAATAGGCACAAAATGGATATACCGCAACAAGCAAGATGAGCATGGACAGATCATCAGAAACAAAGCTCGCCTTGTTGCTCAAGGATACACTCAAGTGGAAGGCATTGACTTCGATGAAACATTTGCTCCTGTGGCCAGACTTGAAGCCATACGTATACTGCTGGCCGATGCAAATCATCACAACATAATTCTGTATCAAATGGATGTGAAGAGTGCCTTTCTCAATGGCAAGATTGAAGAAGAAGTGTATGTTTCACAACCACCAGGGTTTGAAGATCCAAAACATCCTGACATGGTATACAAGCTCAATAAGGCACTGTATGGCCTCAAACAAGCCCCTCGGGCCTGGTATGACACACTCAGATACTTCCTGAAGAGCAAAGGCTTCATACCTGGTTCCCTAGATCCCACTCTCTTCACGAAGACATATGATGGTGAACTGTTTGTGTGCCAAATATATGTGGATGACATTATCTTCGGCTGCACAAATCAGAAGTACAGTGAAGAGTTTGGCTATATGATGCAAGAGCAATATAAGATGTCCATGATGGGGGAGCTGAAGTTCTTCCTCAGTCTTCAAATACGGCAACAACGCAACGGCATTTTCATATCTCAAGAGAAATATCTTAAAGAGTGCCTGAAGAAGTTCGGTATGCAAGACTGCAAAGGCTTCACAACACCAATGCCAGCCAAACATCATCTAAGTCCTGACAACAATGGTAAAGAGTTCGATCAAAAGGTATACCGCTCCATGATTGGTTCTTTGCTTTATTTATGTGCATCTAGGTCAGATATTATGCTTAGTGTTTGCATGTGTGCTCGATTCCAAGCGGCACCAAAGGAGTCGCATCACCTAGCTGTGAAGCGAATTCTTCGATATTTGGCTCATACACCAACCTTGGGATTGTGGTATCCAAAGGGCTCAGAGTTTGATCTGGTTGGATTCTCGGATGCTGATTATACTGGTGACAAGGTTGATCGAAAGTCCACATCAGGCACATGTCACTTTCTGGGATGATCACTTGTATGTTGGTCTTCAAAGAAGCAGAACTGTGTATCCCTCTCCACTGCTGAATCTGAATACATTGCTGCTGGATCCTGCTGCGCTCAGCTTCTATGGATGAAGCAAACCCTCAAGGATTATGGCATTCATCTGAAGCAAGTGCCGCTTTACTGCGACAACGAAAGCGCCATCAAGATCGCCAACAACCCAGTACAGCACTCGAAGACAAAGCACATTGAAATTCGTCATCATTTTCTCAGAGATCATGTTGCAAAGGAAGATATTGATATCATACACGTCAACACTGAAGAGCAATTGGCAGATATCTTCACCAAGCCCTTGGATGAGAAGAGATTTTGCAAGTTGCGTGTGAGCTAAATATCTTGGAATCCTCAAATGTCCTGTGATCAGGCACACATCCTAACACTTATGCATATTGATGACTTAGGTGTGCAACACACGAAGTAACGTATATCTTCAATCAATGAAGACATACACTCTAAGTGTGAATACATTAATGCGGAAATTGACTTCAAAGCGCCACGATAATTGTGCGTCGTGTCTGGGTCTAATACTTCCTATACGGTGGGTAACGCCACCACCAAACGTTCTATTTTGAAGTGTTAAACTCATGGCGTTACCTCGCAATGTCTTCACATTTGGTTTGGCTTCGATCTCAATATGTCTTCATGATTATCCTCACTATACTGATATATAAGTACTATTGTTCTGTCCTCTAGAGCATTCACTTATAGCCATGTCTTCTTGTTTGAATCTTTTGAACTAAGTGAATGTGATCGGATCCTAACCTCTCTATGCTTTCTACCTCAAACTCTATCTCTCCAAGTCGTATGCATTCTATTGAAACTGTCGAATGTCTTCACTGCATCCTTGTCAGTAGAAGACACAGAGACAAACTTTAAAACCGTGTTCAATGCTCATTCATCCACAAGAAATCCGGAGAAGTAGGAATGACCCCCGACAATCAAGGCGTGCGTGGGATGTGGAACTGCCCCCAAAATACCGCATGATGGCCACGTGCTGCTCAGATGCGAACTGCCAGGGGCACCTAAGTAATAGCGCCGTGCCGCCTCTATCCCTATAAATACACGATTCACTGCGGTTACTATCTCTTCTTCCACCCTCGCTCGCACGAACCCTAGCGCCACCGCTAGCCCTCAATGACGCCGGCGACGAAGCGCTTCACTGCCGCGACCTCTCCGACGCCGTTTTCACGCCGACCATGGACTTCAACCTCTCCGCCGTCGCCGTAGGTGTCTTCCGTCGCCAAGTTAGGGCACGGAGGATCGAACTGCTCGGCCTCAAATCCCACTTCGTCTAGCAGTTCCAAGTGTGGTAATTAAAACCCCTTTTTACAGCCTCTTTTGATCCTATAGTTCAGTCATTTTCTTCCATAAGAAGTTTCTCTTCACACAAGCTAGTTCTCTTTCAATCTGCATCTCACAACATGCCTAGTATATTCACTTGTAATTCATGAAGTAGTTAGATTCCTCACTTGTACTTATCTGTGGGTTCGTACAAATCTGGAACCAACTTCTTTTCTCTAAGTGAATATCTTCGCACGATGAGGTCAATGTCTTCTAAATTGATTTATCTTCAAAATCTTCTGAGAATGCATATGACCTCTTCCCCTTCCCTCGCACCTTAATGCTGTCACAGGTACATGTCCGTGGGAGAATCCTTTGGTTCTCATAGTCTGCATTCATTTGTAGAATTCTTACAGCATCACATCAACTCTCCTGAAGCCAGTTCTTGTTTGTCAAGCAAAAGGAAGCCATTGAAGCCTTTGAACATCTTGAAGCCTTCCAAGTTAGGATTCATGGCTTCAGAAGCAGCAGCAAGGAAGGGAGGCAGACAGCGCCGTGGTGGCACTTCAAAGGATCTGCCTGATGAACTGGCAGAGATGTACAAAATAGACCCTGAAGAGAACTATGGTCAGCGCAAAACACGAATCCAATGGATTCGAAGATACTGGGCAGAGCAATGGTTCCAATACCGCTTCATCACCCAGGAGTATGCGGAGAAGTGCGCCATAAAGCAACCTTGGGGAGACGTACTGTACAAAAATCTTGTACCCAAGACCAGAGACGAAGCCATTACTCAAGGCTTTTACCCATGCATGGTCCGAGGACCGCAGCCAGCTGAAGCACATCCGTCATCACTCCTCTGGTGTCGCGATGACAATTTATTCAAGCGCAACTTTCAGTTTGCTCAGAACTCTGCGAAGCAAAAGAAGAAGGAGCTGGGGTTAGACTTCAACCCTGGCCCATCTGCGCCAAGGACGGATGGCACACGCGAAGCCGATCCCAATATCATCGGGCCGTATGCCAATCTCGCTGGCCTCATCACCTGCATTTTAGTCCAAGGGACTGCCGTGAACGACCCTCCAGCAGACACTGGGTCTGATGACGCACCTGCTGCACCGAAGCCGAAGCAAACGAAGAAGCCAAAAGCTTCAACGCCAGCCGCCTCTCCCAAAATCTCAAGAGCGAAGCCATTCGCAACTGCACCTCCTGAAGCCAGTGTGCAGTCAGAAGACTTATCAAGAGTCTCCAAGCCCCAAGAAGCCAAGAAGCTCACAGCTGCTGCCATTCTGCACAGCGAAACCATAGATCTGTCAAGCGATGAAGATCTTGGAGATGATGCTCTTGAGCAGCTCATCAAAAGCAAGGAAGAGGCTGAAATCTTCAACAATCTGCCTTGTTTGATGTCGCCATCATCCACAAATTCATCGATGAATGGTTTGACTCCCCAGACATCAGCTTCGAAGACCTGCAGCTGCCCATAGGCCTCAGTGTTGCCTTTCAAGGCGCAATTGCTTCAGAACTTGCAATAGCCCAGCGCATTGTTGAACTGAAGCAGAAAATTGATTTTGAAAAGGCTCAGTTCAAGAAGCACGTTGCCAAGCTTAGCGTGCAAGAAGTAAGAAGCATCAAGATCATGCTGCACGAGCTGAAAGAAAACTTTTTGAAGAAGCATGCCGAAGCTCAAGGTTCACGAGAGCGGATGAAGACTTTGGCTGATCGCTGTGTGCAGGCCTACAATGAGGCCGAAAAGCGCAAGGCACTTGGGCGTCCAGGCATCGACCCCAAGATGGCCGCCAAGAAAAAGAAGAAGACTGTCACCGCTGAACCAGAGGCGCCAAGGCAAGAAGCTGCTCCGATTGTCTTCCCCACTGCTACAACTGGCTCGAAGCCAAAGAGCCGGTCCAATGCCTCCGAGCTCAAGAAGACAAGGAAAGCTGAAGCTGAAGCAAGAAAGAGAAAACACTCAGAAGCCTCTCCTTCTGACCCCACCATCAAGAAGTGCAAGACCAAGAAATCTCGGGCTGCTCCCACAGAGCCCTTGATAGTTGAACCCCTCTCCGTCCGCTATCCTGACGAAGATCGTCAGTTGACAGTGCATGAGCCTGCTATCACAGAGGCTCCGCACGCTGAAGACATTCCAGCAGCCGACCACAACGCTGCTGAAGACATTGGTCTCCAAGACAATGTACACGGTGATGCAGCCCTTCCTCAGCTTGAGACAAGCGAACTGATCAGCATTGGTCGTCCATTGACGCCAATCACACAAGATGCATCGTGGGAAGATCGCCCACAGGAGGAAGATAATGAGCCCCAGCCCACTGCAACTCCACAGGCGTCGCCTACATTCCGTAGGCTTCGCAAAGGTCCAAGGGCTCAAGCTGCTAACGACATTCCGGCTGCATCAGCCGAAGACAATGAAGAAGCACCACCAAAACCCCAAGCTCCAACTCCACCGCTCCAACAAGAGGCAGTTCCCCAGGAGAACGTACCTGAGTCCGTCCCTCTCACTACACGTGTTGAGGCTGAAAACATTGCGGCTGCCACAAACAACAATGAAGCAAATGTGGAGCCCTCCCCTAGAACAGCTTCAGAAGACACTGAAGTTACTGTCCCTGAACCTTCTGCACCTGAGTCTGCTGCCGGTCCGCAATTCAACTATTACATTGCGCACAGGCCCCAGGTCCAGAAGCTGATCCCACGACTGCCAAGGTTCCCAGGTCCTGCATCAGCTCCTGGCTCCTTAAACATCAACAGCTTCAGGGCAGATAACACATTCTTCAATAGCTCCACGAACCCTTATTCGAGGGAACGGATTGTATCAGATAGGTTCTGGAGCTATCAACAGCGCAGCTATTATTCATGCATCCTCTACAATCAAGGCCGCATCTTTCCTCACCAGCGCCTTGAGGTTGAAGCTATTGCTGGTCTGCCTGGTCTGGAAGAAGCACTAGATTGCTTCAAGCAAGTGGGTCTGCTGTCGTTCATCACCGATGAAGAGCACTGGAACGAAGAGCTTATGCTTCAATTCTATGCCACTCTACATATTAAAGGCTACAACAGAGATCCGAAGACATGGGTCCTGGAGTGGATGACCGGAAATGTCCATCATGAAGCTAATGCTTTCGACATCATTGAGCTTACCGGCCTTCCCACTCCTGGCGAATTCTTTGAAGAAGGCTGCCAACTCCATGCTGAAGCAATTGAGAGCATATTTTAGCGTCCTGAGCCAGATATGAGTCACATGCTCTCAATGATGAAGCCATTGCCTCCAAATGCACCCTATCCAACTGAGTTCTTTGTTGAAGACTTAGAGTACCTGCCCAGAACAATATATCACATCATAAGGCGGACTCTCTGGCCCGTTAAGGGACACTCTCGATATGCAAAGATTGAAGGTGCAATGAAGACTCTCATCTTCTGCATTCTTCATGGCAAATGCTTCAACGCACAGGATCTCTTCATCCGTCAACTTGCAGCGTCTGCCTCAGAATTGTTTGGATTGAAGTTCTATGCTCCTTGGGTTATGAGGCTGATTAAGCTTCACTCTGCAATCTCCTATCAGCCCTCAGCCCGCAACCATAGGATATTTTTGCCAGATGTGGACACATCTACTGAAGCAATATATCCAGAGCCTGCCAAGCAACCGCCAAGTCTTCAGAATGCAGAACACCAAAGCTTCACTCAAAATATTGAAGGTGTTGAAGCTCTCTCCCGAGTGTATCCAATGGCTGGCACCACACGTGCCCCTGCATCAACCGAAGCCACTGACAGCACAGCTGCACCGAGACCCAAGAAGCGCGCTCGTGCACTCAATGACCGAGAACTTCTTGTGGCTCTTCACCAAAAGCAAGATAGGCATCACGACTGGCTCAAGAGGCAGATGAGAAGCATCATGCAAGACGTCAATCGCATCAGAAATCTGGCAATCAAGAATGCATTTTTCGCACACGAGACCTGTCATCGCACTTGGAAAGGCCTCACCATGATGTGCACTGAAGCTGAACTGCACGGGGATGGCTTCAAAGAGAGATTCAAATTTGACTCCACGCCTCCTAGAAGAGCTGTGATGCGAAGCACACCATCACTTGAAGAGTCAGAGTTCTCTTCTTCTGCAGCCACCGTGTCTGCCCAGATTATTGAAGAAGAAGACGACGCGACATCATCTCCACCTGCTTCAACGCGCGTCAAATCTGCACCAAGCTCGTCTGCACCGCCACCCACCTCCAACGACCCTGCTGCGCCTGGGAACGAGTAGAAAACTCAATGTCTTCAAACCTTTTTGGTCATCACTGACAAAAGGGGGAGAAGCATATGATGTTGCTAGTCTTCAAGCAGGTCACTATGGGCGGGTGTCTTCATATGCTTGCTACATTTTGCTTCGTGCTTACAACTCCCATTTTTGCTACATTTGCTTCTTTGAGTTGTAAGCACGTAGCCCTAATGGTCGTCTGCTACCTGTTTGTCACTCTGTTATGCGAAGATAAATTCCGCATGTGCGACGATAAATTCCGCACTTAGATCATTCTGCAGACGTCCATTTTCCATTATGCATGTCATTATCTTCGTATACTCTAACATGCATAGTGGATTGTCATCATAAGTTGAAGAGGATCTCCACAAGTAAAACCTGCCATGTGCATTTGCATTCAAGAAGCAAATTACTTACATGAACATCTTCAGGGGGAGCCCTTGCAGATTATGAAGACAATTCTTATACAATCTCACAAATTATGTTCCCCGTTGAAAACTTCAACTAGTTTGTCATCAATCACCAAAAAGGTGGAGATTGTAAGTGCATCTAGTGCCACCCCTAGTTGGTTTTGAAGTATTGACGACAAACCTAGTTGAGGGACTAATGTGTTTGTGAGAATTGCAGGATAACACAGGTAGAAGTCCCTCATTGATTCGGTTTCACTACCAGAGATGACCCCTAAAAATGTACGAAGACATTGAAGACAATGGTGGTTTATGAAGATATTCATATTGAATACAATGACATAAGAAGACTCCCTATGAAGCTTATGGAACTCGAAGACTTAGATCCTTCGTAGTTTTATCTCATTTATGTCGTGTCATAGGAACCACCGTACTGTTAAGTGGGGTCCAAGAGAACCAGTCAGGATGACTGAAGTGATGCCTAATTCAAAACCTATGTCTTCGAGCGAAGACTATGAGAGAAAATCTTGTCCAGAGTCAGACAAGTCAGCTTTACTTGTAGCCCAAGTAAAGTTGCCGTGTGAGTTCGAAATCCGACCGTTGGTACACGTGTCAGTTCCTTAGTGACCCAGGGTCATTTCGGACAAATCAGGTCGGGTTGCCATGTGGCTATAAATAGTCCACCCCTACAACCATAAACGGTTGGCTGCTCAGATTTCAGTGCACGGCTTTTGTCGTTTGAGAGCAACCCACCTCGAAGCCTTTGAGAGAAAATCCCTAGCGAGGAGAAAAGCCCTAACCACCCAGAGCCAGAGTAAATTGGGCATCACTTAAGTCTTCTTGTCTGTGTGATCTGAAGACTTATTACACTTGAGGACTGTGCATCCTCCAGACGGTTAGGCGTCGTGTTCTGAGCATCCAAGAGTAATTGTGGATCGCCGGTGAACGAAGTCTGTGAAGGTTTGGGAGTCTACCTTGAAGACTTACCAGAGTGATTGGGCGAGGTCTGTGTGACCTTAGCTCAAGGAGAATATGGTGAGGACTGGGTGTCTTGGACTAAGTGTCCTTGACTGGGTGTCCGGGACTGTGTGTCCTTTGGTTTAAATACCTAGCCGCTCCAACCAGACGTACAGTTGTCAGAGCAACTGGAACTGGTCCAACAAATCATTGTCTTCAACGTGTCACTGGTTTCATCTTCACTTCCCTTCAACTTACTGTTATTCATTGTGAAGCCATTGCATGCTTGCTCTATCTTTTGTCTTCACAACATAACTGTATGATTTGATTGGCTTCATAACTTCTTCCTACCTGATCCTTATTACACTGAAGCTTTTGTCACTGTGCTTTCACTCTATTGAATACTTGACCATGGCTTGCCTAGTGTAATCTAACTTCCGCTGCATAGTGAAAGGCCTATCTATTCTGTTTGTCTTCATAACTTCCACGTTTTGAAGACTTCCATAAAAATCGCCTATTCACCCCCCCTCTAGTCGATATAACGCACTTTCAGGGGTATGCATGGAAACCAGGCGTAGGGGTCATAAGTGCTTGAACAGACAAGTACCCAACTAGCTATGTTATATTACATGGGTAGTAAGAAACATCTTCCAGGGGAATAGTTCCGTTAAGGGTTCCTTTCCCTGGGTACGCATGCCCTAATGTGCATGTCCGGACTGCGAGTCACAGGTTAAGAACATCTAGGGGCGTGTAGTAATTTAAATGAAAGTCATCTTTTATTCGCTGACCGAATATTCCCTTAAAACGCTAGCTTTCGGCTTCACCCAGTCTGAGGTACACATCCGGCTGACCCGGCAGTAACAATCGCAGAGGTGCTCCCCTTATGCCCTAGCCGAATTAACGGGAACGTAGGGCATAAACACAAGAGCCAGGCAACCCAGCTTGGTCAAAACTCAAGTCATATCGATGCATATAATGGCGAAAAAAGGTACATGCGGAAGGATGGCACATGTGCGGGGCATGAAGCCCGTAAAAATAATTAGATTAAGCTTCTGTATAGGAAGCCCCCAGGTATATTGAGTGCGGTTAGCGCGTCAAGATTGTGTAACCAAGACACCGGTTTAGCCCTTTAGGGCTTTGAAGAGAAAAGAGATAAAGAAAGAGGAAAAAATAGATGTGCAAAAAATTGATGGAGGTAAGGAGACGAACATAGAGTCCGGCGCTAGGCGTAGAACCTTCGTAGTCTGGCTGTGTTCCATGGGTTTGGCTCGAGTCGATTATTCGATGCATCCCGCAGACGGTATGCTCCACCGGTCAGAACCTGGTCGATAATGAAGGGACCACCCCATTTGGGCTTGAGCTTGTTCTTTTTCTTCTCCGGCAGGCGCAGAACTAGTTCACCAACGTTATAGGTTTTGGCCCGCACTTCTCTGCTTTGATACCTTCGAGCCTGTTGTTGATAGAATGCGGAACGGGCTTTTGCCATGTCGCGCTCCTCCTCCAGGGATCCAAACTGTCCTGCCGATCGAGCTCGGCCTCTCTTTCCTCATACATGCGCACTCGAGGTGAGTCATGAATTATGTCGCAAGGCAGTACCGCCTCAGTGCCGTACACCATAAAAAACTGTGTGTATCCGGTAGTGCTATTCGGCGTGGTCCGCAACCCCCATAGTACGGAGTCGAACTCCTCTACCCCAATGGGTGTCTGATTCCTTGAAGGACCGGACTAATCTGGGTTTAATACCACTCATGATAAGACCATTCGCGCAACTTCACCGTTAGTTTGCGGATGATAGACAGAAGCATAATAGAGCTTGATGCCCATATTGCTGCACCAAAGTTTCACCTCGTCGGCTGTAATGTTTGTGTCGTTGTCAGTGATGATGTTGTGGGGAACGCCATAACGGTGTAGAACCCCGGATATGAAGTCTATCACCGGTCCGGATTCAGCCGTTTTGACAGGTTTGGCTTCTATCCATTTGGTGAATTTGTCCACCATGACCAGTAAGTATTTTCTCTTATGGGTTCCCCCTTTGAGGGGTCCGACCATATCGAGCCCCTAGACCGCGAAGGGCCAAGTAATGGGGATGGTTTGGAGGGCGGTAGGTGGCATGTGGCTTTGGTTTGCAAAAAGCTGGCAACCAACGCAATGTTGAACAAGATGTTGTGCATCTGCCAAGGCCGTCGGCCAATGAAAACCTTGACGGAAGGCCTTACTTACAAGGGACCGGGCTGCTGCGTGGTGGCCGCTGAGTCCGGCATGGATTTCTGCCAACAGCTCCCGCCCTTCCTCTTCGGACATGCACCTTTGAAGGACTTTGGTTGTGCTTTTCTTATAAAGCTCTCCCTCATGGACCTTGTAGGCTTTAGATCGCCGCACTATGCAGCGAGCCTCATTCTGGTCCTCGGGTAATTCCTGTCTAGTTAGGTAGGCCAGGAATGGTTCAGTCCATGGGGTGATGACGGCCATTATCACGTGGGATGAAGGTGTTATTTCGGTGGCAGAACCTCCGATTGTGTCAGAGTATTCGGTATCTGGGGTTGTGGCCGGGTCCGGACTAATTTTGCCGGTGTCCCCTTCCCATACCACGGATGGTTTAAACAGTCTTTCCAGGAAGATGTTTGGTGGGACCGGGTCACGTTTAGCGCCGATACGAGCTAGGATGTCTGCTACCTGGTTGTTTTCCCGAGCCACGTGGTGGAATTCCAGCCCCTCGAACTGAGCTAACATTTTGAGGACGGTGTTGCAATATGCCGCCATTTTCGGATCCTTGGCATCGAAGTCTCCATTTATTTGGGATATTGCGAGGTTCGAGTCCCCACGCACCTCTAGGCGTTGGATGCCCATGGAGACCGCCATCCGGAGGCCGTGTAGTAGGGCCTCGTATTCGGCTGCGTTATTAGAGTCCATATATAGTATTTGGAGCACGTATTGCACTATGTCTCTGGTGGGGGACGTCAGGACGATGCCAGCCTCTAGACCAGCCGGCATTTTAGAGCCGCTGAAGTGCATGATCGAATTGGAGTATGCGCCGTACTCTTTAGGGACTTCGGCTTCTGTCCATTCGTCTACGAAGTCGGCCAGTACTTGTGACTTAATGGCTCGTCGTGGCTTATATGTTATGTCGAACAGGAGGAGCTCAATAGCCCATTTGGCAATGCAGCCAGTGGCATCACGGTTGTTTATTATGTCATTGAGTGGTACTTCGGATGCCACCATAATCGAACACTCTTGAAAATAGTGTCATAATTTCTGGGATGCCATAAACACCGCGTATGCTATCTTTTGGTAATGTGGGTACCGTGATTTGCATGGAGTGAGGACGGTGGTTACGTAATATACCGGCTTTTGAAGCGGGAATTTATGTCCGTCCGTCTCTCGTTCGACGACGAGCACTGCGCTTACAACTTGGTGAGTTGCCGCTATATATAATAGCGTTGGTTCGCCAACAGTTGGCACGGCCAGGACTGGGTTGGCGGCCAGGATGGCTTTGATTTCTTCCAGTCCGGCCGTGGCTGCGTCTGTCCACTCGAAGTGTTCGGTGCGCCTAAGAAGGAGACAAAGGGGAAGTGCCTTTTCTCCTAATCGGGAGATAAAGCGGCTTAAAGCCGCCATTCATCCACTCAATTTCTGGATTTGCTTGAGGTCAGTTGGGGTAGCCAAATGTGACAGATCTCGCATTTTAGCCGGATTTGCTTCAATTCCTCTACTGGAGACGATGAAGCCCAGGAGCTTTCCGACGGGAACGCCGAAGACGCATTTTTCCGGATTGAGCTTAATGTCGTATGTTCGGAGATTGTTGAATGTGAGCCTCAAGTCGTCTATGAAAGAGTCGACATGTCTGGTTTTAACGACCACGTCGTCTATGTATGCCTCCACAGTCGTGCTGATCTGCTTTTCCAGACATGTCTGGATCATGCGCTGATATGTTGCGCCGGCGTTTTTGAGCCCAAAGGGCATTGTGTTAAAGCAGAAGGGGCCATATGGTGTTATAAATGCTGTTGCGGCTTGATCAGACTCCGCCATCTTAATCTGGTGGTAACCGGAGTATGCGTCGAGGAAGCATAGTGATTCGTGTCCTGCGGTAGCATCGATGATTTGATCGATGCGAGGGAGTGGGAAGGGATCCTTTGGGCAAGCCTTGTTAAGGTCTTTGAAGTCGACACATAGGCGCCAGAATTTGTCCTTTTTTGGTACCATCACCAGGTTTGCTAGCCAATCCGGATTTTTATTTCTTTAATGAATCCGGCTTCCAGTAGCTTGGCCAGCTCCTCTCCCATGGCTTGTCGCTTAGGTTCAGAGAAACGCCGAAGAGTCTGCTTGACCGGCTTGAATCCTTTTAGAATATTAAGGCTATGCTCAACCAATCTGCGTGGGATTCCTGGCATGTCTGAAGGATGCTAGGCGAATATGTCCCAATTCTCGCGCAGAAACTCCCGTAGCGCGGCATTTACAGCGGGGTCTAACTGTGCCCCAACGGATGCTGTTTTTGTAGGGTCCGTTGGATGGACATGGAATTTAACTATTTTGTCCGCTGGTTTAAAGGAGGTGGACTTGGATCTTTTGTCTAGTATCACGTCGTCCCTGTCCACCGTGGAGCGCCGCGCGGTTAACTCCTCCGCCACAAGGGCTTCAGATAATGCCTCGAGGGCTAGTGCGGCTATTTTGTTCTCGGCGCGGAGTGCTATGACCGGATCACTAGCTAGAGTGATAATTCCCTTGGGTCCGGGCATTTTGAGCTTCATGTACCCGTAATGGGGTATGGCTTGAAAAATCATGAATGCCTCCCGCCCTAGAAGGGCGTGGTATCCGCTACTGAACGGGGCCACCTGGAATGTCATTTCTTTGGACCTGTAATTCTCTGCAGTGCTGAATACCACATCAAGTGTGATTTTCCCAGCGCAACGTGCCTCCCGACTAGGGATGATTGCTCGGAAGGTCATACTGCTTTGCTCAATACAAATTTTGTCTATGTCCATCTTTTGGAGAGTTTCCTCATAAATGAGGTTTAATCCGCTGCCGCCATCCATGAGCACCTTAGTGAGCCGAAAGCCATCCACAATTGGACTGAGGACCAAAGCGGTTGGTTATTGGGCTGTTCGGAATTTAGGTTCATCACTAGCGTTGAAGGTGATAGCCGTGTCGCTCCATGGATTTATTGCTGCCACGTGGCAGACTTCGGCAAGGCCGCGGAGTGCTCGCTTACGCCTATTATTTGAGGCGAAGGTCTCGAAGACATTTTAGTACTGTGTTGTTATCCGTGGGGAGGTGCTCTGAGGTATTTTGGGTGATGAGATCCTCACCGCTTTTGGCAACCTGCCGGAGTACCCAACATGCTCTAAGGCTGTGTGTTGATATGGTATCCGCTGTACTATGAATTTTGCAAGGCCCGTTGAGCCATCCCTCCAATACGGTTCCATGCCCTGTAGTGGGCTTTTGCTTCTTTGTAATTGGGTTGGGCCACTTATAAGAGTGCGCCCTTTTAGTTCGGACTGGGGGTTTGTCAGAGCCGGATCATCCCAAAATTGCGTTTGGGTTTTCCAGGCGCTCTCCATCGCACAGTTTTTCCGTACAATGTCTGCCAAGTCAGCGAAGTGTCCTACGTCATGGTGACTTATGACGTTGAGGACTCCCTTGTCCATGCAATTGTTGCAAACGAACGAAATTGCATCTTCCTCGCGACAGTCCTTGACCTTGTTCATTACAAGGAGGAATCTGGCCCAATAGTGATGTACTGTCTCTTGGGGCGCTTGCCTAATGTGGGAAAGATAGTTTGTATCTGGGTGGGTGGGTGGATTGAAGTCCGGACCTTGACCCAATCTGTGATCCTGGAGCCGGGGAGTTTCTGATCTTGGAAGTTTGGGCTCCGGAATATTGCCCTGCGGGTTCGGTATGTGCCCTGATTCTGGATTTAGGGTTAGGGCGGCGTCCTCCCGCGAGCACATATCCTGTTTGGAGAGCTCGGGAATCCGGACATAGTTTGTCCTCAAGATAGAGGGAGAATCGCCGCATTGCTCCTCCACCACCGCTATTTGATGGGTGACCAGCGGAGAGTTAATCTCCCTTTGGTCAGGTTTAAGCCCGATCCGATCGTAGTCCGTAGCGACTCCCAGAGCGGCAATGCGATCCAAGAGCTCGTTCAAAGAGGAGAGCTGCATTGGATCCATCTGCTCAGCGAATTTTGAGCCGATGTGGAGGCTATTTTCGATGACCCGAGAGGTCATCGTCGGCACAGCGGCTGAGCGGGCGGTCATGACGAAGCCGCCTAGTCGGAGAGTTTGGCCTACAGCCAAGGCTCCCCCAGAGGTGATGTTGTCCTTGACAACAAGGCGAGCCATCTTCCTTATGATGACGACACAGTGGAACTCTCAATGAAAGCACCAATGTCGGTGTCAAAACCGGCGGATCTTGGGTAGGGGGTCCCGAACTGTGCGTCTAAGGTGGATGGTAACTGGAGGCAGGGGACACGATGTTTACCCAGGTTCGGGCCCTCTTGATAGAGGTAATACCCTATGTCCTGCTTGATTGTTGTTGATGATATGAGTATTACAAGAGTTGATCTACCACGAGATCAGAGAGGCTAAACCCTAGAAGCTAGCCTATGGTATGATTGTATGTTGTCCTACGGACTAAAACCCTCCGGTTTATATACACACCGGAGGGGGCTAGGGTTACACAAGGTCGGATACAAAGGAGGAGATATACATATCCATATTGCCTAGCTTGCCCATCCGGACACGAGATGAAGTCTTCAATATTGTATCTTCATAGTTCAACAGTCCGGCAAAGGATATAGTCCGGCTGTCCGGAGACCCCCTAATCCAGGACTCCCTCACTCACCTTGCCTCTGCAGCTGCTGACTTCTGAGCCTTTTTTGATTCTATGGCTTGGAGTTGAGCTAGGCCCTGTCTTGGGCGAGCATACGCCTCATTGTTATGCTTAAGGATTGCCACAGGTGGTATTGAACAAAACTGGAGCATGAACGAGACCGGGTTGTCGGCAGGGGTGAGTCCACCTGCGAGAGTAACATCCCAGGCCAGTCATTACTTCAAGGAATTTATAATCATGGCAAACAATGTGTTTTGCACTTTGGTGAACTTAAGAGGCAAATCTGACGACCGTCAACGCGTAGCAAAGATGGGAGGAGAACCTTGTCCCACAGGGCGTGCCAATTTGTTTCGCGAAAAAAAAAGTCCCCCAGGCAGGGGTATTTCCTAATGCGCAACGACAATAAAATGAAGTGCGGGCGTGCCAGTATACATTTGTATTCAAATAAATAAAAGAGACACACAATATCAGGGAACTCTGTATTTCATTAATTCTTTTGGAGAATTACATCAAATGGTTCCCACACAAGTACATCATGTTTCTCTATGCAATCTGACTAAGTTTACCGACTGCGTAGCTTCAGGTTTCGGAGTCTCGGAAGACGATCCGGTTAATTACATCCACAAGATGCATCTTGTAGAGAACCTCCAATTAAGCTGCTCTTGATGGTCGTCGTCTTCAAGCCTGTGTGAATTGTTCTCCAAACGTGCATGTATAGTGCAAACATGTATTCTACCAAAGCCTCGTCGGTCCATGGTGAATGTCACCTAGGACCGCTGGTGGCGGGATTTTTGATGAAGTCTATAAGAAAGAAGTGTTTGGCCTCGTCGGCACCGAACAAATAAAAGTCCAACCTCGTCGGCTTGGAACCCTTTTCCGGCCTCGTCGGTCGCGGAATGCAATTGGGACTTCATAGCAAATCACAAGCGCCATACACAGTTGCGTATTAATTCATAACTGTCAACTACAAGTGCCATGTCGTTGCACCATGCGTGCACGCATGGGATGGCAGCATACCATAAAACATCATGATGGTGAGTGCCAACGTTTGCCCCAAATTTAGGAGGGTTGCTCCACACGACCAAGCACCACTCTGAGCTTTACTAATTCTAGTACTAAATTGCTACACCTATTCTCTGAACGCAACTCATAAAAAAATGTTGTTCTCTATAGCTTTGAGCATTTGAGCCCAAACTTTTAGAGATGCTTCTTTGATAACTTAACTTGTTCTCACAAAATTCTCAAGCTTTGTCGCCGAACAAATCAGCCTACACAAAATGATCAATCGGGCGTACTAATTTGCTTTGCCCGACATTAAGATCTGACCTGTGCGCACTGTTGCGCCTATTCTCTTGCCTCAAAAATCCTAAAAAAATTACTGAACATATCTGGGGATCTTTGGTTTGCCTAAAAAAATTCAGATCAGAACTCTTTCAGATTTTGCCGGCATGATTTTTCTGAAGCTGTCTGTACCACCAAACACATATCCTGTTTTCTGCAATTTTTGTCTGGCCTTCCTTTCGGCCGAATGACCTAAAAATTTAACACGAAATCAACGTGTGTGACTTCTGCACCTGTAAACAATTTGAGCCTCATACTCATCATGGAACGTCCGAAAATAATTTCGGAGTGCACCTATGTCAGCCTTGTAATTTCTGCCGAATCTAACTCTTAACATAAATTGCTTTTCTGGCCTGATCTCCTCCTCTCCTTGTCCTGTACCTATATTCTACTCGCTTGTTTTATGCGACAAGCATCAACAACAAATCTTGCAACTTGTACCTGTGAGTAAGAAAATTTGTAGACTGAACAAAGCAATCTACTTTCCGAGGCAACGAAGATCGGATGAACCAATCTATTTCTCTTTTTTTGAGGCAACAAAGATCGGATGCACCAATCTATTTTCCGAGGCAACAAAGATCGGATGCACCAATCTATTTTCCGAGGCAACATATTAGATGGTGTGAACCAATCTAATTTTCCGAGGCAACATATTGGACGGTGTGAACCAATCTAATTTTGCGACCCACAAAGAATGAGAGGGAGAGGATCAAAGGGATCGCTGCAACAAGCGTGTAGTCTCAGCATCGTGGAATGCCATGGTTGATCTTCTCATGAAGCTGTTCGCCTGATGTGTTTACGTAGGTCGAGGAAAAGCCTTACGGCGTGTAGATGGGTGTGCGTGTATGTGAAGGGCGACGGCCTTGCAGCGGTGTGGGTGCGTGCGTCTCCCTCTTTTGCGTGGAAGGAGAAGTCCCTTTTATAGGCTAATGCTAGGGCTAGAGGGGGCACCGTGAGCGCCGCCGATTTTCTGCCTAGAAACCAGGCTCTCCAATCCTTATCTCTTCTTATCAGGTATACAGTAGGTTGTTAGGCTGTTTAATCCACCACACAAAACAATCATGCGTATGCGGCTGGACGTGGGCATCAGCGACGCATACGTACACGAGCGACATTATCACATCCCGGCCCGTGTATTATTCCCAGTGTGCATATCCGTCCATTATTATACGTACGGTATGCATTACTAGCCACGGCTCTTCACGCCTGATGTTCATGCTGTCACACATATGACTAGTAATTGTACGTTAGACACGACCCGTGCATGTGCATGCAACATTAATTAATCACAGGACTTTAGTGCCTAACGCACGTATGTATATTGCTAAGCACCGCATCCATTGCTTTCTCATTCTTTCTTTTTCTTTTAATCTTTTTCTTACCAAGTCTAAACACATGGCCTAACTAGCAAAGTGGCCCATGTAAACATACGCATGCAACTTTATTATGGATGATGATAAAATTTCATCAAACAGGTACACTTTCCGAGGAAACAATCTCAAGTCCATAGTATCAATTCTATTGAAAAAATTCCATCGATTATTTTTTAAGATTTTGAATTTCCTCTAGCTACTGTCAAGAAGAAATATGATGTTCTTATTATTGGGGATGTGCATATCCCCGTTGAGGTAACCTAGTGTTATTCGAAAATTCTCCGTTTTCATGTTATTCGGAATGAGTTTGTTAACAAGACCTGATCAACCTTGTTAGTGATTTCCTTTTGATGAGCATGAGATGGATGAATTTAGAAAACACAACTTTCTATACCCTCTTTTTACTTTCTGTTATTTATATTAAATAAAGCAAAAATAGCATATTATGTCTGTTTTCTGAATTATCAATGGAATAAAAAATACCTCGAAAATAAAAGTTCTCCAAACGCCCTAAAATTTAAATATGATTTTTTCTGGAATATTTTAGAATATCTGGCACTAAAACATAGTAGGGGGAGCAAGCACCTGGCCAAGAGGGTGGAAGGCGCGCCTTACCCCCTGGGCGCGCCCCTTGCCTCATGGGCCCACGGTGGATCCCCTCCACTTATTCCAGCTACCACACACTCCTTCCTCCCATAAACCCGAGTCCAAGCTCATTTTGCTATCATTTTCGATCTCCTTGCTCAAAGCACCTCTCACAAAACTGCTTTGGGGGATTGTTCCTTGGTATGTGACTCCTCCAATTCTCCAATTAGTTTTTGTTCTAGTGCTTTATTCATTGCATATTTTTGCTGCTTAGGTGACCTTGTTCTTGAGCTTGCATGTCAAATTTATGTGGTCAAAAGTAGTTTTGATGGATGATATATCCTCTAGGCACTTGTGGGAGTAGTTGCTATCAATTATGTTGAGTTTGGTTCACTTTTATTTTGAAGTTACTAAAAATTTCAGAAATTTTTCAGAGGAAGAAATGTGTTTAGAAAAATGTACCAAGGTGGTCCTTCAAGGAAGCAAGGACCCAGGCTCGCAATGCGCAAAGCCGACGATGAACCACCAAGGGACGCTCAAGTGTGGGCTTGTGAATGGCCTTCATAGGACTTTATGGATTGAGCAGGAATCAAGGAAGAATTTAACGCATATGTGCGTAACGCTGATCTTGTGAGCTTCGAGGCAGATAAGTGCCGGCAGTACCACTATCTCACTGATTCCTTTGTGAGAAGGTTTTAATTTTTATCATCTCGCAATTCTCAAACTGTCCTATTTGATCTCTATGAAAATTCTTATACTATGGACTTAGAGGATTGCTTCTAAACTTCGACAATGGGGTAGTCCTAGTGAACCTCGCAAATCTGAATTTACATATTTTCTTGCTAATATAACTGTGGGGGAATCTAGAGACATAACACAAGCTACCATAGGGAGCATTTATTTTCCTGCTATACATTATTTTGCACTCTTCATAGGTAGATGCATTAATGGTAAGGATGAAGAATGTCATATGTGTGTCCCTGACCTCAGTGTTCTCACGAGTGCTGTGTTAGGAGATAAACATTATAATTTGGGAGCCATTGTTGCACGTAGGTTGCATAATAATAGATTTAATGGAGATTTCTTAGGTGGAATTTATGCAACCCGTCTAGCTAATTTTCTTGATATACCCATACTTGGGTATGATATTGAGTTGCCTCCTGTTTATTTAGATTATGAGGCTATGATTCGTCATCAGTTTGTTGAGAGGAACTATCGGTTCCTCCAATACCGACTAATCTTTGACAGACGACACACCTATCACGTCGCTCTCCCTGCTCTTGCTTTCTTTGACTCTCAGGCAAAAGGGAGATATGTTATAACCAGGGAGGAGGCGGACAAGGATAAGAGGAGGACGGAGACGACCCATCTCCAAGCGGCAGCCCATGAGGCAATAGCTGCTGCATCAAAGTACGACCCCAGTTACAACTTTGGATATCTGCCAGGCTAGCCGTGGCCATAGACCAACTTAGGCAAAAAGCCTAAGCTTTGGGGAGTACGTATTTCTCATTGACATTACATTTATGTTCACACACTCATTGCTAGTTGTCGGTGCCTATACTTTTTCATTGTATCATACATGCTAGTTTATTTTCTCTTTTTATGCTTTCTTCTTGTGTGTTTAATAAACCTTAAGAAAAACAAAAAAATTAGTTGTAGCTTTTATCTAGTTTACTTTCTTGCTTGTAGTAGTAGTAATTAAAAAGAAAACCCAAAAATATTTTTTGTTCTTCTTTTACTTGTTGGGAGCTTTCCCATGTAAATAGTTTTATTTCTTTTCTTGTTCTTTGGGGGTCGATAGGAGAAGACCATAATTAAAATGTTAAAGTGGCTCTTATATGCATTATTGTTGATCTAACAAAAGAGGCCATATTGCCTTGTCTTCTCCTGTTTATTGAATGCTTGCAGATTTCAGCTTAGTCCAATGCACGTGCACTATTATTATTATTCACATCGTTCGGTCGTGCAAGTGAAAGGCAATTATGACGATATATGATGAACTTAATGAGATGAGAAACGCTGGTATGAACTCGACCTCTGTTGTTTTTGTAAATATGATTAGTTCATCGTTCCTGATTTAGCCTATTATGAATAAACATGTTTGCAATGACAATTAAAGATTATAGTTGCTTATGCCATGCTTAATTAGCTAGGAGCTTATAATGGCTTACCTTGCGTGCCAACATGCTATGAAAATGTTGTGATGTGGTATCATAGGGTGGTATCCTCCTTTGAATGATTTAAGTGACTTGACTTGGCACATGTTCACGCATGTAGTTGAAACAAAATCAACATAGCCTTCACGATATTTATGTTGATGGTGGATTATATCCTACTCATGCTTACACTCAATGTTCATTGATTTTAATGCATGTTCATGGCTGTTGTCGCTCTCTAGCTGGTCGCTTCCCAGTCTTTTGCTAGCCATCACTTGTACTAAGCGGGAATACTGCTTGTGCATCCAATCCCTTAAACCCGAAAGTTGTTCCATGGGAGTCCACCATACCTACCTATACACGGTATCTACCTGCCGTTCCAAGTAAATTTGTATGTACCAATCTCTAAACCTTCAAATAAACATTCTGTTTTGTATGCTCGAATAGCTCATGTATCAACTAGGGTTGTCATCTTCCATGTTAGGCGGGTTATTCTTAAGAGGAGTGGACTCCGCTCCTCACTCACGAGAAAATGGCCGGTCACCGGGATGCCCAGTCCCATGCTTTATGCAAATCAAATCAAAATAATTGCAAACAAACCTCCCCCGGGACTGTTGTTAGTTGGAGCACTTGTTGTTTCGAGCAAGCCATGGATTGATGCTTGTTGGTGGAGGGGAAGTATAAACTTTACCATTCTGTTTGGGAACCGCCTATAATGTGTGTAGCATGGAAGATATCACCATCTCTTGGTTGTTATGTTGACAATTAAAGTATACCGCTCAAAATATTATTTATATCTATTTCAAAACCGAGCTCGCCACCTCTACAAATCCCTGCTTCCCTCTGCGAAGGTCCTATCTATTTACTTTTATGTTGAGTCATCATCCTCTTATTAAAAAGCACTAGTTGGAGAGCACCTCTGTCATTTGCATTCATTACTGATTATTTTACACTGAGTATGACTTGACTGGATCTCTTTTACCATGAATTACAATGTCTAGTTAGTCCTTGATCTTTAAAGGTGCTCTACATTTATGTTTTGCGGTCTCAGAAAGGGCTAGCGAGATACCATCTTGTTATATCATATCATGATTGTTTTAAGAAAGTGTTGTCATCCGAGATTTATTATTATTGCTCGCTGGTTGATTATGCCATTGATATGAGTAAACATGAGACCTAACCGTTATTGTGAATATGGTTAGTTCATAATCTTTGCTGTAAACTTGAATGCTGGCTTTACATATTTAGAACAACAAGAGCAAACAGAATATGTAAAAGTTTTTCTTTATCACTTTTAGTTTATCAACTGAATTTCTTGAGGAAAAGCAAAGGTTTAAGCTTGGGGGAGTTGATACGTCTCCGTCGTATCTACTTTTCCAAACACTTTTGACCTTGTTTTGGACTCTAACTTGCATGATTTGAATGGAACTAACCCGGACTGACGCTGTTTTCAGCAGAATTACCATGGTGTTATTTTTGTGCAGAAATAAAAGTTCTCGGAATGACCTGAAAATAAACGGAGAATTAGTTTCGAATATATAAAAAATAACGGAAGGAAGATCCACGTAAGGGGGGCCTCCACCTGTCCACGAGGCTGGGGGCACGCCCTACCCCCCTGGGCGCGCCCCCTGCCTCGTGGGCCCCCTGACGCTGCACCGACCTTAACCCTGACTCCATATATTCACTTTCGGGGAGAAAAAACCAGGGGCAAAGAATCATCGCATTTTATGATACGGAGCCGCTGCCAAGCCCTAAACTCTCTCGGGAGGGCTGATGTGGAGTCCGTTCGGGGCTCCGGAGAGGGGAATCCGTCGCGATCGTCATCATCAACCATCCTCCATCACCAATTTCATGATGCTCACCGCCGTGCGTGAGTAATTTTATCATGGGCTTGCTGGACGGTGATGGGTTGGATGAGATTTATCATGTAATCGAGTTAGTTTTGTTACGGTTTGATCCCTAGTATCCACTATGTTTTGAGATTGATATTGCTATGACTTTGCTATGCTTAATGCTTGTCACTAGGGCCCGAGTGCCATGATTTCAGATCTGAACCTATTATGTTTTCATCAATATACGAGAGTTCTTGATCCTATCTTGCAAGTCTATAGTCACCTATTATGTGTTATGATCCGTTAACCCCGAAGTGACAATAATCGGGATACTTACCGGTGATGACCGTAGTTTGAGGAGTTCATGTATTCACTATATGTTAATGCTTTGGTCCGGTACTCTATTAAAAGAGGCCATAATACCCCTTAGTTTCCGCTAGGACCCCGCTGCCACGGGAGGGTAGGACAAAAGATGTCATGCAAGTTCTTTTCCATAAGAACGTATGACTATATTCGAAATACATGCCTACATTACATTGATGAACTATAGCTAGTTCTGTGTCACCCTAGGTTATGACTGTTACATGATTGATCACATCCAACTTAATTCTGTATCACTGATCCATTGCCTACGAGCTTTCCATATATTGTTCTCTGCTCATTTACTTTTACGTTGCTATTGTTACAATCACTATAAAACCCAAAAATATTACTTTTGCTACCGTTACCACTACTATCATATTACTTTGCTACTAAATACTTTGCTCCAGATATTAAGTTTCTGGGTGTGGTTGAATTGACAACTCAACTGCTAATACTTGAGAATATTTTTTGGCTCCCCTTGTGTCGAATCAATAAATTTGGGTTGAATACTCTACCCTCGAAAACTGTTGCGATCCCCTATACTTGTGGGTTATCACTGCTCGGGGTCCTCCAGGCGGTGATGTGGCGGTGTAGGTGCTACGGTTTGGCGGCGTTCTATTCCGGGTCATTGGCATGCTAAGGCGGCAACGCAAATATGGTTCTTGGTTGTGGGAAATGTCTGGCGGCGTGCTAGTTCAGAGGGTCGACCTAGTCCCTGCTGATGACAACTTGTGCCCTTCTTGTATGCGGCTTGCTGGCGTCGGTCTGAGTCGGGCCCTCTTGGCGCTACTAGATCGTTAGACGGATTGGCACCTATGGCTACAGGTGTGGTGGCATGCGAGCTACCCCCTCGACGGTGGACGTTGACAATAACTGGGTCATCCCCCCTTGGTCAACTGGGACTGGCGGGGAATGCAAGCGTGGGCGTTTCCTACGGTGGAGGTGTTGATCCGGACCTGGTGGTTTGTGCGGGGCTTGGTGTGGTAGGAGGTGCCTCCCGCTCTACCTGCCATGGATGGGGTAGATGACAGTACGCATGATTGGCTCTTCAGTGGGCAACATGGCGGTGGCGGTGGCTATGCCTCTTGGTCGTCTGGGTGACGCGGGGTGTAGCGGTTGGATGCAGCACGGAGGGATGCTATTGTTTGAGAAGATGAAATCAGATCAGAGTATTTCATTTACTATGTTTACTAAAGCATAACTGAAACAAGCAACAAATAAGTTTGACGAAAGTCAGATTCTTGGACATGGAGGCAATGCCACTATGTACACGGGAAATAATTAAGGATATCACTCCATGGCAATTAAAAGGTGTGCATTGGTTGATGATAGGCAGAAGATGGATTTTTTCAAAGAAATGTTGATTCATTCCCAGATCAATCACAAGAACATTGTCAAGCTATTGGGATGTTGCCTTGAGGTGGAAGTCCCCATGCTAGTATATGAGTTCATCCCAAAAGGAACACTGTTTGATCTTATTCACGGAAAGAATAGTAAACCGCATCTCCCTTTCAGTTCACTTCTAAGGATCGCCAATGAGGCAGCTGAGGGGCTTGCATTTTTACAGTCCTACGCAAACCTACCAATTCTACATGGTGATGTGAAAACCTCTAACATCTTTCTTGATGAGAATTACATGGCGAAGGTGTCAGATTTTGGGGCATCTATAATAGCACCAACTGACAAAGCCTAGTTCGTCACAATGGTTCATGGGACATGTGGTTATCTGGACCACGAATATATGCAGACATATTGGTAGACAAACAAAAGCGATGTTTATAGCTTTGGTGTTGTTCTTATAGAGATCCTAACTGGGGAGGAGCCACTGAAACTTGAAGGTCCTGAGGTATGCCAGAGCTTGTCGTCGAGTTTCCTGCTAGCTATGAAGGGGAACAATCTTGATAATATGCTCGACAATCCAATAAAAAGTCATGACAACATGGAGTTGATTGTAGGGGTAGCAGATCTAGCTAGGCAATGCTTGGAAATGTGCAGTGACAATAGGCCCTCAATGAAAGAGGTATCTGAGGAGCATAGCAGATTAAGGAAGCATTTGAGGCATCCTTGGATACAGCATGATACTGAGACATGTAGCTTTCTCGGTCTGATTGAAATAGAACAAAGCTCTGAGTGCACAGAAAAGGATGAAAGAATGCCCATAAATCCAAGCAGTTTTTACTTTATGAGGTGAACAAAAACACGGAGAATTTTTTGCTTTGGCACTTTCGTTGTACATTTAACCTTCTCCTTTAGTTGTATGTGGATTTTGGTGCAAGACCCTCTTGGGTATTACATAGACACACCATAATTTAGCAAGAATAAATGTATCATGGTACAAAATGTGGACACATTCACTGCTAGCCATTTGAACTTGTGCGAGCTTTCATAGAAGTTTCCAAAATCACTCAAAAAGAAGATTAGTGAATGACTGGGTGTGAGAATGTGATCGAGTTTGGTATTGAAACTATGCTATTGCGTCAAGTGATTTACTTTTCCTTTTTCAGGGAAGTTCACTGATTTACTCAGTTGTGTGGGCTGGGGTCACTCACTTGGTTGGATGTTCCAATACAAGGCAATGTCATCTTTACTCCGTCAGGGTCTCTGTACTTGCCATGCCACCGTTTTATTCCATATTTTTCATGAGAATACATAGATATCACTTTCTAGATTCTTTTATTTTTGCTGTTATATTCTAGGACAGGATGTATTCTACTAGATACCTAACCTGCATTTGGATTGTAAACAGATAATTTTTTTTGAAAGGTCACTGGGGAAGGGATAGGATCCCTCCAGTTGAATTTTATTGCCATATCACACATGAGAGGAGAGGCAGACCTCATGCACAAAGCGTGCAACACACATAGAGAGGGAGATATAGAGATACGCTAGCTAGCTACTCGCGCAAATGCGTCCACCCAGACATCAATATACGGTCGATCAGCGGGGCGTAGCCGCCCTCGCCATAGCACAACGTCTTCGCGAAAGCAGCTCAAGAGGCATTCCAGGGATGGCCCCTGCCTCTGAAACACCACGTCCTTGCGATGCTTCCAAAGCCTCCAGGAACAAAGGAGGACGAAGGCGCCCGGAGATGCCTCCCCCACCACTGTCTTCATGTTAAAGTCCTGCAGCGAGGTCACCGTCATGCCAGCGGCGCCCACCGCCGCGCCCACGGCTCGCCAGAAAGTAGCAGCAAGTGTGCAGCCAAACACCAGGTGATCCACCGTTTCCAGCTCAGCAGAACAGATGGGGCACCCCGCCCCAACTACAGAAAAAATACACTTCCGTGATGATACGTGTTTGTCACAGTAGGTCGCATTTTCTGTCATGCATGTACATCCATGACGATTTTATGACAGAATCAAGATAGTCATACTTGTGCTGTCGTAGAAGTGTTCCATGACATTACCAAAATTATCATCACGGAAGTGTCGACTTCCATGACGATAAATCCCGCGTCACATAAGTGCTTTCGTCAAGGGTGACCGACACGTGGCATCCACCGTTACAGAACGCCGTTAAGCTATCGGGTCGGGTTTTGGATACGATAACCCGTTAACAGCCCCGACCAATGGGGATTTTCCACGTGTAAAATCATCATTGGCTGGAGGAAACACGTGTTGGCTCAACATTGGGACAGATGTCATCCACTCATTGGACAGAAGGTGCCTATGATACGTCGACACGTGGCACGACCCAACAGAGGCCCATTCCTGTGAAAAGGTCGGCCCGTTTGACTTGGTCAAAAGGTAGTGGGCCGGCCCATGGAAAGCCTGTTAACGGCCTATTCGCATATAGCCCATTTACAGCCCGCTAACCCAAGGCCCGTTACGTCCTACTCGAATTAGGCCCAGTAGCGTCATCTGGGAGATCCAATATGATTCCAGCCCGTTTTCTCTTCTGGCCCATATATGGCCCATGTATGGCCCATGACGTCTTTCGGCCCATATGAGGCCCAATATAACTCTTGGCCTATTAACGGCCCGTGGTGAAAGTGGCCCGTAATGAACAGTGTATCACTTTACACCCATTAACGGCCCGTGGTGAAACTGGCCCGTAAAGAACAGTGTATCACTTTATACCCATTAACGGCCCGTTATTTCGTTGGGCCGTTTCCAGCCCATGTTATCTTTCGGCCATAGCAAAACAAGTCTAGAACTAAAACCACTTCAGAAGAGCTCAAGAAACAATATCCTGGGTACCCATAATGCTGGTATGATGCTTAGCAAGCTTATTAACTTTCTCTTGTTTGGCGCTTAAGTCCTCCAGCGATTGATGTTGCACCAGAAAGTATCCATGTGAATTATGTAGGGACTTCCTCAGTCCTTCGGCTTCCTTTCGCATAACATCTGATCGATGACTTTCAACTTGAAGTTGAGACTCAAGAAGCCGAACTGATTCAGGCAACGAGTTCGAAGAGCTGGTGCCAGCAGTGGTAGCCAGTAACTCGAACACTACATCAAGACATGACTTTGGGGTTGTCTCAGTGTCTTCAATATAGTTTTTATCAGCTTTCTTGGAGACCAACAGGGATGTCTCACTATCTTGAACCTTATCTGCATTACTTCCTTTACCATTGCATAACAGGGTACTCTTCTCCAATATTTTATCCGTGTTCTAAAAGAGAATCAAACAAACACATCTCAGGTTTACAATGTAGTATATGAAAATCATTTTGGTAAACCAGTTCAGTAGTAATGTAACGCCCTAGATTTTAACTTTCCCAATTTGTACTCCAACTCTTGCCGTTTCCGGCGTTAAGTTATATTTATTTCTCGGGTTCGGGTTTTTGTCTCCGTGTGTTGTTTTCGTTTTCATTCATCTCATATCATGTCATCATGTGCATTGTATTCGCATACGTGTTCATCTCATGCATTCGAGCATTTTCCCCGTTGTCCGTTCTGCATTCCGGCGCTTCGTTCTCCTCCGGTGGTCATTTCTAGCTTTCTTTCGTGTGTGGAGATTAAACATTTCCGGATTGGACCGAGACTTGCCAAGCGGCCTTGGTTTACTACCGGTAGACCGCCTGTCAAGTTTCGTATCATTTGGACTTCGTTTGATACTCCAACGGTTAACCGAGGGACCGAAAAGGCCTCGTGTGTGTTGCAGCCCAACACCCCTCCAATTTGGCCCAAAACCCACCAAACTCTGCTCCATCATCTAGAGCGTTCGATCACGATCGCGTGGCTGAAAACCGCACCTCATTTGGACTCTCCTAGCTCCACTTATGCCTATAACTAGCCCCCCCGTTTTCGGATCTCTCTCCCTCTCGAAACCCTAATTTTTCGCCCCCGCACCGGCCGGACACGTCCGAATCCGGCCGGACACGTCCGCCCCGCCGCCTCAGCCAACCCCCTCCCGCCACGTGGCGCCTGCCCGCCGCTGCCGCCGAAGCCCGCTCGGCCCGGGGAGAGCCCCCGAGGCCCGAGCTGCCCGCCTCCACCGGCTCCCGTCGCCGCCTGTCTCCTCCATCGCCGGCCGCCGCGCACCACCACCGCTCCTCGCCGGACCCCGCCGCCTCTTCTCCGGCCGCCAAGCGCCACCGCCGCCGACGCCAAGATCCGCCGCCCGCGGCGCCCCTCGCCGCCACCGGCCGCCCCCGTCCTCGGCTTCCACTTCGGCGAACGGCTCCGGCGACCTCCGGGTGCGTGCGTGCTACAGTGCAGCCGGCTGGATCTAGATCTAGATCCCCTCTCGGTTGACTTTTTTCGTCCCTAACCCTAATTTTTCGAGCAAACTTTGACCTGCCATATCTCCGCATCCGTAGCTCCGATTTGGACATATAGTATATCAAAATGTTCGCCTCGACAAGTTCATCATTTCATCCCATTGCATCATTTTCATTTGATTTCATCTTGATGCCCGAAATGCTGTTAGAAGGAGGCTTCATGAGTTAATTGTCAGATCTGCTAGTTCATCTTAGACTTTTGTCATTTTTGCCATGATTGTTGTGTGCATGATATGCCTGTGAGTCCTTCATATGTTTTGTTAAGCATCTTGTTATGTTTCCAGAGGTGCAACCCATGCATTTTTAGGATGTGTGTGGTGACTTGTGCAAGCTTGCAAAGAGAGGCACCCGGTAAATATGTTTTCAGGGAGTTAGTAGTTTTCACTAAGTCTGGGATTATTTAGTTCATGATGCCATATGTTCAGGTTGTTTCCTAGTGATCCGTAAAGGAGTTTTGTTAATCTTGTTATGCTCTATCCATCCATGCCTTTGTTTCCAATTATGGAGCACCCTAGCTTGAGTCAATCGAGCTCTACTTTTGCTTCATTGTGAATCTGGGCAGATCGTCAACTTGTTTGCGATTTTGCCGATGCTATTGTGGTTGATCCGTGCATGCTATGCCATTGTTCTTGCCATGTCTAGCTAGAATTTTGTGCCTTCTTAATGGATGTATGCTTGCCTTGCCATGAATTGCACCGTAGTGAGTGCATCGAGCTCTTTTACATGCCTTCGTGAGTTATATTTCAGCATGTCTCAGTTTTCACTAAGTCTGAAAACTGATTGTGTTTTAGGTATGTTCGTGTGCTTGTTAGTATATTTTGTGAACCCTTTTGGCCTCAGGTCACTTACGGTCTTTTGTTAATCTTGTTGAGTAGCTCCATGCCATGTTCTTCTTTGTCCTAATCAGGTCATGTATCATGTTGTTTTGTTGCTCCGAAGAGGGCTTCATGATCTGAAATTTCAGACTAGTGTTAATTTCACTGTCTGAAATCTGTTTTGCATTTGCGTTTTTGCCATGCTTGTTTGTACCTCTTAATGGATGAATTGGCCGTGGCTCAGTGCTAGTCTTTTGTTAAGCATCTTGAATGCTTCCCTCCCATGTATTTTGTTTTCATGTTTGAGTGCTGTAGCATGTTCATCTCATTGCATTTAGATGCCTACTTGCTGTAAATCGCAGACCGGTGTCATTCTTAAAACGCTTGCCATTTCCAAACCGTAACTCTGATTCCGGCGTTCTTTATATCGTTTTCAAGCGATTTCATCCCATCTTTCCAGCGGAACATTTGGTTTTCCAAGTTGAGGCCAGGTTCATGCATTTCCTGCAATATCTTGCATTTTGCATCCCGCATCGCATCCCGCATAGCATACCATCATTGCATCTTATTGTTTGAGCTTGCACGTGGTTGACTGTATCCTTGTTGTTTGTTTGTCTTGTTTGGGTAGAGCCGGGAGACGGGTTCGCTAACGAGGAGCCCGTTGAGTTTGCTTTTGAGGATCCAGTCAACTCTGACAGCTTTGCAGGCAAGATGATCATACCCTCGAAATCACTACTATCTTTGCTATGCTAGTTTGCTCGCTCTTTGCTATGCCAATGCTACGATGCCTACCTTTTGCTTGTCAGCCTCCCAATTGCCATGTTGAACCCCTAACCCACCTTGTCCTAGCAAACCGTTGATTGGCTATGTTACCGCTTTGCTCAGCCCCTCTTATAGCGTTGCTAGTTCCAGGTGAAGATTGGAGCCGTTCCTTGTTGGAACATTTATTTACTTGTTGGGATATCATTATATTGCTATGTTATCTTAATGCATCTATATACTTGGTAAAGGGTGGAAGGATTGGCCTCTCGCCTAGTGTTTTGTTCCACTCTTGCCGCCCTAGTTTCTGTCATATCGGTGTTATGTTCCCGGATTTTTGCGTTCCTTACACGGTTGGGCTATAATGGGAACCCCTTGATAGTTCGCCTTGATTAAAGCTTTTCCAGCAATGCCCAACATTGGTTTTACCATTTGCCACCTAGCCTCTTTTTCCCTTGGGTTTCCGGAGCCTGAGGGTCATCTTATTTTAGCCCCCCCATGGGCCAGTGCTCCTCTGAGTGTTGGTCCGACCGAGTAGACTGTGGGGCCACCTCGGGGCAACTTGAGGGTTGGTTTTACTCGTAGGATGTCTCATCTGAGTGTGCCCTAAGAATGAGATATGTGAAGCTCCTATCGGGATTTGTCGGCACATTCGGGCGGTGTTGCTGGATTAGTATTGACCTGTCGAAATGTCTTGTTGTACCGGGATACCGAGTCTGATCGGTGTGTCTTGGGTGGAGGTCTATTCCTTCGTTGACCGTGAGAGCTTGTCATGGGCTAAGTTGGGACTCCCTTGCAGGGATTGAACTTTCGAAAGCCGTGCCCGCGGTTATGGGCAGATGGGAATTTGTTAATGTCCGGTTGTAGATAACTTGAACCTTAATTTAATTAAAATGAATCAACCGTGTGTGTTACCGTGATGGCCCCTTCTCGGCGGAGTCCGGGAAGTGGACACGGTGTTGGAGTAATGCTTGCGCAGGTTGTTCCTCTAGATTCTCGCTCGCGCTTTGCCTCCTCTTCTCGCTCTCTTTTGCGTATAAGTTAGCCACCATATATGCTAGTCGCTTGCTGCAGCTCCACATATATTTGCCTTACCCTTCCTATAAGCTTAAATAGTCTTGGTCGCGAGGGTGCGAGATTGCTGAGTCCCTGTGGCTCATAGATACTATAACTTCAGATGCAGGTCCAGGTGATTCCGCGCCAGGTGACGCATACGAGCTCAAGTGGGAGTTCGACGAGGACTCTCAGCGTTACTACGTGTCTTTTCCGGATGATCAGTAGTGGTGCCCAGTTGGGGTTTGATCGCGACCGTGTCGCATGTTGGGTATTTCTTCTATTTTGGCGCCGTAGTCGGGCCATGAGGGTTTGGATGATGTATGTTATTTATGTACTTGATGTGACGTGGCGAGTGTAAGCCAACTATGTATGTCCCCTTTTATTCTCTATATTACATGGGATGTTGTGATGATTGCCTAACTTGCGACATTGCTTTCAATGCGGTTATGTCTCTAAGTCGTGCCTCGACACGTGGGAGCTATAGCCGCATCGAGGGCGTTACAAGTAAGGTGGACAGGATAACAACATGAAACAAACATATATCTATGTAGTATGGTCAGTGTATGGTCTATATCATTCTAGGTTATGTTGCCAAATTAAGATAGATACAGTTCGAATCATATCTATTTAAGACAAAGCAACATAGACAGAATACAAGTGGGAAACTACACAACAATAACAATACTTGTAATGTGCATGGCATGAGAACATAACTGTTTATTCAATTGAAACTGAAATCAACATAGAGCAAGTTACAACAGCAAACAGCCAAACACGTTGAAGAAACATGTTTAAAACATACCTGTTGCGCCATTGGAGTTTCAATTGCATCCTTCAAATTTGAAATTAGTTGGTATCAGTAAATATAGTGATGCAAGAGCAAAGTAGTATGAACCATAGCTACAGAACCTGACGTGGGAACAATTCTTCTTCTGCTTTAAGCGTTGACTTCGGCTTCGAAGTGGTGGTCCTCGTGATTTGGGCACTGTAGTTGCCTTACTAACTGCTCGTGTTTGGGTGCTCTATGGTGGAGACGGTGCTGTGTCAACGGGAACTAGGTGTCTATCTGCTGGGCTTGGGGTTAGAAGGGGTGTAGCTGGTTCTCTGTCCAACTAGGTAGGGGTACAATCTGCATGAGTGTGGGTTATGTGTGGTGGGGCTGGTTCTTGGCAAGTACAACCGTGGTTCTATCTGGATCGACAGGTAGCACGATCTTTTTTGAAGACCGTGTTTTTACTCCCACAGATACTGCCATCACTCCCTCCAATTGAAATGGCTGATAAACAGGAAAAGTAATTGAATGTACAGACATTGTAAGATAGACAGGTGCAATGGATAGTAGGGAATAAAACAGGGCCTGAAATAATTCACATTTATGTTGTCTAAGCAAACAGAATAGCAGGACATAATTTCACATATATGATGGCTAATTAAACAGGATAGCATGACACAATTTCACATGTATGATGGCTAACTAAACAGGATAGAATGACATACTTCAAAATATGATGACTATGTAAACAGGATGACATGATATAACTATACGATGTGTCTATTAAAGTGGTTGGCATGCCATAAATCACAAACATGCCTTCGATGGAAACATGATGGCATGATATAATTCACGGATAGAATGACATAATTTAAAGTATGATGACTATGTAAACAGGATGAGATGATATAACTATGTTATGTCTTTAGAAAATGGGTTGGCATGCCATAATTCAGATACATGCTGTCTATGTAAACATCATGGCATGACAGAATTCAAATGTATGATTTATATAATAAGGAGTTGAGCAGAGGGCAATCGCATATATGATGTGTCAACTAAGGAGATGGCATTCAATATTGTGTATATGATGTAAAAACTAAGCATTGCAATACAACATATGCATTATATGAGTAATATAACCCTGCCAAGTTTGAGCATACACCTCAGGGGGATAATAGGACTGGTCATCTGTCTCTGAATCCTCCTCTGAAGAGCTATCTGTAACCAGCAATATATCTGCTTCAGCAGGTAGCATTCTTTGCTTTGAAGACCTTGTTTTCACTCCAGATTTCTCCATCACCAATTCAAATGGCTGATGCACAGGAAGAGCAGTTGAATATACAAACATTGTTGACAAAAGCAATGAGAAATACAAAAAAAAGGACGGAATGATATAATTCACATATATGACGCTTGCCTAAACAGCATGGCATTGCATAATTCACATACATAATGCCTTGCAACAAGATAACATTGCATAATTCACATATATAATGTCTTGCAATAAGATAACATTGCATAATTCACATATATAATGTCTTGCAATAAGATGGCATTGCATAATTCACATATATGACACTAAACATGTGACATTCACACAAATCATGTCTAAACTAAGCAAATGACATAGCAATGCAAGTTAGGGCATGCACCTCGGAGGAAATATGACTGATCATCTGTCTTTGAATCCTCCTCTGAGGAGTTATCGGTAACCAGCAAGACATGCTCTTTGTCATGTAGCATTGTCTGCTGTGAAGAACTTGTTTCCACTCTAGATTTTTCCATGACCGTGCCGAATGGCTGATGCACATGAAGAGTAATTGAATGTACTAAATTGTTGACAAATTTAAGACATAATAAAAAAATGATGTCATGATATAATTCACATATAAGATGACTGGCTAACCAGGGTAGCATTGCAAAATTCACATATATGATGCCTGGCTAGACAAGATGGCATTGCATGATTCACATATACGATAAAGAAACTAAACAGATGGCATTGAGACAAAGCATGTCTAAACTAAGCAGATGTCATCTTTAATGTATACAGTAAGCAATGCAAGGCACCATATGCATGATATTACCAACATCAGCATGCCAAGTTAGAGCGAAGACCTCATGGGGTAAATAGGAGTGGTCTTCTCCTTCTGAATCCCCCTCAGAACAGTTATCTTCCTCTTGATTACGATCCGAAATGGG
The DNA here is from genome assembly GCF_056163025.1 of Triticum urartu. Classification (NCBI taxonomy): domain Eukaryota; kingdom Viridiplantae; phylum Streptophyta; class Magnoliopsida; order Poales; family Poaceae; genus Triticum; species Triticum urartu. Next base: position 55,560,044 of record NC_141878.1, on the reverse strand, counting down.
TGGAGGGGGGCTGCCTTTGCACCCACCATGGAACGACGTCTGCATGAAATTTTATTGCCACGCAAGGCTCGTCTCTTTTGCTCTACATGATCAGCTCCATTGTGTACAATAACTGGCATGCATAGGAATAAAACATAGTGAGATTATGTAAGGAGTGCATGCACAAATCCAGAGTGATGGTAGCAAACTGTGGATAGACCCAAAACCAATGATAGCAGGCAGATAATAGCTTTAGTTAAAAAATACAAATAATGGCTCCTTTAATGTTTGTTTGCACCCAACATGAAACTCATAGTAGACACCGGAGATTAACCAGATAGTAGACAGATAGTACTGATTACTGCCCCAATATGTACCCACAACCATTTAAAAACTCAAGTTTCAGCATTAGTTTGGACCTGACTCGGAGACTAATAGGTGAACACGACGATAATGTAGCATGTCATCATATTAAGCGACGCATAACGTAAGCAGACACGGAAGAGTGCAACCTCTCTTGCGGACCCGTGTAGTCCTCGAGGTCATCTGCTCAGTTGATGACGGTAATGCAGTTGTCGTGGCTGCCGGCGGTGGGGAAGAAGATCTAAGGCGGCGAAAGACAGTCTGGAGAGAGGATACCTGCTGTGGTGAACCCTTCCATCGTTGGAGCAGCTGAGCTGGGTGGAACACAGCGCCACATGAGCAGGACAAACCACACAAGGTTTTCTTTGACACATATCTGTAACAGAAGTAATTGAGTAATGGCTTTTTTGAATTTGAGGATTTTAACAATGCAGGGATAGGAAATAGACAGGAATAGGATAGGAATGCACGTGTAAAATAGAGAATTTAAAAATACAGGGTTTCTGCCAATCTGGGTGTTTGATTCACAACAATTGGAAGATCACAGGATGCAAAAAAGCATGGTGAGATTAAGTCAAACCACAAGAAAATGTACGGTTATAATGCTATTATGCTACTATCTCTTAGTCTTGTGCTTGATGAAAAGGAATATGAAAAGGAGGAGAAGTGGAAATTAGAATTCCTACAGTTTTTCTTTCAAGGAGAAACTAAAGGAACAAATCCTACAGTTTACCTTTGCTCCATTCCTTTGCACCAAATTCATGAAAAGTAGTAGCATAGGAAACTTTCCAATTCCGATGTTTTTCATTCACTTTTCCTTTCAAGCACTGGAGATTCTAGTAGGCAGGCTTGAGCAAGGAAAATGCTACACTAGAAAAATGATTTTGTGCTACTTCTATTACTTTGGACCTAGGCCGCTGCCATACTAGCTCAACTCCCAGGCCCATCGACAAATGCACAGCTCAAATGCGCAGAGATAAATAATGATGGCATTCAAGAGAGTCCATCACGGATAGCTAAGTTGCCTGATACCTCACTGCTTGTCATATAGTAGGATAAAATAATCGTGTTTCCCGTTACTACGAGTGCTCAGTGGATAATATATATAACATGTAGAGTAAAAAAGAGATGCAACAAGTGTACAACCTCTTTGGCGAAGCCATGTCGATCTCGGCGTGATTGGGTTGGCCGGTGAGGATGCTCCGGCTGACTTGGCTGTCGGAGGAGGGGAAGAATATCTTAGGTGTCTGGAGATGGAGCCCGAGGTACTGCTCCTCTGTGATGGAGGGTTTCGTCATTGGAGCAGCTCCGGTGAGTTGTACGACGCCGAGGCTGAAGCAGGACAAGAGAGACATCGAACAACCTTAACCTGAGTGGAATTCTAATAGCATCTCCAATACATGACGTAAAATACATAACCACAAAGTGTTAGATGTAAAATACATCAGCCACTCATCTCTGAACTTAACTGTCGAAACTGAATTTAACTGTCGAAACTGAACTTAACTGTCGAAACTGAATTTTGCTGTCGAAACTGAATTTTGCTGTCGAAACTGAACGCACTAGCAAGGTGAGGCTACACGTCGGTCGACTGACTTTTTCATCTCTGGTCAGTCGATTTTGCAGCCGTTGGATACGAAATCAAGGGCCCGCGGTTCATCTTCAACCTCCACCCCCCTGAGCCGCCAGCCACCACCGGCCAAACAACAACCCCCCGCCGCCCGCGGCCGGCGGTGCGCCTTCCCGCCCACCCCGAAAACACTCCCCACCGCCTGTCCGCCACCGCCCTGGTCATCCCTCTAGCCCCCCTCCCCCCCCGTGCCGAGATTTTTCTCCGGCGATCCCCACGCCACCGCCCTGCCAACGCCCCGCCATCGCCGGCGGCCACCGCCCCCATCCTGAACCCTAAGATAGATAGTGGGTTACCTCTCCGGCGAGGCCCCCTCCCCGCTGCGGCTGGTTCTTCCTTCACCCCGGCGAGCCCCCCACCCCCTGAAAATCGACTGACCCAAAAGTCGATTCAGTCGACTGAAGTGTAGCTAAATTGGAGTAGCATCACAAGCAAGAGCGAGAGCAGCAGCGCGAGCAAGAGCAATAGCAAGAGCAGACCAGGCAGCGGACCGAGAGCAAGAGCAGAGCAGCAGCGCGAGCGAGAGCTAAAGCAGCAACAACTCCTACTGATGTGGACGTCGCCGCAGAGGGCGCGATGCCATGGAGGAAGTGGCCAGTGACGCCTTCGTGTATGGAGCCGCGCCGTTTCGGCTCGGGACCGAGCACCGGCAGCACCGTGAGTTCGAATCAAGAAGAAAATGCGGCGATTAGTGTACAACCTCTTTGGTGGCGCCAATTGGGCCGCAGCTTCATCCGAGGAAACGGTGATGATGATGCTCTTCCAGTGGTGCAGCTGAAGACGGCGGTGTGGGAATGGAGGTGGCACGAAAGATGAGGGAAACATCGGGGCAGCTCCTTGGAGGTGGAGGACGGGGTGGCTGAATCGACGGGACAATGAGATCGACGACGGATCCTCATCCGGTATGGTGGATGAGGGATGTCGAGGTGTTGCTATGGACGACGTCGTCGGGGAAGAGGCTCCGGCCGGGTGAGCAGGATGTGGGGTTTCGTCGTGGGTTTTCGCAGCCTCGGTGTACGAATGGGTGGGCGGATGGGATGGCAGTGGGGAACCATGGCTTAGAGACGCGCTTGTCCGAAATGTGGGGTATGTTACGAAAGTACCCCCACCGATTTGAGGCGGTTCTTTCGGTTCAGGGGTACCACGGGCATTTCGCGTGTCGGGATTTCACAGGAGGTGGGAGTTTTCGCGCGCGTTGTAATTTCGGAATAGCAAGGCATGGGTTCAGATGGAGGGAGTTGTCAGAGCACAACGAGACAAAGATATATCTTAAATATTTCGGGCTAACAAGGCGCGGGTTGAAGAGGCGGGAGTTTCGCAGGACGATAGACAAAGACGCTAGCTTGAATTTTCGGCATAACAAGGCGCGGCTTGAAATTTCGAAAGAACATGCTTAATGTGTACCCGAAAAAAGACAATTTGCACCTCAACACACACAACACACACAAACAAACACCATTTAGACTAGAGTAAGGTACACGTGCATTGCACGCATGAGATTTGGCAACCAAATTATGAATAAATACCACATTATAGCATGCAAGCTTTGAGTCATATATGCATGATGTAGATGTTCGTTTAATTCTTATAGTTCATTTCATTCAAAATCATCTAGTTTTTATAAGAAAGCTAATCTATTTTAAGATTCCTGGAATTGTGCATCATAAGACATAAAGTAAAAACAAATAATGGCATATCATGCATAAAAACATTTGGGTAATTCTGATACAAAAGATTCTAGAACAAATAAGAAGTGCTTGTGTTTTGATGTTTGTGCATTATGCTTAAGTTCAACCATGGAGTCTTCTAGAATATACATGTGGTGAAATCTGGTGGAATCTAGATAATATCCAACGGCCAGTAGTGCTCAAATTTTCCATCTTTGGACCATCGGATTCGCCTCATCCAACGACCATCTTTCAAAGTTAAAGTTACCCGCACACAATATAAAAATATATATAATATAATATAATATATATAGGGGTATAGATATAGATATGTGATGCGAAAGCCGCCCATCATCTCCAATTAGAATAGTGTGTCCATGCACGGATGCGACGTGGCCAAATGATGTCTCCCATCGGTATCTTAAATTCAAATCAGTCTAACCTTGTTCAATGTGTATACATTACAACATGCTCGTTTCCAAACCACACTGCGCAGATCTCCATTATATTAATGCATGCATGGGTTTAAAACATCAGGATCTGTTATTCAAATATTTGAATTCAAGTTTACATTGATTATGACCTCGCCTATACTTTTACATCCACACAGTAGTCTTCTCTTTATAATTGTACCAGTAACTTTCTCTCGTGCATGCATGCAAACACACTACCAGTCGTCATTATCCATCACACGCATGCAATCTTTTTCTTCTAGTTGGTCTCCCATGAAGGCACACACCCACTGAGGGAGTCCTGGATTAGGGGGTGTTTGGGTAGCCGGACTATACCTTCAGCCGGACTCCTGGACTATGAAGATACAAGATTGAAGACTTTGTCCCGTGTCCGGGTGGGGCTTTCCTTGGCGTGGAAGGCAAGCTTGGCGATGCGGATATTCAAGATCTCCTACCATTGTAACCGACTCTATGTAACCCTAACCCTATCCGGTGTCTATATAAACCGGAGGGTTGTAGTCCATAGGCAATCAACTCCATATACAACAATCATACCATAGGCTAGCTTCTAGGGTTTAGCCTCCTTGATCTCGTGGTAGATCTACTCTTGTACTACCCATATCATCAATATTAATCAAGCAGGACATAGGGTTTTACCTCCATCGAGAGGGCCCGAACCTAGGTAAAACATCGTGTTCCCTGCCTCCTGTTACCATTCGGCCTAGACGCACAGTTCAGGACCCACTACCCGAGATCCGCCGGTTTTGACACCGACATTGGTGCTTTCATTGAGAGTTCCTCTGTGCCGTCACAATCAGGAAGGATGCCTCCTCCCTTCTTTAAAGACGGCGCCATTGCTAAGGGAGCCTTGGCTGTCGGCCAAACCCTCCAGCTAGGTGGTTTCCTCATGACCGCCTGTTCGGCTGTTGCACCGACGGTGACCTCTCGGGTCATCAAAAGCAACCTACACGTCAGCTCGGAGCTCGTCGAGCAGCTTGATCCAATGGAGCTCTCTTCCGTAAACGAGCTCTTGGATCGCATCGCCGCCCTAGGGTTCGCTACGGATTACGACTAGGTTGGGCTTAAATCCGATCTAAGAGAAATTAACTCTCCCCAAGTCACCCACCATGTTGCCGTGGTAGAGACGCAGTGCGGCGACCCTTCATCTATTTTAAGGACTAGCTACATCCGAATTCCCGACCCCTCCAAGCCGGATAACCGCGGACGGGGAGATGTAACTCAAGACCTGAGCTTAGGATCAGGCAACGGGCCAGATTGACTGGACAACATCCATGAATCCGAACTTCAGAGTTCGGAAACACTACGGCCTCCGAATCTGGGATTGGGTGAGGTTTCAAATTCAACGACACCCGCCCACCTGATCATAAGCGATCTCTCCCAAATCAGGCAGAGGCCCAAGGAAACAGTACATCATTACTGGGCTAGATTCCTCCTAGTTATGAACAGGATAAAGGATTGCCGCGAGGAAGACGCAATCTCAATTTTCTGCAGTAATTGCACAGACAAGGGAATCCTTAACGCCATAAGTCGTCGTGATATCACACGCTTCACTGACTTGGCGTCCATAGTACAAAAATACTGTGCGATGGAAAGCGCCTGGAAAACCGAAATAAATTTTTGGGATAATCCGGCCTTGAATAGTAATCCCGTCCGAACTAAGAGGATGCATCATTACAGGACACCCGGGATAAACACCAAAAAGCCAAAACCCTCTACAGGGCATGGAACCGTACTGGAAAGATGGGTTGATGGACCCTGTAGAATTCACAGTACAGAGGATGCCACACCAACTCATAGCCTTAGAGCATGTTGGATACTCCGGCAGGTGGCCAAAATTGGCGAGGACCACTTAATTCCGGAGGCCACAGAAAGCCAGCCCAAGGACACCAGTACCGTTCTCACAGTCTTCGAGACTTTCGCATCAAACAATGTGCGTAAAAGAACACTCCACAGCCTCGCCGAAGTCTATCAAGTTGCAACAATAAATCCATGGAGCGACACTGCCATTACCTTCAATGCAAGTGATGAACCTAGATTCCGAATAGCCCGAGCACCAGCCGCATTGGTCCTCTGTCCCATAGTGGATGGCTTTCGCCTCACCAAGGTGCTCATGGATGGAGGCAGCGGACTAAACCTCATTTATGAGCAAACCCTTCAAAAAATGGAAATAGACTGGAACCGCGTCGAGCGAAGCAGCACAACCTTTAGAGGAATAATCCCCAGTCGAGAAGCACGCTGCACAGGAAAAATCACACTAGATGTGGTGTTCGGCACGCCGGATAATTACAGGTCCGAAGAAGTGACGTTTCAGGTGGCCCCGTTTAAGAGCGGATATCACGCTTTACTAGGGCGGGAAGCATTCACAATGTTCCAAGCAATACCCCATTACAGGTACATGAAGCTTAAGATGCCCGGGCCGAATGGAATTATCACTCTAGCTAGAGATCCGGACATAGCACTCCACGCCGAAAACAAGATGGCCGCATTAGCCCTTGAGGTGCTATCCGAAGCCTTAGCGGCCGAGGAACTGACTGCGCTGCGCTCCACGGTTAACAGGGATGATGTGATACTTTATAAGAGATCCAAATCCACATCCTTCAAGCCAGCTGACGAAATAGTCAAATTCCAGGTCCATCCAACGGACCCCAATAAAACAGTTTCCATCGGGGCACGACTGAACCCTGATGCAGACGCCGCACTGCGAGAGTTCCTGTGAGAGAACTGGGACATCTTCGCCTGGCACCCTTCAGACATGCCAGGGATCCCACGCAGGCTAGCCGAACACAGCTTAAATATCCTAAAAGGATTTAAACCTGTCAAACAAGCCCTTCGGCGTTTTTCCGAACCCAAGAGACAGGCTATGAGAGAGGAGCTAGCCAAGCTATTAGAGGCCGGATTCATCAGAGACATAAAACATCCGGACTGGCTAGCAAACCTGGTGATGGTACCAAAGAAGGACAAATCCTCGCGCCTGTGTGTCGATTTTAAAGACCTTAACAAGGCTTGCCCAAAGGATCCCTTCCCCCTCCCCCGTATCGATCAAATTATCGATGCCACCGCAGGACACGATTTGTTGTGTTTCCTCGACACATACTCCGGTTACCATCAAATCAAGATGGCAGAATCAGACCAAGCTGCAACAGCATTCATCGCACCATACGGCCCATTCTGCTTCAACACAATGCCCTTCGGGCTGAAAAACGCCGGCGCAACATATCAGCACATGATCCAGACATGTCTGGCAAACCAGATCGGCAAAACAGTGGAGGCATATGTGGATGATGTGGTCGTCAAATCAGGACATGTCGAATCCCTAGTAAACGACTTGAGGCTTACATTCGATAACCTCCGAAAATATGACATCAAGCTCAACCCGGAAAAATGCGTCTTCGGCGTTCCAGCCGGAAAGCTCTTGGGCTTCATTGTATCCGGTAGAGGAATTAAAGCAAATCCAGCCAAGATCCGAGCTTTGTCACAATTGGATATCCCAAAGGACCTCAAACAAATACAAAAATCAACCGGATGCGTGGCGGCCTTAAGCCGCTTCATCTCCCGCTTGGGAGAAAAGGCACTACCCCTCTATCGCCTCCTTCGGCGCACTGAACACTTCGAGTGGACGGATGCCGCCACGGCCGGACTTGATGAAATAAAAGCCATATTGGCAACAAACCCAGTCCTGGCCGCGCCGAACACCGGTGAACCAATGTTATTGTACATTGCAGCAACACATCAAGTTGTCAGCACAGTGCTCGTTGTCGAGCGGGAAACGGATGGACACAAATTCCCCCTTCAAAGGCCGGTCTACTACGTATCCACTATCCTCACTCCATGCAAATCACGGTACCCGCATTATCAAAAGATTGCATACGTGGTATTCATGGCATCCCGGAAGCTATGACACTACTTTCAAGAGTGTTCCATAACAGTAGCCTCAGAAGTACCACTCAACGATATTATCAACAACCGCGATGCAACGGGCCGGATTGCAAAATGGGCCATCGAGCTTCTCCTGTTCGATATAACCTATAAGCCACGGCGAGCTATTAAATCGCAAGTTTTGGCCGACTTCGTCGCAGAATGGACGGAGGCCGAGCTCCCTAAAGAATACGGCACATATTCAAACTGGATTATGCATTTCGACGGCTCCAAAATGTTGGCCGGACTGGGGGCTGGCGTCGTCCTGACATCCCCCATAGGAGACACAGTCCAATATGTGCTCCAGATCATGTACACGGATTCCAACAATGCAGCCGAATATGACGCCCTCCTACATGGTCTCCGGATAGCAGTATCCATGGGTATCCAGCGCCTAGAGGTATGCGGGGATTCAAACCTCGCGATATCCCAAATAAATGGAGACTTCGATGCCAAGGACCCAAAAATGGCAGCTTAGCGCAATGCCATCCTAAAAATGTCAGCTCGGTTCGAAGGGCTAGAGTTTCACCATATAGCCCGAGAAAACAATCAAGCAGCGGACGTCCTGGCACGCATCGGAGCAAAACACGATGCAGTCCCCCCCAACATCTTTTTGGAAAGATTGTTCAAGCCATCCGTAGCATGGGAGGGGGAACCCCCAAATAACCGCCCGGACCCTGCCGCACCACTCGACGCCGAACAATCTCACACAATCGGAGGCTCTGCCAATGAAATTAAACCTTCAGCCCACGTAATAATGGCGGTTATCGCCTCATGGACAGAACCATTCCTAGCCTACCTTACTAGGCAGGAACTCCCGGAGGACCAAAACGAGGCCCGCTGCATAGTGCGGCGATCTAAAGCCTATAGAGTCCATGAGGGAGAGCTTTATAAGAAAAGCACTACCGGAGTCCTTCAAAGGTGCATCTCCGAAGAGGAAGGGCGGAACCTTCTGGCTGAAATTCATGCCGGACTCGGTGGTCACCACGCCGCTGCTCGGTCCCTTGTTAGCAAGGCTTTCCGTACAGGCTTTCATTGGCCGACGGCCCGAGCAGACGCTCAGGACCTAGTCCAACGATGCGCTGGTTGCCAACTTTTTGCCAACCAAAGCCATATGCCACCCACCGCACTCCAAACTACAGCCATCACCTGGCCTTTTGCGGTCTGGGGGCTTGACATGGTCGGACCCCTTAAAGGTGGGACCGATAGGAAAAAATACTTACTGGTCATGGTGGATAAATTCACCAAATGGATAGAAGCCAAGCCTGTTAAAACGGCTGAATCCGGACCTGTGATAGACTTCATATCCGGGGTTGTACACCGTTATGGCGTCCCCCACAACATCATAACCGATAACGGTACAAACTTTACCGCCGACGAGGTAAAACTCTGGTGCAAAAACATGGGCATCAAGCTCGATTATGCTTCCGTCTATCACCCATAAACCAACGACCAGGTCGAACGTGCAAATGGTCTTATCATGAGCGGCATTAAACCCAGACTGCTGCGGTCCCTCAAGGAATCTAACACGCACTGGGTAGAGGAGCTCGACTCCGTGCTATGGGGGCTGCGGACCACGCCAAATTGCACCACCGGATACACACCATTTTTTATGGTGTACGACGCTGAGGCAGTTCTGCCCTGCGACATAATTCATGACTCACCTAGAGTGCGCATGTATGAAGAAAGAGAAGACGAGCTCGATCGGCAGGACAACTTGGACGCCTTGGAGGAGGAGCATGACGTGGCAAAAGCCCGTTCCGCATTTTAACAACAGCAGGCCCGAAGATATCAAAGTAGAGAAGTAGGGGTCAAAAATTACAATGTTGGCGAACTAGTTCTACGCCTACAGGATAAGAAAAAGGACAAACTCAAGCCCAAGTGGGAAGGTCCATTCATAATCGACCAAGTCCTGACTGGTGGGGCGTACCGCCTACGAGATGCGTCGGATAACCGACTCGAGCCGAACCCGTGGAACGCCACCCGTCTCCGAAGATTTTATGCCTAGCGCCGGACTCTGTGTTCGTCTCCTTCCTCTGTCCATTTTTTGCATTTTTCTGTCTTACATTTCTCTCCTTCCCCTCTTTTCTTTTATAGCCCTTAAAGGCTCATCTAGTGATGCGCCACTCGCGCTCATTAAACCTGGGGGCTTCTTTAACAGAAGCTTATTTATACAGGCTTCACACCCAACACATGCGTCAAACTTCCGCATGTACCTTTTTTCTTCACCGTTATATGCATCGATATGACTTAAGTTTTGGCCAAGCTGGGTTGTCTGGCTACTGTGCTTACCCCTATGTTCCCGATTGTTCGGCTAGGCGGTAAAGGGAGCACCTCTGCGATTGTTACTGCCGTGTCAGCCGGATGTGTACCTCAGACTGGGTGAAGCCGAAAGCTAGCGTTCTTAAGGGAATATTCGGTCGGTGAAATAAAAGATGATCTTTTTACTCACTTTATGCGCCCCTAGATGCTTTTTTTTCTACGTCTCTTCATGCAGTCCGGACATGCACCTTAGGGCATGCCTCCCAGCGAAAGGAACCCTTAACGGAACTATTCTCTCTGGAAGATGTTTCTTACTAACCATGTAATATAACATAACTAGTTGGGCACTTGTCTGATAAAGCACTGATGACCCCTACGCCTGGTCTCCACGCATACCCCGGTTCTTATATAACCGCTAGGGTATTCGGACACACTCCGGACCGTCAGGTCCCGAGGTTGAAGCGAAAAGGTCGGCAACGACAAACGATCTACAATCCGACTAGAAGGCATTACACATGTCAATTCAGAATTACACAGTCATTCTGACTGATTGTATTCGTCTTCTATACCATCTAACAGGCTGTCTAATTTACAGTCCTGCTGGGAATACTTAGCGACAACTCTACTTGGTCATATACTAAGCTTACAGGGATCTCCTTCCCGTCAGGCCCCACTGGTCCGACCTCGGCCATGTGGTTTGGGCCAGACTTCGTAAAACGGGTCTTCACCATGGCCCAGGCCTCCCTGGCGGCTTGTCGGCAGGCCGATATATTCCACAACCGGAAGCGCCGCCGAGCTCCCTTCAGCTTCTCCGCAAGCTCTCCAAGGCCATAAGGCTTGGGCAATACCCCGCATCGCCTGCCGAATTTGCTCGTACAGTTGCAAGAGTTCAGGAAGAAGGTCACCCGTAGAACCGGGCATCTCCTCTGCAGGACGACCTGTGAGCATACCTACAGACATTACTCTGTTAGTCGACTTCCTCGCCGAACTCTTTTTTCAAAGTTCGTTCAAGCACTTACTAAAAATGCCGCGTCGAAGCCGCTAATTATCCTTCGTGGAGTCCGATAGCTGGCCACGAACATCTTTAAGTTCGACGTCCAGCTTGGTGTTGGCATCCTGAAGATCATTCTTCTCTCGCCTCACCTTTGTCAACGTACTCTCACCGGCCTTTAGCCGGTGTAAGAGTTGTTGCTTGTCCGGATCGAGCCCGGCGCCATCTGCGAAATGATTTGTCAGATTTGCACCCACACCGCACAATACTAATATTTTGAAGTGTATCTTACCTGAGGGGGTCTCTTTGGGCTCCCCTGCTGCGGCTAGTGCGGCCTCTAGTTGGGCCTTGCACTTTTCCAGCTCCTGGGACAGTATGGTATTCTTCTCTGTAAGAAGCTGCATATTACATGGTCCTTAAATCAGTTGCTCTAACTGCTTCAAGTCTCGGGGGCTACTGACATATATATATATTTAACCAAAATTTTCTTACCCGTATGTCTTTTACATACTGCTCCGTGGCTCTGGCTAAACCATTTTGAGCGGCACGGAGGTATGCATCTCCCGAATTAAAGGCATCTAAAGCCTCTTGGGAGAAACAAGCATCGCGTAGAATTGTCCAACGACGCCTGTGGTTCATGGCACTCTCCACTTCAGAATTTGTGGCAGACAGCCTGTCCGCATCCTCTGTCGGAGGAGCGTCCGGTGTGCACCTTGTGCTCGCCTCCGCTTCCTGGCCAGACGTTGGAGCCTGGCTGGTGGAGGCGCGATTGGCAACCTCTCCGGATGTAGTCCGGCGAGGTCTCTTTGTTCTGAAGATAGCACGAACGTTAATATACCCTGATAGAATAACTCCAGGGAAACAAAGGGTGCACTATACCTTTGCGCCGACATCTCAGTCCGGACTACATTCCTTTTTGCCCCACGGGGCCCTACGGCCCCTCGTTGGCTAGCCGCCGCAGGTTCGGCCTCCTGCCTCGGAAATCTCCCCTGCAAAACACGGCTGTTGTCAGAAACACCGGGCTACGTGAGGGTGGAATCTCTTTCAAGGGAATAAGACCCCGGTTTCTGTCACCTGGGAGGCCGGGATTAACCCTGGGTAATCCGCCGTAATGGCTACCAAGGTATTGTCCTTGCTTAGCTGATAGAACACCCCGTTGATAAACTCCACCGATATGTCCGGATCCTCTTTTCGGAGTCCGGATTGAGGGACCGTTCTGGGTCCTCGGGCTGTGGAGGGCGGCTGTTTATATCCTTTACCTCCTGTCGCAGTTCCTGCATTGAAGTTGTTAGACTACCTATCTAACCATGGGAGTATAAAACAAACGGGCAAGCGCAATTGTTTACTTACCCAACTTAGAGGATCGTACATACTGAATCCGACCCGCGGGTTGATGCAGAGGAATTCCTCCTTTTCTCCCTTGTACAAAGAGGATAAGATCTTTACCAAGGCGGCGGCTGAGGCCGGCCCCTTACGACCATAATGTGTGGCGTCATCCTCCCCATTGAAATCCCACATGGGTTGGCCTCTATATTGAAGCGGCTGCACCCCCCGCATAATGCATGCGGCCATGACTCCAATCATGGTTAGTCCGGAATGAGCCAACAGTCTTATCCGGCCCATCAGGTAAAGGACGTCTCTGTCACTTTCTCTCTGAGAGCTCCGCGGACGCCAGCTCAAGCGTTTCTTCAATGGAGCACTGTTGAACTCAGGGAGACCGACCCGGATAGGGTCCGGTAGCGAGACGTCATCTATGTAAAACCATTCCGAAGGCCAGTCCTCGGACGCCTTCTTTGGGGTTCTGGATAGGTATCCGGTCCCGGCGATGCGCCATACTTCGGCTCTGCCCACTTGGTATATAGACCCCTCTTGAGAACGGGGCACCAGGCAGAATAACCTCTTCCACAGCGCGAAATGAGCCTCAACGCCTAAAAATAGCTCTCAAAGGGCGACGAAACCCGCAATATGCAATACGGATGCGGGCGTGAGATTGTGCAGCTGGAGGTCGTAGAACTCCAGAAGCCCGCGGAGAAATGGATGAATTGGAAATCCCAGTCCCCTTATTAGATAGGGGACGAGGCACACCCGCTCTCCTTTAGAAGGATTGGGGGTGCTCTCCGCTTGTTTTCCACCATTGTAGGTGGCGAGACCGGCTCGGACCAGGACCATGTATGCCTGAGGGAGAAATCCCTTGGCCTGAAGAGGGATGGTGCAACTCTCCCAGTCCCCGGGTTTGGGACCGGAGGGGCGAGGGGAGGAGCTGCGACGGCTGATCATGTTGGAATGGACCTTTGATGGAAGCGCTCTGATGATAACTCGTGGAGAGGAGAAGATGTGGTTTAGAACTAAATCTCCATCCTGTTAAATAGGCGGCTCGTTTATACGGCTAGTGGTGTGGGTGTAAAAACGCCCCGGCTTTTTGCATTCGTTTAACACGTGGAAGACGGCCATTATTGGGCGTGAAAGCCGAGGAGCACTACATTACAAAAATCGGACATTATTCCTACAGGTACACAAGATTTGGAGAAGAACCCGCCTTGCAATGCCGAACAATCTGCGCGCCGGACTCGTCGTCATTGAAGCCTGGTTCGGGGGCTATTGAGGGAGTCCTAGATTAGGGGGTGTTCGGGTAGCCGGACTATACCTTCAGCCGGACTCCTGGACTATGAAGATACAAGATTGAAGACTTCGTCCCATGTCCGGATGGGACTTTCCTTGGCGTGGAAGGCAAGCTTGGCGATGCGGATATTCAAGATCTCCTACCATTGTAACCGAATCTATGTAACCCTAACCCTATCCGGTGTCTATATAAACCGGAGGGTTGTAGTCCGTAGGCAATCAACTCCATATACAACAATCATACCATAGGCTAGCTTCTAGGGTTTAGCCTCCTTGATCTCGTGGTAGATCTACTCTTGTACTACCCATATCATCAATATTAATCAAGCAGGACGTAGGGTTTTACCTCCATCGAGAGGGCCCAAACCTAGGTAAAACATCGTGTTCCCTGCCTCCTGTTACCATCTGGCCTAGACGCACGGTTCAGGACCCACTACCCGAGATACGCCGGTTTTGACACCGACACCCACACACATCCCCCTCTCCATCATATCGGGTATTCTTTATCTCTCATGAGTGAATGCGCAACGATCGATGTTCCTCTATGTATGTGTGTATATAGCTAGGTCTTTCATAGTTTTCCACACAAACCGATCAATCGATGTATCCAGTGAGGTCTCACCCTCTTTCCCACGTCCACCTCGATCAATATATACCTCTCTATATAGGATTAACATATATAGCTCATACAACCACATTAATTATATATCCAATGTCCCCCTCTCATCATCCATGCCTTCCACTTCATCTCTCACACGCGTGCACAATGGCGAAGACATGGGGCAGTAAGGGCCCTGCCCGCTCCCCCACTAACATCACTATATATCGAGGCTAATATGAATGTGATCATTAGAAAATTGTGGCTAAAAATGGTTTAAGTTCATGAATTGACCCTCCTCGTAAAGGATTAGCAATGCTTGGCCCCCTAGCTCATTTATTTTTCATGGATCCACAACAGCGCGCAACTGCGCACGTGTTCGCCCCCCCTCTCTAAATATCGATATCGTGCTTGTGCATTCCTTCATAGTCTCCCTCCACTCGGCCCCTCACACCATCTTCTAGCCCCCCACCGGATTATGCCGCATGTACAATCTAGCAGAATCCATGGTTGAACTTAATCATAATGCACAAACCTCAAAACAACAGTGGTTCTCTTTTGATCTAGAATCTTCCGTATCAGAACTGCCCAAACTTTTTTTCTAGTTGAATTGCCATTATTTTTTTTATTTTATGCTTTACAACGCACAATTCCATGAATCATAAAATAGATTAAGGGCTTCTTTGATTCAAAGGATTCTCAAAGGAATTTTGGAGGATTCTAATCATTAGGAATTTTTCCTATCTTGGTTGTTTGGTTCGTAGGATTGTAAACCAAAGGAATTTTTCCATATGATTCGTTTGCACTAGATTTCATAGGAAACATCCCATCCACTCAAACCTCTTTGAAAGAATTCTGCGTTTTTCTATGCACAATCAAACACTCGTAAAATCCTGTAGGATTCAAGACGACATTCCACTATAATCCCATGTTTTTCCTATTCCCGCGTTCTTATCTTTTTTATAAAAACTAATTGATTTTGAAGGAGATGAACTATAAGAATTAAATGAGGGCCATATCCGGCATATATGACTCAGAGCTTACATGCTATACTGTGGTATTTATTCATAATTTGGTTGCAAAATCTGATGCGTGCAATGCACGTGTACCTTACTAGTACTTCGAGTATGTGCAAAACACGTAAATTAGAATACCAATGGCACGCTACACAGTGTCTCTCTTATGGTTCATGAAGCCACATGGCACATGTGGAGGCGTTGTCGCGACCTCCTTGCGTAGATTGATCACAGTGACGTGCTGCTGGTTCCAGAAGAATTTACTCGTCCTCCCTGAGCCATACTGGTGGTACATGCACGAAGCGAAGATGTGCATGCACGCCACACACACACTCATTCCCTCGCACGCACATGCGGGTAAACGGGCAGACACAATTTTGTAACAAGATCCACCCCATGTGATAATTTGACGCGTGTAAAGTCGTTCACTTCATTGATGGTCAATTAATACAGCGCATGCAAATTGAGTGGACGTGAGGGCGGAAGAAAGACATTATTACTCCACTGCGCGCATGCGAGTAGTTAAATCGTGGGTTGCTAGTAGTACTTCCATTGGTCTCCTTTGTATTTTGTGCCAATTTTTGACAATAACATAATATTTACGCATTTGAGAAGTGTAGTACTTGAAATTTATGTTCCGCTAAACTCATTGGGAGCGGTTTCGGGCCTCGAACCCAAAACCATCAATTAATCTTTACCTTGTTCCCATCACATTCGGAAGCCTGCTCACACCTACTAGTACGTACCAAACCTGAACGTGTTCCCACTATGCAGGTATTAGTACTAGTCCTAGTACTTAGGTTATAAAAAGGGGAACTACCTAACCAAGAATGACTCTACCTTTCCTCCTCATAAGTGCTTCTTCTTCGTCCGTCGTTGCCATCGCCGGTGAGAAGAGCTATAGGTCGAGAACTACTCGTAACAAGGGAGCGGCAACCAAGGCTGCGGAAAAAAAGAGAGGGCTCGCCGCCACGCAGAGACCTCGAAAGATCTCTCACGGGCAGGCGGTGGCTCCCAGGAGCGCCCTAGCCGCGGAGGTGAACATGCCGAGCCGGCGGAGCTAGAGTCGTTATCCCTTGACGGCATGCCCGATCAGCTCAATAAGCACGTCAATAAGAAGAAGGACTTCATCCAAGGCTTGATGCATTTGCTGAAGGAGAGCCTCGACGACATGCCCGTTGAGCTCAATCGGCAGGGGGAGTTGACCGTCGGCTTGGTGATGCTGCTGAAGAAGAGCATTGCCTCAGAGAAGAAGGCGACCGGCGAAATCCTGCGACTTCAGGAGGACAAGGCAAAGCTCTGCCACGAGATCGACCTATTGAAGGAGAAGAACGCCGTCTGGAAAAAGCTGCATGAGAATAGTAGTTCCTCGATGAAGATGTTGCAGGCCCTCGTTATGGAACAGAAGAAGGAGTTGGCGAAGCTCCGCATCGAGCACCCGGCTGCTGTCAAGGTACGTAATGCAGCCGTGGAACAGATGATGAAGGCTTGCGTCGAGAAATCCCGCGTCATGGACAGAATGAAGAAGATGGCCGAGGAGAGGCGCAAGGAGATGGAGGTCGTGGAGGCAATGAAGAAGCAGTTACGACTCCGCGGCGATTTAGATCATTTGGGGTGATAATCATCCTCCTTCTTTTGCTCCTGTGTTTCATCTTTTGCTTTGGGTGTTTCGCCGCACGTGTCACGTTCTCTGCGAGGCATGAATAGAACAATGGTTTTTTTAGGGAATGAATAGAACAATCCTAACAATGAGATGACTAGCAAATTAGATCATTTTTATCGCCATATGGCACTAGGCTGCCGTGTTTCGTGCTCCTCCGTCGCAGTACTACTCCAGTGGAAAACTTGAGTATACCGCACGGTTCTTTGCTCCTCCTCAATCAGGTTGTCGGCGCATTTATACGAGCAATCAAATCACGAGGCCCCACCTTCCAGCAGTAATGAGCCGTCAAATGACAAAGGACCTCGCCTCTCGTGAAACCGACCAAGCTAGA
Organism: Triticum urartu; assembly: GCF_056163025.1. Taxonomy (NCBI): domain Eukaryota; kingdom Viridiplantae; phylum Streptophyta; class Magnoliopsida; order Poales; family Poaceae; genus Triticum; species Triticum urartu. The sequence continues at coordinate 55,542,537 of NC_141878.1, read as the reverse complement.
CTGCCCCGCCCTCTAGCCTTTTAAAAAATGTATACTTTTGTACAAAAGTATTATCGATGGATTGCTCCATGGAGCAAAACTTGAAATTAAAAAAAGGTGGTACATATAGAGAGCGCTCGTCGCCAAATTATGCATATAGTACTATTACAAAGACTAGTCACAATAATGGTGTCCAGCACAACCCACCACTCAAATAAAACTAAGAGGGTGCTTGGATACGTTTTAGTCCCATGACTAAAAGTAGTGGGACTAAGACATGCTAGCCTCACCCATGCTTGGATCCAAATACTAAAAAGGCTAAAATCAAGTTAATGAGCATTTATTATCCTCCAACCCTCCAATCCAGAACTTGCCTGTGTTAAAGGAGAGGAGTTAAATGAGTAGAGAGATGACTAATCCACATTTTAGTAGGGGTACCCCTGACTTAAAAATTTTAGTCTCAAGACTAGTTTTAGCCCCTCTTTAGTCAGGGGTGCTTGGAACTTTAGCATCTTAAAGAGACTATTTTTAGTCAGACTAAAATAAGTCCCTTGGATCCAAGCACCCTCTAAGCATCCTGGAATCCTTTGACAAAACTAAGCACCCTGAAATTCTTTGACAACTAAACTGCTGGCTTGGAGCCATATATATTGTACGTATATAATGTGAAGAAACGAGTGGTAGTACTATACCAACTAAAAGATGAAGTGTAAGAAATACTAGTATGTATGTACTGAAGAGTTAAAGTAATAAGAAACATAACATAGTTCTGCTGGGGGCTCAGCACAACACACCCCTCAAATTAAATTAAGCACACCTGAAATTAAACTATGCAACTATTTCGGTAGACACTACATTAGAACCACCATGAGAAACAACACTGCCACCTTACTCGGAGTCCTCGTCCACGTCCTCAACTTCGTCCTTGTCCCTCTTCCTCTTGGCCGATACTTCTTTGCTTAAACCGCACACTTGGCTGTTCCTCTTTGTCAGTGTACAAAAAGAGGGGTATACTTTTTGTACCCCTATAACTGTGCATGGGCAGTCTGAGCCACGGGCACCACCACATCAAGCAAGGAAAGGGAGGTGAGCCAGGGTAAGACCGAAGCTCAAGAGAACTAGAACAACGCCAAGGCCAAGACCACGAAGAGCAAAGGGGACAAACCGGACTCCCCCAGCAAGATCCTTGCCGGGAGACAGTTCTAGTAGCACCGGCAAGACCCTTGCCGCGGCGACTCGTCTCGCGCCTATGGAGAAAATCACCCTTGAGTCCACTGCCCCCAAAGGGCAAGGATTCGGGAGACATCCCCGTGGGGGTATGCAGATCTTCATGAAGACATTCAAGGTCAGATACGCACTAAGAAGACGACAACCCTTGGCGGGATCCCAGCCGAGGAATACCACAAGGCTCCCGGCAAGCGCCTTGCCGGGGATGACAGCAGGCGACTCGGCAAGACCCTTGCCGGGGCCCCGGCAAGGCCCTTACCGAGGACACCTGCAGGGCCACAATCAGGCCCACGCCGACTAAACCTCCACCACCGCATGCATGCAGCTGCCGACCCAACCAGCTGGGCAGGCACCTGCGTGGCGGCATGTAGATCTTCGTGAAGACCCACCACTGCGCCACCTCAGCTGCCTGCCTACTGTCACGACCGGTTTTCCAATAAAAATATTTATTGGGAACCAATCTTTTGAGTCCAGCATGAGAGAAATCCTCCTCACTGGTAGACAAATTCTTGATCCAATAAGCCAGTAGCATAGAACATATTACAGGGTTGAGCTAGGGCTGCTCAACAAATTATTACAAACGCGCCAATAATTATACATAATGGCGGATATAACACATGGGTGGTGGCATACTACTGACTCGAGGATAAAGTGATGGTGGAATAACACAGTGGGGAGGTGTGATAACATGACTTTCTAACTGGCATCTCATCGAGCGTCGAGGTGAGGCTCGATGAATTTATTCGGGTTGCGGAAGCGGATATAATACAGTGACCAAATCCAGGGTCGCACGAGACTGAATGGGACTCCTCTAGGCGTCGGACTCGCTATCGAACTCTTCATCCATGAGATCGCCTTCGTCAGCATCTGGCCAAATCAACAAGCCAGTGAGTACTTTGAAGTACTCGCAAGACAGTTCGGACGTAAGATATAACAAATGCATGCATGAATGCGTCATGATTAATTTACCAATGCACATTCAAAAATTAGCATAACGAAGTAAGTAAAAGGGAATCGGCGGTAGTCCGCATGAAATCCCAACAAAAATGTAAATGGAAACCGATCGGGTGTCTGAAGCGACGCCTCGAAATGTGAACAAATAAATAAGATAAATTCATGCCACAGTCGGGCGTCTGAGCGACACCACATAAAGGGCTTTAAAAGAAAATGCCACAGTCGGACGTCGGGGCGACATCACAGAAAGGGCTTTAAAAGAAATGCCGCAGTCGGATGTCTGAGCGACATCGCAGAAAGGGCTATAAAAGAAATGCCGCAGTCAGACGTCTGAGCGACATCTCGGAAAGGGCTTTTATTGAGAGTAAATAATAACAATGCCACAGTCGGACGTCTGAGCGACATCGCAGAAAGGGCTTTTATTGAAAGTAAATAATAACAATCCCACAGTCGGACGTCTGAGCGACATCGCAGAAAGGGCTTTTATTCACAAGTAAATAATACTCATAATAAATATTCAATACTTGATAATAAACGGGTTAGTCCATCCACAGGAATAAACATTTAACCAGACTTAGGACTCATGTGATTCACCGGAGTCTCTGTCATCAAACTGACACTGTTAGGACAACAATATATGAATTTGGACATGGAATAGATGATTCAAGGGAATGTATGACTCTGCAGAGTTTGTACAAATAAAATTTCCCACAGCCAACGGATTTCCGTAGTCACGAAGGACTAGTTCCATTTACGGTATTTTGGAAGAAAACACAGCTAACCAGTACACACCCATCCTACCTCTCGATGCCAGGACTTAGACATCGTCCAAGAAAAAATTTTGAGACGGGGAGATCACAATCTCAAATAGCATGGGATCAAATTTATATACGCGCCCTCTAAGGGGTGCCCCCCTCTCGGTCCCAACCGGAAACACCCATGCCCCCTGACCGGATGACTGGCTTTAATCCAGGGCCATGGAACCATCATCCCGGCCTCTCCTTTTTGGTGTGTACCAGGAAAGCGGTTTGCAACTTACTAAACCATATCCCTTGCGAGAAACATGTGGTAGTACAGGGAGGGAAATGAATAGGGGCCGAACCGATACGGGCTGATACTGAAGTCAATTTGTATGGCGTAAAACTCGCATGCTACAACACTGCCATCTTACCCATCTTCATGCCAACACATGGCCATGCATACTCACATCCATCAACGTATGGATCATCGAACTCACTTGCCTCAACAATGCATGAAAATAACGTTCATCGGTATGCTCATCAACATGCCATGAAACTAACTACATGCAAAACATGCCAAGACACTCATCATATCAAAAGTTCAAACATGCTTGCCTGGTTCAGAGTAGTCGGAGCCTAGCTCGGTGAAGTTCGCGGCTCCGTCACCTCCTTCGGTATCTACGGTATAAAGAAAATATATGCGCTATCGTAAATACCGAGAGGTTCAAAAAAAGTATTCCAAATATTTTTCCAATAAATCAGATAAAAAACTAGACAAAATTTCAAAGAGGATAGAAAAAGAATCAATCAAAAATACTTTTCTTTTTAAAAGTTATAAAGGTTTTTGTCTAGGGACTCATCTGTAATGAAACAGAAAGTTTCCAGGGGCTAACTTATAAAAACAGAAAACGCTCCAGTCTCGAATACGCCAGCCCAGAGGGGAAAGCGTATTTTGCCCGAAGGCGTTTTCAGAAAACGATTCGTTTTAGGGAAGGATAGAGAGGCTGACGGGCAGGTCCCGCCGGTCAGGTTTGAATTTTTAAACGGGGGACGAAGATCGTCGGCGCCCGAGAGCCGCGGTGGTCGCCGGCGGCGATCCACGGCGTGGCGGGGAGATCGGAGATTACCAGGGTGTTCACCGTGTCCTTCCGCGTCGGTGGGTGGTGGTGGTGGTCGCCGGCGAGTACCACGTCGACGGCGAGCCTTGCTCCGGCGGACGGTGGTTCGGGTGGTCGAGGGCCTCATCTGAGAGAGCTGCGGAGATCAAATTGAGGAGGGGGTTAGACCTCTGGAGGTGCTACGAGGTTACGGGCGAGAGTAGGGTGGCGGAGGAGTTCTCACCGGAGTGAATCAAGACGGAGGCCGAGGCGGAACGAGGCGGCCGGAGTCGGGGGAGGAGACCTCCTCGAGGTCCTCCTAGTGGCCTGGCAGGGTGTCTGTGGGGTGCAGTGGTGGTGCGTGTTCGAGGGCGAGCTCGGGGTCCCCTTTTATAGGCGATCCGAGGCGGTGGCCGTGAACGTGGATCTCCGGCGATGGTTACGGCGGCGCAGTGCTTGGTCGGGGGAGATTAGGGAGTTGGGCGTCATCGTGGAGGTCTACTGGTTCCGTTTGGGTGCTAACCGCGTCAGGATTTGGTTGCTTAGGGGGAGTTTGACGGAACGGGGCGACGCGGGCCCGTCGGCGGCAGAGAGCCACGGCGACGGTGCAGCGGGGGTGCGCTGGCGTGCATGAGGCCACGCGGAGAGCCAGGGAGCATTGGGCGGCGCTGAACGGCGTTGAGCCACCGTTCTGCTTCCTGACGGCCGCTATGGTGGTTCGGCCACCGCAAGACACGCCGGCGCAGGCGGGCCAGGGCGCCACCAACGCCAGGAAGGCGCCAAGCGCGCGTGTGGTGCTCCAGACAGGAGGAAGAGGCGGCGAGGAACGTGCCAAGGGCACTGTGAGCATGTGACAGAATTCCTGACGAAGATCAACACTGAACTCTGATTTTTTCTAAATATGAACAGCAACAGTGCACGCCATGTGTTCGACAGAATGATTCTGGCCTCTAGGGATTTTTCCTTGAGCTGACACTTGGTGGAGTGGCTACTCATTGCTCCAGTAGGCTGCCTGATTTTTGGTGAAATTTTTGGAGAAGTGTAGATATGAATTTCACCAAATTTGGCAAATCTGGTCCAAACTTGCAGAGACTGAAATTTGAAAAATTTGAAAAGAGGAGGAGTGGATCAAGATGGTTCTGGGTTGTGGATGCTAAGGACAATCCAGAGGAGTTGGTTTTAGGTCAAAACTCAAATGCAATAGGGTACTTGCTTTGAAAATCACTCAGGCTCCAAATAATTGACAGAAAATATTTGAGAGATAAAATAATTAGAATAAAATCCAAAACTTGTTTGGATTAGTTGGGACAGAGAACTTAGGTTGATTACAAGGAGGAGGGGAGGTTTTGGAGGGGTTTTACCACATGGGCAAAAAAATACAAGGTCATGGGTGGTTTTCAAGATTATGAAAATCCCCAATTTTCATAGAGTTTCTTTTTAAAAGAAAAAAAATATTAAACTCCCAAAAATATAATTTGAGAAGGGAACCAACAGAGAAGAAGTTTTAAATGATCAAACACCATAGTTTGAAGAAAAATAAAAATCCTTGCCAAAGAAAAGGAAGTTTTTTTAAGAGGAAGGATTTCTGGAAAAGAAATTTTAAATGCCCTCTTCTAAAAATCCAACAAAGTTTTTGATGAAAACCAATTAAATTTTTTGGAGTGTCACAACACCTACCCCCTTAGGAAAAATCTTGTCCCCGAGATTTCAGCTGTCCCATAAATAAGTGTGGATGCTCTGCTCGAAGAAAATCTTCTCTCTCCCAAGTTGCTTCACCATCGGTGTGATTGCTCCACTAAACTCTGAAAAATTTGATGGTCTTCTTTCGGGTCCTCCTTTCAGACTCTTGTAATATTTTTACGGGGCGTTCCCGATAGGTGAGGTCTGGCTGCACGTCCATGTTCTCATGAGATACTTGTTTCTCTGGGTTGCTCACGCACTTTCTTAACTGTGAAACGTGGAACACGTTGTGGATATCTGATAGTTCCTCAGGTAAGTCTAGCTGGTAGGCTACCGTGCCTCTTCGTGCCATTATACAGAATGGTCCGATGAATCTTGGTCCTAGCTTCCCTTTAATCTTGAATCGTTGCAATCCTCTCATAGGGGATACTCTCAGGTATACGAACTCACTGGGTTCGAAGCTGACCCCACGATGTTTCTGATCATAATAACTCTTCTATCAACTTTGAGCGGTCTTAAGTCGGTCTCTGATTAGCTTGACTTTTTCCTCGGCTTCTCTGAGCATGTCTGGTCCGAAGATGCGGCTGTCTCCGGTCTCTGACCAATTTAACGGGGTACGACATCTCTGTCCGTATAAATCCTCAAATGGTGCCATTTGCAGGCTGGCCTGGTAGCTGTTGTTGTACGCGAACTCGGCGTATGGCAGGCTTTCTTCCCAACTGGTTCCATATGTGAGGACACATGCTCTCAGCATGTCTTCTAAAATCTGGTCTACGCGTTCCGTTTGTCCATCAGTCTGTGGGTGATATGCTGTACTGGAGGCTAGTTGAGTTCCCAGAGCCTGTTGTAAATGCTCCCAAAATCTCCAGACGAACTGAGTGCCTCTGTCGGATATTATAGTCTTCGGGACACCGTGCAGACAAACTATGCGGGAAAGATAAATCCTGGCAAGCCTCTGAGTGGTGTGGGTCATCTTTATTGGAATAAAGTGTGCCACTTTGGTTCACCTGTCAGTGATGACCCATATGGCATCATTCCCGTGTCATGACCGAGGTAGTCCGACAATGAAATCCATCCCTATTTCATCCCATTTCCACTCAGGTATTTTGTTCGGTTACAGTAGTCCGGCTGGTCTCTGATGCTTAGCTTTTATGGATTGACATGAGTCGCAACATGCAATGAAGGTGGCTATGTCCCTCTTCATACCGTGCCACCAAAATCTTTCCTGAATATCCTTATACATTTTGGTTCCTCTAGGGTGGATCGAGTACGGGGAGGTGTGGGCTTCAGCTAGGATTTGCTGTTTGAGGTCCTCTATATTTGGCACGCAGAGTCTTTCTCCATACCATAATATCCCTCCATCGTCTATGACGAATTCCGAGGCCTTGCCCATACTCACCTTTCTTTTGATGCCTTCGATGCTGGGGTGACCAGGCTGAGCTTCTTTAATCTTCTCCACAAGGTCGGGCTGTATTTCCAGGTTTGTTGTGGTGCCTTCTGCTACCATTATCAAGTTGAGTTTGGCAAATTCTTGTTGGAATTCGGGCCTCAAGCTTTGCAGACTGTTTTCATCGGAGCTGGGGTTCTGACTAAGAGCATCGGCCACTACATTTGCTTTTCCTGGATGGTAATGGATACCAACATCATAATCCTTTACCAATTCCAACCAGCGTCGTTGCCGTAAATTTAGTTCCGGCTGCGTGAAAATATATTTGAGACTTTTATGATCCGTATATATTTCACATCGATTCCCAAGTAAGAAATGCCTCCATTCCTTGAGTGCATGAATAACTGCTGCCATTTCTAAGTCATGAGTGGGATAATTTTCCTCATGCTTGCGAAGTTGCCTTGAAGCATAGGCGACAACCTTGCCTTCTTGCATCAACACGCATCCGAGACCCTTTCTGGACGCGTCACAATACACTTCAAAATTCTTGTGTATGTCGGGTACAATTAATACCGGCGCTGTCGTTAATTTCCGTTTTAGCTCTTGGAAACTTTTCTCGCAGGCTTCTGTCCATTCAAACTTCTTGTCTTTCTTGAGTAACTGCGTCATAGGCTTGGCTATGGTGGAGAATCCTTCAATAAATCTGCGGTAATATCCTGCCATTCCCAAGAAACTCCGTATGTCCGGTACGCTGGCCGGTGACTTCTAGCCAAGTACGGCATTGACTTTCTCCGGGTCCACTGCGATACCGTCTTGGGTCAGTACGTGGCCTAGAAAGCCTACTTGTCTTAGCCAAAATTCGCACTTGCTGAACTTGGCATACAATTGGTGTTTTCTGAGCTCTCCTAGCACAATCCAGAGATGTTCTGCGTGCTCTTCTGGTGTCTTGGAGTATACCAGAATATCGTCGATGAATACCACGACGAAATTGTCCATAAACTTCATAAATACTTTGTTCATGAGGTGAACAAAATATGCGGGGGCGTTCGTTAATCCAAATGGCATTACTGTGAACTCATACAGTCCATATCTGGAGGTGAAGGCTGTTTTGGGGATATCTTCTGTTCGCACCTTTAATTGTTGGTATCCTGACCTTAAGTCAATTTTTGAGAATACCTTGGCCTGAGCGAGTTAATCAAACAAATCGTTTATCCTTGGCATCGGGTATTTGTTCTTGACCGTGACCATGTTAAGTGCTCGATAGTCAATACACAATCTTAGTGTTCCATCCTTCTTTTTGGCAAATAAAATTGGTGATCCCCAAGGTGAGGAGCTGGCTCGAATGTATCCTTTGTCTAGAAATTCCTTTATTTGTTTCTTTAACTCAACCAACTCGGATGGTGCCATTCGGTATGGTTTCTTGTATATGGGCGTGGTTCCTGGTGCGAGCTCAATGCTGAACTCTATCTCTCGGTCTGGTGGCATGCCTGGTAGCTCTTCTGGGAATACGTCTGGAAATTCACACACTACTGGAACCTTGTTTAGCTCAGAAACGTCCACCTTATTCAATCTCGGTTGCCGGGGTATTTTTCCTTCCTTGGCTGACACTCTTATTGTCTTCCCATGGTGGTGTGTGAGAATTACGGTCCGGTTGAAACAGTCAATAAAACCCTTGTTGGTGGTTAGCCAGTCCATCCCTAGGATGACATCCAGCCCTTTATTTTCCAACACAATAAGATTTGCGTGAAACTCCAATCCTTCGAACTCAATGACCACATTCTGACAGTAATTCTGAGTGACTTGCTGAATCCCAGGGGACTTGATGATCATGGATTTCTCCAAAGGAAGCATCGAAAAATTATTTTGCAAAGCAAAACTTTTCGAAATGAAAGAGTGAGAAGCTCCAGAATCAAACAAAACCATTGCAGGTATTGTGTTGACAGGAAACGTACCGAGTACGATATCCGGAGTATTTTGTGCCTCCTCTTTGGTTACGTGGTTCAGGTGACCCTTCCTGTGGTTGTTGTTGGGGTTGAAGTTGTTTCGCTTGGGCACTGATTTATTGCCGCCGTTGTTCGGCTTTGGGGTTGAGTTCCTAGGCTTGGGACACTGCTTGGCATAGTGTCCTTCCTCTCCACAGGCGTAACAAGTAACGCCGGGGCGATATGTGAATTCCTTGTCCCTTGCATGAAAATTCTTGATTGGGCGTGAGACGTTGGATGTGGATTTGTGCGTCCCACCCTTTTGAAAATCTGTCTTGCTTCGGTGATTGCGAGCATGGTTAGTCTGGTCCCTTTTTCGCTTGCGGATATCTTCCAGGCTGCGTCTCTCATTTTCCAGAGTAATTGCTTTGTCCACCAGCGTTTTAAAATCTGGAAAAGTGTGCACGACCAGTTGGCATTTAAGCGCGGGCGCCAGACCATCAAGGAATTTCTCCATCTTCTTACTTTCAGTCATACGCTCCTCATTGGCGTAGCGAGACAATAGAGTAAATTGACCGTTGTAATCTGACACTGTCATGTTCCTTTGTTTGAGGTCATCGAACTCTCTCTTCTTGATTTTCATAATGCTCTTAGGAATGTGTGCACCACGGAAACCTTCCTTGAAATCATCCCAGGTTATGTCCTTTTCGTTGGGATGCATGTGCAGAAAATTCTCCCACCACGATGCGGCTGCTCCTGTGAGATAGTGCGGAGCATACAATACCTTTTTGGGGTCTGAACATTTTGCAATAATTAATTTCCTCTCCATATCTCGAAGCCAGTCCTCGGCTTCAAGAGGCTTGTCAGTATGAGAAAAAGTTTGGGGACGTGTTTTCTGTAGCTAAGATAACTTGGAATGCTGCTGATACTGCCCATGGTGATTTCCCATGTTGATGACTTGGTTCATCATTTCACGATGTTGTTGCTGACTCTGTTCATAAAGGCGGCACATTTGAGAAAGTGCCGTTTCACTGTCCTGTTGACTCGACTACCCTTGTGTGAAATTGTTGCCTGGTTGAGTGTCATAATTTTCCTCTGGCGGAGTAGGCATGGAGCGAGTCGAAGGGCGAGACATTTTTCACTCTGGGGATGTATTTTGTAAAACTCATAAGGAAAACGAAACTGGTCGCAAAACACATCCAAAAATGTACAAGGATGGCAAATAATTTAAATGACCAAGATCACTTAAGAAAACAAATTGATTTGCGCACGGAGAAGGACTGCTCATTACATATCTTACACGCGGGTGATAATTATACAATACATCACTCAGGATATGCGTACATAATCTTGACATGTTATTTAGGCTAGTGCACTTCTCCAGTTCCTACATGATGCGCAAACAAGCTACTTCTCACAACCTATGAACATATAAACATATCTTACAAAGCGGCACCTCGCATGACGGCTAAGCGTACTCAGTCGGAAATGTTGACGATCTCCTTGGCCCTGCCAAGGGTGAGGCGCAGTGAGGCTGGGGACTCGACCTCCTCCTCACTAATAGGCTCCAGACGTGTAGTGCTGCGTCGAGTAGATGGAGCGGGTGCCAGGGGCGGAGCAACGCGAATAGGAGTGGGCACAATGGGTGGTGCCGTGCGCGCTGGAGTGGGCGCAATGACCTGGTTGAACTCTTCGCTGGTAGGCAGGCGGCGAGTAGGTGCATAAGATGCTGAGGACGAGACAAAAGTCAGTGGCGGTGCGGTGGGCAGGAGCTCCCTCCTGTTGGCGGCATAGCCATGGACTGAGTCCATGCGGGCAGCCACGAAGTCGTCCACCAGGTTGTCGAAGGCTGCCTCCAGGTCCCGGAGATACTCAAGAAGCATCTCAAAAGCCTCGTCTCGTTCTCCTCTGGGGCAGGAGAATGTGTAGTGACAGGTGTAAGGCAGATGGCATGGAAGATAGCAGTAACGACGAGTCTTCATCGCGGGAAGGACATCCCTGAGACGAGCTATCGCTTCACGGGCTGCCATCTGCATAGCATGCCTCTCCGTAGGCATGGCTCTTCCCACGAACCGGAAGCGGCGTAACTCACCACGCCCTCCCTTGAACTGCACCGCGGCCTGATGCATGGTCAGACTGTCGTTGACTCTGTGCTGACAGAGTGTGAAGACTGGGCGCACGGATGGCCCCATCGCGACCTGAACGATGAAGGAGAGAAGCTTGACGAACCCATCGGGCACGTTGGCGAAGGTCTGAGAATCGCAGCTGTTGTCGGCCATCTACAAAAGTAGGTAAAAATCCTGTATGGTCAGATCATAAATTTATGCTGACTGTCAGAAAATGACTACAATTGCAAAAATATAAATTGGCTCTATCATGCTAATATCCGATTAGCGATCGCACCTAGTGGCTTCCTACAGTCAGCCTGGCTCTGGTACCAAGCTTGTCACGACCGGTTTTCCAATAAAAATATTTATTGGGAACCAATCTTTTGAGTCCAGTATGAGAGAAATCCTCCTCACTGGTAGACAAATTCTTGATACAATAAGCCAGTAGCATAGAATATATTACAGGGTTGAGCTAGGGCTGCTCAACAAAATATTACAAACGCGCCAATAATTATACATAATGGCGGATATAACACATGGGTGGTGGCATACTACTGACTCGAGGATAAAGTGATGGTGGAATAACACGGTGGGGAGGTGTGATAACATGACTTTCTAACTGGCATCTCATCGAGCGTCGAGGTGAGGCTCGATGAATTTATTCAGGTTGCGGAAGCGGATATAATACAGTGACAAAATCCAGGGTCGCACGAGACTGACTGGGACTCCTCTAGGCGTCGGACTCGCTATCGAACTCTTCATCCATGAGATCGCCTTCGTCAGCATCTTGCCAAATCAACAAGCCAGTGAGTACTTTGAAGTACTCGCAAGACAGTTCGGACGTAAGATATAACAAATGCATGCATGAATGCGTCATGATTAATTTACCAATGCACATTCAAAAATTAGCATAACGAAGTAAGTAAAAGGGAATCGGCGGTAGTCCGCCTGAAATCCCAACAAAAATGTAAATGGAAACCGATCGGGTGTCTGAAGCGACGCCTCGAAAGGTGAACAAATAAATAAAATAAATTCATGCCACAGTCGGGCGTCTGAGCGACACCACATAAAGGTCTTTAAAAGAAAATGCCACAGTTGGACGTCGGGGCGACATCACAGAAAGGGCTTTAAAAGAAATGCCGCAGTCGGACGTCTGAGCGACATCGCAGAAAGGGCTTTAAAAGAAATGCCGCAGTCGGACGTCTGAGCGACATCTCGGAAAGGGCTTTTATTGAGAGTAAATAATAACAATGCCACAGTCGGACGTCTGAGCGACATCGCAGAAAGGGCTTTTATTGAAAGTAAATAATAACAATGCCACAGTCGGACGTCTGAGCGACATCGCAGAAAGGGCTTTTATTCACAAGTAAATAATACTCATAATAAATATTCAATACTTGATAATAAACGGGTTAGTCCATCCACAGGAATAAACATTTAACCGGACTTATTACTCATGTGATTCACCGGAGTCTGTCATCAAACTGACACTGTTAGGACAAGAATATATGAATTTGGACATGGAATAGATGATTCAAGGGAATGTATGACTCTGCAGAGTTTGTACAAAAAACTTTTCCCACAGCCAACGGATTTCCGTAGTCACGAAGGACTAGTTCCGTTTACGGTATTTCGGAAGAAAACACAGCTAACCAGTACACACCCATCCTACCTCTTGATGCCAGGACTCACCCTAGACATCGTCCAAGAAAAACTTTTGAGACGGGGAGATCACAATCTCGAATAGCATGCGATCAAATTTATATACGCGCGCTCTAAGGGGTGCCCCCCTCTCGGTCCCAACCGGAAACACCCATGCCCCCTGATCGGATGAATGGCTTTAATCCAGGGCCATGGAACCATCATCCCGGCCTCTCCTTTTTGGTGTGTACCAGGAAAGCGGTTTGCAACTTACTAAACCATATCCCTTGCGAGAAACATGTGGTAGTATAGGGAGGGAAATGGATAGGTGCCGAACCGATACGGGCTTATACTGAAGTCAATTTGTATGGCGTAAAACTGGCATGCTACAACACTGCCATCTTACCCATATTCATGCCAACACATGGCCATGCATACTCACATCCATCAACGTATGGATCATCAAACTCACTTGCCTCAACAATGCATGAAAATAACGTTCATCGGTATGCTCATCAACATGCCATGAAACTAACTACATGCAAAACATGCCAAGACACTCATCATATAAAAAGTTCAAACATGCTTGCCTGGTTCAGAGTAGTCGGAGCCTAGCTCGGTGAAGTTCGCGGCTCCGTCACCTCCTTCGGTATCTACGGTATAAAGAAAATATATGCGCTATCGTAAATACCGAGAGGTGCACAAAAAGTATTCCAAATATTTTTCAAATAAATCTGATAAAAAGCTAGACAAAATTTTAAAGAGGACAGAAAAAGAATCAATCAAAAATACTTTTTTGTTTAAAAGTTATAAAGGTTTTTGTCCAGGGACTCATCTGTAATGAAACAGAAAGTTTCCAGGGGCTAGCTTATAAAAACAGAAAACGCTCCAGTCTCAAATACGCCAGCCCAGAGGGGAAAGCGTATTTTGCTCGAAGGCGTTTTCAGAAAATGATTCGTTTTAGGGAAGGACAGAGAGGCTGACGGGCAGGTCCCACCCGTCAGGTTTGAATTTTTAAACGGGGGACGAAGCTCGTCGGCGCCCGAGAGCCGCGGTGGTCGCCGGCGGCGATCCACGGCGAGGCAGGGAGATCGGAGATTACCAGGGTGTTCACCGTGTCCTTCCGCGTCGGTGGGTGGTGGTGGTGGTCGCCGGCGAGTACCACGTCGACGGCGAGCCTTGCTCCGGTGGACGGCGGTTCGGGTGGTCGAGGGCCTCGTCGGAGAGAGCTGCGGAGATCAAATTGAGGAGGGGGTTAGACCTCTGGAGGTGGTACGAGGTCACGGGCGAGTGTAGGGTGGTGGAGGAGTTCTCACCGGAGTGAATCAAGACGGAGGCCGAGGCGGAACGAGGCGGCCGGAGTCGGGGGAGGAGACCTCCTCGAGGTCCTCCTAGTGGCCTGGCGGGGTGTCTGTGGGGTGCAGTGGTGGTGCGTGTTCGAGGGCGAGCTCGGGGTCCCCTTTTATAGGCGATCTGAGGCGGTGGCCGTGAACGTGGATCTCCGGCGATGGTTACGGCGGCGCAGTGCTTGGTCGGGGGAGATTAGGGAGTTGGGCGTCATCGTGGAGGTCTACTGGTTCCGTTTGGGTGCTAACCGCATCGGGATTTGGTTGCTTAGGGGGAGTTCGACGGAACGGGGCGACGCGGGCCCATCGGCGGCAGAGAGCGCGCCCTGTGCTTGCCGGGCCATGGCCACGGTGCAGCGGGGGTGCGCTGGCGTGCATGAGGCCACGCGGAGAGCCAGGGAGCGTTGGGCGCCGCCGAACATCGTAGAGCCGCCGTTCTACTTCCTGTCGGCCGCTACGGTGGTTCGGCCGCCGCAAGAAACGCCAGCGCAGGCGGGCCAGGGCGCCACCGACGCCAGGAAGGCGCCAAGCGCGCGTGTGGTGCTCCAGACAGGAGGAAGAGGCGGCGAGGAACGTGCCAAGGGCACTGTGAGCATGTGACTGAATTCCTGAAGAAGATCGACACTGAACTCTGAATTTTTCTGAATATGAATAGCAACAGTGCACGCCAAGTGTTCGACAGAATGATTCTGGCATCTAGGGATTTTTCCTTGAGCTGAAACTTGGTGGAGTGGCTACTCATTGCTCCAGTAGGCTGCCTGATTTTTGGTGAAATTTTTGGAGAAGTGTAGATATGAATTTCACCAAATTTGGCAAATCTGGTCCAAACTTGCAGAGACTGAAATTTGAAAAATTTGAAAAGAGGAGGAGTGGATCAAGATGGTTCTGGGTTGTGGATGCTAAGGACAATCCAGAGGAGTTGGTTTTAGGTCAAAACTCAAATGCAATAGGGTACTTGCTTTGAAAATCACTCAGGCTCCAAATAATTGACAGAAAAGATTTGAGAGATAAAATAATTAGAATAAAATCCAAAACTTGTTTGGATTAGTTGGGACAGAGAACTTAGGTTGATTACAAGGAAGAGGGGAGGTTTTGGAGGGGTTTTACCACATGGGCAAAAAAAATACAAGGTCATGGGTGGTTTTCAAGATTATGAAAATCCCCAATTTTCATAGAGTTTCTTTTTAAAAGAAAAAAATATTAAACTCCCAAAAATATAATTTGAGAAGGGAACCAACAGAGAAGAAGTTTTAAATGATCAAACACCATATTTTGAAGAAAAATAAAAGTCCTTGCCAAAGAAAAGGAAGTTTTTTTAAGAGGAAGGATTTCTGGAAAAGAAATTTTAAATGCCCTCTTCTAAAAATCCAACAAAGTTTTTGATGAAAAACAATTACATTTTTTGGAGTGTCACACCTACCTACGTTGCATCTCAGGCATCGCTGGCTAGGGCGTGTGTCGACACAAGAAGGAGCGGCGATGGACGAGACAGGTTTCTCCCTCGTCCCCGATAAAGTAAGGACACCTAAGCAAGACGCATTAAATGCTCCTTGTCATGTAATGCGAGGGATAACCTCGCATCACTGTACCCTTTCCACCTCCGGTGTGCCACTGTGGCAAGCCCTTTTTCTATAAAAGGAGGCCCGAGGCGACCAGAGGAAGGATTCGGCTTTTTGGAGCTCCTCACGCCCCATAGCTAACTCAAGAACACACATATACAATCCACCAAAGCAGGAGTAGGGTTTTACGCATCCTCGCGGCCCGAACCTGGATAAACGAACCGTGTGCTACCTGTTAGATCCGCTCTTCTCACGACCCCGCGCCCTGGTAACCACAGTAGGGATTCTTGTGATCCCATAGGTGTCCTTCCCACCGACACTCTTCATCCAACCCTTGTAGATAATGAAGCAAAGGTAGCCGTCCATTGTAGCATAGTGGATGTGGTCTATATCTAGTACATTCCGCTGCCATGCATGACGATGAAATGTATATGGAGGTTTCTCTAGTTTACCGTATGAAGGATGAACCATGGCTCCTGCCAGGGTCAGCATTGAAGGCTGATGAGAGGACACCAGCCGATTCTTATGGAGGTCGAAGGTGTTGCCTACAACGAGGCCTATCCGACGTAGGACTTCTTTGTCGTTACCAAAGTCTACAGTAATGAATTTGACTAGGTTGCTCTGGAGGAAGTCCTTAAAATCCTGGCACTCAACGTCGGCATGGCATATGTGGTAGACCAAGCATAAGTCATGCACACAAACCTGGATCATGGCGGGCTTCTTCCTCTCTTCGTCCTTTAGATCATTCTCTGGTCCCAGGACTATGGTGTACTCAACATCTAGCCCAACGACCCACTCATCATCTGAGTCTTCGAACATGCGTCTGAAGCGAGAAAGGCATCCTTTCACCGTCATGGAAGAACGGGTGTAGATGATGTCGAAATCATCACCGATGATGGTTCTAACCTTGTACTCACCGCCGATCATGGAGATTTGGGACGCCATGGATTTGGGAGGAGGGTTAGCATTAGTGGAACTACTGTAATGTGAATGGACGGGACGACTAGGAGGGAATCGCTATATTATTGAAGGACATGCGGGGACGAGTAGGAGCGAAGTGCCAGCATGCGAACAACAGGGTAGTGGCTTTCCATTCTCCCATGATCATGGGGCCCCACCTGTCCAGCAGTGACTCGCTGTCAAATCACACAGCCCTACGTTCGCAGCAGCCTACTCCCTCGTCCTCTCGCGTCTCTGTCGAACTGACTAGGCGGAACTGCCCCGCCGCCTACCACACAGGAAAAGCCCCGCCCTCGACTTTTAAATAGTATACAGTATACTAATTTTGTATCCATGGATCGCGCCCGCGCCATAGAGCAAAGTGTCTAGAAAACGGTGGTACACATGTACTGAGTATACAGCACGCCCGTCGCGTTCACGTCGCACCCCAGACGGTTAGTCGGTCTGGCACGCTGCTCTCTGAATGGAATGCGCGTCATATTGCATTTGCACACACATGTGGGACGGCAATTGAGAACCGACCATAGGCACACTCCCCGGCCCCGCAAGTCGGGTGACTTAACAGAAGAGGGAGACGAGCGATAGTACTACAGAAGTGTTGTACTACGTTGGTCCTTGGACGATCCCTGCAAGACACGGAAGATTAGTTCGTCCATGCATGTGACCAGACTCCAGCAGACACGTCTGGATTGGCTATCATCTACATATCGTGCAGGCTGTGTTGTACATGGCTGTAGTTGTGGTGAGAAATCTAAAAAAAGGTTTCCTGTCATCTCGCAAAATTAGGTGTCATGTGCTTCAGATCACTACGAGGGATAAACAGGGACAACTGAGTTGGGCTAGTCATTGGGGGCACATGCACGAACAGTGACTACTCGGCTGCCATCTAGGTCAAGCCGGCTATGTTAATTAGGACATCTATCGACGAACCCCTTTTCTACGAGTTTATCTTTAATTTGAACTTTGTTCCTCGTTTAGTTTGTCCGTCGGGATTCATGTTGTCTCCTTTGGGCAGTGAGGTTATTATTTCTTGTCATGTGGCATTTTTTGGTGTTATGTGTTATAATCCGGCGCTTCAGATCAAAATGACGACAACTGCGCCTCCGGGCCACGTGCATGAGGAGGTGGTTTTGCAATGGAGAAGATCAGAAGAGGGAGAGGCGAGACGGTGGTTTTGGAATGGACATGATGGAGAGGAGAGGAGGTGGTTTTGCAATGGAGAAGATCAGAAGAGGGAGAGGCGAGACGGTGGTTTTGGAATGGAGACGATGGAGAGGAGAGGAGGTGGTTTTGCAATGGAGAAGAGGGAGAAGAGCGTGCGGCAGCGATTCAGGATTGGATGAGAGGGCCGGCGCGCTGTGACTAGAACAAAATCAAAATCAATTTACCCTTCAATTAAGAAAGCGACCCCACATTAACTAGTCTCCCTTTTATTCTGGGTCATAATTGACCATGATTTTCGCACATAAAATATATGCTATACGTTGCAAAAATAATATAATTTGAAAGTACATTCAGATACGAACCAAACGATACATTTTTTTGTGACATGCATTCACATTTTGCTTGTCAAATACAGTATGTGGTCAAACTTTGACCCAAAATACGCAAAACAACAAAAAAAATACTTCCAAGACCAGCACCGCTCTTCCGCTCTTCTCCTCTTAAACCACCGACGCTCCTCTCCTGTTCCAATCTAAATGCAACGCCGTCCTCTCCTGTTGCATTTCAAAACCACCGCCCCTCCTCTCCTGTTCCAGCCCAAAACCAGCGTCGCTCCTCTCCCGTTCTAATCCAAAACCAGTGCTGCTCCTATCCTCTTCCATTCAAAAACCACCGCCGGCGAGTGAAGGTGCTGTGGAGAAGTAGATCGATGGAGGAGTACAACGGATACGTGAGGATGGCAGACGGCAACCCTATGAAGCTAGCTAGGATGTTGGAGATACAGTCTTGGTTTGACAACAAGGACCAACTAGCGGCGACGGTGACATCCTTGGCCAAATATCTGCAACAGAGCAAAAAGGCGGAGATACTCCCGGAGGGAGTCGTGCTGGAGTACATAGAGTTGGTCCTCTGGGCCATGGAGCAAACAGATTCACCGAATTTGATCATGAGGGAGCGGTGGTGGGAGTATCGATCCCAGATAGAGCACCCACCAGAGATTGAAGGATCGAGCATCTACAGGGTGCCCTTTGTGAGGGTGTGCTGCCAGAGCGAGCCGGTGGAGTCTTCGTCGACCGAACCCAACTGCAAGAGGATAAAAGCAGTTGGCCCGATGACGCTTCCCCGCCATCGTCTCCCTCGCCGTTCAAATCGTCTCACGGGGCGGTTGTCTGCCGCCGAGGAATAGGACGGGGCTACCCCCCCCCCCGCCAGCCCAATAGTCGGGCATGTTGTGAATTGTCAGGAGGAGCTTAGGGTTGTCAGTATTTGCAGGTTGTGAATTGTGTTTTGTGTTGTGTATTTTGAGAGTACTTTCAGATATGAATGTCTTTTGAATTTCAGATTTGAAGTATTGAGCAGATGAAGTAGTTTCATAGGAGTATCAAAGTTCAGACAATGTGATTCTCAGAGAAGAAACGACAAGTTTCAGTTTCAGATATGAAACTGCAAGTTCAGTTTCAGATAAGAAACTGCAACTTTTAGAGGCAGAGCATTTATATTAACACGGCCTTTTCAAACAGGGTTAACATCATGTTGGAAGTTTTATTCATGGTCGAAAATGGAACTACCAGCCAGTTAACATCATGCTGATCAACATTCATGCATAGCACATCGTCATATGATGCACAGTCAAAATGCCCACTCAATGTTGAGTGTGTGAAACACAGAGAAAATGAGGGACGAAGTTTGGCAAGTGTTGGACGTGGTTTTGGGCTGCCATGTCTAGGCTTTCATTTTTAACATGCACAACCCACGACCTCGGATGGGAGGTCCTTAGGCCTGTTTGTATTTTCTTAGGGCCGTCATGTATCGACTGGCCTATGGACCTCTCATCCGAGGTTTTATTTTTGGCAGCGCAATTTATGTTTTTTTTGAAGAATACGCAGAGGTGTGTTCTATTTTTCTATATAAGAATAGGAACGCCATGTCCAACTTATGTTTCCCTTCTAACTATATTATATCAATTTAAATTATTTTATGTGTTATTATATACTATTTTTATTGTCATCATATATTTAACAGATACTTACATATGTAAGAAAACAATATCCCACATCTTATTAACTTATAAAAATAATTTCTTAACAAATAAAATCCTGGGTTGTTTTGGCATGAAAATCCTAGTGAATGTGTACAAAAGCTTGGTAAGATTTAAGGACGAATGTAATAATATCACTTATTATTTAAATATATTTATAACAAAATGCTCAGCCCCTTTTTATTTTTTGATAACATTGCTGGCCCAACCCAACATTATAATTAGAATCAGCCTAGCAAAATCGTGTATTTCGAGAAAGTGCAAATGGCGTGTAATTTTTTAGGAAATAAAATAAATGGGCCGCATGGACGCTACATTATTTGTTCACCCAGCCCAGCTAATGGCTGTAATTCAAAAAAAGATCAAATTGACTATAAATTCTACCGCGCAAAAAAAGACTGTAAATTTTGAAAAAAATGGGTTGAATACGTGCCACATTGTTGGAGGCTGAAATGTGGGCCAATAGGTCGAAGCCAATGCAAGTCGTTGTCAATTTAGTCAACAAATGATTCTGACATGTTAGCCGTTGGATTTACATGCAACGACCGGCATCCATCTTCAATCTCTCGTCTTCTTCCTCCAGCGCTGCCGGGACCACCTCCCGCCTCCTACTGCTAGCAGCTCTGCTTAGCACGCTTCGCTATGAAGCGCTACTCCACCGCTGGCCAGGCCATTCCTCCACACCTCCACACCTACTGTTCTTCTCCACTGACTGCCGAACCACACCGCACTTGAACCAATTAACCCTCGTACACCTCTCCATCTGCGACTCTACTCCCGCGTCTTCCCATCTCCGGCTCACTGCTGTCCGGGGCCTCGCCGTCGTCCACCACCTTGGATGCGCTCGGCTCGGCGTGGTCAACGTGGTCAACAAACGACACCATCGGAAGTAGACTGTGCGTGGAGAGGCTGACAGCCGGGTCCACGGCCACACACAAGGAAATGCCTCCTTATTACGCGCAAAATAATGATTCATCCACCTGACATCTGGGACCCACCGGAAGGGCCTCTGTATTTCGCGAAAATAACATTCCCCCGCTGACATGTTGGACCCACCAGCTATCTTCACACGCAAGGAAGTGCCTCCTTATTACGTTGCCCCGCTGACATGTTAGCAATATGAACGATTCTAGCTCTTGTTACCGTACAATGTTCATCCAACGGCCGTAGTGCTTCTTCAACCTCTGGTCTTCTTGCTCCAGCCGCCCAAACCAGCGCCGGTCGTGTCGCGTGCTCCTGCCTCCCGTGGCTGGCTGTGATGTCGCGGAGGCCTCACCGCCCCCTACTACTCCCACCGCTGGCCAGGCCATCCCTCTACTCACCCACACTAGCTGTTATTCTGCGGCAACAACAGCCTCACACTACAGCCGAACCAGTGAACCCTCGTACTCCTCTTCGCGTGGGCATCCACTGCCGCGTCTTCCCCGGCTCCGAGTCGTCCCCTTCCTAGTCCTCATCGTCGTCCACCGCCATGGTGCTCTCGGCGCGGCGTGGTCAACGTGGTCAAGGAACGACTTCCATTGGATGTGGACTGTACATGGAGAGGCTGACAGCTGGGTCCACGGCCGCAGTAAGGAAGTGCCTCCTTATTACGTGCAAAATAATGATTCCTCCACCTAACAGCGGGGACCCAGCGGACGGGCCACCGTATTTCGCGAAAAAAACGTTTCCCCCTAACAGCTGGGACCCACCAGCTACATCTTCACACACAAGAAAGTGCGTCCGGGCAAAAAAACTGATTTGCCCCCCTGACTGCTGGGAGCCACCAGCTACATCTTCGCACGCAAGGAAGTGTGTCCGGGCAAAAAAAGGATTCGCCCCCTGACTGCTGGGACCCACGAGCTACATCTTCGCACGCAAGGAAGTGCCTGACAGTCGGCACCCACCTGGTCGAAGCATACGTAGGGTTGTCCTTTTGGTCGCGAACGTGTACGTACATATATACTGGTGGATGTAGAGGCGTGCACGTGTCGTAGAAGAGGCGCGTATGTGTCGAAGTAGAGGCGCGCACGTAGCATGTACATGTACGTACAGTGGCGAGGGTGCAACAAAGAAAATCCGGCCACGTATGTTTACATACGGGCGGGGTCTCGAACGCCTACTCGCGCATATGTACGGCCAGGGCTTGTGTACATGGCTGGGTCGAAACGGCGAAATAGCGTCGTCGTCGTGTGCATGGGGAGGCAACGGAATGCGTCGTGTTCCTGGGGAGGCAACGGAATGTGCCGTGTTCATCGGGAGGCAACGGAACGCGTGGGAGCCAACCGGCTGGGTCAGAACGGAATGCGTGGTCGTGTTCATCGGGAGGGCATGGACGGAACAGGCGATGGAAACGAGGCCTGGCGTACCGCAAAACAGAGGAAACGGACCTCCTGCGTCCGGAACGGGGTCACTACACCACGACACTGCATCCCCAACAACCAGATTTGTTGGGAATACAGGTTCTGCCAACAGACAGTCCGTCGGGAAAGACTATTGCCGACCGACCTTGTCTGTTGGGGAAAGCCCAGACGGGAAAACCCTTTCCCGACCGACATAGATTTCCCGACCGACTTCTTGTTGGTGATGGGGTATCTTTCCCGACCAACATTCTGTTGGGCCTTCCCCAGGCCTTTCCCGACCAACAGTTTGCTGGGGCTACCATGGGCCTTCCCCTACCGACTATCAGATAAGGATTTCTTTCCCAACCAACAATCTGTTGGGATGCCATGGGCCTTTCCCAACCGACTATCTGACAACGTATTCTTTCCCGAATACATTATGTTGGGCCTGGCATTAGCCTTTCCGACCGATTGTTAGACTGTTTTTCTGCTTACCATCATCCATTGGGCCTCCCATAGGTGGACTTTGAATTAACAACAGAATATACATCAAGTTACAGTGCATGTCATCCAAAAATATTGAACCAGATGCAAACAATAACTACATACATTTCATTAATTTTCACATATAAATACATCATCTGTTAGTAACTAGTAAATGTGCACGTGCAACGCACGTTAATATTTAGAAAATATATTAATTGCACGTGGATATTAAGTATGCTATTGTTTGTGTGTTAATCTTGTGATTAGTGCAATATTTGGTATGACATTAATTGCACGTTAAACACATTTAACACTCGCCATTGGAGCAGTATAGGTCGTTGAATTGACCTAGTTTAATGGCCGAGATCAGTTGGATCTGCCCCTTTCGGTCTTTTTATATTGGTATAGACTAATGACCATCCAAGTTTCCTATAAAATAATGAAACTAATTAAGAAGAGTAAACATTATTGTTCATTGCCTAAGAGCAAAAATTCCTCACATTATTTTCTAGAATTTGTCTGAAGAGGCACATCATCTGCCTTGGCTCCTTATAGTGGGCAACTAAATACACATCCTCATAGCCTTCAACCAAGATCCTTGTGTCCTTCTAGTACTTGACATCAAAGCCTTCCTTCTAAATATCATTGGAGAACATCCTCCAGTTTGAAAATCTGCAAGTCAAAATCCCTGGTTAATATTTCCGCACGATAACTGGACAACGTGATATTTTCTTGAAGCTACCTTCTGTATCATTTCATACCAAAGCAACTAAAGAGAATTCATTATCACTTATAAGGAAATGGGTAGCTTTAGCTCCCCTCTTTTGTGTTTCCTGTAACTTCTTTTGCTATATCCTAGGATATTTGAAAGGAGTAACAAATCTAGCAGAGAAAACATTTGTTAAATGAAAGGCCAATTCTCTTCAGGACATGGGGGATACCGCTCTTCAGGCCATTCCTGCATAAATGAAAGGAGTAAGAAATTAGATGATTAATAATAGGTAGCAGCAAAAGCATTTCCTAAGCAACGAATTTACCCATGGGGATAGGTGGAGCCTTCAATATTTGCAAATCAGTGACATGCTTAGAGTCCTCTGCTATAGGAAGTTACTTGCTATCACAAACCCCAATTTAATATCTCCTTCAAACGTTACTTCACCAACAAACCGAGGCTCCAAATCCTGGTAAAAGCCATGGTATGATTAGTAATGTGAAAAATACTCTTAAACAAGAAAAAAATGGTTTCGTAATCAGAGGACAGAAAATTACTTTCACAGACCATCATAATACACCACAAAAAAATTAGCCTCACAATATCAGTTCACCTTGACACTGTTAGAAAATGCAGCAGAAAGAAATTCTTATAAAAGACTCACCTCTTGAATGCAAAGAAAGTGACATATTTGAATGTAACTTTGAAGCCAAGATCTATTTGTGACCTTTGTCCACCATGCTACTACATTTTCCAAATCATTCACTGAAAAACAACAGAAAACAAAACTTTATGCCAAGCCTGCTATCAAAAGAAAAAACATGTGTAACCAGTTCATGAAAGTACTTTTTAGAAAATTACAAAACAATAATGAAGCTTAATTAATTGCTGCACATAAAGAACTTTACTGCTTCAAGGGCTTCTCTATTTCCATGAAGCAAAGCAGCATAGATTTTTTTAAGATATTATTAAACTTACTTCCTAGTTCAAATCTGGACATTGCAGCACATAGAGAGAGGGGGGAGGGGAGGGAGAAGCCAAGTGAGATATTGAGATCTTACCGATGTCGTTGCCGGCATGGATAGGCACCTGGTCACTGAAAGTTAGTTGGGGGAGATGGGTGTCAAACAACTAAATTTTAATAAGAAACAACCAGAAGAAGTATATCGCTATATAGCTCTGTACATTGACTAGTAACAATCAATGTTGGTCTATCTTCTCTTGTTACTTGGTGATGGTATACACAATATTTTGGTTATTCTCTTCATATAAACATTGTCTCAGATAATTTATATAGTTCATAGCTTACATGGTTCAATAGAATTGTGAAACTAATTCATGAATATACTTTTTAGAAAACTCAAACCAATAATGATGCAAGTCAACATAAAAGAACTTTACTGCTTCAACCAGAGGGCTAGAAATGAAAGGTAGGACAGAGTTCTCACAAGAGTTTGTCTATGGCACGGTAGATGCCAGTCAAACCTAAACTAACAAGCAACCCTTCACAATAATGAATTACGACAATCTTTCTTATCCTGCATCTCTGGTTCCTTCACTTCAGGTTCTATCTTCTGCTCCGCAGCTTCTTGAATATCTTTCCAGGGACGAGCACTACAACGTCATCGTCATCATCCTGGGCGGCACCAATGCTGGTGCCAGCCTCAGCACTAGACATCTACTTCTGGAACTGCTCAGCAAGCCTCCGCTGAAACTTCTCAGAGAACAAATTAGCAATTACATTGCACAAAGTCTAGCCTCTGTAGGTTCCCAATTTTTCAAAACCAGAACAACACTCAAGAGTGTAACCTGTGGTGACAACCAGTGGTGGAGCTTCAAAGAAATTTCAGAATGGGGAGGGGGAAAGCTACAAAATGATATGATTTTTTTTTGGAATATCAAAGTACGACCACACGTTAGAATTGGTAGCATGTTGAGCATATTGATCTTATCTGCTTACAAAATACTCCCTCCATCCGGAAATACTTGTCGGAGAAATGGATGTATCTAGACATACTTTAGTTCTAGATACATCCATTTTTCTTACAAGTATTTCCGGACGGAGGGAGTACAATTCTAACACCAATTACATATAAAGTCAGTCTAATCGTGTGCCATTTTCCCAAAGTACCATCATAGTTAACATGCATAGTGCATGGCTATGTTCTGTCCTCCAAGTTATAGCATGTGAATTACTTATGAAAATCCACTAAGAAAATTAATTATGATAACCTAGATCACCAAAATTTGTCATCCAGGCTTTATTACTCTGGAAAATATTGAGCAGAAGGTGTACACTAACTAGAACCTAGGAGTCCTTAATATAAATATAAAATATATTATATGTTTATATAATTGTTTGCGATAAACAAAGTACATAAAAAATCTATGAATATGTCGGCGAAGGGTGAACACCTAGCTCAATATATGGATTGAAAATACTAGTGGTTAAATTTTCACCAGTGTGCAAAACAAAGCAATAATAGATTCCTCTACAACAAGACATAAATCCAACAGTTTGTTTGCTTGCCGTTACCGCAACATCAGGTCGATATTAGGTCTATGTGCACAATAATTTCAGGTTTCTATAATTTGACCTAATTAGGTAGTGACATTTTTATGACTGCCAACAAACATCAAAAACCAACAATATAGATCGTGTTCTACTACAAATGAGCTAGTACCCAGAAAAAATGATCACTTCTAGTTACTTTTGCCAACTTTAGTCCCAATGGATGAAATTGACTTTTTCTTGTCTGGATCATGTTTCTTGCTCAGAAAACTATGCGGTCGCCCCGTGCGAACAACGGAGACATGAAACCACCAATGTTACAACTCACAACAAATAGTTTGATTTCATTTATTCATAACATTCTAATATTTAAAATATCCGGGAAGCAGGGCATAAATAAGATGCTCTTCAGGTTAAAGTACTGCAACTATCATTAGCATCATATAGTTCCGTCAGATTAATAAACATGAAAAGAAACACAAGCATGTGGTCACATCATTATAAACTAAAAGGTCGAGCTCGAAATAAGCAATTGCAAGCATGTGCAGCCTCACTTTTGCAAATAATTTTCTAATCATGCCTTGCTTATATAGTTACAGAGTAGTGTTTTATTATATGTACTTGCAATTGGGGCTCTTGGGGAACTATCTTATAGCCTAGATGATTTTCAGGTTGACATATAACCTGATGAAGGAGTGACGCCTCACCTGCATACATGAAGCCATTAATAAACCAATGAATTGCGACTACGGAACCAACAAAATCTAAGATTTATATCATACCTACATGACCCCAAATTGTAGACATTGTGGCAACGGTTTTTAGAGCCAATGGATCCATGTAGCTACCAGATATTTCACACCTATTCAATTCAAAATCCCAGCAGATATGAATCGCATGTCAATGGGGCGTGCCGTACAGTCAAGCATCATGGTAGCAAGGCTGGGGCCACATTTTTCTTCTCAAATCACATAGTAGACATAGAAATAGCTTCCAAATCCACACATAATATAAACCTGCACATGTGAAAGGAAAAGTTACGGACTTATACTGGAAAATTTCTTCGACCATCCAGCAGGTCGATTTCTGGAGATAAAGTCGTTGTCTCACAGGGAAATACCTAACAGCAGAGGTAGCCAAAGCCATGCCTTTAGAAGGACTATAACCGGCCCACAGTCATAATCAGATCTGGCAAGGGGCATCTCGGAGCATACCTTCTTGGCTGGCGGCACATACGAGCGATGGCTGAGCTTGGGCGCAGAAGAAAAGGGCAGCAGTCGGTAGGGTGTGGACGGCAACGGCAGGACCACCTGTGCATATAGGGTGGTGTGATGAGCGACGGGGGAGGGGGATAAGCAGGATAGAAGAGAGCACCTGGAGGCGGAGGGTGCTCGAGCGCGTAGCAACACAGAGAGAACCTCACGGCGGAGGCTGCTCGAGCCCGTGGCGGCGGTGAGAGCCTCTGCAGGTGGAGGCCGAGCGAGCACAGCGGAGAGAGAGCTCGAGCCTAGCTGCGGCGGTGTGTAGTGGGCTCAGTGGTGCGCTGGCTGAAGTAAGTGAGGGAGATGGGGACGGGGTTGCATCCTTGCCGGCTGGAGAGCACGCAGCCGGCCACAGAGAGTAGCGTCGGCGGCGGACAGAGAGCTCGAGCATGGCGGTGGCGGATGTAGAAATTGGGTGGGGGTTGAGGGATTTGGGAATTTCGGAGCGTAAGGGAAAAAAGAGAGGGAGCTTTCAGTGGGCTGGGCTAGTTTTGGCGCTAACTTTTTCTGTTCCCGCGTTCGAGACTGGTTTGCCCAATTAGCTGCCAACAGTCGGTCGTCATTAATCCCCAACACATAGTCTGATGGAAGTCCTCGTATTCCCGACCGATGACCTGACATTAAATATATGAGCATTTTCGACCGACCCTCAGTTGCTACGCATATGCATTACCGACCAACAGTCTGATACAACTTTTCCCAACCAACGGTCCGATGGTATTAGAGACTTTTCCCAACAGTCGTTGGTAGGGAAATCTGGTGCGTGGTGTAGTGGGTGTGGCGTACCGCAAAACGGAGAAAGCAGACCTCCTACGGTCGAAACGGGGGTCCTGTTGATAGGGAGGGGTGTGGCGTACCGCAAAACGGATGAAACGGACCTCCTACGGTCGAAACGGGGGTCCTGTTGATCGAGAGGGGTGTGGCGTACCGCAAAACGGACGAAACGAACCTCCTACTGTCGAAACGGGGGTCATGTTCATCGAGAGGGGTGTGGCGTACCGCAAAACGGGACTCCACGGGATACTGTTCAACTCCACCGTCGACCTCCTCCAACCTCCAGGGGCTACGGTCGACCTCCTCCAGCCTTCACGTGCTCCTGTTCATCCAGGCTCCACCGCGCGCTACTCCACCGGCTACTGTTCGACCAGCCCTCCACGGGCACCCCTCCACCATCTACTATTCATCCAACCCTCCACACCACGGGGTCCTGTTCAACCACCCCTCCACGGGCACTCCTCCACCGTCTACTATTCATCCAGCCCTCCACACCACGGGGTCCTGTTCATCCAGAGGCAACGCCACCGCTCATTGTTCATCCAACGCCCCCCTCCCCGCAACGCTCACTGTTCATCCAATCGATCGGCTTCATTTAGCAGCAGTAGCGAAGGAATCGCTCGATCGGGTTCAGTTAACAACAATCGATCGATCGCTCGGGTTCAGTAACGCGTAGCCTGCAGTGCAATCGCTCGGGTTCAGTTAGAGCCCAACACCTCGCTCGGGTTCAGTTAGAGCCAACGCCTCGCACACACGCGCGTACGTGTACGAGACAAACGCGCATTGCTCGGCCGCCAACCTCCCACCGTAACCGGGAACTCCCCGAAATTTTCCTCGCCCTCGCTTCTACCACGGTTTTTTCCGTCATGGACGACCCAAAGAATGTCATGCAGCTACGTCTCCGGGCCAACCATGACGAAAAGCCCATTTTCTGTCATGATTTTTTGTCATAGAAGTAGGAGCCCACCACATCTATGATGATACCGGGTTTTGTCACAATTATCGTCATAGAACTGTCATATCTATGACGGAAAAAAATTCGTTCGGCCCAAAATGTCATGGATGTGTCTTTTTTTGTAGTGCCCCACCCTCTCAGCAATGGTGTTTTGAAGAAGGATGTCCCGAGTGTTGATCCGGCAAAGAATGAGCAGCCACCCAAATAATTTCACCCGCGGCGGCGCTCGAGAGCCCCAGACGACACCTATGGGATCACAAGAATCCCTACTGTGGTTACCAGGGCGCGGGGTCATGAGAAGAGCGGATCTAACATGTAGCACACGGTTCATTTATCCAGGTTCGGGCCGCGAGGATGCGTAAAACCCTACTCCTACTTTGGTGGATTGTATATCTGTGTTCTTGAGTTAGCTATGGGGCGTGAGGAGCTCCAAAAAGCCGAATCCTTCCTCTGGTCGCCTCGGGCAGCCTTTTATAGAAAAAGGGGTTGCCACAGTGGCACACCGGAGGTGGAAAGCGTAGAGTGATGCGAGGTTATCCCTCGCATTACATGACAAGGCACATTTAATGCGTCTTGCTTAGGTGTCCTTACTTTATCGGGGACGAGGGAGAAACCTGTCTCGTCCGTCGCCGCTCCTTCTTGTGTCGACACGCGCCCTGGCCAGCGATGCCTGAGATGCCACGTAGGTAGGCAGGCAGCTGAGGTGGCGTAGTGGTGGGTCTTCATGAAGATCTGCATGCCGCCACGCATGTGCCTGCCCAGCTGGTTGGGTCGGCAGCAGCATGCATGCGGTGGTGGAGGATTAGTCGGCGTGGGCCTGATGGTGGCCCTGCAGGTGTCCTCGGTAATGGCCTTGCCGGGGCCACAATCAGGCCCACGCCGACTAAACCTCCACCACCGCATGCATGCAGCTGCCGACCCAACCAGCTGGGCAGGCACCTGCGTGGCGGCATGTAGATATTCGTGAAGACCCACCACTGTGCCACCTCAACTGCCTGCCTACCTACGTGGCATCTCAGGCATCGCTGGCCAGGGCGCGTATCCACACAAGAAGGAGCGGCGACGGACGAGACAAGTTTCTCCCCCGTCCCCGATAAAGTAAGGAAACCTAAGCAAGACGCATTAAATGCGCCTTGTCATGTAATGTGAGGGATAACCTCGCATCACTGTACCCTTTCCGCCTACGGTGTGCCACTGTGGCAACCCCTTTTTTATAAAAGGAGGCCCGAGTCGACCAGAGGAAGGATTCGGCTTTTTGGAGCTCCTCACGCCCCATAGCTAACTCAAGAACACAGATATACAATCCACCAAAGCAGGAGTAGGGTTTTACGCATCCTCGCGGTCCGAACCTGGATAAACGAACCGTGTGCTACCTGTTAGATCCGCTGTTGTCACGACCTCGCGCCCCGCTAACCACATTAGGGATTCTTGTGATCCCATAGGTGTCGTTCCCCACCGACATCTCTGGCACGCCAGGTAGGGGGCGCAGTTGTGAGAATCGGCTTTAGCAGTTAGTTCGGCGCTTCTTCATCATCATGGCGCCCAAGAAGATGACGGTGGCGATTAGCCAGTCGGAAGCCGGACAGCCCGTCCCGACGCGGGCGAGCAGCGGACCGGTCGCAGAAAGGACCCGGGGCACTACTCACGAACACCAACACCATCCCAGCAGCCGGAGTTTGGGAGGCGGCGATGTTTGTGCACCAGGTAACGGGCCACACGTTGCCGAATCGAAAGGCGGAGCCAAGCCCTTCGCGGGTGGAGCGGAGCCTTCCAGGGTCATCGCCGCCCCGCTCGAAGGCGACGCTGTTGGGGAACGCAGTAATTTCAAAAAATTTCCTACGCACACGCAAGATCATGGTGATGCATAGCAACGAGAGGGGAGAGTGTTTTCTACATACCCTCATAGACCGCAACGGAAGCAATGACGCAATGTAGAGGAAGTAGTCGTACGTCTTCCCGATCCGACCGATCCAAGCACCGTTACTCCGGCACCTCCGAGTTCTTGGCACACGTACAGCTTGATGACGTTCCCCGGGCTCCGATTCAGCAAAGCTTCAGGGAAGATTTTCGTCAGCACGACGGCGTGATGACGATGATGATGTTCAACCGACGCAGGGCTTCTCCTAAGCACTACAACGGTATGACCGAGGTGGAATATGGTGGAGGGGGGCACCGCACACGGCTAAGGAACGATCTCAAGGATCAACTTGTGTGTTCTAGGGTGCCCCCTGCCTCCGTATATAAAGGATCCAAGGGGGAGGGGTGCGGCCAGCCTAGAGGAGGGCGCAGGAGGAGTCGTACTCCTACCGGGAGTAGGACTCCCTCCCCGTTTCCTTGTCCAAGTAGGAGAGAGGGGGGGGGAGATAAGGAAAGGGGGGGCGCCGCCCTCCCTCCTTGTCCAATTCGGACTAGGGGGAGAGGGGGCGCGCGGCCTGCCGTGGCAGCCCCTTCCTCCTCTCCAATTTAGGCCCATAAGGCCCATTATCCCCCGGGGGGTTCCGGTAACCCCCGGTGCTCCAGTTTTATCCGAAATTTATCCGGAACACTTCCGGTGTCCGAATATAGTCATCCAATATATCAATCTTTATATCTCGACCATTTCGAGACTCCTCGTCATGTCCGTGATCACATCCGGGACTCCGAACTAACTAGGGTACATCAAAATGCATAAACTCATAATAACTGTCATCATAACTTTAAGCGTGCGGACCCTACGGTTCGAGAACAATGCAGACATGACTGAGACCAATCTCCGGTCAATAACCAATAGCGTTACCTAGATGCCCATATTGGTTCCTACATATTCTACGAAGATCTTTATCGGTCAGACCGCATAACAACATACGTTGTTCCCTTTGTCATCGGTATGTTACTTGCCCAAGATTCGATCGTCGGTATCCAATACCTAGTACAATCTCGTTACCGGCAAGTCTCTTTACTCGTTCCGTAATACAATATCTCACAACTAACTTATTAGTTGCAATGCTTGCAAGGCTTATGTGATGTGCATTACCGAGAGGGCCCAGAGATACCTCTCCGACAATCGGAGTGACAAATCCTAATCTCGAAATACGCCAACCCAACATGTACCTTTGGAGACACCTGTAGAGCACCTTTATAATCACCTAGTTACATTGTGACGTTTGGTAGCACACAAAGTGTTCCTCCGGCAAACGGGAGTTGCATAATCTCCTAGTCATAGGAACATGTATAAGTCATGAAGAAAGCAATAGCAACATACTAAACGATCGGGTGCTAAGCTAATGGAATGGGTCATGTCAATTAGATCATTCACCTAATGATGTTATCCCATTAATCAAATAACAACTCTTTTGTTTATGGTTAGGAAACATAACCATCTTCGATTAACGAGCTAGTCAAGTAGAGGCATACTAGTGACACTCTGTTTGTCTATGTATTCACACATGTATTATGTTTCCGGTTAATACAATTCTAGCATGAATAATAAACATTTATCATGATATAAGGAAATAAATAATAACTTTATTATTGCCTCTAGGGCATATTTCCTTCAGTCTCCCACTTGCACTAGAGTCAATAATCTAGTTCACATCGCCATGTGATTCAACACTAAGAGTTCACATCACCATGTGATTAACACCCATAGTTCACATCGTCATGTGACCTATACCCAAAGGGTTTACTAGAGTCAATAATCTAGTTCACATCATTTATGTGATTAACACCCAAAGAATACTAAGGTGTGATCATGTTTTGCTTGTGAGATAATTTTAGTCAACGGGTCTGTCACATACAGATCCGTAAGTATTTTGCGAATTCTATATCTACAATGCTCTTGCACGGAGCTACACTAGCTAATTTCTCCCACTTTCAATATGTATCTGGATCGAGACTTAGAGTCATCCAGATCTGTGTTAAAACTTGCATCGAGGTAACCTTTTACGACGAACCTTTTGTCACCTCCATAATCGAGAAATATTTCCTTATTCCACTAAGGATAATTTTGACCAATGTCCAGTGATCTACTCTTAGATCACTATTGTACTCCCTTGCTTAACACAGTGTAGGGTATACAATAGATCTGGTACACATCATGGCATACTTTATAGAACCTATGGCTGAGGCATAGGGAATGACTTTCATCCTCTTTCTATCTTCTGCCGTGGTCGGGCTTTTGAGTCTTACTCAATTTCATACCTTGTAACACAGCCAAGAACTCTTCCTTTGACTATTCCATTTTTGAACTACATCAAAATATTGTCAAGGTATGTACTCATTGAAAAAACTTATCAAGCGTCTTGATCTATCTCTATAGATTTTGATGCTTAATATGTAAGCAGCTTTACCGAGGTCTTTCTTTGAAAAACTTCTTTAAAAACACTCCTTTAAGCTTTGCAGAATAATTCTACATTATTTCCGATCAACAATATGTCATTCAGATATACTTATCAAAAATGTTGTAGTGCTCCCACTCACTTTCTTGTAAATACAGGCTTCACCGCAAGTCTGTATAAAACTATATGCTTTGATCACACTATCAAAGCGTTTATTCCAACTCCGAGAGGCTTGCACCAGTCCATGAATGGATCGCTGGATCTTGCACACTTTGTTAGCTCCTTTTGGATCGACAAAACCTTCCGGCTGCATCATATACAACTCTTCTTCCAGAAATCCATTCAGGAATGCAGTTTTGACATCCATTTGCTGGATTTCATAAAATGCGGCAATTGCTAACATGATTCGGATAGACTTAAGCATCGCTACGGGTGAGAAGGTCTCATCATAGTCAATCCCTTGAACTTGCCGAAAACCTTTTGCGACAAGTCGAGCTTTGTAGATAGTAACACTACTATCAGCGTCTGTCTTCCTCTTGAAGATCCATTTATTTTCTATGGCTTGCCGATCATCGGGCAAATCCATCAAAGTCCATACTTTGTTCTCATACATGGATCATATCTCAAATTTCATGGCTTCAAGCCATTTCGCGGAATCTGTGCTCACCATCGCTTCTTCATAGTTCGTAGGTTCATCATGATCTAGTAGCATGACTTCCAGAACAGGATTACCGTACCACTCTGGCGCGGATCTCACTCTGGTTGATCTACGAGGTTCAGTAGTATCTTGTTCTGAAGTTTCATGATCATTATCATTAGCTTCCTCACTAATTGGTGTAGGTGTCGTAGAAACAGGTTTCTGTGATGTACTACTTTCCAATAAGGGAGTAGGTACAGTTACCTCGTCAAGTTCTACTTTCCTCCCACTCACTTCTTTCAAGAGAAACTCCATCTCTAGAAAGGATCCATACTCAGCAACGAATATCTTTCCTTCGGATCTGTGATAGAAGGTGTACCCAACATTTTCTTTTGGGTATCCTATGAAGACGCACTTCTCCGATTTGGGTTTGAGCTTATCAGTTTGAAACTTTTTCACATAAGCATTGCAACCTCAAACTTTAAGAAACGATAGCTTAGGTTTCTTGCCAAACCATAGTTCATACGGTGTCGTTTCAACGGATTTAGATGGTGCCCTATTTAACGTGAATGTAGTTGTCTCTAATGCATAATCCCAAAATGATAGTGGTAGATTGGTAAGAGACATCATAGTTCACACCATATCTAATAAAGTACGGTTATGACGCTCGGACACACCATTATGCTGTGGTGTTCCAGGTGGCGTGAGTAGTGAAACTATTTCACATTGTTTTTAACTGAAGGCCAAACTCGTAACTCAAATATTTGTCTCCGCGATCAGATCGTAGAAACTTTATTTTCTTGTCACGATGATTTTCCACTTCACTCTGAAATTCTTTGAACTTTTCAAATGTTTCAGACTTATGTTCCGTCAAGTAGATATACCCATATCTGCTCAAATCATCTGTGAAGTTCAGAAAATAACGATACTTGCCGTGAGCCTTAACACTCATCGGACCGCATACATCAGTATGTATTATTTCCAATAAGTCAGTTGCTCGCTCCGGAGAACGGAGTCTTAGTCATCTTGCCCATGAGGCATGGTACGCAAGCATCAAGTGATTCATAATCAAGTGATTCCAAAATCCCATCAGCATGGAGTTTCTTCATGCGCTTTACACCAATATGACCTAAACGGCAGTGCTACAAATAAGTTGCACTATCATTATTAACTTTGCATCTTTTGGCTTCAATATTATGAATATGTGTATCACTACAATCGAGATCCAACAAACCATTTTCGTTGGTGTTTATGACCATAGAAGGTTTGATTCATGTAAACAGAACAACAATTGTTCTCTAACTTGAATGAATAACCGTATTGCTATAAACATGATCAAATCATATTCATGCTCAACGCAAACACCAAATAACACTTATATAGGTTCAACACTAATCTCGAAAATACAGGGAGTCTGCGATGATGATCATATCAATCTTGGAACCACTTCCAACACACATCGTCACTTCACCCTTAACTAGTCGCTGTTTATTCTGCAACTCCCGTTTCGAGTTACTAATCTTAGCAACTGAACTAGTATCAAATACTGAGGGGTTGCTATAAACACTAGTAAAGTACACATCAATAACATGTAGTTCCGCTTCTAGTGACCAGTCCCTTTGCAGTAGAAGCACTTAGTCTCAGGCTTAGGACCAGACTTGGGTTTCTTCACTTGAGCAGCAACTTGCTTGCTATTCTTCTTGAAGTTCCACTTCTTCCCTCTGCCCTTTTCTTGAAACTAGTGGTCTTGTCTACCATCAACACTTGATGTTTTTCTCGATTTCTACCTTCGTCAATTTCCGCATTACGAAGAGCTTGGGAATCGTTTCCGTTATCCCTTGCATATCATAGTTCATCACGGAGTTCTACTAACTTGGTGATGATGACTAGAGAATTCTGTCAATCACTATCTTATCTGGAAGATTAACTCCCACTTGATTCAAGCGATTGTAGTACTTAGACAATCTGAGCACATGCTCACTAGTTGAGCGATTCTCCTCCATCTTTTAGCTATAGAACTTGTTGGAGACTTCATATCTCTCAACTCGGGTATTTGCTTGAAATATTAACTTCATCTCCTAGAACATCTCATATGCTCCATGACGTTCAAAACATCTTTGAAGTCCCGATTCTAAGCCATTAAGCATGGTGCACTAAACTATCAAGTATTCATCATATTGAGCTAGCCAAACGTTCATAACGTCTGCATCTGCTCCTGCAATAGGTCCGTCACCTAGCGGTGCATCAAGGACATAATTATTCTGTGCAGCAATGAGGATAAACCTCAGATCACGGATCCAATCCGCATCATTGCTACTAACATCTTTCAACACAATTTTCTCTAGGAACATATCAAAATAAACACATGGAAGCAACAACGCGAGCTATTGATCTACAACATAATTTGCAAAATACTACCAGGACTAAGTTTCATGATAAATTTAAGTTCAATTAATCATATTACTTAAGAACTCCCACTTAGATAGACATCCCTCTTTTCCTCTAAGTGATTACATGATCCAAATCAACTAAACCATGTCCGATCATCACGTGAGATGGAGTAGTTTCATTGGTGAACATCGTTATGTTGATCATATCTGCTATATGATTCACGCTCGACCTTTCGGTCTCCGTGTTCCGAGGCCATATCTGTATATGCTTGGCTCGTCAAGTATAACCTGAGTATTCTGCGTGTGCAACTGTTTTGCACCCGTTGTATTTGAACGTAGAGCCTATCACACCCGATCATCACGTGGTGTCTCAGCACGAGGAACTTTCGCAACGGTGCATACTCAGGGAGAACACTTCTTGATAATCAGTGAGAGATCATCTTATAATGCTACCATCAATCAAAGAAAGATAAGATGCATAAAAAATAAACATCACATGCAATCAATATAAGTGATATGATATGGCCATCATCATCTTGTGCTTGTGATCTCCATCTCCGAAGCACCATCGTGATCACCATCGTCACCCGCGCGACACCTTGATCTCCATCGTAGCATCGTTGTCGTCTCGCCAATCTTATGCTTCCACAACTATCGCTACCGCTTAGTGATAAAGTAAAGCATTACATCGCGATTGCATTGCATACAATAAAGCGACAACCATATGGCTCCTGCCAGTTGCCGATAACTCGGTTACAAAACATGATCATCTCATACAATAAAATTCAGCATCATGTCTTGACCATATCACATCACAACATGCCCTGCAAAAACAAGTTAGACGTCCTCTACTTTGTTGTTGCAAGTTTTACGTGGCTGCTACGGGCTTAAGCAAGAACCAATCTCACCTACGCATCAAAACCACAACGATAGTTTGTCAATTTGACTCCGTTTTAACCTTCGCAAGGACCGGGCATAGTCACACTCGGTTCAACTAAAGTTGGAGAGACTGTCGCCCGCAAGCCACCTATGTGCAAAGCACGTCGGGAGAACCGGTCTCGCGTAAGCGTACGCGTAATGTTGGTCCGGGTCGTCTCGTCCAACAATACCGCCGAACCAAAGTATGACATGCTGGTAGGCAGTATGACTTATATCACCCACAACTCACTTGTGTTCTACTCATGCATATAACATCAAACCATAAAACATAGGCTCGGATGCCACTGTTGGGGAACGCAGTAATTTCAAAAAATTTCCTATGCACACGCAAGATCATGGTGATGCATAGCAACGAGAGGGGAGAGTGTTATCTACGTACCCTCGTAGACCGCAACGGAAGCAATGACGCAACGTAGAGGAAGTAGTCATACGTCTTCCCGATCCGACCGATCCAAGCACCGTTACACCGGCACCTCCGAGTTCTTGGCACACGTACAGCTCGATGACGTTCCCCGGGCTCCGATCCAGCAAAGCTTCAGGGAAGAGTTTCGTCAGCACGATGGCGTGATGACGATGATGATGTTCAACCGACGCAGGGCTTCGCCTAAGCACTGCAACGGTATGACCGAGGTGGAATATCGTGGAGGGGGGCACCGCACACGGCTAAGGAACGATCTCAAGGATCAACTTGTGTGTTCTAGGGTGCCCCCTACCTCCGTATATAAAGGAGCCAAGGGGGAGGGGTGCGGCCAGCCTAGAGGAGGGTGCAGGAGGAGTCCTACTCCTACTGGGAGCAGGACTCCCTCCCCGTTTCCTTGTCCAAGTAGGAGAGAGGGGGGAGAGAAGGAAAGGGGGGGCGCCGCCCCTCCCTCCTTGTCCAATTCGGACTAGGGGGAGAGGGGGCACGCGGCCTGCCCTGGCAGCCCCTTCCTCTTCTCCACTTTAGGCCCATAAGGCCCATTATCCCCCGGGGGGTTCCGGTAACCCCCCGGTGCTCCGGTTTTATCCGGAATTTATCCGGAACACTTCGGGTGTCCGAATATAGTCATCCAATATATCAGTCTTTATGTCTCGACCATTTCAAGACTCCTCGTCATGTTCGTGATCACATCCGGGACTCTGAACTATCTTCGGTACATCAAAATGCATAAACTCATAATAACTGTCATCGTAACTTTAAGCGTGCGGACCCTATGGTTCAAGAACAATGCAGACATGACTGAGACCAATCTCCGGTCAATAACCAATAGCGGGACCTGGATGCCCATATTGGCTCCTACATATTCTACGAAGATCTTTACCGGTCAGACCGCATAACAACATACGTTGTTCCCTTTGTCATCGGTATGTTACTTGCCCGAGATTCGATCGTCGGTATCCAATACCTAGTTCAATCTCGTTACCGGCAAGTCTCTTTACTCGTTCCGTAATACATCATCTCACAACTAACTTATTAGTTGCAATGCTTGCAAGGCTTATGTGATGTGCATTACCGAGAGGGCCCACAGATACCTCTCCGACAATCGGAGTGACAAATCCTAATCTCAAAATACGCCAACCCAACATGTACCTTTGTAGACACCTGTAGAGCACCTTTATAATCACCTAGTTACGTTGTGACGTTTGGTAGCACACAAAGTGTTCCTCCGGCAAACGGGAGTTGCATAATCTCATAGTCATAGAACATGTATAACTCATGAAGAAAGCAATAGCAACATACTAAACGATCGGGTGCTAAGCTAATGGAATGGGTCATGTCAATCAGATCATTCACTAATGATGTGATCCCGTTAATCAAATAACAACTCTTTTGTTTATGGTTAGGAAACATAACCATCTTCGATTAACGAGCTAGTCAAGTAGAGGCATACTAGTGACACTCTGTTTGTCTATGTATTCACACATGTATTATGTTTCCGGTTAATACAATTCTAGCATGAATAATAAACATTTGTCATGATATAAGGAAATAAATAATAACTTTATTATTGCCTCTAGGGCATATTTCCTTCAGACACAAGGGCCTCCAAGACTCCCACGGCGGCGCCAACAGCGCGCTCTTCCCAGGCAACGCGCGACGAATGGCGTAATCGCGCCGAAGATCCCGGGCGTCGCCTCGGTAAGAGCCCCGAGCGCCACTCCCGGGACGTAGAAGACTGCCCACTCACCGTGGCGCTGGTGAAAACGGCATGCGACCGCGGGGTCGTGATAGAGCTCCTTCTGACTTGGTTAGAAGTCGAAGCGCGTCGCGATCCGTGCAGGTTTCGCTGCCACCGACGCCAGCCAAGGACCTGGCGCGCGCGCAGTTGCTCCTCGATTTTCCTCTGGCTACGGGGAAACTCGACAAATGGAGAGCCACTGTCCGAAGCCTTGTTGCGGGGGCCAACAAAGATGAACCAAGTCCGATGAGGCCCCCGGTCGACGCTTCGATGGAGTCCCGCGGACCAGTGGCGGAAAAGCCCGCGGTGCCGCGACCATGGTGCATTCACCTCTTCCCCATCCGGTACCGCGGACGCCGGCTCGTCGCGATGTCGCAGGCGACGACATCTCCATAGCATCGTCTGACCCGCGGACCCACTGTGACCAGCGCCAAGTTCTTCGGGAACGAGCCCATGAAGACGCTCGAACCACTATCGAGCGCCGGCGCGGAGCGCACCACCAGTCAGACAGGCAAGCAGGGCCTGCTGTGAACCACCCGGCCCTGGAGAGCCTTGGAGGCCTACCTTACGAGGTAGGCTGTCCGGCTTTTACGCATGAGCTGCGGCAGTTCCGGTGGCCCACTCACCGCACCTTCAAACCTGACGTTGGCGAAAAGTACAACGGCAAGACTCACCCGTCTGAGTTCCTCAGCATCTACACCATCGCGATGCAAACTGCCGGAGCCCGCGATGATAAGGTGCTTGCGAATTACTTTCCATTGGCTCTTAAACCCAACGCCATGTCGTGGTTGATGCACTTGCCGGTAGACTCTATTTCCTCCTAGTCGGATTTGTGCCATGAGTTTGTGGGCGCCTTTACTGGAGGTCACCAAGCCCATGGCCAAGCAAGCGACCTGCATGTCATTCCCCAGAAGGGAGGCGAGAGTCTGCGCAAGTATCTACAGAGGTTCAGCCGGGTACAGTACAATATCCCTGATGTTCACCCTGCCGTCATCATCAGCGCGTTCCATCAGAACGTGCGTAACCGCAAGATGCGCGAAGAACTGGCAATGAATAAGGTGAAAGATGTGGCAGAACTCTATGTTCTTGCTGACAGATGTGCCCGAGCTGAAGAGGGAAGGAAGTACCCCGGTGAAGATGCCGGCGTGGAAACCGACTCCTCAGAGGAGGATACTGCCGCCCCGCCGAAGAAAGGCCGGCGCCGCAACAGGAAGCGCAAAGGAAAGGTTGTGCTTGCCGTCGAGGGATCTGACGACGCCGGCTCCGCCAAGAAAACCAAGGCAGATGACCCCGGCAAGGAAATTGCCGGATGTGTCGCCTGCCGGGCCTTGGCGGGTGCCGAGAAGCCAGGAAACTCCGACAAGCAATACTGCAAGATCCATCGCACCAAAGGCCATGATCTCCAGAACTGCCGACAGGTTGAGCTCCTTGCTGAGAAGCAGAGGGCTTAATATGAGAGGCGGGACAAGGAGAAAGGCCAGGATGGTGCTGAGGGGTCCGGCAAGAAGCGTAATGGCCAGGCGGGCCATCGCGGCAAAGATAAACAGCAGGAGAGGCCCGCCCGGGGCCGTGACAAAAAGCCAAAAGACAATGATCACGAAGAGGACGATGAGTCTGGTGACCAAGAATTTCAGAAAGCTACAGAGGCCATGTGCGTCGATGGCGGCGCCTCGCTGCATACCTCTCACCGCCAGCTTAAACAGTGGGCGCGTGAGATTACAGCGGCGGAACCGTCGTTTGATGCCCAAAGGCCGCTGAAGTGGTCCAGCACACCTATCATTTTTGACACTGAGGATCACCCTGATCGCACTACTGCAGTCGTGTGCTTGCAATTGTTGGTTTCACCAACAATATGCAACCTCGAGGTGACAAAGATGCTAGTCGATGGCGGGGCCGGTCTGAACTTAATCTCGCCTGCCGTGATCGAGAAATTGCAGATTCCTGATGAAGACCTCGAATAGACGGGCACATTTCAGGGGGTCAACCCGGGAAGAAGTCAACCAAAGGGAAAGGTCACGTTGCCCGTGACTTTTGGGAGTGATCTGAACTACAGGACAGAAAGGATTGTGTTCGACGTTGCCAAGATCCCCTTGACTTACAACGGTATCCTTGGCCGCCCAATGCTGGCCAAGTTCATGGCGGCGTCACATTACGCCTACAACACCCTGAAGATGCCAGGACCTGTGACGATCATCACCGTCCCGTCTGATAAGAAGGATGCGCTAATTTGTGCTGACCAACTCTACCAACAAGCAGTTGCAGCAGCCGCCACTGCTAAGGCGCTTGCTCCTGCCGCTGGAGCCCCGGGAAGGCGAAAGAAGAAGACTGGTGAGATCTCAGGCACCCACTCCGGCAAGCGCACCTCTTCGGATTGTAGCGCTCCCGTCGAGGACGTGCAAGAGAGCTCCGTCGATAGAAACAAGAAGTCTAGGGCCACACCACCGGGAACCAAGAAGGTTTCTGTCAAGGAGGACGGCACGGGAGGAGCTTTTACCATAAGCTCCACCCTTGACGACAAATAGGAAGACACGCTCGTCACCTTCCTGCGGGTGAATGTCGATGTGTTTGCATGGCAAGCATCCGACATCCCCGGCGTTCCCAGGGAGGTGATTGAGCACCACCTTGCTGTCTGTCCTCATGCGCGGCCTGTCAAGCAGAAGGTCAGAAAGCAAGCTTTGGAACGACAAGAGTTCATCACAGAGGAGATCCAGAAACTGGAAGCAGCGGGTTTGGTAAGAGGAGTGCTCCATCCAACGTGGTTGGCCAATCCGGTGGTAGTGCGCAAGGCAAATGGGAAGTGGAGGCTATGTATTGATTACACAGATATTAATAAGGCTTGTCCCAAAGACCCCTTCCCGTCGTCGCGCATCGACCAGATTGTTGACTCCACAGCTGGGTGTGATCTGTTGTCATTCCTCGATGCCTACTCCGGCTACCACCAGATCTTCATGACAAGGGAAGATGAAGAGAAAACGGCATTCATCACCCCATGTGGTACGTATTGCTTTATACGGATGCCTTTCGGGTTGAAGACTGCTGGTTCAACGTTTGCAAGGGCGGTCTAGATTGGTTTTGAACCCCGGCTTCAAAGAAATATGGAAGCTTATATGGATGATATAGTGGTCAAAACCAAGAACAGGGCAAGCCTCATATCGGATTTACAAGAAACATTTGCAAACCTACACAAGATCAATCTCAAACTGAACCCTGAGAAGTGCGTCTTCGGCATCCCGTCTGGCAAGCTTCTCGGGTTCTTTGTGTCATAGCGTGGGATAGAGGCCAATCCGGACAAGATCGAAGCTATAGAGCAGATTGAAGCACCCAATCGAGTCAAGGATGTGCGTCGGCTTGCTAGTTGCGTTGCTGCCATGAGCAAGTTCATTTCCATGTCCGCCGAGCGCGCCCTTCCCTTTTTCAAGATTTTGAAAAAGGCGGGCCCGATGGAGTGGACGCCAGAAGCCGAAGCATCATTGCAAGATTTGAAGAGGTAACTCTCCTCCACGCCAATACTAGTTGCGCCTAGGCCACAGGAACCGTTGCTGCTGTACCTGGCGGCAACGAACCAGGTGGTCAGCGCCGCACTAGTGGCACAGAGAGAAATTGATGATGACGTAATAGCAGCGACGGAGCCCGATGCCACTGATGCCGAGACAATGCAGCCAATTGAAGTGTCGCCAAAGAAGAAAATGATGCAGCACCCGGTCTACTTTGTTAGTTCCCTCCTGCAGGGGGCTAGATCGAGGTACTCCGGTGTGCAGAAACTGCTCTTCGGCCTTCTTATGGCCTCGAGGAAGCTGTGTCACTACTTCCAGGCGCACGAAATCACTATCGTCACTCGCCTCCCTCTGCAATGGATATTGCACAATCCAGACGCTACGGGAAGGATCGTAGAGTGGGCACTGGAACTGTCCAGCTTTGGCCTCAAGTTTGAGAGTACCTCGACGATTCAAAGCTGAGTCCTGGCGGAGTTCGTTGCAGAATGGACCGCGACGCCTGATGAAGAAACCCAAGAGACTGCTTCCCCCGGCAAGGAGGCAAGTTGCGACTGGATCATGTACTTTGATGGAGCTTTCTCCTTACAGGGCGCCAGGGCTGGCGTACTGCTTGTCGCGCCCACCGGAGAGCACCTCTAGTACGTGATCCAG
Source organism: Triticum urartu (assembly GCF_056163025.1). NCBI lineage: Eukaryota > Viridiplantae > Streptophyta > Magnoliopsida > Poales > Poaceae > Triticum > Triticum urartu. Next base: position 55,499,127 of record NC_141878.1, on the reverse strand, counting down.
ATGCACTTCCCCAGGGAGGTGTCAACAAACAATACGGCTGAGTACGAAGGGCTGCTTGCCGGTCATAGGATCGCGGCGGACCTTGGAATCAAGAAACTCTTCGTCAGAGGCGACTCGCAACTTGTCGTCAAGCAAGTCAACAAGGATTACCAGAGCCCGTTGATGAAGGCCTACGTCGATGAAGTGAGAAAGCTGGAAGAGCGTTTTGACGGTATACAGGCATAATACGTTCCCCGAGCGGAGAATGATATCGCCGATTACCTATCAAGATGCGCTGCCCTCAAGCTACCTGTGGAACCAGGTACCTTTGTGCTTCGGCTAACTCAGCCATCCGTTGATCCATCAACAGAGCAGAACAAGAGGAGAAAATCGGGGCCCGGCAAGTACTTTCCCGCCGAGCTCCCCAAAGCCGCCGGCAAGGATGTTGCCGGAGACACTGAGCCCGCCACAGGACGGCTAGCTCCGACAGAGCATCAAGCTCTTGCTGTCGAGACAACCGCTCCTGTAGCGGAGGAAATGCCTTTAGTCCTCGCCGTCGAGCCCCAGGCTCCAGCATGGGAACAACATACCGTCCGATTCCTCCAAACAGGGGAACTTCCTGACGAGCAGGAAGAAGCGGAAAAAGTAGCCCGTCGCTCTACTATGTACCAGTTCGTCGACGACGTCCTGTACAGAAAGAGGCTGAACGGCATGAAATTGAAGTGTATCCCTCGAGAGGAAGGACTAGGGCTGTTGGCGGAGATACATGGACGCATATGTGGATCCCACATCGGGTCAAGGGCCCTTGCCAACAAAGCGTTTCGGCAAGGTTTCTTCTGGCCCACCGCCCTCCAGGATGCGATGACACTATTCACCAGGTGTGAAGTGTGTCAGTTCCACTCAAAGACGCTTCATTAGCCAGCTCAAGCCCTTCAAACCATTCCTCTCTCCTGGCCTTTCTCGGTTTGGGGGATCGACATACTAGGCCCTTTACCCCACGCTCTCGGGGGCTTTGAGTACTTGTACATTGCAATCGACAAGTTCACAAAGTGGCCAGAAGTGGAAGCAGTGAGGAAGGTCACAACACAGTCAGCCGTCAAGTTCTTCAAAGGACTGGTGTGCCGTTTTGGTGTACCCAATAGGGCTATCACGGACAACGGTACGCAGTTCACAAGCCACACCTTCATGCAATATATTCAAGACCTCGGCAGCAGGTCTGTTTCGCTTCCGATGCTCACCCACGAAGCAATGGTCAAGCTGAGAGGGAAAATGCTGAAGTACTGCGAGGCCTGAGGACAAAGACCTTTGCCAGATTGCGCAAGAGTGCAAGGCGCTGGACTGATGAATTGCCGGCGGTTCTTTGGTCAATCAGAACGACACAAAATCGAGCCACCAGCCAGACACCCTTTGCCCTGGTATACGGGGCAGAAGCAGTTCTCCCCACGGAACTCATATACGGGTCACCTCAAGTACTCGCTTATGATGAGCTTGAGTAAGAGCAATTGCGGTAAGATGACGCAATACTCCTTGAGGAAGATCGTCTTCGGGCGGCTATGAGAGCAGCGCGCTACCAGCAAGCCTTGCGCCGCTACCATAGCCGCAAGGTTCATGCCCGAAGCTTTGAGGAAGGCGACCTTGTTCTTCGGCGCGTTCAATCGGCCAAGAATTCCAAAAAGTTGACGCCAAAGTGGGAAGGCCCTTATCGGGTAATACGAGTCACCAGGCCCGGCGCAGTCCGCCTGGAGACCGAAGATGTCGTTCCAGTGAGTAACTCCGGGAACATTGAGCATCTTCGCATGTTTTACCCGTGAGGCGCGGCTTGTCGGGCCCCCCCGGCAAGCCACCTTTTGTACGAGCCTTGCCGATGACGCATGTAACCCTCTGTACAAAGCCCGGCGCAGAACCTGAGCATAAATAAATGAAGCACTGGCGCCCTAAGTTATAGCATGCATGCTAGGTCGAGTCTCGTCCTTGGTTAAGGTTGATAGTGCTTAGCGGCGACTAACGCCTAGCTTAGAGGTCGAGTGTGCGTTTGTTTGTGTTTCTTTTGTCTTCTTTGGTTCACAGGACACACAGATATCCGTGCCGCACCACTTGGGGAGAAAAAGAAGAGGAACAGACCAGCATCTGGCCCCCGGCAAGCCAGTATTGCCGGGGGCTGCAAGAGCAATGATTCACCCATGGCGAACCAGGGTTGCCGAGGACTGCAGCTTCAGATAAGTTCTTCATCCCTTATCATGCATTCCATTATTGACTGAGGTATGTGAAACCTCGTTTTCCCCCAAGCTACCGTGCTCCCCTAACTCTAGGCCCTAGGGCTCGTTCCTGGGGCCAAGTTGGGTCGTAGTCGCGGCAGCGAAAGGATGAAACAAGGAGCCTAAACCCACCTCATCCCTGCCTCCGCCAAAGGCGTGAGGAAGGTCGAGCGAAATGGGGAGACGGCAAGGCCTGTTGCCGGGCAAGGAAATGTTTATCTTGAAGATATCAAGGATTTACTCCTTGTCGTGGGTTCCACTCGCAAACAAATGACCCGGCAAGCATCCCTTTTTCATTAGAAAAGCATTCCACTCAGGTACAGTCCATAGGGAATTCAAAACATGAATGATGGGATTACATGTTTTAAATTCAGCAAAGGCCCGAAGGCTTACAAACCAAAAAGAGATAAGGTGCCCGTAATCCCTTTCCTGTCCCTCTCCTCAGGAGGCAGGTCAAGGAGGCGAAAAGGACAAAAGGAGCGCCTAGGCGAGCTATGGGTGGCAGAAGACACCACGAGAACATCTTGGTGGCCGTCCAAAGGCTGCATGGTGATGGCGGCGTCGGAAGCAGAGCTCGAAGATGAGGCGGAAGGACGTCAGCTCGCGTCGAAGGCATCGGTGCCCGTGTACTCCGACTTGACGGCCTTGCCGCCCGCCCTCTTCCTCTTCCGCAGCCTCCCAATGCCAGCCGCCCAAGGAGACGACCCCGAGAAGTTCAGGGAGCCGGCGACGCGGATGATGGGGTCGCCGGTGCCGCACGGAGCGGCGCCCGACACCTAATCGGACCCGTCATCCTGCCGCCTACTACCCTCGTCGTCGCTGCCGATGTCCTCCTCGTCACTCCCGCCCGAGGAGTCTTCACTATCAGAAGATCTCTCCACGCAGCACCTTGCATGGGTCCCAAAGCACCCAAAGACCTTGACGGAGAGAAGGCCACCCTCCATCAGCTTAAAATGGAGAGTGAGCCCCTCCGTCAAGTGGTGGATATGAGCAAACGTGTTCCATCCCCGACAAAGACACATCACGTGATGGGCGGGGAAGTCGACGCGGACCCACGTGCCACTGATCTGGCAACCCCTCATGTGCAGCCGCAATGATTCCGGCAGATCCAGCTCCATCTCCCGCGCAAATGGAGTCGAGAGACGAAGGCGACGGCGCGGCGGCCGGCGCAGCCTGATGAATAACTCACAAGGGTCATCCCCAACACGGCCCTCCATTGGAGGAGGAGGTGCTGGCAGAGGCGAGGCCGGTGCGCCACCCCGTCCTCCTCTTCCCCGAGCTCCCCGGCCTCGCCCCCTCCACCTTCCCCTCGCGGCTGGCTCTGCCACCGCAGGCGCAGGAGAAGGAGGGACGCGTTGTCGAGCGGCGACCGTCGCTGCCACTGTTGAAGGACCGGGATTCCCTCTCTCCATGACAAATGGAAGGGAGGAGCAGAAGCTGAAGGAAGAAGAAGATGAAAGAATGCGGGATGCCATCCCCTCTCCCACTCTTTATAAAGGATCGGGGTTGGGGCTCGGCCGCCCCTCTCGGGCAATCAAGATACGGAAGGCGCAGGGAGCCAGGGACCGAGCCGCCGCCCCAACCAGCGATGGCCCGGTTTCCCACCTCCACCGTTTGCCACCCCAGGCGCATGGGAGACACATGGCGGACGTGCAGAACAAAGGGGACGGGTGAGACGACCACTCCCCACCCCGTGATTGTGGGGAGTGGACGGCTTGAAGACCGCGCCTCAGCCCCATTCAGTAAATGGGCCGCGCCTCCACGCCTCCCTCCGTTTATGGGGAAGGCGCAAACCGCCCCTTTACTATGATGTGATGCATGCCTGCGGGAACCAACCCCACGCATGCCGCACACGTCACACGCGCCTCCCCACGTCGCGCCACACGCGGGAGTCGTGGGAAGCGCAGCGCGCGAAGAACCTTACTGCGGTAAAAACCGCCCCGCCTGCCCGCGCACTGTTTTTGGGCCTAGCCCAACAACGTGTTGCGCTTATGTGTGGCCCAGGCCCGGGGGCTCCTGTCGGTGTACAAAAAGAGGGGTACACTTTTTGTACCCCTATAACTGTGCACGGGCAGTCTGAGCCACGGGCACCACCACATCAAGCAAGGCAAGGGAGGTGAGCCAGGGTAAGACCGAAGCTCAAGAGAACTAGAACAACGCCCAGGCCAAGACCACGAAGAGCAAAGGGGACGAACCGGACTCCCCCAGCAAGATCCTTGCCGGGAGACAGTTCTAGCAGCCCCGGCAAGACCCTTGCCACGGCGACTCGTCTCGCGCCTACGGAGAAAATCACCCTTGAGTCCACTGCCCCCAAAGGGCAAGGATTCGGGAGACATCCCCATGGCAGCATGCAGATCTTCGTGAAGACATTCAAGGTCAGATACGCACTAAGAAGACGACAACCCTTGGCGGGATCCCAGGCGAGGAATACCACAAGGTTCTCGGCAAGCGCCTTGCCGGGGATGACATCAGGCGCCTTGGCAAGACCCTTGCCGAGGCCTCGGCAAGGCCCTTACCGAGGAAACCTGCAGGGCCACAATCAGGCCCATGCCGACTAAACCTCCACCACCACATGCATGCAGCTGCCGACCCAACCAGCTGGGCAGGCACCTGCGTGGCGGCATGTAGATCTTCGTGAAGACCCACCACTGCGCCACCTCAGCTGCCTGCCTACCTACGTGGCATCTCAGGCATCGCTGGCCAGGGCGCGTGTTGACACAAGAAGGAGCGGTGACGGATGAGACAAGTTTCTCCCTCGTCCCCGATAAAGTAAGGACACCTAAGCAAGACGCATTAAATGCACCTTATCATGTAATGCGAGGCATAACCTCGCATCAATGTACCCTTTCCACCTCCGGTGTGCCACTGTGGCAACCCCTTTTTCTATAAAAGGAGGCCTGAGGCGACCAGAGGAAGGATTCGGCTTTTTGGAGCTCCTCACGCCCCATAGCTAACTCAAGAACACAGATATACAATCCACCAAACAAGAGTAGGGTCTTACGCATCCTCGCGGCCCGAACCTGGATAAACGAACCGTGTGCTACCTGTTAGATCCGCTCTACTCACGACCCCACGCCCTGGTAACCACAGTAGGGATTCTTGTGATCCCATAGGTGTCGTTCCCACCGACACTCTTCATCCAACCCTTGTATATATTGAAGCAAAGGTAGCCGTCCATTGTAGCATAGTGGATGTGGTCTATATCTAGTACATTCCGCTGCCATGCATGACGATGAAATGTATATGGAGGTTTCTCTAGTTTACCGTATGAAGGATGAACCATGGCTCCTGCCAGGGTCAGCATTGAAGGCTAACGAGAGGACACCAGCCGATTCTTCTGGAGGTCGAAGGTGTTGCCTACAATGAGGCCTATCCGACGCAGGACTTCTTTGTCGTTACCAAAGTCTACAGTAATGAATTTGACTCGGTTGCTCGGGAGGAAGTCCTTAAAATCCTGGCACTCAACGTCGGCGTGGCATATGTGGTAGACCAAGCATAAGTCATGCACACAAACCTGGATCATGGCGGGCTTCTTCCTCTCTTCGTCCTTTAGATCATTCTCTGGTCCCAGGACTATGGTGTACTCAACATCTAGCCCAGCGACCCACTCATCATCTGAGTCTTCGAACATGCGTCTGAAGCGAGAAAGGCATCCTTTCACCATCGTGGAACAACGGTGTAGATGATGTCGAAATCATCACCGGTGATGGTTCTAACCTTGTACTCATCGCCGATCATGGAGATTTGGGACGCCATGGATTTGGGAGGAGGGTTAGGATTAGTGGAACTGCCGTAATGTGAATGGACGGGACGACTAGGAGCGAATCACTATAGTATTGAAGGACATGCGGGGACGAGTAGGAGCGAAGTGCCAGCATGCGAACAGCAGGGTAGTGGCTTTCCATTCTCCTATGATCACGGGGCCCCACCTGTCCAGCAGTAACTCGCTGTCAAATCAGACAGCCCTACGTTCGCAGCAGCCTACTCCCTCGTCCTCTCGCGTCTCTGTCGAACCGACTAGGCGGAACTGCCCCGCCGCCTACCGCGCAGGAAAAGCCCCGCCCTCGACTTTTAAATAGTATACAGTATACTAATTTTGTATCCATGGATCGCGCCCGCGCCATAGAGCAAAGAGTCTAGAAAACGGTGGTACACATGTACTGAGTATACAGCACGCCCGTCGCGTTCACGTCGCACCCCAGACGGTTAGTCGGTCTGGCACGCTGCTCTCCGAATGGAATGCGCGTCATATTGCATTTGCACACACATGTGGGACGACAATTGAGAACCGACCATAGGCACACTCCCCGGCCCCGCAAGTCGGGTGACTTAACAGAAGAGGGAGACGAGCGATAGTACTAGAGAAGTGTTGTACTACGTTGGTCCTTGGACGATCCCTGCAAGACACGGAAGATTAGTTCGTCCATGCATGTGACCAGACTCCAGCAGACACGTCTGGATTGGCTATCATCTACATATCATGCAGGCTGTGTTGTACATGGCTGTAGTTGTGGTGAGAAATCTAAAAAAAGGTTTCCTGTCATCTCGCAAAATTAGGTGTCATGTGCTTCAGATCACTACGAGGGATAAACAGGGAAAACTGAGTTGGGCTAGTCATTGGGGGCACATGCACGAACAGTGACTACTCGGCTGCCATCTAGGTCAAGCCGGCTATGTTAATTAGGACATCTATCGACGAACCCCTTTTCTACGAGTTTATCTTTAATTTGAGCTTTGTTCCTCGTTTAGTTTGTCCGTCGGGATTCATGTTGTCTCCTTTGGGCAGTGAGGTTATTATTTCTTGTCATGTGGCATTTTTTGGTGTTATGTGTTATAATCCGGCGCTTCAGATCAAAATGACGACAACTGCGCCTCCGGGCCACGTGCATGAGGAGGTGGTTTTTCAATGGAGAAGATCAGAAGAGGGAGAGGCGAGACGGTGGTTTTGGAATGGACATGATGGAGAGGAGAGGAGGTGGTTTTGCAATGGAGAAGATCAGAAGAGGGAGAGGCGAGACGGTGGTTTTGGAATGGAGACGATGGAGAGGAGGGGAGGTGGTTTTGCAATGGAGAAGAGGGAGAAGAGCGTGCGGCAGCGATTCAGGATTGGATGAGAGGGCCGGCGCGCTGTGACTAGAAAAAAATCAAAATCAATTTACCCTTCAATTAAGAAAGCGACCCCACATTAACTAGTCTCCCTTTTATTCTGGGTCATAATTGACCATGATTTTCGCACATAAAATATATGCTATACGTTGCAAAAATAATATAATTTGAAAGTACATTCAGATACGAACCAAACGATACAATTTTTTGTGACATGCATTCACATTTTGCTTGTCAAATATAGTATGTGGTCAAAATTTGACCCAAAATACGCAAAACAACAAAAAAATACTTCCAAGACCAGCGCCGCTCTTCCGCTCTTCTCCTCTTAAACCACCGACGCTCCTCTCCTGTTCCAATCTAAATGCAACGCCGTCCTCTCCTGTTACATTTCAAAACCACCGCCCCTCCTCTCCTGTTCCAGCCCAAAACCAGCGTCGCTCCTCTCCCGTTCTAATCCAAGACCAGCGCTGCTCCTATCCTCTTCCATTCAAAAACCACCGCCGGCGAGTGAAGGTGCTGTGGAGAAGTAGATCGATGGAGGAGTACAACGGATACGTGAGGATGGCAGACGGCAACCCTATGAAGCTAGCTAGAATGTTGGAGATACAGTCTTGGTTTGACAACAAGGACCAACTAGCGGCGACGGTGACATCCTTCGCCAAATATCTGCAACAGAGCGAAAAGGCGGCGATACTCCCGGAGGGAGTCGCGCTGGAGTACATAGAGTTGCTCCTCTGGGCCATGGAGCAAACATATTCACCGAATTTGATCATGAGGGAGCGGTGGTGGGAGTATCGATCCCAGATAGAGCACCCACCAGAGATTGAAGGATCGAGCATCTACAGGGTGCCCTTTGTGAGGGTGTGCTGCCAGAGCGAGCCGGTGGAGTCTTCGTCGACCGAACCCAACTGCAAGAGGAGAAAAGCAGTTGGACTGATGACGCTTCCCCGCCATCGTCTCCCTCGCCGTTCAAATCGTCTCATGGGGCGGCTGTCTGCCGCCGAGGAATAGGACGGGGCTGCCCCCCTCCTCCCGCCAGCCCAATAGTCGAGCAGGTGTGAATTGTCAGGAGGAGCTTAGGGTTGTCAGTATTTCCAGGTTGTGAATTGTGTTTTGTGTTGTGTATTTTGAGAGTACTTTCAGATATGAATGTCTTTTGAATTTCAGATTTGCAGTATTGAGCATATGAAGTATTATATGAATTCTAGAGATCTATTTTTAGCACTTAAAAAATGTAGTTTCATAGGAGTATAAAAGTTTAGACAATGTGATTCTCAGAGAAGAAATGGAAAGTTTCAGTTTCAGATATGAAACTGCAAGTTCAGTTTCAGATAAGAAACTGCAACTTTTAGAGGCAGAGCATTTATATTAACATGGCCTTTTCAAACAGGGTTAACATCATGTTGGAAGTTTTATTCATGGTCGAAAATGGAACTACCAGCCAGTTAACATCATGCTGATCAACATTCATGCATAGCACATCTTCATATGATGCACAGTCAAAATGCCCACACAATGTCAAGTGTGTGAAACACAGAGAAAATGAGGGACGAAGTTTGGCAAGTGTTGGACGTGGTTTTGGGTTGCCATGTCTAGGCTTTCATTTTTAACATGCACAACCCACGACCTCGGATGGGAGGTCCTTAGGCCTGTTTGTATTTTCTTAGGGCCGTCATGTATCGACCGGCCTATGGACCTCTCATCCGAGGTTTTATTTTTGGCAGCGCAATTTATGTTTTTTTTGAAGAAAACGCAGAGGTGTGTTCTATTTTTCTATATAAGAATAGGAACGCCGTGTCCAACTTATGTTTCCCTTCTAACTATATTATATCAATTTAAATTATTTTATGTGTTATTATATACTATTTTTATTTTCATCACATATTTAACAGATACTTACATATGTAAGAAAACAATATCCCACATCTTATTAACTTATAAAAATAATTTCTTAACAAATAAAATCCTGGATTGTTTTGGCATGAAAATCCTAGTGAATGTGTACAAAAGCTTGGTAAGATTTAAGGACGAATGTAATAATATCACTTATTATTTAAATATATTTATAACAAAATGCTCAGCCCCTTTTTATTTTTTGATAACATTGATGGCCCAACCCAACATTATAATTAGAATCAGCCTAGCAAAATCGTGTATTTCGAGAAAGTGCAAATGGCGTGTAATTTTTTAGGAAATAAAATAAATTGGCCGCATGGACGCTACATTATTTGTTCACCCAGCCCAGCTAATGGCTGTAATTCAAAAAAAGATCAAATTGACTGTAAATTCTACCGCGCAAAAAAGAATGTAAATTTTGAAAAAAATGGGTTGAATACGTGCCACATTGTTGGAGGCTGAAATGTGGGCCAATAGGTCGAAGCCAATGCAAGTCGTTGTCAATTTAGTCAACAAATGATTCTGACATGTTAGCCGTTGGATTTACATGCAACGACCGGCATCCATCTTCAATCTCTTGTCTTCTTCCTCCAGCGCCGCCGGGACCACCTCCCGCCTCCTACTGCTAGCAGCTCTGCTTAGCACGCTTCGCTATGAAGCGCTACTCCATCGCTGGCCAGGCCATTCCTCCACACCTCCACACCTACTGTTCTTCTCCATTGACTGCCGAACCACACCGCACTTGAACCAATTAACCCTCATACACCTCTCCGTCTGCGACTCTACTCCCACGTCTTCCCATCTCCGGCTCGCTGCTGTCTGGGGCCTCTCCATCGTCCACCACCTTGGATGCGCTCGGCTCGGTGTGGTCAACGTGGTCAACAAACGACACCATCGGAAGTAGACTATGCATGGAGAGGCTGACAGCTGGGTCCACGGCCACACACAAGGAAATGCCTCCTTATTACGCGCAAAATAATGATTCACCCACCTGACATCTAGGACCCACCGGAAGGGCCTCTATATTTCACGAAAATAACGTGCCCCCGCTGACATGTTGGACCCACCAGCTATCTTCGCACGCAAGGAAGTGCCTCCTTATTACGCACAAAAAATGAATATTCCCCCCGCCAGTTGGAACCCAGCATAGTGGGAGGCTGACTTGTGGGCCTACCAAGTTGACGGGGACGAAGGGCTTTGTCAACTTAGCAATATGAATGATTCTAGCTCTTGTTACCGTACAATGTTCATCCAACGGCCGTAGTGCTTCTTCAACCTCTGGTCTTCTTGCTCCAGCCGCCCAAACCAGCGCCGGTCGTGTCGCGTGCTCCTGCCTCCCGTGGCCGGCTGTGATGCCGTGGAGGCCTCATCGCCCCCTACTACTCCCACCGTTGGCCAGGCCATCCCTCTACTCACCAACACTCCCTATTATTCTGCGGCAACAACAGCCGCACACTATAGCCGAACCAGTGAACCCTCGTACTCCTCTTCGCATGGGCATCCACTGCCGCATCTTCCCCGGCTCCGAGTCGTCCCCTTCCTAGTCCTCGCCATCGTCCACCGCCGTGGTGCTCTCGGCGCGGCGTGGTCAACGTGGTCAAGGAAAGACTTCCATCGGATGTGGACTGTACGTGGAAAGGCTGACAGCTGGGTCCACGGCCGCAGCAAGGAAGTGCCTCCGTATTACGCGCAAAATAATGATTCCTCCACCTAACAGCGGGGACCCAGCGGACGGGCCACCGTATTTCGCGAAAAAAACGTTTCCCCCTAACAGCTGGGACCCACCAGCTACATCTTCGCACACAAGAAAGTGCGTCCGGGCAAAAAAATGATTCGCCCCCCTGACTGCTGGGAGCCACCCGCTACATCTTCGCACGCAAGGAAGTGCGTCCGGGCAAAAAAAGGATTCCCCCCTGACTACTGGGACCCACGAGCTACATCTTCGCATGAAAGGAAGTGCCTGACAGTCGGGACCCACCTGGTCGAAGCGTACATAGGGTTGTCCTTCTGGTCGCGAACGTGTACGTACATATGTACTGGTGGATGTAGAGGCGCGCACGTGTCATAGTAGAGGCGCGTACGTGTCAAAGTAGAGGCGCGCACGTAGCATGTACATGTACATACAGCGGCGAGGGTGCAAGAAAGAAAATCCGGCCACGTATGTTTACATACGGGCGGGGTCTCGAACGCCTACTTGCGCATACGTACGGCCAGGGCTTGTGTACATGGCTGGGTCGGAACGGAGAAATAGTGTCGTCGTCGTGTTCATGGGGAGGCAACGGAATGCGTCGTGTTCATGGGGAGGCAACGAAATGCGTCGTGTTCATCAGGAGGCAACGGAATGCGTGGGAGCCAATCGGCTGGGTCGGAACGGAATGCATGGTCGTGTTCATCGGGAGGGCTTGGACGGAACAGGGGATGGAAACGAGGCCTGGCGTACCGCAAAACGGTGGAAACAGACCTCCTGCGTCTGGAACGGGGTCACTACACCGGATTTGTTGGGAATACAGGTTCTGCCAACAGACAGTCCGTCGGGAAAGACTATTGCCGACCGACCATGTCTGTTGGGGAAAGCCCAGACGGGAAAACCCTTTCCCGACCGACATAGATTTCCCGACCGACTTCTTGTTGGTGATGGGGTATCTTTCCCGACCAACATTCTGTTGAGCCTTCCCCAGGCCTTTCCCGACCAACAGTTTGCTGGGGCTACCATGGGCCTTCCCCTACCGACTGTCAGACAAGGATTTTTTCCCAACCAACAATCTGTTGGGATGCCATGGGCCTTTCCCAACCGACTATCTGACAACGTATTCTTTCCCGACCAACATTATGTTGGGCCTGGCATTAGCCTTTCCGATCGATTGTTAGACTGTTTTTTCTGCTGACCATCATCCATTAGGCCTCCCATATGTGGACTTTGAATTAACAACAGAATATACATCAAGTTACAGTGCATGTCATCCAAAAATATTGAACCAGATGCAAACAATAACTACATAAATTTCATTAATTTTCACATATAAATACATCATCTGTTAGTAACTAGTAAATGCGCATGTGCAACGCACGTTAATATTTAGAAAATATATTAATTGCACATGGATATTAAGTATGCTATTGTTTGTGTGTTAATCTTGTGATTAGTGCAATATTTGGTATGACATTAATTGCACGTTAAACACATTTAACACTCGCCATTGGAGCAGTATAGGTCGTTGGATTGACTTAGTTTGATGGCCGAGATCAGTTGGATCTGCCCCTTTCGGTCTTTTTATATTGGTATAGACTAATGACCATCCAAGTTTCCTATAAAATAATGAAACTAATTAAGCAGAGTAAACATCATTGTTCATTGCCTAAGAGCAAAAATTCCTCACATTATTTTCTAGAATTTGTCTTAAGAGGCACATCATCTGCCTTGGCTCCTTATAGTGGGCAACTAAATACACATCCTCATAGCCTTCAACCAAGATCCTTGTGTGCTTCTAGTACTTGACATCAAAGCCTTCCTTCTAAATATCATTGGAGAACATCCTCCAGTTTGAAAATCTGCAAGTCAAAATCCCTGGTTAATATTTCCGCACGATAACTGGACAACGTGATATTTTCTTGAAGCTGCCTTCTGTATCATTTCACACCAAAGCAACTAAAGAGAATTCATTATCACTTATAGGGAAATGGGTAGCTTTAGCTCCCCTCTTTTGTGTTTCCTGTAACTTCTTTTGCTATATCCTAGGATATTTGAAAGGAGTAACAAATCTAGCAGAGAAAACATTTGTTAAATGAAAGGCCAATTCTCTTCAGGACATGGGGGATACCGCTCTTCAGGCCATTCCTGCATAAATGAAAGGAGTAAGAAATTAGATGATTAATAATAGGTAGCAGCAAAAGCATTTCCTAAGCAATGAATTTACCCATGGGGATAGGTGGAGCCTTCAATATTTGCAAATCAGTGACATGCTTACAGTCCTCTGCTATAGGCAAGTCACTTGCTATCACAAACCCCAATTTAATATCTCCTTCAAACGTTACTTCACCAACAAAATGAGGCTCCAAATCCTGGTAAAAGCCATGGTATGATTAGTAATGTGAAAAATACTCTTAAACAAGAAAAAAATGGTTTCATAATCAGAGGACAGAAAATTACTTTCACAGACCATCATAATACACCACAAAAAAATTAGCCTCACAATATCAGTTCACCTTGACACTGTTAAAAAATGCAGCAGAAAGAAATTCTTATAAAAGACTCACCTCTTGAATGCAAAGAAAATGACATATTTGAATGTAACTTTGAAGACAAGATCTTTTTGTGACCTTTGTCCACCATGCTACTACATTTTCCAAATCATTCACTGAAAAACAACAGAAAACAAAACTTTATGCCAAGCCTGCTATCAAAAGAAAAACATGTGTAACCAGTTCATGAAAGTACTTTTTAGAAAATTACAAAACAATAATGAAGCTCAATTAACTGCTGCACATAAAGAACTTTACTGCTTCAAGGGCTTCTCTATTTCCATGAAGCAAAGCAGCATATATTTTATTAAGATATTATTAAACTTACTGCCTAGTTCAAATCTGGACACTGCAACACATAGAGAGATGGGGGAGGGGAGGGAGAACCCAAGTGAGATATTGAGATCTTACCAATGTCGTTGCCGGCATGGATAGGCACCTGGTCACTGAAAGTTAGTTGGAAGAGATGGGTGTCAAACAACTAAATTTTAATAAGAAACAACCAGAAGAAGTATATCGCTATATAGCTCTGTACATTGACTAGTAACAATCAATGTTGGTCTATCTTCTCTTGTTACTTGGTGATGGTATACACAATATTTTGGTTATTCTCTTCATCTAAACATTGTCTCAGATAATTTATATAGTTCATAGCTTACACGGTTCAATAGAATTGTGAAACTGATTCATGAATATACTTTTTAGAAAACTCAAACCAATAATGATGCAAGTCAACATAAAAGAACTTTACTGCTTCAACCAGAGGGCTAGAAATGGAAGGTAGGACAGAGTTCTCACAAGAGTTTGTCTATGGCACGGTAGATGCCAGTCAAACCTAAACTAACAAGCAACCCTTCACAATAATGAATTACGACAATCTTTCTTATTCTACGTTCTATGTTCTCCTCCGCAACTTCTTGAATGTCTTTCCAGGGACGAGCACTACAACGTCATCATCATCATCCTGGGCGGCACCAATGCTGGCGCCAGCCTCAGCACTAGACATCTACTTCTGGAACTGCTCAGCAAGCCTCCGCTGAAACTTCTCAGAGAACAAATTAGCAATTACAATGCACAAAGTCTAGCCTCTCTAGGTTCCCAATTTTTCAAAACCCGAACAACACTCAAGAGTGTAACCTGTGGTGACAACCAGTGGTGGAGCTTCAAAGAAATTTCAGAAGGGGGAGGGGGAAAGCTACAAAATGATATGATTTTGTTTTTGGAATATCAAAGTACAACAACACGTTAGAATTGGTAGCATGTTGAGCATATTGATCTTATCTGCTTACAAAATACTCCCTCCATCCGGAAATACTTGTCGGAGAAATGGATGTATCTAGACGTACTTTAGTTCTAGATACATCCATTTTTCTTACAAGTATTTCCGGACGGAGGGAGTACAATTCTAACACCAATTACATATAAAGTCAGTCTAATCGTGTGCCATTTTCCCAAAGTACCATCATAGTTAACATGCATAGTGCATGGCTAAGTTCTGTCCTCCAAGTTATAGCATGTGAATTACTTATGAAAATCCACTAAGCAAATTAATTATGACAACCTAGATCAACAAAATTTGTCATCCAGGCTTTATTACTCTGTAAAATATTGAGCAGAAGGTGTACACTAACTAGAACCTAGGAGTCCTTAATATAAATATAAAATATATTATATGTTTATATAATTGTTTGCGATAAACAAAGTACATAAAAAATCTATGAATATGTCAGCGAAGGGTGAACACCTAGCTCAATATATGGATTGAAAATACTGGTGGTTAAATTTTCGCCAGTGTGCAAAAAGAGCAATAATAGATTCCTCTACAACAAGACATAAATCCAACAGTTTGTTTGCTTGTTGTTACCGCAACATCAGGTCAATATTAGGTCTATGTGCACAATAATTTCAGGTTTCTATAATTTGACCTAATTATGTAGTGACATTTTTATGACTGCCAACAAACATCAAAAACCAACAATATAGATCATGTTCTACTACAAATGAGCTAGTACCCAGAAAAAATGATCACTTCTAGTTACTTTTGCCAACTTTAGTCCCAATGGATGAAATTGACTTTTTCTTGTGTGGATCATGTTTCTTGCTCAGAAAACTATGCGGTCGCCCCGTGCGAACAACGGAGACACGAAACCACCAATGTTACAACTCACAACAAATAGTTTCATTTCATTTGTTCATAACATTCTAATATTTAAAATATCCGGGAAGCAGGGCATAAATAAGATGCTCTTCAGGTTAAAGTACTGCAACCATCATTAGCATCATATAGTTCCGTCAGATTAATAAACATGAAAAGAAACACAAGCATGTGGTCACATCATTATAAACTAAAAGCTCGAGCTCGAAATAAGCAATTGCAAGCATGTGCAGCCTCACTTTTGCAAATAATTTTCTAATCATGCCTTGCTTATATAGTTACAGAGTAGTGTTTTATTATATGTACTTGCAATTGGGGCTCTTGGGGAACTATCTTGTAGCCTAGATGATTTTCAGGTTGACATATAACCTCAGGAAGGAGTGACGCCTCACCTGCATACATGAAGCCATTAATAAACCAATGAATTGCGACTACGGAACCAACAAAATCTAAGATTTATATCATACCTACATGACCCCAAATTGTAGACATTGGGGCAACAGTTTTTAGAGCCAATGGATCCATGTAGCTACCAGATATTTCACACCTATTCAATTCAAAATCCCAGCAGATATGAATCGCATGTCAATGGGGCGTGCCGTACAGTCAAGCATCATGGTAGCAAGGCATGGGGCCACAGTTTTCTTCTCAAATCACATAGTAGACGTAGAAATAGCTTCCAAATCCACACATAATATAAACTTGCACATGTGAAAGGAAAAGTTACGGACTTATACTGGAAAATTTCTTCGACCATCCAGCAGGTCGATTTCTGGAGATAAAGTCGTTGTCTCACAGGGAAATACCTAACAGCAGAGGTAGCCAAAGCCATGCCTTTAGAGGGACTATAACCGGCCCACAGTCCTAATTAGATCTGGCAAGGGGCATCTCGGAGCATACCTTCTTGGCCGGCGGCACATAGGGGCGATGGCTGAGCTTGGGCGCAGAAGAAAAGGGCAGCAGTCGGTAGGGTGTGGAAGGCAATGGCAGGACTACCTGTGCATATAGGGTGGTGTGATGAGCGACGGGGGAGGGGGATAAGCAGGATAGAAGAGAGCACCTGGAGGCGGAGGGTGCTCGAGCGCGTAGCAACACAGAGAGAACCTCACGGCGGAGGCTGCTCGAGCCCGTGGCGGCGGTGAGAGCCTCTGCAGGTGGAGGTCGAGCGAGCGCAATGGAGAGAGAGCTCGAGCCTAGCTGCGGCGGTGTGGAGTGGGCTCAGTGGTGCGCTGGCTGAAGTAAGTGAGGGAGATGGCGACGGGGTTGCATCCTCGCCGGCTGGAGAGCACGCAGCCGGCCGTAGAGAGTAGCGTCGGCGGCGGACAGAGAGCTTGAGCATGGCAGCGGCGGATGTAGAAATTGGGTGGGGGTTGAGGCATTTGGGGATTTCAGAGCGAAAGGGAAAAAAGAGAGGGAGCTTTCAGTGGGCTGGGCTAGTTTTGGCGCTAACTTTTTCTGTTCCCGCGTGCGCGACTGGTTTGCCCAATTAGCTGCCAACAGTCGGTCGGCATTAATCCCCGACCCATAGTCTGATGGGAGTCCTCGTATTCCCGACCGATGACCTGACATTAAATATATGAGCATTTCCGACCGACCCTCAGTTGCTACGCATAGGCATTACCGACCAACAGTCTGATACAACTTCTCCCAACCAACGGTCCGATGGTATTAGAGACTTTTCCCAACAGTCGTTGGTAGGGAAATCTGGTGCGTGGTGTAGTGGGTTGTGGCGTACCGCAAAACGGAGAAAACAGACCTCCTACGGTCGAAACGGGGGTCCTGTTGATAGGGAGGGGTGTGGCGTACCGCAAAACGGATGAAACGGACCTCCTACGATCGAAACGGGGGTCCTGTTGATCGAGAGGGGTGTGGCGTACCGCAAAACGGACGAAACGAACCTCCTACGGTCGAAACGAGGGTCATGTTCAGCGGGAGGGGTGTGGCGTACCGCAAAACGGGACTCCACGGGATACTGTTCAACTCCATCGTCGACCTCCTGCAACCTCCATGGGCTACGGTCGACCTCCTCCAGCCTTCACGTGCTCCTGTTCATCCAGCCTCCACCGCGCGCTACTCCACCGGCTACTGTTCGACCACCCCTCCACGGGCACCCCTGCACCGTCTACTATTCATCCAGCCCTCCACACCACGGGGTCCTGTTCATCCAGAGGCAACGCCACCGCTCATTGTTCATCCAACGCCCCCCTCCCCGCAACGCTCACTGTTCATCCAATCGATCGGCTTCAGTTAGCAGAAGTAGCGAAGGAATCGCTCGATCGGGTTCAGTTAACAGCAATCGATCGATCGCTCGGGTTGAGTAACGTGTAGCCTGCAGTGCAATCGCTCGGGTTCAGTTAGAGCCCAACACCCCGCTCGGGTTCAATTAGAGCCAACGCCTCGCACACACGCGCGTACGTGTACGAGAGAAACGCGCATTGCTCGGCCGCCGACCTCCCACCGTAACCGGGAACTCCCCGAAATTTTCCTCGCCCTCGCTTCTACCACGGTTTTTTCCGTCATGGACAGCCCAAAGAATGTCATGCAGCTACGTCTCCGAGCCAACCATGATGAAAAGCCCATTTTCTGTCATGATTTTTTGTCATAGAAGTAGGAGCCCACCACAGCTACGATGATACCGGGTTTTGTCACAATTATCGTCATAGAACTGTCATATGTATGACGGAAAAAAATTCGTTCGGCCCAAAATGTCATGGATGTGTCTTTTTTTGTAGTGCCCCACCCTCTCAGCAATGGTGTTTCGAAGAAGGATGTCCCGACTGTTGATTCGGCAAAGAATGAGCAGCCACCCAAATAATTTCACCTGCGGCGGCGCTCGAGAGCCCCAGACGAAGGAGGGATGAGGCGATTCCTGGCCACCGAGGCGAAGTAGCCCATAAGCTTTGCTCATGACCAGTTCACCAGACCAAGGATGGCCGCAGAGTGGCAGCGTGCGCTTGTCCACCCTGTCAGCAGCCCGCGCGTGGTGAAGAAGAGCAAGGAGGGCACCGCGCTCCCTCCCCCCGACCTGAGTGAGCCACGGCACCAGGATGAGGTCAAGCCCCTGGTGCCAGACCTGAGCAATAGTGGCCTCAGGGGCAATAGAAAGCCAGAACAAAGCAGGAAAGGTGGTGATCAGGGGCCCCGGGGGAAGCCACCAATCATGCCAGAAGGAGGTCCTCCGCCTGTCCCTCACCTCCACACGAGAAAGGGACAGATACAGGGGCAGCAGAGCACGAAGAGATCGCCCATGCTCGCCGGCCTTGTGACCGTGGCTTGGGAGTAGGAGAGACTTCAGCATCAGGGTGCTTTTGATGTAGTTGATGCGCAGTCCAGTGGCTGCAGCGAAGTTGTCCAGGATGAGTCGGAGACGCACCGCCGTGCCCACGGACGCTCGCATGATGATCAGAGTGTCATTGGCATATTGGAGCACAATCGGGGGGGGTCTCTGTCCACCATAGGATGCTCGAGCACAGGGTCCTGCCGGATCATCCGTTGTAGGACGTCAGCCACCAGGAGGAAGAGGTAGGGCGATAGCGGATCCCCTTGCCGGAGCCCACATTTCACCGGAAACCAAGTGCCAGACACCATGTTGAGCAGCACGACAGACCGGGAGGAGTGCAGAATGGCGTCCATCCACATACACCATCGTTCGGGGAAGGTGCACACCTCGAGAACCTGGCATAGGCACTCCCAGTTCACCGAGTCGAACACTTTGGCAAAATCCAGCTTGATGACAAAGGGCAGGAGCTTTCCAAGCATGACAGCACTACACCACCTCAGTTGCATAGACAAAGTTCTCGGAGATACTTCGCCCTGCGACGAAGACAGCCTGATCAATGTCAATGACCTCACCAATCTGCACCTGCAGCCGTGTGGTGAGCCCCCGGCATAGAATCTTGGCATCTCCATTCTAAAGCGAGACCAGATGGAAAGAGCTGGGCGTGGGGGACGCAGCCCCATTGGGGAGGAGAGCAATATACACGCGGTTGATCGGCTCTAGGTCCGCCATATCATCATAGGCGGAGTCGAAGAGGCGTTGTAGATCTGGCGCCACCTCGCTCCAAGCGGCGTGGTAGAAAGCGGGGCCGAGCCTATCGGGAATAGGCGCACTAGTCCGGTCGAGGGAGCCCGCCGCGGCCTTGATCTCCTCACGCATGAACCGAGCCACTAGAGCAGGGCCGTCCACTCCCCACATGCCCTGATATAGCACTACCAGGTCGAAGTGCTACTCGGGGCGGCTACGGCCGCCAAGGAGGCCAGCGTAGAAGGCGCGGAGTGCAGCCGCCTTACTGGGGTGGTCCACCACCCCGAGTCCATCAACATGCAGCGCACAGATGGAGTTGCCACGATGACATTGGGAGGCACATGCATGGAAGAAGCTGGTGTTTTCGTCACCCTCCTTCATAGCTCGACACTTCCCACGTTGTTTCTAGTGCGCATTTTGCCATTTGATGGACACGGGAAGGCACCAACGAGCGTCATGGCGTAGCCGTCCCTCATCTGAAGAAAGATAGTGAAATTCTTCCAAGAAATCAAACGGATCAACCACAAACTTGCAATTGTTGTCATAAGCAGGAATATAGTTATGTTGCCTTTGTTGGGGAACGTAGTATTTCAAAAAAAAAATACCTACGATCACGCAAGATCTATCTAGGAGAAGCATAGAAATGAGCGGGGAGAGTGTGTCCACGCACCCTCGTAGACCGAAAGGGGAAGCGTTAAGTAACGCGGTCGATGTAGTCGAACATCTTCGCGATCCAACAGATCCAAGCACGAAACGTACGACACCTCCGCATTCAGCACACGTTCAGCTCAATGACGTCCCTCGATCTCTCGATCCATTTGAGGACGAGGGAGAGTTCCATCAGCACGATGGCGTGTCGACGATGATGATCAGGTTACCGACGCAGGGCTTCGAATAAGCACTACAACGATATGACCGAGGTGTGTGACTGTGGAGGGGGGCACCGCACACGGCTAAGAGAAGACTTGGTGTGCCTTTGGGGTGCCCCCCTCCCACGTATATAAAGGGGGGAGGAGAGGAGGCCGGCCCAAGGGGGGCACGCCAAGGGGGGAGTCCTACTTGGACTCCCAGTCCAAGTAGGATTCGCCCCCCTTTCCTTTCTGAAGAAGGGAGAGAAGGGGGAAAGAGAAGGAGGAGAAGAAGGAATGGGGGCCGCACCCCCAACCCTAGTCCAATTCAGTTTGGGCTTGGGGGGGGCACATGCCTCCACCTCGCTGCCTGCCTCCTCTCTGAAGGGCCCATGAAGGCCCATTAACCCCCTCGGGGTTCCGGTAACCTCCCGATACTCCGGATAATGTCCGAACCTTTTTGAAACCATTCTGGTGTCCAAACATAACCTTCCGATATATCAATATTTATGTATCTACCATTTCGAGACTCCTCATTATGTCTATGATCTTATCCGGGACTCTGAACAAACTTCGGTTCATCAAAACACATAACTCATAATACAAATCGTCATCGAACGTTAAGCGTGCGGACCCTACGGGTTTGAGAACTATGTAGACATGACTGAGACACATCTCCGGCCAATAACCTATAGCGGAACCTGGATGCTCATATTGGCTTCTACATATTCTACGAAGATCTTTATCGGTCAAACCGCATAACAACATATGTTGTTCCCTTTGTCATCAGTATGTTACTTGCCGAGATTCGATCGTCGGTATCTTTATACCTAGTTCAATCTCGTCACCGGCAAGTCTCTTTACTCGTTCCATAATGTGTCATCCCGCAACTAACTGATTAGTCACATTGATTGCAAGGCTTATAGTAATGAGAATTACCGTGAGGGCTAAAGATACCACTCCAATACAGAAAGTGACAAAACCTAATCTCGATCTATGCCAAATCAACAAACACCATCGGAGACACCTGTAGAGCATCTTTATAATCACCCAGTTACCTTGCGACATTTGATAGCACACAAGGTTTTCCTCCGGTATTCGTGAGTTGCATAATCTCATAGTCAGAGGAACATGTATAAGTCATGAAGAAAGCAATAGCAATAAAACTAAACGATCATAATGCTAAGCTATCGGATGGGTCTTGTGCATCAAATCATTCCCTAATGATTTGATCCCGTTCATCAAATGACAACACATGTCTATGGTTAGGAAACTTAACCATCTTTGACTAACGAGCTAGTCTAGTAAAGGCACACTAGGGACACTCTGTTTGTCTATGTATTCACACATGTACTAAGTTTCCGGTTAATACAATTCTAGCATGAATAATAAACATTTATCATCATATAAGGAAATATAAATAACAACTTTATTATTGCCTCTAGGGCATATTTCCTTCAGTCACCCACTTGCACTAGAGTCAATAATCTATATCACATAGTAATGATTCTAACACCCATGGAGTCTTGGTGCTGATCATGTTTTGCTCGTGAGAGAGGCTTAGTCAACAGTTCTGCAACATTCAGATCTATATGTATCTTGCAAATCTCTATCTCTCCCTCCTTGACTTGATCGTGGATGGAATTGAAGCGTCTCTTGATGTGCTTGGTTCTCTTGTGAAATCTGGATTCCTTTGCCAAGGCAATTGCACCAGTATTGTCACAAAAGATTTTCATTGGACCCGATGCACTAGGTATTACACCTAGATCGGATATGAACTCCTTCATCCAGACTCCTACATTTGCTGCTTACGAAGCAGCTATGTACTCCGCTTCACACGTAGATCCTACCATGATGCTCTTCTTGGAACTGCACCAACTGATAGCTCCACCATTAAATATAAATATGTATTCGGTTTGTGACTTAGAGTCATCCGGATCAGTGTCAAAGCTTGCATCGAAGTAACCATTTACGACAAGATCTTTATCACTCCATAAACGAGAAACACACTACACCACAAACCCCCTATAGCTACGCATACACTCCAACGAAATATCCATGCGTTGCTGAGATATATTGAAGTCCCGACTTGCCCACTTCCCATGATTATTAACCAGTTCATATGACAATTAAAATAATCACTTTAGAAAGAAAAAAAAGCACTTCCTGCCGATAAAGTCCCCACGTCGTCGCCGGCGCCTACCTCCATCGTATCGTGCGAGGCCGGATTTGGTTCCTCTGGCCCTCCACCCTCCCCTCGGGCCTTCTCAAACCGTGCTCCGCGATCCCGACTTCGAGGGTTTCACCATTACTCTGGCGCCTCCCTTCCCTCCCACCCAGATCAATCTCGGCCTCATCTCGCCTCGCCTCACCCCGAATGGCAATTAATCCCACGAGATTGGAGGAGCAAGACGATGTCAACCGCAACGATTGTGCAGGCAGGTGACGTGCCGGACTCAACTGTGCGGAACCACCTAGAGCAAGACACTCTCAAGTGAGTCTTCGTCGGTGGCATGGGCAGCGTCGACAATACCACCTGCAGCTCCATCGTCTCCATCTGCGTCCTGCTGCCAGCCTGTGCTCGTCATCTCCGGCGACCCTGCCCATAACCTCAGCCATGCCTTCCAGCAGTTCTTCACCAAGTACTCCACCCTCGTCAAGGGATCTACCACATTTACGCCAAGGTGATTATTTTCTCACCTCTCTATTTGCTTTCCTCCGGTTCACTCCATCGGTCCTGTTTACTAGAGTACTTGATTTCAGATATGTGGCTGGTTGCCTACTGATGAACCTGTATCTTCACGAACAGAATGGAGATTCTACTTGTTCTTTAATAATATGGCGGTGATTTCATGTCATGATTTCCTTGAAAAGTTACAGGTAATATAAGTTCTATGAGTAGTGGAAAATAAGTGTACTGTTTAGAAATTTCCTTTTTTATTTATTGCGCCGAGGACTGACTTTCAGTAAAGATTAAGGTGGCTGACTTGGAGTAAAAAGAGTACCAATTATCTAGCAATTCAAGTATTATATGCCAGGAAAATAGTCTGGTCTGCCACAAAGAGAGATTTCATGTTAGTTGAACACTTGTTATTGCATCACTTTTCATATTTTTCAGTACAAAAGAAAAAGTTTTCATAAATTTTATGATCCATGTTATATACTCCACCATAGTCTAACTTTTGTTCTCTTACTGCAGATTAGTCGAATGGATTACTCTGCTGTAGTTTTTAATACAGCTCCTACAAGCATACATTACGGTTACTAAAGTTCCAGTAACGCAGGAGAAGGGTCTAAGAAATGACGGACTTAAATAATAGATTCGGTCATCTATTGAATCAGGTATTCGTTAATATTGATAAATTTCAACCTACTAGGAAACTATAATTGTTATTTGTCCACACATGTATTGCCATGGTTGTGTGCGGAGGGCGAATTTTATTTAATGTAGGGCTGACTCTAAAGCTCTCCACTGATGTTGCCGATGTCCGGTTAGCTGCGGCTGCCACCACAATGGACTAACCAGCTAGCTGCTAGGGTCCATCACTCTCACTCGCATGGTGTGGCTACGTGCAGGTGATGCCTCATAGCTTGGTCGCTTCAGCTTAGTGATTAGTAGTCTGGAGATTACCAAACAATGCATAGGCCAGGAGCAGGACCATGCCCGTATCTCACCAATGACTAATCCTTCCTTTTACCTTATTTTCCTTTTTCCATGCCCATATCTCACCAACGACCAAGCCTTCCTTTTATCTTATTTCCCTTTTTCCCAGCGATAAGTGATTCCTGGCCAGTGATTTTTTTATCTCAGATATACCATTCTTTTGGACAAGACAGAATAACTGGTTCTAGTATAAAACAGTCCAAAAACCTTCACATCATTGATACCATCCTGGTGATCACTACAATTGATCTCTCCCCCAAACTGGGCATTATTCTCCATACTTTATTCTTTTCCCATTTTTTAGCAAATGGCCCACAAAGAGCGCAACAGTAAAAAAAGCCCCCATATCAAGCAGAACGCAGCTGAAAAGAAAATAGGGGAGATTAATTAGATTCAATACCCTAACCACACGAATGCAAAGGCCACTGCCATACCAACAAGCCAAGAGCTGCTACATGTTAACATAGCATACATAAGAGCATCTCCAGCCGTTCGGCCCCCAAGGGCATGAAAAAGCACCGCTTGGGGGTGAGCTGGTGTTTTTTTCGGCGTGGGGGCGAGCACGTTCCCAGCCGCCGCCCCCAGGTCGCCCCCAGACGCCCCCACAGTTCGTCCAAATTTGAACAAATATGGCTAAATTTGAACAAACATGGTCAAATTTCGTCGAAATTTAGCCGTTTTTTACATGAATAAAAGGGACGAAAAAAAACCTAAATTACGGCCGATGCTTCTCCTCCTTGACACGGCCGCTGCTCAAGCCCTTGCCCCGGCATGCTGCTTCACTCGAGCGGCGGGTCGTTGCCGCCCTCGACGTGCGCGAGGACGCCGTTGAGCGTGCGGCCAGGGACGCCCCACCACAGGCGGCGGCCCTCGCTGTTGTTGCGGCCGTGCGGCATCGGCGCGTTGTTCATGGAGACGAGCCGCTCCTCCTGCCGGCGTTCGAAGTACGCCGCCCACGCCGCATGGTTGTCGACGGTGTACTCCGAGAGCGCCCGCTCCGCGGCCGTCAGGGACGCCCGCGCACGCAAGATCTCGGCATGGAAATAGGGCGTCTCGGGGACGGGCAGAGGGGGGACAGGGACCCCACCGGCGCTGAGCCTCCACCACGACGGAAGGCGTACGTCGGGCGGCGGGGGGTATTTGGACTCATGGAGGAGGTTTGCCTCCCACTCATTCAGCGAGAGGCGGCCGAAACCCTTGGCCGCCACCGCATCGCCGGGGTACCTCGCGCTCATGGTTTCCGGGGGGAGAGAGAGGGGCTCGAACGGCAGAGAGAGGGGAGGAACTGCGGCGGCGAGGAGGGGAAGGACTGCCGATGGATGGGTGCCTCACCGGTGCGGCCAGGGGCGCCTTATATAGCGGCTCGGGGGCGGCCGCGTGCGACACGCGTGGCGGAAGGCTGGGCGGCGTCGCCGCACTTCGCCGCCCGTGAATCAATGGCATGCTGGCATTGATTCCCCGCAGGAAAACCGAGACGATGAGGACGACCAGCCTTTGTCTCGCTGACGTGCTGTTCCCGCCACTCTTTCGCGCCAAAACGTTTGAGCTGGCGCCCCCGGACACCCCCTAGCGCGTCGGGTTCGGGTTGGGTGCGCCGGCGCCAATTTCGGCCCAATCCGGCGAAAAACAAGCTCATGGGGGCGCGACTGGGCCGATTTTTCGGCGCCGGCGCTAAAAAACAGCCTTGGGGGGCCTGTTGGGGGCGCGGCTGGAGATGCTCTAAGGGTCGCCCTAGCTACCTTGCCATGGGAGCTCGCACGTATTGTGTCGCTTTTTTGCTGATCTTAATTCTAGGAACTAACGTATCATATATTAGTTCACTCCACCTTGGTACTAAATTGTATAACTTACAAAAAACCCGGCATGAGTGTGTTTGGTTCATTAGTGTATGAACTCTGTGGAGTACTGAGGACTTTTTTTTCATCCGGCGAAAACATAATGACAGATGGCTGCATTCTTATGAAAGTAAGTTGGTAAGATTTTTGCCTATAAAGATGTACAATAATATATTTGTCTTGAGCTTTTGGACTTCTTCATGTTATTTGTATTGCTGTCACCATCTTACCAAGAAATGAGACATGCTATATTGTAAGTGAACCTTCTGATATTTTGGTGACAAGCTAACACACATTAAATTTCACCACTACTTTTTTTATATGTTTGTATTTCTACTAGTAAATGTACAATTTGTGCATCTGTCATGTTTTCTTGTCTATTTGGTTAAGCATATAGTGCATCTAAAAAGGGAAAAGGGTCAGCAAGCATTTTGTATTGCTGCATATTGAAGGTTCAATTGTTTTCTTCTGTATTGCTTCTTATGTTCGCAACTCGACAGATAGCATAGTTTTAAAGTTTAGTAGGGCAAAGATGTGTGATAATCAAGCTACCTTCTTAGTTCCTTGTTAGTATTATTTGTGCAATACTAACACAATGCACATTGTATTAGGTCATTCTTTTCATATACAAGGTGGGTGCTGATTGTTTAGAACATGCCACTCAATATATGTAATAGGATTAATTATCACATGACCTTCAACATTTATATATGTTGCTTCTTTAAATTTTAAGGTTCAATTAACCTGTTTGATTTTCTATCGTAACTTACTAATCACATTTCTTTGTTGTCGTAGATTGCCAACATAAATAGATGATGCATGCCACAAGCTGATTGCGAGGTTGAGCATTGGGCTTCTACTGATAGTTTAGCATTATGTTTTAGAATGTCATTTTCAGGGTCAATGTTTCAATCATTATGTTCTACAGTGGCTGAGACGCCGATTGTATGGTGAAGAATTGGGCTACTACTAGATAGTTTCACAACCTGTAATCTTTGGCTTGTGTTCTTTGTAATGCAAAATGCAACAGAGTTAATTATATATAGAAATTTTTTATGCTTATTATATTGTGGCTTCTATGCATTATTGGAATTGACCTAATAATTTTGTATGGAAATGTATAAAATACCATTAATTGTCTACTCCCTCTGTACCTGGAGTAGCTGAACTTATGCTATGTAGTCGTTGGAATTGTCCATTTGAAAATCCTCACGTGTAGGGTACTCAGCAACGCATATGAAGTGTTGTTTCACTCTTACTCTTTACGTTGCCGTCTTGCAACACATCTGCACATTACTTACCAATGCATGTATATATGTTGTTGTAGACCCTTCCAACGCCACCAACAGCAACGCATATTCATCCGTTCGTGTGGACATTAGCAACGCTTATACAGGCATACAACACCGCATCGATGCGTTGCTAAAGGGGGGGTTCCTGTTGTAGTGACATATCCTTAGTCCTTTTCAGGTATTTCAGGATGTTCTTGACCGCTGTCCAGTGATCCACTCCTGGATTACTTTGGTACCTCCCTGCTAAACTAATAGCAAGGCACACATCAGTTCTGGTACATAGCATTGCATACATGATAGAACCTATGGTTGAGGCATAGGGAATGACTTTCGTTTTCTCTCTATCTTCTGCAGCGGTCGGGCACTGAGTCTGACTCAACTTCACATCTTGTAACACAAGCAAGAACCCTTTCTTTGACTGGTCCATTTTGAACTTCTTCAAAACTTTATCAAGGTATGTGCTTTGTGAAAGTCCAATGAAGCATCTTGATTTATCTCTATAGATCATGAAATTCCAAAAGTCCATATAAAACCATATGCTTTGATCACACTATCAAAGTGTATATTCCAACTCCGAGAGGCTTGCACCAGTCCATAAATGGATCACTGGAGCTTGCACACTTTGTTAGCACATTTAGGATCGACAAAACCTTCTAGTTGCATCATATACAACTCTTCTTTAAGATATCCATTAAGGAATGCGGTTTTGGCATCCATTTGCCAAATTTCATAATCATAAAATGTAGCAATTGCTAACATGATTCAGAGTGATTTAAGCATCGCTACGTGTTAGAAGGTCTCATCATGGTCAACTCCTTGAACTTGTCGAAAACCTTTCGCAATAATTCGAGCTTTGTAGGCAGTAACATTACCGTCAGCGTCAGTCTTCTTCTTAAAGATCCATTTATTCTCTATGGCTTGCCGATCATCGGCCAAGTTAACCAAAGTCCACACTTTGTTCTCATACATGGATCCCATCTCAGATTTCATGGCCTCTAGCCATTTTGCGGAATCCAGGATCATCATCGCTTCCTCATAGTTCGTAGGTTCATCATGGTCAAGTAACATGACCTCCAGAACAGGATCATCGTACCACTCTTGTGCGGACCTTACTCTGGTTGACCAACGAGGTTCGGCAGTAACTTGATTAGAAGCTTCATGATCATTATCATTAGCTTCCTCACTAATTGCTGTAGGAATCACCGGAACTGATTTCTGTGATGAACTACTTTCCAATAAGGAAGCAGGTACAATTAGCTCATCAAGTTCTACTTTCCTCCCACTCACTTCTTTCGAGAGAAACTCCTTCTCTAGAAAGGATTCATCTTAGGAACGAATATCTTGCCTTCAGATCTATGATAGAAGGTGTACCCAACAGTCTCCTTTGAGTATCCTATGAAGACACATTTCTCCAATTTGGGTTCAAGCTTATCAGGTTGAAGCTTTTTCACATAAGCATCGCAGCCCCAAACATTAAGAAACGACAACTTAGGTTTTTTGCCAAACCACAGTTCATATGGTGTCATCTCAACGGATTTAGCTGGCGCCCTATTTAACATGAATGGAGCTGTCTCTAAAGTATAACCCCAAAATGATAGCGGTAAATCGGTAAGAGACATCATATATCACACCATATCTAATAAAGTACGGTTACAACGTTCAGACACACCATTACGCTGGGGTGTTCCAGGTGGCGTGAGTTGTGAAACTATTCCACCTTGTTTCAAATGAAGACCAAACTCATAACTCAAATATTCACCTCCACGATCAGATCGTAGAAACTTTATTTTCTTGTTACTATGGTTTTCCACTTCACTCTGAAATTCTTTAAACTTTTCAAATGTTTCAGACTTATGTTTCATCAAGTAGATATACCCATATCTACTCAAATCATCTGTGAAGGTCAGAAAATAACGATACCTGCCGCGAGCCTTAACAGTCATCGGACCACATACATCATTATGTATTAATTCTCATAAGTCAGTTGCTCGCTCCATTGTCTCGGAGAACGTTGTCTTAGTCATCTTGCCCATGATCAGGCATGGTTCGCAAGCATCAAGTGATTCATAATCAAGTGATTCCAAAAGCCCATTAGAAATAGTTTCCTCATGCGCTTTATACCAATATGACCTAAAGGGCAGTGCCACAAATAAGTTGTACTATCATTATCAAACTTATAT
This sequence comes from Triticum urartu, assembly GCF_056163025.1. Classification (NCBI taxonomy): domain Eukaryota; kingdom Viridiplantae; phylum Streptophyta; class Magnoliopsida; order Poales; family Poaceae; genus Triticum; species Triticum urartu. The sequence goes on along the minus strand of NC_141878.1, from coordinate 55,469,651 downwards.
CTTTTGGCTTCAATACTATGAATATGTGTATCACTACTATCGAGATTCAACAAAAATAGACCACTCATCAAGGGTGCATGACCATAAAATATCTTTACCTAATAATAAAGAAAATTGGGTTTCTTTCGTTCGTCATGGCATTTTTTAGAAAAGTCCGTCTATTTCAGAGAATTCAACCCGCGGTCCTATTTTAAGTCAAAACGAATCGTTTTTTCATATTTTACACAAAATTCCCATTGTTTTCTTGAAATCAACCCGCCGTCCGGATTTAACTCACACCCGAACCGTTATTTTACATTTTTTGAAACCCCCCTGACGTTTTAGGTAATTCATCCGCGGATCATATTTAAGTCAAACAAATACTTTTTTAAATCATCCATATCTTTTAAACCGTAACTCCGATTTAAACAAGTTATATATGAAATTTGATTAGAAAAATATGTAGAATACGAATATGAGATTATTTTTACCTATTAAGTATTTTTAAATATTATTTTAGAATATATTTAAATGAAACAAATGATTTTCTAAATTATTCCTATCTTTTAAATCATAACTTTGATTTTAACATATTATATATGAAATTTTATTAGAAAAATGTGTGCAATCTAAATATGATGTTAATTTTACCTGTTAAATATTTTTAAAATATGTTTTGGAAGCAAATTATAATTTCTAGCGCAAGATCTGTTTTTCTTTCATACCGGCGGCGATCCGGATTGCAAATAAACACCCCACTATAACCATATAGGAAAAAGAAAACATCGATAACTACACATGAATACCTCTGAAAAATGTCGTAGGGGAAAACAACAGATTTCTCATCGCGAGAGTGAGAGAAAGCGAGAGAGAGAGAGAGGGAGAGAGAGAGGGAGAAGGAGGAGAGAGGGAGAGAGAGATGCCTTAGGATTAACCATATTCAAACATGTTTTTTGTTGTTGTTTTGTGTGAACAACCGAGGCCATCGCCAGCGAGGGTGAGAAGGAGGATAAGAGGCAACACAAATATGATGCCTCGCAAAAATAAAGGAGATGGACCTATTGAGTGATGGTTGTTGGGTTAAGAGCGTGTGTTATGTTTTTTCTCCCGTTGCAACGCACGGGCTCTTTTGCTAGTATTACTCATATGCATAGAACAACCATTATTCTCTGATTTAAATGAATAACCGTCTCGCATCAAACAAGATCTAGGTATAATGTTCATGCTTAACGCTGGCACCAAAGAAAAATTACTCAGGTCTAAAACTAATCCCGAAGGTAGATGTAGAGGTAGCGTGCCGACGGCGATCACATCGACATTGGAACCATTTCCACGCGCATCGTCACCTCGTCCTCCAATCTTCGTTTAATCCGTACCCCTGTTTCGAGTAGCAAATATGAGGAACAGAACTAGTATCAAATACCCAGGCGCTACTACGAGCATTAGTAAGGTACACATCAATAACATGTATATCAAATATACCTTTCACTTTGCCATCCTTCTTATCCGCCAAATACTTGGTGCAGTTCTGCTTCCAGTGACTAGTCCCTCTGCAGTAGAAGCACTCTGTCTCAGGCTTAGGTCAAGACTTGGGCTTCTTCACTTGAGCTTCTACTTGCTTGCCGTTCTTCTTGAAGTTCCCCTTCTTCCCTTTTCCCTTTTTCTTGAAACTAGAGGTCTTGTTAACCATCCACACTTGATGCTCCTTCTTGATTTCTATCCCTTTAGCATTGCAAAGAGCTCGGGAATTATCTTATCCATCCCTTGCATATTATAGTTCATCATGAAGCTTTTGTAGCTTAGTGGCAATGATTAAAGAACTCTGTCAATGACACTGCCATCAGGAAGATTAACTCCCAGTTGAGTCAAGTGGTTGTGATACCCAGACATTCTGAGTATATGTTCACTGACAGAACTATTCTCCTCCATCTTGCAGCTGTAGAACTTATTAGAGACTTCATATCTCTCAATTTGGGCATTTGCTTGAAATATTAACTTCAACTCCTGGAACATCTCGTATGCTCTGTGACGTTCAAAACGTCGTTGAAGTCCCGATTCTAAGCCGTAAAGCATGGCACACTAAACTATCGAGTAGTCATCAGCTTTGCTCTGCCAGACGTTCATAACGTCCGAAGTTGCTCCTGTAGCGGGTCTTGCAACTAGTGGTGCTTCCAGGACGTAACACTTCTGTGCAGCAAGGAACGGTAGCATGGGCCATTGATCTACAACTACATAGAAATGCGAAATACTATCAGGTACTAAGTTCATGATAAATTAAAGTTCAATAATCTTATTACTTAAGAACTCCCACTTAGATAGACATCCCTCTAGTCATCTAAATGATCACGTGATCCATATCAACTAAACCATGTCCGATCATCACGTGAGATGGAGTAGTTTTCAATGGTGAACATCACTATGTTGATAATATCTACTATATGATTCATGTTCGACCTTTCGCTCTCAATGTTCCGAGACCATATCTGCATATGCTAGTCTCGTCATGTTTAACCCGAGTATTCTGCGTGTGCAAAAACGGGCTTGCACCTGTTGAATGTGAACGTAGAGCTTATCACACCCGATGATCACATGGTGTATCAGCACGACGAACTGTACCAACGGTGCATGCTCAGGGAGAGCACTTATACCTTGAAATTTAGTGAGAGATTATCTTATATGCTACCGCCGTACTAAGCAAAATAATATGCATAAAGGATAAACATCACATGCAATCATAACAAGTGATATGATATGGCCATCATCATCTTGTGCCTTTGATCTCCATCTCCAAAGCACCGTCATGATCACCATCGTCACCGGCTTGACACCTTGATCTCCATCGTAGCATCGTTGTCGTCTCGCCAACTATTGCTTCTACGACTATTGCTTCTACGACTATCGCTACCGCTTAGTGATAAAGTAAAGCAATTACATGGCGATTGCATTTCATACAATAAAGCGACAACCATAAGGCTCCTACCAGTTGCCGATAACTTTTACAAAACATGATCATCTCATACAATAATTTATATGTCATCACATGTTGACCATATCACATCACCACATGCCCTGCAAAAACAAGTTAGACGTCCTCTACTTTCACTAGTAGAAAACGGGCCTATTGTCCCGGTTCGTAAGGGCCTTTTGTCTCCGTTCCTGAACCGAGACTAAAGGGTCGTTACTAATGCCCTGTCCCTTTAGTTCCGGTTCAGTCCAGAACCGGGACAGATGGGCCTCCACGTGGCCTGTGCGTGGAGCCCAGGCAGGAGGGCCTTTGGTCCCGGTTGGTGGCACCAACCGGGACCAATAGGCATCCACGCGTCAGCATTTCTGTGGCTGCGGTTTTTGTTGTTTTCGAAAGGTGGGGGGGGGGTTTGGGGGTTTTGGGGGGTTAATTTAGGTGTTTCATATATTGTGTTAGCTAGCTATATTAATAGAGAGAAGTGTCCTCTCTTATGTCCGTGCTTGGTCGACGCTACGTACTATACATACGTATAGAGAGGACAAGACAAGCTAGCTAGCTAGTAAGAAAACGAAGGAAACGGAAGATCATCATGAACATATATGCATACAGAGAGAAGTGATATCGACCACCTCTCCTTCTCCGAGAGATTGGTCGAACAACAAGTTCTTGTATATCTATCCGACACTACCGGCTACATATATACAATAATTATCTCTTACAAATATAATCTCCTAACATACGGACGCATGGTCCACATAGTATTCTCCGTCTTCAGCGATCACGTGGTCAAGAAAGAATGCCGCCAATTCCTCTTGAATTGCTCGCATGTGAGCTGGTGCTAGGAGTTCATCCCGCTTCCGAAACATCTAATTTGAAGAACGGGGTCAATACATATATATATATATGAATGAATGAAACTCAACACAAATGATGGTAATAAAATAAAATTGTGAATATTGTTATTTACGCACTTCATATTGTTCATCAGAGTAGCCCCACTCACAGGTCGTGTGGCGGATGGACTCACAAACGTAGTATCCACATAAATCATTCCCTTGTTCCTGCCATAACCACTTTACAAGAAATAGAGGTTAATCAAACTAATAAGCAAGAATGCCAAATGGTATTGATGAAACTATCGCTTGAATCACTAGGAGATGCGCGGAACATGCTACTATAGTACTTACTTTCGGGTGTCTAAATTCCAGCTTCTTCGGCAGTCCCGGAGCTTTTTTGGTGAATTTTCTCCAAACCCTGCTAGACAAACAAAACACTTACTTGATATCAGAAATGAACAAAGTTGCTGATATGGTGGATAATGATCAATTTAACTTACCTCCCGAGCATTTGAGTCATGTCCGCATACTCCTGGGGATCTTTTCGTTTAGAGTCCAAGATAGTTACTACTCCCTGCTCCAGCTTATTCTCTAGGAGAATATAGTGGAACCTGCGCACGCATGCATAACTCATCAATTACATCACTATAACCTTGACTAATATATAAGGGAAACCGAATATGCACAAGACAGTAACACTCACTTGAAGTTGTAAGGAAAGAGTATTATATCTTTGTTTTCATTTATTACCAACGATCATAGCAATTTGGCCTCGGTATCTGCGGAATGAAATTTAACCTCAGTTGCATCTATGAGATTTGTGTTAATGAACCCAATATCACTGATTTGTCTTTTCTTCAATTCGACGATCTTCAATCTGCATAATATAGTGAGGATAATTATAAATACATGCAATGAAAGAGCTGAGCTATATAGAGAGACTTAATGACAGAAGTAGTACTACTTACAGACAGTAGAAGGTGACCGCTGCTTTATCGAGGGCCAATTGATTGAAAAACTGAAAGAACTCCTTAAATGGAATAGGCAACCGTTCAATTCCAACGAGGTCATGCTCCTTTTTAACTCTCACATACAAAGTATTCCTCCCCCCAGACTCTCTGCAGATTTTCAAGTACCAATCATGCAATCTTCGAATCGTCGTTGATAGAGATCTTTCATCTTTGATGAGAGGCTTCCCATACTCGTATCTTTGTATCTGCACCTCCAAGAAATCATAATGTACATCGTCAGGAAGGTAATCTCCAAGATTTTTATAACCGGGCACCATCCTCGGATCATTAGGGACGATGTCGCTAGGCACCTTGAGCGGGGGGCACGATTGCTTTGCTTGTTCGCCGAGCTGGGCAATTTGTTTCCCAGCTCGTCGTTCTTTCATCCTTTGATCACTGACATTACTTCCCGACCGCTCCGCTTCGGCAAATGCCTTTCCAATAATGCGCTCATAGTTGCCTTTCGGCGGAGACTTGGGTGGTTTTGTCAGGGTAGCCAGAGTGCGCTTCGCTTTCTCCGGATCTACCTTCTCCTCCGGAGGTGGATGTTTCCTTGCTTTCACCCCTTCAAAGAAGTTCCTCACTTCGTCTCGCGCGATGTCGGCATTCACCTTCGGGGTCCTATTGTATGGTAACTTCTCTGGAGTCTTTAGAGAAGGGCCGAATCTGTATGTCCTCCCGCCTCTGGCTGTACTGCTAGATGCCGGCAGAGCAGACGGAGTGGCTGTCTTCTTTACTTGCATACAAGGCGGAGGAGAAGGACTACGACGCGCCGGAGCAGCTGGAGCGTCGGCAGGTCTCTTCCGCCCTTGCTGCCGAGGCGGAGAAGGAGGAGGCTGGCTGCTTGGGCGGGCCGGCGCAGGCGGGGAAGGAGGCGGAGTGCCGCCACGCGCCGGAGAAGGAGCCGGCCGAGTTCCCTGATCATCACTCGCTGGAGGAGGAGGCGGTGGAGGAGGCGGAGTTCCCTGACTCGCCGGAGGAGGAGGAGGAGGCGGAGGTGTCCAGTTCAGAAGGTTGATGAGCTCCTTCCGCCATAGGCATGGAGTCTTCGGAGCAGAGCCCAGCCGAGTCTCCCCTTCACCGGTAGGGTGGTCAAGCTGGAGGTCCTCAAATCCCTTCATTCTTTCATCCACCATCACCCTAGCATATCCTTCTGGAATCGGCCGGCAGTGAAAAGTTGCGCTGGGTTCAGTAGGAAAAACAGAGCCAACAGCCGCCTTGACCTTCATATTACTCCATTGCGTCATAAGGTGGCAATTTTGAGACTTCGTGATAGCATCCACGGGATAGCTGGGAGGAGCCGTCAAGACATGCTCTGGCTGAAGCAGCTCGGTGGAAGCCACGCTGCTTCTCTGCTGAGATGGCGGGGTAGCTTCGGGGGAAGCTTCGGCAGTTCGTTTGCTGCGATTTTCTTCTCATTCCTCTATCGCTTGTACCCTAGCATGCAGCGCCTGCAGCTGGGTCTGCTCCACTTTCTTCCTCCTCTCGTGGCATTTGTAACTGTCTGGGCCGGAAACCCAGCCTTCCACGGAATGGAGCCTGGCGTGCCTCGTGTCTGTCCAGGGTGCTCAGGATTCCCGAGGACCATTGTGAGCTCGTCATTCTCTTTGTCTGGAATGAACGTCCCTTGCTGCGCTGCTTCGATATAGTGCTTAAGCCTCTTGACTAGTATTTCCATTTGCCCGTTCGTCCAAATGCACTTCCCTGATACAGGGTCCAAGGTTCCGCCAGCCCCGAAGAACCAAGTCTGGCAATGGTCTGGCCAGTTAATTGTCTCTGGTTCGATCCCTTTATCAACCAGATCATTCTCAGTCTTGGCCCACTTAGGCCGGGCTACAAGGTAGCCACCTGACCCCGTGCGATGGTGATGCTTCTTCTTCGCATCATTTTGTTTGTTTGTCGCCGACATCTTCTTACTCTTTTCCGATGTCTTGTGGACCACAAATGCGGGCCAGTGGTCTCTGATCTTCTCATAGCTGCCCTTGAATTCTGGTGTCTCTTTTTTATCGACAAACTTATTAAGCTCGTTCTTCCACCTCCTGAATAGGTCTGCCATCCTCTTAAGAGCAAAAGACTTGATTAATTGCTCTTTAACTGGCATCTCCGGATCATCCTCTAGAGCTAGGGTGAAATTTGACTTCAGCTCAGTCCAAAGATCATTTTTCTGCATATCATTGACATAAGACACCTCAGGGTCTTCTGTAGCCGGCTTTATCCATTGCTGGATGCTGATCGGGATCTTGTCCCTAACCAGAACCCCGCACTGAGCAACAAATGTGTTCTTTGTCCGGATGGGTTCAATCAGTTGGCCGTCAGGCGCGATTGCTATGATCTCAAACCTTTCATCTGAGCTCAACTTTTTCTTCGGGCCTCGTCTCTTTACCGAAGTTGTGCTCGATCCGGAGGGCTAGAAAAAAGAACAAAGACTTAACTAATATGTGTACATACCAAAACAATGAATGCATCAATTAGCTAGTCAGCACAGTCTTAACTAATATATACCTGGCCGGACTCGGTTCGGTCACCGGAGCCGTCATCGCGGTCTCCTTGCACCGGCATTGGGTCACCGGAGCCATCATAATCATAGCCAGCTGCTTCCATACCATCGGTGTCGTTGAGAAACAACGAGCAAACGGCATCACTTCCTCATGCGATTATGTCCCCAACAACTCTTCTTGTACTTCGTCTTGGGCGGTGTCCATAGTTTCTACAAATATTTACAACATGGCAATTACTATTCAAACATGACAGATGGATATATTAGTGGAAAATGTAGAACTAATATTAATTAGTGGCCTCAACACTGCTTCTCTAGGGTTTGGGGTGGCCTCGACAACGCTTCAAGGGTTTGAGGTATATCGACAACGACGACATACGTACATGGGAAAATAATATTATCGGGGAGGGGGTATATCGACCCCCCCCCCACGTGTTGAAGTTATCGGGAGTTTATATCGACACGACATACGTACATGGGAAAATAATATTATCGGGGAGGGGGTATATCGACCCCCCCCCTCTAGTTGAAGTTATCGGGAGGGGGTATATCGACCCCCCTTAGAACTTCAACACGAGCGGGGTCGATATACCCCCTCCCGATAACTTCAACACGAGGGGGGGTCGATATACCCCCTCCCCGATGATCTATCCCTCGACCCTCGACCCCTCGGCGACCCTTGACCCCCTCTTGACCCTCGACCCCCTCTCAACCCCTTGACGAACCTAGAACTTTTTTTCTCCCCGATAACATTTTTTCTCCGAGAAAGTTAGTGTTCCCGAGTGAACCGGAGGGGGACATTGGTCATATCGGATTCGTCATATTTTCTATGAATGTTCTATATACATACATCCATCGATATCATTCCATACATACATAGACATCTACATTATATATGAACAAAAAAATATCAAAATTTACATATACATACATACACATGACCCCCCTCATTCATCATATCAAATTCATCATATCAATATTTTGCAAGGGGAAGGAAGGAATGGGGGAGGATGGGGCGGTAGCTACCTCTCCCGGCAGGATCGGGGAGGAGAAGCGGGCGGCTGGCGTTGGGGGCGACGACGACGAGGATGGGCTCGGGGTCGGCGAGGGCGACGGCGAGGCGCGCTCGGCGATGACGGCGAGGCAGGGCACGCTCGAGGGCAGCGGACGGCAACGGCGTGGGCAGCGGACGGCGTCGGCGTGGGCTCGGGGCGGGGTAGGGGCACCGGCGTGGGCGGCGACAGCGAGGCAGCCTGGCGGCGATGAGCTCGGCGGCGTCGGGGGGAAATGGGCGATGTAAACTGAAACCGCTAAGTGGTGGGTATATATACATGAAGCATTGGTCTTGGTTCGTGGCATGAACCGGTACCAATGCCACCTTTGGTCCCGGTTCGTCCTACAAACCGGGACCAAAGGTCTCATTTCGGCAGCCCAAAGGGCGGGAAGCACAGGCCATTGGTCCGGTTCGTCGCACGAATCGGGACCATAGGTAGGCATTTGTACCGGTTTGTGCCACGAACCGGTACGAATGCCCCCCTATGGTCCCGGTTCATGCGTCTAACCGGGACCAATGGCCTGCGCCGTGGTGCGGTGCGGTGGGATTTTTAGTCCCACCTCGCTAGCTGAAGAGCTCCCGCACCTGTTTATAAGCCCTGCTCTGTGTTCCCTTTGAAACTCCTTTGAACTGCAGGCTTACAGGCCTAATGGGACACTGCAATGCCTGTGGGCCTACTGGGCCTGCTGCGGGCCTAAATCCTGGCTCATGGTTGGGTTTCTAGTCCTATTCAGGACGTGCTGGCCCAGTAGGTGGCATTTTTTTATTTTTTGCTATTTATTTTTTCATTTCTACTTAGAACTAAATACTTATAGTTTTTTAGTGATTTCTTTTTTCTTTTAGGTCACAAAAATTATAAACTTTCTGTTAGTGCGATTAGTTTTAAAATTTGAATAGTTCAAATTTGAAAATTTTAAAATTTGTGTGAATCACTAGTTTATGAATAACTTTACTATAAAAATTGATTTTTGAGTCACTCTTTTTCCTGCTATTTAATATTACCGTGTTTTATCATTATACTCAATTTGGTAATTTTAGTTAGTCATAACAAATATTATAGGCATTTTTTTATTTTTTGTTATTTATTTTTTCATTTCTACTTAGAACTAAATACTTATAGTTTTTTAGTGATATCTTTTTTCTTTTAGGTCACAAAAATTATAAACTTTCTATTAGTGCCATTAGTTTTAAAATTTGAATAGTTTAAATTTGAATTTTTTAAAATTTGTGTGAATCACTAGTTTATGAATAATTTTATTATAAAAATTGATTATTGAGTCATTCTTTTTCCTGCAATTTAATATTACTGTGTTTTATCATTATACTCAATTTGGTAATTTTAGTTAGTCGTAACAAATATTATAGGCATTTTTTTCTTTTTTGCTATTTGTTTTTTCATTTCTACTTAGAACTAAATACTTATAGTTTTTTAGTGATATCTTTTTTCTTTTAGGTCACAAAAATTATAAACTTTCTATTAGTGCCATTAGTTTTAAAATTTTAATAGTTTAAATTTGAATTTTTTAAAATTTGTGTGAATCACAAGTTTGTGATTAACTTTACTAAAAAAATGAACATAGATGCACCTATAGAGAAAATTCAACCTAAATTGATAATCATTTTTTATGAATTTCAGAGAAATTCATTATGAATTTAGGTCAAATTCCCTGTATAGGGGCATCTATTTTCACTTTGAGAGGAGCTCAACAAGGCAGATAGGGACGGGCTTATAAACCGGTGCGGGCGCCCTTTGGTTGGCGAGGTGGGACTAAACTCTGAGCGCAACGAGGACCAACCCTTTAGTCCCGGTTTGTGCCACAAACCGGGACTAATGGTCATGGGCCAGGGGCGAGCCCTATTTCTTTTTCTAGTTTTTTTGTTTTGTTTTCTGCATTATTTATTTTCTTTTGTTTTTGATTCATTTTTTAATTCTTTTTTCTTTTAGTTTTAGAAAAATTATAAACTTTCTGCTAGTGCCATTAGTTTTCAAATTTGAAAACACTTTTTTGTTTTTTTGTTTTCTTTGTTGCTTTATTTATTTTATTTTGTTTCTACTTACAAAAAAATACTTATTGTTGCTATTTTTATTTTTTTTCTAGTTTTTTTGTATTATTTATTTTCTTTTGTTTTTTGCTTTAATTTTTAATTCTTTTTTCTTTTAGGTCAGCAAAATTATAAACTTTCTTTTAGTGCCATTAGTTTTAGAAAAATTATAAACTTTCTGTTAGTGCCATTAGTTTTCAAATTTGAATAGTTAAAATTTGAATTATTTGAAATTTGTGTGAATCACAAGTTTGTGATTAACTTTACTAAAAAAATGAACATAGATGCACCTATAGAGAAAATTCAACCTAAATTCATAGTTTTCAAATGAACTCTGAAAAAGTTGCATAGCATACTCGTGTGTTACAAAGTTGGCATGGTATCATCATAATAGTTGCGGGAGAAAGTCTTCACTTTTTCTTTGCTTGTGTCATTTGCTTATTGCGCCATAACCATGGATAATCTTTATCGTTTATCAGGATGCTTGGGTCAGCCTTGATAGTGAAGGGAGGAATTTCATTAAATTTTCATAATCTTCAGACATGTCTGTCTTGCCCTCCACTCCCAGGATGTGCCTTTTTCCTGAATGAACTATGTGGCGCTTTGGCTCATCGTATGATGTATTCGCTTCGTTATCTTTTGTTTTTCTCGGTTTGGTAGACATGTCCTTCACATAGATAACCTGTGCCACATCATTGGCTAGGACGAACGGTTCATCAGTGTACCCAAGATTTTTCAGATCCACTGTTGTCATTCCGTACTATGGGTCTACCTGTACCCCGCCTCCTCACAGATTGACCCATTTGCACTTAAACAAAGGGACCTTAAAATCATGTCCGTAGTCAAGTTCCCATATGTCCACTATGTAACCATAATATGTGTCCTTTCCGCTCTCGGTTGCTGCATCAAAGCGGACACCGCTATTTTGGTTGGTGCTCTTTTGATCTTGGGCGATCGTGTAAAATGTATTCCCATTTATCTCGTATCCTTTGTAAGTCAATACAGTCAAAGATGGTCCCCTGGACAACAAGTACATCTCATCACAAACAGTGTTGTCACCTATGAGACGTGTTTCCAACCAACTGCTGAAAGTCCTGATGTGTTCACATGTAATCCAGTCGTCGCACTGCTCTGGGTGTTTGGAGCGCAGGCTGTTCTTGTGTTCATCGACATACGGGGTCACCAAGGTAGAGTTCTGTAAAACTGTGTAGTGTGCTTGAGACCAAGAATATCCGTCCCTGCATATTATTGAGTCACTTCCAAGAGTGCCTTTGCCAGTCAGTCTCCCCTCATACCGCGATTTAGGGAGACCTATCTTCTAAAGGCCAGGAATGAAGTTAACACAAAACCCGATAACATCCTCTATTTGATGGCTGATACGTCTCCAATGTATCTATAATTTTTGATTGCTCCATGCTATATTATCTACTGTTTTGGACTATATTGGGCTTTATTTTTCCACTTGTATATTATTTTTGGGACTAACCTATTAACCGGAGGCCTAGCCCAGAATTGCTGTTTTTTTGCCTATTTCAGTGTTTCGAAGAAACAGAATATCAAACGGAGTCCAAACAGAAAATTCCTTTTTGGAACGTGATTTTCTTCTCGGATAAGACCCAGGAGACTTGTACCCTACTCCAAGAAGTACCGGAGGTGGTCACGAGGGTAGGCGCGCCCCCCTGCCCCGTGGGCCCCTCGGTGCTCCACCGACATACTCCTTCCTCCTATATATACCCACGTACCCCCAAACGATCAGAACAGGAGCAAAAAACCTAATTCCATCACCGCAACTTTCTGTATCCGCGAGATCCCATCTTGGGGCCTGTTCCGAAGCTCCGCCAGAGAGGGCCGTCATCACGGAGGGCTTCTACATCATCATAGCCTCTCCGATGAAGTGTGAGTAGTTTACCTCAGACCTTCGGGTCCATAGTTAGTAGCTAGATGGCTTCTTCTCTCTCTTTGAATCTCAATACAAAGTTCTCCCCCTCTCTTGTGGAGATCAATTCGATGTAATCTTCTTTTTGCGATGTGTTTGTTGAGACCGATGAATTGTGGGTTTATGAGCAAGTCTATCTATGAATAATATTTGAATCTTCTCCGAATTATTTTATGTATGATTGGTTATCTTTGCAAGTCTCTTCGAATTATCCGTTTGGTTTGGCCAACTAGATTGGTAGTTCTTGCCATGGGAGAAGTGCTTAGCTTTGGGTTTGATCTTGTGGTGTCCTTTCCCAGTGACAGAAGGGGCAGCAAGGCACGTATTGCATCGTTGCCATCGAGGATAACAAGATGGGGTTTATTTCATATTGCATGAATTTATCTCTCTACATCATGTCATCTTGCTTAAAGCGTTACTCTGTTTTTAACTTAATACTCTAGATGCATGCTGGATAGCGGTCGATGAGTGGAGTAATAGTAGTAGATGCAGAATCGTTTCGATCTACTTGTCACGGACGTGATGCCTATATACATGATCATGCCTATATATTCTCATAACTATGCTCAATTCTGTCAATTGCTCAATAGTAATTTGTTCACCCACCATAGAAAACCTATGCTCTCGAAAATACCAAAAATATTATCAAAAATACCAAAAATACCAAAAACCTATATATTCTCATAACTATGCATCTTTATATCAAAAATACCAAAAATATTATCTATCGGATCTCACTTCCGTAAGTGACTGTGAAGGGATTGACAAGCCCTAATCGCGTTGGTTGCGTTGAGCTCTTTGTGTTGTGTAGGTACGAGGGACTTGCTCGCGGCCTCCTACTGGATTGATACCTTGGTTCTCAAAAACTGAGGGAAATACTTATGCTACTCTGCTGCATCATCCATTCCTCTTCGGGGAAAACCAACGCAAGCTCAAGACGTAGCAATGGCCCATGGAGATGCTTCCTTCTGGCCTAGCGCGGTTACGGACATATTTCTTTAGGACTCCCATGAACCTCTCAAAGGGTAACATATTGTGTAGAAATACGGGCCCGAGAATGACAATCTCGTCGACTAGATTAACTAGGATGTGTGTCATGATATTTAAGAAGGATGGTGGGAACACCAGCTCGAAACTGACAAGACATTGCGCCACATCAATCCTTAGCCTTGGTATGATTTCTGGATTGATCACCTTCTAAGAGATTGCATTGAGGAATGCACATAGCTTCACAATGGCTAATCGGACGTTTTCCGGTAGAAGCCCCCTCAATGCAAACGGAAGCAGTTGCGTCATAATCACGTGGCAGTCATGAGACTTTAGGTTCTGGAACTTTTTCTCTGGCACATTTATTATTCCCTTTATATTCGACGAGAAGCCAGTCGGGACCTTCATACTGAGCAGGCATTCAAAGAAGATTTCTTTCTCTTCATTCGCAAGAGCGTAGCTGGCAGGACCTTCATACTGCTTCAGAGGCATGCCGTCTTTTTCGTGCAAACGTTGCAGGTCCTCCTGTGCCTCAGGTGTATCTTTTGTCTTTCCATACAAGCCCAAGAAGCCTAGCAGGTTCACGCAAAGGTTCTTCGTCACGTGCATCACGTCGATTGAAGAGCGGACCTCTAGGTCTTTCCAGTAGGGTAGGTCCCAAAATATAGATTTCTTCTTCCACATGGGTGCGTGTCCCTCAGCATCATTCGAAACAGCTAGTGCGCCGGGACCCTTTCCAAAGATTACGTGTAAATCATTGACCATAGCAAGCATGTGATCACCGGTACACATGGTAGGCTTCTTCCGGTGATCTGCCTTTCTTTCGACATTGATGGTTGGTTGGAGGAAATCGATGATGGCCCAGGTACACATTCTTGCTGCATTTGTCCAGCTATATACTTTGAGTATCATCTAAACAGTGCGTGCATGTGTGGTATCCTTTTTTTGTCTGTCCTGAAAGGTTACTGAGAGCGGGCCAATCGTTGATGGTCACGAACAACAACGCCTTTAGGTTAAATTCCTCCTGTCTGTGCTCGTCCCGCATACGTACACCGTTTCCATTCCACAGCTGTAAAAGTTCTTCAACTAATGGCCTTAGGTACACATCAATGTCGTTGCCGGGTTGCTTAGGGCCTTGGATGAGAACTGGCATCATAATGAACTTCCGCTTCATGCACATCCAAGGAGGAAGGTTATACATACATAGAGTCACAAGCTAGGTGCTGTGATTGCTGCTCTGCTCCCCGAAAGGATTAATACCATCTGTGCTTAAAGCAAACCATACGTTCCTTGGGTCCTTTGCAAACTCATCCCAGTACTTCCTCTCGATTTTTCTCCACTGCGACCTGTCAGCGCGTGCTCTCAACTTCCCGTCTTTCTTACGGTCCTCACTGTGCCATCGCACCAACTTGGCATGCTCTCCGTTTCTGAACAGACGTTTCAACCATGGTATTATAGGAGCATTCCACATCACCTTCGCAGGAACCCTCTTCCTGGGGGGCTCACCATCAACATCACCAGGGTCATCTCATCTGATCTTATACCGCAATGCACCGCATACCGGTCATGCATTCAGATCCTTGTATGCACCGCGGTAGAGGATGCAGTCATTAGGGCATGCATGTATCTTATCCACCTCCAATCCTAGAGGGCATACGACCTTCTTTGATGTGTATGTACTGTCGGGCAATTCATTATCCTTTGGAAGCTTCTTCTTCAATATTTTCAGTAGCTTCTCAAATCCTTTGTCAGGCACTGCATTCTCTGCCTTCCACTACAGCAATTCCAGTACGGTACCGAGCTTTGTGTCGCCATCTTCGCAATTGGGTACAACCCTTTTTTTGATCCTCTAACATGCGATCAAACTTCAGCTTCTCCTTTCGACTTTCGCATTGCGTCCTTGCATCGACAATGACCCGGCGGAGATCATCATCATCGGGCACATCGTCTGGTTCCTCTTGATCTTCAGCAGCTTCACCCGTTGCAGCATCATTGGGCACATTGTCTGGTTCCTCTTGATCTTCCCCAGCTCCCCCCATTGCAGGGCACATAGTTGTGATCGTACTCTTCTTCTTCGCCGTCTTCCATCATAACCCCTATTTCTCCGTGCCCCATCCAAACATTATAGTGTGGCATGAAACCCTTGTAAAGCAGGTGGGACTGAAGGATTTTCGTGTTAGAGTAAGACATCGTTTTCCCACATTCAGTGCATGGACAACACATAAAACCATTCTGGTTGTTTGCCTCAGCCGCAACGAGAAACTCATGCACGCCCTTAATGTACTCGGAGGTGTGTCTGTCACCGTACATCCATTGTCGGTTCATCTGCGTGCATTATATGTAATTAAGTGTCCAAATTAATAGAAGTTCATCATCACATTAAAACCAAAGTACATACATAGTTCTCATCTAACAACATATAGCTCTCCAGAGCATCTAATTAATTAAACCATACATTGAAACTATGTAAAACATTTCAATGCGAAAACAAATGCGATCATAATCGCAACCAAGGTAACAATTGATCCAACAGCATAATGATACCAAGCCTCGGTATGAATGGCATATTTTCTAATTTTTCTCATCTTCAAGCGCATTGCATCCATCTTGATCTTGTGATCATCGACGACATCCGCAACAAGCAACTCCAATATCATCTTCTCATCCTCAATTTTTTTATTTTTTCCTTCAAGAAATTGTTTTCTTCTTCAACTAAATTTAACCTCTCGACAATAGGATCGGTTGGAATTTCCGGTTCACATACATCCTAGATAAATAAAATCTATGTCACGTTGGTCGGCATAATTTTCATAAACAATAAATGAACCAATAGTTATAAAGATAATATATATACCACATCCGAATCATAGAAAGGACGAGGGCCGACGGGGGCGGATACCAAAACCATCGCACTATATAAGATGAAATAATAAAAGTAAGAAAATAACACAAGTATCTATGTATACATACAAGTAAGAATATTTTTTCCTTTCAGAAAGAAGATAAGAACAAGAGGCTCACCACGGTGGTGCCGGTGATGAGCTCAGCGCGGGTGATCGACGGCGGTGAAGACGGGGACGGGGCTTGATGGACCGCTAAACCTAGACAAATATTGAGGAAAATGGAGCTTGGTGGTCGAGCTTGGAGAGGAGAAACCTTAAGTAGTGTGGCTCGGGCATTCCATCGAACACCTTGTGTGCATAGGAGGTGAGCTAGAGCACAACCAAGCCCTCTCCCCCTCGGCCAGAAAAAACAGAGCAGTGTGCTCTGCTCTTACGTGAGGGGTATATATAGGCACCTCACTGGTCCCGGTTGGTGGCATGAACCGGGACTAAAGGGGAGCCTTTGGTCCCGGTTCAAGCCACCAACCGGGACCAATGGTGGTGGGCCAAGAGTGAGGCCCATTGGTCCCGGTTCGTCCCACCAACCGGGAACAAAAGGTCCAGACGAACCAGGACCAATGGCCCACGTGGCCCGGCCGGCCCCCTGGGATCATGAACCGGGTCCATTGCCCCCGTTGGTCCCGGTTTTGGACTGAACCGGGACTAATGGGCTGACCCGGCCTGGACCTTTGCCCCCTTTTCTACTAGTGTTTGTTGTTGCAAGTTTTACGTGGCTGCTACGGGCTTCTAGTAAGAACCGTTCTTACCTACGCATCAAAACCACAATGATTTTTCGTCAGGTGTGTTGTTTTAACCTTCAACAAGGACCGGGTGTTGTCAAACTCAATTCAACTAAAGTTGGAGAAACAGACACCCACTAGCCACCTGTGTGTGAAGCACGTCGGTAGAACCAGTCTCATGAACGCGGTCATGTAATGTCGGTCTTGGCCACTTCATCCAACAATACTGCCGAATCAAAGTAAGACATTGTTGGTAAGGAGTATGACTATTATCGCCCACAACTCATTGTGTTCTACTCGTGCATATAACATCTATGCATAGACCTGGCTCGGATGCCACTGTTGGGGAACGTAGTATTTCAAAAAAATTACCTAGGATCACAAAAAATGTATCTAGGAGAAGCATAGCAACGATCGGGGAGAGTGTGTCCATGTACCCTCATAGACCGAAAGCGGAAGCGTTTAGTAACGCGGTTGATATAGTCGAACGTCTTCGTGATCCAACTGATCCAAGCACCGAATGTACGGCTCGATGACGTCCCTCGAGCTCTTGTTCCAGTTGAGGACGAGGGAGAGTTCCGTCCGCACGACAGCGTGTTGACGACGACGATGAAGTTACCGACGAAGGGCTTCGCCTAAGCACTACAATGATATCACCGAGGCGTGTGACTGTGGAGGGGGGCACCGCACACGGCTAAGAGAAGACTTGGTGTGCCTTTGGGGTGCCCCCTCCCACGTATATAGAGGGGGAGGAGAGGAGGCCGGCCCAAGGGGGGGTGCGCCAAGGGGGGAGTCCTACTTGGACTCCCGGTCCAAGTAGGATTCGGCGCCCCTTTCCTTTTCGAAGAAGGGGGAAGGGGGAAAGAGAAGGAGGAGGAGAAGGAAAGCCCCCCCCCCCAACCCTAGTCCAATTCGGTTTGGGCTTGGGGGGCGCCTCCACCTGGCCGCCTGCCTCCTCTCTCCTCAAGGGCCCATGAAGGCCCATTAACCCCCGTGGGGGGTTCCGACAACCTCCCGATACTCCGAAAAATGTCCGAACCTTTCTGAAACCATTCCGATGTGCAAACATAACCTTCCAATCTATCAATCTTTATGTCTCGACCATTTCGATACACCTCGTCATGTCCGTGATCTCATCTGGGACTCTGAAAAAACTTCGGTTCATCAAAACCCACAACTCATAATACAAATCTTCATCGAACGTTAAGCGTGCGGACCCTATGGGTTCGAGAACTATGTAGATATGACTAAGACACATCTCCAGTTAATAACCAATAGCGAAACCTGGATGCTCATATTGGCTCCTACATATTCTACGAAGATCTTTATCGGTCAGACCGCATAACAACATACGTTGTTCCCTTTGTCATGGGTATGTTACTTGCGCGAGATTAGATCATCCGTTTCTTTATACCTAGTTCAATATCGTCACCGGCAAGTCTCTTTACTCGTTCCGTAATGCATCATCCCGCAACTAACTCATTAGTCACATTGCATGCAAGGCTTATAGTGATGAGCATTACCGAGAGGGCCCAGAGATACCTCTCCGATACACGGAGTGACAAATCCTAGTCTCGATCTATGCCAACTCAACAAACACACTACTGCAGGATACTGCTAGCGCGACACTACGATCCGAGGCCCTTCGACGAAACTGTGTGCGATGCAATAATCGCAAACGGTGGTGTAAAAGAACCGTCAAAAAAGGTGTAAAATGTTTGCGATGGCGGAGCCATCAAACACGGTTCGTATTTTAGTTGCGTGTGCGATCCAGGGCTTACGGTTTAGTCCAATGAATTGTTTGCGACGAGGCAGAACAAAAGAAACGGGCTGCCTGATGAAGGCGTGTGCGATATAGAGCATACGATTCACTTAGATAAACTCTTTGTGATTTGGCAACACAAAAGAAATGGTCAGCCAGATCAAGGTGTGTGTGATTGAGGGCATACGCTTCAGAAGGATTAACTGTTTGCGATTAGGCAACACAAAAGAAACGGTCAGCCAGATCAAGGTGTGTGTGATTGAGGGCATACTCTTCAGAAGGATTAATTGTTTGGGATTAGGCAACAGAACAGAAACGGGTCAGCCAGATCAAAGTGTCTGCGATTGATGGCATACACTTCACATGGATGAACTGTTTGCGATTAGAAACAACAAACTGAAACAGTTAGATAGATCAAAGTGTGCACGATGGTAATAACGAGTGCACACAGTTGTTGGAACAAGACGTGTGCTGACATTGCCTATTGCGGTGCACCCTACGCTGCAAACGCCATGTACGCAGCCGAGAAGGCGCACGTGCCCATGTTATGCCTTCCGAAAATAGTGCCGCACTTATAAATGTAAGTAAATTTTGAGCATGCGTCCCGTCACATTCCAAATTGCAAACCTGTTCACACCGATCAAAACCTAAACGGTTTCCTACTTAGGAGCGTATTACTACTCAGTTATAAATACTAATACTCCAAGATGTCTACACATTCCTCCTCAACTCCTCATCCACAAAAACAAACAAGTCATTCATCATCGTTCCCTTGCGTCTGCGATGGCCAGCGTGAGTTTTGGGTCGAGAGATTGCCACCAGGGAGAGGCAAGCCTGGAAGCGGAAGCACGAGAGATGTCCCGCCTCGCCGCGAAAGCAACCAACATGTCTCGTCGTGCGGCCGTAGTAGCAAAGAGGTCCCGCCGCGCCGCCGAAGCATCAAGGAGGTCCCGCCACGCTGCCGATGCAGCAGACCGGTCCGGCCGTGCCGCGTAAGCAGAAGAGATGTCCCGCCACCCCACGAATGCAGCAGAGATGTCCTCCCGCGCCGCGGCGGCATGGGAAAATGTCTCGCGGGCAGGCGAGGACTCTGACAGGAGCATGTGTGCCCTCGTCGTTAGGCAGATGGATCAGATCTCCAGGTGGGTGAGGTTGCAGGATGACCTGAAATCCTCGTTTGTACAATCTACCGGTCTCATCCGGCTTCTAAATGAGAGCAATGCGGAGCTCCAGGCTGAGCGTGACCTGGTGAGGGCGAAGATTGTCAGAAGTGCGGAGCAGTAGGAGCAGACCACTACCTTGTTGAAGAGGACCGTCGCCATCGCCGAGAAACTTATTGACAAGAATGCCATGTTGTACATCGAGTGCAGAATGCTGGTGGAGGAATCTGTGGATGTTCTCAATCAGCATGTTGAGGACAAGAAAGAGCTCATTGCCACTCGCCGTGGAGACTAGTTCCCGCGGCCTGCAGCAACGCATCAACAAAGTAGAGATCAGCGAGCCCGATTGTTGTCTTCCTTCTTCTTTTGCCCTTGTGTATTTCGGGCATTGCCGCATGTGGGTTTTTTAAATTATGTTCCTAAATATGTAAGACAATTATTATTCACTGTCATCGTCCTTATATTCATCATGCTTGCTATAAGTCGCAGTCGATGCTATATAGGTCCGTCGGATCTTACATCAAGATCCATGCAGAACTTTCTTTTCAGATTTTCATTTTTCTCTCTTAAATCTCAGTGCAGTGAGACATATGGCCACGCCGTAGAACAGGTGATCGTGTGCCATTAATGGGGACGTTGGGAGGGAGGTGCGCTGCAGGTAGCGATCAAAGGGCTTTCCTTCGGATGAGCACGCGCAGGGGTCTGATCGCACGCATCCCGTACTCAAATAACTACCCCGCACAACACCTACTAGCCAATAAAAAAAGGGACACATGGCGGCACGTAATTGATAAGTAGAACGCCCACGGTTTCAACAATACTTGTGTTTCCGATTTGTAACGTGACATCACTTGTTCCAAAATGACTTTGTTGATTGTTAATGTGTGCGTCTTGGCAAATCGGACACAAAAATTATCACAGCATGTTGGTGCCATGTCATGACACCATGCCAAGTTTCATATTTTCCAGACGTGTTTTGGATTTACAGGAATTAAAAAACCGAGTTTCTCAATCTTTCCGGCTGAGCCACGACGCCCAGATGTTTGAATTTCATTCCGATCTCTTGCATGGGACCTATAAATTCACCCAAGGACAAACATGTGGTTTTTCAAAAAACTTTGGTGCACTAGAACCTGAGCTTGTAGTTCAAATTTGAATAATGCACATTAAATGCACAGAAAATCAATTAATGTATAAAAAAGGCCAAACAAACCCGGAATAATTCCAAAATTTTAGCACGATACTTCTATTTGGTCTAACCTGCCTGTGTAAAAAAATTAAAGCGGGAGAAGGCAGTGTACGTATGTCGTTTCGCACACGGAGGTGGCACATTCCCTCACGGAACCACGAGCCTTCTTGACGGAAGCTCCAGTTTGCAAGAAGCTTACACCAAAGATTGTCCCAATTCGGCCAAAAAGATTACCGCAGCATGTTGGTGCCATGTCATGACACCATGCCAAGTTTCATGATTTTCAGGCGAGTTTTGGATTTACAGGAATTAAAACACCAAATTTCTCCATCTTTCCGGCCGAGCCACGACGCCCAGATGTTTGAATTTCATTGCCAACTCTTGCATTGGACCTAGAAATGCACCCAAGGACACACATGTGATTTTTCAAACAACTTTGGTGCACTGGAGCCTATGCTTGTAGTTCAAATTTGAATTATGCACATTAAATGCGCAGAAACTGAATTAATGTATAAAAAAGACCAAATGAACCCGGAATAATTCCAAAATTTAGCATGATACTTCTATTTGGTCTAATCTGCCTGTGTAAAAAAAATTAAGGCGGGAGAAGGCAGTGTACATATGTCGTTTCGCACATGGAGGTGGCACGTTCCCTCTCGGAACCACGAGCCTTCTTGACGGAAGCTCCGGTTTGCAAGAAGCTTACACCAAAGCTTGTCCCAATTCGGCCAAAAAACTTATCACATCATGTTGGTGCCATGTCATGACACCACGCCAAGTTTCATGATTTTCAGGCGTGTTTTCGATTAAAAGTAATTAAAAAACCAAGTTTCTCAATCTTTCCGGCCGAGCCATGATGCTCAGATCTTTGAATTTCACTCTCATCTCTTGCATGGGACCTAGAAATTCACCCAAGGATACACATGTGATTTCTCAAACAACTTTTGTGCACTAGAGCATGTGCTTGTAGTTCAAATTTGTTACTAACCAGAAATTGTTATTTATATTTCCTAATATCTTGATAAATGTTCATAATTCATTCTAGAATTGTATTAACCGGAACTTATTACATGTGTGAATACATAGACAAACAAAGTGTGACTAGTATGCCTCTACTTGACTAGCTCATTAATAAAAGATGCTTAAGTTTCCTAACCATAGACATGGGTTGTCATTTGATGAACGGGATCACATCATTAGAGAATGATGTGATTGACTTGACCCATCCGTTATCTTAGCACTTTGATTGTTTAGTTTGTTTGCTATTGCTTTATTCATAACTTATACCGGAGGAACACTTAGTGTGCTATCAAACGTCACAACGTAACTGGGTGACTATACAGATGCTCTACAGGTGTCTCTGATGGTGTCTGTTGAGTTGGCATAGATTGAGATTAGGATTTGTCACTCCGATTGTGGGAGAGGTATCTCTGGGCCCTCTCGGTAATGCACATCACTATAAGCCTTGTAAGCAATGTGACTAATGAGTTAGTTGCGGGATGTTGCAATACAGAACGAGTAAAGAGACATGCGAGTAATGAGATTGAACTAGGTATGATGATACCGACGATCGAATCTCGGACAAGTGACATACCGATGACAAAGGGAACAACGTATGTTGTTATGCGTTTGACCGATAAAGATCTTCGTAGAATATGTATAGACCAATATGAGCATCCAGGTTCCTCTATTGGTTATTGACCGAAAGTGAGTCTCGGTTATGTCTACATAGTTCTCGAACCTGTAGTGTCCGCACGCTTCACGTTCGAGGACGATCGGTATTATGAGTTTATGTGTTTTGATGTACCAAAGGTAGTTTGAAGTCCCGGATATGATCACGGACATGACGAGGAGTCTCAAAATGGTCGAGACATAAAGATCGATATATTGGAAGGCTATGTTTGAACACTGGAATGGTTCCGGATGAGTTCGGGCATTTTCCGGAATACCGAGAGGTTACCGGAACCCCCCGAGGGAGTTAATGGGCCTTATTGGGCCTTAGTGGGAGAGAGAAGGAGGCGTCCAGGTGGAGGGCGCCCCCCAAGCCCAATCCGAATTGGGTGCCCCCCTTCCTTTCTCCTTCTCCCTCTTCCTTCTTCTCCTACTCCAACTAGGGAAAGGGGGGAAACCTACTCCTACTGGGAGTAGGACTCCCCCCCCTTGGGCGCGCCCTATGAGGGCCGGCCCTCACCTCCTCCACTCCTTTATATACAGGGGAGGGGGCACCCCATAGACACACAAGTTGACAGTTGTCTTAGCCGTGTGCGGTGCCCCCTCCACAGATTTCCACCTCGGTCATATAGTTCTAGTGCTTAGGCGAAGCCCTGCGTCGGTAACTTCATCATCACGCCGTCGTACTGAGGAAACTCTCCCTCGGCCTCAACTCGATCAAGAGTATGATGGACGTCACCGAGTGAACGTGTGCAGATCGCGGAGGTGCCATGCGTTTGGTACTTGATCGGTTGGGTTGCGAAGACGTTCGACTACATCAACTGGATTACTTAACGCTTCCGCTTTCGGTCTACGAGGTTAGATAGACACACTCTCCCCTCTCGTTTCTATGCACCTCCTAAATAGATCTTGCGTGATCGTAGGAAATTTTTGAAATGCTGCGTTCCCCAACAGTAGATGTTATATGCAAGAGTAGAACACAAAGAGTTGTGGGCGATAATAGTCATGCTGCTTACCAGCATGTCAAACTTTGATTCGACAGTATTGTTGGATGAAGCGGCTCAGACCGACATTACGAGTACGCTTACGCAAGACTGGTTCTACAGACGTGCTTCGCACACAGGTGGCTAGTGGGTGTATGTTTCTCCAACTTTAGTTGAATCGAGTGTGACTACGCCCGGTCCTTGTTGAAGGTTAAAATAGCAAACTTGACGAAAATTCGTTGTGGTGTTGATGCGTATGTAAGAACGGTTTTCGCTAAGCCCGTAGCAGCCACGTAAAACTTGCAACAACAAAGTAGAGGACGTCTAACTTGTTTTTGCAGGGCATGTTGTGATGTGATATGGTCAAGACATGATTATATAAATTGTTGTACGAGATGATCATGTTTTGTAACACATTTATCGGCAATTGGCAGGAGCCATATGGTTGTTGCTTTATTGTATGAAATGCAATCGTCATGTAATTGCTTTGCTTTATCACTGAGCGGTAGCGATAGTCGTGGAAGCAATAGTTAGCGAGACGGCGACGATGCTTCGATGGAGATCAAGGTGTCAAGTCGGTGACGTTGGTGATCATAATGGTGCTTTGGAGATGGAGATCAAAGGAACAAGATGATGATGATGGCCATATCATATCACTTATATTGATTGCATGTGATGTTTATCCTTTATGCATCTTATTTTGCTTAGTACGTCGGTAGCTTTATAAGATGATCTCTCACTAAATTTCAAGGTATAAGTGTTCTCCCTGAGTATGCATCGTTGCTACAGTTTGTCGTGCCGAGACACCACGTGATGATCGGGTGTGATAAACTCTACGTTCGCATACAACGGGTGCAAGCCAGTTTTGCACATGTAGAATACTCAGGTTAAACTTGACGAGCCTAGCATATGAAGATATGGCCTCGGAACACTAAGACCGAAAGGTCGAGCGTGAATCATATAGTAGATATGATCAACATAGTGATGTTCACCATTGAAAACTACTCCATATCACTTGATGATCGGACATGGTATAGTTTATATGGATCACGTGCTCACTTAGATGATTAGAGGGATATATATCTAAGTGGGAGTTCTTAAGTAATATGATTAATTGAACTTTAATTTAGCATGAACTTAGTACATGATAGTATTTTGCATGTCTATGTTGTTGTAAATAAAAGGCCCGTGTTGTTGTTCCATTGAATTTTATTGCTTTCCTAGAGAAAGCTAAGTTAAAAGATGATGGTAGCAACTACACGGACTGGGTCCGTAACTTGAGGATTATCCTCATTGCTGCACAGAAGAATTACATCCTGGAAGCACCGCTAGGTGCCAAACCCATTGCAGGAGAAACTCCAGATGTTATGAACACATGGTAGACGAAAGATGATAACTACTCGGTAGTTCACTGTGCCATGCTTTACGGCTTGGAACCGGGACTTGAACGATGTTTTGAATGTCATGGAGCATATGAGATGTTCCAGGAGTTGAAGTTAATATTACAAGTAATTGCCCAGATTGAGAGATATGAAATCTCCAATAAGTTCTGGGTAGAATAGTTCTGTTAGTGAACACATACTCAGAATGTCTGGGTACCATAATCACTTGACTCAGTAGGGAGTTAATCTTCCGGTTGATAGTGTCATTGACAGAGTTCTTCAATCACTGCCACCAAGCTACAAAAGCTTCGCGATGAACTATAATATGCAAGGGATGGATAAGACAATTCCCAGGCTCTTCACAATGCTAAACGTTGTGGAGGTAGAAATCAAGAAGGAGAATCAAGTGTTGATGGTCAACAAGACAACCAGTTTCAACAAAAAGGGCAAAGGGAAGAAGGGGAACTTCAATAAGAACAGCAAGCAAGTTCTGCTCAAGTGAAGAAACCCAAGTCTGGAGCTAAGCTTGAGACTGAGTGCTTCTATTGCAAAGGGACTGGTCACTGGAAGCGGAACAGCCCCAAGTATTTGGCGGATAAGAAGGATGGCAAAGTGAAAGGTATATTTGATATACATGTTATTGATGTGTACCTTACTAATGCTCGCAGTAGCGCCTGGGTATTTGAAACTAGTTCTGTTGCTAACATTTGCAACTCGAAACAGGGGCTATGGATTAAGCGAAGATTGGTTAAGGACGAAGGTGACGATGCGCTTGGAAAATGGTTCCAAAGTCGATGTGATCGCCGTCAGCACGCTACCTCTACATCTACCTTCGGGATTAGTTTTAGACCTGAATAATTGTTATTTGGTGCCAGCGTTAAGCATGAACATTATATTTGGATCTTATTTGATGCGAGACGATTATTCATTTAAATCAGAGAATAATGGTTGTTCTATTTATATGAGTAATATCTTTTATGGTCATGCACTTTTGATGAGTGGTCTATTTTTACTAAATCTTGATAGTAGTGATACACATATTCATAGTATTGAAGCCAAAAGATATAACTTTAATAATTATAGTGCATCTTATTTGTGGCACTACCGTTTAGGTGATATTGGTGTAAAGCGCATGAAGAAACTCCATGCTGATGGGCTTTTGGAATCACTTGATTATGAATCACTTGATGCTTGCGAACCATGCCTCATGGGCAAGATGACCAAACCTCCGTTCTCCGCAACAATGGAGCGAGCAATAGACTTATTGGAAATAATACATATTGATGTATGCGGTCCGATGAGTGTTGATGCTCGCGGCGGGTATCGTTATTTTCTGACCTTCACAGATGATTTGAGCAGATATGGGTATATCTACTTGATGAAACATAAGTCTGAAACATTTGAAAAGTTTAAAGAATTTCAGAGTGAAGTGGAAAATCATCGTAACAAGAAAATAAAGTTTCTACGATCTGATCGTGGAGGAGAATATTTGAGTTACGAGTTTGGTCTTCATTTGAAACAATGCGGAATAGTTTCACAACTCACACCACCCAGAACACCACAACGTAATGGTGTGTCTGAACGTCGTAATTATACTTTATTAGATATGGTGCGAGCTATGATGTCTCTTACTGATTTAAAGCTATCGTTTTGGGGTTATGATTTAGAGACGGATGCATTCACGTTAAATAGGGCACCATCTAAATCCGTTGAGACGACTCCATATGAACTGTGGTTTGGCAACAAACCCAAGTTGTTGTTTCTTAAAGTTTGGGGCTGCAATGCTTATGTGAAAAAGCTTCAACCTGATAAGTTCGAACCCAAATCGAAGAAATGTGTCTTCATAGGATACCCAAAGGAGACTGTTGGGTACACCTTCTATCACAGATCCGAAGGCAAGATATTCGTTGCTAAGAATGGATCCTTTCACTGGTGCGTGTCGGTCCTAAACAAACAGTTTTAACCCCTTTCCACGACGGCATTTGGAACCGTCGCCAAGTGAGTGTGTGCGTCCCACACGACCCAGAAATCATCGGGGATAGGCCCTCCTAGGACCCAGACTAGGGCTGTGTGCGATCGGGCGAGGCATCGAAACCCAATCATTTCCGTAGGTATGTACATCCCACACGGTAATCCAAGAAAATCATTTCCGTAGGTATGTACATCCCACACAGTGAATCCCAGAAAAAATTCTGTTTGTATGTATATCACACACAGTCAATCCAATGAATACGTTTCTGTTCTTATGTACATCCCACACAGTCAATCCAGGGAAAATGTTGTTTGGACGTACATCCCACACAATTTTATGTGTAGGACCGTGTGTGAAAGGTGTAACTATCACACACGGTCTTCCTTGGTTAATTGTTTACTTTTATCAACTATATCACACGCGATTTGATAAAGAAAACTGTGTGACATTGGGCTATCCATCGCAAGCGCTTTTACTGCTAGAACCGTTTGCAAAGGTCCATGGCACAGTTAGCACGTTTATTGGTTTACAATTAATAATTCTAGTATTACGCAAATTCACATTTCATATCGGATAGCTGTTTGCCAATTTCATATCAGGCAAATAAATATATTATAACATCACTGTACGGTAGCTACATGAAAACAACACAGTACAACATATAGGTAATTCAACTTCATAAGAACAATATATTCATTTCCCTAATCGAGATCATCCAGGCTCGTCTTATCCACCTCTGCTTTCAGTTCAGTAAGAACCCGTTTTGCACGGACCAACTGGGGAAGTGCCTCCTTCTTCGCCAACACCATCTTAGCAAAGTCTGATTTAAAAAATCTGAGCTCATTCTCCACCTTCAACTTTTTATCCCGCATCTTGAAATATGCTTCAGCATTGAGAAGACTTTCTCTAAGCCTGCGTGTGTTCTCTTCCTCATACATGCTCCAGAGCTTCGTTAGGCACATCTTCCAAGACTGTGGCCACTCTTGATCAACCCACTCCAAATAAGAACACTTCCATTCATCCTATAATATATAAAACTAGATCAGTAATAATTGTCGGGGAAATGGGTTTATAGCAACATAGAAAATCACCAATGCTTATTTTGAAAAACTAAAGAAACATGTTAATTATGACATATCTTCTCAAAAAGATCAATGTGCAAATGAAACAATTGGTACTGAGAGAACAACCAAATTTTGTAACATCGGACGCTATAATTAACTACAACGACGCTACAAGTTCTTACTCATGTACAATAAATAATAAATTGAACATTTTATTGGGAAGGTAAATATAACTGCAACAGCATAGCGACAGTGTTTGGATGACAGCAAATTGATACTAACATATGTGTACATGCACAAATTTAGTAACATAGAAATAATAGCACTAGGGCCGTCCACTATGTATGCCAAAACTGGGGTAAAGACAATTGTTGCAACATCTCGCACCAGTGCCCTGCACTGGCGAGCCGATGCAGCAGAAAAAAAAATCAGGGACCCAGACTCCGGAGCACGTAGTTGCTCCGATGCCCAGTTCCTTCATGCCATAAAGATTTAGTATTTTACTGCTTGGCTGCTCGGATGTGTGGACCAAAGTTGGCTGCACAAACTGATGAAGCGGTGCCAAATAATTTTCTAATGGTACCACTGATGAGATCGCAACAATTTAAGATACTAGGTACAAATTGTGACACTATCTTAGGATGCGTTTGGTTGAAGGTGTGGTATGAATGGGTTGGGACCGCGACATTGTCTAAATCACATCTAAAAATGATTTGTAACAACGAAAGAGGGTCTAACCTTCTATGCACATGCTAGAAACTTCCTCCCACTATCCACAGAATCCAACTCAACTAGCTTCATGCATGGAGATTTATGGTTACAACAAGCAGATAGATCTTCAGCCACCCTGCTCCATTCGTTTCCACTAATGGTCCTAGGGAGCTACAAGAGGAAGAAATGACTCAAATCGACCACCAGTTAAAAATCCTTCATTCCAAGTCATAGCCCGAGAATGAGAAGAGAGGCATACTCGGGTGGTGAAGGAGTAGTCGTCGGAGGAGGAACCGCTGGAGAGGTCTTTGAAGAAGAACATGGCGACCTTGGCGGTAGGATGCGAGACAACGAGAGCGAGGAAGCGGCTATAGCTTAGCGAGGAAGGAAGGTAGGAGATAACAAGGGAAATGTGAATTGTGGTCGAGGAGAAATGGGGGTGGGGGTAGATATTTTGGCGCTAGGCCAAAATTTTAAAAATGTGGAGGGAAACATTGCGCGTGGTGCTGCCGGACCATTCACTTTGAACGATTGTGTGCATCGCAAACGATTCTTCTGCTTTACACACATCGGATGAGTATGATAATTCAAATTTTAGTCTCAAGGCATGGGCACATTCACATTGAACGCGTGGTGCCACCGGACCATTCAATTTGAATGATTGTGTGCATTGCAAACGATTCTTCTACTTTACGCACATGGGATGAGTTTGATAATTCAAAATTTGGTGGAAATTTCCCTGGGTACGTCATTGCATAATTTAACATTGCTTGCTAATTTGGGCACAGAAAAGAGCGTACAGCAGACAGACCACACTAATTGAATAAAGCAATTTTAGTAATTACACAGAGCCAGTTGACCTAAACATTGCTCTAACAAAAGACCAGCATTAAAAATAAAGCATAAGTACGCATAATTAAAAATTTGCCGCTGCGCCGGCCTATGCATCGCTGGTGTGAGATGAGACGTGAGGACTTGTCCTGGCGACATGCCGCCATTGGTGGACTCTGCGTCCACTACAAAAAAAATACACTTCCGTGATGATACGTGTTTTTCACAGTAGGTCGTGTTTTTTGTCATGCATGTACATCCATGACGATTTTATGACAGAATCAAGATAGTCATACCTGTGCTGTCGTAGAAGTGTTCCATGACATTACCAAAATTATCATCACGGAAGTGTCCAATTCCACGACAATAAATCGTGTGTCAAAGAAGTGCTTTCGTCAAGGGTGACCGACACGTGGCATCCACCGTAACGGAATGCCGTTAAGCTATCGGGCCCGGTTTTGGATCCGATAACCTGTTAACAGCCCGGACCAATGGGGATTTTCCACGTGTAAAATCATCATTGGCCACAGGAAACACATGTTGCCTCATCATTGGGGTAGATGTCATCCACTCATTGGACAGGAGGCGCCTGTGATAGGTCGACACGAGGCACGGCCCAACAGTGGCCCATTCCGGTGAAAAAGGCCGGCCCTGTTAAAATTAGCAGGACGGCCCATATAAGGCCTACTTGTCGGTGTCAAAACCAGCGGATCTCGGGTAGGGGGTCCCGAACTGTGCGTCTAAGGCGGATGGTAACAGGAGGCAGGGGACACGATGTTTTACCCAGGTTCGGGCCCTCTTGATGGAGGTAATTTTGGGGAACGTAGTAATTTCAAAAAATTTCCTACGCACACGCAAGATCACGGTGATGCATAGCAACGAGAGGGGAGAGTGTTGTCTACGTACCAACGCAGACCGACAGCGGAAGCGATCACACAACGTAGAGGAAGTAGTCGTACGTTTTCCCGATCCGACCGATCCAAGCACCGTTACTCCGGCACCTCCGAGTTCTTAGCACACGTACAGCTCGATGACGCTCCCCGGGCTCCGATCCAGCAATGCTTCGGGGATGAGTTCCATTAGCACAACGGCGTGGTGATGATGGTGATGTTCTACCGACGCAGGGCTTCGCCTAAGCACTACAACGATATGATCGAGGTGGAATATGGTGGCAGGGGGCACCGCACACGACTATGGAACGATCTCAAAGATCAACTTGTATGTCTAGAGGTGCCCCCTGCCCCTGTATATAAAGGAGCAAGGGGGGAGATGTGCGGCCAGCCTTGGGGCGCGCCAGGAGGAGTCCTACTCCTACCGGGAGTAGGACTCCCCCCCCAATCCTAGTTGGAATAGGAATCCTCAAGTGGGGAGAGAGAGAAGGGGGGCCGGCCACCTCTCCTAGTCCTAATAGGACTAGCGGAGGGGGGGAGGCGTGCAGCCACCTTGGGCTGCCCCTTTCACCTTTCCACTAAAGCCCACTAAGGTCCACATGGTTCCTGGGAGGTTCCGGTAACCTCCCGGTACTCCGGTAAAATCCCGATTTCAGCCGGAACACTTCTGATATCCAAACATAGGCTTCCAATATATCAATCTTTATGTCTCGACCATTTTGAGACTCCTCGTCATGTCCGTGATCACATCCGGGACTCCGAACTAACTTCGGTACATCAAAATGCATAAACTCATAATAAATGTCATCGTAACGTTAAGCGTGCGGACCCTACGGTTCGAGAATAATGCAGACATGACTAAGACACATCACCGGTCAATAACCAATAGCGGGACCTGGATGCCCATATTGGCTCCTACATATTCTACGAAGATCTTTTATCGGTCAGACCGCATAACAACATACGTTGTTCCCTTTGTCATCGGTATGTTACTTGCCCGAGATTCGATCGTCGGTATCCAATACCTAGTTCAATCTCGTTACCGGCAAGTCTCTTTACTCGTTCCGTAATACATCATCCCGCAACTAACTCATTAGTTGCAATGCTTGCAAGGTTTATGTGATGTGCATTACAGAGAGGGCTCAGAGATACCTCTCCGACAATCGGAGTGACAAATCCTAATCTCGAAATACGCCAACCCAACATCTACCTTTGGAGACACCTATAGAGCTCCTTTATAATCACCCAGTTACATTGTGACGTTTGGTAGCACACAAAGTGTTCCTCCGGTAAACAGGAGTTGCATAATCTCATAGTCATAGGAACATGTATGAGTCATGAAGAAAGCAATTGCAACATACTAAACGATCGGGTGCTAAGCTAATGAAATGGGTCATCTCAATCAGTTCACTCAACTAATGATGTGATCCCGTTAGTCAAATGACAACTCTTTGTCCATGGTTAGGAAACATAACCATCTTTGATTAATGAGCTAGTCAAGTAGAGGCATACTAGTGACACTCTGTTTGTCTATGTATTCACACATGTATTATGTTTCCGGTTAATACAATTCAAGCATGAATAATAAACATTTATCATGATGTAAGGAAATAAATAATAACTTTATTATTGCCTCTAGGGCATATTTCCTTCAGTCTCCCACTTGCACTAGAGTCAATAATCTAGATCACATCGCCATGTGATTTGACATCAATAGTTCACATCTTTATGTGATTGGTTCACATCTCCATGTGACTAACACCCAACGGGTTTACTAGATTCAATAATCTAGTTCAAATTGCTATGTGATTAAGACCCAAAAAGTGATCATGTTTTGCTTGTGAGAGAAGTTTAGTCAACGGGTCTGCCACATTGAGATCCGCATGTATTTTGCAAATTTCTATGTCAACAATGGTCTGCATGGAGCTACTCTAGCTAATTGCTCCCACTTTCAATATGTATCCAGATTGAGACTTAGAATCATCTGGATCATTGTCAAAAACTTGCATCGACGTAACCCTTTACGACGAACCTTTTTGTCACGTCCATAATCGAGAAA
This sequence comes from Triticum urartu, assembly GCF_056163025.1. Lineage (NCBI taxonomy): Eukaryota > Viridiplantae > Streptophyta > Magnoliopsida > Poales > Poaceae > Triticum > Triticum urartu. The sequence goes on along the minus strand of NC_141878.1, from coordinate 55,437,048 downwards.
CATATCCTTATTTCACTAAGGACAATTCTGACCGTTGTCCAGTGATCTACTCCTAGATCACTATTGTACTCTCTTGCCAAATCAGTGCAGGGTATACAATAGATCTGGTATGCAGCATGACATACTTTATAGAACCTATGGCCAAGGCATAGGGAATGACTTTCATTCTCTTTCTATCTTCTGCCGTGGTCGGGCTTTGAGTCTTACTCAACTTCACACCTTGTAATACAGGCAAGAACTCTTTCTTTGACTGCTCCATTTTGAACTACTTCAAAATCTTATCAAGGTATGTACTCATTGAAAAAACTTATCAAGCGTCTTGATCGATCTCTGTAGATCTTGAAGCTCAATATGTAAGCAGCTTCACCGAGGTCTTTCTTTGAAAAACTCCTTTCAAACACTCCTTTATGCTTTGCAGAATAAATCTACATTATTTCCGATCAACAATATGTCACTCACATATACTTATCAGAAATGTTGTAGTGCTCCCACTCATTTTCTTGTAAATACAGGCTTCACCGCAAGTCTGTATAAAACTATATGCTTTGATCAACTTATCAAAGCGTATATTCCATCTCTGAGATGCTTGCACCAGTCCACAGATGGATCGCTGGAGTTTGCACATTTTGTTAGCACCTTTTGGATTGACAAAACCTTCTGGTTGCATCATATACAAATCTTCTTTAATAAATCCATTAAGGAATGCAGTTTTGTTTATCCATTTGCCAGATTTCATAAAATGCGGCAATTGCTAACATGATTCGGACAGACTTAAGCATAGATACGAGTGAGAAACTCTCATCATAGTCAACACCTTGAACTTGTCAAAAACCTTTTGCGACAATTCTAGCTTTGTAGATAGTAACACTACTATCCGTGTCCGTCTTCCTCTTGAAGATCCATTTATTATCAATGGCTTGCAGATCCTCGGGCAAGTCCACCAAAGTCCACACTTTGTTCACATACATGGATCTTATCTCAGATTTCATGGCCTCAAGCCATTTATCGGAATCTGGGCTCATCATCGCTTCCTCATAGTTCGTAGGTTCGTCATGGTCAAGTAACATGACCTCCAGAATAGGATTACCGTACCACTCTGGTGCGGATCTCACTCTGGTTTACCTACGAGATTCGGTAGTAACTTGATCTGAAGTTACATGATCATCATCATTAGCTTCCTCACTAATTGGTGTAGTAGTCACAGGAACAGATTTCTGTGATGAACTATTTTCCAATAAGGGAGAAGTTACAATTACCATATCAAGTTTTCTACTTTCCTCCCACTCACTTCTTTCGAGAGAAACTCCTTCTCTAGAAAGGATCCATTCTTAGCAACGAATATCTTGCCTTCGGATCTGTGATAGAAGGTGTACCCAACAGTCTCCTTTGGGTATCCTATGAAGACACATTTCTCCGATTTGGGTTCGAGCTTATCAGGTTGAAGCTTTTTCACATAAGCATCGCAGCCCCAAACTTTAAGAAACGACAGCTTAGGTTTCTTGCCAAACCATAGTTCACACGGTGTCGTCTCAACGGATTTAGATGGTGTCCTATTTAACGTGAATGCAGCTATCTCTAATGCATAAGCCCAAAATGATAGTGGTAGATCGGTAAGAGACATCATAGATTGCACTATATCTAATAAAGTACGGTTATGACGTTCGTACACACCACTACACTATGGTGTTCCAGGTGGCGTGAGTAGTGAAACTATTTCACATTGTTTTAATTGAAGGCCAAACTCGTATCTCAAATATTTTACCTCTGCGATCATATCGTAGAAACTTTTATTTTCTTGTTACGATGTTTTTCCACTTCACTCTAAAATTCTTTGAACTGTTCAAATGTTTCAGACTTATGTTTCATCAAGTAGATATCCCCATATCTGCTTAAATCATCTGTGAAGATCAGAAAATAATGATACCTGTCGCGAGCCTCAATATTCATCGGACCACATACATCAGTATGTATGATTTTCCAACAAATCTGTTGCTCGCTCCATTGTTCCGAAGAACAGAGACTTAGTCATCTTGCCCATGAGGCATGGTTCGCAAGCATCAAGTGATTCATAATCAAGTGATTCCAAAAGCCCATCAGCATGGAGTTTCTTCATGCGCTTTACACCAATATGACCTAAACGGCAGTGCTACAAATAAGTTGCACTATCATTATTAACTTTGCATATTTTGGTTTCAATATTATGATTATGTGTATCACTACGATCGAGATCCAACGAACTATTTTCATTGGGTGTGTAACCATATAAGGTTTTATTCATGTAAACAGAACAACAATTTATTCTCTTACTTAAATGAATAACCGTATTACAATAAACATGATCAAATCATATTCATGCTCAACGCAAACACCAAATAACACTTATTTAGGTTCAACACTAATCCCGAAATATAGGGAGTGTGCGATGATAATCATATCAATCTTGGAACCACTTCCAACACACATCGTCACTTCACCCTTAACTAGTCTCTGTTTATTCTGCAACTCCCGTTTCGAGTTACTAATCTTAGCAACTGAACTAGTATCAAATACTGAGGGTTTGCTATAAACACTAGTAAAGTACACATCAATAACATGTATATCAAATATACTTATGTTCACTTTGCCATCCTTCTTATCCGCCAATCACTTGGGGTAGTTCCGCTTCCAATGACCAGTCCCTTTGCAGTAGAAGCACTTACTCTCAGGCTTAGGACCAGACTTGGGTTTCTTCACTTGAGCAGCAACTTGCTTGCTGATCTTCTTGAAGTTCACCTTCTTCCCTTTGCCCTTTTATTGAAACTAGTGGTCTTGTCTACCATCAACACTTGATGCTCTTTCTTGATTTCTACCTTCATCGATTTCATCATCATGAAAAGCTCGGGAGTCGTTTTCATCATCCGTTGCATACTATAGTTCATCACGAAGTTCTACTAACTTGGTGATGGTGACTAGAGAATTCTGTCAATCACTATCTTATCTGGAAGATTAACTCCCACTTGATTCAAGCGATTGTAGTACCCAGATAATCTGAGTACATGCTCACTAGTTGAGCGATTCTCCTCCATCTTTTGGCTATAGAACTTGTTGGAGACTTCATATCTCTCAACTTGGGTATTTGCTTGAAATATTAACTTCAATTCCTGGAACATCTCATATGATCCATGACGTTCAAAACGTCTTTGAAGTCCCGATTCTAAGCCGTTAAGCATGGTGCACTAAACTATCAAGTAGTCATCATATTGAGCTAGCCAAACGTTCATAACGTCTGCATCTGCTCCTGCAATAGGTCTGTCACCTAGCGGTGCATCAAGGACATAATTCCTCTGTGCAGCAATGAGGATAAACCTCAGATCACGGATCCAATCCGCATCATTGCTACTAACATCTTTCAACGCAATTTTCTCTAGGAACATATCAAAATAAACACAGGGAAGCAACAACGCGAGCTATTCATCTACAACATAATTTGCAAAATACTATCAGGTACTAAGTTCATGATAAGGTCAAGTTCAATTAATCAAATTACTTAAGAACTCCCACTTAGATAGACATCCCTCTAATTAATCCTCTAAGTGATCACGTGATCCAAATCAACTAAACCATAACTGATCATCACGTGAGATGGAGTAGTTTTCAATGGTGAACATCGTTATGTTGATCATATCTACTATATGATTCACGCTCGAGCTTTCGGTCTCCGTGTTCCGAGGCCATATCTGCATATGCTAGGCTCGTCAAGTTTAACCTGAGTATTCTGCGTGTGCAAAAACTGGCTTGCACCCATTGTAGATGGACGTAGAGCTTATCACACCCGATCATCACGTGGTGTCTGGGCACGACGAACTTTGGCAATGGTGCATACTCAGGGAGAACACTTCTTGATAATTTAGTGAGAGATCATCTTATAATGCTACCGTCAATCAAAGCAAGATAAGATGCATAAAAGATAAACATCACATGCAATCAATATAAGTGATATGATATGGCCATCATCATCTTGTGCCTGTGATCTCCATCTCCGAAGCACTGTCATGATCACCATCGTCACCGGCGCGACACCTTGATCTCCATCGTAGCATCGTTTTCGTCTCGCCAATCTTATGCTTCCACGACTATCGCTACCGCTTAGTGATAAAGTAAAGCATTACATCGCGATTGCATTGCATACAATAAAGCGACAACCATATGGCTCCTGCCAGTTGCCGATAACTCGGTTACAAAACATGATCATCTCATACAATAAAGTCAGCATCATGCCTTGACCATATCACATCACAACATGCCCTGCAAAAACAAGTTAGATGTCCTCTACTTTGTTGTTGCAAGTTTTACGTGGCTGCTACGGGCTTAAGAAAGAACCAATCTCACCTATGCATCAAAACCACAACGATAGTTTTTCAAATAGACTCCGTTTTAACCTTCGCAAGGACCGGGCGTAGCCACACTCGGTTCAACTAAAGTTGGAGAGACAGTCGCCCGCAAGCCACCTATGTGCAAAGCACGTCGGGGGAACCGGTCTCGCGTAAGCGTACGCGTAATGTTGGTCCAGGTCGTCTCGTCCAACAATACCGCTGAACCAAAGTATAACATGCTGGTAGGCAGTATGACTTATATCGCCCACAACTCACTTGTGTTCTACTCATGCAAATAACATCAAACCATAAAACCTAGGCTCGGATGCCACTTTTGGGGAACGTAGTAATTTCAAAAAATTTCCTACACACACGCAAGATCATGGTGATGCATAGCAATGAGAGGGGAGAGTGTTGTCTATGTACCAACGCAGACCGACTGCGGAAGTGATGACACAACGTAGAGGAAGTAGTCGTACGTTTTCCTGATCCGACCGATCCAAGCACCGTTACTCCGGCACCTCCGAGTTCTTAGCACACGTACAGCTCGATGACACTCCCCGGGCTCCGATCCAGCAAAGCTTCGGGGATGAGTTCCGTTAGCACAACGGCGTGGTGACGATGATGATGTTCTAATGACGCAGGGCTTCGCCTAAGCACTACAACGATATGATCGAGGTGGAATATGGTGGCAGGGGGCACCGCACACGGCTAAGGAACGATCTCAAAGATCAACTTGTGTGTCTAGAGGTGCCCCCTGCCCCTGTATATAAAGGAGCAAGGGGGGAGATGTGCGGCCAGCCTTGGGGCGCGCCAGGAGGAGTCCTACTCCTACCGGGAGTAGGACTCCGCCCCCAATCCTAGTTGGAATAGGAATCCTCAAGTGGGGAGAGAGAGAAGGGGGGCCGGCCACCTCTCCTAGTCCTAATAGGACTAGGGGAGGGGGGAGGCGCGCAGCCACCTTGGGCTGCCCCTTTCACCTTTCCACTAAAGCCCACTAAGGTCCATATGGTTCCCGGGGGGTTCCGGTAACCTCCCGGTACTCCGGTAAAATCCCGATTTCACCCGGAACACTTCTGATATCCAAACATAGGCTTCCAATATATCAATCTTTACGTCTCGACCATTTCGAGACTCCTCGTCATGTCCGTGATCACATTCGGGAGTCTGAACTAACTTCGGTACATCAAAATGCATAAACTCATAATAACTGTCATCGTAACGTTAAGCGTGCGGACCCTACGGTTCGAGAATAATGCAGACATGACTGAGACACATCTCCGGTCAATAACCAATAGCGGGACCTGGATGCCCATATTGGCTCCTACATATTCTATGAAGATCTTTTATCGGTCAGACCGCATAACAACATACGTTGTTCCCTTTGTCATCGGTATGTTACTTGCCCGAGATTCGATCGTCGGTATCCAATACCTAGTTCAATCTCGTTACTGGCAAGTCTCTTCACTCGTTCCGCAATACATCATGCCGCAACTAACTCATTAGTTGCAATGCTTGCAAGGCTTATGTGATGTGCATTACCGAGAGGGCCCAGAGATACCTCTTCGACAATCGGAGTGACAAATCCTAATCTCGAAATACGCCAACCCAACATCTACCTTTGGAGACACCTGTAGAGCTCCTTTGTAATCACCTAGTTACGTTGTGACGTTTGGTAGCACACAAAGTGTTCCTCCGGTAAACGGGAGTTGCATAATCTCATAGTCATAGGAACATGTATGAGTCATGAAGAAAGCAATAGCAACATACTAAACGATCGGGTGCTAAGCTAATGGAATGGGTCATGTTAATCAGATCATTCAACTAATGATGTGACCTCGTTAATCAAATAACAACTCTTTGTTCATGGTTAGGAAACATAACCATCTTTGATTAACGAGCTAGTCAAGTAGAGGCATACTAGTGACACTCTGTTTGTCTATGTATTCACACATGTATTATGTTTCCGGTTAATACAATTCTAGCATGAATAATAAACATTTATCATGATATAAGGAAATAAATAATAACTTTATTGTTGCCTCTAGGGCATATTTCCTTCAGGTAAAACCCTACGTCCTGCTTGATTTATTCTTGATGATATGGATATTACAAGAGTTGATCTACCACGAGATCGGAGAGGCTAAACCCTAGAAGCTAGCCTATGGTATGATTGTATGTTGTCTATCGACTAGCCTGGCCTCGGTTTATATAATGTACCAGAGGCCAAGGATAACAAGAGTCCTGGCCGAATACGCCGGTGGGAGGAGTCCTTGTCTTGATCACCAAGTCTTGTGGAATCTTCCATGTATGCGGCAACTGTCCGAACTGGCCCATGAGTATACGGCCAAGGGGGTCCTCGGCCCAATCAAACAGATCGGGAGATGACGTGGTGAGTACCCCCTAGTCCAAGACACCGTCAGTAGCCCCCTGAACCGGTCTTCAAGTTAGGGATGCTCCTCGATTCTTCTGAACTGTTCTTCATCTTCGGTTGTCGGTCTTGAAAACTGGTTCAACAAATCTTCTCATCTTCGATCTTGAGGATTGCCGAAATGCATTCGACGAGTTTACACGTCGGGTATCCGAGGAGCCCCTTTAAGTTTTCGGCCTTTATCAATGCCTTGTTATTTTTATGCCACACCTCGGGTTTGAAGTTGTTCCCGGGAGGCAGTGTCCTCTTGCGTCCGAGTTCTAACGCTGGACTGCATTCGAGGTATTTTTTGCAGCTGAGCACCAATGCTGGACTGCTTTCGAGCTCCAACGCCAAAATGTATCGGAGCTCTAACGCCGAAATATATCCGGGCTCCAACGTCGGACTGTGTCCAAGCTCCAACGCCGTACTATATCCGAGGTGTCATATCACCTAGGTTCAAAAAAGTTGAAGGAGTTTAGCCGAGCTTAATGCCGGAAATGCCCTCTATGGAGCTAGCCACTAGCGCCCGAGCTTTATGCGCAACTGCTTCCAAGGTGGTGCACCACCCCGACTGTGGGCCGATTTTCCATCAATATTTTTGATTGGTGCAATTTATTCTCTGCCGAGATATATAGCCAGTAGCCCTGAAGGTGTGTATCGGTTTAAACCCCGAGATGCACCTGAAGGATGACGTAAGACCGCTGATCCCAGTAGCTGCTGAGACTCAGGTTGATTTGCAAAATCGGCCTGAGGGTCAAGTCCTAGCTCGGCAGAATACTTCGGGACACAAAAAGCGGCGTGCTTAGTCCTCGAGACTCAGGTTGGGTGCGGCCGACCAACTTGAGGATCAAAATCTCCTCGGCAACTGTATTGCACTTAAAATTTCTTGCATTGGACAGGCAATGCAGTAGCCCCCGAGACACTGGTCGGGTGGCAACACCAGATCAGGGTATTGATGTGCCCCTTTAATATTTTTAAATAATAAGCCCGAAGCCCAGTAGCCCCTGAGCCTTAATGCGGGCACGGGTGGCCGAATTAAGGATCGATATCCATATTAAAATCACAAATTATGTGTAATGACTCTATGTATCCAAGTACTTTACATCATTTAATGCTCGGATCCGCATTGTACAAAACTTTGTTGACCGACCATCGGCTTCCACCTCCTCGGCCAGTAGCCGATGATTGTTTGTCTTACTTTATAAAGCCTTTATGAGGGCAAAGATTTACGACAAACAAGGCAATCTGGCCATACGGCTCTATAAACAAAGGTACGGAGAGAGATATGGTATATTACTGTTTAACATAAGAAATGTCTTCCAAAGAAAATAGTCCCGCTATCGATCCCTTTCTTTGGGTTGTCATGCTAAGCATGATCATGAAACCTCAGCTCTAATGTAAGAGGAAAATATTGAGGATTTTAGTTTGGGAGGCCAGTTACTAGCCCCCGGTAGTGTTCGGCGACAATTGAGGTCAAGCCGTAAACACTTCGGCCAATGTTATGAATGACCCGTCATTTAATACAGTCATCGGATTGCTGACCAGTTTACGCTTATTGTGACATTCAGTTTTTGGCTTTCTCCACTGAGGTGCTTAACCAAGTGAGCTGGAAGCACAATCGCAGTGGCTCTCCCTTTGCACACCTAGCCGAACAGAGCGGAACGTAGGATGCAAGCGCAGGACCCGAGCAACCCAACTATTGACCGGAAGACACAATTCGACACCGATGCATATATAGCAATATCCGAGAATGTTTTTGCCGAATCTCTAAAGGTGTCCGGCGTTGCACTGCGAGACTTGTGCTGAAAACACACAAATAGTTTAAAAGTGCCAAAAGCTTGAAAAACCAAAAAACGTTAGTGAAAACATGACGTCCGAACGAGATCAAGTGTTCGGTGCCAATCCGAAAATTGGAAGAGAAAGAAAAAATTGTGCTTCTGTCGTGTTGTGACAACGACCAAGAAGAAAACACATTTACAACTCATATATAAATTTTAAGAGCCCCCAAGTGACTTGGGTAAGAATTTAATGTATAATGATTCTATGTACCAAAGTAATTGTATCATATTTGTGTTCACCCGAACTTTAAACGCGTCTTAACCGACCGTCGGCTTCTCCCTCTTCGGCCAAGGGCCGAAAATTGTCATGTACTCCGCCTGTCGAGAGTATCGACGGTGTTTCCGATGACCAGGCAATCTGGCCATAAGGCTGTAACAGACAAAGCGCGCTCAGGGAACTTATGCTATATTACTAACAAAGTGTAAGAAGCATCTTCGAAGAAAATAGTACCCCCACCGATAGCTTTCTTCGGTGCTCACTGTTACTATGAGACTTGTGCAATAGATATTTTGTACTCATGAGTTCCGTTGTGTGCCGACCATGATTGAAAACAATAAGAGCGCTAGCTGTCGGCTTCACCTAGTCTGAGGTCAGAGCTCAGATGACCCGGTCGTGACAATCGCAGAGGTGCTCCCTTTACTTCCTAGCCGAACAATCGGGAACGTAGGGGTAAGCACAGGAGAAAGGCAACACAGTTTGCAAATCGCTTATGTCAATATGGTGCATATTATGGCGTAATACATGAACAACGAACGAAGTCGTACAAGTATAATCAAATGCAAGAGGAAAAGCTCCGTCAAGGGAGCCCCCAAATAAATGGGGTATTTGAATTTGCATGTCACAAACAAAGTTTTGACAAGGAGATTTTTTTACAAGAAACTTTTTTCCAAAAAAGTATAATGATTGGTCGAACCGAACACAAGTTAAAAATGAAAACTTTGAGCATGAAAGCGACTTAGCTGGTTAATGTGTTCGGCATTGATGACGCGGTCCGAGCTTGATGCGGGACAAGGTTCCATCCCCCAAGCCGGTCCCGAGCTGGCGGAGCGGAGAGCTCGACACGCCGAAGTGGTGACATAGCATGGTCAATGCAGGCCGGCAGAGTGATGCCGAAGTCCCCGGCATGGGGTAATGAAGTGTTGACGAAGTCCCCCGTCTAGCCGAGGTGGCGTGGTATGTCAGTACGCCGAGTTGACGATACTGCCCAACCCGGATCATTTTCCTGTGCATAAAAAATAGTGCAAACCGGAGATAATAATAATAATGATAAAAAATGTTGCATAAGAAATATGGCCTGGCGGAAAATCAATGTCGATGCAGGGCGTCGGCGTGATGCGGTAAAGGCGTGGCAAAGCCTGAATTCACAGGTCGGTCCGTGTTCCGGATGCGGCATTCGCCGGACTATGTACGGAGACTGACCGAACCACCATGCGACCGTCGTTAATGCGGCCACCATTTGATAGACCAGTGTACATATGATGGACAAGCCAGAGTAATAATTCCTTGGGAAAAATGAACCCAAACAAGCAAAAAGTACTGGTATTAATAGCACCTGGTTTATTTGTTGTAGCAATCCGAAGGAAGGTGATTCCCAAAATTGGGACCCGGTCCGCACACCCATTGCCTGATGGGAGATAAAACGACGGCATGGCAATGCTGGCAAAGGTTGGCTCGCCGAGGCAAAGCCCTCGGTCCAGCTAACGTGACGGAGCTGGTCGGCTAGTGACGCCGAAGTGTCTGGAGTAGGTTGATGAAGAGATGGCGAAGCCCCCGGTCCAGCCGAGATGTCGAAGCCTTGATGTCAGCTAATGAGTTGAAGTAGGTCGGCGTGATGGACCCCAGCTTGAAGAAGCAATAGTGCGGCCCTGCCGATGCAGGTCATGACTTGGTCGATGCCGGCTTGATGAAGTGACCGTGTGGCGATGCCGGTATGCCTGCTCCGTGTAATCGGTGGGGCGGCGATGTTGGTGATGATTTATCCTTCGCGATCCCGGACTCTTGTTCGGCTTGCCGAGATGATGATCCGAAGAAGTCGAGCTCGGCTCAACAAAGTGACGACGTGTCTAGCGTAGGTCGGCAGCCGTGGAGTAATATTGCCGGACTGGTTTGACACCGGCATGATGTTGAAGGTAATATTCAAAAGATCTTAAAGTTTGTGGGTGTATTCAGGAACAAAACACAATACCCCATACAAAACTTCCTTCAAAAGGGATGTCCGAAATCCCGTTCATAAAAAAGACGAACTCGGGTCGGATTCGTTTTCGTGCACAAAACAGATCCAAAAAGTGATGTACTAATCGGAAAGTTCCCGGAGTTTGGACGGTCGGATCGAGCTGAAATTTTAAGAGGTGGTAGATATAGGAATTCCGCAGCCGATCAATGGTTGGATTTTCGAAAGGACGTCCGAGCTAGAAGCTGGACACCACGCCCTAAACTCGTCCAGATTTGACAGGGCTCCGGTATATCATGGATTGCCAGAGATTCTTCCATCGAAACTCGACGAAATTTTTTCAGGGTTGTTGTAGACTCAATTCCACACAATTCCACCAAAGCAATCGTTAAAAAGACACTTGAGGAGGCAGTGGCAGCGGACACAAGTTTGTTGTCCAGAAAAACAGCACGGTCGCCCGAGGGCAATGTTGGCGTTGAGCCCCCGGGCTCCCTGGATGATTCCTCCATGATCTTGATAGAGATCGGAGTTGATGTTTATAAAGGTCCTCATTTGAACATGACGATCAGAGGTAGGGCGCAGTCCTTGGTCGAACCAAGGTGACCAGTCGAGCTGGTGATCTGCAGGCGAGCCATCAACCTTTTGCCGAACACACAGCGGAACTCTCAATGAAAGCACCAATGTCAGTGTCAAAACCGGCGGATCTCGGGTAGGGGGTCCCGAACTGTGCGTCTAAGGCGGATGGTAACAGGAGGCAGGGGACACGATGTTTTACCCAGGTTCGGGCCCTCTTGATGGAGGTAAAACCCTACGTCCTGCTTGATTTATTCTTCATGATATGGATATTACAAGAGTTGATCTACCACGAGATCGGAGAGGCTAAACCCTAGAAGCTAGCCTATGGTATGATTGTATGTTGTCTATTGACTAGCCTAGCATCGGTTTATATAATGTATCAGAGGCCTAGGATAACAAGAGTCCTAGCCGAATACGCCGATGGGAGGAGTCCTTGTTTTGATCACCAAGTCTTGTGGAATCTTCCATGTATGCGGCAACTGTCCGAACTGGCCCATGAGTATACGGCCATGGGGGTCCTCAGCCCAATCTAACAGATCGGGAGATGACGTGGTGAGTACCCCCTAGTACAAGACACCGTCACTAATTGTGTCAGGTCCATTTAAGCCCATGGCCCATACGAGATGTGCCAATTCGGCCCATCAATGGCCCGTTAAAGATTTGACACGATTGCAGCCATCGTCAGTTCGAGCCCGTTAACAGCCCGCTATATATTTGGGCTCAATATTGGCCTGATGAGATTTCGGCCTGTTAATGGCCCATTTAATGGATGGGCCAATTTTCAGGATGTACATCTTTCGGCCTTTTGTGACCCATTTAAATGTTGGGCTAATTTTCGGCCCAGTGTGTCTTTCGGCCTGTTGACGGCCCATAAATCTGATGGGCCATTTGTAGTCGGACCTGACTTTCGGCCTTTTAGCGGCCCATTTAAGTGTTGGGCCAATTTCTGGACCGGTGTCACTTTCAGCCTGTTGACGACCCATAAATCAGTTGGGCCATTTGTAGTCGGACCTGAGTTTTGGCCTTTTAGCGACCCATTTAAGTGTTGGGCCAATTCCTGGCCCTGTGTGCCTTTCGGCCTGTTAACAGCCCATAAATGAGTTGGGACATTTGTAGTCGGACCTTAGTTTTGGCCTTTTAATGGCCCATGCCCTTCATGGTCCAATACCAGCCCGGTTTCTCTTTCGGCCTGCTAAAGGCCCACAACACAGTTGAGCCGTTTACAATACGAGCTGGCTTTCAGCCTCTTAGCGGCCCATGCTCTTCATGGTCCAGTACAAGCCCGCTGTCTCTTTCGGCCTACTAAAGGCCTACAGTATAGTTGGGCCATATGTAGCCCAAACATAGTAACGGCCTGTTAACGGTCCGTGAAATAAATTGGGGCCACCTGTTGCCCGCTTCGATGTCGGCCTGTTAACGACCCGGGAGGTAAGAGGGCCGACAATTAACTTTTGGCCTAGTAACGGCCCATTAACTTAATGGGCCCACTAAAGTTCGTTCATGTTTTTAGGCCAAATTAGATAATTTGAGCCCATTACAACGAGCAATTATGCACAGGACCAAAACCGATCAAGCAAAGGTACGACATACAGGGAATAACATTGCACATCCAGCATATATTACAGGAAATTACATCCACTGGGCAATCAAAGATTGATGCCAGTGCAAATAAATGAGTAGAACCTAACCATCTACAACGTCACAATCTGCAACCTCAGCACACATGATGCCCATAAGCATGTGGGCAAGTTCTTGCTACTTTGCTACACTGTCTCTGAAAACATTGATCAGTTGTTGTGTTGCACGACTCTGCACCTCTGATTCATCCACCATTTCCATCATTGCTTCAGCCATTAATTTGTTCACAAACATACATTTATTCCGTTGCACTCGTGATAGAGGATACTGAATGTTGGGGAACGTAGTAATTTCAAAAAAATTCCTACGCACACGCAAGATCATGGTGATGCATAGCAACGAGAGGGGAGAGTGTGATCTACGTACCCTTGTAGATCGACAACGGAAGCAATAGGTTGATGTAGTCGTACGTCTTCACGGTCCGACCGATCACGCACCGAAACTACGGCACCTCCGAGTTCTAGCACACGTTCGGCTCGGTGACGATCCCCGGACTCTGATCCAGCAAAGTGTCGGGGAAGAGTTCCGTCAGCACGACGGCGTGGTGACGATCTTGATGTACTAATGTCGCAGGGCTTCGCCTAAGCGCTGCCACAATATTATCGAGGACTATGGTGGAAGGGGGCACCGCACACGGCTAAGAATATGATCACGTGGATCACCTTGTGTCTCAAGGGGGTGCCCCTGCCTCCGTATATAAAGGCTCAAAGGGGGGGGCGGCCAAGAGGAGGCGCGCCAGGAGGAGTCCTAAGTAGGACTCCCCCCTTTTCCTAGTTGGAATAGGATTCGTGGAGGGGGAGAGAGGAGGAAGGGGGGCCGGCCCCCTCTCCTTGTCCTATTCGGACCAAGGGGGGGAGAGGCGCGCGGCCCATCTCTGGCCACCTCTCCTCTCTTCCACTAAGGCCCACTAAGGCCCATATACCTCCCGGGGGGTTCCGGTAACCTCCCGGTACTCCGGTAAAATCCCGATTTCACCCGGAACACTTCCGATATCCAAACATAGGCTTCCAATATATCAAACTTTATGTCTCGACCATTTCGAGATTCCTCGTCATGTCCGTGATCACATCCGGGACTCCGAAAAACCTGCGGTACATCAAAACGCATAAAATCATAATATAACTGTCATCGAAACCTTAAGCGTGCGAACCCTACGGGTTCGAGAACAATGTAGACATGACCGAGACACGTCTCCGGTCAATAACCAATAGCAGGACCTGGATGCCCATATTGGTTCCTACATATTCTATGAAGATCTTTTATCGGTCAGACCGCATAACAACATACGTCGTTCCCTTTGTCATCGGTATGTTACTTGCCCGAGATTCGATCGTCGGTATCCAATACCTAGTTCAATCTCATTACCAGCAAGTCTCTTTACTCGTTCTGTAATACATCATCCCACAACTAACTCATTAGTTCCAATGCTTGCAAGGCTTAAGTGATGTGCATTACCGAGAGGGCCCAGAGATACCTCTCCGACGATCGGAGTGACAAATCCCAATCTCGAAATACGCCAACCCAATATGTACCTTTGGAGACACCTGTAGAGCACCTTTACAATCACCCAGTTATGTTGTGACGTTTGGTAGCACACAAAGTGTTCCTCCGGCACACGGGAGTTGCATAATCTCATAGTCATAGGAACATGTATAAGTTATGAAGACAGCAATAGCAACATACTAAACGATCGGGTGCTAAGATAATGAAATGGGTCATCTCAATCAGATCACTCAACTAATAATGTGATCCCGTTAGTCAAATGACAACTCTTTGTCCATGGTTAGGAAACATAACCATCTTTGATTAATGAGCTAGTCAAGTAGAGGCATACTAGTGACACTCTGTTTGTCTATGTATTCACACATGTATTATGTTTCCGGTTAATACAATTCTAGCATGAATAATAAACTTTTATCATGATATAAGGAAATAAATAATAACTTTATTATTGCCTCTATGGCATATTTCCTTCAGTCTCCCACTTGCACTAGAGTCAATAATCTAGATTACACAGTAATGATTCTAACACCCATGGAGCCTTCGTGCTGATCATGTTTTGCTCGTGGAGGAGGCTTAGTCAACAGGTCTGCTACATTCAGATCCGTATGTATCTTGCAAATCTCTATGTCTCCCACCTGGACTAGATCCCGGATGGAATTGAAGCGTCTTTTGATGTGCTTGGTTCTCTTGTGAAATCTGGATTCCTTCGCCAAGGCAATTGCACCAGTATTGTCACAAAAGATTTTCATTGGACCCGATGCACTAGGTATGACACCTAGATCGGATATGAACTCCTTCATCCAGACTCCTTCGTTTGCTGCTTCCGAAGCAGCTATGTACTCCGCTTCACATGTAGATCCCACCACGACGCTTTGTTTAGAACTGCACCAACTGACAGCTCCACTGTTTAATGTAAACACGTATCCGGTTTGCGATTTAGAATCGTCCGGATCAGTGTCAAAGCTTGCATCAACGTAACCGCTTACGATGAGCTCTTTGTCACCTCCATATACGATAAACATATCCTTAGTCCTTTTCAGGTACTTCAGGATGTTCTTGACCGCTATCCAGTGATCCACTCCTGGATTACTTTGGTACCTCCCTGCTAGACTTATAGCAAGGCACACATCAGGTCTGGTACACAACATTGCATACATGATAGAGCCTATGGCTGAAGCATAGGGAACATCTTTCATTTTCTCTCTATCTTCTGCAGTGGTCGGGCATTGAGTCTGGCTCAATTTCACACCTTGTAACACAGGCAAGAACCCTTTCTTTGCTTGATCCATTTTGAACTTCTTCAAAATCTTGTCAAGGTATGTGCTTTGTGAAAGTCCACTTAAGCGTCTTGATCTATCTCTATAGATCTTAATGCATAATATGTAAGCAGCTTCACCGAGGTCTTTCATTGAAAAACTCTTATTCAGGTATCCCTTTATGCTATCCAGAAATTCTATATCATTTCCAATCAGTAATATGTCATCCACATATAATATCAGAAATGCTACAGAGCTCCCACTCACTTTCTTGTAAATACAGGCTTCTCCGAAAGTCTGTATAAAACCAAATGCTTTGATCACACTATCAAAGCATTTATTCCAACTCTGAGAGGCTTGCACCAGTCCATAGATGGATTGCTGGAGCTTGCACACTTTGTTAGCTCCCTTTAGATCGACAAAACCTTCGGGTTGCATCATATACAACTCTTCTTCCAGAAACCCATTCAGGAATGCAGTTTGGACATCCATCTGCCAAATTTCATAATCATAAAATGCGGCAATTGCAAACATGATTCGGACAGACTTAAGCATCGCTACGGGTGAGAAGGTCTCATCGTAGTCAATCCCTTGAACTTGCCGAAACCCTTTTGCGACAAGTCGAGCTTCGTAGACAGTAATATTACTGTCAACGTCAGTCTTCTTCTTGAAGATCCACTTATTCTCAATCGCTTGCCGATCATCGGGCAAGTCAACCAAAGTCCACACTTTGTTCTCATAGATGGATCCCATCTCAGATTTCATGGCTTCAAGCCATTTTGCGGAATCTGGGCTCACCATCGCTTCTTCATAGTTCGTAGGTTCATCATGATCTAGTAGCATGACTTCCATAATAGGATTACCGTACCACTCTGGTGCGGATCTCACTCTGGTTGATCTACGAGGTTCAGTAGTATCTTGTTCTAAAGTTTCATGATCATTATCATTAGCTTCCTCACTTATTGGTGTAGGTGTCACAGAAACAGGTTTCTGTGATGTTTTACTTTCCAACAAGGGAGCAGGTACAGTTACCTCGTCAAGTTCTACTTTCCTCCCACTCACTTTTTTCGAGAGAAACTCCTTCTACAGAAAGTTTCCGAACTTAGCAACAAAAGTCTTGCCTTCGGATCTGTGATAGAAGGTGTATCCAATAGTCTCCTTTGGATATCCTATGAAGACACATTTCTCCGATTTGGGTTCGAGCTTATCAGGTTGAAGCTTTTTCACATAAGCATCGCAGCCCCAAACTTTTTGAAATGGCAACTTTGGTTTCTTGCTAAACCATAGTTCATAAGGCGTCGTCTCAACGGATTTTGATGGTGCCCTATTTAACGTGAATGCGGACGTCTCTAAAGCATAATCCCAAAATGATAGCGGTAAATCAGTAAGAGACATCATAGATCGCACCATATCAAGTAAAGTATGATTACGACGTTCGGACACACCATTACGCTGTGGTGTTCCGGGTGGCGTGAGTTGCGAAACTATTCCACATTGTTTCAAATGTACACCAAACTCGTAACTCAAATATTCTCCTCCACGATCAAATCGTAAGAATTTTATTTTCTTGTTACGATGATTTTCAACTTCACTCTGAAATTCTTTGAACTTTTCAAACGTTTCAGACTTATGTTTCATTAAGTAGATATACCCATATCTGCTTAAGTCATCTGTGAAGGTGAGAAAATAACGATATCCGCCACGAGCCTCAATGTTCATCGGACCACATACATCTGTATGTATGATTTCCAATAAATCTGTTGCTCTCTCCATAGTACCGGAGAACGGCGTTTTAGTCATCTTGCCCATAAGGCATGGTTCGCAAGTACCAAGTGATTCATAATCAAGTGGTTCCAAAAGTCCATCAGTATGGAGTTTCTTCATGCGCTTTACACCGATATGACCTAAATGGCAGTGCCACAAATAAGTTGCACTATCATTATCAACTCTGCATCTTTTGGCTTCAACATTATGAATATGTGTGTCACTACTATCGAGATTCAATAAGAATGGACCATTCTTCAAGGGTGCATGACCGTAAAAGATATTACTCATATAAATAGAACAACCATTATTCTCTGATTTAAATGAATAACCGTCTCGCATCAAACAAGATCCAGATATAATGTTCATGCTTAACGCTGGCACCAAATAACAATTATTTAGGTCTAATATTAATCCCGAAGGTAGATGTAGAGGTAGCGTGCCGACCGCGATCACATCGACTTTGGAACCATTTCCCACGCGCATCGTCACCTCGTCCTTAGCCAATCTTCGCTTAATCTGTAGTCCCTGTTTCGAGTTGCAAATATTAGCAACAGAACCAGTATCAAATACCCAGGTGCTACTGCGAGCATTAGTAAGGTACACATCAATAACATGTATATCACATATACCTTTGTTCACCTTGCCATCCTTCTTATCCGCCAAATACTTGGGGCAGTTCCGCTTCCAGTGACCAGTCTGCTTGCAGCAGAAGCACTCAGTTTCAGGCATAGGTCCAGACTTGGGTTTCTTCTCTTGAGCAGCAACTTGCTTGCTGTTCTTCTTGAAGTTCCCCTTCTTCTTCCCTTTGCCCTTTTTCTTGAAACTAGTGGTCTTGTTGACCATCAACACTTGATGCTCCTCTTGATTTCTACCTCCGCAGCTTTCAGCATCGCGAAGAGCTCGGGAATAGTCTTATTCATCCCTTGCATATTATAGTTCATCACGAAGCTCTTGTAGCTTGGTGGAAGTGATTGGAGAATTCTGTCAATGACGCTATCATCCGAAAGATTAACTCCCAATTGAATCAAGTGATTACAATACCCAGACATCTTGAGTATATGCTCACTGACAGAACTGTTCTCCTCCATCTTGCAGATATAGAACTTATTGGAGACTTCATATCTCTCAATCCGGGCATTTGCTTGAAATATTAACTTCAACTCCTGGAACATCTCATATGCCCCATGACGTTCAAAACGTCGTTGAAGTCCCGGTTCTAAGCCGTAAAGCATGGCACATTAAACTATTGAGTAGTCATCAGCTTTGCTCTCCCAGACGTTCATAACATCTAGTGTTGCTCCAGCAGCAGGCCTGGCACCCGGCGGTGCTTCCAGGACGTAATTCTTCTGTGCAGCAATGAGGATAATCCTCAAGTTACGGACCCAGTCCATGTAATTGCTACCATCATCTTTCAACTTTGCTTTCTCAAGGAACGCATTAAAATTCAATGAAACAACAGCACGGGCCATCTATCTACAATCAAACATACATAAGCAAGATACTATCAGGTACTAAGTTCATGATAAATTTAGGTTCAATTAATCATATTACTTAAGAACTCCCACTTAGATAGATATCCCTCTAATCCTCTAAGTGATTATGTGATCCAAATTAACTAAACCATGTCCGATCATCACGTGAGATGGAGTAGTTTCATTGGTGAACATCACTATGTTGATCATATCTACTATATGATTCACGCTCGACCTTTCGGTCTCCGTGTTCCGAGGCCATATCTGTATATGCTTGGCTCGTCAAGTATAACCTGAGTATTCCGCGTGTGCAACTGTTTTGCACCCGTTGTATTTGAACGTAGAGCCTATCACACCCGATCATCGCGTGGTGTCTCAGCACGAAGAACTTTCACAACGGTGCATACTCAGGGAGAACACTTCTTAATAATTTAGTGAGAGATCATCTTATAATGCTACCGTCAATCAAAGCAAGATAAGATTCATAAAAGATAAACATCACATGCAATCAATATAAGTGATATGATATGGCCATCATCATCTTCTGCTTGTGATCTCCATCTCCGAAGCACCGTCGTGATCACCATCGTCACCGGCGCGACACCTTAATCTCCATCGTAGCATCGTTGTCGTCTAGCCAATCTTATGCTTCCACAACTATCACTACCGCTTAGTGATAAAGTAAAGCATTACAGCGCGATTGCATTGCATACAATAAAGCGACAACCATATGGCTCCTGCCAGTTACTGATAACTCGGTTACAAAACATGATCATCTCATACAATAAAATCAAGTCTTGACCATATCACATCACAACATGCCCTGCTAAAACAAGTTAGACGTCCTCTACTTTGTTGTTGCAATTTTTACGTGGCTGCTACGGGCTTAAGCAAGAACCAATCTTACCTACGCATCAAAACCACAACGATAGTTTGTCATGTTGGTGCTGTTTTAACCTTCGCAAGGACCGGGCGTAGCCACACTCAGTTCAACTAAAGTTGGAGAAACTGTCACCCGCAAGCCACCTATGTGCAGAGCACGTCGGGAGAACCGGTCTCGCGTAAGCGTACGCGTAATGTCGGTCCGGGCCGCTTCGTCCAACAATACCGCCGAACCAAAGTATGACATGCCGGTAAGAAGTATGACTTATATCGCCCACAACTCACTTGTGTTCTACTCGTGCATATAACATCAACACATAAAACCTAGGCTCGGATGCCACTGTTGGGGAACGTAGTAATTTCAAAAAAATTCCTACGCACACGCAAGATCATGGTGATGCATAGCAACGAGAGGGGAGAGTGTGATCTACGTACCCTTGTAGATCGACAACGGAAGCGTTAGGTTGATGTAGTCGTACGTCTTCATGGGCCGACCGATCAAGCACCGAAACTACGGCACCTCCGAGTTCTAGCACACGTTCGGCTCGATGACGATCCCCGGACTCCGATCCAGCAAAGTGTCGGGGAAGACTTCCGTCAGCACGACGGCGTGGTGACGATCTTGATGTACTAATGTCGCAGGGCTTCCCCTAAGCGCTGCTACAATATTATCGACGAATATGGTGGAAGGGGGCACCGCACACGGCTAAGAATATGATCATGTGGATCAACTTGTGTCTCTAGGGGGTGCCCCTGCCTCGGTATGTAAAGGCTCAAAGGGGGGCCGGCCGGCCAAGAGGAGGCGCACCAGGAGGAGTCTTACTCCCTCCGGGAGTAGGACTCCCCCCCTTTTCCTAGTTGGAATAGGATTCGTGGAGGGGGGAGAGAGGAGGAAGGGGGGCCGGCCCCCTCTGCTTGTCCTATTCGGACCAAGGGGGGGAGAGGCGCGCGGCTCATCTCTGGCCACCTCTCCTCTCTTCCACTAAGGCCCACTAAGGCCCATATACCTCCCGGGGGGTTCCGGTAACCTCCCGGTACTCCGGTAAAATCCCGATTTCACCCGGAACACTTCCGATATCCAAACATAGGCTTCCAATATATCAATATTTATGTCTGGACCATTTCGAGACTCCTCATCATGTCCGTGGTCACATCCGGGACTCCGAACAACCTTCGGTACATCAAAACGCATAAACTCATAATATAACTGTCATCGAAACCTTAAGCGTTCGGACCCTACGGGTTCGAGAACAATGTAGACATGACCGAGACACGTCTCCGGTCAATAACCAATAGCGGGACCTGGATGCCCATATTGGTTCCTACATATTCTACGAAGATCTTTTATCGGTCAGACCGCATAACAACATACGTTGTTCCCTTTGTCATCGGTATGTTACTTGCCCGAGATTCGATCGTCGGTATCCAATACCTAGTTCAATCTCGTTACCGGCAAGTCTCTTTACTCATTCTGTAATACATCATCCCGCAACTAACTCATTAGTTCCAATGCTTGCAAGGCTTAAGTGTTGTGCATTACCGAGAGGGCCCAGAGATACCTCTCCGACGATCGGAGTGACAAATCCCAATCTCAAAATACGGCAACCCAACATGTACCTTTGGAGACACCTGTAGAGCACCTTTATAATCACCCAGTTACGTTGTGACGTTTGGTAGCACACAAAGTGTTCCTCCGGCACACGGGAGTTGCATAATCTCATAGTCATAGGAACATGTATAAGTTATGAAGAAAGCAATAGCAACATATTAAACGATCGGGTGCTAAGCTAATGAAATGGGTCATGTCAATCAGATCATTCAACTAATGATGTGATCCTGTTAATCAAATGACAACTCTTTGTCCATGGTTAGGAAACATAACCATCTTTGATTAATGAGCTAGTCAAGTAGAGGCATACTAGTGACACTCTGTTTGTCTATGTATTCACACATGTATTATGTTTCCGGTTAATACAATTCTAGCATGAATAATAAACTTTTATCATGATATAAGGAAATAAATAATAACTTTATTATTGCCTCTAGGGCATATTTCCTTCACTGAACAGATTCAAATGGCGATTTTGGCAGGCTTTTATTATTGATAGTGGAGAGTGTCTCGACCACTTCTTCATAACATAAACTAGGACGGGAACCAAACAGATTAATCATGAGTTATTCCATATTACCTGGCCTAGATTTACTGGAAAGAAACAATGGAGTTGCCTTGCTATTTTCAGAGTTTGTCTTCTTATCTTCAGCAGTCTGCACAAAATTAACACACTAGCATTGCTATCATTGGCCAAGTCAGATAATATGAAAGCAACATTGACACAACGAACGTTTGGGCAACTAGCCTACACCTAATTAACACAATGAATGAATGGCAACTAGAGAAGCACTACAATTCAGTAATGTGCGTGATATGAGATAGTACATTCATGCAGCTCAGTATGCAAAACTACCAGGCAGTTTTCCTTACAAAAATCAACATTGGCGCCTTTAACATTTTGCTACAACTAATTTTAGATCTGATAAAGGTTAGATTCACGCCGATTAACAAAATACATGCTGATGTAAAAATATAGTGATATACAACAGGTACTTACATCAGCATTGGAGCACAGAGAATTCCCGCAAGATATTTTCCTCGAATACGATCCCAATGGAGGAAGTCTTGTATCGTTTAACCTTATTTTCTAAAACAGAGATGGGTAAGAAACATGTAGAAAATATGATCAGAATGCTATAAAATTTCATGATGCGAGGATACGCACACGCTTCTTAGAATGGAGTTGACATTCTTTTGCTGGACTGGAGCGGACTAGTTCTTTGGCCATTGGAATTAGTGGGAGTTGGGTTTCTCTATGCTGGAGCAGTATCTATGAAAAATGGAGTTGGTTTATTATCTCCTGGCATTTGGATCTTTTGCGAAGACCTGGTTTGTAACCCTTCAGATTGTAACATCGCCGTCTTCCCCTTGCATGCCTTATATAGAAGAATGGTGATTCAGTTATAAAACATGCTACAACAGAGATGTAATAGGTACTAATATTGACATGTATTCCCTCCATCCGGAAATAAATGGATGGGTCTAGGCGTATTTCACTTCTAGATACATCCAGTTTTATCTATTTCTGCGACATTTAATCCGGACAGAGGGAGTATGATGTAAGAGCTAGGCATACGACAGGACAACACAGTGAAAAAACACTGAAAACCCCACTGCAAAACTAAAGTATTCAAACCCACTGATATGAGATAGTACACTCATGCAGCTCAGGATGCAAAACTACCAGGCAGTTTTCCTTGCAAAAATCAACATTGTGGCCTTTAATAATACATTTTCCTACAACTAAATTTAGATTAGATAAAGGTTGGATTCACGCCGTTTAACAAAATACATGCTGATGTAAAAATATAGTGATATACAAGAGGTACTTACATCTACATTGGAGCACAGAGAATTCCTGCAACAATCTTTCCTCATAAACGATACCATTGCAGAAATTCTTCTATCTGTTAAGCTTATTTTCTAAAAGAGAGATGGGTAAGAAACATGTAGAAAATATGATCGGCATGCTATAAAATTTCATGATGCAAGGAGATTCACACGCTTCTTAGAATTGAGTTGACATATTTTTGCTGGACTGGAGCGGACTAGTTCTTTGGCCACTGGAATCTGCTTATTATCAGTAGGAGTTGGGTTTCTCTGTGCTGGAGCAGTATCTATAAAAACTGTAGTTGGTTTATTATCTCCTAGCGTTTGGATCTTTTGCAAAGGCCTTGTTTGTAACCCTTCAGATTCTAACATAGTCGTCTTCCCCTTGCATGCCTTGTATAGAAGAATGGTGCTTTAATTATAAAACATGCGACAGCAGAGAGATGGAATAGGTACTGAAGAATAGAAAGGCATGACATATTGACATGTATTCCCTCCATCTGGAAAAAAATTGGATGGGTCTAGGCGTATTTCAGTTCTAGATACATCCTTTTTATCCATTTCAGCAACATGTAATCCGTACGGAGGGAGTATGGTGTAAGAGCTAGGGATACGACAGGACAACGCAGCAAAAAACACTAGTTGAATGTAAAACTGTATGCTAGCGGAGTACGTACAGAAATAACTAAGGCAACATACACGTTTATGATTGGGAAAATAAGATGGAATTGCAACAGAGCACTAGAACATCATTTCAATGTAAAAAAACATGGTATGGTAGACAGATGAAGTACATACTGATGAATAACAATGCATAAGATATTCAGAAGCATGATGTCCAAATTAAGCAGATGGCATTGCGATAGAGTAGAATGACAGGACTTGAATTTGAAAACATGTTATCATGAATGGAATAGGTATTGAAAAATAGGAAGGCATGACATATTTACATGCATGATCAGCATGCTAAGCACATGGCATTGCAACAGAGTAGATACACTCTAGGACATTATATGCATGTTGTACCCATATCATAGGCCAAGTTAGAGCAAGGACCTTGTGGGGTGAAGAGGATTCATCATCTTTCTGCAAGTCTTCTGAAGAACTGCCTTTACATGTTCCATCATATTGTGTATCATTGACATCAAGTTTATTGGCCTTTACATTGCTCCCTGAGGTTCTTGTGGATATAACAGTGTGTGCAATTATATCTGACGTGCATGGAAGACAACTAGTAGTTAGATTTATGTAATGAGTGCCTGTAGGAGACCAACAAGTCTCATAAACTAAAGGGAGAACATAGATGAAAGCTACAGAATATGTATCGTTTGCACTCGAGATTAACTAGATGGCACACAAAAGTATTAAAGAACAACATAGGTAATAATAGAAGTGGTATAATGCTATAATCACCAGCCTGTGGGATAGCATTGGTTGATGGATGATAAATATGGAACAACGTTACCTAAAGAACAAGTATCTTAGTTGAACTATGGAACGGCGTTAACTCCTGAACAAGACCCGTAAGAGATCAACATGAATATACAGTGAAATGTGATGATCTATTTTCCATGCTTAGATGAATAACAAAGCCATAAATGTTGCGCAGAAGTAAGATGAGGGTACAACCTATCTGGCTGCCATCCATAGGAGTGAGCATCATGTGCTGACTTGTCGATGGCCCTGTGGTTGTTGTAGTTGTCCATGTCGGGCATGCGCATTCGATGTAGGGAACTATTGAGTGGGGACTATAGCTCCCTTCTGGTGTATGCTTCCCTTGTTGGAGCAGCTGCGGTGAGTCGGAAGACGGTGTGTTTGAAGATACAGATAACGTATAATGTTAAGAACGACATATCTCTTTGATCAATAGCAAGGTACGAGAGTGGTCACACGTCTGTTGACTCAAGACTAAATTGGGGTCACACAATTTTATTTTGTTTTGGTACTGTCCGATCTACGTCTGATGGCTGGCCGTCTTGTGCCTTCTGGCTGATACTGTTCGGAATTTTCCCCGAAGAGCCAGCGACCAACGGCACAGCAGCCTGCCTCCGCCGTCCGTGGCCCCAGCCAAAACCCCGCTCCCCTCCCCACCGCACTGCCGTGGTTGCGCCGCCCCCGGGCCACTCCACAAAGACTCCCCGTCATCCAGATCCGGCGGCGGCAGTACCTTCAACCCACGCAACACTAAAAGATAGCCATCTAAGCGCTGCTTCCGTGGCGAACTTGTGGCTCTGCACCCTTACGTTAGACACCAGCCAACCGATAGCCTAGGAGCTCCGCCGCCTCGAGTGGTGTTGCTTCCCATTGGGAATTTATTGGTCCAGAATAAAAATTCAAACAACTGACGCCTAAATAAAGTGATTTGAGATAAGGGTGCGACCTATCTGCCGGCATGGTGAAGTAGGCAGGTCCAGCTGCTGAGTCAGTGAGGCCGGCGCGGTTGCGGTGGCGACTGGCGGCAGGGAAAGAGCGATCTCGCGACGGTCGACGACTACGCGGAAGCAGCGCCAGGACTCTGGGCGGATCCGAAGTTGGAGCCGCTCCGGCACCGTGAACAACGACGGGGGTGAATTGGCTCCGGTACGGTTCATGCGGCCGTCGTCGAGGCAGCACCAGCAGCATGGAGTAAGAGGCACACGGCCCAGTGCATGACGGCAAATGGACAGCGTCTCCGGCATTAGGGAGGAGGGCGGGTGTGAAATTTGTGCGGTGGGGGGCGCCATGGAGGTGGGGCTAAGGTTTTGCGGCTCGAGAGAAGGGAGCTTCCCGGGGAGAAGGTGATTTGGCGCCCACGAGGTATGAATGGGGGCGGGCGGGGGGGGGGGGAATTGGGAGGGGAGTGGAACCATGTCTTCCGGACGCATTTGTCTGAAATGTGAGGGGGGGTTATAGTTCTACCCTTGCCTATAGGCTTGTCGGCTTGGGTCTGTGTACTGAGGGTCGGGGATAGTAGAGTAACATTGCTTCTCCCCAAATAGTGGGCGGGAGCGATTTCGGGCGAGGAGGGTGTGTTTTGAACTATAGTGGGCGCGAGCTATTTCGGGCGAGGAGAGCGTGTTTTGCCGACCATGGTTTATGAATTATTCGGCACATGTCATTTCGGCCGAGGAGAAAGCGCGCTTGGATGAAGTTACGAACCTACCCTCGATGTACAACGGGCCAATTGATGCGTGTCCCACATAGGAAGGTAATTTCGCGTCTCCCATTTATTTGCT
Source organism: Triticum urartu (assembly GCF_056163025.1). NCBI lineage: Eukaryota > Viridiplantae > Streptophyta > Magnoliopsida > Poales > Poaceae > Triticum > Triticum urartu. The sequence continues at coordinate 55,410,523 of NC_141878.1, read as the reverse complement.
CGAGCAAATTCCACCGAGCAGAGAGGATGTTTAACGGTTTGTTCAAATTTTGGGAGAACGAGCATGCAAGTCTACCTTACCAAGTCGTTTCGGATCAAATTTTGAAAAATTAGCTTGCGACTTCTTTTTTAGATGAAGAGATGATGCTCAGGAGTAATGTGTTTTTACATGCTCGTTGCTAGCGATTTACTATATGACAAATAGTTGACCCACTCAAAAACGTGAATCAAACCCAAAAAGAAATATCTCGATTCAATGAAATAGCTCGTTCGGTAGGTCAAAATAGTGAACTAAATCCAAAATTGAACACCTCAATCGAGTAGCATGTTGTACAGTATTATAGTACTCCATGAACATGTTGAAAGTCAAATTAATGAACTTGTTTGATATACGCATATATCCGTTCATGTGTGGATTGCAGACAACATGTTCTCCAATTTAAATATTTGAATGCATGTTTATATCGAAACATGGTTTATATCAGTCTTTGATGCATAAAACGCGACCTCCCCCTCTCCCGGACTCCTGTTCTCTCTCTCTCACTCTCTCGCCGACAATCTTCAATTCGATCGCACACATCCGACACAAAAACCTTGTTGGTCCCTCTCCCTTTGTCTCCATCTCTCTCTCTCTCTCTCTCTCTTTGTGTGTGTGTGTGTGGGGGGGGGTCTTTCTAGTTCGCATGCATATATACACCATCTATAGGTCTCTCTCGCACACTATGTATGATACTCTTGCTAGTCCAAGCTAGATATCTTGGGTGCACTCATCGTATGCACACAAATTCCTTGGCTCTTTGCCCATAACTCTCTCACGCACCACTATTTCGTCTCGGAGCTCTTCCCCCTCTCTCAAACTCTCCATCCACTTGGGTCACACATACACATGCATATCTCACTCGCACTCGATAGGCCCATCTAAAACTCTATCTATCCCCCTCATTCTCTCTCCATCTCACACGCGCACATACACAATCTCATGCCCAGCTAGCCAAGTATGATGGTCTCTCACTCAATTGTGGGCACACGCAGTCCCCCTATATGTATATGACTAGCTAATCTTAGTCTCCATCACAAACATGTGCATGGTCTATCTCGATTTCTCTCGGGGTATCTTTCTATCGCGCACACACTCCCTCGATCTCCCACGCATATAGTCCCCTCATGATCTCGACGGGATCACTCTATCAAAAACACACCCTCTCTCCCTCCCCATGCGTCCATGCCATCCATGTGTCCCTTTCGACCTTTGTTCCTTGTTGTCCAGACCTCTATTGGACATCTGCTCCAGGGGTGTCCCTCTCCGTTGCAAACAATCACACACTAGCTATCTTCGTGTATCTCCTCGCCTCGCTTTTCCATCTAGGAGATGCATGCGTGATATGTTCGCATAAGAAACGAAAAAACAAACACTCTCTCTAATTTATCGTTTGTTGTCACTTTCTCTTTCACACACATACTCTTTTTGCACACTTACTCATTCTCCTTCACACGCACTTGATCTGTCTCGACTGAGGCACTCTCCTCGGTCCATAGCATATAGATTTATTGAAAAGTCAAACATCACAAAGTTTGACCATGTACGTGGAGAAAAAGAATTACATCTAGTACGGCAAACATATACCATTAGATTCACCATGAGATGTAGTTTTGTATGATGTATCTTTGGTATTGTAGATATAAATAACATTTGCTTAAACCTGATCAAAGTTTCCAAAGTTTGACTTCTAAAAAATTTACATGCGCTGCATTATCGAGTGGATGGAATATCTATTTCCCCCTCTCAGCTATCTAACGCTCCACTCAGCCTTATCGGGGCTCCTCAATCTCTCTCAAACTTTATTGGTCAGTTTGGTTCGTGACCTGACCCTCATGCCTTGATGGCCGGTACTGCCTGGTGTGGACGTGAGATGTAAAATATTTCTGCCTGGCCAGGCTTGTGTGGTGCTGAAGCGTTTGGTTCATGCCTGGGCCAGGCAAAGCATCAACGTCCCATCAATCAATCCATGCATCAATTATTTAATGCTAATATCCATCCATGTTGCTGTTAGCCTCATGGCCACACGACCAGGCACGGTCAGGCGTTCGAAATCGGTCGCCTGGGCCAGGCTACTTGCAGTGTCTGGAGTTCAGCCAGGCTAATTAAAGTGCAAGCGAACCCAGGCCAGGCGGGCTTTCTTTTTCACAGGGTAGCAACCAAACAAGCATGCATGAAATCCAGCCACAACACCAGGCCAAGCAATAGATGCTCAGGACGGAAGCCAAACTGGCCTTATATCTCCCTGGTTCACACATACACATGTCTCACTCGTGCTATGCATATAGACCCATCCAACACTCTCCGCCCTTGTTCTCTCTCCATGTGACACGCACCCCCCTAAGTAGCATAATCCCTCACTCCATAATAGGTGCAAGCACTCCCCCCTCCTAAGTATGATTATCTCTTACTAGCCATCAGGAACACACGTATTGTCTCCTTCCATCCATACGTCTATCTCGATATCTCTCGGGGCATCTTCTATCGCGCACATACCTTGTCACTCGATGTCCCACCCATGTAGTCCCATCACGATCTCCAGGGGATCTCTCTATGACAAATATACATGCTCTCCTCCCCATGTCTGCATTTTCTCCATACGTCTCTCTCGACCTCTCTCCCTTGTTTGTTAAACCCCTCTTGGCCACGTGCTAGGGGTCTTGCTCTGTCGGTTCCAAACAACCACACACTATCTCCTCACCTTGCCTCCGTTATCGAAGATGCATGTGTGATATGTTTGCATAAGACACACACGCTTTTTCTCTACTTTTATCGTGTGTTGTCCATGTCTCTTTCACACACGCGCACACACTTTTTCACTCTCTCTCTCTCTCTCTAGTTAGGGACATTGTCACGTCCATAAGCATATGGATGTTTTAAAAAGTCAAACCTCAGAAAAGTTTGACCAGGTATATGTGGATAAAAACATTTACATCTGGAACGATCATTAGATTCATCACAACATGTACTTATTCCATACTATCATTTATCTTTGGTATTGTAGATATAAGTAATTTCTCTATAAACTTTGTCAAGGTTTCAAAAGTTTGACATTAAAAAATGTTGGAACTACATTATCGAACGGAGGGATCAGCTCTTTCTCTCTCTCTCTGCTATCTCTCATGGGCCTCCCCTCTCACTCGAACTCTCTATACCGACGAATTATACGCTCACTGTGTCAGCGTATAGCTCCGTATATTGTTTAGTTGACCGGTCAACCAATCCACATGCTGCCTTGTCAGCTCGGGTTCTGTATCTTCGTGTACTGGACCATGTGGTAGTGGGTGAAAATAAGTAAACTAGAGGCCCATCTGACACGCGGTGAAGTAAACAAAGTTGAAACCACTCGGGATAGCACCCCGCACGCTAGTAAATTGAGGGCACATTGAGGACAAACTTCTTGCGCGCGAAGGACGTACTCGCGCACAATTCACCACTGCGCGGCGGCATGCACAGAAGGACACACTTGCGCACACCCAGCACACAACACACACCAGCACACGTGTACACCGGCGCCGCCGCTGGTTGAGATGGACGGCGAGGCAGCCAACAAGCGGAGGCGGCTCAAGCCAAAACCGCATCCAGCGAGCCTGGACTTCATCAGCAGCCTCCCCGATGACATGCTGCTCGTTATCATCGGCCTCCTCCCCACCAAATCTGTCGTGCGGACCGCCCTGCTCTCCCGACGGTGGCGCCCCCTCTGGCGCAGCGTCCCCCTCAACCTCACCGTCGATAACTACCTCTACGACGGGGATTGCAAACGCATGGCCGTAGTCTCCAAGATCCTTTCATCGCACCCTGGGCCAGCAAGACGCCTTGACATCCACATGTTCAGTACCAACTGCAAGGTCCAACCCAAGTTCGATGAGTGGTTCTTATCCCCCGCCCTAGATCAGCTCGAGGAGCTCAGCTTTGAAGCTGGACGATGTCGCTCTCTGCCGCCGTCCGCGCTCCGCCTCAAGCCAACGCTGCGTCGCGACAGCTTCAGCTCTTGCTATCTTCCCCAGATTAATGTCGCGGCCGCCCTTCTTCTCCCTCAACTCAAGCAGCTCGACCTCTTCGATGTTGTCATCTCGAAGAAGGCTATGGAGCACCTGCTCCGCAGCTGTACTGCACTCGAGTACCTTCATCTTGAGCAGATCCGCGGGTTCATTAGCCTCCACATCGCCTCAACGAATCTCCGATGGATTTATGTGTCTTGTTGGCCCTGCAACAAGACATCAATTGGGAAGAGATCACTCCAGCTGTTCCACGTTATGGTCATTGAGAATGCGCCTTTCCTTGAGAGATTGCTTGTATCAGATCTAGAAGTTCCAACAAAAATCAGGGTCATTGACGCGCCGACATTGACAGTGTTGGTGTACTCGTCTGCCAAATTCTCCGAACTGTTTATTGGATCCGTAATCATTCAGGTACTGCACTCATCTTCTACTCCGTCTTCTTGAAATTCACATTTTTAAATTTCTTCTTGATGTATTTACGACCGTCATCCAGAAAATGATTCCCACAAGCTTGACCTAGTCCATGCGCACAGTGAAGATCTTAGCACTAAAATGTATCGGGCCCAATCTGGATCAAGTTGTTGGATTCCTTACATGTTTTCCATGCATGGAGAAGCTACTCATCGAGGTGAAACTTCTTTCCTATATGTAAACGGTAATCACAACGTAGCTCAATTTTTTCGCAATTTTCCCAAATTACGATGACAAGTGTAGTGTTCAAAACAGCATCTACGCACTGCACCAAAAGAAATGTTTTTAGTATTTTTTTCTCACATGATCACCTGCATCGTTTTTATGTTGTACTAATATAGTAGCCTAGGCTAGTCATAGTGGAAAGTAACTCAGACTACTCCAGTAACTCTATGGTTACCCTAAGAGCAAGTACCACCTCCGTCTTGGTTTACTCTTCCAATTTTGTAGTATCAAAATTTGACCATAGATTTAACTGACAAAATTTTAATGCATGTCACAAAGAACTATACCGTTGGATTCGTATTTAAACATAATTTCAAATGGTGTAATTTTTAGTGACATGCATTGGCATTTTCTTAGGTAAATCTATGGTCAAAATTTTATACTAAATATGAGGTAGTATTCCCTCCGTCCCAAAATTCTTGTCTTACATTTGTTTAGATAGGGATGTATCTAACACTAAAATGTAACTAGATACAACCGTATTTAGACAAATTTAAGACTAGAATTTTGGGACGGAGGGAGTACAAAAGTGGGCTATGTCGGCCAAAACATGTGCCAAATTCACTTGTGATGCATTTGGTATCGATGCCCCTCCATTGCTCACCTGGTGCCCCAATCTGGATCACCTACTTTGCTCTGGTGCCAAATTAACTCACGCAATGAAAGAACACTGCGTGGGAGAGAGAGAGGACCGAGGCAATAAAAAACACTTGTTTGGGAGAGTGAGAGGCTGGTGTAGTGGGTTTGATTGATTTTTTATACATGTGGGTCTGTGTGCACAGTGGTGCCAACTCTCTCACATCGCGAGAGCGGTGCCAAAATCTTTTTATTTAACATCGATGCGTATTATGTGGCATACTTTTGCGAAATATGGCATCGGCCACATAGTGGAAGGCAACAAATGCCCAAGCTCTTCACATGCTCCTAGTTAAATGAGAGGAAACAGAAAGAGAGAGAGAGAGAGAGAGAGAGAGAGAGAGAGACAGAAAGAGAGTGAAAAAATATCACTAGCCAGCCAACCCTATCGTATGAGCGAATGATATTGGTACCTCTTGATGACACAGCAATCTTATGCAGCCAGCAGCTCTAATATATTCTCTTCTTTTGCTGATAAAAAGACGCTAAAGTGAAAAATGTGCTGCACTATAACAATATCATCGAATGCCTTGATCTCCATCTTACAGAAATTGATTTGATCGACTACCGAGGCAGCACATCTGAGATTAAATTTGCCAGGTTCTTTGTTCTGGAGGAAAGTGTGCTCAAGGTAATGACGTTTGGCGTTCTCTGGCGCAACAATGAATGGCGTGCTGATCACCGCAAGCGTCTAAGCCTAAATGACAAAGTCTCCGCATAAGCTGATTTTTTCTTTTGAAATATCAAGTGGCCAGAGACTCGAAAATTTATTTTCCCATTAGTGACTTGTCAGGGCGGTGGATTTTAGTTTGTACGATAATGCTACATCCATCTAAAGTAACAAAAGTTCTTACGTAAACTTCCTAGTAATTCCCACTTTGTAGGTGCAGCATTACTCCTAACATTTGTAATATCAGTTTGAAACTTGTAATATTGCCATGTCCTATTCCTGCGTTTTCAAAATCCTGTGAATCAAAGAGGTCCTGAGTTGGTGATGATGTTGTGCCTCCCATCATTCACCTATAGCCTTCGGATCTAGATCTGACGCATACAAACCAAGCTTCTCCATTTTTGCAAAAAGATGCCCGCACTTGTTCCCTATTTACAAACAACTCCTTGTCTCTCACAATCATCCTTATCTCCTCCCCACCACATCTAGAAGGCCGTGGAAAAATCTAGCGCGATGGCCGCTACCAGAGCCGTCCACCCCCAATCTTGGTGTTCCGTGCAATGCACGGGCATCTACACACAGGAAATTATGTCGAACAGGGCTAGTTGTAAGCAGGCTAGCTCTACAGCCATGATGATAGTGACTGCAAATGGTGAGGCTGACTATGGTATGCCGAACACGGCGCCTATACTCAGGTGTCATCTCTGGCACAGGGTCTTGTCACTTCACTGTGAGGAGCAACACGTAATAATTCCAGCGATTTAAGTGCCTGCATGCGTGCCCTCGGCTGCGACTCGTTGCATGCTACTTCGCGTATTGCCTGCGAGCGGTTCTGAGTGCATGCATGCAGCCGACCGTAATTAAGGCAGCTAACTGATGCGAAAAAAGATACGCTTTAATTGTTGCGGCCTTTTTAAATCCGTGGAATCATTATTGACAAGGAGGGAGATGATTCGAGTGCACTTGTTTGACCGCCATGCCGGCGTGCGACCTAGACGGGACGGGATGGCACGGTCGTAATTTCAGTTTCTCTAGTTTTGCACGGCAAGCTGGCGCGCTAAGCCATTATGCGTTGAATTCCGATGACCGTCGCGCTACCTTCCTGTAGCGACCCGACCCGAATGGGTCAAGTCTCTGTGCTTAAGTGTCATCCCTGGATTGGTATGCTGACACACACAGTACTCGAGGATTTATAACAGAGGTAAATCACATGTAAAAGTAACGTAAATACTATTACCTCAATCCAAATAGCGGAAGTAACAAGGTTGTGGGTTCCCATCAACACCAACGGCAAAGTTGAGTGTAGAAATCGTAACCCTAACGTATCACTTACTCGTCGTAAGAAACCTGCAACATGAGACGTTGCAGCCCGAAACGGGTCAGTACATTGAATGTACTGGCAAATTCACACCATAGAGAATGATGAACAATGGCTATCACTACATGCATATTTGGCTGGTGGAAAAGCTCTATGGTTATAAGGTTTTTGCGAAAAGCCAATTTTTCCCTACTTCAAAGGAATAAATTTTATTTAACTATCATGGTGGTTGTTGAACATTGAGAATGGTTGACAGCATTCTCAATCCCAATTAAGTAACATCATTAAAACCCAACAATATTCATTTAAAGTAACGTGATGAGATCAACAGGATAATCCAAGAACTAGATACTCAAGATGTCCATAACCGGGGACACAGCTAATCATGATTAGTTTGTACACTCTACAGAGGTTTGCGCACTTTTCCCCACAAGACTCGATCTCCTCGTTGGTTTTCTCGCACTACATGGTGTTTGAGAAACGGATGACCGAGACATAGCCTTTTAGAAGCGTTAGCACCTTACGTTGGATAGACCGGTACACCTACTTTCCCCTACATCTGCTAGTCTACCCTGTAAGAGTTCGCACGACTTAATCAACTATGCCAGAGCCCATAATGGCTTGTGGCTGCACACGGAAGTTTCTAGTATGAATAATCTTATGATCCCTTTCAGCCTGGGTGGCGGTCCAAAAGAAAAACAGGCAAGTCCTGGAATACCCAGGTGCCTCAATCCACCCATATGTGTGTTTAAGTTGCCACCTTAAGTAAACCATTAATTAACAATCTCACATCTGTCATGAAATAATGTCAAACCCAATCCACGTCTACGAGCATAGCATGGCAATATAAGCATAATGTAATAGTAACTCCCAAGGTTTGAATGTAGGGCAATAGGTTCCTACCTCATCAACTACTTCCCATCCCACAATTTCATTAGATCCTAATCATGCAATGTTGGAGGTTTGATCTAATGCAATAAAAACTGGGTATGAAAGGGGATATGATCAAAGTGTGAACTTGCCTGCAATGTTGATGAAGATGATTCGCACTCAAAACTCTTTATAGATCTACTCGTCACACTCCGGTCAATCTATCATAAGCAAGCAATAGTAACCACACATAAGCAATCACTCAAAAGATCAGAAAGATCGAAGAAGACGATTCGGAAAACATCAAAACCAAGCAAATAGCTCTTGCAACATAAAACAATTTCTAAGAGTACCAAAATTATGTGAATTTGGCCTTATCCGAAAATTTAGGTCAAGAGCTTCGATTTGCAAAAAGAATCAACTGAAACGGAGTTACGGATAAAAAGATTTGATCAAAAGAAGTTTGAATTCAAATCTGATCTAATTCAAATTTTAAAATATTCTAAAAACATGTTTGAGTTGAATTACTGGATAGAGGAGATCATAATGAAGAGGTGGGCGTTGGTTTCGTTGGATTTGGGCAAATGAGTAAAAAGTTATGGCTATTTGAAAAATCAGGGCCAAGCTGTTTTACTGAAGAAAAAATAGCTACGGGCTAGGGTCTAATGTATAAATACGTAGACTAATTGATAATCTAATTATTTTATCATATTAGTCTAAAAATAATAAACTACGGAGGTATAAGAAGAAAAAAAACAAAGAAAGATACCTTTATAGGCAGAGAAAAGACGACTTTGGAGAGAAGAGATAAATTTCCAGAAGTCGCGCCGGAGAGGAGAAATATATTTTTTCTTAAATGAATCTAGTCGAACCAAAATATTGATTTAACCCGAATTGGATGATTTTTGGAGGCTCTATGGGTCTATATTTATTGGTGGAAAAGAGGCTTAGGGGTCAAAGGCTAGGCAATGTGGGACTAAAGGTAGACGAAAATATACGAAACAGAGAAGAAAAGAGATGATGGGCCTAAAGGCCTTCGGCCGGCCGCGCGGTGCACTTTTTTTTTGGGCCGGCCGCTCGGTGCACTTTTTTTTACAGAATGTGATAAACTGAAAAAGGAAAATAAAATAAAACTTTATATAGGCATATTATATATCAGAATTTTCAGAAAAAGATTTTCTACGACATGAACATTTTTCTAGCATTAAATAAAATACACACAAATTCTAATAATTCAAAGAGTGCTACTGGTCTATTAAAATCCAACAAAAATCATTTTTAAAATACCAAAATGATTTCAAATTTATTTCTCTCCAATTTTTTGTTGTAGGGAATCATGTTACCCTAATTTCCATATATTTTATTTTTGGAGAAAAATAATTTAAATAAAACTCAAATAAATCCAAATTGGAAATTAATTCCAAAAGGACTTGAAATTGATCCTTTGAAACACCCAACTCATATTTCATAATTTGAAGAAGTCATTTTATATTCTCTCGTGAAAATCATTGAGTTGCTTAAAGTTTCAGAATTGAAAAATATTATCATATGAAATTCAAATATTTTCAACAACCCTTTTCATTTAAATAAATGGAAGAAGTCATGCCATCTTCTCTCCAGGGTTTTGTGGTGAAAAGAATTTGAATTCATGGAGATCTGAAAACAAAGATGAAAGTTTGGGAAAGTCCTTTTATTCCCTCTCTTTTAACTTTCAAAAAAAATTCGAATTCACTCACTTTCAATCAATCAATCAATCAATCCAATCTATCTGTTTATTATAACTTTCCAAAATTTAGAATTTTGGGATGTTACAAACCTACCACCCTTAAAATGAATCTCGTCCTCGAGATTCGGAGAGGCTAGAAAGAAATAGGTTAGGTTCGGGGTCTTCTCAAAATCCATCAATCATCACAGGGGTCTGGGGTGCTACCACCCTTAGAAGCATGGTTACAGCTCCATCGAATCTCATATACTTCATCCATATTGTTAACGGTGTCGGTCTCCTCAAATCCTCGGAAAATTCCTTCTCTGGCTCTTCCGGTAGTGGCATAACCTTTTCCTCAATTCTTCTGTCCTTTCCTCTTGGTAAGGTTATTCCGAGATTGGGTCTTCTTAGCTGACGGGTCGGGCGCCAAAACTAAACAACTATCGATATCTCATGGTGGTCAACAATTTATGGTTTCTCCTACAGGAAATGGGTCTGGGTTGATCCTCACCGTATAACCTACGGTTGGCAAAGCTGCCTTGTACAGGGGAAAAATACCTATACCATTCTAAGGCTTAAACAAGGTTTTGATCGTCGTCTCTCTACTATAGGTAAGTCACTCAGATTTACCATCCCATATAGCAAGGCGAATAATAAGAGTAAGTCGGTATGGTGATCAATCCATCCCGCACCCAAATCATTACCATGTATACAGTTTAGCGAATCTCGCATACTAACACTTGGTCATCCTCACAAGCATTGCAGAATTTCTCTTGTCGACGAATCAAGTTCGGATATATCCATAGATTCTACAAGCCAGACAAACATCTATCGTTCCTTCACAACTCTCAGGTTTTGCGTTACTCCTATAAAATCGTCTATCGACAAAGGTATATCCTCTTCCAGGGTCCTTCCTTCAGCAAGAATGTGCTTGCTTCTTGGCAGGTCCTGGGGCCTGTGGGTTATGGCCCATCTCATCACTTGTAGTCCTTGAACTTATCATCGGGCAACTTATCATTATTCCAACTTCCAACTTCCTAGTATTCTTAAATCCATCCAATTGTATTGTCTTCCTTCCTTCTATTGGCACCAAAACTAGGACATGATTACTCAGACTCATCATGGAATTTTCATTGATCATACCTCCTTTATATCCAATAGTAATTTGTCTCTTCATCCTCGTGGGATATCCCACATACCGAGATAAAAACTTATAATTATGAAGTCCATATTCACTTCGTGGAACATCATTATCCTTTTCAGGGTCAAGCGTCCTTACAAGGGAATATTGGCCATCTCTGCATGGCACTTCTTCAACTGGGAAACGTGAAACACATCTTGAACTCCTGACAGTCCTTCGAGTGACTCCAACTTGTTGGCCACTTCTCCCATACGCTCCAAAACTCGGTATGGTCCTACAAATCTCGGGGCTAACTGTCCCTTAACTCCAATCCGTTTAACTCCTCGCGTAGGGGGCACACGTAGACATGATCTGTCTCCAATTTCATAGACTACCTCCTTGCATTTTTTTGTCTGCATAACTCTTCTGCCTGGACTGAGCTACCTTCAGTCTATCTCGAATCAACTTAACATTCTCTTCTGTCTCCTTGATCACATTTGGTCCAAACAACTGACGGTCTCCATCTTCATCCCACACACTCTTGGGGTATCACACATATCGAGACAAAACTCATATTCATTTTGTCTGAAATCCACTCAATGGAGTATCCTTATCTCTTCCAGGGGACAACGGTTCTTACAGGGTACTACCACCCTTAAAATGCACAAATCTTCCATAGACCATATTTCTCATATCCTTGAAAATGGTCAACATCCTTCTTCATAGAGTAACAACTCATAAAATCCATATCAGTACCAACGATGCTAACTTTATTCATTCTCAATTGATTACAATCTCTTGCTCAACACCTCGATATAAAAGAAAATGTTCTCACTTCTACTACTCCATTTCTTTTGTTGCAAACTCAACTATGTAGCACAATTTTCCTTCTCATTGGGGCATTCTCTGGCTAAGTGCCCTGCTCCATTACAACTAAAACATATTACTTCTGACAAGTATCGATGTTTCCTTTTTGGGCAATTGTGGAGGTAGTGCCCTGACTCCTTGCACCTATAACAGGTGATATGACTCAGGTCCTTCCTGGTATCCAATCTACTTCTCTTCCTGGACTTTTTCATTCCAATCAGGGCTTCTATTTCCTGTGTGTCATATTCTACTTCCTCTGTCGGGAATTCTACTAGATCCCCCTTCATACAATTTTGGGAGATGTGTCCTTCTTCTCCACATGAATAGCAAGACTTGGTGTAGGGTTTAATTGGTTCCTCTTTGTGTGTGTCCTCCACCTCTTCCTTCATCGCAGGTTCTTTTAAAATTTCCATTAGGGCTCATTTCATTGCTTCTTTTTTCTGCTGGATGGTTCTTTGTACCATGGGGTAAATGTGACACTGTGCAGGGTAGTGGGTAGTCCCTTCAGACAAGAAACAAGTGATCTGCCTAGTTGGGCATTCTTCAGCTGGGTGACTTCCTTCACAATTAGGGCATTCATCCTTGTGTTCTTTATGGGTGTGTCCGATTTCTCCACAAATCTTGCATGCACGAGGTTTCCTTATATCCTTTCCATAAGACTTCAACTTCTGGGAAACAAGCCGAGACTTTGGCAGAGTCAACTTTAATTCTCTCCAGGTGGTTACTCCTTGCCATCCATTGATGGTTTGGTACATCCTCCACCAAGTAGCAGCACCTCTTTCAAAGCACTGAAGAGCATGCTGGGTCATATCATTTCCAACTATAGGGTTATTCTCCATGTGATCCTCCATGTTCTGAATCCATTGGTCCGTCTCCAATTGACTCATCGGTCCAGAAAATATAAGCTCATCTTCATTCATCCTCTATTGGGTCCATGGGTTTTGGGGTGAGATAAGAGAGATCGAGAGGGATGCACACAATACAACCAATAGTTTTGAAAAGACAGATTTTTATTTGTGGCTGTCGGGAAAATATCAAACAAATGACAGCTCACAAACGTCGCATCTAACGTAGGTATAACAGGGGTTTGGTCTTCTAAAGGTCAATAAATCTTCAACATTGCCAAACTCCTTAGGTCTTATTCATGTCTCTGATGGCTTCTTCCGGTCATGCTTGTCATTCTCAAGTTCTTTTGCCAGATCCTCTCTGTTGACAAAAGTTTCTCGTGACGTCCTTTAATATTCTGTAATTGCGTTCCAAACTTCTGGGTTTCAACATCCTTGGCATGAACCATGGTCCTACTATCCTTCAGTTCCTGACGAATCTTTGATGTCTCACGGTTTTGCTCCTCTAGCTTGGCTACTTTCAGCTTCTGGGTCCTGAGTTCTTCACGAAACGCTTCCTCACCAAATACTGCTTCCTGCAGATCCATCTTAACTTCTTGATGTAACAATCCAGATCCTGGCGATACACCAGCTAATGTTAAAACTTCATCTCTTGCTGATAGGTGCTCCATCAGCCTCCTACCATCCAATCCTTCCATGCTTATGCATGCTTAACTCAGCGCTGTGAAAATATCATAAGCGGGCGATAACCTCATGAATAGCCGTGTTTCTGCTCTTGTCATTTCCATGAGCTATCATTCCATAGTTGATATCTCCTGCCTTAAGGTTTCTTGACAAAACTTTGAGTCCTATGCTCCATGTTCCAGTCTTTCTCCGATACACCTTGATCTCGGGTATTGACAACTTCCATAGTCTGCCAAGTTCCATAAGGGTTGCCTTCCTAGGTCACACAAATCTGGAAATTCTTCAGAGCCTCCAATTTTCCTAGTCTTCAGAGTCTTCAACAGTTTGTAGTTTCCATTATTCAGATGCACGGAAAATACTCTTCATTACGAAGTGGTATTAGTTGTCCGATATGTTGTACTTCTTGGAGTGGTCTCATCAGTCGAATCTTCGTGTGGTCAAAAGGGGAAAGGGGTATGCTCTCACTAAAGGGAATTTTTGAATAAGCTCAGAAGAGAAGAGAGGTAAAAGATCTTTTTGAAAGGGAAAGTTGTAGAGAAAATCTTTCCTATGGGCTTGCTAGTTTCTAGGGGTCACTTCTACAGTCAACATGTGCTCTGATACCATCTTGCAGCGACCCGACCCGAATGGGTCAAGTCTCTGTGCTTAAGTGTCATCCCTGGATTGGTATGCTGACACACACAGTACTCGAGGATTTATAACAGAGGTAAATCACATGTAAAAGTAACGTAAATACTATTACCTCAATCCAAATAGCGGAAGTAACAAGGTTGTGGGTTCCCATCAACACCAACGGCAAAGTTGAGTGTAGAAATCGTAACCCTAACGTATCACTTACTCGTCATAAGAAACCTGCAACATGAGACGTTGCAGCCCGAAACGGGTCAGTACATTGAATGTACTGGCAAATTCACACCATAGAGAATGATGAACAATGGCTATCACTACATGCATATTTGGCTGGTGGAAAAGCTCTATGGTTTTAAGGTTTTTGCGAAAAGCCAATTTTTCCCTACTGCAAAGGAATAAATTTTATTTAACTATCATGGTGGTTGTTGAACATTGAGAATGGTTGACAGCATTCTCAATCCCAATTAAGTAACATCATTAAAACCCAACAATATTCATTTAAAGTAACGTGATGAGATCAACAGGATAATCCAAGAACTAGATACTCAAGATGTCCATAACCGAGGACACGGCTAATCATGATTAGTTTGTACACTCTGCAGAGGTTTGCGCACTTTTCCCCACAAGACTCTATCTCCTCCGTTGGTTTTCTCGCACTACATGGTGTTTGAGAAACGGATGACCGAGACATAGCCTTTCAGAAGCGCTAGCACCTTACGTTGGATAGACCGGTACACATACTTTCCCCTACATCTGCTAGTCTACCCTGTAAGAGTTCGCACGACTTAATCAACTATGCCAGAGCCCATAATGGCTTGTGGCTGCACACGGAAGTTTCTAGTATGAATAATCTTATGATCCCTTTGAGCCTGGGTGGCGGTCCAAAAGAAAAACAGGCAAGTCCTGGAATACCCAGGTGCCTCAATCCACCCAGATGTGTGTTTAAGTTGCCACCTTAAGTAAACCATTAATTAACAATCTCACATCTGTCATGAAATAATGTCAAACCCAATCCACGTCTACGAGCATAGCATGGCAATATAAGCATAACGTAATAGTAACTCCCAAGGTTTGAATGCAGGGCAATAGATTCCTACCTCATCAACTACTTCCCATCCCACAATTTCATTAGATCCTAATCATGCAATGTTGGAGGTTTGATCTAGTGCAATAAAAACTGGGTATGAAAGGGGATATGATCAAAGTGTGAACTTGCCTGCAATGTTGATGAAGATGATTCGCACTCAAAACTCTTGATAGATCTACTCGTCACACTCCGGTCAATCTATCATAAGCAAGCAATGGTAACCACACATAAGCAATCAGTCAAAAGATCAGAAAGATCGAAGAAGACGATTCGAAAAACATCAAAACCAAGCAAATAGCTCTTGCAACATAAAACAATTTCTAAGAGTACCAAAATTATGTGAATTTGGCCTTATCAGAAAATTTAGGTCAAGAGCTTCGATTTGCAAAAAGAATCAACTGAATCGGAGTTATGGATAAAAAGATATGATCAAAAGAAGTTTGAATTCAAATCTGATCTAATTCAAATTTTAAAATTTTTTAAAAACATGTTTGAGTTGAATTACTGGATAGAGGAGATCATAACGAAGAAGTGGGCGTTGGTTTCGTTGGATTTGGGCAAACAAGTAAAAAGTTATGGCTATTTGAAAAACCAGGGCCAAACTGTTTTACGGAAGAAAAAATAGCTACATACTAGGGTCTAATGTATAAATACGTAGACTAATTGATAATCTAATTATTTTATCATATTAGTCTAAAAATAATAAACTACGGAGATATAAGAAGAAAAAAAACAAAGAAAGATACCTTTATAAGACAGAGAAAAGACGACTTTGGAGAGAAGAGATAAATTTCCAGAAGTCGCGCGGGAGAGGAGAAATATATTTTTTCTTAAATGAATCTAGTCAAACCAAAATATTGATTTAACCCGAATCGGATGATTTTTGGAGGCTCTATGGGTCTATATTTATTGGTGGAAAAGAGGCTTAGGGGTCAAAGGCTAGGCAATGTGGGACTAAACGTAGACGAAAATATACGAAACAGAGAAGAAAAGAGACGATGGGCCTAAAGGCCTTCGGCCGGCCACGCGGTGTACTTTTTTTTTCTTTTTTTTGGGCCGGCCGCTCAGTGCACTTTTTTTTACAGAATGTGATAAACTAAAAAACGAAAATAAAATAAAACTTTATATAGGCATATTATATATCAAAATTTTCAGAAAAAGATTTTCTACGACATGAACATTTTTCTAGCATTAAATAAAATACACACAAATTCTAATAATTCAAAGAGTGCTACTGGTCTATTAAAATCCAACAAAAATCATTTTTAAAATACCAAAATGATTTCAAATTTATTTCTCTCCAATTTTGTAGGGAATCATGTTACCCTAATTTCCATATATTTTATTTTTGGAGAAAAATAATTTGAATAAAACTCAAATAAATCCAAATTGGAAATTAATTCCAAAAGGACTTGAAATTGATCCTTTGAAACACCCAACTCATATTTCATAATTTGAAGAAGTCATTTTATCTTCTCTCGTGAAATTCATTGAGTTGCTTAAAGTTTCAAAATTGAAAAATATTATCAAATGAAATTCAAATATTTTCAACAACCCTTTTCATTTAAATAAATGGAAGAAGTCATGTCATCTTCTCTCTAGGGTTTTGTGGTGAAAAGAATTTGAATTCATGGAGATCTGAAAACAAAGATGAAATTTTGGGAAAGTCCTTTTATTCCCTCTCATTTACCTTTCAAAAAAATCGAATTCACTCAGTTTCAATCAATCAATCAATCCAATCTATCTGTTTATTATAACTTTCCAAAATTTAGAATTTTGGGATGTTATACTTCCGCCTATAAGTATTGTTTCCCGGCCTTCTCCGGTGCCACTGTGACCCAACTCGCCATATCCTCATAAGCCCCCACCGGCCCGACGTCGCTCGCCACGTCCGCCATGCCCCCGCCCGTCCGCAGTAGGCGACACCAGAGGCGGTCACCGCCGGAACTACCGTTCGGGTTTTCACCGGAAGGCAGACGGAGGGAGGAGGCATTCTATCTGTCTTGAGATGGCAATGCAGAGATCGAGGAGTTGTTGGAGCGTGACCGCATGGCGGAGGAGCAGGAGTTGTTGGAGTGCGACCTCCTGGCGGAGGAGTAGTGTATCGCCGATTTGCGCCGCCAGCGGGACATGGAGCAGCAGCGCACCGACGCTCTGAGTCGCGAGCAGAGCGCCCGCAACTGGGCCGACTACGTGGAGGCCGGCGCCTGGCAAATAGCCCTGTAGGCTGCCGGGCACACACGCGTTCGCGACGCTGATTTTTACTACCAGCTCGTCAAGTGCGTTTCCCTCTTGGAAGCCGAAGCTTCGGTGGACCACGCTAGCAAGGAAAGGGCCAACGCGCGCGAGCAACGCGCCCTATCGCACCTCTTGCAAGTCCGAGGCGAGGCGCACGACACCGGTGCCGGTGTTTAGCGTGTACCACAGATGGCGGCCGGCATCGTCTAGTTAGCTAAGAGTAAGTTAGTACTTGTACGCTACTAGAGTATTAGTGGGAGTAGATAGTTTACTTGGCTATGATGGTTGTCAATGTGGAAGTTCAGTACTCTATATGTGGATCAGACATGTTACTTTGCTCTGAATGTTGAACTTACCGTTGGAACGTATGGAATGGGCTGTTACTTTTTTAAATGGGTTGTATTTGTCCTCCACGGGTTTAGAGGCTGACTTGTGGGCCTACCAAGTTGACGCGTACACAATCAGGAGACGATTGTATGTGTAGAGGATAACAGTAGGGACCCACCAAGGTCATGGCAGTACGCAAGCAAGTGCCTCCTTATTTCGAGCCAATAAAAAATGGCTCCTCCTAGTGGATTTCTCACATCTGGGTCCCATGCCATTGTCAATGTAGTCAATAAATGAGATAATTGCACAACGAGCGGCTGACACCAGGGACCCAGCAGATCGCCCAGTTATTTTTGTTTTGGGTTTATTTGATAAATGCCACTCCAAATCTGGTGTATCCGAGAAATGCCACTGCTATTTCCAAACTTCGAAAAATGCCATTTCATGCCATTTCTAGTGGCATTTTTCGAAGTCTGGAGTGGCATTTTTCAAAGTTTGCAAATTGCAGTGGCGTTTTTCAAAGTTTGCAAAAATTGCAGTGGTATTTTTCAGAGTTTGGAAATTGCAGTGGAATTTTTATGAATCACCATAATTGGAGTGGCATTTATCTAATTTGTTTTTGAGATGGAAGCAGGGTGTCAACTGGGCTGTGCGAGACCACTCTGGCCTGTCTAGACAGCCTTTTCTTTTATGTTTACCACAGACCAGCCCAGTAGTTTTTTTCTTTCTGAAAATGGCTAGCCCAGTTTTTTATGATTTGTCAAGTAAGTCGCTTTATCAGGCCTGTTGGGCTGCAAATCTTTCAAGACGAGGAGAGCTTCATTCGGCTGGCCGACAAAATGGCCTTTCAGTAATGAGAAATGGGTTGTACATTTTTTAAACACATCAAACCGGCAATTAGTTTTAAATATATTTTTCTCATTTCGAGATTTTAAATTGCATTGATTTTTATGCATGGACAATTTATTGGATTTTATATTGATATACATTTATTTTTAAAATCAGTCTGAATGTGACTCGAAATTTCGGGATTAAAAACTGTTCAAACCGTACCGACATATGCAAAATTTCGTATAATTTTTTAACCGTGGCCACAATATGGGCTGTAATGTAACAAAAAGAATATGGGCTCAAAAAAACTCGTAAGAATTAGCAAATGGGCTGTAAATTATTAGAAATAATGGCAGATGGGCTGTATGCTGTTTTCCACAGATTTGAAGCTTTCCACATATGGACTGTATACTGTTGGATGTCCATCCAACGGCCGTCGTGCTTCTTCAATCTCTGCTCTTCCCGCTCCAGCTGCTCAAACAAGCGCCGGCGGGACTGCCTGCTCCCTCCTCCCCGCAGCCGGCTGTGCTGCCCCGCAGGCCTCACCGCCCCATCGTACTCCCATCGCTGGCCTAGCCATCCCTCTACTCACCCACACCTGCTGTTATTCTCCGGCGACTGCAGATGAACCTGTAAACCCTCGTACAGTCGTACTCCCCTCCGCGTGGGAAACAAAAACAACTGCCGAGTCTTCCCTGCCTCCGTGTCGTTTCTTCCTAGGCCTCGCCGTCGTCCACCGCCCTGGTGCTCTCGGTGTGGCGTGGTCAACGTGGTCAACGACCGACATGCATCTGAAGTGGACTGTATGTGGAGAGGCTGACAGCTGGGTCCACGGCCGCACATAAGGAAATGCCTCTTATTACGCACAAAATAATGGTTCCTCCACCTGACATCTGGGACCCACCGAAAGGGCCTCTGTATTTCACGAAAAAAAAACGTTACCACCACTGACAGCTCGGACCCACCAGCTATATCTTCGCACGCAAGGAAGTGCCTCCTTATTACGCACAAAAAAATGAATACTCCCCCTGCTAGTTGGGACCCAGTATAGTGGGCCTACTAAGTTGACAGAGACGAATGGCTTTGTCAACTTAGTCAATACGCACGATTCTAGCTCGACTGACCATACGATGTCCATCCAATGGCCGTAGTGCTTCTTCAACCTCTGGTCTTCTTGCTCCAGCCGCCCAAAGTAGCGCCGGTCGTGCCGCCTGCTCCGGCCCCCCGTGGCCGGCTGTGCTGCCGCGGAGGCCTCACCGCCCCCATACTACTCCCTCACCCACACCCCATGTTATTCTGCGGTGACGGCAGCGCAGCCGAACCAGTGAACCCTCGTACTCCTGCCCGCGTGGTCATCCACTGTCGCGTCTTCCCCTGCTCCGCATCGTCCCCTTCCTAGGCCTCGCCGTCGTCCACCGCCGTGGTGCTCTCGGTGCGGCGTGGTCAATGTGGTCAACGACCGAGTTCCATAAGAAGAATATTGTACGTGGAGAGGCTAACAGCTGGGTCCATGGCAGCCGCAAGGAAGTGCCTCCTTATTACGCGGAAAATAATTATTCCTCCACATGACAGCAGGGACCCACCGGACGCCCACCAGTATTTCGTGAAAAAAACGTTTGCCCCTGACTACTGGGACCCACCCGACGGGCCACCGTATTTCGCGAAAAAAACGTTCCCCCTGCTGTCAGCTCAGACCCACCGGAAGTGCCTCCTTATTACGCACAAAAAATGAATACCCCCTGCTAGATGGGACCCACCTTGGTGGGAGGCTGACTTGTGGGCCTACTAAGTTGACGGGGACGGAGGGCTTTGTCAACTTAGTCAATATAAACGATTCTAGCTCCAGTGACCGTACGATGTCCATCCAACGGCCATAGTGCTTCTTCAACCTCTGGTCTTCTTGATCCAGCAGCCCAAAGTAGCGCCGGTCGTGCCGCATGCTCCTGCCTCCCGTGGCTGGCTGTGCCGCCACGGAGGCCTCACCGTCCCGTACTATTCCCACCGCTGGCCAGGCCCTGCGGCGACGGCAGCCTCACACCACAGCTAAACCAGTGAACCCTCATACTCCTCTCCGCGCGGGCTTCCACTGCCACGTCTTCCCCGGCTCTGCGTCGTCCCCTTCCTAGGCCTCGTCGTCGTCCACCGCCCTGGTGCTCCCGGCGCGGTGTGGTCAACGTGGTCAAGGAATGACTTCCATCAGACGTGGACTGTACGTGGAGAGGCTGACAGCTGGGTCCACGGCCGCAGCAAGGAAGTGCCTCCTTATTACGCGGAAAATAATGATTCCTCCACCTAACAGTTGGGACCCATCGGACGGGCCACTGTATTTCGCAAAAAAAATGTTCCCCCCTGACTGTCGGGACCCACCAGCTAGATCTTCGCACGCAAGGAAGTGCGTCCGGGCAAAAAAACGATTCACCCACCTGACTGCTAGGACCCACCAGCTACATCTTCGCACGCATGGAAGTGCGTCCGGGCAAAAAAAACGATTAGCCCCCGTAACTGTTGGGACCCACCAGCTACATCTTCGCACGCAAGGAAGTGCCTGACAGTCGGGACCCACCTGGTCAAAGCGTACGTAGCGTTGTCATTCTTGTCGCGAACGTGTACATACATATATACTGCTGGATGTAGAGGCGCGCACGTGTCGTAGTAGAGGCACGCACGTAGCATGTACACGTACGTACAGAGGCCAGGGTGCAAGAAAGAAAATACGGCCACGTTTGTGTACATACGGGAGGGGTCTCGAACGCCTACTCGCGCATACGTACGGCGAGGGCTCATGTACATGGCTGGGTCGGAACGGAGAAACAGCGTCGTCGTCGTGTTCATGGGGAGGCAACGGAATGCGTCGTGTTCATGGGGAGCCAACGGAATAGAAAGGCATGACATATTGACATGTATTCCCTCCATCCGGAAATAAATGGATGGGTCTAGGCGTATTTCAGATCTAGATACATCCAGTTTTATCTATTTCTGCGACATTTAATCCGGACAGAGGGAGTATGATGTAAGAGCTAGGCATACGACAGGACAACACAGTAAAAAAAACACTGAAAACCCCACTGCAGAACTAAAGTATTCAAACCCACTGATATGAGATAGTACACTCATGCAGCTCAGGATGCAAAACTACCAGGCAGTTTTCCTTGCAAAAATCAACATTGTGGCCTTTAATCATACATTTTCCTACAACTAAATTTAGATTAGATAAAGGTTGGATTCACGCCGTTTAACAAAATACATGCTGATGTAAAAATATAGTGATATACAAGAGGTACTTACATCTACATTGGAGCACAGAGAATTCCTGCAACAATCTTTCCTCATAAACGATACCATTGCAGAAATTCTTCTATCTGTTAAGCTTATTTTCTGAAAGAGAGATGGGTAAGAAACATGTAGAAAATATGATCGGCATGCTATAAAATTTCATGATGCAAGGAGATGCACACGCTTCTTAGAATTGAGTTGACATATTTTTGCTGGACTGGAGCGGACTAGTTCTTTGGCCACTGGAATCTGCTTATTATTAGTAGGAGTTGGGTTTCTCTGTGCTGGAGCAGTATCTATAAAAACTGTAGTTGGTTTATTATCTCCTAGAGTTTGGATCTTTTGCAAAGGCCTTGTTTGTAACCCTTCAGATTCTAACATAGTCGTCTTCCCCTTGCATGCCTTGTATAGAAGAATGGTGCTTTAATTATAAAACATGCGACAGCAGAGAGATGGAATAGGTACTGAAGAATAGAAAGGCATGACATATTGACATGTATTCCCTCCATCTGGAAAAAAATTGGATGGGTCTAGGCGTATTTCAGTTCTAGATACATCCTTTTTATCCATTTCAGCAACATGTAATCCGTACGGAGGGAGTATGGTGTAAGAGCTAGGGATACGACAGGACAACGCAGCAAAAAACACTAGTTGAATGTAAAACTGTATGCTAGCGGAGTACGTACAGAAATAACTAAGGCAACATACACGTTTATGATTGGGAAAATAAGATGGAATTGCAACAGAGCACTAGAACATCACTTCAATGTAAAAAAACATGGTATGGTAGACAGATGAAGTACATACTGATGAATAACAATGCATAAGATATTCAGAAGCATGATGTACAAATTAAGCAGATGGCATTGCGATAGAGTAGAATGACAGGACTTGAATTTGAAAACATGTTATCATGAATGGAATAGGTATTGAAAAATAGGAAGGCATGACATATTTACATGCATGATCAGCATGCTAAGCACATGGCATTGCAACAGAGTAGATACACTCTAGGACATTATATGCATGTTGTACCCATATCACAGGCCAAGTTAGAGCAAGGACCTTGTGGGGTGAAGAGGATTCATCATCTTTCTGCAAGTCTTCTGAAGAACTGCCTTTACATGTTCCATCATATTGTGTATCATTGACATCAAGTTTATTGGCCTTTACATTGCTCCGTGAGGTTCTTGTGGATATAACAGTGTGTGCAATTATATCTGACGTGCATGGAAGACAACTAGTAGTTAGATTTATGTAATGAGTGCCTGTAGGAGACCAACAAGTCTCATAAACTAAAGGGAGAACACAGATGAAAGCTACAGAATATGTATCGTTTGCACTCGAGATTAACTAGATGGCACACAAAAGTATTAAAGAACAACATAGGTACTACTAGAAGTGGTATAATACTATAATCACCAGCCTGTGGGATAGCATTGGTTGATGGATGATAACTATGGAACAGCGTTACCTAAAGAACAAGTATCTTAGTTGAACTATGGAATGGCGTTAACTCCTGAACAAGACCCGTAAGAGATCAACATGAATATACAGTGAAATGTGATGATCTATTTTCCATGCTTAGATGAATAACAAAGCCATAAATGTTGCGCAGAAGTAAGATGAGGGTACAACCTATCTGGCTGCCATCCATAGGAGTGAGCATCATGTGCTGACTTGTCGATGGCCCTGTGGTTGTTGTAGTTGTCCATGTCGGGCATGCGCATTCGATGTAGGGAACTATTGAGTGGGGACTATAGCTCCCTTCTGGTGTATGCTTCCCTTGTTGGAGCAGCTGCGGTGAGTCGGAAGACGGTGTGTCTGAAGATACAGATAACGTATAATGTTAAGAACGACATATCTCTTTGATCAACAGCAAGGTACGAGAGTGGTCACACGTCTGTTGACTCAAGACTAAATTGGGGTCACACAATTTTATTTTGTTTTGGTACTGTCCGATCTACGTCTGATGGCTGGCCGTCCTGTGCCTTCCGGCTGACACTGTTCGGAATTTTCCCCGAAGAGCCAGCGACCAACAGCACAGCAGCCTGCCTCCGCCGTCCGTGGCCCCAGCCAAAACCCCGCTCCCCTCCCCACCGCACTGCCGTGGTTGCGCCGCCCCCGGGCCACTCCACAAAGACTCCCCGTCATCCAGATCCGGCGGCGGCAGTACCTTCAACCCATGCAACACTAAAAGATAGCCATCTAAGCGCTGCTTCCGCGGCGAACTTGTGGCCCTGCACCCTTACGTTAGACACCAGCCAACCGACAGCCTAGGAGCTCCGCCGCCTCGAGTGGTGTTGCTTCCCATTGGGAATTTATTGGTCTAGAATAAAAATTCAAACAACTGATGCCTAAATAAAGTGATTTGAGATAAGGGTGCGACCTATCTGCCGGCATGGTGAAGTAGGCAGGTCCAGTTGCCGAGTCAGTGAGGCCGGCACGGTTGCGGTGGCGACTGGCGGCAGGGAAAGAGCGATGTCGCGACGGTCGACGACTACGCGGAAGCAGCGCCAGGACTCTGGGCGGATCCGAAGTTGGAGCCGCTCCAGCGCCGTGAACAACGACGGGGGTGAATTGGCTGCGGTACGGTTCATGCGGCCGTCGTCGAGGCAGCACCAGCAGCACGGAGTAAGAGGCACATGGCCCAGTGCATGACGGCAAATGGACAGCGTCTCCGGCATTAGGGAGGAGGGCGGGTGTGAAATTTGTGCGGTGGGGGGCGCCATGGAGGTGGGTCTGAGGTTTCGTGGCTCGGGAGAAAGGAGCTTCCCGGGGAGAAGGTGATTTGGCGCCCACGACGTATGAATGGGGGCGGGCAGGGGGGGGAATTGGGAGGGGAGTGGAACCATGTCTTACGGACGCATTTGTCTGAAATGTGAGGGGGAGTTACAGTTCTACCCTTGCCTATAGGCTTCTCGGCTTGGGTCTGCGTACTGAGGGTCGGGGATAGTAGAGTAACATTGCTTCTCCCCACATAGTGGGCGGGAGCGATTTCGGGCGAGGAGGGTGTGTTTTGAACTATAGTGGGCGCGAGCGATTTCGGGCGAGGAGAGCGTGTTTTGAAATAGTCGGCGCGAGCTATTTCGGGCGAGGAGAGCGTGTTTTGCCGACCATGGTTTATGAATTATGCGGCACATGTCATTTCGGCCGAGCAGAAAGCGCGCTTGGATGAAGTTACGAACCTACCCTCGATGTACAACAGGCCAATTGATGCGTGTCCCACATAGGAAGGTAATTTCGCGTCTCCCATTTATTTGCTCGGGCGAATTCCACCAAGCAGAGAGGATGTTTAACGGTTTGTTCAAATTTTTGGAGAACGAGCATCCACATCTACCTTACCAAGTCGTTTCGGATCAAATTTTGAAAAATTAGCTTGCCCCTTCTTTTTTAGATGGAGAGATGATGCTCAGGAGTAATGTGTTTTTACATGCTCGTTGCTAGAGATTTACTATATGACAAATAGTTGACCCACTCAAAAACGTGAATCAAACCCAAAAAGAAATATCTCGATTCAATGAAATAGCTCGTTCGGTAGGTCAAAATAGTGAACTAAATCCAAAATTGAACACCTCAATCGAGTAGCATGTTATACAGTATTATAGTACTCCATGAACATGTTGAAAGTCAAATTAATGAAATTGTTTGATATACGCATATATCCGTTCATGTGTGGATTGCAGACAACATGTTCTCCAATTTCAATATTTGAATGCAAGTTTATATCGAAACATGGTTTATATCAGTCTTTGATGCATAAAACGCGACCTCCCCCTCTCCCGGACTCCTGTTCTCTCTCTCTCACTCTCTCGCCGACAATCTTCAATTCGGTCGCACGCATCCGACACAAAAACCTTGTTGGTCCCTCTCCCTTTGTCTCCATCTCTCTCTCTCTCTCTCTCTCTCTCTCTCTTTGTGTGTGGGGGGGGGGGGGTCTTTCTAGTTCGCATGCATATATACACCATCTATAGGTCTCTCTCGCACACTATGTATGATACTCTTGCTAGTCCAAGCTAGATATCTTGGGTGCACTCACCGTATGCACACAAATTCCTTGGCTCTTTGCCCATAACTCTCTCACGCACCACTATTTCGTCTCCGAGCTCTTCCCCCTCTCTCAAACTCTCCATCCACTTGGGTCACACATACACATGCATATCTCACTCGCACTCGATAGGCCCATCTAAAACTCTATCTATCCCCCTCGTTCTCTCTCCATCTCACACGCGCACACACACAATCTCATGCCCAGCTAGCCAAGTATGATGGTCTCTCACTCAATTGTGGGCACACGCAGTCCCCCTATATGTATATGACTAGCTAATCTTAGTCTCCATCACAAACATGTGCATGGTCTATCTCGATTTCTCTCGGGGTATCTTTCTATCGCGCACGCACTCCCTCGATCTCCCACCCATATAGTCCCCTCACGATCTCGACGGGATCACTCTATCACAAACACACCCTCTCTCCCTCCCCATGCGTCCATGCCATCCATGTGTCCCTTTCGACCTTTGTTCCTTGTTGGCCAGACCTCTATTGGACATGTGCTCCAGGGGTGTCCCTCTCCGTTGCAAACAATCACACACTAGCTATCTTCGTGTATCTCCTCGCCTCGCTTTTCCATCTAGGAGATCCATGCGTGATATGTTCGCATAAGAAACGAAAAAACAAACACTCTCTCTAATTTATCGTTTGTTGTCACTTTCTCTTTCACACACATACTATTTTTGCACACTTACTCATTCTCTTGCACACGCACTTGATCTATCTCGACTGAGGCACTCTCCTCGGTCCATAGCATATAGATTTATTGAAAAGTCAAACATCACAAAGTTTGACCATGTACGTGGAGAAAAAGAATTACATCTAGTACGGCAAACATATACCATTAGATTCACCATGAGATGTAGTTTTGTATGATGTATCTTTGGTATTGTAGATATAAATAACATTTGCTTAAACCTGATCAAAGTTTCCAAAGTTTGACTTCTAAAAAATTTACATGCGCTGCATTATCGAGTGGATGGAATATCTATTTCCCCCTCTCAGCTATCTAACGCACCACTCAGCCTTATCGGGGCTCCTCAATCTCTCTCAAACTTTATTGGTCAGTTTGGTTCGTGACCTGACCCTCATGCCTTGATGGCCGGTACTGCCTGGTGTGGACATGAGATGTAAAATATTTCTGCCTGGCCAGGCTTGTGTGGTGCTGAAGCGTTTGGTTCATGCCTGGGCCAAGCAAAGCATCAACGTCCCATCAATCAATCCATGCATCAATTATTTAATGCTAATATCCATCCATGTTGCTGTTAGCCTCGTGGCCACACGACCAGGCACGGTCAGGCGTTCGAAATCGGTCGCCTGGGCCAGGCTACTTGCAGTGTCTGGAGTTCAGCCAGGCTAATTAAAGTGCAAGGGAACCCAGGCCAGGCGGGCTTTCTTTTTCACAGGGTAGCAACCAAACAAGCATGCATGAAATCCAGCCACAACACTAGGCCAGGCAATAGATGCTCAGGACGGAAGCCAAACTGGCCTTATATCTCCCTGGTTCACACATACACATGTCTCACTCGCGCTATGCATATAGACCCATCCAACACTCTCCGCCCTTGTTCTCTCTCCATGTGACACGCACCCCCCTAAGTAGCATAATCCCTCACTCCATAATAGGCACAAGCACTCCCCCCTCCTAAGTATGATTATCTCTTACTAGCCATCAGGAACACACGTATTGTCTCCTTCCATCCATACGTCTATCTCGATAACTCTCGGGGCATCTTCTATCGCGCACATACCTTGTCACTCGATGTCCCACCCATGTAGTCCCATCACGATCTCCAGGGGATCTCTCTATGACAAATATACATGCTCTCCTCCCCATGTCTGCATTTTCTCCATACGTCTCTCTCGACCTCTCTCCCTTGTTTGTTAAACCCCTCTTGGCCACGTGCTAGGGGTCTTGCTCTGTCGGTTCCAAACAACCACACACTATCTCCTCACCTTGCCTCCGTTATCGAAGATGCATGTGTGATATGTTTGCATAAGACACGCACGCTTTTTCTCTACTTTTATCGTGTGTTGTCCATGTCTCTTTCACACATGCACACACACTTTTTCAATCTCTCTCTCTCTCTCTCTCTAGTTAGGGACATTGTCACATCCACAAGCATATTGATGTTTTAAAAAGTCAAACCTCAGAAAAGTTTGACCAGGTATATGTGGATAAAAACATTTACATCTGGAACGATCATTAGATTCATCACAACATGTACTTATTCCATACTATCATTTATCTTTGGTATTGTAGATATAAATAATTTCTCTATAAACTTGGTCAAAGTTTCAAAAGTTTGACATTAAAAAATGTTGGAACTACATTATCAAACGGAGGGAGCAGCCCTTTCTCTCTCTCTCTGCTATCTCTCATGGGCCTCCCCTCTCACTCGAACTCTCTATACCGACGAATTATACGCTCACTGTGTCAGCGTATAGCTCCGTATATTGTTTAGTTGACCGGTCAACCAATCCACATGCTGCCTTGTCAGCTCGGGTTCCGTATCTTCGTGTACTGGACCATGTGGCAGTGGGTGAAAATAAGTAAACTAGAGGCCCATCTGACACGCGGTGAAGTAAACAAAGTTAAAACCACTCGGGGTAGCACCCCGCACGCTAGTAAATTGAGGGCACATTGAGGACAAACTTCTTGCGCGCGAAGGACGTACTCGCGCACAATTCACCACTGCGCGGCGGCATGCACAGAAGGACACACTCGCGCACACCCAGCACACAACACACACCAGCACACGTGTACACCGGCGTCGCCGCTGGTTGAGATGGACGGCGAGGCAGCCAACAAGCGGAGGCGGCTCAAGCCAAAACCGCATCCGGCGAGCCTGGACTTCATCAGCAGCCTCCCCGATGACATGCTGCTCGTTATCATCGGCCTCCTCCCCACCAAATCTGTCGTGCGGACGCCCTGCTCTCCCGGCGGTGGCGCCCCCTCTGGCGCTGCGTCCCCCTCAACCTCAGTGTCGATAACTGCCTCTACGACGGGGATTGCAAACGCATGGCCGTAGTCTCCAAGATCCTTTCATCGCACCCTGGGCCAGCCAGACGCCTTGACATCCACATGTTCAGTACCAACTGCAAGGTCCAACCCAAGTTCGACGAGTGGTTCTTATCCCCCGCCCTAGATCAGCTCGAGGAGCTCAGCTTTGAAGCTGGACGATGTCGCTCTCTGCCGCCGTCCGCGCTCCGCCTCAAGCCAACGCTGCATCGCGACAACTTCAGCTCTTGCTATCTTCCCCAGATTAATGTCGCGCTCGCCCTTCTTCTCCCTCAACTCAAGCAGCTCGAACTCTTCGATGTTGTCATCTCGAAGAAGGCTATGGAGCACCTGCTCCGCAGCTGTACTGCACTCGAGTACCTTCATCTTGAGTAGATCCACGGGTTCATTAGCCTCCACATCGCCTCAACGAATCTCCGATGGATTTATGTGTCTTGTTGGCCCTGCAACAAGACATCAATTGGGAAGAGATCACTCCAGCTGTTCCACGTTATGGTCATTGAGAATGCGCCTTTCCTTGAGAGATTGCTTGTATCGGATCTAGAAGGTCCAACAAAAATCAGGGTCATTGACGCGCCGACATTGACAGTGTTGGTGTACTCGTCTGCCAAATTCTCCGAACTGTTTATTGGATACGTAATCATTCAGGTACTCCACTCATCTTCTTCTCCATCTTCTTGAAATTCACATTTTTAAATTTCTTCTTGATGTATTTACGACCGTCAACCAGAAAATGATTCCCACAAGCTTGACCCAGTCCATGCGCACAGTGAAGATCTTAGCACTAAAATGTATCGGTCCCAATCTGGATCAAGTTGTTGGATTCGTTACATGTTTTCCATGCACGGAGAAGCTACTCATCGAGGTGAAACTTCTTTCCTATATGTAAACGGTAATCACAACGTAGCTCAATTTTTTCGCAATTTTCCCAAATTACGATGACAAGTGTAGTGTTCAAAACAGCATCTACGCACTGCACCAAAAGAAATGTTTTTAGTATTTTTTTCTCACATGATCACCTGCATCGTTTTTATGCTGTACTAATATAGTAGCCTAGGCTAGTCATAGTGGAAAGTAACTCAGACTACTCCAGTAACTCTATGGTTACCCTAAGAGCAAGTACCACCTCCGTCCTGGTTTACTCTTCCAATTTTGTAGTATCAAAATTTGACCATAGATTTAACTGACAAAATTTTAATGCATGTCACAAAGAACTATACCGTTGGATTCGTATTTGAACATAATTTCAAATGGTGTAATTTTTAGTGACATGCATTGGCATTTTCTTAGGTAAATCTATGGTCAAAATTTTATACTAAATATGAGGTAGTATTCCCTCCGTCCCAAAATTCTTGTCTTACATTTGTTTAGATACGGATGTATCTAACACTAAAATGTAACTAGATACATCCGTATTTAGACAAATTTAAGACTAGAATTTTGGGACGGAGGGAGTACAAAAGTGGGCTATGTCGGCCAAAACATGTGCCAAATTCACTTGTGATGCATTTGGTATCGATGCCCCTCCATTGCTCACCTGGTGCCCCAATCTGGATCACCTACTTTGCTCTGGTGCCAAATTAACTCACGCAATGAAAGAACACTGCGTGGGAGAGAGAGAGGACCGAGGCAATAAAAAACACTTGTTTGGGAGAGTGAGAGGCTGGTGTAGTGGGTTTGATTGATTTTTTATACATGTGGGTCTGTGTGCACAGCGGTGCCAACTCTCTCACATCGCGAGAGCGGTGCCAAAATCTTTTTATTTAACATCGATGCATATTATGTGGCATACTTTTGCGAAATATGGCATCGGCCACATAGTGGAAGGCAACAAATGCCCAAGCTCTTCACGTGCTCCTAGTTAAATGAGAGGAAACAGAAAGAGAGAGAGAGAGAGAGAGAGAGAGTGAAAAAATATCACTAGCCAGCCAACCCTATCGTATGAGCGAATGATATTGGTACCTCTTGATGACACGGCAATCTTATGCAGCCAGCAGCTCTAATATATTCTCTTCTTTTGCTGATAAAAAAATACGCTAAAGTGAAAAATGTGCTACACTATAACAATATCATCGAATGCCTTGATCTCCATCTTACAGAAATTGATTTGATCGACTACCGAGGCAGCACATCTGAGATTAAATTGGCCAGGTTCTTTGTTCTGGAGGAAAGTGTGCTCAAGGTAATGAGGTTTGGCGTTCTCTGGCGCAACAATGAATGGCGTGCTGATCACCGCAAGCGTCTAAGCCTAAATGACAAAGTCTCCGCATAAGCTGATTTTTTCTTTTGAAATATCAAGTGGCCAGAGACTTGAAAATTTATTTGCCCATTAGTGACTTGTCAGGGCGGTGGATTTTAGTTTGTACGATAATGCTACATCCATCTAAAGTAACAAAAGTTCTTACGTAAACTTCCTAGTAATTCCCACTTTGTAGGTGCAGCATTACTCCTAACATTTGTAATATTAGTTTGAAACTTGTAATATTGCCGTGTCCTATTCCTGCTTTTCGAAATCCTGTGAATCAAAGAGGTCCTGAGTTGGTGATGATGTTGTGCCTCCCATCATTCACCTATAGCCGTCGGATCTAGATCTGACGCATACAAACCAAGCTTCTCCATTTTTGCAAAAAGATGCCCGCACTTGTTCCCTATTTACAAACAACTCCTTGTCTCTCACAATCAGCCTTATCTCCTCCCCACCACATCTAGAAGGCCGTGGAAAAATCTAGCGCGATGGCCGCTACCAGAGCCGTCCACCCCCAATCTTGGTGTTCCGTGCAATGCACGGGCATCTACACACAGGAAATTATGTCGAACAGGGCTAGTTGTAAGCAGGCTAGCTCTACAGCCATGATGATAGTGACTGCAAACGGTGAGGCTGACTATGGTATGCCGAACACGGCGCCTATACTCAGGTGTCATCTCTGGCACAGGGTCTTGTCACTTCACTGTGAGGAGCAACACGTAATAATTCCAGCGATTTAAGTGGTTGCATGCGTGCCCTCGGCTGCGACTCGTTGCATGCTACTTCGCGTATTGCCTGCGAGCGGTTCTGAGTGCATGCATGCAGCCGGCCGTAATTAAGGCAGCTCACTGATGCGAAAAAAGATACGCTTTGATTGTTGCGGCCTTTTTAAATCCGTGGAATCATTATTGACAAGGAGGGAGATGATTCGAGTGCACTCGTTTGACCGCCATGCCGGCGTGCGACCCATACGGGACGAGATGGCATAGTCATAATTTCAGTTTCTCTAGTTTTGCACGGCAAGCTGGTGCGCTAAGCCATTATGCATTGAATTCCGATGACCGTCGCGCTACCATCTTGTAGTGACCCGACCCGAATGGGTCAAGTCTCTGTGCTTAAGTGTCATCCCTGGATCGGTATGCTGACACACACAGTACTCGAGGATTTATAACAGAGGTAAATCACATGTAAAAGTAACGTAAATACTATTACCCCAATCCAAATAGCGGAAGTAACAAGGTTGCGGGTTCCCATCAACACCAACGGCAAAGTTGAGTGTAGAAATCGTAACCCTAACGTATCACTTACTCGTCGTAAGAAACCTGCAACATGAGACGTTGCATCCCGAAACGGGTCAGTACATTGAATGTACTGGCAAATTCACACCATAGAGAATGATGAACAATGGCTATCACTACATGCATATTTGGCTGGTGGAAAAGCTCTATGGTTATAAGGTCTTTGCGAAAATCCAATTTTTCCCTACTGCAAAGGAATAAATTTTATTTAACTATCATGGTGGTTGTTGAACATTGAGAATGGTTGACAGCATTCTCAATCCCAATTAAGTAACATCATTAAATCCCAACAATATTCATTTAAAGTAACGTGATGAGATCAACAGGATAATCCAAGAACTAGATACTCAAGATGTCCATAACCGGGGACACGGCTAATCATGATTAGATTGTACACTCTGCAGAGGTTTGCGCACTTTTCCCCACAAGACTCGATCTCCTCCGTTGGTTTTCTCGCACTACATGGTGTTTGAGAAACGGATGACCGAGACATAGCCTTTCAGAAGCGCTAGCACCTTACGTTGGATAGACCGGTACACCTACTTTCCCCTACATCTGCTAGTCTACCCTGTAAGAGTTCGCACGACTTAATCAACTATGCCAGAGCCCATAATGGCTTGTGGCTGCACACGGAAGTTTCTAGTATGAATAATCTTATGATCCCTTTGAGCCTGGGTGGCGGTCCAAAAGAAAAACAGGCAAGTCCTGGAATACCCAGGTGCCTCAATCCACCCATATGTGTGTTTAAGTTGCCACCTTAAGTAAACCATTAATTAACAAGCCCACATCTGTCATGAAATAATGTCAAACCCAATCCACGTCTACGAGCATAGAATGGCAATATAAGCATAACGTAATAGTTACTCCCAAGGTTTGAATGCAGGGCAATAGGTTCCTACCTCATCAACTACTTCCCATCCCACAATTTCATTAGATCCTAATCATGCAATGTTGGAGGTTTGATCTAATGCAATAAAAACTTGGTATGAAAGGGGATATGATAAAAGTGTGAACTTTCCTGCAATGTTGATGAAGATGATTCGCACTCAAAACTCTTGATAGATCTACTCGTCACACTCCGGTCAATCTATCGTAAGCAAGCAATAGTAACCACACATAAGCAATCACTCAAAAGATCAGAAAGATCGAAGAAGACGATTCGGAAAACATCAAAACCAAGCAAATAGCTCTTGCAACATAAAACAATTTCTAAGAGTACCAAAATTATGTGAATTTGGCCTTATCAGAAAATTTAGGTCAAGAGCTTCGATTTGCAAAAAGAATCAACTGAAACGGAGTTATGGATAAAAAGATATGATCAAAAGAAGTTTGAATTCAAATCTGATCTAATTCAAATTTTAAAATTTTTTAAAAACATGTTTGAGTTGAATTACTGGATAGAGGAGATCATAACGAAGAAGTGGGCGTTGGTTTCGTTGGATTTGGGCAAACGAGTAAAAAGTTATGGCTATTTGAAAAATTAGGGCCAAACTGTTTTACGGAAGAAAAAATAGCTACGGGCTAGGGTCTAATGTATAAATACGTAGACTAATTGATAATCTAATTATTTTATCATATTAGTCTAAAAATAATAAACTACGGAGGTATAAGAAGAAAAAAAACAAAGAAAGATACCTTTATAAGGCAGAGAAAAGACGACTTTGGAGAGAAGAGATAAATTTCCAGAAGTCGCGCGGGAGAGGAGAAATATATTTTTTCTTAAATGAATCTAGTCAAACCAAAATATTGATTTAACCCGAATCGGATGATTTTTGGAGGCTCTATGGGTCTATATTTATTGGTGGAAAAGAGGCTTAGGGGTCAAAGGCTAGGCAATGTGGGACTAAACGTAGACGAAAATATACGAAACAGAGAAGAAAAGAGACGATGGGCCTAAAGGCCTTCGGCCGGCCACGCGGTGCACTTTTTTTTTTTGGGCCAGCCGCTCGGTGCACTTTTTTTTACAGAATGTCATAAACTGAAAAACGAAAATAAAATAAAACTTTATATAGGCATATTATATATCAAAATTTTCAGAAAAAGATTTTCTACGACATGAACATTTTTCTAGCATTAAATAAAATACACACAAATTCTAATAATTCAAAGAGTGCTACTGGTCTATTAAAATCCAACAAAAATCATTTTTAAAATACCAAAATGATTTCAAATTTATTTCTCTCCAATTTTCTGTTGTAGGGAATCATGTTACCCTAATTTCCATACATTTTATTTTTGGAGAAAAATAATTTGAATAAAACTCAAATAAATCCAAATTGGAAATTAATTCCAAAAGGCCTTGAAATTGATCCTTTGAAACACCCAACTCATATTTCATAATTTGAAGAAGTCATTTTATCTTCTCTCGTGAAAATCATTGAGTTGCGCAAAGTTTCAGAATTGAAAAATATTATCAAATGAAATTCAAATATTTTCAACAACCCTTTTCATTTAAATAAATGGAAGAAGTCATGTCATCTTCTCTCTCAGGGTTTTGTGGTGAAAAGAATTTGAATTCATGGAGATCTGAAAACAAAGATGAAAGTTTGGGAAAGTCCTTTTATTCCCGCTCATTTAACTTTCAAAAAAAATCGAATTCACTCACTTTCAATCAATCAATCAATCAATCCAATCTATCTGTTTATTATAACATTCCAAAATTTAGAATTTTGGGATGTTACACTTCCGCCTATAAGTATTGTTTCCCGGCCTTCTCCGGTGCCACTGTGACCCAACTCGCCATATCCTCATAAGCCCCCACCGGCCCGACGTCGCTTGCCACGTCCGCCATGCCCCCGCCCGTCCGCGGTAGGCGACACCAGAGGCGGTCACCGCCGGAACTAGTGTTCGGGTTTTCACCGGAAGGCAGACGGAGGGAGGAGGCATTCTATCTGTCTTGAGATGGAATGCAGAGATCGAGGAGTTGTTGGAGCGTGACCGCATGGCGGAGGAGCAGGAGTTGTTGGAGTGTGACCTCCTGGTGGAGGAGCAGTGTATCGCCGATTTGCGCCGCCAGCGGGACATGGAGCAGCAACGCACCGACGCTCTGAGTCGCGAGCAGAGCGCCCGCAACTGGGCCGACTACGTGGAGGCCGGCGCCTGGCAAATAGCCCTGTAGGCTGTCGGGCACACACGCGTTCGCGACGCTGATTTTCACTACCAGCTCGTCAAGTGGGTTTCCCGCTTGGAAGCCGAAGCTTCGGTGGACCATGCTGGCATGGAAAGGGCCAACGCGCGCGAGCAACGCGCCCTATCGCACCTCTTGCAAGTCCGAGGCGAGGCGCACGACGCCGGTGCCGGTGTTTAGCGTGTACCACAGATGGCGGCCGGCATCGTCTAGTTAGCTAAGAGTAAGTTAGTACTTGTACGCTACTAGAGTATTAGTGGGAGTAGATAGTTTACTTGGCTATGATGGTTGTCAACATGGAAGTTCAGTACTCTACATGTGGATCAGACATGTTACTTTGCTCTGAATGTTGAACTTTCCGTTTGAACGTATGGAAGGGCTGATACTTTTTTAAATGGGTTGTATTTGTCCTCCACGGGTTTAGAGGCTGACTTGTGGGCCTACCAAGTTGACGCGCACACAATCAGGAGACGATTGTATGTGGAGAGGATAACAGCAGGGACCCACAAAGGTCATGGCAGTACGCAAGCAAGTGCCTCCTTATTTCAAGCCAATAAAAAAATGGCTCCTCCTAGTGGATTTCTCACATCTGGGTCCCATGCCATTGTCAATGTAGTCAATAAATGAGATAATTGCACAACGAGCGGCTGACACCAGGGACCCAGCAGATCGCCCAGTTATTTTTGTTTTGGGTTTATTTGATAAATGCCACTCCAAATCTGGTGTATCCGAGAAATGCCACTGCTATTTCCAAACTTTGAAAAATGCCATTTCATGCCATTTCTAGTGGC
The DNA here is from genome assembly GCF_056163025.1 of Triticum urartu. Classification (NCBI taxonomy): domain Eukaryota; kingdom Viridiplantae; phylum Streptophyta; class Magnoliopsida; order Poales; family Poaceae; genus Triticum; species Triticum urartu. The sequence continues at coordinate 55,374,156 of NC_141878.1, read as the reverse complement.
ATTTTTCGAAGTCTGGAGTGGCATTTTTCAAAGTTTGCAAATTGAAGTGGCGTTTTTCAAAGTTTGCAAAAATTGCAGTGGTATTTTTCAGAGTTTGGAAATTGCAGTGGAATTTTTATGAATCGCCATAATTGGAGTGGCATTTATCTAATTTGTTTTTGAGATGGAAGCAGGGTGTCAACTGGGCTGTGCGAGACCACTCTGGCCTGTCTAGACAGCCTTTTCTTTTATGTTTACCACAGACCAGCCCAGTAGTTTTTTTCTTTCTGAAAATGGCTAGCCCAGTTTTTTATGATTTGTCAAGTAAGTCGCTTTATCAGGCCTGTTGGGCTGCAAATCTTTCCAGACGAGGAGAGCTTCATTCGGCTGGCCGACAAAATGGCCTATTAGTAATGAGAAATGGGTTGTACAATTTTTAAACACATCCAACGGCCGTCGTGCTTCTTCAATCTCTGCTCTTCCCGCTCCAGCCCCTCAAACAAGCGCCGGCGGGACTGCCTGCTCCCTCCTCCCCGCGGCCGGCTGTGCTGCCCCGCAGGCCTCACCGCCCCACCGTACTCCCATCGCTGGCCTAGCCATCCCTCTACTCACCCACACCTGCTGTTATTCTCTGGCGACGGCAGATGAACCTGTAAACCCTTGTACAGTCGTACTCCCCTCCGCGTGGGAAACAAAAACAACTGCCGAGTCTTCCCTGCCTCCGTGTCGTTTCTTCCTAGGCCTCGCCGTCGTCCACCGCCCTGGTGCTCTCGGTGTGGCGTGGTCAACGTGGTCAACGACCGACATGCATCTGAAGTGGACTGTACGTGGAGAGGCTAACAGTTGGGTCCACGGCCGCACACAAGGAAATGCCTCTTATTACGCACAAAATAATGGTTCCTCCACCTGACATCTGGGACCCACCGAAAGGGCCTCTGTATTTCACGAAAAAAAAACGTTACCACCGCTGACAGCTCGGACCCACCAGCTATATCCTCGCACGCAAGGAAGTGCCTCCTTATTACGCACAAAAAAATGAATACTCCCCCTGCTAGCTGGGACCCAGTATAGTGGGCCTACTAAGTTGACAGAGACGAATGGCTTTGTCAACTTAGTCAATACGCACGATTCTAGCTCGACTGACCGTACGATGTCCATCCAATGGCCGTAGTGCTTCTTCAACCTCTGGTCTTCTTGCTCCAGCCGCCCAAAGTAGCGCCGGTCGTGCCGCCTGCTCCGGCCCCCCGTGGCCGGCTGTGCTGCCGCGGAGGCCTCACCGCCCCCATACTACTCCCTCACCCACACCCCATGTTATTCTGCGGTGACAGCAGCGCAGCCGAACCAGTGAACCCTCGTACTCCTGCCCGCGTGGTCATCCACTGTCGCGTCTTCCCCTGCTCCGCATCGTCCCCTTCCTAGGCCTCGCCGTCGTCCACCGCCGTGGTGCTCTCGGCGCGGCGTGGTCAATGTGGTCAACGACCGAGTTCCATAAGAAGAATATTGTACGTGGAGAGGCTAACAGCTGGGTCCACGGTAGCCGCAAGGAAGTGCCTCCTTATTACGCGGAAAATAATTATTCCTCCACATGACAGCAGGGACCCACCGGACGCCCACCAGTATTTCGTGAAAAAAACGTTTGCCCCTGACTACTGGGACCCACCCGACGGGCCACCGTATTTTGCGAAAAAAACGTTCCCCCTGCTGTCAGCTCAGACCCACCGGAAGTGCCTCCTTATTACGCACAAAAAATGAATACCCCCTGCTAGATGGGACCCACCTTGGTGGGAGGCTGACTTGTGGGCCTACTAAGTTGACGGGGACGGAGGGCTTTGTCAACTTAGTCAATATAAACGATTCTAGCTCCAGTGACCGTACGATGTCCATCCAACGGCCATAGTGCTTCTTCAACCTCTGGTCTTCTTGATCCAGCCGCCCAAAGTAGCGCCGGTCGTGCCGCATGCTCCTGCCTCCCGTGGCCGGCTGTGCTGCCGCGGAGGCCTCACCGTCCCGTACTATTCCCACCGCTGGCCAGGCCCTGCGGCGACGGCAGCCTCACACCGCAGCTAAACCAGTGAGCCCTCGTACTCCTCTCCGCGCGGGCTTCCACTGCCACGTCTTCCCCGGCTCCGCGTTGTCCCCTTCCTAGGCCTCGTCGTCGTCCACCGCCCTGGTGCTCCCGGCGCGATGTGGTCAACGTGGTCAAGGAACGACTTCCATCCGACGTGGACTGTACGTGGAGAGGCTGACAGCTGGGTCCACGGCCGCAGCAAGGAAGTGCCTCCTTATTACACGGAAAATAATGATTCCTCCACCTAACAGTTGGGACCCATCGGACGGGCCACTGTATTTCGCAAAAAAAACGTTCCCCCCTGACTGTCGGGACCCACCAGCTACATCTTCGCACGCAAGGAAATGCGTCCGGGCAAAAAAAACGATTCACCCACCTGACTTCTAGGACCCACCAGCTACATCTTCGCACGCATGGAAGTGCGTCCGGGCAAAAAAAACGATTAGCCCCCGTAACTGCTGGGACCCACCAGCTACATCTTCGCACGCAAGGAAGTGCCTGACAGTCGGGACCCACCTGGTCAAAGCGTACATAGCGTTGTCATTCTTGTCGTGAACGTGTACATACATATATACTGGTGGATGTAGAGGCGCGCACGTGTCGTAGTAGAGGCACGCACGTAGCATGTACACGTACGTACAGCGGCCAGGGTGCAAGAAAGAAAATACGGCCACGTATGTGTACATACAGGAGGGGTCTCGAACGCCTACTCGCGCATACGTACGGCGAGGGCTCATGTACATGGCTGGGTCAGAACGGAGAAACAACGTCGTCGTCGTGTTCATGTGGAGGCAACGAAATGCGTCGTGTTCATGGGGAGCCAACGGAATGCATCGTGTTCATCGGGAGGCAACGGAATGCCTCGTGTTCATCTGGAGGCAATGGAACGCATGGGAGCCAACCCGCTGGGTCGGAACGGAATGCGTGGCCGTGTTCACCGGGAGGGCTTGGACGGAACAGGCGATGGAAACGAGGCCTGGCGTACCGCAGAACGGAGGAAATGGACCTCCTACAGTCAAAACGGGGGTCCTGTTGATCGGGAGGGGTGTGGCGTACCGCACAAAGGAGGAAACGGACCTCCTACGGTCGAAACGGGGCTCCTGTTGATCGGGAGGGGTGTGGAGTACCGCAAAACGGACGAAACGGACCTCCTACGGTCGAAACGGAGGTCCTGTTCATCGGGAGGGGTGTGGCGTACCGCAAAACGGGACTCCACGGGATACTGTTCATCTCCACCGTCGACTTCCTCCAGCCTCCACGGGCTACCGTCGACCTCCTCCAGCCACCACGGGCTCCTGTTTATCCAGCCTCCACCGCGTGCTACTCCACCGGCTACTGTTCAACCACCCATCCACCGTCTACTGTTCATCCAGCCCTCCACACCATGGGGTCTTGTTCAACCATCCCTCCACGGGCACCCCTCCACCGTCTACTGTTCATCCGGCCCTCCACCACACCACGGGGTCCTGTTCATCCAGAAGCAACGCCACCGCTCACTGTCCATCCAAAAAAAACCTGCAACGCTCACTGTTCATCCCAAAGGCAGCATCGATCGGCTTCAGTTAGCAGTAGTAGCGAAGGAATCACTCGATCTGGTTCAGTTAACAGCCATCGATCGATTGCTCGGGTTCAGTAACGCGTAGCCTGCAGTGCAATTGCTCGGGTTCAGTTAGAGCCCAACGCCTCCCTCGGGTTTAGTTAGAGCCAACGCCTCGCACACACGTGCGTACGTGTACGAGAGAAACGCGCATCGCTCGGCCCCCGACCTCCCACCGTAACAGGGAACTCCCCGAAATTTTCCTCCCCCTTGCTTCTACCATGGTTTTTTCCGTCATGGACGGCCCAAAGAATGTCATGCAACTGCGTCTCCGGCCTGCCCAGGATGAAAAGCCCATTTTCTGTCATGATTTTTTGTCATAGAAGTAGGAGACCACCACATCTACGATGATACCGGGTTTTTTCACAATTATCGTCATAGAAGTGTCACATGTATGACAGAAAAAAAATCGTTCGGCCCAAAATGTCACAGATGTGTCGTTTTTTTGTAGTGGTCCCCCTGCTGAAGTAGACCGCGTCCACGTGCTCGTCCTCGATGCCGCCCTCAAGGTTGCAGTACTCGTAGTAGTGGCTGGGCCAGAGTTCGCGTTGGTACTCCACCGCCGAATCCTCGACGGACAAACTCTTCTCTACCTCGACCTCGGCCAAGCGCAACTCCTCCTCCTGGCGCTCCTCAATTTCCGCCGCCTCCTGCATCTCTAGCTCCCACTTGGCGACCTCATGAGGAAGTAGGTGCTCCATGGCCACCGCCGCCTTTTCAGACGTGGGTTGCATGCTGGAGTCTGAGGTGGCCTGTAATATCTTGGCATGTGCATCCTCGATCTTGGCATGGATGGCCTCGACCGGGGCCAGGGCGACATCAGCGGCACGGACAGCAGCTCGAGTGCTCTCGGCATTTGCAGCTGCCATCAGGCAGCAGCTGTAGCCGTCTCGGCTACTGATACGTCTCCAACGTATCTATGATTTTTTATTGTTCCATGCTATTATATTATCTGTTTTGAATGTTTAATGGGCTTTAATATACCTTTTTATATTATTTTTTGGACTAACCTATTAATCGAAGGCCCAGTGCAAATTGTTGTTTTTTTGCCTATTTCAGTGTTTCGTAGAAAAGGAATATCAAACGAAATCCAAACGGAATGAAACCTTCACGAGGATCTTTCTTGGAACAAACGCAATCCAGGAGACTTGGAGTGGTATCCTGATTTATTTATTGATTGTCTTCCTTATGAGTGGCGGTCGGGGATGAGCGATGGTCTTTTCCAACCAATCTATCCCCTAGGATCATGCGCATAATTTCTGGTTTTGATGACTTGTAGATTTTTGCAATAAGTATGTATGTTCTTTATGACTAATGTTGAGTCCATGGATTATACACACTCTCACCTTTCCATCATTGCTAGCCTCTTCGGTACCGTGCATTGCCCTTTCTCACCTTGAGGGTTGGTGCAAACTTCGCCGGTGCATTCAACCCCCGTGATATGATACGCTCTATCACACATAAACCTCCTTATATCTTCCTCAAAACAGCCACCATACCTACTTATTATGGCATTTCCATAGCCATTCCGAGATATATTGCCATGCAACTTTCCGCCATTCCATTATTATGACACGCTTCATCATTTTCATATTGCCTTGCATGATCATGTAGTTGAGATCGTATTTGTGGCAAAGCCACCATGCATAATTTGATACATGTCACTCTTGATTCATTGCCCATCCCGGTACACCGCCGGAGGCATTTATATAGAGTCATACTTTGTTTTAGTATCTAGTTGTAATCTTTGAGTTGTAAATAAATAGAAGTGTGATGCTCATCATTAATACAGAATTGTCCCAAAAAAAGAAAAAAAGAACGGCCAAAAAAAAGGCCAAATAAAAAAAGAAAAAAAAGGGACAATGCTACTATCCTTTTTTCCACACTTGTGCTTCAAAGTAGCACCATAATCTTCATGATAGAGAATCTCTTATATTGTCATTTTCATATACTAGTAGGAATTTTTTATTATAGAATAGGCTTGTATATTCAAACAATGGGCTTCCTCAAATGCACTAGGTCTTCGTGAGCAAGCAAGTTGGATGCACACCCACTTAGTTTCTTTTTGTTGAGCTTTCATACATTTATAGCTCTAGTGCATCCGTTGCATGGCAATCCCTACTCCTCGCACTGACATCAATTGATGGGCATCTCCATAGCCCGTTGATTAGCTGCGTCAATGTGAGACTTTCTCCTTTTTTGTCTTCTCCACACAACCCCCATCATTATATTCTATTACACCCATAGTGCTATGTCCATGGCTCATGCTCATGTATTGCGTGAAAGTTGTAAAAAGTTTGAGATTACTAAAGTATGAAACAATTGCTTGGCTTCTCATCGAGTTTGTGCATGATGAGAGCATTTTTGTGTGACGAAAATGAAGCATAGCCAAACTTTATGATTTTGTAGGGATAAGCTTTCTTTGGCCATTTATTTTGAGAAGACATAATTGCTTAGTTAGTATGCTCGAAGTATTATTATTTTTATGTCAATATTAAACTTTTGTCTTGAATCTTTTGGATCTGAACATTCATGCCATAATAAAGAAAATTAGAGACAATTATGTTAGGTAGTATTCCACATCAAAAATTCTGTTTTTATCATTTACCTACTCGAGGACTAGCAGGAATTAAGCTTGGGGATGCTTGATACGTCTCCAACGTATCTATAATTTTTGATTGTTTCATGCTATTATGTTATCTGTTTTGGATGTTTAATGGGCTTTAATATACCTTTTTATATTATTTTTGGGACTAACCTATTAACCAAAGGCCTAGTGCAAATTGCTGCTTTTTGCCTATTTCAGTGTTTCGCAGAAAAGGAATATCAAATGGAATCCAAACGGAATGAAACCTTCACGAGGATCTTTTTTGGAACAAATGCAATCCAGGAGACTTGGAGTGGAGGTCTGATACGTCTCCAATGTATCTATAATTTTTGATTGCTCCATGCTATATTATCTACTGTTTTGGACTATATTGGGCTTTATTTTCCACTTTTATATTATTTTTGGGACTAACCTATTAATCGGAGGCCCAGCCCAGAATTGCTGTTTTTTGCCTATTTCAGTGTTTCGAAGAAACATAATATCAAACGGAGTCCAAACGGAATAAAACCTTCGGGAACGTGATTTTCTCACCGAACGTGATCCAGGAGACTTGGACCCTACGCCAAGGAACAAAAGAGGCGGTCACGAGGGTGGGCCCCCCCTAGGGCGCGCCCCCTGCCTCGTGGGCCCACCGAAGCTCCACCGACGTACTCCTTCCTCCTATATATACATGCGTACCCCAAACGATCAGAAGAGGAGCCAAAAACCTAATTCCACCGCCACAACTTTCTGTATCCACGAGATCCCATCTTGGGGCCTGTTCCGGAGCTCCGCCGGAAGAGGGCCGTCATCACGGAGAGCTTCTACATCATCATAGCCTCTCCGATGAAGTGTGAGTAGTTTACCTCAGACCTTCGGGTCCATAGTTAGTAGCTAGATGGCTTCTTCTCTCTTTTTGGATCTCAATACAAAGTTCTCCCCCTCTCTTGTGGAGATCTATTCGATGTAATCTTCTTTTTGCGGTGTGTTTGTTGGGACCTATGAATTGTGGGTTTATGATCAAGTCTATCTATGAATAATATTTGAATCTTCTCTGAATTCTTTTATGTATGATTGGTTATCTTTGCAAGTCTCTTCGAATTATCTCTTTGGTTTGGCCAACTAGATTGGTAGTTCTTGCCATGGGAGAAGTGCTTGGCTTTGGGTTCGATCTTGCGGTGTCCTTTCCCAGTGACAGAACGGGCAACAAGGAACATATTGCATCATTGCAATCGAGGATAACAAGATGGGGTTTATTTCATATTGCATGAATTTATCTCTCTACATCATGTCATCTTGCTTAAAGCGTTACTTTGTTTTTAACTTAATACTCTAGATGCATGCTGGATAGCGGTCGATGAGTGGAGTAATAGTAGTAGATGCAGAATCGTTTTGGTCTACTTGTCACGGACGTGATGCCTATATACATGATCATGCCTAGATATTCTCATAACTATCCTCAATTCTGTCAATTGCTCAACAGTAATTTGTTCACCCACAGTAGAATACTTATGCCCTTGAGAGAACCCGCTAGTGAAACCTATGGCCCCCGGGTCTATTCTCATCATATCAATCTCCATCACTTTAATCTTGCTTTGCTTTTTTACTTTGCCATTACTTTTTACTTTGCATCTTTATACCAAAAATACCAAACATGTTATATCTATCAGATCTCACTCTCGTAAGTGACCGTGAAGTGATTGACAACCCCTAATCGCGTTGGTTGCGAGTAGCTATCGTTTTGTGCAGGTACGAGGGACTTGAGCGTGGCCTCCTACTGGATTGATACCTTGGTTCTCAAAAACTGAGGGAAATACTTACGCTACTCTGCTGCATCATCCCTTCCTCTTCGGGGAAAACCAACGCAAGCGCAAGACGTAGCAAGGTCAAGGAAGCCACGAGGCGGCCACGAGGTAGGAAGGTGCGCCCCCACCCTCATGGGCCCCTCGCAGCTCCACCGACCTACTTCTTTCGCCTATATATACTCTTATACCCTGAAACGATCGGGGAGAGCCACGAAACACCTTTTCCACTGCCGCAACCTTCTGTACCCATGAGATCCTATCTTGAGGCCTTTTCTGGCGTTCCATCGGAGGGGGATTCGATCACGGAGGGCTTCTACATCAACACCATAGCCTGTCCGATGATGTGTGAGTAGTTTACCACAGACCTTCGGGTCCATAGTTATTAGCTAGATGACTTCTTCTATCTCTTTGGATATCAATACAAATTTCTTCTCGATCTTCTTGGAGATCTGTTCGATGTAATTCTTTTTGCGGTGTGTTTGTCGAGATCTGATGAATTGTTTGGTTTATGATTAAGATTATCTATGAACAATATTCGATTCTTCTTTGAATTTTTATATGCATGATTTAATATCTTTGAAAGTCTCTTCGAATTATCTGTTTTGTTGGGCCTACTAGATTGATCTTTCTTGCAATGGGAGAAGTGCTTAGCTTTGGGTTCAATCTTGCAGTGTCCTTTCCTAGTGATAGCAGGGGCAGAAAAGTCACGTATTGTATTGTTGCCATCGAGGATAAAAAGGAGTTTATATCATATTACTTGAGTTTATCCCTCTACATCATGTCATCTTGCCTAATGCGTTACTCTGTTCTTATGAACTTAATACTCTAGATGCATGCTAGATAGCGGTCGATGTGTGGAGTAATAGTAGTAGATGCAGAATCGTTTCTGTCTACTTTGTCACGGACGTGATGCCTATGTTCATGATCATGCCTAGATATTCTCATAACTATGCCCTTTTCTATCAATTGCTCGACAGTAATTTGTTTACCCACCGTAACATATGCTATCTTGAGAGAAGCCACTAGTGAAACCTACGGCCCCTGGGTCTACTTTACATCATATAATTTTCCAATCTACAATTCTAGTTTACTATTTATTTTGCAATCTTTACTTTCAATCTATACAACAAAAATACCAAAAATATTTATCTTATTATCTTTATCAGATCTCACTTTTGCAAGTGGCCATTGAAGGGATTGACAACACCTTTATCACATTGGTTGCAAGGTTCTTGATTGTTTGTGCAGGTACTAGGCGATTTGCGTGTAGTCTCCTACTGGATTGATACCTTGGTTCTCAAAAACTGATGGAAATACTTACGCTACTTTGCTGCATCACCCTTTCCTCTTCAAGGGAAAACAAACACATGCTCAAGAGGTAGCAATAAGGATTTCTGGCGCCGTTGTCGGGGAGATCTACGCACAAGTCAAGACATATCAAGTACCCATCACAAATTCTTCTCCGTCGCATTACATTATTTGCCATTTGCCTCTCGTTTTCCTCTCCCTCACTTCTAAAACGATTTTCAAAAAGATTTGCCTTTTCTTCGCCTTCTTCTCGTATGTATCTTTGTTTGTTTTTCCATGTGCCTTCTATTCGCTTGCATCTTTGCTTGCTGAAAATCTATTGATATGGATCCACTTAAAGTATTCTACTTGGATCATCTTGGATCCTTATGCGCTCGTGCTGAAACCCCAACTAGCCTAGTTGATGGGAAATCTTTAGATTAGTATGCTCATTTTGTGCGTCACCATTTGTCAGAAAAAGGGAGACTCTTATGGGATCAAATAAACAGATTGTTGTGTTATGCTTGGATTCTTTGTGAAATTTGTGATTTTACTTGTTGCTCTAAGAACCCTAAAAAACACCTCCCCTACCTATGTGAGTTTAATGATAATGAAATCATATCTTCTTATGCAAAGGGTGTTTATAGTTACTACGATATCGAACAAATTGAAGAATTTGTTGCTTTTAAGGGTGCTTATGAAGTTACTTCTTTAATTGAAAAGTATGACATTACTCATTAAGAATCTGAAAATTTTGACAAACTTAAATATTGCTATGAAAACTATGCTCATAATGTATATGTCAAAGAATTTATTGAAAGAATGACTGTTGCTTGGAAGAAAATAATGATATGCATGAATCTATAGATAATTTGGAATGAGGCAAATAATATACCTTATTTTCGCCGTAATTTCTACAAACTTTATCAGAATGAGGCAAATAATATACCGTTGAAAAGCTACAGAAAATGTGAAACTTTTTCATGCTGATGGTTTTCTCTGATTCCTAGCCGTTTTCAAGAAATTTGGAAAACGGCGAAATCATTTGTTCTGCCTTTATCGCAAAATAGATTCTTTGAAAATGCACTGTGTGAAGAACGTGAACTTCTCAGCATGTCTACTTGAACTTCACTTTGTTTTTTCACGTGCTTTTTTGCTCGTAGCTTTCCATCCACTCACCGGAATTGAGAAAATGATATACCGATGGAAAGCTGGTGTAAACACGCAATTTTCCCGTGTTGATTATTTTTTCATAATCGCAACGGTTTTAAAAGTTTTTCATCTGAAATTCATTGAGTGTAGTAGTTGAACTTCTGTTGTTTTCACGTTCAACTTCTGTGATGTATTTTCGTTTGTAATTTTCCCATCCATTCGCTAGTGTTACACAAATGATATTCCTAACAACAACAAAATTTGACCTTGCGTTTCAATTCATTTTTCTCCCACGGAGGACTTGAACTTATAACAACAACAAAATTTCTAACTTTCTCCCACGGAGGACTTGAACTTATAATATTTCTAACTTTCTCCCACGGAGGACTTGAACTTATAACAACAACAAAATTTGACCTTGCGTTTCAATTCATTTTTCTCATATTAAACACACATCATGTAGTACATGAAATTTTTTCATTTTTATAATTTCAATTAATTATTTTATTTAGCAATCAAATTGCTCCCAAATAATAACTGAACTTGTTCGTAGATTGAGAAAATTATTTTAAATTACAAAAAAACATTTTCTTTTTTGTGTTTTGGAACATGGAAATACATGGTGAACCTCTCTCGCAAAAAAATTTGAACTTCCCCGGGCAGAGCACTTGAACTTCTTTCAACAAACCTTTTAAGACTTTATTTTTTTCTATATACTTTTATTTCTCACCTGAAATGCATTTCCTGCAATACTTAAACTTCTTGTTTTTTTCAGTATGAACTTCTGTCGCATTTTTGTGTATACATCGAATTACACGCAATTGAAGGTTGGACGCCATTTTTTGCCATTTTTCAAACATGTAATTGGTGGTTGGACACCCCGCAATATATATTTTGAACCGTGCACGTGAACTTTTTGCAACAAATTTGAGTTTTTTATATACTTCGAACTTCTATATTATTTTGAATTGAACTTCTTAGTCTTATTATTAGAAAATTATGTTTTCAAATAAGCATCAAACCTTGTTTTAAATTGAACCTCACACATTTATTTTTCCTAGAAATGGAAAGAATTTGAGCTTTCCGTAAACATCAAACTACTCCTTTTATTTTAATTTGAACTTCTTCAATTTTATTCTTTAGTAACGAAGAGAAACCTGTCTTTTTTATAAATATTGAACTTCTCTATTTTTATAATTTGAACTTCTTGGTTTATTTGAAATACTTTCTTTTTCCAACTTTTAAAACCGTAAAACAATGTTCTTTTTATTAAAAAATAAGCATCAAAGTCATGTGTTATGTTAATTTGAACTTCTTGCTTTTCTTTTAGATACAAAAATTTCTGATTTTTTTTATAAAATTGACCTGCTATTTAAATTTGAACTTCCTGGTCTAGTTTCAGAGGCAGAAAAAATTATGTACTGTTTTGTCTTTTAACTTATAGGCTTTTTGGGGTTTTGTGAACTTCTAAAGTTTATTTTTGCACAGTCACACACACACATACACACACACACAAACACACACACACACACACACAAACACACACACACACACACACGCACACACACAATAGAACAACACCCAGACACTGATGCTCACATGTTGTTTTCCCCTTCTTTCAATATGTAATAATTTTAGGTTCATGTTGTGATATTTTTAGAAATGAGGAAAATACTTATTTTATATAAATTTTGATGCTCCATTTTTTATTTGAACTTCTTGGTTTTAGTTTTATTAGCAATTAAAAACTAAGGGTTTTAGTAAACATTGAACCTTTCCGTTATTTTAGTTTGAACTTCTATGTTTTTAAGGTGTGTTTTGTGTAGAATTCCAAACTTCGGCGGTCGGTGTATTTGAACTTCTGCAATATTTGTAAAAAAACAGAGCTAATTTGGGCAATTTTTTGTTGTTGTGAAAATGCCTTGATTTTGTGTGTTAGATCTTTTAAGGCAGAGGTCGACAACGTCTCTGACTTTTTCTAACTTGAACGCCTGTAATAAAAAAATTGCTGTTTTCTAGGACGTTGTCTGCTGGTCATCTTCGAACTTCTATGAAATTTAATTTGGTTGGAGCTAGAGACTAGTACATAAGAAAAGAAAGGGTACAGTGCAAAATACTACAAAATATTGCAATAATACACAAGTACATGTACAAGTACTGTAGTACTCTAGCTCGCAGACACATTCAACGAACACATGTCGTGCATGTAGAAAGATGTTTTGCACAGGCCCAATGGTTTGCTCTTTTTCACTGTCAATATGTCCTGATGTCCGGAGGCATCTAGCTTGTACACAGCCGTGCTGGCCATGGTGAGCAATCTACTTGTAAACAGCCGTGCGGGCCATTGCGAGCTCACTCACGGCAGTGGCATGCATGAGCCGCCACACGCACGAGTAGCTGTGGCGGAGGACACATCTTTCTGGCCATCGCACTGCGACCTACACTACAATCGGATGGGATGACGCCTCCGCGCGATTGAGGTCTGGGTAGACGCACAACGGGAGGAGCTGCTTCGGCGGAATAGCAGTTCAGGCGTCCTGGGTGGTGGCACACGCACAGGGGAAGCCTTGGCTCACGGACGGAGATGGACGGTGGTGGCGGGTGGGGGGAACATTGTTGGGTGTTGTGGGCGAGAGAAGGGAGGAAGGGACAGACGAGCTCAACTATGGCGGAGGGGACAAGAGCAGCTTTTCTAGGGACGAGCCCTCCTAGAGAAGGTCGGGTTGGCCCTCGCGAGAAGGTCAATTAGTGGTCCTCGATGGTGGCCGAAGCCGCAGGGCGGGGCTGCTTGCGAAGATCCAGGGAAAGGGGGCGACAGGGTAGGTGGAAGTCTAGATCGAGGTGGCGGCGCGGTTCACCATGGGGATCAATGGTGTTGTGTAGTGGCTCGCTGGGGGAGGGAGGTTGAACCACGGACGTCGTCTAGGAGATGCAGGGCGGTGGAATGCGGCAGGCGGGCACGCAATTAGCACGCAAGCTCGGGGCGGTGGGGCCGGGAATGGCGGCGGAGCGCGGGGGATCGGGAACGGCGGTGGTTCGCAGGGGATAGGGAACGGCGGCGTGCTAGCTCAGGAAACGGCGGCGGTGCGCGCCGAATCAGGAACGGCGGCGCGCCGGATCAGGAACGGCCCCGCTAAGCGCGGGATCCGGAATGAAATCGGATCTGGCTTGTAGAAGGTTGGGGAACTGCATAGCTTTTTTCTGGTTTCTGGATCAGAATAGTGTTACTCTATATATATATATATATATATATATTCTGTGATGATCTAATGAATAATTAATATACATATATAATATTATGAATTCCATTTTCTATGTGTTTTTGTATACTAATTTGAATCTAGCTATTATCATCCACATATATAGAATGAAAAGCGTATATACACACATTGAAACAGAACATATAAGAATGGAAAACAAAGTACACACATTGAAACAAAACAATAAACAGAGCAATACTATGATTGCTGTGAATACATACATATCCACGTTGACACGACTTTTCAAAATAAAACGAGTCCATGAGACCATGACTAGCAGCCCTTGCCTAGGGTAGCTCTTGGCTCTGCCTGAACTCGTGCAGGCGTTCGTCCAAGCGGTCGACATGCTCGCGGTACATCTGGAGCACGATCTCGAGCTCCAAGTTGGCTATTTCATCAGAGATCACCAGCTCAAGGATGCGACGGCCATGTTCCTCTACTGTGCCCAGGTGGACACCTGGGCCAAGGAGGCGGTCAAGCCTACAGACCTGCACGTCGTCATCCAGCGGGCCGCGGACAAGGTGAACGGCGGCACCCATGCGAACGGCGCGGCCGACCTCAGGTGCAAGTACGGCGCTGAGGGCCTCTGCCCACTTCTGGCGAGGAATGTGGGTACTGACTAGACGTGTACCCAGCTGCGATGCCGTGTCAACAACAGGCAAGCGCCGATGGATCCGCTCTTGCTGTGCGGTGCGCCGTGCCTCTCGCTCTGCGGCGCTCCAATTGTCTCACCGTGCGGCGAGCCGTAGCCTATCAGCGCGGACGTGCCTAGTTTGCTCTGTGGCGCGTCATCGATCATGTTGTGCGGCGATCTGCAGCCTGTCGGCACTTACATGCCTATCTTGATCCGCGGCGCTCAAGCGCCATGCGCCAAAAGTCTGCTCAACCTTGGCAATGACGCGCATCACGGCGTCGTCCATCGGGTTGCCGGGGAGCGCCTATTGTGGCAATTATGAGACACCAGAATTCAAGGGCAGATATGAGAAAATCAGAGATCACTGGCCCGCATTTGTGGCCCACAAGACATCGGAAAAGCGTAAGAAGATGTCGGCAACAAACAAGCAAAATGCTGCGAAGAAGAAGCTTCACCATCGCACGGGGTCAGGTGGCTACCTCGTAGCCCGGCCTAAGTGGTCCAAGACTGAGAATGATCTGGTTCATAAAGGGATCGAACCAGAGACAATTAACTGGCCAGACCGTTGCCGGACTTGGTTCTTCGGGGCTGGCGGAACCTTGGACCCTGTAACAGGGAAGTGCATTTGGACGAACGATCAAATGGACATACCAGTCAGTAAGCTTAAGCAGTATATCGAAGCAGCGCAGGAAGGGACGTTCTTTCCAGACAGAGAGAACGACGAGCTCACAATGGCCCTCGGGAATCCTGAGCACCCTGAACGGACACGAGGCACGCCAGGTTCCATTCCATGGAAAGTTGGGTTTCCGGACGCAGGCGGTTACAAATCCCATGAGAGGAGGAAAAAAGTGCAGCAGATCCAAATGCAGGCGCTGCAAGCAAGGGTAGACGCGATAGAGGAACGAGAAGCAAACCGCAGCAAACGTACTGCCGAAGCCTCCCCCGAAGCTACCCCGCCATCTCAGTGAAGAAGCAGCGTGGCTTCCACCGAGCTGCTTCAGCCGGAGCATGCCTTGACGGCTCCTGCCAGCTATCCCGTGGATGCTATCACGGAGTCTCAAAATTGCCACCTTATGACGCAATGGATGAATTTGAAGGTCAAGGCGACTGTTGGCTCTATTTATCCTACTGAACCCGGCGCAACTTTTCACTGCTGGCCGATTCCAGAAGGATATGCTAGGGTGATGGTGGATGAAATAACGTTGGGATTTGAGGACCTCCAGCTTGACCATCCTACCGGTGAAGGGGAGACTCGGCTGGGGTCTGCTCTGAAGACTCCATGCCTATGGCGGAAGGAGCTCATCAACCTTTCGAACTGGACGCCTCCGCCTCCTCCTCCTCTGGCGAGTCAGGGCACTCCGCCTCCTCCACCGCCTCCTCCTCCAGCGAGTGACGATCAGGGCCCTCGGCCGGCTCCTTCTCCGGCGCGTGGCGGCACTCCGCCTCCTTCTCCGCCTGCGCCGACGCACCCGAGCAACCAGCCTCCTCCTTCTCCGCCTCGTCAGCAAGGGCGGAAGAGACCTGCCGCCGCTCCAGCTGCTCCGGTGCGTCGTAGTCCTTCTCCTCCGCCTCGTAAGCAAGTAAAGAACACAACCGCTTCGTCTGCTCGGTCGGCGTCTAGCAGTACAACCAGAGGCGGGAGGACATACAGATTCGGTCCTTCTCTGAAGACTCCAGAGAAGTTACCATATGAGAGGACCCTGGAGGAGAACGCCGAGATCGCGCGAACCGAAGTGGATGACTGGTTTCAAGGGTTGAGAGAAAAGAGACATCCAGCTCCAGAGGAGAAGGTAGATCCGGTGAAAGTGAAGCGCACTCTGGCTGCCCTGACAAAACCATCGAAGTCTCCGCCGAAAGGAAACTATGAGTGCATTATTGGAAAGGAATTTGCCGAAGTGGAGCGGTCGGGAAGTACTGTCAGTGATCAAAGGCTGAAAGAACGACGAGCTGGGAAACAAATTGCCCAGCTCGGCGAACAAGCGAAGCAATCGTGCCCCCCACTCAAGGTGCCTAGCCACAACGTCGCTAATGATCCGAGGATGGTGCCCGGTTATAGCAATCTTGCAGATTACCTGCCCGACGAAGTACATTATGAACCCATGGACATGCAGATACAAAGATACGAGTACAGAAAGCCTCTCGTCAAAGATGAAAGATCTCTATCAACGATGATGCGAAGATTGCATGATTGGTACTTGAAAATCTGCAGAGACTCTAGGGGGAGGAGTACTTTGTATGTGAAAGTTAAAAAGGAGCATGACCTCGTTGGAATTGATCTGTTGCCTGTTCCATTTGAGGAGTTCTATCAGTTTTTCAATCAATTGGCCTTCGATAAAACAACGGTCGCCTACTACTGTCTGTAAGTAGTACTACTTCTGTCATTAAGTTTCTCTATATAGCTTAGCTCTTTCATTGCATGTATTTATAATCATCCTCACTATATTATGCAGATTGAAGATCGCCGAATTGAAGAAAAGACAAGTCGGTGATATTGGGTTCATTAACACATATCTCATAGATGCAACTCAGGTTAAATTTCATGCCGCAGCTACCGAGGCCAACTTGCTACGATCGTTCGTAATAAATGAAACAAAGATATAATACTCTTTCCTTACAACTTCAAGTGAGTGTTACTGTCTTGTGCGTATTCGGTTTCCCTTATATATTTGTCAAGGTTATAGTAATGTAATTGATGAGTTATGCATGCGTGTGCAGTTTCCACTATATTCTCCTAGAGATTAAGCTTGAGCAGGGACAAGTAACCATCTTAGACTCAAGACGAAAAGATCCCCAGGACTATGCAGACATGACTCAAATACTCGAGAAGTAAGTTAAATCGATCATTATCAACCATATCAGCAACTTTGTTCATTTCCTGATATATCAAGTAATTGTTTTCTTTGTCCGGCAGGGTTTGGAGAAAATTCACCAGAAAAGCTCCGGGACTGCCGAAGGAGCTGCAATTTAGACACCCGAAAGTAAGTACTATAGTAGCATTTTAAGCGCATCTACTAGTCATTCAAGCGTTAGTTTCGTCAATACCATTTGGCATTCTTGCTTATCAGTTTGATTAACCTCTATTTCTTGTAAAGTGGTTGTGGCAGGAACAAGGGAATGATTTCTGTGGATACTATGTTTGCGAGTCCATCCGCCACACGACCTGTGAGCGGGGCTACACTGACGAACAATATGAAGTACGTAAATAACAACATTCACAATTTTATTTTATTACCATCATTTGTGTTGAGTTTCATTCACTCATATATATATATGTATTGACCCCCTTCTTTAAATTATATGTTTCGGAAGCGGGATGAACTCCTAGTACCAGCTCGCATGCGAGCAATTCAAGAGGAATTGGCAGCATTCTTTCTTGACCACGTGATCCCTGACGACGAAGAATTCTATGTGGACCCTGAGTCTGTATGATTATATTTGTAAGAGATAATTATTGTATATATGTAGCCGGTAGTGTCAGATAGATATACGAGAACTTGTTGTTCGGCCAATCTCTCGGAGAAGGAGAGGTGGTCGATATCACTTCTCTCTGTATGCATATATGTTCATGATGATCTTCTGTTTCCTTCGTTTGCTTACTAGCTAGCCAGCGTGTCTAGTCCTCTCTATACGTATGTATAGTACGTAGCGTCGACCAAGCACGGACATAAGAGAGGACACTTCTCTCTATTAATTATAGCTAGCTAACATAATATATGAAACACCTAAATTAACCCCCCAAAACCCCCAACCCCCCCCCCCCTTAAAAAAAACAAAAACCCTAGCCACAGCAATGCTGACGCGTGGATGCCTATTGGTCCCGGTTGGTGCCACCAACCGGGACCAAAGGGTCTCCTGCCTGGGCTCTGCGCACTGCCCACGTGGAGGCCCATCAGTCCCGGTTCTGGGTTGAACCAAGACTAAAGGGTCGGGGCATTAGTACCGACACTTTAGTCCCAGTTCAGGAACCGGGACTAAAGGCCCTTACGATCCGGGACTATAGGCCCTTTTTCTACCAGTGCTAGGCCTTGACGGGTCGTGGCGCCTGCTCGTTTTCCACGTCGACGAGGTTTATGGCAGAGGCGGCGCTTTGGTGGGTTGGCATTCTTGGAAAAGGTGGATGTGCTACAGGTTGCGCTTTTCTCCTTCGTGCATCGCCGCCGCATATGCCCAATAGAGCAGGGTGGCGGGAAACAGGTGAGGAAATGGTGGGAAACGGTGGCATGTGCATAAAACACCATCAACTAATGGAAACTTAGCATAGAAGGGACATCGAGCTAGCACAAGAAGTAGATGATGACCAGATAAACATGGACCACACAAGGGAACCCGTCGGTGATGAATTCATCAATCCCAAATGGTTGAATACTAGCAAGTGTTTGCCCACAACACACACGGCCTATTCCATCACAAACAGGTCGAATGGATGAACTGTATGCCACGTATTGCACATTGTTAAAAAGTAATGTGGTAGACCTTCTTTAACATGTGCTAAAAAAACAAGGACCTCGGGGTTAAATTAGCTGAGGGAATGGGTCATTTCGGTCATTTGACCGAAGACCCATCCTATCAGTTAATTTAACATCAACACAACTTCCCATCCAGTCACCCATCTGATGGCTGCTCTAGCTTGAGCACACTTAACTTGTTAGTTTTCTTACATGAGCTACTGGTGGAACAGCTAGTCCTTGCTGGTACGAATGCCTGTTCACATCCTTATGGCGTATCCGGATGACCGCCCGTCCCACAATGTCCAATATATGTTCTATAGACAGAGCATATCACATACGTTATATTAGAAGCAATCGTCTGTGTTATTATCGATCTTCGCAAACATTTCTGATTACAGACCTATTTGCCGCATATCACACACATCTTGTTATATTGAACCTTTTTGTTCTCTTGCCTAATTAGAAACAGTTCATCTGAGTGAACCGTATGTTGTACATCGCACACACCTTGATCGGGCTGACCGTTTCTTTTGTGTTGCCTAATAACAAACAGTATATACGAGTGAACTGTATGTTGTACATCGCACACACCTTCATCTGGCTGCCAGTTTCTTTTGTTCCCCCTCATCGCAAACAGTTAATTGAGCTGAAACATATGCCCTGCATCGCACACACAACTAAAATCTGAACCATGCATCCTCCATCACAAACGTTTTGCACCTTGTTTGTTTGTTTTTTATACCACCGTTTGCAATTATTGCATCGCACACAGTTTCATCGAAGGGTCTCTAATCGTAATGTCGCGTTAGCAGCATCCTGCAGTAGTGTTTCTAGAGAAGGGGTTTCTGTCGAAAGAAGTGAGTGGGAGGAAAGTAGAACTTGATGAGGTAACTGTACCTGATCACTTATTGGAATTTAGTTCATCACAGAAATCAGTTCCAGTGATTCCTACACCAGTAAGTGAGGAAGCTAATGATGATGATCATGAAACTTCTGATCAAGTTACTACCGAACCTCGTAGGTTAACCAGAGTAAGATCCGTGCCAGAGTCGTACTGTAATCCTGTACTGGAAGTCATGTTACTTGACCATGACGAACCTACGAACTATGAGGATGTGATGATGAGCTCAGATTCTGCAAAATGGCTTGAGGCCATGAAATCTGAGATGGGATCCATGTATGAGAACAAAGTGTGGGCTTTGACTGGCTTGCCCGATGATCGGCAAGCCATAGAGAATAAATGGATCTTCAAGAAGAAGACTGACGCTGACGGTAATATTACTGTCTACAAAGCTCGACTTATTGAGAAAGGTTCTCGACGAGTTCATGGAGTTGACTATGATGGGACCTTCTCACCTGTAGCGATGCTTAAGTCCGTCTGAATCATGTTAGCAAGTTCTGCATTTTATGATTATGAAATTTGGCAAATGGATGTCAAAACTTCATTCCTTAATGGATATCTTAAAGAAGAGTTGTATATGATGCAACCAGAAGGTTTTGTAGATCCAAAAGGTGCTAACAAAGTGTGTAAGCTCCAGTGATCCATGTATGTACTGGTGCAAGCATCTCGGAGTTGGAATATACGCTTTGATAGTGTGATCAAAGCATATGGTTTTATACAGACGTTTGGAGAAGCCTGTATTTACAAGAAAGTGAGTGGGAGATCTGTAGCATTTCTGATATTATATGTGGATGACATATTGTTGATCGGTAATGATACTGAATTTCTGAATAGCATAAAAGGATACTTGAATAAGAATTTTTCAATGAAAGACCTCGGTGAAGCTGCTTATATATTAGGAATCAAGATCTATAGAGATAGATCAAGACGCTTAATTGGACTTTCACAAAGCACAGACCTTGACAAAGTTTTGAAGAACTTCAAAATGGATCAAGCAAAGAAAGGGTTCTTGCCTGTGTTCCAAGGTGTGAAGTTGAGTCAAACTCAATGCCCGACCACTGCAGAAGATAGAGAGAAAATGAAAGTCATTCCCTATGCTTCATCCATAGGTTCTATCATGTATGCAATGCTGTGTACTGGACCTGATGTGTGCCTTGCTATTAGTTTAGCAGGGAGGTACCAAAGTAATCCAGGAGTGGATCACTGGACAACGGTCAAGAACATCCTAAAATACCTGAAAAGGACCAAGGATATGTTTCTCGTTTATGGAGGTGACAAAGAGCTCGTCGTAAATGGTTACGTCGATGCAAGCTTTGACACTGATGTGGATGACTCTAAGTCACAAACTGGATATTTATTTTTATTCAATGGTGGAGCTGTCAGTTGGTGGAGTTCCAAGGAGAGCGTCGTGGCGGGATCTACGTGCGCAGTGGATTACATAGCTGCATCGGAAGCAACAAATGAAGGAGTTTGGATGAAAGAGTTCATAGCCGGTCTAGGTGTCATAACTAGTGCATCGGGTCCAACGAAAATCTTTTGTGACAATACTGGTGCAATTGCCTTGGCAAAGGAATCCAGATTTCACAAGAGAACCAAGCATATCAAGAGATGCTTCAATTCCATCCACGATCAAGTCAAGGAGGGAGACATAGAGAGTTTCAAGGTACATATGGATTTGAATGTTGCAGACCCATTAACTAAACCTCTCTCACGAGCAAAACATGATGAGCACCAAGACTCCATGGATGTTAGAATCATTACTATGTAATCTAGATTATTGACTCTAGTGCAAGTGGGAGACTGAAGGAAATATGCCCTAGAGGCAATAATAAAGTTGTTATTTATATTTCCTTAGATCATGATAAATGTTTTTTATTCATGCTAGAATTGTATTAACCAAAAACTTAGTACATGTGTGAATACATAGACAAACAGAGTGTCACTATTATGCCTCTACTTGACTAGCTCGTTAATCAAAGATGGTTAAGTTTCCTAACCATAGACATGAGTTATCATGTGATGAATGGGATCACATCATTAGAGAATGATGTGATTGACTTGTCCCATCCGTTAGCTTAGCACTTTGATCGTTTAGTTTGTTGCTATTGCTTTCTTCATAACTTATACATGTTCCTATTACTATGAGATTATGCAACTCCCGAATACGGGAGGAACACTTAGTGTGCTATCAAATGTCACAACGTAACTGGGTGACTATAAAGATGATCTACGGGTGTCTCCGATGGTGTTTGTTGAGTTGGCATAGATCGAGATGAGGATTTGTCACTCCGATTGTCGGAGAGGTATCTCTGGGCCCTCTCGGTAATGCACATCACTATAAGCCTTGCAAGAAATGTGACTAATGAGTTAGTTGCAGGACGTTGTAGTACAGAATGAGTAAAGAGACTTGCTGGTAACGAGATTGAACTAGGTATGATGATACCGACGATCGAATCTCGAACAAGTAACATAACGATGACAAAGCGAACAACGTATGTCATTATGCGGCTTAACCGATAAAGATCTTCGTAGGATATGTAGGAACCAATATGAGCATCCAGGTTCCGCTATTGGTTGTTGACCGGAACTGAGTCTCGGTCATGTCTACATAGTTCTCAGACCCGTAGGGTCCGCACACTTAACGTCCGATGACGATCGGTATTATGAGTTTATGTGTTTTGATGTACCGAAGGTAGTTCGGAGTCCCGGATATGATCACGTACATGACGAGGAGTCTCGAAATGGTCGAGACATAAAGATCAATATATTGGAAGGCCATGTTTGGACACCGGAATGGTTCCGGATGACTTCGGGCATTTTTCCGGAGTACAGGGAGGTTACCGGAACCCCCCGGGGGAGTCAATGGGCCTTAGTGGGAGAGAGGAGGAGGTGGCCAGGTGGGCGGCGCCCCCCAAGCCCAATCCGAATTGGGTTGGGTCGTACCCCCTTTCCTTTCTCCTTCTCCCTCTTCCTTCTTCTCCTACTCCAACTAGGGAAAGGGGGGAAACCTACTACTACTGGGAGTAGGACTCCCCCCCTTGGGCACGCCCTATGAGGGTCGGCCCTCCCCTCCTCCACTCCTTTATATACGGGGGAGGGGGCACCCCATAGATACACAAGTTGACAGTTGTTTTAGCCGTGTGCGGTGCCCCCCTCCATAGATTTCCACCTCGGTCATATCGTTGTAGTGCTTAGGCGAAGCCCTGCATCGGTAACTTCATCATCACCGTCATCGCGCCGTCGTACTGACAAAACTCTCCCTTGGCCTCAACTGGATTGAGAGTACGAGGGACGTCACCCAGCTGAACGTGTGCAGATCGCGGATGTGTCGTGCATTCGGTACTTGATCGGTTGGATCGCGAAGATGTTCGACTACATCAACCGCGTTACTTAACGCTTCCGCTTTCGGTGTACGAGGGTACGTAGACACACTATCCCCTCTCGTTGCTATGCATCTCCTAGATTGATCTTGCGTGATCGCAGGAAATTTTTGAAACACTGCGTTCCCCAACATACGTATCTCATTTCGCACACGGAGGTGACATGTTCCCTCTCGGAACCACGAGCCTTCTTGAGGGAAGCTCCGGTTTGCAAGAAGCTTACACCAAAGCTTGTCCCAATTCGGCCAAAAAAATTACCGCAGCATGTTGGTGCCTGTCGGGGGTTTGGTGCGACATATGCCAACGGATGGCTTATCATGGTGGGGGCGAGTAGAACGTCGCCGGTGCCTGGAAACGGGATGGGGCGAAGACATGCACGCCGGCGAATCTTACCCAGCTTCGGGGCTCTCCGGGGAGATAATACCCCTACTGCTGCTCTGCGGGGTCTCCGCATAATCTCCGGCGATCCGGTGGCGGGCGTCATTCTCTCCAACTCCCTCTCGGCGGCCAAGGTGGTCACCGAGAGTCGGATGGTCAACAGGCGGCGGGGAGACTCGCCTCTCCTTGCGGGGAGGGGGAGGCGGACAGTCGTCCCGTCGTTCCACTGCTCTCGGGCGCTCTATGGTAATGCGAGTCCGACTGTGGCTGACAGCCCGCTCCTTGTCCTTTCTTCCTCGGGCGCCACCAGTCGGCGTCCGAGACGTCGCGCCTTGATCTCGGTGCGGGTCGTTGTTTGGCCGCTGCGGCGTCTCCGTGCGGCAGCCGGCCTCGTTCTGCGTGGCGGCCGCGTCGAGGAGCCGCTGGACTCGCTCCATCATGAGGCGGCATTCTTCGCCCTCGAAATTGTCCAGCTCATCCGCCGCTGCTTGGGCGGCTCGGATGTTCTCCGCCTGTGTAGCGTACACGGGGCGGCTAGCCCCAAACAGACTGGCGATGGCTATGCCGCGCTGCTGGACCGTGCCAAGGCGGCTGGGCCCTGCCGGGGCCGGCAAGCCACCAACGGCGCGATCCATCTCCCGCTGGGAAGCTTCAGACAAGCGTCTCATGCTGGCCACCTTCTTCGCGCCTTCAACGAGCTGAAGGCGGCGCGCTTCTAGCGTCTCTACGTCAGCACCTTCCGGAATGGGCGCAGCTAGGTCTTGCAGCACCGCGCCGAGTGAGTCGGGCGCTCCTCCGCCAAGGAACTCGTCATGACTGATGACTAGCACCTCAGTGATGGTGCTTCCATCGCTCTCTGCATGGGGGAGAGGTTCATCATAGACGACCACGTTGGTGGGGAACGCGTCGATGGCGGGCTCACCGGAAACGTGAAGTTGATCGAGGAGGCCCGCGAGGTGGTTCTCGGGGCCGCCCGCGCCTGCGTCGGACGCAGGTTCATCAGAGAGGCGGACCTCACCGACATGTTCGGCCAAGGAGCTCGCTGCGCAGGCGATCTCAACGCCGTGCAGCGCGTCGATGCAAACTTCGCCTGGCGTGCCTGGCTGGCTGCGCTCGCCAGGGAGGAAAAGGGTTCCCGTCCAGAACAGATCTCCGGACGGCGGTGCACCAGGCCCCACGGTGGGCGCCAAATGTCGGGGGTTTGGTGCGACATATGCCAACGGATGGCTTATCATGGTGGGGGCGAGTAGAACGTCGCCGGTGCCTGGAAACGGGATGAGGCGAAGACATGCATGCCGGCAAATCTTACCCAGCTTCGGGGCTCTCCGGGAGATAATACCCCTACTGCTTGCTCTGCGGGGTCTCTGCATGATCACTCTGGCCAAGTGTTTACACGGTTGCTCCTTGAGCTGTTTCTGGTGGTAGAAGAGGGCAAAGCTAGCTCTCTCCTTCTATCTGGTATGGTCTAGAACTATTGGGATCCAACCCTTTGAATGGGTGCCCTGGGGGGTTTATATAGGCTTACCGCCTAGGGGTACAATGGTAATTCGACTGGGCGCGGGCCCATCCGTCAATGCCTCCGACCTCCGACTTCTTCGCCGACTGCTGGGGCCCGCCGATTGGTGGGCCCCGCCGACTGGTCTGGTACGGAGCCGACAGGCCGCGCCCGCCGCGGGCGGGTCTTGCCGGCTGCTGATTACTGTAGTCGTGCTTCTAATGACGCAGGCTTGGTCATGGGGTCGTGGCAACAGCCCCGCCGCCTGGCGGGAGATCACTGGCCACTCCCCATCTCATCTTGATTAATGGCGCGTGGGCTCCGGGGGAGGGCTCGGCCGACTCCCCCGGGCCGACTCCCGACGGGTCCGACTGGCGGTCCTCCCGCCGTCTCCCGAGGTCTCGCTGACTGGTGGGCCCCGCTGCCTCCAGGCCGTACAAACAAGCCGCCGTGGGCGCAGGACTCGCTACTGTGGTGCTGATGTCAGGGCCAGCCGGGCAACAGTGCCACGCCGCACGGAGATCTTCCCAGGTACGGCGTGCTGTGGCCATGCCTACCCTTGGTAAGGGGTGGGGAGTAGGCTTCACTGTAGCCACGCCCCTGCCCCGTCCCCTTCGATGGGGTCATGGTTTGTCGGAGTCGCTGGCCGACTCCCCAAAGCCGGCTTCTCTGGAAGTCGTCCCTGGGACTCGGCCGTGAGCGGGCAGTCGGCCGCCCTACCGTCGAGTCCTCAAGAAGCGGCTCTTCGCCCCGGGGTCTTGAGGGGCGCAGCCTGCCCCGATGTCTTGAAAGGTTATGGGACTCGGCTTGGCCTACCCGTGGCCCATTACTCCGATAGTGCCATGTCATGACACCATGCCAAGTTTCATGATTTTCAGGCGTGTTTGGGATTTACAGGAATTAAAAAACCAAGTTTCTCAATCTTTCCGGCCGAGCCACAATGCCCAGATGTTTGAATTTCATTCCCATTTCTTACAAGGGACCTATAAATTCACCCAAAAACACACATGTGATTTTTCAACCAACTTTGGTGCACTGGAGCATGTGGTTGTAGTTAAAATTTGAATTATGCATATTAAATGCCCAGAAACTCAATTAATGTATAAAAAGGCCAAACGAACCCGGAATAATTTTAAAATTTAGCACGATACTTCTATATGGTCTAATCTGCTAGTGTAAAAAAAAATAAGGCGGGAGCAGGCAGTGTACGTATGTCGTTTCGCACACAGAGGTGACACGTTTCCTCTCGGAACTAAGAGCCTTCTTGAGGAAAGCTGCGGTTTGCAAGAAGCTTACATCAAAGCTTGTCCCAATTCGGCCAAAAAATTTACTCAAACATGTTGGTGCCATGTCATGACACCATGCCAAGTTTCATGATTTTTAGCCATGTTTTGGATTTACAGGAATTAAAAAACCAAGTTTCTCAATCATTCTAGCCGAGCCACGACGCCCAGATGTTTGAATTTCATTTCCATTTCTTTCATGGGACCTATAAATTCATGCAAAGACACACGTGATTTTTCAACAAACTTTGGTGCATTGGAGCATATGCTTGTAGTTCAAATTTGATTTATGCACATTAAATGCCCAGAAACTAAATTAATGCATAAAAATGCCAAATGAAGCTGGGATAATTCCAAGTTTAAACACGGCACTCATGTACTAGTTGCATGTTCACTGTACGTAAATGTTCTAGCAATTCAAACACCATGCTTTCCCTCTGTAACACCATTTTTTCTTTCAAAACATAATGAAAAAAAATCAGGTGTACCACAAATAGTTTACTAGAAAGAATCGTGTGGGATGCGATATAAAATATCTTGGCGCACCGTCTTGTTTGGCTTACATAGGAAGCTTCGTCGTCTATAGTCCACCGCCCCCGCTGGAACCACACTTGCACGCCAGTTTCTCGCGGCACCGAGTGAAATTGTTTTGCCACCATGGAAATATCTATCTCCCCGCCCCCTCCCTCCTACCAAAAGCCACATTTCCACTCTTCCTCCTTGCTTTCCAAGTTCAAAACCTTCACTGTTGCTTACTGGCAGCTCAGCCTCCTCGCTTGCGACCCTTCTTCTTGCAGCGCCGCCTCGTCGCCGGCTACCCTTCTTCTTGCAGCACCGACTCCTCGCCGCGACCCTTCTTCTTGCAGTGGCGACTCCTCGCCGGCGACCCTTCTTCTTGCTGCGTGGCCTCGTCGATATGGTTAGGTAATCCACACCCCACCCACACCATCCTTCTCCTTTCCCAACCCACATGCTCTGACCGACGGAGCGACACCTTCCACCGAAATTACTTCCCCTCCTCCAATTAAGCGCCACCCACAGCCATTTAGAACGCAGTATAACGTGGAGCTCAGTAGCATGCGGCCGCACGCGCGCACGAGGACGCTATAGCTGACATGCGTGTCCACCATGAGATCTTGGAGGAGCACCTCGTCTTCAAGGCCACCGTCGACACTGCCACGCGGTTGTCTACTTTAAAATACAGTTCGTGCTGTTTTCTCGAGGCCACCGCCAGTGCCTTCTAGCGGTTTGTCCTCTGTAATGTTAATATGCAATCTGATGTTCAGTTAACAGTTTGGTCCTCTGAAATGTTATGTTCAGTTAACACTTTGGTCCAACAATTGCTACATTTGGTAGTACTATTCTCAAGCATTCTTTGTTTTGTTAACTCTCTTATATCTTCTAGTACATGTTTCTATTCTGCAATCTCATGCTCAGATAACTATTTTGGTTCATTTGGTCTGCTGTCCATTTAAATGTTTGGTTCCGTTCTGCAATTTGATTTTCTTTTGCTGTAGGTACAATTTTGTATTGTTATGCATGTCACACCAATCGAATTTGGCTGGACTCAATACATATTCTACTGATAGTATGACAACTCTCATTTAACCTGCTCAAAATCTTCCTTATGTGTGTTGCAGGGAAACAATGGGAGACACTGCGGTTTACCACCGAGGTTTGTTCAAGCAGGGCCCTTTGGCTAATAGCACATTATTGTGCAGTTGTAGGAATCATTCTAATATTTAGGTTTCTTACAATTTGGTCTTGCACATGTAGGTCCTGCTGTCAGAGGCTTAGACCCACTATTCGACCCATTTTGCACATGGGGAAATGAGATGTCCATGAATATCAGTCAAGTCAAGAAACTCAGAAAGATTGTTAGGATGAAGAAACTTGCGACGAATAATAGCAAGATCTTTGTTTACACAATCAAGAAGACATCAGTCAACTATAGGATGGTACCAACTCTTTTACCTTGTTTTTACCCCTTGCGTCATTTCAAAATTTACAATAGTGATTTATGCATAGCTTTGTTCTTAGTACTTTTCAAAGCAGTTCACTGATGATTACCTCTCAAACCACATGCATGGACAAGAGGCGAGGAAGATATTCATTCAACACCCATGGTACAATATTAAAGTCTTGCTAAAGAGGACGAAAGTTGGGTGGGCAATTATCCATAGCCACTGGCTTAAAGTTGCAAGGACATTCAACATCACTGAAGGCTCAATATTTGTCTTCCGCTTCTGTAATTTCCCAGATGAGATTCATCTGTCTATTTACCATGTATGATGCTACTTTCCAAAGGTTTTTGATGCTGCATGTGAAACTTGGTGCTGTTGTGTAATGGTGTAACTGAGTGTCGAAGCTATCTGACGTAATTCGATTATGAAATCCTGGTTGATTATATACAGATATGAAATATCTGGCATGTTTTATAAGAAATATCAGTTTGATTAGTACATGGATTATCAATAATAGGCTAATTACCCTGCTTATTGGGGTTTTCTATTGCAAACGGTTACTGAGACAGCACCGTGGGCGATGAACTCAAACAACCCGTACGGTTTCTAGAAAGTAGGAGTGTTCGATCAACTAACAATCACATACGGCTTCCGGCAGCGAACTGTTTGCGTTAGGCCACCTTGCATAAATGTTTCCACACAAAAAACTATGTGTGATATACATACCTACGGAAATGTTTTTCTAGGATTCACCGTGTGGGATGTACATACCTATGGAAATGATTTTCTGGGATTCATTGTGTGGGATGTACATACCTACGGAAATGATTTTCTGGGATTCACCGTGTGGGATGTACATACCTATGGAAATGATTTTCTGGATTCACCGTGTGGGATGTACATACCTAAGGAAATGATTGGGTTTCGATGCCTCGCCCCAGGAGAGCCTATCCCCGACGATTTTCTGGGTCGTGTGGGAAGGATCCCCCTATCGCCCACACTCACCTGGCGACGGTTCCAAATGCCATCGTGGAAATGGGTTAAAAACTATTTGTTTAGCACGTCGCGGTACCAGTGACACCATCAGAGACACCTATAGAGCATCTTTATAATCACCCGGCTACGTTGTGATGTTTGATAGCACACAAGGTGTTCCTCCGGTATCCGGGAGTTGCATAATCTCATAGTCAGAGGAACATGTATATGTCATGAAGAAAGCAATAGCAATAAAACTAAACGATCATAATGCTAAGCTAACGGATGGGTCTTGTCCATCACATCATTCTCTAATGATGTGATCCCGTTCATCAAATGACAACACATGTCTATGGTTAGGAAACTTAATCATCTTTGATTAACGAGCTAGTCTAGTAGAGGCACACTACACTACCAGAATCGCACCCTATGGCCGTCGGCATAGCCCTGAATGGCCGTCGGGACAGGCCTATGCCGACGGCCCCCGTCGGCATAGGGCCGTCGGCAACATATCCGTCGGCGTAGCCAGGAAGGCCGTCGGCATAGAAAGGCCGTCGGCATAGGCCCTATCCCGACGGTGTTCGTACATCCATGCCGACGGCCCTGACCGTCGGCAACGTTATCGCCTAACGGCGGCCGCCGTCAAGTGCTGACCAACGGTTGCTCACCACGTGGCACGTCTATGCCGACGATCTAGCCGTCGGCATAGTTTCAAACTAAGCCGACGGCTAGGCCGTCGGCATAGGCGTGCCACGTGGCGAGCAGGTGTCACCCCTGGGGCGGGTCTATGCCGACGGCCTAGCTGTCGGCTTAGTTTGAAACTATGCCGACGGCTAGACCATCGGCATAGACCTGCCACGTGGCAGCCACTGGGAGCTCCTGGAGCAGGCCTATGCCGACGGCCTAGCCGTCGGCTTAGTTTGAAACTATGCCGACGGCTTGGACCTGCCGCGTGGCAGCCACTGGGAACTCACGGCAGCTATGCCGAAAGCTAGGCCGTCGGTGTAGCTATGCCAACGGCCGCCGTTAGCCCGTCGGCGTAGCCTGACGCCGTCAAACTACCGTCGCTGCCCGGGTAGAAGGGCCCACGCGATATGCCGATGGCCTGCTCTATGCCGACGGCCCCCGTCGGTATATTCGGAGAAACGCCGACGGCTTATCTATGCCGACGGCCCCCGTCGGCATAGATGGCTATACGCCGACGGCCTTTCTATGCCGACGGCTTTAGTTGGGCCGTCGGGGTATGCCCATATATGCCGACGGGGGCCGTCGGCATAGATACGGCCGCCGGCAAAACAAGTTTTTCTGGTTAATACAATTCTAGCATGAATAATAAACATTTATCATGATATAAGGAAATATAAATAACAACTTTATTATTGCCTCTAGGGCATATTTCCTTCAGCCTTTTCCAAACCTTGGCCATCGACCTGAACCTCTTTTTGCAAGCCGCGAGCCGCCCGCGGCTCCACGCCCATCGGCTGTCCTCGTCTAGGATGGGATGGTAGATGGGAGAAAGAGAGGATCCAGAAGACACGAGTTCTCAAAGAAGAACCGAGCCGGCTTAGGGATACGAGTGGAAGCGGAGACAACCAGCAGGACATGATTAGAGGTCGGCCTAGGGCGAGAGGAGAGGGTGGAGTCAGGAAGGAGCGAGTCCCACCCGTGGTTGAAGAACGCACAATCCAGCCGTGCCAAGGTCGGGGGATCCCTATGATTCGTCCAGGTGAAGCGCCGATCGGTTAGGGCAAGCTCATCCAAGGCCAGTGCATTGATGAGAGAGTTAGAAGTCGCCACCCTCGAGGCATCGAAGCTGGTGTTATTCTTCTCATGGGGCACCCAGATTAGATTTAAGTCGCCAAGAGTGATCCAGGGCCCGAAGACAGCCCGCGTAACCACTGTAAGATCCATAACAAAATCACCAGTGAGAGAGTGATCCGAGGGGGCATACACAGTCGTGATCGTGAAGGCGGGAGAGGTGGACGTGGAGACAAAAGCGGCAGAGAGAGTGAAGGTGGAGGCGGTGGACGAGACAAGAGAGGAGAGAACAAGCGCGAGTCCCACATCGTCATGATCCCCCCCGCCGCCAGCAGGGAGGGAGGCCAGCTTTGTTTCTTGGATGCACGCAAGGATGGGGTCAGTGGCAACGATCAAGTTACGAACGATCCCACATTTGTCCGGGTCCCCCAACCCTTGCACATTCCAAGAGAGAATAGAGAGTTCCACAAATGAAGGATTATCCATTACAAGACAACACACGAGGACACAGACACGCCCAGCCCCCTGGGAACGTGACAAAGGTACAAGATAACAACGACACGGGAGAGCGGTGTCGCCCCGCTAATAGCAACAGAGAAGCGGGTCGCCCCGCTAATAGCAACAGAGAAGCGACAACAATGTAAGATACATGGGGGGAAGCGCATGCAGCGCGATACAGCATGGGGGAAACACCCGCACTAGACATCAGCGTCATTGAGGGCCAGGGCAGTGCAGATGGACGCAGCAGAACGCAGCTCAGCCACTGCCTTCGCGCCTATGGGCTGAAGAACGTCGTCGAGCATCCCGTCCTTCATGAATCATGACTTTAGACTTGAGACGAGGCGAGCACCTGGAGAGCGCGTCAATGCAGAGACATACTTCAGTTGTGTCATAAGTCTAACACACACACACACACCCTCGCTTGTTTGCCGAGACAGGGAGCTTCTTTGCGTCGCCGTATTGCCGCCGACCGGCCCGGGATATCTCTTGTAGTAAGGATGATGCCATGTCCATGAGTTCAAGGCCCTGCATGGATGTCCTGATGAACCAAAGAAATTTGTGAGGATGATGGTTCAAGAACCATTAGTGATCTACTCGACACAATCTAGAAGTAGAATGATGTAACAAAATGAAGTTTAGCAACCTGAGTATGACCGCAGCGATCCAATTGGACGGAATTGGAAGAAGGGGAATAATAGACCGAATAATGAAGACGAACTCGGCAGGTTCCTGACTGCGGGGTAGGAAGGGGAGGGTGTCCGCCGAGACCATCGGCCGTGGCTGGGGCTACTCCGGCCCACCCATATGTGCGCGCCTAGAGAAACGCATTGGCGTTGTAGGCAGGCGGAGGAGGAGGCCGTTCCCATGTGTGGTGCCGGCGGGAGGAGGTCTGGGTGGTTGAAGAGGAGGTGGCCGGAGCAGGCGGGCGGACCTCGCCGGAGCAGGCGGACGGACCCCGCCAGATTGGGGCGGAATGCGGCGGTGGCGGCGTAGAGTGCCTTGGCCGGTGTGGCTTAGTTGCGACAGTTCTTGCGCGGTTGTGCCAAGCATTTGAGTGGCATGTATAAGGTCGAGAAGGAAAGACTCTTAACCTTATAGATACATTAGATGTAAAGGATGAGTCATCCATTTTAGACAGCAGAGAATTGGAGACTAAAGTGGGGGTGGAATTGAGACTGAAAGAATTGTTGCGTGAAGAAGAATTGAAGTGGCCTTAGAGCTAAGGTGCGAAAATTTGTCCAAAGAGATGATAACACGCAATTCTTTCATATGAATGCGAATGGCATGCATCGCAAGAAAAAAATTGCAGCTAGAGCAGGATGAGGGGACGATCTTAGGGCAGGAGTCAGGAGAACCTAAAATTATACATCACAAACTAATATATGTAGTTATTTGGAGCTCCCGACGATAGTTTTGTGTCCTCAGACGAGTCACGGGTTGAGGATGTTCCTCAACTTGCGATAGATGAGAATGGGACCTTATCCACCCTGTTCTCGGAGAAAGAGATGTTTGAGGCGATTTCACATATGAAGAATAATAAAGCGCTGGCATATTTATTAAGGTGATTTTCTTCCAATGTTCCACGATTTGTTTGTTGGGCATTTGCAGTTATTTCACTTAAATTTTGGAACTTTAAATTTACTTCCTAAGAAGTCAGAGGCGGTTCGGATTGAGCAGTTCCGACCGATATGTCTTCTTAACGTCAGTTTTAAAATATTCACTAAGGTGGGGATGAACAGGTTGACGCAGATTGCGCATAGTGTGGTGCGACCTTCTCAAACAGCCTTCATGCCGGACAGAAACATCCTTGAAGGGGTTGTGGTCCTTCATGAAACGCTCCATGAGATTCACACGAAAAAACTAGATGGGGTGGTTTTTAAGGTGGATTTTGAGAAAGCTTAAGATAAGGTTAAGTGGCCTTTTATTCAACAAGCCTTGCAGATGAAAGGATTCGATCAATCCTGGACAAAGAAGGTAGATTCTTTCACGCAAAAAGGTAGTGTCGAAATAAAGATGAACGATGATATAGGTCACTATTTCCAGACACACCAGGGTTTAAGACTGGGAGACCCGATGTCACCTATCTTGTTTAACATAGTGGTAGACATGTTGACAATTATGATAGGAAGAGCTAAAGGGAATGGCCAGGTAGGTGGGCTTGTTCCGCATCTAGTGGATGGTGGATTGTGTATTCTACAGTACACAGATGATACTATTATCTTCATGGTGCATGATCTGGCGAAAGCAAGAAATATGAAGCTTGTGTTATGCTTATTTGAGCAGTTGTCGGGGTTAAAGATTAACTTCCATAAAAGTGAATTGTTTTTCTTTGGGAGAGCTGAAGACGAGCAAGAAGCCTACGAACAACTGTTTGGCTGCGGGATAGGCTCATTGCCTTTCACATACACTAGTAGAAAACAGGGCTATGGTCCAGGCCGCATTAGCCCATTAGTCCCGGTTCAGTCTAGAACCGAGACCAATGTGGGCATTGGTCCCGGTTCGTGAGACCAGGGGGCCGGCCGGGCCACGTGGGCCATTGGTCCCGGTTCATCTGGACCTTTTGGTCCCGGTTGGTGGGATGAACCGTGACCAATGGGCCTCGCTCCTGGCCCACCACCATTGGTCCCGGTTGGTGGCTTGAACCGGGACCAAAGGCTCCCCTTTAGTCCCGGTTCAGGTCACCAACCGGGACCAATGAGGTGCCTATATATACCCCCTCGCGCAAGAGCAGAGCACAGTGCTCTGTTTTTTCTGGCCGAGGGGGAGAGGGCTTTGTGGTGCTCTAGCTCACCTCCTATGCACATGAGGTGTTCGATGGAATGCCCGAGCCACACTACTTAAGCTTTCTCCTCTCGAAGCTCGACCTCCAAACTCCATTTTCCTTGAGATTTGTCTAGATTTAGCGGTCCGTCATGCCCCGTCCCCGTCTTCACCGTCGTCGATCACCCGCGCCGATCTCATCACCGACACCACCGTGGTGAGCCTCTTGTTCTTATCTTCTTTCTGAAAGGAAAAATATTCTTACTTGTATGTTTAGATAGATACTTGTATCATTTTCTTACATTTTTATTGCATCTTATATAGTGCGATGGTTTTGGTATCCGCCCCCGTCGGCCCTCGTCCTGTCTATGATTCGGATTTGGTATGTATATTATCTTTATAACTATTGGTTCATTTATTGTTTATGAAAATTATGCCGACCAACGTGACATAGATTTTATTTATCTAGGATGTATGTGAATCGGAAATGCCAACCGACCTTGTCGAGAGGTTAAATTTAGTTGAAGAAGAAAACAATTTGTTGAAGGAAAAAATAAAAAAAATTGAGGAGGAGAAGGTGATATTGGAGTTGCATGTTGCGGATGTCGTCGATGATCACAAGATCAAGATGGATGCAATGCGCTTGAAGATTGGAAAGATTAGAAAATATGCCATTCATACCGAGGCTTGGTATCATTATGCCGTTGGATCAATTGTTACCTTGGTTGCGATTATGATCGCATTTGTTTTCGCATTGAAATGTTTTACATAGTTTCAATGTATGGTTTAATTAATTAGATACTCTGGAGAGCTATATGTTGTTAGATGAGAACTATGTATGCACTTTGGTTTTAATGTGATGATGAACTTCTATTAATTTGGACACTTAATTATATATAATGCACGCAGATGAACCGGCAATGGATGTACGGTGACAGACACACCCGTGAGTACATTAAGGGCGTGCATGAGTTTCTCGATGCGGCTGAGGCAAACAAGCAGAATGGTTTTATGTGTTGTCCATGCACTGAATGTGGGAATACGAGGTCTTACTCTAACCGGAAAATCCTTCACTCCCACCTGCTTTACAAGGGTTTCATGCCACACTATAATGTTTGGACGAGGCATGGAGAAATAGGGGTTATGATGGAAGACGGCGAAGAAGAAGAGTACGATGACAACTATGTGCCCCCTGAATACGGTGATGCTACAACGGGGGGAGCTGGTGAAGATCAAGAGGAACCAGACGATGTGCCCAATGATGCTGCCACGGGTGAAGCTGCTGAAGATCAAGAGGAACCAGACGATGTGCCCGATGATGATGATCTCCGCCGGGTCATTGTCGATGCAAGGACGCAATGAATTAGTCAAAAGGAGAAGCTGAAGTTCGATCGCATGTTAGAGGATCACAAAAAAGGTTTATACGCCAATTGCGAAGATGGCAACACAAAGCTCGGTACCATACTGGAATTGCTGCAGTGGAAGGCAGAGAATGCTGTGGCTGACAAAGGATTTGAGAAGCTACTGAAAATATTGAAGAAGAAGCTTCCAAAGGATAACGAATTGCCCGACAGTACATACGCATCAAAGAAGGTCATATGCCCTCTAGGATTGGAGGTGGAGAAGATACATGCATGCCCTAATGACTGCATCCTCTACCGCGGTGCATACAAGGATCTAAACGCATGCCCGGTATGCGGTGCGTTGCGGTATAAGATCAGACGAGATGACCCCGGTGATGTTGACAGCGAGCCTCTCAGGAAGAGGGTTCCTGCGAAGGTGATGTGGTATGCTCCTATAATACCACGGTTGAAACGTCTGTTCAGAAACGAAGAGCATGCCAAGTTGATGCGATGGCACAGTGAGAACCGAAAGAAAGATGGGAAGTTGAGAGCACCCGCTGACGGGTCGCAGTGGAGAAAAATCGAGAGAAAGTACTGAGATGAGTTTGCAAAGGACCCAAGGAATGTATGGTTTGCTTTAAGCGCGGATGCCATTAATCCTTTCGGGGAGCAGAGCAGCAATCACAGCACCTGGCCCGTGACTCCATGTATGTATAACCTTCCTCCTTGGATGTGCATGAAGCGGAAGTTCATTATGATGCCAGTTCTCATCCAAGGCCCTAAGCAACCCGGCAACGAAATTGATGTGTACCTAAGGCCATTAGTTGAAGAACTTTTACTGCTGTGGAATGGAAACGGTGTACGTACGTGGGATGAGCACAGACAGGAGGAATTTTACCTTAAGGCGTTGCTGTTCGTGACCATCAACGATTGGCCCGCTCTCAGTAACCTTTCAG
This sequence comes from Triticum urartu, assembly GCF_056163025.1. Lineage (NCBI taxonomy): Eukaryota > Viridiplantae > Streptophyta > Magnoliopsida > Poales > Poaceae > Triticum > Triticum urartu. The sequence goes on along the minus strand of NC_141878.1, from coordinate 55,337,645 downwards.
GACAGACAAACAAAGGATACCACGCATGCACGCACTGTTTTGATGACACTGAAAGTATATACCTGGACAAATGCAGGAAGAATGTGTACCTGGGCCATCGTCGATTTCTTCCGACCAACCATCAATGTCGAAAGAAAGGCAAGCATTTCAAAGGCGAGGCAGATCACCGGAAGAAGCCCGCCATGCGCACCGGTGGTCACGTGCTTGCTATGGTCAATGATTTACACTACGTAATCTTTGGAAAGGGTCCCGGTGGACTAGCTATTCCGAATGACGCTGAGGGACACGCACCCATGTGGAAGAAGAAATCTATATTTTGGGACCTACCCTACTGGAAAGACCTAGAGGTCCGCTCCTCAATCGACGTGATGCACGTGACGAAGAACCTTTGCGTGAACCTGCTAGGCTTCTTGGGCGTGTATGGGAAGACAAAAGATACACCTGAGGCTTGGGAGGACCTGCAACGTTTGCACGAAAAAGACGGCATGCCTCTGAAGCAGTATAAAGGTCCTGCCAGCTACGCTCTTACGAAAGAAGAGAAAGAAATCTTCTTTGAATGCCTACTCAGTATGAAGGTCACGACTGGCTTCTCGTCGAATATAAAGGGAATAATAAATATGCCAGAGAAAAAGTTTCAGAACCTAAAGTCTCATGACTGCCACGTGATTATGACGCAACTGCTTCCGGTTGCATTCAGGGGGCTTCTACCGGAAAACGTCCGATTAGCCATTGTGAAGCTATGTGCATTCCTCAATGCAATCTCTCAGAAGGTGATCGATCCAGAAATCGTACCAAGGCTAAGGAGTGATGTGGCGTAATGTCTTGTCAGTTTCGAGCTGGTGTTCCCACCATCCTTCTTCAATATCATGACGCACGTCCTAGTTCATCTAGTCGACGAGATTGTCATCCTGGGGCCCGTATTTCTACACAATATGTTCCCCTTTGAGAGGTTCATGGGAGTCCTAAAGAAATATGTCCGTAACCGCGCTAGGCCAGAAGGAAGCATCTCCATGGGCCATCAAACAGAGGATGTTATCGGGTTTTGTGTTGACTTCATTCCTGGCCTTAACAAGATAGGTCTCCCTAAATCGCGGTATGAGGGGAGACTGACTGGAAAAGGCACTCTTGCAAGAGACTCAATAATATGCAGGGACGGATATTCTTGGTCTCAAGCACACTACACAATTCTACAGAACTCTACCTTGGTGACCCCGTATGTCGATGAACACAAGAACAGTCTGCGCTCCAAACACCCGGAGCAATGCGACGACTGGATTACATGTGAACACATCAGGACTTTCAGCAGTTGGTTGGAAACACGTCTCAGAGGCGACAACACTGTTTGTGATGAGTTGTACTTGTTGTCCAGGGGACCATCTTTGACTGTATTGACTTACAAAGGATTAAAGATAAATGGGAATACATTTTACACGATCGCCCAAGATCAAAAGAGCACCAACCAAAACAGCGGTGTCCGCTTTGATGCAGCAACCGAGAGCGGAAAGGACACATATTATGGTTACATAGTGGACATATGGGAACTTGACTACGGACCTGATTTTAAGGTCCCTTTGTTTAAGTGCAAATGGGTCAATCTGTTAGGCGGTGGGGTACAGCAGGTAGACCCATAGTACGGAATGACAACAGTGGATCTGAAAAATCTTGGGTACACTGACGAACCGTTCGTCCTAGCCAATGATGTGGCACAGGTTATCTATGTGAAGGACATGTCTACCAAACCGAGAAAAAGAAAAGATAAGGAAGCGAATACATCATACGATGAGCCAAAGCGCCACATAGTTCTTTCAGGAAAAAGGGACATCCTGGGAGTGGACGGCAAGACAGACATGTCTGAAGATTATGAAAAGTTTCATGAAATTCCTCCCTTCAATGTCAAGGCTGACCCAAGCATCCTGATAAACAATGAAGATTATCCATGGTTACGGCGCAATTATAAGCAAATGACACAAGCAAAGAAAAAGTGAAGACTTTCTCCAGCAATAAGCAAATGCTATGTGGGTGAAATTATGATACCATGCCAACTTTCAACTTTTTCAGAGTTCATTTGAAATGCTTTCATGTCTTATGGTTTGAAACTTTGATACTTCGAAAGTGATTGTCCATTTTGTACATGAAGTGCATCAAGTTTTTGTCGTAACCCTCTCTACTTTTTGGAACATGCTATGTGGGTGAAATGATGATACCATGCCAACTTTCAACCTTTTCAGAGTTCATTTTGAAATGCTTTCCAATTTCAGAGTCATTTAGCTCAAAGAATGAATTAATAGCAAACAGAATGAACTACAAAACTTTTATGAAAATAAAAACAATCAATTAAAATATTATGTTATGATCAACTAAAATAAAACTATAATATTCTTCAATAGCAAAAAGAATATAATTTGTGTGACCTAAAATCAAACTATAAGTATTTAATTGCAAGTATAAATAAAAAATAAATAGCAAAGAAGAAAAAAATTCTAATTTTATAGTAAAGTTATTCATAAACTAGTGATTCACACAAATTTTTAAAAATTCAAATTTAAACTATTTAAAATTTAAAACTAATGGCACTAACAGAAAGTTTATAATTTTTGTGACCTAAAAACAAAAAGAAATCACTAAAAAACTGTAAGTATTTAGTTGTAAGTAGAAATAAAAAATAAATAGAAAAAAATTCTAATTTTATAGTAGAGTTATTCATAAACTAGTGATTCACACAAATTTTTAAAAATTCAAATTTAAACTATTTAAAATTTAAAACTAATGGCACTAATAGAAAGTTTATAATTTTTGTGACCTAAAAGCAAAAAGAAATCACTAAAAAACTGTAAGTATTTAGTTGTAAGTAGAAATAAAAAATAAATAGAAAAAAATTTCTAATTTTATAGTAAAGTTATTCATAAACTAGTGATTCACACAAATTTTTAAAAATTCAAATTTAAACTATTTAAAATTTAAAACTAATGGCACTAACAGAAAGTTTATAATTTTTGTGACCTAAAAGCAAAAAGAAATCACTAAAAAACTATAATTATTTAGTTTTAAGTAGAAATAAAAAAATAAAAAACCAAAAAAATGTAGAAATAAAAAAGAAAAAACCAAAAAAAAATGCCACCTACTGGGCCTCCACGGCCTGAATACGACTAGAAACCATACATGGGCCAGGATTCAGGCCCGCAGACGCCCAATAGGCCCACAGGCAGTAGCAGGTTTAGGCCCGAAAGCCTGCATTAGTGAGGAGCTCGAATGGGGAGGCAGAGCAGCGCTTATAAACCAGTGTCGGCGCCCTTCAGCTAGCGATGTGGGACTAAACTTTTGGGCGCGGGGCGCACAAGGGCATTGGTCCCGGTTGGTGGCACCAACCGGGACTAAAGGGGGCATTGGTCACGGTTCGTGGCACCAACCGTGACCAATGCCCCCCTTTAGTCCCGGTTGGTGCCACCAACCGGGACCAAAGGCCGCCGCTTCCCGCCCTTTGGGCTGCTGAAAATTGGCCTTTGGTCCCAGTTCGTGGCACCAACCGGGACCAAAGGGGGCATTGGTCACGGTTCGTGCCACGAACCGGGACCATTGCTCTGGCTATATATACAACCCTTGTGAAATTTTCGCCAACTGCTCCATTCCCCATCGCCGACGCCGCCAGGCTGCTCGTCCTCCTCGTCGCCGTCGCCGCCGCCGAGCACTGCCCCTCATCGTCGCCTCCGCCACCGCCGAGCCCTGCCCCGACGCCGTCAGGCTGCTCCACTTCGCCGTCCTCGCCGCCGCCGTCGAGCCCTACCCCGACGCCTTCCCGGCCCGCTCCCACTGTGAGCCGCCGTGCCGTTCCCCTCCTCTCCTCCTCTCCCCCCGCTGCGCCCTGCCAACGCCGCCAGCCGCGCCCCGACGCCGTTGCCCACCGTGCTCTTGCCGCGCCCCGACGCCGCTACCCGCCGTGCTTTGCCCGCCGTGCTCTGCCTGTACGTGCTCCGCTTGCCGCGCCGCCGCTGGTTCGCCGCCGCCGCCCGTCGTGTTCTGCCTCGACGCCGCCGCCTGGCCGCGCTCCGCCTGCCGCGCCGCCGCCCGCCTCTGTTAATTTTTTTGAGATATATGTATGCATGTGTGTAGTGTATATATATGCGTATGTATGTGTATGTGTGTGCAGTGTATATGTGTGTGCATGCAGATATGTATATGTATGTGTATGTATGCATGTGTGTAGTGTATATGTGTATGTATGTATATGTGTGTACCAGATAACTTCGACATGAGGGGGTTCGATATACCCCCTCCCCGATAACTTCGACATCATGGGGGGAGGGGGTCGCCGAGGGTCGAGGGTTGAGGGTTGCCGAGTGTTCGAGGGATCGAGGGGGCGAGGGTCGGGAACTAGCTAGGGTAGAGGGTCGAGGGTCGCCAAGTGTTCGAGGGGGCGAGGGTCGGGAAGAAGAGGAGAAAAAAAGAAGAGGAAAAAGGAGAAGAAGAGGAGAGGAAGAAAAGGAAGAGGAGAAGAAGAAAAAATAGAAAAAAAATTCTATTTTTTCTTCTTCTCCTCTATTCCTTTCTTCTTCTCCTCTTTTTTTTCTTCTTTTTTTTCTTCGATCTTCTCCCCTTCCCGATAGGAAAGTTTTATATAGAAAGTTACAATTTTAGAAAAGTTTTATATATGCAAAAGTTACAATTTTAGAAAAAGAAGGATAGGAAAGAAGAAAATAAGAAGAGGAAAGAAAGAAGAAGAGGAGAGGAAAAGAAGAGCAGAAATAAATAAGAAGAACAAAAAAGAAGAAAAAGAAGAGGAGAAGAAGAAAGGAATAGTGGAGAAGAAGAGAAAATATTTTCTCTTCTTCTCCACTATTCCTTTCTTCTTCTCCTCTTCTTTTTCTTCTTTTTTTTCTTCGATCTTCTCCTCTAGCTATTCCTTTCTTCTTCTCCTCTATTGGTCGAGGGTCGGGAACTAGGGTAGAGTGTCGAGGGTCGTTAAGGGGTCAAGGGTCGAGGGTTTCAGGGTCGTTGAGGGTTCGAGGGGTCAAGGATCGCCGAGGGGTCGAGAGAGGTTTCCTAGTGTCAAAGTATTGAAGAAATCCATGCCTTCATCATTAGCCGGAAGTAACCAGGGCATGTTGGTATGAAGTTCTGCAAAGTTGTTCTGGAATGGAGTCCCGGATAGAATAATCCGCCTTTTGGTACGAATTCAGCAAAGGCCTTCCAAATAGAGATATTCGGAAGGCTCTTGCTGAACTTTGTACCAAAAAGCGAATTATCCTATCTGGGACTCCGTTCCAGAACAACTTTGAAGAGCTTCGTACCATCATGCACATGTTACTTTCGCCTAATGATGAAGACATGGTTTTGTTGAATCCTTTGACACTAGGCAACCTCCCGACCCCTCGGCGATCCTCTCGAACATGAGAGGAAGAAGAGGGTCGTCTAGGGGTCGAGGGTTTCAGGGTCGTCGAGGGTTCGAGGGGTCGAGGATCGCCGAGGGGTCGAGAGAGGTTTCCTAGTGTCAAAGTATTGAAGAAATCCATGCCTTCATCATTAGCCGGAAGTAACCAGGGCATGTTGGTACGAAGTTCTGCAAAGTTGTTCTGGAATGGAGTCCCGGATAGAATAATCCGCCTTTTGGTATGAATTCAGCAAAGACCTTCCAAATAGTGATATTCGGAAGGCTCTTGCTGAACTTTGTACCAAAAAGCGAATTATCCTATCTGGGACTCCGTTCCAGATCAACTTTGAAGAGCTTCGTACCATCACGCACATGTTACTTTCGCCTAATGATGAAGACATGGTTTTGTTGAATCCTTTGACACTAGGCAACCTCCCGACCCCTCGGCGATCCTCTCGAACATGAGAGGAAGAAGAGGGTCGTCTAGGGGTCGAGGGTTTCAGGGTCGTCGAGGGTTCGAGGGGTCGAGGACCGCCGAGGGGTCGAGAGAGGTTTCCTAGTGTCAAAGTATTGAAGAAATGCATGCCTTCATCATTAGCCGGAAGTAACCAGGGCATGTTGGTACGAAGTTCTGCAAAGTTGTTCTGGAATGGAGTCCCGGATAGAATAATCCGCCTTTTGGTACGAATTCAGCAAAGACCTTCCAAATAGCGATATTCGGAAGGCTCTTGCTGAACTTTGTACCAAAAAGCGAATTATCCTATCTGGGACTCTGTTCCAGATCAACTTTGAAGAGCTTCGTACCATCATGCACATGTTACTTTCGCCTAATGATAAAGACATGGTTTTGTTGAATCCTTTGACACTAGGCAACCTCCCGACCCCTCGGCGATCCTCTTGAACATGAGAGGAAGAAGAGGGTCGTCTAGGGGTCGAGGGTTTCAGGGTCGTCGAGGGTTCGAGGGGTCGAGGATCGCCGAGGGGTCGAGAGAGGTTTCCTAGTGTCAAAGTATTGAAGAAATCCATGCCTTCATCATTAGCCGGAAGTAACCAGGGCATGTTGGTACGAAGTTCTGCAAAGTTGTTCTTGAATGGAGTCCCGGATAGAATAATCCGCCTTTTGGTATGAATTCAGCAAAGGCCTTCCAAATAGCGATATTCGGAAGGCTCTTTCTGAACTTTGTACCAAAAAGAGAATTATCCTATCTGGGACTCCGTTCCAGAACAACTTTGAAGAGCTTCCTACCATCATGCACATGTTACTTTCGCCTAATGATGAAGACATGGTTTTGTTGAATCCTTTGACACTAGGCAACCTCCCGACCCCTCGGCGATCCTCTCGAACATGAGAGGAAGAAGAGGATAAAAAAAGAAGAGGAAGAAGAAGAAAAACGAGGAGAAGAAAGAATAGAGGAGTTCTTCTTCTCCTCTATTCTTTCTTCTCCTCTTTTTTTTCTTCTTCTTCCTCTTTTTTTTATCGGGAACGCGGGTCGTCGAGGGACATAGATGTAGTGTCGTCGTTGTCGATATATACCCCCTCCCGATAGCTTACTATGATTAGGTAGCTAGTTCTACGTTTGGCACTAATATATCCATCTGTCATGTTTGAATAATAATTGCCATGTTGTAAATATTTGTAGAAACTATGGACACCGCCCTAGACGAAGCAACAAAAGAAGCGTTGTTGAGGGAGATAATCGCACAAGGAAGTGATGCCGTCTCGTACTATCTCAACGAAACCGATGGTCTGGAAGGAGAGGGTGAACAAGCTGGCTACGGTGACCTAATGCCGGTGCAAGAAGAAGAACATGAGGACGGCTCCGGTGACCCAATGCCGGTGCAAGAAGGAGACTGTGATGACGGCTCCGGTGACCGAACCGAGTCCGGCCAGGTATATATATTAGTTAAGCCTATGCTGACTAGCTGATTGATGCATTCATTGTTTTGGTATGTACACATATTAATTAAGTCTTTGTTCTTTTTTCTAGCCCTCCGGATCGAGCACAACTTCGGTAAAGAGACGAGGCCCGAAGAAAAAGTTGAGCTCGGATGAAAAGCTTGAGATCACAGCAATCGCGCCCGACGGCCAACCTATTGAACCCCTCTGGACAAAGAGCGCATTTGTTGCTCAGTGCGGGGTTCTGGTTAGGGACAAGATCCCGATAAGCATCCAGCAATGGTTTAAGCCGGCTACAGAAGACCCTGAGGTGTCTTATGTCAATGATATGCAGAAAAATGATCTTTGGACTGAGCTGAAGTCAAATTTCACCCTACCGCCAGAGGATAATCCAGAGAACCCAATTAAAGTGAAATTAATCAAGTCTTTTGCTCTGAAGAGGATGGCAGATCTATTCAGGAGGTGGAAGAAAGAGCTGAATAGGTTTGTCGATAAAAAAGAGACACCAGAATTCAAGGGCAGATATGAGAAGATCAGAGATCACTGGCCCGCATTTGTGGCCTACAAGACATCGGAAAAGAGTCAGAAGATGTGAGCGACAAACAAGCAAAATTCTGCGAAGAAGAAGCTTCACCATCGCACGGGGTCAGGTGGCTACCTCGTAGCCCGGCCTAAGTGGTCCAAGGTTGAGAATGATCTGGTTCATAAAGGGATCGAACCAGAGACAAATAACTGGCCAGACCGTTGCCGGACTTGGTTCTTCGGGGCTGGCGGAACCTTGGACCCTGAAATAGGGAAGTGTATTTGGACGAACGAACAAATGGACATACCAGTCAGTAAGCTTAAGCAGTATATCGAAGCAGCGCAGGAAGGGACGTTCTTTCCAGACAGAGAGCACGACGAGCTCACAATGGCCCTCGGGAATCCTGAGCACCCTGGACGGACACGAGGCATGCCAGGCTCCGTTCCATGGAAGGTTTGGTTTCCGGACGCAGGTAGTTACAAATCCCATGAGAGGAGGAAAAAAGTGCAGCAGACTGAACTGCAGGCGCTGCACGCAAGGGTACAAGCGATAGAGGAACGAGAAGCAAATCGCAGCAAACGTACTGCCGAAGCCTCCCCCGAAGCTACCCCGCCATCTCAGCGCAGAAGCAGCGTGGCTTCCACCAAGCTGCTTCAGCCGGAGCATGCCTTGACAGCTCCTGCAAGCTATCCTGTGGATGCTATAACGGAGTCTCAAAATTGCCACCTTATGACGCAATGGATGAATTTGAAGGTCAAGGCGGCTGTTGGCTCTATTTATCCTACTGAACCCGGCGCAACTTTTCACTGCCGGCCGATTCCAGAAGGATATGCTAGGGTGATGGTGGATGAGATAACGGAGGGATTTGAGGACCTCCAGCTTGACCACCCTACCGGTGAAGGGGAGACTCGGCTGGGGTCTGCTCTGAAGACTCCATGCCTATGGCGGAAGGACCTCATCAACCTTCCGAACTGGACGCCTCCGCCTCCTCCTCCTCCTCCGGCGAGTCAGGGCACTCCGCCTCCTCCACCGCCTCCTCCTCCGGCGAGTGATGATCAGGGCCCTCGGCCGGCTCCTTCTCTGGCGCGTGGCGGCACTCCACCTCCGTCTCCGCCTGCGCCGACACGCCCGAGCAGCCAGCCTCCTCCTTCTCCGCCTCGTCAGCAAGGGCGGAAGAGACCTGCCGCCGCTCCAGCTGCTCCGGGGGGTCGTAGTCCTTCTCCTCCGCCTCTTAAGCAAGTAAAGAAGACAACCACTTCGTCTGCTCTGTCGGCGTCTAGCAGTACAACCAGAGGCGGGAGGACATACAGATTCGGTCCTTCTCTGAAGACTCCAGAGAAGTTACCATAAGAGAGGACCCAGGAGGAGAACGCCGAGATCGCGCGAGAAGAAGTGAGGAAATTATTTGAAGGGGTGAAAGCAAAGAAACATCCACCTACGGAGGAGAAGGTAGATCGGGTGAAAGTGAAGCGCACTCTGGCTGCCCTGACAAAACCACCGAAGTCTGATCCGCCGAAAGGAAACTATGACCGCATTATTGGAAAGGAATTTGCCGAAGCGGAGCGGTCGGGAAGTACTGTCAGTGATCAAAGGCTGAAAGAACGACGAGCTGGGAAACAAATTGCCCAGCTTGGCAAACAAGCGAAGCAATCATGCCCCCCACTCAAGGTGCCTAGCCACAACGTCGCTAATGATCCGAGGATGGTGCCCGGTTATAGCAATCTTGCAGATTACCTGCCCGACGAAGTACATTATGAACCCATGGAGATGCAGATGCAAAGATACGAGTACGGGAAGCCTCTCGTCAAAGATGAAAGATCTCTATCAACGATGATGCGAAGATTGCATGATTGGTACTTGAAAATCTGCAGAGACTCTGGGGGGAGTAGTACTTTGTATGTGAAAGTTAAAAAGGAGCATGACCTTGATGGAATTGATCTGTTGCCTATTCCATTTGAGGAGTTCTATCAGTTTTTCAATCAATTGGCCCTCGATAAAACAACGGTCGCCTGCTACTGTCTGTAAGTAGTACTACTTCTGTCATTAAGTTTCTCTATATAGCTTAGCTCTTTCATTGCATGTATTTATAATCATCCTCACTATATTATGCAGATTGAAGATCGTCGAATTGAAGAAAAGACAAGTCGGTGATATTGGGTTCATTAACACATATCTCATAGATGCAATTCAGGTTAAACTTCATGCTGCAGCTACCGAGGCCAACTTGCTACAATCGTTCGTAATAAATCAAAACAAAGATATAATACTCTTTCCTTACAACTTCAAGTGAGTGTTACTGTCTTGTGCATATTCGGTTTCCCTTATATATATATATATATATATATATATATTAGTCAAGGTTATAGTAATGTAATTGATGAGTTATGCATGCGTGTGCAGTTACCACTATATTCTCCTAGAGATTAAGCTTGAGCAGGGACTAGTAACCGTCTTAGACTCAAAACGAAAAGATCCCCAGGACTATGCAGACATGACTGAAATCCTCAAGAAGTAAGTTAAATCGATCATTATCCACCATATCAGCAACTTTGTTCATTTCCTGATATCAAGTAATTGTTTTCTTTGTCCGGCAGGGTTTGGAGAAGATTCACCAAAAAAGTTCCGGGACTGCCGAAGGAGCTGGAATTTAGACACCCGAAAGTAAGTACTATAGTAGCATGTTCCGCGCATCTCCTAGTGATTCAAGCTCTAGTTTCATCAATACCATTTAGCATTCTTGCTTATCAGTTTGATTGACCTCTATTTCTTGTAAAGTGGTTGTGGCAGGAACAAGGGAAAGATTTCTGTGGATACTACATCTGCGAGTCCATCCGCCACACGACGTGTGAGCGGGGCGGGTACTCTAACGAACAATATGAAGTACGTAAATAACAACATTCACAATTTTATTTTATTACCATCATTTGTGTTGAGTTTCATTCATTCATATATATATGTATTGACCCCCTTCTTCAAATTAGATGTTTCGGAAGCGGGATGAACTCCTAGCACCAGCTCGCATGCGAGCAATTCAAGAGGAATTGGCGGCATTCTTTCTTGACCACGTGATCCCTGAAGACGGATAATTCTATGTGAACCATGAGTCCGTATGATTATATTTGTAAGAGATAATTATTGTATATATGTAGCCGGTAGTGTCAGATAGATATATGAGAACTTGTTGTTCGACTAATCTCTCGGAGAAGGAGAGGTGGTCGATATCACTTCTCTCTGTATGCATATATGTTCATGACGATCTTCTGTTTCCTTCGTTTGCTTTACTAGCTAGCTAGCGTGTCTAGTCCTCTCTATACGTATGTATAGTACGTAGCGTCGACCAAGCACGGACATAAGAGAGGACACTTCTCTATATTAATTGTAGCTAGCTAACACAATATATGAAACACCTAAATTAACCCCCCAAAACCCCCAACCCCCCCCCCTTCAAAAAAAAAACAAAAACCCCAGCCACAGAAAAGCTGACGTGTGGATGCCTATTGGTCCCGGTTGGTGCCACCAACCGGGACCAAAGGGTCTCCTGACTGGGCTTTGCGCACTGCCCACGTGGAGGGGCTTTAGTCCCGGTTCTGGATTGAACCGGGACTAAAGGGGGAAGGTATTAGTACCGACACTTTAGTCCCGGTTCAGGAACCGGGACTAAAGGCCCTTACGAACCGAGACTGTAGGCCCTTTTTCTACCAGTGATACCTGGGCATACCGATTCACCATCGCAAGCTCTCTAACAAAGAATGGAAGTGCATTGAAGATCGATTTGAAAAGAAACTAAGTTGATGGAAGGGCAAGCTCATGTCATACGGAGGCTGACTAATTCTCATTAATTGGATGCTCAGGAGTATGCTAATGTTTCTACTGTCCTTCTTTGATATCCCAGTAGGGGTACTAAAAAGATTGGACTTCTATCGATCGAGTTTCTTTTGGCAGAGTGACGAGTTAAAACGAAAATACCGACTCGCTAAATGGGATGTCATTTGTAGGCCAAAATACCAAGGTGGTCTTGGAATTGAAAATCTAGAGGTGAAGAACAGATGCTTACTCAGCAAGTGGTTGTATAAGTTATCCATAGAGACCCATGCCACATGGGCCCAGATCCTGCGTCATAAGTACCTTAACACTAAGACCTTAGCACAGTTGACGATCAGACCGACTGATTCTCCTTTTTGGAAAGGACTACTGAGAGTGAAATTAGCCTTTTTCAATAGGACAAAGTTTATCGTTGGTAATGGTAATTCCACGAGATTCTCAGAAGATACATGGCTAGGGGAGACGCCTCTCCCTATCCAGTGTACTTCTCTCTATAATATTGTTCAGCATAGAGATGCATATGTTGCAACAGTATTACAGTTAAACCCTCTAAACATTCAATTCAGAAGGACGCTAGCGGGAAACCGTTGGGAAATGGATCCATCTTGGGAGAAGATTGATGGATGTCCACCTTTCTCAACAGCCGGATCAGGTACATTGGAAACTAACCAAGAATGAAGTGTTTTCAGTGAAATCCATGTATTTGGATTTAATCAATTCAGTTTCCCTCCCTCGATCTTTGCATATTTGAAGGTCAAAGTGCCCTTATGGATTAAAGTGTTTACGTGGGTTGTCCACAAACAAGTAATTTTCACTAAGGACAACTTGACAAAATGCAACTGGACCGGATCTCGAAGATGTAGCTTATGTGATCATGATGAATCTATCAAACACCTCTTTCTTGATTGCCCGATGGCCATTGTTTTATGGTGGTCTATCCATGTAGCGTTTAACATTGCTCCTCCTACTAGTATCAACACGTTGTTTGGGACGTGGCTAAATGGAGTTGAGATACAAACAGCGAGACACATCCGTGCAGGTGTATGTGCTTTATTATGCGCTATATGAAACTGCAGGAATTGTCGTGGAATTGTCACGGCAGATGTCCTCTTGCAAGGACTTAGTCGTGGAGCCATCGCAACTAGGAAGCTTAAAGGGGTTAATCGGGACAAAGGACACGAGAGGTTTATACTAGTTCAGCCCCTTACGGTGCAGGAAGGCCTACGTCTAGTTGGGTTGGTATTGCTTGAGGTTTCGATGACCAGGGAGTGAGATACGCTATGCCTGGCTCTCGATGAGTTATTTCTGCCCTAAGCCGCCGGCGGGTCGTCCCCTTATATACACGGGTTGACGCCCTGCGGCCTACAGAGTTCCGGCCGACTCATAGATAGTCTCCGGCTCGGTGACTAGTTAATTCTACCTTATGATACAAGTCATGCCATCATGGCGGTTTACCACTATGGGCCTTAAGTCGCCTGTGGGCTTTAGACCCTTTATTGAACCGCCATCTTCATGCTTGATCTTGGGCTTCTTCTGATGAGTCCTTCTTTGCATAACCCGGCCCCTCCTGGGCGGCTTACACAAATAGTTATATCCCCAACATTAGGCCCCAGATTGATTTGAACCGGTTCATGTCAATCTTAAAATACCTTAAGAAACAAGCCTTCAGTCTTCTTATCTGCGCAAAGGTTTTAACCCGCCGTGACGTCATCTTCTGGATCCGCGTTAACCCGTTGTGACATCATCTTCAATTAAATTCATATTTTACTCCATCATATCTTCCAACGGATCTTTGCCTTTACTGACCATTCCGAAAAACGAGGCGTCAGGATCGCTGGATAATGATGTTCGGTCCCCTCGTTTCTCGCGCCGTCTCAGTCGGCCCTTCCTTATAAATAGGTGCGACCTAGGTCTTTCCCATTCTCCTTCCTCGGTCGTCTTCCTCCTCGCACTGTTTCTCTGCCGCTCGAGCTCTGCCGCCGCCGCAGATTTCCTCGTCTTCTCCAACTCAGGCCGCTGCATCAACCTGACTTGACCAGAAAAACGCGACGGAACCCTGCAACAGCTTTGCATCCGTAAGTCCTTTTCCTTCCCTGCTTTTAGATCTGCATTGCGGCCTCCCGAGTTCGTCGGTGTTCATCCCGCCCGTTGCAAACCCTTGATAGTTTTCCTCTTCAGTTCTCCTTTTTGATCTTTAGACAGTTAGAACTACTGCGGTGGCTGTTCCGCACCCATCTCGAATTGAAATAGATCTCATTTCCCTTGTTTAAAGGCCTCTTTCGAGTGTATGAACTTCTCTGCATTGGTTTTAGGTCTAGAAATTTTTCTTTTCAGAACGACCGTTTGATCCAAAATAATAGCTGCAACTTGTGAAACATGTTTGTTCCACACTTAGCCAAAAAACGGCATCTGTCGACTCTATTTCAGCCATAGTAGTTCATGTGACCGATTTAAGATAATACTGACTGTCAGCACTGCCTGCTTTTGGCGACTTAAGACAATTTTCATCATCTTTAATACTTGCAGCTGTTTAAACATTATCACACAACCACCTGTATGTCATTAGGCCCCTACTTAAGCCGCCATCTCAGACAACCCAATAATACTTATTCTCTGGGTTATAATAAACCGGAAAATTTCCTTTATCTTGTTGTAGGCTTCAATTTACTCAATGGCACCTAAAGCTGTTAAAACTCCGATTACCTGCAACTGGGTCCCATCCATTGTTATGGAGAGCAAACTGTCAGAGTTTGTGAAGTCTGGCCATCTACCCAAGAAGGACGTCATGTCTTATCGTGCTCCTGACCCGTCTGAAGAGAAACCTGAACCCAAGGAAGGGGAGGTGATCATTTTTACCGATCACATGAGCCGGGGATTTGCTCCTCCCGGTTCAAAATTCTTTAGAGATGTTTTGCACTTCTTTGACTTAAGACCTCAAGACATCAGGCCCAACTCCGTGTCAAATATCTGCAACTTTCAAGTTTTCTATGAGGTTTACCTTGGAGAAGAACCCAGCCTACTCCTGTTCAGGGAATTTTTCTATTTGAACCGACAGAATGAACGGGCCAACGGGCCCAGTCTGGAGCTTGGTGGCATATCAATTCAAAGGCGGAGAGACTGCCTGTTCCCTTATGCTGAATTGCCGAGTCATCCAAAGGACTGGAACCAGACATGGTTCTACTGCCAAGATACTTCTTCGGCTGGCAAAAATCCACTGCCCGGCTTCCGCGCATTGCGCCTTGAACCTACTCACCCACTGCCGGATAAGTTGACAGCTATTAAACGCCTGCCACTCACCCCCAAAATCAAGAGGATTAAAGCTCTTTTAGGGAACGGCTTAGATGGCATTGACTTGGTCCGAGTCTGGATTGCTTGGAGAATAATTCCGTTAAGCCGCCGCCCCGGCTTAATGTGTAATTATTCAGGCGAGAAGAATGACCCTCAACGTCATAACCCTGATGACTTACCAGATGACGTAGTGGAAGCTACAACTCAGTACTTGTTGAAAGAGGGCACAGTGAATAGTAATGGCTTCGGCTTACTACCTTTTTGCCAGAAGAACCCGGCCCCTGCAGTAAGTTTCCAGCCATCGGGTTATGTTTTATCATGTTAGGCTGTATTCTTACGCATAACCAGTTATAACCTTTTACAGGCAAATGATAGCTTCTGGAACACGCAATATGATCATGAGGCGGCCAAGAAAACCAGGGCGGCCAAGAGAGCCGAAAAGAAAACCACCAAGCCCACCACCTCAAGGAAAAGGAAGCCAAGCGCCTCTGAGCTGTTTCAGCTTGATGATGCTGATGATAATGAGGAAGAGGTAACCTTTGAAATTCCCTTTCTCCTTTATTTCTACCTTACTGATGCTAAGCTTCTTTCAGGAAGACACGGGCAACAGCCAACCCGTCGAGGAAGAGGTAATTGTAATCTCCTCCGACTCCGAGCTTCAGTCGCATCAGAAAATTCGAAGGGTAACCCGGAAAGTAAGATTTTCACATCCTCTGGCTTACCAAGATCCTGACTTTCTTTTGAAGCGACAGAATTATGAGAGCCGGAGGCAGACCCGGACCAGCAAAGACGCGGAACTCTCCTCCGGCTTACCTGATGTGACCAGGAAACGCCAGACTGAGGTTATCTCCGATTTACACCTTCTTTTTCCTTTGGCAGGCTTCATTTGTGAGCCTCTCAATTATTCTGACTCCAACTATCAGGATATTTCACCTTCCTTCGGTGAGTCTATGCAATCCAACATGCCAGCCTTCAAAACTGCTCCCGGGTAATATAAACTTGTTGTACCTTATGCTTTATTTTACTCACATTTGCTGTATTTAACTTGTCTACCTTTTCCATAGTGTGCAAGTAAAGCCCAGAAAAAGGGCAAAAAAGAATAAGCCGCCCCAAGAGCCGGTTGTGACTGAACCAGAGTTGGGCACAGCTACTCCTGATGCCTCTGCTCACGAGCCGCCGCCTCAACCGTCTCATGATGTTCCTATATCTTCCTCTGACCCGCCTACTGAACAAACCCTCAACGATTCTGGTAACCCGGAGGCTCCTACCCCCGCCAAGGGAAATGATCAGGAAGTTGAAATTCCCAAGACTCAGTTTGTTGAGCCGGCACAGCCGTCTGCACTTGCCAAGTGTTCTAAAAAGGAATTGGTGGAACGCCGGAAGGCCAAGCTAGATGTCGCTGACTATACTCATTTGAGTATTGGAGAGATTGTCTCCGGCTATATCAATCAAGTACAAAGCAGTCGTGACCTGGAAATTGACATGGTGAAGCAGATACAGCAAAAATCTGAGGTATGACTTATGCTAGCTTACTTTCAATCACACTTATTATACCAGCCCCCAAGTCTATTGCTTATGAATAAATATGCTGTAGACTGAGAAAAATTGTTAGAGCTACTTACCCGGCTTAAAGAAAAAATAATTGAACCGGATGTCACACAATACCTTTAACTTGCGATATACATTAGCCCCCAAGTGCCAAAAATCTTTGCTTGCAAGGTATTTGGGACTTAATATTCAGGACCGGCTTAATAATTTAGAAAGCTTCGGTATACATTAGCCCCCAAGTTTCAAGTATCTTTGCTTGCAAAGTGCTTGGGACTTAATAGTACTTACCGTAACTTTTACTACTATCTGGTGCAATGCAGGCCACCATAAGTAAATTTGAATCGGAGATTGCTGATTTGAAGAATCGCCTGGCAACCCAGGAAAGTGAAATTGAAAAGTCCAACTCCAAATTTGAATTCAGCGTCTCTGAAAAAGAGAAGTTGAAGCAAAATTTTCAATCAGAGAAGAAAACTTGGGCTGATGAAAAGGCTGCACTGGTGACCCGGGCCGAGACAGCAGAGGCATCGCTTGCGGAAGCAACGGCCTAACTATCCGACTTAAAGCGCCAGATATCTCGAATGGTTTTAGCAATCTTCGGTGAGTGACTTATCCAAACCTTAAACACTGCAAAACTCCTTGAATGGCCATTTCAGTTGTCTCCTCTGACTCACCTTATGCTTAATAACGCAGGCCCCAGCAGCACAAATCTTAAGCAAAACATGGTGATCAAGCTGAAGGCGGTTTATACTCTGGTGGAACAACTCTACACCGGGTCACAACGTGCTCTGGCCGTTGTGGCTTTATCAAACGATGTTCCTTATCTCCTACAAGATGTGCTGAAGCGGCTTGTTGTGCTACCACAGCGAATCCAAGAGTTAAGACGAGCATCTGCAAGAGCCGGAGCTATAGCCGCATTGAGCCGGGCCAAGGCGTGGCTTCCAGAACTAGACCCCGCTGACATTGCTCTTGGGTATCCAAGTTTAAAGGAAGATGGCACCGTATTTAATGATAAGGATTTCACCGCCTGTGTGAAGGATATACGTTCGGTGGCTACTCTTATTGGGAACGATACTGACCTCACCAAGTGTCAGCCAGGTTATGACAAGGAGAACCGGAGAATCCCCATGCCACACTATGACGATGTCAGCTTGATCCCTCCAACCCGTAAGCACACCTTTGCTCCTGAAGTCGACCCAACCGGTTTAATAGATGATGAAGCTGAGTTTGAAGCCTTGAGTGGCATTGACTGGGCCTCATCATCCTTCCAGGACAAAGCAGCCGGCGGAGAGACGGAGAAGGATAACCCGGGGGCTTCAAGTCAACCCCAAGAGTAGCTTGTCAGGCACCACCTGCTTATGTCATCGTAGAAAACAATGCATTATTCAGACTCGGGGACTCTTGTAAGAAAGTAAAAGATACCTTGAGTTATTCTATGCCTTTGCGCGTGCTTATGGCCCTTAATACTTGCATAAGCCGCCGCCATTATTCTCTTTGTAGTTTGTATGAATCTGTTATGTCCTTTGCAAAAATACCTTGCATTGCCCTGTAGTGCTCACAGCTGTTTTTCCGGCTTATATAAACCAACCCCTAAGGGTAAACTTAACTCCTGAAAATTGACACATATAAGTTCACCTGGTTCTTAACAACCTGATGTAACTAACATTAATTCTGGAAGATTGTAATGTATTCCATTGTATCTTCAAGAGGGTCACAATATACCTAATGTTGGCACTTGTAAAATATGATGAACAAAATTCAAGGGTTTCTGATTCGAATACGATCGGTGACCCGTTCCAAAGGGGTTGAGCTAAGATTCGGATACGATCTGTTAGCCCCCAGTGGCTGTGGCGATGCCAATCAAGTGGTATCGACAGCTATGTTCTCTTTGGTTCGAATACGACCTATGTTTGAACAGGAAGCCCCCAAGTGACCATAAGAGTTGTTTAATGACGCTGATTCGAATACGATCCACGTGAGACCCAAAAGGAGTTAAGCTATGATTCAGATATGATCAAGAAGCCCCCAAGTGGGTTTGGCGGTATGCCGATCAAGCGGGTATCGACAGCTATGTTCTCTTTGGTTCGAATACGGCCTATGTTTGAACAGGAAGCCCCCAAGTGATCAACGGCTAGATTCAGATATGATCATAAGCCAGACCAAAGGAAAGCCGGATTCAGATATGATCCGCTTCTCCTTGGTTATCTCCACCACCTGTCAAGGAAAAACACATAAACCTTTTTTGGGAGTGGAAAAAAGGACAGAGGTCCTGCTTTATATAATATACATAGTATAAGTATATACACATTAGAGCTGACGGCTCAAGTATAATAAGGCCGAAGATGGGCGATATTCCACGGCCGACGGGTCTCCTCCTCCGACTTACGTGAGTCTTTGTGCTCTCGAACGTCGATAAGGTAGTATGATCCATTGTTCAGATTCTTGCTGACCACAAAGGGTCCTTCCCAAGGAGGGGATAGCTTGTGTATGTTAGATTGATCCTGGATGAGTCGGAGCACTAAGTCGCCTTCCTGAAAGGTTCTGGACTTAACCCGGCGGCTGTGGTAGCCATTGGGGAACGTAGTAATTTCAAAATTTTCCTACGCACACACAAGATCATGGTGATGCACAGCAACGAGAGGGGAGAGTGTTGTCTACGTACCCACGCAGACCGACTACGGAAGCGATCACACAACGTAGAGGAAGTAGTTGTACATCTTCCAGATCCGACCGATCCAAGCACCGTTACTCCGGCACCTCCGAGTTCTTAGCACACGTACAGCTCGATGACGATCCCCGGGCTCCGATCCAGTAAAGCGTCGAGGAAGAGTTCCGTCAGCACAACGGCGTGGTGACGATCTTGATGTTCTACCATCGCAGGGCTTCGCCTAAGCACCGCTACAATATGATCGAGGTGGAATATAGTGGCAGGGGGCACCGCACACGGCTAAGGAACGATCTCAAGGATCAACTTGTGTGTCTAGAGGTGCCCCCTGCCTCAGTATATAAAGGAGCCAAGGGGGAGGGGTGCGGCCAGCCTATGGAGGCGCAGGAGGAGTCCTACTCCTACCGGTAGTAGGACTCCCCCCCCAATCCTATTCCAAATAGGATTCCCAAGGGGGAAAGAGAGAGAGAGGGGGCCGGCCACCTCTCCTAGTCCTAATAGGACTAGGGGAGGGGGGAGGTGCATAGCCCATCTTGGGCTGCCCCTTTCACCTTTCCACTAAAGCCCACTAAGGCCCATATGGTTCCCGGGGGGTTCCGGTAACCTCCCGGTACTCCGGTAAAATCCCGATTTCACCCGGAACACTTCCGATATCCAAACATAGGCTTCCAATATATCAATCTTTATGTCTCGACCATTTCGAGACTCCTCGTCATGTTCGTGATCACATCTGGGACTCCGAACAACCTTCGGTACATCAAAATGCATAAACTCATAATAACTGTCATCGTAACGTTAAGCGTGCGGACCCTACGGTTCGAGAACAATGTAGACATGACTGAGACACATCTCCGGTCAATAACCAATAGCAGGACCTGGATGCCCATATTGGCTCCTACATATTCTACGAAGATCTTTATCGGTCAGACCGCATAACAACATACGTTGTTCCCTTTGTCATCGATATGTTACTTGCCCGAGATTCGATCGTCGTATCCAATACCTAGTTCAATCTCGTTACCGACAAGTCTCTTTACTCATTCTGTAATACATCATCCCGCAACTAACTCATTAGTTGCAATGCTTGCAAGGCTTATGTGATGTGCATTACCGAGAGGGCCCAGAGATACCTCTCAGACAATCGGAGTGACAAATCCTATTCTCGAAATACGCCAACCCAAATCTACCATTGGGGACACCTGTAGAGATCCTTTATAATCACCCATTTACGTTGTGACGTTTGGTAGCACACAAAGTGTTCCTCTGGCAAACGGGAGTTGCATAATCTCATAGTCATAGGAACATGTATACGTTATGAAGAAAGCAATAGCAACATACTAAACGATCGGGTGCTAAGCTAATGGAATGGGTCATGTCAATCAGATCATTCAACTAATGATGTGACCTCGTTAATCAAATAACAACTCTTTGTTCATGGTTAGGAAACATAACCATCTTTGATTAACGAGCTAGTCAAGTAGAGGCATACTAGTGACATTCTGTTTGTCTATGTATTCACACATGTATTATGTTTCCGGTTAATACAATTCTAGCATGAATAACAAACATTTATCTTGATATAAAAAAATAACTTTATTATTGCCTCTAGGGCATATTTCCTTCAGTCTCCCACTTGCACTAGAGTCAATAATCTAGATTACACTGTAATGATTCTAACACCCATGGAGTCTTGGTGCTGATCATGTTTTGCTCGTGGAAGAGGCTTAGTCAACGGGTCTGCAACATTCAGATCCGTATGTATCTTGCAAATCCCTATGTCTCCCACCTGGACTAGATCCCGGATGGAATTGAAGCGTCTCTTGATGTGCTTGGTCCTTTTGTGAAATCTGGATTCCTTTACCAAGGCAATTGCACCAGTATTGTCACAAAAGATTTTCATTGGACCCGATGCACTAGGTATGACACCTAGATTGGATATGAACTCCTTCATCCAGACTCCTTCGTTCGCTGCTTCCGAAGCAGCTATGTACTCCGCTTCACATGTAGATCCCGCTACGACGCTTTGTTTAGAACTGCACCAACTGACAGCTCCACCGTTTAATGTAAACACGTATCCGGTTTGCGATTTAGAATCGTCCGGATCAGTGTCAAAGCTTGCATCAACGTAACCTTTTACGGTAACCTCTTTGTCACCTCCATATACGAGAAACATATCCTTAGTCCTTTTCAGGTATTTCAGGATGTTCTTGACCGCTCTCCAGTGATCCACTCCTGGATTACTTTGGTACCTCCCTGCTAAACTTATAGCAAGGCACACATCAGGTCTGGTACACAGCATTGCATACATGATAGAGCCTATGGCTGAAGCATAGGGAACATCTTTCATTTTCACTCTATCTTCTACAGTGGTCGGGCATTGAGTCTGACTCAACTTCACACCTTGTAACACAGGCAAGAACCCTTTCTTTGCTTGATCCATTTTGAACTTTTTCAAAATCTTGTCAAGGTATGTGCTTTGTGAAAGTCCAATTAAGCGTCTTGATCTATCTCTATAGATCTTTATGCCTAATATGTAAGCAGCTTCACCGAGGTCTTTCATTGAAAAACTCTTATTCAAGTATCCCTTTATGCTATCCAAAAATTCTATATCATTTCCAATCAGTAATATGTCATCCACATATAATATCAGAAATGCTATAGAGCTCCCACTCACTTTCTTGTAAATACAGGCTTCTCCGAAAGTCTGTATAAACCCAAATGCTTTGATCACACTATCAAAGTGTTTATTCCAACTCCGAGAGGCTTGCACCAGTCCATAAATGGATCGCTGGAGCTTGCACACTTTGTTAGCTCCCTTTGGATCGACAAAACCTTCCGGTTGCATCATATACAACTCTTCTTCCAGAAATCCATTCAGGAATACAGTTTTGACATCCATTTGCCAAATTTCATAATCATAAAATGCGGCAATTGCTAACATGATTCGGACAGACTTAAGCATCGCTACAGGTGAGAAGGTCTCATCATAGTCAACCCCTTGAACTTGTCGAAAACCTTTCGCGACAAGTCGAGCATTGTAGACAGTAACATTACCGTCGGCGTCAATCTTCTTCTTGAAGATCCATTTATTCTCAATTGCTTGCCGATCATCGGGCAAGTCAACCAAAGTCCATACTTTGTTCTCATACATGGATCCCATCTCGGATTTCATGGCTTCAAGCCACTTTGCGGAATCTGGGCTCACCATCGCTTCTTCATAGTTCGTAGGTTCATCATGATCTAGTAGCATGACTTCCAGAACTGGATTACCGTACCACTCTGGCGCGGATCTCACTCTGGTTGATCTACGAGGTTCAGTAGTATCTTGATCTAAAGCTTCATGATCATCATCATTAACTTCCTCACTAACTGGCGTAGGTGTCACTGAAACAGTTTTCTGTGATGTACTACTTTCCAATAAGGGAGCAGGTACAGTTACCTCGTCAAGTTCTACTTTCCTCCCACTCACTTCTTTCGAGAGAAACTCCTTCTCCAGAAAGTTTCTGAATTTAGCAACAAAAGTCTTGCCTTCGGATCTGTGATAGAAGGTGTATCCAATAGTTTCCTTTGGATATCCTATGAAGACACATTTCTCCGATTTGGGTTCGAGCTTATCAGGTTGAAGCTTTTTCACATAAGCATCGCAGCCCCAAACTTTCAGAAACGACAACTTTGGTTTCTTCCCAAACCACAGTTCATAAGGCGTCATCTCAACGGATTTTGATGGTGCCCTATTTAACGTGAATGCGGCCGTCTCTAGAGCGTATCCCCAAAACGATAGCGGTAAATCAGTAAGAGACATCATAGATCGTACCATATCTAGTAAAGTACGATTACGACGTTCGGACACACCATTACGCTGTGGTGCTCCGGGTGGCGTGAGTTGCGAAACTATTCCACAATTTTTCAAATGTACACCAAACTCGTAACTCAAATATTCTCCTCCACGATCAGATCGTAGAAACTTTATTTTCTTGTTACGATGATTTTCAACTTCACTCTGAAATTCTTTGAACTTTTCAAATGTTACAGACTTATGTTTCATTAAGTAGATATACCCATATCTGCTTAAGTCATCTGTGAAGGTGAGAAAATAACGATATCCGCCACGAGCCTCAATATTCATCGGACCACATACATCTGTATGTATGATTTCCAACAAATCTGTTGCTCTCTCCATAGTACCGGAGAACGGTGTTTTAGTCATCTTGCCCATGAGGCACGGTTCGCAAGTACCAAGTGATTCATAATCAAGTGGTTCCAAAAGTCCATCAGTATGGAGTTTCTTCATGCGCTTTACACCGATATGACCTAAACGGCAGTGCCACAAATAAGTTGCACCATCATTATTAACTCTGCATCTTTTGGCTTCAACATTATGAATATGTGTATCATTACTCTCGAGATTCAATAAGAATACACCACTCTTTAGGGGTGCATGACCATAAAAGATATTACTCATATAAATAGAACAACCATTATTCTCTGATTTAAATGAATAACCGTCTCGCATTAAACAAGATCCAGATATAATGTTCATGCTCAATGCTGGCACCAAATAACAATTATTTAGGTCTAATATTAATCCCGAAGGTAGATGTAGAGGTAGCGTGCCGACCGCGATCACATCGACTTTGGAACCGTTTCCCACGCGCATCGTCACCTCGTCCTTAGCCAATCTTCGCTTAATCCGTAGTCCATATTTCGAGTTGCAAATATTAGCAACAGAACCAGTATCAAATACCCAGGTGCTACTGCGAGCATTAGTAAGGTACACATCAATAACATGTATATCACATATACCTTTGTTCACCTTGCCATCCTTCTTATCCGCCAAATGCTTGGGGCAGTTCCGCTTCCAGTGACCAGTCTGCTTGCAGTAGAAGCACTCAGTTTCAGGCTTAGGTCCAGACTTGGGTTTCTTCTCTTGAGCAGCAACTTGCTTGCTGTTCTTCTTGAAGTTCCCCTTCTTCTTCCCTTTGCCCTTTTTCTTGAAACTAGTGGTCTAGTTAACCATCAACACTTGATGCTCCTTTTTGATTTCTACCTCCGCAGCTTTCAGCATTGCGAAGAGCTCGGGAATAGTCTTGTTCATCCCTTGCATATTATAGTTCATCATGAAGCTCTTGTAGCTTGGTGGCAGTGATTGGAGAATTCTGTCAATGACGCAATCATCTGGAAGATTAACTCCCATCTGAATCAAGTGATTATTATACCCAGACATTTTGAGTATATGTTCAGTGACAGAACTATTCTCCTCCATCTTGCAGCTATAGAACTTATTGGAGACTTCATATCTCTCAATCCGGGCATTTGCTTGAAATATTAACTTCAACTCCTGGAACATCTCATATGCTCCATGACGTTCAAAACGTCGTTGAAGTCCCGATTCTAAGCCGTAAAGCATGGCACACTGAACTATCGAGTAGTCATCAGCTTTGCTTTGCCAGACGTTCATAACATCTGGTGTTGCTCCAGCAGCAGGCCTGGCACCCAGCGGTGCTTCTAGGACGTAATTCTTTTGAGCAGCAATGAGGATAATCCTCAAGTTACGGACCCAGTCCGTGTAATTGCTACCATCATCTTTCAACTTTGCTTTCTCAAGGAACGCATTAAAATTCAACGGAACAACAGCACGAGCCATCTATCTACAATCAAACATAAACAAGCAAGATACTATCAGGTACTAAGTTCATGATAAGTTTATGTTCAATTAATCAAATTACTTAAGAACTCCCACTTAGATAGACATCCCTCTAATCCTCTAAGTGATCGCATGATCCAAATCAACTAAACCATGTCCGATCATCACGTGAGATGGAGTAGTTTCATTGGTGAACATCGCTATGTTGATCATATCTACTATATGATTCACGCTCGACCTTTCGGTCTCCGTGTTCCGAGGCCATATCTGTATATGCTTGGCTCGTCAAGTATAACCTGAGTATTCCGCATGTGAAACTGTTTTGCACCCGTTGTATTTGAACGTAGAGCCTATCACACCCGATCATCACGTGGTGTCTCAGCACGAAGAACTTTCGCAACGGTGCATACTCAGGGAGAACACTTCTTGATAATTTAGTGAGAGATCATCTTATAATGCTACCGTCAATCAAAGCAAGATAAGATGCATAAAAAGATAAACATCACATGCAATCATTATAAGTGATATGATATGGCCATCATCATCTTGTGCATGTGATCTCCATCTCCGAAGCACCGTCATGATCACCATCGTCACCGGCGCGACACCTTGATCTTCATGTAGCATCGTTGTCGTCTCGCCAATCTTATGCTTCCACGACTATCGCTACCGCTTAGTGATAAAGTAAAGCATTACGTCACGATTGCATTGCATACAATAAAGCGACAACCATATGGCTCCTGCCAGTTGCCGATAACTCGGTTACAAAACATGATCATCTCATACAATAAAAATCAGCATCATGCCTTGACCATATCACATCACAACATGCCCTACAAAAACACGTTAGACGTCCTCTACTTTGTTGTTGCAAGTTTTACGTGGCTGCTATGGGCTTAAGCAAGAACCAATCTCACCTACGCATCAAAACCACAACGATAGTTTGTCAAATAGACTCCGTTTTAACCTTCGCAAGGACCGGGCGTAGCCACACTTGGTTCAACTAAAGTTGGAGAGACAGTCGCCCGCAAGCCACCTGTGTGCAAAGCACGTCGAGGGAACCGGTCTCGCGTAAGCGTACGCGTAAGGTTGGTCCGGGTCATCTCGTCCAACAATACCGCCGAACCAAAGTATGACATGCTGGTAGGCAGTATGACTTATATCGCCCACAACTCACTTGTGTTCTACTCGTGCATATAACATCAAACCATAAAACCTAGGCTTGGATGCCACTGTTGGGGAACGTAGTAATTTCAATATTTTCCTACGCACACACAAGATCATGGTGATGCACGGCAACAAGAGGGGAGAGTGTTTTCTACGTACCCACGCAGACCGACTGCGGAAGCGATCACACAACGTAGAGGAAGTAGTCGTACGTCTTCCCGATCCGACCGATCCAAGCACCGTTACTCCGGCACCTCCGAGTTCTTAGCACACGTACAGCTCGATGACGATCCCCGGGCTCCGATCCAGTAAAGCGTCGAGGAAGAGTTTCGTCAGCACAACGGCGTGGTGACGATCTTGATGTTCTACCGTCGCAGGGCTTCGCCTAAGCACCGCTACAATATGATCGAGGTGGAATATAGTGGCAGGGGGCACCGCACACGGCTAAGGAACGATCTCAAGGATCAACTTGTGTGTCTAGAGGTGCCCCCCTACCTCAGTATATAAAGGAGCCAAGGGGGAGGGGTGCGGCCAGCCTATGGAGGCGCAGGAGGAGTCCTACTCCTACCGGGAGTAGGACTCCCCCCCCAATCCTATTCCAAATAGGATTCCCAAGGGGGAAAGAGAGAGAGAGAGAGAGGGGGCCAGCCACCTCTCCTAGTCCTAATAGGACTAGGGGAGGGGGGAGGCGCATAGCCCATCTTGGGCTGCCCCTTTCACCTATCCACTAAAGCCCACTAAGGCCCATATGGTTCCCGGGGGGTTCCGGTAACCTCCCGGTACTCCAGTAAAATCCTGATTTCACCCGGAACACTTCCCATATCCAAACATAGGCTTCCAATACATCAATCTTTATGTCTCGACCATTTCGAGACTCTTCGTCATGTCCGTGATCACATCCGGGACTCCGAACAACCTTCGGTACATCAAAAGGCATAAACTCATAATAACTATCATCGTAATGTTAAGCGTGCGGACCCTACGGTTCGAGAACAATGTAGACATGACTGAGACACATCTCCGGTCAATAACCAATAGTGGGACCTGGATGCCCATATTGGCTCCTACATATTCTACGAAGATCTTTATCGGTCAGACCGCATAACAACATACGTTGTTCCCTTTGTCATCGGTATGTTACTTGCCCGAGATTCGATCGTCGGTATCCAATACCTAGTTCAATCTCGTTACCGGCAAGTCTCTTTACTCGTTCTGTAATACATCATCCCGCAACTAACTCATTAGTTGCAATGCTTGCAAGGCTTATGTGATGTGCATTACCGAGAGGGCCCAGAGATACCTCTCCGACAATCGGAGTGACAAATCCTATTCTCGAAATACGCCAACCCAACATCTACCATTAGAGACACCTGTAGAGCTCCTTTATAATCACCCATTTACGTTGTGATGTTTGGTAGCACACAAAGTGTTCCTCTGGCAAACGGGAGTTGCATAATCTCATAGTCATAGGAACATGTATAAGTTATGAAGAAAGCAATAGCAACATACTAAATGATCGGGTGCTAAGCTAATCGAATGGGTCATGTCAATCAGATCATTCAACTAATGATGTGACCTCGTTAATCAAATAACAACTCTTTGTTCATGGTTAGGAAACATAACCATCTTTGATTAACGAGCTAGTCAAGTAGAGGCATACTAGTGACATTCTGTTTGTCTATGTATTCACACATGTATTATGTTTCCGGTTAATACAATTCTAGCATGAATAACAAACATTTATCTTGATATAAAAAAATAACTTTATTATTGCCTCTAGGGCATATTTCCTTCAGTAGCGACGCAGGTCTTGCTGGTAAATCGCCGATCGGGCTATTGCCAAGTATCGCTCTTCATCCAATAGGTCAAGTGCATCTTGCCGAGCTTTTTCATTGTCTTCCTCAACATAAGCCGCCACATAGGGTGAATCGTGACGGATGTCACTTGGCAGGACCGCCTCTACTCCATACACCATAAAGAAAGGCGTGTGACCCGTTGATCTGTTAGGGGTAGTATTGATGCTCCAGAGTACAGAAGGTAACTCCTCCACCCAACAACCCGGCGTCCGCTGTAAAGGGACCAAGAGCCGGGGCTTGATACCCTTCAAGATTTCTTGATTGGCTCATTCTGCTTGGCCATTTGATTGAGGGTGAGCTACAGCTGAAACGTCAAGCCGGATATGCTCTCGTTGACAGAACTCTTCCATAGCTCCTTTGGAAAGATTAGTACCATTATAAGTTATGATGTTGTGTGGAAAACCAAAGCGAAAAATCACCTTTTTCGTAAACTGGACTGCTGTGGCTGCATCACACTTACTGACTGGCTCCGCCTCCACCCACTTTGTGAACTTGTCAACTGCCACCAAGAGGTGAGTCTTTTTATCCGTAGATCTCTTGAAAGGCCCGACCATATCAAGCCCCCAGACTGCAAACGGCCAGGTAATTGGAATCATCCTTAACTCTTGAGCCGGCACGTGGGCTCGTCGTGAGAATTTCTAACATCCGTCACATTTACTGACCAGGTCTTCCGCATCAGCATGAGCCGTCAGCCAATAGAACCCATGACGGAAGGCTTTGGCCAGAAGAGATTTTGAGCCAGCGTGATGACCACAATCACCTTCATGAATTTCTCGAAGGATCTCCTGACCCTCTGCAGGTGACACGCAACGTTGAATCACTCCAGTGACGCTGTAATGATGTAACTCGCCATCGACAATTGTCATGGACTTGGACTGCCGGATGATTTGTCTTGCCAAGGTCTCGTCCTCTGGCAACTCTCCCCGGGTCATGTAAGCCAAATAAGGCACTGTCCAATCCGGGGTAACGTGGAGAGCCGCCACCAGTTGTGCCTCTTGGTCTAGTATTGCCAGATCTTCTTCTGTAGGTAACTTAACAGAAGGATTATGCAAAACATCAAGAAATGTGTTAGGCGTCACCGGCTTACGCTGAGACCCCAGCCATCTTAAGGCATCCGCCGCCTCATTCTTCCTTCGATCAATGTGTTCCACTACGTAACCCTTGAAATATCCAGCCATAGCATCGACTTCACGACGGTAAGCCGCCATGAGCGGATCTTTAGAGTCCCACTTGCCTGACACCTATTGAGCCACAAGGTCTGAGTCTCCTAAGCATCTTACCCGGCTCAAGTTCATCTCTTTGGCCATCCGGAGACCATGGAGCAAGGCCTCATACTCAGCTGCATTGTTAGTGCAAGGAAACATAAGCCGGAGCACATAACCAAATTTGTCACCCCGAGGGGAAGTTAATACAACCCCAGCCCCCGAGCCTTCCAACTGTCTGGACCCATCAAAGTGAATAATCCAATAAGTGTTATCGGGCTTCTCCTTAGGTGCCTGTAGCTCTGTCCAGTCGTTGATGGAATCCACTAAAGCTTGGGACTTAATGGCAGTGCGCGGCGCGTACTTCAGACCATGAGGCCCGAGGTCGATGGCCCATTTGGCGACTCGTCCTGTAGCCTCTCTGTTCTGAATAATGTCTCCCAAGGGGGCAGAACTTACCACAGTGATAGGGTGACCTTGGAAGTATTGCTTCAGCTTCCGGCTTGCCATGAACACCCTGTAAACAAGTTTCTGCCAATGAGGATATCTTTGCTTTGACTCGATGAGTACCTCACTAACATAATAAACCGGCCGTTGAACCGGGTGTTCCTTACCAGCCTTCTTGCGCTCTACCACAATCGCCACACTGACAGCTCGTGAATTAGCAGCCACATATAACAGCAAAGGCTCTTTGTCAATGGGAGCCGCAAGAACCAGCGGTTCAGATAACTGCCTCTTCAAATCCTCAAAAGCATCCTTAGCGGCATCACTCCAGACAAAGGTGTCTGCCTTCTTCATTAATTGGTACAGCGGTAGGGCCTTCTCACCTAACCGGCTTATGAACCGGCTCAAAGTGGCAACACGACTCGCCAATCGCTGAACATCATTAATACATGCCGGTTTAGCCAAAGAAGTGATTGCCTTAATCTTTTCCGGATTAGCCTCGATGCCCCTGTTTGAGACCAAGAATCCCAAAAGCTTGCCTGCAGGCACACCAAATACACACTTCTCCGGGTTAAGCATCATTTTGTAAACCCGGAGATTGTCAAAGGTTTCTCTGATATCAGATATCAAGGTTTCCGCCTCTCTGGATTTCACTAATATGTCATCCACATAAGCATGAACATTGCGCCCAATCTGATCGTGAAGACAATTCTGTACACATCGTTGATAAGTCGCCTGGGCACTCTTGAGCCCAAACGGCATAGACACATAGCAGAAGGCTCCGAACGGGGTGATGAAAGCCGTTTTTTCCTGGTCCTTAACTGCCATCTTGATCTGATGATAGCCAGAATAAGCATCCAAAAAACTCAAACGCGCACAACCTGCCGTAGCATCAATGATTTGATCAATACGGGGGAGAGCAAAAGGATCAGCCGGACAAGCCTTATTTAGGTCCGTGTAATCCACACACATCCGCCAGGTGCAATTTTTCTTGAGTACAAGCACCGGGTTAGCCAACCATTCTGGGTGAAAAACTTCAACAATAAACCCAGCCGCCAAGAGCCGGGCGACCTCTTCTCCTATAGCTTTTCGTCGCTCTTCATTGAATCGCCACAGAAATTGCCTGACCGGCTTATACTTCGGATCAATATTAAGAGTGTGCTCAACGAGTTCTCTCGGTACACCTGGCATGTCAGAAGGTTTCCATGCAAAGATCTCCCGGTTCTCACGGATGAACTCGATGAGCGCGCTTTCCTATTTAGGATCCAAGTTGGCACTGATGCTGAATTGCTTAGATGAATCGCCTGGTGTGAAATCAATAAGCTTAGTCTCTGCAGCCGATTTAAACTTCATGGCTGGGTCATGCTCCGTAGTCGGCTTCTTGAGAGAAGTCATATCTGCCGGGTCAACGTTATCTTGATAAAATTTGAGCTCCTCTGCTGCACAGACAGACTCGGCGTAAGCCGCATCACCCTCTTCACACTCCAGGGCCACCTTTCGGCTTCCATGCACAGTGATGGTACCCTTGTAACCCGGCATCTTGAGCTGTAGATAAACATAACACGGCCGTGCCATGAATTTGGCATAGGCTGGCCGCCCGAACAAAGTGTGATATGGACTCTTGATTTTGACCACCTCAAAAGTTAACTTTTCCGCCCTAGAATCATGCTCGTCTCCGAAGGCCACATCTAGCTCAATCTTCCCCACAGGATACACCGACTTACCGGGCACCACTCCATGGAAGACGGTGTTGGAAGTCTTTAAATTCTTGTCAGTTAATCCCATGCGCCGAAAGGTCTCGTAATAGAAGATGTTGATGCTGCTACCTCCATCCATGAGCACTTTAGTAAACTTATAACCACCAACTTGCGGTGCCACCACTAGGGCCAGTTGACCCGAATTATCAACCCGGGGAGGGTGATCCTCCCTGCTCCAGACAATAGGCTTTTCCGACCACCTCAAGTAACGAGGGACTGCCGGTTCAACAGAATTCACATCCCTCTTATGAATTTTCTGATCACGTTTACACAAACTTGTGGTGAACACGTGATACTGCCCACTGCTTAACTGTTTCGGATGGCTCTGATAACCTGACTGCTGCTGCTGCTGACCTCTTTGACCAGACTGCTATTGATTATAACCACCCTGGTTTCCCTGAAAACCAGATCCTGAATCACCGCCCGGGCCATGAAAGCCGCCGGCTCCTGAACCGCCGCCTGGGCCTTGATTGCCATCAAATGTGTTAGAATTCTTGAAAGCTTTCATGATTGCACAATCCTTCCATAAATGAGTCGATGGTCGTTCCCAGGTACCGTGTTTCGGGTAGGGTTCATTGAGTAGTTGCTCGAGAGACGGACCTGACCCACCAAACTGGGGTGGCTTTCCCTTGCGCTTCTGATTGTTACCCTATGCATAGGCCACAAATTCCGGGTTACTGTCCGCCTTACGCTTATTGCCTCCTTGACTCGCCGGGTTATGCTGCTGACCCTTTCCATTGCCGTTCTTCTTTCCCTTCCCTATCTTTTCCTCATCAGACGCGGGATCCTTGGTACTATCAGAATCGGCATACTTGACTAAAGCCGCCATCAGCGTCCCCATATCGTTGCAATCACGCTTAAGGCGCCCCAGCTTCTGTCTCAGAGGCTCAAAGCGGCAATTCTTCTCCAGCATGAGAACTGCTGAGCCGGCATCCATCTTGTCAGACGAATGTATTATATCCTTCACCCGGCGCACCCAATGAGTCGTAGATTCACCTTCTTCCTGCTTACAATTTGTCAGATCCACAATTGACATAGACTGCTTGCAAGTATCTTTGAAGTTCTGGATGAAACGGGCTTTTAGCTCTGCCCATGAACTAATGGAGTTGGGTGGCAAACCCTTTAACCAAGAACGGGCCGTTCCATCCAGCATCATGGTGAAATATTTAGCCATCGCCTCATCACTAACCTCTAGCAGCTCCATAGCCATCTCATAACTTTCAATCCATGCCCCAGGCTGTAAATCGGCCGTATAATTCGGCACCTTCCGAGGCCCCTTGAAATCCTTGGGCAGACGTACATTACGTAAAGCCGGTACCAGACAAGGAACTCCTCCGGTTCTAGTAGCAACCCCCGCTTCAACGGAAGTCGTCGGGTAAGCCAGTGAGTTCTGTTGGGCTGCTAGCTGAGCCGCTAGCTGAGCCGCCCGCTCGTCCTCCTGACGTATCCGATCCTGAACCGGGTTATGCCCGCCGGACTGGTTCCAGCGCTGAGCGTTACTTGACAAGGCCTCTGATTCCATGTGCCTACTGTAACTCGGGCTCCGATTTTGACGAGGCGGAGCTAACCAGGGCGGAGGAGTCGAGTGAATCCTATCCCGGCTGTAGGAGTAGGTGTCTTGCTGAGCCAAGGCTGTTTGGACAAGTTCTCTAATCTTCCAGGTTTCCACCGCTGTCGGATCATCCCCATCTACCGGGAGAGCCGCCAAACGTGCTGATGCTGCAATTAAGTTCTCCATGGGGTTGGAGAAGTGACCCTGCGGTATTGGCACGTAATTGGGCGATGCCATCCCCTGAGGCCGGACTGGACCTCCTGCTCCGGATGTAATAAGCTGATTCGCACCTCGCGGGTTACTTGGGCCGGCCCCGGGTGTAGCAAAGAGATTCCGAGGGTCATAATTCTGAGATAAACGGGAGTGAGTTTTCTGATGTCTCCTCCTCATTACCTCATTAGATGCGTTCAGGCTCAACGTGAGCTGCAAGGCCTCTGCCTGAAGTTGCTGCGCCCGTACGTCCAAAGCCGCCCGCTCTGCTGCTAATCTAGCGTCCTCAGCTGCTAAGGTTTCTTTGACCCGGGCGATCTCGTCGCGAACCTATGCCACCTCCGCCTCATGCTCAGATTGGTTCGCAGGGATGACTGTACCAGTTAACAAAGTCGTAAGCTTATCCATGAGATCCATCAGCACCTGAGCCGGTGAGCGCACATGGCCTCCTGCCCCAGCTGCTCCTAACCCGGACGTTATCGCCGTTGAAGCCGTAGAATTTTGGCCGGGTTGAGTACCAGCCATGAAGACTCCTGCCCGGTTTGGCGACTCTGAGAGGTCCGGAATAGTGCTGCCATCGGAACAGCCCCCAAGCATGCCATCTTGAACTTGATACAACGAATCTGTTGAGCCGGCGAATGAATTATCGTCAGAGAGGACGGCCGGCTAACCACCACCTTCCGATCCTTCAGGAAGTTCACCTCCATGGATGCAACCCACAAAGGCACGCTTCACGACGGGTTGAGCTCGGGCGGGTTTCGCACGCTGAGCCGTCTCGATGAGGTCGGTGTAGCTGTCCGGCTCAGGGCCCGGCTCACCAAACCGGCCGATGAAGACGTGAATTCCGCCAATGGGGACCCGGTAGCCGTACTCAATTGAACCGGCGTCAGGGCCCCAGCCTTCATCGTCGATGTAGATCTTGCCGCGACGACTCTTGGTCATCCGGCCAACTGCGTATCCCTTGAGCCCTTCGAAGCTGCCCTTCAAGAACTCGAATCCACCGTGCGCTGGCCCCACGATGGGCGCCAACTGTCGTGGAATTGTCACGGCAGATGTCCTTTTGCAAGGACTTAGTCGTGGAGCCATCGCAACTAGGAAGCTTAAAGGGGTTAATCGGGACAAAGGACACGAGAGGTTTATACTAGTTCAGCCCCTTACGGTGAAGGAAGGCCTACATCTAGTTGGGTTAGTATTGCTTGAGGTTTCGATGACCAGGGAGTGAGATACGCTATGCCTGGCTCTCGATGAGTTGTTTCTGCCCTAAGCCGCCGGCGGGTCGTCCCCTTATATACACGGGTTGACGCCCTGCGGCCTACAGAGTCCCAGCCGGCTCATAGATAGTCTCCGGCTCGGTGACTAGTTAATTCTACCTTATGATACAAGTCATGCCATCATGGCGGTTTACCACTATGGGCCTTAAGCCGCCTGTGGGCTTTAGACCCTTTATTGATCCGCCATCTTCATGCTTGATCTTGGACTTCTTCTGATGAGTCCTTCTTTGCGTAACCCGGCCCCTCCTGGGCGGCTTACACAAATAGTTATATCCCCAACAGGAATGATATGGTTTTTAATAGAGCAACAAATGTTCATTTCTTGCAGGTTATATTTCAGGCCACTATGCTGATCCGTATGTGGTCGCTACTCACTTTGATGGATGCTAAGGAGTGTTTGATTACTGGGTCTATCCGTTGGAGATGGTAGTATGGGTTATTTTCAACCGGTTTGGATGACGGTCATGTAATAGGATAGGCGTTTAGTTTCCTATCTTCTTTTATACTGCCGGTTGTGGCTATCATGCTTTCTTTATTTTCAGCTCGTTATGAGCATTTTTTTATCTGAGAATTAGACACTTTGTCGAACTATTTTCTTATTAATAATATGGACGTATGCATCATTTTGATGCAGAGGCCGGGGATGACCTCCTTTTCTAATAAAAAAATCATTTTGAGAACATATTAGCTTTTTGTTAACACGGTACATACACAAGCACTCATATATACACACATACACTCATCCCTATGAACGCCTACACACACACCCTACGCTCTATGAACACCTCCGAAAGACTGAGGTGACATATCATTTTAAGATTTTACGGAGTCACCGTAGACGCCTCTCAGTCGTCGGAAATCCTGAATTAAATTCAGGATAAATGCGAGCACCGGTACATGAATCCTGGTGGGCTGGGGATACCACTGCCCATCTAACCATCCAACCACAGATTGGTTCGCGAGAACATATCACCCGGTCCAGCATTCTCAGCAAGAAGTTCTCCGTGCAAACAAAACATTAGCCGATGCTAGGGTTTGACGCAGTTGATCATATTCAATGTTCAATGCATGCTGTCGCTAGAAACTTAGCATATATGCTTCTCTGAATTGCATGGGGACACAGATATGGAAGTACAGATACGTATACATTAATCTTAGACATGGGGTTTCTAACGGTTACTACTTCAGAAGCACAGGGACACATGTCAATAATGGCTGTGATTAGACCTCTAGCGTGGAAGGCCGGTGCTCGGGGCGCTGTGACGATCGCCGCCGGCTATCCTGCTGATGATAGGGTGGATCTCGAGCCGCTCCTCTACAGGCTTCCTTCCGCACGACGGATTATCGGACGTCCGTTCATCAAATCTCAGTTATTTAGCTCCTCCTTGGATCCAGCCTTGGATGCGAGCAGTTCCCATCTTGATAATCTGGGCCACGACGGGTTTCGAGAGCACGTGGAGAAGAAAAAAGAGGAACTGCTGAAGATGGATGCATGTACAAGCTAGAGTTTGCCATCATCCGAACATGGAGGAGTTGCTCCTGGTCCTCCAACCCAAGACATAACAACCACCACAACAACAACGCAGGCCTACAGATCAAGAATTTTTTAGTGCATAGATCAAGTCCCTCATTTCCGTGATTGTGAAAGTGCTTCCCGTCCATGGGTAGCAGAAGAGGAGCGGACGGCGGCGACGACAATCCACGCTCGCACCCCTGAGGAAGGAGAGGAGTAGCGGCAGCGATCCGCTCTCGTGCCCAAGGCACAGCAGAGGAGGTGTGACGGGCAGCGGCCACAATCCACACTCACGTCCGGACAACACAAGAAGAGCGACACTGTATCGCAAGGCTAGAGAGAAAATTATGGGATAGTAATCCCCGCTAATTCTGGACGATGGGAGTGCGCGAGGTGATCTGCCGGTAGAACATTTAATCTGGGGTATTAGTTTGTGTGGCAGATATCGTCGGATGTGATTTAATTAGATTGATCAGATGTCCCTAGTAATCATGTGTTTATTTCTTGGTGTGATTACAGGTAATTCATATTTGCTCTTTTAATAGTGTGTAGATTTAGATAGTGTAGATTGGGAAGATGTGATACACACATTCGTGCAAGAAAAATAACATACGAAAGGATACCTCAGTGTAACTTTGGGCCGATTCATTCCTAAAAAAAAAAAAATCTCGCACAGCCCGCACGACGGCACGAGCCGCCGCCGCCACTGACACCCCCAACCCCGCTTGCCGGCGATGGCGCCACTGGAGGACGACGACCTGCTCCGCGAGATCCTCGTCCGCCTGCCCCCGCAGCCCTCCTCCCTGCCCCGCGCCTCCGCCGTCTGCAAGCGCTGGCGCCTCCTCCTCTCCGACCCAGGATTCTCCCGCCGCTTCCGCATCCACCACCGCCGCAGCCCTCCCCTCCTCGGTTTCTTCCGCAGAAATGACGCCCTACCCTTCGTACCCACTCTCGACGCCCCGGATTGTGTTTCCCCCGGTCGTTTCTCCTTGCAGCGCGGCAACGGCGACCAGTTCATGTCGCTCGGATGCCGCCATGGCCTGGTACTCGTCTTCAACAAACCCAAGAATCAGATCCTGGTGTGGGACCCCGTCACCGGCGACCAGCACCGCCTTGTCGTGCCTCCGGGGGTTGCGGCACATGCAGAGAAGACAACGATCAACGGGGCGGTGCTTCGTGCTGGTGCCGCCGGAGACGACGATGCCCAGCACTTCCAGGTGGTGTTGGCAGTGGCAGACAACGACGACGAGCAACACAGGCAAGCACTTGCCTGCGTTTACTCGTCAGAGACTGGCGCATGGGGTGATCTTGTCTCAACACAGCTTCCATCTGACGTTCTAATGAGTGATGCTGCCATCTTGGTTTCTACTGACAGGCCTGCTGTGCTGGTTGGGGATTCCCTTTACTGGAAGCTTGCTGGGAATATTGATGGAATTCTCAAGTTTGATTTGGAGAAGCAAAGCCTGGCTGTGATACGGGTGCCATTGCATATCCTTGAAGAGGGCCAGTACATGTTCTTGATTATGCGGGCAGAGGGTGGTGGCCTTGGTTTACTCATCCAGACAGACTGCAGCATCCAATTGTGGAAGATGAAGACTGATTGTGACGGTGTCGCTTCATGGGGGCTTGGAAGAACCATTGAACTGGACAAGCTACTTTCTCTGAATTCTGAGGAGACTGACATGTTGATACCAGGGCTCGAGGAGGAAAATAATGTGGTATTCATGTGGGCAGATCACATTGTCTTTACGGTCCATCTTGAGTCAATGAAGTTCAAGAAGCTTTCTGGAACCTACCCCCTTTCTCATTATCATCCATTCAGAAGTGTCTACGCGGCAGGTAAAGCATGTCTTCAGATATTCATTGTAACAAAACCAAGTTAATTTTTGATAATTGGTTCATGGCATGTATGGTTCATGGCATTTTTAACAAAACCAGTAGAAGCACTTAGTCTCAGGCTTAGGACCATACTTGGGCTTCTTCACTTGAGCAGCAACTTGCTTGCCGTTCTTCTTGAAGTTCCCCTTCTTCCCTTTGCCCTTTTCTTGAAACTAGTGGTCTTGTCTACCATCAACACTTGATATTTTTCTTTATTTCTACCTTCGTTGATTTCAGCATTACGAAGAACTTGGGAATCATTTCCGTTATCCCTTGCATATCATAGTTCATCACGAAGTTCTATTAACTTGGTGATGGTGACTAGAGAATTCTGTCAATCACTATCTTATCTGGAAGATTAACTCCCACTTGATTCAAGCGATTGTAGTACCCAGACAATTTGAGCACATGCTCACTGCTTGAGCTATTCTCCTCCATCTTTTAGCAATAGAACTTGTTGGAGACTTCATATCTCTCAACTCGGGTATTTGCTTGAAATATTTAACTTCAACTCCTAGAACATCTCATATGGTCGATGACGTTCAAAACGTCTTTGAAGTCCCGATTCTAAGCCGTTAAGCATGGTGCACTAAACTATCAAGTAGTCATCATATTGAGCTAGCCAAACGTTCATAACGTCTGCATCTGCTCCTTCAATAGGTCTGTCACCTAGCGGTGCATCAAAGATATAATTCTTCTGTGCAGCAATGAGGATAAACCTCAGATCACGGATCCAATCCGCATCATTGTTACTAACATCTTTCAACTTAGTTTTCTCTAGGAACATATCAAAAATAAAATAGGGGAGCTAAACACGAGCTATTGATCTACAACATAGATATGCTAATACTACCAGGACTAAGTTCATGATAAATTTAAGTTCAATTAATCATATTACTTAAGAACTCCCACTTAGATAGACATCCCTCTAATCCTCTAAGTGATCACGTGATCCATATCAACTAAACCATGTCCGATCATCACGTGAGATGGAGTAGTTTCAATGGTGAACATCACTATGTTGATCATATCTACTATATGATTCACGCTCGACCTTTCAGTCTCAGTGTTCCGAGGCCATATCTGTTATATGCTAGGCTCGTCAAGTTTAACCTGAGTATTCCGCGTGTGCAACTGTTTTGCACCCGTTGTGTTTAAACGTAGAGCCTATCACACCCGATCATCACGTGGTGTCTCAGCACGAAGAACTTTCGCAACGGTGCATACTCAGGGAGAACACTTATACTTTGATAATTGAGTGAGGGATCATCTTATAATGCTACCATCAATCAAAGCAAGATAAGATGCATAAAAGATAAACATCACATGCAACCAATATAAGTGATATGATACGGCCATCATCATCTTGTGCTTGTGATCTCCATCTCCGAAGCACCTTCATGCTCACCATCGTCACCGGCGCGACACCTTGATCTCCATCGTAGCATCGTTGTCGTCTCGCCAATCTTATGCTTCCACGACTATCGCTACCACTTAGTGATAAAGTAAAGCATTACAGGGCGATTGCATTGCATACAATAAAGCGACAACCATATGGCTCCTGCCAGTTGCCGATAACTTGGTTACAAAACATGATCATCTCATATAATAAAATTTAGCATCATGTCTTGACCATATCACATCACAACATGCCCTACAAAAACAAGTTAGACGTCCTCTACTTTGTTGTTGCAAATTTTACGTGGCTGCTACGGGTTTAGCAAGAACCGTTCTTACCTACGCATCAAAACCACAACGATAGTTTGTCAAGTTGGTGCTATTTTAACCTTCTCAAGGACCGGGCGTAGCCACACTCGGTTCAACTAAAGTTGGAGAAACTGACACCCGCCAGCCACCTTTTTGCAAAGCACATCGGTAGAATCAGTCTCGCGTAACCGTACGCGTAATGTCGGTCCGTGCCGCTTCATCCAACAATACCGCTGAACCAAAGTGTGACATACTGGTAAGCAGTATGACTTATATCGCCCACAACTCACGTGTGTTGTACTCGTGCATATTATATCAATGCATAAAACCAGGCTCTGATGCCACTATTCGGGAACGTAGTAACTTCAAAAATTTCCCTACGCACACGCAGGATCATGGTGATGCATAGCAACGAGAGGGGAGAGTGTTGTCTACGTACCCTCGTAGACCGTTCGCGGAAGCGTTATATCAATGCGGTTGATGTAGTCGTACATCTTCACGATCCGACCGATCCAAGTACCGAACGCACGGCACCTCCGAGTTCCGCACACTCAGCTCGGTGACGTCCTCGCCTTCTCGATCCAGCAAGAGGGGCGAAGTAGTAAATGAGTTCCGGCAGCACGACGGCGTGGTGATGGTGTTGGTGAAGAACAATCTTCGCAGGGCTTTGCCTAAGCATTACGAAAACTATGAAGGAGGATAAACTAGAGGGGACGGGCTTGCCGGCACACGGCTTGGTGTTTCTTGATGTGTCATTGGTGCTAGCCCTGCCCCTCTATTTATATGTTGAGCCCTGGGGTCGAAACTTGGAGCAAAAGCCTCCTCAAAGTCGGTTTTGCCCGAAAGGCATGGGTCCCACTCGCACTCCAGGACCAAACGCCATGGGCCTCGCCGTCTGGCCCAGGGCCAGACGCCAGGGTCTCCGGCGTTTGGCTCCCTGGCCTCCGCAAAACTCCTTTTGCACCGACTTATAGCCCCATGGGCCTGACCCCTTGGCCAAACCATATCATCCAATATATGAATCTTTACCTCCGGACCATTCCGGAGCTCCTCATCATGTCTGTGATCTCATCCGGGACTCTGAACAACATTCGGTCACCAACATACATAACTCATATAGTACTATATTGTCAACGAACGTTAAGCGTGCGGACCCTACGGGTTCGAGAACTATGTAGACATGACCGAGACACCTCTCTGGTCAATAACCAATAGCGGGACCTGGATGCCCATATTGGCTCCTACATATTCTACGAAGATCTTTATCGGCCAGACCGCATAAGAACATACGTTGTTCCCTTTGTCATCGGTATGTTACTTGCCCGAGATTCGATCGTCGGTATCTCAATACCTAGTTCAATCTCGTTACCGGCAAGTCTCTTTACTCGTTCCGTAATACATCATCCCGCAACTAACTCATTAGTTGCAATGCTTGCAAGGCTTATAGTGATGTGCATTACTGAGTGGGCCCAGAGATACCTCTCCGACAATTGGAGTGACAAATCCTAATCTCGAAATACGCCAACCCAACAAGTACCTTCGGAGACACCTGTAGAGCACATTTAAAATCACCCAGTTACGTTGTGACGTTTGGTGGCACACAAAGTGTTCCTCCGGTAAACGGGAGTTGCATAATCTCATAGTCATAGGAACATGTATAAGTGATGAAGAAAGCAATAGCAACAAACTAAACGATCAAGTGCTAAGCTAACGGAATGGGTCAAGTCAATCACATCATTCTCCTAATGATGTGATCCCGTTAATCAAATGACAACTCATGTCTATCGTTAGGAAACATAACCATCTTTGATCAACGAGCTAGTCAAGTAGAGGCATACTAGTGACACTCTGTTTGTCTATGTATTCACACATATATTATGTTTCCGGTTAATACAATTCTAGCATGAATAATAAACATTTATCATGATATAAGGAAAT
Organism: Triticum urartu; assembly: GCF_056163025.1. Classification (NCBI taxonomy): domain Eukaryota; kingdom Viridiplantae; phylum Streptophyta; class Magnoliopsida; order Poales; family Poaceae; genus Triticum; species Triticum urartu. The sequence goes on along the minus strand of NC_141878.1, from coordinate 55,296,401 downwards.
AAATAATAACTTTATTATTGCCTCTAGGGCATATTTCCTTCATGGGGGCGATGCGGATCTGGGATCATCGCTTGGCGCTGCCGATGCGAGCGGGAAGCATGCTGCTCCTGCTCGGCAAGAGCGTCGTGGGGGAGGGGATCGCGTTCACCGTGCTCCTGGGAGGAACCCTACGCCACCGCGTGCCCGTGATCCTGCTGCGGAAACTGGTAATATCAATCCTTCTCGTGAGCCTTGTCAGATTTGCAACTTGTTGGGTCATGTTACTGCTAGATGTCCTCAAGCTATCCGCGTTAGATGTAAGAAGAAGGGGCATCTTGCCATTGTTTGCTTTGAATTTCTTCCCCGGGAATATGTGCCCGCGATGTGTGATTTTCAAGCCAAGGGGCAAGGATTTCATTACATCCCTGATTTCAGTGTAGATAGACAGGATAGAGAGAATATTTTCAACATTGTTGTCACTATTGTAGAGGGCTCTGCTCCTACTAAGGATATGAGCATGAGCTTAGTGTTTATGTGGGGCAAGGGTGGCATTGTTCTGCTAGGTTTTTTGCTCCTCAAAAATTTGTGATGAGGATGCCTAATCCTAGGGAAGTAGATCGGGCTCTGTTTGTGGAAAATGTGAGGCTGAAACAATGCAATTTCAGTGTTAGGTTTTCCCCCTTGTCTGAAGACATTAATTCTAATGGATTATTGGAGGTCGCATGGGTTAGGATTGGGAGAATCCCTTCTAATTAACAAAAGATGTGATAAGACTGTTCCATATGTTGGGGGCCTGGTGGGGATCACTTTGGAGGTGGATATGTCTACCATAAATCGTCCCTCTTCAGTCAGAGCCAAGATTGGCTATAGGCTGGTGGATAAACTCCCCAGCTCAGCTGAGGGGGTGCTGGGGGGTTGTTTTTACAGATTTACTTATGAGGTTGAGGAGATTTTGGTCAAAACCCTGTTGTGGAGGATGTTAATGCTCATATCTCCAATAATGAACCTGCTAAACATGACCCAACTCCAAGAGAAAACGAGATGATCCAAAAGACGGTGATAGTCGTTCTGATTCCCCTGATCATGGCAAAAGTGGTACTTCTCGTGGTGGCAAAACCTGTCGTTCGCTGCCAGTTGAGAATGAGATATCTGCCTCCTCTGAATGTGAGGTGGACGGATCTCTGCTCATCGAAACTTTGGCTAGAGAGAAGGGTGTGTATGATCTGGAGGATGCACATGGTGCCTCGAGCTGGCTGGCGACAGTCGGCCCAACTGTGATCCCGGAAAATGTGATACCTGGGTCTGATTCTCACAAAGTGCAGGCAAAAAACAATTCTGTGGTTAATCGCAGTCTATCATATGTTGCGGCTGTTACTAATATTACTCAGGTTGTGGAGGTTGATGGTGAGGTGGACCCGAAGATGAAGATATCTACTGATTATGTGGTTCAACTCCCTTCACCTGACCGTAATGAGGAGATCATACTCACTCCACCACCTGCCCCAGAAGGCGTACACAGATTCAGCAAGCGTAACGCTCGAGGCATGTAGGAAAATGTGGAAGCTAGAGCTGTGAGGATGTCCAATGAGAAATATGTGGCAGGTAACAAACCAAACCTGAACAAAAATTCTTTCGCATTTCTTTCTGATAATGATTTAATGATAAGGGCTTTTAAACTGGGGGTCTGTATCCCGGACAATGACTTTACTTACATTGATGTGCTTCGTGAGTTGGAAAAAGTCAGAGGGAACCTAGAAGAAAAGAATAGTATAGAGGACAATAGGCAGGGCGATGATGATGACATTATTGTCACTAATGGGCTGAGGAAGAAAGCTCTTGTCAACCTTGAATGGTTAGAACAAGATGAAACTATAAATGAACAATGCTCTGCTGGTAGATCCAATAAGAAAAAGCAACGCAGATCTGCGGTTAAGCTCTCTAGGCCTGTGACTAGTAGCCAAAAGAAGAAGAACTCCATAGGGGATGAATTCTGTAACCCTACATTGCCTCCTGGTAGGGTTACTAGGGCTCAGCATCATAAAAAACGTTCTAAATGAAAGGTGTCATATGGAATTCCAGGGGGGTAGGCAAGAAGGGAATGGCCACTTGCCTCTCTGATATGATCAGTGACCATTATGTGGATTTTCTGGGTCTGCAAGAGACCATGAAAAGAAACTTCACTCCTGGATGTTTGAGGAAAATTGATCCCTTTAATATCTTTAGTTGGAACTGGATTCCCTCTGTTGGGAAGGCCGGGGTATCTTATGTGGTATTAGAAATGATAACCTGGATATTGTCTCCTGTGATAAGGGCAAATATATCTTACAGCTAGTGCTGTATGATAAGAAAAAGAAAATCAATTGGGGTTTGTTAATAGTCTATGGGTCTGCTCATGAGGAATTTAAGGAAGAATTCGTTAGTGAGCTTGCTACAATGTGTGGCTGTATGCAAGTCCCGTATATTGTGGGTGGGGACTTTAATATTCTTAGACACTCTGGGGAGAAAAACAAAAAGATGTCTAGTCACAAATCATCTAATATTTTCAACTCCAATATAAATACCCTGGCGCTTAGAGAAATTCATATTAGCGGGCAAGTACACCTGGACTAATAATCAAACTCATCCCACTTTGGAGAAACTTGATCGCATCCTGATGTCTGAATCCTGGGAGGATTTGTTTCCTTTGGTTTCTGTGAGGAAGCTGGTTCAGGAAATCTCAGATCACAACCCCCTGTTGCTGTCCATGGGTGAGGAGGGGCGTGAGGCTCCAAAACCAAGAGAGTTTCGGTTCGACCTAGCTTGGGTGAAAGATGATACATTCCTGCCGTTGGTCTAGAAAATTTGGTCACACAAGGTTTTTTCTTCCAATCCCATCGATGTTTTAAACATCAAGCTCAAGAGGTTTAAGTCGTATTTTAAAGGGTGGGGCTCGGATAGATTTGGCCATGATAAGAAAAGGAAGGAAGATCTTCGGATGGAGCTGGAAAGGTTGGAAGAATTAGAAGAAGAAGCCCCTCTTTCCCCTGAGCTATACAGTAGAAAGATCGATGTCTGTTTTGAACTTCATGAGCTGCTTGTGAGTGAGGAAATTTTTTGGTTACAACAATCACACGAGTGATGGTTGCTCAAAGGGGATTTGAATACTGATTACTTCCATCATATAGTTAATGGGCGTGAATGGAAAAACACGATACACTCCCTTAAGGTTGGTGACATGGAGATAGACGGCACCGATAAATTGATTGCACACGCCACTGAGTTCTATAAAGAACTGTTCGGCCCAGCGCCTGGAAACTAGTTTCACCTGGATCCTGACACACTAGTAGAAAAAGGGGCTTTGGTCCAGGCCAGGTAACCCCATTAGTCCCGGTTCAGGCCGGGGAACCCCGTTAAACATTTTCAAAATCCTCAAAAACCTAATAGAAAAAAAGTTACGGGGCTTTAAGATCTAGAGTGAAAAAAATCGAAAAAAATTCAAACAGTGGGCAAACTGTGGTCAAACAATGGTCAAACTAATTATTCTAGAATATTAGTGTTACTAAATAATTATTTCAGTTATTTCAATTTTGGTCAAATCTGGTCAAACTGTGGTCAAACTATGGTCAAACAATGGTCAAACTAATTATTCAAGAAATATTAGTGTTACTAAAGGCCCTTTTTCTACTAGTGACACATAGGCATCGGAGGAAAAGCTTAGTGAGAAGGATAACACCGACCTGTGCAGAGAGTTCTCAAAGAGGCCCTTTTTGACATGGCCCCCAATAGGGCCCCAGGACCTGATAATATCCCGGTAGAATTCTACCAAATGTGCTGGGATATAGTCAAAGATGATATCATGGCCTTGTTTAGACACTTTCACCAAGGGACGTTGGATGTTCAGCGGTTGAACTACGGGATCATCACGCTGCTTCCGAAGCTCTCCGGGGCTAACAAAATCCAACAGTTCAGACCCATTTGCTTACTTAGATGCCCCTATAAGCTTATCACAAAAGTCCTAGATCGCCGAGTCTCGGTTTATGCTGACAAGCTAATTAGTCCAGTCCAAAATGCCTTTGTCAAAGGGAGGAACATTATGGATGGTGTGCTCTCGCTTCATGAAATCCTTAATTACACATATGTGAAAAAGTGGGTTGGTGTGGTGTTGAAACTGGACTTTGAGAAAGCATATGATAAGGTTAACTAGGATTTCTTATTAGAATGCCATAAGCTGCGGGGATTTAATGAAACCTAGTGTGGGTGGATTAGCCAGATTCTTTGGAATGGCACGGTAAATTGAGTAATAGTGTGGGGCCGTACTTCCATAGTGCAAAAGGGGTACGGCAAGGCGACCCTCACTCCCCATTCCTGTTTAATTTAGCTGCTGAATGCCTCAGGAAAATGATGAAGAATGCCCAGCGTAATAATGTGCTGGTTGGCTTAGCTGCGGATCTGATCCCTGATGGAGTTGCGGTTCTTCAATATGCAAATGACACAATTATCTGTCTTGAACATGACATCGACAAAGCAGTCAACCTGAAGTTGTTGCTGTACATGTTTGAAATGATGTCTGGGTTAGAAGTCAATTTTCAAAGAAAAAAATGAGATTTTAACTGTGGGGGGAGATGATGCTGTGATTAAGCAATATGCCGACCTCTTCAATTGTGATATAGGCAGCTTTTTTAGAGTTATGTCGAATATAGTGTACGAGTTAGGTTACAGTTGGACTCTGAGTAGTATTGTGTTTACATAGGATATGGAGTTGTGTCCTAGTAGGACATGTGTATTCTAGGCCTCTCATGTATAACGGGGGTAGACACATGATGTAACCTATGCCAACATAATAGCACCGGAACGCAGGGCGACCGGGTGCGGTATTGTAGTAGTGTCATGGGGAGGAGCGTCCGTAGTCAGGCCCCGAAGATGTAGCCATATCGGTGAACCTCGTTAACAAATCTCGATGTTGTACTCGTGTGATTGCTTGATCCTCAGATAATCGATGGTATGCCTCGGATTTATTCTAACAAGTGTTATCATAGCTAGGTTACGAGAAGGCTGCGGATTCATTGATCTAAAGAAAATATCGAGTTTGAGATGCAGCCACTGTGGCGTGGTTTTGGGCGAGATTAGAAAAAAGCAAATCAGCGGCTCGTGCGCACACAAGGCTTGACGTGCGGCAATGGATCCCGGGGATTGATCGGGCGAGCGTTCGGCTGTCAGACACGTGCAAGCGGCAGGCAGGACGTGCGGCGATCGCTCAACGTTTCGACGGGCGAGCGTACAACCGTGGCAGGCTGGCCGCGTGAGGCGTTGGAGCAGGATCGGATCAGACCGGAGGCGCGTGCAGCCGTGTAGCATTGGGCTGCTCGGGTATACGCGTGTACGCGGACGCGGAGTCCGGCGACCGGCGGTGGAAGGCAGGAGGCGTACAAGCTGTGTATTGCGTACTGGGTACGAGATTTGGCTGAGACAAAAAAAAGAAGAGGATCGAGTCCTCATGTGACACAGAAAGGCAGTAGCAGATTGAGTCGGAGGAAATATCCATCGTCTATGTGCATCCATCCGAAAGAGGCAGGACAAAGCAAAGCTAGCGTCGGGTGTTACAAGCGGAGCTATCACATGAAGGGAGATTGCTCATGTATTTTTTACAGGGTCAACCGTACGAAGATCCATTGCGTCAACGGTTACCTGGTTTGAGGTGGAGAGGTTCTACGGAATTGAAAACCTTGGGTTATGGCAGACACGGGTGAAAAATTATTGGCGCGACAAGGATGCTTGAAGGCGTTGCAGGAAGTCATGTCAGCTAAGATGAAATATCATGTGATGGATAGAAATTTGCGGAAGACAGTTTGGGGGCCTCGAGTGTGTCACGCAGTCGAACAAGTTCGGCTTGGTCGGACTAATCAGTCTGACGGATCGACGCAAATCGGTTGGTACAGAAGACGGTGGTGGGATCGGCGACGACGACATAGAAGCGTGATGCTGATGGTGACCGACTTTTGGGCGTGGAAACACGTGGTGCACATGCCCGAGGCTTGTGCGGCTTCGACAAGACTATGGCGCGTGGTTGATTCAAGGTGATGTACACACGGAGCTTGAAATCAACGAGGCGTGAGGGTGGATAAATCATCTACCATGGAGTCATGTTGAAGGTGGAGCTGGATTGAGAGGCACGGTGTAAGGATCTAGAGAATCGAAGCCTATTCAGCAGGCGGGAAAAAGCAAGGGATACGTAATTCGGATTGGAGCCCAGTGGTCTGATGGAAGCGTGAAACTCGTCATCGGTTGGTGATGATCGGTGGTACTCTGCAGTGGGGGTTGAGTGGTGTGGTTTCGCGACCCTTGAGACTCGACCGGGACAGCGGAGGCTCGACGCGGTTATAGCGGCGAGGCGTGCGGTACGCACGAGGCATGGAGACGGGTCAGGACTCTGGTGGTCATACATGTGGTGAGGCAACTGCGAATTTGACTCGGGATGACTACAAGCAATAGTGAAATTCCTTCAAGTTTCAAACAGGAAGTCAAGAAAGGAGCAATGGTGTTCAGTTCAGGTAACTCTTATGTGTGACACCCAATATGTGAGTTGTTCACTTTCACGCAGGTCAGTGATCGGTGTGTGATGAAGTTGGACGGATACTCTGGAAGTTGGGAGTATAGACTAGAGTAAAGAGGAACTTAATTTTGCTCGAGTGTTGACCGTGGTCAAGAAAAGAAGGGACTACAAGTTGCAGGTGGAGACATATGGAGTCTTTGGAGTAGCAGCGGTACTCATGGGATAAACTCAAATCCAATGTACATGGAAGTTTGATGCATTGACGAATTCAAGGTGGTGGAGAATATTCGTCAAGGTGAAGTTTGTTAGAGTTGTGTCGAATATAGTGTACGAGTTAGGTTACAGTTGAACTCTGAGTAGTATTGTGTTTAGATAGGATATGAAGTTGTGTCCTAGTAGGACACTTGTATTCTAGGCCTCTCATATATAGCGGGGGTAGACACACGATGTAACCTATGCCAACATAATAGCACCGGAATGCAGGGGAAGCCGGCGTCATGTGCCGGTGTCCAGGGCGACCGAGTGCGGTATTGTAGCGGTGTCATGGGGAGAAGCGCCCGTAGGCAGGCCCTGGGGATGTAGCCATATCGGTGAATCTCGTTAACAAATCTCGGTGTTGTGCTCGTGTGATTGCTTGATCCTCGGATGATCGACGGTATGCCTCGGATTTATTCTAAGATATCTGGGCATGCCTGTTAGTTATACCACCCTCAGAAACTCTGATTGGGAGTTCATTGTCTGCAAATATCTAAAAAGATTTGAAGCTTGGGTGGGTAATGTTGCCTTCATGGGAGGGAGACACACTTTATTAGACTCTGTTGTCACCCAGATATCACTGTACCATATATCTATGTGGCTGATGAACAAAACGTTCATTGAAAGATTGGATAAGCATAGAAGAAGATTCTTCTGACAAGGGTGTAACAAGAAAAAAATATATTATCTTGTGAAATGGAGCAGAATCTGCAGATCCAAAGAGAAGGGTGGTCTGGGGATTAAGGACGTGCGCAAACAGAACATTAGTCTGATGGTAAAACGGTGGTGGAAGCTTGAAACACAAAATGGGGTGTGGAAAAACATTGTTCGTGCTCGTTACTTGCGGAATAGGACAGTAGCTAATGTTGGCCTAAGATTTTCTGACTCTCCTTGTTGGAAAGCCCTGCTAAAAGTCAAGGAAATTTATATGGCTAGTAGAAAAATTGATATCGAATCTGGAAACATTGCTAGGGTGTGGAGTGATCCTACTAACGGACTGCTTCCGTTCAAGGATCAATACCCTCAACTTTTTGATATTTGCAATACCCCTGAATGTACTATCAAACAAGTGTTTAATGTGGAAGCGGATTCCATTTTCAGACGAAGGCTCACTCCTGTTCTATTTGAACAATGGGGGGTCATTTTAGATACAGTTAACAAACTTCCTCTTACTGACAAAGAGGATTGAGTGGTTTGGAACCTGAACCAGAATGGTAAATTTAGCACCAAATCTGTTTATAAGTGGCTTGAAAAACCTCTCAATGGGTGTCATTATAAATGGATCTGGAAGGCTAAAATTCCACTCAAGATCAAAATTTTTATGTGGCAACTCTTGCAAGACGCGGTGCTGACTAGACAGGTGATGCGCCATAGGAAATGGCCTAGGAACCCTGTATGTTCATTTTATAACGAAATAGACTTCTCAGCACCTGTTCTTTACATGTTCGGTCGCTAGGGTGGTGTGGCGATCTATTGGGGGTGGCTATTGGCACCGATAAGTGTCCTGATAACTACTGGCAATTCTTTGCTTGGTGCTATTCCTTCCTTCCAGGAGGGGATAAATTCTATACGATCTGGCTCGTTCGCAATAAGGCTACTTTTGAGAAAAAGCAAATTAAGTCTTCTTTTGAATTCGTGCTCCCTATGTGCTCTTTTCTTTTATATTGGACAGGGCTGCAGAAAGGTGATGATACTGACAAGCTACGCTCAGGTGCCGAGATGATCAGGACCAGCACGATGCAGCTGACGAGGCTTTGCGCGACTGCCGCCCAGCCGATTGGAGGAGCTTGAAGAACGTTGTGGTCCCATGCTGCTTTGAAGCGGATGAAGTGGGCGTGCTGCTAGGAGGGCCATCATCTTCATAGTAGCTTTTCCTTTACGTTTATGATCTTTTGGTGTGTTGGCATGTATCTCTCTTTGGGTTTGTTGGAGCTTGGTACTCTTGAACTGTAGGTGTTATCAGGTTTTCGCCCCACAGCGTTTGGGTCGACGGCGACCGAATGGCAGTGGGTTTCCTGGTAGCTTGAACTCGCCTTACCTCTTTCCCTCCTCCTGACTCTGTATTCGGAATTGGTTGTATTTCTGTTGTTTGCAATGGAAAAGGGTAATGCCCGGTTCAAAAAATGTGTTTTAGTTCGTGTAGAAAAAGTTTGGAGTATGTTGAATGGATATTCCGGCAAGGTGCTTCCCAAGGTACTGGTCTTTAGTTATATGCAAAGTACTAAAATTATGACATGATGTGTGGCTGTACGATGCTAAATTCTGCAATACTACTGATAAAAAGGGAGCGAGGGCTCAAAGCGCTCAAATGAACCCTGCAAATAATAATATGAGTCTATGAGACTCTCACTTACCATCCCCTTCCGACTTGTGATTTCCACTTATTTATTTGAACCTTATGGTTTCCTCCTGAGTTCACCCCTTGATTATATCAGTTTTGGACAATGTGGGTTTAGATGAAGTGGCATCCCCATGCACTATGACGATCGTGAACAGCTAGTCGCACCATGTCTGATTTGATTTTTTTCATTTTGTTTATCTTGGCAGTGACTTGATTTAATTTCCACTCTAGCAACACTTGCGCTACCTAGCTGCATGAAGAAAAAAGAGGAAGGATGTGTGAGAGAGAGAGTGAGAAGGTGGTGGGTGTGAGAGACGATGGACCCGTTACTACCATATATCTGATCGAATGAGCAACCCCGCGTGAGCAGGAGCGCGGGGATGGTCAGGACACCGCCGGCAAAACCCTCGAGAAAACCCTGGTCGTACGGCCGCATGGATGGAATTGAAAGAGGCTGATTGATCGATGGGGCGGAACAGGTGCAAATGGCCAGATGAGTGGAGAGTGTGATGGATGCAGAGCTCAACTTGAACAAGAGCAGGTCGGCCAGGGTTTTTTTGTTAGAGGCTGGGATGTCGCTGGAGTAGTACACTCCTATACCTCCGTACCGAACATCTCGATGGTGCTTGCTTGCCGCCGCTGCCTTGCCACTTTGCTCGTGTGCACCACTGCCTAGTGTGCCCGCGCCACGGAGACCTCCTTCCGATCGAGTTAGTCAAGCGGATTCTAGTCTTGAAAAGAACACAGCCCTCAGCCCACCGGATTGCCTGGGTCGCGCTGGCGTCTAGCTTCCTTCCTTGCACTGCTCGGATTCCGAGCCCGATCGAGTACAGAGCGAGAAGGTCCGTCCGTTGCCCAACATGCATCATCGTCCATGGGCTCGCTAGTGCTAGTATATATAAAAGGCTTTCGCTACGCAACAAAATCTCCAAGAGAGGCCATCGCGAGCAACCAACCTTCTCGGCGAGAACACGTCGCGCGAGACCTGCTCGTAAATCAATCGATCGGCCCCTCGCCCGACGACCAAGAACATGGAGGCGAGGCAGCATGCCGGCGGCGGCGCGGCCCCGTGCGCCAACGGCTGCGGGTTCTTCGGCGACGGCGCGGCCACAAACGATCTCTGCTCCAACTGCTACAAGGAACGGCAGCAGCTGCTGGACCTCATGGCCTTTGACGCCGCCGTCATGTCCGGCCTGAGGTCGCTGAAGCTGGCGAAAGCTGGAGGCGAGGAGAAGACGCCCGAGAAGACGGCGGGGGCTACGAAGAACCGATGCAATGCGTGCCAGCAAAAGGTGGGCCTGCTGGGATTTGTGTGCCGGTGGTGGGCCACGGCCACCTGCTGCGGCGCGCACCGCCATGCCGACGCACACGTCTGCTTCTTCGACTACATGGCAGCCGGCCGCGAGCAGGTCACGCGCAAGAACCCGCTTCTCGTCGCGCCCAAGATGTCCAGGATTTCTTGTTTTTAATGAAAAGAAGGTTAAACTCTGCATCAATCGATGCATGCAATCATCATTATTAAATATTTCATAAAGATCTGAAAAGATCATACATTAATTCACTCCAAGTCACTACCCATCCTTACAAACTCGATAATATGGAGTGCTCTCACTCCCCATATATAAAACCGGTGTCATCGTCAATCCATCCACATAACGTATCGGAACCAACAGTCGGTGCAAAAAATCTAAAACGCACACGTTTTAGAAACCGTCATCAGCATCGGGCCACTGACTCATCTTCAGAAAAGAGATCCGCATCATCCTTATGAGTCCGGACATCGAGGATTTGAATGCTTGCTTCTACCCATGATATGTACCTCACGCTGTGCTGACTCTTGCAGGAGACGCCCTAGAGATGAACTGTGGAATTAGTATGTGTTTGATTGCGTCTCCCTTGTTTCTACCTTTGTGGCGAGGAGGCTGTGTGTAATAACTAGCTAAACGATGGGCCTGTATTTTTTCCATCAAGTTAAATTCATATAAATATCCATTACGTTCTTCGCAAGTTGATACGCATCATGCATTGGGATGATAAACTGCCCGAATCTCTCATCCGATCTAACTCCTATGCCATTTGATTAATCAAACCAAAAAATGAAAATAAAAAATCCCATTAGTCTGCGCAAAATCCAACAGGGTAACAGTTAGATCGATGAGATTTAGTTATTTCTCATTTAGATGAGAGCTAGCCATGCTCTAAATTACCAACTTTGGCTGGTCAATCAGTCCACCACATCCGGATCCAATCGGCAGATTCCGGAAGAATTATGAGGTGCTACAACGGCAAAAGAAATGCGTCTCGATGGCCTTGTGCAGCGAAACGACTCTTTCGCGGTCGATCGCTGCAGCGAGCGAATCTTTTCTTACGGCAACATCAGCGAAGGAAGTAGGACCCACCAGGTGGGATTGATGAACCAAGTCAAAAGTCTGGCTCCGTGAAATCAGTTGATGGGGCCCACTGTCTCCTACCATAAATCTCTCTGGCCCCGTGATTTCAACCGGTGGGGGGCCCGCTGCGTCATTTAATTAACCCTCACCCAGATTTGTTTAAGGAAACTTGACTTTGTTTAGACTGCTGTCCGAAATCGGGCGTTGGAACGAGCGCGCGCGGAATAGCCATGCAGATGGGCGTGTCTCCTTTCCTTGTGAGAGGCCGTAAATAATCGATCCATCCGATCCGAGCATCAGTCGCTGGCTGGATTTGCATCCATGCTTGGGCCAGCCTTTGCGCGCAAGTGCTCCATCCGTAGCTCTTCATCCTTGAAATCCACATGCATGACATGCAGCGAACCACACACTACATCTGCTGCGCTTGCCTGCTAGCAGGAGAAACTACTCCCTCTCTACAGAAATATAAGAGCAAAATACTTTTGTATTTCTTTATAAAGGGAGTAATTACTAATGTTGCAACAACAACAACAACAACAACAACAACAACAACAACAACAACAACAAACTGTAACACAGCGTGCAACTGTAAAATAGCTTTAATAAGCCCCCGCGACGTCCCCGCTCGGGTGACACGGGAGGAGCTCCAAACCTAGCCACCAGGTCCGGCCGTACCTCCCTCCCCCCCCCTTTGTTTGCGCGGGAGGAAGCTGCCGGGCTAAGCCAGGGCGGCCGATGTCGATGGCGCAGGCCCTCTTCCCTCTCGCATCGGTGGTCAGGTGGTGCAGGACAACCAAGGGCGCGTGGGGCAACCCCAGATTTGGGTCGCGACAGAGCGGCGGCTTGCTACCGGCGATGGCGCTCGACGGCAACGTGGTGTTGAGTGGTTGCGGCGAAGCTGGGAGGGCTGGTGGTGTTGCACGAGGAAGTGCAGTGCGGGATGGTCTGTGACTAGATCCAACTGGATTTGGCTCCAGTGGCCCGGCGTGTGGCGCAGAGGAGGCGGCCGCCCGGCGGGGTTCTCGGCTATGAGATGGATCACGTCGGCGGGTGATGGCCTCTCACGCTGGTAGTGGCCGTCAGGTGGCGCTGCTGTCCACGGTGGCTAGGCGGTGGCGCTGCTTGATACGTCTCCGCCGTATCTATTTTTCCAAACACTTTTGCCCTTTGTTTGGACTCTAAGTCGCATGATTTGAATGGAACTAACCCGGACTGACGCTGTTTTCAGCAGAATTGTCATGGTGTTATTTTTGTGCAGAAATAAAAGTTCTCGGAATGACCTGAAAATCATTATTTTGGAATATATAAAAAATACTGGAAGGAAGATCCACGTCAGGGGGCCTCCACCTGTCCACGAGGGTGGGGACGCGCCCTACCCCCTGGGCGCGCCCCCTGCCTCGCAGGCCCCCTGACGCTCCACCGACCTCAACCCTGAGTCCATATATTCACTTTCGGGGAGAAAAAACCAGGGAGAAAGAATCATCGCGTTTTACGATACGGAGCCGTCGCCAAGCCCTAAACTCTCTCGGGAGGGCTGACCTGAAGTCCGTTCGGGGCTCCGGAGAGGGGAATCTGTCGCCATCGTCATCATCAACCATCCTCCTTCACCAATTTCATGATGCTCACCGCCGTGCGTGAGTAATTTCATCGTAGGCTTGCTGAACGGTGATGGGTTGGATGAGATTTATCATGTAATCGAGTTAGTTTTGTTAGGGTTTGATCCCTAGTATCCACTATGTTCTGAGATTGATGTTGCTATGACTTTGCTATGCTTAATGCTTGTCACTAGGGCCCGAGTGCCATGATTTCAGATCTGAACCTATTATGTTTTCATCAATATATGAGAGTTCTTGATCCTATCTTGCAAGTCTATAGTCACCTATTAAGTGGTATGATCCATTAACCCCGAAGTGACAATAAACGGGATACTTAACGGTGGTGACCGTAGTTTGAGAAGTTCATGTATTGACTATGTGTTAATGCTTTGGTTGGGTACTCTATTAAAAGGAGGCCTTAATATCCCTTGGTTTCCGCTAGGACCCCGCTGCCACGGTACTCTATTAAAAAATGTCATGCAAGTTCTTTTCCATAAGCACGTATGACTATATTCAGAATACATGCCTACATTATATTGATGAACTCGAGCTAGTTCTGTGTCACCCTAGGTTATGACTGTTACATGATTGATCGCATCTGACATAATTCTCTATCACCGATCCATTGCCTACGAGCTTTCCAGATATTGTTCTCTACTCATTTACTTTTTCGTTGCTATTTTTACCATCACTATAAAACCCAAAAATATTACTTTTGCTACCGTTACCACTACTATCATATTACTTTGCTACTAAATACTTTGCTACAGTTATTAAGTTTCCAGGTGTTGTTGAATTGACAACTCAGCTGCTAATACTTGAGAATATTCTTTGGCTCCCCTTGTGTCGAATCAATAAATTTGGGTTGAATACTTTACCCTCGAAAACTGTTGCGATCCCCTATATTTGTGGGTTATCAAGACTATTTTATGGCGCCGTTGCCGGGGAGCATAGTCTATTCCTTGAGTCACTTGGGATTTATATCTGCTTATCATTATGAAGAACTTGAAAGATCCAAGAATTAAGATTTATCCCTCAACTACGAGGGAAGGTAAGGAACTGCCATCTAGCTCTGCACTAGATTCACCTTCTGTTTTGAGTAAGCTTGCGACACCTAAACCTACTTCTGCTATTAATTCTGATATGCGCATGTTATTGATGATGCCACTTCTGCTATGCATGATACTGCTACCTCTTGAGCACTGCGTTGGATTTCCCCGAAGAGGAAGGGATGATGCAGCAAAGTAGCATAAGTATTTTACTCTGTTTTTGAGAACCAAGGTATGAATCCAGTAGGAGGCTACGCTCGAGTCCCTCGTACCTACACAAAAACAATAGCTCAATGAAACCAACGCGCTTAGGGGTTGTCAATCCCTTCACGGTCACTTACGAAAGTGAGATCTGATAGAGATGATAAATAATATTTTTTTGGTATTTTTGGTATAGAGATGCAAACTAAATAAAGTAAAAGCAAAGCAATAGTAAAGTGATGGAGATTGATATGATGAGAAAGAGACCTGGGGGCCATAGGTTTCACTAGTGGCTTCTCTGAAGAGCATAAGTATTCTACGATGGGTGACCAAATTACTGTTGAGCAATTGACAGAATTGAGCATAGTTATGAGAATATCTAAGTATGATCATGTATATAGGCATCACGCCCGAGACAAGTAGACTGAAACGATTCTGCATCTACTACTATTACTCCACTCATCGATCGCTATCCAGCATGCATCTAGAGTATTAAGTTAAAAACAGAGTAACGACTTAAGCAAGAGGACATGATGTAGAGGGATAGTTTCATGCAATATGATAAAAATCCCATCTTGTTATCCTCGATGGCAACAATACAATACGTGCCTTGCTACCCGTTCTGTCACTGGGAAAGGACACCGCAATATTGAACCCAAAGCTAAGCACTTCTCCCATGACAAGAACAACCAATCTAGTAGGCCAAACCAAACTGATAATTCAAAGAGACTTGCAAAGATAACCAATCATACATAAAAGAATTCGGACAAGATTCAAATATTATTCATAGATAGACTTGATCATAAACCCACAATTCGTCGGTCTCAACAAACACACCACAAAAAGAAGATTACATCGAATAGATCTCCGCGAGAGAGGGGGAGAACATTGTATTGAGATCCAAAAAGAGAGAAGAAGCCATCTAGCTACTAGCTATGGACCCGTAGGTTTGAAGTAAACTACTCACACTTCATTGGAGGGGCTTGGATGATGATGTAGAAGCCCTCCGTGATCGATGCCTCCTCCGGCGGAGCTCCGCAACAGGCCCCAAGATGGGATCTCGTGGATACAGAAAGTTGCGGCGGTGGAATTAGGTTTTTGGCTCCGTCCCCGATTGTTTGGGGGTACGTGGATATATATAGGAAAAAGAAGTACGTTTTTGAAGGTTTCATTCCGTTTGGACTCGGTTTGATATTCCTTTTCTTCGAAACCCTAAAACAGGCAAAAAACAACATTTCTGGGCTGGGCCTCCCGTTAATAGGTTAGTCCCAAAAATAATATAAAAGTGGAAAATAAAGCCCAATAATATCTAAAACAGTAGATAATATAGCATGGAGCAATCAAAAATTATAGATACGTTGGAGACGTATCAAATACTTATGATGAAACTACTTATATGCTTGATACTACTTTGCCACTTGGTGAATTTCTTGATGAACAACTTGCTAGGGCTAGAGAGACTGAACTTATTGAAACTGATAATATTGATGAGAGTGATGATGAAGATTCTCCTCTTAGATATGACTTACATGTTCTGCCTGAGGGCTATGTTATGGATGAAGAAACTGCTAGAGACTTTCTTACTTGCAATGATAGGAGTGATCTTAAGAAATTATTAGCTAAGCTAAAACAAAAGATTCTGAATGCTAGAATGAAATATGATCCTGCTTATGCTACTTCACCTATCTTTGATACTGATAAAGATTGTGAATTCTCTGTCGACCCTGAGATAATTACTTTGGTTGAATCTGATCCTTTTTATGGCTATGCATATGAAATTGTTGTGGCACATCTTACTAAATTAAATGATATAGCTACCCTATTCACTAATGATGAGAGAACATACTACTTTTATATCCTTAAATTATTACCGTTCTCATTAAAGGGTGACACTAAGATATGGCTTAATTCTCTTGATCCTGCTTGTGTGCGTAGTCCCGAGGATATGATTTATTACTTCTCTGCTAAATATTTCCCCGCTCATAAGAAACATCTGCTTTAAGGGAAATATATAATTTTGTGCAAATTGAAGAAGAGTCTCCCACAAGCTTAGGGGAGGCTTCTCCAGTTACTTAATGCTTTGCCTGATCATCCTCTTAAGAAAAATGAGATACTTGATATCTTTTATAATGGACTAACCGATGATTCCAGAGACCACCTGGATAGTTGTGCTGGTTGTGTTTTCAGGGCTTCCAGAGTCTCCTACTAAGTTTGCTAGCCAATGCTTAGATGTGTTTGATAACTTTATGGTTAAACAAGAAAACTTCAATGCTTATTTTGGTAGAGAATTAAAACGCAATGCTTATATGATATAACACTTGAGTGATTATATGGCTAATGTTAAGGGTGAACTAAAACTTATTAGTAAACATGCTTCTATGGTAACCACTCAAGTAGAACAAGTACTTAAAGTTAAGAATGATTTGCTCAATGAATTAAATAATAAGAATGATTTTGCTATTAGAGTGGCTAGTAGAACTGGTAAAATGACTCAGGAACCTTTGTATCCTGAAGGCCATCCTAAGAGAATTGAGAAAGATTCTTAGAGAACTAATATTGATGCGCTTAGTCCTTCTAAAAGAAAGAAAAAGAAAAATGATAGTACTTTGCATGCTTCTAGTGAACCTGTTGTTGACACACCTGAGAATCCCAATGATATTTCTATTTCTAATGCTGAAACACAATCTGCTAATGAACATGAACCGAGTGATAATGCTAATATCGATGTTCATGTTGATGCTCAACCTAGCAATGATAATGATGTAGAGATTGAACCTGATATTGACCTTGATAACCCACAATCAAATAATCAACATTATGATAAGAGAGACTTTGTTGCTAGGAAGCATGGTAAGGAAAGAGAACCATGGGTTCAGAAACCCATGCCTTTTCCTCCTAAACCATCTAAGAAAAAGGATGATGAGGATTTTGAGAGGTTTGCTGAAATGATTAGACCTATCTTTTTGCGTATACGATTAACTGATATGCTCAAAATGAATCGTTATGCTAACTATACGAAAGAAATTGTTACAAATAAAAGAAAGATACCGGAGGCTGAAATTTCCACCATGCTTGCTAATTACACTTTTAGGGGTGGAATACCAAAGAAGTTAGGAGATCCAGGAGTACCCACTATACCTTGCTCCATTAAAAAAAACTATGTTAAAACTGCTTTATGTGATCTTGGAGCCGGTGTTAAGGTTATACCTCTCTTTTTATATCGTAGACTTGATTTGAATAAGTTGAGACCTACTAAAATATCTTTGCAAATGGCTGACAAATCAATTGATATACCTGTCGGTATTTGTGAGGATGTGCCTGTTGTGGTTGCAAACGTTACTATTTTAACGGACTTTATTATTCTTGATAATCCCGAGGACAATAATATGTCTATTATTCTTGGAAGACCTTTTTTGAATACTGCAGGGGCTGTCATTGATTGCACCAAAGGCAATGTCAGTTTCATGTTAATGGTAATGAGCATACGGTACTGTTCCGCGAAAAAGAAACGTCCCCTGGGCAGGGGTATTTCCTAATGCGCAACGGCAATAAAATGAAGTGTGGGCGTGCCAATATACATTTGTATACAAATAAATAAAAGAGGCACACAAGATCGGGGAACTCTGTATTTCATTAATTCTTTTGGAGAATTACATCAAATGGTTCCCAAAAAAGTACATCATGTTTCTCTATGCAATCTGACTAAGTTTAGCGACTGTGTAGCTTCAGGTTCCCGGAGCCTTGGAAGACGATCCGGTTAATTACATCCACAAGATGCATCTTGTAGAAAACCTCCGATTAAGCTGCTCTTGATGGTCGTTGTCTTCAAGCATGTGTGAATTGTTCTCCAAACGTGCATGAACAGTGCAAACATGTATTCTACCAAAGCCTCGTCGGTCCATGGTGAATGTCATCTAGGACCGCTGGTGGCGGGATTTTTGATGAAGTCTATAAGCGAGAAGTGTTCGGCCTCGTCGGCACAAAACAAATAAAAGTCCAACCTTGTCGGCTTGGACCCTTTTCCGGACTCGTCGGTCGCGGAATGCAATTGGGACAGTTGGGGAACGTAGCAGAAATTCAAAATTTCCTACGTGTCACCAAGATCTATCTATGGAGAGACTAGCAACGAGGGGAAGGAGAGTGCATCTACATACCCTTGTAGATCGCTAAGAGGAAGCGTTCAAGTGAACGGGGTTGATGGAGTCGTACTCGTCGTGATCCAAATCACCGATGACCAAGTGCCGAACGGACGGCACCTCCACGTTCAACACACGTACAGCCCGGTGACGTCTCCCACGCCTTGATCCAGCAAGGAGAGAGGGAGAGGTTGAGGAAGACCCCATCCAGCAGCAGCACAATGGCGTGGTGGTGGTGGAGGAGCGTGGCAATCCTGCAGGGCTTCGCCAAGCACCGCAGAAGAGGAGGAAGAGAGAGGGAGGGCTGCACCAAGAGGTGAGATCAAATCGCGTGTGTTATGGGCAGCCCTAGGCCTCATATATATAGGGAAGGGGAGGGGCTACGCCCCCTCTAGGGTTCCCACCCCTAGGGGGCGGCAGCCCTAGATGGGGATCAAGGGTGGCGGCCAAGAGGGGAAGAGAGGGAGGCGCCCCTAGGGTGGGCCTTAAGGCCCATCTGGACCTAGGGTTTGCCCCCTCTCACTCTCCCTGCGCCTTGGGCCCTTGTGGGAGGCGCACCAGCCCACTAAGGGGCTGGTCCCTCACCACTCTTAGCCCATGCAAGCCTCCGGGGTTGGTGGCCCCACTTGGTGGACCCCCGGGACCCTCCCGGTGGTCCCGGTACGTTACCGATAAACCCCGAAACTCTTCCGGTGACCAAAACAGGACTTCCCATATATAAATCTTTACCTCCGGACCATTCCGGAACTCCTCGTGACGTCCGAGATCTCATGCGGGACTCCGAACAACATTCGGTAACCACATACAAACTTCCTTTATAACCCTAGCGTCATCGAACCTTAAGTGTGTAGACCCTACGGGTTCGGGAGACATGCAGAGATGACCGAGACGTTCTCCGGTCAATAACCAAAAGCGGGATCTGGATACCCATGTTGGCTCCCACATGTTCCACGATGATCTCATCGGATGAACCACGATGTCAAGGACTTAATCAATACCGTATACAATTCCCTTTGTCTAGCGGTACGATACTTGCCCGAGATTCGATCGTCGGTATCCCTATACCTTGTTCAATTTCGTTACCGGCAAGTCTCTTTACTCGTTCCGTAACACATCATCCCGTGATCAACTCCTTGATCACATTGTGCACATTATGATGATGTCCTACCGAGTGGGCCCAGAGATACCTCTCCGCTTACACGGAGTGACAAATCCCAGTCTCGATTCGTGCCAACCCAACAGACACTTTCGGAGATACCTGTAGTGCACCTTTATAGTCACCCAGTTACGTTGTGATGTTTGGTACACCCAAAGCATTCCTACGGTATCCGGGAGTTGCACAATCTCATGGTCTAAGGAAATGATACTTGACATTAGAAAAGCTTTAGCATACGAACTACACGATCTTTGTGCTAGGCTTAGGATTGGGTCTTGTCCATCACATCATTCTCCTAATGATGTGATCCCGTTATCAATGACATCCAATGTCCATGGTCAGGAAACCGTAACCATCAATTGATCAACGAGCTAGTCAACTAGAGGCTTACTAGGGACATGGTGTTGTCTATGTATCCACACATGTATCTGAGTTTCCTATCAATACAATTATAGCATGGATAATAAACGATTATCATGAACAAGGAAATATAATAATAACTAATTTATTATTGCCTCTAGGGCATATTTCCAACAGTCTCCCACTTGCACTAGAGTCAATAATCTAGTTCACATCGCCATGTGATTAACACTCACAGGTCACATCGCCATGTAACCAACATCCAAAGAGTTTACTAGTCAATAATCTAGTTCACGTCACTATGTGATTAACACTCAATGAGTTCTGGGTTTGATCATGTTGCTTGTGAGAGAGGTTTTAGTCAACGGGTCTGAACCTTTCAGATCCGTGTGTGCTTTACAAATCTTTATGTCATCTCCTAGATGCAGCTACCACGCTCTATTTGGAGCCATTTCAAATAACTGTTCTACTTGGAGTTATTCTAAATTGTTGCTCCATTATACGTATCCGGTATCTCTACTCAGAGCTATCCGGATAGGTGTTAAGCTTGCATCGTCGTAACTCTTTACGTCGAACTCTTTATCACCTCCATAACCGAGAAAATTCCTTAGTCCACTAGTTACTAAGGATAACTTTGACCGTTGTACTGTGATCCATTCTTGGATCACTCTTGTACCCCTTGACTGACTCATGGCAAGGCACACTTCAGGTGCGGTATGCAGCATAGCATACTGTTGAGCCTACGTCTTAAGAATAGGGGACGACCTTCGTCCTTTCTCTCTATTCTGCCGTGGTCGAGCTTTAAGTCTTAACTTCGTACCTTACAACTCAGGCAAGAACTCCTTCTTTGACTGATCCATCTTGAACACCTTCAAGATCATGTCAAGGTATGTGCTCATTTGAAAGTACCATTAAGTGTTTTGATCTATCCTTATAGATCTTGATGCTCAATGTTCAAGTAGCTTAATCCAGGCTTTCCATTGAAAAACACTTTTCAAATAACCCTATATGCTTTCCAGAAATTCTACGTCATTCTGATCAACAATATGTCGACAAGATATACTCATCAGAAATTCTATAGTGCTCCCACTCACTTCTTTGGAAATACAAGTTTCTCATAAACTTTGTATCAACCCAAAATCTTTGATCATCATCAAAGCATACATTCCAACTCCGAGATGCTTACTCCAGTCCTCAGAAGGATTGCTGGAGCTTTGCATACTTATTAACATCTTTCAGGATTGACAAAACCTTCCGGTTGTATCACATACAACCTTTCCTCAAGAAAATCGTCGAGGAAACAATGTTTTTACATCCTATCTGCAAGATTTCATAAATAATGAAGTGACTGCTAATATAATTCCAACAGACTCTTAGCATCGCTACGAGTGAGAAAGTCTCATCGTAGTCAACTCCTTGAACTTGTCGAAAAACAACTTAACGACAAGTCGAGCTTTCTTAATGGTGACATTTACCATCATTGTCCGTCTTCCTTTTAAAAAACCATCTGTACTCAACAGCCTTACGACCATCGAGCCGTTCTGCCAAAGTCTACACTTTGTTTTCATATATGGATCCTCTCTCGGATTGTATGGCCTCGAGCCATATATCGGAATCCGGGCCCACCATCGCTTTTCCATAGCTCGTAGGTTCATTGTTGTCTAGCAACATGACTTCCTAGACAGGATTACGTACCACTCTGAAGTAGTACGCATCCTTGTCATCCTACGAGGTCTGGGAGTGACTTGATCCGAAGTCTCATGATCAATATCATAAGCTTCCACTTCAATTGGTGTAGGTGCCACAGGAACAACTCTTTGTGCCCTGCTATACACTAGTTGAAGTGACGGTTCAATAACCTCATCAAGTCTCCACCATCCTCCCACTCAATTCTTTCGAGAGAAACTTTTCCTCGAGAAAGGACCCGATTCTTGAAACAATCCCTTATTGCTTTCGAATCTGAGACAGGAAGTATACCCTACTGTTTTGGGTGTCCTATGAAGATGCATTTATCCGCTTTGGGTTTGAGCTTATCAGCCTGAAACTTTTTCACATAAGCGTTGCAGCCCCAAACTTTTAAGAAATGACAGCTTAGGTTTCTCTAAACCATAGTTCATACGGTGTCATCTCATCGGAATTACGTGGTGCCCTATTTAAAGTGAATGTGGTTGTCTCTAATGCCTAACCCATAAACTATCGTGGTAATTCGATAAGAAACATCATGGTATGCATCATATCCAATAGGGTGAAGTTATGATGTTCGGACACACCATCACACTATGGTGTTCCAGGCTGTATCAGTTGTGAAACAATTTCCACAATCTCTTAATTCTGTGCCAAACTCGTAATTCAGATATTCATCTCTATGATCATATCATAGATCTTTTATCCTCTTGTCACGACGATCTTTCAACTTCACCCTGAAATTACTTGAACCTTCCAATAATTCAGACGCATGATTCATCAAGTAAATATACTCAACATCTACTCAAATCATCTGTGAAGTAAAAACATAACGATATCCACTACATGCCTCAGCACTCATTGGACTGCACACATCAAAATGTATTACTTCCAACAAGTTGCTTTCCAGTTCCATTTTACTGAAACCGAGGCTTTCAGTCATCTTGCCCATGTGGTATGATTTGCATGTCTCAAGTGATTCAAAATCAAGTGAGTTCAAACGGTCCATTTGCATGGAGTTTCTTCATGCATATACACCAATAGACATGGTTCGCATGTCTCAAACTTTTCAAAACGAGTGAGCCCAAAGATCCATCAACATGGAGCTTCTTCATGCGTTTTATACCGATATGACTTTAGTGGCAGTGCCACAAGTAGGTGGTATTACTATCTTTTGGCATGAACATGTGTATCACTACGATCGAGATTCAATAAACCATTCATCTTAGGTGTAAGACCACTGGAGGTATTATTCAAATAAACAGAGTAACCATTATTCTCCTTAAATGAATAACCGTATTGCGATAGACATAATCCAATCATGTCTATGCTCAACGCAAACACCAATCTCGATGATAGAGGGAGCGCACGATATTTGATCAACCTCGGAAATACTTCCAACAAATATCGTCATCTCACCTTTAGCTAGTCTCTGTTTATTCCGTAGCTTTTATTTCGAGTTACTAACAATTAGCAACCAAACCGGTATCTAATACCCTGGTGCTACTAGGAGTACTAGTAAAGTACACATCAACACAATGTATATCCAATATACTTCTATCGACCTTGCCAGCCTTCTAATCTACCAAGTGTCTAGGGTAATTCTACTCCAGTGGCTGTTCCCCTTATTACAGAAGCACTTAGTCTCGGGTTTGGGTTCAACCTTGGGTTTCTTCACTAGAGCAGCAGCTGAATTGCCGTTTCATGAAGTATCCCTTCTTGCCCTTGCCCTTCTTGAAACTAGTGGTTTCGCCAACCATCAACAATTGATGCTCCTTCTTGATTTCTACTTTTGCGGTGTCAAACATCGCGAATATCTCAAGGATCATCATATATGTCCCTGATATATTATAGTTCATCACGAAGCTCTAGCAGCTTGGTGGTAATGACTTCGGAGAAACATCACTATCTCATTTGGAAGATCAACTCCCACTTGATTCAAATGATTGTTGTACTCAGACAATTTGAGCACAAGATCAACAAATGAGCTTTTCTCCCTTAGTTTGCAGGCTAAGAAAATCGTCGGAGGTCTCATACCTCTTGACGTGGGCACAAGCCTGAAATCCCAATTTCAGCCCTCGAAACATCTCATATGTCTCGTGACGTTTCAAAACGTCTTTGGTGCCTCAACTCTAAACCATTTAACTGAACTATCACGTAGTTATCAAAACGTGTATGTCAGATGTTCGCAACATCCACAGACAACGTTCGAGGTTCAACACACTGAGCGATGCATTAAGGACATAAGCCTTCCAAGAAGCAATGAGGACAATCCTTAGTTTACGGACCTAGTCCGCATAATTGCTAATATCAACTTTCAACTAATTTTTCTATAGGAACATATCTAAACAGTAGAACTATAGCGTGAGCTACGACATAATTTGCAAAATCCTTTTGACTATGTTCAGGATAATTAAGTTCATCTTATGAACTCCCACTCAGATAGACATCCCTCTAGTCATCTAAGTGATTACATGATCCGAGTCAACTAGGCCGTGTCCGATCATCACGTGAGACGGACTAGTTAACGTCGGTGAACATCTTCATGTTGATCGTATCTGCTATACGACTCATGCTCGACCTTTCGGTCTTCTGTGTTCCGAGGCCATGTGTGTACATGCTAGGCTCGTCAAGTTAACCCTAAGTGTTTTGCATGTGTAAAACTGTCTTACACCCGTTGTATGTGAACGTAAGGATCTATCACACCCGATCATCACGTGGTGCTTCGAAACGACGAACTGTAGTAATGGTGCACAGTTAGGGGAGAACACTTCTTGAAATTTTTGTAAGGGATCATCTTATTTACTACCGTCGTCCTAAGTAAACAAGATGTATAAACATGATAAACATCACATGCAATCAAATAGTGACATGATATGGCCAATATCATATTGCTCCTTTCGATCTCCATCTTCGGGGCTCCATGATCATCATTGTCACCGGCATGACACCATGATCTCCATCATCATGATCTCCATCATCGTGTCTTCTTGAAGTTGTCACGTCATCTATTACTTCTACTACTACAGCTAACGGTTAGCAATAAAGTAAAGTAATTACATGACGTTTATGTTGACAGGCAGGTCATAAATAAATAAAGACAACTCCTATGGCTCCTGCCGGTTGTCATACTCATCGACATGCAAGTCGTGATTCCTATTACAAGAACATGATCAATCTCATACATCACATATATAATTCATCACATCCTTTGGCCATATCACATCACATAGCATACCCTGCAAAAACAAGTTAGACGTCCTCTAATTGTTGTTTGCATGTTTTACGTGGCTGCTATGGGTTTCTAGCAAGAACGTTTCTTACCTACGCAAAACCACAACGTGATATGCCAATTGCTATTTACCCTTCATAAGGACCCTTTTCATCGAATCCGATCCGACTAAAGTGGGAGAGACAGACACCCGCTAGCCACCTTATGCAACTAGTGCATGTTTGTCGGTGGAACCGGTCTCACGTAAGAGTACGTGTAAGGTTGGTCCGGGCCGCTTCATCCCACGATGCCGCTGAATCAAGATAAGACTAGTAACGGCAAGCATATTGAACAAAATCAACGCCCACAACTACTTTGTGTTCTACTCGTGCATAGAATCTACGCAATAGACCTAGCTCATGATGCCACTGTTGGGAAAGGTAGCAGAAATTCAAAATTTCCTACGTGTCACCAAAATCTATCTATGGAGAGACTAGCAACGAGGGGAAGGAGAGTGCATCTACATACCCTTGTAGATCGCTAAGCGGAAGCGTTCAAGTGAACAGGGTTGATGGAGTCGTACTCGTCGTGATCCAAATCACCGATGACCAAGTGCCGAACGGACGGCACCTCCGCGTTCAACACACGTACAGCCCGGTGACGTCTCCCACGCCTTGATCCAGCAAGGAGAGAGGGAGAGGTTGAGGAAGACTCCATCCAGCAGCAGCACAACGGCGTGGTGGTGGTGGAGGAGCGTGGCAATCCTGCAGGGCTTCGCCAAGCACCGCAGAAGAGGAGGAAGAGAGAGGGAGGGCTGCACCAAGAGGTGAGATCAAATCGCGTGTGTTATGGGCAGCCCTAGGCCTCATATATATAGGGAAGGGGAGGGGCTGCGCCCCCTCTAGGGTTCCCATCCCTAGGGGGCGGCAGCCCTAGATGGGGATCAAGGGTGGCGGCCAAGAGGGGAAGAGAGGGAGGCGCCCCTAGGGTGGGCCTTAAGGCCCATCTGGACCTAGGGTTTGCCCCCTCTCACTCTCCCTGCGCCTTGGGCCCTTGTGGGAGGTGCACCAGCCCACTAAGGGGCTGGTCCCTCACCACTCTTAGCCCATGCAAGCCTCCGGGGTTGGTGGTCCCACTTGGTGGACCCCCGGAACCCTCCCGGTGGTCCCGGTACGTTACCGATAAACCCCGAAACTCTTCCGGTGACCAAAATAGGACTTCCCATATATAAATCTTTACCTCCGGACCATTCCGGAACTCCTCGTGACGTCTGGGATCTCATCCGGGACTCCGAACAACATTCGGTAACCACATACAAACTTCCTTTATAACCCTAGCGTCATCGAACCTTAAGTGTGTAGACCATACGGGTTCGGGAGACATGCAGACATGACCGAGACGTTCTCCGGTCAATAACCAACAGCGGGATCTGGATACCCATGTTGGCTCCCACATTTTCCATGATGATCTCATCGGATGAACCACGATGTCAAGGACTTAATCAATCCCGTATACAATTCTCTTTGTCTAGCGGTACGATACTTGCCCGAGATTCGATCGTCGGTATCCCTATACCTTGTTCAATCTCGTTACCGGCAAGTCTCTTTACTCGTTCCGTAACACATCATCCCGTGATCAACTCCTTGATCACATTGTGCACATTATGATGATGTCCTACCGAGTGGGCCCAGAGATACCTCTCCGCTTACACGGAGTGACAAATCCCAGTCTCGATTCGTGCCAACCCAATAGACACTTTCGGAGATACCTGTAGTGCACCTTTATAGTCACCCAGTTACGTTGTGACGTTTGGTACACCTAAAGCATTCCTACGGTATCCGGGAGTTGCACAATCTCATGGTCTAAGGAAATGATACTTGACATTAGAAAAGCTTTAGCATACGAACTACACGATCTTTGTGCTAGGCTTAGGATTGGGTCTTGTCCATCACATCATTCTCCTAATGATGTGATCCGGTTATCAATGACATCCAATGTCCATGGTCAGGAAACCATAACCATCAATTGATCAACGAGCTAGTCAACTAGAGGCTTACTAGAGACATGGTGTTGTCTATGTATCCACACATGTATCTGAGTTTCCTATCAATACAATTATAGCATGGATAATAAACGATGATCATGAACAAGAAAATATAATAATAACTAATTTATTATTGCCTCTAGGGCATATTTCCAACAGGGACTTCATAGCAAATCACAAGCGCCATACACTGTTGCGTATTAATTCATAACTGTCAACTACAAGTAGCATGTTGTTGCACCATGCGTGCACGCATGGGATGGCAAGGCTTTGAGTATGAGAGGCACACCATAAATCATCATGATGGCGAGTGCCAACGTTTGCACCAAATTTATGAGGGTTGCTCCACACGACCAAGCACCACTCTGAGCTTTACTAATTCTAGTACTAAATTGCTACACCTATTCTCTGGACGTAACTCATAAAAAAAATGTTGTTCTCTGTATCTCTGAGCATTTGAGCCCAAACTTTTAGAGACGCTTCTTTGATAACTTAACTTGTTCTACAAAATTCTCAAGCTTTGTCGCCGAACAAATCAGCCTACACAAAATCATCAATCGGGCATACTAATTTGCTTCGCCCGACATTAAGATCTGACTTGTGCGCACTGCTACGCCTATTATATTGCCTCAAAAATCCTAAAAAAATATTACTGAACATATCCGAGGATCTTTGGATTGCCTAAAAAAAATTCAGATCAGAACTCTTTCAGATTTGGCCGGCATGATGTTTCTGAAGCTGGCTGTACCACCAAGCACATATCGTGTTTTCTGCAATTTTTGTCTGGCCTTCCTCTCGGCCGAATGACCTAAAATTTTAACACGACATCAACGTGTGTGACTTCTGCACCTGTAAAAAATTTGAGCTTCATACTCATCATGGAACGTCCGAAAATAATTTCGGAGTGCACCTATGTCAGCCCTGTAATTTCTGTCGAATCTAACTCTTAACATAAATTGCTTTTCTGGCCTGATCTCCTCCTCTCCTTGTCCTGTACCTATATTCTACTCGCTTGTTTTATGCGACAAGCATCAACAACAAATCTTGCAACTTGTACCTGTCAGTAAGAAAATTTGTAGACTGAACAAAGCAATCTACTTTCCGAGGCAACGAAGATCGGATGAACCAATCTATTTCTCTTTTTTCGAGGAAACAAAGATTGGATGCACCAATCTATTTTCCGAGGCAACATATTAGATGGTGTGAACCAATCTAATTTTCCGAGGCAACATATTAGACGGTGTGAACCAATCTAATTTTCCGAGCCATAAAGAACGAGAGGGAGAGGATCAAAGGGATCGCTGCAACGAGCGTGTAGTCTCAGCATCGTGGAATGCCATGGTTGATCTTCTCTTGAAGCTGTTCGCCTGATGTGTTTACGTAGGTCGAGGAAAAGCATTATGGCGTGTAGATGGGTGTGCGTGGATGTGAAGGGCGACAGCCTTGCGGCGGTGTGTGTGCGTGCGTCTCCCTCTTTTGCGTGGAAGGAGAAGTCCCTTTTATAACCTAATGCTAGGGCTGGAGGGGGCACCGTGAGCGCGGCCAATTTTCTGTTGGGCTGAGTGCGTCGCTGCCTAGAATCCAGGCTCTCCAATCCTTATCTCTTCTTATCAGGCATACAGTAGGTTGTTAGGCTGTTTAATCCACCACACAAAACAATCATGCGTACGCGGCTGGACGTGGGCATCAGCGACGCATACGTACACGACGACCTGATCACATCCCGGCCCGTGTATTATTCCCAGTGTGCATATCCGCCCATCATTATACGTACAGTATGCATAACTAGCCACGGCTCTTCGCGCCTGATGTGCATGATGTCACACATATGACTAGTAATTGTACGTGAGACATGACCCGTGCATGTGCATGCAACATTAATTAATCACGGGACTTTAGTGTCTACGACTAGCCACAATGCATAGTAACATACACTAGTAACATCACCCGCAAAAAAAAAACATATACTAGTAACATACACATATCCCTAGACTATGTTACTATCTTCATAGTGGGTAGTAATATAAGTGTGGTAACATGCAAAGCTTCATTTATTAGGTTATAGACTCATATTGCATTGGGACATGTGATGTTACAGTAACTAGCTAAGTTACTATAACTACCTCTCTCCTCATTAACTCATTGCCACATAAGCAAATTTGCTGAGTTAGACTCGATGTTACTGCTTAAGTTACTCCCACTATGGCTAGTCTAACGCACGTACGTATATTACTAAGCACCACATTGCTTTCTCATTCATTCTTTTTCTTTTAATCTTTTTCTTACCAAGTCTAAACACATGGCCTAATTAGCAAAGTGGCCCATGTAAACATACTCAGGCAACTTTATTATGGACGGTGACAAAATTTCATCAAACAAATGCCCCCCACCAAGTGGAGTATGCGTGCGGAGCAAGACAAACTCGACTTGGTGCAAACTTATCTAATATGGCGCAAATATGAATTGCTGCCTCAGTTTGGACAGAATAATTATACCTGTTCAGGGTACTAAAGAAAGAACTCATAGAATTTGGCGAAAGTCCATGCCAAAATAATGAATGAATGGAACACCATGGCAAAAGTCCATGCCATGAGTGGACCATATAGATTGTAAGTATGGTTGCAGTGAATCCATGCCACAAATAGTAAGAGAGAAAAAAACACGGCGAAAGCCCATGCCGTAGATGAATACTAAACGTTGTGGCGAAACCATACCACCAATGAGTGTTACAGATATTATGGCGAAACCATGCCACAAATGAGAGAAGAGATTAATGCAGCGGAAGTCCATGCCACAAATTAGTGCGTTTCCATTATCTATGATGCAAGACTAGGAAAACACTAGAACTCGTAGAAAATAATGTGAGACCATGAAGAAAGTCCATTCCATTGCCTCAAAATATCTCAAGTACTTGTTGCGACCGCTTTATCACTGCGATGACAGCCAACAAAGTCACCTTGGATCTTCTTTAATATGTAGCGAAAGTCGATGCCACTTCTTAAAGGAATTTATCAACTCTATTGCAACCATGTAACTGCCACGGTGCCAGCCAATAGAACTGAAGGGTTTCACAGATTCTTATGTACCGCACTGGCATACTTCACTGCTCCCGACATGTGAAAGTTGGTCAATGATCTGAGCAAGTTGTACCTGAATAGGCAATTCTGAGTAAACCCAAAAAACAGAGTTGGTTGTTTGTTTTGTTTGAAATTTTGGATTTTTCTCTTATCACCGAGCTATGAGGTGGCTTCGGGTAAAGCTGCAAGGAGACTAAACCGCTAAAGGAGGTGGTGGTCTGAACATCACAACTTCACTTCCATTGTGTCTGCATGTAAGAGACAACATGTTTCAATGGGGCTTTGACCAAGGTTGTGTCGACCTCCCTGAGTCATCTATCCGGTAAGAGCCCATCATTGGCATTGCGTGTCGGTCCCGTCATGGGACTTAGGATATGGCTGATTGGTATTGGTTTGCATGGGTAAAAGTTTGTTGGGATTCTGCCATTACTTTTGCTGAGGGGTGGTAAATGGCTACTATCCGCCTTCCTTCCGGGTGGACCCTTTGTTGCTTGGAGATGATGGATACGCTTATTGGGCCTACTAGAGATATTTTCTCTTATTGCTAATGCGGTTTTGCTTAATGACCGCAACTTTAAACTGATATTCTCTTGCTTGTGCAACTTCCTTTGGCTACCGCTGACTTGATATTGATGTTTCATTCCTGGATTTTGCTTGAGTGTTCTTTGCTGACCACAGACTACTTCATGAACTGGACCTGTTTGCTGGGGGATCCATCTTGATAACTTGGATAGTAGCCACCTACCTTTGTGGAAACTAGAACCCTCGCAGGCATTTTATTTGGACCCTTGTTTTAGGCCTCACCAGGGTGGCAAGAAGCTACACACTAAAACAACTTTTCTCGAAACAGGCAGCCCTCTCTACTCTTTTCCCTATAGTTTCATCCGGCTAAGCAAGATGAGACGCAACACCAATGATAGGCTTTTCACTTCAGCTCGGGCTCAAATCAGTCCCCACAACTTGTTTGCCCCCACTTAGCATGTGACATTGGTGCATTGTGTGTAGGTCACTTAGCTGTAAGCGAGATCCACCACAACCTCCCTTTGACAAAGTGACAAGTCTCCTGGCAGTCAAACCTTGCACCACCAGCTCAACGATGTTTGAGAAAAACCGTTTTATTATTGGGCATGTTGATGCCCTTTTTGGAAGAAGAGGGAAATTCATTATTAGAAATTACATCTGAAAAAAAATCACGCAAAGTACTTCTTGAGGAAGCGGCCATTTATAGGGGGCATTGGACGAACGCCCTCCTGATTAATGACTTGATAGGCACCGCCATCATATACTTGTTCAACAACGAAGGGTCCTTCCCACTTTGGCTCAAATTTTCCTTTTCCCTTGCCAGTGAGGATGATAGGATGCCTTAAAGCAAGCACTAGATCTCCTTTTCTGAATACTCATGGCTTGACAAGTTTGTCATATGCCTTGATCATGTTCTGTCGATAGAACTGTAGATTTTGGAGGGTGTTGAGATGCCCCTCCTTAAGTGAGTCTAACTCTTCAAACCTGAGTAGGATTCCTCCTCATGTATAGCAACTCGAAGTGCAGGAAGCTCCACCTCTAGAGGTAGGACAGCTTCAGTTCCAAACACAAGTGAATATGGTGTTGACTGAGTGGGCGTTAGGACTGTCACATGGTATGCCCATAATGCTTCAAAGAGGCGGTCATGCCAGTCTCTCTTATGCTTTGTCATTGTCTTCTTTAGAATCTTGAAAAGCCTTTTGTTAAAAGCTTCTGCTAGTCCATTTGCTTGTGGATAATACCCAGTGGAATAGTTCCACTGAATCTTATACTTGGCCGCAAATTTGAAGATCTTTTCTGACTTTAAAGCCAGGCCATTATCAGATGTTATGCGGTGAGGCACACCGAAGCGATAAATGATGTTATGCTCCACGAATCTAATGACATTTTCTGATTTAACTTCCCTTAATAGGATAGCCTCGGCCCACCTAGAAAAATAATCTATGATGGCTAAGATGAATTGATGCCCCTTAGAAGAAGGAGGGTCAATAGAGCCTATTACGTCAATGCCCCATGCATCGAATGGCCATGAAGGTACTGTGGGGTGGAGTGGTGCGGGTGGTTGATGCTTGAAATCTCCATGCACCTGACAATCATAGCAGGATCGTGATATTTTTATACAATCACCCATCATGCGTGGCCAATAGCTTCCTGAAAGCTTGATGCTATGATACATTCATGGGCCACTTTGATGGCCACCACATACACCAGTATGCACTTCTTTTAGGGCGATATTGGCCTCACTTCTGGAGAGACAACGGAGTGGTAGTTCATGCCCAAAAGAATGCCCATACAAAACATCTGCTTTAAATATGTAGGAAGGAAGTCGTCTTTGGAGTTGACGTCTTGAGACGGGGTCACTCGGAAGTGTCCCATGTTTGAAGTAATCTAGGAAAGGCTTACGCCAATCTTCCTCACCAACATAATTGGTTACAACACTATTGACCTCATACTTCTCAGACAGAAGCTCTAATACTGCAGGTAAGAGCCATCTTTCTTCTATTCTAATGTCTGCTTTACCATCTGGAAAGACAAGGGATGATGCCAATTTGGCAAGTGCATCTGCAGATGCATTTTTACTACGTGGGACATGGTCGATTTGAATGTATTCAAATCTTTCCATGAGCT
The DNA here is from genome assembly GCF_056163025.1 of Triticum urartu. Lineage (NCBI taxonomy): Eukaryota > Viridiplantae > Streptophyta > Magnoliopsida > Poales > Poaceae > Triticum > Triticum urartu. The sequence continues at coordinate 55,263,746 of NC_141878.1, read as the reverse complement.
TCTGGGTAGCTTCACAATATGGTACTAACTCGGGTTTACAAACCTCGTATAGGCCATTAACCTGCCTCACAATTAACTGTGAATCCCCATATGCATGGAGGATGCACACATCCATGGAGAGTGCAAGAAAGAGGCCAAAGATGAGCAAATCATACTCGGCTTCGTTATTTGAGCATTCTTCTTTGACACTACAAAAAGAGACACATCCGTGACATTTTGGGCCGAACAAAGTTTTTTTCTGTCATACATATGACACTTCTATGATGATAATTGTGACAAAACCCGGTATCATCATAGATGTGGTGGGCTCCTACTTCTATGACAAAAAAACATGACAGAAAATGGGCTTTTCGTCCTGGGCGGGCCGGAGACGCAGCTGCATGACATTCTTTGGGCCGTCCATGACGGAAAAAACTGAGGTAGAAGCGAGGGCGAGGAAAATTTCGGGGAGTTCCCGGTTACGGTGGGAGGTCGGGGGCCAAGCGATGCGCGTTTCTCTCGTACACGTACGCGCGTGTGTGCGAGGCGTTGGCTCTAACTGAACCTGAGCGAGGCGTTGGGCTCTAACTGAACCCGAGCGATTGCACTGCAGGCTACGCGTTACTGAATCTGAGCGATCGATCGATGGCTGTTAACTGAACCGGATCGAGCGATTCCTTCGCTACTGTTGCTAACTGAAGCCGATCGATTGGATGAACAGTTAGCGTTGCGGGGGGTGGGCGGGGGGTGGGGATTGGATGAATAGTGAGCAGTGGCGTTGCCTCTGGATGAACAGGACCCCGTGGTGTGGAGGGCTGGATGAACAGTGGACGGTGGAGGGGTGCCCGTGGAGGAGTGGTTGAACAGGGCCCCGTGGTGTGGAGAGCTGGATGAACAGTAGACGGTGGAGGGGTGGTTGAACAGTAGTCTGTGGAGTAGCGCGCGGTGGAGGCTGGATGAACAGGAACCCGTGCAGGCTGGAGGAGGTCGACTGTAGCCCGTGGAGGCTGGAGGAGGTTGACGGTGGAGATGAACAGTATCCCATGGAGTCCCGTTTTGCGGTACGCCACACCCCTCCTGATGAACAGGACCTCCGTTTCGAACGTAGGAGGTCCGTTTCCTCCGTTTTGCGGTACGCCACACCCGTCCCGATCAACAGGACGCCCGTTTCAACCGTAGAAGGTTCGTTTCCTCCGTTCTGCGGTATGCCAGGCCTCGTTTCCATCGCCTGTTCCGTCCAAGCCCTCCCGATGAACACGACCACGCATTCTGTTCCGACCCAGCCAGTTGGCTCCCACACGTTCCGTTGCCTCCCAATGAACACGGCACATTCCGTTGCCTCCCGATGAACATGACGCATTCCGTTGCCTCCCCATGAACACGACGCATTCCGTTGCCTCCCCATGAACACGACGACGATGCTGTTTCTCTGTTCCAACCCAGCCATGTACACGAGCCCTGGACGTACGTATGCGCGAGTAGGCGTTCGAGACCCTGCCCGTATGTACACATACGTGGCCGTATTTTCTTTCTTGCACCCTGGCCATTGTACATACGTGTACATGCTACGTGCGCGCCTCTACTACGACACGTGCACGCCTCTACATCGACCAGTATGTACGTACACGTTCGCGACCAGAATGACAATGCTACATACGCTTCGACTAGGTGGGTCCCGACTGTCAGGCACTTCCTTGCCTGCGAAGATGTAGTTGGTGGGTCCCAGCAGTCAGGGGGAAAATCATTTTGTTTTTTGTTTTTTTTCCCTGACGCACTTCCTTGCATGCTAAGGTGTAGCTGCTGGGCCCCAACAGTCAGGTGGGCGAATCGTTTTTTTGCCCAGACGCACTTCCTTGCATGCGAAGGTGTAGCTGGTGGGTCCCAACAGTCGGGGGGCGAATCGTTTTTTTCCGGACGCACTTCCTTGCGTGCGAAGATGTAGCTGGTGGGTCCCAGCAGTCAGGGGGGCGAATCGTTTTTTTCCCGGACGCACTTCCTTGCATGCGAAGATGTAGCTCGTGGGTCCCAGCAGTCAGGGGGCGAATCATTTTTTTCGCGAAATACGGTGGCCCATCCGGTGGGTCGCCGCTATCAGGTGGAGGAATAATTATTTTGCGCGTAATAAGGAGGCACTTCCTTGCGGCTGCCGTGGACCCAGCTATCAGCCTCTCCACATACAGTCCAAGTCCGATGGAAGTCGTTCCTTGACCATGTTGACCACACCACGCCGAGAGCACCAGGGCGGTGGACGACGGCGAGGCCTAGGAAGGGGACGACGCGAAGCAGGGGAAGACGTGGCAGTGGATGCACACGCGGAGAGGAGTATGAGGGTTCACTGGTTCGGCTGCGCTACCATTGCCGCAGAATAACAGGGGGTGTGGGTGAGTGGAGGGATGGCCTGGCCAGCGGTGGGAGTAGTAGGGGGCGGTGAGGCCTCTGTGGCAGCACAGCCGACGACGGGAGGCAGGAGCAGGCGGCACGACCGGTGCTGCTTTGGTCAGCTGGAGCAAGAAGACCAGAGGTTGAAGAAGCACGATGGCCGTTGGATGGACATCGTACGGTCACTGCAGCTAGAATCGTCTATATTGACTAAGTTAACAAAGCCCTTGGTACGTCAACTTAGTAGGTCCACAGGTCAGCTTCCGAAACGGTGCGCCCTAGATGTCATGGGGAGGAATCATTTTTTGGCCGGGTGAAACTAGAATATCCGAGATTGAAGAAGAAGCACGACATCCGTTGGATGGACATCCAACGGCCACTGCTGCTAGAACCGTGTGTTGACTATAAGTTGACAAAGCCTTGCATACGCGTCACCTTTGTTTTTTAGGGGACACGTCAACTTAGTAAGGCCAGAAGAGTGTGTTAGAGAATTTATAGCCCATTTGAGATTTGTAAGAATGTGTAGCCCATTTTTGAATTCTAATGGAATTTACTACAGCCCATTTATAGTTTGTTAAAAGTACAGCCCATTTCAACCAACCGTTCAAAACCGAATTCAATAAAATTTCCCACATTTTGATGGGATCCGAAATATTTTATCCTGAAATTTCTAGTCATATTAAATACAATTTTAATATAAATTTATATTACATAAAAATCCAACGAAACATTATGCTCGCCACAATTAATGAAATTAAAATTTTCAATATCCAAAAATAATATTTTATAAAGTAATCATGCGTTTTGTGCATTTTTTTATAGTTACTACCCAGTTTTTATAATTACATCCCATTTATTATTACTTTAAGCCCATTTTCTTGTTAAGCCCAATGCATCCCTCCTAGGAAAGATTTGCAGCCTAGCGGGGCAGAGAATAACAACTTGACCTTGCCTGGGTATTCCTAAAAAAAGTATAGCTGGGCTAGCCATTTTCAGCTTGATAAAAAAATAATATCTGGGCTGGATATCTGGCCTGGGCTAGACGGGCCACAGCCCGCTCAGTTAATACCTGCAGCGATGTTTTCGTTGTTGTTCAGAGGAGAAAAATTAATATCTGAGCTAAACATCGAAAAGACTCTGCAGTGCTCACACCTCAAAAACACAAATACTGCTCGAGCTGCTTGGTCCTAGCTGTCGGCCGCTTCTTATGCAATTCCCTCGTTTATTGACTACTACATAGGTTGACAATGGTGTGGGACCGTGATGTCAAGAAACCAGGAGGAAGCAAAATAAATTATAGTTATATATATATATAATAAGGAGGCACTTGCGTACATGAGGCTATGGACCTGGTGGGTCCCCATTGTCATCCTCTCCAAGTAAAGTCATCTCCTCGCCCGCGCGCGCTTTCCGCCCGAAACAGTCAGCGCCGCCCGCCCCGCTTCCTGGTGCAGGCGATTTCTCCGCATTCAAACGACACAAGTTCCGTCCGTCCATCCATCTGCCGCCCACATTAATGATACGCGGTTGCCGAGGTGGCTACTCCAGCGCCACACGTCCGTCCCTCTGCCCGCCCACCATTGCTATATAAACTGCTGCGCCGGCCATAGCCGCAGTCATCCACATCCGTTCCCTTTCTCCTGTCCACACCACTACTGCCCACCATGGCTTCCTCACGCTCCAGCCCTCTTCGGGACGGACGGACGACGGACCACAAGGAGATGGCAGCCATTGCTGCCGACCGGCTGGCCGGCAGGCAGTCGGAGGACGACGGCGTCCCAATGGAGAACATGGTAGTCGACGATCCGGCGCCAACCCCGACATCCGCGCCATCCTCGTCGGTGTATTACACCATGACCCTCGGCGAGGCCCGTGCCCAATATATGGACAGGCTGAGGCAGATGTGTGAGGAGCAGTTCCGGGAGGCGCAGGCCGACGCCGCCTACAACCACCATCAACGCCAGGAGCACGTGCAGGCGGAGGAGCAGATCGCCGCGGAGCGGTCGGAGCAGGAGGCGCTTCTCGACTCGTACCGCTCCGCCCGCAAGGGCTGCCTCGAGCACTGGCGGTACCGCATGCGGGTGGCGGAGGCTGCGGCCGCCTACAAAGAGGCTAGCAAAGAGGGCGATGAAGCGGGCGAGGCACTGTTTGGCGAGACCAAGGACAAGGCAGAGGACAATGCCGGCTCCGACGAATCCCCGCTGCGCTGGCGTCGATGAGGCCCTCCTCCGCCAAGGCCCTGTGGTGCCAACAACGAGGAAGAGGAAACCGCCGGCTCCGCCGAGGCCCCGACCCGCCAACAACGAGGCAGAGGACATCACCGCCTCAGCCGAGGCCCCACCCTGCCGGCAATGTGGGGGAGGATTTCCACCGCTCCGCTGAGGCGCCGCCCGCCGGCAACGAGATAGAGGACATCGCCGACTCCGCCGAGGCCCCGCCCGCTACCAACGAGGCCGCGCCACACACAAAATGAGGAAGAGTAGAACACGGTAGGTCGCCGCCGCTCGGGTCCAAGTAAGGCCACCGCTGCTACTCTTCGGTTGAAGCCAAGCTAGGAGGGTTGACCATTGACGGCCGGTTAGCTTCTTGGCGGCGACGTGGAGTCGGAGAGCTGCGCTGGAGAAGAACGCTGCTTCTACTTAACTGCTGGTGCAGTTAGCTGACTGATACGTGGGCCCAACATGCCACATGTCAGTTACGCAACTGCACCTGCAGTTAAGTCACTGAAGCTTCTGTTCGGCTCAGTGGGACACAGGTGGGTAGCTTCGGTTAATTAATTATACCTCCAACGCACCCCTTTTTTGTTGAAGAATGTATGAAATGTAATGAAATCCGGCATGTTTATATGAAATCCGATCGTGTATGTATGAATTTATTTTGACTAGTTTGAATTCCTGTATCACTGGCATTGGATGAATATGCAAAACAATATGTACTAGCATTTTTCCCAGGGTGATCACGTCGTTTGCAACAGTATCATATGTACTCCCTCCGGTCCTTTCTAGTCTGCATAGAAGTTTTGTCTGCAGTCAAAGTATCTCTACTTTGACCAATCTTATACAAAAAAGTATGCACTTTCACAATGTGCGAAGTAAAAAGGAACAGAAGGAGTACAAAGAGTTTGATCAGCTTTTTAGCATTTGTGTACATTGCAATCAAACACACAGACCTGGCAATTCATAGAGAACATTCAAAACAATCGATGATTATGTATCTCAGTGACTCACATGTCAGACGCAATATTTACTTCACAACTAAAGAATAAAGAAAAAATTGATCAAATATCAAACGCATGTCTTGCTAAAATCAATGAGCAAAATTTGACAAGGTTGTCCCATTCCAAAATATCAAATGCCTACAATTGTGGAATGGGCAGGGATTGCCATCAGTTCGGACATTGACATGGCACCTCGTGCTAAATAAACCAGCTGTTCTTTTTGTGCAGTTCCACCAAAATCAACCAAATTCGCGCGTAGCTTGTATGATTTCGCCCTTATATGTTGCAACGCCTTGAACTTACCGGCACCTCCTTTCTTGTGGTGGAAATGAATTCATGAACATTTTGTGCAGTTCCCATTGAAATCAAGCTGAGAACCCCTGTTTGCACAAATACAAAAAGTGATTAGTATAAAGCAAACTGTACTTATGAATTGACAGTTTCAACAGGCACATACATGGTCCATGTAGATCACACTTTTAGAAAAATGGAACTGACCAGAAAGAATCCTAGAACAACATTGTACTCGCGCATCACAGCAAAAAAATGGAGATTTCTCAGTCCTTCTGAGCAGAAGTTAGTTTGGTCTTGTGGGGAGTAATGTAACCATCCTTCAACTGCTCCTTCGGATGAGAAGATAGACAGGGCTTCTTCATCCTGGCATAATCGGAACTAGTCATTTCACGTACTCCATATTCTTCTTCAGAGGAAGATGATCCTGTTGTGCAAAGACAAGAGGACTACTAAATGCTAGCATCCCTGTTTTCTTGAAAAAAAGGAAAGGAAATATTTAAAACAGTATCTAAATAGTAGCACTTCTCAAGGAGAATACCACTTTTTCATGACAGTATCTAAATAGTAGCACAACACCAATAGAGATGACAAAGCTCAATCATATGGATGAAATCAGTGGGCGAGTACCAACCTTTGTCAGGAGGCTTATTGTGTAGAGCATACATATGAAGCACTTATCCGGAACCATCTGTTGCTATCTACGGTGGTGGCCATGCTTACTATATACTCCTCGATTAGTTTAATGTTTCCAACATCTTCTTGTGCAGTTCCACTCAAATATATGGTATCTTCAAAGAAGATCCCTGTTTGCACAAGTAGAGATAATTACATATTACATTAAGAGTGGCATCAAATCAGTGGCAAAACAATTGCTCGTTCCAGCCATAGCAATAAATTAAGATGAAAAACTATATGATTACTTGTGTCATCATAGTTCCAGTGCTTCATTGCAGCACCGGGAATTGATTTTTGTTTTTCTTCCGCTTGTTCTTCCCCTTGTTCTCCCCCTTCATCACTTGGTTCAATAACAGACAAGCTTCGCCTTCAATGTAAGATTTGGCATGTCAATTAGGGAGCACAAGTATAGTACTAAACTTAATTTTCTGATGAAAGTGGCAAAATATAGGGCAGCAGTTGTGAAATATCCTTATCTTACCTCAATGGGATATTACGATGCACATACGGATTGGAAGTCTTGTCGCCATTTGTGCAGTTCACTAAAATCAAGCAACATTATCGTACAAGTAGCACAACATATGAAAGCACACTGCATAATCATGTGAAAGAGGCTAGTATTGACCTCTCATGATGCGGAATTCAAACAACTCACAAGTAGAAGATCTGAACCAAATTCGCCTTAACTCATAGGAAGTAAGATCTCCTCTTGTCCAGTTCCACTAAGATCAAACAATCAAGCAACATTGTCGGTGTGACATTTTGGTTGAACTGCACAAAACACTCTTAAAACAAAAGTGTTTTGTGCAGTGCAACAAAAGGTCACAATGGCAACGAGGTGAAGTAGATAACCCTGTTTACACAGAGGTGCAAAGGAAACAATTAGTGGTCAATAACGATGGATGACACAAAAGCCAACAAAAAGAAGCATCTACGTTATCTAAATGGGAAAGAAAGCAAGACAGTGTCATTTCTCAAACGGTGGCATTGATTAATATTAACATAGAGATTATATTAACAATAAATTTCGTTAAACATGTAATTTGCTTTTAACTGTGGCATTGCATCAATTTTCCAGCAGCATTATTAGAGGGTGTTTGTTTACGAGGACATTTTGGTGTAGGGACTAAAAAAACTCCGTGTCAGTCCCATCTAAACCAAACAGGAGGGACTTTTAGGGACTAAAAGTGGGCATTTGGGACTAAAGAAAGAAGACCCTGAGGGAGTCTTTTTGGGACTTTTTCCAACAGTTGCCCCTGCCATGGATCGCACCTTGTCTCTATTAGTTCATTACTAGGGGTAACATGGTCTTTTAGCATGTCATTTAATAACCTCTAGTCCATGTTTAGTCCCTGGAACCAAGCAGGTAGGGACTAGGGAGTTTTTAACCAAACAGGGCCTTAGGCTAACAACAGCTAATGAGTTGCACGGAACAGTGGACGCACCAGCACCATGTGCATCTACCGTTATACTGTGGTCATGCACAGTCTGTTGCAACAAAGAACAAACAACCAAGGAGCATATTTGTGTTGGCCCCAATTTTGTTATCTTTAGACACCTTTCCCTATGTGAGCACATCAAATCTAGTCCTGCTCAAACTATACCGCATTGTCCCTTCCTTTCCTTTTTGAACTAGTACTTTCGCCCCTTCCTTTCCTCTTTGAACCACGTCCTAGATTTATGCGATACAACTTTCCCCCATTCCTTTCCTCTTTGAACCACGTCCTAGATTCATGCTATACAACTTTCCCCCTTCATTTCCTCTTTGAACCACGTCCTAGATTCATGCTATATACAACTTTTCCCACTACCTCCCCCACTCCTTTCCTCTTTGAACCACGTCCTAGATTCATGGTATACATACAACTAGAGCAATGCATGTGGAGTAAGTAAATTATGGCGCACCAGTTTTGCCTACTAATGGCGCACTACTGGTGCGCCATTAGTATCACGCCACTAGTATTTCTTACTAATGGCGCACCACTGGTGCGCCATTAGAATCTAGTATACTAATGGCACACCACGCAGTGCGCCATTAGTATAGAACACCATGCGCCATTAGTATGCCTCCCAGGGGGCCATATTTAACCATGTGCTTTGGCATACTAATGGTGCACTGTTGTGTGATGCTCTATTAGTATACTTTGGCATACTAATGGCGCACTGTTGTGTGATGCGCCATTAGTATACTTTGGCATAGTAATGGCACACTATTGTGTGATGCGCCATTAGTATACTTTGGCATACTAATGGCGCACTCTGTGGTGCCCCATTAGTATGAATATTAGGTTTTATTCTTTTTTACTTTTTTGATTTTTGCACAGGTTACAAAATATATTATTTGACAGAATATATACAACAGCACACAACAACAGCAGATTCATCGAATACAATAGAAGATTAGTCTCCGAATATAATTCATCATATTAGTCTTCGAATTCAAAAGACCGAACAAAGATAAAACATTACAAGTCTCGAGACCACGAGTATCGTGTTTGTCTTCACATTACAAGTCGATATCGATCATCTAAACTACCATCACATAGAAGAGAGCTGCGGTCATCACGATTAGCATCATCGCGATGAAACTGGTCTTCATCCGGTTCCTCCAACGCTCCCTCCTGTCTCCCGCTAGATAGTGGGCGTATCTAGATTCCGTCTCTACCCTAGTGGTGTTCCCTTTGTAACTGTTACCGCTGAAACGGTGAACCTGTCTCCGACACTCCTCCCAGTCGTCGTAGACTCCGGGAACCTTACCCTTGTACACGACATACGACGGCATCTCTATGCACAAGCCAAACAACAAACAATACATACATAAGCAATATATAAGTATGCAACAAAAGGATCGGAAGAGAAAAGCAAGACATGACATTAATAGCATGATTCATGGTCGTACTAATAAATAGGATCAATTACATCTAAGTTGAACGACTGTCCAAACCAAAGAGACATACAAGTTCATTAAAGTTTAATTACAACATGAGCCAATCAATGTTTCAGAACTACACATAGCATCACTACTATCGACTCGACTCATGGGACCGGAGTGTGGATGAAGCCGCCGTCTGTCGTGATGGTCATGAAATCGCGGGCGTTGTCAGCCTGCATTTGTAGCGTTCCGTCTATCTCCCTGTTGGACGGTTGATATCTGAGGTAAAACTGCCCCGAGGTATGAAGGACATCTTGATGGATGATGTCCGCAAACTCCGACTGGATGCGAAAGAATTCTTGCCTGATGTCCGCGTCCTGGATTGCTGACAAGCTCGTGGCCCAATCTTTAAGATTATCTGGTAGCAGAAGGTGATGATGGTCCCTTACGATCGCCCGCATGTGATGGAGGGCGTAGTAGGCATCCTTCTGACCGCCATGCGGCTGCTTGACGCAGCAGAACTTAGTATTATGGGCAAACACGTGCTTGCCGTACCTACGAACTGGCCTGGTGAAGGTGCCTCCAGATTTGGCATAGCCGGGGAGAACATCATCAAGAACTTTCTTGATATTTGTGTAGTCCATCTTGGAGTCACGGTTCGGGTCGATATACGTGGCCATGGAATATTTCGGGCTTAAGAGGATGAGTGTGCAATGTGTGTCACTGCACAGAACACGGAATGTTAGAAAAAAAAGAACGATCGAAATCTAAGAAATCATATGTTACGGGGCGGTTAAGGGATGACTTACTCGGGAAAGTAAGCCACGAGGAAGTTATCCTTATCTGGGTTTGCCAGACTGACGCCTTCGAGTTGTGAACTCGCGACTTGGCGGTCCCCAGCGCTGCCCAAGAGCTTGGCACGCATGTAGAAGGGGTCGACTATCACGATGTCCGGGGTCTTGTCTCTAATGATCCGCATCTCCATACTCAGCAAAAACAGCCGAACGAAGGTGTAGTGCAGCGGACGAAGGTTAAACATAGCAAAGATGTCATCAAACCGCAGGACGATCGTACCCCCGATGGAGCCATCCACAAAGCCCTTGCCCTCTGGCACCTTGGCCATGAAAACCGGGTATGCCACATCATTCTCTCTGAGACGCCGCTTCTCCAAAAAAAGAACACTGTCATGTAGACTCCGCATAGCACCGGTTACAGCATTGAGCATATTTTTCGGTAGCATCGCCCTACCCGCCACATGCACCCTCCTCGAGATATCCTTAGGTGAAGGTGGCCTGTCCTGAGCACGGATCGTACTCAGTGCCGGCTGGTTCGCACCCTTTTTGCTCTTTCTTTTCCGTCCCTTCTTCTTCTGTTGTAATGGGACCGAGTTATGCTCACAGACCGCCTTCTTGAGTGTGTTGGGGCTAATAATATTTGGCACCTCGGCTATCTGAGGCTCGATGAAGTTGGTAGCTGGAGGCATCTCCTAAGAACTAAACGCCAAACGACGCCTATTGCAACTGGGTTTCTCCGCCATACCAGCTAGACCGCGGTCGTCTTGGTTGGGTTCTTGAGAAAGAGGCCCGCAGAATTCATCATCGTACCCATGTTCGGCAAAGTACTTATCGACGTTTCTAAATGTACGGTCGTCGTCATTGTCGTCGTCCAGATCCTGTGCCATATGCATGTTTGGATCCTGTGCCATAGGGATGTCCGGCATGTCCGGTAGCGTTGCGGCGGTCTTTCCATGGCTTGGTGCCGACACGACTGGCGGTGTTGTCTTTGGGGTGGTGTTCCTCGCCCCCAAACGAATCTGGCTCTTCGGCCAAAGCAGGGGCTAGCTTAGGCAGGTGCTGAGGGTCATCAGATCATCTTCGTCGGCACCGGCGGGTTGAATCGGAGGTAACAACTCGTCGCAGCCTGGCAGCACCCGAACCAGTTGAACCCTATACACGGAGGGTGGCAAGTTTACCGTGGAACACGGGGTTGCCCGGCTGAACGATTTTGCCCTTGGCGACATCGACCAACTCGTCGTTCACGAAGTGCAGGAGAGTGCATGGAACGTCGGCGGCGCCCTGCGAAAACATGTAGGGCATCAGGGATGCCTAGTCAAAGGCAAGGAGATGAAGTCATCGACCGAGAGGCTTAATTAGTTACCGTGATGATGGCATCGAGCTCGGCTAATGTCGAGGCACCGCCAACGGCGGGCGTGCAACTGATGGAGGGGCCGCTTGCTGGCGAGGTGCCGGCTGGCGTACACCCGGGTGCATTAAGCTCCAATGACGGCGTCGGAGACACCAATATCGCCGCCGCCGGAGACACCAATGGCGCCGCCGCCGCCGGAGACACCAATGGCGCCGCCTGCGCGTTGTGCAAGTTGCTGGCCGTGAAGCTGGGAATCGGGGGCGGCCCCTGCTGGCCACCCGCAATCCACGTCGTTATCCCATGAATCAAGGTAGGCATAATGCCGGTGAGCGTCGATCCCAGTTGTTGTTGCACTTGCTCTTGGACCATCTCCGGAATCTGCGCCACTTGCGCCTTGAGTGCTTCAACCTCGCGCGATTGGCTTTCCGAGCTGGTCTTTGAAAATATCATCAAATTTGTTATTTGAGAATATCATCAATTTTTTTATTTAAAAATATCATCAAAAGTGGGGGAGGGTGCGGGGTGTCGGCGGCGGCGGTGGAGCGGGCCGGGGGAGGGTGCGGAGGGTCGGCGGCGCCGGTGGAGCGGGGGAGGGTGCGGTGGGTCGTCGGCGGCGGTGGAGCGGCGGAGGGTGCGGGGGGTCGTCGGCGTAGGTGGAGCGGGGGGAGGGTGTGAGGGTTGCTCGGCGGTGAGGGGGATCTGGTGAGGGGGATCTGGCGAGGGGGATAGCTATCGAGAGGGAGGGGGATCGAGATCGAGTGTCCTCATGAATATTCAATATTTTTTCATATTCAATATGAAAAAATATCATCAAATTTGAAAAAATATTCATGAATTCAAAAAGTGCCCATGAAATTTAAAAATATTCATGATATGAAAAAGTGCCTGAGAAATGAAGACTACGATTTAAATACAATCGATCTTAGCTAGCTATCTGTTCACGATCTTCTTGCCCTTCTTTTTCGCAAATGGAGTTCTTCTATGGAACGGACGTCCTTTAGGTAGGGTGGTCCTGCTTGTTCTTGTGGTGTATGCTGCTACTTCATCATCGTCGTCATATTCGATCTTCGGGTCGCCGTACTTGTTGAAGTCTTGCTCATTGGCTACTCCATCCATTCCGATGATCTTCCTTTTGCCTCTCCTCACGACAACACGACTGGGCTTTGACGGGTCGGTAATGAAGAAGCATTGGTCCACCTGAGAAGCCAGTACCCATGGCTCATTTTTCACGGTGACGTTTGCGCCCACAGTCTTGGATTTGGCTTCGGGTATAACCATGGTGGTGAAATACCGGTCTTCTTTTAGGACGCTCTTGGCCCATCTGACACGGAACATCGGGACCTTCTCTCCAGCGTAGCTCAGCTCCCAGATCTCCTCGATCCTTCCATAGTATCTGTCCTTGTCGTTACCGGTGTAGGATTCCATCGTTACCCCGGAGTTCTGATAACCATCGCTCTTCATGTCCTTGTCCTCGGTGTAGAATGTGTAGCCGTTGATATCGTACGCCTCATAGGTCATCAGGTTGTGCTCGGCGCCCTGTGACAAGGCGAATATGAGTTCTTCCGCGGAAGAATCCTCATGTAAAGGGTACGACAGAAGCTTCTGCTTGAACCAACGCGTGAAACATGAGTTGTGCTCTTTGATTATATCTCCGTCCGTCCTCTGTTGGCCTCGGTCATTGTACGTTTTCTCAATAAAGGTTTTGTGCTCTACCACCCAAGGATCGACCACATCTATGTGTTGTAGCGCGACTAGGTTTGCTCTTTCAAAGTCGGCGAGTCGACCCTCGAAGTCGACATGCATTTCCCGGCGACCCTCACGGTGACCCCATCCAGCGAGCCTGCCGAGGTGCCTGTTGACGGGCAGACCAACGGGGTTCTTGATACCTAGATAATTCGTGCAGTAGGAGATGCACTCTTCGGTCAGAAAGCCCCTGGCTATGCTTCCCTCTGGACGTGACATGTTGCGAACGTATCCTTTGATGACACCATTCATCCTTTCGAACGGCATCATGTTGTGCAGGAATGTCGGCCCGAGTTGGATGATATCCTCTACGATATGGACCAGCAGATGCACCATAATGTCGAAGAATGCGGGCGGGAAGTACATCTCAAGCTCGCATAGTATCACCATGATCTCTTCCTGTAGCCTTCTGAGTTGCCTCACGCCAACCGACTTCCGAGAGATGACGTCGAAAAAGTTGCATAGGCCAAATAGCGTTTCACGGACGTGCGTGTCCATGATCCCATGGATTGCAACTGGAAGTAATTGCGTCATCAACACGTGACAGTCGTGAGACTTCATCCCGCTGAACTTCTGCTTCGCTGGGTCTAGGTATCTGCTTATCTTCCCCGCGTAACCGTAAGGAAGTTTTACTCCTACGAGGCAGGTGAAAAAATGCTCGATCTCCTCCTGACTTAGAGTGAAGCATGCGGGAGGGTAGTCATTTACCGTCTTCTTGGCCTTTTTGCCTTTGCGACGACTTTCTGTGTCCTCCTTCGCCTCATCATCATCATCATCAGCATGTTGAGCAGGGTACCAAGCAGACTCTCGCACACGTTCTTCGTGATATGCATGGCATCAAGGCTGTGAGGCACACGGTGGATCTTCCAGTACGGCAAGTCCCAGAAAACAGACCTCGTTTTCCATACCTTCAGCAGCGGCTCTAGCGCCTTTCGCTTCTTTCCCGGCTCTGGCGCCTTTTGCTTCTTTCCCGGCAGTGGGCAATCTTTCCAATTTTTCAACAGCCCATCTATTTCCTCGCCGCTCCTCGTACGCGGGCGTCTTCAGGGTTCGGTTTCACCATCAAACAGATCCTTGCGTTTCCTCCACAGGTCATCGTCGCGAAGCCACCTTCGATGTCCCATGAACACAGTTTTCGAAGACCCGGGATGTCTATCTAGCTGGCGATACGTTGTGTCATCCATGCGCCTGACGCATCCAGAAAATCCGTGGACCACCTGCCCCGCGACATATCTGTAACCGAGATAGTCGTGCACCGTCGTGAGCAGTGCGACTCTCATAGGGAAATATTCTTTCTCTGCGGCGTCCCACGTATTGGCTGGCGTTTTCCACAGCGTTTCTAGCTCCTCTTTCAGCAGCCCCAGATACAGATTGATGTCGTCCCCTGGTTGTTTCGGCCCTTCAATTAGCATACTCATGTGAATGTACTTCCTCTTCGGTGTGCATCCACACAAACACAAGCCAGGTGCTATGTGTGCTTCTCTGGCTGCCAAACGGATTGACTCCATCGGTGCTCGCGCCCAGCACGATGTTCCTTGAATCCTTCCCAAATTCTGGGTGTTCGAAGTTCAAGCTTGCCACTGGCTCCCATCCTTAGGGTGACTCAGCATCTTGTCTTTTTTATTTATCTCCGGGTCATTTGCGTCATCTTCTCGCTTCTTCTCCTCCCTATCTGCGTGCCAACGCAGGAGCTTTGCTACCTTAGGGTCCGCGAAATACCGCTGCAGACGAGGAGTGATCGGAAAGTACAACACCATTTTTCGAGGAGCTTTCTTCCTCTTCTTGTATCGAGTGACGCTGCACACCAGACATTTGGTAGACTCCGCGTGCTCGTCCCGATAAATGATGCAATTGTTCATGCACACATGGTATTTCATGTGCGGTAAATCCAGAGGACACACGACTTTCTTCGCCTCCTCGAAACTGGTCGGGCACTTGTTCCCCTTGGGAAGACGTTCATGCCAGAATGACATGTTCTCGTCGAAGCATGCGTCGGTCATTTTGTGTTTTACCTTCATCTCCAGAGCCATGAGTGTTACTTTCAGGCGGGTATCCTCGGGTCTGCATCCTTCATACAATGGAGTAACCACGTCTATCTCCAGTTGATCCAGCTTGGCTTTGTCTCGGGAGGCAGCTCTTGCGTTATCCGTCTGCTTGAGAAGCAGCTCTTGAATATGAGGGTCCTCCACCCAGCCCATCGATGGTCCATCGTCGTCTGCTCCGCCGGCATCTTCATCTTCATGATTGTTCCCTTCGTCTGCTCCGGCATCTTCCTCATCATCATGTTCGGCATCTTCTACATGATGACTGTGTACAGCATCACCGTCGTGATCATGTCCTGGAGATTCTTCGTCTACTCGCCCGCCCGAGCCGCGGTGGTTGTCTTGCTGCCCTTCCTCATTTCTTGCCCGACCCCCATGGATGACTTCATAGTCATCTTCATCACCTTGCCACCAATAGCCATCCATGAAACCACGCAAGAGCAGGTGGTCCCGCACCTGCCCGAAATCGGGGTCCGCAATAAGGCTCTTCAGCTTGCATCTTCAACACGAACATCTTATCTCCGCCTTGTTCTTTTGAAGCATCTCGGTCTTCGCGGAGCTCAAAAACCTATTCACGATGCCTTCGGTCATCCTGCGGACCATGGTCGCCTGCGGGGTAGAGAAAAACGATATTTTAGAACCAAGAAAAATTTTGGCATGACTTTCCCTAAAAATAGGACCAAAAAGAATGCATAGTGCCAAAATTCTCGCCGAAACGGAAATGAATCAACATTCAGGCAAAATATTGGCAACTATCGCATTTCAAATACCGGTACCTGCAAACACAAACATATATGCAACATCACAAACATATGCAACACCACAAACATACATAGATCTAGCTAGGCCACAAAAAGTGCATGTGCACGTTGTTGGAGCGAGCTAGGGAGAAAAAAAAGTAGATCTACAACATGAGGATAGCTTTCCCCTTACTTACCTATCAAAAAAGGTAATTTCACCACTTAATTTTGATGAATCTATGGTGCAAATGAGGTGAGGAGGAGGAGGCAGCCGACAAGCTTGGATAAGGAGGTGGAGGGAATGAAGTGGGGAAAGTGAGTGTGTAGGTGTGGCTGTCCAAAATATCTAGCTGGTCCCAGGTTACTAACGGCGCACCACACATCCATGCACCATTAGTAACCCAACATACTAATGGCGCACCTCCTGGCCGTGCGCCATTAGTAGTTTTGCAAAAAAAGTGTATATATATATACTAATGGCGCACCGTGGCATAGCGCGCCATTACTAGTTTGAACTAGTAACGACGCACTTTGCAACGGTGCGCCATTAGTAGTTTTGCAAAAAAAGAATAAAAAAATACAGTAGTGGCGCACTCCATGGCTGGTGCGGCATTACTAGTTAGAACTACTAATGGCACACTTTGCCAGGATGCGCCATTAGTATGTTTGGAAAAATGAAAAAAATGTTACTTGTGGCGCACCTTGTGCCTGGTGCGCCATTAGAGTCTTCCAGACTAATGGCGCATCACCACATGGTGCGCCATTAGTATATAGTAGTGGCGCACCTCTTCTCTGGTGCGCCATTAGTGTCAATTTCATCTATAGCCCTTTTCCTAGTAGTGTTCTTGGGGTGTGGTTCGGTGGGTGACGGGACAGCGGCGAAGAAGAAGGGGTCGGAGGCCCTCCCGCGCCGCCGCTGGGTGGAAAGTGAACAGCTGTACCGGTAGTCCCTCACCAACGGCGACAACGTTAAGCCTCCTTCCCTTCCCGACGGACGGATCCTGCCGGCTCTTTGAGCAGCAGTGAGGAGAGAGAGAGGCCAACGAAGTGTTGTTTAGATCTGGAGAGGGTGAGAGAGTGTGAAGAGAGCAACTACAAGCGCTGAGGCTCCAGCGGGAGAGGGCGAGAGAGTGTGAAGAGAGCAACTACAAGCGCTGAGGCTCCAGCGTGTATATATATACTGGAGAGAGAGAGTGTGAAGCATGCAAACCCTAGAAAACATTTTGACCAGTCAAAGAATCCTTCTGGCACAAATTATGCTCAAGTGTAGTTATCGAATCTGAGATCTCAAGTTTGATGAGCGAACAGGCTAACCAGCTACACAACCCTCCCGTTATGTTCAACGAGAGGGAAATAACCTTTTATACATTCATGCATTCGTGTGACAAGCATGCCTGTTTTTGTGTGTGTGTGGGAGTCATTGGGATTTCAATCATAATCGTGTCATGTGGCTTTGGTGGTAAGACTATCCACAGTGGTGCAGAAATAATGCAGCCTTAGTCACCTTACCTCTCTCCACGTAGTACGTTGGGTCCCACCAGTCAGAGGGTGAAACAAACAAATTAATAAGAAAAATTAAAAGCGCCAGCGGTGTATCTTACCTCACACATCTCGCTACTGCTCGGGAACACTGTCCAATTGATCCCTCTTTTCGCTCACGTACAATTTTAAGTGAATTCTTATTATAACATGCACACAAATTTTGGGGACTTGTATTCGACTTAAGTCAGTGTGCCACCGTATCTCGTATACTTACTACTCCCTCCGTCTAGGTGTAATAAGTCACGTTAGAAGGTGCAACGGGACCGAGGTGCGTGCGTGTGCGTGCGTGCGCGCGCGCGCGCGCGTGTGTGTGTGTGTGTGTGTGTTTAACAGCATGTGTGTGTTAGAGAGAGCAATAGATCGACCTACTCCTACAGAGATATGTTGTGTAGTGTACGATTTTAGCCGCGAGAGTCGGTGCATCCTCTCGTTTCCGGGCGTGTCCGGTAGGGACATGCGGACAGCTGCCACGCCCGCTCCTGACCAGCCTGGCCCACCCAAAGCCCCTCCATCACCCGCGCGCTCTTCCCGCCCGAAACAGTCAGCGCCGCTCCAAAGAATCGGTACCGCTTTCATGCCCGGGCAGAGCGGATGCGACCTCTCACTGGCGCAAGAGTGATGGTTGCTTCGTCCGTCCAACTTACTACTGGGTCTATGTGATTTGACGGCTCACTGGTCTTTATTACTGAGGTGGTAGGACTGCTGGATGTCCCACGCTTTCTGCGAAAGGAGGTACTATTGCTATATTACAATTTTCTTCATTCTTACAGCGGGGGCGTGCAAGAGCAGTGAAAACACGCAGGCTCAGTGATTACATGGCCCACCTCACACTATCACCGTGTGACACCTAACTCTTTACATAGTACTCCCTCCGTTCCTAAATATTACTAGATGAGTCCCCGCGCGTTGCCGCGGAACGGCGGTATATCTCTCTACGCAAAATTATCGATTTGATAGAACTAAAAAAACTCTATAACCGCATGACAAATGTGGTAGCCAAACTAAATAAACTCCCATCATCATTTAGATCATCTCACGTAAGGAAAAAGATCAGCCAACTCATACTGCATAATGGGATTATATTTTTCTTTTCAACATGTTAATGGGACTTAATTAAAAGCTCACTTAGATGCATGCTACCGGTGTATGCTTGCATGCAGACATGTTGATGTGATTTAAAACCCACTCACATGCATGTGCCACGGTATTTCTGCATGCTTGCATGTGGCTTAGTGCGGAGCCTCTGAACGTCTAGATCAGACGGCTATTATGGACTGATTTACTTCATCTAACGGCTACATCAATTTTGATGATGTGGCTCAAGGAGAGGATAGAGAATTCCTAGTAGTGGGGGCTAGCTATTACTAGTAGATAAGTCTTTGTAGAGGTTCCACTACATACAGAACAAAATGAATGAATCTACACTTAAAATGCATCTATATACATCCGCATGTGGTTCATGGTGAAATATCTACGAAGACTTATATTTAGGAACGGAGGAAGTACTAGTATAGTACGTACTGTAATTTTTCAGCGAGATAAATTTGTACAATGCTATGAAGCTTCCAGCTTCTGTTACATGTATCTTGCGTCCAAGGTTGCCCGTTGCAACATTTCAACAAATACAAAGCAGACTAACATGCATGCTATTGCATCTCAATGATTGACAGATCATAGCAAATATGTACTCCCTCCATTCCAAAATAAGTGTCTCAACTTTGTGCAAACTTTAGTACAAAGTTGTACTACTACTAAAGTTGACACTTATTTTGGAACAGAGGCAGCTAAAGAAAAAAACGATCCATGCACTCCATAGCCCTTGAACCGTGAACCCTGACTAGGCTTCAATTTGCTGGCAACGTTCGAGCTTCCTAATAAATGAAGTTTGCAACCTTTTGACCATCATATCATTTTGTGCAATTTCACCAAAATCGAGATGAGCATCCCTGTGGCAAAGAAATTGAAGAAGCGTGATTAGAATAAGATTACTGGGACTAGTTGATGAGACATAAACTCATCACAAATACAATACGTAGAAGCCACTAGAGGTATGTGCGGGGCAAAGAAGTAGAGAAATATTCACAGGGAGTGTTGTGGGCAGCTGGAGCAGTGGTGCAAGCCGGCTGTAAAGGGAGTTGTACCTGAGGGCTTGAGGAGGGCGGCGGGAGGCGGCAACTGCCCACGTCGCGACAGTGAGCAAGGGACGAAGGCAACCTCACCGGCTTTGTGAGAGAGAACGGCGGGGAGCCCTAATCGGGATGTGCCGACAGTGGGTTTTCGCTGTCGGCGACGACCACCGCATCTACACTAAGCATCCACCCCTTCCCCAAGAGGACGTGGTCCGCTGGGATGTTAGAGATGTGGCACCAATCATTTTGTGCGAGACAGTGTGAAGAGAGCAACCCCAGCAAGCAACCATGTAGGCTGGCCCGTCCTCACTATGTATATAGTGGAGCGGTTTCCCTTTCTCTCCATATGAACCTATCATATTGCTTACGTGCCACTGAAGAAAAAACTTTATTTATAAATGACGCGGCACCTACTACTCGTTCTCCTATAACCTTGCGCTTGGCATCTCCAAAATATTAACCTTGCGATTGGCTCTTCGCCTCTTCGGGAAGTCAAGCAATAATGGTAGTGCAATATATATCGTTGTCGCTATATGAGACCGAATGAATTGCTACACGTCCACCACATGGGCGAGGGTCGAGGGGCGAGGGAGAGTGCTACATACGGAGCAAAATGAGTGAATCTACACTCTAAAATACGTCTATATACATTAGTGTTTCGAGTATGTACTAGTAGTTCATATTGAAATCTACTAAAGGACATATATATTCCAAACAATATGATATAATCTCTACAACCAAGGTAGTAGGGATGAGGAGTAAATGGAGGGAGTAGTAAATTTTCTCCTCGTCCTGCGAGCCACTGTGCGCACGGGCGAGGGAGCGGGCGTAAGGCGGAGCAAGCTTCACCTCATCCTGCGAGCCACCGCGCCCGTGGACGGGGGAGACGGCGTACTAAGCAAGCTTCTCCTCATTCTGCGAGTTGACGACACACATCAAAACTACTCCAGTGTATAGAGCCTTGCCTCTAAGGTAGGCCCCACATGGTTTGCCTCTTTTTTTTAACATAACACGTCAAGTCGCAATTTGTTTGTTCACCCGTGGTAGACGATCCTCCCTCCACCAAGTGGACAACCAGTACACGTGCCAAACTACCACGTGGGCTGCCTTTTTCATACAGAAATGAGCTCCACCGTGTACCTGCGCGGGTGTGGTTGGGAAAGAGACGGGAGTACGTGCGCCGTGCATGCACCTCTTCTCTTCGTGCACGTCCCCCACCTACGTGGGTGTGTGTGAGAGATACAAACCGCGTTCGTGAGTGTTTTTGTTTTGGGGTGGGGGTGGGGTGGGGGGTTGATTTCGTGAATTATTTGTGGGAATATGTGTCGATGACATCTCAAACAAAATTTTTCATGCAATGTGTGTGAAATGGAGGCCTATCCATATCATACATAGAGGGTCGGGCAATCCACAAGAAGAGAGGGAGGGGTCATAGCTATCGATAGAGTCGAAGAGAGGATCAAGTGGGTGGGTGTGAGATCGATGAAGAGAGCCATCGAAATTGTGTGTGTGTGTGCAAGTCAAAGATATAGGGCGAGTGGCCTACCGGAATGTTAGAGGGCACATGTCAAGTTTGTGTGTGGCAGGGAGACATGACTAGAGCGCTCGATGTATCGGTGTGTGGGGGGGGGGGGGAGGGGGAGGGGGGAGGGGTAGGCAGAGGCCTAAGTATAGAGGTAGAACGACTCGTATATGTGATTAGAAGGAGAGACCCAGCTATGTCTTGAGGGAGATCGGTTGACATCCATACATAACTGAAGAACGGGAAATATGATGGGACAGAGAGAGAGAGAGGAGAGAGAGAGAGGGAGGAAGAGGGAGGGAGAGGGGTAGAGTGCTGGATGGGTGATGGAGTTTCTTCTCAAAGATGATGGGAGAGTCCTACTAGACAAACTGAGGGTGGAACTGCAATGTTATCAATAAGAGTGGGGATGTGTTTCTGTGTGTGCTTGTGCGTGATAGATCTGTCGGGACACATCCATGGATGATGAAGGGGAACCATGTGTTTGGTAAGCAAACATAACTAGATCCGTAGATCAATTGTTGTTTGTCGGAGGAAGGGAGAGACACAACTAATGAGGTAGATCGATTGACGTGTGGGTAAAAATGAGTTATAAGGACCTAGCTAGCTATATGTATAGCGAGAGACCGGTTGGTGTACGTCCATTTGTTAGAGGCAAATAAGGCCCAGCGAGACGGATAGACAGAGAGAATGGAGCTAGGAGGTGGTGCGAGAGGCCCAACTACTAGCTAGATAGGGGGAGGAGTGTGCGGTTGTGAGATCGATGAAAAGAGGGGCGATAGTTTACATGTGTGTCTGACCGTATGAGAGACACGAGGCAAGGACACATAAAGGAGGAGATTGAAGGTGTGTGTGTATGTTGTAGGCAGGCATCGCTGGAGAGGTTTATCGATCGGTGTGTGTCGGAAAGGAGTTGTGGAGACTCTGGGAGAACGACCTAAAGAAAAAAAATGAATGTGCCCGGTGGATAGAATGCCGAGGGAGGGGGAGGGCGAGGAGGGTGTGTGCATGCACGAGCGAAAGTTAGTGGTAGCTACAAAGGTTAGAGGATTGTGTGGGTGTAAGAGACTAACAAAGATCATAATTTGATATGAAAGCAGATTCATATATTTGAATATGAGATCATAGTGTTTTGAACATTGCATGCATGAATATAGCGGTGATACACATGCTGTGCACATGTTATACCATAATGTGATAATTCATGGCGTTTGCAACTCACAGCTAAATGCCGAACAATCTAAACCATACTATACCTCAAATAATCTCACATTTTATTTGAATTTGTGATAATATGTGGCGTTTGCAGCTTACAACTAAATATTGAACAATCTAAACAATACTATATATCGAACATTCTCACATTTTATTTGAATTTGTGGTAATGTGTGGTGTTTGCAACTCACATCTAAATACTTGTAGGCGTAGGGGGCGGGGCACCATACATAATGTGATAAACACATTATACATATGAGACATTATTTAGATTATGAAGATCTAGCTAGAGCTAGAAATGTAATGTGATTTGAAATCAAAATAAAGTGTATTCAAAAAATCTAGTTCGAGTTCATATAGTACACATAGTTCATATGTAACTCGAGACTAATCATGTGGTGTGATGTGAAGATAATACACAAACGATGGTTTAACTTGACAATAATGATGATTGTAGATCTGATTAAAACAGAGAAACGAATTCAAATGCTTTGACTTCACAACAATCATTACTGTAGATCTTATTCAAATAGAGAAACGAATTCAAATTTAGTTCATGTTGAAGTGGTAGTATATACGTTTGCAATGCACTAAAACGTTCATTTGAGTAGTAGGTTGCATGCATTATACACGTAGCGAAATATTTTAATTGAACATAACATGAATTCAAAGTTTTGAATGACATTTGTAGTGCACATTGATTTGGTACAGTACACGTTAGGCTTGTCCGAAAAGTTCAACCCGCACCTTGTTAGCCCGAAATATTTAAGATATATCTTTGTCTCGTGGTGCTCCGACAACTCCCTCCATCTCAACCCGCGCCTTGGTATTCCGAAATTACAATGTGTGTGGAAACTCCCACCTCCTGTGAAATTCCAACACGTGAAATGCCCATGGTACCCCTGAACCGAAAGAACCGCCTCAAATCGGTGGGGGTACTTTGGTAACTTACCCCACATTTCAGACAAGCACGTCTCTAAGCCACGGTTCCCCACTGCCATCCCATCCGCCCACCCATCCATACGCCGAGGCCGCGAAAACCCGCGAAGAAACCCCACACCCTGCTCCGTCCGCCACCCAGCCGGAGCCTCTTCCCCAACGACGTCGTCCACAGCAACACCTCGACGTCCCTCTTCCACCGTACCGGATGAGGATCCGTCGTCGATCTCATCGTCCCGCCGGCTCAGCCACCCTGTCCTCCACCTCCAAGGAGCTGCCCCGACGTTCCCCTCGTCTTTCGCGCCACCTCCATTCCCACACCGCCGTCTTCACCTGCACCACCGGAAGAGCATCGTCATCACCGTTTCCTTGGATGAAGCTGTGGCCTAATCGACGCCACCAAAGAGGTTGTACACTAATCGCCGCATTTTCTTCTTGATTTGATCTCACGGTGCTGCCGGCGCTCGGTCCCGAGCCGACATGGCGTGGCTCCATCCATGGTGGCATCGCCGGCCACTTCCTCCATGGCGTCGCTCCCTCGGCGGCGACGTCCACATCAGTAGGAGCTGCTGCTGCTTTAGCTCTTTCTCGCGCTGCTGCTCTGCTCTTGCTCTCGGTCCCCTGCCTGGTCTGCTCTTGCTATTGCTCTTGCTCGCGCTGTTGCTCTCGCTCTTGATCTTGCTTGTGATGCTGCTCCGATTTAGCTACACTTCAGTCGACTGAATCGACTTTTGGGTCAGTCGATTTTCAGGGGGTGGGAGGGTGGGGCTCGCCGGGGTGAAGGAAGAACCAGCCGTAGCAGGGAGGGGGGCTCGCCGGAGAGGTACCCCACTATCTATCTTAGGGTTCAGGATGGGGGCGGTGGTCGCCGGTGGTGGCGGGGCGTTGGCGGGGCGGTGGCGTGGGGACTGCCGGAGAAAAAGCTCGGCACGGGGGGGGGGGGGGGGGCTAGAGGGATGGCCGGGGCGGCGGCGGACCGGCAGCGGGGAGTGTTTTCAGGGTGGACGGGGCGGCGGGGGGCTGCTGTTTGGCCGGTGGTGGCTGGCGGCTCAGGGGGGTGGAGGTTGAAGATGAACCACAGGCCCTTGATTTCGTATCCAATGGCTGCAAAATTGACTAACCAGAGATGAAAAAGTCAGTCGACCGACGTGTAACTTCACCTTGCTAGTGTGTTCAGTTTCGACAGAAAAATTCAGTTTCGACAGTTAAGTTCAGTTTCGACAGTTAAGTTCAGTTTCGACGGTTAAGTTCAGTTTCGACAGTTAAGTTCAGAGATGAGTGGCTGATGTATTTTACATCTAGCACTTTGTGGTTATGTATTTTATGTCATGTATTGGAGATGCTATTAGAATTCCACTCAGGTTAACGTTGTTCGTTGTCTCTCTTGTCCTGCTTCAGCCTCGACGTCGTACAACTCACCAGAGCTGCTCCAACGACGAAACCCTCCATCACAGTGGAGCAGTACCTCGGGCTCCATCTCCAGACGCCTAAGATCTTCTTCCCCTCCTCCGACAGCAAAGTCAGCCGGAGCATCCTCACCGGCCAACCCAATCACGCTGAGATCGACATGGCTTCGCCAAAGAGGTTGTACACTTGTTGCATCTCTTTTTTACTCTACATGTTATATATATATATATATTGTACATTGAGCACATGGATTTGTTTCTTTAGTGTCTCCTTGAAAGAAAAAATGTAGGAATTTTAATTTTCACTTGTCCTCCTTTTCAAATTCCTATTCATGAAGCACAACACTAAGAGATAGTAGCATAATAGTATTATAACCGTACATTTTCTTGTGGTTTGACTTAATCTCACCATGCTTCTTTGCATCCTGTGATCTTCCAATTGTTGTGAATCAAACACCCAGATTGGCAGAAATCCTATGCTTTTAAATTCCCTATTTTGCACGTGCATTCCTATCCTATTTCTGTCTATTTCCTATCCCTGCATTGTTGGAATCCTCCAATTCAAATGAGCCCTTACAGAATTACTTCTCTTACAGATAGTTGTCAAAGAAAACCTTGCGTGGTTTGTCCCGCTCCTGCTGCGCCGTCGTCCACCCTAGCTCAGCTGCTCCAACGATAGAAGGGTCCAGCACAGTAGGGATCCGGCCTCCAGACTATCTTTCGCCGCCTCAGATATTCTTCCCCACTGCTGGCAGCCATGAAAACTGTATTACCATCATCAACCAAGCATATGACCTCGAGGACTACACGGGTCCGCAAGAGAGGTTGCACTCTTTCGTGTCTGCTTACGTTATGCATCGCTTAATATTACATGCTACTTTATCGTCCTGTTCACCGATTGGACTCCGAGTCAGCTCCAAACTAATGGTCAAACTTGAGTTTTTAAATGGTTGTGGGGTACATATCGGGGCCGCTATCAATAGTATCTATCTACTATTTGGTTAATCTCCGGTGTCTACTATGAGTTTCATGTTGGGTGGGAGACAAACAGTAAAGAAGCCATTAACTTTATTTTTTAACTGAAGCCATTATCTGCCTGCTATTATTGGTTTTGGGTCTATCCACATGTTGCTACCATCACTCTAGATTTTTGCATGCACTCCTTACATAATCTCACTATGTTTTACTCCTATGCATGACAGTTATTGTAAACAATGGAACTGAACATGTAGAGCAAAAGAGACAAGCCTTGCATGGCAATAAAATTTCATGCAGAAGTCACTCCATGGTAGGTGCAAAGGCAGCCCCCCTCCACGCATTTCAGATTGTAATCGAGAGGAAGATATATGTTCCGAGGGGGATTCAGAAGGAGAAGACAACTCCTATTTACCCCCTGAGGTCTTCGCTCTAACTTGGCATGCTGATGTTGGTTATATCATGCATATGGTGTCTTGCATTGCTTACTTTATACATCAAATATGTCATCTGCTTAGTTTAGATATCCATTGTGCGAATGCCATCTATTTAGTTTATTCACCGTTTATGTGAAATGTGCAACGCCATCTTATTTAGCCAGGCATCATATATGTGAATTTTGCAATGCCATCCTGCTTAGCCAGTCATATTATATGTAAATTATATCAGGCCATCCTTTTTTTTCGTTACATATTACATTTGTCAACAATGTTAGTACATTCAATTGCTCTTCGTGTGCATCAGCCATTTGACACGGTGATGGCAAATTCTGGAGTGAAAACAAGGTCTTCAGAGCAGACAATGCTATCTGGCGAAGTGCATATCTCGCTGGTTACGGATAGCTCCTCAGAGGAGGACTCAGAGACAGATGACCAGTCGTATTCCCCCCCCCCGAGGTGTCACTAGTAGAATAAGGGCCTTTAGTCCCGGTTCCTGAAATGGGACTAAAGGGTCGTTACTAAAGCCTCCCCCCTTTGGTCCTGGTTCTTACACCAACCGGGACTAAAGGCCCTCCACGTGGCCGCTGCCTGGAGGTTCACCTTTAGTCCCGGCCGGGACTAAAGGAAATTTTATGATTTTTTTTTAATTTTCCGAAAGAAATTTTGATTTTTTTAAATTTTTTCTTGATCTTCAAATTTCTAAATTATTTTAACCTCTAATTTCTAATCACCCTCGTCACTGCTCAATTTAACCTCTAATCTCTAATCACCCCTCATCATTCCAAATCATCTAACTTCCCGGACGGTCACCTATCCTCTCACTACTCGAGCCTGAGCACGCTTAACTTCCGGGTTCTATCCCCCCTCGTTTCCAAGTCTGCACTTGTTGTTTTCCTGACAATAGTAGGATGTCAATCGTATTAACCCTCAGGAGTTTAGCTTGAGCATGAAGTCACAGGTTTCACTGTTTGAGTTTGAAATTATTATTCTAAAAAACAATAATTATTTAGTAACACTAATATTTCTTGAATAAGTACTTTGACCATAGTTTGACCAGACTTGACCAAAATTCAAAAAAATTGAAATAATTATTTAGTAACACTAATGTTCTTGAATAATTATTTAGTAACACTAATATTTCTTGAATAAGTAGTTTGACCATAGTTTGACACTTGTTTGACCACAGTTTGACCAGATTTGACCAAAATTAAAAAAATTGAAATAATTATTTAGTAACACTAATATTCTTGAATAATTATTTAGTAACACTAATACTTTTTGAATAAGTAGTTTGACCATAGTTTTACTAGATTTAACCAAAATTTAAAAAAACTGAAATTTGAGCATATCTTTTTTCCTTTTGGAATTTGACGATTCTAAAAATTTGCGGATTTTCATTCTAAACATTTTGATATATTATACGTTTTTTTCCGACATCATATGCAAAAGTTACAGCCATTTTACATTTTCCCTACACTTTTTGCAAAAACATGTCCAAATTTATGTTTTTAAATTTTCCTAACTAGTAGATGTAGTAACATAACTACATCTCGAAGGATTTTAATTTTTGAAGTTTTTATCATTTTATTTTGGTTTTTACAAAACTGAAAAGGCGAACCGGTACTAAAGGGCATTTCACCCTTTAGTACCGGTTCGTGTCCCAAACCGGGACTAAAGATTTTTAGTCCCGGTTTGAGATACGAACCGGGAGTCAAGGGCATCACACCCTTTAGTCCTGGTTCGTGTCTCAAACCGGGACTAAAGGGCTCATTTGAACTGGGACTAATGCCTTTAGCACACGAACCGGGACCAATGCTCACATTAGTCCCGGTTCGTGAATGAACCGGGACTAATGGGCTTATCTGGTCCGAACGAAATCCCTGTTTTCTACTAGTGTGTATGCTCTAACTTGGCAAGGTTATGTTGCTCGTATCATGCGTATGGTGTCTTGCATTGCTATGTCATTTGATTAGTTTAGACATGCTTTGTGTGAATGCCACCTGTTCAGTGTCTAATTACCATATATGTGAATTATGCATTGCCATCTTGTTGCAAGACATTATATACGTGAATTATACAATGCTATCTTGTTGCAAAGGCATTATATATGTGAATTATGCAATGCCATGCTATTTAGCCAATCATCATGTATGTGAATTATATCATGTTATCATTTTTTGTAGTACGTGTTCCATTTGTCGACAACGTTTGTATATTCAACTACACTTCCTCTGCGTCAGCCATTTGAAGCGGTGATGGAAGTATCTGGCGTGAAAACAAGGTATTCAGAGAAGACAATGCTACCTGCTGAAGCAGACATCTTGCTGGTTACAGAGAGCTCCTCAGAGGAGGATTCAGAGACTGGTAACCAGTCCTATTTCCCCCTGAGGTCTATGCTCAAAGTTGGCAGGGTTATATTACCCATGCCATGCATGTTATCTTGCATTGCTTACTTTCTACATCATATCTGGATTGCCATCTACTTACTTGCTTACTATATAAATCATACATTTGAATTATATCATGCCATCATGTTTACATAGTACATACACATCATCTATCTGAATTATGGCATGGCAACCCATTTAATAAAGAAATCATATAGTTATATCATCTCATCATGTTTAGTGTTTACAGTCATCATATTTTGAATTATGGCATTCTATCCGTGAATGTATGTGAATTATAGCATGCCAACCTATTTAATAAACACATTATATAGTTATCTCATGTTATCCTGTTTACATAGTCTCATATTTTGAACTATGTTTTTCCATCTTTTTTTGTTTGCCATCATAATGTGAAATTGTGTCATGATATCCTGTTTAGTTAGCCATCATACATGTGAAATTGTGTCATGCTATCCTATTTGGTTAGACAATATAAATATGAATTATTTCATGCCCTCTTTTATTCCCCATTATCCATTACACCTGTCTATCATACAATGTCTATACTTTCAATTACTTTTCTTGTTTATCAGCCATTTGAATTGGAGAGCGTGATGGCAGTATCTAAGGGAGTAACAACACGGTCTTCAAAAAAGATAGTGCTACCAGTTGATACAGATAGAACCACGGTTGTACTTGCCTAAGGACCAGATCCACCACACATAATCTAGACTCTCGCAGATTGTTCCCCTACCTAGTTGGACAGAGAACCAGCTACACCCCTTCTAACCCCAACCCCGGCAGATAGTAACCCAGTTCCAGTTGACACAACACTGTCTCCACCACAGAGCACCCAAACACGAGCAATTACTAAGGGAACTGCAGTGCCCACAGCACGAGGACCACCACTCCGAATCCCAACTCAACGCTTAGAGGAGAAGCAGATTTGTTCTCAGGTCAGGTTCTGTAGCTGTGGTTCAAACTCCTTTGCTCTTGCATTACTGTATTTACTCATACCAACTATTTTCAAATTTGAAGGATGGAATTGAAACTCCAATGGCGCAACAAGTATGTTTTAAACCTGTTTCTTTAACTGGTTTGCTGTTGTAGCCTGCTCTATGTTGATTTCAGTTTCAATTGAATAAACAGTTATGTTGTCATGTCATGCACATTACAAGTGTTGTTATTGCTCTATAGTTACCCACACTTATATTCTTTCTAATCTGCTTTGTCTTGAACAAATATTATTTGAACTGTGTCTCTATCTTGATTTGGCAACAAAAACTAGAATGATATAGACCATAAGGTGACCATGGTACATAGATATATGTTTGTTTCATGCTGTTATCCTGTCCACTTTACTACTGAACTCATTTACCAAAATGAGTTTCATATACAACATGGTAAACATGTGATGTGTTTGGTTGTTTCTCTTTTAGAATGCGGACAAAATATTGGAGAATAGTACCGCGTTATCCAATGGTAAAGGAAGTAATGCAGATAAGGCTCAAGATAGTGAGACATCCCTGCTGGTCTCCAAGAAAGCTGATATAAACTATCTTGACGACAGTGAGGGAACCCAAAAGTCCTCTCTTGATGTAGTGTTCGAGTTACTGGCCACTACTGCTGGCAAAAGCTCTTCAAACTCGCTGCCTTAATCAGTTCGTCTTCTTGAGTCTCAACTTCAAGTTGAAAGCCATCGATCAGATGTGCTGCGATAGGAAGGTGAAGGACTGAGGAAGTCCCTGCAGAATTCAGATGCATATTTTCTGGTGCAACAGCTAGCGCTGGAGGATTTAAGCGCCAAACAAGAGAAAGTTAATAAGCTTGCTAAGCATCTTGCCAGCATTATGGGTACCTAGGATATTGTTTCTTGAGATCTTCTGAAGTGGTTTCAGTTCTGGATTTGTCTTGCTGCGACGTTTATTTGTGCTGGTCGCCAACTTTGACAACCAGTGTATATGATATGCTGCTTTGTTCCCTATATTTGCACTGGTGGCGAACTTTGATGCTAGTGGATGTAATATGTGTAATAGCCGTGATAGCCTAGCGTTAGTTGCTTGCTTATTTATTTCCTTGTTGTCTCGTTTATTTGTTTGCTTGTACTCATTGCAGTTCTTTTTCCGCGGTTAGCTAGTGGCTGCAATAACCTATTTTTTAAAACTAGGCCACAATAACCATGGGCTAATATTTACTGTAGTGACACTAGGCCTCCTACTGGCCGTAGAAACAATGGGCCTTCTACAGGCCGTAGAAACAATGGGCCTTATACGGGCCGTATGATCGATTGGCCAAACATGGGCCAAACAGACTGCATTATGGCTGTAAATGGGCTAGAGTTGGAATCGTCCGTTCAGGGGCCGACCATAACGGGCCATCGTTAATAGGCCGTATTTGATGATGCTATGAAAACGGCCCAACGTATTAACGGACCACTAATGGGCCGACTGTAACCACGGGCTGAATTTGGACCAGAAGCAGAAAATGACAGTAACGGACCGTAGGTAAACGAATGCTGGAAATGAGCCCAAGAATATATGGGCCCTGAGAAGGCCGAAAGATAACATGGGCTGGAAACGGCCCAACAGAATAACGGGTCGTTAATGGGTATAAAGTGATACACTGTTCATTACGGGGCAGTTTCACCACGGGCCGTTAATAGGCTAAGAGTTACATAGGGCCTCATATGGGCCGAAAGACGTCATGGGCCATACATGCGCCAGAAGTGAAAACGGGTTGGAATCATATTGGATGGCCCAGATGACGCTACTGGGCCTAATTCGGATAGGGCGTAACGGGCCTTGGGTTAGCGGGTTGTAAATGGGCTATATGCGAACATGCCATTAACAGGCTTTCCATGGGCCGGCCCGCCACCTTTTGACCAAGTCAAACGGGCCGGTCTTTTCAGAGGAATGGGCCTCTGTTGGGCTGTGCCACGTGTCGACGTATCATAGGTGCCTTCCGTCCAATGAGTGGATGACATCTGTCCCAACGATGAGCCAACACGTGTTTCCTCCAGCCAATGATAATTTTACATGTGGAAAATCCCCATTGGTCGGGACTGTTAACGAGTTATCGGATCCAAAACCCGAGGCCGATAGCTTAACAACGTTCAGTTACGGTGGATGCCACATGTCGGTCACCCTTGACGAAAGCACTTCTGTGACGCGCGATTTATCGTCATGGAAGTGGACACTTCCCTGATGACAATTTTGGTAATGTCATGGAACACTTCTACGACAACACAGGTATGACTATCTTGATTCTGTCATAAAATCGTCATGGATGTGCATGCATGACAAAAAACGCGACCTACTGTGACAAACACGTATCATCACGGAAGTGTATTTTTTTGTAGTGTGAGTAGTGAGAAAGAATGATAAAATGTCTCACCCCGGGGGTTCTTAAAGACTAAACCTGCACCCGCTCTTCTTCTGGGGGTGCCATCGAGGTCATATTCAGCTTGGGAGGCCCCATCAAAGAACAACTCCCAGGGACCTCTGTACTCACAGCGAATACTTCCTCATCTGGGAGGTCGGTAACTAACGGTGAGTCCTCTGGTAAAGGGTGGGCTGCGAGAAAATCAGCTAACGCTTGACCCTTAACTGCCTCTTGAGGGATATATGTGATATCATGCTCCATCATGAGTAATGCCCATTTACCTATCCTCCCAGCAAGAACGGGCTGGTTAAGAACATACTTTATAGGGTCTGCTCTTGCGACAAGTTGCACATCATGTGCTAGGAGATAGTGTCGTAGCTTCTTGAGAGAAAATATCAATGCCAGGCATAGCTTCTCAATAGCGGAATAGTTACATTCAGCCCCTGCCATGGTGCGACTAAGATAATAGCATGCCGCCTCTTTTCCTTCATCATTCTGCTCAGCAAGGAGAGCTCCGACAGAGGCAGGTTGCACTGCAATGTAAAGGATGAGGGGACGACCTTGAACGGGCGCCATCAAGACAGGGGGGTTTAGCAAATATTTCTTGATGCTATCAAAGGCATATTGACATTGTTCATCCCACACAAACGCCGCTCCGTTCTTCATGACCTTTGAGAATGGTTGAATGCGCCCTAAGAGATTAGAGATGAAGTGCCTTATGTACGCTAGCTTACCCTGTAAATACTTCAGCTTAGTCAAATTATGTGGTGCTGGCATATCAAGGATAGCCTTTATGCTCTTTGGTTGAATTTCAGTTCCACGATGGTGCACGATAAAACCTATGAAAATGCCCGACTTTACAACAAAAGCACACTTTAGTGGATTCATTTTAAGCTGATATTTGCGTAATCTCTCAAACACCACACGAAGATGTTCTTGGTGATGCTCCCGCTCTTGGGATTTGACAACCAAGTCATCAATGTAACATTCTACCAAATAATGGATAAGGTCACCAAAAATGATCCTCATGGCTCGCTGATATGTGGCTCCTGCATTTTTAAGCCAAATGGCATTACTATATGATAGTAATTCCCTTTTGGAGTTCTGAATCCTGTGTCGATGGCGTCCTTCTCGTCCATCTTGATCTGATTGTAAGCTGAAAAACCATCCATAAAGGAAAGCACACCATAACCTGTAACAGAATCAATTACCATTTCGATCATTGATGTAGGAAAGTCATCTTTAGGGCAAGTGCGATTCACGTCACGGAAATCTACACAGATCCTAACTTGCCCATTCTTTTTCATTACCGGAACAATATTAGCAAGCCATCGAGGATATTGCACCTCTTTTATGAACCCAGCCTTAATAAGCTTGTCTACTTCTGTGATGATATCATCCTCCAACTCCGGTCTGAAACGACGCGGTGATTGCTTGATGGGCCTGTATTGAGGGTCTATTGCTAACTTATGAGTAGCGACACTTGGGTCTAGACCCGACATTTCCTTATAGGACCATGCAAAACAGTCCATGTATTCCCTTAAGAAATTCATATAATCTTCACGTTCCTCAAGTGTGAGGGTGGCGCTAACAAAGGTGGGGCGCAGATCATCCTCGCTCCCAAGATTAATCTCTACAAGCTTATCAGTAGTTTGTTTCCCTCCATCCTCAAGCTGCTTTGGAGCAGGAGCAGGATTAAGGACCTCTCCATGGTGAACTCTCATCGCTTGATGCATTCTAGCAAGGAGGTATTGCTCATCATGCCAGAGTTCTTGGGTATCAAAAGTACCACAGAAGGAATATGATTCAGAGAGGATGTCACACAAGTGCACCAAGTCCTCCTCATCGGATGTAACTTGTTCAATATCTTCCTGTCCCCAATCATGGAGTACGTGCATTACATTACACAAAATATGATCATCAGAATCATACTCATCATCACTATCAGATAGGTCAAGAGGGTGGTAACCAAGACCATACCTAGGCTGGGACATGCGCCCTTTCCTGATGAGCCGCTCTGATCGACTCCACCATTCCTCACATATGCTTGGTGGTGCTGGCAGACGCCGATTTCTTTGCATCTCGATGCCAGCTTTTTCAAGCAAGGGGACCATTTTTGGTTCAACCCTCATCGTGATCAGGATTTCCTCTGCATCCGTTTTAGCATCTGAAAAGTTTAGCAAGACATCATGAGGTTGTGTTTGCGGTACTTTATAAAAGAGTGTCGGAAAATTATGCCCATGTGAGTCAGGGATGGCCCAGGCTTCTAGAGGCATTGCTACAGATGTATACAACGAGGAGGGTTGCATGAGCGGAGAATTTAGCAACACCTTTTCTAATTTTGCCACCATCTTTTCACTTTCCCTTCCTCTTGAGTTGTGGGAGTAGAAGTAACCTCCTCATCAGCGGGCTGTACGGAAGTAGCCTCAGCTTGATGTGCTGGCGGAGTAGCTGAAGTGGGGCCACCAAGGCCCTCATTGTCTACTATAAGAGACTTATTACTATGAAGATTGTATTCAAATAATGCAGAAGAGTTTGTTTCTCCTCCATGCTTAACCTAAGAGGCTCCTATCAAGGGCTCACATTCTAACCTCGATGTTGGAGGTGCTGGGGAACATGAAGCCTTTACCAATTCTGAAGATAAAGGTGTCTTTGATGGTGCTGGCTGGAGGTTCCAAGTCCAAAATGACGAACTATCCTCCTTTTCCGACTCCTGATGTGCACATTCACGACTCGTATTATACCTAGGTCGCCCTCTGTCTCTACCTTCACGTATCTGTTGGAATGCATTTCTCCTTGAAGAGGATGAGCATGGCGTGATTAAAAATTCCATCTCGGATGATGATGGAGCCGTTGTCGGCGTGACAAGGACATCAATTGCTAGGGTGGAACGTCCCAACTGTCTTTCTGCCCCCACGCTTGGAAAGAAATATTTGGCATCCGCATTATGAACTTCCTGAACTGTATACGGATTAAGATTCCCAACAATCCTTTGTTGCTCCCCCTTGTTATCAACAAACTTCATGCACTGGCGAAGAGTTGAAGGAACTACTTGATACTTATGTATCCATGGTCTACCCAATAAGCAAGAGTAGGAGGTAACAAATTCTATCACAAAGAACTTGACTTTGAAGCTGAAAGTTGACATATGGAGCTTCAAAGTGATTGAACCCAAAGCTAGGTTACCATTACTATCATAGCCAAATATCACCACACTCGTCGGCTCAAGGTCCTCTAATGAGTAACCTGCTCGTGTCAAGCTATGGATAGGCAAAATGTTCACAACTGAGCCATGGTCTATATAGACCCTACGGAGGCGGGCATTGCCAATGCTCCCTTCAATATAAAGTGGATGGTTATGATTGTTACTATCCACTATCTTGTCTTCTTCTGAGAATGTAACTTCATTTGCCTCATGTAGGTTGCTGAGGAGGCAATGCTTAGCCATTGCTGTTTCATAGAGATGAGGCTTTTGCAAAGCCTTTTCTAGTGCATCTCGAAGATCGGGCATTAACATCAGCGCATCATACACGCTCAACATAGTAGGTATGCGTTTCAAATGAGCAATGATATTATACTCCACTTCATCATCTTTAGTTTGCTTACTAGGAGCAGAAAGTTGATGCTCTTGAGCAGGAGTTTTGGGCTGTTGCAACACTTTGGCCCTGTCAACTCTATGTTGTCGAGATCTTACCAGTTCGGGCAGTTCTTTACCGCCACACAAATTCATATTAACCTCTTCTATATCCAAGGTTTCACGCTCTTCTGCGGTAAGAGCGATTTAGGATTCTGACTCATCCTCAACACTAACAACATTAGATGATGTGACATCTTAGGTCATGGTGTGGTCACCATTAGGCTCTTCCGATTCTTTTTCGCCTGCCCTATCCCAATGCCTCGGAAAGTACTGGCCTAAGGTTGGCCGAGTAAGCATCACACGGGGAAAAGGTTCATCACCTTTTGACTCAGGTACAAACCAAGGTGGCATGCATCGTTGGCTTGGGTTGAACCTCCTTGTGTAAACAGGAGCTGGCCTCGAAGGAGCCCTCCTAATAGGGGCCAGCGAAGGCACACGTCGTGGTTGGTAATTTTCTCTTATGGGTTGCCTTCGGCGTACCACCTCCCAGGGTTGGCAACTCATGTCGGGCCTTACTTGTGTAAGGCCCAACCTCTGAAACTGATGCTCTACTTCAAAAAGGGGTACCCAATACTCTTCTTTATCCTGTAGGACTTGTGGTGATTCATCATTTTTTACAAACACCATGTGTGTTGCATGATAGTTTGGATTCATTGCTTCAGCCTTCAAGGCCAGCCTATTTTCATCAATGGCTCTTTGCAGCCATTCTTTGAAAGCAATGCAATCTTCAATTACATGCCCAACGTACCTATGGTACGGGCAATAAAGAGGGTTGTCAGTCATAGCCACCTGCTCAGCCCTAGTGGGATTAGGCAAATTCAGAAGGTGTTGCTCATTCATCTGTTCGAAGAGATTTTTGATGAGATCCCTACGAAATACATATTTTTTATTGAGGATCTCTCTGATGTTAGGGCGCCCAACTAGCCTTTGCCTCTCATTTCTTGGACCCAACACTGGTATTGTATTGGTCACATTAGACTCGGTCGAAGATTTTGGCTTGTCACCATTGCCCATAGGCTTGGTTGCCGAGTTGAACCTCCTTGTATTATTCGTGGAGCCTGCATTTTTATACATTTCCATAATCTGTGGAACCTTTTCAAACTCTAACTTTGTTGCTACAACTGCATCTCCAGGTGCACTGAATGTTTTGGGGTCACGCCTTGACACTCCAACAAGCCAGTGTTGTTGCATCCCATTCACGCACATTTGTATGTCATCCTCTGAGTGCATCTCTCTCGTAAGATGCACATAATTGTTACGAAAACGGACAATGTAATCCTCAATTTTCTCATCCCGCCTCTGCTTGATATGTGATAGTTCTAAAATGGATATATATTTTCTCATGCTAATGAAATGGGACTTGAAGAGGTCCTTCATGGCCGTCCAATTGGGTACAGATCCAGTCGGGAGACGACTGTACCAGTGGAAGGCAGCCCCTGTCAAAGACGCTCAGAACTGACGTAGCAATAATGATGATTTGTTTGCTATGTCACCACAAACTGACTCAAAATATGCAAGATGTTCCATAGCATCCCCTGTCCCGTCAAACTGGCGGAACTTTGGTGGATGCCATCCAGTGGGGAATGGAACCTTATCATGCCATGCATCATATGGCTTGTCAAGCTCACACTTAGATATTTACGGAGCTTGTTCAGTCGCCAATTGCTTCATCCTTCTTTCAAAAATAGTCTCTGCGATATCATGGTAGTCTCTCAGTGTCCCCACTATGGCATTATCCATACCTGGATTCATAGGGTCAATCAACACACGCGGTGGGGTAGAAGTGCTTGGCATGTGTCCTTGATACCCTCTCACTGCTGGAGGAGCACTCGGTTGCAAAGAGGCCTCTAGTTCAGCAAATTGAGGATCACTATGCGGCTGCACTGGTACTGGCGCACACATACCTCCTGCTATCATGCTCACCATCATGGTGAACAATTGATCTATCGTGTTTCCATGTCATTTACCTTGCGATCCAACAACCCTATGTTATTCTCTGCACCAAACCAGATGCTCGCAATTGCGTTGCCATAGCAGCCTCACTTTGCTCTTGGGGTACTGCCAAATTATTGAGCGGAGATTTTCCTTCCAAATCGTCAGATACTTCATTTTCACCAGCCATGTTTACAGGGGCAATGTCATCGCCCACAATAATGTTTTCTGCCTCTGATGCTAATGAAGGTGCCGATACCGAAAAATTGGGAGATCGAGAATGCATCTCAAGCGAGTCTGCAGAGTCACCCCTCGAGCCTTCGCTGTATTCACTTTGTTGCTCGTCGTCAGAGACATCTGGACTACCTGTTACATGATGGCGAGCACTTACTTTCAAACGTGTGCCTATTCCAGGACGCACGACCATCCTTTCAAGAAGGAGTGGGTCACATGGAAGATGCGAACTGATGCTCTTGTATGGACGATCATAAGGTGTCCCTTTTTCTTTTTGAGGATTGACTCCTCCCAGTTACTAGAAAAGAAGGAACCGAAGTGATCCCTTCACCTGAACATATTTTCAGTTGCAACTTGGTTGAATGAGTTCAACCAAAGAAGGGCTTGGGATTTCGGAGAATTTCCTCTTCTGAAGAATATGTCAAGTCCTGCGTGATGGGAAGTGGTTCCCATTCCGAATATGAATCTCTTCCCAAAGCCACGTCAACCACCCCACACATTGAAGTGTTGGTATCCACCACTCCTTTACCTGAGCCCTCAGAAGGGGTCTCATAACCTATCGAAGTACTCTTGTTCGTGCCCCCAGGGCTCTAGGCGACACCATCTTTCTACTCATTCTCCCCAGAAGCATTCACTAATGGCCCATTATAGTGAGTAGTGGCAGAAGGCACATTTGATGCTTGAGGAACCAATGGGGGTGTCATCGCTTTCTCATGACTTATCACATTCGGGACCAAAGTAGGTTCCGAAGGGGCATCTCTACGAGCTCGTGGGGCCAAACGACCAACTAGATAGTTGTATCTTGGGTTTTGTTCAAGGTTTGGTGCAACCCGAACACTCACCCTTCCATTGTTAGGATCAATCTGTCCATCGGCCCGTACACTGACTTGTACATGTCTCAAAACCATATTCTGAAGCTCTTCATATATTGCTTGGCGATTCCTTCTATGCCTTTCTCACCTTTGTTGGTTCATGTTTGCCACATATTGAGTTCTTTGTCTCATTAGTGGGCGTTGCGGAACTGGTGGAACATGTTCCACTGCTATCACCTCACGCCTTGGGATCCATGCTTGAGTAGGGACCTGGGCATGCCTCGGAGGTGTATATTGTCTCTGCCGAGGTGAATATTCAAGGCGACGTGGCCCTTGGTTCCATAGGGGTTGATACTGACTTTGCCTCTGTTGATACGCAAAAGTTGGCAGATCTCTCTAACGGGGTGCAAAAGTACGACGGTCATGTTGAGGACGAAGTATCGGAGGCCTCTCCCTGCCCCTCGAGTTCGAGGATCCGACCATGTCATTGGCTTGAAGCTGCCTTTCAAGTCCGTTCATCTGAGCTCTCAACTGCTGGAGTTGTTGTTGCAATTCATTGGCGCTGGGTGCTTGCACCTCATTCGGCAGAACGACAAACTGATTGCCATTGTTAGAAGAGGGCGGGTTGCCCCTACACTTGTATGGAAGAATGATACTGCATTACTCATCTGGAAGCAGTCTTTGCTCCTGTTAATGGCACTGCACTGAGCATGAATTGCTACTCTGCCAAACCGGCGCTTGCAAAATTCAGCCATAATTGCTTGCTGAAGTAGAGACTCAGCACTTGTAGCCCCACATGCCCACTCTCTTGGGGTTAACTCAAAAGGCTCCGTGACAAGACTTGGTCGCTTGTGTACCTTGTCCTTTTTCTGACCTGCATTCGAGTGACTATCTTTCTCTGTACTCGCACCCTGACTAATGCGAGAGGTAATCCGTTCTCGGAGCTTTCATGCCTTAACACACTTCCTACGGTTATTCCTTCGTAGGTGACAGCTGCATGGATCATGGGCTATCACCATGTGATGATGCAAGTTGTAACAAACAGCATCCAGAGTCATCATTAGCTCAGCCTCGGTTCGCTGCACTGCTGGCACCTCAGGCTTGGGCGATTCCTTCAATAATTCACAAGCCTCATGCATTACAACACTATACTCTCTCTGTCGGTGTCAAAACCGGCGGATCTCGGGTAGGGGGTCTCGAACTGTGCGTCTAAGGCGGATGGTAACAGGAGGCAGGGGACACGATGTTTACCCAGGTTCAGGCCCTCTTGATAGAGGTAATACCCTACGTCCTGCTTGATTGTTCTTGATGATATGAGTATTACAAGAGTTGAAATACCATGAGATCAGAGAGGCTAAACCCTAGAAGCTAGCCTATCGTATGATTGTATGTTGTCCTACGGACTAAAACCCTCCGGTTTATATAGACACCGGAGGGGGCTAGGGTTACACAAGGTCGGTTACAACGGAGGACATATACATATCCGTATTGCCTAGCTTGCCTTCTACGCCAAGTAAAGTCCCATTCGGACACGAGACGAAGTCTTCAATCTTGTATCTTCATAGTTCAATAGTCCGGCAAAGGATATAGTCCGTCTGTCCGGAGACCCCCTAATCCAGGACTCCCTCAGTAGCCCCTGAACCAGGCTTCAATAATGTCAAGTCCAGCATGCAGTATTGTCTTCGGCATTGCAAGGCGGGTTCTTCTCAGATTTTGAATGTCTGTCAAGTAGTGTCCGGACCCATAAATGCTGGACTTCTTGGCTTTTGCGCCCAATAAGGGCTATCTTCCACGTGTCGAATGAACACGAGGAGCCAGGGCGTTTTTACATTCACCCCTAGCCAGATAAATAAATTATCTGTTAAAGGGATGGAGATTCTTAGATCCAATCCATACCATCCTCCCAGAGCGAGAATCCATCAGAGCGCGCTTCGGAAAAAATCCATTCCAACATGGCCGACCACCGCAGCTCCTCCTCCCGCCCCGCAGCCCTAAGCCCGGTGATTGGGAGAGATGTTCCATCCCACACAGTCCATTAGTCGAATTGCAAACTCAGGGATTTCTCCCTCCAGCGTATATGGTTCCCATCCGAGCCGGGCTCGCCACCTATCATGGCGGGGAGCAAGCGAAGAGCTTCCCCAGCCCCTCTACGGGAGAGCGGGTCTGCCTTGTTCCCTACTTATTAAGGGGACTCAGATTTCCAATTCATCCGTTCCTCCACGGGCTCCTGGAGTTTTACAGCCTCCAACTGCATAATTTCACCCCCGCTTCCATATTACACATCGCCGGCTACGTTGCCTTTGCGAGTTATTCCTGGGCTGTGAGGCTCATTTCGAGCTATGGAAGAGGTTATTTTGCCTTGTCCCTCGTACACAGAAGGGGTCACTTTATCAAGTGGGCAGATCTGAAATATGGCGCATCGCCGAAACCGGATACATGTCCGGTACTCCGAAGAAGATGTCCGAAGACTAGCCTTCGGAATGGTTTTATATGGAGGACGTCCCTCTTCCGGACCCTGTTCGGCGGGTCTTCCTGAGTTCAACAATGCTTCTCTGGAGAAACGCCAAAGCTGGCGCCCACGGAGCCTCCAGGAGGAAGACAATGGAGAAGTCCATTACCTCATGAACCGGATTAAAGCGCTGGCTCAATCAGGATTGACAGTTATCGAAGTCATGTCAATATGCATAATGCGGGGAGTGCAGCCACTCCAATATCGAGGGCACCCCCTGTGGTGTTTTAACGGGGAAGATGATGCCACCCGTTGTGGGCGTAAGGGACCGGAATCCGCTGCTGGTTTAGCAAAAATTCTGTCCGAGTTGTTCAAGGGAGAGGAAGAGGAGTTCATCCGCATCAAGCCACGGGATGGATTCTCCATGTACAACCCTCCAAGCTGGGTGAGTTATATCTCCTTACTCCCATTCTTTCTGCATTTTTTGTCGTTGGTACTTACCTTGTCATTTTACGGTAGGAACTGCGAAAAGCTGTAGGGGCGGACAATAGCCCATCTCCACAACCAGAGGACCCTGACCGGGCCCTCGGTCCCGGACTCGAAGAAGATCCGGACATATTCGTGGAGCTGATAGACAAGCAGTTCTATCAATTGAGCTGTGATGAGGCCATGGTGGCCATTACGCCCGACTATCCCGGACTGCTCCCTGCATCGCATGTAAGAAAAACCAAAACCCCAACTCCAAAAACTAGGATCCCCTTTTAGACACTTCACCTACCATATACATATGGTGTTTAACGGGGAAGGCATTCGGGACGCCGTGCCGAACCCGCAGCAACTCGCCAACAAGAGGCACCGAGGCCGGGTAGGCCAAAAAGGAAGGCGGCCAGGACGGAGACGCCGGGGCAGAGGTATGACAAAGAACCCCGCTCCATGGGTGTCGTATTTCTCACAATGTAATGACGTCCATGTTTCTTTAATAGAAAAAACGCTAACCGGAATATGTCCGGAGAGGCTGCCGATCATGCTTCCACCAGTCGGGCTCCAGGGCCGGACATAGAGGCGAAAGCCGACATGGGGTGCACGCC
Organism: Triticum urartu; assembly: GCF_056163025.1. Lineage (NCBI taxonomy): Eukaryota > Viridiplantae > Streptophyta > Magnoliopsida > Poales > Poaceae > Triticum > Triticum urartu. Next base: position 55,221,569 of record NC_141878.1, on the reverse strand, counting down.
GGATACTCCTCCTACAGAGGATGCGGATAGACTGTCCGCTACAAATTCAGATGTGGAGAGAGCCATGAATCATAGGCGTCGTCGGGCCATACTCCGCGACGCTTGCTTCTCACCAGAGGCATTTGATGCCTTCAATTCTGGAGATGCGTACCTCCGTGCTGCTCAAAATGGTCTAGCCAGAGCCACGGACCAGTATGTAAGGGATGTACGGGTAAGTAAATCTGACAATTGTATGTATCAGTAGCCCCTGAGACTTGAAACAGTTGACGCAACTGATTTAAGGATCAATATTTGTGTAGGTTCTTATCGATAAGAATTCCAAACTGTCTCAAGAGCTGGAGGAGTGCAAGGCCCAGCTGGAAGCCGCTGTTACCGCATTGAAGGAGTCCAAAAAGGGTCCCCCTGGTAACTCTTTTGTCTATTGCAAAGAATATCAGTACCAGGTACTATGCGGCGTACATGCACACCTAACAATAGATGTTGTAGGTGGCCCCGGAGTGAATCCGGAGGCCGTGGAGGCGGATCCGGGATGTGATGATCGACAGCGAAACACTGGCGAGCGCGTGCTGACGCGAGTCCGGCAGGAAAAAAACGATCTCCAAGATGCCAATATCCGTCTGGGCGTGGAACTGAAGGATGTCCGAGCCCAACTTGCGGACTCCGTTAAGGAGAATAAACGGCTTCAGCGCGGAATTTTTAGTGTGTGCTTGAACGAACTTTTTAAAGGAGTTCGGCGAAGAAGCCTTCTAACAACGTTATATCTGCAGGTATGCTGACGGGTCGTCCTGCGGAGGAGATGCCTGGTTCCTCGGGTGATCATCTGTCAGAGCTCTCCCAACTGCACGAACAAGTTCGGCAGGTGATGTAGAGTATTGCCCAAGCCTTGTGGCCGTCCGCATCCCCGCCAGGAGGTATGGGGGAGCTTATGGAGAAGCTGAAGGGAGCACGGTGGCGCTTCCGGTTAAGGAAGATATCGGCCTGTCGACATGGTGCACAGGAAGCCTGGGCTATGGTGAAGACACGATACACCAAGGCTGACCCAAACCACATGGCCGAGGTCGGACCTGTGGGGCCCGACGGGAAAGAAATCCCTGCCAGTTTAGTGTATGATCAAGTAGAGTTAGCCGCAAAGTATTCCCAACAGGATTGTAGGCTAGACAGCCTGTTGGATGGTATAAAAGAAGAATTTAATCAGTCTTAGTGACTGTGTACTTCAAGTGACATATGTAATGTCCCTAGCCGGATTGTAAATCATTTGTCATCGCCGACCTTTTTGCTTCGACCTCTGGACCCGACAGTCCGGAGTGTATCCGAATACCTACTCGGTTATATAAAAACCGGGGTTGTAAGTGCATCTAGTGCCACCCCTAGTTGGTTTTGGAGTATTGACGACAAACCTAGTTGACGGACTAATGTGTTTGTGAGAATTGCAGGATAACACAGGTAGAAGTCCCTCATTGATTCAGTTTCACTACCAGAGATGACCCCTAAAAATGTACGAAGACATTGAAGACAATGGTGGTTTATGAAGATATTCATATTGAAGACAATGACATAAGAAGACTCCCTATGAAGCTTATGGAACTCGAAGACTTAGATCCTTCGTAGTTTTATCTCATTTATGTTGTGTCATAGGAACCACCGTACTGTTAAGTGGGGTCCAAGAGAACCAGTCAGGATGACTGAAGTGATGCCTAATTCAAAACCTATGTCTTCGAGCGAAGACTATGAGAGAAAATCTTGTCCAGAGTCAGACAAGTCAGCTTTACTTGTAGCCCAAGTAAAGTTGCCGTGTGAGTTCGAAATCCGACCGTTGGTACACGTGTCAGTTCCTTAGTGACCCAGGGTCATTTCGGACAAATCAGGTCGGGTTGCCATGTGGCTATAAATAGTCCACCCCTACAACCATAAACGGTTGGCTGCTCAGATTTCAGTGCACGGCTTTTGTCGTTTGAGAGCAACCCACCTCGAAGCCTTTGAGAGAAAATCCCTAGCGAGGAGAAAAGCCCTAACCACCCAGAGCCAGAGTAAATTGGGCATCACTTAAGTCTTCTTGTCTGTGTGATCTGAAGACTTATTACACTTGAGGACTGTGCATCCTCCAGACGGTTAGGCGTCGTGTTCTGAGCATCCAAGAGTAATTGTGGATCGCCGGTGAAGGAAGTCTGTGAAGGTTTGGGAGTCTACCTTGAAGACTTACCAGAGTGATTGGGCGAGGTCTGTGTGACCTTAGCTCAAGGAGAATATGGTGAGGACTGGGTGTCTTGGACTAAGTGTCCTTGACTGGGTGTCCGGGACTGTGTGTCCTTTGGTTTAAATACCTAGCCGCTCCAACCAGACGTACAGTTGTCACAGCAACTGGAACTGGTCCAACAAATCATTGTCTTCAACGTGTCACTGGTTTCATCTTCACTTCCCTTCAGCTTACTGTTATTCATTGTGAAGCCATTGCATGCTTGCTCTATCTTTTGTCTTCACAACATAACTGTATGATTTGATTGGCTTCATAACTTCTTCCTACCTGATCCTTATTACACTGAAGCTTTTGTCACTTTGCTTTCACTCTATTGAATACTTGACCATGGCTTGCCTAGTGTAATCTAACTTCCGCTGCATAGTGAAAGGCCTATCTATTCTATTTGTCTTCATAACTTCCACGTTTTGAAGACTTTCATAAAAATCGCCTATTCACCCCCCCTCTAGTCGATATAACGCACTTTCAATTGGTATCAGAGCGAGGTGCTCCCTTGTTCTGTATGATTCGGTTTAACCACCTGGAGTTTTAGCTATGTCGACTGCAGGGATAATCAAAGTCTCCGCTGCGTGCCCCGTCTTCGATGGAACTGAATATCCCTACTGGAAGAATAAGATGCGCATGCATCTTGAAGCCATTGACGTTGACCTATGGTATGTCGTCGAAAATGGCGTTCCCAAGGCTGGAGAAGGTGTCACTGCTGCTGATGTCAAGAAGTTCACTCAACTGGACTCTACTGCCAAGAATATCATCTGTGGTCATCTGACTAAAGGACAGTATGGCCGTGTGAGTGCCTTGAAGACATCCAAGCTGGTCTGGGACTGGCTCTCAAAGGTCAATGAAGGCATCTCAACCCAGAGAGATCAGAGAATCAGTGTTCTTCGCAACCTCTTCAACCGCTTCAAGCGAAATGACAATGAGAATGTCCAGCATACATTTGACCGGCTCACTGACATCACAAATGAGCTTCAAGCCCTCGGCGCCACTGAGATCACCAAACATGAAATCATCAAGGCGCTGCTGAGATCACTTGATAGTTCATTTGCCATTCTAGCCATAATGATTCAAGAACACCCTGATTTCAAGACACTTGATCCGTCTGACATACTTGAGAGGCTCAACACACATGAGTTTCAGCTTTCTGAGAAAAGAGATATCTACGGTCCAAACTATGGGCGAACTCGTGCCCTGAAGGCAAAAGCTGTGTCCTCATCTAAAGAAGAATCTGACAGCAGTTCTGATGATCCTGAAGACATTGGAAGAGAACTTGCGATGCTAGTGAGGAAGTTCCAGAAATTCACCAAGAAGAAAGGCTTCGGAAAGTCTTCACGATCAAGCTCAAGGAATGATGAAGCTTCTGCTCATGACTACAAGAAGAAAACATGCCACAAGTGCAAGAAAACTGGACACTTTATCTCTGAGTGTCCACAATGGGACAATGAGAATAGAAGGAAGAAGAAGAGCAAGGAATATGACTCTGACGACAAGAAGAAGAAGAAATACTCGAAGTCTTCTTCCAAGTCTTCTTCAAAGTCTTCATCACACAAGAAGAGCTCATCTGGCAAGGCACGTGCGTTTGTTGGCAAGGAAATGGATTCTGAGGAGGAGTCTGCATCTGAGGAGGCAGAGGTGGAGTCTGAGGAGGAATCTGATTCGGGCATTGCGAGTCTGGCTACTGCATATGTTGCCAAGTCCATCTTCAACACTGAAGACAATGACTTCATCACCAACAACGACGCTAATGACGAGGACGACTCCACTCCTACCTACTGCTTCATGGCCCGTGGTGCCAAGGTAACCAAACGCACTACTCACTATCAAACATCCAGTGACGATGACTCTGATTGTGATTCAAAACCCAGCTACAAAACACTTGCTAAAATTGCAACTGAACAACAAAAGGATATGGAACATATTCAAAAACTGTTAGAAAGAAGCGATGTTCTGTTGGGTGCTGAAATGACTCGTTCTGAATCCTTAATTGAAGACATAAAAAATCTTCACGTTAAGTATCAGGAACTTGAAGATCGTCTTGAGACTCTCTCAACTACTCATGAAAAGCTTTCCTATGATTATCTTCAAAGGAAGCAAGAACTTGAGAAGTTGAGAGCGAATCATGAAGATCTTCAAAAGGAAAACGAGTCACTTCGCGCCGAACAGATCAGTTCCACTCAGGAAGGATTTGAACCACCATGCCTTAAATGCATTGAGCGTGATAATGCTACTTCTGTTGCTGAATGTTCCACTGCTACTGCTGTTGCAATATCTTCAACTGTTGAAGTGGTAACTAACCCCTCTGCTGAGGATACCACTGCTATTGCTGATGAAAATGCTAGGTTGAAGACATTGCTTGAAACAGGGATGTACAAAAGTCTCAAAGGGCATCAGACATTATGTGATGTCCTCAAGAAGCAGATTCTGAACCGAAACCCTAGGAAGGAGGGTGTTGGGTTCACAAGGAAAATAAATGCAGATGGCTCTTACTGGAAAGCTGAGCAGTACCCCAAAACCAAATGGGTTGTTGCAAAGGAATCCTCAGCAGATCCATCCAATCTGTCTGGCTTCACTTGTGCCAACCCCATTACCATTGATGAATCCTTTGATGCAAACTATAAACTGTTTAAAAATCAGAATGGTGAAGTGTTTGCCAGGTACATTGGTACTAACTGCAGGAATGGACCACCCATGAAGAAGATCTGGGTTCCAAAAACATGTCTGGAGAATCTTCCAGTGAATGTCTTCATGACACCTCACATGAAGAAGACAAACCTCAGACCAAAGGCTTCATACGGTCCAAAGGCTTCATACAGACAGAGGACTCACCTGAGTCGCACTAACGCAAATGTTTTGCAGGGAAACCATACTCAGGCATATGAATATGAGAACGGTTCATCAAACCGTCATGTTCATATGACCAAGAACTATTCTGCCTATTCTTATGAGTACTATTGTCCTCCTGCTAGACTGTTTGCTAGGGCCCCAAAGCCAAAATTCTCAGATGCTGCACTTAGACTTATTGCTTCTAAACCACCCTTGAAGATGTGGGTGGTTAAGAAAGCTTAACTCTCTTTTGCAGGGAAAGGTCTCCAGCAGAAAACCAAAATCTTCTGACGCTATTGCTGGGGACCTTAAAACTCTTGCAGGGCGCAAGATAGAATGCCCTAATGGCATCACTATGTATTTCGTTCCTGAATCACATGCTAATCTCCCTATTAGTCCTAATCTGGATCTAAGTTTTCATAACCCACTGGTTCGTCAAATGTTTTTGCTTCACAATTCTCTTCATGAAGCCTATCCCCCTAACTGCACTGTAGGGTACAACACAAGCGTCTTCAGAGTCTTCAGAATGGATTATTGACAGTGGGTGTACAAATCACATGACTGGCAAAACAAGCCTCTTTATGGACTCAACCTTACGTCCAGCCGACAAGAGCCACATCACATTTGCTGACACTGGTAAAAGTAAGGTATTGGGTCTAGGTAGAGTTGCAATCTCAAAGGATCAACACATGGACAAAGTCATGCTTGTTGAATCCCTTGGCTTCAACTTAATGTCTGTCTCAATGCTTTGCGATTTGAACATGGTCGTAATATTTGGAAAATATCGTTGCCTGGTACTAATGGAATCTGACAAGTCTCTAGTGTTTGAAGGGTATCGGAAAGATGATTTGTATGTGGTAGATTTCTCAGCAGGGCCACAGCTTGCAGTATGTCTTCTGGCAAAGGCTTCAGAATGCTGGCTTTGGCATCGGAGGCTTGGGCATGCTGGCATGAGGAACCTCCACACCCTTGCAAAGAAGAAGCATGTCATAGGCATCGAAGGCATCAAGTTCAAGAAAGATCACTTATGCGGTGCCTGTGAAGCAGGGAAGATGACAAGGGTAAAACATCCTTCGAAGACAATCTTGACCACTACTCGACCCTTCGAACTACTTCATATGGACCTTTTTGGTCCTACTCACTACTCAACTTTCAACACTACTGCATGCCTCTATGGCTTCGTTATTGTTGATGATTATTCTAGATATACTTGGGTGCACATAATCCTTTTCAAGACTGAAGTGCAGGATGTCTTCAGACGCTTCGCAAATCGAGCGATGAACAATTATGGCGCCAAGATAAAGCACATCAGAAGTGACAATGGCACTGAATTCAAGAACATTGGCCTTGACTCATATCATGATACATTGGGCATCACTCATGAATTCTTAGCTCCGTACACGCCATAGCAAAATGGCATCGTCGAACGCAAGAACAGAACACTCATTGAGATGGCCAGAACAATGCTAGATGAATACAAGACTCCAAGAAAATTCTGAACAAGACATCTTATGAACTCCTAACTGGCAAGAAGCCAAATGTCAGTTACTTCAGAGTATTTGGCGCAAGATGCTGGATCAAGGACCCACACCATACCTCTAAGTTTGCACCAAAAGCACATGAAGGCTTCATGCTTGGATATGGAAAGGATTCGCACTCCTACAGAGTCTTCAATCTCTTTCACTACAAAGTGGTTGAAACAGTGGATGTGCGGTTCGATGAAACAAATGGATCACAAAGAGAGCTTCTGCCACATGTGCTAGATGAAGTTCCAGCTAGTGAATCAATCAAGCTTATGGGAACTGGAGAGATTGTACCTTCTGAAGCTCATCCTGAAGAAGAACTTATCATCTTAGCACCTGATCCACATGAAGACAATGCTCAGTCTGAAGACATTCCTCCCAACGACAACACAGATCAGCAAGAGCAAAGTCTTCGCCCTGTACATCCTAGTGTTGTCAATGAAGTGCAGATTGACAGAATAATTGATAGCATCAGTGCACCTGGTCCACTGACTCGTTCAAGGGCAACTCAACTGGCAAATTTCTGTGGGCACTTCGCATTTGTCTCAATTTCAGAACCCAAGAAAGTTGAAGAAGCCTTTATGGAACCTGAATGGATTCAAGCTATGCAAGAAGAGCTTCAACAGTTTGAGCTGAACAATGTATGGGAACTGGTTAAGCGTCCTGATCCATGGAAGCATAACGTAATAGGCACAAAATGGATATACCGCAACAAGCAAGATGAGCATGGACAGATCATCAGAAACAAAGCTCGCCTTGTTGCTCAAGGATACACTCAAGTGGAAGGCATTGACTTCGATGAAACATTTGCTCCTGTGGCCAGACTTGAAGCCATACGTATACTGCTGGCCGATGCAAATCATCACAACATAATTCTGTATCAAATGGATGTGAAGAGTGCCTTTCTCAATGGCAAGATTGAAGAAGAAGTGTATGTTTCACAACCACCAGGGTTTGAAGATCCAAAACATCCTGACATGGTATACAAGCTCAATAAGGCACTGTATGGCCTCAAACAAGCCCCTCGGGCCTGGTATGACACACTCAGATACTTCCTGAAGAGCAAAGGCTTCATACCTGGTTCCCTAGATCCCACTCTCTTCACGAAGACATATGATGGTGAACTGTTTGTGTGCCAAATATATGTGGATGACATTATCTTCGGCTGCACAAATCAGAAGTACAGTGAAGAGTTTGGCTATATGATGCAAGAGCAATATAAGATGTCCATGATGGGGGAGCTGAAGTTCTTCCTCAGTCTTCAAATACGGCAACAACGCAACGGCATTTTCATATCTCAAGAGAAATATCTTAAAGAGTGCCTGAAGAAGTTCGGTATGCAAGACTGCAAAGGCTTCACAACACCAATGCCAGCCAAACATCATCTAAGTCCTGACAACAATGGTAAAGAGTTCGATCAAAAGGTATACCGCTCCATGATTGGTTCTTTGCTTTATTTATGTGCATCTAGGTCAGATATTATGCTTAGTGTTTGCATGTGTGCTCGATTCCAAGCGGCACCAAAGGAGTCGCATCACCTAGCTGTGAAGCGAATTCTTCGATATTTGGCTCATACACCAACCTTGGGATTGTGGTATCCAAAGGGCTCAGAGTTTGATCTGGTTGGATTCTCGGATGCTGATTATACTGGTGACAAGGTTGATCGAAAGTCCACATCAGGCACATGTCACTTTCTGGGATGATCACTTGTATGTTGGTCTTCAAAGAAGCAGAACTGTGTATCCCTCTCCACTGCTGAATCTGAATACATTGCTGCTGGATCCTGCTGCGCTCAGCTTCTATGGATGAAGCAAACCCTCAAGGATTATGGCATTCATCTGAAGCAAGTGCCGCTTTACTGCGACAACGAAAGCGCCATCAAGATCGCCAACAACCCAGTACAGCACTCGAAGACAAAGCACATTGAAATTCGTCATCATTTTCTCAGAGATCATGTTGCAAAGGAAGATATTGATATCATACACGTCAACACTGAAGAGCAATTGGCAGATATCTTCACCAAGCCCTTGGATGAGAAGAGATTTTGCAAGTTGCGTGTGAGCTAAATATCTTGGAATCCTCAAATGTCCTGTGATCAGGCACACATCCTAACACTTATGCATATTGATGACTTAGGTGTGCAACACACGAAGTAACGTATATCTTCAATCAATGAAGACATACACTCTAAGTGTGAATACATTAATGCGGAAATTGACTTCAAAGCGCCACGATAATTGTGCGTCGTGTCTGGGTCTAATACTTCCTATACGGTGGGTAACGCCACCACCAAACGTTCTATTTTGAAGTGTTAAACTCATGGCGTTACCTCGCAATGTCTTCACATTTGGTTTGGCTTCGATCTCAATATGTCTTCATGATTATCCTCACTATACTGATATATAAGTACTATTGTTCTGTCCTCTACAGCATTCACTTATAGCCATGTCTTCTTGTTTGAATCTTTTGAACTAAGTGAATGTGATCGGATCCTAACCTCTCTATGCTTTCTACCTCAAACTCTATCTCTCCAAGTCGTATGCATTCTATTGAAACTGTCGAATGTCTTCACTGCATCCTTGTCAGTAGAAGACACAGAGACAAACTTTAAAACCGTGTTCAATGCTCATTCATCCACAAGAAATCCGGAGAAGTAGGAACGACCCCCGACAATCAAGGCGTGCGTGGGATGTGGAACTGCCCCCAAAATACCGCATGATGGCCACGTGCTGCTCAGATGCGAACTGCCAGGGGCACCTAAGTAATAGCGCCGTGCCGCCTCTATCCCTATAAATACACGATTCACTGCGGTTACTATCTCTTCTTCCACCCTCGCTCGCACGAACCCTAGCGCCACCGCTAGCCCTCAACGACGCCGGCGACGAAGCGCTTCACTGCCGCGACCTCTCCGACGCCGTTTTCACGCCGACCATGGACTTCAACCTCTCCGCCGTCGCCGTAGGTGTCTTCCGTCGCCAAGTTAGGGCACGGAGGATCGAACTGCTCGGCCTCAAATCCCACTTCGTCTAGCAGTTCCAAGTGTGGTAATTAAAACCCCTTTTTACAGCCTCTTTTGATCCTATAGTTCAGTCATTTTCTTCCATAAGAAGTTTCTCTTCACACAAGCTAGTTCTCTTTCAATCTGCATCTCACAACATGCCTAGTATATTCACTTGTAATTCATGAAGTAGTTAGATTCCTCACTTGTACTTATCTGTGGGTTCGTACAAATCTGGAACCAACTTCTTTTCTCTAAGTGAATATCTTCGCACGATGAGGTCAATGTCTTCTAAATTGATTTATCTTCAAAATCTTCTGAGAATGCATATGACCTCTTCCCCTTCCCTCGCACCTTAATGCTGTCACAGGTACATGTCCGTGGGAGAATCCTTTGGTTCTCATAGTCTGCATTCATTTGTAGAATTCTTACAGCATCACATCAACTCTCCTGAAGCCAGTTCTTGTTTGTCAAGCAAAAGGAAGCCATTGAAGCCTTTGAACATCTTGAAGCCTTCCAAGTTAGGATTCATGGCTTCAGAAGCAGCAGCAAGGAAGGGAGGCAGACAGCGCCGTGGTGGCACTTCAAAGGATCTGCCTGATGAACTGGCAGAGATGTACAAAATAGACCCTGAAGAGAACTATGGTCAGCGCAAAACACGAATCCAATGGATTCGAAGATACTGGGCAGAGCAATGGTTCCAATACCGCTTCATCACCCAGGAGTATGCGGAGAAGTGCGCCATAAAGCAACCTTGGGGAGACGTACTGTACAAAAATCTTGTACCCAAGACCAGAGACGAAGCCATTACTCAAGGCTTTTACCCATGCATGGTCCGAGGACCGCAGCCAGCTGAAGCACATCCGTCATCACTCCTCTGGTGTCGCGATGACAATTTATTCAAGCGCAACTTTCAGTTTGCTCAGAACTCTGCGAAGCAAAAGAAGAAGGAGCTAGGGTTAGACTTCAACCCTGGCCCATCTGCGCCAAGGACGGATGGCACACGCGAAGCCGATCCCAATATCATCGGGCCGTATGCCAATCTCGCTGGCCTCATCACCTGCATTTTAGTCCAAGGGACTGCCGTGAACGACCCTCCAGCAGACACTGGGTCTGATGACGCACCTGCTGCACCGAAGCCGAAGCAAACGAAGAAGCCAAAAGCTTCAACGCCAGCCGCCTCTCCCAAAATCTCAAGAGCGAAGCCATTCGCAACTGCACCTCCTGAAGCCAGTGTGCAGTCAGAAGACTTATCAAGAGTCTCCAAGCCCCAAGAAGCCAAGAAGCTCACAGCTGCTGCCATTCTGCACAGCGAAACCATAGATCTGTCAAGCGATGAAGATCTTGGAGATGATGCTCTTGAGCAGCTCATCAAAAGCAAGGAAGAGGCTGAAATCTTCAACAATCTGCCTTGTTTGATGTCGCCATCATCCACAAATTCATCGATGAATGGTTTGACTCCCCAGACATCAGCTTCGAAGACCTGCAGCTGCCCATAGGCCTCAGTGTTGCCTTTCAAGGCGCAATTGCTTCAGAACTTGCAATAGCCCAGCGCATTGTTGAACTGAAGCAGAAAATTGATTTTGAAAAGGCTCAGTTCAAGAAGCACGTTGCCAAGCTTAGCGTGCAAGAAGTAAGAAGCATCAAGATCATGCTGCACGAGCTGAAAGAAAACTTTTTGAAGAAGCATGCCGAAGCTCAAGGTTCACGAGAGCGGATGAAGACTTTGGCTGATCGCTGTGTGCAGGCCTACAATGAGGCCGAAAAGCGCAAGGCACTTGGGCGTCCAGGCATCGACCCCAAGATGGCCGCCAAGAAAAAGAAGAAGACTGTCACCGCTGAACCAGAGGCGCCAAGGCAAGAAGCTGCTCCGATTGTCTTCCCCACTGCTACAACTGGCTCGAAGCCAAAGAGCCGGTCCAATGCCTCCGAGCTCAAGAAGACAAGGAAAGCTGAAGCTGAAGCGAGAAAGAGAAAACACTCAGAAGCCTCTCCTTCTGACCCCACCATCAAGAAGTGCAAGACCAAGAAATCTCGGGCTGCTCCCACAGAGCCCTTGATAGTTGAACCCCTCTCCGTCCGCTATCCTGACGAAGATCGTCAGTTGACAGTGCATGAGCCTGCTATCACAGAGGCTCCGCACGCTGAAGACATTCCAGCAGCCGACCACAACGCTGCTGAAGACATTGGTCTCCAAGACAATGTACACGGTGATGCAGCCCTTCCTCAGCTTGAGACAAGCGAACTGATCAGCATTGGTCGTCCATTGACGCCAATCACACAAGATGCATCGTGGGCAGATCGCCCACAGGAGGAAGATAATGAGCCCCAGCCCACTGCAACTCCACAGGCGTCGCCTACATTCCGTAGGCTTCGCAAAGGTCCAAGGGCTCAAGCTGCTAACGACATTCCGGCTGCATCAGCCGAAGACAATGAAGAAGCACCACCAAAACCCCAAGCTCCAACTCCACCGCTCCAACAAGAGGCAGTTCCCCAGGAGAACGTACCTGAGTCCGTCCCTCTCACTACACGTGTTGAGGCTGAAAACATTGCGGCTGCCACAAACAACAATGAAGCAAATGTGGAGCCCTCCCCTAGAACAGCTTCAGAAGACACTGAAGTTACTGTCCCTGAACCTTCTGCACCTGAGTCTGCTGCCGGTCCGCAATTCAACTATTACATTGCGCACAGGCCCCAGGTCCAGAAGCTGATCCCACGACTGCCAAGGTTCCCAGGTCCTGCATCAGCTCCTGGCTCCTTAAACATCAACAGCTTCAGGGCAGATAACACATTCTTCAATAGCTCCACGAACCCTTATTCGAGGGAACGGATTGTATCAGATAGGTTCTGGAGCTATCAACAGCGCAGCTATTATTCATGCATCCTCTACAATCAAGGCCGCATCTTTCCTCACCAGCGCCTTGAGGTTGAAGCTATTGCTGGTCTGCCTGGTCTGGAAGAAGCACTAGATTGCTTCAAGCAAGTGGGTCTGCTGTCGTTCATCACCGATGAAGAGCACTGGAACGAAGAGCTTATGCTTCAATTCTATGCCACTCTACATATTAAAGGCTACAACAGAGATCCGAAGACATGGGTCCTGGAGTGGATGACCGGAAATGTCCATCATGAAGCTAATGCTTTCGACATCATTGAGCTTACCGGCCTTCCCACTCCTGGCGAATTCTTTGAAGAAGGCTGCCAACTCCATGCTGAAGCAATTGAGAGCATATTTCAGCGTCCTGAGCCAGATATGAGTCACATGCTCTCAATGATGAAGCCATTGCCTCCAAATGCACCCTATCCAACTGAGTTCTTTGTTGAAGACTTAGAGTACCTGCCCAGAACAATATATCACATCATAAGGCGGACTCTCTGGCCCGTTAAGGGACACTCTCGATATGCAAATATTGAAGGTGCAATGAAGACTCTCATCTTCTGCATTCTTCATGGCAAATGCTTCAACGCACAGGATCTCTTCATCCGTCAACTTGCAGCGTCTGCCTCAGAATTGTTTGGATTGAAGTTCTATGCTCCTTGGGTTATGAGGCTGATTAAGCTTCACTCTGCAATCTCCTATCAGCCCTCAGCCCGCAACCATAGGATATTTTTGCCAGATGTGGACACATCTACTGAAGCAATATATCCAGAGCCTGCCAAGCAACCGCCAAGTCTTCAGAATGCAGAACACCAAAGCTTCACTCAAAATATTGAAGGTGTTGAAGCTCTCTCCCGAGTGTATCCAATGGCTGGCACCACACGTGCCCCTGCATCAACCGAAGCCACTGACAGCACAGCTGCACCGAGACCCAAGAAGCGCGCTCGTGCACTCAATGACCGAGAACTTCTTGTGGCTCTTCACCAAAAGCAAGATAGGCATCACGACTGGCTCAAGAGGCAGATGAGAAGCATCATGCAAGACGTCAATCGCATCAGAAATCTGGCAATCAAGAATGCATTTTTCGCACACGAGACCTGTCATCGCACTTGGAAAGGCCTCACCATGATGTGCACTGAAGCTGAACTGCACGGGGATGGCTTCAAAGAGAGATTCAAATTTGACTCCACGCCTCCTAGAAGAGCTGTGATGCGAAGCACACCATCACTTGAAGAGTCAGAGTTCTCTTCTTCTGCAGCCACCGTGTCTGCCCAGATTATTGAAGAAGAAGACGACGCGACATCATCTCCACCTGCTTCAACGCGCGTCAAATCTGCACCAAGCTCGTCTGCACCGCCACCCACCTCCAACGACCCTGCTGCGCCTGGGAACGAGTAGAAAACTCAATGTCTTCAAACCTTTTTGGTCATCACTGACAAAAGGGGGAGAAGCATATGATGTTGCTAGTCTTCAAGCAGGTCACTATGGGCGGGTGTCTTCATATGCTTGCTACATTTTGCTTCGTGCTTACAACTCCCATTTTTGCTACATTTGCTTCTTTGAGTTGTAAGCACGTAGCCCTAATGGTCGTCTGCTACCTGTTTGTCACTCTGTTATGCGAAGATAAATTCCGCATGTGCGACGATAAATTCCGCACTTAGATCATTCTGCAGACGTCCATTTTCCATTATGCATGTCATTATCTTCGTATACTCTAACATGCATAGTGGATTGTCATCATAAGTTGAAGAGGATCTCCACAAGTAAAACCTGCCATGTGCATTTGCATTCAAGAAGCAAATTACTTACATGAACATCTTCAGGGGGAGCCCTTGCAGATTATGAAGACAATTCTTATACAATCTCACAAATTATGTTCCCCGTTGAAAACTTCAACTAGTTTGTCATCAATCACCAAAAAGGTGGAGATTGTAAGTGCATCTAGTGCCACCCCTAGTTGGTTTTGAAGTATTGACGACAAACCTAGTTGAGGGACTAATGTGTTTGTGAGAATTGCAGGATAACACAGGTAGAAGTCCCTCATTGATTCGGTTTCACTACCAGAGATGACCCCTAAAAATGTACGAAGACATTGAAGACAATGGTGGTTTATGAAGATATTCATATTGAATACAATGACATAAGAAGACTCCCTATGAAGCTTATGGAACTCGAAGACTTAGATCCTTCGTAGTTTTATCTCATTTATGTCGTGTCATAGGAACCACCGTACTGTTAAGTGGGGTCCAAGAGAACCAGTCAGGATGACTGAAGTGATGCCTAATTCAAAACCTATGTCTTCGAGCGAAGACTATGAGAGAAAATCTTGTCCAGAGTCAGACAAGTCAGCTTTACTTGTAGCCCAAGTAAAGTTGCCGTGTGAGTTCGAAATCCGACCGTTGGTACACGTGTCAGTTCCTTAGTGACCCAGGGTCATTTCAGACAAATCAGGTCGGGTTGCCATGTGGCTATAAATAGTCCACCCCTACAACCATAAACGGTTGGCTGCTCAGATTTCAGTGCACGGCTTTTGTCGTTTGAGAGCAACCCACCTCGAAGCCTTTGAGAGAAAATCCCTAGCGAGGAGAAAAGCCCTAACCACCCAGAGCCAGAGTAAATTGGGCATCACTTAAGTCTTCTTGTCTGTGTGATCTGAAGACTTATTACACTTGAGGACTGTGCATCCTCCAGACGGTTAGGCGTCGTGTTCTGAGCATCCAAGAGTAATTGTGGATCGCCGGTGAACGAAGTCTGTGAAGGTTTGGGAGTCTACCTTGAAGACTTACCAGAGTGATTGGGCGAGGTCTGTGTGACCTTAGCTCAAGGAGAATATGGTGAGGACTGGGTGTCTTGGACTAAGTGTCCTTGACTGGGTGTCCGGGACTGTGTGTCCTTTGGTTTAAATACCTAGCCGCTCCAACCAGACGTACAGTTGTCAGAGCAACTGGAACTGGTCCAATAAATCATTGTCTTCAACGTGTCACTGGTTTCATCTTCACTTCCCTTCAACTTACTGTTATTCATTGTGAAGCCATTGCATGCTTGCTCTATCTTTTGTCTTCACAACATAACTGTATGATTTGATTGGCTTCATAACTTCTTCCTACCTGATCCTTATTACACTGAAGCTTTTGTCACTGTGCTTTCACTCTATTGAATACTTGACCATGGCTTGCCTAGTGTAATCTAACTTCCGCTGCATAGTGAAAGGCCTATCTATTCTGTTTGTCTTCATAACTTCCACGTTTTGAAGACTTCCATAAAAATCGCCTATTCACCCCCCCTCTAGTCGATATAACGCACTTTCAGGGGTATGCATGGAAACCAGGCGTAGGGGTCATAAGTGCTTGAACAGACAAGTACCCAACTAGCTATGTTATATTACATGGGTAGTAAGAAACATCTTCCAGGGGAATAGTTCCGTTAAGGGTTCCTTTCCCTGGGTACGCATGCCCTAATGTGCATGTCCGGACTGCGAGTCACAGGTTAAGAACATCTAGGGGCGTGTAGTAATTTAAATGAAAGTCATCTTTTATTCGCTGACCGAATATTCCCTTAAAACGCTAGCTTTCGGCTTCACCCAGTCTGAGGTACACATCCGGCTGACCCGGAGTAACAATCGCAGAGGTGCTCCCCTTATGCCCTAGCCGAATTAACGGGAACGTAGGGCATAAACACAAGAGCCAGGCAACCCAGCTTGGTCAAAACTCAAGTCATATCGATGCATATAATGGCGAAAAAAGGTACATGCGGAAGGATGGCACATGTGCGGGGCATGAAGCCCGTAAAAATAATTAGATTAAGCTTCTGTATAGGAAGCCCCCAGGTATATTGAGTGCGGTTAGCGCGTCAAGATTGTGTAACCAAGACACCGGTTTAGCCCTTTAGGGCTTTGAAGAGAAAAGAGATAAAGAAAGAGGAAAAAATAGATGTGCAAAAAATTGATGGAGGTAAGGAGACGAACATAGAGTCCGGCGCTAGGCGTAGAACCTTCGTAGTCTGGCTGTGTTCCATGGGTTTGGCTCGAGTCGATTATTCGATGCATCCCGCAGACGGTATGCTCCACCGGTCAGAACCTGGTCGATAATGAAGGGACCACCCCATTTGGGCTTGAGCTTGTTCTTTTTCTTCTCCGGCAGGCGCAGAACTAGTTCACCAACGTTATAGGTTTTGGCCCGCACTTCTCTGCTTTGATACCTTCGAGCCTGTTGTTGATAGAATGCGGAACGGGCTTTTGCCATGTCGCGCTCCTCCTCCAGGGATCCAAACTGTCCTGCCGATCGAGCTCGGCCTCTCTTTCCTCATACATGCGCACTCGAGGTGAGTCATGAATTATGTCGCAAGGCAGTACCGCCTCAGTGCCGTACACCATAAAAAACTGTGTGTATCCGGTAGTGCTATTCGGCGTGGTCCGCAACCCCCATAGTACGGAGTCGAACTCCTCTACCCCAATGGGTGTCTGATTCCTTTAAGGACCGGACTAATCTGGGTTTAATACCACTCATGATAAGACCATTCGCGCAACTTCACCGTTAGTTTGCGGATGATAGACAGAAGCATAATAGAGCTTGATGCCCATATTGCTGCACCAAAGTTTCACCTCGTCGGCTGTAATGTTTGTGTCGTTGTCAGTGATGATGTTGTGGGGAACGCCATAACGGTGTAGAACCCCGGATATGAAGTCTATCACCGGTCCGGATTCAGCCGTTTTGACAGGTTTGGCTTCTATCCATTTGGTGAATTTGTCCACCATGACCAGTAAGTATTTTCTCTTATGGGTTCCCCCTTTGAGGGGTCCGACCATATCGAGCCCCTAGACCGCGAAGGGCCAAGTAATGGGGATGGTTTGGAGGGCGGTAGGTGGCATGTGGCTTTGGTTTGCAAAAAGCTGGCAACCAACGCAATGTTGAACAAGATGTTGTGCATCTGCCAAGGCCGTCGGCCAATGAAAACCTTGACGGAAGGCCTTACTTACAAGGGACCGGGCTGCTGCGTGGTGGCCGCTGAGTCCGGCATGGATTTCTGCCAACAGCTCCCGCCCTTCCTCTTCGGACATGCACCTTTGAAGGACTTTGGTTGTGCTTTTCTTATAAAGCTCTCCCTCATGGACCTTGTAGGCTTTAGATCGCCGCACTATGCAGCGAGCCTCATTCTGGTCCTCGGGTAATTCCTGTCTAGTTAGGTAGGCCAGGAATGGTTCAGTCCATGGGGTGATGACGGCCATTATCACGTGGGATGAAGGTGTTATTTCGGTGGCAGAACCTCCGATTGTGTCAGAGTATTCGGTATCTGGGGTTGTGGCCGGGTCCGGACTAATTTTGCCGGTGTCCCCTTCCCATACCACGGATGGTTTAAACAGTCTTTCCAGGAAGATGTTTGGTGGGACCGGGTCACGTTTAGCGCCGATACGAGCTAGGATGTCTGCTACCTGGTTGTTTTCCCGAGCCACGTGGTGGAATTCCAGCCCCTCGAACTGAGCTAACATTTTGAGGACGGTGTTGCAATATGCCGCCATTTTCGGATCCTTGGCATCGAAGTCTCCATTTATTTGGGATATTGTGAGGTTCGAGTCCCCACGCACCTCTAGGCGTTGGATGCCCATGGAGACCGCCATCCGGAGGCCGTGTAGTAGGGCCTCGTATTCGGCTGCGTTATTAGAGTCCATATATAGTATTTGGAGCACGTATTGCACTATGTCTCTGGTGGGGGACGTCAGGACGATGCCAGCCTCTAGACCAGCCGGCATTTTAGAGCCGCTGAAGTGCATGATCGAATTGGAGTATGCGCCGTACTCTTTAGGGACTTCGGCTTCTGTCCATTCGTCTACGAAGTCGGCCAGTACTTGTGACTTAATGGCTCGTCGTGGCTTATATGTTATGTCGAACAGGAGGAGCTCAATAGCCCATTTGGCAATGCAGCCAGTGGCATCACGGTTGTTTATTATGTCATTGAGTGGTACTTCGGATGCCACCATAATCGAACACTCTTGAAAATAGTGTCATAATTTCTGGGATGCCATAAACACCGCGTATGCTATCTTTTGGTAATGTGGGTACCGTGATTTGCATGGAGTGAGGACGGTGGATACGTAATATACCGGCTTTTGAAGCGGGAATTTATGTCCGTCCGTCTCTCGTTCGACGACGAGCACTGCGCTTACAACTTGGTGAGTTGCCGCTATATATAATAGCGTTGGTTCGCCAACAGTTGGCACGGCCAGGACTGGGTTGGCGGCCAGGATGGCTTTGATTTCTTCCAGTCCGGCCGTGGCTGCGTCTGTCCACTCGAAGTGTTCGGTGCGCCTAAGAAGGAGACAAAGGGGAAGTGCCTTTTCTCCTAATCGGGAGATAAAGCGGCTTAAAGCCGCCATTCATCCACTCAATTTCTGGATTTGCTTGAGGTCAGTTGGGGTAGCCAAATGTGACAGATCTCGCATTTTAGCCGGATTTGCTTCAATTCCTCTACTGGAGACGATGAAGCCCAGGAGCTTTCCGACGGGAACGCCGAAGACGCATTTTTCCGGATTGAGCTTAATGTCGTATGTTCGGAGATTGTTGAATGTGAGCCTCAAGTCGTCTATGAAAGAGTCGACATGTCTGGTTTTAACGACCACGTCGTCTATGTATGCCTCCACAGTCATGCTGATCTGCTTTTCCAGACATGTCTGGATCATGCGCTGATATGTTGCGCCGGCGTTTTTGAGCCCAAAGGGCATTGTGTTAAAGCAGAAGGGGCCATATGGTGTTATAAATGCTGTTGCGGCTTGATCAGACTCCGCCATCTTAATCTGGTGGTAACCGGAGTATGCGTCGAGGAAGCATAGTGATTCGTGTCCTGCGGTAGCATCGATGATTTGATCGATGCGAGGGAGTGGGAAGGGATCCTTTGGGCAAGCCTTGTTAAGGTCTTTGAAGTCGACACATAGGCGCCAGAATTTGTCCTTTTTTGGTACCATCACCAGGTTTGCTAGCCAATCCGGATTTTTATTTCTTTAATGAATCCGGCTTCCAGTAGCTTGGCCAGCTCCTCTCCCATGGCTTGTCGCTTAGGTTCAGAGAAACGCCGAAGAGTCTGCTTGACCGGCTTGAATCCTTTTAGAATATTAAGGCTATGCTCAACCAATCTGCGTGGGATTCCTGGCATGTCTGAAGGATGCTAGGCGAATATGTCCCAATTCTCGCGCAGAAACTCCCGTAGCGCGGCATTTACAGCGGGGTCTAACTGTGCCCCAACGGATGCTGTTTTTGTAGGGTCCGTTGGATGGACATGGAATTTAACTATTTTGTCCGCTGGTTTAAAGGAGGTGGACTTGGATCTTTTGTCTAGTATCACGTCGTCCCTGTCCACCGTGGAGCGCCGCGCGGTTAACTCCTCCGCCACAAGGGCTTCAGATAATGCCTCGAGGGCTAGTGCGGCTGTTTTGTTCTCGGCGCGGAGTGCTATGACCGGATCACTAGCTAGAGTGATAATTCCCTTGGGTCCGGGCATTTTGAGCTTCATGTACCCGTAATGGGGTATGGCTTGAAAAATCATGAATGCCTCCCGCCCTAGAAGGGCGTGGTATCCGCTACTGAACGGGGCCACCTGGAATGTCATTTCTTTGGACCTGTAATTCTCTGCAGTGCTGAATACCACATCAAGTGTGATTTTCCCAGCGCAACGTGCCTCCCGACTAGGGATGATTGCTCGGAAGGTCATACTGCTTTGCTCAATACAAATTTTGTCTATGTCCATCTTTTGGAGAGTTTCCTCATAAATGAGGTTTAATCCGCTGCCGCCATCCATGAGCACCTTAGTGAGCCGAAAGCCATCCACAATTGGACTGAGGACCAAAGCGGTTGGTTCTTGGGCTGTTCGGAATTTAGGTTCATCACTAGCGTTGAAGGTGATAGCCGTGTCGCTCCATGGATTTATTGCTGCCACGTGGCAGACTTCGGCAAGGCCGCGGAGTGCTCGCTTACGCCTATTATTTGAGGCGAAGGTCTCGAAGACATTTTAGTACTGTGTTGTTATCCGTGGGGAGGTGCTCTGAGGTATTTTGGGTGATGAGATCCTCACCGCTTTTGGCAACCTGCCGGAGTACCCAACATGCTCTAAGGCTGTGTGTTGATATGGTATCCGCTGTACTATGAATTTTGCAAGGCCCGTTGAGCCATCCCTCCAATACGGTTCCATGCCCTGTAGTGGGCTTTTGCTTCTTTGTAATTGGGTTGGGCCACTTATAAGAGTGCGCCCTTTTAGTTCGGACTGGGGGTTTGTCAGAGCCGGATCATCCCAAAATTGCGTTTGGGTTTTCCAGGCGCTCTCCATCGCACAGTTTTTCCGTACAATGTCTGCCAAGTCAGCGAAGTGTCCTACGTCATGGTGACTTATGACGTTGAGGACTCCCTTGTCCATGCAATTGTTGCAAACGAACGAAATTGCATCTTCCTCGCGACAGTCCTTGACCTTGTTCATTACAAGGAGGAATCTGGCCCAATAGTGATGTACTGTCTCTTGGGGCGCTTGCCTAATGTGGGAAAGATAGTTTGTATCTGGGTGGGTGGGTGGATTGAAGTCCGGACCTTGACCCAATCTGTGATCCTGGAGCCGGGGAGTTTCTGATCTTGGAAGTTTGGGCTCCGGAATATTGCCCTGCGGGTTCGGTATGTGCCCTGATTCTGGATTTAGGGTTAGGGCGGCGTCCTCCCGCGAGCACATATCCTGTTTGGAGAGCTCGGGAATCCGGACATAGTTTGTCCTCAAGATAGAGGGAGAATCGCCGCATTGCTCCTCCACCACCGCTATTTGATGGGTGACCAGCGGAGAGTTAATCTCCCTTTGGTCAGGTTTAAGCCCGATCCGATCGTAGTCCGTAGCGACTCCCAGAGCGGCAATGCGATCCAAGAGCTCGTTCAAAGAGGAGAGCTGCATTGGATCCATCTGCTCAGCGAATTTTGAGCCGATGTGGAGGCTATTTTCGATGACCCGAGAGGTCATCGTCGGCACAGCGGCTGAGCGGGCGGTCATGACGAAGCCGCCTAGTCGGAGAGTTTGGCCTACAGCCAAGGCTCCCCCAGAGGTGATGTTGTCCTTGACAACAAGGCGAGCCATCTTCCTTATGATGACGACACAGTGGAACTCTCAATGAAAGCACCAATGTCGGTGTCAAAACCGGCGGATCTTGGGTAGGGGGTCCCGAACTGTGCGTCTAAGGTGGATGGTAACTGGAGGCAGGGGACACGATGTTTACCCAGGTTCGGGCCCTCTTGATAGAGGTAATACCCTATGTCCTGCTTGATTGTTGTTGATGATATGAGTATTACAAGAGTTGATCTACCACGAGATCAGAGAGGCTAAACCCTAGAAGCTAGCCTATGGTATGATTGTATGTTGTCCTACGGACTAAAACCCTCCGGTTTATATACACACCGGAGGGGGCTAGGGTTACACAAGGTCGGATACAAAGGAGGAGATATACATATCCATATTGCCTAGCTTGCCCATCCGGACACGAGATGAAGTCTTCAATATTGTATCTTCATAGTTCAACAGTCCGGCAAAGGATATAGTCCGGCTGTCCGGAGACCCCCTAATCCAGGACTCCCTCACTCACCTTGCCTCTGCAGCTGCTGACTTCTGAGCCTTTTTTGATTCTATGGCTTGGAGTTGAGCTAGGCCCTGTCTTGGGCGAGCATACGCCTCATTGTTATGCTTAAGGATTGCCACAGGTGGTATTGAACAAAACTGGAGCATGAACGAGACCGGGTTGTCGGCAGGGGTGAGTCCACCTGCGAGAGTAACATCCCAGGCCAGTCATTACTTCAAGGAATTTATAATCATGGCAAACAATGTGTTTTGCACTTTGGTGAACTTAAGAGGCAAATCTGACGACCGTCAACGCGTAGCAAAGATGGGAGGAGAACCTTGTCCCACAGGGCGTGCCAATTTGTTTCGCGAAAAAAAAAGTCCCCCAGGCAGGGGTATTTCCTAATGCGCAACGACAATAAAATGAAGTGCGGGCGTGCCAGTATACATTTGTATTCAAATAAATAAAAGAGACACACAATATCAGGGAACTCTGTATTTCATTAATTCTTTTGGAGAATTACATCAAATGGTTCCCACACAAGTACATCATGTTTCTCTATGCAATCTGACTAAGTTTACCGACTGCGTAGCTTCAGGTTTCGGAGTCTCGGAAGACGATCCGGTTAATTACATCCACAAGATGCATCTTGTAGAGAACCTCCAATTAAGCTGCTCTTGATGGTCGTCGTCTTCAAGCCTGTGTGAATTGTTCTCCAAACGTGCATGTATAGTGCAAACATGTATTCTACCAAAGCCTCGTCGGTCCATGGTGAATGTCACCTAGGACCGCTGGTGGCGGGATTTTTGATGAAGTCTATAAGAAAGAAGTGTTTGGCCTCATCGGCACCGAACAAATAAAAGTCCAACCTCGTCGGCTTGGAACCCTTTTCCGGCCTCGTCGGTCGCGGAATGCAATTGGGACTTCATAGCAAATCACAAGCGCCATACACAGTTGCGTATTAATTCATAACTGTCAACTACAAGTGCCATGTCGTTGCACCATGCGTGCACGCATGGGATGGCAGCATACCATAAAACATCATGATGGTGAGTGCCAACGTTTGCCCCAAATTTAGGAGGGTTGCTCCACACGACCAAGCACCACTCTGAGCTTTACTAATTCTAGTACTAAATTGCTACACCTATTCTCTGAACGCAACTCATAAAAAAATGTTGTTCTCTATAGCTTTGAGCATTTGAGCCCAAACTTTTAGAGATGCTTCTTTGATAACTTAACTTGTTCTCACAAAATTCTCAAGCTTTGTCGCCGAACAAATCAGCCTACACAAAATGATCAATCGGGCGTACTAATTTGCTTTGCCCGACATTAAGATCTGACCTGTGCGCACTGTTGCGCCTATTCTCTTGCCTCAAAAATCCTAAAAAAATTACTGAACATATCTGGGGATCTTTGGTTTGCCTAAAAAAATTCAGATCAGAACTCTTTCAGATTTTGCCGGCATGATTTTTCTGAAGCTGTCTGTACCACCAAACACATATCCTGTTTTCTGCAATTTTTGTCTGGCCTTCCTTTCGGCCGAATGACCTAAAAATTTAACACGACATCAACGTGTGTGACTTCTGCACCTGTAAACAATTTGAGCCTCATACTCATCATGGAACGTCCGAAAATATTTTCGGAGTGCACCTATGTCAGCCTTGTAATTTCTGCCGAATCTAACTCTTAACATAAATTGCTTTTCTGGCCTGATCTCCTCCTCTCCTTGTCCTGTACCTATATTCTACTCGCTTGTTTTATGCGACAAGCATCAACAACAAATCTTGCAACTTGTACCTGTGAGTAAGAAAATTTGTAGACTGAACAAAGCAATCTACTTTCCGAGGCAACGAAGATCGGATGAACCAATCTATTTCTCTTTTTTTGAGGCAACAAAGATCGGATGCACCAATCTATTTTCCGAGGCAACAAAGATCGGATGCACCAATCTATTTTCCGAGGCAACATATTAGATGGTGTGAACCAATCTAATTTTCCGAGGCAACATATTGGACGGTGTGAACCAATCTAATTTTGCGACCCACAAAGAATGAGAGGGAGAGGATCAAAGGGATCGCTGCAACAAGCGTGTAGTCTCAGCATCGTGGAATGCCATGGTTGATCTTCTCATGAAGCTGTTCGCCTGATGTGTTTACGTAGGTCGAGGAAAAGCCTTACGGCGTGTAGATGGGTGTGCGTGTATGTGAAGGGCGACGGCCTTGCAGCGGTGTGGGTGCGTGCGTCTCCCTCTTTTGCGTGGAAGGAGAAGTCCCTTTTATAGGCTAATGCTAGGGCTAGAGGGGGCACCGTGAGCGCCGCCGATTTTCTGCCTAGAAACCAGGCTCTCCAATCCTTATCTCTTCTTATCAGGTATACAGTAGGTTGTTAGGCTGTTTAATCCACCACACAAAACAATCATGCGTATGCGGCTGGACGTGGGCATCAGCGACGCATACGTACACGAGCGACATTATCACATCCCGGCCCGTGTATTATTCCCAGTGTGCATATCCGTCCATTATTATACGTACGGTATGCATTACTAGCCACGGCTCTTCACGCCTGATGTTCATGCTGTCACACATATGACTAGTAATTGTACGTTAGACACGACCCGTGCATGTGCATGCAACATTAATTAATCACAGGACTTTAGTGCCTAACGCACGTATGTATATTGCTAAGCACCGCATCCATTGCTTTCTCATTCTTTCTTTTTCTTTTAATCTTTTTCTTACCAAGTCTAAACACATGGCCTAACTAGCAAAGTGGCCCATGTAAACATACGCATGCAACTTTATTATGGATGATGATAAAATTTCATCAAACAGGTACACTTTCCGAGGAAACAATCTCAAGTCCATAGTATCAATTCTATTGAAAAAATTCCATCGATTATTTTTTAAGATTTTGAATTTCCTCTAGCTACTGTCAAGAAGAAATATGATGTTCCTATTATTGGGGATGTGCATATCCCCGTTGAGGTAACCTAGTGTTATTCGAAAATTCTCCGTTTTCATGTTATTCGGAATGAGTTTGTTAACAAGACCTGATCAACCTTGTTAGTGATTTCCTTTTGATGAGCATGAGATGGATGAATTTAGAAAACACAACTTTCTATACCCTCTTTTTACTTTCTGTTATTTATATTAAATAAAGCAAAAATAGCATATTATGTCTGTTTTCTGAATTATCAATGGAATAAAAAATACCTCGAAAATAAAAGTTCTCCAAACGCCCTAAAATTTAAATATGATTTTTTCTGGAATATTTTAGAATATCTGGCACTAAAACATAGTAGGGGGAGCAAGCACCTGGCCAAGAGGGTGGAAGGCGCGCCTTACCCCCTGGGCGCGCCCCTTGCCTCATGGGCCCACGGTGGATCCCCTCCACTTATTCCAGCTACCACACACTCCTTCCTCCCATAAACCCGAGTCCAAGCTCATTTTGCTGTCATTTTCGATCTCCTTGCTCAAAGCACCTCTCACAAAACTGCTTTGGGGGATTGTTCCTTGGTATGTGACTCCTCCAATTCTCCAATTAGTTTTTGTTCTAGTGCTTTATTCATTGCATATTTTTGCTGCTTAGGTGACCTTGTTCTTGAGCTTGCATGTCAAATTTATGTGGTCAAAAGTAGTTTTGATGGATGATATATCCTCTAGGCACTTGTGGGAGTAGTTGCTATCAATTATGTTGAGTTTGGTTCACTTTTATTTTGAAGTTACTAAAAATTTCAGAAATTTTTCAGAGGAAGAAATGTGTTTAGAAAAATGTACCAAGGTGGTCCTTCAAGGAAGCAAGGACCCAGGCTCGCAATGCGCAAAGCCGACGATGAACCACCAAGGGACGCTCAAGTGTGGGCTTGTGAATGGCCTTCATAGGACTTTATGGATTGAGCAGGAATCAAGGAAGAATTTAACGCATATGTGCGTAACGCTGATCTTGTGAGCTTCGAGGCAGATAAGTGCCGGCAGTACCACTATCTCACTGATTCCTTTGTGAGAAGGTTTTAATTTTTATCATCTCGGAATTCTCAAACTGTCCTATTTGATCTCTATGAAAATTCTTATACTATGGACTTAGAGGATTGCTTCTAAACTTCGACAATGGGGTAGTCCTAGTGAACCTCGCAAATCTGAATTTACATATTTTCTTGCTAATATAACTGTGGGGGAATCTAGAGACATAACACAAGCTACCATAGGGAGCATTTATTTTCCTGCTATACATTATTTTGCACTCTTCATAGGTAGATGCATTAATGGTAAGGATGAAGAATGTCATATGTGTGTCCCTGACCTCAGTGTTCTCACGAGTGCTGTGTTAGGAGATAAACATTATAATTTGGGAGCCATTGTTGCACGTAGGTTGCATAATAATAGATTTAATGGAGATTTCTTAGGTGGAATTTATGCAACCCGTCTAGCTAATTTTCTTGATATACCCATACTTGGGTATGATATTGAGTTGCCTCCTGTTTATTTAGATTATGAGGCTATGATTCGTCATCAGTTTGTTGAGAGGAACTATCGGTTCCTCCAATACCGACTAATCTTTGACAGACGACACACCTATCACGTCGCTCTCCCTGCTCTTGCTTTCTTTGACTCTCAGGCAAAAGGGAGATATGTTATAACCAGGGAGGAGGCGGACAAGGATAAGAGGAGGACGGAGACGACCCATCTCCAAGCGGCAGCCCATGAGGCAATAGCTGCTGCATCAAAGTACGACCCCAGTTACAACTTTGGATATCTGCCAGGCTAGCCGTGGCCATAGACCAACTTAGGCAAAAAGCCTAAGCTTTGGGGAGTACGTATTTCTCATTGACATTACATTTATGTTCACACACTCATTGCTAGTTGTCGGTGCCTATACTTTTTCATTGTATCATACATGCTAGTTTATTTTCTCTTTTTATGCTTTCTTCTTGTGTGTTTAATAAACCTTAAGAAAAACAAAAAAATTAGTTGTAGCTTTTATCTAGTTTACTTTCTTGCTTGTAGTAGTAGTAATTAAAAAGAAAAGCCAAAAATATTTTTTGTTCTTCTTTTACTTGTTGGGAGCTTTCCCATGTAAATAGTTTTATTTCTTTTCTTGTTCTTTGGGGGTCGATAGGAGAAGACCATAATTAAAATGTTAAAGTGGCTCTTATATGCATTATTGTTGATCTAACAAAAGAGGCCATATTGCCTTGTCTTCTCCTGTTTATTGAATGCTTGCAGATTTCAGCTTAGTCCAATGCACGTGCACTATTATTATTATTCACATCGTTCGGTCGTGCAAGTGAAAGGCAATTATGACGATATATGATGAACTTAATGAGATGAGAAACGCTGGTATGAACTCGACCTCTGTTGTTTTTGTAAATATGATTAGTTCATCGTTCCTGATTTAGCCTATTATGAATAAACATGTTTGCAATGACAATTAAAGATTATAGTTGCTTATGCCATGCTTAATTAGCTAGGAGCTTATAATGGCTTACCTTGCGTGCCAACATGCTATGAAAATGTTGTGATGTGGTATCATAGGGTGGTATCCTCCTTTGAATGATTTAAGTGACTTGACTTGGCACATGTTCACGCATGTAGTTGAAACAAAATCAACATAGCCTTCACGATATTTATGTTGATGGTGGATTATATCCTACTCATGCTTACACTCAATGTTCATTGATTTTAATGCATGTTCATGGCTGTTGTCGCTCTCTAGCTGGTCGCTTCCCAGTCTTTTGCTAGCCATCACTTGTACTAAGCGGGAATACTGCTTGTGCATCCAATCCCTTAAACCCGAAAGTTGTTCCATGGGAGTCCACCATACCTACCTATACACGGTATCTACCTGCCGTTCCAAGTAAATTTGTATGTACCAATCTCTAAACCTTCAAATAAACATTCTGTTTTGTATGCTCGAATAGCTCATGTATCAACTAGGGTTGTCATCTTCCATGTTAGGCGGGTTATTCTTAAGAGGAGTGGACTCCGCTCCTCACTCACGAGAAAATGGCCGGTCACCGGGATGCCCAGTCCCATGCTTTATGCAAATCAAATCAAAATAATTGCAAACAAACCTCCCCCGGGACTGTTGTTAGTTGGAGCACTTGTTGTTTCGAGCAAGCCATGGATTGATGCTTGTTGGTGGAGGGGAAGTATAAACTTTACCATTCTGTTTGGGAACCGCCTATAATGTGTGTAGCATGGAAGATATCACCATCTCTTGGTTGTTATGTTGACAATTAAAGTATACCGCTCAAAATATTATTTATATCTATTTCAAAACCGAGCTCGCCACCTCTACAAATCCCTGCTTCCCTCTGCGAAGGTCCTATCTATTTACTTTTATGTTGAGTCATCATCCTCTTATTAAAAAGCACTAGTTGGAGAGCACCTCTGTCATTTGCATTCATTACTGATTATTTTACACTGAGTATGACTTGACTGGATCTCTTTTACCATGAATTACAATGTCTAGTTAGTCCTTGATCTTTAAAGGTGCTCTACATTTATGTTTTGCGGTCTCAGAAAGGGCTAGCGAGATACCATCTTGTTATATCATATCATGATTGTTTTAAGAAAGTATTGTCATCCGAGATTTATTATTATTGCTCGCTGGTTGATTATGCCATTGATATGAGTAAACATGAGACCTAACCGTTATTGTGAATATGGTTAGTTCATAATCTTTGCTGTAAACTTGAATGCTGGCTTTACATATTTAGAACAACAAGAGCAAACAGAATATGTAAAAGTTTTTCTTTATCACTTTTAGTTTATCAACTGAATTTCTTGAGGAAAAGCAAAGGTTTAAGCTTGGGGGAGTTGATACGTCTCCGTCGTATCTACTTTTCCAAACACTTTTGACCTTGTTTTGGACTCTAACTTGCATGATTTGAATGGAACTAACCCGGACTGACGCTGTTTTCAGCAGAATTACCATGGTGTTATTTTTGTGCAGAAATAAAAGTTCTCGGAATGACCTGAAAATAAACGGAGAATTAGTTTCGAATATATAAAAAATAACGGAAGGAAGATCCACGTAAGGGGGGCCTCCACCTGTCCACGAGGCTGGGGGCACGCCCTACCCCCCTGGGCGCGCCCCCTGCCTCGTGGGCCCCCTGACGCTGCACCGACCTTAACCCTGACTCCATATATTCACTTTCGGGGAGAAAAAACCAGGGGCAAAGAATCATCGCATTTTATGATACGGAGCCGCTGCCAAGCCCTAAACTCTCTCGGGAGGGCTGATGTGGAGTCCGTTCGGGGCTCCGGAGAGGGGAATCCGTCGCGATCGTCATCATCAACCATCCTCCATCACCAATTTCATGATGCTCACCGCCGTGCGTGAGTAATTTTATCATGGGCTTGCTGGACGGTGATGGGTTGGATGAGATTTATCATGTAATCGAGTTAGTTTTGTTACGGTTTGATCCCTAGTATCCACTATGTTTTGAGATTGATATTGCTATGACTTTGCTATGCTTAATGCTTGTCACTAGGGCCCGAGTGCCATGATTTCAGATCTGAACCTATTATGTTTTCATCAATATACGAGAGTTCTTGATCCTATCTTGCAAGTCTATAGTCACCTATTATGTGTTATGATCCGTTAACCCCGAAGTGACAATAATCGGGATACTTACCGGTGATGACCGTAGTTTGAGGAGTTCATGTATTCACTATATGTTAATGCTTTGGTCCGGTACTCTATTAAAAGAGGCCATAATACCCCTTAGTTTCCGCTAGGACCCCGCTGCCACGGGAGGGTAGGACAAAAGATGTCATGCAAGTTCTTTTCCATAAGAACGTATGACTATATTCGAAATACATGCCTACATTACATTGATGAACTATAGCTAGTTCTGTGTCACCCTAGGTTATGACTGTTACATGATTGATCACATCCAACTTAATTCTGTATCACTGATCCATTGCCTACGAGCTTTCCATATATTGTTCTCTGCTCATTTACTTTTACGTTGCTATTGTTACAATCACTATAAAACCCAAAAATATTACTTTTGCTACCGTTACCACTACTATCATATTACTTTGCTACTAAATACTTTGCTCCAGATATTAAGTTTCTGGGTGTGGTTGAATTGACAACTCAACTGCTAATACTTGAGAATATTTTTTGGCTCCCCTTGTGTCGAATCAATAAATTTGGGTTGAATACTCTACCCTCGAAAACTGTTGCGATCCCCTATACTTGTGGGTTATCACTGCTCGGGGTCCTCCAGGCGGTGATGTGGCGGTGTAGGTGCTACGGTTTGGCGGCGTTCTATTACGGGTCATTGGCATGCTAAGGCGGCAACGCAAATATGGTTCTTGGTTGTGGGAAATGTCTGGCGGCGTGCTAGTTCAGAGGGTCGACCTAGTCCCTGCTGATGACAACTTGTGCCCTTCTTGTATGCGGCTTGCTGGCGTCGGTCTGAGTCGGGCCCTCTTGGCGCTACTAGATCGTTAGACGGATTGGCACCTATGGCTACAGGTGTGGTGGCATGCGAGCTACCCCCTCGACGGTGGACGTTGACAATAACTGGGTCATCCCCCCTTGGTCAACTGGGACTGGCGGGGAATGCAAGCGTGGGCGTTTCCTACGGTGGAGGTGTTGATCCGGACCTGGTGGTTTGTGCGGGGCTTGGTGTGGTAGGAGGTGCCTCCCGCTCTACCTGCCATGGATGGGGTAGATGACAGTACGCATGATTAGCTCTTCAGTGGGCAACATGGCGGTGGCGGTGGCTATGCCTCTTGGTCGTCTGGGTGACGCGGGGTGTAGCGGTTGGATGCAGCACGGAGGGATGCTATTGTTTGAGAAGATGAAATCAGATCAGAGTATTTCATTTACTATGTTTACTAAAGCATAACTGAAACAAGCAACAAATAAGTTTGACGAAAGTCAGATTCTTGGACATGGAGGCAATGCCACTATGTACACGGGAAATAATTAAGGATATCACTCCATGGCAATTAAAAGGTGTGCATTGGTTGATGATAGGCAGAAGATGGATTTTTTCAAAGAAATGTTGATTCATTCCCAGATCAATCACAAGAACATTGTCAAGCTATTGGGATGTTGCCTTGAGGTGGAAGTCCCCATGCTAGTATATGAGTTCATCCCAAAAGGAACACTGTTTGATCTTATTCACGGAAAGAATAGTAAACCGCATCTCCCTTTCAGTTCACTTCTAAGGATCGCCAATGAGGCAGCTGAGGGGCTTGCATTTTTACAGTCCTACGCAAACCTACCAATTCTACATGGTGATGTGAAAACCTCTAACATCTTTCTTGATGAGAATTACATGGCGAAGGTGTCAGATTTTGGGGCATCTATAATAGCACCAACTGACAAAGCCTAGTTCGTCACAATGGTTCATGGGACATGTGGTTATCTGGACCACGAATATATGCAGACATATTGGTAGACAAACAAAAGCGATGTTTATAGCTTTGGTGTTGTTCTTATAGAGATCCTAACTGGGGAGGAGCCACTGAAACTTGAAGGTCCTGAGGTATGCCAGAGCTTGTCGTCGAGTTTCCTGCTAGCTATGAAGGGGAACAATCTTGATAATATGCTCGACAATCCAATAAAAAGTCATGACAACATGGAGTTGATTGTAGGGGTAGCAGATCTAGCTAGGCAATGCTTGGAAATGTGCAGTGACAATAGGCCCTCAATGAAAGAGGTATCTGAGGAGCATAGCAGATTAAGGAAGCATTTGAGGCATCCTTGGATACAGCATGATACTGAGACATGTAGCTTTCTCGGTCTGATTGAAATAGAACAAAGCTCTGAGTGCACAGAAAAGGATGAAAGAATGCCCATAAATCCAAGCAGTTTTTACTTTATGAGGTGAACAAAAACACGGAGAATTTTTTGCTTTGGCACTTTCGTTGTACATTTAACCTTCTCCTTTAGTTGTATGTGGATTTTGGTGCAAGACCCTCTTGGGTATTACATAGACACACCATAATTTAGCAAGAATAAATGTATCATGGTACAAAATGTGGACACATTCACTGCTAGCCATTTGAACTTGTGCGAGCTTTCATAGAAGTTTCCAAAATCACTCAAAAAGAAGATTAGTGAATGACTGGGTGTGAGAATGTGATCGAGTTTGGTATTGAAACTATGCTATTGCGTCAAGTGATTTACTTTTCCTTTTTCAGGGAAGTTCACTGATTTACTCAGTTGTGTGGGCTGGGGTCACTCACTTGGTTGGATGTTCCAATACAAGGCAATGTCATCTTTACTCCGTCAGGGTCTCTGTACTTGCCATGCCACCGTTTTATTCCATATTTTTCATGAGAATACATAGATATCACTTTCTAGATTCTTTTATTTTTGCTGTTATATTCTAGGACAGGATGTATTCTACTAGATACCTAACCTGCATTTGGATTGTAAACAGATAATTTTTTTTGAAAGGTCACTGGGGAAGGGATAGGATCCCTCCAGTTGAATTTTATTGCCATATCACACATGAGAGGAGAGGCAGACCTCATGCACAAAGCGTGCAACACACATAGAGAGGGAGATATAGAGATACGCTAGCTAGCTACTCGCGCAAATGCGTCCACCCAGACATCAATATACGGTCGATCAGCGGGGCGTAGCCGCCCTCGCCATAGCACAACGTCTTCGCGAAAGCAGCTCAAGAGGCATTCCAGGGATGGCCCCTGCCTCTGAAACACCACGTCCTTGCGATGCTTCCAAAGCCTCCAGGAACAAAGGAGGACGAAGGCGCCCGGAGATGCCTCCCCCACCACTGTCTTCATGTTAAAGTCCTGCAGCGAGGTCACCGTCATGCCAGCGGCGCCCACCGCCGCGCCCACGGCTCGCCAGAAAGTAGCAGCAAGTGTGCAGCCAAACACCAGGTGATCCACCGTTTCCAGCTCAGCAGAACAGATGGGGCACCCCGCCCCAACTACAGAAAAAATACACTTCCGTGATGATACGTGTTTGTCACAGTAGGTCGCATTTTCTGTCATGCATGTACATCCATGACGATTTTATGACAGAATCAAGATAGTCATACTTGTGCTGTCGTAGAAGTGTTCCATGACATTACCAAAATTATCATCACGGAAGTGTCGACTTCCATGACGATAAATCCCGCGTCACATAAGTGCTTTCGTCAAGGGTGACCGACACGTGGCATCCACCGTTACAGAACGCCGTTAAGCTATCGGGTCGGGTTTTGGATACGATAACCCGTTAACAGCCCCGACCAATGGGGATTTTCCACGTGTAAAATCATCATTGGCTGGAGGAAACACGTGTTGGCTCAACATTGGGACAGATGTCATCCACTCATTGGACAGAAGGTGCCTATGATACGTCGACACGTGGCACGACCCAACAGAGGCCCATTCCTGTGAAAAGGTCGGCCCGTTTGACTTGGTCAAAAGGTAGTGGGCCGGCCCATGGAAAGCCTGTTAACGGCCTATTCGCATATAGCCCATTTACAGCCCGCTAACCCAAGGCCCGTTACGTCCTACTCGAATTAGGCCCAGTAGCGTCATCTGGGAGATCCAATATGATTCCAGCCCGTTTTCTCTTCTGGCCCATATATGGCCCATGTATGGCCCATGACGTCTTTCGGCCCATATGAGGCCCAATATAACTCTTGGCCTATTAACGGCCCGTGGTGAAAGTGGCCCGTAATGAACAGTGTATCACTTTACACCCATTAACGGCCCGTGGTGAAACTGGCCCGTAAAGAACAGTGTATCACTTTATACCCATTAACGGCCCGTTATTTCGTTGGGCCGTTTCCAGCCCATGTTATCTTTCGGCCATAGCAAAACAAGTCTAGAACTAAAACCACTTCAGAAGAGCTCAAGAAACAATATCCTGGGTACCCATAATGCTGGTATGATGCTTAGCAAGCTTATTAACTTTCTCTTGTTTGGCGCTTAAGTCCTCCAGCGATTGATGTTGCACCAGAAAGTATGCATCTGAATTATGTAGGGACTTCCTCAGTCCTTCGGCTTCCTTTCGCATAACATCTGATCGATGACTTTCAACTTGAAGTTGAGACTCAAGAAGCCGAACTGATTCAGGCAACGAGTTCGAAGAGCTGGTGCCAGCAGTGGTAGCCAGTAACTCGAACACTACATCAAGACATGACTTTGGGGTTGTCTCAGTGTCTTCAATATAGTTTTTATCAGCTTTCTTGGAGACCAACAGGGATGTCTCACTATCTTGAACCTTATCTGCATTACTTCCTTTACCATTGCATAACAGGGTACTCTTCTCCAATATTTTATCCGCGTTCTAAAAGAGAATCAAACAAACACATCTCAGGTTTACAATGTAGTATATGAAAATCATTTTGGTAAACCAGTTCAGTAGTAATGTAACGCCCTAGATTTTAACTTTCCCAATTTGTACTCCAACTCTTGCCGTTTCCGGCGTTAAGTTATATTTATTTCTCGGGTTCGGGTTTTTGTCTCCGTGTGTTGTTTTCGTTTTCATTCATCTCATATCATGTCATCATGTGCATTGTATTCGCATACGTGTTCATCTCATGCATTCGAGCATTTTCCCCGTTGTCCGTTCTGCATTCCGGCGCTTCGTTCTCCTCCGGTGGTCATTTCTAGCTTTCTTTCGTGTGTGGAGATTAAACATTTCCGGATTGGACCGAGACTTGCCAAGCGGCCTTGGTTTACTACCGGTAGACCGCCTGTCAAGTTTCGTATCATTTGGACTTCGTTTGATACTCCAACGGTTAACCGAGGGACCGAAAAGGCCTCGTGTGTGTTGCAGCCCAACACCCCTCCAATTTGGCCCAAAACCCACCAAACTCTGCTCCATCATCTAGAGCGTTCGATCACGATCGCGTGGCTGAAAACCGCACCTCATTTGGACTCTCCTAGCTCCACTTATGCCTATAACTAGCCCCCCCGTTTTTCGGATCTCTCTCCCTCTCGAAACCCTAATTTTTCGCCCCCGCACCGGCCGGACACGTCCGAATCCGGCCGGACACGTCCGCCCCGCCGCCTCAGCCAACCCCCTCCCGCCACGTGGCGCCTGCCCGCCGCTGCCGCCGAAGCCCGCTCGGCCCGGGGAGAGCCCCCGAGGCCCGAGCTGCCCGCCTCCACCGGCTCCCGTCGCCGCCTGTCTCCTCCATCGCCGGCCGCCGCGCACCACCACCGCTCCTCGCCGGACCCCGCCGCCTCTTCTCCGGCCGCCAAGCGCCACCGCCGCCGACGCCAAGATCCGCCGCCCGCGGCGCCCCTCGCCGCCACCGGCCGCCCCCGTCCTCGGCTTCCACTTCGGCGAACGGCTCCGGCGACCTCCGGGTGCGTGCGTGCTACAGTGCAGCCGGCTGGATCTAGATCTAGATCCCCTCTCGGTTGACTTTTTTCGTCCCTAACCCTAATTTTTCGAGCAAACTTTGACCTGCCATATCTCCGCATCCGTAGCTCCGATTTGGACATATAGTATATCAAAATGTTCGCCTCGACAAGTTCATCATTTCATCCCATTGCATCATTTTCATTTGATTTCATCTTGATGCCCGAAATGCTGTTAGAAGGAGGCTTCATGAGTTAATTGTCAGATCTGCTAGTTCATCTTAGACTTTTGTCATTTTTGCCATGATTGTTGTGTGCATGATATGCCTGTGAGTCCTTCATATGTTTTGTTAAGCATCTTGTTATGTTTCCAGAGGTGCAACCCATGCATTTTTAGGATGTGTGTGGTGACTTGTGCAAGCTTGCAAAGAGAGGCACCCGGTAAATATGTTTTCAGGGAGTTAGTAGTTTTCACTAAGTCTGGGATTATTTAGTTCATGATGCCATATGTTCAGGTTGTTTCCTAGTGATCCGTAAAGGAGTTTTGTTAATCTTGTTATGCTCTATCCATCCATGCCTTTGTTTGCAATTATGGAGCACCCTAGCTTGAGTCAATCGAGCTCTACTTTTGCTTCATTGTGAATCTGGGCAGATCGTCAACTTGTTTGCGATTTTGCCGATGCTATTGTGGTTGATCCGTGCATGCTATGCCATTGTTCTTGCCATGTCTAGCTAGAATTTTGTGCCTTCTTAATGGATGTATGCTTGCCTTGCCATGAATTGCACCGTAGTGAGTGCATCGAGCTCTTTTACATGCCTTCGTGAGTTATATTTCAGCATGTCTCAGTTTTCACTAAGTCTGAAAACTGATTGTGTTTTAGGTATGTTCGTGTGCTTGTTAGTATATTTTGTGAACCCTTTTGGCCTCAGGTCACTTACGGTCTTTTGTTAATCTTGTTGAGTAGCTCCATGCCATGTTCTTCTTTGTCCTAATCAGGTCATGTATCATGTTGTTTTGTTGCTCCGAAGAGGGCTTCATGATCTGAAATTTCAGACTAGTGTTAATTTCACTGTCTGAAATCTGTTTTGCATTTGCGTTTTTGCCATGCTTGTTTGTACCTCTTAATGGATGAATTGGCCGTGGCTCAGTGCTAGTCTTTTGTTAAGCATCTTGAATGCTTCCCTCCCATGTATTTTGTTTTCATGTTTGAGTGCTGTAGCATGTTCATCTCATTGCATTTAGATGCCTACTTGCTGTAAATCGCAGACCGGTGTCATTCTTAAAACGCTTGCCATTTCCAAACCGTAACTCTGATTCCGGCGTTCTTTATATCGTTTTCAAGCGATTTCATCCCATCTTTCCAGCGGAACATTTGGTTTTCCAAGTTGAGGCCAGGTTCATGCATTTCCTGCAATATCTTGCATTTTGCATCCCGCATCGCATCCCGCATAGCATACCATCATTGCATCTTATTGTTTGAGCTTGCACGTGGTTGACTGTATCCTTGTTGTTTGTTTGTCTTGTTTGGGTAGAGCCGGGAGACGGGTTCGCTAACGAGGAGCCCGTTGAGTTTGCTTTTGAGGATCCAGTCAACTCTGACAGCTTTGCAGGCAAGATGATCATACCCTCGAAATCACTACTATCTTTGCTATGCTAGTTTGCTCGCTCTTTGCTATGCCAATGCTACGATGCCTACCTTTTGCTTGTCAGCCTCCCAATTGCCATGTTGAACCCCTAACCCACCTTGTCCTAGCAAACCGTTGATTGGCTATGTTACCGCTTTGCTCAGCCCCTCTTATAGCGTTGCTAGTTCCAGGTGAAGATTGGAGCCGTTCCTTGTTGGAACATTTATTTACTTGTTGGGATATCATTATATTGCTATGTTATCTTAATGCATCTATATACTTGGTAAAGGGTGGAAGGATTGGCCTCTCGCCTAGTGTTTTGTTCCACTCTTGCCGCCCTAGTTTCTGTCATATCGGTGTTATGTTCCCGGATTTTTGCGTTCCTTACACGGTTGGGCTATAATGGGAACCCCTTGATAGTTCGCCTTGATTAAAGCTTTTCCAGCAATGCCCAACATTGGTTTTACCATTTGCCACCTAGCCTCTTTTTCCCTTGGGTTTCCGGAGCCTGAGGGTCATCTTATTTTAGCCCCCCCATGGGCCAGTGCTCCTCTGAGTGTTGGTCCGACCGAGTAGACTGTGGGGCCACCTCGGGGCAACTTGAGGGTTGGTTTTACTCGTAGGATGTCTCATCTGAGTGTGCCCTAAGAATGAGATATGTGAAGCTCCTATCGGGATTTGTCGGCACATTCGGGCGGTGTTGCTGGATTAGTATTGACCTGTCGAAATGTCTTGTTGTACCGGGATACCGAGTCTGATCGGTGTGTCTTGGGTGGAGGTCTATTCCTTCGTTGACCGTGAGAGCTTGTCATGGGCTAAGTTGGGACTCCCTTGCAGGGATTGAACTTTCGAAAGCCGTGCCCGCGGTTATGGGCAGATGGGAATTTGTTAATGTCCGGTTGTAGATAACTTGAACCTTAATTTAATTAAAATGAATCAACCGTGTGTGTTACCGTGATGGCCCCTTCTCGGCGGAGTCCGGGAAGTGGACACGGTGTTGGAGTAATGCTTGCGCAGGTTGTTCCTCTAGATTCTCGCTCGCGCTTTGCCTCCTCTTCTCGCTCTCTTTTGCGTATAAGTTAGCCACCATATATGCTAGTCGCTTGCTGCAGCTCCACATATATTTGCCTTACCCTTCCTATAAGCTTAAATAGTCTTGGTCGCGAGGGTGCGAGATTGCTGAGTCCCTGTGGCTCATAGATACTATAACTTCAGATGCAGGTCCAGGTGATTCCGCGCCAGGTGACGCATACGAGCTCAAGTGGGAGTTCGACAAGGACTCTCAGCGTTACTACGTGTCTTTTCCGGATGATCAGTAGTGGTGCCCAGTTGGGGTTTGATCGCGACCGTGTCGCATGTTGGGTATTTCTTCTATTTTGGCGCCGTAGTCGGGCCATGAGGGTTTGGATGATGTATGTTATTTATGTACTTGATGTGACGTGGCGAGTGTAAGCCAACTATGTATGTCCCCTTTTATTCTCTATATTACATGGGATGTTGTGATGATTGCCTAACTTGCGACATTGCTTTCAATGCGGTTATGTCTCTAAGTCATGCCTCGACACGTGGGAGCTATAGCCGCATCGAGGGCGTTACAAGTAAGGTGGACAGGATAACAACATGAAACAAACATATATCTATGTAGTATGGTCAGTGTATGGTCTATATCATTCTAGGTTATGTTGCCAAATTAAGATAGATACAGTTCGAATCATATCTATTTAAGACAAAGCAACATAGACAAAATACAAGTGTGGGAAACTACACAACAATAACAATACTTGTAATGTGCATGGCATGAGAACATAACTGTTTATTCAATTGAAACTGAAATCAACATAGAGCAAGTTACAACAGCAAACAGCCAAACACGTTGAAGAAACATGTTTAAAACATACCTGTTGCGCCATTGGAGTTTCAATTGCATCCTTCAAATTTGAAATTAGTTGGTATCAGTAAATATAGTGATGCAAGAGCAAAGTAGTATGAACCATAGCTACAGAACCTGATGTGGGAACAATTCTTCTTCTGCTTTAAGCGTTGACTTCGGCTTCGAAGTGGTGGTCCTCGTGATTTGGGCACTGTAGTTGCCTTACTAACTGCTCGTGTTTGGGTGCTCTATGGTGGAGACGGTGCTGTGTCAACGGGAACTAGGTGTCTATCTGCTGGGCTTGGGGTTAGAAGGGGTGTAGCTGGTTCTCTGTCCAACTAGGTAGGGGTACAATCTGCATGAGTGTGGGTTATGTGTGGTGGGGCTGGTTCTTGGCAAGTACAACCGTGGTTCTATCTGGATCGACAGGTAGCACGATCTTTTTTGAAGACCGTGTTTTTACTCCCACAGATACTGCCATCACTCCCTCCAATTGAAATGGCTGATAAACAGGAAAAGTAATTGAATGTACAGACATTGTAAGATAGACAGGTGCAATGGATAGTAGGGAATAAAACAGGGCCTGAAATAATTCACATTTATGTTGTCTAAGCAAACAGAATAGCAGGACATAATTTCACATATATGATGGCTAATTAAACAGGATAGCATGACACAATTTCACATGTATGATGGCTAACTAAACAGGATAGAATGACATACTTCAAAATATGATGACTATGTAAACAGGATGACATGATATAACTATACGATGTGTCTATTAAAGTGGTTGGCATGCCATAAATCACAAACATGCCTTCGATGGAAACATGATGGCATGATATAATTCACGGATAGAATGACATAATTTAAAGTATGATGACTATGTAAACAGGATGAGATGATATAACTATGTTATGTCTTTAGAAAATGGGTTGGCATGCCATAATTCAGATACATGCTGTCTATGTAAACATCATGGCATGACAGAATTCAAATGTATGATTTATATAATAAGGAGTTGAGCAGAGGGCAATCGCATATATGATGTGTCAACTAAGGAGATGGCATTCAATATTGTGTATATGATGTAAAAACTAAGCATTGCAATACAACATATGCATTATATGAGTAATATAACCCTGCCAAGTTTGAGCATACACCTCAGGGGGATAATAGGACTGGTCATCTGTCTCTGAATCCTCCTCTGAAGAGCTATCTGTAACCAGCAATATATCTGCTTCAGCAGGTAGCATTCTTTGCTTTGAAGACCTTGTTTTCACTCCAGATTTCTCCATCACCAATTCAAATGGCTGATGCACAGGAAGAGCAGTTGAATATACAAACATTGTTGACAAAAGCAATGAGAAATACAAAAAAAAGGACGGAATGATATAATTCACATATATGACGCTTGCCTAAACAGCATGGCATTGCATAATTCACATACATAATGCCTTGCAACAAGATAACATTGCATAATTCACATATATAATGTCTTGCAATAAGATAACATTGCATAATTCACATATATAATGTCTTGCAATAAGATGGCATTGCATAATTCACATATATGACACTAAACATGTGACATTCACACAAATCATGTCTAAACTAAGCAAATGACATAGCAATGCAAGTTAGGGCATGCACCTCGGAGGAAATATGACTGATCATCTGTCTTTGAATCCTCCTCTGAGGAGTTATCGGTAACCAGCAAGACATGCTCTTTGTCATGTAGCATTGTCTGCTGTGAAGAACTTGTTTCCACTCTAGATTTTTCCATGACCGTGCCGAATGGCTGATGCACATGAAGAGTAATTGAATGTACTAAATTGTTGACAAATTTAAGACATAATAAAAAAATGATGTCATGATATAATTCACATATAAGATGACTGGCTAACCAGGGTAGCATTGCAAAATTCACATATATGATGCCTGGCTAGACAAGATGGCATTGCATGATTCACATATACGATAAAGAAACTAAACAGATGGCATTGAGACAAAGCATGTCTAAACTAAGCAGATGTCATCTTTAATGTATACAGTAAGCAATGCAAGGCACCATATGCATGATATTACCAACATCAGCATGCCAAGTTAGAGCGAAGACCTCATGGGGTAAATAGGAGTGGTCTTCTCCTTCTGAATCCCCCTCAGAACAGTTATCTTCCTCTTGATTACGATCCGAAATGGGTGGAGGGGGGCTGCCTTTGCACCCACCATGGAACGACGTCTGCATGAAATTTTATTGCCACGCAAGGCTCGTCTCTTTTGCTCTACATGATCAGCTCCATTGTGTACAATAACTGGCATGCATAGGAATAAAACATAGTGAGATTATGTAAGGAGTGCATGCACAAATCCAGAGTGATGGTAGCAAACTGTGGATAGACCCAAAACCAATGATAGCAGGCAGATAATAGCTTTAGTTAAAAAATACAAATAATGGCTCCTTTAATGTTTGTTTGCACCCAACATGAAACTCATAGTAGACACTGGAGATTAACCAGATAGTAGACAGATAGTACTGATTACTGCCCCAATATGTACCCACAACCATTTAAAAACTCAAGTTTCAGCATTAGTTTGGACCTGACTCGGAGACTAATAGGTGAACACGACGATAATGTAGCATGTCATCATATTAAGCGACGCATAA
The DNA here is from genome assembly GCF_056163025.1 of Triticum urartu. Lineage (NCBI taxonomy): Eukaryota > Viridiplantae > Streptophyta > Magnoliopsida > Poales > Poaceae > Triticum > Triticum urartu. The sequence continues at coordinate 55,180,066 of NC_141878.1, read as the reverse complement.
CGTAAGCAGACACGGAAGAGTGCAACCTCTCTTGCGGACCCGTGTAGTCCTCGAGGTCATCTGCTCAGTTGATGACGGTAATGCAGTTGTCGTGGTTGCCGGCGGTGGGGAAGAAGATCTAAGGCGGCGAAAGACAGTCTGGAGAGAGGATACCTGCTGTGGTGAACCCTTCCATCGTTGGAGCAGCTGAGCTGGGTGGAACACAGCGCCACATGAGCAGGACAAACCACACAAGGTTTTCTTTGACACATATCTGTAACAGAAGTAATTGAGTAATGGCTTTTTTGAATTTGAGGATTTTAACAATGCAGGGATAGGAAATAGACAGGAATAGGATAGGAATGCACGTGTAAAATAGAGAATTTAAAAATACAGGATTTCTGCCAATCTGGGTGTTTGATTCACAACAATTGGAAGATCACAGGATGCAAAAAAGCATGGTGAGATTAAGTCAAACCACAAGAAAATGTACGGTTATAATGCTATTATGCTACTATCTCTTAGTCTTGTGCTTGATGAAAAGGAATATGAAAAGGAGGATAAGTGGAAATTAGAATTCCTACAGTTTTTCTTTCAAGGAGAAACTAAAGGAACAAATCCTACAGTTTACCTTTGCTCCATTCCTTTGCACCAAATTCATGAAAAGTAGTAGCATAGGAAACTTTCCAATTCCGATGTTTTTCATTCACTTTTCCTTTCAAGCACTGGAGATTCTAGTAGGCAGGCTTGAGCAAGGAAAATGCTACACTAGAAAAATGATTTTGTGCTACTTCTATTACTTTGGACCTAGGCCGCTGCCATACTAGCTCAACTCCCAGGCCCATCGACAAATGCACAGCTCAAATGCGCAGAGATAAATAATGATGGCATTCAAGAGAGTCCATCACGGATAGCTAAGTTGCCTGATACCTCACTACTTGTCATATAGTAGGATAAAATAATCGTGTTTCCCGTTACTACGAGTGCTCAGTGGATAATATATATAACATGTAGAGTAAAAAAGAGATGCAACAAGTGTACAACCTCTTTGGCGAAGCCATGTCGATCTCGGCGTGATTGGGTTGGCCGGTGAGGATGCTCCGGCTGACTTGGCTGTCGGAGGAGGGGAAGAATATCTTAGGTGTCTGGAGATGGAGCCCGAGGTACTGCTCCTCTGTGATGGAGGGTTTCGTCATTGGAGCAGCTCCGGTGAGTTGTACGACGCCGAGGCTGAAGCAGGACAAGAGAGACATCGAACAACGTTAACCTGAGTGGAATTCTAATAGCATCTCCAATACATGACGTAAAATACATAACCACAAAGTGTTAGATGTAAAATACATCAGCCACTCATCTCTGAACTTAACTGTCGAAACTGAATTTAACTGTCGAAACTGAACTTAACTGTCGAAACTGAATTTTGCTGTCGAAACTGAATTTTGCTGTCGAAACTGAACGCACTAGCAAGGTGAGGCTACACGTCGGTCGACTGACTTTTTCATCTCTGGTCAGTCGATTTTGCAGCCGTTGGATACGAAATCAAGGGCCCGCGGTTCATCTTCAACCTCCACCCCCCTGAGCCGCCAGCCACCACCGGCCAAACAACAACCCCCCGCCGCCCGCGGCCGGCGGTGCGCCTTCCCGCCCACCCCGGAAACACTCCCCACCGCCTGTCCGCCACCGCCCTGGTCATCCCTCTAGCCCCCCTCCCCCCCCGTGCCGAGATTTTTCTCCGGCGATCCCCACGCCACCGCCCTGCCAACGCCCCGCCATCGCCGGCGGCCACCGCCCCCTTCCTGAACCCTAAGATAGATAGTGGGTTACCTCTCCGGCGAGGCCCCCTCCCCGCTGCGGCTGGTTCTTCCTTCACCCCGGCGAGCCCCCCACCCCCTGAAAATCGACTGACCCAAAAGTCGATTCAGTCGACTGAAGTGTAGCTAAATTGGAGTAGCATCACAAGCAAGAGCGAGAGCAGCAGCGCGAGCAAGAGCAATAGCAAGAGCAGACCAGGCAGGGGACCGAGAGCAAGAGCAGAGCAGCAGCGCGAGCGAGAGCTAAAGCAGCAACAACTCCTACTGATGTGGACGTCGCCGCAGAGGGCGCGATGCCATGGAGGAAGTGGCCAGTGACGCCTTCGTGTATGGAGCCGCGCCGTTTCGGCTCGGGACCGAGCACCGGCAGCACCGTGAGTTCGAATCAAGAAGAAAATGCGGCGATTAGTGTACAACCTCTTTGGTGGCGCCAATTGGGCCGCAGCTTCATCCGAGGAAACGGTGATGATGATGCTCTTCCAGTGGTGCAGCTGAAGACGGCGGTGTGGGAATGGAGATGGCACGAAAGATGAGGGAAACATCGGGGCAGCTCCTTGGAGGTGGAGGACGGGGTGGCTGAATCGACGGGACAATGAGATCGACGACGGATCCTCATCCGGTATGGTGGATGAGGGATGTCGAGGTGTTGCTATGGACGACGTCGTCGGGGAAGAGGCTCCGGCCGGGTGAGCAGGATGTGGGGTTTCGTCGTGGGTTTTCGCAGCCTCGGTGTACGAATGGGTGGGCGGATGGGATGGCAGTGGGGAACCATGGCTTAGAGACGCGCTTGTCCGAAATGTGGGGTATGTTACGAAAGTACCCCCACCGATTTGAGGCGGTTCTTTCGGTTCAGGGGTACCACGGGCATTTCGCGTGTCGGGATTTCACAGGAGGTGGGAGTTTTCGCGCGCGTTGTAATTTCGGAATAGCAAGGCATGGGTTCAGATGGAGGGAGTTGTCAGAGCACAACGAGACAAAGATATATCTTAAATATTTCGGGCTAACAAGGCGCGGGTTGAAGAGGCGGGAGTTTCGCAGCACGATAGACAAAGACGCTAGCTTGAATTTTCGGCATAACAAGGCGCGGCTTGAAATTTCGAAAGAACATGCTTAATGTGTACCCGAAAAAAGACAATTTGCACCTCAACACACACAACACACACAAACAAACACCATTTAGACTAGAGTAAGGTACACGTGCATTGCACGCATGAGATTTGGCAACCAAATTATGAATAAATACCACATTATAGCATGCAAGCTTTGAGTCATATATGCATGATGTAGATGTTCGTTTAATTCTTATAGTTCATTTCATTCAAAATCATCTAGTTCTTATAAGAAAGCTAATCTATTTTAAGATTCCTGGAATTGTGCATCATAAGACATAAAGTAAAAACAAATAATGGCATATCATGCATAAAAACATTTGGGTAATTCTGATACAAAAGATTCTAGAACAAATAAGAAGTGCTTGTGTTTTGATGTTTGTGCATTATGCTTAAGTTCAACCATGGAGTCTTCTAGAATATACATGTGGTGAAATCTGGTGGAATCTAGATAATATCCAACGGCCAGTAGTGCTCAAATTTTCCATCTTTGGACCATCGGATTCGCCTCATCCAACGACCATCTTTCAAAGTTAAAGTTACCCGCACACAATATAAAAATATATATGATATAATATAATATATATAGGGGTATAGATATAGATATGTGATGCGAAAGCCGCCCATCATCTCCAATTAGAATAGTGTGTCCATGCACGGATGCGACGTGGCCAAATGATGTCTCCCATCGGTATCTTAAATTCAAATCAGTCTAACCTTGTTCAATGTGTATACATTACAACATGCTCGTTTCCAAACCACACTGCGCAGATCTCCATTATATTAATGCATGCATGGGTTTCAAACATCAGGATCTGTTATTCAAATATTTGAATTCAAGTTTACATTGATTATGACCTCGCCTATACTTTTACATCCACACAGTAGTCTTCTCTTTATAATTGTACCAGTAACTTTCTCTCGTGCATGCATGCAAACACACTACCAGTCGTCATTATCCATCACACGCATGCAATCTTTTTCTTCTAGTTGGTCTCCCATGAAGGCACACACCCACTGAGGGAGTCCTGGATTAGGGGGTGTTTGGGTAGCCGGACTATACCTTCAGCCGGACTCCTGGACTATGAAGATACAAGATTGAAGACTTTGTCCCGTGTCCGGGTGGGGCTTTCCTTGGCGTGGAAGGCAAGCTTGGCGATGCGGATATTCAAGATCTCCTACCATTGTAACCGACTCTATGTAACCCTAACCCTATCCGGTGTCTATATAAACCGGAGGGTTGTAGTCCATAGGCAATCAACTCCATATACAACAATCATACCATAGGCTAGCTTCTAGGGTTTAGCCTCCTTGATCTCGTGGTAGATCTACTCTTGTACTACCCATATCATCAATATTAATCAAGCAGGACATAGGGTTTTACCTCCATCGAGAGGGCCCGAACCTGGGTAAAACATCGTGTTCCCTGCCTCCTGTTACCATTCGGCCTAGACGCACAGTTCAGGACCCACTACCCGAGATCCGCCGGTTTTGACACCGACATTGGTGCTTTCATTGAGAGTTCCTCTGTGCCGTCACAATCAGGAAGGATGCCTCCTCCCTTCTTTAAAGACGGCGCCATTGCTAAGGGAGCCTTGGCTGTCGGCCAAACCCTCCAGCTAGGTGGTTTCCTCATGACCGCCTGTTCGGCTGTTGCACCGACGGTGACCTCTCGGGTCATCAAAAGCAACCTACACGTCAGCTCGGAGCTCGTCGAGCAGCTTGATCCAATGGAGCTCTCTTCCGTAAACGAGCTCTTGGATCGCATCGCCGCCCTAGGGTTCGCTACGGATTACGACTAGGTTGGGCTTAAATCCGATCTAAGAGAAATTAACTCTCCCCAAGTCACCCACCATGTTGCCGTGGTAGAGACGCAGTGCGGCGACCCTTCATCTATTTTAAGGACTAGCTACATCCGAATTCCCGACCCCTCCAAGCCGGATAACCGCGGACGGGGAGATGTAACTCAAGACCTGAGCTTAGGATCAGGCAACGGGCCAGATTGACTGGACAACATCCATGAATCCGAACTTCAGAGTTCGGAAACACTACGGCCTCCGAATCTGGGATTGGGTGAGGTTTCAAATTCAACGACACCCGCCCACCTGATCATAAGCGATCTCTCCCAAATCAGGCAGAGGCCCAAGGAAACAGTACATCATTACTGGGCTAGATTCCTCCTAGTTATGAACAGGATAAAGGATTGCCGCGAGGAAGACGCAATCTCAATTTTCTGCAGTAATTGCACAGACAAGGGAATCCTTAACGCCATAAGTCGTCGTGATATCACACGCTTCACTGACTTGGCGTCCATAGTACAAAAATACTGTGCGATGGAAAGCGCCTGGAAAACCGAAATAAATTTTTGGGATAATCCGGCCTTGAATAGTAATCCCGTCCGAACTAAGAGGATGCATCATTACAGGACACCCGGGATAAACACCAAAAAGCCAAAACCCTCTACAGGGCATGGAACCATACTGGAAAGATGGGTTGATGGACCCTGTAGAATTCACAGTACAGAGGATGCCACACCAACTCATAGCCTTAGAGCATGTTGGATACTCCGGCAGGTGGCCAAAATTGGCGAGGACCACTTAATTCCGGAGGCCACAGAAAGCCAGCCCAAGGACACCAGTACCGTTCTCACAGTCTTCGAGACTTTCGCATCAAACAATGTGCGTAAAAGAACACTCCACAGCCTCGCCGAAGTCTATCAAGTTGCAACAATAAATCCATGGAGCGACACTGCCATTACCTTCAATGCAAGTGATGAACCTAGATTCCGAATAGCCCGAGCACCAGCCGCATTGGTCCTCTGTCCCATAGTGGATGGCTTTCGCCTCACCAAGGTGCTCATGGATGGAGGCAGCGGACTAAACCTCATTTATGAGCAAACCCTTCAAAAAATGGAAATAGACTGGAACCGCGTCGAGCGAAGCAGCACAACCTTTAGAGGAATAATCCCCAGTCGAGAAGCACGCTGCACAGGAAAAATCACACTAGATGTGGTGTTCGGCACGCCGGATAATTACAGGTCCGAAGAAGTGACATTTCAGGTGGCCCCGTTTAAGAGCGGATATCACGCTTTACTAGGGCGGGAAGCATTCACAATGTTCCAAGCAATACCCCATTACAGGTACATGAAGCTTAAGATGCCCGGGCCGAATGGAATTATCACTCTAGCTAGAGATCCGGACATAGCACTCCACGCCGAAAACAAGATGGCCGCATTAGCCCTTGAGGTGCTATCCGAAGCCTTAGCGGCCGAGGAACTGACTGCGCTGCGCTCCACGGTTAACAGGGATGATGTGATACTTTATAAGAGATCCAAATCCACATCCTTCAAGCCAGCTGACGAAATAGTCAAATTCCAGGTCCATCCAACGGACCACAATAAAACAGTTTCCATCGGGGCACGACTGAACCCTGATGCAGACGCCGCACTGCGAGAGTTCCTGTGAGAGAACTGGGACATCTTCGCCTGGCACCCTTCAGACATGCCAGGGATCCCACGCAGGCTAGCCGAACACAGCTTAAATATCCTAAAAGGATTTAAACCTGTCAAACAAGCCCTTCGGCGTTTTTCCGAACCCAAGAGACAGGCTATGAGAGAGGAGCTAGCCAAGCTATTAGAGGCCGGATTCATCAGAGACATAAAACATCCGGACTGGCTAGCAAACCTGGTGATGGTACCAAAGAAGGACAAATCCTCGCGCCTGTGTGTCGATTTTAAAGACCTTAACAAGGCTTGCCCAAAGGATCCCTTCCCCCTCCCCCGTATCGATCAAATTATCGATGCCACCGCAGGACACGATTTGTTGTGTTTCCTCGACACATACTCCGGTTACCATCAAATCAAGATGGCAGAATCAGACCAAGCTGCAACAGCATTCATCGCACCATACGGCCCATTCTGCTTCAACACAATGCCCTTCGGGCTGAAAAACGCCGGCGCAACATATCAGCACATGATCCAGACATGTCTGGCAAACCAGATCGGCAAAACAGTGGAGGCATATGTGGATGATGTGGTCGTCAAATCAGGACATGTCGAATCCCTAGTAAACGACTTGAGGCTTACATTCGATAACCTCCGAAAATATGACATCAAGCTCAACCCGGAAAAATGCGTCTTCGGCGTTCCAGCCGGAAAGCTCTTGGGCTTCATTGTATCCGGTAGAGGAATTGAAGCAAATCCAGCCAAGATCCGAGCTTTGTCACAATTGGATATCCCAAAGGACCTCAAACAAATACAAAAATCAACCGGATGCGTGGCGGCCTTAAGCCGCTTCATCTCCCGCTTGGGAGAAAAGGCACTACCCCTCTATCGCCTCCTTCGGCGCACTGAACACTTCGAGTGGACGGATGCCGCCACGGCTGGACTTGATGAAATAAAAGCCATATTGGCAACAAACCCAGTCCTGGCCGCGCCGAACACCGGTGAACCAATGTTATTGTACATTGCAGCAACACATCAAGTTGTCAGCACAGTGCTCGTTGTCGAGCGGGAAACGGATGGACACAAATTCCCCCTTCAAAGGCCGGTCTACTACGTATCCACTATCCTCACTCCATGCAAATCACGGTACCCGCATTATCAAAAGATTGCATACGTGGTATTCATGGCATCCCGGAAGCTATGACACTACTTTCAAGAGTGTTCCATAACAGTAGCCTCAGAAGTACCACTCAACGATATTATCAACAACCGCGATGCAACGGGCCGGATTGCAAAATGGGCCATCGAGCTTCTCCTGTTCGATATAACCTATAAGCCACGGCGAGCTATTAAATCGCAAGTTTTGGCCGACTTCGTCGCAGAATGGACGGAGGCCGAGCTCCCTAAAGAATACGGCACATATTCAAACTGGATTATGCATTTCGACGGCTCCAAAATGTTGGCCGGACTGGGGGCTGGCGTCGTCCTGACATCCCCCATAGGAGACACAGTCCAATATGTGCTCCAGATCATGTACACGGATTCCAACAATGCAGCCGAATATGACGCCCTCCTACATGGTCTCCGGATAGCAGTATCCATGGGTATCCAGCGCCTAGAGGTATGCGGGGATTCAAACCTCGCGATATCCCAAATAAATGGAGACTTCGATGCCAAGGACCCAAAAATGGCAGCTTAGCGCAATGCCATCCTAAAAATGTCAGCTCGGTTCGAAGGGCTAGAGTTTCACCATATAGCCCGAGAAAACAATCAAGCAGCGGACGTCCTGGCACGCATCGGAGCAAAACACGATGCAGTCCCCCCCAACATCTTTTTGGAAAGATTGTTCAAGCCATCCGTAGCATGGGAGGGGGAACCCCCAAATAACCGCCCGGACCCTGCCGCACCACTCGACGCCGAACAATCTCACACAATCGGAGGCTCTGCCAATGAAATTAAACCTTCAGCCCACGTAATAATGGCGGTTATCGCCTCATGGACAGAACCATTCCTAGCCTACCTTACTAGGCAGGAACTCCCGGAGGACCAAAACGAGGCCCGCTGCATAGTGCGGCGATCTAAAGCCTATAGAGTCCATGAGGGAGAGCTTTATAAGAAAAGCACTACCGGAGTCCTTCAAAGGTGCATCTCCGAAGAGGAAGGGCGGAACCTTCTGGCTGAAATTCATGCCGGACTCGGTGGTCACCACGCCGCTGCTCGGTCCCTTGTTAGCAAGGCTTTCCGTACAGGCTTTCATTGGCCGACGGCCCGAGCAGACGCTCAGGACCTAGTCCAACGATGCGCTGGTTGCCAACTTTTTGCCAACCAAAGCCATATGCCACCCACCGCACTCCAAACTACAGCCATCACCTGGCCTTTTGCGGTCTGGGGGCTTGACATGGTCGGACCCCTTAAAGGTGGGACCGATAGGAAAAAATACTTACTGGTCATGGTGGATAAATTCACCAAATGGATAGAAGCCAAGCCTGTTAAAACGGCTGAATCCGGACCTGTGATAGACTTCATATCCGGGGTTGTACACCGTTATGGCGTCCCCCACAACATCATAACCGATAACGGTACAAACTTTACCGCCGACGAGGTAAAACTCTGGTGCAAAAACATGGGCATCAAGCTCGATTATGCTTCCGTCTATCACCCATAAACCAACGACCAGGTCGAACGTGCAAATGGTCTTATCATGAGCGGCATTAAACCCAGACTGCTGCGGTCCCTCAAGGAATCTAACACGCACTGGGTAGAGGAGCTCGACTCCGTGCTATGGGGGCTGCGGACCACGCCAAATTGCACCACCGGATACACACCATTTTTTATGGTGTACGACGCTGAGGCAGTTCTGCCCTGCGACATAATTCATGACTCACCTAGAGTGCGCATGTATGAAGAAAGAGAAGACGAGCTCGATCGGCAGGACAACTTGGACGCCTTGGAGGAGGAGCATGACGTGGCAAAAGCCCGTTCCGCATTTTAACAACAGCAGGCCCGAAGATATCAAAGTAGAGAAGTAGGGGTCAAAAATTACAATGTTGGCGAACTAGTTCTACGCCTACAGGATAAGAAAAAGGACAAACTCAAGCCCAAGTGGGAAGGTCCATTCATAATCGACCAAGTCCTGACTGGTGGGGCGTACCGCCTACGAGATGCGTCGGATAACCGACTCGAGCCGAACCCGTGGAACGCCACCCGTCTCCGAAGATTTTATGCCTAGCGCCGGACTCTGTGTTCGTCTCCTTCCTCTGTCCATTTTTTGCATTTTTCTGTCTTACATTTCTCTCCTTCCCCTCTTTTCTTTTATAGCCCTTAAAGGCTCATCTAGTGATGCGCCACTCGCGCTCATTAAACCTGGGGGCTTCTTTAACAGAAGCTTATTTATACAGGCTTCACACCCAACACATGCGTCAAACTTCCGCATGTACCTTTTTTCTTCACCGTTATATGCATCGATATGACTTAAGTTTTGGCCAAGCTGGGTTGTCTGGCTACTGTGCTTACCCCTATGTTCCCGATTGTTCGGCTAGGCGGTAAAGGGAGCACCTCTACGATTGTTACTGCCGTGTCAGCCGGATGTGTACCTCAGACTGGGTGAAGCCGAAAGCTAGCGTTCTTAAGGGAATATTCGGTCGGTGAAATAAAAGATGATCTTTTTACTCACTTTATGCGCCCCTAGATGCTTTTTTTTCTACGTCTCTTCATGCAGTCCGGACATGCACCTTAGGGCATGCCTCCCAGCGAAAGGAACCCTTAACGGAACTATTCTCTCTGGAAGATGTTTCTTACTAACCATGTAATATAACATAACTAGTTGGGCACTTGTCTGATAAAGCACTGATGACCCCTACGCCTGGTCTCCACGCATACCCCAGTTCTTATATAACCGCTAGGGTATTCGGACACACTCCGGACCGTCAGGTCCCGAGGTTGAAGCGAAAAGGTCGGCAACGACAAACGATCTACAATCCGACTAGAAGGCATTACACATGTCAATTCAGAATTACACAGTCATTCTGACTGATTGTATTCCTCTTCTATACCATCTAACAGGCTGTCTAATTTACAGTCCTGCTGGGAATACTTAGCGACAACTCTACTTGGTCATATACTAAGCTTACAGGGATCTCCTTCCCGTCAGGCCCCACTGGTCCGACCTCGGCCATGTGGTTTGGGCCAGACTTCGTAAAACGGGTCTTCACCATGGCCCAGGCCTCCCTGGCGGCTTGTCGGCAGGCCGATATATTCCACAACCGGAAGCGCCGCCGAGCTCCCTTCAGCTTCTCCGCAAGCTCTCCAAGGCCATAAGGCTTGGGCAATACCCCGCATCGCCTGCCGAATTTGCTCGTACAGTTGCAAGAGTTCAGGAAGAAGGTCACCCGTAGAACCGGGCATCTCCTCTGCAGGACGACCTGTGAGCATACCTACAGACATTACTCTGTTAGTCGACTTCCTCGCCGAACTCTTTTTTCAAAGTTCGTTCAAGCACTTACTAAAAATGCCGCGTCGAAGCCGCTAATTATCCTTCGTGGAGTCCGATAGCTGGCCACGAACATCTTTAAGTTCGACGTCCAGCTTGGTGTTGGCATCCTGAAGATCATTCTTCTCTCGCCTCACCTTTGTCAACGTACTCTCACCGGCCTTTAGCCGGTGTAAGAGTTGTTGCTTGTCCGGATCGAGCCCGGCGCCATCTGCGAAATGATTTGTCAGATTTGCACCCACACCGCACAATACTAATATTTTGAAGTGTATCTTACCTGAGGGGGTCTCTTTGGGCTCCCCTGCTGCGGCTAGTGCGGCCTCTAGTTGGGCCTTGCACTTTTCCAGCTCCTGGGACAGTATGGTATTCTTCTCTGTAAGAAGCTGCATATTACATGGTCCTTAAATCAGTTGCTCTAACTGCTTCAAGTCTCGGGGGCTACTGACATATATATATATTTAACCAAAATTTTCTTACTCGTATGTCTTTTACATACTGCTCCGTGGCTCTGGCTAAACCATTTTGAGCGGCACGGAGGTATGCATCTCCCGAATTAAAGGCATCTAAAGCCTCTTGGGAGAAACAAGCATCGCGTAGAATTGTCCAACGACGCCTGTGGTTCATGGCACTCTCCACTTCAGAATTTGTGGCAGACAGCCTGTCCGCATCCTCTGTCGGAGGAGCGTCCGGTGTGCACCTTGTGCTCGCCTCCGCTTCCTGGCCAGACGTTGGAGCCTGGCTGGTGGAGGCGCGATTGGCAACCTCTCCGGATGTAGTCCGGCGAGGTCTCTTTGTTCTGAAGATAGCACGAACGTTAATATACCCTGATAGAATAACTCCAGGGAAACAAAGGGTGCACTATACCTTTGCGCCGACATCTCAGTCCGGACTACATTCCTTTTTGCCCCACGGGGCCCTACGGCCCCTCGTTGGCTAGCCGCCGCAGGTTCGGCCTCCTGCCTCGGAAATCTCCCCTGCAAAACACGGCTGTTGTCAGAAACACCGGGCTACGTGAGGGTGGAATCTCTTTCAAGGGAATAAGACCCCGGTTTCTGTCACCTGGGAGGCCGGGATTAACCCTGGGTAATCCGCCGTAATGGCTACCAAGGTATTGTCCTTGCTTAGCTGATAGAACACCCCGTTGATAAACTCCACCGATATGTCCGGATCCTCTTTTCGGAGTCCGGATTGAGGGACCGTTCTGGGTCCTCGGGCTGTGGAGGGCGGCTGTTTATATCCTTTACCTCCTGTCGCAGTTCCTGCATTGAAGTTGTTAGACTACCTATCTAACCATGGGAGTATAAAACAAACGGGCAAGCGCAATTGTTTACTTACCCAACTTAGAGGATCGTACATACTGAATCCGACCCGCGGGTTGATGCAGAGGAATTCCTCCTTTTCTCCCTTGTACAAAGAGGATAAGATCTTTACCAAGGCGGCGGCTGAGGCCGGCCCCTTACGACCATAATGTGTGGCGTCATCCTCCCCATTGAAATCCCACATGGGTTGGCCTCTATATTGAAGCGGCTGCACCCCCCGCATAATGCATGCGGCCATGACTCCAATCATGGTTAGTCCGGAATGAGCCAACAGTCTTATCCGGCCCATCAGGTAAAGGCCGTCTCTGTCACTTTCTCTCTGAGAGCTCCGCGGACGCCAGCTCAAGCGTTTCTTCAATGGAGCACTGTTGAACTCAGGGAGACCGACCCGGATAGGGTCCGGTAGCGAGACGTCATCTATGTAAAACCATTCCGAAGGCCAGTCCTCGGACGCCTTCTTTGGGGTTCTGGATAGGTATCCGGTCCCGGCGATGCGCCATACTTCGGCTCTGCCCACTTGGTATATAGACCCCTCTTGAGAACGGGGCACCAGGCAGAATAACCTCTTCCACAGCGCGAAATGAGCCTCAACGCCTAAAAATAGCTCTCAAAGGGCGACGAAACCCGCAATATGCAATACGGATGCGGGCGTGAGATTGTGCAGCTGGAGGTCGTAGAACTCCAGAAGCCCGCGGAGAAATGGATGAATTGGAAATCCCAGTCCCCTTATTAGATAGGGGACGAGGCACACCCGCTCTCCTTTAGAAGGATTGGGGGTGCTCTCCGCTTGTTTTCCACCATTGTAGGTGGCGAGACCGGCTCGGACCAGGACCATGTATGCCTGAGGGAGAAATCCCTTGGCCTGAAGAGGGATGGTGCAACTCTCCCAGTCCCCGGGTTTGGGACCGGAGGGGCGAGGGGAGGAGCTGCGACGGCTGATCATGTTGGAATGGACCTTTGATGGAAGCGCTCTGATGATAACTCGTGGAGAGGAGAAGATGTGGTTTAGAACTAAATCTCCATCCTGTTAAATAGGCGGCTCGTTTATACGGCTAGTGGTGTGGGTGTAAAAACGCCCCGGCTTTTTGCATTCGTTTAACACGTGGAAGACGGCCATTATTGGGCGTGAAAGCCGAGGGGCACTACATTACAAAAATCGGACATTATTCCTACAGGTACACAAGATTTGGAGAAGAACCCGCCTTGCAATGCCGAACAATCTGCGCGCCGGACTCGTCGTCATTGAAGCCTGGTTCGGGGGCTATTGAGGGAGTCCTAGATTAGGGGGTGTTCGGGTAGCCGGACTATACCTTCAGCCGGACTCCTGGACTATGAAGATACAAGATTGAAGACTTCGTCCCATGTCCGGATGGGACTTTCCTTGGCGTGGAAGGCAAGCTTGGCGATGCGGATATTCAAGATCTCCTACCATTGTAACCGAATCTATGTAACCCTAACCCTATCCGGTGTCTATATAAACCGGAGGGTTGTAGTCCGTAGGCAATCAACTCCATATACAACAATCATACCATAGGCTAGCTTCTAGGGTTTAGCCTCCTTGATCTCGTGGTAGATCTACTCTTGTACTACCCATATCATCAATATTAATCAAGCAGGACGTAGGGTTTTACCTCCATCGAGAGGGCCCAAACCTAGGTAAAACATCATGTTCCCTGCCTCCTGTTACCATCTGGCCTAGACGCACGGTTCAGGACCCACTACCCGAGATACGCCGGTTTTGACACCGACACCCACACACATCCCCCTCTCCATCATATCGGGTATTCTTTATCTCTCATGAGTGAATGCGCAACGATCGATGTTCCTCTATGTATGTGTGTATATAGCTAGGTCTTTCATAGTTTTCCACACAAACCGATCAATCGATGTATCCAGTGAGGTCTCACCCTCTTTCCCACGTCCACCTCGATCAATATATACCTCTCTATATAGGATTAACATATATAGCTAATACAACCACATTAATTATATATCCAATGTCCCCCTCTCATCATCCATGCCTTCCACTTCATCTCTCACACGCGTGCACAATGGCGAAGACATGGGGCAGTAAGGGCCCTGCCCGCTCCCCCACTAACATCACTATATATCGAGGCTAATATGAATGTGATCATTAGAAAATTGTGGCTAAAAATGGTTTAAGTTCATGAATTGACCCTCCTCGTAAAGGATTAGCAATGCTTGGCCCCCTAGCTCATTTATTTTTCATGGATCCACAACAGCGCGCAACTGCGCACGTGTTCGCCCCCCCTCTCTAAATATCGATATCGTGCTTGTGCATTCCTTCATAGTCTCCCTCCACTCGGCCCCTCACACCATCTTCTAGCCCCCCACCGGATTATGCCGCATGTACAATCTAGCAGAATCCATGGTTGAACTTAATCATAATGCACAAACCTCAAAACAACAGTGGTTCTCTTTTGATCTAGAATCTTCCGTATCAGAACTGCCCAAACTTTTTTTCTAGTTGAATTGCCATTATTTTTTTTATTTTATGCTTTACAACGCACAATTCCATGAATCATAAAATAGATTAAGGGCTTCTTTGATTCAAAGGATTCTCAAAGGAATTTTGGAGGATTCTAATCATTAGGAATTTTTCCTATCTTGGTTGTTTGGTTCGTAGGATTGTAAACCAAAGGAATTTTTCCATATGATTCGTTTGCATTAGATTTCATAGGAAACATCCCATCCACTCAAACCTCTTTGAAAGAATTCTGCGTTTTTCTATGCACAATCAAACACTCGTAAAATCCTGTAGGATTCAAGACGACATTCCACTATAATCCCATGTTTTTCCTATTCCCGCGTTCTTATCTTTTTTATAAAAACTAATTGATTTTGAAGGAGATGAACTATAAGAATTAAATGAGGGCCATATCCGGCATATATGACTCAGAGCTTACATGCTATACTGTGGTATTTATTCATAATTTGGTTGCAAAATCTGATGCGTGCAATGCACGTGTACCTTACTAGTACTTCGAGTATGTGCAAAACACGTAAATTAGAATACCAATGGCACGCTACACAGTGTCTCTCTTATGGTTCATGAAGCCACATGGCACATGTGGAGGCGTTGTCGCGACCTCCTTGCGTAGATTGATCACAGTGACGTGCTGCTAGTTCCAGAAGAATTTACTCGTCCTCCCTGAGCCATACTGGTGGTACATGCACGAAGCGAAGATGTGCATGCACGCCACACACACACTCATTCCCTCGCACGCACATGCGGGTAAACGGGCAGACACAATTTTGTAACAAGATCCACCCCATGTGATAATTTGACGCGTGTAAAGTCGTTCACTTCATTGATGGTCAATTAATACAGCGCATGCAAATTGAGTGGACGTGAGGGCGGAAGAAAGACATTATTACTCCACTGCGCGCATGCGAGTAGTTAAATCGTGGGTTGCTAGTAGTACTTCCATTGGTCTCCTTTGTATTTTGTGCCAATTTTTGACAATAACATAATATTTACGCATTTGAGAAGTGTAGTACTTGAAATTTATGTTCCGCTAAACTCATTGGGAGCGGTTTCGGGCCTCGAACCCAAAACCATCAATTAATCTTTACCTTGTTCCCATCACATTCGGAAGCCTGCTCACACCTACTAGTACGTACCAAACCTGAACGTGTTCCCACTATGCAGGTATTAGTACTAGTCCTAGTACTTTGGTTATAAAAAGGGGAACTACCTAACCAAGAATGACTCTACCTTTCCTCCTCATAAGTGCTTCTTCTTCGTCCGTCGTTGCCATCGCCGGTGAGAAGAGCTATAGGTCGAGAACTACTCGTAACAAGGGAGCGGCAACCAAGGCTGCGGAAAAAAAGAGAGGGCTCGCCGCCACGCAGAGACCTCGAAAGATCTCTCACGGGCAGGCGGTGGCTCCCAGGAGCGCCCTAGCCGCGGAGGTGAACATGCCGAGCCGGCGGAGCTAGAGTCGTTATCCCTTGACGGCATGCCCGATCAGCTCAATAAGCACGTCAATAAGAAGAAGGACTTCATCCAAGGCTTGATGCATTTGCTGAAGGAGAGCCTCGACGACATGCCCGTTGAGCTCAATCGGCAGGGGGAGTTGACCGTCGGCTTGGTGATGCTGCTGAAGAAGAGCATTGCCTCAGAGAAGAAGGCGACCGGCGAAATCCTGCGACTTCAGGAGGACAAGGCAAAGCTCTGCCACGAGATCGACCTATTGAAGGAGAAGAACGCCGTCTGGAAAAAGCTGCATGAGAATAGTAGTTCCTCGATGAAGATGTTGCAGGCCCTCGTTATGGAACAGAAGAAGGAGTTGGCGAAGCTCCGCATCGAGCACCCGGCTGCTGTCAAGGTACGTAATGCAGCCGTGGAACAGATGATGAAGGCTTGCGTCGAGAAATCCCGCGTCATGGACAGAATGAAGAAGATGGCCGAGGAGAGGCGCAAGGAGATGGAGGTCGTGGAGGCAATGAAGAAGCAGTTACGACTCCGCGGCGATTTAGATCATTTGGGGTGATAATCATCCTCCTTCTTTTGCTCCTGTGTTTCATCTTTTGCTTTGGGTGTTTCGCCGCACGTGTCACGTTCTCTGCGAGGCATGAATAGAACAATGGTTTTTTTAGGGAATGAATAGAACAATCCTAACAATGAGATGACTAGCAAATTAGATCATTTTTATCGCCATATGGCACTAGGCTGCCGTGTTTCGTGCTCCTCCGTCGCAGTACTACTCCAGTGGAAAACTTGAGTATACCGCACGGTTCTTTGCTCCTCCTCAATCAGGTTGTCGGCGCATTTATACGAGCAATCAAATCACGAGGCCCCACCTTCCAGCAGTAATGAGCCGTCAAATGACAAAGGACCTCGCCTCTCGTGAAACCGACCAAGCTAGACTGCCCCGCCCTCTAGCCTTTTAAAAAATGTATACTTTTGTACAAAAGTATTATCGATGGATTGCGCCATGGAGCAAAACTTGAAATTAAAAAAAGGTGGTACATATAGAGAGCGCTCGTCGCCAAATTATGCATATAGTACTATTAAAAAGACTAGTCACAATAATGGTGTCTAGCACAACCCACCACTCAAATAAAACTAAGAGGGTGCTTGGATACGTTTTAGTCCCATGACTAAAAGTAGTGGGACTAAGACATGCTAGCCTCACCCATGCTTGGATCCAAATACTAAAAAGGCTAAAATCAAGTTAATGAGCATTTATTATCCTCCAACCCTCCAATCCAGAACTTGCCTGTGTTAAAGGAGAGGAGTTAAATGAGTAGAGAGATGACTAATCCACATTTTAGTAGGGGTACCCCTGACTTAAAAATTTTAGTCTCAAGACTAGTTTTAGCCCCTCTTTAGTCAGGGGTGCTTGGAACTTTAGCATCTTAAAGAGACTATTTTTAGTCAGACTAAAATAAGTCCCTTGGATCCAAGCACCCTCTAAGCATCCTGGAATCCTTTGACAAAACTAAGCACCCTGAAATTCTTTGACAACTAAACTGCTGGCTTGGAGCCATATATATTGTACGTATATAATGTGAAGAAACGAGTGGTAGTACTATACCAACTAAAAGATGAAGTGTAAGAAATACTAGTATGTATGTACTGAAGAGTTAAAGTAATAAGAAACATAACATAGTTCTGCTGGGGGCTCAGCACAACACACCCCTCAAATTAAATTAAGCACACCTGAAATTAAACTATGCAACTATTCCGGTAGACACTACATTAGAACCACCATGAGAAACAACACTGCCACCTTACTCGGAGTCCTCGTCCACGTCCTCAACTTCGTCCTTGTCCCTCTTCCTCTTGGCCGATACTTCTTTGCTTAAACCGCACACTTGGCTGTTCCTCTTTGTCAGTGTACAAAAAGAGGGGTATACTTTTTGTACCCCTATAACTGTGCATGGGCAGTCTGAGCCACGGGCACCACCACATCAAGCAAGGAAAGGGAGGTGAGCCAGGGTAAGACCGAAGCTCAAGAGAACTAGAACAACGCCAAGGCCAAGACCACGAAGAGCAAAGGGGACAAACCGGACTCCCCCAGCAAGATCCTTGCCGGGAGACAGTTCTAGTAGCACCGGCAAGACCCTTGCCGCGGCGACTCGTCTCGCGCCTATGGAGAAAATCACCCTTGAGTCCACTGCCCCCAAAGGGCAAGGATTCAGGAGACATCCCCGTGGGGGTATGCAGATCTTCATGAAGACATTCAAGGTCAGATACGCACTAAGAAGACGACAACCCTTGGCGGGATCCCAGCCGAGGAATACCACAAGGCTCCCGGCAAGCGCCTTGCCGGGGATGACAGCAGGCGACTCGGCAAGACCCTTGCCGGGGCCCCGGCAAGGCCCTTACCGAGGACACCTGCAGGGCCACAATCAGGCCCACGCCGACTAAACCTCCACCACCGCATGCATGCAGCTGCCGACCCAACCAGCTGGGCAGGCACATGCGTGGCGGCATGTAGATCTTCGTGAAGACCCACCACTGCGCCACCTCAGCTGCCTGCCTACTGTCACGACCGGTTTTCCAATAAAAATATTTATTGGGAACCAATCTTTTGAGTCCAGCATGAGAGAAATCCTCCTCACTGGTAGACAAATTCTTGATCCAATAAGCCAGTAGCATAGAACATATTACAGGGTTGAGCTAGGGCTGCTCAACAAATTATTACAAACGCGCCAATAATTATACATAATGGCGGATATAACACATGGGTGGTGGCATACTACTGACTCGAGGATAAAGTGATGGTGGAATAACACAGTGGGGAGGTGTGATAACATGACTTTCTAACTGGCATCTCATCGAGCGTCGAGGTGAGGCTCGATGAATTTATTCGGGTTGCGGAAGCGGATATAATACAGTGACCAAATCCAGGGTCGCACGAGACTGAATGGGACTCCTCTAGGCGTCGGACTCGCTATCGAACTCTTCATCCATGAGATCGCCTTCGTCAGCATCTGGCCAAATCAACAAGCCAGTGAGTACTTTGAAGTACTCGCAAGACAGTTCGGACGTAAGATATAACAAATGCATGCATGAATGCGTCATGATTAATTTACCAATGCACATTCAAAAATTAGCATAACGAAGTAAGTAAAAGGGAATCGGCGGTAGTCCGCATGAAATCCCAACAAAAATGTAAATGGAAACCGATCGGGTGTCTGAAGCGACGCCTCGAAATGTGAACAAATAAATAAGATAAATTCATGCCACAGTCGGGCGTCTGAGCGACACCACATAAAGGGCTTTAAAAGAAAATGCCACAGTCGGACGTCGGGGCGACATCACAAAAAGGGCTTTAAAAGAAATGCCGCAGTCGGATGTCTGAGCGACATCGCAGAAAGGGCTATAAAAGAAATGCCGCAGTCAGACGTCTGAGCGACATCTCGGAAAGGGCTTTTATTGAGAGTAAATAATAACAATGCCACAGTCGGACGTCTGAGCGACATCGCAGAAAGGGCTTTTATTGAAAGTAAATAATAACAATCCCACAGTCGGACGTCTGAGCGACATCGCAGAAAGGGCTTTTATTCACAAGTAAATAATACTCATAATAAATATTCAATACTTGATAATAAACGGGTTAGTCCATCCACAGGAATAAACATTTAACCAGACTTAGCACTCATGTGATTCACCGGAGTCTCTGTCATCAAACTGACACTGTTAGGACAACAATATATGAATTTGGACATGGAATAGATGATTCAAGGGAATGTATGACTCTGCAGAGTTTGTACAAATAAAATTTCCCACAGCCAACGGATTTCCGTAGTCACGAAGGACTAGTTCCATTTACGGTATTTTGGAAGAAAACACAGCTAACCAGTACACACCCATCCTACCTCTCGATGCCAGGACTTAGACATCGTCCAAGAAAAAATTTTGAGACGGGGAGATCACAATCTCAAATAGCATGGGATCAAATTTATATACGCGCCCTCTAAGGGGTGCCCCCCTCTCGGTCCCAACCGGAAACACCCATGCCCCCTGACCGGATGACTGGCTTTAATCCAGGGCCATGGAACCATCATCCCGGCCTCTCCTTTTTGGTGTGTACCAGGAAAGCAGTTTGCAACTTACTAAACCATATCCCTTGCGAGAAACATGTGGTAGTACAGGGAGGGAAATGAATAGGGGCCGAACCGATACGGGCTGATACTGAAGTCAATTTGTATGGCGTAAAACTCGCATGCTACAACACTGCCATCTTACCCATCTTCATGCCAACACATGGCCATGCATACTCACATCCATCAACGTATGGATCATCGAACTCACTTGCCTCAACAATGCATGAAAATAACGTTCATCGGTATGCTCATCAACATGCCATGAAACTAACTACATGCAAAACATGCCAAGACACTCATCATATCAAAAGTTCAAACATGCTTGCCTGGTTCAGAGTAGTCGGAGCCTAGCTCGGTGAAGTTCGCGGCTCCGTCACCTCCTTCGGTATCTATGGTATAAAGAAAATATATGCGCTATCGTAAATACCGAGAGGTTCAAAAAAAGTATTCCAAATATTTTTCCAATAAATCAGATAAAAAACTAGACAAAATTTCAAAGAGGATAGAAAAAGAATCAATCAAAAATACTTTTCTTTTTAAAAGTTATAAAGGTTTTTGTCCAGGGACTCATCTGTAATGAAACAGAAAGTTTCCAGGGGCTAACTTATAAAAACAGAAAACGCTCCAGTCTCGAATACGCCAGCCCAGAGGGGAAAGCGTATTTTGCCCAAAGGCGTTTTCAGAAAACGATTCGTTTTAGGGAAGGATAGAGAGGCTGACGGGCAGGTCCCGCCGGTCAGGTTTGAATTTTTAAACGGGGGACGAAGATCGTCGGCGCCCGAGAGCCGCGGTGGTCGCCGGCGGCGATCCACGGCGTGGCGGGGAGATCGGAGATTACCAGGGTGTTCACCGTGTCCTTCCGCGTCGGTGGGTGGTGGTGGTGGTCGCCGGCGAGTACCACGTCGACGGCGAGCCTTGCTCCGGCGGACGGTGGTTCGGGTGGTCGAGGGCCTCATCTGAGAGAGCTGCGGAGATCAAATTGAGGAGGGGGTTAGACCTCTGGAGGTGCTACGAGGTTACGGGCGAGAGTAGGGTGGCGGAGGAGTTCTCACCGGAGTGAATCAAGACGGAGGCCGAGGCGGAACGAGGCGGCCGGAGTCGGGGGAGGAGACCTCCTCGAGGTCCTCCTAGTGGCCTGGCAGGGTGTCTGTGGGGTGCAGTGGTGGTGCGTGTTCGAGGGCGAGCTCGGGGTCCCCTTTTATAGGCGATCCGAGGCGGTGGCCGTGAACGTGGATCTCCGGCGATGGTTACGGCGGCGCAGTGCTTGGTCGGGGGAGATTAGGGAGTTGGGCGTCATCGTGGAGGTCTACTGGTTCCGTTTGGGTGCTAACCGCGTCAGGATTTGGTTGCTTAGGGGGAGTTTGACGGAACGGGGCGACGCGGGCCCGTCGGCGGCAGAGAGCCACGGCGACGGTGCAGCGGGGGTGCGCTGGCGTGCATGAGGCCACGCGGAGAGCCAGGGAGCATTGGGCGGCGCTGAACGGCGTTGAGCCACCGTTCTGCTTCCTGACGGCCGCTATGGTGGTTCGGCCACCGCAAGACACGCCGGCGCAGGCGGGCCAGGGCGCCACCAACGCCAGGAAGGCGCCAAGCGCGCGTGTGGTGCTCCAGACAGGAGGAAGAGGCGGCGAGGAACGTGCCAAGGGCACTGTGAGCATGTGACAGAATTCCTGACGAAGATCAACACTGAACTCTGATTTTTTCTAAATATGAACAGCAACAGTGCACGCCATGTGTTCGACAGAATGATTCTGGCCTCTAGGGATTTTTCCTTGAGCTGACACTTGGTGGAGTGGCTACTCATTGCTCCAGTAGGCTGCCTGATTTTTGGTGAAATTTTTGGAGAAGTGTAGATATGAATTTCACCAAATTTGGCAAATCTGGTCCAAACTTGCAGAGACTGAAATTTGAAAAATTTGAAAAGAGGAGGAGTGGATCAAGATGGTTCTGGGTTGTGGATGCTAAGGACAATCCAGAGGAGTTGGTTTTAGGTCAAAACTCAAATGCAATAGGGTACTTGCTTTGAAAATCACTCAGGCTCCAAATAATTGACAGAAAATATTTGAGAGATAAAATAATTAGAATAAAATCCAAAACTTGTTTGGATTAGTTGGGACAGAGAACTTAGGTTGATTACAAGGAGGAGGGGAGGTTTTGGAGGGGTTTTACCACATGGGCAAAAAAATACAAGGTCATGGGTGGTTTTCAAGATTATGAAAATCCCCAATTTTCATAGAGTTTCTTTTTAAAAGAAAAAAAATATTAAACTCCCAAAAATATAATTTGAGAAGGGAACCAACAGAGAAGAAGTTTTAAATGATCAAACACCATAGTTTGAAGAAAAATAAAAATCCTTGCCAAAGAAAAGGAAGTTTTTTTAAGAGGAAGGATTTCTGGAAAAGAAATTTTAAATGCCCTCTTCTAAAAATCCAACAAAGTTTTTGATGAAAACCAATTAAATTTTTTGGAGTGTCACAACACCTACCCCCTTAGGAAAAATCTTGTCCCCGAGATTTCAGCTGTCCCATAAATAAGTGTGGATGCTCTGCTCGAAGAAAATCTTCTCTCTCCCAAGTTGCTTCACCATCGGTGTGATTGCTCCAGTAAACTCTGAAAAATTTGATGGTCTTCTTTCGGGTCCTCCTTTCAGACTCTTGTAATATTTTTACGGGGCGTTCCCGATAGGTGAGGTCTGGCTGCACGTCCATGTTCTCATGAGATACTTGTTTCTCTGGGTTGCTCACGCACTTTCTTAACTGTGAAACGTGGAACACGTTGTGGATATCTGATAGTTCCTCAGGTAAGTCTAGCTGGTAGGCTACCGTGCCTCTTCGTGCCATTATACAGAATGGTCCGATGAATCTTGGTCCTAGCTTCCCTTTAATCTTGAATCGTTGCAATCCTCTCATAGGGGATACTCTCAGGTATACGAACTCACTGGGTTCGAAGCTGACCCCACGATGTTTCTGATCATAATAACTCTTCTATCAACTTTGAGCGGTCTTAAGTCGGTCTCTGATTAGCTTGACTTTTTCCTCGGCTTCTCTGAGCATGTCTGGTCCGAAGATGCGGCTGTCTCCGGTCTCTGACCAATTTAACGGGGTACGACATCTCTGTCCGTATAAATCCTCAAATGGTGCCATTTGCAGGCTGGCCTGGTAGCTGTTGTTGTACGCGAACTCGGCGTATGGCAGGCTTTCTTCCCAACTGGTTCCATATGTGAGGACACATGCTCTCAGCATGTCTTCTAAAATCTGGTCTACGCGTTCCGTTTGTCCATCAGTCTGTGGGTGATATGCTGTACTGAAGGCTAGTTGAGTTCCCAGAGCCTGTTGTAAATGCTCCCAAAATCTCCAGACGAACTGAGTGCCTCTGTCGGATATTATAGTCTTCGGGACACCGTGCAGACAAACTATGCGGGAAAGATAAATCCTGGCAAGCCTCTGAGTGGTGTGGGTCATCTTTATTGGAATAAAGTGTGCCACTTTGGTTCACCTGTCAGTGATGACCCATATGGCATCATTCCCGTGTCGTGACCGAGGTAGTCCGACAATGAAATCCATCCCTATTTCATCCCATTTCCACTCAGGTATTTTGTTCGGTTACAGTAGTCCGGCTGGTCTCTGATGCTTAGCTTTTATGGATTGACATGAGTCGCAACATGCAATGAAGGTGGCTATGTCCCTCTTCATACCGTGCCACCAAAATCTTTCCTGAATATCCTTATACATTTTGGTTCCTCCAGGGTGGATCGAGTACGGGGAGGTGTGGGCTTCAGCTAGGATTTGCTGTTTGAGGTCCTCTATATTTGGCACGCAGAGTCTTTCTCCATACCATAATATCCCTCCATCGTCTATGACGAATTCCGAGGCCTTGCCCATACTCACCTTTCTTTTGATGCCTTCGATGCTGGGGTGACCAGGCTGAGCTTCTTTAATCTTCTCCACAAGGTCGGGCTGTATTTCCAGGTTTGTTGTGGTGCCTTCTGCTACCATTATCAAGTTGAGTTTGGCAAATTCTTGTTGGAATTCGGGCCTCAAGCTTTGCAGACTGTTTTCGTCGGAGCTGGGGTTCTGACTAAGAGCATCGGCCACTACATTTGCTTTTCCTGGATGGTAATGGATACCAACATCATAATCCTTTACCAATTCCAACCAGCGTCGTTGCCGTAAATTTAGTTCCGGCTGCGTGAAAATATATTTGAGACTTTTATGATCCGTATATATTTCACATCGATTCCCAAGTAAGAAATGCCTCCATTCCTTGAGTGCATGAATAACTGCTGCCATTTCTAAGTCATGAGTGGGATAATTTTCCTCATGCTTGCGAAGTTGCCTTGAAGCGTAGGCGACAACCTTGCCTTCTTGCATCAACACGCATCCGAGACCCTTTCTGGACGCGTCACAATACACTTCAAAATTCTTGTGTATGTCGGGTACAATTAATACCGGCGCTGTCGTTAATTTCCGTTTTAGCTCTTGGAAACTTTTCTCGCAGGCTTCTGTCCATTCAAACTTCTTGTCTTTCTTGAGTAACTGCGTCATAGGCTTGGCTATGGTGGAGAATCCTTCAATAAATCTGCGGTAATATCCTGCCATTCCCAAGAAACTCCGTATGTCCGGTACGCTGGCCGGTGACTTCTAGCCAAGTACGGCATTGACTTTCTCCGGGTCCACTGCGATACCGTCTTGGGTCAGTACGTGGCCTAGAAAGCCTACTTGTCTTAGCCAAAATTCGCACTTGCTGAACTTGGCATACAATTGGTGTTTTCTGAGCTCTCCTAGCACAATCCAGAGATGTTCTGCGTGCTCTTCTGGTGTCTTGGAGTATACCAGAATATCGTCGATGAATACCACGACGAAATTGTCCATAAACTTCATAAATACTTTGTTCATGAGGTGAACAAAATATGCGGGGGCGTTCGTTAATCCAAATGGCATTACTGTGAACTCATACAGTCCATATCTGGAGGTGAAGGCTGTTTTGGGGATATCTTCTGTTCGCACCTTTAATTGATGGTATCCTGACCTTAAGTCAATTTTTGAGAATACCTTGGCCTGAGCGAGTTAATCAAACAAATCGTTTATCCTTGGCATCGGGTATTTGTTCTTGACCGTGACCATGTTAAGTGCTCGATAGTCAATACACAATCTTAGTGTTCCATCCTTCTTTTTGGCAAATAAAATTGGTGATCCCCAAGGTGAGGAGCTGGCTCGAATGTATCCTTTGTCTAGAAATTCCTTTATTTGTTTCTTTAACTCAACCAACTCGGATGGTGCCATTCGGTATGGTTTCTTGTATATGGGCGTGGTTCCTGGTGCGAGCTCAATGCTGAACTCTATCTCTCGGTCTGGTGGCATGCCTGGTAGCTCTTCTGGGAATACGTCTGGAAATTCACACACTACTGGAACCTTGTTTAGCTCAGAAACGTCCACCTTATTCAATCTCGGTTGCCGGGGTATTTTTCCTTCCTTGGCTGACACTCTTATTGTCTTCCCATGGTGGTGTGTGAGAATTACGGTCCGGTTGAAACAGTCAATAAAACCCTTGTTGGTGGTTAGCCAGTCCATCCCTAGGATGACATCCAGCCCCTTATTTTCCAACACAATAAGATTTGCGTGAAACTCCAATCCTTCGAACTCAATGACCACATTCTGACAGTAATTCTGAGTGACTTGCTGAATCCCAGGGGACTTGATGATCATGGATTTCTCCAAAGGAAGCATCGAAAAATTATTTTGCAAAGCAAAACTTTTTGAAATGAAAGAGTGAGAAGCTCCAGAATCAAACAAAACCATTGCAGGTATTGTGTTGACAGGAAACGTACCGAGTACAATATCCGGAGCATTTTGTGCCTCCTCTTTGGTTACGTGGTTCAGGTGACCCTTCCTGTGGTTGTTGTTGGGGTTGAAGTTGTTTCGCTTGGGCACTGATTTATTGCCGCCGTTGTTCGGCTTTGGGGTTGAGTTCCTAGGCTTGGGACACTGCTTGGCATAGTGTCCTTCCTCTCCACAGGCGTAACAAGTAACGCCGGGGCGATATGTGAATTCCTTGTCCCTTGCATGAAAATTCTTGATTGGGCGTGAGACGTTGGATGTGGATTTGTGCGTCCCACCCTTTTGAAAATCTGTCTTGCTTCGGTGATTGCGAGCATGGTTAGTCTGGTCCCTTTTTCGCTTGCGGATATCTTCCAGGCTGCGTCTCTCATTTTCCAGAGTAATTGCTTTGTCCACCAGCGTTTTAAAATCTGGAAAAGTGTGCACGACCAGTTGGCATTTAAGCGCGGGCGCCAGACCATCAAGGAATTTCTCCATCTTCTTACTTTCAGTCATACGCTCCTCATTGGCGTAGCGAGACAATAGAGTAAATTGACCGTTGTAATCTGACACTGTCATGTTCCTTTGTTTGAGGTCATCGAACTCTCTCTTCTTGATTTTCATAATGCTCTTAGGAATGTGTGCACCACGGAAACCTTCCTTGAAATCATCCCAGGTTATGTCCTTTTCGTTGGGATGCATGTGCAGAAAATTCTCCCACCACGATGCGGCTGCTCCTGTGAGATAGTGCGGAGCATACAATACCTTTTTGGGGTCTGAACATTTTGCAATAATTAATTTCCTCTCCATATCTCGAAGCCAGTCCTCGGCTTCAAGAGGCTTGTCAGTATGAGAAAAAGTTTGGGGACGTGTTTTCTGTAGCTAAGATAACTTGGAATGCTGCTGATACTGCCCATGGTGATTTCCCATGTTGATGACTTGGTTCATCATTTCACGATGTTGTTGCTGACTCTGTTCATAAAGGCGGCACATTTGAGAAAGTGCCGTTTCACTGTCCTGTTGACTCGACTACCCTTGTGTGAAATTGTTGCCTGGTTGAGTGTCATAATTTTCCTCTGGCGGAGTAGGCATGGAGCGAGTCGAAGGGCGAGACATTTTTCACTCTGGGGATGTATTTTGTAAAACTCATAAGGAAAACGAAACTGGTCGCAAAACACATCCAAAAATGTACAAGGATGGCAAATAATTTAAATGACCAAGATCACTTAAGAAAACAAATTGATTTGCGCACGGAGAAGGACTGCTCATTACATATCTTACACGCGGGTGATAATTATACAATACATCACTCAGGATATGCGTACATAATCTTGACATGTTATTTAGGCTAGTGCACTTCTCCAGTTCCTACATGATGCGCAAACAAGCTACTTCTCACAACCTATGAACATATAAACATATCTTACAAAGCGGCACCTCGCATGACGGCTAAGCGTACTCAGTCGGAAATGTTGACGATCTCCTTGGCCCTGCCAAGGGTGAGGCGCAGTGAGGCTGGGGACTCGACCTCCTCCTCACTAATAGGCTCCAGACGTGTAGTGCTGCGTCGAGTAGATGGAGCGGGTGCCAGGGGCGGAGCAACGCGAATAGGAGTGGGCACAATGGGTGGTGCCGTGCGCGCTGGAGTGGGCGCAATGACCTGGTTGAACTCTTCGCTGGTAGGCAGGCGGCGAGTAGGTGCATAAGATGCTGAGGACGAGACAAAAGTCAGTGGCGGTGCGGTGGGCAGGAGCTCCCTCCTGTTGGCGGCATAGCCATGGACTGAGTCCATGCGGGCAGCCACGAAGTCGTCCACCAGGTTGTCGAAGGCTGCCTCCAGGTCCCGGAGATACTCAATAAGCATCTCAAAAGCCTCGTCTCGTTCTCCTCTGGGGCAGGAGAATGTGTAGTGACAGGTGTAAGGCAGATGGCATGGAAGATAGCAGTAACGACGAGTCTTCATCGCGGGAAGGACATCCCTGAGACGAGCTATCGCTTCACGGGCTGCCATCTGCATAGCATGCCTCTCCGTAGGCATGGCTCTTCCCACGAACCGGAAGCGGCGTAACTCACCACGCCCTCCCTTGAACTGCACCGCGGCCTGATGCATGGTCAGACTGTCGTTGACTCTGTGCTGACAGAGTGTGAAGACTGGGCGCACGGATGGCCCCATCGCGACCTGAACGATGAAGGAGAGAAGCTTGACGAACCCATCGGGCACGTTGGCGAAGGTCTGAGAATCGCAGCTGTTGTCGGCCATCTACAAAAGTAGGTAAAAATCCTGTATGGTCAGATCATAAATTTATGCTGACTGTCAGAAAATGACTACAATTGCAAAAATATAAATTGGCTCTATCATGCTAATATCCGATTAGCGATCGCACCTAGTGGCTTCCTACAGTCAGCCTGGCTCTGGTACCAAGCTTGTCACGACCGGTTTTCCAATAAAAATATTTATTGGGAACCAATCTTTTGAGTCCAGTATGAGAGAAATCCTCCTCACTGGTAGACAAATTCTTGATACAATAAGCCAGTAGCATAGAATATATTACAGGGTTGAGCTAGGGCTGCTCAACAAAATATTACAAACGCGCCAATAATTATATATAACACATGGGTGGTGGCATACTACTGACTCGAGGATAAAGTGATGGTGGAATAACACGGTGGGGAGGTGTGATAACATGACTTTCTAACTGGCATCTCATCGAGCGTCGAGGTGAGGCTCGATGAATTTATTCAGGTTGCGGAAGCGGATATAATACAGTGACAAAATCCAGGGTCGCACGAGACTGACTGGGACTCCTCTAGGCGTCGGACTCGCTATCGAACTCTTCATCCATGAGATCGCCTTCGTCAGCATCTTGCCAAATCAACAAGCCAGTGAGTACTTTGAAGTACTCGCAAGACAGTTCGGACGTAAGATATAACAAATGCATGCATGAATGCGTCATGATTAATTTACCAATGCACATTCAAAAATTAGCATAACGAAGTAAGTAAAAGGGAATCGGCGGTAGTCCGCCTGAAATCCCAACAAAAATGTAAATGGAAACCGATCGGGTGTCTGAAGCGACGCCTCGAAAGGTGAACAAATAAATAAAATAAATTCATGCCACAGTCGGGCGTCTGAGCGACACCACATAAAGGTCTTTAAAAGAAAATGCCACAGTTGGACGTCGGGGCGACATCACAGAAAGGGCTTTAAAAGAAATGCCGCAGTCGGACGTCTGAGCGACATCGAAGAAAGGGCTTTAAAAGAAATGCCGCAGTCGGACGTCTGAGCGACATCTCGGAAAGGGCTTTTATTGAGAGTAAATAATAACAATGCCACAGTCGGACGTCTGAGCGACATCGCAGAAAGGGCTTTTATTGAAAGTAAATAATAACAATGCCACAGTCGGACGTCTGAGCGACATCGCAGAAAGGGCTTTTATTCACAAGTAAATAATACTCATAATAAATATTCAATACTTGATAATAAACGGGTTAGTCCATCCACAGGAATAAACATTTAACCGGACTTATTACTCATGTGATTCACCGGAGTCTGTCATCAAACTGACACTGTTAGGACAAGAATATATGAATTTGGACATGGAATAGATGATTCAAGGGAATGTATGACTCTGCAGAGTTTGTACAAAAAACTTTTCCCACAGCCAACGGATTTCCGTAGTCACGAAGGACTAGTTCCGTTTACGGTATTTCGGAAGAAAACACAGCTAACCAGTACACACCCATCCTACCTCTTGATGCCAGGACTCACCCTAGACATCGTCCAAGAAAAACTTTTGAGACGGGGAGATCACAATCTCGAATAGCATGCGATCAAATTTATATACGCGCGCTCTAAGGGGTGCCCCCCTCTCGGTCCCAACCGGAAACACCCATGCCCCCTGATCGGATGAATGGCTTTAATCCAGGGCCATGGAACCATCATCCCGGCCTCTCCTTTTTGGTGTGTACCAGGAAAGCGGTTTGCAACTTACTAAGCCATATCCCTTGCGAGAAACATGTGGTAGTATAGGGAGGGAAATGGATAGGTGCCGAACCGATACGGGCTTATACTGAAGTCAATTTGTATGGCGTAAAACTGGCATGCTACAACACTGCCATCTTACCCATATTCATGCCAACACATGGCCATGCATACTCACATCCATCAACGTATGGATCATCAAACTCACTTGCCTCAACAATGCATGAAAATAACGTTCATCGGTATGCTCATCAACATGCCATGAAACTAACTACATGCAAAACATGCCAAGACACTCATCATATAAAAAGTTCAAACATGCTTGCCTGGTTCAGAGTAGTCGGAGCCTAGCTCGGTGAAGTTCGCGGCTCCGTCACCTCCTTCGGTATCTACGGTATAAAGAAAATATATGCGCTATCGTAAATACCGAGAGGTGCACAAAAAGTATTCCAAATATTTTTCAAATAAATCTGATAAAAAGCTAGACAAAATTTTAAAGAGGACAGAAAAAGAATCAATCAAAAATACTTTTTTGTTTAAAAGTTATAAAGGTTTTTGTCCAGGGACTCATCTGTAATGAAACAGAAAGTTTCCAGGGGCTAGCTTATAAAAACAGAAAACGCTCCAGTCTCAAATACGCCAGCCCAGAGGGGAAAGCGTATTTTGCTCGAAGGCGTTTTCAGAAAATGATTCGTTTTAGGGAAGGACAGAGAGGCTGACGGGCAGGTCCCACCCGTCAGGTTTGAATTTTTAAACGGGGGACGAAGCTCGTCGGCGCCCGAGAGCCGCGGTGGTCGCCGGCGGCGATCCACGGCGAGGCAGGGAGATCGGAGATTACCAGGGTGTTCACCATGTCCTTCCGCGTCGGTGGGTGGTGGTGGTGGTCGCCGGCGAGTACCACGTCGACGGCGAGCCTTGCTCCGGTGGACGGCGGTTCGGGTGGTCGAGGGCCTCGTCGGAGAGAGCTGCGGAGATCAAATTGAGGAGGGGGTTAGACCTCTGGAGGTGGTACGAGGTCACGGGCGAGTGTAGGGTGGCGGAGGAGTTCTCACCGGAGTGAATCAAGACGGAGGCCGAGGCGGAATGAGGCGGCCGGAGTCGGGGGAGGAGACCTCCTCGAGGTCCTCCTAGTGGCCTGGCGGGGTGTCTGTGGGGTGCAGTGGTGGTGCGTGTTCGAGGGCGAGCTCGGGGTCCCCTTTTATAGGCGATCTGAGGCGGTGGCCGTGAACGTGGATCTCCGGCGATGGTTACGGCGGCGCAGTGCTTGGTCGGGGGAGATTAGGGAGTTGGGCGTCATCGTGGAGGTCTACTGGTTCCGTTTGGGTGCTAACCGCATCGGGATTTGGTTGCTTAGGGGGAGTTCGACGGAACGGGGCGACGCGGGCCCATCGGCGGCAGAGAGCGCGCCCTGTGCTTGCCGGGCCATGGCCACGGTGCAGCGGGGGTGCGCTGGCGTGCATGAGGCCACGCGGAGAGCCAGGGAGCGTTGGGCGCCGCCGAACATCGTAGAGCCGCCGTTCTACTTCCTGTCGGCCGCTACGGTGGTTCGGCCGCCGCAAGAAACGCCAGCGCAGGCGGGCCAGGGCGCCACCGACGCCAGGAAGGCGCCAAGCGCGCGTGTGGTGCTCCAGACAGGAGGAAGAGGCGGCGAGGAACGTGCCAAGGGCACTGTGAGCATGTGACTGAATTCCTGAAGAAGATCGACACTGAACTCTGAATTTTTCTGAATATGAATAGCAACAGTGCACGCCAAGTGTTCGACAGAATGATTCTGGCATCTAGGGATTTTTCCTTGAGCTGAAACTTGGTGGAGTGGCTACTCATTGCTCCAGTAGGCTGCCTGATTTTTGGTGAAATTTTTGGAGAAGTGTAGATATGAATTTCACCAAATTTGGCAAATCTGGTCCAAACTTGCAGAGACTGAAATTTGAAAAATTTGAAAAGAGGAGGAGTGGATCAAGATGGTTCTGGGTTGTGGATGCTAAGGACAATCCAGAGGAGTTGGTTTTAGGTCAAAACTCAAATGCAATAGGGTACTTGCTTTGAAAATCACTCAGGCTCCAAATAATTGACAGAAAAGATTTGAGAGATAAAATAATTAGAATAAAATCCAAAACTTCTTTGGATTAGTTGGGACAGAGAACTTAGGTTGATTACAAGGAAGAGGGGAGGTTTTGGAGGGGTTTTACCACATGGGCAAAAAAAATACAAGGTCATGGGTGGTTTTCAAGATTATGAAAATCCCCAATTTTCATAGAGTTTCTTTTTAAAAGAAAAAAATATTAAACTCCCAAAAATATAATTTGAGAAGGGAACCAACAGAGAAGAAGTTTTAAATGATCAAACACCATATTTTGAAGAAAAATAAAAGTCCTTGCCAAAGAAAAGGAAGTTTTTTTAAGAGGAAGGATTTCTGGAAAAGAAATTTTAAATGCCCTCTTCTAAAAATCCAACAAAGTTTTTGATGAAAAACAATTACATTTTTTGGAGTGTCACACCTACCTACGTTGCATCTCAGGCATCGCTGGCTAGGGCGTGTGTCGACACAAGAAGGAGCGGCGATGGACGAGACAGGTTTCTCCCTCGTCCCCGATAAAGTAAGGACACCTAAGCAAGACGCATTAAATGCTCCTTGTCATGTAATGCGAGGGATAACCTCGCATCACTGTACCCTTTCCACCTCCGGTGTGCCACTGTGGCAAGCCCTTTTTCTATAAAAGGAGGCCCGAGGCGACCAGAGGAAGGATTCGGCTTTTTGGAGCTCCTCACGCCCCATAGCTAACTCAAGAACACACATATACAATCCACCAAAGCAGGAGTAGGGTTTTACGCATCCTCGCGGCCCGAACCTGGATAAACGAACCGTGTGCTACCTGTTAGATCCGCTCTTCTCACGACCCCGCGCCCTGGTAACCACAGTAGGGATTCTTGTGATCCCATAGGTGTCCTTCCCACCGACACTCTTCATCCAACCCTTGTAGATAATGAAGCAAAGGTAGCCGTCCATTGTAGCATAGTGGATGTGGTCTATATCTAGTACATTCCGCTGCCATGCATGACGATGAAATGTATATGGAGGTTTCTCTAGTTTACCGTATGAAGGATGAACCATGGCTCCTGCCAGGGTCAGCATTGAAGGCTGATGAGAGGACACCAGCCGATTCTTATGGAGGTCGAAGGTGTTGCCTACAACGAGGCCTATCCGACGTAGGACTTCTTTGTCGTTACCAAAGTCTACAGTAATGAAATTGACTAGGTTGCTCTGGAGGAAGTCCTTAAAATCCTGGCACTCAACGTCGGCATGGCATATGTGGTAGACCAAGCATAAGTCATGCACACAAACCTGGATCATGGCGGGCTTCTTCCTCTCTTCGTCCTTTAGATCATTCTCTGGTCCCAGGACTATGGTGTACTCAACATCTAGCCCAGCGACCCACTCATCATCTGAGTCTTCGAACATGCGTCTGAAGCGAGAAAGGCATCCTTTCACCGTCATGGAAGAACGGGTGTAGATGATGTCGAAATCATCACCGATGATGGTTCTAACCTTGTACTCACCGCCGATCATGGAGATTTGGGACGCCATGGATTTGGGAGGAGGGTTAGCATTAGTGGAACTACTGTAATGTGAATGGACGGGACGACTAGGAGGGAATCGCTATATTATTGAAGGACATGCGGGGACGAGTAGGAGCGAAGTGCCAGCATGCGAACAACAGGGTAGTGGCTTTCCATTCTCCCATGATCATGGGGCCCCACCTGTCCAGCAGTGACTCGCTGTCAAATCACACAGCCCTACGTTCGCAGTAGCCTACTCCCTCGTCCTCTCGCGTCTCTGTCGAACTGACTAGGCGGAACTGCCCCGCCGCCTACCACACAGGAAAAGCCCCGCCGTCGACTTTTAAATAGTATACAGTATACTAATTTTGTATCCATGGATCGCGCCCGCGCCATAGAGCAAAGTGTCTAGAAAACGGTGGTACACATGTACTGAGTATACAGCACGCCCGTCGCGTTCACGTCGCACCCCAGACGGTTAGTCGGTCTGGCACGCTGCTCTCTGAATGGAATGCGCGTCATATTGCATTTGCACACACATGTGGGACGGCAATTGAGAACCGACCATAGGCACACTCCCCGGCCCCGCAAGTCGGGTGACTTAACAGAAGAGGGAGACGAGCGATAGTACTAGAGAAGTGTTGTACTACGTTGGTCCTTGGACGATCCCTGCAAGACACGGAAGATTAGTTCGTCCATGCATGTGACCAGACTCCAGCAGACACGTCTGGATTGGCTATCATCTACATATCGTGCAGGCTGTGTTGTACATGGCTGTAGTTGTGGTGAGAAATCTAAAAAAAGGTTTCCTGTCATCTCGCAAAATTAGGTGTCATGTGCTTCAGATCACTACGAGGGATAAACAGGGACAACTGAGTTGGGCTAGTCATTGGGGGCACATGCACGAATAGTGACTACTCGGCTGCCATCTAGGTCAAGCCGGCTATGTTAATTAGGACATCTATCGACGAACCCCTTTTCTACGAGTTTATCTTTAATTTGAACTTTGTTCCTCGTTTAGTTTGTCCGTCGGGATTCATGTTGTCTCCTTTGGGCAGTGAGGTTATTATTTCTTGTCATGTGGCATTTTTTGGTGTTATGTGTTATAATCCGGCGCTTCAGATCAAAATGACGACAACTGCGCCTCCGGGCCACGTGCATGAGGAGGTGGTTTTGCAATGGAGAAGATCAGAAGAGGGAGAGGCGAGACGGTGGTTTTGGAATGGACATGATGGAGAGGAGAGGAGGTGGTTTTGCAATGGAGAAGATCAGAAGAGGGAGAGGCGAGACGGTGGTTTTGGAATGGAGACGATGGAGAGGAGAGGAGGTGGTTTTGCAATGGAGAAGAGGGAGAAGAGCGTGCGGCAGCGATTCAGGATTGGATGAGAGGGCCGGCGCGCTGTGACTAGAACAAAATCAAAATCAATTTACCCTTCAATTAAGAAAGCGACCCCACATTAACTAGTCTCCCTTTTATTCTGGGTCATAATTGACCATGATTTTCGCACATAAAATATATGCTATACGTTGCAAAAATAATATAATTTGAAAGTACATTCAGATACGAACCAAACGATACATTTTTTTGTGACATGCATTCACATTTTGCTTGTCAAATACAGTATGTGGTCAAACTTTGACCCAAAATACGCAAAACAACAAAAAAAATACTTCCAAGACCAGCACCGCTCTTCCGCTCTTCTCCTCTTAAACCACCGACGCTCCTCTCCTGTTCCAATCTAAATGCAACGCCGTCCTCTCCTGTTGCATTTCAAAACCACCGCCCCTCCTCTCCTGTTCCAGCCCAAAACCAGCGTCGCTCCTCTCCCGTTCTAATCCAAAACCAGTGCTGCTCCTATCCTCTTCCATTCAAAAACCACCGCCGGCGAGTGAAGGTGCTGTGGAGAAGTAGATCGATGGAGGAGTACAACGGATACGTGAGGATGGCAGACGGCAACCCTATGAAGCTAGCTAGGATGTTGGAGATACAGTCTTGGTTTGACAACAAGGACCAACTAGCGGCGACGGTGACATCCTTGGCCAAATATCTGCAACAGAGCAAAAAGGCGGAGATACTCCCGGAGGGAGTCGTGCTGGAGTACATAGAGTTGGTCCTCTGGGCCATGGAGCAAACAGATTCACCGAATTTGATCATGAGGGAGCGGTGGTGGGAGTATCGATCCCAGATAGAGCACCCACCAGAAATTGAAGGATCGAGCATCTACAGGGTGCCCTTTGTGAGGGTGTGCTGCCAGAGCGAGCCGGTGGAGTCTTCGTCGACCGAACCCAACTGCAAGAGGAGAAAAGCAGTTGGCCCGATGACGCTTCCCCGCCATCGTCTCCCTCGCCGTTCAAATCGTCTCACGGGGCGGTTGTCTGCCGCCGAGGAATAGGACGGGGCTACCCCCCCCCCCGCCAGCCCAATAGTCGGGCAGGTTGTGAATTGTCAGGAGGAGCTTAGGGTTGTCAGTATTTGCAGGTTGTGAATTGTGTTTTGTGTTGTGTATTTTGAGAGTACTTTCAGATATGAATGTCTTTTGAATTTCAGATTTGAAGTATTGAGCAGATGAAGTAGTTTCATAGGAGTATCAAAGTTCAGACAATGTGATTCTCAGAGAAGAAACGACAAGTTTCAGTTTCAGATATGAAACTGCAAGTTCAGTTTCAGATAAGAAACTGCAACTTTTAGAGGCAGAGCATTTATATTAACACGGCCTTTTCAAACAGGGTTAACATCATGTTGGAAGTTTTATTCATGGTCGAAAATGGAACTACCAGCCAGTTAACATCATGCTGATCAACATTCATGCATAGCACATCGTCATATGATGCACAGTCAAAATGCCCACTCAATGTTGAGTGTGTGAAACACAGAGAAAATGAGGGACGAAGTTTGGCAAGTGTTGGACGTGGTTTTGGGCTGCCATGTCTAGGCTTTCATTTTTAACATGCACAACCCACGACCTCGGATGGGAGGTCCTTAGGCCTGTTTGTATTTTCTTAGGGCCGTCATGTATCGACTGGCCTATGGACCTCTCATCCGAGGTTTTATTTTTGGCAGCGCAATTTATGTTTTTTTTGAAGAATACGCAGAGGTGTGTTCTATTTTTCTATATAAGAATAGGAACGCCATGTCCAACTTATGTTTCCCTTCTAACTATATTATATCAATTTAAATTATTTTATGTGTTATTATATACTATTTTTATTGTCATCATATATTTAACAGATACTTACATATGTAAGAAAACAATATCCCACATCTTATTAACTTATAAAAATAATTTCTTAACAAATAAAATCCTGGGTTGTTTTGGCATGAAAATCCTAGTGAATGTGTACAAAAGCTTGGTAAGATTTAAGGACGAATGTAATAATATCACTTATTATTTAAATATATTTATAACAAAATGCTCAGCCCCTTTTTATTTTTTGATAACATTGCTGGCCCAACCCAACATTATAATTAGAATCAGCCTAGCAAAATCGTGTATTTCGAGAAAGTGCAAATGGCGTGTAATTTTTTAGGAAATAAAATAAATGGGCCGCATGGACGCTACATTATTTGTTCACCCAGCCCAGCTAATGGCTGTAATTCAAAAAAAGATCAAATTGACTATAAATTCTACCGCGCAAAAAAAGACTGTAAATTTTGAAAAAAAATGGGTTGAATACGTGCCACATTGTTGGAGGCTGAAATGTGGGCCAATAGGTCGAAGCCAATGCAAGTCGTTGTCAATTTAGTCAACAAATGATTCTGACATGTTAGCCGTTGGATTTACATGCAACGACCGGCATCCATCTTCAATCTCTCGTCTTCTTCCTCCAGCGCTGCCGGGACCACCTCCCGCCTCCTACTGCTAGCAGCTCTGCTTAGCACGCTTCGCTATGAAGCGCTACTCCACCGCTGGCCAGGCCATTCCTCCACACCTCCACACCTACTGTTCTTCTCCACTGACTGCCGAACCACACCGCACTTGAACCAATTAACCCTCGTACACCTCTCCATCTGCGACTCTACTCCCGCGTCTTCCCATCTCCGGCTCACTGCTGTCCGGGGCCTCGCCGTCGTCCACCACCTTGGATGCGCTCGGCTCGGCGTGGTCAACGTGGTCAACAAACGACACCATCGGAAGTAGACTGTGCGTGGAGAGGCTGACAGCCGGGTCCACGGCCACACACAAGGAAATGCCTCCTTATTACGCGCAAAATAATGATTCATCCACCTGACATCTGGGACCCACCGGAAGGGCCTCTGTATTTCGCGAAAATAACATTCCCCCGCTGACATGTTGGACCCACCAGCTATCTTCACACGCAAGGAAGTGCCTCCTTATTACGTTGCCCCGCTGACATGTTAGCAATATGAACGATTCTAGCTCTTGTTACCGTACAATGTTCATCCAATGGCCGTAGTGCTTCTTCAACCTCTGGTCTTCTTGCTCCAGCCGCCCAAACTAGCGCCGGTCGTGTCGCGTGCTCCTGCCTCCCGTGGCTGGCTGTGATGTCGCAGAGGCCTCACCGCCCCCTACTACTCCCACCGCTGGCCAGGCCATCCCTCTACTCACCCACACTAGCTGTTATTCTGCGGCAACAACAGCCTCACACTACAGCCGAACCAGTGAACCCTCGTACTCCTCTTCGCGTGGGCATCCACTGCCGCGTCTTCCCCGGCTCCGAGTCGTCCCCTTCCTAGTCCTCATCGTCGTCCACCGCCATGGTGCTCTCGGCGCGGCGTGGTCAACGTGGTCAAGGAACGACTTCCATTGGATGTGGACTGTACATGGAGAGGCTGACAGCTGGGTCCACGGCCGCAGCAAGGAAGTGCCTCCTTATTACGTGCAAAATAATGATTCCTCCACCTAACAGCGGGGACCCAGCGGACGGGCCACCGTATTTCGCGAAAAAAACGTTTCTCCCTAACAGCTGGGACCCACCAGCTACATCTTCGCACACAAGAAAGTGCGTCCGGGCAAAAAAACTGATTTGCCCCCCTGACTGCTGGGAGCCACCAGCTACATCTTCGCACGCAAGGAAGTGTGTCCGGGCAAAAAAAGGATTCGCCCCCTGACTGCTGGGACCCACGAGCTACATCTTCGCACGCAAGGAAGTGCCTGACAGTCGGCACCCACCTGGTCGAAGCATACGTAGGGTTGTCCTTTTGGTCGCGAACGTATACGTAGAGGCGTGCACGTGTCGTAGAAGAGGCGCGTATGTGTCGAAGTAGAGGCGCGCACGTAGCATGTACATGTACGTACAGTGGCGAGGGTGCAACAAAGAAAATCCGGCCACGTATGTTTACATACGGGCGGGGTCTCGAACGCCTACTCGCGCATATGTACGGCCAGGGCTTGTGTACATGGCTGGGTCGAAACGGCGAAATAGCGTCGTCGTCGTGTGCATGGGGAGGCAACGGAATGCGTCGTGTTCCTGGGGAGGCAACGGAATGTGCCGTGTTCATCGGGAGGCAACGGAACGCGTGGGAGCCAACCGGCTGGGTCAGAACGGAATGCGTGGTCGTGTTCATCGGGAGGGCTTGGACGGAACAGGCGATGGAAACGAGGCCTGGCGTACCGCAAAACAGAGGAAACGGACCTCCTGCGTCCGGAACGGGGTCACTACACCACGACACTGCATCCCCAACAACCAGATTTGTTGGGAATACAGGTTCTGCCAACAGACAGTCCGTCGGGAAAGACTATTGCCGACCGACCTTGTCTGTTGGGGAAAGCCCAGACGGGAAAACCCTTTCCCGACCGACATAGATTTCCCGACCGACTTCTTGTTGGTGATGGGGTATCTTTCCCGACCAACATTCTGTTGGGCCTTCCCCAGGCCTTTCCCGACCAACAGTTTGCTGGGGCTACCATGGGCCTTCCCCTACCGACTATCAGATAAGGATTTCTTTCCCAACCAACAATCTGTTGGGATGCCATGGGCCTTTCCCAACCGACTATCTGACAACGTATTCTTTCCCGAATACATTATGTTGGGCCTGGCATTAGCCTTTCCGACCGATTGTTAGACTGTTTTTCTGCTTACCATCATCCATTGGGCCTCCCATAGGTGGACTTTGAATTAACAACAGAATATACATCAAGTTACAGTGCATGTCATCCAAAAATATTGAACCAGATGCAAACAATAACTACATACATTTCATTAATTTTCACATATAAATACATCATCTGTTAGTAACTAGTAAATGCGCACGTGCAACGCACGTTAATATTTAGAAAATATATTAATTGCACGTGGATATTAAGTATGCTATTGTTTGTGTGTTAATCTTGTGATTAGTGCAATATTTGGTATGACATTAATTGCACGTTAAACACATTTAACACTCGCCATTGGAGCAGTATAGGTCGTTGAATTGACCTAGTTTAATGGCCGAGATCAGTTGGATCTGCCCCTTTCGGTCTTTTTATATTGGTATAGACTAATGACCATCCAAGTTTCCTATAAAATAATGAAACTAATTAAGAAGAGTAAACATTATTGTTCATTGCCTAAGAGCAAAAATTCCTCACATTATTTTCTAGAATTTGTCTGAAGAGGCACATCATCTGCCTTGGCTCCTTATAGTGGGCAACTAAATACACATCCTCATAGCCTTCAACCAAGATCCTTGTGTCCTTCTAGTACTTGACATCAAAGCCTTCCTTCTAAATATCATTGGAGAACATCCTCCAGTTTGAAAATCTGCAAGTCAAAATCCCTGGTTAATATTTCCGCACGATAACTGGACAACGTGATATTTTCTTGAAGCTACCTTCTGTATCATTTCATACCAAAGCAACTAAAGAGAATTCATTATCACTTATAAGGAAATGGGTAGCTTTAGCTCCCCTCTTTTGTGTTTCCTGTAACTTCTTTTGCTATATCCTAGGATATTTGAAAGGAGTAACAAATCTAGCAGAGAAAACATTTGTTAAATGAAAGGCCAATTCTCTTCAGGACATGGGGGATACCGCTCTTCAGGCCATTCCTGCATAAATGAAAGGAGTAAGAAATTAGATGATTAATAATAGGTAGCAGCAAAAGCATTTCCTAAGCAACGAATTTACCCATGGGGATAGGTGGAGCCTTCAATATTTGCAAATCAGTGACATGCTTAGAGTCCTATGCTATAGGAAGTTACTTGCTATCACAAACCCCAATTTAATATCTCCTTCAAACGTTACTTCACCAACAAACCGAGGCTCCAAATCGTGGTAAAAGCCATGGTATGATTAGTAATGTGAAAAATACTCTTAAACAAGAAAAAAATGGTTTCGTAATCAGAGGACAGAAAATTACTTTCACAGACCATCATAATACACCACAAAAAAATTAGCCTCACAATATCAGTTCACCTTGACACTGTTAGAAAATGCAGCAGAAAGAAATTCTTATAAAAGACTCACCTCTTGAATGCAAAGAAAGTGACATATTTGAATGTAACTTTGAAGCCAAGATCTATTTGTGACCTTTGTCCACCATGCTACTACATTTTCCAAATCATTCACTGAAAAACAACAGAAAACAAAACTTTATGCCAAGCCTGCTATCAAAAGAAAAAACATGTGTAACCAGTTCATGAAAGTACTTTTTAGAAAATTACAAAACAATAATGAAGCTTAATTAATTGCTGCACATAAAGAACTTTACTGCTTCAAGGGCTTCTCTATTTCCATGAAGCAAAGCAGCATAGATTTTTTTAAGATATTATTAAACTTACTTCCTAGTTCAAATCTGGACATTGCAGCACATAGAGAGAGGGGGGAGGGGAGGGAGAAGCCAAGTGAGATATTGAGATCTTACCGATGTCGTTGCCGGCATGGATAGGCACCTGGTCACTGAAAGTTAGTTGGGGGAGATGGGTGTCAAACAACTAAATTTTAATAAGAAACAACCAGAAGAAGTATATCGCTATATAGCTCTGTACATTGACTAGTAACAATCAATGTTGGTCTATCTTCTCTTGTTACTTGGTGATGGTATACACAATATTTTGGTTATTCTCTTCATATAAACATTGTCTCAGATAATTTATATAGTTCATAGCTTACATGGTTCAATAGAATTGTGAAACTAATTCATGAATATACTTTTTAGAAAACTCAAACCAATAATGATGCAAGTCAACATAAAAGAACTTTACTGCTTCAACCAGAGGGCTAGAAATGAAAGGTAGGACAGAGTTCTCACAAGAGTTTGTCTATGGCACGGTAGATGCCAGTCAAACCTAAACTAACAAGCAACCCTTCACAATAATGAATTACGACAATCTTTCTTATCCTG
Source organism: Triticum urartu (assembly GCF_056163025.1). Lineage (NCBI taxonomy): Eukaryota > Viridiplantae > Streptophyta > Magnoliopsida > Poales > Poaceae > Triticum > Triticum urartu. The sequence continues at coordinate 55,138,193 of NC_141878.1, read as the reverse complement.
CATCTCTGGTTCCTTCACTTCAGGTTCTATCTTGTGCTCGGCAGCTTCTTGAATATCTTTCCAGGGACGAGCACTACAACGTCATCGTCATCATCCTGGCGGCACCAATGCTGGTGCCAGCCTCAGCACTAGACATCTACTTCTGGAACTGCTCAGCAAGCCTCCGCTGAAACTTCTCAGAGAACAAATTAGCAATTACATTGCACAAAGTCTAGCCTCTGTAGGTTCCCAATTTTTCAAAACCAGAACAACACTCAAGAGTGTAACCTGTGGTGACAACCAGTGGTGGAGCTTCAAAGAAATTTCAGAATGGGGAGGGGGAAAGCTACAAAATGATATGATTTTTTTTTGGAATATCAAAGTACGACCACACGTTAGAATTGGTAGCATGTTGAGCATATTGATCTTATCTGCTTACAAAATACTCCCTCCATCCGGAAATACTTGTCGGAGAAATGGATGTATCTAGACATACTTTAGTTCTAGATACATCCATTTTTCTTACAAGTATTTCCGGACGGAGGGAGTACAATTCTAACACCAATTACATATAAAGTCAGTCTAATCGTGTGCCATTTTCCCAAAGTACCATCATAGTTAACATGCATAGTGCATGGCTATGTTCTGTCCTCCAAGTTATAGCATGTGAATTACTTATGAAAATCCACTAAGAAAATTAATTATGATAACCTAGATCACCAAAATTTGTCATCCAGGCTTTATTACTCTGGAAAATATTGAGCAGAAGGTGTACACTAACTAGAACCTAGGAGTCCTTAATATAAATATAAAATATATTATATGTTTATATAATTGTTTGCGATAAACAAAGTACATAAAAAATCTATGAATATGTCGGCGAAGGGTGAACACCTAGCTCAATATATGGATTGAAAATACTAGTGGTTAAATTTTCACCAGTGTGCAAAACAAAGCAATAATAGATTCCTCTACAACAAGACATAAATCCAACAGTTTGTTTGCTTGCCGTTACCGCAACATCAGGTCGATATTAGGTCTATGTGCACAATAATTTCAGGTTTCTATAATTTGACCTAATTAGGTAGTGACATTTTTATGACTGCCAACAAACATCAAAAACCAACAATATAGATCGTGTTCTACTACAAATGAGCTAGTACCCAGAAAAAATGATCACTTCTAGTTACTTTTGCCAACTTTAGTCCCAATGGATGAAATTGACTTTTTCTTGTCTGGATCATGTTTCTTGCTCAGAAAACTATGCGGTCGCCCCGTGCGAACAACGGAGACATGAAACCACCAATGTTACAACTCACAACAAATAGTTTGATTTCATTTGTTCATAACATTCTAATATTTAAAATATCCGGGAAGCAGGGCATAAATAAGATGCTCTTCAGGTTAAAGTACTGCAACTATCATTAGCATCATATAGTTCCGTCAGATTAATAAACATGAAAAGAAACACAAGCATGTGGTCACATCATTATAAACTAAAAGCTCGAGCTCGAAATAAGCAATTGCAAGCATGTGCAGCCTCACTTTTGCAAATAATTTTCTAATCATGCCTTGCTTATATAGTTACAGAGTAGTGTTTTATTATATGTACTTGCAATTGGGGCTCTTGGGGAACTATCTTATAGCCTAGATGATTTTCAGGTTGACATATAACCTGATGAAGGAGTGACGCCTCACCTGCATACATGAAGCCATTAATAAACCAATGAATTGCGACTACGGAACCAACAAAATCTAAGATTTATATCATACCTACATGACCCCAAATTGTAGACATTGTGGCAACGGTTTTTAGAGCCAATGGATCCATGTAGCTACCAGATATTTCACACCTATTCAATTCAAAATCCCAGCAGATATGAATCGCATGTCAATGGGGCGTGCCGTACAGTCAAGCATCATGGTAGCAAGTCTGGGGCCACATTTTTCTTCTCAAATCACATAGTAGACATAGAAATAGCTTCCAAATCCACACATAATATAAACCTGCACATGTGAAAGGAAAAGTTGCGGACTTATACTGGAAAATTTCTTCGACCATCCAGCAGGTCGATTTCTGGAGATAAAGTCGTTGTCTCACAGGGAAATACCTAACAGCAGAGGTAGCCAAAGCCATGCCTTTAGAAGGACTATAACCGGCCCACAGTCCTAATCAGATCTGGCAAGGGGCATCTCGGAGCATACCTTCTTGGCTGGCGGCACATACGAGCGATGGCTGAGCTTGGGCGCAGAAGAAAAGGGCAGCAGTCGGTAGGGTGTGGACGGCAACGGCAGGACCACCTGTGCATATAGGGTGGTGTGATGAGCGACGGGGGAGGGGGATAAGCAGGATAGAAGAGAGCACCTGGAGGCGGAGGGTGCTCGAGCGCGTAGCAACACAGAGAGAACCTCACGGCGGAGGCTGCTCGAGCCCGTGGCGGCGGTGAGAGCCTCTGCAGGTGGAGGCCGAGCGAGCACAGCGGAGAGAGAGCTCGAGCCTAGCTGCGGCGGTGTGTAGTGGGCTCAGTGGTGCGCTGGCTGAAGTAAGTGAGGGCGATGGGGACGGGGTTGCATCCTTGCCGGCTGGAGAGCACGCAGCCGGCCACAGAGAGTAGCGTCGGCGGCGGACAGAGAGCTCGAGCATGGCGGTGGCGGATGTAGAAATTGGGTGGGGGTTGAGGGATTTGGGAATTTCGGAGCGTAAGGGAAAAAAGAGAGGGAGCTTTCAGTGGGCTGGGCTAGTTTTGGCGCTAACTTTTTCTGTTCCCGCGTTCGAGACTGGTTTGCCCAATTAGCTGCCAACAGTCGGTCGTCATTAATCCCCAACACATAGTCTGATGGAAGTCCTCGTATTCCCGACCGATGACCTGACATTAAATATATGAGCATTTCCGACCGACCCTCAGTTGCTACGCATATGCATTACCGACCAACAGTCTGATACAACTTTTCCCAACCAACGGTCCGATGGTATTAGAGACTTTTCCCAACAGTCGTTGGTAGGGAAATCTGGTGCGTGGTGTAGTGGGTGTGGCGTACCGCAAAACGGAGAAAGCAGACCTCCTACGGTCGAAACGGGGGTCCTGTTGATAGGGAGGGGTGTGGCGTACCGCAAAACGGATGAAACGGACCTCCTACGGTCGAAACGGGGGTCCTGTTGATCGAGAGGGGTGTGGCGTACCGCAAAACGGACGAAACGAACCTCCTACTGTCGAAACGGGGGTCATGTTCATCGAGAGGGGTGTGGCGTACCGCAAAACGGGACTCCACGGGATACTGTTCAACTCCACCGTCGACCTCCTCCAACCTCCAGGGGCTACGGTCGACCTCCTCCAGCCTTCACGTGCTCCTGTTCATCCAGGCTCCACCGCGCGCTACTCCACCGGCTACTGTTCGACCAGCCCTCCACGGGCACCCCTCCACCATCTACTATTCATCCAACCCTCCACACCACGGGGTCCTGTTCAACCACCCCTCCACGGGCACTCCTCCACCGTCTACTATTCATCCAGCCCTCCACACCACGGGGTCCTGTTCATCCAGAGGCAACGCCACCGCTCATTGTTCATCCAACGCCCCCCTCCCCGCAACGCTCACTGTTCATCCAATCGATCGGCTTCATTTAGCAGCAGTAGCGAAGGAATCGCTCGATCGGGTTCAGTTAACAACAATCGATCGATCGCTCGGGTTCAGTAACGCGTAGCCTGCAGTGCAATCGCTCGGGTTCAGTTAGAGCCCAACACCTCGCTCGGGTTCAGTTAGAGCCAACGCCTCGCACACACGCGCGTACGTGTACGAGACAAACGCGCATTGCTCGGCCGCCAACCTCCCACCGTAACCGGGAACTCCCCGAAATTTTCCTCGCCCTCGCTTCTACCACGGTTTTTTCCGTCATGGACGACCCAAAGAATGTCATGCAGCTACGTCTCCGGGCCAACCATGACGAAAAGCCCATTTTCTGTCATGATTTTTTGTCATAGAAGTAGGAGCCCACCACATCTATGATGATACCGGGTTTTGTCACAATTATCGTCATAGAACTGTCATATCTATGACGGAAAAAAATTCGTTCGGCCCAAAATGTCATGGATGTGTCTTTTTTTGTAGTGCCCCACCCTCTCAGCAATGGTGTTTTGAAGAAGGATGTCCCGAGTGTTGATCCGGCAAAGAATGAGCAGCCACCCAAATAATTTCACCCGCGGCGGCGCTCGAGAGCCCCAGACGACACCTATGGGATCACAAGAATCCCTACTGTGGTTACCAGGGCGCGGGGTCATGAGAAGAGCGGATCTAACATGTAGCACACGGTTCATTTATCCAGGTTCGGGCCGCGAGGATGCGTAAAACCCTACTCCTACTTTGGTGGATTGTATATCTGTGTTCTTGAGTTAGCTATGGGGCGTGAGGAGCTCCAAAAAGCCGAATCCTTCCTCTGGTCGCCTCGGGCATCCTTTTATAGAAAAAGGGGTTGCCACAGTGGCACACCGGAGGTGGAAAGCATAGAGTGATGCGAGGTTATCCCTCGCATTACATGACAAGGCACATTTAATGCGTCTTGCTTAGGTGTCCTTACTTTATCGGGGACGAGGGAGAAACCTGTCTCGTCCGTCGCCGCTCCTTCTTGTGTCGACACGCGCCCTGGCCAGCGATGCCTGAGATGCCACGTAGGTAGGCAGGCAGCTGAGGTGGCGTAGTGGTGGGTCTTCATGAAGATCTGCATGCCGCCACGCATGTGCCTGCCCAGCTGGTTGGGTCGGCAGCAGCATGCATGTGGTGGTGGAGGATTAGTCGGCGTGGGCCTGATGGTGGCCCTGCAGGTGTCCTCGGTAATGGCCTTGCCGGGGCCACAATCAGGCCCACGCCGACTAAACCTCCACCACCGCATGCATGCAGCTGCCGACCCAACCAGCTGGGCAGGCACCTGCGTGGCGGCATGTAGATATTCGTGAAGACCCACCACTGTGCCACCTCAACTGCCTGCCTACCTACGTGGCATCTCAGGCATCGCTGGCCAGGGCGCGTGTCCACACAAGAAGGAGCGGCGACGGACGAGACAAGTTTCTCCCCCGTCCCCGATAAAGTAAGGAAACCTAAGCAAGACGCATTAAATGCGCCTTGTCATGTAATGTGAGGGATAACCTCGCATCACTGTACCCTTTCCGCCTACGGTGTGCCACTGTGGCAACCCCTTTTTTATAAAAGGAGGCCCGAGTCGACCAGAGGAAGGATTCGGCTTTTTGGAGCTCCTCACGCCCCATAGCTAACTCAAGAACACAGATATACAATCCACCAAAGCAGGAGTAGGGTTTTACGCATCCTCGCGGTCCGAACCTGGATAAACGAACCGTGTGCTACCTGTTAGATCCGCTCTTCTCACGACCTCGCGCCCCGCTAACCACATTAGGGATTCTTGTGATCCCATAGGTGTCGTTCCCCACCGACATCTCTGGCACGCCAGGTAGGGGGCGCAGTTGTGAGAATCGGCTTTAGCAGTTAGTTCGACGCTTCTTCATCATCATGGCGCCCAAGAAGATGACGGTGGCGATTAGCCAGTCGGAAGCCGGACAGCCCGTCCCGACGCGGGCGAGCAGCGGACCGGTCGCAGAAAGGACCCGGGGCACTACTCACGAACACCAACACCATCCCAGCAGCCGGAGTTTGGGAGGCGGCGATGTTTGTGCACCAGGTAACGGGCCACACGTTGCCGAATCGAAAGGCGGAGCCAAGCCCTTCGCGGGTGGAGCGGAGCCTTCCAGGGTCATCGCCGCCCCGCTCGAAGGCGACGCTGTTGGGGAACGCAGTAATTTCAAAAAATTTCCTATGCACACGCAAGATCATGGTGATGCATAGCAACGAGAGGGGAGAGTGTTTTCTACATACCCTCGTAGACCGCAACGGAAGCAATGACGCAATGTAGAGGAAGTAGTCGTACGTCTTCCCGATCCGACCGATCCAAGCACCGTTACTCCGGCACCTGCGAGTTCTTGGCACACGTACAGCTTGATGACGTTCCCCGGGCTCCGATTCAGCAAAGCTTCAGGGAAGATTTTCGTCAGTCAATCACATCATTCTCCTAATGATGTGATCCCGTTAATCAAATAACAACTCTTTTGTTTATGGTTAGGAAACATAACCATCTTCGATTAACGAGCTAGTCAAGTAGAGGCATACTAGTGACACTCTGTTTGTCTATGTATTCACACATGTATTATGTTTCCGGTTAATACAATTCTAGCATGAATAATAAACATTTATCATGATATAAGGAAATAAATAATAACTTTATTATTGCCTCTAGGGCATATTTCCTTCAGTCTCCCACTTGCACTAGAGTCAATAATCTAGTTCACATCGCCATGTGATTCAACACTAAGAGTTCACATCACCATGTGATTAACACCCATAGTTCACATCGTCATGTGACCTATACCCAAAGGGTTTACTAGAGTCAATAATCTAGTTCACATCATTTATGTGATTAACACCCAAAGAATACTAAGGTGTGATCATGTTTTGCTTGTGAGATAATTTTAGTCAACGGGTCTGTCACATACAGATCCGTAAGTATTTTGCGAATTCTATATCTACAATGCTCTTGCACGGAGCTACACTAGCTAATTTCTCCCACTTCCAATATGTATCTGGATCGAGACTTAGAGTCATCCAGATCTGTGTTAAAACTTGCATCGAGGTAACCTTTTACGACGAACCTTTTGTCACCTCCATAATCGAGAAATATTTCCTTATTCCACTAAGGATAATTTTGACCAATGTCCAGTGATCTACTCTTAGATCACTATTGTACTCCCTTGCTTAACACAGTGTAGGGTATACAATAGATCTGGTACACATCATGGCATACTTTATAGAACCTATGGCTGAGGCATAGGGAATGACTTTCATCCTCTTTCTATCTTCTGCCGTGGTCGGGCTTTTGAGTCTTACTCAATTTCATACCTTGTAACACAGCCAAGAACTCTTCCTTTGACTATTCCATTTTTGAACTACATCAAAATATTGTCAAGGTATGTACTCATTGAAAAAACTTATCAAGCGTCTTGATCTATCTCTATAGATTTTGATGCTTAATATGTAAGCAGCTTTACCGAGGTCTTTCTTTGAAAAACTTCTTTAAAAACACTCCTTTAAGCTTTGCAGAATAATTCTACATTATTTCCGATCAACAATATGTCATTCAGATATACTTATCAAAAATGTTGTAGTGCTCCCACTCACTTTCTTGTAAATACAGGCTTCACCGCAAGTCTGTATAAAACTATATGCTTTGATCACACTATCAAAGCGTTTATTCCAACTCCGAGAGGCTTGCACCAGTCCATGAATGGATCGCTGGATCTTGCACACTTTGTTAGCTCCTTTTGGATCGACAAAACCTTCCGGCTGCATCATATACAACTCTTCTTCCAGAAATCCATTCAGGAATGCAGTTTTGACATCCATTTGCTGGATTTCATAAAATGCGGCAATTGCTAACATGATTCGGATAGACTTAAGCATCGCTACGGGTGAGAAGGTCTCATCATAGTCAATCCCTTGAACTTGCCGAAAACCTTTTGCGACAAGTCGAGCTTTGTAGATAGTAACACTACTATCAGCGTCTGTCTTCCTCTTGAAGATCCATTTATTTTCTATGGCTTGCCGATCATCAGGCAAATCCATCAAAGTCCATACTTTGTTCTCATACATGGATCATATCTCAAATTTCATGGCTTCAAGCCATTTCGCGGAATCTGTGCTCACCATCGCTTCTTCATAGTTCGTAGGTTCATCATGATCTAGTAGCATGACTTCCAGAACAGGATTACCGTACCACTCTGGCGCGGATCTCACTCTGGTTGATCTACGAGGTTCAGTAGTATCTTGTTCTGAAGTTTCATGATCATTATCATTAGCTTCCTCACTAATTGGTGTAGGTGTCGTAGAAACAGGTTTCTGTGATGTACTACTTTCCAATAAGGGAGTAGGTACAGTTACCTCGTCAAGTTCTACTTTCCTCCCACTCACTTCTTTCAAGAGAAACTCCATCTCTAGAAAGGATCCATACTCAGCAACGAATATCTTTCCTTCGGATCTGTGATAGAAGGTGTACCCAACATTTTCTTTTGGGTATCCTATGAAGACGCACTTCTCCGATTTGGGTTTGAGCTTATCAGTTTGAAACTTTTTCACATAAGCATTGCAACCTCAAACTTTAAGAAACGATAGCTTAGGTTTCTTGCCAAACCATAGTTCATACGGTGTCGTTTCAACGGATTTAGATGGTGCCCTATTTAACGTGAATGTAGTTGTCTCTAATGCATAATCCCAAAATGATAGTGGTAGATTGGTAAGAGACATCATAGTTCACACCATATCTAATAAAGTACGGTTATGACGCTCGGACACACCATTATGCTGTGGTGTTCCAGGTGGCGTGAGTAGTGAAACTATTTCACATTGTTTTTAACTGAAGGCCAAACTCGTAACTCAAATATTTGTCTCCGCGATCAGATCGTAGAAACTTTATTTTCTTGTCACGATGATTTTCCACTTCACTCTGAAATTCTTTGAACTTTTCAAATGTTTCAGACTTATGTTCCGTCAAGTAGATATACCCATATCTGCTCAAATCATCTGTGAAGTTCAGAAAATAACGATACTTGCCGTGAGCCTTAACACTCATCGGACCGCATACATCAGTATGTATTATTTCCAATAAGTCAGTTGCTCGCTCCGGAGAACGGAGTCTTAGTCATCTTGCCCATGGGGCATGGTACGCAAGCATCAAGTGATTCATAATCAAGTGATTCCAAAATCCCATCAGCATGGAGTTTCTTCATGCGCTTTACACCAATATGACCTAAACGGCAGTGCTACAAATAAGTTGCACTATCATTATTAACTTTGCATCTTTTGGCTTCAATATTATGAATATGTGTATCACTACAATCGAGATCCAACAAACCATTTTCGTTGGTGTTTATGACCATAGAAGGTTTGATTCATGTAAACAGAACAACAATTGTTCTCTAACTTGAATGAATAACCGTATTGCAATAAACATGATCAAATCATATTCATGCTCAACGCAAACACCAAATAACACTTATATAGGTTCAACACTAATCTCGAAAATACAGGGAGTCTGCGATGATGATCATATCAATCTTGGAACCACTTCCAACACACATCGTCACTTCACCCTTAACTAGTCGCTGTTTATTCTGCAACTCCCGTTTCGAGTTACTAATCTTAGCAACTGAACTAGTATCAAATACTGAGGGGTTGCTATAAACACTAGTAAAGTACACATCAATAACATGTAGTTCCGCTTCTAGTGACCAGTCCCTTTGCAGTAGAAGCACTTAGTCTCAGGCTTAGGACCAGACTTGGGTTTCTTCACTTGAGCAGCAACTTGCTTGCTATTCTTCTTGAAGTTCCACTTCTTCCCTCTGCCCTTTTCTTGAAACTAGTGGTCTTGTCTACCATCAACACTTGATGTTTTTCTCGATTTCTACCTTCGTCAATTTCCGCATTACGAAGAGCTTGGGAATCGTTTCCGTTATCCCTTGCATATCATAGTTCATCACGGAGTTCTACTAACTTGGTGATGATGACTAGAGAATTCTGTCAATCACTATCTTATCTGGAAGATTAACTCCCACTTGATTCAAGCGATTGTAGTACTTAGACAATCTGAGCACATGCTCACTAGTTGAGCGATTCTCCTCCATCTTTTAGCTATAGAACTTGTTGGAGACTTCATATCTCTCAACTCGGGTATTTGCTTGAAATATTAACTTCATCTCCTAGAACATCTCATATGCTCCATGACGTTCAAAACATCTTTGAAGTCCCGATTCTAAGCCATTAAGCATGGTGCACTAAACTATCAAGTATTCATCATATTGAGCTAGCCAAACGTTCATAACGTCTGCATCTGCTCCTGCAATAGGTCCGTCACCTAGCGGTGCATCAAGGACATAATTATTCTGTGCAGCAATGAGGATAAACCTCAGATCACGGATCCAATCCGCATCATTGCTACTAACATCTTTCAACACAATTTTCTCTAGGAACATATCAAAATAAACACATGGAAGCAACAACGCGAGCTATTGATCTACAACATAATTTGCAAAATACTACCAGGACTAAGTTTCATGATAAATTTAAGTTCAATTAATCATATTACTTAAGAACTCCCACTTAGATAGACATCCCTCTTTTCCTCTAAGTGATTACATGATCCAAATCAACTAAACCATGTCCGATCATCACGTGAGATGGAGTAGTTTCATTGGTGAACATCGTTATGTTGATCATATCTGCTATATGATTCACGCTCGACCTTTCGGTCTCCGTGTTCCGAGGCCATATCTGTATATGCTTGGCTCGTCAAGTATAACCTGAGTATTCTGCGTGTGCAACTGTTTTGCACCCGTTGTATTTGAACGTAGAGCCTATCACACCCGATCATCACGTGGTGTCTCAGCACGAGGAACTTTCGCAACGGTGCATACTCAGGGAGAACACTTCTTGATAATCAGTGAGAGATCATCTTATAATGCTACCATCAATCAAAGAAAGATAAGATGCATAAAAAATAAACATCACATGCAATCAATATAAGTGATATGATATGGCCATCATCATCTTGTGCTTGTGATCTCCATCTCCGAAGCACCATCGTGATCACCATCGTCACCCGCGCGACACCTTGATCTCCATCGTAGCATCGTTGTCGTCTCGCCAATCTTATGCTTCCACAACTATCGCTACCGCTTAGTGATAAAGTAAAGCATTACATCGCGATTGCATTGCATACAATAAAGCGACAACCATATGGCTCCTGCCAGTTGCCGATAACTCGGTTACAAAACATGATCATCTCATACAATAAAATTCAGCATCATGTCTTGACCATATCACATCACAACATGCCCTGCAAAAACAAGTTAGACGTCCTCTACTTTGTTGTTGCAAGTTTTACGTGGCTGCTACGGGCTTAAGCAAGAACCAATCTCACCTACGCATCAAAACCACAACGATATTTTGTCAATTTGACTCCGTTTTAACCTTCGCAAGGACCGGGCATAGTCACACTCGGTTCAACTAAAGTTGGAGAGACTGTCGCCCGCAAGCCACCTATGTGCAAAGCACGTCGGGAGAACCGGTCTCGCGTAAGCGTACGCGTAATGTTGGTCCGGGTCGTCTCGTCCAACAATACCGCCGAACCAAAGTATGACATGCTGGTAGGCAGTATGACTTATATCACCCACAACTCACTTGTGTTCTACTCATGCATATAACATCAAACCATAAAACATAGGCTCGGATGCCACTGTTGGGGAACGCAGTAATTTCAAAAAATTTCCTATGCACACGCAAGATCATGGTGATGCATAGCAACGAGAGGGGAGAGTGTTATCTACGTACCCTCGTAGACCGCAACGGAAGCAATGACGCAACGTAGAGGAAGTAGTCATACGTCTTCCCGATCCGACCGATCCAAGCACCGTTACACCGGCACCTCCGAGTTCTTGGCACACGTACAGCTCGATGACGTTCCCCGGGCTCCGATCCAGCAAAGCTTCAGGGAAGAGTTTCGTCAGCACGATGGCGTGATGACGATGATGATGTTCAACCGACGCAGGGCTTCGCCTAAGCACTGCAACGGTATGACCGAGGTGGAATATCGTGGAGGGGGGCACCGCACACGGCTAAGGAACGATCTCAAGGATCAACTTGTGTGTTCTAGGGTGCCCCCTACCTCCGTATATAAAGGAGCCAAGGGGGAGGGGTGCGGCCAGCCTAGAGGAGGGTGCAGGAGGAGTCCTACTCCTACTGGGAGCAGGACTCCCTCCCCGTTTCCTTGTCCAAGTAGGAGAGAGGGGGGAGAGAAGGAAAGGGGGGGCGCCGCCCCTCCCTCCTTGTCCAATTCGGACTAGGGGGAGAGGGGGCACGCGGCCTGCCCTGGCAGCCCCTTCCTCTTCTCCACTTTAGGCCCATAAGGCCCATTATCCCCCGGGGGGTTCCGGTAACCCCCCGGTGCTCCGGTTTTATCCGGAATTTATCCGGAACACTTCGGGTGTCCGAATATAGTCATCCAATATATCAGTCTTTATGTCTCGACCATTTCAAGACTCCTCGTCATGTCCGTGATCACATCCGGGACTCCGAACTATCTTCGGTACATCAAAATGCATAAACTCATAATAACTGTCATCGTAACTTTAAGCGTGCGGACCCTATGGTTCAAGAACAATGCAGACATGACTGAGACCAATCTCCGGTCAATAACCAATAGCGGGACCTGGATGCCCATATTGGCTCCTACATATTCTACGAAGATCTTTACCGGTCAGACCGCATAACAACATACGTTGTTCCCTTTGTCATCGGTATGTTACTTGCCCGAGATTCGATCGTCGGTATCCAATACCTAGTTCAATCTCGTTACCGGCAAGTCTCTTTACTCGTTCCGTAATACATCATCTCACAACTAACTTATTAGTTGCAATGCTTGCAAGGCTTATGTGATGTGCATTACCGAGAGGGCCCACAGATACCTCTCCGACAATCGGAGTGACAAATCCTAATCTCAAAATACGCCAACCCAACATGTACCTTTGTAGACACCTGTAGAGCACCTTTATAATCACCTAGTTACGTTGTGACGTTTGGTAGCACACAAAGTGTTCCTCCGGCAAACGGGAGTTGCATAATCTCATAGTCATAGAACATGTATAACTCATGAAGAAAGCAATAGCAACATACTAAACGATCGGGTGCTAAGCTAATGGAATGGGTCATGTCAATCAGATCATTCACTAATGATGTGATCCCGTTAATCAAATAACAACTCTTTTGTTTATGGTTAGGAAACATAACCATCTTCGATTAACGAGCTAGTCAAGTAGAGGCATACTAGTGACACTCTGTTTGTCTATGTATTCACACATGTATTATGTTTCCGGTTAATACAATTCTAGCATGAATAATAAACATTTGTCATGATATAAGGAAATAAATAATAACTTTATTATTGCCTCTAGGGCATATTTCCTTCAGACACAAGGGCCTCCAAGACTCCCACGGCGGCGCCAACAGCGCGCTCTTCCCAGGCAACGCGCGACGAATGGCGTAATCGCGCCGAAGATCCCGGGCGTCGCCTCGGTAAGAGCCCCGAGCGCCACTCCCGGGACGTAGAAGACTGCCCACTCACCGAGGCGCTGGTGAAAACGGCATGCGACCGCGGGGTCGTGATAGAGCTCCTTCTGACTTGGTTAGAAGTCGAAGCGCGTCGCGATCCGTGCAGGTTTCGCTGCCACCGACGCCAGCCAAGGACCTGGCGCGCGCGCAGTTGCTCCTCGATTTTCCTCTGGCTACGGGGAAACTCGACAAATGGAGAGCCACTGTCCGAAGCCTTGTTGCGGTGGCCAACAAAGATGAACCAAGTCCGATGAGGCCCCCGGTCGACGCTTCGATGGAGTCCCGCGGACCAGTGGCGGAAAAGCCCGCGGTGCCGCGACCATGGTGCATTCACCTCTTCCCCATCCGGTACCGCGGACGCCGGCTCGTCGCGATGTCGCAGGCGACGACATCTCCATAGCATCGTCTGACCCGCGGACCCACTGTGACCAGCGCCAAGTTCTTCGGGAACGAGCCCATGAAGACGCTCGAACCACTATCGAGCGCCGGCGCGGAGCGCACCACCAGTCAGACAGGCAAGCAGGGCCTGCTGTGAACCACCCGGCCCTGGAGAGCCTTGGAGGCCTACCTTACGAGGTAGGCTGTCCGGCTTTTACGCATGAGCTGCGGCAGTTCCGGTGGCCCACTCACCGCACCTTCAAACCTGACGTTGGCGAAAAGTACAACGGCAAGACTCACCCGTCTGAGTTCCTCAGCATCTACACCATCGCGATGCAAACTGCCGGAGCCCGCGATGATAAGGTGCTTGCGAATTACTTTCCATTGGCTCTTAAACCCAACGCCATGTCGTGGTTGATGCACTTGCCGGTAGACTCTATTTCCTCCTAGTCGGATTTGTGCCATGAGTTTGTGGGCGCCTTTACTGGAGGTCACCAAGCCCATGGCCAAGCAAGCGACCTGCATGTCATTCCCCAGAAGGGAGGCGAGAGTCTGCGCAAGTATCTACAGAGGTTCAGCCGGGTACAGTACAATATCCCTGATGTTCACCCTGCCGTCATCATCAGCGCGTTCCATCAGAACGTGCGTAACCGCAAGATGCGCGAAGAACTGGCAATGAATAAGGTGAAAGATGTGGCAGAACTCTATGTTCTTGCTGACAGATGTGCCCGAGCTGAAGAGGGAAGGAAGTACCCCGGTGAAGATGCCGGCGTGGAAACCGACTCCTCAGAGGAGGATACTGCCGCCCCGCCGAAGAAAGGCCGGCGCCGCAACAGGAAGCGCAAAGGAAAGGTTGTGCTTGCCGTCGAGGGATCTGACGACGCCGGCTCCGCCAAGAAAACCAAGGCAGATGACCCCGGCAAGGAAATTGCCGCATGTGTCGCCTGCCGGGCCTTGGCGGGTGCCGAGAAGCCAGGAAACTCCGACAAGCAATACTGCAAGATCCATCGCACCAAAGGCCATGATCTCCAGAACTGCCGACAGGTTGAGCTCCTTGCTGAGAAGCAGAGGGCTTAATATGAGAGGCGGGACAAGGAGAAAGGCCAGGATGGTGCTGAGGGGTCCGGCAAGAAGCGTAATGGCCAGGCGGGCCATCGCGGCAAAGATAAACAGCAGGAGAGGCCCGCCCGGGGCCGTGACAAAAAGCCAAAAGACAATGATCACGAAGAGGACGATGAGTCTGGTGACCAAGAATTTCAGAAAGCTACAGAGGCCATGTGCGTCGATGGCGGCGCCTCGCTGCATACCTCTCACCGCCAGCTTAAACAGTGGGCGCGTGAGATTACAGCGGCGGAACCGTCGTTTGATGCCCAAAGGCCGCTGAAGTGGTCCAGCACACCTATCATTTTTGACACTGAGGATCACCCTGATCGCACTACTGCAGTCGTGTGCTTGCAATTGTTGGTTTCACCAACAATATGCAACCTCGAGGTGACAAAGATGCTAGTCGATGGCGGGGCCGGTCTGAACTTAATCTCGCCTGCCGTGATCGAGAAATTGCAGATTCCTGATGAAGACCTCGAATAGACGGGCACATTTCAGGGGGTCAACCCGGGAAGAAGTCAACCAAAGGGAAAGGTCACGTTGCCCGTGACTTTTGGGAGTGATCTGAACTACAGGACAGAAAGGATTGTGTTCGACGTTGCCAAGATCCCCTTGACATACAACGGTATCCTTGGCCGCCCAATGCTGGCCAAGTTCATGGCGGCGTCACATTACGCCTACAACACCCTGAAGATGCCAGGACCTGTGACGATCATCACCGTCCCGTCTGATAAGAAGGATGCGCTAATTTGTGCTGACCAACTCTACCAACAAGCAGTTGCAGCAGCCGCCACTGCTAAGGCGCTTGCTCCTGCCGCTGGAGCCCCGGGAAGGCGAAAGAAGAAGACTGGTGAGATCTCAGGCACCCACTCCGGCAAGCGCACCTCTTCGGATTGTAGCGCTCCCGTCGAGGACGTGCAAGAGAGCTCCGCCGATAGAAACAAGAAGTCTAGGGCCACACCACCGGGAACCAAGAAGGTTTCTGTCAAGGAGGACGGCACGGGAGGAGCTTTTACCATAAGCTCCACCCTTGACGACAAATAGGAAGACACGCTCGTCACCTTCCTGCGGGTGAATGTCGATGTGTTTGCATGGCAAGCATCCGACATCCCCGGCGTTCCCAGGGAGGTGATTGAGCACCACCTTGCTGTCTGTCCTCATGCGCGGCCTGTCAAGCAGAAGGTCAGAAAGCAAGCTTTGGAACGACAAGAGTTCATCACAGAGGAGATCCAGAAACTGGAAGCAGCGGGTTTGGTAAGAGGAGTGCTCCATCCAACGTGGTTGGCCAATCCGGTGGTAGTGCGCAAGGAAAATGGGAAGTGGAGGCTATGTATTGATTACACAGATATTAATAAGGCTTGTCCCAAAGACCCCTTCCCGTTGTCGCGCATCGACCAGATTGTTGACTCCACAGCTGGGTGTGATCTGTTGTCATTCCTCGATGCCTACTCCGGCTACCACCAGATCTTCATGACAAGGGAAGATGAAGAGAAAACGGCATTCATCACCCCATGTGGTACGTATTGCTTTATACGGATGCCTTTCGGGTTGAAGACTGCTGGTTCAACGTTTGCAAGGGCGGTCTAGATTGGTTTTGAACCCCGGCTTCAAAGAAATATGGAAGCTTATATGGATGATATAGTGGTCAAAACCAAGAACAGGGCAAGCCTCATATCGGATTTACAAGAAACATTTGCAAACCTACACAAGATCAATCTCAAACTGAACCCTGAGAAGTGCGTCTTCGGCGTCCCGTCTGGCAAGCTTCTCGGGTTCTTTGTGTCATAGCGTGGGATAGAGGCCAATCCGGACAAGATCGAAGCTATAGAGCAGATTGAAGCACCCAATCGAGTCAAGGATGTGCGTCGGCTTGCTAGTTGCGTTGCTGCCATGAGCAAGTTCATTTCCATGTCCGCCGAGCGCGCCCTTCCCTTTTTCAAGATTTTGAAAAAGGCGGGCCCGATGGAGTGGACGCCAGAAGCCGAAGCATCATTGCAAGATTTGAAGAGGTAACTCTCCTCCACGCCAATACTAGTTGCGCCTAGGCCACAGGAACCGTTGCTGCTGTACCTGGCGGCAACGAACCAGGTGGTCAGCGCCGCACTAGTGGCACAGAGAGAAATTGATGATGACGTAATAGCAGCGACGGAGCCCGATGCCACTGATGCCGAGACAATGCAGCCAATTGAAGTGTCGCCAAAGAAGAAAATGATGCAGCACCCGGTCTACTTTGTTAGTTCCCTCCTGCAGGGGGCTAGATCGAGGTACTCCGGTGTGCAGAAACTGCTCTTCGGCCTTCTTATGGCCTCGAGGAAGCTGTGTCACTACTTCCAGGCGCACGAAATCACTATCGTCACTCGCCTCCCTCTGCAATGGATATTGCACAATCCAGACGCTACGGGAAGGATCGTAGAGTGGGCACTGGAACTGTCCAGCTTTGGCCTCAAGTTTGAGAGTACCTCGACGATTCAAAGCTGAGTCCTGGCGGAGTTCGTTGCAGAATGGACCGCGACGCCTGATGAAGAAACCCAAGAGACTGCTTCCCCCGGCAAGGAGGCAAGTTGCGACTGGATCATGTACTTTGATGGAGCTTTCTCCTTACAGGGCGCCAGGGCTGGCGTACTGCTTGTCGCGCCCACCGGAGAGCACCTCTAGTACGTGATCCAGATGCACTTCCCCAGGGAGGTGTCAACAAACAATACGGCTGAGTACGAAGGGCTGCTTGCCGGTCATAGGATCGCGGCGGACCTTGGAATCAAGAAACTCTTCGTCAGAGGCGACTCGCAACTTGTCGTCAAGCAAGTCAACAAGGATTACCAGAGCCCGTTGATGAAGGCCTACGTCGATGAAGTGAGAAAGCTGGAAGAGCGTTTTGACGGTATACAGGCATAATACGTTCCCCGAGCGGAGAATGATATCGCCGATTACCTATCAAGATGCGCTGCCCTCAAGCTACCTGTGGAACCAGGTACCTTTGTGCTTCGGCTAACTCAGCCATCCGTTGATCCATCAACAGAGCAGAACAAGAGGAGAAAATCGGGGCCCGGCAAGTACTTTCCCGCCGAGCTCCCCAAAGCCGCCGGCAAGGATGTTGCCGGAGACACTGAGCCCGCCACAGGACGGCTAGCTCCGACAGAGCATCAAGCTCTTGCTGTCGAGACAACCGCTCCTGTAGCGGAGGAAATGCCTTTAGTCCTCGCCGTCGAGCCCCAGGCTCCAGCATGGGAACAACATACCGTCCGATTCCTCCAAACAGGGGAACTTCCTGACGAGCAGGAAGAAGCGGAAAAAGTAGCCCGTCGCTCTACTATGTACCAGTTCGTCGATGACGTCCTGTACAGAAAGAGGCTGAACGGCATGAAATTGAAGTGTATCCCTCGAGAGGAAGGACTAGGGCTGTTGGCGGAGATACATGGACGCATATGTGGATCCCACATCGGGTCAAGGGCCCTTGCCAACAAAGCGTTTCGGCAAGGTTTCTTCTGGCCCACCGCCCTCCAGGATGCGATGACACTATTCACCAGGTGTGAAGTGTGTCAGTTCCACTCAAAGACGCTTCATTAGCCAGCTCAAGCCCTTCAAACCATTCCTCTCTCCTGGCCTTTCTCGGTTTGGGGGATCGACATACTAGGCCCTTTACCCCACGCTCTCGGGGGCTTTGAGTACTTGTACATTGCAATCGACAAGTTCACAAAGTGGCCAGAAGTGGAAGCAGTGAGGAAGGTCACAACACAGTCAGCCGTCAAGTTCTTCAAAGGACTGGTGTGCCGTTTTGGTGTACCCAATAGGGCTATCACGGACAACGGTACGCAGTTCACAAGCCACACCTTCATGCAATATATTCAAGACCTCGGCAGCAGGTCTGTTTCGCTTCCGATGCTTACCCACGAAGCAATGGTCAAGCTGAGAGGGAAAATGCTGAAGTACTGCGAGGCCTGAGGACAAAGACCTTTGCCAGATTGCGCAAGAGTGCAAGGCGCTGGACTGATGAATTGCCGGCGGTTCTTTGGTCAATCAGAACGACACAAAATCGAGCCACCAGCCAGACACCCTTTGCCCTGGTATACGGGGCAGAAGCAGTTCTCCCCACGGAACTCATATACGGGTCACCTCAAGTACTCGCTTATGATGAGCTTGAGTAAGAGAAATTGCGGTAAGATGACGCAACACTCCTTGAGGAAGATCGTCTTCGGGCGGCTATGAGAGCAGCGCGCTACCAGCAAGCCTTGCGCCGCTACCATAGCCGCAAGGTTCATGCCCGAAGCTTTGAGGAAGGCGACCTTGTTCTTCGGCGCGTTCAATCGGCCAAGAATTCCAAAAAGTTGACGCCAAAGTGGGAAGGCCCTTATCGGGTAATACGAGTCACCAGGCCCGGCGCAGTCCGCCTGGAGACCGAAGATGTCGTTCCAGTGAGTAACTCCGGGAACATTGAGCATCTTCGCATGTTTTACCCGTGAGGCGCGGCTTGTCGGGCCCCCCCGGCAAGCCACCTTTTGTACGAGCCTTGCCGATGACGCATGTAACCCTCTGTACAAAGCCCGGCGCAGAACCTGAGCATAAATAAATGAAGCACTGGCGCCCTAAGTTATAGCATGCATGCTAGGTCGAGTCTCGTCCTTGGTTAAGGTTGATAGTGCTTAGCGGCGACTAACGCCTAGCTTAGAGGTCGAGTGTGCGTTTGTTTGTGTTTCTTTTGTCTTCTTTGGTTCACAGGACACACAGATATCCGTGCCGCACCACTTGGGGAGAAAAAGAAGAGGAACAGACCAGCATCTGGCCCCCGGCAAGCCAGTATTGCCGGGGGCTGCAAGAGCAATGATTCACCCATGGCGAACCAGGGTTGCCGAGGACTGCAGCTTCAGATAAGTTCTTCATCCCTTATCATGCATTCCATTATTGACTGAGGTATGTGAAACCTCGTTTTCCCCCAAGCTACCGTGCTCCCCTAACTCTAGGCCCTAGGGCTCGTTCCTGGGGCCAAGTTGGGTCGTAGTCGCGGCAGCGAAAGGATGAAACAAGGAGCCTAAACCCACCTCATCCCTGCCTCCGCCAAAGGCGTGAGGAAGGTCGAGCGAAATGGGGAGACGGCAAGGCCTGTTGCCGGGCAAGGAAATGTTTATCTTGAAGATATCAAGGATTTACTCCTTGTCGTGGGTTCCACTCGCAAACAAATGACCCGGCAAGCATCCCTTTTTCATTAGAAAAGCATTCCACTCAGGTACAGTCCATAGGGAATTCAAAACATGAATGATGGGATTACATGTTTTAAATTCAGCAAAGGCCCGAAGGCTTACAAACCAAAAAGAGATAAGGTGCCCGTAATCCCTTTCCTGTCCCTCTCCTCAGGAGGCAGGACAAGGAGGCGAAAAGGACAAAAGGAGCGCCTAGGCGAGCTATGGGTGGCAGAAGACACCACGAGAACATCTTGGTGGCCGTCCAAAGGCTGCATGGTGATGGCGGCGTCGGAAGCAGAGCTCGAAGATGAGGCGGAAGGACGTCAGCTCGCGTCGAAGGCATCGGTGCCCGTGTACTCCGACTTGACGGCCTTGCCGCCCGCCCTCTTCCTCTTCCGCAGCCTCCCAATGCCAGCCGCCCAAGGAGACGACCCCGAGAAGTTCAGGGAGCCGGCGACGCGGATGATGGGGTCGCCGGTGCCGCACGGAGCGGCGCCCGACACCTAATCGGACCCGTCATCCTGCCGCCTACTACCCTCGTCGTCGCTGCCGATGTCCTCCTCGTCACTCCCGCCCGAGGAGTCTTCACTATCAGAAGATCTCTCCACGCAGCACCTTGCATGGGTCCCAAAGCACCCAAAGACCTTGACGGAGAGAAGGCCACCCTCCATCAGCTTAAAATGGAGAGTGAGCCCCTCCGTCAAGTGGTGGATATGAGCAAACGTGTTCCATCCCCGACAAAGACACATCACGTGATGGGCGGGGAAGTCGACGCGGACCCACGTGCCACTGATCTGGCAACCCCTCATGTGCAGCCGCAATGATTCCGGCAGATCCAGCTCCATCTCCCGCGCAAATGGAGTCGAGAGACGAAGGCGACGGCGCGGCGGCCGGCGCAGCCTGATGAATAACTCACAAGGGTCATCCCCAACACGGCCCTCCATTGGAGGAGGAGGTGCTGGCAGAGGCGAGGCCGGTGCGCCACCCCGTCCTCCTCTTCCCCGAGCTCCCCGGCCTCGCCCCCTCCACCTTCCCCTCGCGGCTGGCTCTGCCACCGCAGGCGCAGGAGAAGGAGGGACGCGTTGTCGAGCGGCGACCGTCGCTGCCACTGTTGAAGGACCGGGATTCCCTCTCTCCATGACAAATGGAAGGGAGGAGCAGAAGCTGAAGGAAGAAGAAGATGAAAGAATGCGGGATGCCATCCCCTCTCCCACTCTTTATAAAGGATCGGGGTTGGGGCTCGGCCGCCCCGCTCGGGCAATCAAGATACGGAAGGCGCAGGGAGCCAGGGACCGAGCCGCCGCCCCAACCAGCGATGGCCCGGTTTCCCACCTCCACCATTTGCCACCCCAGGCGCATGGGAGACACATGGCGGACGTGCAGAACAAAGGGGACGGGTGAGACGACCACTCCCCACCCCGTGATTGTGGGGAGTGGACGGCTTGAAGACCGCGCCTCAGCCCCATTCAGTAAATGGGCCGCGCCTCCACGCCTCCCTCCGTTTATGGGGAAGGCGCAAACCGCCCCTTTACTATGATGTGATGCATGCCTGCGGGAACCAACCCCACGCATGCCGCACACGTCACACGCGCCTCCCCACGTCGCGCCACACGCGGGAGTCGTGGGAAGCGCAGCGCGCGAAGAACCTTACTGCGGTAAAAACCGCCCCGCCTGCCCGCGCACTGTTTTTGGGCCTAGCCCAACAACGTGTTGCGCTTATGTGTGGCCCAGGCCCGGGGGCTCCTGTCGGTGTACAAAAAGAGGGGTACACTTTTTGTACCCCTATAACTGTGCACGGGCAGTCTGAGCCACGGGCACCACCACATCAAGCAAGGCAAGGGAGGTGAGCCAGGGTAAGACCGAAGCTCAAGAGAACTAGAACAACGCCCAGGCCAAGACCACGAAGAGCAAAGGGGACGAACCGGACTCCCCCAGCAAGATCCTTGCCGGGAGACAGTTCTAGCAGCCCCGGCAAGACCCTTGCCACGGCGACTCGTCTCGCGCCTACGGAGAAAATCACCCTTGAGTCCACTGCCCCCAAAGGGCAAGGATTCGGGAGACATCCCCATGGCAGCATGCAGATCTTCGTGAAGACATTCAAGGTCAGATACGCACTAAGAAGACGACAACCCTTGGCGGGATCCCAGGCGAGGAATACCACAAGGTTCTCGGCAAGCGCCTTGCCGGGGATGACATCAGGCGCCTTGGCAAGACCCTTGCCGAGGCCTCGGCAAGGCCCTTACCGAGGAAACCTGCAGGGCCACAATCAGGCCCATGCCGACTAAACCTCCACCACCACATGCATGCAGCTGCCGACCCAACCAGCTGGGCAGGCACCTGCGTGGCGGCATGTAGATCTTCGTGAAGACCCACCACTGCGCCACCTCAGCTGCCTGCCTACCTACGTGGCATCTCAGGCATCGCTGGCCAGGGCGCGTGTTGACACAAGAACGAGCGGTGACGGATGAGACAAGTTTCTCCCTCGTCCCCGATAAAGTAAGGACACCTAAGCAAGACGCATTAAATGCACCTTATCATGTAATGCGAGGCATAACCTCGCATCAATGTACCCTTTCCACCTCCGGTGTGCCACTGTGGCAACCCCTTTTTCTATAAAAGGAGGCCTGAGGCGACCAGAGGAAGGATTCGGCTTTTTGGAGCTCCTCACGCCCCATAGCTAACTCAAGAACACACATATACAATCCACCAAACAAGAGTAGGGTCTTACGCATCCTCGCGGCCCGAACCTGGATAAACGAACCGTGTGCTACCTGTTAGATCCGCTCTACTCATGACCCCACGCCCTGGTAACCACAGTAGGGATTCTTGTGATCCCATAGGTGTCGTTCCCACCGACACTCTTCATCCAACCCTTGTATATATTGAAGCAAAGGTAGCCGTCCATTGTAGCATAGTGGATGTGGTCTATATCTAGTACATTCCGCTGCCATGCATGACGATGAAATGTATATGGAGGTTTCTCTAGTTTACCGTATGAAGGATGAACCATGGCTCCTGCCAGGGTCAGCATTGAAGGCTAACGAGAGGACACCAGCCGATTCTTCTGGAGGTCGAAGGTGTTGCCTACAATGAGGCCTATCCGACGCAGGACTTCTTTGTCGTTACCAAAGTCTACAGTAATGAATTTGACTCGGTTGCTCGGGAGGAAGTCCTTAAAATCCTGGCACTCAACGTCGGCGTGGCATATGTGGTAGACCAAGCATAAGTCATGCACACAAACCTGGATCATGGCGGGCTTCTTCCTCTCTTCGTCCTTTAGATCATTCTCTGGTCCCAGGACTATGGTGTACTCAACATCTAGCCCAGCGACCCACTCATCATCTGAGTCTTCGAACATGCGTCTGAAGCGAGAAAGGCATCCTTTCACCATCGTGGAAGAACGGGTGTAGATGATGTCGAAATCATCACCGGTGATGGTTCTAACCTTGTACTCATCGCCGATCATGGAGATTTGGGACGCCATGGATTTGGGAGGAGGGTTAGGATTAGTGGAACTGCCGTAATGTGAATGGACGGGACGACTAGGAGCGAATCACTATAGTATTGAAGGACATGCGGGGACGAGTAGGAGCGAAGTGCCAGCATGCGAACAGCAGGGTAGTGGCTTTCCATTCTCCTATGATCACGGGGCCCCACCTGTCCAGCAGTAACTCGCTGTCAAATCACACAGCCCTACGTTCGCAGCAGCCTACTCCCTCGTCCTCTCGCGTCTCTGTCGAACCGACTAGGCGGAACTGCCCCGCCGCCTACCGCGCAGGAAAAGCCCCGCCCTCGACTTTTAAATAGTATACAGTATACTAATTTTGTATCCATGGATCGCGCCCGCGCCATAGAGCAAAGAGTCTAGAAAACGGTGGTACACATGTACTGAGTATACAGCACGCCCGTCGCGTTCACGTCGCACCCCAGACGGTTAGTCGGTCTGGCACGCTGCTCTCCGAATGGAATGCGCGTCATATTGCATTTGCACACACATGTGGGACGACAATTGAGAACCGACCATAGGCACACTCCCCGGCCCCGCAAGTCGGGTGACTTAACAGAAGAGGGAGACGAGCGATAGTACTAGAGAAGTGTTGTACTACGTTGGTCCTTGGACGATCCCTGCAAGACACGGAAGATTAGTTCGTCCATGCATGTGACCAGACTCCAGCAGACACGTCTGGATTGGCTATCATCTACATATCATGCAGGCTGTGTTGTACATGGCTGTAGTTGTGGTGAGAAATCTAAAAAAAGGTTTCCTGTCATCTCGCAAAATTAGGTGTCATGTGCTTCAGATCACTACGAGGGATAAACAGGGACAACTGAGTTGGGCTAGTCATTGGGGGCACATGCACGAACAGTGACTACTCGGCTGCCATCTAGGTCAAGCCGGCTATGTTAATTAGGACATCTATCGACGAACCCCTTTTCTACGAGTTTATCTTTAATTTGAGCTTTGTTCCTCGTTTAGTTTGTCCGTCGGGATTCATGTTGTCTCCTTTGGGCAGTGAGGTTATTATTTCTTGTCATGTGGCATTTTTTGGTGTTATGTGTTATAATCCGGCGCTTCAGATCAAAATGACGACAACTGCGCCTCCGGGCCACGTGCATGAGGAGGTGGTTTTTCAATGGAGAAGATCAGAAGAGGGAGAGGCGAGACGGTGATTTTGGAATGGACATGATGGAGAGGAGAGGAGGTGGTTTTGCAATGGAGAAGATCAGAAGAGGGAGAGGCGAGACGGTGGTTTTGGAATGGAGACGATGGAGAGGAGGGGAGGTGGTTTTGCAATGGAGAAGAGGGAGAAGAGCGTGCGGCAGCGATTCAGGATTGGATGAGAGGGCCGGCGCGCTGTGACTAGAAAAAAATCAAAATCAATTTACCCTTCAATTAAGAAAGCGACCCCACATTAACTAGTCTCCCTTTTATTCTGGGTCATAATTGACCATGATTTTCGCACATAAAATATATGCTATACGTTGCAAAAATAATATAATTTGAAAGTACATTCAGATACGAACCAAACGATACAATTTTTTGTGACATGCATTCACATTTTGCTTGTCAAATATAGTATGTGGTCAAAATTTGACCCAAAATACGCAAAAAAACAAAAAAATACTTCCAAGACCAGCGCCGCTCTTCCGCTCTTCTCCTCTTAAACCACCGACGCTCCTCTCCTGTTCCAATCTAAATGCAACGCCGTCCTCTCCTGTTACATTTCAAAACCACCGCCCCTCCTCTCCTGTTCCAGCCCAAAACCAGCGTCGCTCCTCTCCCGTTCTAATCCAAGACCAGCGCTGCTCCTATCCTCTTCCATTCAAAAACCACCGCCGGCGAGTGAAGGTGCTGTGGAGAAGTAGATCGATGGAGGAGTACAACGGATACGTGAGGATGGCAGACGGCAACCCTATGAAGCTAGCTAGAATGTTGGAGATACAGTCTTGGTTTGACAACAAGGACCAACTAGCGGCGACGGTGACATCCTTCGCCAAATATCTGCAACAGAGCGAAAAGGCGGCGATACTCCCGGAGGGAGTTGCGCTGGAGTACATAGAGTTGCTCCTCTGGGCCATGGAGCAAACATATTCACCGAATTTGATCATGAGGGAGCGGTGGTGGGAGTATCGATCCCAGATAGAGCACCCACCAGAGATTGAAGGATCGAGCATCTACAGGGTGCCCTTTGTGAGGGTGTGCTGCCAGAGCGAGCCGGTGGAGTCTTCGTCGACCGAACCCAACTGCAAGAGGAGAAAAGCAGTTGGACTGATGACGCTTCCCCGCCATCGTCTCCCTCGCCGTTCAAATCGTCTCATGGGGCGGCTGTCTGCCGCCGAGGAATAGGACGGGGCTGCCCCCCTCCTCCCGCCAGCCCAATAGTCGAGCAGGTGTGAATTGTCAGGAGGAGCTTAGGGTTGTCAGTATTTCCAGGTTGTGAATTGTGTTTTGTGTTGTGTATTTTGAGAGTACTTTCAGATATGAATGTCTTTTGAATTTCAGATTTGCAGTATTGAGCATATGAAGTATTATATGAATTCTAGAGATCTATTTTTAGCACTTAAAAAATGTAGTTTCATAGGAGTATAAAAGTTTAGACAATGTGATTCTCAGAGAAGAAATGGAAAGTTTCAGTTTCAGATATGAAACTGCAAGTTCAGTTTCAGATAAGAAACTGCAACTTTTAGAGGCAGAGCATTTATATTAACATGGCCTTTTCAAACAGGGTTAACATCATGTTGGAAGTTTTATTCATGGTCGAAAATGGAACTACCAGCCAGTTAACATCATGCTGATCAACATTCATGCATAGCACATCTTCATATGATGCACAGTCAAAATGCCCACACAATGTCAAGTGTGTGAAACACAGAGAAAATGAGGGACGAAGTTTGGCAAGTGTTGGACGTGGTTTTGGGTTGCCATGTCTAGGCTTTCATTTTTAACATGCACAACCCACGACCTCGGATGGGAGGTCCTTAGGCCTGTTTGTATTTTCTTAGGGCCGTCATGTATCGACCGGCCTATGGACCTCTCATCCGAGGTTTTATTTTTGGCAGCGCAATTTATGTTTTTTTTGAAGAAAACGCAGAGGTGTGTTCTATTTTTCTATATAAGAATAGGAACGCCGTGTCCAACTTATGTTTCCCTTCTAACTATATTATATCAATTTAAATTATTTTATGTGTTATTATATACTATTTTTATTTTCATCACATATTTAACAGATACTTACATATGTAAGAAAACAATATCCCACATCTTATTAACTTATAAAAATAATTTCTTAACAAATAAAATCCTGGATTGTTTTGGCATGAAAATCCTAGTGAATGTGTACAAAAGCTTGGTAAGATTTAAGGACGAATGTAATAATATCACTTATTATTTAAATATATTTATAACAAAATGCTCAGCCCCTTTTTATTTTTTGATAACATTGATGGCCCAACCCAACATTATAATTAGAATCAGCCTAGCAAAATCGTGTATTTCGAGAAAGTGCAAATGGCGTGTAATTTTTTAGGAAATAAAATAAATTGGCCGCATGGACGCTACATTATTTGTTCACCCAGCCCAGCTAATGGCTGTAATTCAAAAAAAGATCAAATTGACTGTAAATTCTACCGCGCAAAAAAGAATGTAAATTTTGAAAAAAATGGGTTGAATACGTGCCACATTGTTGGAGGCTGAAATGTGGGCCAATAGGTCGAAGCCAATGCAAGTCGTTGTCAATTTAGTCAACAAATGATTCTGACATGTTAGCCGTTGGATTTACATGCAACGACCGGCATCCATCTTCAATCTCTTGTCTTCTTCCTCCAGCGCCGCCGGGACCACCTCCCGCCTCCTACTGCTAGCAGCTCTGCTTAGCACGCTTCGCTATGAAGCGCTACTCCATCGCTGGCCAGGCCATTCCTCCACACCTCCACACCTACTGTTCTTCTCCATTGACTGCCGAACCACACCGCACTTGAACCAATTAACCCTCATACACCTCTCCGTCTACAACTCTACTCCCACGTCTTCCCATCTCCGGCTCGCTGCTGTCTGGGGCCTCTCCATCGTCCACCACCTTGGATGCGCTCGGCTCGGTGTGGTCAACGTGGTCAACAAACGACACCATCGGAAGTAGACTATGCATGGAGAGGCTGACAGCTGGGTCCACGGCCACACACAAGGAAATGCCTCCTTATTACGCGCAAAATAATGATTCACCCACCTGACATCTAGGACCCACCGGAAGGGCCTCTATATTTCACGAAAATAACGTGCCCCCGCTGACATGTTGGACCCACCAGCTATCTTCGCACGCAAGGAAGTGCCTCCTTATTACGCACAAAAAATGAATATTCCCCCCGCCAGTTGGAACCCAGCATAGTGGGAGGCTGACTTGTGGGCCTACCAAGTTGACGGGGACGAAGGGCTTTGTCAACTTAGCAATATGAATGATTCTAGCTCTTGTTACCGTACAATGTTCATCCAACGGCCGTAGTGCTTCTTCAACCTCTGGTCTTCTTGCTCCAGCCGCCCAAACCAGCGCCGGTCGTGTCGCGTGCTCCTGCCTCCCGTGGCCGGCTGTGATGCCGTGGAGGCCTCATCGCCCCCTACTACTCCCACCGTTGGCCAGGCCATCCCTCTACTCACCAACACTCCCTATTATTCTGCGGCAACAACAGCCGCACACTATAGCCGAACCAGTGAACCCTCGTACTCCTCTTCGCATGGGCATCCACTGCCGCATCTTCCCCGGCTCCGAGTCGTCCCCTTCCTAGTCCTCGCCATCGTCCACCGCCGTGGTGCTCTCGGCGCGGCGTGGTCAACGTGGTCAAGGAAAGACTTCCATCGGATGTGGACTGTACGTGGAAAGGCTGACAGCTGGGTCCACGGCCGCAGCAAGGAAGTGCCTCCGTATTACGCGCAAAATAATGATTCCTCCACCTAACAGCGGGGACCCAGCGGACGGGCCACCGTATTTCGCGAAAAAAACGTTTCCCCCTAACAGCTGGGACCCACCAGCTACATCTTCGCACACAAGAAAGTGCGTCCGGGCAAAAAAATGATTCGCCCCCCTGACTGCTGGGAGCCACCCGCTACATCTTCGCACGCAAGGAAGTGCGTCCGGGCAAAAAAAGGATTCCCCCCTGACTACTGGGACCCACGAGCTACATCTTCGCATGAAAGGAAGTGCCTGACAGTCGGGACCCACCTGGTCGAAGCGTACATAGGGTTGTCCTTCTGGTCGCGAACGTGTACGTACATATATACTGGTGGATGTAGAGGCGCGCACGTGTCATAGTAGAGGCGCGTACGTGTCAAAGTAGAGGCGCGCACGTAGCATGTACATGTACATACAGCGGCGAGGGTGCAAGAAAGAAAATCCGGCCACGTATGTTTACATACGGGCGGGGTCTCGAACGCCTACTTGCGCATACGTACGGCCAGGGCTTGTGTACATGGCTGGGTCGGAACGGAGAAATAGTGTCGTCGTCGTGTTCATGGGGAGGCAACGGAATGCGTCGTGTTCATGGGGAGGCAACGAAATGCGTCGTGTTCATCAGGAGGCAACGGAATGCGTGGGAGCCAATCGGCTGGGTCGGAACGGAATGCATGGTCGTGTTCATCGGGAGGGCTTGGACGGAACAGGGGATGGAAACGAGGCCTGGCGTACCGCAAAACGGTGGAAACAGACCTCCTGCGTCTGGAACGGGGTCACTACACCGGATTTGTTGGGAATACAGGTTCTGCCAACAGACAGTCCGTCGGGAAAGACTATTGCCGACCGACCATGTCTGTTGGGGAAAGCCCAGACGGGAAAACCCTTTCCCGACCGACATAGATTTCCCGACCGACTTCTTGTTGGTGATGGGGTATCTTTCCCGACCAACATTCTGTTGAGCCTTCCCCAGGCCTTTCCCGACCAACAGTTTGCTGGGGCTACCATGGGCCTTCCCCTACCGACTGTCAGACAAGGATTTTTTCCCAACCAACAATCTGTTGGGATGCCATGGGCCTTTCCCAACCGACTATCTGACAACGTATTCTTTCCCGACCAACATTATGTTGGGCCTGGCATTAGCCTTTCCGATCGATTGTTAGACTGTTTTTTCTGCTGACCATCATCCATTAGGCCTCCCATATGTGGACTTTGAATTAACAACAGAATATACATCAAGTTACAGTGCATGTCATCCAAAAATATTGAACCAGATGCAAACAATAACTACATAAATTTCATTAATTTTCACATATAAATACATCATCTGTTAGTAACTAGTAAATGCGCATGTGCAACGCACGTTAATATTTAGAAAATATATTAATTGCACATGGATATTAAGTATGCTATTGTTTGTGTGTTAATCTTGTGATTAGTGCAATATTTGGTATGACATTAATTGCACGTTAAACACATTTAACACTCGCCATTGGAGCAGTATAGGTCGTTGGATTGACTTAGTTTGATGGCCGAGATCAGTTGGATCTGCCCCTTTCGGTCTTTTTATATTGGTATAGACTAATGACCATCCAAGTTTCCTATAAAATAATGAAACTAATTAAGCAGAGTAAACATCATTGTTCATTGCCTAAGAGCAAAAATTCCTCACATTATTTTCTAGAATTTGTCTTAAGAGGCACATCATCTGCCTTGGCTCCTTATAGTGGGCAACTAAATACACATCCTCATAGCCTTCAACCAAGATCCTTGTGTGCTTCTAGTACTTGACATCAAAGCCTTCCTTCTAAATATCATTGGAGAACATCCTCCAGTTTGAAAATCTGCAAGTCAAAATCCCTGGTTAATATTTCCGCACGATAACTGGACAACGTGATATTTTCTTGAAGCTGCCTTCTGTATCATTTCACACCAAAGCAACTAAAGAGAATTCATTATCACTTATAGGGAAATGGGTAGCTTTAGCTCCCCTCTTTTGTGTTTCCTGTAACTTCTTTTGCTATATCCTAGGATATTTGAAAGGAGTAACAAATCTAGCAGAGAAAACATTTGTTAAATGAAAGGCCAATTCTCTTCAGGACATGGGGGATACCGCTCTTCAGGCCATTCCTGCATAAATGAAAGGAGTAAGAAATTAGATGATTAATAATAGGTAGCAGCAAAAGCATTTCCTAAGCAATGAATTTACCCATGGGGATAGGTGGAGCCTTCAATATTTGCAAATCAGTGACATGCTTACAGTCCTCTGCTATAGGCAAGTCACTTGCTATCACAAACCCCAATTTAATATCTCCTTCAAACGTTACTTCACCAACAAAATGAGGCTCCAAATCCTGGTAAAAGCCATGGTATGATTAGTAATGTGAAAAATACTCTTAAACAAGAAAAAAATGGTTTCATAATCAGAGGACAGAAAATTACTTTCACAGACCATCATAATACACCACAAAAAAATTAGCCTCACAATATCAGTTCACCTTGACACTGTTAAAAAATGCAGCAGAAAGAAATTCTTATAAAAGACTCACCTCTTGAATGCAAAGAAAATGACATATTTGAATGTAACTTTGAAGACAAGATCTTTTTGTGACCTTTGTCCACCATGCTACTACATTTTCCAAATCATTCACTGAAAAACAACAGAAAACAAAACTTTATGCCAAGCCTGCTATCAAAAGAAAAACATGTGTAACCAGTTCATGAAAGTACTTTTTAGAAAATTACAAAACAATAATGAAGCTCAATTAACTGCTGCACATAAAGAACTTTACTGCTTCAAGGGCTTCTCTATTTCCATGAAGCAAAGCAGCATATATTTTATTAAGATATTATTAAACTTACTGCCTAGTTCAAATCTGGACACTGCAACACATAGAGAGATGGGGGAGGGGAGGGAGAACCCAAGTGAGATATTGAGATCTTACCAATGTCGTTGCCGGCATGGATAGGCACCTGGTCACTGAAAGTTAGTTGGAAGAGATGGGTGTCAAACAACTAAATTTTAATAAGAAACAACCAGAAGAAGTATATCGCTATATAGCTCTGTACATTGACTAGTAACAATCAATGTTGGTCTATCTTCTCTTGTTACTTGGTGATGGTATACACAATATTTTGGTTATTCTCTTCATCTAAACATTGTCTCAGATAATTTATATAGTTCATAGCTTACACGGTTCAATAGAATTGTGAAACTGATTCATGAATATACTTTTTAGAAAACTCAAACCAATAATGATGCAAGTCAACATAAAAGAACTTTACTGCTTCAACCAGAGGGCTAGAAATGGAAGGTAGGACAGAGTTCTCACAAGAGTTTGTCTATGGCACGGTAGATGCCAGTCAAACCTAAACTAACAAGCAACCCTTCACAATAATGAATTACGACAATCTTTCTTATTCTACGTTCTATGTTCTCCTCCGCAACTTCTTGAATGTCTTTCCAGGGACGAGCACTACAACGTCATCATCATCATCCTGGGCGGCACCAATGCTGGCGCCAGCCTCAGCACTAGACATCTACTTCTGGAACTGCTCAGCAAGCCTCCGCTGAAACTTCTCAGAGAACAAATTAGCAATTACAATGCACAAAGTCTAGCCTCTCTAGGTTCCCAATTTTTCAAAACCCGAACAACACTCAAGAGTGTAACCTGTGGTGACAACCAGTGGTGGAGCTTCAAAGAAATTTCAGAAGGGGGAGGGGGAAAGCTACAAAATGATATGATTTTGTTTTTGGAATATCAAAGTACAACAACACGTTAGAATTGGTAGCATGTTGAGCATATTGATCTTATCTGCTTACAAAATACTCCCTCCATCCGGAAATACTTGTCGGAGAAATGGATGTATCTAGACGTACTTTAGTTCTAGATACATCCATTTTTCTTACAAGTATTTCCGGACGGAGGGAGTACAATTCTAACACCAATTACATATAAAGTCAGTCTAATCGTGTGCCATTTTCCCAAAGTACCATCATAGTTAACATGCATAGTGCATGGCTAAGTTCTGTCCTCCAAGTTATAGCATGTGAATTACTTATGAAAATCCACTAAGCAAATTAATTATGACAACCTAGATCAACAAAATTTGTCATCCAGGCTTTATTACTCTGTAAAATATTGAGCAGAAGGTGTACACTAACTAGAACCTAGGAGTCCTTAATATAAATATAAAATATATTATATGTTTATATAATTGTTTGCGATAAACAAAGTACATAAAAAATCTATGAATATGTCAGCGAAGGGTGAACACCTAGCTCAATATATGGATTGAAAATACTGGTGGTTAAATTTTCGCCAGTGTGCAAAAAGAGCAATAATAGATTCCTCTACAACAAGACATAAATCCAACAGTTTGTTTGCTTGTTGTTACCGCAACATCAGGTCAATATTAGCTCTATGTGCACAATAATTTCAGGTTTCTATAATTTGACCTAATTATGTAGTGACATTTTTATGACTGCCAACAAACATCAAAAACCAACAATATAGATCATGTTCTACTACAAATGAGCTAGTACCCAGAAAAAATGATCACTTCTAGTTACTTTTGCCAACTTTAGTCCCAATGGATGAAATTGACTTTTTCTTGTGTGGATCATGTTTCTTGCTCAGAAAACTATGCGGTCGCCCCGTGCGAACAACGGAGACACGAAACCACCAATGTTACAACTCACAGCAAATAGTTTCATTTCATTTGTTCATAACATTCTAATATTTAAAATATCCGGGAAGCAAGGCATAAATAAGATGCTCTTCAGGTTAAAGTACTGCAACCATCATTAGCATCATATAGTTCCGTCAGATTAATAAACATGAAAAGAAACACAAGCATGTGGTCACATCATTATAAACTAAAAGCTCGAGCTCGAAATAAGCAATTGCAAGCATGTGCAGCCTCACTTTTGCAAATAATTTTCTAATCATGCCTTGCTTATATAGTTACAGAGTAGTGTTTTATTATATGTACTTGCAATTGGGGCTCTTGGGGAACTATCTTGTAGCCTAGATGATTTTCAGGTTGACATATAACCTCAGGAAGGAGTGACGCCTCACCTGCATACATGAAGCCATTAATAAACCAATGAATTGCGACTACGGAACCAACAAAATCTAAGATTTATATCATACCTACATGACCCCAAATTGTAGACATTGGGGCAACAGTTTTTAGAGCCAATGGATCCATGTAGCTACCAGATATTTCACACCTATTCAATTCAAAATCCCAGCAGATATGAATCGCATGTCAATGGGGCGTGCCGTACAGTCAAGCATCATGGTAGCAAGGCATGGGGCCACAGTTTTCTTCTCAAATCACATAGTAGACGTAGAAATAGCTTCCAAATCCACACATAATATAAACTTGCACATGTGAAAGGAAAAGTTACGGACTTATACTGGAAAATTTCTTCGACCATCCAGCAGGTCGATTTCTGGAGATAAAGTCGTTGTCTCACAGGGAAATACCTAACAGCAGAGGTAGCCAAAGCCATGCCTTTAGAGGGACTATAACCGGCCCACAGTCCTAATTAGATCTGGCAAGGGGCATCTCGGAGCATACCTTCTTGGCCGGCGGCACATAGGGGCGATGGCTGAGCTTGGGCGCAGAAGAAAAGGGCAGCAGTCGGTAGGGTGTGGAAGGCAATGGCAGGACTACCTGTGCATATAGGGTGGTGTGATGAGCGACGGGGGAGGGGGATAAGCAGGATAGAAGAGAGCACCTGGAGGCGGAGGGTGCTCGAGCGCGTAGCAACACAGAGAGAACCTCACGGCGGAGGCTGCTCGAGCCCGTGGCGGCGGTGAGAGCCTCTGCAGGTGGAGGTCGAGCGAGCGCAATGGAGAGAGAGCTCGAGCCTAGCTGCGGCGGTGTGGAGTGGGCTCAGTGGTGCGCTGGCTGAAGTAAGTGAGGGAGATGGCGACGGGGTTGCATCCTCGCCGGCTGGAGAGCACGCAGCCGGCCGTAGAGAGTAGCGTCGGCGGCGGACAGAGAGCTTGAGCATGGCAGCGGCGGATGTAGAAATTGGGTGGGGGTTGAGGCATTTGGGGATTTCAGAGTGAAAGGGAAAAAAGAGAGGGAGCTTTCAGTGGGCTGGGCTAGTTTTGGCGCTAACTTTTTCTGTTCCCGCGTGCGCGACTGGTTTGCCCAATTAGCTGCCAACAGTCGGTCGGCATTAATCCCCGACCCATAGTCTGATGGGAGTCCTCGTATTCCCGACCGATGACCTGACATTAAATATATGAGCATTTCCGACCGACCCTCAGTTGCTACGCATAGGCATTACCGACCAACAGTCTGATACAACTTCTCCCAACCAACGGTCCGATGGTATTAGAGACTTTTCCCAACAGTCGTTGGTAGGGAAATCTGGTGCGTGGTGTAGTGGGTTGTGGCGTACCGCAAAACGGAGAAAACAGACCTCCTACGGTCGAAACGGGGGTCCTGTTGATAGGGAGGGGTGTGGCGTACCGCAAAACGGATGAAACGGACCTCCTACGATCGAAACGGGGGTCCTGTTGATCGAGAGGGGTGTGGCGTACCGCAAAACGGACGAAACGAACCTCCTACGGTCGAAACGAGGGTCATGTTCAGCGGGAGGGGTGTGGCGTACCGCAAAACGGGACTCCACGGGATACTGTTCAACTCCATCGTCGACCTCCTGCAACCTCCATGGGCTACGGTCGACCTCCTCCAGCCTTCACGTGCTCCTGTTCATCCAGCCTCCACCGCGCGCTACTCCACCGGCTACTGTTCGACCACCCCTCCACGGGCACCCCTGCACCGTCTACTATTCATCCAGCCCTCCACACCACGGGGTCCTGTTCATCCAGAGGCAACGCCACCGCTCATTGTTCATCCAACGCCCCCCTCCCCGCAACGCTCACTGTTCATCCAATCGATCGGCTTCAGTTAGCAGAAGTAGCGAAGGAATCGCTCGATCGGGTTCAGTTAACAGCAATCGATCGATCGCTCGGGTTGAGTAACGTGTAGCCTGCAGTGCAATCGCTCGGGTTCAGTTAGAGCCCAACACCCCGCTCGGGTTCAATTAGAGCCAACGCCTCGCACACACGCGCGTACGTGTACGAGAGGAACGCGCATTGCTCGGCCGCCGACCTCCCACCGTAACCGGGAACTCCCCGAAATTTTCCTCGCCCTCGCTTCTACCACGGTTTTTTCCGTCATGGACAGCCCAAAGAATGTCATGCAGCTACGTCTCCGAGCCAACCATGATGAAAAGCCCATTTTCTGTCATGATTTTTTGTCATAGAAGTAGGAGCCCACCACAGCTACGATGATACCGGGTTTTGTCACAATTATCGTCATAGAACTGTCATATGTATGACGGAAAAAAATTCGTTCGGCCCAAAATGTCATGGATGTGTCTTTTTTTGTAGTGCCCCACCCTCTCAGCAATGGTGTTTCGAAGAAGGATGTCCCGACTGTTGATTCGGCAAAGAATGAGCAGCCACCCAAATAATTTCACCTGCGGCGGCGCTCGAGAGCCCCAGAAGAAGGAGGGATGAGGCGATTCCTGGCCACCGAGGCGAAGTAGCCCATAAGCTTTGCTCATGACCAGTTCACCAGACCAAGGATGGCCGCAGAGCGGCAGCGTGCGCTTGTCCACCCTGTCAGCAGCCCGCGCGTGGTGAAGAAGAGCAAGGAGGGCACCGCGCTCCCTCCCCCCGACCTGAGTGAGCCACGGCACCAGGATGAGGTCAAGCCCCTGGTGCCAGACCTGAGCAATAGTGGCCTCAGGGGCAATAGAAAGCCAGAACAAAGCAGGAAAGGTGGTGATCAGGGGCCCCGGGGGAAGCCACCAATCATGCCAGAAGGAGGTCCTCCGCCTGTCCCTCACCTCCACACGAGAAAGGGACAGATACAGGGGCAGCAGAGCACGAAGAGATCGCCCATGCTCGCCGGCCTTGTGACCGTGGCTTGGGAGTAGGAGAGACTTCAGCATCAGGGTGCTTTTGATGTAGTTGATGCGCAGTCCAGTGGCTGCAGCGAAGTTGTCCAGGATGAGTCGGAGACGCACCGCCGTGCCCACGGACGCTCGCATGATGATCAGAGTGTCATTGGCATATTGGAGCACAATCGGGGGGGGTCTCTGTCCACCATAGGATGCTCGAGCACAGGGTCCTGCCGGATCATCCGTTGTAGGACGTCAGCCACCAGGAGGAAGAGGTAGGGCGATAGCGGATCCCCTTGCCGGAGCCCACATTTCACCGGAAACCAAGTGCCAGACACCATGTTGAGCAGCACGACAGACCAGGAGGAGTGCAGAATGGCGTCCATCCACATACACCATCGTTCGGGGAAGGTGCACACCTCGAGAACCTGGCATAGGCACTCCCAGTTCACCGAGTCGAACACTTTGGCAAAATCCAGCTTGATGACAAAGGGCAGGAGCTTTCCAAGCATGACAGCACTACACCACCTCAGTTGCATAGACAAAGTTCTCGGAGATACTTCGCCCTGGGACGAAGACAGCCTGATCAATGTCAATGACCTCACCAATCTGCACCTGCAGCCGTGTGGTGAGCCCCCGGCATAGAATCTTGGCATCTCCATTCTAAAGCGAGACCAGATGGAAAGAGCTGGGCGTGGGGGACGCAGCCCCATTGGGGAGGAGAGCAATATACACGCGGTTGATCGGCTCTAGGTCCGCCATATCATCATAGGCGGAGTCGAAGAGGCGTTGTAGATCTGGCGCCACCTCGCTCCAAGCGGCGTGGTAGAAAGCGGGGCCGAGCCTATCGGGAATAGGCGCACTAGTCCGGTCGAGGGAGCCCGCCGCGGCCTTGATCTCCTCACGCATGAACCGAGCCACTAGAGCAGGGCCGTCCACTCCCCACATGCCCTGATATAGCACTACCAGGTCGAAGTGCTACTCGGGGCGGCTACGGCCGCCAAGGAGGCCAGCGTAGAAGGCGCGGAGTGCAGCCGCCTTACTGGGGTGGTCCACCACCCCGAGTCCATCAACATGCAGCGCACAGATGGAGTTGCCACGATGACATTGGGAGGCACATGCATGGAAGAAGCTGGTGTTTTCGTCACCCTCCTTCATAGCTCGACACTTCCCACGTTGTTTCTAGTGCGCATTTTGCCATTTGATGGACACGGGAAGGCACCAACGAGCGTCATGGCGTAGCCGTCCCTCATCTGAAGAAAGATAGTGAAATTCTTCCAAGAAATCAAACGGATCAACCACAAACTTGCAATTGTTGTCATAAGCAGGAATATAGTTATGTTGCCTTTGTTGGGGAACGTAGTATTTCAAAAAAAAATACCTACGATCACGCAAGATCTATCTAGGAGAAGCATAGAAATGAGCGGGGAGAGTGTGTCCACGCACCCTCGTAGACCGAAAGGGGAAGCGTTAAGTAACGCGGTCGATGTAGTCGAACATCTTCGCGATCCAACAGATCCAAGCACGAAACGTACGACACCTCCGCATTCAGCACACGTTCAGCTCAATGACGTCCCTCGATCTCTCGATCCATTTGAGGACGAGGGAGAGTTCCATCAGCACGATGGCGTGTCGACGATGATGATCAGGTTACCGACGCAGGGCTTCGAATAAGCACTACAACGATATGACCGAGGTGTGTGACTGTGGAGGGGGGCACCGCACACGGCTAAGAGAAGACTTGGTGTGCCTTTGGGGTGCCCCCCTCCCACGTATATAAAGGGGGGAGGAGAGGAGGCCGGCCCAAGGGGGGCACGCCAAGGGGGGAGTCCTACTTGGACTCCCAGTCCAAGTAGGATTCGCCCCCCTTTCCTTTCTGAAGAAGGGAGAGAAGGGGGAAAGAGAAGGAGGAGAAGAAGGAATGGGGGCCGCACCCCCAACCCTAGTCCAATTCAGTTTGGGCTTGGGGGGGGGCACATGCCTCCACCTCGCTGCCTGCCTCCTCTCTGAAGGGCCCATGAAGGCCCATTAACCCCCTGGGGGTTCCGGTAACCTCCCGATACTCCGGATAATGTCCGAACCTTTTTGAAACCATTCTGGTGTCCAAACATAACCTTCCGATATATCAATATTTATGTATCTACCATTTCAAGACTCCTCATTATGTCTATGATCTTATCCGGGACTCTGAACAAACTTCGGTTCATCAAAACACATAACTCATAATACAAATCGTCATCGAACGTTAAGCGTGCGGACCCTACGGGTTTGAGAACTATGTAGACATGACTGAGACACATCTCCGGCCAATAACCTATAGCGGAACCTGGATGCTCATATTGGCTTCTACATATTCTACGAAGATCTTTATCGGTCAAACCGCATAACAACATATGTTGTTCCCTTTGTCATCAGTATGTTACTTGCCGAGATTCGATCGTCGGTATCTTTATACCTAGTTCAATCTCGTCACCGGCAAGTCTCTTTACTCGTTCCATAATGTGTCATCCCGCAACTAACTGATTAGTCACATTGATTGCAAGGCTTATAGTAATGAGAATTACCGTGAGGGCTAAAGATACCACTCCAATACAGAAAGTGACAAAACCTAATCTCGATCTATGCCAAATCAACAAACACCATCGGAGACACCTGTAGAGCATCTTTATAATCACCCAGTTACCTTGCGACATTTGATAGCACACAAGGTTTTCCTCCGGTATTCGTGAGTTGCATAATCTCATAGTCAGAGGAACATGTATAAGTCATGAAGAAAGCAATAGCAATAAAACTAAACGATCATAATGCTAAGCTATCGGATGGGTCTTGTGCATCAAATCATTCCCTAATGATTTGATCCCGTTCATCAAATGACAACACATGTCTATGGTTAGGAAACTTAACCATCTTTGACTAACGAGCTAGTCTAGTAAAGGCACACTAGGGACACTCTGTTTGTCTATGTATTCACACATGTACTAAGTTTCCGGTTAATACAATTCTAGCATGAATAATAAACATTTATCATCATATAAGGAAATATAAATAACAACTTTATTATTGCCTCTAGGGCATATTTCCTTCAGTCACCCACTTGCACTAGAGTCAATAATCTATATCACATAGTAATGATTCTAACACCCATGGAGTCTTGGTGCTGATCATGTTTTGCTCGTGAGAGAGGCTTAGTCAACAGTTCTGCAACATTCAGATCTATATGTATCTTGCAAATCTCTATCTCTCCCTCCTTGACTTGATCGTGGATGGAATTGAAGCGTCTCTTGATGTGCTTGGTTCTCTTGTGAAATCTGGATTCCTTTGCCAAGGCAATTGCACCAGTATTGTCACAAAAGATTTTCATTGGACCCGATGCACTAGGTATTACACCTAGATCGGATATGAACTCCTTCATCCAGACTCCTACATTTGCTGCTTGCGAAGCAGCTATGTACTCCGCTTCACACGTAGATCCTACCATGATGCTCTTCTTGGAACTGCACCAACTGATAGCTCCACCATTAAATATAAATATGTATTCGGTTTGTGACTTAGAGTCATCCGGATCAGTGTCAAAGCTTGCATCGAAGTAACCATTTACGACAAGATCTTTATCACTCCATAAACGAGAAACACACTACACCACAAACCCCCTATAGCTACGCATACACTCCAACGAAATATCCATGCGTTGCTGAGATATATTGAAGTCCCGACTTGCCCACTTCCCATGATTATTAACCAGTTCATATGACAATTAAAATAATCACTTTAGAAAGAAAAAAAAGCACTTCCTGCCGATAAAGTCCCCACGTCGTCGCCGGCGCCTACCTCCATCGTATCGTGCGAGGCCGGATTTGGTTCCTCTGGCCCTCCACCCTCCCCTCGGGCCTTCTCAAACCGTGCTCCGCGATCCCGACTTCGAGGGTTTCACCATTACTCTGGCGCCTCCCTTCCCTCCCACCCAGATCAATCTCGGCCTCATCTCGCCTCGCCTCACCCCGAATGGCAATTAATCCCACGAGATTGGAGGAGCAAGACGATGTCAACCGCAACGATTGTGCAGGCAGGTGACGTGCCGGACTCAACTGTGCGGAACCACCTAGAGCAAGACACTCTCAAGTGAGTCTTCGTCGGTGGCATGGGCAGCGTCGACAATACCACCTGCAGCTCCATCGTCTCCATCTGCGTCCTGCTGCCAGCCTGTGCTCGTCATCTCCGGCGACCCTGCCCATAACCTCAGCCATGCCTTCCAGCAGTTCTTCACCAAGTACTCCACCCTCGTCAAGGGATCTACCACATTTACGCCAAGGTGATTATTTTCTCACCTCTCTATTTGCTTTCCTCCGGTTCACTCCATCGGTCCTGTTTACTAGAGTACTTGATTTCAGATATGTGGCTGGTTGCCTACTGATGAACCTGTATCTTCACGAACAGAATGGAGATTCTACTTGTTCTTTAATAATATGGCGGTGATTTCATGTCATGATTTCCTTGAAAAGTTACAGGTAATATAAGTTCTATGAGTAGTGGAAAATAAGTGTACTGTTTAGAAATTTCCTTTTTTATTTATTGCGCCGAGGACTGACTTTCAGTAAAGATTAAGGTGGCTGACTTGGAGTAAAAAGAGTACCAATTATCTAGCAATTCAAGTATTATATGCCAGGAAAATAGTCTGGTCTGCCACAAAGAGAGATTTCATGTTAGTTGAACACTTGTTATTGCATCACTTTTCATATTTTTCAGTACAAAAGAAAAAGTTTTCATAAATTTTATGATCCATGTTATATACTCCACCATAGTCTAACTTTTGTTCTCTTACTGCAGATTAGTCGAATGGATTACTCTGCTGTAGTTTTTAATACAGCTCCTACAAGCATACATTACGGTTACTAAAGTTCCAGTAACGCAGGAGAAGGGTCTAAGAAATGACGGACTTAAATAATAGATTCGGTCATCTATTGAATCAGGTATTCGTTAATATTGATAAATTTCAACCTACTAGGAAACTATAATTGTTATTTGTCCACACATGTATTGCCATGGTTGTGTGCGGAGGGCAAATTTTATTTAATGTAGGGCTGACTCTAAAGCTCTCCACTGATGTTGCCGATGTCCGGTTAGCTGCGGCTGCCACCACAATGGACTAACCAGCTAGCTGCTAGGGTCCATCACTCTCACTCGCATGGTGTGGCTACGTGCAGGTGATGCCTCATAGCTTGGTCGCTTCAGCTTAGTGATTAGTAGTCTGGAGATTACCAAACAATGCATAGGCCAGGAGCAGGACCATGCCCGTATCTCACCAATGACTAATCCTTCCTTTTACCTTATTTTCCTTTTTCCATGCCCATATCTCACCAACGACCAAGCCTTCCTTTTATCTTATTTCCCTTTTTCCCAGCGATAAGTGATTCCTGGCCAGTGATTTTTTTATCTCAGATATACCATTCTTTTGGACAAGACAGAATAACTGGTTCTAGTATAAAACAGTCCAAAAACCTTCACATCATTGATACCATCCTGGTGATCACTACAATTGATCTCTCCCCCAAACTGGGCATTATTCTCCATACTTTATTCTTTTCCCATTTTTTAGCAAATGGCCCACAAAGAGCGCAACAGTAAAAAAAGCCCCCATATCAAGCAGAACGCAGCTGAAAAGAAAATAGGGGAGATTAATTAGATTCAATACCCTAACCACACGAATGCAAAGGCCACTGCCATACCAACAAGCCAAGAGCTGCTACATGTTAACATAGCATACATAAGAGCATCTCCAGCCGTTCGGCCCCCAAGGGCATGAAAAAGCACCGCTTGGGGGTGAGCTGGTGTTTTTTTTGGCGTGGGGGCGAGCACGTTCCCAGCCGCCGCCCCCAGGTCGCCCCAGACGCCCCCACAGTTCGTCCAAATTTGAACAAATATGGCTAAATTTGAACAAACATGGTCAAATTTCGGCGAAATTTAGCTGTTTTTTACATGAATAAAAGGGACGAAAAAAAACCTAAATTACGGCCGATGCTTCTCCTCCTTGACACGGCCGCTGCTCAAGCCCTTGCCCCGGCGTGCTGCTTCACTCGAGCGGCGGGTCGTTGCCGCCCTCGACGTGCGCGAGGACGCCGTTGAGCGTGCGGCCAGGGACGCCCCACCACAGGCGGCGGCCCTCGCTGTTGTTGCGGCCGTGCGGCATCGGCGCGTTGTTCATGGAGACGAGCCGCTCCTCCTGCCGGCGTTCGAAGTACGCCGCCCACGCCGCATGGTTGTCGACGGTGTACTCCGAGAGCGCCCGCTCCGCGGCCGTCAGGGACGCCCGCGCACGCAAGATCTCGGCATGGAAATAGGGCGTCTCGGGGACGGGCAGAGGGGGGACAGGGACCCCACCGGCGCTGAGCCTCCACCACGACGGAAGGCGTACGTCGGGCGGCGGGGGGTATTTGGACTCGTGGAGGAGGTTTGCCTCCCACTCATTCAGCGAGAGGCGGCCGAAACCCTTGGCCGCCACCGCATCGCCGGGGTACCTCGCGCTCATGGTTTCCGGGGGGAGAGAGAGGGGCTCGAACGGCAGAGAGAGGGGAGGAACTGCGGCGGCGAGGAGGGGAAGGACTGCCGATGGATGGGTGCCTCACCGGTGCGGCCAGGGGCGCCTTATATAGCGGCTCGGGGGCGGCCGCGTGCGACACGCGTGGCGGAAGGCTGGGCGGCGTCGCCGCACTTCGCCGCCCGTGAATCAATGGCATGCTGGCATTGATTCCCCGCAGGAAAACCGAGACGATGAGGACGACCAGCCTTTGTCTCGCTGACGTGCTGTTCCCGCCACTCTTTCGCGCCAAAACGTTTGAGCTGGCGCCCCCGGACACCCCCTAGCGCGTCGGGTTCGGGTTGGGTGCGCCGGCGCCAATTTCGGCCCAATCCGGCGAAAAACAAGCTCATGGGGGCGCGACTGGGCCGATTTTTCGGCGCCGGCGCTAAAAAACAGCCTTGGGGGGCCTGTTGGGGGCACGGCTGGAGATGCTCTAAGGGTCGCCCTAGCTACCTTGCCATGGGAGCTCGCACGTATTGTGTCGCTTTTTTGCTGATCTTAATTCTAGGAACTAACGTATCATATATTAGTTCACTCCACCTTGGTACTAAATTGTATAACTTACAAAAAACCCGGCATGAGTGTGTTTGGTTCATTAGTGTATGAACTCTGTGGAGTACTGAGGACTTTTTTTTCATCCGGCGAAAACATAATGACAGATGGCTGCATTCTTATGAAAGTAAGTTGGTAAGATTTTTGCCTATAAAGATGTACAATAATATATTTGTCTTGAGCTTTTGGACTTCTTCATGTTATTTGTATTGCTGTCACCATCTTACCAAGAAATGAGACATGCTATATTGTAAGTGAACCTTCTGATATTTTGGTGACAAGCTAACACACATTAAATTTCACCACTACTTTTTTTATATGTTTGTATTTCTACTAGTAAATGTACAATTTGTGCATCTGTCATGTTTTCTTGTCTATTTGGTTAAGCATATAGTGCATCTAAAAAGGGAAAAGGGTCAGCAAGCATTTTGTATTGCTGCATATTGAAGGTTCAATTGTTTTCTTCTGTATTGCTTCTTATGTTCGCAACTCGACAGATAGCATAGTTTTAAAGTTTAGTAGGGCAAAGATGTGTGATAATCAAGCTACCTTCTTAGTTCCTTGTTAGTATTATTTGTGCAATACTAACACAATGCACATTGTATTAGGTCATTCTTTTCATATACAAGGTGGGTGCTGATTGTTTAGAACATGCCACTCAATATATGTAATAGGATTAATTATCACATGACCTTCAACATTTATATATGTTGCTTCTTTAAATTTTAAGGTTCAATTAACCTGTTTGATTTTCTATCGTAACTTACTAATCACATTTCTTTGTTGTCGTAGATTGCCAACATAAATAGATGATGCATGCCACAAGCTGATTGCGAGGTTGAGCATTGGGCTTCTACTGATAGTTTAGCATTATGTTTTAGAATGTCATTTTCAGGGTCAATGTTTCAATCATTATGTTCTACAGTGGCTGAGACGCCGATTGTATGGTGAAGAATTGGGCTACTACTAGATAGTTTCACAACCTGTAATCTTTGGCTTGTGTTCTTTGTAATGCAAAATGCAACAGAGTTAATTATAT
Source organism: Triticum urartu (assembly GCF_056163025.1). Classification (NCBI taxonomy): domain Eukaryota; kingdom Viridiplantae; phylum Streptophyta; class Magnoliopsida; order Poales; family Poaceae; genus Triticum; species Triticum urartu. The sequence goes on along the minus strand of NC_141878.1, from coordinate 55,093,804 downwards.
ATAGAAATTTTTTATGCTTATTATATTGTGGCTTCTATGCATTATTGGAATTGACCTAATAATTTTGTATGGAAATGTATAAAATACCATTAATTGTCTACTCCCTCTGTACCTGGAGTAGCTGAACTTATGCTATGTAGTCGTTGGAATTGTCCATTTGAAAATCCTCACGTGTAGGGTACTCAGCAACGCATATGAAGTGTTGTTTCACTCTTACTCTTTACGTTGCCGTCTTGCAACACATCTGCACATTACTTACCAATGCATGTATATATGTTGTTGTAGACCCTTCCAACGCCACCAACAGCAACGCATATTCATCCGTTCGTGTGGACATTAGCAACGCTTATACAGGCATACAACACCGCATCGATGCGTTGCTAAAGGGGGGGTTCCTGTTGTAGTGACATATCCTTAGTCCTTTTCAGGTATTTCAGGATGTTCTTGACCGCTGTCCAGTGATCCACTCCTGGATTACTTTGGTACCTCCCTGCTAAACTAATAGCAAGGCACACATCAGTTCTGGTACATAGCATTGCATACATGATAGAACCTATGGTTGAGGCATAGGGAATGACTTTCGTTTTCTCTCTATCTTCTGCAGCGGTCGGGCACTGAGTCTGACTCAACTTCACATCTTGTAACACAAGCAAGAACCCTTTCTTTGACTGGTCCATTTTGAACTTCTTCAAAACTTTATCAAGGTATGTGCTTTGTGAAAGTCCAATGAAGCATCTTGATCTATCTCTATAGATCATGAAATTCCAAAAGTCCATATAAAACCATATGCTTTGATCACACTATCAAAGTGTATATTCCAACTCCGAGAGGCTTGCACCAGTCCATAAATGGATCACTGGAGCTTGCACACTTTGTTAGCACATTTAGGATCGACAAAACCTTCTAGTTGCATCATATACAACTCTTCTTTAAGATATCCATTAAGGAATGCGGTTTTGGCATCCATTTGCCAAATTTCATAATCATAAAATGTAGCAATTGCTAACATGATTCAGAGTGATTTAAGCATCGCTACGTGTTAGAAGGTCTCATCATGGTCAACTCCTTGAACTTGTCGAAAACCTTTCGCAATAATTCGAGCTTTGTAGGCAGTAACATTACCGTCAGCGTCAGTCTTCTTCTTAAAGATCCATTTATTCTCTATGGCTTGCCGATCATCGGCCAAGTTAACCAAAGTCCACACTTTGTTCTCATACATGGATCCCATCTCAGATTTCATGGCCTCTAGCCATTTTGCGGAATCCAGGATCATCATCGCTTCCTCATAGTTCGTAGGTTCATCATGGTCAAGTAACATGACCTCCAGAACAGGATCATCGTACCACTCTTGTGCGGACCTTACTCTGGTTGACCAACGAGGTTCGGCAGTAACTTGATTAGAAGCTTCATGATCATTATCATTAGCTTCCTCACTAATTGCTGTAGGAATCACCGGAACTGATTTCTGTGATGAACTACTTTCCAATAAGGAAGCAGGTACAATTAGCTCATCAAGTTCTACTTTCCTCCCACTCACTTCTTTCGAGAGAAACTCCTTCTCTAGAAAGGATTCATCTTAGGAACGAATATCTTGCCTTCAGATCTATGATAGAAGGTGTACCCAACAGTCTCCTTTGAGTATCCTATGAAGACACATTTCTCCAATTTGGGTTCAAGCTTATCAGGTTGAAGCTTTTTCACATAAGCATCGCAGCCCCAAACATTAAGAAACGACAACTTAGGTTTTTTGCCAAACCACAGTTCATATGGTGTCATCTCAACGGATTTAGCTGGCGCCCTATTTAACATGAATGGAGCCGTCTCTAAAGTATAACCCCAAAATGATAGCGGTAAATCGGTAAGAGACATCATATATCACACCATATCTAATAAAGTACGGTTACAACGTTCAGACACACCATTACGCTGGGGTGTTCCAGGTGGCGTGAGTTGTGAAACTATTCCACCTTGTTTCAAATGAAGACCAAACTCATAACTCAAATATTCACCTCCACGATCAGATCGTAGAAACTTTATTTTCTTGTTACGATGGTTTTCCACTTCACTCTGAAATTCTTTAAACTTTTCAAATGTTTCAGACTTATGTTTCATCAAGTAGATATACCCATATCTACTCAAATCATCTGTGAAGGTCAGAAAATAACGATACCTGCCGCGAGCCTTAACAGTCATCGGACCACATACATCATTATGTATTAATTCTCATAAGTCAGTTGCTCGCTCCATTGTCTCGGAGAACGTTGTCTTAGTCATCTTGCCCATGATCAGGCATGGTTCGCAAGCATCAAGTGATTCATAATCAAGTGATTCCAAAAGCCCATTAGAAATAGTTTCCTCATGCGCTTTATACCAATATGACCTAAAGGGCAGTGCCACAAATAAGTTGTACTATCATTATCAAACTTATATCTTTTGGCTTCAATACTATGAATATGTGTATCACTACTATCGAGATTCAACAAAAATAGACCACTCATCAAGGGTGCATGACCATAAAATATCTTTACCTAATAATAAAGAAAATTGGGTTTCTTTCGTTCGTCATGGCATTTTTTAGAAAAGTCCGTCTATTTCAGAGAATTCAACCCGCGGTCCTATTTTAAGTCAAAACGAATCGTTTTTTCATATTTTACACAAAATTCCCATTGTTTTCTTGAAATCAACCCGCCGTCTGGATTTAACTCACACCCGAACCGTTATTTTACATTTTTTGAAACCCCCCTGACGTTTTAGGTAATTCATCCGCGGATCATATTTAAGTCAAACAAATACTTTTTTAAATCATCCATATCTTTTAAACCGTAACTCCGATTTAAACAAGTTATATATGAAATTTGATTAGAAAAATATGTAGAATACGAATATGAGATTATTTTTACCTATTAAGTATTTTTAAATATTATTTTAGAATATATTTAAATGAAACAAATGATTTTCTAAATTATTCCTATCTTTTAAATCATAACTTTGATTTTAACATATTATATATGAAATTTTATTAGAAAAATGTGTGCAATCTAAATATGATGTTAATTTTACCTGTTAAATATTTTTAAAATATGTTTTGGAAGCAAACTTATAATTTCTAGCGCAAGATCTGTTTTTCTTTCATACCGGCGGCGATCCGGATTGCAAATAAACACCCCACTATAACCATATAGGAAAAAGAAAACATCGATAACTACACATGAATACCTCTGAAAAATGTCGTAGGGGAAAACAACAGATTTCTCATCGCGAGAGTGAGAGAAAGCGAGAGAGAGAGAGAGGGAGAGAGAGAGGGAGAAGGAGGAGAGAGGGAGAGAGAGATGCCTTAGGATTAACCATATTCAAACATGTTTTTTGTTGTTGTTTTGTGTGAACAACCGAGGCCATCGCCAGCGAGGGTGAGAAGGAGGATAAGAGGCAACACAAATATGATGCCTCGCAAAAATAAAGGAGATGGACCTATTGAGTGATGGTTGTTGGGTTAAGAGCGTGTGTTATGTTTTTTCTCCCGTTGCAACGCACGGGCTCTTTTGCTAGTATTACTCATATGCATAGAACAACCATTATTCTCTGATTTAAATGAATAACCGTCTCGCATCAAACAAGATCTAGGTATAATGTTCATGCTTAACGCTGGCACCAAAGAAAAATTACTCAGGTCTAAAACTAATCCCGAAGGTAGATGTAGAGGTAGCGTGCCGACGGCGATCACATCGACATTGGAACCATTTCCACGCGCATCGTCACCTCGTCCTCCAATCTTCGTTTAATCCGTACCCCTGTTTCGAGTAGCAAATATGAGGAACAGAACTAGTATCAAATACCCAGGCGCTACTACGAGCATTAGTAAGGTACACATCAATAACATGTATATCAAATATACCTTTCACTTTGCCATCCTTCTTATCCGCCAAATACTTGGTGCAGTTCTGCTTCCAGTGACTAGTCCCTCTGCAGTAGAAGCACTCTGTCTCAGGCTTAGGTCAAGACTTGGGCTTCTTCACTTGAGCTTCTACTTGCTTGCCGTTCTTCTTGAAGTTCCCCTTCTTCCCTTTTCCCTTTTTCTTGAAACTAGAGGTCTTGTTAACCATCCACACTTGATGCTCCTTCTTGATTTCTATCCCTTTAGCATTGCAAAGAGCTCGGGAATTATCTTATCTATCCCTTGCATATTATAGTTCATCATGAAGCTTTTGTAGCTTAGTGGCAATGATTAAAGAACTCTGTCAATGACACTGCCATCAGGAAGATTAACTCCCAGTTGAGTCAAGTGGTTGTGATACCCAGACATTCTGAGTATATGTTCACTGACAGAACTATTCTCCTCCATCTTGCAGCTGTAGAACTTATTAGAGACTTCATATCTCTCAATTTGGGCATTTGCTTGAAATATTAACTTCAACTCCTGGAACATCTCGTATGCTCTGTGACGTTCAAAACGTCGTTGAAGTCCCGATTCTAAGCCGTAAAGCATGGCACACTAAACTATCGAGTAGTCATCAGCTTTGCTCTGCCAGACGTTCATAACGTCCGAAGTTGCTCCTGTAGCGGGTCTTGCAACTAGTGGTGCTTCCAGGACGTAACACTTCTGTGCAGCAAGGAACGGTAGCACGGGCCATTGATCTACAACTACATAGAAATGCGAAATACTATCAGGTACTAAGTTCATGATAAATTAAAGTTCAATAATCTTATTACTTAAGAACTCCCACTTAGATAGACATCCCTCTAGTCATCTAAATGATCACGTGATCCATATCAACTAAACCATGTCCGATCATCACGTGAGATGGAGTAGTTTTCAATGGTGAACATCACTATGTTGATAATATCTACTATATGATTCATGTTCGACCTTTCGCTCTCAATGTTCCGAGACCATATCTGCATATGCTAGTCTCGTCATGTTTAACCCGAGTATTCTGCGTGTTCAAAAACGGGCTTGCACCTGTTGAATGTGAACGTAGAGCTTATCACACCCGATGATCACATGGTGTATCAGCACGACGAACTGTACCAACGGTGCATGCTCAGGGAGAGCACTTATACCTTGAAATTTAGTGAGAGATTATCTTATATGCTACCGCCGTACTAAGCAAAATAATATGCATAAAGGATAAACATCACATGCAATCATAACAAGTGATATGATATGGCCATCATCATCTTGTGCCTTTGATCTCCATCTCCAAAGCACCGTCATGATCACCATCGTCACCGGCTTGACACCTTGATCTCCATCGTAGCATCGTTGTCGTCTCGCCAACTATTGCTTCTACGACTATTGCTTCTACGACTATCGCTACCGCTTAGTGATAAAGTAAAGCAATTACATGGCGATTGCATTTCATACAATAAAGCGACAACCATAAGGCTCCTACCAGTTGCCGATAACTTTTACAAAACATGATCATCTCATACAATAATTTATATGTCATCACATGTTGACCATATCACATCACCACATGCCCTGCAAAAACAAGTTAGACGTCCTCTACTTTCACTAGTAGAAAACGGGCCTATTGTCCCGGTTCGTAAGGGCCTTTTGTCTCCGTTCCTGAACCGAGACTAAAGGGTCGTTACTAATGCCCTGTCCCTTTAGTTCCGGTTCAGTCCAGAACCGGGACAGATGGGCCTCCACGTGGCCTGTGCGTGGAGCCCAGGCAGGAGGGCCTTTGGTCCCGGTTGGTGGCACCAACCGGGACCAATAGGCATCCACGCGTCAGCATTTCTGTGGCTGCGGTTTTTGTTGTTTTCGAAAGGTGGGGGGGGGGTTTGGGGGTTTTGGGGGGTTAATTTAGGTGTTTCATATATTGTGTTAGCTAGCTATATTAATAGAGAGAAGTGTCCTCTCTTATGTCCGTGCTTGGTCGACGCTACGTACTATACATACGTATAGAGAGGACAAGACAAGCTAGCTAGCTAGTAAGAAAACGAAGGAAACGGAAGATCATCATGAACATATATGCATACAGAGAGAAGTGATATCGACCACCTCTCCTTCTCCGAGAGATTGGTCGAACAACAAGTTCTTGTATATCTATCCGACACTACCGGCTACATATATACAATAATTATCTCTTACAAATATAATCTCCTAACATACGGACGCATGGTCCACATAGTATTCTCCGTCTTCAGCGATCACGTGGTCAAGAAAGAATGCCGCCAATTCCTCTTGAATTGCTCGCATGTGAGCTGGTGCTAGGAGTTCATCCCGCTTCCGAAACATCTAATTTGAAGAACGGGGTCAATACATATATATATATATATATGAATGAATGAAACTCAACACAAATGATGGTAATAAAATAAAATTGTGAATATTGTTATTTACGCACTTCATATTGTTCATCAGAGTAGCCCCACTCACAGGTCGTGTGGCGGATGGACTCACAAACGTAGTATCCACATAAATCATTCCCTTGTTCCTGCCATAACCACTTTACAAGAAATAGAGGTTAATCAAACTAATAAGCAAGAATGCCAAATGGTATTGATGAAACTATCGCTTGAATCACTAGGAGATGCGCGGAACATGCTACTATAGTACTTACTTTCGGGTGTCTAAATTCCAGCTTCTTCGGCAGTCCCGGAGCTTTTTTGGTGAATTTTCTCCAAACCCTGCTAGACAAACAAAACACTTACTTGATATCAGAAATGAACAAAGTTGCTGATATGGTGGATAATGATCAATTTAACTTACCTCCCGAGCATTTGAGTCATGTCCGCATACTCCTGGGGATCTTTTCGTTTAGAGTCCAAGACAGTTACTACTCCCTGCTCCAGCTTATTCTCTAGGAGAATATAGTGGAACCTGCGCACGCATGCATAACTCATCAATTACATCACTATAACCTTGACTAATATATAAGGGAAACCGAATATGCACAAGACAGTAACACTCACTTGAAGTTGTAAGGAAAGAGTATTATATCTTTGTTTTCATTTATTACCAACGATCATAGCAATTTGGCCTCGGTATCTGCGGAATGAAATTTAACCTCAGTTGCATCTATGAGATTTGTGTTAATGAACCCAATATCACTGATTTGTCTTTTCTTCAATTCGACGATCTTCAATCTGCATAATATAGTGAGGATAATTATAAATACATGCAATGAAAGAGCTGAGCTATATAGAGAGACTTAATGACAGAAGTAGTACTACTTACAGACAGTAGAAGGTGACCGCTGCTTTATCGAGGGCCAATTGATTGAAAAACTGAAAGAACTCCTTAAATGGAATAGGCAACCGTTCAATTCCAACGAGGTCATGCTCCTTTTTAACTCTCACATACAAAGTATTCCTCCCCCCAGACTCTCTGCAGATTTTCAAGTACCAATCATGCAATCTTCGAATCGTCGTTGATAGAGATCTTTCATCTTTGATGAGAGGCTTCCCATACTCGTATCTTTGTATCTGCACCTCCAAGAAATCATAATGTACATCGTCAGGAAGGTAATCTCCAAGATTTTTATAACCGGGCACCATCCTCGGATCATTAGGGACGATGTCGCTAGGCACCTTGAGCGGGGGGCACGATTGCTTTGCTTGTTCGCCGAGCTGGGCAATTTGTTTCCCAGCTCATCGTTCTTTCATCCTTTGATCACTGACATTACTTCCCGACCGCTCCGCTTCGGCAAATGCCTTTCCAATAATGCGCTCATAGTTGCCTTTCGGCGGAGACTTGGGTGGTTTTGTCAGGGTAGCCAGAGTGCGCTTCGCTTTCTCCGGATCTACCTTCTCCTCCGGAGGTGGATGTTTCCTTGCTTTCACCCCTTCAAAGAAGTTCCTCACTTCGTCTCGCGCGATGTCGGCATTCACCTTCGGGGTCCTATTGTATGGTAACTTCTCTGGAGTCTTTAGAGAAGGGCCGAATCTGTATGTCCTCCCGCCTCTGGCTGTACTGCTAGATGCCGGCAGAGCAGACGGAGTGGCTGTCTTCTTTACTTGCATACAAGGCGGAGGAGAAGGACTACGACGCGCCGGAGCAGCTGGAGCGTCGGCAGGTCTCTTCCGCCCTTGCTGCCGAGGCGGAGAAGGAGGAGGCTGGCTGCTTGGGCGGGCCGGCGCAGGCGGGGAAGGAGGCGGAGTGCCGCCACGCGCCGGAGAAGGAGCCGGCCGAGTTCCCTGATCATCACTCGCTGGAGGAGGAGGCGGTGGAGGAGGCGGAGTTCCCTGACTCGCCGGAGGAGGAGGAGGAGGCGGAGGTGTCCAGTTCAGAAGGTTGATGAGCTCCTTCCGCCATAGGCATGGAGTCTTCGGAGCAGAGCCCAGCCGAGTCTCCCCTTCCCCGGTAGGGTGGTCAAGCTGGAGGTCCTCAAATCCCTTCATTCTTTCATCCACCATCACCCTAGCATATCCTTCTGGAATCGGCCGGCAGTGAAAAGTTGCGCTGGGTTCAGTAGGAAAAACAGAGCCAACAGCCGCCTTGACCTTCATATTACTCCATTGCGTCATAAGGTGGCAATTTTGAGACTTCGTGATAGCATCCACGGGATAGCTGGGAGGAGCCGTCAAGACATGCTCTGGCTGAAGCAGCTCGGTGGAAGCCACGCTGCTTCTCTGCTGAGATGGCGGGGTAGCTTCGGGGGAAGCTTCGGCAGTTCGTTTGCTGCGATTTTCTTCTCATTCCTCTATCGCTTGTACCCTAGCATGCAGCGCCTGCAGCTGGGTCTGCTCCACTTTCTTCCTCCTCTCGTGGCATTTGTAACTGTCTGGGCCGGAAACCCAGCCTTCCACGGAATGGAGCCTGGCGTGCCTCGTGTCTGTCCAGGGTGCTCAGGATTCCCGAGGGCCATTGTGAGCTCGTCATTCTCTTTGTCTGGAATGAACGTCCCTTGCTGCGCTGCTTCGATATAGTGCTTAAGCCTCTTGACTAGTATTTCCATTTGCCCGTTCGTCCAAATGCACTTCCCTGATACAGGGTCCAAGGTTCCGCCAGCCCCGAAGAACCAAGTCCGGCAATGGTCTGGCCAGTTAATTGTCTCTGGTTCGATCCCTTTATCAACCAGATCATTCTCAGTCTTGGCCCACTTAGGCCGGGCTACGAGGTAGCCACCTGACCCCGTGCGATGGTGATGCTTCTTCTTCGCATCATTTTGTTTGTTTGTCGCCGACATCTTCTTACTCTTTTCCGATGTCTTGTGGACCACAAATGCGGGCCAGTGGTCTCTGATCTTCTCATAGCTGCCCTTGAATTCTGGTGTCTCTTTTTTATCGACAAACTTATTAAGCTCGTTCTTCCACCTCCTGAATAGGTCTGCCATCCTCTTAAGAGCAAAAGACTTGATTAATTGCTCTTTAACTGGCATCTCCGGATCATCCTCTAGAGCTAGGGTGAAATTTGACTTCAGCTCAGTCCAAAGATCATTTTTCTGCATATCATTGACATAAGACACCTCAGGGTCTTCTGTAGCCGGCTTTATCCATTGCTGGATGCTGATCGGGATCTTGTCCCTAACCAGAACCCCGCACTGAGCAACAAATGTGTTCTTTGTCCGGATGGGTTCAATCGGTTGGCCGTCAGGCGCGATTGCTATGATCTCAAACCTTTCATCTGAGCTCAACTTTTTCTTCGGGCCTCGTCTCTTTACCGAAGTTGTGCTCGATCCGGAGGGCTAGAAAAAAGAACAAAGACTTAACTAATATGTGTACATACCAAAACAATGAATGCATCAATTAGCTAGTCAGCACAGTCTTAACTAATATATACCTGGCCGGACTCGGTTCGGTCACCGGAGCCGTCATCGCGGTCTCCTTGCACCGGCATTGGGTCACCGGAGCCATCATAATCATAGCCAGCTGCTTCCATACCATCGGTGTCGTTGAGAAACAACGAGCAAACGACATCACTTCCTCATGCGATTATGTCCCCAACAACTCTTCTTGTACTTCGTCTTGGGCGGTGTCCATAGTTTCTACAAATATTTACAACATGGCAATTACTATTCAAACATGACAGATGGATATATTAGTGGAAAATGTAGAACTAATATTAATTAGTGGCCTCAACACTGCTTCTCTAGGGTTTGGGGTGGCCTCGACAACGCTTCAAGGGTTTGAGGTATATCGACAACGACGACATACGTACATGGGAAAATAATATTATCGGGGAGGGGGTATATCGACCCCCCCCCACGTGTTGAAGTTATCGGGAGTTTATATCGACACGACATACGTACATGGGAAAATAATATTATCGGGGAGGGGGTATATCGACCCCCCCCCTCTAGTTGAAGTTATCGGGAGGGGGTATATCGACCCCCCTTAGAACTTCAACACGAGCGGGGTCGATATACCCCCTCCCGATAACATCAACACGAGGGGGGGTCGATATACCCCCTCCCCGATAATCTATCCCTCGACCCTCGACCCCTCGGCGACCCTTGACCCCCTCTTGACCCTCGACCCCCTCTCAACCCCTTGACGAACCTAGAACTTTTTTTCTCCCCGATAACATTTTTTCTCCGAGAAAGTTAGTGTTCCCGAGTGAACCGGAGGGGGACATTGGTCATATCGGATTCGTCATATTTTCTATGAATGTTCTATATACATACATCCATCGATATCATTCCATACATACATAGACATCTACATTATATATGAACAAAAAAATATCAAAATTTACATATACATACATACACATGACCCCCCTCATTCATCATATCAAATTCATCATATCAATATTTTGCAAGGGGAAGGAAGGAATGGGGGAGGATGGGGCGGTAGCTACCTCTCCCGGCAGGATCGGGGAGGAGAAGCGGGCGGCTGGCGTTGGGGGCGACGACGACGAGGATGGGCTCGGGGTCGGCGAGGGCGATGGCGAGGCGCGCTCGGCGATGACGGCGAGGCAGGGCACGCTCGAGGGCAGCGGACGGCAACGGCGTGGGCAGCGGACGGCGTCGGCGTGGGCTCGGGGCGGGGTAGGGGCACCGGCGTGGGCGGCGACAGCGAGGCAGCCTGGCGGCGATGAGCTCGGCGGCGTCGGGGGGAAATGGGCGATGTAAACTGAAACCGCTAAGTGGTGGGTATATATACATGAAGCATTGGTCTTGGTTCGTGGCATGAACCGGTACCAATGCCACCTTTGGTCCCGGTTCGTCCTACAAACCGGGACCAAAGGTCTCATTTCGGCAGCCCAAAGGGCGGGAAGCACAGGCCATTGGTCCGGTTCGTCGCACGAATCGGGACCATAGGTAGGCATTTGTACCGGTTTGTGCCACGAACCGGTACGAATGCCCCCCTATGGTCCCGGTTCATGCGTCTAACCGGGACCAATGGCCTGCGCCGTGGTGCGGTGCGGTGGGATTTTTAGTCCCACCTCGCTAGCTGAAGAGCTCCCGCACCTGTTTATAAGCCCTGCTCTGTGTTCCCTTTGAAACTCCTTTGAACTGCAGGCTTACAGGCCTAATGGGACACTGCAATGCCTGTGGGCCTACTGGGCCTGCTGCGGGCCTAAATCCTGGCTCATGGTTGGGTTTCTAGTCCTATTCAGGACGTGCTGGCCCAGTAGGTGGCATTTTTTTATTTTTTGCTATTTATTTTTTCATTTCTACTTAGAACTAAATACTTATAGTTTTTTAGTGATTTCTTTTTTCTTTTAGGTCACAAAAATTATAAACTTTCTGTTAGTGCGATTAGTTTTAAAATTTGAATAGTTCAAATTTGAAAATTTTAAAATTTGTGTGAATCACTAGTTTATGAATAACTTTACTATAAAAATTGATTTTTGAGTCACTCTTTTTCCTGCTATTTAATATTACTGTGTTTTATCATTATACTCAATTTGGTAATTTTAGTTAGTCATAACAAATATTATAGGCATTTTTTTATTTTTTGTTATTTATTTTTTCATTTCTACTTAGAACTAAATACTTATAGTTTTTTAGTGATATCTTTTTTCTTTTAGGTCACAAAAATTATAAACTTTCTATTAGTGCCATTAGTTTTAAAATTTGAATAGTTTAAATTTGAATTTTTTAAAATTTGTGTGAATCACTAGTTTATGAATAATTTTATTATAAAAATTGATTATTGAGTCATTCTTTTTCCTGCTATTTAATATTACTGTGTTTTATCATTATACTCAATTTGGTAATTTTAGTTAGTCGTAACAAATATTATAGGCATTTTTTTCTTTTTTGCTATTTGTTTTTTCATTTCTACTTAGAACTAAATACTTATAGTTTTTTAGTGATATCTTTTTTCTTTTAGGTCACAAAAATTATAAACTTTCTATTAGTGCCATTAGTTTTAAAATTTTAATAGTTTAAATTTGAATTTTTTAAAATTTGTGTGAATCACAAGTTTGTGATTAACTTTACTAAAAAAATGAACATAGATGCACCTATAGAGAAAATTCAACCTAAATTGATAATCATTTTTTATGAATTTCAGAGAAATTCATTATGAATTTAGGTCAAATTCCCTGTATAGGGGCATCTATTTTCACTTTGAGAGGAGCTCAACAAGGCAGATAGGGACGGGCTTATAAACCGGTGCGGGCGCCCTTTGGTTGGCGAGGTGGGACTAAACTCTGAGCGCAACGAGGACCAACCCTTTAGTCCCGGTTTGTGCCACAAACCGGGACTAATGGTCATGGGCCAGGGGCGAGCCCTATTTCTTTTTCTAGTTTTTTTGTTTTGTTTTCTGCATTATTTATTTTCTTTTGTTTTTGATTCATTTTTTAATTCTTTTTTCTTTTAGTTTTAGAAAAATTATAAACTTTCTGCTAGTGCCATTAGTTTTCAAATTTGAAAACACTTTTTTGTTTTTTTGTTTTCTTTGTTGCTTTATTTATTTTATTTTGTTTCTACTTACAAAAAAATACTTATTGTTGCTATTTTTATTTTTTTTCTAGTTTTTTTGTATTATTTATTTTCTTTTGTTTTTTGCTTTAATTTTTAATTCTTTTTTCTTTTAGGTCAGCAAAATTATAAACTTTCTTTTAGTGCCATTAGTTTTAGAAAAATTATAAACTTTCTGTTAGTGCCATTAGTTTTCAAATTTGAATAGTTAAAATTTGAATTATTTGAAATTTGTGTGAATCACAAGTTTGTGATTAACTTTACTAAAAAAATGAACATAGATGCACCTATAGAGAAAATTCAACCTAAATTCATAGTTTTCAAATGAACTCTGAAAAAGTTGGCATAGCATACTCGTGTGTTACAAAGTTGGCATGGTATCATCATAATAGTTGCGGGAGAAAGTCTTCACTTTTTCTTTGCTTGTGTCATTTGCTTATTGCGCCATAACCATGGATAATCTTTATCGTTTATCAGGATGCTTGGGTCAGCCTTGATAGTGAAGGGAGGAATTTCATTAAATTTTCATAATCTTCAGACATGTCTGTCTTGCCCTCCACTCCCAGGATGTGCCTTTTTCCTGAATGAACTATGTGGCGCTTTGGCTCATCGTATGATGTATTCGCTTCGTTATCTTTTGTTTTTCTCGGTTTGGTAGACATGTCCTTCACATAGATAACCTGTGCCACATCATTGGCTAGGACGAACGGTTCATCAGTGTACCCAAGATTTTTCAGATCCACTGTTGTCATTCCGTACTATGGGTCTACCTGTACCCCGCCTCCTCACAGATTGACCCATTTGCACTTAAACAAAGGGACCTTAAAATCATGTCCGTAGTCAAGTTCCCATATGTCCACTATGTAACCATAATATGTGTCCTTTCCGCTCTCGGTTGCTGCATCAAAGCGGACACCGCTATTTTGGTTGGTGCTCTTTTGATCTTGGGCGATCGTGTAAAATGTATTCCCATTTATCTCGTATCCTTTGTAAGTCAATACAGTCAAAGATGGTCCCCTGGACAACAAGTACATCTCATCACAAACAGTGTTGTCACCTATGAGACGTGTTTCCAACCAACTGCTGAAAGTCCTGATGTGTTCACATGTAATCCAGTCATCGCACTGCTCTGGGTGTTTGGAGCGCAGGCTGTTCTTGTGTTCATCGACATACGGGGTCACCAAGGTAGAGTTCTGTAAAACTGTGTAGTGTGCTTGAGACCAAGAATATCCGTCCCTGCATATTATTGAGTCACTTCCAAGAGTGCCTTTGCCAGTCAGTCTCCCCTCATACCGCGATTTAGGGAGACCTATCTTCTAAAGGCCAGGAATGAAGTTAACACAAAACCCGATAACATCCTCTATTTGATGGCTGATACGTCTCCAATGTATCTATAATTTTTGATTGCTCCATGCTATATTATCTACTGTTTTGGACTATATTGGGCTTTATTTTTCCACTTGTATATTATTTTTGGGACTAACCTATTAACCGGAGGCCTAGCCCAGAATTGCTGTTTTTTTGCCTATTTCAGTGTTTCGAAGAAACAGAATATCAAACGGAGTCCAAACAGAAAATTCCTTTTTGGAACGTGATTTTCTTCTCGGATAAGACCCAGGAGACTTGTACCCTACTCCAAGAAGTACCGGAGGTGGTCACGAGGGTAGGCGCGCCCCCCTGCCCCGTGGGCCCCTCGGTGCTCCACCGACATACTCCTTCCTCCTATATATACCCACGTACCCCCAAACGATCAGAACAGGAGCAAAAAACCTAATTCCATCACCGCAACTTTCTGTATCCGCGAGATCCCATCTTGGGGCCTGTTCCGAAGCTCCGCCAGAGAGGGCCGTCATCACGGAGGGCTTCTACATCATCATAGCCTCTCCGATGAAGTGTGAGTAGTTTACCTCAGACCTTCGGGTCCATAGTTAGTAGCTAGATGGCTTCTTCTCTCTCTTTGAATCTCAATACAAAGTTCTCCCCCTCTCTTGTGGAGATCTATTCGATGTAATCTTCTTTTTGCGATGTGTTTGTTGAGACCGATGAATTGTGGGTTTATGAGCAAGTCTATCTATGAATAATATTTGAATCTTCTCCGAATTATTTTATGTATGATTGGTTATCTTTGCAAGTCTCTTCGAATTATCCGTTTGGTTTGGCCAACTAGATTGGTAGTTCTTGCCATGGGAGAAGTGCTTAGCTTTGGGTTTGATCTTGTGGTGTCCTTTCCCAGTGACAGAAGGGGCAGCAAGGCACGTATTGCATCGTTGCCATCGAGGATAACAAGATGGGGTTTATTTCATATTGCATGAATTTATCTCTCTACATCATGTCATCTTGCTTAAAGCGTTACTCTGTTTTTAACTTAATACTCTAGATGCATGCTGGATAGCGGTCGATGAGTGGAGTAATAGTAGTAGATGCAGAATCGTTTCGATCTACTTGTCACGGACGTGATGCCTATATACATGATCATGCCTATATATTCTCATAACTATGCTCAATTCTGTCAATTGCTCAATAGTAATTTGTTCACCCACCATAGAAAACCTATGCTCTCGAAAATACCAAAAATATTATCAAAAATACCAAAAATACCAAAAACCTATATATTCTCATAACTATGCATCTTTATATCAAAAATACCAAAAATATTATCTATCGGATCTCACTTCCGTAAGTGACTGTGAAGGGATTGACAAGCCCTAATCGCGTTGGTTGCGTTGAGCTCTTTGTGTTGTGTAGGTACGAGGGACTTGCTCGCGGCCTCCTACTGGATTGATACCTTGGTTCTCAAAAACTGAGGGAAATACTTATGCTACTCTGCTGCATCATCCATTCCTCTTCGGGGAAAACCAACGCAAGCTCAAGACGTAGCAATGGCCCATGGAGATGCTTCCTTCTGGCCTAGCGCGGTTACAGACATATTTCTTTAGGACTCCCATGAACCTCTCAAAGGGTAACATATTGTGTAGAAATACGGGCCCGAGAATGACAATCTCGTCGACTAGATTAACTAGGATGTGTGTCATGATATTTAAGAAGGATGGTGGGAACACCAGCTCGAAACTGACAAGACATTGCGCCACATCAATCCTTAGCCTTGGTATGATTTCTGGATTGATCACCTTCTAAGAGATTGCATTGAGGAATGCACATAGCTTCACAATGGCTAATCGGACGTTTTCCGGTAGAAGCCCCCTCAATGCAACCGGAAGCAGTTGCGTCATAATCACGTGGCAGTCATGAGACTTTAGGTTCTGGAACTTTTTCTCTGGCACATTTATTATTCCCTTTATATTCGACGAGAAGCCAGTCGGGACCTTCATACTGAGCAGGCATTCAAAGAAGATTTCTTTCTCTTCATTCGCAAGAGCGTAGCTGGCAGGACCTTCATACTGCTTCAGAGGCATGCCGTCTTTTTCGTGCAAACGTTGCAGGTCCTCCTGTGCCTCAGGTGTATCTTTTGTCTTTCCATACAAGCCCAAGAAGCCTAGCAGGTTCACGCAAAGGTTCTTCGTCACGTGCATCACGTCGATTGAAGAGCGGACCTCTAGGTCTTTCCAGTAGGGTAGGTCCCAAAATATAGATTTCTTCTTCCACATGGGTGCGTGTCCCTCAGCATCATTCGAAACAGCTAGTGCGCCGGGACCCTTTCCAAAGATTACGTGTAAATCATTGACCATAGCAAGCATGTGATCACCGGTACACATGGTAGGCTTCTTCCGGTGATCTGCCTTTCTTTCGACATTGATGGTTGGTTGGAGGAAATCGATGATGGCCCAGGTACACATTCTTGCTGCATTTGTCCAGCTATATACTTTGAGTATCATCTAAACAGTGCGTGCATGTGTGGTATCCTTTTTTTGTCTGTCCTGAAAGGTTACTGAGAGCGGGCCAATCGTTGATGGTCACGAACAACAACGCCTTTAGGTTAAATTCCTCCTGTCTGTGCTCGTCCCGCATACGTACACCGTTTCCATTCCACAGCTGTAAAAGTTCTTCAACTAATGGCCTTAGGTACACATCAATGTCGTTGCCGGGTTGCTTAGGGCCTTGGATGAGAACTGGCATCATAATGAACTTCCGCTTCATGCACATCCAAGGAGGAAGGTTATACATACATAGAGTCACAAGCTAGGTGCTGTGATTGCTGCTCTGCTCCCCGAAAGGATTAATACCATCTGTGCTTAAAGCAAACCATACGTTCCTTGGGTCCTTTGCAAACTCATCCCAGTACTTCCTCTCGATTTTTCTCCACTGCGACCTGTCAGCGCGTGCTCTCAACTTCCCGTATTTCTTACGGTCCTCACTGTGCCATCGCACCAACTTGGCATGCTCTCCGTTTCTGAACAGACGTTTCAACCATGGTATTATAGGAGCATTCCACATCACCTTCGCAGGAACCCTCTTCCTGGGGGGCTCACCATCAACATCACCAGGGTCATCTCATCTGATCTTATACCGCAATGCACCGCATACCGGTCATGCATTCAGATCCTTGTATGCACCGCGGTAGAGGATGCAGTCATTAGGGCATGCATGTATCTTATCCACCTCCAATCCTAGAGGGCATACGACCTTCTTTGATGTGTATGTACTGTCGGGCAATTCATTATCCTTTGGAAGCTTCTTCTTCAATATTTTCAGTAGCTTCTCAAATCCTTTGTCAGGCACTGCATTCTCTGCCTTCCACTACAGCAATTCCAGTACGGTACCGAGCTTTGTGTCGCCATCTTCGCAATTGGGTACAACCCTTTTTTTGATCCTCTAACATGCGATCAAACTTCAGCTTCTCCTTTCGACTTTCGCATTGCGTCCTTGCATCGACAATGACCCGGCGGAGATCATCATCATCGGGCACATCGTCTGGTTCCTCTTGATCTTCAGCAGCTTCACCCGTTGCAGCATCATTGGGCACATTGTCTGGTTCCTCTTGATCTTCCCCAGCTCCCCCCATTGCAGGGCACATAGTTGTGATCGTACTCTTCTTCTTCGCCGTCTTCCATCATAACCCCTATTTCTCCGTGCCCCATCCAAACATTATAGTGTGGCATGAAACCCTTGTAAAGCAGGTGGGACTGAAGGATTTTCGTGTTAGAGTAAGACATCGTTTTCCCACATTCAGTGCATGGACAACACATAAAACCATTCTGGTTGTTTGCCTCAGCCGCAATGAGAAACTCATGCACGCCCTTAATGTACTCGGAGGTGTGTCTGTCACCGTACATCCATTGTCGGTTCATCTGCGTGCATTATATGTAATTAAGTGTCCAAATTAATAGAAGTTCATCATCACATTAAAACCAAAGTACATACATAGTTCTCATCTAACAACATATAGCTCTCCAGAGCATCTAATTAATTAAACCATACATTGAAACTATGTAAAACATTTCAATGCGAAAACAAATGCGATCATAATCGCAACCAAGGTAACAATTGATCCAACAGCATAATGATACCAAGCCTCGGTATGAATGGCATATTTTCTAATTTTTCTCATCTTCAAGCACATTGCATCCATCTTGATCTTGTGATCATCGACGACATCCGCAACAAGCAACTCCAATATCATCTTCTCATCCTCAATTTTTTTATTTTTTCCTTCAAGAAATTGTTTTCTTCTTCAACTAAATTTAACCTCTCGACAATAGGATCGGTTGGAATTTCCGGTTCACATACATCCTAGATAAATAAAATCTATGTCACGTTGGTCGGCATAATTTTCATAAACAATAAATGAACCAATAGTTATAAAGATAATATATATACCACATCCGAATCATAGAAAGGACGAGGGCCGACGGGGGCGGATACCAAAACCATCGCACTATATAAGATGAAATAATAAAAGTAAGAAAATAACACAAGTATCTATGTATACATACAAGTAAGAATATTTTTTCCTTTCAGAAAGAAGATAAGAACAAGAGGCTCACCACGGTGGTGCCGGTGATGAGCTCAGCGCGGGTGATCGACGGCGGTGAAGACGGGGACGGGGCTTGACGGACCGCTAAACCTAGACAAATATTGAGGAAAATGGAGCTTGGTGGTCGAGCTTGGAGAGGAGAAACCTTAAGTAGTGTGGCTCGGGCATTCCATGGAACACCTTGTGTGCATAGGAGGTGAGCTAGAGCACAACCAAGCCCTCTCCCCCTCGGCCAGAAAAAACAGAGCAGTGTGCTCTGCTCTTACGTGAGGGGTATATATAGGCACCTCACTGGTCCCGGTTGGTGGCATGAACCGGGACTAAAGGGGAGCCTTTGGTCCCGGTTCAAGCCACCAACCGGGACCAATGGTGGTGGGCCAAGAGTGAGGCCCATTGGTCCCGGTTCGTCCCACCAACCGGGAACAAAAGGTCCGGACGAACCAGGACCAATGGCCCACGTGGCCCGGCCGGCCCCCTGGGATCATGAACCGGGTCCATTGCCCCCGTTGGTCCCGGTTTTGGACTGAACCGGGACTAATGGGCTGACCCGGCCTGGACCTTTGCCCCCTTTTCTACTAGTGTTTGTTGTTGCAAGTTTTACGTGGCTGCTACGGGCTTCTAGTAAGAACCGTTCTTACCTACGCATCAAAACCACAATGATTTTTCGTCAGGTGTGTTGTTTTAACCTTCAACAAGGACCGGGTGTTGTCAAACTCAATTCAACTAAAGTTGGAGAAACAGACACCCACTAGCCACCTGTGTGTGAAGCACGTCGGTAGAACCAGTCTCATGAACGCGGTCATGTAATGTCGGTCTTGGCCACTTCATCCAACAATACTGCCGAATCAAAGTAAGACATTGTTGGTAAGGAGTATGACTATTATCGCCCACAACTCATTGTGTTCTACTCGTGCATATAACATCTATGCATAGACCTGGCTCGGATGCCACTGTTGGGGAACGTAGTATTTCAAAAAAATTACCTAGGATCACAAAAAATGTATCTAGGAGAAGCATAGCAACGATCGGGGAGAGTGTGTCCATGTACCCTCATAGACCGAAAGCGGAAGCGTTTAGTAACGCGGTTGATATAGTCGAACGTCTTCGTGATCCAACTGATCCAAGCACCGAATGTACGGCTCGATGACGTCCCTCGAGCTCTTGTTCCAGTTGAGGACGAGGGAGAGTTCCGTCCGCACGACAGCGTGTTGACGACGATGATGAAGTTACCGACGAAGGGCTTCGCCTAAGCACTACAATGATATCACCGAGGCGTGTGACTGTGGAGGGGGGCACCGCACACGGCTAAGAGAAGACTTGGTGTGCCTTTGGGGTGCCCCCTCCCACGTATATAGAGGGGGAGGAGAGGAGGCCGGCCCAAGGGGGGGTGCGCCAAGGGGGGAGTCCTACTTGGACTCCCGGTCCAAGTAGGATTCGGCGCCCCTTTCCTTTTCGAAGAAGGGGGAAGGGGGAAAGAGAAGGAGGAGGAGAAGGAAAGCCCCCCCCCCCCAACCCTAGTCCAATTCGGTTTGGGCTTGGGGGGCGCCTCCACCTGGCCGCGTGCCTCCTCTCTCCTCAAGGGCCTATGAAGGCCCATTAACCCCCGTGGGGGGTTCCGACAACCTCCCGATACTCCGAAAAATGTCCGAACCTTTCTGAAACCATTCCGATGTGCAAACATAACCTTCCAATCTATCAATCTTTATGTCTCGACCATTTCGATACACCTCGTCATGTCCGTGATCTCATCTGGGACTCTGAAAAAACTTCGGTTCATCAAAACCCACAACTCATAATACAAATCTTCATCGAACGTTAAGCGTGCGGACCCTATGGGTTCGAGAACTATGTAGATATGACTAAGACACATCTCCAGTTAATAACCAATAGCGAAACCTGGATGCTCATATTGGCTCCTACATATTCTACGAAGATCTTTATCGGTCAGACCGCATAACAACATACGTTGTTCCCTTTGTCATGGGTATGTTACTTGCGCGAGATTAGATCATCCGTTTCTTTATACCTAGTTCAATATCGTCACCGGCAAGTCTCTTTACTCGTTCCGTAATGCATCATCCCGCAACTAACTCATTAGTCACATTGCATGCAAGGCTTATAGTGATGAGCATTACCGAGAGGGCCCAGAGATACCTCTCCGATACACGGAGTGACAAATCCTAGTCTCGATCTATGCCAACTCAACAAACACACTACTGCAGGATACTGCTAGCGCGACACTACGATCCGAGGCCCTTCGACGAAACTGTGTGCGATGCAATAATCGCAAACGGTGGTGTAAAAGAACCGTCAAAAAAGGTGTAAAATGTTTGCGATGGCGGAGCCATCAAACACGGTTCGTATTTTAGTTGCGTGTGCGATCCAGGGCTTACGGTTTAGTCCAATGAATTGTTTGCGACGAGGCAGAACAAAAGAAACGGGCTGCCTGATGAAGGCGTGTGCGATATAGAGCATACGATTCACTTAGATAAACTCTTTGTGATTTGGCAACACAAAAGAAATGGTCAGCCAGATCAAGGTGTGTGTGATTGAGGGCATACGCTTCAGAAGGATTAACTGTTTGCGATTAGGCAACACAAAAGAAACGGTCAGCCAGATCAAGGTGTGTGTGATTGAGGGCATACTCTTCAGAAGGATTAATTGTTTGGGATTAGGCAACAGAACAGAAACGGGTCAGCCAGATCAAAGTGTCTGCGATTGATGGCATACACTTCACATGGATGAACTGTTTGCGATTAGAAACAACAAACTGAAACAGTTAGATAGATCAACGTGTGTGCGCTAGACGGGCACACACATTCTAATTTAAAGAAGTGTGCACGATGGTAATAACGAGTGCACACAGTTGTTGGAACAAGACGTGTGCTGACATTGCCTATTGCGGTGCACCCTACGCTGCAAACGCCATGTACGCAGCCGAGAAGGCGCACGTGCCCATGTTATGCCTTCCGAAAATAGTGCCGCACTTATAAATGTAAGTAAATTTTGAGCATGCGTCCCGTCACATTCCAAATTGCAAACCTGTTCACACCGATCAAAACCTAAACGGTTTCCTACTTAGGAGCGTATTACTACTCAGTTATAAATACTAATACTCCAAGATGTCTACACATTCCTCCTCAACTCCTCATCCACAAAAACAAACAAGTCATTCATCATCGTTCCCTTGCGTCTGCGATGGCCAGCGTGAGTTTTGGGTCGAGAGATTGCCCCCAGGGAGAGGCAAGCCTGGAAGCGGAAGCACGAGAGATGTCCCGCCTCGCCGCGAAAGCAACCAACATGTCTCGTCGTGCGGCCGTAGTAGCAAAGAGGTCCCGCCGCGCCGCCGAAGCATCAAGGAGGTCCCGCCACGCTGCCGATGCAGCAGACCGGTCCGGCCGTGCCGTGTAAGCAGAAGAGATGTCCCGCCACCCCACGAATGCAGCAGAGATGTCCTCCCGCGCCGCGGCGGCATGGGAAAATGTCTCGCGGGCAGGCGAGGACTCTGACAGGAGCATGTGTGCCCTCGTCGTTAGGCAGATGGATCAGATCTCCAGGTGGGTGAGGTTGCAGGATGACCTGAAATCCTCGTTTGTACAATCTACCGGTCTCATCCGGCTTCTAAATGAGAGCAATGCGGAGCTCCAGGCTGAGCGTGACCTGGTGAGGGCGAAGATTGTCAGAAGTGCGGAGCAGTAGGAGCAGACCACTACCTTGTTGAAGAGGACCGTCGCCATCGCCGAGAAACTTATTGACAAGAATGCCATGTTGTACATCGAGTGCAGAATGCTGGTGGAGGAATCTGTGGATGTTCTCAATCAGCATGTTGAGGACAAGAAAGAGCTCATTGCCACTCGCCGTGGAGACTAGTTCCCGCGGCCTGCAGCAACGCATCAACAAAGTAGAGATCAGCGAGCCCGATTGTTGTCTTCCTTCTTCTTTTGCCCTTGTGTATTTCGGGCATTGCCGCATGTGGGTTTTTTAAATTATGTTCCTAAATATGTAAGACAATTATTATTCACTGTCATCGTCCTTATATTCATCATGCTTGCTATAAGTCGCAGTCGATGCTATATAGGTCCGTCGGATCTTACATCAAGATCCATGCAGAACTTTCTTTTCAGATTTTCATTTTTCTCTCTTAAATCTTAGTGCAGTGAGACATATGGCCACGCCGTAGAACAGGTGATCGTGTGCCATTAATGGGGACGTTGGGAGGGAGGTGCGCTGCAGGTAGCGATCAAAGGGCTTTCCTTCGGATGAGCACGCGCAGGGGTCTGATCGCACGCATCCCGTACTCAAATAACTACCCCGCACAACACCTACTAGCCAATAAAAAAAGGGACACATGGCGGCACGTAATTGATAAGTAGAACGCCCACGGTTTCAACAATACTTGTGTTTCCGATTTGTAACGTGACATCACTTGTTCCAAAATGACTTTGTTGATTGTTAATGTGTGCGTCTTGGCAAATCGGACACAAAAATTATCACAGCATGTTGGTGCCATGTCATGACACCATGCCAAGTTTCATATTTTCCAGACGTGTTTTGGATTTACAGGAATTAAAAAACCGAGTTTCTCAATCTTTCCGGCTGAGCCACGACGCCCAGATGTTTGAATTTCATTCCGATCTCTTGCATGGGACCTATAAATTCACCCAAGGACAAACATGTGGTTTTTCAAAAAACTTTGGTGCACTAGAACCTGAGCTTGTAGTTCAAATTTGAATAATGCACATTAAATGCGCAGAAAATCAATTAATGTATAAAAAAGGCCAAACAAACCCGGAATAATTCCAAAATTTTAGCACGATACTTCTATTTGGTCTAACCTGCCTGTGTAAAAAAATTAAGGTGGGAGAAGGCAGTGTACGTATGTCGTTTCGCACACGGAGGTGGCACATTCCCTCACGGAACCACGAGCCTTCTTGACGGAAGCTCCAGTTTGCAAGAAGCTTACACCAAAGATTGTCCCAATTCGGCCAAAAAGATTACCGCAGCATGTTGGTGCCATGTCATGACACCATGCCAAGTTTCATGATTTTCAGGCGAGTTTTGGATTTACAGGAATTAAAACACCAAATTTCTCCATCTTTCCGGCCGAGCCACGACGCCCAGATGTTTGAATTTCATTGCCAACTCTTGCATTGGACCTAGAAATGCACCCAAGGACACACATGTGATTTTTCAAACAACTTTGGTGCACTGGAGCCTATGCTTGTAGTTCAAATTTGAATTATGCACATTAAATGCGCAGAAACTGAATTAACGTATAAAAAAGACCAAATGAACCCGGAATAATTCCAAAATTTAGCATGATACTTCTATTTGGTCTAATCTGCCTGTGTAAAAAAAATTAAGGCGGGAGAAGGCAGTGTACATATGTCGTTTCGCACATGGAGGTGGCACGTTCCCTCTCGGAACCACGGGCCTTCTTGACGGAAGCTCCGGTTTGCAAGAAGCTTACACCAAAGCTTGTCCCAATTCGGCCAAAAAACTTATCACATCATGTTGGTGCCATGTCATGACACCACGCCAAGTTTCATGATTTTTAGGCGTGTTTTCGATTAAAAGTAATTAAAAAACCAAGTTTCTCAATCTTTCCGGCCGAGCCATGATGCTCAGATCTTTGAATTTCACTCTCATCTCTTGCATGGGACCTAGAAATTCACCCAAGGATACACATGTGATTTCTCAAACAACTTTTGTGCACTAGAGCATGTGCTTGTAGTTCAAATTTGTTACTAACCAGAAATTGTTATTTATATTTCCTAATATCTTGATAAATGTTCATAATTCATTCTAGAATTGTATTAACCGGAACTTATTACATGTGTGAATACATAGACAAACAAAGTGTGACTAGTATGCCTCTACTTGACTAGCTCATTAATAAAAGATGCTTAAGTTTCCTAACCATAGACATGGGTTGTCATTTGATGAACGGGATCACATCATTAGAGAATGATGTGATTGACTTGACCCATCCGTTATCTTAGCACTTTGATTGTTTAGTTTGTTTGCTATTGCTTTATTCATAACTTATACCGGAGGAACACTTAGTGTGCTATCAAACGTCACAACGTAACTGGGTGACTATACAGATGCTCTACAGGTGTCTCTGATGGTGTCTGTTGAGTTGGCATAGATTGAGATTAGGATTTGTCACTGCGATTGTGGGAGAGGTATCTCTGGGCCCTCTCGGTAATGCACATCACTATAAGCCTTGTAAGCAATGTGACTAATGAGTTAGTTGCGGGATGTTGCAATACAGAACGAGTAAAGAGACATGCGAGTAATGAGATTGAACTAGGTATGATGATACCGACGATCGAATCTCGAACAAGTGACATACCGATGACAAAGGGAACAACGTATGTTGTTATGCGTTTGACCGATAAAGATCTTCGTAGAATATGTATAGACCAATATGAGCATCCAGGTTCCTCTATTGGTTATTGACCGAAAGTGAGTCTCGGTTATGTCTACATAGTTCTCGAACCTGTAGTGTCCGCACGCTTCACGTTCGAGGACGATCGGTATTATGAGTTTATGTGTTTTGATGTACCAAAGGTAGTTTGAAGTCCCGGATATGATCACGGACATGACGAGGAGTCTCAAAATGGTCGAGACATAAAGATCGATATATTGGAAGGCTATGTTTGAACACTGGAATGGTTCCGGATGAGTTCGGGCATTTTCCGGAATACCGAGAGGTTACCGGAACCCCCCGAGGGAGTTAATGGGCCTTATTGGGCCTTAGTGGGAGAGAGAAGGAGGCGTCCAGGTGGAGGGCGCCCCCCAAGCCCAATCCGAATTGGGTGCCCCCCTTCCTTTCTCCTTCTCCCTCTTCCTTCTTCTCCTACTCCAACTAGGGAAAGGGGGGAAACCTACTCCTACTGGGAGTAGGACTCCCCCCCCTTGGGCGCGCCCTATGAGGGCCGGCCCTCACCTCCTCCACTCCTTTATATACAGGGGAGGGGGCACCCCATAGACACACAAGTTGACAGTTGTCTTAGCCGTGTGCGGTGCCCCCTCCACAGATTTCCACCTCGGTCATATAGTTCTAGTGCTTAGGCGAAGCCCTGCGTCGGTAACTTCATCATCACGCCGTCGTACTGAGGAAACTCTCCCTCGGCCTCAACTCGATCAAGAGTATGATGGACGTCACCGAGTGAACGTGTGCAGATCGCGGAGGTGCCATGCGTTTGGTACTTGATCGGTTGGGTTGCGAAGACGTTCGACTACATCAACTGGATTACTTAACGCTTCCGCTTTCGGTCTACGAGGTTAGATAGACACACTCTCCCCTCTCGTTTCTATGCACCTCCTAAATAGATCTTGCGTGATCGTAGGAAATTTTTGAAATGCTGCGTTCCCCAACAGTAGATGTTATATGCAAGAGTAGAACACAAAGAGTTGTGGGCGATAATAGTCATGCTGCTTACCAGCATGTCAAACTTTGATTCGACAGTATTGTTGGATGAAGCGGCTCAGACCGACATTACGAGTACGCTTACGCAAGACTGGTTCTACAGACGTGCTTCGCACACAGGTGGCTAGTGGGTGTATGTTTCTCCAACTTTAGTTGAATCGAGTGTGACTACGCCCGGTCCTTGTTGAAGGTTAAAATAGCAAACTTGACGAAAATTCGTTGTGGTGTTGATGCGTATGTAAGAACGGTTTTCGCTAAGCCCGTAGCAGCCACGTAAAACTTGCAACAACAAAGTAGAGGACGTCTAACTTGTTTTTGCAGGGCATGTTGTGATGTGATATGGTCAAGACATGATTATATAAATTGTTGTACGAGATGATCATGTTTTGTAACACATTTATCGGCAATTGGCAGGAGCCATATGGTTGTTGCTTTATTGTATGAAATGCAATCGTCATGTAATTGCTTTGCTTTATCACTGAGCGGTAGCGATAGTCGTGGAAGCAATAGTTAGCGAGACGGCGACGATGCTTCGATGGAGATCAAGGTGTCAAGTCGGTGACGTTGGTGATCATAATGGTGCTTTGGAGATGGAGATCAAAGGAACAAGATGATGATGATGGCCATATCATATCACTTATATTGATTGCATGTGATGTTTATCCTTTATGCATCTTATTTTGCTTAGTACGTCGGTAGCTTTATAAGATGATCTCTCACTAAATTTCAAGGTATAAGTGTTCTCCCTGAGTATGCATCGTTGCTACAGTTTGTCGTGCCGAGACACCACGTGATGATCGGGTGTGATAAACTCTACGTTCGCATACAACGGGTGCAAGCCAGTTTTGCACATGTAGAATACTCAGGTTAAACTTGACGAGCCTAGCATATGAAGATATGGCCTCGGAACACTAAGACCGAAAGGTCGAGCGTGAATCATATAGTAGATATGATCAACATAGTGATGTTCACCATTGAAAACTACTCCATATCACTTGATGATCGGACATGGTATAGTTTATATGGATCACGTGCTCACTTAGATGATTAGAGGGATATATATCTAAGTGGGAGTTCTTAAGTAATATGATTAATTGAACTTTAATTTAGCATGAACTTAGTACATGATAGTATTTTGCATGTCTATGTTGTTGTAAATAAAAGGCCCGTGTTGTTGTTCCATTGAATTTTATTGCTTTCCTAGAGAAAGCTAAGTTAAAAGATGATGGTAGCAACTACACGGACTGGGTCCGTAACTTGAGGATTATCCTCATTGCTGCACAGAAGAATTACATCCTGGAAGCACCGCTAGGTGCCAAACCCATTGCAGGAGACACTCCAGATGTTATGAACACATGGTAGACGAAAGATGATAACTACTCGGTAGTTCACTGTGCCATGCTTTACGGCTTGGAACCGGGACTTGAACGATGTTTTGAATGTCATGGAGCATATGAGATGTTCCAGGAGTTGAAGTTAATATTACAAGTAATTGCCCAGATTGAGAGATATGAAATCTCCAATAAGTTCTGGGTAGAATAGTTCTGTTAGTGAACACATACTCAGAATGTCTGGGTACCATAATCACTTGACTCAGTAGGGAGTTAATCTTCCGGTTGATAGTGTCATTGACAGAGTTCTTCAATCACTGCCACCAAGCTACAAAAGCTTCGCGATGAACTATAATATGCAAGGGATGGATAAGACAATTCCCAGGCTCTTCACAATGCTAAACGTTGTGGAGGTAGAAATCAAGAAGGAGAATCAAGTGTTGATGGTCAACAAGACAACCAGTTTCAACAAAAAGGGCAAAGGGAAGAAGGGGAACTTCAATAAGAACAGCAAGCAAGTTCTGCTCAAGTGAAGAAACCCAAGTCTGGAGCTAAGCTTGAGACTGAGTGCTTCTATTGCAAAGGGACTGGTCACTGGAAGCGGAACAGCCCCAAGTATTTGGCGGATAAGAAGGATGGCAAAGTGAAAGGTATATTTGATATACATGTTATTGATGTGTACCTTACTAATGCTCGCAGTAGCGCCTGGGTATTTGAAACTAGTTCTGTTGCTAACATTTGCAACTCGAAACAGGGGCTATGGATTAAGCGAAGATTGGTTAAGGACGAAGGTGACGATGCGCTTGGAAAATGGTTCCAAAGTCGATGTGATCGCCGTCAGCACGCTACCTCTACATCTACCTTCGGGATTAGTTTTAGACCTGAATAATTGTTATTTGGTGCCAGCGTTAAGCATGAACATTATATTTGGATCTTATTTGATGCGAGACGATTATTCATTTAAATCAGAGAATAATGGTTGTTCTATTTATATGAGTAATATCTTTTATGGTCATGCACTTTTGATGAGTGGTCTATTTTTACTAAATCTTGATAGTAGTGATACACATATTCATAGTATTGAAGCCAAAAGATATAACTTTAATAATTATAGTGCATCTTATTTGTGGCACTACCGTTTAGGTGATATTGGTGTAAAGCGCATGAAGAAACTCCATGCTGATGGGCTTTTGGAATCACTTGATTATGAATCACTTGATGCTTGCGAACCATGCCTCATGGGCAAGATGACCAAACCTCCGTTCTCCGCAACAATGGAGCGAGCAATAGACTTATTGGAAATAATACATATTGATGTATGCGGTCCGATGAGTGTTGATGCTCGCGGCGGGTATCGTTATTTTCTGACCTTCACAGATGATTTGAGCAGATATGGGTATATCTACTTGATGAAACATAAGTCTGAAACATTTGAAAAGTTTAAAGAATTTCAGAGTGAAGTGGAAAATCATCGTAACAAGAAAATAAAGTTTCTACGATCTGATCGTGGAGGAGAATATTTGAGTTACGAGTTTGGTCTTCATTTGAAACAATGCGGAATAGTTTCACAACTCACACCACCCAGAACACCACAACGTAATGGTGTGTCTGAACGTCGTAATTATACTTTATTAGATATGGTGCGAGCTATGATGTCTCTTACTGATTTAAAGCTATCGTTTTGGGGTTATGCTTTAGAGACGGATGCATTCACGTTAAATAGGGCACCATCTAAATCCGTTGAGACGACTCCATATGAACTGTGGTTTGGCAACAAACCCAAGTTGTTGTTTCTTAAAGTTTGGGGCTGCAATGCTTATGTGAAAAAGCTTCAACCTGATAAGTTCGAACCCAAATCGAAGAAATGTGTCTTCATAGGATACCCAAAGGAGACTGTTGGGTACACCTTCTATCACAGATCCGAAGGCAAGATATTCGTTGCTAATAATGGATCCTTTCACTGGTGCGTGTCGGTCCTAAACAAACAGTTTTAACCCCTTTCCACGACGGCATTTGGAACCGTCGCCAAGTGAGTGTGTGCGTCCCACACGACCCAGAAATCATCGGGGATAGGCCCTCCTAGGACCCAGACTAGGGCTGTGTGCGATCGGGCGAGGCATCGAAACCCAATCATTTCCGTAGGTATGTACATCCCACACGGTAATCCAAGAAAATCATTTCCGTAGGTATGTACATCCCACACAGTGAATCCCAGAAAAAATTCTGTTTGTATGTATATCACACACAGTCAATCCAATGAATACGTTTCTGTTCTTATGTACATCCCACACAGTCAATCCAGGGAAAATGTTGTTTGGACGTACATCCCACACAATTTTATGTGTAGGACCGTGTGTGAAAGGTGTAACTATCACACACGGTCTTCCTTGGTTAATTGTTTACTTTTATCAACTATATCACACGCGATTTGATAAAGAAAACTGTGTGACATTGGGCTATCCATCGCAAGCACTTTTACTGCTAGAACCGTTTGCAAAGGTCCATGGCACAGTTAGCACGTTTATTGGTTTACAATTAATAATTCTAGTATTACGCAAATTCACATTTCATATCGGATAGCTGTTTTCCAATTTCATATCAGGCAAATAAATATATTATAACATCACTGTACGGTAGCTACATGAAAACAACACAGTACAACATATAGGTAATTCAACTTCATAAGAACAATATATTCATTTCCCTAATCGAGATCATCCAGGCTCGTCTTATCCACCTCTGCTTTCAGTTCAGTAAGAACCCGTTTTGCACGGACCAACTGGGGAAGTGCCTCCTTCTTCGCCAACACCATCTTAGCAAAGTCTGATTTAAAAAATCTGAGCTCATTCTCCACCTTCAACTTTTTATCCCGCATCTTGAAATATGCTTCAGCATTGAGAAGACTTTCTCTAAGCCTGCGTGTGTTCTCTTCCTCATACATGCTCCAGAGCTTCGTTAGGCACATCTTCCAAGACTGTGGCCACTCTTGATCAACCCACTCCAAATAAGAACACTTCCATTCATCCTATAATATATAAAACTAGATCAGTAATAATTGTCGGGGAAATGGGTTTATAGCAACATAGAAAATCACCAATGCTTATTTTGAAAAACTAAAGAAACATGTTAATTATGACATATCTTCTCAAAAAGATCAATGTGCAAATGAAACAATTGGTACTGAGAGAACAACCAAATTTTGTAACATCGGACGCTATAATTAACTACAACGATGCTACAAGTTCTTACTCATGTACAATAAATAATAAATTGAACATTTTATTGGGAAGGTAAATATAACTGCAACAGCATAGCGACAGTGTTTGGATGACAGCAAATTGATACTAACATATGTGTACATGCACAAATTTAGTAACATAGAAATAATAGCACTAGGGCCGTCCACTATGTATGCCAAAACTGGGGTAAAGACAATTGTTGCAACATCTCGCACCAGTGCCCTGCACTGGCGAGCCGATGCAGCAGAAAAAAAAATCAGGGACCCAGACTCCGGAGCACGTAGTTGCTCCGATGCCCAGTTCCTTCATGCCATAAAGATTTAGTATTTTACTGCTTGGCTGCTCGGATGTGTGGACCAAAGTTGGCTGCACAAACTGATGAAGCGGTGCCAAATAATTTTCTAATGGTACCACTGATGAGATCGCAACAATTTAAGATACTAGGTACAAATTGTGACACTATCTTAGGATGCGTTTGGTTGAAGGTGTGGTATGAATGGGTTGGGACCGCGACATTGTCTAAATCACATCTAAAAATGATTTGTAACAACGAAAGAGGGTCTAACCTTCTATGCACATGCTAGAAACTTCCTCCCACTATCCACAGAATCCAACTCAACTAGCTTCATGCATGGAGATTTATGGTTACAACAAGCAGATAGATCTTCAGCCACCCTGCTCCATTCGTTTCCACTAATGGTCCTAGGGAGCTACAAGAGGAAGAAATGACTCAAATCGACCACCAGTTAAAAATCCTTCATTCCAAGTCATAGCCCGAGAATGAGAAGAGAGGCATACTCGGGTGGTGAAGGAGTAGTCGTCGGAGGAGGAACCGCTGGAGAGGTCTTTGAAGAAGAACATGGCGACCTTGGCGGTAGGATGCGAGACAACGAGAGCGAGGAAGCGGCTATAGCTTAGCGAGGAAGGAAGGTAGGAGATAACAAGGGAAATGTGAATTGTGGTCGAGGAGAAATGGGGGTGGGGGTAGATATTTTGGCGCTAGGCCAAAATTTTAAAAATGTGGAGGGAAACATTGCGCGTGGTGCCGCCGGACCATTCACTTTGAACGATTGTGTGCATCGCAAACGATTCTTCTGCTTTACACACATCGGATGAGTATGATAATTCAAATTTTAGTCTCAAGGCATGGGCACATTCACATTGAACGCGTGGTGCCACCGGACCATTCAATTTGAATGATTGTGTGCATTGCAAACGATTCTTCTACTTTACGCACATGGGATGAGTTTGATAATTCAAAATTTGGTGGAAATCTCCCTGGGTACGTCATTGCATAATTTAACATTGCTTGCTAATTTGGGCACAGAAAAGAGCGTACAGCAGACAGACCACACTAATTGAATAAAGCAATTTTAGTAATTACACAGAGCCAGTTGACCTAAACATTGCTCTAACAAAAGACCAGCATTAAAAATAAAGCATAAGTACGCATAATTAAAAATTTGCCGCTGCGCCGGCCTATGCATCGCTGGTGTGAGATGAGACGTGAGGACTTGTCCTGGCGACATGCCGCCATTGGTGGACTCTGCGTCCACTACAAAAAAAATACACTTCCGTGATGATACGTGTTTTTCACAGTAGGTCGTGTTTTTTGTCATGCATGTACATCCATGACGATTTTATGACAGAATCAAGATAGTCATACCTGTGCTGTCGTAGAAGTGTTCCATGACATTACCAAAATTATCATCACGGAAGTGTCCAATTCCACGACAATAAATCGTGTGTCAAAGAAGTGCTTTCGTCAAGGGTGACCGACACGTGGCATCCACCGTAACGGAATGCCGTTAAGCTATCGGGCCCGGTTTTGGATCCGATAACCTGTTAACAGCCCGGACCAATGGGGATTTTCCACGTGTAAAATCATCATTGGCCACAGGAAACACATGTTGCCTCATCATTGGGGTAGATGTCATCCACTCATTGGACAGGAGGCGCCTGTGATAGGTCGACACGAGGCACGGCCCAACAGTGGCCCATTCCGGTGAAAAAGGCCGGCCCTGTTAAAATTAGCAGGACGGCCCATATAAGGCCTACTTGTCGGTGTCAAAACCAGCGGATCTCGGGTAGGGGGTCCCGAACTGTGCGTCTAAGGCGGATGGTAACAGGAGGCAGGGGACACGATGTTTTACCCAGGTTCGGGCCCTCTTGATGGAGGTAATTTTGGGGAACGTAGTAATTTCAAAAAATTTCATACGCACACGCAAGATCACGGTGATGCATAGCAACGAGAGGGGAGAGTGTTGTCTACGTACCAACGCAGACCGACAGCGGAAGCGATCACACAACGTAGAGGAAGTAGTCGTACGTTTTCCCGATCCGACCGAGCCAAGCACCGTTACTCCGGCACCTCCGAGTTCTTAGCACACGTACAGCTCGATGACGCTCCCCGGGCTCCGATCCAGCAATGCTTCGGGGATGAGTTCCGTTAGCACAACGGCGTGGTGATGATGGTGATGTTCTACCGACGCAGGGCTTCGCCTAAGCACTACAACGATATGATCGAGGTGGAATATGGTGGCAGGGGGCACCGCACACGACTATGGAACGATCTCAAAGATCAACTTGTGTGTCTAGAGGTGCCCCATGCCCCTGTATATAAAGGAGCAAGGGGGGAGATGTGCGGCCAGCCTTGGGGCGCGCCAGGAGGAGTCCTACTCCTACCGGGAGTAGGACTCCCCCCCCCAATCCTAGTTGGAATAGGAATCCTCAAGTGGGGAGAGAGAGAAGGGGGGCCGGCCACCTCTCCTAGTCCTAATAGGACTAGGGGAGGGGGGGAGGCGTGCAGCCACCTTGGGCTGCCCCTTTCACCTTTCCACTAAAGCCCACTAAGGTCCACATGGTTCCTGGGAGGTTCCGGTAACCTCCCGGTACTCCGGTAAAATCCCGATTTCAGCCGGAACACTTCTGATATCCAAACATAGGCTTCCAATATATCAATCTTTATGTCTCGACCATTTTGAGACTCCTCGTCATGTCCGTGATCACATCCGGGACTCCGAACTAACTTCGGTACATCAAAATGCATAAACTCATAATAAATGTCATCGTAACGTTAAGCGTGCGGACCCTACGGTTCGAGAATAATGCAGACATGACTAAGACACATCACCGGTCAATAACCAATAGCGGGACCTGGATGCCCATATTGGCTCCTACATATTCTACGAAGATCTTTTATCGGTCAAACCGCATAACAACATACGTTGTTCCCTTTGTCATCGGTATGTTACTTGCCCGAGATTCGATCGTCGG
Source organism: Triticum urartu (assembly GCF_056163025.1). NCBI lineage: Eukaryota > Viridiplantae > Streptophyta > Magnoliopsida > Poales > Poaceae > Triticum > Triticum urartu. The sequence goes on along the minus strand of NC_141878.1, from coordinate 55,059,767 downwards.
TATCCAATACCTAGTTCAATCTCGTTACCGGCAAGTCTCTTTACTCGTTCCGTAATACATCATCCCGCAACTAACTCATTAGTTGCAATGCTTGCAAGGTTTATGTGATGTGCATTACAGAGAGGGCTCAGAGATACCTCTCCGACAATCGGAGTGACAAATCCTAATCTCGAAATACGCCAACCCAACATCTACCTTTGGAGACACCTATAGAGCTCCTTTATAATCACCCAGTTACATTGTGACGTTTGGTAGCACACAAAGTGTTCCTCCGGTAAACGGGAGTTGCATAATCTCATAGTCATAGGAACATGTATGAGTCATGAAGAAAGCAATTGCAACATACTAAACGATCGGGTGCTAAGCTAATGAAATGGGTCATCTCAATCAGATCACTCAACTAATGATGTGATCCCGTTAGTCAAATGACAACTCTTTGTCCATGGTTAGGAAACATAACCATCTTTGATTAATGAGCTAGTCAAGTAGAGGCATACTAGTGACACTCTGTTTGTCTATGTATTCACACATGTATTATGTTTCCGGTTAATACAATTCAAGCATGAATAATAAACATTTATCATGATGTAAGGAAATAAATAATAACTTTATTATTGCCTCTAGGGCATATTTCCTTCAGTCTCCCACTTGCACTAGAGTCAATAATCTAGATCACATCGCCATGTGATTTGACATCAATAGTTCACATCTTTATGTGATTGGTTCACATCTCCATGTGACTAACACCCAACGGGTTTACTAGATTCAATAATCTAGTTCAAATTGCTATGTGATTAAGACCCAAAAAGTGATCATGTTTTGCTTGTGAGAGAAGTTTAGTCAACGGGTCTGCCACATTGAGATCCGCATGTATTTTGCAAATTTCTATGTCAACAATGGTCTGCATGGAGCTACTCTAGCTAATTGCTCCCACTTTCAATATGTATCCAGATTGAGACTTAGAATCATCTGGATCATTGTCAAAAACTTGCATCGACGTAACCCTTTACGACGAACCTTTTTGTCACGTCCATAATCGAGAAACATATCCTTATTTCACTAAGGACAATTCTGACCGTTGTCCAGTGATCTACTCCTAGATCACTATTGTACTCTCTTGCCAAATCAGTGCAGGGTATACAATAGATCTGGTATGCAGCATGACATACTTTATAGAACCTATGGCCAAGGCATAGGGAATGACTTTCATTCTCTTTCTATCTTCTGCCGTGGTCGGGCTTTGAGTCTTACTCAACTTCACACCTTGTAATACAGGCAAGAACTCTTTCTTTGACTGCTCCATTTTGAACTACTTCAAAATCTTATCAAGGTATGTACTCATTGAAAAAACTTATCAAGCGTCTTGATCTATCTCTGTAGATCTTGAAGCTCAATATGTAAGCAGCTTCACCGAGGTCTTTCTTTGAAAAACTCCTTTCAAACACTCCTTTATGCTTTGCAGAATAAATCTACATTATTTCCGATCAACAATATGTCACTCACATATACTTATCAGAAATGTTGTAGTGCTCCCACTCATTTTCTTGTAAATACAGGCTTCACCGCAAGTCTGTATAAAACTATATGCTTTGATCAACTTATCAAAGCGTATATTCCATCTCCGAGATGCTTGCACCAGTCCACAGATGGATCGCTGGAGTTTGCACATTTTGTTAGCACCTTTTGGATTGACAAAACCTTCTGGTTGCATCATATACAAATCTTCTTTAATAAATCCATTAAGGAATGCAGTTTTGTTTATCCATTTGCCAGATTTCATAAAATGCGGCAATTGCTAACATGATTCGGACAGACTTAAGCATAGATACGAGTGAGAAACTCTCATCATAGTCAACACCTTGAACTTGTCAAAAACCTTTTGCGACAATTCTAGCTTTGTAGATAGTAACACTACTATCCGTGTCCGTCTTCCTCTTGAAGATCCATTTATTATCAATGGCTTGCAGATCCTCGGGCAAGTCCACCAAAGTCCACACTTTGTTCACATACATGGATCTTATCTCAGATTTCATGGCCTCAAGCCATTTATCGGAATCTGGGCTCATCATCGCTTCCTCATAGTTCGTAGGTTCGTCATGGTCAAGTAACATGACCTCCAGAATAGGATTACCGTACCACTCTGGTGCGGATCTCACTCTGGTTTACCTACGAGATTCGGTAGTAACTTGATCTGAAGTTACATGATCATCATCATTAGCTTCCTCACTAATTGGTGTAGTAGTCACAGGAACAGATTTCTGTGATGAACTATTTTCCAATAAGGGAGAAGTTACAATTACCATATCAAGTTTTCTACTTTCCTCCCACTCACTTCTTTCGAGATAAACTCCTTCTCTAGAAAGGATCCATTCTTAGCAACGAATATCTTGCCTTCGGATCTGTGATAGAAGGTGTACCCAACAGTCTCCTTTGGGTATCCTATGAAGACACATTTCTCCGATTTGGGTTCGAGCTTATCAGGTTGAAGCTTTTTCACATAAGCATCGCAGCCCCAAACTTTAAGAAACGACAGCTTAGGTTTCTTGCCAAACCATAGTTCACACGGTGTCGTCTCAACGGATTTAGATGGTGTCCTATTTAACGTGAATGCAGCTATCTCTAATGCATAAGCCCAAAATGATAGTGGTAGATCGGTAAGAGACATCATAGATTGCACTATATCTATAAAGTACGGTTATGACGTTCGTACACACCACTACACTATGGTGTTCCAGGTGGCGTGAGTAGTGAAACTATTTCACATTGTTTTAATTGAAGGCCAAACTCGTATCTCAAATATTTTACCTCTGCGATCATATCGTAGAAACTTTTATTTTCTTGTTACGATGTTTTTCCACTTCACTCTAAAATTCTTTGAACTGTTCAAATGTTTCAGACTTATGTTTCATCAAGTAGATATCCCCATATCTGCTTAAATCATCTGTGAAGATCAGAAAATAATGATACCTGTCGCGAGCCTCAATATTCATCGGACCACATACATCAGTATGTATGATTTTCCAACAAATCTGTTGCTCGCTCCATTGTTCCGAAGAACAGAGACTTAGTCATCTTGCCCATGAGGCATGGTTCGCAAGCATCAAGTGATTCATAATCAAGTGATTCCAAAAGCCCATCAGCATGGAGTTTCTTCATGCGCTTTACACCAATATGACCTAAACGGCAGTGCTACAAATAAGTTGCACTATCATTATTAACTTTGCATCTTTTGGTTTCAATATTATGATTATGTGTATCACTACGATCGAGATCCAACGAACTATTTTCATTGGGTGTGTAACCATATAAGGTTTTATTCATGTAAACAGAACAACAATTTATTCTCTTACTTAAATGAATAACCGTATTACAATAAACATGATCAAATCATATTCATGCTCAACGCAAACACCAAATAACACTTATTTAGGTTCAACACTAATCCCGAAATATAGGGAGTGTGCGATGATAATCATATCAATCTTGGAACCACTTCCAACACACATCGTCACTTCACCCTTAACTAGTCTCTGTTTATTCTGCAACTCCCGTTTCGAGTTACTAATCTTAGCAACTGAACTAGTATCAAATACTGAGGGTTTGCTATAAACACTAGTAAAGTACACATCAATAACATGTATATCAAATATACTTATGTTCACTTTGCCATCCTTCTTATCCGCCAATCACTTGGGGTAGTTCCGCTTCCAATGACCAGTCCCTTTGCAGTAGAAGCACTTACTCTCAGGCTTAGGACCAGACTTGGGTTTCTTCACTTGAGCAGCAACTTGCTTGCTGATCTTCTTGAAGTTCACCTTCTTCCCTTTGCCCTTTTATTGAAACTAGTGGTCTTGTCTACCATCAACACTTGATGCTCTTTCTTGATTTCTACCTTCATCGATTTCATCATCATGAAAAGCTCGGGAGTCGTTTTCATCATCCGTTGCATACTATAGTTCATCACGAAGTTCTACTAACTTGGTGATGGTGACTAGAGAATTCTGTCAATCACTATCTTATCTGGAAGATTAACTCCCACTTGATTCAAGCGATTGTAGTACCCAGATAATCTGAGTACATGCTCACTAGTTGAGCGATTCTCCTCCATCTTTTGGCTATAGAACTTGTTGGAGACTTCATATCTCTCAACTTGGGTATTTGCTTGAAATATTAACTTCAATTCCTGGAACATCTCATATGATCCATGACGTTCAAAACGTCTTTGAAGTCCCGATTCTAAGCCGTTAAGCATGGTGCACTAAACTATCAAGTAGTCATCATATTGAGCTAGCCAAACGTTCATAACGTCTGCATCTGCTCCTGCAATAGGTCTGTCACCTAGCGGTGCATCAAGGACATAATTCCTCTGTGCAGCAATGAGGATAAACCTCAGATCACGGATCCAATCCGCATCATTGCTACTAACATCTTTCAACGCAATTTTCTCTAGGAACATATCAAAATAAACACAGGGAAGCAACAACGCGAGCTATTGATCTACAACATAATTTGCAAAATACTATCAGGTACTAAGTTCATGATAAGGTCAAGTTCAATTAATCAAATTACTTAAGAACTCCCACTTAGATAGACATCCCTCTAATTAATCCTCTAAGTGATCACGTGATCCAAATCAACTAAACCATAACCGATCATCACGTGAGATGGAGTAGTTTTCAATGGTGAACATCGTTATGTTGATCATATCTACTATATGATTCACGCTCGAGCTTTCGGTCTCCGTGTTCCGAGGCCATATCTGCATATGCTAGGCTCGTCAAGTTTAACCTGAGTATTCTGCGTGTGCAAAAACTGGCTTGCACCCATTGTAGATGGACGTAGAGCTTATCACACCCGATCATCACGTGGTGTCTGGGCACGACGAACTTTGGCAATGGTGCATACTCAGGGAGAACACTTCTTGATAATTTAGTGAGAGATCATCTTATAATGCTACCGTCAATCAAAGCAAGATAAGATGCATAAAAGATAAACATCACATGCAATCAATATAAGTGATATGATATGGCCATCATCATCTTGTGCCTGTGATCTCCATCTCCGAAGCACTGTCATGATCACCATCGTCACCGGCGCGACACCTTGATCTCCATCGTAGCATCGTTTTCGTCTCGCCAATCTTATGCTTCCACGACTATCGCTACCGCTTAGTGATAAAGTAAAGCATTACATCGCGATTGCATTGCATACAATAAAGCGACAACCATATGGCTCCTGCCAGTTGCCGATAACTCGGTTACAAAACATGATCATCTCATACAATAAAGTCAGCATCATGCCTTGACCATATCACATCACAACATGCCCTGCAAAAACAAGTTAGACGTCCTCTACTTTGTTGTTGCAAGTTTTACGTGGCTGCTACGGGCTTAAGAAAGAACCAATCTCACCTACGCATCAAAACCACAACGATAGTTTTTCAAATAGACTCCGTTTTAACCTTCGCAAGGACCGGGCGTAGCCACACTCGGTTCAACTAAAGTTGGAGAGACAGTCGCCCGCAAGCCACCTATGTGCAAAGCACGTCGGGGGAACCGGTCTCGCGTAAGCGTACGCGTAATGTTGGTCCGGGTCGTCTCGTCCAACAATACCGCTGAACCAAAGTATAACATGCTGGTAGGCAGTATGACTTATATCGCCCACAACTCACTTGGGTTCTACTCATGCAAATAACATCAAACCATAAAACCTAGGCTCGGATGCCACTTTTGGGGAACGTAGTAATTTCAAAAAATTTCCTACACACACGCAAGATCATGGTGATGCATAGCAATGAGAGGGGAGAGTGTTGTCTATGTACCAACGCAGACCGACTGCGGAAGTGATGACACAACGTAGAGGAAGTAGTCGTACGTTTTCCTGATCCGACCGATCCAAGCACCGTTACTCCGGCACCTCCGAGTTCTTAGCACACGTACAGCTCGATGACACTCCCCGGGCTCCGATCCAGCAAAGCTTCGGGGATGAGTTCCGTTAGCACAACGGCGTGGTGACGATGATGATGTTCTAATGATGCAGGGCTTCGCCTAAGCACTACAACGATATGATCGAGGTGGAATATGGTGGCAGGGGGCACCGCACACGGCTAAGGAACGATCTCAAAGATCAACTTGTGTGTCTAGAGGTGCCCCCTGCCCCTGTATATAAAGGAGCAAGGGGGGAGATGTGCGGCCAGCCTTGGGGCGCGCCAGGAGGAGTCCTACTCCTACCGGGAGTAGGACTCCCCCCCAATCCTAGTTGGAATAGGAATCCTCAAGTGGGGAGAGAGAGAAGGGGGGCCGGCCACCTCTCCTAGTCCTAATAGGACTAGGGGAGGGGGGAGGCGCGCAGCCACCTTGGGCTGCCCCTTTCACCTTTCCACTAAAGCCCACTAAGGTCCATATGGTTCCCGGGGGGTTCCGGTAACCTCCCGGTACTCCGGTAAAATCCCGATTTCACCCGGAACACTTCTGATATCCAAACATAGGCTTCCAATATATCAATCTTTACGTCTCGACCATTTCGAGACTCCTCGTCATGTCCGTGATCACATTCGGGAGTCTGAACTAACTTCGGTACATCAAAATGCATAAACTCATAATAACTGTCATCGTAACGTTAAGCGTGCGGACCCTACGGTTCGAGAATAATGCAGACATGACTGAGACACATCTCCGGTCAATAACCAATAGCGGGACCTGGATGCCCATATTGGCTCCTACATATTCTATGAAGATCTTTTATCGGTCAGACCGCATAACAACATACGTTGTTCCCTTTGTCATCGGTATGTTACTTTCCCGAGATTCGATCGTCGGTATCCAATACCTAGTTCAATCTCGTTACTGGCAAGTCTCTTCACTCGTTCCGCAATACATCATGCCGCAACTAACTCATTAGTTGCAATGCTTGCAAGGCTTATGTGATGTGCATTACCGAGAGGGCCCAGAGATACCTCTTCGACAATCGGAGTGACAAATCCTAATCTCGAAATACGCCAACCCAACATCTACCTTTGGAGACACCTGTAGAGCTCCTTTGTAATCACCCAGTTACATTGTGACGTTTGGTAGCACACAAAGTGTTCCTCCGGTAAACGGGAGTTGCATAATCTCATAGTCATAGGAACATGTATGAGTCATGAAGAAAGCAATAGCAACATACTAAACGATCGGGTGCTAAGCTAATGGAATGGGTCATGTTAATCAGATCATTCAACTAATGATGTGACCTCGTTAATCAAATAACAACTCTTTGTTCATGGTTAGGAAACATAACCATCTTTGATTAACGAGCTAGTCAAGTAGAGGCATACTAGTGACACTCTGTTTGTCTATGTATTCACACATGTATTATGTTTCCGGTTAATACAATTCTAGCATGAATAATAAACATTTATCATGATATATGGAAATAAATAATAACTTTATTGTTGCCTCTAGGGCATATTTCCTTCAGGTAAAACCCTACGTCCTGCTTGATTTATTCTTGATGATATGGATATTACAAGAGTTGATCTACCACGAGATCGGAGAGGCTAAACCCTAGAAGCTAGCCTATGGTATGATTGTATGTTGTCTATCGACTAGCCTGGCCTCGGTTTATATAATGTACCAGAGGCCTAGGATAACAAGAGTCCTGGCCGAATACGCCGGTGGGAGGAGTCCTTGTCTTGATCACCAAGTCTTGTGGAATCTTCCATGTATGCGGCAACTGTCCGAACTGGCCCATGAGTATACGGCCAAGGGGGTCCTCGGCCCAATCAAACAGATCGGGAGATGACGTGGTGAGTACCCCCTAGTCCAAGACACCGTCAGTAGCCCCCTGAACCGGTCTTCAAGTTAGGGATGCTCCTCGATTCTTCTGAACTGTTCTTCATCTTCGGTTGTCGGTCTTGAAAACTGGTTCAACAAATCTTCTCATCTTCGATCTTGAGGATTGCCGAAATGCATTCGACGAGTTTACACGTCGGGTATCCGAGGAGCCCCTTTAAGTTTTCGGCCTTTATCAATGCCTTGTTATTTTTATGCCACACCTCGGGTTTGAAGTTGTTCCCGGGAGGCAGTGTCCTCTTGCGTCCGAGTTCTAACGCTGGACTGCATTCGAGGTATTTTTTGCAGCTGAGCACCAATGCCGGACTGCTTTCGAGCTCCAACGCCAAAATGTATCGGAGCTCTAACGCCGAAATATATCCGGGCTCCAACGCCGGACTGTGTCCAAGCTCCAACGTCGTACTATATCCGAGGTGTCATATCACCTAGGTTCAAAAAAGTTGAAGGAGTTTAGCCGAGCTTAATGCCGGAAATGCCCTCTATGGAGCTAGCCACTAGCGCCCGAGCTTTATGCGCAACTGCTTCCGAGGTGGTGCACCACCCCGACTGTGGGCCGATTTTCCATCAATATTTTTGATTGGTGCAATTTATTCTCTGCCGAGATATATAGCCAGTAGCCCTGAAGGTGTGTATCGGTTTAAACCCCGAGATGCACCTGAAGGATGACGTAAGACCGCTGATCCCAGTAGCTGCTGAGACTCAGGTTGATTTGCAAAATCGGCCTGAGGGTCAAGTCCTAGCTCGGCAGAATACTTCGGGACACAAAAAGCGGCGTGCTTAGTCCTCGAGACTCAGGTTGGGTGCGGCCGACCAACTTGAGGATCAAAATCTCCTCGGCAACTGTATTGCACTTAAAATTTCTTGCATTGGACAGGCAATGCAGTAGCCCCCGAGACACTGGTCGGGTGGCAACACCAGATCAGGGTATTGATGTGCCCCTTTAATATTTTTAAATAATAAGCCCGAAGCCCAGTAGCCCCTGAGCCTTAATGCGGGCACGGGTGGCCGAATTAAGGATCGATATCCATATTAAAATCACAAATTATGTGTAATGACTCTATGTATCCAAGTACTTTACATCATTTAATGCTCGGATCCGCATTGTACAAAACTTTGTTGACCGACCATCGGCTTCCACCTCCTCGGCCAGTAGCCGATGATTGTTTGTCTTACTTTATAAAGCCTTTATGAGGGCAAAGATTTACGACAAACAAGGCAATCTGGCCATACGGCTTTATAAACAAAGGTACGGAGAGAGATATGGTATATTACTGTTTAACATAAGAAATGTCTTCCAAAGAAAATAGTCCCGCTATCGATCCCTTTCTTTGGGTTGTCATGCTAAGCATGATCATGAAACCTCAGCTCTAATGTAAGAGGAAAATATTGAGGATTTTAGTTTGGGAGGCCAGTTACTAGCCCCCGGTAGTGTTCGGCGACAATTGAGGTCAAGCCGTAAACACTTCGGCCAATGTTATGAATGACCCGTCATTTAATACAGTCATCGGATTGCTGACCAGTTTACGCTTATTGTGACATTCAGTTTTTGGCTTTCTCCACTGAGGTGCTTAACCAAGTGAGCTGGAAGCACAATCGCAGTGGCTCTCCCTTTGCACACCTAGCCGAACAGAGCGGAACGTAGGATGCAAGCGCAGGACCCGAGCAACCCAACTATTGACCGGAAGACACAATTCGACACCGATGCATATATAGCAATATCCGAGAATGTTTTTGCCGAATCTCTAAAGGTGTCCGGCGTTGCACTGCGAGACTTGTGCTGAAAACACACAAATAGTTTAAAAGTGCCAAAAGCTTGAAAAACCAAAAAACGTTAGTGAAAACATGACGTCCGAACGAGATCAAGTGTTCGGTGCCAATCCGAAAATTGGAAGAGAAAGAAAAAATTGTGCTTCTGTCGTGTTGTGACAACGACCAAGAAGAAAACACATTTACAACTCATATATAAATTTTAAGAGCCCCCAAGTGACTTGGGTAAGAATTTAATGTATAATGATTCTATGTACCAAAGTAATTGTATCATATTTGTGTTCACCCGAACTTTAAACGCGTCTTAACCGACCGTCGGCTTCTCCCTCTTCGGCCAAGGGCCGAAAATTGTCATGTACTCCGCCTGTCGAGAGTATCGACGGTGTTTCCGATGACCAGGCAATCTGGCCATAAGGCTGTAACAGACAAAGCGCGCTCAGGGAACTTATGCTATATTACTAACAAAGTGTAAGAAGCATCTTCGAAGAAAATAGTACCCCCACCGATAGCTTTCTTCGGTGCTCACTGTTACTATGAGACTTGTGCAATAGATATTTTGTACTCATGAGTTCCGTTGTGTGCCGACCATGATTGAAAACAATAAGAGCGCTAGCTGTCGGCTTCACCTAGTCTGAGGTCAGAGCTCAGATGACCCGGTCGTGACAATCGCAGAGGTGCTCCCTTTACTTCCTAGCCGAACAATCGGGAACGTAGGGGTAAGCACAGGAGAAAGGCAACACAGTTTGCAAATCGCTTATGTCAATATGGTGCATATTATGGCGTAATACATGAACAACGAACGAAGTCGTACAAGTATAATCAAATGCAAGAGGAAAAGCTCCGTCAAGGGAGCCCCCAAATAAATGGGGTATTTGAATTTGCATGTCACAAACAAAGTTTTGACAAGGAGATTTTTTTACAAGCAACTTTTTTCCAAAAAAGTATAATGATTGGTCGAACCGAACACAAGTTAAAAATGAAAACTTTGAGCATGAAAGCGACTTAGCTGGTTAATGTGTTCGGCATTGATGACGCGGTCCGAGCTTGATGCGGGACAAGGTTCCATCCCCCAAGCCAGTCCCGAGCTGGCGGAGCGGAGAGCTCGACACGCCGAAGTGGTGACATAGCATGGTCAATGCAGGCCGGCAGAGTGATGCCGAAGTCCCCGGCATGGGGTAATGAAGTGTTGATGAAGTCCCCCGTCTAGCCGAGGTGGCGTGGTATGTCAGTACGCCGAGTTGACGATACTGCCCAACCCGGATCATTTTCCTGTGCATAAAAAATAGTGCAAACCGGAGATAATAATAATAATGATAAAAAATGTTGCATAAGAAATATGGCCTGGCGCCAAAATCAATGTCGATGCAGGGCGTCGGCGTGATGCGGTAAAGGCGTGGCAAAGCCTGAATTCACAGGTCGGTCCGTGTTCCGGATGCGGCATTCGCCGGACTATGTACGGAGACTGACCGAACCACCATGCGACCGTCGTTAATGTGGCCACCATTTGATAGACCAGTGTACATATGATGGACAAGCCAGAGTAATAATTCCTTGGGAAAAATGAACCCAAACAAGCAAAAAGTACTGGTATTAATAGCACCTGGTTTATTTGTTGTAGCAATCCGAAGGAAGGTGATTCCCAAAATTGGGACCCGGTCCGCACACCCATTGCCTGATGGGAGATAAAACGACGGCATGGCAATGCTGGCAAAGGTTGGCTCGCCGAGGCAAAGCCCTCGGTCCAGCTAACGTGACGGAGCTGGTCGGCTAGTGACGCCGAAGTGTCTGGAGTAGGTTGATGAAGAGATGGCGAAGCCCCCGGTCCAGCCGAGATGTCGAAGCCTTGATGTCAGCTAATGAGTTGAAGTAGGTCGGCGTGATGGACCCCAGCTTGAAGAAGCAATAGTGCGGCCCTGCCGATGCAGGTCATGACTTGGTCGATGCCGGCTTGATGAAGTGACCGTGTGGCGATGCCGGTATGCCTGCTCCGTGTAATCGGTGGGGCGGCGATGTTGGTGATGATTTATCCTTCGCGATCCCGGACTCTTGTTCGGCTTGCCGAGATGATGATCCAAAGAAGTCGAGCTCGGCTCAACAAAGTGACGACGTGTCTAGCGTAGGTCGGCAGCCGTGGAGCAATATTGCCGGACTGGTTTGACACCGGCATGATGTTGAAGGTAATATTCAAAAGATCTTAAAGTTTGTGGGTGTATTCAGGAACAAAACACAATACCCCATACAAAACTTCCTTCAAAAGGGATGTCCGAAATCCCGTTCATAAAAAAGACGAACTCGGGTCGGATTCGTTTTCGTGCACAAAACAGATCCAAAAAGTGATGTACTAATCGGAAAGTTCCCGGAGTTTGGACGGTCGGATCGAGCTGAAATTTTAAGAGGTGGTAGATATAGGAATTCCGCAGCCGATCAATGGTTGGATTTTCGAAAGGACGTCCGAGCTAGAAGCTGGACACCACGCCCTAAACTCGTCCAGATTTGACAGGGCTCCGGTATATCATGGATTGCCAGAGATTCTTCCATCGAAACTCGACGAAATTTTTTCAGGGTTGTTGTAGACTCAATTCCACACAATTCCACCAAAGCAATCGTTAAAAAGACACTTGAGGAGGCAGTGGCAGCGGACACAAGTTTGTTGTCCAGAAAAACAGCACGGTCGCCCGAGGGCAATGTTGGCGTTGAGCCCCCGGGCTCCCTGGATGATTCCTCCATGATCTTGATAGAGATCGGAGTTGATGTTTATAAAGGTCCTCATTTGAACATGACGATCAGAGGTAGGGCGCAGTCCTTGGTCGAACCAAGGTGACCAGTCGAGCTGGTGATCTGCAGGCGAGCCATCAACCTTTTGCCGAACACACAGCGGAACTCTCAATGAAAGCACCAATGTCAGTGTCAAAACCGGCGGATCTCGGGTAGGGGGTCCCGAACTGTGCGTCTAAGGCGGATGGTAACAGGAGGCAGGGGACACGATGTTTTACCCAGGTTCGGGCCCTCTTGATGGAGGTAAAACCCTACGTCCTGCTTGATTTATTCTTCATGATATGGATATTACAAGAGTTGATCTACCACGAGATCGGAGAGGCTAAACCCTAGAAGCTAGCCTATGGTATGATTGTATGTTGTCTATTGACTAGCCTAGCATCGGTTTATATAATGTATCAGAGGCCTAGGATAACAAGAGTCCTAGCCGAATACGCCGATGGGAGGAGTCCTTGTTTTGATCACCAAGTCTTGTGGAATCTTCCATGTATGCGGCAACTGTCCGAACTGGCCCATGAGTATACGGCCATGGGGGTCCTCAGCCCAATCTAACAGATCGGGAGATGACGTGGTGAGTACCCCCTAGTACAAGACACCGTCACTAATTGTGTCAGGTCCATTTAAGCCCATGGCCCATACGAGATGTGCCAATTCGGCCCATCAATGGCCCGTTAAAGATTTGACACGATTGCAGCCCATCGTCAGTTCGAGCCCGTTAACAGCCCGCTATATATTTGGGCTCAATATTGGCCTGATGAGATTTCGGCCTGTTAATGGCCCATTTAATGGATGGGCCAATTTTCAGGATGTACATCTTTCGGCCTTTTGTGACCCATTTAAATGTTGGGCTAATTTTCGGCCCAGTGTGTCTTTCGGCCTGTTGACGGCCCATAAATCTGATGGGCCATTTGTAGTCGGACCTGACTTTCGGCCTTTTAGCGGCCCATTTAAGTGTTGGGCCAATTTCTGGACCGGTGTCACTTTCAGCCTGTTGACGACCCATAAATCAGTTGGGCCATTTGTAGTCGGACCTGAGTTTTGGCCTTTTAGCGACCCATTTAAGTGTTGGGCCAATTCCTGGCCCTGTGTGCCTTTCGGCCTGTTAACAGCCCATAAATGAGTTGGGACATTTGTAGTCGGACCTTAGTTTTGGCCTTTTAATGGCCCATGCCCTTCATGGTCCAATACCAGCCCGGTTTCTCTTTCGGCCTGCTAAAGGCCCACAACACAGTTGAGCCGTTTACAATACGAGCTGGCTTTCAGCCTCTTAGCGGCCCATGCTCTTCATGGTCCAGTACAAGCCCGCTGTCTCTTTCGGCCTACTAAAGGCCTACAGTATAGTTGGGCCATATGTAGCCCAAACATAGTAACGGCCTGTTAACGGTCCGTGAAATAAATTGGGGCCACCTGTTGCCCGCTTCGATGTCGGCCTGTTAACGACCCGGGAGGTAAGAGGGCCGACAATTAACTTTTGGCCTAGTAACGGCCCATTAACTTAATGGGCCCACTAAAGTTCGTTCATGTTTTTAGGCCAAATTAGATAATTTGAGCCCATTACGACGAGCAATTATGCACAGGACCAAAACCGATCAAGCAAAGGTACGACATACAGGGAATAACATTGCACATCCAGCATATATTACAGGAAATTACATCCACTGGGCAATCAAAGATTGATGCCAGTGCAAATAAATGAGTAGAACCTAACCATCTACAACGTCACAATCTGCAACCTCAGCACACATGATGCCCATAAGCATGTGGGCAAGTTCTTGCTACTTTGCTACACTGTCTCTGAAAACATTGATCAGTTGTTGTGTTGCACGACTCTGCACCTCTGATTCATCCACCATTTCCATCATTGCTTCAGCCATTAATTTGTTCACAAACATACATTTATTCCGTTGCACTCGTGATAGAGGATACTGAATGTTGGGGAACGTAGTAATTTCAAAAAAATTCCTACGCACACGCAAGATCATGGTGATGCATAGCAACGAGAGGGGAGAGTGTGATCTACGTACCCTTGTAGATCGACAACGGAAGCAATAGGTTGATGTAGTCGTACGTCTTCACGGTCCGACCGATCACGCACCGAAACTACGGCACCTCCGAGTTCTAGCACACGTTCGGCTCGGTGACGATCCCCGGACTCTGATCCAGCAAAGTGTCGGGGAAGAGTTCCGTCAGCACGACGGCGTGGTGACGATCTTGATGTACTAATGTCGCAGGGCTTCGCCTAAGCGCTGCCACAATATTATCGAGGACTATGGTGGAAGGGGGCACCGCACACGGCTAAGAATATGATCACGTGGATCACCTTGTGTCTCAAGGGGGTGCCCCTGCCTCCGTATATAAAGGCTCAAAGGGGGGGGCGGCCAAGAGGAGGCGCGCCAGGAGGAGTCCTAAGTAGGACTCCCCCCTTTTCCTAGTTGGAATAGGATTCGTGGAGGGGGAGAGAGGAGGAAGGGGGGCCGGCCCCCTCTCCTTGTCCTATTCGGACCAAGGGGGGGAGAGGCGCGTGGCCCATCTCTGGCCACCTCTCCTCTCTTCCACTAAGGCCCACTAAGGCCCATATACCTCCCGGGGGGTTCCGGTAACCTCCCGGTACTCCGGTAAAATCCCGATTTCACCCGGAACACTTCCGATATCCAAACATAGGCTTCCAATATATCAATCTTTATGTCTCGACCATTTCGAGATTCCTCGTCATGTCCGTGATCACATCCGGGACTCCGAAAAACCTGCGGTACATCAAAACGCATAAAATCATAATATAACTGTCATCGAAACCTTAAGCGTGCGAACCCTACGGGTTCGAGAACAATGTAGACATGACCGAGACACGTCTCCGGTCAATAACCAATAGCAGGACCTGGATGCCCATATTGGTTCCTACATATTCTATGAAGATCTTTTATCGGTCAGACCGCATAACAACATACGTCGTTCCCTTTGTCATCGGTATGTTACTTGCCCGAGATTCGATCGTCGGTATCCAATACCTAGTTCAATCTCATTACCAGCAAGTCTCTTTACTCGTTCTGTAATACATCATCCCACAACTAACTCATTAGTTCCAATGCTTGCAAGGCTTAAGTGATGTGCATTACCGAGAGGGCCCAGAGATACCTCTCCGACGATCGGAGTGACAAATCCCAATCTCGAAATACGCCAACCCAATATGTACCTTTGGAGACACCTGTAGAGCACCTTTACAATCACCCAGTTATGTTGTGACGTTTGGTAGCACACAAAGTGTTCCTCCGGCACACGGGAGTTGCATAATCTCATAGTCATAGGAACATGTATAAGTTATGAAGACAGCAATAGCAACATACTAAACGATCGGGTGCTAAGCTAATGAAATGGGTCATCTCAATCAGATCACTCAACTAATAATGTGATCCCGTTAGTCAAATGACAACTCTTTGTCCATGGTTAGGAAACATAACCATCTTTGATTAATGAGCTAGTCAAGTAGAGGCATACTAGTGACACTCTGTTTGTCTATGTATTCACACATGTATTATGTTTCCGGTTAATACAATTCTAGCATGAATAATAAACTTTTATCATGATATAAGGAAATAAATAATAACTTTATTATTGCCTCTATGGCATATTTCCTTCAGTCTCCCACTTGCACTAGAGTCAATAATCTAGATTACACAGTAATGATTCTAACACCCATGGAGCCTTCGTGCTGATCATGTTTTGCTCGTGGAGGAGGCTTAGTCAACAGGTCTGCTACATTCAGATCCGTATGTATCTTGCAAATCTCTATGTCTCCCACCTGGACTAGATCCCGGATGGAATTGAAGCGTCTTTTGATGTGCTTGGTTCTCTTGTGAAATCTGGATTCCTTCGCCAAGGCAATTGCACCAGTATTGTCACAAAAGATTTTCATTGGACCCGATGCACTAGGTATGACACCTAGATCGGATATGAACTCCTTCATCCAGACTCCTTCGTTTGCTGCTTCCGAAGCAGCTATGTACTCCGCTTCACATGTAGATCCCACCACGACGCTTTGTTTAGAACTGCACCAACTGACAGCTCCACTGTTT
This sequence comes from Triticum urartu, assembly GCF_056163025.1. NCBI lineage: Eukaryota > Viridiplantae > Streptophyta > Magnoliopsida > Poales > Poaceae > Triticum > Triticum urartu. Next base: position 55,043,323 of record NC_141878.1, on the reverse strand, counting down.
AATGTAAACACGTATCCGGTTTGCGATTTAGAATCGTCCGGATCAGTGTCAAAGCTTGCATCAACGTAACCGCTTACGATGAGCTCTTTGTCACCTCCATATACGATAAACATATCCTTAGTCCTTTTCAGGTACTTCAGGATGTTCTTGACCGCTATCCAGTGATCCACTCCTGGATTACTTTGGTACCTCCCTGCTAGACTTATAGCAAGGCACACATCAGGTCTGGTACACAACATTGCATACATGATAGAGCCTATGGCTGAAGCATAGGGAACATCTTTCATTTTCTCTCTATCTTCTGCAGTGGTCGGGCATTGAGTCTGGCTCAATTTCACACCTTGTAACACAGGCAAGAACCCTTTCTTTGCTTGATCCATTTTGAACTTCTTCAAAATCTTGTCAAGGTATGTGCTTTGTGAAAGTCCACTTAAGCGTCTTGATCTATCTCTATAGATCTTAATGCATAATATGTAAGCAGCTTCACCGAGGTCTTTCATTGAAAAACTCTTATTCAGGTATCCCTTTATGCTATCCAGAAATTCTATATCATTTCCAATCAGTAATATGTCATCCACATATAATATCAGAAATGCTACAGAGCTCCCACTCACTTTCTTGTAAATACAGGCTTCTCCGAAAGTCTGTATAAAACCAAATGCTTTGGTCACACTATCAAAGCATTTATTCCAACTCTGAGAGGCTTGCACCAGTCCATAGATGGATTGCTGGAGCTTGCACACTTTGTTAGCTCCCTTTGGATCGACAAAACCTTCTGGTTGCATCATATACAACTCTTCTTCCAGAAACCCATTCAGGAATGCAGTTTGGACATCCATCTGCCAAATTTCATAATCATAAAATGCGGCAATTGCAAACATGATTCGGACAGACTTAAGCATCGCTACGGGTGAGAAGGTCTCATCGTAGTCAATCCCTTAAACTTGCCGAAACCCTTTTGCGACAAGTCGAGCTTTGTAGACAGTAATATTACTGTCAACGTCAGTCTTCTTCTTGAAGATCCACTTATTCTCAATCGCTTGCCGATCATCGGGCAAGTCAACCAAAGTCCACACTTTGTTCTCATAGATGGATCCCATCTCAGATTTCATGGCTTCAAGCCATTTTGCGGAATCTGGGCTCACCATCGCTTCTTCATAGTTCGTAGGTTCATCATGATCTAGTAGCATGACTTCCATAATAGGATTACCGTACCACTCTGGTGCGGATCTCACTCTGGTTGATCTACGAGGTTCAGTAGTATCTTGTTCTAAAGTTTCATGATCATTATCATTAGCTTCCTCACTTATTGGTGTAGGTGTCACAGAAACAGGTTTCTGTGATGTTTTACTTTCCAACAAGGGAGCAGGTACAGTTACCTCGTCAAGTTCTACTTTCCTCCCACTCACTTTTTTCGAGAGAAACTCCTTCTACAGAAAGTTTCCGAACTTAGCAACAAAAGTCTTGCCTTCGGATCTGTGATAGAAGGTGTATCCAATAGTCTCCTTTGGATATCCTATGAAGACACATTTCTCCGATTTGGGTTCGAGCTTATCAGGTTGAAGCTTTTTCACATAAGCATCGCAGCCCCAAACTTTTAGAAATGGCAACTTTGGTTTGTTGCTAAACCATAGTTCATAAGGCGTCGTCTCAACGGATTTTGATGGTGCCCTATTTAACGTGAATGCGGACGTCTCTAAAGCATAATCCCAAAATGATAGCGGTAAATCAGGAAGAGACATCATAGATCGCACCATATCAAGTAAAGTATGATTACGACGTTCGGACACACCATTACGCTGTGGTGTTCCGGGTGGCGTGAGTTGCGAAACTATTCCACATTGTTTCAAATGTACACCAAACTCGTAACTCAAATATTCTCCTCCACGATCAAATCGTAAGAATTTTATTTTCTTGTTACGATGATTTTCAACTTCACTCTGAAATTCTTTGAACTTTTCAAACGTTTCAGACTTATGTTTCATTAAGTAGATATACCCATATCTGCTTAAGTCATCTGTGAAGGTGAGAAAATAACGATATCCGCCACGAGCCTCAATGTTCATCGGACCACATACATCTGTATGTATGATTTCCAATAAATCTGTTGCTCTCTCCATAGTACCGGAGAACGGCGTTTTAGTCATCTTGCCCATAAGGCATGGTTCGCAAGTACCAAGTGATTCATAATCAAGTGGTTCCAAAAGTCCATCAGTATGGAGTTTCTTCATGCGCTTTACACCGATATGACCTAAATGGCAGTGCCACAAATAAGTTGCACTATCATTATCAACTCTGCATCTTTTGGCTTCAACATTATGAATATGTGTGTCACTACTATCGAGATTCAATAAGAATGGACCATTCTTCAAGGGTGCATGACCGTAAAAGATATTACTCATATAAATAGAACAACCATTATTCTCTGATTTAAATGAATAACCGTCTCGCATCAAACAAGATCCAGATATAATGTTCATGCTTAACGCTGGCACCAAATAACAATTATTTAGGTCTAATATTAATCCCGAAGGTAGATGTAGAGGTAGCGTGCCGACCGCGATCACATCGACTTTGGAACCATTTCCCACGCGCATCGTCACCTCGTCCTTAGCCAATCTTCGCTTAATCTGTAGTCCCTGTTTCGAGTTGCAAATATTAGCAACAGAACCAGTATCAAATACCCAGGTGCTACTGCGAGCATTAGTAAGGTACACATCAATAACATGTATATCACATATACCTTTGTTCACCTTGCCATCCTTCTTATCCGCCAAATACTTGGGGCAGTTCCGCTTCCAGTGACCAGTCTGCTTGCAGCAGAAGCACTCAGTTTCAGGCATAGGTCCAGACTTGGGTTTCTTCTCTTGAGCAGCAACTTGCTTGCTGTTCTTCTTGAAGTTCCCCTTCTTCTTCCCTTTGCCCTTTTTCTTGAAACTAGTGGTCTTGTTGACCATCAACACTTGATGCTCCTCTTGATTTCTACCTCCGCAGCTTTCAGCATCGCGAAGAGCTCGGGAATAGTCTTATTCATCCCTTGCATATTATAGTTCATCACGAAGCTCTTGTAGCTTGGTGGAAGTGATTGGAGAATTCTGTCAATGACGCTATCATCCGAAAGATTAACTCCCAATTGAATCAAGTGATTACAATACCCAGACATCTTGAGTATATGCTCACTGACAGAACTGTTCTCCTCCATCTTGCAGATATAGAACTTATTGGAGACTTCATATCTCTCAATCCGGGCATTTGCTTGAAATATTAACTTCAACTCCTGGAAAGCCGTAAAGCATGGCACATTAAACTATTGAGTAGTCATCAGCTTTGCTCTCCCAGACGTTCATAACATCTGGTGTTGCTCCAGCAGCAGGCCTGGCACCCGGCGGTGCTTCCAGGACGTAATTCTTCTGTGCAGCAATGAGGATAATCCTCAAGTTACGGACCCAGTCCGTGTAATTGCTACCATCATCTTTCAACTTTGCTTTCTCAAGGAACGCATTAAAATTCAATGAAACAACAGCACGGGCCATCTATCTACAATCAAACATACATAAGCAAGATACTATCAGGTACTAAGTTCATGATAAATTTAGGTTCAATTAATCATATTACTTAAGAACTCCCACTTAGATAGATATCCCTCTAATCCTCTAAGTGATTATGTGATCCAAATTAACTAAACCATGTCCGATCATCACGTGAGATGGAGTAGTTTCATTGGTGAACATCACTATGTTGATCATATCTACTATATGATTCACGCTCGACCTTTCGGTCTCCGTGTTCCGAGGCCATATCTGTATATGCTTGGCTCGTCAAGTATAACCTGAGTATTCCGCGTGTGCAACTGTTTTGCACCCGTTGTATTTGAACGTAGAGCCTATCACACCCGATCATCGCGTGGTGTCTCAGCACGAAGAACTTTCACAACGGTGCATACTCAGGGAGAACACTTCTTAATAATTTAGTGAGAGATCATCTTATAATGCTACCGTCAATCAAAGCAAGATAAGATTCATAAAAGATAAACATCACATGCAATCAATATAAGTGATATGATATGGCCATCATCATCTTCTGCTTGTGATCTCCATCTCCGAAGCACCGTCGTGATCACCATCGTCACCGGCGCGACACCTTAATCTCCATCGTAGCATCGTTGTCGTCTAGCCAATCTTATGCTTCCACAACTATCGCTACCGCTTAGTGATAAAGTAAAGCATTACAGCGCGATTGCATTGCATACAATAAAGCGACAACCATATGGCTCCTGCCAGTTACTGATAACTCGGTTACAAAACATGATCATCTCATACAATAAAATCAAGTCTTGACCATATCACATCACAACATGCCCTGCTAAAACAAGTTAGACGTCCTCTACTTTGTTGTTGCAATTTTTACGTGGCTGCTACGGGCTTAAGCAAGAAACAATCTTACCTACGCATCAAAACCACAACGATAGTTTGTCATGTTGGTGCTGTTTTAACCTTCGCAAGGACCGGGCGTAGCCACACTCAGTTCAACTAAAGTTGGAGAAACTGTCACCCGCAAGCCACCTATGTGCAGAGCACGTCGGGAGAACCGGTCTCGCGTAAGCGTACGCGTAATGTCGGTCCGGGCCGCTTCGTCCAACAATACCGCCGAACCAAAGTATGACATGCCGGTAAGAAGTATGACTTATATCGCCCACAACTCACTTGTGTTCTACTCGTGCATATAACATCAACACATAAAACCTAGGCTCGGATGCCACTGTTGGGGAACGTAGTAATTTCAAAAAAATTCCTACGCACACGCAAGATCATGGTGATGCATAGCAACGAGAGGGGAGAGTGTGATCTACGTACCCTTGTAGATCGACAACGGAAGCGTTAGGTTGATGTAGTCGTACGTCTTCATGGGCCGACCGATCAAGCACCGAAACTACGGCACCTCCGAGTTCTAGCACACGTTCGGCTCGATGACGATCCCCGGACTCCGATCCAGCAAAGTGTCGGGGAAGACTTCCGTCAGCACGACGGCGTGGTGACGATCTTGATGTACTAATGTCGCAGGGCTTCCCCTAAGCGCTGCTACAATATTATCGACGAATATGGTGGAAGGGGGCACCGCACACGGCTAAGAATATGATCATGTGGATCAACTTGTGTCTCTAGGGGGTGCCCCTGCCTCGGTATGTAAAGGCTCAAAGGGGGGCCGGCCGGCCAAGAGGAGGCGCACCAGGAGGAGTCTTACTCCCTCCGGGAGTAGGACTCCCCCCCTTTTCCTAGTTGGAATAGGATTCGTGGAGGGGGGAGAGAGGAGGAAGGGGGGCCGGCCCCCTCTCCTTGTCCTATTCGGACCAAGGGGGGGAGAGGCGCGCGGCTCATCTCTGGCCACCTCTCCTCTCTTCCACTAAGGCCCACTAAGGCCCATATACCTCCCGGGGGGTTCCGGTAACCTCCCGGTACTCCGGTAAAATCCCGATTTCACCCGGAACACTTCCGATATCCAAACATAGGCTTCCAATATATCAATATTTATGTCTGGACCATTTCGAGACTCCTCATCATGTCCGTGGTCACATCCGGGACTCCGAACAACCTTCGGTACATCAAAACGCATAAACTCATAATATAACTGTCATCGAAACCTTAAGCGTTCGGACCCTACGGGTTCGAGAACAATGTAGACATGACCGAGACACGTCTCCGGTCAATAACCAATAGCGGGACCTGGATGCCCATATTGGTTCCTACATATTCTACGAAGATCTTTTATCGATCAGACCGCATAACAACATACGTTGTTCCCTTTGTCATCGGTATGTTACTTGCCCGAGATTCGATCGTCGGTATCCAATACCTAGTTCAATCTCGTTACCGGCAAGTCTCTTTACTCATTCTGTAATACATCATCCCGCAACTAACTCATTAGTTCCAATGCTTGCAAGGCTTAAGTGTTGTGCATTACCGAGAGGGCCCAGAGATACCTCTCCGACGATCGGAGTGACAAATCCCAATCTCAAAATACGGCAACCCAACATGTACCTTTGGAGACACCTGTAGAGCACCTTTATAATCACCCAGTTACGTTGTGACGTTTGGTAGCACACAAAGTGTTCCTCTGGCACACGGGAGTTGCATAATCTCATAGTCATAGGAACATGTATAAGTTATGAAGAAAGCAATAGCAACATATTAAACGATCGGGTGCTAAGCTAATGAAATGGGTCATGTCAATCAGATCATTCAACTAATGATGTGATCCTGTTAATCAAATGACAACTCTTTGTCCATGGTTAGGAAACATAACCATCTTTGATTAATGAGCTAGTCAAGTAGAGGCATACTAGTGACACTCTGTTTGTCTATGTATTCACACATGTATTATGTTTCCGGTTAATACAATTCTAGCATGAATAATAAACTTTTATCATGATATAAGGAAATAAATAATAACTTTATTATTGCCTCTAGGGCATATTTCCTTCACTGAACAGATTCAAATGGCGATTTTGGCAGGCTTTTATTATTGATAGTGGAGAGTGTCTCGACCACTTCTTCATAACATAAACTAGGACGGGAACCAAACAGATTAATCATGAGTTATTCCATATTACCTGGCCTAGATTTACTGGAAAGAAACAATGGAGTTGCCTTGCTATTTTCAGAGTTTGTCTTCTTATCTTCAGCAGTCTGCAAAAAATTAACACACTAGCATTGCTATCATTGGCCAAGTCAGATAATATGAAAGCAACATTGACACAACGAACGTTTGGGCAACTAGCCTACACCTAATTAACACAATGAATGAATGGCAACTAGAGAAGCACTACAATTCAGTAATGTGCGTGATATGAGATAGTACATTCATGCAGCTCAGTATGCAAAACTACCAGGCAGTTTTCCTTACAAAAATCAACATTGGCGCCTTTAACATTTTGCTACAACTAATTTTAGATCTGATAAAGGTTAGATTCACGCCGATTAACAAAATACATGCTGATGTAAAAATATAGTGATATACAACAGGTACTTACATCAGCATTGGAGCACAGAGAATTCCCGCAAGATATTTTCCTCGAATACGATCCCAATGGAGGAAGTCTTGTATCGTTTAACCTTATTTTCTAAAACAGAGATGGGTAAGAAACATGTAGAAAATATGATCAGAATGCTATAAAATTTCATGATGCGAGGATACGCACACGCTTCTTAGAATGGAGTTGACATTCTTTTGCTGGACTGGAGCGGACTAGTTCTTTGGCCATTGGAATTAGTGGGAGTTGGGTTTCTCTATGCTGGAGCAGTATCTATGAAAAATGGAGTTGGTTTATTATCTCCTGGCATTTGGATCTTTTGCAAAGACCTGGTTTGTAACCCTTCAGATTGTAACATCGCCGTCTTCCCCTTGCATGCCTTATATAGAAGAATGGTGATTCAGTTATAAAACATGCTACAACAGAGATGTAATAGGTACTAATATTGACATGTATTCCCTCCATCCGGAAATAAATGGATGGGTCTAGGCGTATTTCACTTCTAGATACATCCAGTTTTATCTATTTCTGCGACATTTAATCCGGACAGAGGGAGTATGATGTAAGAGCTAGGCATACGACAGGACAACACAGTGAAAAAACACTGAAAACCCCACTGCAAAACTAAAGTATTCAAACCCACTGATATGAGATAGTACACTCATGCAGCTCAGGATGCAAAACTACCAGGCAGTTTTCCTTGCAAAAATCAACATTGTGGCCTTTAATAATACATTTTCCTACAACTAAATTTAGATTAGATAAAGGTTGGATTCACGCCGTTTAACAAAATACATGCTGATGTAAAAATATAGTGATATACAAGAGGTACTTACATCTACATTGGAGCACAGAGAATTCCTGCAACAATCTTTCCTCATAAACGATACCATTGCAGAAATTCTTCTATCTGTTGAGCTTATTTTCTAAAAGAGAGATGGGTAAGAAACATGTAGAAAATATGATCGGCATGCTATAAAATTTCATGATGCAAGGAGATTCACACGCTTCTTAGAATTGAGTTGACATATTTTTGCTGGACTGGAGCGGACTAGTTCTTTGGCCACTGGAATCTGCTTATTATCAGTAGGAGTTGGGTTTCTCTGTGCTGGAGCAGTATCTATAAAAACTGTAGTTGGTTTATTATCTCCTAGCGTTTGGATCTTTTGCAAAGGCCTTGTTTGTAACCCTTCAGATTCTAACATAGTCGTCTTCCCCTTGCATGCCTTGTATAGAAGAATGGTGCTTTAATTATAAAACATGCGACAGCAGAGAGATGGAATAGGTACTGAAGAATAGAAAGGCATGACATATTGACATGTATTCCCTCCATCTGGAAAAAAATTGGATGGGTCTAGGCGTATTTCAGTTCTAGATACATCCTTTTTATCCATTTCAGCAACATGTAATCCGTACGGAGGGAGTATGGTGTAAGAGCTAGGGATACGACAGGACAACGCAGCAAAAAACACTAGTTGAATGTAAAACTGTATGCTAGCGGAGTACGTACAGAAATAACTAAGGCAACATACACGTTTATGATTGGGAAAATAAGATGGAATTGCAACAGAGCACTAGAACATCATTTCAATGTAAAAAAACATGGTATGGTAGACAGATGAAGTACATACTGATGAATAACAATGCATAAGATATTCAGAAGCATGATGTCCAAATTAAGCAGATGGCATTGCGATAGAGTAGAATGACAGGACTTGAATTTGAAAACATGTTATCATGAATGGAATAGGTATTGAAAAATAGGAAGGCATGACATATTTACATGCATGATCAGCATGCTAAGCACATGGCATTGCAACAGAGTAGATACACTCTAGGACATTATATGCATGTTGTACCCATATCATAGGCCAAGTTAGAGCAAGGACCTTGTGGGGTGAAGAGGATTCATCATCTTTCTGCAAGTCTTCTGAAGAACTGCCTTTACATGTTCCATCATATTGTGTATCATTGACATCAAGTTTATTGGCCTTTACATTGCTCCCTGAGGTTCTTGTGGATATAACAGTGTGTGCAATTATATCTGACGTGCATGGAAGACAACTAGTAGTTAGATTTATGTAATGAGTGCCTGTAGGAGACCAACAAGTCTCATAAACTAAAGGGAGAACATAGATGAAAGCTACAGAATATGTATCGTTTGCACTCGAGATTAACTAGATGGCACACAAAAGTATTAAAGAACAACATAGGTAATAATAGAAGTGGTATAATGCTATAATCACCAGCCTGTGGGATAGCATTGGTTGATGGATGATAAATATGGAACAACGTTACCTAAAGAACAAGTATCTTAGTTGAACTATGGAACGGCGTTAACTCCTGAACAAGACCCGTAAGAGATCAACATGAATATACAGTGAAATGTGATGATCTATTTTCCATGCTTAGATGAATAACAAAGCCATAAATGTTGCGCAGAAGTAAGATGAGGGTACAACCTATCTGGCTGCCATCCATAGGAGTGAGCATCATGTGCTGACTTGTCGATGGCCCTGTGGTTGTTGTAGTTGTCCATGTCGGGCATGCGCATTCGATGTAGGGAACTATTGAGTGGGGACTATAGCTCCCTTCTGGTGTATGCTTCCCTTGTTGGAGCAGCTGCGGTGAGTCGGAAGACGGTGTGTTTGAAGATACAGATAACGTATAATGTTAAGAACGACATATCTCTTTGATCAATAGCAAGGTACGAGAGTGGTCACACGTCTGTTGACTCAAGACTAAATTGGGGTCACACAATTTTATTTTGTTTTGGTACTGTCCGATCTACGTCTGATGGCTGGCCGTCTTGTGCCTTCCGGCTGATACTGTTCGGAATTTTCCCCGAAGAGCCAGCGACCAACGGCACAGCAGCCTGCCTCCGCCGTCCGTGGCCCCAGCCAAAACCCCGCTCCCCTCCCCACCGCACTGCCGTGGTTGCGCCGCCCCCGGGCCACTCCACAAAGACTCCCCGTCATCCAGATCCGGCGGCGGCAGTACCTTCAACCCACGCAACACTAAAAGATAGCCATCTAAGCGCTGCTTCCGTGGCGAACTTGTGGCTCTGCACCCTTACGTTAGACACCAGCCAACCGATAGCCTAGGAGCTCCGCCGCCTCGAGTGGTGTTGCTTCCCATTGGGAATTTATTGGTCCAGAATAAAAATTCAAACAACTGACGCCTAAATAAAGTGATTTGAGATAAGGGTGCGACCTATCTGCCGGCATGGTGAAGTAGGCAGGTCCAGCTGCTGAGTCAGTGAGGCCGGCGCGGTTGCGGTGGCGACTGGCGGCAGGGAAAGAGCGATCTCGCGACGGTCGACGACTACGCGGAAGCAGCGCCAGGACTCTGGGCGGATCCGAAGTTGGAGCCGCTCCGGCACCGTGAACAACGACGGGGGTGAATTGGCTCCGGTACGGTTCATGCGGCCATCGTCGAGGCAGCACCAGCAGCATGGAGTAAGAGGCACACGGCCCAGTGCATGACGGCAAATGGACAGCGTCTCCGGCATTAGGGAGGAGGGCGGGTGTGAAATTTGTGCGGTGGGGGGTGCCATGGAGGTGGGGCTGAGGTTTTGCGGCTCGAGAGAAGGGAGCTTCCCGGGGAGAAGGTGATTTGGCGCCCACGAGGTATGAATGGGGGCGGGCGGGGGGGGGGGGGGAATTGGGAGGGGAGTGGAACCATGTCTTCCGGACGCATTTGTCTGAAATGTGAGGGGGGGTTATAGTTCTACCCTTGCCTATAGGCTTGTCGGCTTGGGTCTGTGTACTGAGGGTCGGGGATAGTAGAGTAACATTGCTTCTCCCCAAATAGTGGGCGGGAGCGATTTCGGGCGAGGAGGGTGTGTTTCGAACTATAGTGGGCGCGAGCTATTTCGGGCGAGGAGAGCGTGTTTTGCCGACCATGGTTTATGAATTATTCGGCACATGTCATTTCGGCCGAGGAGAAAGCGCGCTTGGATGAAGTTACGAACCTACCCTCGATGTACAACGGGCCAATTGATGCGTGTCCCACATAGGAAGGTAATTTCGCGTCTCCCATTTATTTGCTCGAGCAAATTCCACCGAGCAGAGAGGATGTTTAACGGTTTGTTCAAATTTTGGGAGAACGAGCATGCAAGTCTACCTTACCAAGTCGTTTCGGATCAAATTTTGAAAAATTAGCTTGCGACTTCTTTTTTAGATGAAGAGATGATGCTCAGGAGTAATGTGTTTTTACATGCTCGTTGCTAGCGATTTACTATATGACAAATAGTTGACCCACTCAAAAACGTGAATCAAACCCAAAAAGAAATATCTCGATTCAATGAAATAGCTCGTTCGGTAGGTCAAAATAGTGAACTAAATCCAAAATTGAACACCTCAATCGAGTAGCATGTTGTACAGTATTATAGTACTCCATGAACATGTTGAAAGTCAAATTAATGAACTTGTTTGATATACGCATATATCCGTTCATGTGTGGATTGCAGACAACATGTTCTCCAATTTAAATATTTGAATGCATGTTTATATCGAAACATGGTTTATATCAGTCTTTGATGCATAAAACGCGACCTCCCCCTCTCCCGGACTCCTGTTCTCTCTCTCTCACTCTCTCGCCGACAATCTTCAATTCGATCGCACACATCCGACACAAAAACCTTGTTGGTCCCTCTCCCTTTGTCTCCATCTCTCTCTCTCTCTCTCTCTCTCTCTCTCTTTGTGTGTGTGTGTGGGGGGGGGGGTCTTTCTAGTTCGCATGCATATATACACCATCTATAGGTCTCTCTCGCACACTATGTATGATACTCTTGCTAGTCCAAGCTAGATATCTTGGGTGCACTCATCGTATGCACACAAATTCCTTGGCTCTTTGCCCATAACTCTCTCACGCACCACTATTTCGTCTCGGAGCTCTTCCCCCTCTCTCAAACTCTCCATCCACTTGGGTCACACATACACATGCATATCTCACTCGCACTCGATAGGCCCATCTAAAACTCTATCTATCCCCCTCATTCTCTCTCCATCTCACACGCGCACATACACAATCTCATGCCCAGCTAGCCAAGTATGATGGTCTCTCACTCAATTGTGGGCACACGCAGTCCCCCTATATGTATATGACTAGCTAATCTTAGTCTCCATCACAAACATGTGCATGGTCTATCTCGATTTCTCTCGGGGTATCTTTCTATCGCGCACACACTCCCTCGATCTCCCACGCATATAGTCCCCTCACGATCTCGACGGGATCACTCTATCAAAAACACACCCTCTCTCCCTCCCCATGCGTCCATGCCATCCATGTGTCCCTTTCGACCTTTGTTCCTTGTTGTCCAGACCTCTATTGGACATCTGCTCCAGGGGTGTCCCTCTCCGTTGCAAACAATCACACACTAGCTATCTTCGTGTATCTCCTCGCCTCGCTTTCCCATCTAGGAGATGCATGCGTGATATGTTCGCATAAGAAACGAAAAAACAAACACTCTCTCTAATTTATCGTTTGTTGTCACTTTCTCTTTCACACACATACTCTTTTTGCACACTTACTCATTCTCCTTCACACGCACTTGATCTGTCTCGACTGAGGCACTCTCCTCGGTCCATAGCATATAGATTTATTGAAAAGTCAAACATCACAAAGTTTGACCATGTACGTGGAGAAAAAGAATTACATCTAGTACGGCAAACATATACCATTAGATTCACCATGAGATGTAGTTTTGTATGATGTATCTTTGGTATTGTAGATATAAATAACATTTGCTTAAACCTGATCAAAGTTTCCAAAGTTTGACTTCTAAAAAATTTACATGCGCTGCATTATCGAGTGGATGGAATATCTATTTCCCCCTCTCAGCTATCTAACGCTCCACTCAGCCTTATCGGGGCTCCTCAATCTCTCTCAAACTTTATTGGTCAGTTTGGTTCGTGACCTGACCCTCATGCCTTGATGGCCGGTACTGCCTGGTGTGGACGTGAGATGTAAAATATTTCTGCCTGGCCAGGCTTGTGTGGTGCTGAAGCGTTTGGTTCATGCCTGGGCCAGGCAAAGCATCAACGTCCCATCAATCAATCCATGCATCAATTATTTAATGCTAATATCCATCCATGTTGCTGTTAGCCTCATGGCCACACGACCAGGCACGGTCAGGCGTTCGAAATCGGTCGCCTGGGCCAGGCTACTTGCAGTGTCTGGAGTTCAGCCAGGCTAATTAAAGTGCAAGCGAACCCAGGCCAGGCGGGCTTTCTTTTTCACAGGGTAGCAACCAAACAAGCATGCATGAAATCCAGCCACAACACCAGGCCAAGCAATAGATGCTCAGGACGGAAGCCAAACTGGCCTTATATCTCCCTGGTTCACACATACACATGTCTCACTCGTGCTATGCATATAGACCCATCCAACACTCTCCGCCCTTGTTCTCTCTCCATGTGACACGCACCCCCCTAAGTAGCATAATCCCTCACTCCATAATAGGTGCAAGCACTCCCCCCTCCTAAGTATGATTATCTCTTACTAGCCATCAGGAACACACGTATTGTCTCCTTCCATCCATACGTCTATCTCGATATCTCTCGGGGCATCTTCTATCGCGCACATACCTTGTCACTCGATGTCCCACCCATGTAGTCCCATCACGATCTCTAGGGGATCTCTCTATGACAAATATACATGCTCTCCTCCCCATGTCTGCATTTTCTCCATACGTCTCTCTCGACCTCTCTCCCTTGTTTGTTAAACCCCTCTTGGCCACGTGCTAGGGGTCTTGCTCTGTCGGTTCCAAACAACCACACACTATCTCCTCACCTTGCCTCCGTTATCGAAGATGCATGTGTGATATGTTTGCATAAGACACACACGCTTTTTCTCTACTTTTATCGTGTGTTGTCCATGTCTCTTTCACACACGCGCACACACTTTTTCACTCTCTCTCTCTCTCTCTAGTTAGGGACATTGTCACGTCCATAAGCATATGGATGTTTTAAAAAGTCAAACCTCAGAAAAGTTTGACCAGGTATATGTGGATAAAAACATTTACATCTGGAACGATCATTAGATTCATCACAACATGTACTTATTCCATACTATCATTTATCTTTGGTATTGTAGATATAAGTAATTTCTCTATAAACTTTGTCAAAGTTTCAAAAGTTTGACATTAAAAAATGTTGGAACTACATTATCGAACGGAGGGATCAGCTCTTTCTCTCTCTCTCTGCTATCTCTCATGGGCCTCCCCTCTCACTCGAACTCTCTATACCGACGAATTATACGCTCACTGTGTCAGCGTATAGCTCCGTATATTGTTTAGTTGACCGGTCAACCAATCCACATGCTGCCTTGTCAGCTCGGGTTCTGTATCTTCGTGTACTGGACCATGTGGTAGTGGGTGAAAATAAGTAAACTAGAGGCCCATCTGACACGCGTTGAAGTAAACAAAGTTGAAACCACTCGGGATAGCACCCCGCACGCTAGTAAATTGAGGGCACATTGAGGACAAACTTCTTGCGCGCGAAGGACGTACTCGCGCACAATTCACCACTGCGCGGCGGCATGCACAGAAGGACACACTTGCGCACACCCAGCACACAACACACACCAGCACACGTGTACACCGGCGTCGCCGCTGGTTGAGATGGACGGCGAGGCAGCCAACAAGCGGAGGCGGCTCAAGCCAAAACCGCATCCAGCGAGCCTGGACTTCATCAGCAGCCTCCCCGATGACATGCTGCTCGTTATCATCGGCCTCCTCCCCACCAAATCTGTCGTGCGGACCGCCCTGCTCTCCCGACGGTGGCGCCCCCTCTGGCGCAGCGTCCCCCTCAACCTCACCGTCGATAACTACCTCTACGACGGGGATTGCAAACGCATGGCCGTAGTCTCCAAGATCCTTTCATCGCACCCTGGGCCAGCCAGACGCCTTGACATCCACATGTTCAGTACCAACTGCAAGGTCCAACCCAAGTTCGATGAGTGGTTCTTATCCCCCGCCCTAGATCAGCTCGAGGAGCTCAGCTTTGAAGCTGGACGATGTCGCTCTCTGCCGCCGTCCGCGCTCCGCCTCAAGCCAACGCTGCGTCGCGACAGCTTCAGCTCTTGCTATCTTCCCCAGATTAATGTCGCGCCCGCCCTTCTTCTCCCTCAACTCAAGCAGCTCGACCTCTTCGATGTTGTCATCTCGAAGAAGGCTATGGAGCACCTGCTCCGCAGCTGTACTGCACTCGAGTACCTTCATCTTGAGCAGATCCGCGGGTTCATTAGCCTCCACATCGCCTCAACGAATCTCCGATGGATTTATGTGTCTTGTTGGCCCTGCAACAAGACATCAATTGGGAAGAGATCACTCCAGCTGTTCCACGTTATGGTCATTGAGAATGCGCCTTTCCTTGAGAGATTGCTTGTATCAGATCTAGAAGTTCCAACAAAAATCAGGGTCATTGACGCGCCGACATTGACAGTGTTGGTGTACTCGTCTGCCAAATTCTCCGAACTGTTTATTGGATCCGTAATCATTCAGGTACTGCACTCATCTTCTACTCCGTCTTCTTGAAATTCACATTTTTAAATTTCTTCTTGATGTATTTACGACCGTCATCCAGAAAATGATTCCCACAAGCTTGACCTAGTCCATGCGCACAGTGAAGATCTTAGCACTAAAATGTATCGGGCCCAATCTGGATCAAGTTGTTGGATTCCTTACATGTTTTCCATGCATGGAGAAGCTACTCATCGAGGTGAAACTTCTTTCCTATATGTAAACGGTAATCACAACGTAGCTCAATTTTTTCGCAATTTTCCCAAATTACGATGACAAGTGTAGTGTTCAAAACAGCATCTACGCACTGCACCAAAAGAAATGTTTTTAGTATTTTTTTCTCACATGATCACCTGCATCGTTTTTATGTTGTACTAATATAGTAGCCTAGGCTAGTCATAGTGGAAAGTAACTCAGACTACTCCAGTAACTCTATGGTTACCCTAAGAGCAAGTACCACCTCCGTCTTGGTTTACTCTTCCAATTTTGTAGTATCAAAATTTGACCATAGATTTAACTGACAAAATTTTAATGCATGTCACAAAGAACTATACCGTTGGATTCGTATTTAAACATAATTTCAAATGGTGTAATTTTTAGTGACATGCATTGGCATTTTCTTAGGTAAATCTATGGTCAAAATTTTATACTAAATATGAGGTAGTATTCCCTCCGTCCCAAAATTCTTGTCTTACATTTGTTTAGATAGGGATGTATCTAACACTAAAATGTAACTAGATACAACCGTATTTAGACAAATTTAAGACTAGAATTTTGGGACGGAGGGAGTACAAAAGTGGGCTATGTCGGCCAAAACATGTGCCAAATTCACTTGTGATGCATTTGGTATCGATGCCCCTCCATTGCTCACCTGGTGCCCCAATCTGGATCACCTACTTTGCTCTGGTGCCAAATTAACTCACGCAATGAAAGAACACTGCGTGGGAGAGAGAGAGGACCGAGGCAATAAAAAACACTTGTTTGGGAGAGTGAGAGGCTGGTGTAGTGGGTTTGATTGATTTTTTATACATGTGGGTCTGTGTGCACAGTGGTGCCAACTCTCTCACATCGCGAGAGCGGTGCCAAAATCTTTTTATTTAACATCGATGCGTATTATGTGGCATACTTTTGCGAAATATGGCATCGGCCACATAGTGGAAGGCAACAAATGCCCAAGCTCTTCACATGCTCCTAGTTAAATGAGAGGAAACAGAAAGAGAGAGAGAGAGAGAGAGAGAGAGAGAGACAGAAAGAGAGTGAAAAAATATCACTAGCCAGCCAACCCTATCGTATGAGCGAATGATATTGGTACCTCTTGATGACACAGCAATCTTATGCAGCCAGCAGCTCTAATATATTCTCTTCTTTTGCTGATAAAAAGACGCTAAAGTGAAAAATGTGCTGCACTATAACAATATCATCGAATGCCTTGATCTCCATCTTACAGAAATTGATTTGATCGACTACCGAGGCAGCACATCTGAGATTAAATTTGCCAGGTTCTTTGTTCTGGAGGAAAGTGTGCTCAAGGTAATGACGTTTGGCGTTCTCTGGCGCAACAATGAATGGCGTGCTGATCACCGCAAGCGTCTAAGCCTAAATGACAAAGTCTCCGCATAAGCTGATTTTTTCTTTTGAAATATCAAGTGGCCAGAGACTCGAAAATTTATTTGCCCATTAGTGACTTGTCAGGGCGGTGGATTTTAGTTTGTACGATAATGCTACATCCATCTAAAGTAACAAAAGTTCTTACGTAAACTTCCTAGTAATTCCCACTTTGTAGGTGCAGCATTACTCCTAACATTTGTAATATCAGTTTGAAACTTGTAATATTGCCATGTCCTATTCCTGCGTTTTCAAAATCCTGTGAATCAAAGAGGTCCTGAGTTGGTGATGATGTTGTGCCTCCCATCATTCACCTATAGCCTTCGGATCTAGATCTGACGCATACAAACCAAGCTTCTCCATTTTTGCAAAAAGATGCCCGCACTTGTTCCCTATTTACAAACAACTCCTTGTCTCTCACAATCATCCTTATCTCCTCCCCACCACATCTAGAAGGCCGTGGAAAAATCTAGCGCGATGGCCGCTACCAGAGCCGTCCACCCCCAATCTTGGTGTTCCGTGCAATGCACGGGCATCTACACACAGGAAATTATGTCGAACAGGGCTAGTTGTAAGCAGGCTAGCTCTACAGCCATGATGATAGTGACTGCAAATGGTGAGGCTGACTATCGTATGCCGAACACGGCGCCTATACTCAGGTGTCATCTCTGGCACAGGGTCTTGTCACTTCACTGTGAGGAGCAACACGTAATAATTCCAGCGATTTAAGTGCCTGCATGCGTGCCCTCGGCTGCGACTCATTGCATGCTACTTCGCGTATTGCCTGCGAGCGGTTCTGAGTGCATGCATGCAGCCGGCCGTAATTAAGGCAGCTAACTGATGCGAAAAAAGATACGCTTTAATTGTTGCGGCCTTTTTAAATCCGTGGAATCATTATTGACAAGGAGGGAGATGATTCGAGTGCACTTGTTTGACCGCCATGCCGGCGTGCGACCTAGACGGGACGGGATGGCACGGTCGTAATTTCAGTTTCTCTAGTTTTGCACGGCAAGCTGGCGCGCTAAGCCATTATGCATTGAATTCCGATGACCGTCGCGCTACCTTCCTGTAGCGACCCGACCCGAATGGGTCAAGTCTCTGTGCTTAAGTGTCATCCCTGGATTGGTATGCTGACACACACAGTACTCGAGGATTTATAACAGAGGTAAATCACATGTAAAAGTAACGTAAATACTATTACCTCAATCCAAATAGCGGAAGTAACAAGGTTGTGGGTTCCCATCAACACCAACGGCAAAGTTGAGTGTAGAAATCGTAACCCTAACGTATCACTTACTCGTCGTAAGAAACCTGCAACATGAGACGTTGCAGCCCGAAACGGGTCAGTACATTCAATGTACTGGCAAATTCACACCATAGAGAATGATGAACAATGGCTATCACTACATGCATATTTGGCTGGTGGAAAAGCTCTATGGTTATAAGGTTTTTGCGAAAAGCCAATTTTTCCCTACTTCAAAGGAATAAATTTTATTTAACTATCATGGTGGTTGTTGAACATTGAGAATGGTTGACAGCATTCTCAATCCCAATTAAGTAACATCATTAAAACCCAACAATATTCATTTAAAGTAACGTGATGAGATCAACAGGATAATCCAAGAACTAGATACTCAAGATGTCCATAACCGGGGACACAGCTAATCATGATTAGTTTGTACACTCTACAGAGGTTTGCGCACTTTTCCCCACAAGACTCGATCTCCTCGTTGGTTTTCTCGCACTACATGGTGTTTGAGAAACGGATGACCGAGACATAGCCTTTTAGAAGCGTTAGCACCTTACGTTGGATAGACCGGTACACCTACTTTCCCCTACATCTGCTAGTCTACCCTGTAAGAGTTCGCACGACTTAATCAACTATGCCAGAGCCCATAATGGCTTGTGGCTGCACACGGAAGTTTCTAGTATGAATAATCTTATGATCCCTTTCAGCCTGGGTGGCGGTCCAAAAGAAAAACAGGCAAGTCCTGGAATACCCAGGTGCCTCAATCCACCCATATGTGTGTTTAAGTTGCCACCTTAAGTAAACCATTAATTAACAATCTCACATCTGTCATGAAATAATGTCAAACCCAATCCACGTCTACGAGCATAGCATGGCAATATAAGCATAACGTAATAGTAACTCCCAAGGTTTGAATGCAGGGCAATAGGTTCCTACCTCATCAACTACTTCCCATCCCACAATTTCATTAGATCCTAATCATGCAATGTTGGAGGTTTGATCTAATGCAATAAAAACTGGGTATGAAAGGGGATATGATCAAAGTGTGAACTTGCCTGCAATGTTGATGAAGATGATTCGCACTCAAAACTCTTTATAGATCTACTCGTCACACTCCGGTCAATCTATCATAAGCAAGCAATAGTAACCACACATAAGCAATCACTCAAAAGATCAGAAAGATCGAAGAAGACGATTCGGAAAACATCAAAACCAAGCAAATAGCTCTTGCAACATAAAACAATTTCTAAGAGTACCAAAATTATGTGAATTTGGCCTTATCCGAAAATTTAGGTCAAGAGCTTCGATTTGCAAAAAGAATCAACTGAAACGGAGTTACGGATAAAAAGATTTGATCAAAAGAAGTTTGAATTCAAATCTGATCTAATTCAAATTTTAAAATATTCTAAAAACATGTTTGAGTTGAATTACTGGATAGAGGAGATCATAACGAAGAGGTGGGCGTTGGTTTCGTTGGATTTGGGCAAATGAGTAAAAAGTTATGGCTATTTGAAAAATCAGGGCCAAGCTGTTTTACTGAAGAAAAAATAGCTACGGGCTAGGGTCTAATGTATAAATACGTAGACTAATTGATAATCTAATTATTTTATCATATTAGTCTAAAAATAATAAACTACGGAGGTATAAGAAGAAAAAAAACAAAGAAAGATACCTTTATAGGCAGAGAAAAGACGACTTTGGAGAGAAGAGATAAATTTCCAGAAGTCGCGCCGGAGAGGAGAAATATATTTTTTCTTAAATGAATCTAGTCGAACCAAAATATTGATTTAACCCGAATTGGATGATTTTTGGAGGCTCTATGGGTCTATATTTATTGGTGGAAAAGAGGCTTAGGGGTCAAAGGCTAGGCAATGTGGGACTAAAGGTAGACGAAAATATACGAAACAGAGAAGAAAAGAGATGATGGGCCTAAAGGCCTTCGGCCGGCCGCGCGGTGCACTTTTTTTTTGGGCCGGCCGCTCGGTGCACTTTTTTTTACAGAATGTGATAAACTGAAAAAGGAAAATAAAATAAAACTTTATATAGGCATATTATATATCAGAATTTTCAGAAAAAGATTTTCTACGACATGAACATTTTTCTAGCATTAAATAAAATACACACAAATTCTAATAATTCAAAGAGTGCTACTGGTCTATTAAAATCCAACAAAAATCATTTTTAAAATACCAAAATGATTTCAAATTTATTTCTCTCCAATATTTTGTTGTAGGGAATCATGTTACCCTAATTTCCATATATTTTATTTTTGGAGAAAAATAATTTAAATAAAACTCAAATAAATCCAAATTGGAAATTAATTCCAAAAGGACTTGAAATTGATCCTTTGAAACACCCAACTCATATTTCATAATTTGAAGAAGTCATTTTATATTCTCTCGTGAAAATCATTGAGTTGCTTAAAGTTTCAGAATTGAAAAATATTATCATATGAAATTCAAATATTTTCAACAACCCTTTTCATTTAAATAAATGGAAGAAGTCATGCCATCTTCTCTCCAGGGTTTTGTGGTGAAAAGAATTTGAATTCATGGAGATCTGAAAACAAAGATGAAAGTTTGGGAAAGTCCTTTTATTCCCTCTCTTTTAACTTTCAAAAAAAATTCGAATTCACTCACTTTCAATCAATCAATCAATCAATCTAATCTATCTGTTTATTATAACTTTCCAAAATTTAGAATTTTGGGATGTTACAAACCTACCACCCTTAAAATGAATCTCGTCCTCGAGATTCGGAGAGGCTAGAAAGAAATAGGTTAGGTTCGGGGTCTTCTCAAAATCCATCAATCATCACAGGGGTCTGGGGTGCTACCACCCTTAGAAGCATGGTTACAGCTCCATCGAATCTCATATACTTCATCCATATTGTTAACGGTGTCGGTCTCCTCAAATCCTCGGAAAATTCCTTCTCTGGCTCTTCCGGTAGTGGCATAACCTTTTCCTCAATTCTTCTGTCCTTTCCTCTTGGTAAGGTTATTCCGAGATTGGGTCTTCTTAGCTGACGGGTCGGGCGCCAAAACTAAACAACTATCGATATCTCATGGTGGTCAACAATTTATGGTTTCTCCTACAGGAAATGGGTCTGGGTTGATCCTCACCGTATAACCTACGGTTGGCAAAGCTGCCTTGTACAGGGGAAAAATACCTATACCATTCTAAGGCTTAAACAAGGTTTTGATCGTCGTCTCTCTACTATAGGTAAGTCACTCAGATTTACCATCCCATATAGCAAGGCGAATAATAAGAGTAAGTCGGTATGGTGATCAATCCATCCCGCACCCAAATCATTACCATGTATACAGTTTAGCGAATCTCGCATACTAACACTTGGTCATCCTCACAAGCATTGCAGAATTTCTCTTGTCGACGAATCAAGTTCGGATATATCCATAGATTCTACAAGCCAGACAAACATCTATCGTTCCTTCACAACTCTCAGGTTTTGCGTTACTCCTATAAAATCGTCTATCGACAAAGGTATATCCTCTTCCAGGGTCCTTCCTTCAGCAAGAATGTGCTTGCTTCTTGGCAGGTCCTGGGGCCTGTGGGTTATGGCCCATCTCATCACTTGTAGTCCTTGAACTTATCATCGGGCAACTTATCATTATTCCAACTTCCAACTTCCTAGTATTCTTAAATCCATCCAATTGTATTGTCTTCCTTCCTTCTATTGGCACCAAAACTAGGACATGATTACTCAGACTCATCATGGAATTTTCATTGATCATACCTCCTTTATATCCAATAGTAATTTGTCTCTTCATCCTCGTGGGATATCCCACATACCGAGATAAAAACTTATAATTATGAAGTCCATATTCACTTCGTGGAACATCATTATCCTTTTCAGGGTCAAGCGTCCTTACAAGGGAATATTGGCCATCTCTGCATGGCACTTCTTCAACTGGGAAACGTGAAACACATCTTGAACTCCTGACAGTCCTTCGAGTGACTCCAACTTGTTGGCCACTTCTCCCATACGCTCCAAAACTCGGTATGGTCCTACAAATCTCGGGGCTAACTGTCCCTTAACTCCAATCCGTTTAACTCCTCGCGTAGGGGGCACACGTAGACATGATCTGTCTCCAATTTCATAGACTACCTCCTTGCATTTTTTTGTCTGCATAACTCTTCTGCCTGGACTGAGCTACCTTCAGTCTATCTCGAATCAACTTAACATTCTCTTCTGTCTCCTTGATCACATTTGGTCCAAACAACTGACGGTCTCCATCTTCATCCCACACACTCTTGGGGTATCACACATATCGAGACAAAACTCATATTCATTTTGTCTGAAATCCACTCAATGGAGTATCCTTATCTTTTCCAGGGGACAACGGTTCTTACAGGGTACTACCACCCTTAAAATGCACAAATCTTCCATAGACCATATTTCTCATATCCTTGAAAATGGTCAACATCCTTCTTCATAGAGTAACAACTCATAAAATCCATATCAGTACCAACGATGCTAACTTTATTCATTCTCAATTGATTACAATCTCTTGCTCAACACCTCGATATAAAAGAAAATGTTCTCACTTCTACTACTCCATTTCTTTTGTTGCAAACTCAACTATGTAGCACAATTTTCCTTCTCATTGGGGCATTCTCTGGCTAAGTGCCCTGCTCCATTACAACTAAAACATATTACTTCTGACAAGTATCGATGTTTCCTTTTTGGGCAATTGTGGAGGTAGTGCCCTGACTCCTTGCACCTATAACAGGTGATATGACTCAGGTCCTTCCTGGTATCCAATCTACTTCTCTTCCTGGACTTTTTCATTCCAATCAGGGCTTCTATTTCCTGTGTGTCATATTCTACTTCCTCTGTCGGGAATTCTACTAGATCCCCCTTCATACAATTTTGGGAGATGTGTCCTTCTTCTCCACATGAATAGCAAGACTTGGTGTAGGGTTTAATTGGTTCCTCTTTGTGTGTGTCCTCCACCTCTTCCTTCATCGCAGGTTCTTTTAAAATTTCCATTAGGGCTCATTTCATTGCTTCTTTTTTCTGCTGGATGGTTCTTTGTACCATGGGGTAAATGTGACACTGTGCAGGGTAGTGGGTAGTCCCTTCAGACAAGAAACAAGTGATCTGCCTAGTTGGGCATTCTTCAGCTGGGTGACTTCCTTCACAATTAGGGCATTCATCCTTGTGTTCTTTATGGGTGTGTCCGATTTCTCCACAAATCTTGCATGCACGAGGTTTCCTTATATCCTTTCCATAAGACTTCAACTTCTGGGAAACAAGCCGAGACTTTGGCAGAGTCAACTTTAATTCTCTCCAGGTGGTTACTCCTTGCCATCCATTGATGGTTTGGTACATCCTCCACCAAGTAGCAGCACCTCTTTCAAAGCACTGAAGAGCATGCTGGGTCATATCATTTCCAACTATAGGGTTATTCTCCATGTGATCCTCCATGTTCTAAATCCATTGGTCCGTCTCCAATTGACTCATCGGTCCAGAAAATATAAGCTCATCTTCATTCATCCTCTATTGGGTCCATGGGTTTTGGGGTGAGATAAGAGAGATCGAGAGGGATGCACACAATACAACCAATAGTTTTGAAAAGACAGATTTTTATTTGTGGCTGTCGGGAAAATATCAAACAAATGACAGCTCACAAACGTCGCATCTAACGTAGGTATAACAGGGGTTTGGTCTTCTAAAGGTCAATAAATCTTCAACATTGCCAAACTCCTTAGGTCTTATTCATGTCTCTGATGGCTTCTTCCGGTCATGCTTGCCATTCTCAAGTTCTTTTGCCAGATCCTCTCTGTTGACAAAAGTTTCTCGTGACGTCCTTTAATATTCTGTAATTGCGTTCCAAACTTCTGGGTTTCAACATCCTTGGCATGAACCATGGTCCTACTATCCTTCAGTTCCTGACGAATCTTTGATGTCTCACGGTTTTGCTCCTCTAGCTTGGCTACTTTCAGCTTCTGGGTCCTGAGTTCTTCACGAAACGCTTCCTCACCAAATACTGCTTCCTGCAGATCCATCTTAACTTCTTGATGTAACAATCCAGATCCTGGCGATACACCAGCTAATGTTAAAACTTCATCTCTTGCTGATAGGTGCTCCATCAGCCTCCTACCATCCAATCCTTCCATGCTTATGCATGCTTAACTCAGCGCTGTGAAAATATCATAAGCGGGCGATAACCTCATGAATAGCCGTGTTTCTGCTCTTGTCATTTCCATGAGCTATCATTCCATAGTTGATATCTCCTGCCTTAAGGTTTCTTGACAAAACTTTGAGTCCTATGCTCCATGTTCCAGTCTTTCTCCGATACACCTTGATCTCGGGTATTGACAACTTCCATAGTCTGCCAAGTTCCATAAGGGTTGCCTTCCTAGGTCACACAAATCTGGAAATTCTTCAGAGCCTCCAATTTTCCTAGTCTTCAGAGTCTTCAACAGTTTGTAGTTTCCATTATTCAGATGCACGGAAAATACTCTTCATTACGAAGTGGTATTAGTTGTCCGATATGTTGTACTTCTTGGAGTGGTCTCATCAGTCGAATCTTCGTGTGGTCAAAAGGGGAAAGGGGTATGCTCTCACTAAAGGGAATTTTTGAATAAGCTCAGAAGAGAAGAGAGGTAAAAGATCTTTTTGAAAGGGAAAGTTGTAGAGAAAATCTTTCCTATGGGCTTGCTAGTTTCTAGGGGTCACTTCTACAGTCAACATGTGCTCTGATACCATCTTGCAGCGACCCGACCCGAATGGGTCAAGTCTCTGTGCTTAAGTGTCATCCCTGGATTGGTATGCTGACACACACAGTACTCGAGGATTTATAACAGAGGTAAATCACATGTAAAAGTAACGTAAATACTATTACCTCAATCCAAATAGCGGAAGTAACAAGGTTGTGGGTTCCCATCAACACCAACGGCAAAGTTGAGTGTAGAAATCGTAACCCTAACGTATCACTTACTCGTCATAAGAAACCTGCAACATGAGACGTTGCAGCCCGAAACGGGTCAGTACATTGAATGTACTGGCAAATTCACACCATAGAGAATGATGAACAATGGCTATCACTACATGCATATTTGGCTGGTGGAAAAGCTCTATGGTTTTAAGGTTTTTGCGAAAAGCCAATTTTTCCCTACTGCAAAGGAATAAATTTTATTTAACTATCATGGTGGTTGTTGAACATTGAGAATGGTTGACAGCATTCTCAATCCCAATTAAGTAACATCATTAAAACCCAACAATATTCATTTAAAGTAACGTGATGAGATCAACAGGATAATCCAAGAACTAGATACTCAAGATGTCCATAACCGAGGACACGGCTAATCATGATTAGTTTGTACACTCTGCAGAGGTTTGCGCACTTTTCCCCACAAGACTCTATCTCCTCCGTTGGTTTTCTCGCACTACATGGTGTTTGAGAAACGGATGACCGAGACATAGCCTTTCAGAAGCGCTAGCACCTTACGTTGGATAGACCGGTACACATACTTTCCCCTACATCTGCTAGTCTACCCTGTAAGAGTTCGCACGACTTAATCAACTATGCCAGAGCCCATAATGGCTTGTGGCTGCACACGGAAGTTTCTAGTATGAATAATCTTATGATCCCTTTGAGCCTGGGTGGCGGTCCAAAAGAAAAACAGGCAAGTCCTGGAATACCCAGGTGCCTCAATCCACCCAGATGTGTGTTTAAGTTGCCACCTTAAGTAAACCATTAATTAACAATCTCACATCTGTCATGAAATAATGTCAAACCCAATCCACGTCTACGAGCATAGCATGGCAATATAAGCATAACGTAATAGTAACTCCCAAGGTTTGAATGCAGGGCAATAGATTCCTACCTCATCAACTACTTCCCATCCCACAATTTCATTAGATCCTAATCATGCAATGTTGGAGGTTTGATCTAGTGCAATAAAAACTGGGTATGAAAGGGGATATGATCAAAGTGTGAACTTGCCTGCAATGTTGATGAAGATGATTCGCACTCAAAACTCTTGATAGATCTACTCGTCACACTCCGGTCAATCTATCATAAGCAAGCAATGGTAACCACACATAAGCAATCACTCAAAAGATCAGAAAGATCGAAGAAGACGATTCGAAAAACATCAAAACCAAGCAAATAGCTCTTGCAACATAAAAAAATTTCTAAGAGTACCAAAATTATGTGAATTTGGCCTTATCAGAAAATTTAGGTCAAGAGCTTCGATTTGCAAAAAGAATCAACTGAATCGGAGTTATGGATAAAAAGATATGATCAAAAGAAGTTTGAATTCAAATCTGATCTAATTCAAATTTTAAAATTTTTTAAAAACATGTTTGAGTTGAATTACTGGATAGAGGAGATCATAACGAAGAAGTGGGCATTGGTTTCGTTGGATTTGGGCAAACAAGTAAAAAGTTATGGCTATTTGAAAAACCAGGGCCAAACTGTTTTACGGAAGAAAAAATAGCTACATACTAGGGTCTAATGTATAAATACGTAGACTAATTGATAATCTAATTATTTTATCATATTAGTCTAAAAATAATAAACTACGGAGATATAAGAAGAAAAAAAACAAAGAAAGATACCTTTATAAGACAGAGAAAAGACGACTTTGGAGAGAAGAGATAAATTTCCAGAAGTCGCGCGGGAGAGGAGAAATATATTTTTTCTTAAATGAATCTAGTCAAACCAAAATATTGATTTAACCCGAATCGGATGATTTTTGGAGGCTCTATGGGTCTATATTTATTGGTGGAAAAGAGGCTTAGGGGTCAAAGGCTAGGCAATGTGGGACTAAACGTAGACGAAAATATACGAAACAGAGAAGAAAAGAGACGATGGGCCTAAAGGCCTTCGGCCGGCCACGCGGTGTACTTTTTTTTTCTTTTTTTTGGGCCGGCCGCTCAGTGCACTTTTTTTTACAGAATGTGATAAACTAAAAAACGAAAATAAAATAAAACTTTATATAGGCATATTATATATCAAAATTTTCAGAAAAAGATTTTCTACGACATGAACATTTTTCTAGCATTAAATAAAATACACACAAATTCTAATAATTCAAAGAGTGCTACTGGTCTATTAAAATCCAACAAAAATCATTTTTAAAATACCAAAATGATTTCAAATTTATTTCTCTCCAATTTTCTGTTGTAGGGAATCATGTTACCCTAATTTCCATATATTTTATTTTTGGAGAAAAATAATTTGAATAAAACTCAAATAAATCCAAATTGGAAATTAATTCCAAAAGGACTTGAAATTGATCCTTTGAAACACCCAACTCATATTTCATAATTTGAAGAAGTCATTTTATCTTCTCTCGTGAAATTCATTGAGTTGCTTAAAGTTTCAAAATTGAAAAATATTATCAAATGAAATTCAAATATTTTCAACAACCCTTTTCATTTAAATAAATGGAAGAAGTCATGTCATCTTCTCTCCAGGGTTTTGTGGTGAAAAGAATTTGAATTCATGGAGATCTGAAAACAAAGATGAAATTTTGGGAAAGTCCTTTTATTCCCTCTCATTTACCTTTCAAAAAAATCGAATTCACTCAGTTTCAATCAATCAATCAATCCAATCTATCTGTTTATTATAACTTTCCAAAATTTAGAATTTTGGGATGTTATACTTCCGCCTATAAGTATTGTTTCCCGGCCTTCTCCGGTGCCACTGTGACCCAACTCGCCATATCCTCATAAGCCCCCACCGGCCCGACGTCGCTCGCCACGTCCGCCATGCCCCCGCCCGTCCGCAGTAGGCGACACCAGAGGTGGTCACCGCCGGAACTACCGTTCGGGTTTTCACCGGAAGGCAGACGGAGGGAGGAGGCATTCTATCTGTCTTGAGATGGCAATGCAGAGATCGAGGAGTTGTTGGAGCGTGACCGCATGGCGGAGGAGCAGGAGTTGTTGGAGTGCGACCTCCTGGCGGAGGAGTAGTGTATCGCCGATTTGCGCCGCCAGCGGGACATGGAGCAGCAGCGCACCGACGCTCTGAGTCGCGAGCAGAGCGCCCGCAACTGGGCCGACTACGTGGAGGCCGGCGCCTGGCAAATAGCCCTGTAGGCTGTCGGGCACACACGCGTTCGCGACGCTGATTTTTACTACCAGCTCGTCAAGTGCGTTTCCCTCTTGGAAGCCGAAGCTTCGGTGGACCACGCTAGCATGGAAAGGGCCAACGCGCGCGAGCAACGCGCCCTATCGCACCTCTTGCAAGTCCGAGGCGAGGCGCACGACACCGGTGCCGGTGTTTAGCGTGTACCACAGATGGCAGCCGGCATCGTCTAGTTAGCTAAGAGTAAGTTAGTACTTGTACGCTACTAGAGTATTAGTGGGAGTAGATAGTTTACTTGGCTATGATGGTTGTCAACGTGGAAGTTCAGTACTCTATATGTGGATCAGACATGTTACTTTGCTCTGAATGTTGAACTTACCGTTGGAACGTATGGAATGGGCTGTTACTTTTTTAAATGGGTTGTATTTGTCCTCCACGGGTTTAGAGGCTGACTTGTGGGCCTACCAAGTTGACGCGTACACAATCAGGAGACGATTGTATGTGTAGAGGATAACAGTAGGGACCCACCAAGGTCATGGCAGTACGCAAGCAAGTGCCTCCTTATTTCGAGCCAATAAAAAATGGCTCCTCCTAGTGGATTTCTCACATCTGGGTCCCATGCCATTGTCAATGTAGTCAATAAATGAGATAATTGCACAACGAGCGGCTGACACCAGGGACCCAGCAGATCGCCCAGTTATTTTTGTTTTGGGTTTATTTGATAAATGCCACTCCAAATCTGGTGTATCCGAGAAATGCCACTGCAATTTCCAAACTTCGAAAAATGCCATTTCATGCCATTTCTAGTGGCATTTTTCGAAGTCTGGAGTGGCATTTTTCAAAGTTTGCAAATTGCAGTGGCGTTTTTCAAAGTTTGCAAAAATTGCAGTGGTATTTTTCAGAGTTTGGAAATTGCAGTGGAATTTTTATGAATCACCATAATTGGAGTGGCATTTATCTAATTTGTTTTTGAGATGGAAGCAGGGTGTCAACTGGGCTGTGCGAGACCACTCTGGCCTGTCTAGACAGCCTTTTCTTTTATGTTTACCACAGACCAGCCCAGTAGTTTTTTTCTTTCTGAAAATGGCTAGCCCAGTTTTTTATGATTTGTCAAGTAAGTCGCTTTATCAGGCCTGTTGGGCTGCAAATCTTTCAAGACGAGGAGAGCTTCATTCGGCTGGCCGACAAAATGGCCTTTCAGTAATGAGAAATGGGTTGTACATTTTTTAAACACATCAAACCGGCAATTAGTTTTAAATATATTTTTCTCATTTCGAGATTTTAAATTGCATTGATTTTTATGCATGGACAATTTATTGGATTTTATATTGATATACATTTATTTTTAAAATCAGTCTGAATGTGACTCGAAATTTCGGGATTAAAAACTGTTCAAACCGTACCGACATATGCAAAATTTCGTATAATTTTTTAACCGTGGCCACAATATGGGCTGTAATGCTAACAAAAAGAATATGGGCTCAAAAAAACTCGTAAGAATTAGCAAATGGGCTGTAAATTATTAGAAATAATGGCAGATGGGCTGTATGCTGTTTTCCACAGATTTGAAGCTTTCCACATATGGACTGTATACTGTTGGATGTCCATCCAACGGCCGTCGTGCTTCTTCAATCTCTGCTCTTCCCGCTCCAGCTGCTCAAACAAGCGCCGGCGGGACTGCCTGCTCCCTCCTCCCCGCAGCCGGCTGTGCTGCCCCGCAGGCCTCACCGCCCCATCGTACTCCCATCGCTGGCCTAGCCATCCCTCTACTCACCCACACCTGCTGTTATTCTCCGGCGACTGCAGATGAACCTGTAAACCCTCGTACAGTCGTACTCCCCTCCGCGTGGGAAACAAAAACAACTGCCGAGTCTTCCCTGCCTCCGTGTCGTTTCTTCCTAGGCCTCGCCGTCGTCCACCGCCCTGGTGCTCTCGGTGTGGCGTGGTCAACGTGGTCAACGACCGACATGCATCTGAAGTGGACTGTATGTGGAGAGGCTGACAGCTGGGTCCACGGCCGCACATAAGGAAATGCCTCTTATTACGCACAAAATAATGGTTCCTCCACCTGACATCTGGGACCCACCGAAAGGGCCTCTGTATTTCACGAAAAAAAAACGTTACCACCACTGACAGCTCGGACCCACCAGCTATATCTTCGCACGCAAGGAAGTGCCTCCTTATTACGCACAAAAAAATGAATACTCCCCCTGCTAGTTGGGACCCAGTATAGTGGGCCTACTAAGTTGACAGAGACGAATGGCTTTGTCAACTTAGTCAATACGCACGATTCTAGCTCGACTGACCATACGATGTCCATCCAATGGCCGTAGTGCTTCTTCAACCTCTGGTCTTCTTGCTCCAGCCGCCCAAAGTAGCGCCGGTCGTGCCGCCTGCTCCGGCCCCCCGTGGCCGGCTGTGCTGCCGCGGAGGCCTCACCGCCCCCATACTACTCCCTCACCCACACCCCATGTTATTCTGCGGTGACGGCAGCGCAGCCGAACCAGTGAACCCTCGTACTCCTGCCCGCGTGGTCATCCACTGTCGCGTCTTCCCCTGCTCCGCATCGTCCCCTTCCTAGGCCTCGCCGTCGTCCACCGCCGTGGTGCTCTCGGTGCGGCGTGGACAATGTGGTCAACGACCGAGTTCCATAAGAAGAATATTGTACGTGGAGAGGCTAACAGCTGGGTCCATGGCAGCCGCAAGGAAGTGCCTCCTTATTACGCGGAAAATAATTATTCCTCCACATGACAGCAGGGACCCACCGGACGCCCACCAGTATTTCGTGAAAAAAACGTTTGCCCCTGACTACTGGGACCCACCCGACGGGCCACCGTATTTCGCGAAAAAAACGTTCCCCCTGCTGTCAGCTCAGACCCACCGGAAGTGCTTCCTTATTACGCACAAAAAATGAATACCCCCTGCTAGATGGGACCCACCTTGGTGGGAGGCTGACTTGTGGGCCTACTAAGTTGACGGGGACGGAGGGCTTTGTCAACTTAGTCAATATAAACGATTCTAGCTCCAGTGACCGTACGATGTCCATCCAACGGCCATAGTGCTTCTTCAACCTCTGGTCTTCTTGATCCAGCAGCCCAAAGTAGCGCCGGTTGTGCCGCATGCTCCTGCCTCCCGTGGCCGGCTGTGCTGCCACGGAGGCCTCACCGTCCCGTACTATTGCCACCGCTGGCCAGGCCCTGCGGCGACGGCAGCCTCACACCACAGCTAAACCAGTGAACCCTCATACTCCTCTCCGCGCGGGCTTCCACTGCCACGTCTTCCCCGGCTCTGCGTCGTCCCCTTCCTAGGCCTCGTCGTCGTCCACCGCCCTGGTGCTCCCGGCGCGGTGTGGTCAACGTGGTCAAGGAATGACTTCCATCAGACGTGGACTGTACGTGGAGAGGCTGACAGCTGGGTCCACGGCCGCAGCAAGGAAGTGCCTCCTTATTACGCGGAAAATAATGATTCCTCCACCTAAAAGTTGGGACCCATCGGACGGGCCACTGTATTTCGCAAAAAAAATGTTCCCCCCTGACTGTCGGGACCCACCAGCTACATCTTCGCACGCAAGGAAGTGCGTCCGGGCAAAAAAACGATTCACCCACCTGACTGCTAGGACCCACCAGCTACATCTTCGCACGCATGGAAGTGCGTCCGGGCAAAAAAAACGATTAGCCCCCGTAACTGTTGGGACCCACCAGCTACATCTTCGCACGCAAGGAAGTGCCTGACAGTCGGGACCCACCTGGTCAAAGCGTACGTAGCGTTGTCATTCTTGTCGCGAACGTGTACATACATATATACTGCTGGATGTAGAGGCGCGCACGTGTCGTAGTAGAGGCACGCACGTAGCATGTACACGTACGTACAGAGGCCAGGGTGCAAGAAAGAAAATACGGCCACGTTTGTGTACATACGGGAGGGGTCTCGAACGCCTACTCGCGCATACGTACGGCGAGGGCTCATGTACATGGCTGGGTCGGAACGGAGAAACAGCGTCGTCGTCGTGTTCATGGGGAGGCAACGGAATGCGTCGTGTTCATGGGGAGCCAACGGAATAGAAAGGCATGACATATTGACATGTATTCCCTCCATCCGGAAATAAATGGATGGGTCTAGGCGTATTTCAGATCTAGATACATCCAGTTTTATCTATTTCTGCGACATTTAATCCGGACAGAGGGAGTATGATGTAAGAGCTAGGCATACGACAGGACAACACAGTAAAAAAAACACTGAAAACCCCACTGCAGAACTAAAGTATTCAAACCCACTGATATGAGATAGTACACTCATGCAGCTCAGGATGCAAAACTACCAGGCAGTTTTCCTTGCAAAAATCAACATTGTGGCCTTTAATCATACATTTTCCTACAACTAAATTTAGATTAGATAAAGGTTGGATTCACGCCGTTTAACAAAATACATGCTGATGTAAAAATATAGTGATATACAAGAGGTACTTACATCTACATTGGAGCACAGAGAATTCCTGCAACAATCTTTCCTCATAAACGATACCATTGCAGAAATTCTTCCATCTGTTAAGCTTATTTTCTGAAAGAGAGATGGGTAAGAAACATGTAGAAAATATGATCGGCATGCTATAAAATTTCATGATGCAAGGAGATGCACACGCTTCTTAGAATTGAGTTGACATATTTTTGCTGGACTGGAGCGGACTAGTTCTTTGGCCACTGGAATCTGCTTATTATTAGTAGGAGTTGGGTTTCTCTGTGCTGGAGCAGTATCTATAAAAACTGTAGTTGGTTTATTATCTCCTAGAGTTTGGATCTTTTGCAAAGGCCTTGTTTGTAACCCTTCAGATTCTAACATAGTCGTCTTCCCCTTGCATGCCTTGTATAGAAGAATGGTGCTTTAATTATAAAACATGCGACAGCAGAGAGATGGAATAGGTACTGAAGAATAGAAAGGCATGACATATTGACATGTATTCCCTCCATCTGGAAAAAAATTGGATGGGTCTAGGCGTATTTCAGTTCTAGATACATCCTTTTTATCCATTTCAGCAACATGTAATCCGTACGGAGGGAGTATGGTGTAAGAGCTAGGGATACGACAGGACAACGCAGCAAAAAACACTAGTTGAATGTAAAACTGTATGCTAGCGGAGTACGTACAGAAATAACTAAGGCAACATACACGTTTATGATTGGGAAAATAAGATGGAATTGCAACAGAGCACTAGAACATCACTTCAATGTAAAAAAACATGGTATGGTAGACAGATGAAGTACATACTGATGAATAACAATGCATAAGATATTCAGAAGCATGATGTACAAATTAAGCAGATGGCATTGCGATAGAGTAGAATGACAGGACTTGAATTTGAAAACATGTTATCATGAATGGAATAGGTATTGAAAAATAGGAAGGCATGACATATTTACATGCATGATCAGCATGCTAAGCACATGGCATTGCAACAGAGTAGATACACTCTAGGACATTATATGCATGTTGTACCCATATCACAGGCCAAGTTAGAGCAAGGACCTTGTGGGGTGAAGAGGATTCATCATCTTTCTGCAAGTCTTCTGAAGAACTGCCTTTACATGTTCCATCATATTGTGTATCATTGACATCAAGTTTATTGGCCTTTACATTGCTCCGTGAGGTTCTTGTGGATATAACAGTGTGTGCAATTATATCTGACGTGCATGGAAGACAACTAGTAGTTAGATATATGTAATGAGTGCCTGTAGGAGACCAACAAGTCTCATAAACTAAAGGGAGAACACAGATGAAAGCTACAGAATATGTATCGTTTGCACTCGAGATTAACTAGATGGCACACAAAAGTATTAAAGAACAACATAGGTACTACTAGAAGTGGTATAATACTATAATCACCAGCCTGTGGGATAGCATTGGTTGATGGATGATAACTATGGAACAGCGTTACCTAAAGAACAAGTATCTTAGTTGAACTATGGAATGGCGTTAACTCCTGAACAAGACCCGTAAGAGATCAACATGAATATACAGTGAAATGTGATGATCTATTTTCCATGCTTAGATGAATAACAAAGCCATAAATGTTGCGCAGAAGTAAGATGAGGGTACAACCTATCTGGCTGCCATCCATAGGAGTGAGCATCATGTGCTGACTTGTCGATGGCCCTGTGGTTGTTGTAGTTGTCCATGTCGGGCATGCGCATTCGATGTAGGGAACTATTGAGTGGGGACTATAGCTCCCTTCTGGTGTATGCTTCCCTTGTTGGAGCAGCTGCGGTGAGTCGGAAGACGGTGTGTCTGAAGATACAGATAACGTATAATGTTAAGAACGACATATCTCTTTGATCAACAGCAAGGTACGAGAGTGGTCACACGTCTGTTGACTCAAGACTAAATTGGGGTCACACAATTTTATTTTGTTTTGGTACTGTCCGATCTACGTCTGATGGCTGGCCGTCCTGTGCCTTCCGGCTGACACTGTTCGGAATTTTCCCCGAAGAGCCAGCGACCAACAGCACAGCAGCCTGCCTCCGCCGTCCGTGGCCCCAGCCAAAACCCCGCTCCCCTCCCCACCGCACTGCCGTGGTTGCGCCGCCCCCGGGCCACTCCACAAAGACTCCCCGTCATCCAGATCCGGCGGCGGCAGTACCTTCAACCCATGCAACACTAAAAGATAGCCATCTAAGCGCTGCTTCCGCGGCGAACTTGTGGCCCTGCACCCTTACGTTAGACACCAGCCAACCGACAGCCTAGGAGCTCCGCCGCCTCGAGTGGTGTTGCTTCCCATTGGGAATTTATTGGTCTAGAATAAAAATTCAAACAACTGATGCCTAAATAAAGTGATTTGAGATAAGGGTGCGACCTATCTGCCGGCATGGTGAAGTAGGCAGGTCCAGTTGCCGAGTCAGTGAGGCCGGCGCGGTTGCGGTGGCGACTGGCGGCAGGGAAAGAGCGATGTCGCGACGGTCGACGACTACGCGGAAGCAGCGCCAGGACTCTGGGCGGATCCGAAGTTGGAGCCGCTCCAGCGCCGTGAACAACGACGGGGGTGAATTGGCTGCGGTACGGTTCATGCGGCCGTCGTCGAGGCAGCACCAGCAGCACGGAGTAAGAGGCACATGGCCCAGTGCATGACGGCAAATGGACAGCGTCTCCGGCATTAGGGAGGAGGGCGGGTGTGAAATTTGTGCGGTGGGGGGCGCCATGGAGGTGGGTCTGAGGTTTCGCGGCTCGGGAGAAAGGAGCTTCCCGGGGAGAAGGTGATTTGGCGCCCACGACGTATGAATGGGGGCGGGCAGGGGGGGGGGGGAATTGGGAGGGGAGTGGAACCATGTCTTACGGACGCATTTGTCTGAAATGTGAGGGGGAGTTACAGTTCTACCCTTGCCTATAGGCTTCTCGGCTTGGGTCTGCGTACTGAGGGTCGGGGATAGTAGAGTAACATTGCTTCTCCCCACATAGTGGGCGGGAGCGATTTCGGGCGAGGAGGGTGTGTTTTGAACTATAGTGGGCGCGAGCGATTTCGGGCGAGGAGAGCGTGTTTTGAAATAGTCGGCGCGAGCTATTTCGGGCGAGGAGAGCGTGTTTTGCCGACCATGGTTTATGAATTATGCGGCACATGTCATTTCGGCCGAGGAGAAAGCGCGCTTGGATGAAGTTACGAACCTACCCTCGATGTACAACAGGCCAATTGATGCGTGTCCCACATAGGAAGGTAATTTCGCGTCTCCCATTTATTTGCTCGGGCGAATTCCACCAAGCAGAGAGGATGTTTAACGGTTTGTTCAAATTTTTGGAGAACGAGCATCCACATCTACCTTACCAAGTCGTTTCGGATCAAATTTTGAAAAATTAGCTTGCCACTTCTTTTTTAGATGGAGAGATGATGCTCAGGAGTAATGTGTTTTTACATGCTCGTTGCTAGAGATTTACTATATGACAAATAGTTGACCCACTCAAAAACGTGAATCAAACCCAAAAAGAAATATCTCGATTCAATGAAATAGCTCGTTCGGTAGGTCAAAATAGTGAACTAAATCCAAAATTGAACACCTCAATCGAGTAGCATGTTATACAGTATTATAGTACTCCATGAACATGTTGAAAGTCAAATTAATGAAATTGTTTGATATACGCATATATCCGTTCATGTGTGGATTGCAGACAACATGTTCTCCAATTTCAATATTTGAATGCAAGTTTATATCGAAACATGGTTTATATCAGTCTTTGATGCATAAAACGCGACCTCCCCCTCTCCCGGACTCCTGTTCTCTCTCTCTCACTCTCTCGCCGACAATCTTCAATTCGGTCGCACGCATCCGACACAAAAACCTTGTTGGTCCCTCTCCCTTTGTCTCCATCTCTCTCTCTCTCTCTCTCTCTCTCTTTGTGTGTGGGGGGGGGTCTTTCTAGTTCGCATGCATATATACACCATCTATAGGTCTCTCTCGCACACTATGTATGATACTCTTGCTAGTCCAAGCTAGATATCTTGGGTGCACTCACCGTATGCACACAAATTCCTTGGCTCTTTGCCCATAACTCTCTCACGCACCACTATTTCGTCTCAGAGCTCTTCCCCCTCTCTCAAACTCTCCATCCACTTGGGTCACACATACACATGCATATCTCACTCGCACTCGATAGGCCCATCTAAAACTCTATCTATCCCCCTCGTTCTCTCTCCATCTCACACGCGCACACACACAATCTCATGCCCAGCTAGCCAAGTATGATGGTCTCTCACTCAATTGTGGGCACACGCAGTCCCCCTATATGTATATGACTAGCTAATCTTAGTCTCCATCACAAACATGTGCATGGTCTATCTCGATTTCTCTCGGGGTATCTTTCTATCGCGCACGCACTCCCTCGATCTCCCACCCATATAGTCCCCTCACGATCTCGACGGGATCACTCTATCACAAACACACCCTCTCTCCCTCCCCATGCGTCCATGCCATCCATGTGTCCCTTTCGACCTTTGTTCCTTGTTGGCCAGACCTCTATTGGACATGTGCTCCAGGGGTGTCCCTCTCCGTTGCAAACAATCACACACTAGCTATCTTCGTGTATCTCCTCGCCTCGCTTTTCCATCTAGGAGATCCATGCGTGATATGTTCGCATAAGAAACGAAAAAACAAACACTCTCTCTAATTTATCGTTTGTTGTCACTTTCTCTTTCACACACATACTATTTTTGCACACTTACTCATTCTCCTGCACACGCACTTGATCTATCTCGACTGAGGCACTCTCCTCGGTCCATAGCATATAGATTTATTGAAAAGTCAAACATCACAAAGTTTGACCATGTACGTGGAGAAAAAGAATTACATCTAGTACGGCAAACATATACCATTAGATTCACCATGAGATGTAGTTTTGTATGATGTATCTTTGGTATTGTAGATATAAATAACATTTGCTTAAACCTGATCAAAGTTTCCAAAGTTTGACTTCTAAAAAATTTACATGCGCTGCATTATCGAGTGGATGGAATATCTATTTCCCCCTCTCAGCTATCTAACGCACCACTCAGCCTTATCGGGGCTCCTCAATCTCTCTCAAACTTTATTGGTCAGTTTGGTTCGTGACCTGACCCTCATGCCTTGATGGCCGGTACTGCCTGGTGTGGACATGAGATGTAAAATATTTCTGCCTGGCCAGGCTTGTGTGGTGCTGAAGCGTTTGGTTCATGCCTGGGCCAGGCAAAGCATCAACGTCCCATCAATCAATCCATGCATCAATTATTTAATGCTAATATCCATCCATGTTGCTGTTAGCCTCGTGGCCACACGACCAGGCACGGTCAGGCGTTCGAAATCGGTCGCCTGGGCCAGGCTACTTGCAGTGTCTGGAGTTCAGCCAGGCTAATTAAAGTGCAAGGGAACCCAGGCCAGGCGGGCTTTCTTTTTCACAGGGTAGCAACCAAACAAGCATGCATGAAATCCAGCCACAACACTAGGCCAGGCAATAGATGCTCAGGACGGAAGCCAAACTGGCCTTATATCTCCCTGGTTCACACATACACATGTCTCACTCGCGCTATGCATATAGACCCATCCAACACTCTCCGCCCTTGTTCTCTCTCCATGTGACACGCACCCCCCTAAGTAGCATAATCCCTCACTCCATAATAGGCGCAAGCACTCCCCCCTCCTAAGTATGATTATCTCTTACTAGCCATCAGGAACACACGTATTGTCTCCTTCCATCCATACGTCTATCTCGATAACTCTCGGGGCATCTTCTATCGCGCACATACCTTGTCACTCGATGTCCCACCCATGTAGTCCCATCACGATCTCCAGGGGATCTCTCTATGACAAATATACATGCTCTCCTCCCCATGTCTGCATTTTCTCCATACGTCTCTCTCGACCTCTCTCCCTTGTTTGTTAAACCCCTCTTGGCCACGTGCTAGGGGTCTTGCTCTGTCGGTTCCAAACAACGACACACTATCTCCTCACCTTGCCTCCGTTATCGAAGATGCATGTGTGATATGTTTGCATAAGACACGCACGCTTTTTCTCTACTTTTATCGTGTGTTGTCCATGTCTCTTTCACACATGCACACACACTTTTTCAATCTCTCTCTCTCTCTCTCTAGTTAGGGACATTGTCACATCCACAAGCATATGGATGTTTTAAAAAGTCAAACCTCAGAAAAGTTTGACCAGGTATATGTGGATAAAAACATTTACATCTGGAACGATCATTAGATTCATCACAACATGTACTTATTCCATACTATCATTTATCTTTGGTATTGTAGATATAAATAATTTCTCTATAAACTTGGTCAAAGTTTCAAAAGTTTGACATTAAAAAATGTTGGAACTACATTATCAAACGGAGGGAGCAGCCCTTTCTCTCTCTCTCTGCTATCTCTCATGGGCCTCCCCTCTCACTCGAACTCTCTATACCGACGAATTATACGCTCACTGTGTCAGCGTATAGCTCCGTATATTGTTTAGTTGACCGGTCAACCAATCCACATGCTGCCTTGTCAGCTCGGGTTCCGTATCTTCGTGTACTGGACCATGTGGCAGTGGGTGAAAATAAGTAAACTAGAGGCCCATCTGACACGCGGTGAAGTAAACAAAGTTAAAACCACTCGGGGTAGCACCCCGCACGCTAGTAAATTGAGGGCACATTGAGGACAAACTTCTTGCGCGCGAAGGACGTACTCGCGCACAATTCACCACTGCGCGGCGGCATGCACAGAAGGACACACTCGCGCACACCCAGCACACAACACACACCAGCACACGTGTACACCGGCGTCGCCGCTGGTTGAGATGGACGGCGAGGCAGCCAACAAGCGGAGGCGGCTCAAGCCAAAACCGCATCCGGCGAGCCTGGACTTCATCAGCAGCCTCCCCGATGACATGCTGCTCGTTATCATCGGCCTCCTCCCCACCAAATCTGTCGTGCGGACGCCCTGCTCTCCCGGCGGTGGCGCCCCCTCTGGCGCTGCGTCCCCCTCAACCTCAGTGTCGATAACTGCCTCTACGACGGGGATTGAAAACGCATGGCCGTAGTCTCCAAGATCCTTTCATCGCACCCTGGGCCAGCCAGACGCCTTGACATCCACATGTTCAGTACCAACTGCAAGGTCCAACCCAAGTTCGACGAGTGGTTCTTATCCCCCGCCCTAGATCAGCTCGAGGAGCTCAGCTTTGAAGCTGGACGATGTCGCTCTCTGCCGCCGTCCGCGCTCCGCCTCAAGCCAACGCTGCATCGCGACAACTTCAGCTCTTGCTATCTTCCCCAGATTAATGTCGCGCTCGCCCTTCTTCTCCCTCAACTCAAGCAGCTCGAACTCTTCGATGTTGTCATCTCGAAGAAGGCTATGGAGCACCTGCTCCGCAGCTGTACTGCACTCGAGTACCTTCATCTTGAGCAGATCCACGGGTTCATTAGCCTCCACATCGCCTCAACGAATCTCCGATGGATTTATGTGTCTTGTTGGCCCTGCAACAAGACATCAATTGGGAAGAGATCACTCCAGCTGTTCCACGTTATGGTCATTGAGAATGCGCCTTTCCTTGAGAGATTGCTTGTATCGGATCTAGAAGGTCCAACAAAAATCAGGGTCATTGACGCGCCGACATTGACAGTGTTGGTGTACTCGTCTGCCAAATTCTCCGAACTGTTTATTGGATCCGTAATCATTCAGGTACTGCACTCATCTTCTTCTCCATCTTCTTGAAATTCACATTTTTAAATTTCTTCTTGATGTATTTACGACCGTCAACCAGAAAATGATTCCCACAAGCTTGACCCAGTCCATGCGCACAGTGAAGATCTTAGCACTAAAATGTATCGGTCCCAATCTGGATCAAGTTGTTGGATTCCTTACATGTTTTCCATGCACGGAGAAGCTACTCATCGAGGTGAAACTTCTTTCCTATATGTAAACGGTAATCACAACGTAGCTCAATTTTTTCGCAATTTTCCCAAATTACGATGACAAGTGTAGTGTTCAAAACAGCATCTACGCACTGCACCAAAAGAAATGTTTTTAGTATTTTTTTCTCACATGATCACCTGCATCGTTTTTATGCTGTACTAATATAGTAGCCTAGGCTAGTCATAGTGGAAAGTAACTCAGACTACTCCAGTAACTCTATGGTTACCCTAAGAGCAAGTACCACCTCCGTCCTGGTTTACTCTTCCAATTTTGTAGTATCAAAATTTGACCATAGATTTAACTGACAAAATTTTAATGCATGTCACAAAGAACTATACCGTTGGATTCGTATTTGAACATAATTTCAAATGGTGTAATTTTTAGTGACATGCATTGGCATTTTCTTAGGTAAATCTATGGTCAAAATTTTATACTAAATATGAGGTAGTATTCCCTCCGTCCCAAAATTCTTGTCTTACATTTGTTTAGATACGGATGTATCTAACACTAAAATGTAACTAGATACATCCGTATTTAGACAAATTTAAGACTAGAATTTTGGGACGGAGGGAGTACAAAAGTGGGCTATGTCGGCCAAAACATGTGCCAAATTCACTTGTGATGCATTTGGTATCGATGCCCCTCCATTGCTCACCTGGTGCCCCAATCTGGATCACCTACTTTGCTCTGGTGCCAAATTAACTCACGCAATGAAAGAACACTGCGTGGGAGAGAGAGAGGACCGAGGCAATAAAAAACACTTGTTTGGGAGAGTGAGAGGCTGGTGTAGTGGGTTTGATTGATTTTTTATACATGTGGGTCTGTGTGCACAGCGGTGCCAACTCTCTCACATCGCGAGAGCGGTGCCAAAATCTTTTTATTTAACATCGATGCATATTATGTGGCATACTTTTGCGAAATATGGCATCGGCCACATAGTGGAAGGCAACAAATGCCCAAGCTCTTCACGTGCTCCTAGTTAAATGAGAGGAAACAGAAAGAGAGAGAGAGAGAGAGAGAGAGAGAGAGAGAGAGAGAGAGTGAAAAAATATCACTAGCCAGCCAACCCTATCGTATGAGCGAATGATATTGGTACCTCTTGATGACACGGCAATCTTATGCAGCCAGCAGCTCTAATATATTCTCTTCTTTTGCTGATAAAAAAATACGCTAAAGTGAAAAATGTGCTGCACTATAACAATATCATCGAATGCCTTGATCTCCATCTTACAGAAATTGATTTGATCGACTACCGAGGCAGCACATCTGAGATTAAATTGGCCAGGTTCTTTGTTCTGGAGGAAAGTGTGCTCAAGGTAATGAGGTTTGGCGTTCTCTGGCGCAACAATGAATGGCGTGCTGATCACCGCAAGCGTCTAAGCCTAAATGACAAAGTCTCCGCATAAGCTGATTTTTTCTTTTGAAATATCAAGTGGCCAGAGACTCGAAAATTTATTTGCCCATTAGTGACTTGTCAGGGCGGTGGATTTTAGTTTGTACGATAATGCTACATCCATCTAAAGTAACAAAAGTTCTTACGTAAACTTCCTAGTAATTCCCACTTTGTAGGTGCAGCATTACTCCTAACATTTGTAATATTAGTTTGAAACTTGTAATATTGCCGTGTCCTATTCCTGCTTTTCGAAATCCTGTGAATCAAAGAGGTCCTGAGTTGGTGATGATGTTGTGCCTCCCATC
The DNA here is from genome assembly GCF_056163025.1 of Triticum urartu. Classification (NCBI taxonomy): domain Eukaryota; kingdom Viridiplantae; phylum Streptophyta; class Magnoliopsida; order Poales; family Poaceae; genus Triticum; species Triticum urartu. Next base: position 55,000,756 of record NC_141878.1, on the reverse strand, counting down.
ATTCACCTATAGCCGTCGGATCTAGATCTGACGCATACAAACCAAGCTTCTCCATTTTTGCAAAAAGATGCCCGCACTTGTTCCCTATTTACAAACAACTCCTTGTCTCTCACAATCAGCCATATCTCCTCCCCACCACATCTAGAAGGCCGTGGAAAAATCTAGCGCGATGGCCGCTACCAGAGCCGTCCACCCCCAATCTTGGTGTTCCGTGCAATGCACGGGCATCTACACACAGGAAATTATGTCGAACAGGGCTAGTTGTAAGCAGGCTAGCTCTACAGCCATGATGATAGTGACTGCAAACGGTGAGGCTGACTATGGTATGCCGAACACGGCGCCTATACTCAGGTGTCATCTCTGGCACAGGGTCTTGTCACTTCACTGTGAGGAGCAACACGTAATAATTCCAGCGATTTAAGTGGTTGCATGCGTGCCCTCGGCTGCGACTCGTTGCATGCTACTTCGCGTATTGCCTGCGAGCGGTTCTGAGTGCATGCATGCAGCCGGCCGTAATTAAGGCAGCTCACTGATGCGAAAAAAGATACGCTTTGATTGTTGCGGCCTTTTTAAATCCGTGGAATCATTATTGACAAGGAGGGAGATGATTCGAGTGCACTCGTTTGACCGCCATGCCGGCGTGCGACCCATACGGGACGAGATGGCACAGTCATAATTTCAGTTTCTCTAGTTTTGCACGGCAAGCTGGTGCGCTAAGCCATTATGCATTGAATTCTGATGACCGTCGCGCTACCATCTTGTAGTGACCCGACCCGAATGGGTCAAGTCTCTGTGCTTAAGTGTCATCCCTGGATCGGTATGCTGACACACACAGTACTCGAGGATTTATAACAGAGGTAAATCACATGTAAAAGTAACGTAAATACTATTACCCCAATCCAAATAGCGGAAGTAACAAGGTTGCGGGTTCCCATCAACACCAACGGCAAATTTGAGTGTAGAAATCGTAACCCTAACGTATCACTTACTCGTCGTAAGAAACCTGCAACATGAGACGTTGCATCCCGAAACGGGTCAGTACATTGAATGTACTGGCAAATTCACACCATAGAGAATGATGAACAATGGCTATCACTACATGCATATTTGGCTGGTGGAAAAGCTCTATGGTTATAAGGTCTTTGCGAAAATCCAATTTTTCCCTACTGCAAAGGAATAAATTTTATTTAACTATCATGGTGGTTGTTGAACATTGAGAATGGTTGACAGCATTCTCAATCCCAATTAAGTAACATCATTAAAACCCAACAATATTCATTTAAAGTAACGTGATGAGATCAACAGGATAATCCAAGAACTAGATACTCAAGATGTCCATAACCGGGGACACGGCTAATCATGATTAGATTGTACACTCTGCAGAGGTTTGCGCACTTTTCCCCACAAGACTCGATCTCCTCCGTTGGTTTTCTCGCACTACATGGTGTTTGAGAAACGGATGACCGAGACATAGCCTTTCAGAAGCGCTAGCACCTTACGTTGGATAGACCGGTACACCTACTTTCCCCTACATCTGCTAGTCTACCCTGTAAGAGTTCGCACGACTTAATCAACTATGCCAGAGCCCATAATGGCTTGTGGCTGCACACGGAAGTTTCTAGTATGAATAATCTTATGATCCCTTTGAGCCTGGGTGGCGGTCCAAAAGAAAAACAGGCAAGTCCTGGAATACCCAGGTGCCTCAATCCACCCATATGTGTGTTTAAGTTGCCACCTTAAGTAAACCATTAATTAACAAGCCCACATCTGTCATGAAATAATGTCAAACCCAATCCACGTCTACGAGCATAGAATGGCAATATAAGCATAACGTAATAGTTACTCCCAAGGTTTGAATGCAGGGCAATAGGTTCCTACCTCATCAACTACTTCCCATCCCACAATTTCATTAGATCCTAATCATGCAATGTTGGAGGTTTGATCTAATGCAATAAAAACTGGGTATGAAAGGGGATATGATAAAAGTGTGAACTTTCCTGCAATGTTGATGAAGATGATTCGCACTCAAAACTCTTGATAGATCTACTCGTCACACTCCGGTCAATCTATCGTAAGCAAGCAATAGTAACCACACATAAGCAATCACTCAAAAGATCAGAAAGATCGAAGAAGACGATTCGGAAAACATCAAAACCAAGCAAATAGCTCTTGCAACATAAAACAATTTCTAACAGTACCAAAATTATGTGAATTTGGCCTTATCAGAAAATTTAGGTCAAGAGCTTCGATTTGCAAAAAGAATCAACTGAAACGGAGTTATGGATAAAAAGATATGATCAAAAGAAGTTTGAATTCAAATCTGATCTAATTCAAATTTTAAAATTTTTTAAAAACATGTTTGAGTTGAATTACTGGATAGAGGAGATCATAACGAAGAAGTGGGCGTTGGTTTCGTTGGATTTGGGCAAACGAGTAAAAAGTTATGGCTATTTGAAAAATCAGGGCCAAACTGTTTTACGGAAGAAAAAATAGCTACGGGCTAGGGTCTAATGTATAAATACGTAGACTAATTGATAATCTAATTATTTTATCATATTAGTCTAAAAATAATAAACTACGGAGGTATAAGAAGAAAAAAAACAAAGAAAGATACCTTTATAAGGCAGAGAAAAGACGACTTTGGAGAGAAGAGATAAATTTCCAGAAGTCGCGCGGGAGAGGAGAAATATATTTTTTCTTAAATGAATCTAGTCAAACCAAAATATTGATTTAACCCGAATCGGATGATTTTTGGAGGCTCTATGGGTCTATATTTATTGGTGGAAAAGAGGCTTAGGGGTCAAAGGCTAGGCAATGTGGGACTAAACGTAGACGAAAATATACGAAACAGAGAAGAAAAGAGACGATGGGCCTAAAGGCCTTCGGCCGGCCACGCGGTGCACTTTTTTTTTTTGGGCCGGCCGCTCGGTGCACTTTTTTTTACAGAATGTCATAAACTGAAAAACGAAAATAAAATAAAACTTTATATAGGCATATTATATATCAAAATTTTCAGAAAAAGATTTTCTACGACATGAACATTTTTCTAGCATTAAATAAAATACACACAAATTCTAATAATTCAAAGAGTGCTACTGGTCTATTAAAATCCAACAAAAATCATTTTTAAAATACCAAAATGATTTCAAATTTATTTCTCTCCAATTTTCTGTTGTAGGGAATCATGTTACCCTAATTTCCATACATTTTATTTTTGGAGAAAAATAATTTGAATAAAACTCAAATAAATCCAAATTGGAAATTAATTCCAAAAGGCCTTGAAATTGATCCTTTGAAACACCCAACTCATATTTCATAATTTGAAGAAGTCATTTTATCTTCTCTCGTGAAAATCATTGAGTTGCGCAAAGTTTCAGAATTGAAAAATATTATCAAATGAAATTCAAATATTTTCAACAACCCTTTTCATTTAAATAAATGGAAGAAGTCATGTCATCTTCTCTCTCAGGGTTTTGTGGTGAAAAGAATTTGAATTCATGGAGATCTGAAAACAAAGATGAAAGTTTGGGAAAGTCCTTTTATTCCCGCTCATTTAACTTTCAAAAAAAATCGAATTCACTCACTTTCAATCAATCAATCAATCAATCCAATCTATCTGTTTATTATAACATTCCAAAATTTAGAATTTTGGGATGTTACACTTCCGCCTATAAGTATTGTTACCCGGCCTTCTCCGGTGCCACTGTGACCCAACTCGCCATATCCTCATAAGCCCCCACCGGCCCGACGTCGCTTGCCACGTCCGCCATGCCCCCGCCCGTCCGCGGTAGGCGACACCAGAGGCGGTCACCGCCGGAACTAGTGTTCGGGTTTTCACCGGAAGGCAGACGGAGGGAGGAGGCATTCTATCTGTCTTGAGATGGAATGCAGAGATCGAGGAGTTGTTGGAGCGTGACCGCATGGCGGAGGAGCAGGAGTTGTTGGAGTGTGACCTCCTGGTGGAGGAGCAGTGTATCGCCGATTTGCGCCGCCAGCAGGACATGGAGCAGCAGCGCACCGACGCTCTGAGTCGCGAGCAGAGCGCCCGCAACTGGGCCGACTACGTGGAGGCCGGCGCCTGGCAAATAGCCCTGTAGGCTGTCGGGCACACACGCGTTCGCGACGCTGATTTTCACTACCAGCTCGTCAAGTGGGTTTCCCGCTTGGAAGCCGAAGCTTCGGTGGACCATGCTGGCATGGAAAGGGCCAACGCGCGCGAGCAACGCGCCCTATCGCACCTCTTGCAAGTCCGAGGCGAGGCGCACGACGCCGGTGCCGGTGTTTAGCGTGTACCACAGATGGCGGCCGGCATCGTCTAGTTAGCTAAGAGTAAGTTAGTACTTGTACGCTACTAGAGTATTAGTGGGAGTAGATAGTTTACTTGGCTATGATGGTTGTCAACATGGAAGTTCAGTACTCTATATGTGGATCAGACATGTTACTTTGCTCTGAATGTTGAACTTTCCGTTTGAACGTATGGAAGGGCTGTTACTTTTTTAAATGGGTTGTATTTGTCCTCCACGGGTTTAGAGGCTGACTTGTGGGCCTACCAAGTTGACGCGCACACAATCAGGAGACGATTGTATGTGGAGAGGATAACAGCAGGGACCCACAAAGGTCATGGCAGTACGCAAGCAAGTGCCTCCTTATTTCAAGCCAATAAAAAAATGGCTCCTCCTAGTGGATTTCTCACATCTGGGTCCCATGCCATTGTCAATGTAGTCAATAAATGAGATAATTGCACAACGAGCGGCTGACACCAGGGACCCAGCAGATCGCCCAGTTATTTTTGTTTTGGGTTTATTTGATAAATGCCACTCCAAATCTGGTGTATCCGAGAAATGCCACTGCTATTTCCAAACTTTGAAAAATGCCATTTCATGCCATTTCTAGTGGCATTTTTCGAAGTCTGGAGTGGCATTTTTCAAAGTTTGCAAATTGAAGTGGCGTTTTTCAAAGTTTGCAAAAATTGCAGTGGTATTTTTCAGAGTTTGGAAATTGCAGTGGAATTTTTATGAATCGCCATAATTGGAGTGGCATTTATCTAATTTGTTTTTGAGATGGAAGCAGGGTGTCAACTGGGCTGTGCGAGACCACTCTGGCCTGTCTAGACAGCCTTTTCTTTTATGTTTACCACAGACCAGCCCAGTAGTTTTTTTCTTTCTGAAAATGGCTAGCCCAGTTTTTTATGATTTGTCAAGTAAGTCGCTTTATCAGGCCTGTTGGGCTGCAAATCTTTCCAGACGAGGAGAGCTTCATTCGGCTGGCCGACAAAATGGCCTATTAGTAATGAGAAATGGGTTGTACATTTTTTAAACACATCCAACGGCCGTCGTGCTTCTTCAATCTCTGCTCTTCCCGCTCCAGCCCCTCAAACAAGCGCCGGCGGGACTGCCTGCTCCCTCCTCCCCGCGGCCGGCTGTGCTGCCCCGCAGGCCTCACCGCCCCACCGTACTCCCATCGCTGGCCTAGCCATCCCTCTACTCACCCACACCTGCTGTTATTCTCTGGCGACGGCAGATGAACCTGTAAACCCTTGTACAGTCGTACTCCCCTCCGCGTGGGAAACAAAAACAACTGCCGAGTCTTCCCTGCCTCCGTGTCGTTTCTTCCTAGGCCTCGCCGTCGTCCACCGCCCTGGTGCTCTCGGTGTGGCGTGGTCAACGTGGTCAACGACCGACATGCATCTGAAGTGGACTGTACGTGGAGAGGCTAACAGTTGGGTCCACGGCCGCACACAAGGAAATGCCTCTTATTACGCACAAAATAATGGTTCCTCCACCTGACATCTGGGACCCACCGAAAGGGCCTCTGTATTTCACGAAAAAAAAACGTTACCACCGCTGACAGCTCGGACCCACCAGCTATATCCTCGCACGCAAGGAAGTGCCTCCTTATTACGCACAAAAAAATGAATACTCCCCCTGCTAGCTGGGACCCAGTATAGTGGGCCTACTAAGTTGACAGAGACGAATGGCTTTGTCAACTTAGTCAATACGCACGATTCTAGCTCGACTGACCGTACGATGTCCATCCAATGGCCGTAGTGCTTCTTCAACCTCTGGTCTTCTTGCTCCAGCCGCCCAAAGTAGCGCCGGTCGTGCCGCCTGCTCCGGCCCCCCGTGGCCGGCTGTGCTGCCGCGGAGGCCTCACCGCCCCCATACTACTCCCTCACCCACACCCCATGTTATTCTGCGGTGACGGCAGCGCAGCCGAACCAGTGAACCCTCGTACTCCTGCCCGCGTGGTCATCCACTGTCGCGTCTTCCCCTGCTCCGCATCGTCCCCTTCCTAGGCCTCGCCGTCGTCCACCGCCGTGGTGCTCTCGGCGCGGCGTGGTCAATGTGGTCAACGACCGAGTTCCATAAGAAGAATATTGTACGTGGAGAGGCTAACAGCTGGGTCCACGGCAGCCGCAAGGAAGTGCCTCCTTATTACGCGGAAAATAATTATTCCTCCACATGACAGCAGGGACCCACCGGACGCCCACCAGTATTTCGTGAAAAAAACGTTTGCCCCTGACTACTGGGACCCACCCGACGGGCCACCGTATTTTGCGAAAAAAACGTTCCCCCTGCTGTCAGCTCAGACCCACCGGAAGTGCCTCCTTATTACGCACAAAAAATGAATACCCCCTGCTAGATGGGACCCACCTTGGTGGGAGGCTGACTTGTGGGCCTACTAAGTTGACGGGGACGGAGGGCTTTGTCAACTTAGTCAATATAAACGATTCTAGCTCCAGTGACCGTACGATGTCCATCCAACGGCCATAGTGCTTCTTCAACCTCTGGTCTTCTTGATCCAGCCGCCCAAAGTAGCGCCGGTCGTGCCGCATGCTCCTGCCTCCCGTGGCCGGCTGTGCTGCCGCGGAGGCCTCACCGTCCCGTACTATTCCCACCGCTGGCCAGGCCCTGCGGCGACGGCAGCCTCACACCGCAGCTAAACCAGTGAGCCCTCGTACTCCTCTCCGCGCGGGCTTCCACTGCCACGTCTTCCCCGGCTCCGCGTTGTCCCCTTCCTAGGCCTCGTCGTCGTCCACCGCCCTGGTGCTCCCGGCGCGATGTGGTCAACGTGGTCAAGGAACGACTTCCATCCGACGTGGACTGTACGTGGAGAGGCTGACAGCTGGGTCCACGGCCGCAGCAAGGAAGTGCCTCCTTATTACACGGAAAATAATGATTCCTCCACCTAACAGTTGGGACCCATCGGACGGGCCACTGTATTTCGCAAAAAAAACGTTCCCCCCTGACTGTCGGGACCCACCAGCTACATCTTCGCACGCAAGGAAATGCGTCCGGGCAAAAAAAACGATTCACCCACCTGACTTCTAGGACCCACCAGCTACATCTTCGCACGCATGGAAGTGCGTCCGGGCAAAAAAAACGATTAGCCCCCGTAACTGCTGGGACCCACCAGCTACATCTTCGCACGCAAGGAAGTGCCTGACAGTCGGGACCCACCTGGTCAAAGCGTACGTAGCGTTGTCATTCTTGTCGTGAACGTGTACATACATATATACTGGTGGATGTAGAGGCGCGCACGTGTCGTAGTAGAGGCACGCACGTAGCATGTACACGTACGTACAGCGGCCAGGGTGCAAGAAAGAAAATACGGCCACGTATGTGTACATACAGGAGGGGTCTCGAACGCCTACTCGCGCATACGTACGGCGAGGGCTCATGTACATGGCTGGGTCAGAACGGAGAAACAACGTCGTCGTCGTGTTCATGTGGAGGCAACGGAATGCGTCGTGTTCATGGGGAGCCAACGGAATGCATCGTGTTCATCGGGAGGCAACGGAATGCCTTGTGTTCATCTGGAGGCAATGGAACGCATGGGAGCCAACCCGCTAGGTCGGAACGGAATGCGTGGCCGTGTTCACCGGGAGGGCTTGGACGGAACAGGCGATGGAAACGAGGCCTGGCGTACCGCAGAACGGAGGAAATGGACCTCCTACAGTCAAAACGGGGGTCCTGTTGATCGGGAGGGGTGTGGCGTACCGCACAAAGGAGGAAACGGACCTCCTACGGTCGAAACGGGGCTCCTGTTGATCGGGAGGGGTGTGGAGTACTGCAAAACGGACGAAACGGACCTCCTACGGTCGAAACGGAGGTCCTGTTCATCGGGAGGGGTGTGGCGTACCGCAAAACGGGACTCCACGGGATACTGTTCATCTCCACCGTCGACTTCCTCCAGCCTCCACGGGCTACCGTCGACCTCCTCCAGCCACCACGGGCTCCTGTTTATCCAGCCTCCACCGCGTGCTACTCCACCGGCTACTGTTCAACCACCCATCCACCGTCTACTGTTCATCCAGCCCTCCACACCATGGGGTCTTGTTCAACCATCCCTCCACGGGCACCCCTCCACCGTCTACTGTTCATCCGGCCCTCCACCACACCAACGGGTCCTGTTCATCCAGAAGCAACGCCACCGCTCACTGTCCATCCAAAAAAAACCTGCAACGCTCACTGTTCATCCCAAAGGCAGCATCGATCGGCTTCAGTTAGCAGTAGTAGCGAAGGAATCACTCGATCAGGTTCAGTTAACAGCCATCGATCGATTGCTCGGGTTCAGTAACGCGTAGCCTGCAGTGCAATTGCTCGGGTTCAGTTAGAGCCCAACGCCTCCCTCGGGTTTAGTTAGAGCCAACGCCTCGCACACACGTGCGTACGTGTACGAGAGAAACGCGCATCGCTCGGCCCCCGACCTCCCACCGTAACAGGGAACTCCCCGAAATTTTCCTCCCCCTTGCTTCTACCATGGTTTTTTCCGTCATGGACGGCCCAAAGAATGTCATGCAACTGCGTCTCCGGCCTGCCCAGGATGAAAAGCCCATTTTCTGTCATGATTTTTTGTCATAGAAGTAGGAGACCACCACATCTACGATGATACCGGGTTTTTTCACAATTATCGTCATAGAAGTGTCACATGTATGACAGAAAAAAAATCGTTCGGCCCAAAATGTCACAGATGTGTCGTTTTTTTGTAGTGGTCCCCCTGCTGAAGTAGACCGCGTCCACGTGCTCGTCCTCGATGCCGCCCTCAAGGTTGCAGTACTCGTAGTAGTGGCTGGGCCAGAGTTCGCGTTGGTACTCCACCGCCGAATCCTCGACGGACAAACTCTTCTCTACCTCGACCTCGGCCAAGCGCAACTCCTCCTCCTGGCGCTCCTCAATTTCCGCCGCCTCCTGCATCTCTAGCTCCCGCTTGGCGACCTCATGAGGAAGTAGGTGCTCGATGGCCACCGCCGCCTTTTCAGACGTGGGTTGCATGCTGGAGTCTGAGGTGGCCTGTAATATCTTGGCATGTGCATCCTCGATCTTGGCATGGATGGCCTCGACCGGGGCCAGGGCGACATCAGCGGCACGGACAGCAGCTCGAGTGCTCTCGGCATTTGCAGCTGCCATCAGGCAGCAGCTGTAGCCGTCTCGGCTACTGATACGTCTCCAACGTATCTATGATTTTTTATTGTTCCATGCTATTATATTATCTGTTTTGAATGTTTAATGGGCTTTAATATACCTTTTTATATTATTTTTTGGACTAACCTATTAATCGAAGGCCCAGTGCAAATTGTTGTTTTTTTGCCTATTTCAGTGTTTCGTAGAAAAGGAATATCAAACGAAATCCAAACGGAATGAAACCTTCACGAGGATCTTTCTTGGAACAAACGCAATCCAGGAGACTTGGAGTGGTATCCTGATTTATTTATTGATTGTCTTCCTTATGAGTGGCGGTCGGGGATGAGCGATGGTCTTTTCCAACCAATCTATCCCCTAGGATCATGCGCATAATTCCTGGTTTTGATGACTTGTAGATTTTTGCAATAAGTATGTATGTTCTTTATGACTAATGTTGAGTCCATGGATTATACACACTCTCACCTTTCCATCATTGCTAGCCTCTTCGGTACCGTGCATTGCCCTTTCTCACCTTGAGGGTTGGTGCAAACTTCGCCGGTGCATTCAACCCCCGTGATATGATACGCTCTATCACACATAAACCTCCTTATATCTTCCTCAAAACAGCCACCATACCTACTTATTATGGCATTTCCATAGCCATTCCGAGATATATTGCCATGCAACTTTCCGCCATTCCATTATTATGACACGCTTCATCATTTTCATATTGCCTTGCATGATCATGTAGTTGAGATCGTATTTGTGGCAAAGCCACCATGCATAATTTGATACATGTCACTCTTGATTCATTGCCCATCCCGGTACACCGCCGGAGGCATTTATATAGAGTCATACTTTGTTTTAGTATCTAGTTGTAATCTTTGAGTTGTAAATAAATAGAAGTGTGATGCTCATCATTAATACAGAATTGTCCCAAAAAAAGAAAAAAAGAAAGGCCAAAAAAAAGGCCAAATAAAAAAAGAAAAAAAAGGGACAATGCTACTATCCTTTTTTCCACACTTGTGCTTCAAAGTAGCACCATAATCTTCATGATAGAGAATCTCTTATATTGTCATTTTCATATACTAGTAGGAATTTTTTATTATAGAATAGGCTTGTATATTCAAACAATGGGCTTCCTCAAATGCACTAGGTCTTCGTGAGCAAGCAAGTTGGATGCACACCCACTTAGTTTCTTTTTGTTGAGCTTTCATACATTTATAGCTCTAGTGCATCCGTTGCATGGCAATCCCTACTCCTCGCACTGACATCAATTGATGGGCATCTCCATAGCCCGTTGATTAGCTGCGTCAATGTGAGACTTTCTCCTTTTTTGTCTTCTCCACACAACCCCCATCATTATATTCTATTACACCCATAGTGCTATGTCCATGGCTCATGCTCATGTATTGCGTGAAAGTTGTAAAAAGTTTGAGATTACTAAAGTATGAAACAATTGCTTGGCTTCTCATCGAGTTTGTGCATGATGAGAGCATTTTTGTGTGACGAAAATGAAGCATAGCCAAACTTTATGATTTTGTAGGGATAAGCTTTCTTTGGCCATTTATTTTGAGAAGACATAATTGCTTAGTTAGTATGCTCGAAGTATTATTATTTTTATGTCAATATTAAACTTTTGTCTTGAATCTTTTGGATCTGAACATTCATGCCATAATAAAGAAAATTAGAGACAATTATGTTAGGTAGTATTCCACATCAAAAATTCTGTTTTTATCATTTACCTACTCGAGGACTAGCAGGAATTAAGCTTGGGGATGCTTGATACGTCTCCAACGTATCTATAATTTTTGATTGTTTCATGCTATTATGTTATCTGTTTTGGATGTTTAATGGGCTTTAATATACCTTTTTATATTATTTTTGGGACTAACCTATTAACCAAAGGCCTAGTGCAAATTGCTGCTTTTTGCCTATTTCAGTGTTTCGCAGAAAAGGAATATCAAACGGAATCCAAACGGAATGAAACCTTCACGAGGATCTTTTTTGGAACAAATGCAATCCAGGAGACTTGGAGTGGAGGTCTGATACGTCTCCAATGTATCTATAATTTTTGATTGCTCCATGCTATATTATCTACTGTTTTGGACTATATTGGGCTTTATTTTCCACTTTTATATTATTTTTGGGACTAACCTATTAATCGGAGGCCCAGCCCAGAATTGCTGTTTTTTGCCTATTTCAGTGTTTCGAAGAAACATAATATCAAACGGAGTCCAAACGGAATAAAACCTTCGGGAACGTGATTTTCTCACCGAACGTGATCCAGGAGACTTGGACCCTACGCCAAGGAACAAAAGAGGCGGTCACGAGGGTGGGCCCCCCCTAGGGCGCGCCCCCTGCCTCGTGGGCCCACCGAAGCTCCACCGACGTACTCCTTCCTCCTATATATACATATGTACCCCAAACGATCAGAAGAGGAGCCAAAAACCTAATTCCACCGCCACAACTTTCTGTATCCACGAGATCCCATCTTGGGGCCTGTTCCGGAGCTCCGCCGGAAGAGGGCCGTCATCACGGAGAGCTTCTACATCATCATAGCCTCTCCGATGAAGTGTGAGTAGTTTACCTCAGACCTTCGGGTCCATAGTTAGTAGCTAGATGGCTTCTTCTCTCTTTTTGGATCTCAATACAAAGTTCTCCCCCTCTCTTGTGGAGATCTATTCGATGTAATCTTCTTTTTGCGGTGTGTTTGTTGGGACCGATGAATTGTGGGTTTATGATCAAGTCTATCTATGAATAATATTTGAATCTTCTCTGAATTCTTTTATGTATGATTGGTTATCTTTGCAAGTCTCTTCGAATTATCTCTTTGGTTTGGCCAACTAGATTGGTAGTTCTTGCCATGGGAGAAGTGCTTGGCTTTGGGTTCGATCTTGCGGTGTCCTTTCCCAGTGACAGAACGGGCAACAAGGAACGTATTGCATCATTGCAATCGAGGATAACAAGATGGGGTTTATTTCATATTGCATGAATTTATCTCTCTACATCATGTCATCTTGCTTAAAGCGTTACTTTGTTTTTAACTTAATACTCTAGATGCATGCTGGATAGCGGTCGATGAGTGGAGTAATAGTAGTAGATGCAGAATCGTTTTGGTCTACTTGTCACGGACGCGATGCCTATATACATGATCATGCCTAGATATTCTCATAACTATCCTCAATTCTGTCAATTGCTCAACAGTAATTTGTTCACCCACAGTAGAATACTTATGCCCTTGAGAGAACCCGCTAGTGAAACCTATGGCCCCCGGGTCTATTCTCATCATATCAATCTCCATCACTTTAATCTTGCTTTGCTTTTTTACTTTGCCATTACTTTTTACTTTGCATCTTTATACCAAAAATACCAAACATGTTATATCTATCAGATCTCACTCTCGTAAGTGACCGTGAAGTGATTGACAACCCCTAATCGCGTTGGTTGCGAGTAGCTATCGTTTTGTGCAGGTACGAGGGACTTGAGCGTGGCCTCCTACTGGATTGATACCTTGGTTCTCAAAAACTGAGGGAAATACTTACGCTACTCTGCTGCATCATCCCTTCCTCTTCGGGGAAAACCAACGCAAGCGCAAGACGTAGCAAGGTCAAGGAAGCCACGAGGCGGCCACGAGGTAGGAAGGTGCGCCCCCACCCTCATGGGCCCCTCGCAGCTCCACCGACCTACTTCTTTCGCCTATATATACTCTTATACCCTGAAACGATCGGGGAGAGCCACGAAACACCTTTTCCACTGCCGCAACCTTCTGTACCCATGAGATCCTATCTTGAGGCCTTTTCTGGCGTTCCATCGGAGGGGGATTCGATCACGGAGGGCTTCTACATCAACACCATAGCCTGTCCGATGATGTGTGAGTAGTTTACCACAGACCTTCGGGTCCATAGTTATTAGCTAGATGACTTCTTCTATCTCTTTGGATATCAATACAAATTTCTTCTCGATCTTCTTGGAGATCTGTTCGATGTAATTCTTTTTGCGGTGTGTTTGTCGAGATCTGATGAATTGTTTGGTTTATGATTAAGATTATCTATGAACAATATTCGATTCTTCTTTGAATTCTTATATGCATGATTTAATATCTTTGAAAGTCTCTTCGAATTATCTGTTTTGTTGGGCCTACTAGATTGATCTTTCTTGCAATGGGAGAAGTGCTTAGCTTTGGGTTCAATCTTGCAGTGTCCTTTCCTAGTGATAGCAGGGGCAGAAAAGTCACGTATTGTATTGTTGCCATCGAGGATAAAAAGGAGTTTATATCATATTACTTGAGTTTATCCCTCTACATCATGTCATCTTGCCTAATGCGTTACTCTGTTCTTATGAACTTAATACTCTAGATGCATGCTAGATAGCGGTCGATGTGTGGAGTAATAGTAGTAGATGCAGAATCGTTTCTGTCTACTTTGTCACGGACGTGATGCCTATGTTCATGATCATGCCTAGATATTCTCATAACTATGCCCTTTTCTATCAATTGCTCGACAGTAATTTGTTTACCCACCGTAACATATGCTATCTTGAGAGAAGCCACTAGTGAAACCTACGGCCCCTGGGTCTACTTTACATCATATAATTTTCCAATCTACAATTCTAGTTTACTATTTATTTTGCAATCTTTACTTTCAATCTATACAACAAAAATACCAAAAATATTTATCTTATTATCTTTATCAGATCTCACTTTTGCAAGTGGCCATTGAAGGGATTGACAACACCTTTATCACATTGGTTGCAAGGTTCTTGATTGTTTGTGCAGGTACTAGGCGATTTGCGTGTAGTCTCCTACTGGATTGATACCTTGGTTCTCAAAAACTGAGGGAAATACTTACGCTACTTTGCTGCATCACCCTTTCCTCTTCAAGGGAAAACAAACACATGCTCAAGAGGTAGCAATAAGGATTTCTGGCGCCGTTGTCGGGGAGATCTACGCACAAGTCAAGACATATCAAGTACCCATCACAAATTCTTCTCCGTCGCATTACATTATTTGCCATTTGCCTCTCGTTTTCCTCTCCCTCACTTCTAAAACGATTTTCAAAAAGATTTGCCTTTTCTTCGCCTTCTTCTCGTATGTATCTTTGTTTGTTTTTCCATGTGCCTTCTATTCGCTTGCATCTTTGCTTGCTGAAAATCTATTGATATGGATCCACTTAAAGTATTCTACTTGGATCATCTTGGATCCTTATGCGCTCGTGCTGAAACCCCAACTAGCCTAGTTGATGGGAAATCTTTAGATTAGTATGCTCATTTTGTGCGTCACCATTTGTCAGAAAAAGGGAGACTCTTATGGGATCAAATAAACAGATTGTTGTGTTATGCTTGGATTCTTTGTGAAATTTGTGATTTTACTTGTTGCTCTAAGAACCCTAAAAAACACCTCCCCTACCTATGTGAGTTTAATGATAATGAAATCATATCTTCTTATGCAAAGGGTGTTTATAGTTACTACGATATCGAACAAATTGAAGAATTTGTTGCTTTTAAGGGTGCTTATGAAGTTACTTCTTTAATTGAAAAGTATGACATTACTCATTAAGAATCTGAAAATTTTGACAAACTTAAATATTGCTATGAAAACTATGCTCATAATGTATATGTCAAAGAATTTATTGAAAGAATGACTGTTGCTTGGAAGAAAATAATGATATGCATGAATCTATAGATAATTTGGAATGAGGCAAATAATATACCTTATTTTCGCCGTAATTTCTACAAACTTTATCAGAATGAGGCAAATAATATACCGTTGAAAAGCTACAGAAAATGTGAAACTTTTTCATGCTGATGGTTTTCTCTGATTCCTAGCCGTTTTCAAGAAATTTGGAAAACGGCGAAATCATTTGTTCTGCCTTTATCGCAAAATAGATTCTTTGAAAATGCACTGTGTGAAGAACGTGAACTTCTCAGCATGTCTACTTGAACTTCACTTTGTTTTTTCACGTGCTTTTTTGCTCGTAGCTTTCCATCCACTCACCGGAATTGAGAAAATGATATACCGATGGAAAGCTGGTGTAAACACGCAATTTTCCCGTGTTGATTATTTTTTCATAATCGCAACGGTTTTAAAAGTTTTTCATCTGAAATTCATTGAGTGTAGTAGTTGAACTTCTGTTGTTTTCACGTTCAACTTCTGTGATGTATTTTCGTTTGTAATTTTCCCATCCATTCGCTAGTGTTACACAAATGATATTCCTAACAACAACAAAATTTGACCTTGCGTTTCAATTCATTTTTCTCCCACGGAGGACTTGAACTTATAACAACAACAAAATTTCTAACTTTCTCCCACGGAGGACTTGAACTTATAATATTTCTAACTTTCTCCCACGGAGGACTTGAACTTATAACAACAACAAAATTTGACCTTGCGTTTCAATTCATTTTTCTCATATTAAACACACATCATGTAGTACATGAAATTTTTTCATTTTTATAATTTCAATTAATTATTTTATTTAGCAATCAAATTGCTCCCAAATAATAACTGAACTTGTTCGTAGATTGAGAAAATTATTTTAAATTACAAAAAACATTTTCTTTTTTGTGTTTTGGAACATGGAAATACATGGTGAACCTCTCTCGCAAAAAAATTTGAACTTCCCCGGGCAGAGCACTTGAACTTCTTTCAACAAACCTTTTAAGACTTTATTTTTTTCTATATACTTTTATTTCTCACCTGAAATGCATTTCCTGCAATACTTAAACTTCTTGTTTTTTTCAGTATGAACTTCTGTCGCATTTTTGTGTATACATCGAATTACACGCAATTGAAGGTTGGACGCCATTTTTTGCCATTTTTCAAACATGTAATTGGTGGTTGGACACCCCGCAATATATATTTTGAACCGTGCACGTGAACTTTTTGCAACAAATTTGAGTTTTTTATATACTTCGAACTTCTATATTATTTTGAATTGAACTTCTTAGTCTTATTATTAGAAAATTATGTTTTCAAATAAGCATCAAACCTTGTTTTAAATTGAACCTCACACATTTATTTTTCCTAGAAATGGAAAGAACTTCTTCAATTTTATTCTTTAGTAACGAAGAGAAACCTGTCTTTTTTATAAATATTGAACTTCTCTATTTTTATAATTTGAACTTCTTGGTTTATTTGAAATACTTTCTTTTTCCAACTTTTAAAACCGTAAAACAATGTTCTTTTTATTAAAAAATAAGCATCAAAGTCATGTGTTATGTTAATTTGAACTTCTTGCTTTTCTTTTAGATACAAAAATTTCTGATTTTTTTTATAAAATTGACCTGCTATTTAAATTTGAACTTCCTGGTCTAGTTTCAGAGGCAGAAAAAATTATCTACTGTTTTGTCTTTTAACTTATAGGCTTTTTGGGGTTTTGTGAACTTCTAAAGTTTATTTTTGCACAGTCACACACACACATACACACACACACAAACACACACACACACACACACAAACACACACACACACACACACGCACACACACAATAGAACAACACCCAGACACTGATGCTCACATGTTGTTTTCCCCTTCTTTCAATATGTAATAATTTTAGGTTCATGTTGTGATATTTTTAGAAATGAGGAAAATACTTATTTTATATAAATTTTGATGCTCCATTTTTTATTTGAACTTCTTGGTTTTAGTTTTATTAGCAATTAAAAACTAAGGGTTTCAGTAAACATTGAACCTTTCCGTTATTTTAGTTTGAACTTCTATGTTTTTAAGGTGTGTTTTGTGTAGAATTCCAAACTTCGGCGGTCGGTGTATTTGAACTTCTGCAATATTTGTAAAAAAACAGAGCTAATTTGGGCAATTTTTTGTTCTTGTGAAAATGCCTTGATTTTGTGTGTTAGATCTTTTAAGGCAGAGGTCGACAACGTCTCTGACTTTTTCTAACTTGAACGCCTGTAATAAAAAAATTGCTGTTTTCTAGGACGTTGTCTGCTGGTCATCTTCGAACTTCTATAAAATTTAATTTGGTTGGAGCTAGAGACTAGTACATAAGAAAAGAAAGGGTACAGTGCAAAATACTACAAAATATTGCAATAATACACAAGTACATGTACAAGTACTGTAGTACTCTAGCTCGCAGACACATTCAACGAACACATGTCGTGCATGTAGAAAGATGTTTTGCACAGGCCCAATGGTTTGCTCTTTTTCACTGTCAATATGTCCTGATGTCCGGAGGCATCTAGCTTGTACACAGCCGTGCTGGCCATGGTGAGCAATCTACTTGTAAACAGCCGTGCGGGCCATTGCGAGCTCACTCACGGCAGTGGCATGCATGAGCCGCCACACGCACGAGTAGCTGTGGCGGAGGACACATCTTTCTGGCCATCGCACTGCGACCTACACTACAATCGGATGGGATGACGCCTCCGCGCGATTGAGGTCTGGGTAGACGCACAACGGGAGGAGCTGCTTCGGCGGAATAGCAGTTCAGGCGTCCTGGGTGGTGGCACACGCACAGGGGAAGCCTTGGCTCACGGACGGAGATGGACGGTGGTGGCGGGTGGGGGGAACATTGTTGGGTGTTGTGGGCAAGAGAAGGGAGGAAGGGACAGACGAGCTCAACTATGGCGGAGGGGACAAGAGCAGCTTTTCTAGGGACGAGCCCTCCTAGAGAAGGTCGGGTTGGCCCTCGCGAGAAGGTCAATTAGTGGTCCTCGATGGTGGCCGAAGCCGCAGGGCGGGGCTGCTTGCGAAGATCCAGGGAAAGGGGGCGACAGGGTAGGTGGAAGTCTGGATCGAGGTGGCGGCGCGGTTCACCATGGGGATCAATGGTGTTGTGTAGTGGCTCGCTGGGGGAGGGAGGTTGAACCACGGACGTCGTCTAGGAGATGCAGGGCGGTGGAATGCGGCAGGCGAGCACGCAATTAGCACGCAAGCTCGGGGCGGTGGGGCCGGGAATGGCGGCGGAGCGCGGGGGATCGGGAACGGCGGTGGTTCGCAGGGGATAGGGAACGGCGGCGTGCTAGCTCAGGAAACGGCGGCGGTGCGCGCCGAATCAGGAACGGCGGCGCGCCGGATCAGGAACGGCCCCGCTAAGCGCGGGATCCGGAATGAAATCAGATCTGGCTTGTAGAAGGTTGGGGAACTGCATAGCTTTTTTCTGGTTTCTGGATCAGAATAGTGTTACTCTATATATATATATATATATATATATATATATATATATTCTGTGATGATCTAATGAATAATTAATATACATATATAATATTATGAATTCCATTTTCTATGTGTTTTTGTATACTAATTTGAATCTAGCTATTATCATCCACATATATAGAATGAAAAGCGTATATACACACATTGAAACAGAACATATAAGAATGGAAAACAAAGTACACACATTGAAACAAAACAATAAACAGAGCAATACTATGATTGCTGTGAATACATACATATCCACGTCGACACGACTTTTCAAAATAAAACGAGTCCATGAGACCATGACTAGCAGCCCTTGCCTAGGGTAGCTCTTGGCTCTGCCTGAACTCGTGCAGGCGTTCGTCCAAGCGGTCGACATGCTCGCGGTACATCTGGAGCACGATCTCGAGCTCCAAGTTGGCTATTTCATCAGAGATCACCAGCTCAAGGATGCGACGGCCATGTTCCTCTACTGTGCCCAGGTGGACACCTGGGCCAAGGAAGCGGTCAAGCCTACAAACCTGCACGTCGTCATCCAGCGGGCCGCGGACAAGGTGAACGGCGGCACCCATGCGAACGGCGCGGCCGACCTCAGGTGCAAGTACGGCGCTGAGGGCCTCTGCCCACTTCTGGCGAGGAATGTGGGTACTGACTAGACGTGTACCCAGCTGCGATGCCGTGTCAACAACAGGCAAGCGCCGATGGATCCGCTCTTGCTGTGCGGTGCGCCGTGCCTCTCGCTCTGCGGCGCTCCAATTGTCTCACCGTGCGGCGAGCCGTAGCCTATCAGCGCGGAAGTGCCTAGTTTGCTCTGTGGCGCGTCATCGATCATGTTGTGCGGCGATCTGCAGCCTGTCGGCACTTACATGCCTATCTTGATCCGCGGCGCTCAAGCGCCATGCGCCAAAAGTCTGCTCAACCTTGGCAATGACGCGCATCACGGCGTCGTCCATCGGGTTGCCGGGGAGCGCCTATTGTGGCAATAATGAGACACCAGAATTCAAGGGCAGATATGAGAAAATCAGAGATCACTGGCCCGCATTTGTGGCCCACAAGACATCGGAAAAGCGTAAGAAGATGTCGGCAACAAACAAGCAAAATGCTGCGAAGAAGAAGCTTCACCATCGCACGGGGTCAGGTGGCTACCTCGTAGCCCGGCCTAAGTGGTCCAAGACTGAGAATGATCTGGTTCATAAAGGGATCGAACCAGAGACAATTAACTGGCCAGACCGTTGCCGGACTTGGTTCTTCGGGGCTGGCGGAACCTTGGACCCTGTAACAGGGAAGTGCATTTGGACGAACGATCAAATGGACATACCAGTCAGTAAGCTTAAGCAGTATATCGAAGCAGCGCAGGAAGGGACGTTCTTTCCAGACAGAGAGAACGACGAGCTCACAATGGCCCTCGGGAATCCTGAGCACCCTAAACGGACACGAGGCACGCCAGGATCCATTCCATGGAAGGTTGGGTTTCCGGACGCAGGCGGTTACAAATCCCATGAGACGAGGAAAAAAGTGCAGCAGATCCAAATGCAGGCGCTGCAAGCAAGGGTAGACGCGATAGAGGAACGAGAAGCAAACCGCAGCAAACGTACTGCCGAAGCCTCCCCCGAAGCTACCCCGCCATCTCAGTGAAGAAGCAGCGTGGCTTCCACCGAGCTGCTTCAGCCGGAGCATGCCTTGACGGCTCCTGCCAGCTATCCCGTGGATGCTATCACGGAGTCTCAAAATTGCCACCTTATGACGCAATGGATGAATTTGAAGGTCAAGGCGACTGTTGGCTCTATTTATCCTACTGAACCCGGCGCAACTTTTCACTGCTGGCCGATTCCAGAAGGATATGCTAGGGTGATGGTGGATGAAATAACGTTGGGATTTGAGGACCTCCAGCTTGACCATCCTACCGGTGAAGGGGAGACTCGGCTGGGGTCTGCTCTGAAGACTCCATGCCTATGGCGGAAGGAGCTCATCAACCTTTCGAACTGGACGCCTCCGCCTCCTCCTCCTCTGGCGAGTCAGGGCACTCCGCCTCCTCCACCGCCTCCTCCTCCAGCGAGTGACGATCAGGGCCCTCGGCCGGCTCCTTCTCCGGCGCGTGGCGGCACTCCGCCTCCTTCTCCGCCTGCGCCGACGCACCCGAGCAACCAGCCTCCTCCTTCTCCGCCTCGTCAGCAAGGGCGGAAGAGACCTGCCGCCGCTCCAGCTGCTCCGGTGCGTCGTAGTCCTTCTCCTCCGCCTCGTAAGCAAGTAAAGAACACAACCGCTTCGTCTGCTCGGTCGGCGTCTAGCAGTACAACCAGAGGCGGGAGGACATACAGATTCGGTCCTTCTCTGAAGACTCCAGAGAAGTTACCATATGAGAGGACCCTGGAGGAGAACGCCGAGATCGCGCGAACCGAAGTGGATGACTGGTTTCAAGGGTTGAGAGAAAAGAGACATCCAGCTCCAGAGGAGAAGGTAGATCCGGTGAAAGTGAAGCGCACTCTGGCTGCCCTGACAAAACCATCGAAGTCTCCGCCGAAAGGAAACTATGAGTGCATTATTGGAAAGGAATTTGCCGAAGTGGAGCGGTCGGGAAGTACTGTCAGTGATCAAAGGCTGAAAGAACGACGAGCTGGGAAACAAATTGCCCAGCTCGGCGAACAAGCGAAGCAATCGTGCCCCCCACTCAAGGTGCCTAGCCACAACGTCGCTAATGATCCGAGGATGGTGCCCGGTTATAGCAATCTTGCAGATTACCTGCCCGACGAAGTACATTATGAACCCATGGACATGCAGATACAAAGATACGAGTACGGAAAGCCTCTCGTCAAAGATGAAAGATCTCTATCAACGATGATGCGAAGATTGCATGATTGGTACTTGAAAATCTGCAGAGACTCTAGGGGGAGGAGTACTTTGTATGTGAAAGTTAAAAAGGAGCATGACCTCGTTGGAATTGATCTGTTGCCTGTTCCATCTGAGGAGTTCTATCAGTTTTTCAATCAATTGGCCTTCGATAAAACAACGGTCGCCTACTACTGTCTGTAAGTAGTACTACTTCTGTCATTAAGTTTCTCTATATAGCTTAGCTCTTTCATTGCATGTATTTATAATCATCCTCACTATATTATGCAGATTGAAGATCGCCGAATTGAAGAAAAGACAAGTCGGTGATATTGGGTTCATTAACACATATCTCATAGATGCAACTCAGGTTAAATTTCATGCCGCAGCTACCGAGGCCAACTTGCTACGATCGTTCGTAATAAATGAAACAAAGATATAATACTCTTTCCTTACAACTTCAAGTGAGTGTTACTGTCTTGTGCGTATTCGGTTTCCCTTATATATTTGTCAAGGTTATAGTAATGTAATTGATGAGTTATGCATGCGTGTGCAGTTTCCACTATATTCTCCTAGAGATTAAGCTTGAGCAGGGACAAGTAACCATCTTAGACTCAAGACGAAAAGATCCCCAGGACTATGTAGACATGACTCAAATACTCGAGAAGTAAGTTAAATCGATCATTATCAACCATATCAGCAACTTTGTTCATTTCCTGATATATCAAGTAATTGTTTTCTTTGTCCGGCAGGGTTTGGAGAAAATTCACCAGAAAAGCTCCGGGACTGCCGAAGGAGCTGCAATTTAGACACCCGAAAGTAAGTACTATAGTAGCATTTTAAGCGCATCTACTAGTCATTCAAGCGTTAGTTTCGTCAATACCATTTGGCATTCTTGCTTATCAGTTTGATTAACCTCTATTTCTTGTAAAGTGGTTGTGGCAGGAACAAGGGAATGATTTCTGTGGATACTATGTTTGCGAGTCCATCCGCCACACGACCTGTGAGCGGGGCTACACTGACGAACAATATGAAGTACGTAAATAACAACATTCACAATTTTATTTTATTACCATCATTTGTGTTGAGTTTCATTCACTCATATATATATATGTATTGACCCCCTTCTTTAAATTATATGTTTCGGAAGCGGGATGAACTCCTAGTACCAGCTCGCATGCGAGCAATTCAAGAGGAATTGGCAGCATTCTTTCTTGACCACGTGATCCCTGACGACGAAGAATTCTATGTGGACCCTGAGTCTGTATGATTATATTTGTAAGAGATAATTATTGTATATATGTAGCCGGTAGTGTCAGATAGATATACGAGAACTTGTTGTTCGGCCAATCTCTCGGAGAAGGAGAGGTGGTCGATATCACTTCTCTCTGTATGCATATATGTTCATGATGATCTTCTGTTTCCTTCGTTTGCTTACTAGCTAGCCAGCGTGTCTAGTCCTCTCTATACGTATGTATAGTACGTCGCGTCGACCAAGCACGGACATAAGAGAGGACACTTCTCTCTATTAATTATAGCTAGCTAACATAATATATGAAACACCTAAATTAACCCCCCAAAACCCCCAACCCCCCCCCTTAAAAAAAACAAAAACCCTAGCCACAGCAATGCTGACGCGTGGATGCCTATTGGTCCCGGTTGGTGCCACCAACCGGGACCAAAGGGTCTCCTGCCTGGGCTCTGCGCACTGCCCACGTGGAGGCCCATCAGTCCCGGTTCTGGGTTGAACCAAGACTAAAGGGTCGGGGCATTAGTACCGACACTTTAGTCCTAGTTCAGGAACCGGGACTAAAGGCCCTTACGATCCGGGACTATAGGCCCTTTTTCTACCAGTGCTAGGCCTTGACGGGTCGTGGCGCCTGCTCGTTTTCCACGTCGACGAGGTTTATGGCAGAGGCGGCGCTTTGGTGGGTTGGCATTCTTGGAAAAGGTGGATGTGCTACAGGTTGCGCTTTTCTCCTTCGTGCATCGCCGCCGCATATGCCCAATAGAGCAGGGTGGCGGGAAACAGGTGAGGAAATGGTGGGAAACGGTGGCATGTGCATAAAACACCATCAACTAATGGAAACTTAGCATAGAAGGGACATCGAGCTAGCACAAGAAGTAGATGATGACCAGATAAACATGGACCACACAAGGGAACCCGTCGGTGATGAATTCATCAATCCCAAATGGTTGAATACTAGCAAGTGTTTGCCCACAACACACACGGCCTATTCCATCACAAACAGGTCGAATGGATGAACTGTATGCCACGTATTGCACATTGTTAAAAAGTAATGTGGTAGACCTTCTTTAACATGTGCTAAAAAAACAAGGACCTCGGGGTTAAATTAGCTGAGGGAATGTGTCATTTCGGTCATTTGACCGAAGACCCATCCTATCAGTTAATTTAACATCAACACAACTTCCCATCCAGTCACCCATCTGATGGCTGCTCTAGCTTGAGCACACTTAACTTGTTAGTTTCCTTACATGAGCTACTGGTGGAACAGCTAGTCCTTGCTGGTACGAATGCCTGTTCACATCCTTATGGCGTATCCGGATGACCGCCCGTCCCACAATGTCCAATATATGTTCTATAGACAGAGCATATCACATACGTTATATTAGAAGCAATCGTCTGTGTTATTATCGATCTTCGCAAACATTTCTGATTACAGACCTATTTGCCGCATATCACACACATCTTGTTATATTGAACCTTTTTGTTCTCTTGCCTAATTAGAAACAGTTCATCTGAGTGAACCGTATGTTGTACATCGCACACACCTTGATCGGGCTGACCGTTTCTTTTGTGTTGCCTAATAACAAACAGTATATACGAGTGAACTGTATGTTGTACATCGCACACACCTTCATCTGGCTGCCAGTTTCTTTTGTTCCCCCTCATCGCAAACAGTTAATTGAGCTGAAACATATGCCCTGCATCGCACACACAACTAAAATCTGAACCATGCATCCTCCATCACAAACGTTTTGCACCTTGTTTGTTTGTTTTTTATACCACCGTTTGCAATTATTGCATCGCACACAGTTTCATCGAAGGGTCTCTAATCGTAATGTCGCGTTAGCAGCATCCTGCAGTAGTGTTTCTAGAGAAGGGGTTTCTGTCGAAAGAAGTGAGTGGGAGGAAAGTAGAACTTGATGAGGTAACTGTACCTGATCACTTATTGGAATTTAGTTCATCACAGAAATCAGTTCCAGTGATTCCTACACCAGTAAGTGAGGAAGCTAATGATGATGATCATGAAACTTCTGATCAAGTTACTACCGAACCTCGTAGGTTAACCAGAGTAAGATCCGTGCCAGAGTCGTACTGTAATCCTGTACTGGAAGTCATGTTACTTGACCATGACGAACCTACGAACTATGAGGATGTGATGATGAGCTCAGATTCTGCAAAATGGCTTGAGGCCATGAAATCTGAGATGGGATCCATGTATGAGAACAAAGTGTGGGCTTTGACTGGCTTGCCCGATGATCGGCAAGCCATAGAGAATAAATGGATCTTCAAGAAGAAGACTGACGCTGACGGTAATATTACTGTCTACAAAGCTCGACTTATTGAGAAAGGTTCTCGACGAGTTCAAGGAGTTGACTATGATGGGACCTTCTCACCTGTAGCGATGCTTAAGTCCGTCTGAATCATGT
The DNA here is from genome assembly GCF_056163025.1 of Triticum urartu. NCBI lineage: Eukaryota > Viridiplantae > Streptophyta > Magnoliopsida > Poales > Poaceae > Triticum > Triticum urartu. The sequence continues at coordinate 54,975,693 of NC_141878.1, read as the reverse complement.
TAGCAAGTTCTGCATTTTATGATTATGAAATTTGGCAAATGGATGTCAAAACTTCATTCCTTAATGGATATCTTAAAGAAGAGTTGTATATGATGCAACCAGAAGGTTTTGTAGATCCAAAAGGTGCTAACAAAGTGTGTAAGCTCCAGTGATCCATGTATGTACTGGTGCAAGCATCTCGGAGTTGGAATATACGCTTTGATAGTGTGATCAAAGCATATGGTTTTATACAGACGTTTGGAGAAGCCTGTATTTACAAGAAAGTGAGTGGGAGATCTGTAGCATTTCTGATATTATATGTGGATGACATATTGTTGATCGGTAATGATACTGAATTTCTGAATAGCATAAAAGGATACTTGAATAAGAATTTTTCAATGAAAGACCTCGGTGAAGCTGCTTATATATTAGGAATCAAGATCTATAGAGATAGATCAAGACGCTTAATTGGACTTTCACAAAGCACAGACCTTGACAAAGTTTTGAAGAACTTCAAAATGGATCAAGCAAAGAAAGGGTTCTTGCCTGTGTTCCAAGGTGTGAAGTTGAGTCAAACTCAATGCCCGACCACTGCAGAAGATAGAGAGAAAATGAAAGTCATTCCCTATGCTTCATCCATAGGTTCTATCATGTATGCAATGCTGTGTACTGGACCTGATGTGTGCCTTGCTATTAGTTTAGCAGGGAGGTACCAAAGTAATCCAGGAGTGGATCACTGGACAACGGTCAAGAACATCCTAAAATACCTGAAAAGGACCAAGGATATGTTTCTCGTTTATGGAGGTGACAAAGAGCTCGTCGTAAATGGTTACGTCGATGCAAGCTTTGACACTGATGTGGATGACTCTAAGTCACAAACTGGATATTTATTTTTATTCAATGGTGGAGCTGTCAGTTGGTGGAGTTCCAAGGAGAGCGTCGTGGCGGGATCTACGTGCGCAGTGGATTACATAGCTGCATCGGAAGCAACAAATGAAGGAGTTTGGATGAAAGAGTTCATAGCCGGTCTAGGTGTCATAACTAGTGCATCGGGTCCAACGAAAATCTTTTGTGACAATACTGGTGCAATTGCCTTGGCAAAGGAATCCAGATTTCACAAGAGAACCAAGCATATCAAGAGATGCTTCAATTCCATCCACGATCAAGTCAAGGAGGGAGACATAGAGAGTTTCAAGGTACATATGGATTTGAATGTTGCAGACCCATTAACTAAACCTCTCTCACGAGCAAAACATGATGAGCACCAAGACTCCACGGATGTTAGAATCATTACTATGTAATCTAGATTATTGACTCTAGTGCAAGTGGGAGACTGAAGGAAATATGCCCTAGAGGCAATAATAAAGTTGTTATTTATATTTCCTTAGATCATGATAAATGTTTTTTATTCATGCTAGAATTGTATTAACCAAAAACTTAGTACATGTGTGAATACATAGACAAACAGAGTGTCACTATTATGCCTCTACTTGACTAGCTCGTTAATCAAAGATGGTTAAGTTTCCTAACCATAGACATGAGTTATCATGTGATGAATGGGATCACATCATTAGAGAATGATGTGATTGACTTGTCCCATCCGTTAGCTTAGCACTTTGATCGTTTAGTTTGTTGCTATTGCTTTCTTCATAACTTATACATGTTCCTATTACTATGAGATTATGCAACTCCCGAATACGGGAGGAACACTTAGTGTGCTATCAAATGTCACAACGTAACTGGGTGACTATAAAGATGATCTACGGGTGTCTCCGATGGTGCTTGTTGAGTTGGCATAGATCGAGATGAGGATTTGTCACTCCGATTGTCGGAGAGGTATCTCTGGGCCCTCTCGGTAATGCACATCACTATAAGCCTTGCAAGAAATGTGACTAATGAGTTAGTTGCAGGACGTTGTAGTACAGAATGAGTAAAGAGACTTGCTGGTAACGAGATTGAACTAGGTATGATGATACCGACGATCGAATCTCGAACAAGTAACATAACGATGACAAAGCGAACAACGTATGTCGTTATGCGGCTTAACCGATAAAGATCTTCGTAGGATATGTAGGAACCAATATGAGCATCCAGGTTCCGCTATTGGTTGTTGACCGGAACTGAGTCTCGGTCATGTCTACATAGTTCTCAGACCCGTAGGGTCCGCACACTTAACGTCCGATGACGATCGGTATTATGAGTTTATGTGTTTTGATGTACCGAAGGTAGTTCGGAGTCCCGGATATGATCACGTACATGACGAGGAGTCTCGAAATGGTCGAGACATAAAGATCAATATATTGGAAGGCCATGTTTGGACACCGGAATGGTTCCGGATGACTTCGGGCATTTTTCCGGAGTACAGGGAGGTTACCGGAACCCCCCGGGGGAGTCAATGGGCCTTAGTGGGAGAGAGGAGGAGGTGGCCAGGTGGGCGGCGCCCCCCAAGCCCAATCCGAATTGGGTTGGGTCGTACCCCCTTTCCTTTCTCCTTCTCCCTCTTCCTTCTTCTCCTACTCCAACTAGGGAAAGGGGGGAAACCTACTACTACTGGGAGTAGGACTCCCCCCCTTGGGCACGCCCTATGAGGGTCGGCCCTCCCCTCCTCCACTCCTTTATATACGGGGGAGGGGGCACCCCATAGATACACAAGTTGACAGTTGTTTTAGCCGTGTGCGGTGCCCCCCTCCATAGATTTCCACCTCGGTCATATCGTTGTAGTGCTTAGGCGAAGCCCTGCATCGGTAACTTCATCATCACCGTCATCGCGCCGTCGTACTGACAAAACTCTCCCTTGGCCTCAACTGGATTGAGAGTACGAGGGGCGTCACCCAGCTGAACGTGTGCAGATCGCGGATGTGTCGTGCATTCGGTACTTGATCGGTTGGATCGCGAAGATGTTCGACTACATCAACCGCGTTACTTAACGCTTCCGCTTTCGGTGTACGAGGGTACGTAGACACACTATCCCCTCTCGTTGCTATGCATCTCCTAGATTGATCTTGCGTGATCGCAGGAAATTTTTGAAACACTGCGTTCCCCAACATACGTATCTCATTTCGCACACGGAGGTGACATGTTCCCTCTCGGAACCACGAGCCTTCTTGAGGGAAGCTCCGGTTTGCAAGAAGCTTACACCAAAGCTTGTCCCAATTCGGCCAAAAAAATTACCGCAGCATGTTGGTGCCTGTCGGGGGTTTGGTGCGACATATGCCAACGGATGGCTTATCATGGTGGGGGCGAGTAGAACGTCGCCGGTGCCTGGAAACGGGATGGGGCGAAGACATGCACGCCGGCGAATCTTACCCAGCTTCGGGGCTCTCCGGGGAGATAATACCCCTACTGCTGCTCTGCGGGGTCTCCGCATAATCTCCGGCGATCCGGTGGCGGGCGTCATTCTCTCCAACTCCCTCTCGGCGGCGAAGGTGGTCACCGAGAGTCGGATGGTCAACAGGCGGCGGGGAGACTCGCCTCTCCTTGCGGGGAGGGGGAGGCGGACAGTCGTCCCGTCGTTCCACTGCTCTCTGGCGCTCTATGGTAATGCGAGTCCGACTGTGGCTGACAGCCCGCTCCTTGTCCTTTCTTCCTCGGGCGCCACCAGTCGGCGTCCGAGACGTCGCGCCTTGATCTCGGTGCGGGTCGTTGTTTGGCCGCTGCGGCGTCTCCATGCGGCAGCCGGCCTCGTTCTGCGTGGCGGCCGCGTCGAGGAGCCGCTGGACTCGCTCCATCATGAGGCGGCATTCTTCGCCCTCGAAATTGTCCAGCTCATCCGCCGCTGCTTGGGCGGCTCGGATGTTCTCCGCCTGTGTAGCGTACACGGGGCGGCTAGCCCCAAACAGACTGGCGATGGCTATGCCGCGCTGCTGGACCGTGCCAAGGCGGCTGGGCCCTGCCGGGGCCGGCAAGCCACCAACGGCGCGATCCATCTCCCGCTGGGAAGCTTCAGACAAGCGTCTCATGCTGGCCACCTTCTTCGCGCCTTCAACGAGCTGAAGGCGGCGCGCTTCTAGCGTCTCTACGTCAGCACCTTCCGGAATGGGCGCAGCTAGGTCTTGCAGCACCGCGCCGAGTGAGTCGGGCGCTCCTCCGCCAAGGAACTCGTCATGACTGATGACTAGCACCTCAGTGATGGTGCTTCCATCGCTCTCTGCATGGGGGAGAGGTTCATCATAGACGACCACGTTGGTGGGGAACGCGTCGATGGCGGGCTCGCCGGAAACGTGAAGTTGATCGAGGAGGCCCGCGAGGTGGTTCTCGGGGCCGCCCGCGCCTGCGTCGGACGCAGGTTCATCAGAGAGGCGGACCTCACCGACATGTTCGGCCAAGGAGCTCGCTGCGCAGGCGATCTCAACGCCGTGCAGCGCGTCGATGCAAACTTCGCCTGGCGTGCCTGGCTGGCTGCGCTCGCCAGGGAGGAAAAGGGTTCCCGTCCAGAACAGATCTCCGGACGGGGTGCACCAGGCCCCACGGTGGGCGCCAAATGTCGGGGGTTTGGTGCGACATATGCCAACGGATGGCTTATCATGGTGGGGGCGAGTAGAACGTCGCCGGTGCCTGGAAACGGGATGAGGCGAAGACATGCATGCCGGCAAATCTTACCCAGCTTCGGGGCTCTCCGGGAGATAATACCCCTACTGCTTGCTCTGCGGGGTCTCTGCATGATCACTCTGGCCAAGTGTTTACACGGTTGCTCCTTGAGCTGTTTCTGGTGGTAGAAGAGGGCAAAGCTAGCTCTCTCCTTCTATCTGGTATGGTCTAGAACTATTGGGATCCAACCCTTTGAATGGGTGCCCTGGGGGGTTTATATAGGCTTACCGCCTAGGGGTACAATGGTAATTCGACTGGGCGCGGGCCCATCCGTCAATGCCTCCGACCTCCGACTTCTTCGCCGACTGCTGGGGCCCGCCGATTGGTGGGCCCCGCCGACTGGTCTGGTACGGAGCCGACAGGCCGCGCCCGCCGCGGGCGGGTCTTGCCGGCTGCTGATTACTGTAGTCGTGCTTCTAATGACGCAGGCTTGGTCATGGGGTCGTGGCAACAGCCCCGCCGCCTGGCGGGAGATCACTGGCCACTCCCCATCTCATCTTGATTAATGGCGCGTGGGCTCCGGGGGAGGGCTCGGCCGACTCCCCCGGGCCGACTCCCGACGGGTCCGACTGGCGGTCCTCCCGCCGTCTCCCGAGGTCTCGCTGACTGGTGGGCCCCGCTGCCTCCAGGCCGTACAAACAAGCCGCCGTGGGCGCAGGACTCGGTACTGTGGTGCTGATGTCAGGGCCAGCCGGGCAACAGTGCCACGCCGCACAGAGATCTTCCCAGGTACGGCGTGCTGTGGCCATGCCTACCCTTGGTAAGGGGTGGGGAGTGGGCTTCACTGTAGCCACGCCCCTGCCCCGTCCCCTTCGATGGGGTCATGGTTTGTCGGAGTCGCTGGCCGACTCCCCAAAGCCGGCTTCTCTGGAAGTCGTCCCTGGGACTCGGCCGTGAGCGGGCAGTCGGCCGCCCTAGCGTCGAGTCCTCAAGAAGCGGCTCTTCGCCCCGGGGTCTTGAGGGGCGCAGCCTGCCCCGATGTCTTGAAAGGTTATGGGACTCGGCTTGGCCTACCCGTGGCCCATTACTCCGATAGTGCCATGTCATGACACCATGCCAAGTTTCATGATTTTCAGGCGTGTTTGGGATTTACAGGAATTAAAAAACCAAGTTTCTCAATCTTTCCGGCCGAGCCACGATGCCCAGATGTTTGAATTTCATTCCCATTTCTTACAAGGGACCTATAAATTCACCCAAAAACACACATGTGATTTTTCAACCAACTTTGGTGCACTGGAGCATGTGGTTGTAGTTAAAATTTGAATTATGCATATTAAATGCCCAGAAACTCAATTAATGTATAAAAAGGCCAAACGAACCCGGAATAATTTTAAAATTTAGCACGATACTTCTATATGGTCTAATCTGCCAGTGTAAAAAAAAATTAGGCGGGAGCAGGCAGTGTACGTATGTCGTTTCGCACACAGAGGTGACACGTTTCCTCTCGGAACTAAGAGCCTTCTTGAGGAAAGCTGCGGTTTGCAAGAAGCTTACATCAAAGCTTGTCCCAATTCGGCCAAAAAATTTACTCAAACATGTTGGTGCCATGTCATGACACCATGCCAAGTTTCATGATTTTTAGCCATGTTTTGGATTTACAGGAATTAAAAAACCAAGTTTCTCAATCATTCTAGCCGAGCCACGACGCCCAGATGTTTGAATTTCATTTCCATTTCTTGCATGGGACCTATAAATTCATGCAAAGACACACGTGATTTTTCAACAAACTTTGGTGCATTGGAGCATATGCTTGTAGTTCAAATTTGATTTATGCACATTAAATGCCCAGAAACTAAATTAATGCATAAAAATGCCAAATGAAGCTGGGATAATTCCAAGTTTAAACACGGCACTCATGTACTAGTTGCATGTTCACTGTACGTAAATGTTCTAGCAATTCAAACACCATGCTTTCCCTCTGTAACACCATTTTTTCTTTCAAAACATAATGAAAAAAAATCAGGTGTACCACAAATAGTTTACTAGAAAGAATCGTGTGGGATGCGATATAAAATATCTTGGCGCACCGTCTTGTTTGGCTTACATAGGAAGCTTCGTCGTCTATAGTCCACCGCCCCCGCTGGAACCACACTTGCGCGCCAGTTTCTCGCGGCACCGAGTGAAATTGTTTTGCCACCATGGAAATATCTATCTCCCCGCCCCCTCCCTCCTACCAAAAGCCACATTTCCACTCTTCCTCCTTGCTTTCCAAGTTCAAAACCTTCACTGTTGCTTACTGGCAGCTCAGCCTCCTCGCTTGCGACCCTTCTTCTTGCAGCGCCGCCTCGTCGCCGGCTACCCTTCTTCTTGCAGCACCGACTCCTCGCCGCGACCCTTCTTCTTGCAGTGGCGACTCCTCGCCGGCGACCCTTCTTCTTGCTGCGTGGCCTCGTCGATATGGTTAGGTAATCCACACCCCACCCACACCATCCTTCTCCTTTCCCAACCCACATGCTCTGACCGACGGAGCGACACCTTCCACCGAAATTACTTCCCCTCCTCCAATTAAGCGCCACCCACAGCCATTTAGAACGCAGTATAACGTGGAGCTCAGTAGCATGCGGCCGCACGCGCGCACGAGGACGCTATAGCTGACATGCATGTCGACCATGAGATCTTGGAGGAGCACCTCGTCTTCAAGGCCACCGTCGACACTGCCACGCGGTTGTCTACTTTAAAATACAGTTCGTGCTGTTTTCTCGAGGCCACCGCCAGTGCCTTCTAGCGGTTTGTCCTCTGTAATGTTAATATGCAATCTGATGTTCAGTTAACAGTTTGGTCCTCTGAAATGTTATGTTCAGTTAACACTTTGGTCCAACAATTGCTACATTTGGTAGTACTATTCTCAAGCATTCTTTGTTTTGTTAACTCTCTTATATCTTCTAGTACATGTTTCTATTCTGCAATCTCATGCTCAGATAACTATTTTGGTTCATTTGGTCTGCTGTCCATTTAAATGTTTGGTTCCGTTCTGCAATTTGATTTTCTTTTGCTGTAGGTACAATTTTGTATTGTTATGCATGTCACACCAATCGAATTTGGCTGGACTCAATACATATTCTACTGATAGTATGACAACTCTCATTTAACCTGCTCAAAATCTTCCTTATGTGTGTTGCAGGGAAACAATGGGAGACACTGCGGTTTACCACCGAGGTTTGTTCAAGCAGGGCCCTTTGGCTAATAGCACATTATTGTGCAGTTGTAGGAATCATTCTAATATTTAGGTTTCTTACAATTTGGTCTTGCACATGTAGGTCCTGCTGTCAGAGGCTTAGACCCACTATTCGACCCATTTTGCACATGGGGAAATGAGATGTCCATGAATATCAGTCAAGTCAAGAAACTCAGAAAGATTGTTAGGATGAAGAAACTTGCGACGAATAATAGCAAGATCTTTGTTTACACAATCAAGAAGACATCAGTCAACTATAGGATGGTACCAACTCTTTTACCTTGTTTTTACCCCTTGCGTCATTTCAAAATTTACAATAGTGATTTATGCATAGCTTTGTTCTTAGTACTTTTCAAAGCAGTTCACTGATGATTACCTCTCAAACCACATGCATGGTCAAGAGGCGAGGAAGATATTCATTCAACACCCATGGTACAATATTAAAGTCTTGCTAAAGAGGATGAAAGTTGGGTGGACAATTATCCATAGCCACTGGCTTAAAGTTGCAAGGACATTCAACATCACTGAAGGCTCAATATTTGTCTTCCGCTTCTGTAATTTCCCAGATGAGATTCATCTGTCTATTTACCATGTATGATGCTACTTTCCAAAGGTTTTTGATGCTGCATGTGAAACTTGGTGCTGTTGTGTAATGGTGTAACTGAGTGTCGAAGCTATCTGACGTAATTCGATTATGAAATCCTGGTTGATTATATACAGATATGAAATATCTGGCATGTTTTATAAGAAATATCAGTTTGATTAGTACATGGATTATCAATAATAGGCTAATTACCCTGCTTATTGGGGTTTTCTATTGCAAACGGTTACTGAGACAGCACCGTGGGCGATGAACTCAAACAACCCGTACGGTTTCTAGAAAGTAGGAGTGTTCGATCAACTAACAATCACACACGGCTTCCGGCAGCGAACTGTTTGCGTTAGGCCACCTTGCATAAATGTTTCCACACAAAAAACTATGTGTGATATACATACCTACGGAAATGTTTTTCTAGGATTCACCGTGTGGGATGTACATACCTATGGAAATGATTTTCTGGGATTCATTGTGTGGGATGTACATACCTACGGAAATGATTTTCTGGGATTCACCGTGTGGGATGTACATACCTATGGAAATGATTTTCTGGATTCACCGTGTGGGATGTACATACCTAAGGAAATGATTGGGTTTCGATGCCTCGCCCCAGGAGAGCCTATCCCCGACGATTTTCTGGGTCGTGTGGGAAGGATCCCCCTATCGCCCACACTCACTTGGCGACGGTTCCAAATGCCATCGTGGAAATGGGTTAAAAACTATTTGTTTAGCACGTCGCGGTACCAGTGACACCATCAGAGACACCTATAGAGCATCTTTATAATCACCCGGCTACGTTGTGATGTTTGATAGCACACAAGGTGTTCCTCCGGTATCCGGGAGTTGCATAATCTCATAGTCAGAGGAACATGTATATGTCATGAAGAAAGCAATAGCAATAAAACTAAACGATCATAATGCTAAGCTAACGGATGGGTCTTGTCCATCACATCATTCTCTAATGATGTGATCCCGTTCATCAAATGACAACACATGTCTATGGTTAGGAAACTTAATCATCTTTGATTAACGAGCTAGTCTAGTAGAGGCACACTACACTACCAGAATCGCACCCTATGGCCGTCGGCATAGCCCTGAATGGCCGTCGGGACAGGCCTATGCCGACGGCCCCCGTCGGCATAGGGCCGTCGGCAACATATCCGTCGGCGTAGCCAGGAAGGCCGTCGGCATAGAAAGGCCGTCGGCATAGGCCCTATCCCGACGGTGTTCGTACATCCATGCCGACGGCCCTGACCGTCGGCAACGTTATCGCCTAACGGCGGCCGCCGTCAAGTGCTGACCAACGGTTGCTCACCACGTGGCACGTCTATGCCGACGATCTAGCCGTCGGCATAGTTTCAAACTAAGCCGACGGCTAGGCCGTCGGCATAGGCGTGCCACGTGGCGAGCAGGTGTCACCCCTGGGGCGGGTCTATGCCGACGGCCTAGCTGTCGGCTTAGTTTGAAACTATGCCGACGGCTAGACCATCGGCATAGACCTGCCACGTGGCAGCCACTGGGAGCTCCTGGAGCAGGCCTATGCCGACGGCCTAGCCGTCGGCTTAGTTTGAAACTATGCCGACGGCTTGGACCTGCCGCGTGGCAGCCACTGGGAACTCACGGCAGCTATGCCGAAAGCTAGGCCGTCGGTGTAGCTATGCCAACGGCCGCCGTTAGCCCGTCGGCGTAGCCTGACGCCGTCAAACTACCGTCGCTGCCCGGGTAGAAGGGCCCACGCGATATGCCGATGGCCTGCTCTATGCCGACGGCCCCCGTCGGTATATTCGGAGAAACGCCGACGGCTTATCTATGCCGACGGCCCCCGTCGGCATAGATGGCTATACGCCGACGGCCTTTCTATGCCGACGGCTTTAGTTGGGCCGTCGGGGTATGCCCATATATGCCGACGGGGGCCGTCGGCATAGATACGGCCGCCGGCAAAACAAGTTTTTCTGGTAGTGCTAGGGACACTCTATTTATCTATATATTTACACATGTAGTAAGTTTCCGGTTAATACAATTCTAGCATGAATAATAAACATTTATCATGATATAAGGAAATATAAATAACAACTTTATTATTGCCTCTAGGGCATATTTCCTTCAGCCTTTTCCAAACCTTGGCCATCGACCTGAACCTCTTTTTGCAAGCCGCGAGCCGCCCGCGGCTCCACGCCCATCGGCTGTCCTCGTCTAGGATGGGATGGTAGATGGGAGAAAGAGAGGATCCAGAAGACACGAGTTCTCAAAGAAGAACCGAGCCGGCTTAGGGATACGAGTGGAAGCGGAGACAACCAGCAGGACATGATTAGAGGTCGGCCTAGGGCGAGAGGAGAGGGTGGAGTCAGGAAGGAGCGAGTCCCACCCGTGGTTGAAGAACGCACAATCCAGCCGTGCCAAGGTCGGGGGATCCCTATGATTCGTCCAGGTGAAGCGCCGATCGGTTAGGGCAAGCTCATCCAAGGCCAGTGCATTGATGAGAGAGTTAGAAGTCGCCACCCTCGAGGCATCGAAGCTGGTGTTATTCTTCTCATGGGGCACCCAGATTAGATTTAAGTCGCCAAGAGTGATCCAGGGCCCGAAGACAGCCCGCGTAACCACTGTAAGATCCATAACAAAATCACCAGTGAGAGAGTGATCCGAGGGGGCATACACAGTCGTGATCGTGAAGGCGGGAGAGGTGGACGTGGAGACAAAAGCGGCAGAGAGAGTGAAGGTGGAGGCGGTGGACGAGACAAGAGAGGAGAGAACAAGCGCGAGTCCCACATCGTCATGATCCCCCCCGCCGCCAGCAGGGAGGGCGGCCAGCTTTGTTTCTTGGATGCACGCAAAGATGGGGTCAGTGGCAACGATCAAGTTACGAACGATCCCATATTTGTCCGGGTCCCCCAACCCTTGCACATTCCAAGAGAGAATAGAGAGTTCCACAAATGAAGGATTATCCATTACAAGACAACACACGAGGACACAGACACGCCCAGCCCCCTGGGAACGTGACAAAGGTACAAGATAACAACGACACGGGAGAGCGGTGTCGCCCCGCTAATAGCAACAGAGAAGCGGGTCGCCCCGCTAATAGCAACAGAGAAGCGACAACAATGTAAGATACATGGGGGGAAGCGCATGCAGCGCGATACAGCATGGGGGAAACACCCGCACTAGACATCAGCGTCATTGAGGGCCAGGGCAGTGCAGATGGACGCAGCAGAACGCAGCTCAGCCACTGCCTTCGCGCCTATGGGCTGAAGAACGTCGTCGAGCATCCCGTCCTTCATGAATCATGACTTTAGACTTGAGACGAGGCGAGCACCTGGAGAGCGCGTCAATGCAGAGACATACTTCAGTTGTGTCATAAGTCTAACACACACACACACACCCTCGCTTGTTTGCCGAGACAGGGAGCTTCTTTGCGTCGCCGTATTGCCGCCGACCGGCCCGGGATATCTCTTGTAGTAAGGATGATGCCATGTCCATGAGTTCAAGGCCCTGCATGGATGTCCTGATGAACCGAAGAAATTTGTGAGGATGATGGTTCAAGAACCATTAGTGATCTACTCGACACAATCTAGAAGTAGAATGATGTAACAAAATGAAGTTTAGCAACCTGAGTATGACCGCAGCGATCCAATTGGACGGAATTGGAAGAAGGGGAATAATAGACCGAATAATGAAGACGAACTCGGCAGGTTCCTGACTGCGGGGTAGGAAGGGGAGGGTGTCCGCCGAGACCATCGGCCGTGGCTGGGGCTACTCCGGCCCACCCATATGTGCGCGCCTAGAGAAACGCATTGGCGTTGTAGGCAGGCGGAGGAGGAGGCCGTTCCCATGTGTGGTGCCGGCGGGAGGAGGTCTGGGTGGTTGAAGAGGAGGTGGCCGGAGCAGGCGGGCGGACCTCGCCGGAGCAGGCGGACGGACCCCGCCAGATTGGGGCGGAATGCGGCGGTGGCGGCGTAGAGTGCCTTGGCCGGTGTGGCTTAGTTGCGACAGTTCTTGCGCGGTTGTGCCAAGCATTTGAGTGGCATGTATAAGGTCGAGAAGGAAAGACTCTTAACCTTATAGATACATTAGATGTAAAGGATGAGTCATCCATTTTAGACAGCAGAGAATTGGAGACTAAAGTGGGGGTGGAATTGAGACTGAAAGAATTGTTGCGTGAAGAAGAATTGAAGTGGCCTTAGAGCTAAGGTGCGAAAATTTGTCCAAAGAGATGATAACACGCAATTCTTTCATATGAATGCGAATGGCATGCATCGCAAGAAAAAAATTGCAGCTAGAGCAGGATGAGGGGACGATCTTAGGGCAGGAGTCAGGAGAACCTAAAATTATACATCACAAACTAATATATGTAGTTATTTGGAGCTCCCGACGATAGTTTTGTGTCCTCAGACGAGTCACGGGTTGAGGATGTTCCTCAACTTGCGATAGATGAGAATGGGACCTTATCCACCCTGTTCTCGGAGAAAGAGATGTTTGAGGCGATTTCACATATGAAGAATAATAAAGCGCTGGCATATTTATTAAGGTGATTTTCTTCCAATGTTCCACGATTTGTTTGTTGGGCATTTGCAGTTATTTCACTTAAATTTTGGAACTTTAAATTTACTTCCTAAGAAGTCAGAGGCGGTTCGGATTGAGCAGTTCCGACCGATATGTCTTCTTAACGTCAGTTTTAAAATATTCACTAAGGTGGGGATGAACAGGTTGACGCAGATTGCGCATAGTGTGGTGCGACCTTCTCAAACAGCCTTCATGCCGGACAGAAACATCCTTGAAGGGGTTGTGGTCCTTCATGAAACGCTCCATGAGATTCACACGAAAAAACTAGATGGGGTGGTTTTTAAGGTGGATTTTGAGAAAGCTTAAGATAAGGTTAAGTGGCCTTTTATTCAACAAGCCTTGCAGATGAAAGGATTCGATCAATCCTGGACAAAGAAGGTAGATTCTTTCACGCAAAAAGGTAGTGTCGAAATAAAGATGAACGATGATATAGGTCACTATTTCCAGACACACCAGGGTTTAAGACTGGGAGACCCGATGTCACCTATCTTGTTTAACATAGTGGTAGACATGTTGACAATTATGATAGGAAGAGCTAAAGGGAATGGCCAGGTAGGTGGGCTTGTTCCGCATCTAGTGGATGGTGGATTTTGTATTCTACAGTACACAGATGATACTATTATCTTCATGGTGCATGATCTGGCGAAAGCAAGAAATATGAAGCTTGTGTTATGCTTATTTGAGCAGTTGTCGGGGTTAAAGATTAACTTCCATAAAAGTGAATTGTTTTTCTTTGGGAGAGCTGAAGACGAGCAAGAAGCCTACGAACAACTGTTTGGCTGCGGGATAGGCTCATTGCCTTTCACATACACTAGTAGAAAACAGGGCTATGGTCCAGGCCGCATTAGCCCATTAGTCCCGGTTCAGTCTAGAACCGAGACCAATGTGGGCATTGGTCCCGGTTCGTGAGACCAGGGGGCCGGCCGGGCCACGTGGGCCATTGGTCCCGGTTCATCTAGACCTTTTGGTCCCGGTTGGTGGGATGAACCGTGACCAATGGGCCTCGCTCCTGGCCCACCACCATTGGTCCCGGTTGGTGGCTTGAACCGGGACCAAAGGCTCCCCTTTAGTCCCGGTTCAGGTCACCAACCGGGACCAATGAGGTGCCTATATATACCCCCTCGCGCAAGAGCAGAGCACAGTGCTCTGTTTTTTCTGGCCGAGGGGGAGAGGGCTTTGTGGTGCTCTAGCTCACCTCCTATGCACATGAGGTGTTCGATGGAATGCCCGAGCCACACTACTTAAGCTTTCTCCTCTCGAAGCTCGACCTCCAAACTCCATTTTCCTTGAGATTTGTCTAGATTTAGCGGTCCGTCATGCCCCGTCCCCGTCTTCACCGTCGTCGATCACCCGCGCCGATCTCATCACCGACACCACCGTGGTGAGCCTCTTGTTCTTATCTTCTTTCTGAAAGGAAAAATATTCTTACTTGTATGTTTAGATAGATACTTGTATCATTTTCTTACATTTTTATTGCATCTTATATAGTGCGATGGTTTTGGTATCCGCCCCCGTCGGCCCTCGTCCTGTCTATGATTCGGATTTGGTATGTATATTATCTTTATAACTATTGGTTCATTTATTGTTTATGAAAATTATGCCGACCAACGTGACATAGATTTTATTTATCTAGGATGTATGTGAATCGGAAATGCCAACCGACCTTGTCGAGAGGTTAAATTTAGTTGAAGAAGAAAACAATTTGTTGAAGGAAAAAATAAAAAAAATTGAGGAGGAGAAGGTGATATTGGAGTTGCATGTTGCGGATGTCGTCGATGATCACAAGATCAAGATGGATGCAATGCGCTTGAAGATTGGAAAGATTAGAAAATATGCGATTCATACCGAGGCTTGGTATCATTATGCCGTTGGATCAATTGTTACCTTGGTTGCGATTATGATCGCATTTGTTTTCGCATTGAAATGTTTTACATAGTTTCAATGTATGGTTTAATTAATTAGATACTCTGGAGAGCTATATGTTGTTAGATGAGAACTATGTATGCACTTTGGTTTTAATGTGATGATGAACTTCTATTAATTTGGACACTTAATTATATATAATGCACGCAGATGAACCGGCAATGGATGTACGGTGACAGACACACCCACGAGTACATTAAGGGCGTGCATGAGTTTCTCGATGCGGCTGAGGCAAACAAGCAGAATGGTTTTATGTGTTGTCCATGCACTGAATGTGGGAATACGAGGTCTTACTCTAACCGGAAAATCCTTCACTCCCACCTGCTTTACAAGGGTTTCATGCCACACTATAATGTTTGGACGAGGCATGGAGAAATAGGGGTTATGATGGAAGACGGCGAAGAAGAAGAGTACGATGACAACTATGTGCCCCCTGAATACGGTGATGCTACAACGGGGGGAGCTAGTGAAGATCAAGAGGAACCAGACGATGTGCCCAATGATGCTGCCACGGGTGAAGCTGCTGAAGATCAAGAGGAACCAGACGATGTGCCCGATGATGATGATCTCCGCCGGGTCATTGTCGATGCAAGGACGCAATGAATTAGTCAAAAGGAGAAGCTGAAGTTCGATCGCATGTTAGAGGATCACAAAAAAGGTTTATACGCCAATTGCGAAGATGGCAACACAAAGCTCGGTACCATACTGGAATTGCTGCAGTGGAAGGCAGAGAATGCTGTGGCTGACAAAGGATTTGAGAAGCTACTGAAAATATTGAAGAAGAAGCTTCCAAAGGATAACGAATTGCCCGACAGTACATACGCATCAAAGAAGGTCATATGCCCTCTAGGATTGGAGGTGGAGAAGATACATGCATGCCCTAATGACTGCATCCTCTACCGCGGTGCATACAAGGATCTAAACGCATGCCCGGTATGCGGTGCGTTGCGGTATAAGATCAGACGAGATGACCCCGGTGATGTTGACAGCGAGCCTCTCAGGAAGAGGGTTCCTGCGAAGGTGATGTGGTATGCTCCTATAATACCACGGTTGAAACGTCTGTTCAGAAACGAAGAGCATGCCAAGTTGATGCGATGGCACAGTGAGAACCGAAAGAAAGATGGGAAGTTGAGAGCACCCGCTGACGGGTCGCAGTGGAGAAAAATCGAGAGAAAGTACTGAGATGAGTTTGCAAAGGACCCAAGGAATGTATGGTTTGCTTTAAGCGCGGATGCCATTAATCCTTTCGGGGAGCAGAGCAGCAATCACAGCACCTGGCCCGTGACTCTATGTATGTATAACCTTCCTCCTTGGATGTGCATGAAGCGGAAGTTCATTATGATGCCAGTTCTCATCCAAGGCCCTAAGCAACCCGGCAACGAAATTGATGTGTACCTAAGGCCATTAGTTGAAGAACTTTTACTGCTGTGGAATGGAAACGGTGTACGTACGTGGGATGAGCACAGACAGGAGGAATTTTACCTTAAGGCGTTGCTGTTCGTGACCATCAACGATTGGCCCGCTCTCAGTAACCTTTCAGGACAGACAAACAAAGGATACCACGCATGCACGCACTGTTTTGATGACACTGAAAGAATATACCTGGACAAATGCAGGAAGAATGTGTACCTGGGCCATCGTCGATTTCTTCCGACCAACCATCAATGTCGAAAGAAAGGCAAGCATTTCAAAGGCGAGGCAGATCACCGGAAGAAGCCCGCCATGCGCACCGGTGGTCACGTGCTTGCTATGGTCAATGATTTACACTACGTAATCTTTGTAAAGGGTCCCGGTGGACTAGCTGTTCCGAATGACGCTGAGGGACACGCACCCATGTGGAAGAAGAAATCTATATTTTGGGACCTACCCTACTGGAAAGACCTAGAGGTCCGCTCCTCAATCGACGTGATGCACGTGACGAAGAACCTTTGCGTGAACCTGCTAGGCTTCTTGGGCGTGTATGGGAAGACAAAAGATACACCTGAGGCATGGGAGGACCTGCAACGTTTGCACGAAAAAGACGGCATGCCTCTGAAGCAGTATAAAGGTCCTGCCAGCTACGCTCTTACGAAAGAAGAGAAAGAAATCTTCTTTGAATGCCTACTCAGTATGAAGGTCACGACTGGCTTCTCGTCGAATATAAAGGGAATAATAAATATGCCAGAGAAAAAGTTTCAGAACCTAAAGTCTCATGACTGCCACGTGATTATGACGCAACTGCTTCCGGTTGCATTCAGGGGGCTTCTACCGGAAAACGTCCGATTAGCCATTGTGAAGCTATGTGCATTCCTCAATGCAATCTCTCAGAAGGTGATCGATCCAGAAATCGTACCAAGGCTAAGGAGTGATGTGGCGTAATGTCTTGTCAGTTTCAAGCTGGTGTTCCCACCATCCTTCTTCAATATCATGACGCACGTCCTAGTTCATCTAGTCGACGAGATTGTCATCCTGGGGCCCGTATTTCTACACAATATGTTCCCCTTTGAGAGGTTCATGGGTGTCCTAAAGAAATATGTCCGTAACCGCGCTAGGCCAGAAGGAAGCATCTCCATGGGCCATCAAACAGAGGATGTTATCGGGTTTTGTGTTGACTTCATTCCTGGCCTTAACAAGATAGGTCTCCCTAAATCGCGGTATGAGGGGAGACTGACTGGAAAAGGCACTCTTGCAAGAGACTCAATAATATGCAGGGACGGATATTCTTGGTCTCAAGCACACTACACAATTCTACAGAACTCTACCTTGGTGACCCCGTATGTCGATGAACACAAGAACAGTCTGCGCTCCAAACACCCGGAGCAATGCGACGACTGGATTACATGTGAACACATCAGGACTTTCAGCAGTTGGTTGGAAACACGTCTCAGAGGCGACAACACTGTTTGTGATGAGTTGTACTTGTTGTCCAGGGGACCATCTTTGACTGTATTGACTTACAAAGGATTAAAGATAAATGGGAATACATTTTACACGATCGCCCAAGATCAAAAGAGCACCAACCAAAACAGCGGTGTCCGCTTTGATGCAGCAACCGAGAGCGGAAAGGACACATATTATGGTTACATAGTGGACATATGGGAACTTGACTACGGACCTGATTTTAAGGTCCCTTTGTTTAAGTGCAAATGGGTCAATCTGTTAGGCGGTGGGGTACAGCAGGTAGACCCATAGTACGGAATGACAACAGTGGATCTGAAAAATCTTGGGTACACTGACGAACCGTTCGTCCTAGCCAATGATGTGGCACAGGTTATCTATGTGAAGGACATGTCTACCAAACCGAGAAAAAGAAAAGATAAGGAAGCGAATACATCATACGATGAGCCAAAGCGCCACATAGTTCTTTCAGGAAAAAGGGACATCCTGGGAGTGGACGGCAAGACAGACATGTCTGAAGATTATGAAAAGTTTCATGAAATTCCTCCCTTCAATGTCAAGGCTGACCCAAGCATCCTGATAAACAATGAAGATTATCCATGGTTACGGCGCAATTATAAGCAAATGACACAAGCGAAGAAAAAGTGAAGACTTTCTCCCGCAATAAGCAAATGCTATGTGGGTGAAATTATGATACCATGCCAACTTTCAACTTTTTCAGAGTTCATTTGAAATGCTTTCATGTCTTATGGTTTGAAACTTTGATACTTCGAAAGTGATTGTCCATTTTGTACATGAAGTGCATCAAGTTTTTGTCGTAACCCTCTCTACTTTTTGGAACATGCTATGTGGGTGAAATGATGATACCATGCCAACTTTCAACCTTTTCAGAGTTCATTTTGAAATGCTTTCCAATTTCAGAGTCATTTAGCTCAAAGAATGAATTAATAGCAAACAGAATGAACTACAAAACTTTTATGAAAATAAAAACAATCAATTAAAATATTATGTTATGATCAACTAAAATAAAACTATAATATTCTTCAATAGCAAAAAGAATATAATTTGTGTGACCTAAAATCAAACTATAAGTATTTAATTGCAAGTATAAATAAAAAATAAATAGCAAAGAAGAAAAAAATTCTAATTTTATAGTAAAGTTATTCATAAACTAGTGATTCACACAAATTTTTAAAAATTCAAATTTAAACTATTTAAAATTTAAAACTAATGGCACTAACAGAAAGTTTATAATTTTTGTGACCTAAAAACAAAAAGAAATCACTAAAAAACTGTAAGTATTTAGTTGTAAGTAGAAATAAAAAATAAATAGAAAAAAATTCTAATTTTATAGTAAAGTTATTCATAAACTAGTGATTCACACAAATTTTTAAAAATTCAAATTTAAACTATTTAAAATTTAAAACTAATGGCACTAATAGAAAGTTTATAATTTTTGTGACCTAAAAGCAAAAAGAAATCACTAAAAAACTGTAAGTATTTAGTTGTAAGTAGAAATAAAAAATAAATAGAAAAAAATTTCTAATTTTATAGTAAAGTTATTCATAAACTAGTGATTCACACAAATTTTTAAAAATTCAAATTTAAACTATTTAAAATTTAAAACTAATGGCACTAACAGAAAGTTTATAATTTTTGTGACCTAAAAGCAAAAAGAAATCACTAAAAAACTATAATTATTTAGTTTTAAGTAGAAATAAAAAAATAAAAAACCAAAAAAATGTAGAAATAAAAAAGAAAAAACCAAAAAAAAAATGCCACCTACTGGGCCTCCACGGCCTGAATACGACTAGAAACCATACATGGGCCAGGATTCAGGCCCGCAGACGCCCAATAGGCCCACAGGCAGTAGCAGGTTTAGGCCCGAAAGCCTGCATTAGTGAGGAGCTCGAATGGGGAGGCAGAGCAGCGCTTATAAACCAGTGCCGGCGCCCTTCAGCTAGCGATGTGGGACTAAACTTTTGGGCGCGGGGCGCACAAGGGCATTGGTCCCGGTTGGTGGCACCAACCGGGACTAAAGGGGGCATTGGTCACGGTTCGTGGCACCAACCGTGACCAATGCCCCCCTTTAGTCCCGGTTGGTGCCACCAACCGGGACCAAAGGCCGCCGCTTCCCGCCCTTTGGGCTGCTTAAAATTGGCCTTTGGTCCCAGTTCGTGGCACCAACCGGGACCAAAGGGGGCATTGGTCACGGTTCGTGCCACGAACCGGGACCATTGCTCTGGCTATATATACAACCCTTGTGAAATTTTCGCCAACTGCTCCATTCCCCATCGCCGACGCCGCCAGGCTGCTCGTCCTCCTCGTCGCCGTCGCCGCCGCCGAGCACTGCCCCTCATCGTCGCCTCCGCCACCGCCGAGCCCTGCCCCGACGCCGTCAGGCTGCTCCACTTCGCCGTCCTCGCCGCCGCCGTCGAGCCCTACCCCGACGCCTTCCCGGCCCGCTCCCACTGTGAGCCGCCGTGCCGTTCCCCTCCTCTCCTCCTCTCCCCCCGCTGCGCCCTGCCACCGCCGCCAGCCGCGCCCCGACGCCGTTGCCCACCGTGCTCTTGCCGCGCCCCGACGCCGCTGCCCGCCGTGCTTTGCCCGCCGTGCTCTGCCTGTACGTGCTCCGCTTGCCGCGCCGCCGCTGGTTCGCCGCCGCCGCCCGTCGTGTTCTGCCTCGACGCCGCCGCCTGGCCGCGCTCCGCCTGCCGCGCCGCCGCCCGCCTCTGTTAATTTTTTTGAGATATATGTATGCATGTGTGTAGTGTATATATATGCGTATGTATGTGTATGTGTGTGCAGTGTATATGTGTGTGCATGCAGATATGTATATGTATGTGTATGTATGCATGTGTGTAGTGTATATGTGTATGTATGTATATGTGTGTACCAGATAACTTCGACATGAGGGGGTTCGATATACCCCCTCCCCGATAACTTCGACATCATGGGGGGAGGGGGTCGCCGAGGGTCGAGGGTTGAGGGTTGCCGAGTGTTCGAGGGATCGAGGGGGCGAGGGTCGGGAACTAGCTAGGGTAGAGGGTCGAGGGTCGCCAAGTGTTCGAGGGGGCGAGGGTCGGGAAGAAGAGGAGAAAAAAAGAAGAGGAAAAAGGAGAAGAAGAGGAGAGGAAGAAAAGGAAGAGGAGAAGAAGAAAAAATAGAAAAAAATTCTATTTTTTCTTCTTCTCCTCTATTCCTTTCTTCTTCTCCTCTTTTTTTTCTTCTTTTTTTTCTTCGATCTTCTCCCCTTCCCGATAGGAAAGTTTTATATAGAAAGTTACAATTTTAGAAAAGTTTTATATATGCAAAAGTTACAATTTTAGAAAAAGAAGGATAGGAAAGAAGAAAATAAGAAGAGGAAAGAAAGAAGAAGAGGAGAGGAAAAGAAGAGCAGAAATAAATAAGAAGAACAAAAAAGAAGAAAAAGAAGAGGAGAAGAAGAAAGGAATAGTGGAGAAGAAGAGAAAATATTTTCTCTTCTTCTCCACTATTCCTTTCTTCTTCTCCTCTTCCTTTTCTTCTTTTTTTTCTTCGATCTTCTCCTCTAGCTATTCCTTTCTTCTTCTCCTCTATTGGTCGAGGGTCGGGAACTAGGGTAGAGTGTCGAGGGTCGTTAAGGGGTCAAGGGTCGAGGGTTTCAGGGTCGTTGAGGGTTCGAGGGGTCAAGGATCGCCGAGGGGTCGAGAGAGGTTTCCTAGTGTCAAAGTATTGAAGCAATCCATGCCTTCATCATTAGCCGGAAGTAACCAGGGCATGTTGGTATGAAGTTCTGCAAAGTTGTTCTGGAATGGAGTCCCGGATAGAATAATCCGCCTTTTGGTATGAATTCAGCAAAGGCCTTCCAAATAGAGATATTCGGAAGGCTCTTGCTGAACTTTGTACCAAAAAGCGAATTATCCTATCTGGGACTCCGTTCCAGAACAACTTTGAAGAGCTTCGTACCATCATGCACATGTTACTTTCGCCTAATGATGAAGACATGGTTTTGTTGAATCCTTTGACACTAGGCAACCTCCCGACCCCTCGGCGATCCTCTCGAACATGAGAGGAAGAAGAGGGTCGTCTAGGGGTCGAGGGTTTCAGGGTCGTCGAGGGTTCGAGGGGTCGAGGATCGCCGAGGGGTCGAGAGAGGTTTCCTAGTGTCAAAGTATTGAAGAAATCCATGCCTTCATCATTAGCCGGAAGTAACCAGGGCATGTTGGTACGAAGTTCTGCAAAGTTGTTCTGGAATGGAGTCCCGGATAGAATAATCCGCCTTTTGGTATGAATTCAGCAAAGACCTTCCAAATAGTGATATTCGGAAGGCTCTTGCTGAACTTTGTACCAAAAAGCGAATTATCCTATCTGGGACTCCGTTCCAGATCAACTTTGAAGAGCTTCGTACCATCACGCACATGTTACTTTCGCCTAATGATGAAGACATGGTTTTGTTGAATCCTTTGACACTAGGCAACCTCCCGACCCCTCGGCGATCCTCTCGAACATGAGAGGAAGAAGAGGGTCGTCTAGGGGTCGAGGGTTTCAGGGTCGTCGAGGGTTCGAGGGGTCGAGGACCGCCGAGGGGTCGAGAGAGGTTTCCTAGTGTCAAAGTATTGAAGAAATCCATGCCTTCATCATTAGCCGGAAGTAACCAGGGCATGTTTGTACGAAGTTCTGCAAAGTTGTTCTGGAATGGAGTCCCGGATAGAATAATCCGCCTTTTGGTACGAATTCAGCAAAGACCTTCCAAATAGCGATATTCGGAAGGCTCTTGCTGAACTTTGTACCAAAAAGCGAATTATCCTATCTGGGACTCTATTCCAGATCAACTTTGAAGAGCTTCGTACCATCATGCACATGTTACTTTCGCCCAATGATAAAGACATGGTTTTGTTGAATCCTTTGACACTAGGCAACCTCCCGACCCCTCGGCGATCCTCTTGAACATGAGAGGAAGAAGAGGGTCGTCTAGGGGTCGAGGGTTTCAGGGTCGTCGAGGGTTCGAGGGGTCGAGGATCGCCGAGGGGTCGAGAGAGGTTTCCTAGTGTCAAAGTATTGAAGAAATCCATGCCTTCATCATTAGCCGGAAGTAACCAGGGCATGTTGGTACGAAGTTCTGCAAAGTTGTTCTTGAATGGAGTCCCGGATAGAATAATCCGCCTTTTGGTACGAATTCAGCAAAGGCCTTCCAAATAGCGATATTCGGAAGGCTCTTTCTGAACTTTGTACCAAAAAGAGAATTATCCTATCTGGGACTCCGTTCCAGAACAACTTTGAAGAGCTTCCTACCATCATGCACATGTTACTTTCGCCTAATGATGAAGACATGGTTTTGTTGAATCCTTTGACACTAGGCAACCTCCCGACCCCTCGGCGATCCTCTCGAACATGAGAGGAAGAAGAGGATAAAAAAAGAAGAGGAAGAAGAAGAAAAACGAGGAGAAGAAAGAATAGAGGAGTTCTTCTTCTCCTCTATTCTTTCTTCTCCTCTTTTTTTTCTTCTTCTTCCTCTTTTTTTTATCGGGAACGCGGGTCGTCGAGGGACATAGATGTAGTGTCGTCGTTGTCGATATATACCCCCTCCCGATAGCTTACTATGATTAGGTAGCTAGTTCTACGTTTGGCACTAATATATCCATCTGTCATGTTTGAATAATAATTGCCATGTTGTAAATATTTGTAGAAACTATGGACACCGCCCTAGACGAAGCAACAAAAGAAGCGTTGTTGAGGGAGATAATCGCACAAGGAAGTGATGCCGTCTCGTACTATCTCAACGAAACCGATGGTCTGGAAGGAGAGGGTGAACAAGCTGGCTACGGTGACCTAATGCCGGTGCAAGAAGAAGAACATGAGGACGGCTCCGGTGACCCAATGCCGGTGCAAGAAGGAGACTGTGATGACGGCTCCGGTGACCGAACCGAGTCCGGCCAGGTATATATATTAGTTAAGCCTATGCTGACTAGCTGATTGATGCATTCATTGTTTTGGTATGTACACATATTAATTAAGTCTTTGTTCTTTTTTCTAGCCCTCCGGATCGAGCACAACTTCGGTAAAGAGACGAGGCCCGAAGAAAAAGTTGAGCTCGGATGAAAAGCTTGAGATCACAGCAATCGCGCCCGACGGCCAACCTATTGAACCCCTCTGGACAAAGAGCGCATTTGTTGCTCAGTGCGGGGTTCTGGTTAGGGACAAGATCCCGATAAGCATCCAACAATGGTTTAAGCCGGCTACAGAAGACCCTGAGGTGTCTTATGTCAATGATATGCAGAAAAATGATCTTTGGACTGAGCTGAAGTCAAATTTCACCCTACCGCCAGAGGATAATCCAGAGAACCCAATTAAAGTGAAATTAATCAAGTCTTTTGCTCTGAAGAGGATGGCAGATCTATTCAGGAGGTGGAAGAAAGAGCTGAATAGGTTTGTCGATAAAAAAGAGACACCAGAATTCAAGGGCAGATATGAGAAGATCAGAGATCACTGGCCCGCATTTGTGGCCTACAAGACATCGGAAAAGAGTCAGAAGATGTGAGCGACAAACAAGCAAAATGCCGCGAAGAAGAAGCTTCACCATCGCACGGGGTCAGGTGGCTACCTCGTAGCCCGGCCTAAGTGGTCCAAGGTTGAGAATGATCTGGTTCATAAAGGGATCGAACCAGAGACAAATAACTGGCCAGACCGTTGCCGGACTTGGTTCTTCGGGGCTGGCGGAACCTTGGACCCTGAAATAGGGAAGTGCATTTGGACGAACGAACAAATGGACATACCAGTCAGTAAGCTTAAGCAGTATATCGAAGCAGCGCAGGAAGGGACGTTCTTTCCAGACAGAGAGCACGACGAGCTCACAATGGCCCTCGGGAATCCTGAGCACCCTGGACGGACACGAGGCACGCCAGGCTCCGTTCCATGGAAGGTTCGGTTTCCGGACGCAGGTAGTTACAAATCCCATGAGAGGAGGAAAAAAGTGCAGCAGACTGAACTGCAGGCGCTGCACGCAAGGGTACAAGCGATAGAGGAACGAGAAGCAAATCGCAGCAAACGTACTGCCGAAGCCTCCCCCGAAGCTACCCCGCCATCTCAGCGCAGAAGCAGCGTGGCTTCCACCAAGCTGCTTCAGCCGGAGCATGCCTTGACAGCTCCTGCAAGCTATCCTGTGGATGCTATAACGGAGTCTCAAAATTGCCACCTTATGACGCAATGGATGAATTTGAAGGTCAAGGCGGCTGTTGGCTCTATTTATCCTACTGAACCCGGCGCAACTTTTCACTGCCGGCCGATTCCAGAAGGATATGCTAGGGTGATGGTGGATGAGATAACGGAGGGATTTGAGGACCTCCAGCTTGACCACCCTACCGGTGAAGGGGAGACTCGGCTGGGGTCTGCTTTGAAGACTCCATGCCTATGGCGGAAGGACCTCATCAACCTTCCGAACTGGACGCCTCCGCCTCCTCCTCCTCCTCCGGCGAGTCAGGGCACTCCGCCTCCTCCACCGCCTCCTCCTCCGGCGAGTGATGATCAGGGCCCTCGGCCGGCTCCTTCTCTGGCGCGTGGCGGCACTCCACCTCCGTCTCCGCCTGCGCCGACACGCCCGAGCAGCCAGCCTCCTCCTTCTCCGCCTCGTCAGCAAGGGCGGAAGAGACCTGCCGCCGCTCCAGCTGCTCCGGGGGGTCGTAGTCCTTCTCCTCCGCCTCTTAAGCAAGTAAAGAAGACAACCACTTCGTCTGCTCTGTCGGCGTCTAGCAGTACAACCAGAGGCGGGAGGACATACAGATTCGGTCCTTCTCTGAAGACTCCAGAGAAGTTACCATAAGAGAGGACCCAGGAGGAGAACGCCGAGATCGCGCGAGAAGAAGTGAGGAAATTCTTTGAAGGGGTGAAAGCAAAGAAACATCCACCTACGGAGGAGAAGGTAGATCGGGTGAAAGTGAAGCGCACTCTGGCTGCCCTGACAAAACCACCGAAGTCTGATCCGCCGAAAGGAAACTATGACCGCATTATTGGAAAGGAATTTGCCGAAGCGGAGCGGTCGGGAAGTACTGTCAGTGATCAAAGGCTGAAAGAACGACGAGCTGGGAAACAAATTGCCCAGCTTGGCAAACAAGCGAAGCAATCATGCCCCCCACTCAAGGTGCCTAGCCACAACGTCGCTAATGATCCGAGGATGGTGCCCGGTTATAGCAATCTTGCAGATTACCTGCCCGACGAAGTACATTATGAATCCATGGAGATGCAGATGCAAAGATACGAGTACGGGAAGCCTCTCGTCAAATATGAAAGATCTCTATCAACGATGATGCGAAGATTGCATGATTGGTACTTGAAAATCTGCAGAGACTCTGGGGGGAGTAGTACTTTGTATGTGAAAGTTAAAAAGGAGCATGACCTTGATGGAATTGATCTGTTGCCTATTCCATTTGAGGAGTTCTATCAGTTTTTCAATCAATTGGCCCTCGATAAAACAACGGTCGCCTGCTACTGTCTGTAAGTAGTACTACTTCTGTCATTAAGTTTCTCTATATAGCTTAGCTCTTTCATTGCATGTATTTATAATCATCCTCACTATATTATGCAGATTGAAGATCGTCGAATTGAAGAAAAGACAAGTCGGTGATATTGGGTTCATTAACACATATCTCATAGATGCAATTCAGGTTAAACTTCATGCTGCAGCTACCGAGGCCAACTTGCTACAATCGTTCGTAATAAATCAAAACAAAGATATAATACTCTTTCCTTACAACTTCAAGTGAGTGTTACTGTCTTGTGCATATTCGGTTTCCCTTATATATATATATATATTAGTCAAGGTTATAGTAATGTAATTGATGAGTTATGCATGCGTGTGCAGTTACCACTATATTCTCCTAGAGATTAAGCTTGAGCAGGGACTAGTAACCGTCTTAGACTCAAAACGAAAAGATCCCCAGGACTATGCAGACATGACTGAAATCCTCAAGAAGTAAGTTAAATCGATCATTATCCACCATATCAGCAACTTTGTTCATTTCCTGATATCAAGTAATTGTTTTCTTTGTCCGGCAGGGTTTGGAGAAGATTCACCAAAAAAGTTCCGGGACTGCCGAAGGAGCTGGAATTTAGACACCCGAAAGTAAGTACTATAGTAGCATGTTCCGCGCATCTCCTAGTGATTCAAGCTCTAGTTTCATCAATACCATTTAGCATTCTTGCTTATCAGTTTGATTGACCTCTATTTCTTGTAAAGTGGTTGTGGCAGGAACAAGGGAAAGATTTCTGTGGATACTACATCTGCGAGTCCATCCGCCACACGACGTGTGAGCGGGGCGGGTACTCTAACGAACAATATGAAGTACGTAAATAACAACATTCACAATTTTATTTTATTACCATCATTTGTGTTGAGTTTCATTCATTCATATATATATGTATTGACCCCCTTCTTCAAATTAGATGTTTCGGAAGCGGGATGAACTCCTAGCACCAGCTCGCATGCGAGCAATTCAAGAGGAATTGGCAGCATTCTTTCTTGACCACGTGATCCCTGAAGACGGATAATTCTATGTGAACCCTGAGTCCGTATGATTATATTTGTAAGAGATAATTATTGTATATATGTAGCCGGTAGTGTCAGATAGATATATGAGAACTTGTTGTTCGACTAATCTCTCGGAGAAGGAGAGGTGGTCGATATCACTTCTCTCTGTATGCATATATGTTCATGACGATCTTCTGTTTCCTTCGTTTGCTTTACTAGCTAGCTAGCGTGTCTAGTCCTCTCTATACGTATGTATAGTACGTAGCGTCGACCAAGCACGGACATAAGAGAGGACACTTCTCTATATTAATTGTAGCTAGCTAACACAATATATGAAACACCTAAATTAACCCCCCAAAACCCCCAACCCCCCCCCCCCCCTTCAAAAAAAAAACAAAAACCCCAGCCACAGAAAAGCTGACGTGTGGATGCCTATTGGTCCCGGTTGGTGCCACCAACCGGGACCAAAGGGTCTCCTGACTGGGCTTTGCGCACTGCCCACGTGGAGGGGCTTTAGTCCCGGTTCTGGATTGAACCGGGACTAAAGGGGGAAGGTATTAGTACTGACACTTTAGTCCCGGTTCAGGAACCGGGACTAAAGGCCCTTACGAACCGAGACTGTAGGCCCTTTTTCTACCAGTGATACCTGGGCATACCGATTCACCATCGCAAGCTCTCTAACAAAGAATGGAAGTGCATTGAAGATCGATTTGAAAAGAAACTAAGTTGATGGAAGGGCAAGCTCATGTCATACGGAGGCTGACTAATTCTCATTAATTGGATGCTCAGGAGTATGCTAATGTTTCTACTGTCCTTCTTTGATATCCCAGTAGGGGTACGAAAAAGATTGGACTTCTATCGATCGAGTTTCTTTTGGCAGAGTGACGAGTTAAAACGAAAATACCGACTCGCTAAATGGGATGTCATTTGTAGGCCAAAATACCAAGGTGGTCTTGGAATTGAAAATCTAGAGGTGAAGAACAGATGCTTACTCAGCAAGTGGTTGTATAAGTTATCCATAGAGACCCATGCCACATGGGCCCAGATCCTGCGTCATAAGTACCTTAACACTAAGACCTTAGCACAGTTGACGATCAGACCGACTGATTCTCCTTTTTGGAAAGGACTACTGAGAGTGAAATTAGCCTTTTTCAATAGGACAAAGTTTATCGTTGGTAATGGTAATTCCACGAGATTCTCAGAAGATACATGGCTAGGGGAGACGCCTCTCCCTATCCAGTGTACTTCTCTCTATAATATTGTTCAGCATAGAGATGCATATGTTGCAACAGTATTACAGTTAAACCCTCTAAACATTCAATTCAGAAGGACGCTAGCGGGAAACCGTTGGGAAATGGATCCATCTTGGGAGAAGATTGATGGATGTCCACCTTTCTCAACAGCCGGATCAGGTACATTGGAAACTAACCAAGAATGAAGTGTTTTCAGTGAAATCCATGTATTTGGATTTAATCAATTCAGTTTCCCTCCCTCGATCTTTGCATATTTGAAGGTCAAAGTGCCCTTATGGATTAAAGTGTTTATGTGGGTTGTCCACAAACAAGTAATTTTCACTAAGGACAACTTGACAAAATGCAACTGGACCGGATCTCGAAGATGTAGCTTATGTGATCATGATGAATCTATCAAACACCTCTTTCTTGATTGCCCGATGGCCATTGTTTTATGGTGGTCTATCCATGTAGCGTTTAACATTGCTCCTCCTACTAGTATCAACACGTTGTTTGGGACGTGGCTAAATGGAGTTGAGATACAAACAGCGAGACACATCCGTGCAGGTGTATGTGCTTTATTATGCGCTATATGAAACTGCAGGAATTGTCGTGGAATTGTCACGGCAGATGTCCTCTTGCAAGGACTTAGTCGTGGAGCCATCGCAACTAGGAAGCTTAAAGGGGTTAATCGGGACAAAGGACACGAGAGGTTTATACTAGTTCAGCCCCTTACGGTGCAGGAAGGCCTACGTCTAGTTGGGTTGGTATTGCTTGAGGTTTCGATGACCAGGGAGTGAGATACGCTATGCCTGGCTCTCGATGAGTTATTTCTGCCCTAAGCCGCCGGCGGGTCGTCCCCTTATATACACGGGTTGACGCCCTGCGGCCTACAGAGTTCCGGCCGACTCATAGATAGTCTCCGGCTCGGTGACTAGTTAATTCTACCTTATGATACAAGTCATGCCATCATGGCGGTTTACCACTATGGGCCTTAAGTCGCCTGTGGGCTTTAGACCCTTTATTGAACCGCCATCTTCATGCTTGATCTTGGGCTTCTTATGATGAGTCCTTCTTTGCATAACCCGGCCCCTCCTGGGCGGCTTACACAAATAGTTATATCCCCAACATTAGGCCCCAGATTGATTTGAACCGGTTCATGTCAATCTTAAAATACCTTAAGAAACAAGCCTTCAGTCTTCTTATCTGCGCAAAGGTTTTAACCCGCCGTGACGTCATCTTCTGGATCCGTGTTAACCCGTTGTGACATCATCTTCAATTAAATTCATATTTTACTCCATCATATCTTCCAACGGATCTTTGCCTTTACTGACCATTCCGAAAAACGAGGCGTCAGGATCGCTGGATAATGATGTTCGGTCCCCTCGTTTCTCGCGCCGTCTCAGTCGGCCCTTCCTTATAAATAGGTGCGACCTAGGTCTTTCCCATTCTCCTTCCTCGGTCGTCTTCCTCCTCGCACTGTTTCTCTGCCGCTCGAGCTCTGCCGCCGCCGCAGATTTCCTCGTCTTCTCCAACTCAGGCCGCTGCATCAACCTGACTTGACCAGAAAAACGCGACGGAACCCTGCAACAGCTTTGCATCCGTAATTCCTTTTCCTTCCCTGCTTTTAGATCTGCATTGCGGCCTCCCGAGTTCGTCGGTGTTCATCCCGCCCGTTGCAAACCCTTGATAGTTTTCCTCTTCAGTTCTCCTTTTTGATCTTTAGACAGTTAGAACTACTGCGGTGGCTGTTCCGCACCCATCTCGAATTGAAATAGATCTCATTTCCCTTGTTTAAAGGCCTCTTTCGAGTGTATGAACTTCTCTGCATTGGTTTTAGGTCTAGAAATTTTTCTTTTCAGAACGACCGTTTGATCCAAAATAATAGCTGCAACTTGTGAAACATGTTTGTTCCACACTTAGCCAAAAAACGGCATCTGTCGACTCTATTTCAGCCATAGTAGTTCATGTGACCGATTTAAGATAATACTGACTGTCAGCACTGCCTGCTTTTGGCGACTTAAGACAATTTTCATCATCTTTAATACTTGCAGCTGTTTAAACATTATCACACAACCACCTGTATGTCATTAGGCCCCTACTTAAGCCGCCATCTCAGACAACCCAATAATACTTATTCTCTGGGTTATAATAAACCGGAAAATTTCCTTTATCTTGTTGTAGGCTTCAATTTACTCAATGGCACCTAAAGCTGTTAAAACTCCGATTACCTGCAACTGGGTCCCATCCATTGTTATGGAGAGCAAACTGTCAGAGTTTGTGAAGTCTGGCCATCTGCCCAAGAAGGACCTCATGTCTTATCGTGCTCCTGACCCGTCTGAAGAGAAACCTGAACCCAAGGAAGGGGAGGTGATCATTTTTACCGATCACATGAGCCGGGGATTTGCTCCTCCCGGTTCAAAATTCTTTAGAGATGTTTTGCACTTCTTTGACTTAAGACCTCAAGACATCAGGCCCAACTCCGTGTCAAATATCTGCAACTTTCAAGTTTTCTATGAGGTTTACCTTGGAGAAGAACCCAGCCTACTCCTGTTCAGGGAATTTTTCTATTTGAACCGACAGAATGAACGGGCCAACGGGCCCAGTCTGGAGCTTGGTGGCATATCAATTCAAAGGTGGAGAGACTGCCTGTTCCCTTATGCTGAATTGCCGAGTCATCCAAAGGACTGGAACCAGACATGGTTCTACTGCCAAGATACTTCTTCGGCTGGCAAAAATCCACTGCCCGGCTTCCGCGCATTGCGCCTTGAACCTACTCACCCACTGCCGGATAAGTTGACAGCTATTAAACGCCTGCCACTCACCCCCAAAATCAAGAGGATTAAAGCTCTTTTAGGGAACGGCTTAGATGGCATTGACTTGGTCCGAGTCTGGATTGCTTGGAGAATAATTCCGTTAAGCCGCCGCCCCGGCTTAATGTGTAATTATTCAGGCGAGAAGAATGACCCTCAACGTCATAACCCTGATGACTTACCAGATGACGTAGTGGAAGCTACAACTCAGTACTTGTTGAAAGAGGGCACAGTGAATAGTAATGGCTTCGGCTTACTACCTTTTTGCCAGAAGAACCCGGCCCCTGCAGTAAGTTTCCAGCCATCGGGTTATGTTTTATCATGTTAGGCTGTATTCTTACGCATAACCAGTTATAACCTTTTACAGGCAAATGATAGCTTCTGGAACACGCAATATGATCATGAGGCGGCCAAGAAAACCAGGGCGGCCAAGAGAGCCGAAAAGAAAACCACCAAGCCCACCACCTCAAGGAAAAGGAAGCCAAGCGCCTCTGAGCTGTTTCAGCTTGATGATGCTGATGATAATGAGGAAGAGGTAACCTTTGAAATTCCCTTTCTCCTTTATTTCTACCTTACTGATGCTAAGCTTCTTTCAGGAAGACACGGGCAACAGCCAACCCGTCGAGGAAGAGGTAATTGTAATCTCCTCCGACTCCGAGCTTCAGTCGCATCAGAAAATTCGAAGGGTAACCCGGAAAGTAAGATTTTCACATCCTCTGGCTTACCAAGATCCTGACTTTCTTTTGAAGCGACAGAATTATGAGAGCCGGAGGCAGACCCGGACCAGCAAAGACGCGGAACTCTCCTCCGGCTTACCTGATGTGACCAGGAAACTCCAGACTGAGGTTATCTCCGATTTACACCTTCTTTTTCCTTTGGCAGGCTTCATTTGTGAGCCTCTCAATTATTCTGACTCCAACTATCAGGATATTTCACCTTCCTTCGGTGAGTCTATGCAATCCAACATGCCAGCCTTCAAAACTGCTCCCGGGTAATATAAACTTGTTGTACCTTATGCTTTATTTTACTCACATTTGCTGTATTTAACTTGTCTACCTTTTCCATAGTGTGCAAGTAAAGCCCAGAAAAAGGGCAAAAAAGAATAAGCCGCCCCAAGAGCCGGTTGTGACTGAACCAGAGTTGGGCACAGCTACTCCTGATGCCTCTGCTCACGAGCCGCCGCCTCAACCGTCTCATGATGTTCCTATATCTTCCTCTGACCCGCCTACTGAACAAACCCTCAACGATTCTGGTAACCCGGAGGCTCCTACCCCCGCCAAGGGAAATGATCAGGAAGTTGAAATTCTCAAGACTCAGTTTGTTGAGCCGGCACAGCCGTCTGCACTTGCCAAGTGTTCTAAAAAGGAATTGGTGGAACGCCGGAAGGCCAAGCTAGATGTCGCTGACTATACTCATTTGAGTATTGGAGAGATTGTCTCCGGCTATATCAATCAAGTACAAAGCAGTCGTGACCTGGAAATTGACATGGTGAAGCAGATACAGCAAAAATCTGAGGTATGACTTATGCTAGCTTACTTTCAATCACACTTATTATACCAGCCCCCAAGTCTATTGCTTATGAATAAATATGCTGTAGACTGAGAAAAATTGTTAGAGCTACTTACCCGGCTTAAAAAAAAATAATTGAACCGGATGTCACACAATACCTTTAACTTGCGATATACATTAGCCCCCAAGTGCCAAAAATCTTTGCTTGCAAGGTATTTGGGACTTAATATTCAGGACCGGCTTAATAATTTAGAAAGCTTCGGTATACATTAGCCCCCAAGTTTCAAGTATCTTTGCTTGCAAAGTGCTTGGGACTTAATAGTACTTACCGTAACTTTTACTACTATCTGGTGCAATGCAGGCCACCATAAGTAAATTTGAATCGGAGATTGCGGATTTGAAGAATCGCCTGGCAACCCAGGAAAGTGAAATTGAAAAGTCCAACTCCAAATTTGAATTCAGCGTCTCTGAAAAAGAGAAGTTGAAGCAAAATTTTCAATCAGAGAAGAAAACTTGGGCTGATGAAAAGGCTGCACTGGTGACCCGGGCCGAGACAGCAGAGGCATCGCTTGCGGAAGCAACGGCCTAACTATCCGACTTAAAGCGCCAGATATCTCGAATGGTTTTAGCAATCTTCGGTGAGTGACTTATCCAAACCTTAAACACTGCAAAACTCCTTGAATGGCCATTTCAGTTGTCTCCTCTGACTCACCTTATGCTTAATAACGCAGGCCCCAGCAGCACAAATCTTAAGCAAAACATGGTGATCAAGCTGAAGGCGGTTTATACTCTGGTGGAACAACTCTACACCGGGTCACAACGTGCTCTGGCCGTTGTGGCTTTATCAAACGATGTTCCTTATCTCCTACAAGATGTGCTGAAGCGGCTTGTTGTGCTACCACAGCGAATCCAAGAGTTAAGACGAGCATCTGCAAGAGCCGGAGCTATAGCCGCATTGAGCCGGGCCAAGGCGTGGCTTCCAGAACTAGACCCCGCTGACATTGCTCTTGGGTATCCAAGTTTAAAGGAAGATGGCACCGTGTTTAATGATAAGGATTTCACCGCCTGTGTGAAGGATATACGTTCGGTGGCTACTCTTATTGGGAACGATACTGACCTCACCAAGTGTCAGCCGGGTTATGACAAGGAGAACCGGAGAATCCCCATGCCACACTACGACGATGTCAGCTTGATCCCTCCAACCCGTAAGCACACCTTTGCTCCTGAAGTCGACCCAACCGGTTTAATAGATGATGAAGCTGAGTTTGAAGCCTTGAGTGGCATTGACTGGGCCTCATCATCCTTCCAGGACAAAGCAGCCGGCGGAGAGACGGAGAAGGATAACCCGGGGGCTTCAAGTCAACCCCAAGAGTAGCTTGTCAGGCACCACCTGCTTATGTCATCGTAGAAAACAATGCATTATTCAGACTCGGGGACTCTTGTAACAAAGTAAAAGATACCTTGAGTTATTCTATGCCTTTGCGCGTGCTTATGGCCCTTAATACTTGCATAAGCCGCCGCCATTATTCTCTTTGTAGTTTGTATGAATCTGTTATGTCCTTTGCAAAAATACCTTGCATTGCCCTGTAGTGCTCACAGCTGTTTTTCCGGCTTATATAAACCAACCCCTAAGGGTAAACTTAACTCCTGAAAATTGACACATATAAGTTCACCTGGTTCTTAACAACCTGATGTAACTAACATTAATTCTGGAAGATTGTAATGTATTCCATTGTATCTTCAAGAGGGTCACAATATACCTGATGTTGGCACTTGTAAAATATGATGAACAAAATTCAAGGGTTTCTGATTCGAATACGATCGGTGACCCGTTCCAAAGGGGTTGAGCTAAGATTCGGATACGATCTGTTAGCCCCCAGTGGCTGTGGCGATGCCAATCAAGTGGTATCGACAGCTATGTTCTCTTTGGTTCGAATACGACCTATGTTTGAACAGGAAGCCCCCAAGTGACCATAAGAGTTGTTTAATGACGCTGATTCGAATACGATCCACGTGAGACCCAAAAGGAGTTAAGCTATGATTCAGATATGATCAAGAAGCCCCCAAGTGGGTTTGGCGGTATGCCGATCAAGCGGGTATCGACAGCTATGTTCTCTTTGGTTCGAATACGGCCTATGTTTGAACAGGAAGCCCCCAAGTGATCAACGGCTAGATTCAGATATGATCATAAGCCAGACCAAAGGAAAGCCGGATTCAGATATGATCCGCTTCTCCTTGGTTATCTCCACCACCTGTCAAGGAAAAACACATAAACCTTTTTTGGGAGTGGAAAAAAGGACAGAGGTCCTGCTTTATATAATATACATAGTATAAGTATATACACATTAGAGCTGACGGCTCAAGTATAATAAGGCCGAAGATGGGCGATATTCCACGGCCGACGGGTCTCCTCCTCCGACTTACGTGAGTCTTTGTGCTCTCGAACGTCGATAAGGTAGTATGATCCATTGTTCAGATTCTTGCTGACCACAAAGGGTCCTTCCCAAGGAGGGGATAGCTTGTGTATGTTAGATTGATCCTGGATGAGTCGGAGCACTAAGTCGCCTTCCTGAAAGGTTCTGGACTTAACCCGGCGGCTGTGGTAGCCATTGGGGAACGTAGTAATTTCAAAATTTTCCTACGCACACACAAGATCATGGTGATGCACAGCAACGAGAGGGGAGAGTGTTGTCTACGTACCCACGCAGACCGACTGCGGAAGCGATCACACAACGTAGAGGAAGTAGTTGTACATCTTCCAGATCCGACCGATCCAAGCACCGTTACTCCGGCACCTCCGAGTTCTTAGCACACGTACAGCTCGATGACGATCCCCGGGCTCCGATCCAGTAAAGCGTCGAGGAAGAGTTCCGTCAGCACAACGGCGTGGTGACGATCTTGATGTTCTACCATCGCAGGGCTTCGCCTAAGCACTGCTACAATATGATCGAGGTGGAATATAGTGGCAGGGGGCACCGCACACGGCTAAGGAACGATCTCAAGGATCAACTTGTGTGTCTAGAGGTGCCCCCTGCCTCAGTATATAAAGGAGCCAAGGGGGAGGGGTGCGGCCAGCCTATGGAGGCGCAGGAGGAGTCCTACTCCTACCGGTAGTAGGACTCCCCCCCCAATCCTATTCCAAATAGGATTCCCAAGGGGGAAAGAGAGAGAGAGGGGGCCGGCCACCTCTCCTAGTCCTAATAGGACTAGGGGAGGGGGGAGGTGCATAGCCCATCTTGGGCTGCCCCTTTCACCTTTCCACTAAAGCCCACTAAGGCCCATATGGTTCCCGGGGGGTTCCGGTAACCTCCCGGTACTCCGGTAAAATCCCGATTTCACCCGGAACACTTCCGATATCCAAACATAGGCTTCCAATATATCAATCTTTATGTCTCGACCATTTCGAGACTCCTCGTCATGTTCGTGATCACATCTGGGACTCCGAACAACCTTCGGTACATCAAAATGCATAAACTCATAATAACTGTCATCGTAACGTTAAGCGTGCGGACCCTACGGTTCGAGAACAATGTAGACATGACTGAGACACATCTCCGGTCAATAACCAATAGCAGGACCTGGATGCCCATATTGGCTCCTACATATTCTACGAAGATCTTTATCGGTCAGACCGCATAACAACATACGTTGTTCCCTTTGTCATCGGTATGTTACTTGCCCGAGATTCGATCGTCGTATCCAATACCTAGTTCAATCTCGTTACCGGCAAGTCTCTTTACTCATTCTGTAATACATCATCCCGCAACTAACTCATTAGTTGCAATGCTTGCAAGGCTTATGTGATGTGCATTACCGAGAGGGCCCAGAGATACCTCTCAGACAATCGGAGTG
Organism: Triticum urartu; assembly: GCF_056163025.1. NCBI lineage: Eukaryota > Viridiplantae > Streptophyta > Magnoliopsida > Poales > Poaceae > Triticum > Triticum urartu. Next base: position 54,939,089 of record NC_141878.1, on the reverse strand, counting down.
ACAAATCCTATTCTCGAAATACGCCAACCCAAATCTACCATTGGGGACACCTGTAGAGATCCTTTATAATCACCCATTTACGTTGTGACGTTTGGTAGCACACAAAGTGTTCCTCTGGCAAACGGGAGTTGCATAATCTCATAGTCATAGGAACATGTATAAGTTATGAAGAAAGCAATAGCAACATACTAAACGATCGGGTGCTAAGCTAATGGAATGGGTCATGTCAATCAGATCATTCAACTAATGATGTGGCCTCGTTAATCAAATAACAACTCTTTGTTCATGGTTAGGAAACATAACCATCTTTGATTAACGAGCTAGTCAAGTAGAGGCATACTAGTGACATTCTGTTTGTCTATGTATTCACACATGTATTATGTTTCCGGTTAATACAATTCTAGCATGAATAACAAACATTTATCTTGATATAAAAAAATAACTTTATTATTGCCTCTAGGGCATATTTCCTTCAGTCTCCCACTTGCACTAGAGTCAATAATCTAGATTACACTGTAATGATTCTAACACCCATGGAGTCTTGGTGCTGATCATGTTTTGCTCGTGGAAGAGGCTTAGTCAACGGGTCTGCAACATTCAGATCCGTATGTATCTTGCAAATCTCTATGTCTCCCACCTGGACTAGATCCCGGATGGAATTGAAGCGTCTCTTGATGTGCTTGGTCCTTTTGTGAAATCTGGATTCCTTTACCAAGGCAATTGCACCAGTATTGTCACAAAAGATTTTCATTGGACCCGATGCACTAGGTATGACACCTAGATTGGATATGAACTCCTTCATCCAGACTCCTTCGTTCGCTGCTTCCGAAGCAGCTATGTACTCCGCTTCACATGTAGATCCCGCTACGACGCTTTGTTTAGAACTGCACCAACTGACAGCTCCACCGTTTAATGTAAACACGTATCCGGTTTGCGATTTAGAATCGTCCGGATCAGTGTCAAAGCTTGCATCAACGTAACCTTTTACGGTAACCTCTTTGTCACCTCCATATACGAGAAACATATCCTTAGTCCTTTTCAGGTATTTCAGGATGTTCTTGACCGCTCTCCAGTGATCCACTCCTGGATTACTTTGGTACCTCCCTGCTAAACTTATAGCAAGGCACACATCAGGTCTGGTACACAGCATTGCATACATGATAGAGCCTATGGCTGAAGCATAGGGAACATCTTTCATTTTCACTCTATCTTCTACAGTGGTCGGGCATTGAGTCTGACTCAACTTCACACCTTGTAACACAGGCAAGAACCCTTTCTTTGCTTGATCCATTTTGAACTTTTTCAAAATCTTGTCAAGGTATGTGCTTTGTGAAAGTCCAATTAAGCGTCTTGATCTATCTCTATAGATCTTTATGCCTAATATGTAAGCAGCTTCACCGAGGTCTTTCATTGAAAAACTCTTATTCAAGTATCCCTTTATGCTATCCAAAAATTCTATATCATTTCCAATCAGTAATATGTCATCCACATATAATATCAGAAATGCTACAGAGCTCCCACTCACTTTCTTGTAAATACAGGCTTCTCCGAAAGTCTGTATAAACCCAAATGCTTTGATCACACTATCAAAGTGTTTATTCCAACTCCGAGAGGCTTGCACCAGTCCATAAATGGATCGCTGGAGCTTGCACACTTTGTTAGCTCCCTTTGGATCGACAAAACCTTCCGGTTGCATCATATACAACTCTTCTTCCAGAAATCCATTCAGGAATACAGTTTTGACATCCATTTGCCAAATTTCATAATCATAAAATGCGGCAATTGCTAACATGATTCGGACAGACTTAAGCATCGCTACGGGTGAGAAGGTCTCATCATAGTCAACCCCTTGAACTTGTCGAAAACCTTTCGCGACAAGTCGAGCATTGTAGACAGTAACATTACCGTCGGCGTCAATCTTCTTCTTGAAGATCCATTTATTCTCAATTGCTTGCCGATCATCGGGCAAGTCAACCAAAGTCCATACTTTGTTCTCATACATGGATCCCATCTCGGATTTCATGGCTTCAAGCCACTTTGCGGCATCTGGGCTCACCATCGCTTCTTCATAGTTCGTAGGTTCATCATGATCTAGTAGCATGACTTCCAGAACTGGATTACCGTACCACTCTGGCGCGGATCTCACTCTGGTTGATCTACGAGGTTCAGTAGTATCTTGATCTAAAGCTTCATGATCATCATCATTAACTTCCTCACTAACTGGCGTAGGTGTCACTGAAACAGTTTTCTGTGATGTACTACTTTCCAATAAGGGAGCAGGTACAGTTACCTCGTCAAGTTCTACTTTCCTCCCACTCACTTCTTTCGAGAGAAACTCCTTCTCCAGAAAGTTTCTGAATTTAGCAACAAAAGTCTTGCCTTCGGATCTGTGATAGAAGGTGTATCCAATAGTTTCCTTTGGATATCCTATGAAGACACATTTCTCCGATTTGGGTTCGAGCTTATCAGGTTGAAGCTTTTTCACATAAGCATCGCAGCCCCAAACTTTCAGAAACGACAACTTTGGTTTCTTCCCAAACCACAGTTCATAAGGCGTCATCTCAACGGATTTTGATGGTGCCCTATTTAACGTGAATGCGGCCGTCTCTAGAGCGTATCCCCAAAACGATAGCGGTAAATCAGTAAGAGACATCATAGATCGTACCATATCTAGTAAAGTACGATTACGACGTTCGGACACACCATTACGCTGTGGTGCTCCGGGTGGCGTGAGTTGCGAAACTATTCCACAATTTTTCAAATGTACACCAAACTCGTAACTCAAATATTCTCCTCCACGATCAGATCGTAGAAACTTTATTTTCTTGTTACGATGATTTTCAACTTCACTCTGAAATTCTTTGAACTTTTCAAATGTTACAGACTTATGTTTCATTAAGTAGATATACCCATATCTGCTTAAGTCATCTGTGAAGGTGAGAAAATAACGATATCCGCCACGAGCCTCAATATTCATCGGACCACATACATCTGTATGTATGATTTCCAACAAATCTGTTGCTCTCTCCATAGTACCGGAGAACGGTGTTTTAGTCATCTTGCCCATGAGGCACGGTTCGCAAGTACCAAGTGATTCATAATCAAGTGGTTCCAAAAGTCCATCAGTATGGAGTTTCTTCATGCGCTTTACACCGATATGACCTAAACGGCAGTGCCACAAATAAGTTGCACCATCATTATTAACTCTGCATCTTTTGGCTTCAACATTATGAATATGTGTATCATTACTCTCGAGATTCAATAAGAATACACCACTCTTTAGGGGTGCATGACCATAAAAGATATTACTCATATAAATAGAACAACCATTATTCTCTGATTTAAATGAATAACCGTCTCGCATTAAACAAGATCCAGATATAATGTTCATGCTCAATGCTGGCACCAAATAACAATTATTTAGGTCTAATATTAATCCCGAAGGTAGATGTAGAGGTAGCGTGCCGACCGCGATCACATCGACTTTGGAACCGTTTCCCACGCGCATCGTCACCTCGTCCTTAGCCAATCTTCGCTTAATCCGTAGTCCATATTTCGAGTTGCAAATATTAGCAACAGAACCAGTATCAAATACCCAGGTGCTACTGCGAGCATTAGTAAGGTACACATCAATAACATGTATATCACATATACCTTTGTTCACCTTGCCATCCTTCTTATCCGCCAAATGCTTGGGGCAGTTCCGCTTCCAGTGACCAGTCTGCTTGCAGTAGAAGCACTCAGTTTCAGGCTTAGGTCCAGACTTGGGTTTCTTCTCTTGAGCAGCAACTTGCTTGCTGTTCTTCTTGAAGTTCCCCTTCTTCTTCCCTTTGCCCTTTTTCTTGAAACTAGTGGTCTAGTTAACCATCAACACTTGATGCTCCTTTTTGATTTCTACCTCCGCAGCTTTCAGCATTGCGAAGAGCTCGGGAATAGTCTTGTTCATCCCTTGCATATTATAGTTCATCATGAAGCTCTTGTAGCTTGGTGGCAGTGATTGGAGAATTCTGTCAATGACGCAATCATCTGGAAGATTAACTCCCATCTGAATCAAGTGATTATTATACCCAGACATTTTGAGTATATATTCAGTGACAGAACTATTCTCCTCCATCTTGCAGCTATAGAACTTATTGGAGACTTCATATCTCTCAATCCGGGCATTTGCTTGAAATATTAACTTCAACTCCTGGAACATCTCATATGCTCCATGACGTTCAAAACGTCGTTGAAGTCCCGATTCTAAGCCGTAAAGCATGGCACACTGAACTATCGAGTAGTCATCAGCTTTGCTTTGCCAGACGTTCATAACATCTGGTGTTGCTCCAGCAGCAGGCCTGGCACCCAGCGGTGCTTCTAGGACGTAATTCTTTTGAGCAGCAATGAGGATAATCCTCAAGTTACGGACCCAGTCCGTGTAATTGCTACCATCATCTTTCAACTTTGCTTTCTCAAGGAACGCATTAAAATTCAACGGAACAACAGCACGAGCCATCTATCTACAATCAAACATAAACAAGCAAGATACTATCAGGTACTAAGTTCATGATAAGTTTAAGTTCAATTAATCAAATTACTTAAGAACTCCCACTTAGATAGACATCCCTCTAATCCTCTAAGTGATCGCATGATCCAAATCAACTAAACCATGTCCGATCATCACGTGAGATGGAGTAGTTTCATTGGTGAACATCGCTATGTTGATCATATCTACTATATGATTCACGCTCGACCTTTCGGTCTCCGTGTTCCGAGGCCATATCTGTATATGCTTGGCTCGTCAAGTATAACCTGAGTATTCCGCATGTGAAACTGTTTTGCACCCGTTGTATTTGAACGTAGAGCCTATCACACCCGATCATCACGTGGTGTCTCAGCACGAAGAACTTTCGCAACGGTGCATACTCAGGGAGAACACTTCTTGATAATTTAGTGAGAGATCATCTTATAATGCTACCGTCAATCAAAGCAAGATAAGATGCATAAAAAGATAAACATCACATGCAATCATTATAAGTGATATGATATGGCCATCATCATCTTGTGCATGTGATCTCCATCTCCGAAGCACCGTCATGATCACCATCGTCACCGGCGCGACACCTTGATCTCCATGTAGCATCGTTGTCGTCTCGCCAATCTTATGCTTCCACGACTATCGCTACCGCTTAGTGATAAAGTAAAGCATTACGTCACGATTGCATTGCATACAATAAAGCGACAACCATATGGCTCCTGCCAGTTGCCGATAACTCGGTTACAAAACATGATCATCTCATACAATAAAAATCAGCATCATGCCTTGACCATATCACATCACAACATGCCCTGCAAAAACACGTTAGACGTCCTCTACTTTGTTGTTGCAAGTTTTACGTGGCTGCTATGGGCTTAAGCAAGAACCAATCTCACCTACGCATCAAAACCACAACGATAGTTTGTCAAATAGACTCCGTTTTAACCTTCGCAAGGACCGGGCGTAGCCACACTTGGTTCAACTAAAGTTGGAGAGACAGTCGCCCGCAAGCCACCTGTGTGCAAAGCACGTCGAGGGAACCGGTCTCGCGTAAGCGTACGCGTAAGGTTGGTCCGGGTCATCTCGTCCAACAATACCGCCGAACCAAAGTATGACATGCTGGTAGGCAGTATGACTTATATCGCCCACAAATCACTTGTGTTCTACTCGTGCATATAACATCAAACCATAAAACCTAGGCTTGGATGCCACTGTTGGGGAACGTAGTAATTTCAATATTTTCCTACGCACACACAAGATCATGGTGATGCACGGCAACAAGAGGGGAGAGTGTTTTCTACGTACCCACGCAGACCGACTGCGGAAGCGATCACACAACGTAGAGGAAGTAGTCGTACGTCTTCCCGATCCGACCGATCCAAGCACCGTTACTCCGGCACCTCCGAGTTCTTAGCACACGTACAGCTCGATGACGATCCCCGGGCTCCGATCCAGTAAAGCGTCGAGGAAGAGTTTCGTCAGCACAACGGCGTGGTGACGATCTTGATGTTCTACCGTCGCAGGGCTTCGCCTAAGCACCGCTACAATATGATCGAGGTGGAATATAGTGGCAGGGGGCACCGCACACGGCTAAGGAACGATCTCAAGGATCAACTTGTGTGTCTAGAGGTGCCCCCCTACCTCAGAATATAAAGGAGCCAAGGGGGAGGGGTGCGGCCAGCCTATGGAGGCGCAGGAGGAGTCCTACTCCTACCGGGAGTAGGACTCCCCCCCCCCAATCCTATTCCAAATAGGATTCCCAAGGGGGAAAGAGAGAGAGAGAGAGAGAGAGGGGGCCAGCCACCTCTCCTAGTCCTAATAGGACTAGGGGAGGGGGGAGGCGCATAGCCCATCTTGGGCTGCCCCTTTCACCTATCCACTAAAGCCCACTAAGGCCCATATGGTTCCCGGGGGGTTCCGGTAACCTCCCGGTACTCCAGTAAAATCCTGATTTCACCCGGAACACTTCCCATATCCAAACATAGGCTTCCAATACATCAATCTTTATGTCTCGACCATTTCGAGACTCTTCGTCATGTCCGTGATCACATCCGGGACTCCGAACAACCTTCGGTACATCAAAAGGCATAAACTCATAATAACTATCATCGTAATGTTAAGCGTGCGGACCCTACGGTTCGAGAACAATGTAGACATGACTGAGACACATCTCCGGTCAATAACCAATAGTGGGACCTGGATGCCCATATTGGCTCCTACATATTCTACGAAGATCTTTATCGGTCAGACCGCATAACAACATACGTTGTTCCCTTTGTCATCGGTATGTTACTTGCCCGAGATTCGATCGTCGGTATCCAATACCTAGTTCAATCTCGTTACCGGCAAGTCTCTTTACTCGTTCTGTAATACATCATCCCGCAACTAACTCATTAGTTGCAATGCTTGCAAGGCTTATGTGATGTGCATTACCGAGAGGGCCCAGAGATACCTCTCCGACAATCGGAGTGACAAATCCTATTCTCGAAATACGCCAACCCAACATCTACCATTAGAGACACCTGTAGAGCTCCTTTATAATCACCCATTTACGTTGTGATGTTTGGTAGCACACAAAGTGTTCCTCTGGCAAACGGGAGTTGCATAATCTCATAGTCATAGGAACATGTATAAGTTATGAAGAAAGCAATAGCAACATACTAAATGATCGGGTGCTAAGCTAATCGAATGGGTCATGTCAATCAGATCATTCAACTAATGATGTGACCTCGTTAATCAAATAACAACTCTTTGTTCATGGTTAGGAAACATAACCATCTTTGATTAACGAGCTAGTCAAGTAGAGGCATACTAGTGACATTCTGTTTGTCTATGTATTCACACATGTATTATGTTTCCGGTTAATACAATTCTAGCATGAATAACAAACATTTATCTTGATATAAAAAAATAACTTTATTATTGCCTCTAGGGCATATTTCCTTCAGTAGCGACGCAGGTCTTGCTGGTAAATCGCCGATCGGGCTATTGCCAAGTATCGCTCTTCATCCAATAGGTCAAGTGCATCTTGCCGAGCTTTTTCATTGTCTTCCTCAACATAAGCCGCCACATAGGGTGAATCGTGACGGATGTCACTTGGCAGGACCGCCTCTACTCCATACACCATAAAGAAAGGCGTGTGACCCGTTGATCTGTTAGGGGTAGTATTGATGCTCCAGAGTACAGAAGGTAACTCCTCCACCCAACAACCCGGCGTCCGCTGTAAAGGGACCAAGAGCCGGGGCTTGATACCCTTCAAGATTTCTTGATTGGCTCATTCTGCTTGGCCATTTGATTGAGGGTGAGCTACAGCTGAAACGTCAAGCCGGATATGCTCTCGTTGACAGAACTCTTCCATAGCTCCTTTGGAAAGATTAGTACCATTATAAGTTATGATGTTGTGTGGAAAACCAAAGCGAAAAATCACCTTTTTCGTAAACTGGACTGCTGTGGCTGCATCACACTTACTGACTGGCTCCGCCTCCACCCACTTTGTGAACTTGTCAACTGCCACCAAGAGGTGAGTCTTTTTATCCGTAGATCTCTTGAAAGGCCCGACCATATCAAGCCCCCAGACTGCAAACGGCCAGGTAATTGGAATCATCCTTAACTCTTGAGCCGGCACGTGGGCTCGTCGTGAGAATTTCTAACATCCGTCACATTTACTGACCAGGTCTTCCGCATCAGCATGAGCCGTCAGCCAATAGAACCCATGACGGAAGGCTTTGGCCAGAAGAGATTTTGAGCCAGCGTGATGACCACAATCACCTTCATGAATTTCTCGAAGGATCTCCTGACCCTCTGCAGGTGACACGCAACGTTGAATCACTCCAGTGACGCTGTAATGATGTAACTCGCCATCGACAATTGTCATGGACTTGGACTGCCGGATGATTTGTCTTGCCAAGGTCTCGTCCTCTGGCAACTCTCCCCGGGTCATGTAAGCCAAATAAGGCACTGTCCAATCCGGGGTAACGTGGAGAGCCGCCACCAGTTGTGCCTCTTGGTCTAGTATTGCCAGATCTTCTTCTGTAGGTAACTTAACAGAAGGATTATGCAAAACATCAAGAAATGTGTTAGGCGTCACCGGCTTACGCTGAGACCCCAGCCATCTTAAGGCATCCGCCGCCTCATTCTTCCTTCGATCAATGTGTTCCACTACGTAACCCTTGAAATATCCAGCCATAGCATCGACTTCACGACGGTAAGCCGCCATGAGCGGATCTTTAGAGTCCCACTTGCCTGACACCTGTTGAGCCACAAGGTCTGAGTCTCCTAAGCATCTTACCCGGCTCAAGTTCATCTCTTTGGCCATCCGGAGACCATGGAGCAAGGCCTCATACTCAGCTGCATTGTTAGTGCAAGGAAACATAAGCCGGAGCACATAACCAAATTTGTCACCCCGAGGGGAAGTTAATACAACCCCAGCCCCCGAGCCTTCCAACTGTCTGGACCCATCAAAGTGAATAATCCAATAAGTGTTATCGGGCTTCTCCTTAGGTGCCTGTAGCTCTGTCCAGTTGTTGATGGAATCCACTAAAGCTTGGGACTTAATGGCAGTGCGCGGCGCGTACTTCAGAGCATGAGGCCCGAGGTCGATGGCCCATTTGGCGACTCGTCCTGTAGCCTCTCTGTTCTGAATAATGTCTCCCAAGGGGGCAGAACTTACCACAGTGATAGGGTGACCTTGGAAGTATTGCTTCAGCTTCCGGCTTGCCATGAACACCCTGTAAACAAGTTTCTGCCAATGAGGATATCTTTGCTTTGACTCGATGAGTACCTCACTAACATAATAAACCGGCCGTTGAACCGGGTGTTCCTTACCAGCCTTCTTGCGCTCTACCACAATCGCCACACTGACAGCTCGTGAATTAGCAGCCACATATAACAGCAAAGGCTCTTTGTCAATGGGAGCCGCAAGAACCAGCGGTTCAGATAACTGCCTCTTCAAATCCTCAAAAGCATCCTTAGCGGCATCACTCCAGACAAAGGTGTCTGCCTTCTTCATTAATTGGTACAGCGGTAGGGCCTTCTCACCTAACCGGCTTATGAACCGGCTCAAAGTGGCAACACGACTCGCCAATCGCTGAACATCATTAATACATGCCGGTTTAGCCAAAGAAGTGATTGCCTTAATCTTTTCCGGATTAGCCTCGATGCCCCTGTTTGAGACCAAGAATCCCAAAAGCTTGCCTGCAGGCACACCAAATACACACTTCTCCGGGTTAAGCATCATTTTGTAAACCCGGAGATTGTCAAAGGTTTCTCTGATATCAGATATCAAGGTTTCCGCCTCTCTGGATTTCACTAATATGTCATCCACATAAGCATGAACATTGCGCCCAATCTGATCGTGAAGACAATTCTGTACACATCGTTGATAAGTCGCCTGGGCACTCTTGAGCCCAAACGGCATAGACACATAGCAGAAGGCTCCGAACGGGGTGATGAAAGCCGTTTTTTCCTGGTCCTTAACTGCCATCTTGATCTGATGATAGCCAGAATAAGCATCCAAAAAACTCAAACGCGCACAACCTGCCGTAGCATCAATGATTTGATCAATACGGGGGAGAGCAAAAGGATCAGCCGGACAAGCCTTATTTAGGTCCGTGTAATCCACACACATCCGCCAGGTGCAATTTTTCTTGAGTACAAGCACCGGGTTAGCCAACCATTCTGGGTGAAAAACTTCAACAATAAACCCAGCCGCCAAGAGCCGGGCGACCTCTTCTCCTATAGCTTTTCGTCGCTCTTCATTGAATCGCCACAGAAATTGCCTGACCGGCTTATACTTCGGATCAATATTAAGAGTGTGCTCAACGAGTTCTCTCGGTACACCTGGCATGTCAGAAGGTTTCCATGCAAAGATCTCCCGGTTCTCACGGATGAACTCGATGAGCGCGCTTTCCTATTTAGGATCCAAGTTGGCACTGATGCTGAATTGCTTAGATGAATCGCCTGGTGTGAAATCAATAAGCTTAGTCTCTGCAGCCGATTTAAACTTCATGGCTGGGTCATGCTCCGTAGTCGGCTTCTTGAGAGAAGTCATATCTGCCGGGTCAACGTTATCTTGATAAAATTTGAGCTCCTCTGCTGCACAGACAGACTCGGCGTAAGCCGCATCACCCTCTTCACACTCCAGGGCCACCTTTCGGCTTCCATGCACAGTGATGGTACCCTTGTAACCCGGCATCTTGAGCTGTAGATAAACATAACACGGCCGTGCCATGAATTTGGCATAGGCTGGCCGCCCGAACAAAGTGTGATATGGACTCTTGATTTTGACCACCTCAAAAGTTAACTTTTCCGCCCTAGAATCATGCTCGTCTCCGAAGGCCACATCTAGCTCAATCTTCCCCACAGGATACACCGACTTACCGGGCACCACTCCATGGAAGACGGTGTTGGAAGTCTTTAAATTCTTGTCAGTTAATCCCATGCGCCGAAAGGTCTCGTAATAGAAGATGTTGATGCTGCTACCTCCATCCATGAGCACTTTAGTAAACTTATAACCACCAACTTGCGGTGCCACCACTAGGGCCAGTTGACCCGAATTATCAACCCGGGGAGGGTGATCCTCCCTGCTCCAGACAATAGGCTTTTCCGACCACCTCAAGTAACGAGGGACTGCCGGTTCAACAGAATTCACATCCCTCTTATGAATTTTCTGATCACGTTTACACAAACTTGTGGTGAACACGTGATACTGCCCACTGCTTAACTGTTTCGGATGGCTCTGATAACCTGACTGCTGCTGCTGCTGACCTCCTTGACCAGACTGCTGTTGATTATAACCACCCTGGTTTCCCTGAAAACCAGATCCTGAATCACCGCCCGGGCCATGAAAGCCGCCGGCTCCTGAACCGCCGCCTGGGCCTTGATTGCCATCAAATGTGTTAGAATTCTTGAAAGCTTTCATGATTGCACAATCCTTCCATAAATGAGTCGATGGTCGTTCCCAGGTACCGTGTTTCGGGTAGGGTTCATTGAGTAGTTGCTCGAGAGACGGACCTGACCCACCAAACTGGGGTGGCTTTCCCTTGCGCTTCTGATTGTTACCCTATGCATAGGCCACAAATTCCGGGTTACTGTCCGCCTTACGCTTATTGCCTCCTTGACTCGCCGGGTTATGCTGCTGACCCTTTCCATTGCCGTTCTTCTTTCCCTTCCCTATCTTTTCCTCATCAGACGCGGGATCCTTGGTACTATCAGAATCGGCATACTTGACTAAAGCTGCCATCAGCGTCCCCATATCGTTGCAATCACGCTTAAGGCGCCCCAGCTTCTGTCTCAGAGGCTCAAAGCGGCAATTCTTCTCCAGCATGAGAACTGCTGAGCCGGCATCCATCTTGTCAGACGAATGTATTATATCCTTCACCCGGCGCACCCAATGAGTCGTAGATTCACCTTCTTCCTGCTTACAATTTGTCAGATCCACAATTGACATAGACTGCTTGCAAGTATCTTTGAAGTTCTGGATGAAACGGGCTTTTAGCTCTGCCCATGAACTAATGGAGTTGGGTGGCAAACCCTTTAACCAAGAACGGGCCGTTCCATCCAGCATCATGGTGAAATATTTAGCCATCGCCTCATCACTAACCTCTAGCAGCTCCATAGCCATCTCATAACTTTCAATCCATGCCCCAGGCTGTAAATCGGCCGTATAATTCGGCACCTTCCGAGGCCCCTTGAAATCCTTGGGCAGACGTACATTACGTAAAGCCGGTACCAGACAAGGAACTCCTCCGGTTCTAGTAGCAACCCCCGCTTCAACGGAAGTCGTCGGGTAAGCCGGTGAGTTCTGTTGGGCTGCTAGCTGAGCCGCTAGCTGAGCCGCCCGCTCGTCCTCCTGACGTATCCGATCCTGAACCGGGTTATGCCCGCCGGACTGGTTCCAGCGCTGAGCGTTACTTGACAAGGCCTCTGATTCCATGTGCCTACTGTAACTCGGGCTCCGATTTTGACGAGGCGGAGCTAACCAGGGCGGAGGAGTCGAGTGAATCCTATCCCGGCTGTAGGAGTAGGTGTCTTGCTGAGCCAAGGCTGTTTGGACAAGTTCTCTAATCTTCCAGGTTTCCACCGCTGTCGGATCATCCCCATCTACCGGGAGAGCCGCCAAACGTGCTGATGCTGCAATTAAGTTCTCCATGGGGTTGGAGAAGTGACCCTGCGGTATTGGCACGTAATTGGGCGATGCCATCCCCTGAGGCCGGACTGGACCTCCTGCTCCGGATGTAATAAGCTGATTCGCACCTCGCGGGTTACTTGGGCCGGCCCCGGGTGTAGCAAAGAGATTCCGAGGGTCATAATTCTGAGATAAACGGGAGTGAGTTTTCTGATGTCTCCTCCTCATTACCTCATTAGATGCGTTCAGGCTCAACGTGAGCTGCAAGGCCTCTGCCTGAAGTTGCTGCGCCCGTACGTCCAAAGCCGCCCGCTCTGCTGCTAATCTAGCGTCCTCAGCTGCTAAGGTTTCTTTGACCCGGGCGATCTCGTCGCGAACCTATGCCACCTCCGCCTCATGCTCAGATTGGTTCGCAGGGATGACTGTACCAGTTAACAAAGTCGTAAGCTTATCCATGAGATCCATCAGCACCTGAGCCGGTGAGCGCACATGGCCTCCTGCCCCAGCTGCTCCTAACCCGGACGTTATCGCCGTTGAAGCCGTAGAATTTTGGCCGGGTTGAGTACCAGCCATGAAGACTCCTGCCCGGTTTGGCGACTCTGAGAGGTCCGGAATAGTGCTGCCATCGGAACAGCCCCCAAGCATGCCATCTTGAACTTGATACAACGAATCTGTTGAGCCGGCGAATGAATTATCGTCAGAGAGGACGGCCGGCTAACCACCACCTTCCGATCCTTCAGGAAGTTCACCTCCATGGATGCAACCCACAAAGGCACGCTTCACGACGGGTTGAGCTCGGGCGGGTTTCGCACGCTGAGCCGTCTCGATGAGGTCGGTGTAGCTGTCCGGCTCAGGGCCCGGCTCACCAAACCGGCCGATGAAGACGTGAATTCCGCCAATGGGGACCCGGTAGCCGTACTCAATTGAACCGGCGTCAGGGCCCCAGCCTTCATCGTCGATGTAGATCTTGCCGCGACGACTCTTGGTCATCCGGCCAACTGCGTATCCCTTGAGCCCTTCGAAGCTGCCCTTCAAGAACTCGAATCCACCGTGCGCTGGCCCCACGATGGGCGCCAACTGTCGTGGAATTGTCACGGCAGATGTCCTTTTGCAAGGACTTAGTCGTGGAGCCATCGCAACTAGGAAGCTTAAAGGGGTTAATCGGGACAAAGGACACGAGAGGTTTATACTAGTTCAGCCCCTTACGGTGAAGGAAGGCCTACATCTAGTTGGGTTAGTATTGCTTGAGGTTTCGATGACCAGGGAGTGAGATACGCTATGCCTGGCTCTCGATGAGTTGTTTCTGCCCTAAGCCGCCGGCGGGTCGTCCCCTTATATACACGGGTTGACGCCCTGCGGCCTACAGAGTCCCAGCCGGCTCATAGATAGTCTCCGGCTCGGTGACTAGTTAATTCTACCTTATGATACAAGTCATGCCATCATGGCGGTTTACCACTATGGGCCTTAAGCCGCCTGTGGGCTTTAGACCCTTTATTGATCCGCCATCTTCATGCTTGATCTTGGACTTCTTCTGATGAGTCCTTCTTTGCGTAACCCGGCCCCTCCTGGGCGGCTTACACAAATAGTTATATCCCCAACAGGAATGATATGGTTTTTAATAGAGCAACAAATGTTCATTTCTTGCAGGTTATATTTCAGGCCACTATGCTGATCCGTATGTGGTCGCTACTCACTTTGATGGATGCTAAGGAGTGTTTGATTACTGGGTCTATCCGTTGGAGATGGTAGTATGGGTTATTTTCAACCGGTTTGAATGACGGTCATGTAATAGGATAGGCGTTTAGTTTCCTATCTTCTTTTATACTGCCGGTTGTGGCTATCATGCTTTCTTTATTTTCAGCTCGTTATGAGCATTTTTTTATCTGAGAATTAGACACTTTGTCGAACTATTTTCTTATTAATAATATGGACGTATGCATCATTTTGATGCAGAGGCCGGGGATGACCTCCTTTTCTAATAAAAAAATCATTTTGAGAACATATTAGCTTTTTGTTAACACGGTACATACACAAGCACTCATATATACACACATACACTCATCCCTATGAACGCCTACACACACACCCTACGCTCTATGAACACCTCCGAAAGACTGAGGCGACATATCATTTTAAGATTTTACGGAGTCACCGTAGACGCCTCTCAGTCGTCGGAAATCCTGAATTAAATTCAGGATAAATGCGAGCACCGGTACATGAATCCTGGTGGGCTGGGGATACCACTGCCCATCTAACCATCCAACCACAGATTGGTTCGCGAGAACATATCACCCGATCCAGCATTCTCAGCAAGAAGTTCTCCGTGCAAACAAAACATTAGCCGATGCTAGGGTTTGACGCAGTTGATCATATTCAATGTTCAATGCATGCTGTCGCTAGAAACTTAGCATATATGCTTCTCTGAATTGCATGGGGACACAGATATGGAAGTACAGATACGTATACATTAATCTTAGACATGGGGTTTCTAACGGTTACTACTTCAGAAGCACAGGGACACATGTCAATAATGGCTGTGATTAGACCTCTAGCGTGGAAGGCCGGTGCTCGGGGCGCTGTGACGATCGCCGCCGGCTATCCTGCTGATGATAGGGTGGATCTCGAGCCGCTCCTCTACAGGCTTCCTTCCGCACGACGGATTATCGGACGTCCGTTCATCAAATCTCAGTTATTTAGCTCCTCCTTGGATCCAGCCTTGGATGCGAGCAGTTCCCATCTTGATAATCTGGGCCACGACGGGTTTCGAGAGCACGTGGAGAAGAAAAAAGAGGAACTGCTGAAGATGGATGCATGTACAAGCTAGAGTTTGCCATCATCCGAACATGGAGGAGTTGCTCCTGGTCCTCCAACCCAAGACATAACAACCACCACAACAACAACGCAGGCCTACAGATCAAGAATTTTTTAGTGCATAGATCAAGTCCCTCATTTCCGTGATTGTGAAAGTGCTTCCCGTCCATGGGTAGCAGAAGAGGAGCGGACGGCGGCGACGACAATCCACGCTCGCACCCCTGAGGAAGGAGAGGAGTAGCGGCAGCGATCCGCTCTCGTGCCCAAGGCACAGCAGAGGAGGTGTGACGGGCAGCGGCCACAATCCACACTCACGTCCGGACAACACAAGAAGAGCGACACTGTATCGCAAGGCTAGAGAGAAAATTATGGGATAGTAATCCCCGCTAATTCTGGACGATGGGAGTGCGCGAGGTGATCTGCCGGTAGAACATTTAATCTGGGGTATTAGTTTGTGTGGCAGATATCGTCGGATGTGATTTAATTAGATTGATCAGATGTCCCTAGTAATCATGTGTTTATTTCTTGGTGTGATTACAGGTAATTCATATTTGCTCTTTTAATAGTGTGTAGATTTAGATAGTGTAGATTGGGAAGATGTGATACACACATTCGTGCAAGAAAAATAACATACGAAAGGATACCTCAGTGTAACTTTGGGCCGATTCATTCCTTAAAAAAAAAAAAAATCTCGCACAGCCCGCACGACGGCACGAGCCGCCGCCGCCACTGACACCCCCAACCCCGCTTGCCGGCGATGGCGCCACTGGAGGACGACGACCTGCTCCGCGAGATCCTCGTCCGCCTGCCCCCGCAGCCCTCCTCCCTGTCCCGCGCCTCCGCCGTCTGCAAGCGCTGGCGCCTCCTCCTCTCCGACCCAGGATTCTCCCGCCGCTTCCGCATCCACCACCGCCGCAGCCCTCCCCTCCTCGGTTTCTTCCGCAGAAATGACGCCCTGCCCTTCGTACCCACTCTCGACGCCCCGGATTGTGTTTCCCCCGGTCGTTTCTCCTTGCAGCGCGGCAACGGCGACCAGTTCATGTCGCTCGGATGCCGCCATGGCCTGGTACTCGTCTTCAACAAACCCAAGAATCAGATCCTGGTGTGGGACCCCGTCACCGGCGACCAGCACCGCCTTGTCGTGCCTCCGGGGGTTGCGGCACATGCAGAGAAGACAACGATCAACGGGGCGGTGCTTCGTGCTGGTGCCGCCGGAGACGACGATGCCCAGCACTTCCAGGTGGTGTTGGCAGTGGCAGACAACGACGACGAGCAACACAGGCAAGCACTTGCCTGCGTTTACTCGTCAGAGACTGGCGCATGGGGTGATCTTGTCTCAACACAGCTTCCATCTGACGTTCTAATGAGTGATGCTGCCATCTTGGTTTCTACTGACAGGCCTGCTGTGCTGGTTGGGGATTCCCTTTACTGGAAGCTTGCTGGGAATATTGATGGAATTCTCAAGTTTGATTTGGAGAAGCAAAGCCTGGCTGTGATACGGGTGCCATTGCATATCCTTGAAGAGGGCCAGTACATGTTCTTGATTATGCGGGCAGAGGGTGGTGGCCTTGGTTTACTCATCCAGACAGACTGCAGCATCCAATTGTGGAAGATGAAGACTGATTGTGACGGTGTCGCTTCATGGGGGCTTGGAAGAACCATTGAACTGGACAAGCTACTTTCTCTGAATTCTGAGGAGACTGACATGTTGATACCAGGGCTCGAGGAGGAAAATAATGTGGTATTCATGTGGGCAGATCACATTGTCTTTACGGTCCATCTTGAGTCAATGAAGTTCAAGAAGCTTTCTGGAACCTACCCCCTTTCTCATTATCATCCATTCAGAAGTGTCTACGCGGCAGGTAAAGCATGTCTTCAGATATTCATTGTAACAAAACCAAGTTAATTTTTGATAATTGGTTCATGGCATGTATGGTTCATCCTTTCCTGTTGAGTTAACAAGTTTAAGTAGTGCCATATCACTTGTTCCTTTTGGTGCTTGATGACCTCTGCAACATATAGTGATTGTTTTCTGTAGTATTTCTATTCTGATTCTTGCGTGGTGGTGTTCTATGTAATGATTATGATTTGTTAGAAAAAAAATCTGTTAGTGCTATATAGTTTTGTATATTCTCTGCAGCCAGGCGATGGCCTGCAATTGGTCTATTGTTCAGTTTCACTTCTGTAATTCTTGTTGTTCAAGTCAGAGCTAGCAAACTGTCTTCATCTGTTTATTATCATCCACAACTCTTTGCTTACATGTTCACCCGGTCACCTCCTTGCATTGATGGCAGACTGCATCTTTGACGTTTTCTCCAGGCCCTGCTTCTCTTCCTTATGCCTTTAACCACCTGACTTCTCTTTTATTTGCTAATGTTCTATCCCCTCTCTATTGGATGTGAATACTTCCGGTTGCCTTCCTGTTCAATCGAACTGCCATGCTTTCAGTTTACCTCCTCCTTAATGCAGGTTTATCTCCCTCTAGCTCCCAGATGACTCAAAACTCATTACCCTTCCCCTCTTTGTGAATATGTTAAGTGGTAACATAATCAACACGTCCTCTTTTGTGTTCTTCATCGACGTATTTTTTGTTTGTTTTACTTCTACTAGTTGCTACATGCCTTTGATTAGTTTTTCGTGTTTATGGATCTATCGAATCCTACTGCGATTATATGGTGTTACCCCTACGTGAGTATTTGATAACTATGCATGACCATTTGCTTCATGGTTCCTTCATATGAACGGGATTACTATATCATTTCACATTGCTGCTTATTTTGGGTCATTATTGTACCCAGTGAACTGATGATTGTCAGAATACTCGAAGAGTATGCTTTCATTAATTTTTGTATTTCTATTCATCCTTTTGCTCAATTTATAGCATTTTTACGGATGATTTTTCTAGTGCAAGGCAGTTTGCTTAAACATTATTCTCAGCATATGTCTCAGTGTCTATCTAATTTGCATATGTAATCTGCCATGATCCACTAGCATGATTTTTCTGGCCCCAAGCTATATGTATCAATGCTTTGCCGGCAGTCTATTTTCTGCACTTTTGGTCACTTTAGGTGTTTAAGACTTTATAAACATATGAACGAAATGGCATGACTAACAGATTCACTGTAAACACTGCTTTTGTCACAAATTGTATTTTGCTACTAACATATTAATATTATCAGTAAACTAGTGATCAAAGCATTGCTTTTGTTGTTGTGAAGAAAGAATAATGCATCTATTTTGGGCCGAGGGAACTGTGTCTGTTAATAAGACAATGCACAATCCCTCAGTTGAGGCTTGTACTACATGAGCTCAATTAAATTTTATTTGTGAGCGACTAGGTAGCTCGTACATTTCTGAGAAGTATGTCTATGAGCTCTAAACTAGATGGTTTGGGTTTGTTGCCCCATGAGCCCCTTGTGTGCCCATGATAACATGGAATACCATGTAATGGGAGTTATTTGGACCACTGATTTTATTTGATTTTTGCCTTCACTGAGAACAGAATAACAGATGTAGCCAAAAACTTGAGAATATATGCTAACAATAAGAATTTGAAGGTGTGGTGATAAACATGAACCGTTCTCCTGTAGCGGTTCTCTGTTTCTAATGTTGGTTTTGTCCGCTAATGCTGACCACTGAGACGGTCCAGTTTCAGAGCATTTGGCATGATTTCCACAATACCAATGTGTACAGCAAATTGAGATACATAACTTTAATGTTTTTTCTCTGAATGTATTGTGATACATAGCTTTAACTTTGACTGATGAAATTGGCTGCTCTGCAGGTATCTAGGATTGAATTCCCGTGGCCGTGATGCAGAAAATGGTTATGGTGCTCAAGGTTCTTCCAATTTCTATGCTGTTCAGGGGGTCTGTTATGTGCTTTACCCATAATTTGGCCCTCTGTGCTGGCCTTTGCAAACTTACCTGTCTATCATCTATGTTCTGTATGAGGAGACGGTGACTTGCTTGGATTAATAATTAGTGTTGAGTTACTCTTGCGCCTCATTTGCTTGGTGCCTTTTTAAGCAAGCACGCCAAGGCAAGCCCACCTGTCAGTTGTATCGTTTGCTTGTGTCAGGTTGAGGTTTCAGGTTGTAGGTTGCTTACAGGAGGTGGTCTGTTGCAGCTCTCTACACGCACCGATTGCAATACGAATCTCTGAAAGTGAAAAGATCAGTTCCTTGCTGTGGGTGTTCCATTTGCTCACCCATGCTAAAATTGACGCTGATTGTGATGGGGTGTTCCGTGAAGCTTCCCTTTCTTTCAGGAGGCTGGGGTTTTGTTGTGAGGAATGATTGGGCCTTACCGCGGAAGTAAGCTCCGCACTACATGCTGAAGCTTTGGCGCTGCTTCAACAAGCTGAAGCAAAGACATGACAATTAAATAATTGCCGTGTGTTGCATATGACAATGTAAAAAGAAAATGTATGTGCTAGGCGCTCTGTTAGGGGATGGCAACCAGATTGTGTGGGCTGGCCATCTACCTCAGTTTGTACTGAATCTGTGTGCTGCAGGCTTGTCCTGCGTTTCAGTTTAATGGAGTGCATCGGCAGTGTTACTTTCTGAAGAAAAAAGCGAAAGGACAAACACAGGCAGCTCCTTGAGATCTTGTCTAGTAAGGAAGCTCCCTTTTTTCTCCACTAGGAAAATACTTTTCCTTCAGAACAGTACCACACAAAGAATCTGGATTATCTATTAATCTCCATGCTTGTTTTGCTAGAAGAGCCAAATTAAAACAGTGGATGTCTCTAAACGCTATACCTTTGCACTTTGGCGCACATAATTTCCACCAATGCATTCTCTTTTTGTTGTCACTGCCCCCCCCCCCCCCCCCCCCAACATTAGTGCTTTTGGTTGTCACTGTCCCCCAACATTAGTGCAACACCGAATCAGATATTCCTTTACAAACATGTTTAGGAATTTTTAAAGATTGACATTGCATCTGATGGTATAACCTGTGCAACTGACTTGAGAAGGATTTCTTTATCGCCCAATGATGATTGCCTCTCTTTCCAACCACCCTCTGCATGACACGATCAATCAAGTACCAGCGTGCCATTCCCAGACAACTTTTGTACTGCTTTCCCCGGGATCCCTGTTGCAAAAATATATATACAATACACAAACATGCATCTCAAGTCTCAATGTCTAACAACAAACTCACATGACCATTATATAAAATAGTCCACACGAACTTATTTCGGAGGTGTAGTTGGTGAAACCGGTGATCGTGGAGTCAGAGCACGTCGGGGCATCCCCCACGGTGGAGGACCAAGGGTCGTCGTGAATGTACGTCGGTGGACTCAATGGCATCGAGTCGTCACACTCCTTACGTGGTGGGGCCTTCTTCTCCTTAGCTGGCAGATTCTTGTCAGGGCATCCCCCACAGTGGAGGACAAAGCGTCGTCGGGAATGTACGTCGGTGGACTCAATGGCATCGAGTCGTCACACTCCTTACGTGGTGGGGCCTTCTTCTCCTTAGTTGGCGGATTCTTCTTGGCCAGATCCTCAAAATACTTTATTAGGATTAGCTGCGGGTGCTTCTCAATGAGCGCCGCCAAGCGGTCCTCGGCGAGCTTCTCCTTGACCGTAGAGTCGACCCTAATGGAAGATGTGTCGTCGGAGGAAGCCATAGCCGCGGAATCGATCGGTGCTAGCACCTTTCATCACATAATGAAAAATAGGATAACAATCAAACATCAAAGATTACTTCTAAGAAAATTAATCATGATGGACACTTTCTCACGGATATTTCGACTTTCGGAGATGGTCGAGCTGGGCGAGTCCATCGTGCGTGACAAATGTATATCACAAGAAGAACTCGCCCAGATCGACCGTGATCGTCAAAAGTCGACTTTCTTGTTCCAACAACTCTCGTCCCTCGGACGTATATATGGTGGAACTCTCTCCGGTGGTGGTATATATGGTGGAAACTATCTCACCAATATTTCGACTTTCGGTGATGGTCAAGTTGGGCGAGCCGATCGTGCGTGAGAAATGTATATCACAAGAAGAACTCGCCCAGATTGACCGCCATCGTCAAAAGTCGATTTCTTCCTCCAAAAACAACTCTCATCAACCGTCGGTGATGGTCGCTCTTCCTCTGTTCCTCCTACTATGAAAAGATCACAGAGGAGGAACAGAGTAAGCGTGACCCCCTACGACAACAATCGGCATCTGTCAAATATCATCGGGGCGACCTCCATAGCACCCATAAAAACAACAAGAACTAATAGATGCATCAAGAATTATCCATACAAAAAATTAACAATTATCTACATTCATCCATCCTTCTTTACATCCATCTATGCATTCATGCATGCATACATACATACATACATACATACATACATACATACATACATACATACATACATACATCTATATATTGATACATACAATAAACTACAACAAAATTACAACAAAAAAGTCAATGCATCAATACATACATATATACATTCATCCATCCATGCATCCATCAATCGTTGCATCCATATAAAAATACATGCATCCATACATACACTCATGCGTACATACAAGATCGGGGAGGGGGAGACCAAGCTCACCGAGAGGTGGAGGTGGTGCCGGCGGGGCTGGGGGGGGGCGCCGGTGGGGTCAGGGGCGCCGGTGGGGCGGGGGGGGGGGGGCACCAGTGGGGTGAGGGTCCGACCAAGGGGGAGGGCGCCGGCTTGGTGGAGGGGGTGCCAGTGGGGTGGGGGCGTGGTGAGAAAGAGAGAGAAGTGAGAGAGAAGAGACTGCGCGAGGGAGCTAAGTTTTTGCCGACCTTTACCGAGAGTTTGTCGGTGCGGCTCTCGGTAAAGGTACGAGACGTAGATCTAGGGTTTACACCTTTTCCGAGAGTCACGCTCGGTAAAGGATATAACCTAAGATCTAGTTTACGTTATCCCGAGAGCGGCACTCGAAAATGCCACACGTACCGAGTACCGAGAGCTGCACTCGGAAATGACATTCCTCCCTCATCTGTGCAAGCCCTAGGCATGCCACAAGGACATCACAAATGATTTGCCATGCCGGTACCAAGCATGATTTCATGTGTCGCCTTGCTGATCTACAATTCCCGGCGATGAAACCCTAGCAGAGCAATAAATTTCTCGAATATTACACGCGTCCTGAAAAATGCGAGGCCGTGGCACGTGCCATGTGGTTGCCCCCTCTTAGAGCATGAGAAGTTTCAAGGCCAATGGAGAAACAGGACCAGCACTTCCTGCACAAACCGGACATGTTCCCTCTCGATACCTAGATACTAGCTCGAAGACAGTGTAGTTTACAAGTGGCCTCAGGGGAGGCTTACTCGAAACATGTCCAAACTTTTACCACACCCTACAGAGGCCCTATGATGACACCATGCCAGATCCCGAGCAATCCTACCGTCATACGATTTTCCAAGGACTTCAACGGTTGCATCAGGAATAATGATACGTCTATTTTGCATCATGTTTTCCTACTGTTATTTATGATGTTTTTAACCATAATAATGATTTTTGGAGTAATTCTAATGCCTTTTCACTCATAATATGCAAGGTACACACAAAGAGGGAGAATTTCTGCAGTTGGAAATCTGGACCTAAAAAAGCTACGTCAGGCTACCTATTCTGCACAACTCCAAGCAAGCTGAAATTTCACGGAAATTTTTATCAAATATATGATGAATATTGGAGAAAATAACTACCAGAGGGGGCCCACCAGGTGGGCACAATCCACCTGGGCGCGCCAGGCAGCCCAAGCGTGCCCTGGTGGGTCGTGCTCACCCAGGCCCACCTCTGGTGCCCATCTTCTGGTATATAGGTCATTTTGACCTAGAAAAAAAATAAGGAGAGGGCTTTCGGGCCGGAGCACCGCCGTCTCGAGACGGAACTTGGGCAGGAGCACTTTTGCCCTCCGGCGGAGCGATTCCCGGGGGGGGGGGGGACTTCCCTCCCGGAAGGGGAAATCATCGTCGTCATCGTCATCACCAACAACTCTCCCATCTTGGGGAGGAAAATCTCCATGAACATCTTCAACAACACCATCTCATCTCAAACCCTAGTTCATCACTTGTGTTCAATCTTGTTACCAGAACTATGGATTGGTGCTTGAGGGTGACTAGTATTGTTGACTACATCTTGTAGTTGATTACTATATGGTTTATTTGGTGGAAGGTTATATGTTTAGATCCAATATGCTATTTAATACCCCTGTAATATTGAGCATGATTATCATTTGTGAGTAGTTACTTTTGTTCTTGAGGTCACGGGAGAAATCATGTTCCAAGTAATCATGTGAACTTGATATGTGTTCGATATTTTGATAGTATGTATGTTGTGATTTCCTTAGTGGTGTGATGTGAACGTCGACTACATGACACTTCACCATATTTAGGCCTAAGGTAATGCATTGTGGAGTAGCAATTAGATGATGGGTTGCGAGAGTGACAGAAGCTTAAACCCCAGTTTATGCGCTATTCCGTAAGGGACCGATTGGATCCAAAAGTTTAGTGCTATGGTTAGAATTTATTCTTAATACTTTTCTCATAGTTGTGGATGCTTGCAGGAGGGTTAATCATAAGTAGGAGGTTTGTTCAAGTAAGAACAACACCTAAGCACCGGTCCACCCACATATCAAATTTTCAAAGTAGCGAACACAAATCAAACCAGCATGATGAAAGTGACTAGATGAAATTCTCATGTACTCTCAAGAATGCTTTGCTTATTATAAGAGACCGTTTCGCCTGTCCTTTGCCTCAAAAGGATTGGGCTACCTTGCTGCACTTTTGTTACTATTATCATTACTTGCTTGTTACAAATTATCTTGCTATCAAACTACTCTGCTACTTACAATTTCAGCACTTGCAGACATTACCTTGCTGAAAACCACTTGTCATTTCCTTCTGCTCCTCGTTGGGTTCGACACTCTTACTTATCAAAAAGAGCTACAATTGATCCCCTATACTTGTGGGTCATCAAATGACACTGAGGTACTTTCGATAACCCGGTGGCAGGGCATGCCCCTCACTCATCTGAGCAAGGCCTAGGCATGCCACAAGGACATCACAAATGATTTCCCATGCCGCTACCGGGCATGGTTTCATGTGTTACCTTGCTGATCTGGAATTCCCGGTGATGAAACCCTAGCAGAGCAATAAATTTCTCAAATATTGCACGCACCCTCGAAAAATGCGAGGCCGTGGCACGTGCCATGCGGTTTCTGCCTCTTAGAGAACGAGAAGTTTTGAGGCCAATGGAGAAACAGGACCAACACTTCATGTACAACCCGAACACGTTCCCTCTCGATACTAGCTCGGAGACAGTGCGGTTTACAACCTCAGGGCCCTGTGATGACACCATTAGTAAGAAAATGCCGTCATCCACCATTAAGAAGATGGCCTATCACTTTGAACGTTCTCTGCTCGAGAGGTCTCGACCAGAGAACATTCAAAGTGATAGTCCATCACCGTAACAAGAGTGTAATGAATACCGAAGCTTACCGCATCTGGACTATCCCACTATTTAAACATGTTTTGTTTCTTCTCTCTAGGCGAGGTGGGACTAAACTTTGATGGCGACCTTATCATTACCGAGAGCCACTCTCAGAAACTGCTCTCTTACCGAGAGCTCCTCTCGGTAACGGGGTGGATCATAAATATGAAAAAATGCCGGTATCCATTTTTAGAATACGCGACAGCCACTATGAATCTTCTCATTCCGGAACATGAAGATTCATACGGACTATATAGACTCTTACTAATGAAGACCGAAGCTCAAAGCACTTGTACTATTGAACTATTTGAACAGGTCTTCTTGGTAGTCGGTAGGCGAAGTGGGACTAAATCTTGCCGAGAGCCACTCTCAGCCAAGAGTTGCAACCGTGACCGTGCCATTAGTCGCCGCCGAATGTGCCACATGGCTAAACTTTGCCGAGTGTGACCAGATGGCTGCTACCTCTTGAGCTTGCGTTGGTTTTTCCCTTGAAGAGGAAAGGGTGAAGCCGCAAAGTAGAGTAATGATTTCTACTACACAACCGTCTTCTTATAGACATTGTTGGGCCTCCAAGTGCAGAGGTTTGTAGGACAGTAGCAAAATTTCCCTCAAGTGGATGACCTAAGGTTTATCAATCCGTGGGAGGCGTAGGATGAAGATAGTCTCTCTCAAGCAATCCTGCAACCAAATAACAAAGAGTCTCTTGTGTCCCCAACACACCCAATACAATGGTAAATTGTATAGGTGCACTAGTTCGGCGAAGAGATGGTGATACAAGTGCAATATGGATGGTACATAAAGGTTTTTGTAATCTGAAATTATAAAAACAACAAGGTAACTAATGGTAAAAGTGAGTGTAAATGGTATTGCAATGCTAGGAAACAAGGCCTAGGGTTCATACTTTCACTAGTGCAAGTTCTCTCAACAATAATAGCATAATTGGATCATATAACAATACCTCAACATGCAACAAAGAGTCACTCCAAAGTCACTAATAGCGGAGAACAAACGAAGAGATTATTATAGGGTACGAAACCACCTCAAAGTTATTCTTTCTGATTGATCTATTCAAGAGTTCATACTAGAACAACAACTTAAGACACATATCAACCAAAAGCCTAATGTCACCTAGATACTCCAATGTCACCTCAAGTATCCGTGGGTATGGTTATACGATATGCATCACACAATCTCAGATTCATCTATTCAACCAACACAAAGAACCTCAAAGAGTGCCCCAAAGTTTCTACCGGAGAGTCAAGACGAAAACGTGTGCCAACCCCTATGCATAAGTTCTCGAGGTCACAGAACTCACAAGTTGATCACCAAAACATACATCAAGTGGATCACGTGAATATCCCATTGTCACAACAGATAAGCACATGCAAGACATACATCAAGTGTTCTCAAATCCTTAAAGACTCAATCCGATAAGATAACTTCAAAGGAAAAACTCAATCCATTACAAGAGAGTAGAGGGGGAGAAACATCATAAGATCCAACTATAATAGCAAAGGTCATGATACA
Organism: Triticum urartu; assembly: GCF_056163025.1. NCBI lineage: Eukaryota > Viridiplantae > Streptophyta > Magnoliopsida > Poales > Poaceae > Triticum > Triticum urartu. The sequence goes on along the minus strand of NC_141878.1, from coordinate 54,912,633 downwards.
TCAAGATAGTGCCAAATCAAGAACATGAGAGAGAGAGAGAGATCAAACACATTGCTACTGGTACATACCCTCAGCCCTGAGGGTGAACTACTCCCTCCTCATCATGGAGAGAGCCGGGATGATGAAGATGGCCACCAGAGAGGGATTCCCCCCTCCGGCAGGGTGCCGGAACGCGTCTAGATTGGTTTTCGGTGGCTATAGAGGCTTGCGGCGGCGGAACTCCCGATCTAGGTTTCTTTCTAGAAGTTTCAGTATATATAAGAGGTGTTGGAGTCGGGAACAAGTCAGGGGGCCACGAGGCGGCCACGAGATAGGGGGCGCGCCCAGGGGGGTAGGGCGCCCCCACCCTCGTGGTGGCCTCGGGACTCCTCTGGTCCATCTCCGGTACTCCGTGGGCTTCTTCTGGTCCAAAAACAATCTCCATGAATTTTCAGGTCAATTGGACTCCGTTTGATTTTCTTTTTCTGCGATACTCAAAAACAAGGAAAAAACAGAAACTTGCACTGGGCTCTATGTTAATAGGTTAGTCCCAAAAATCATATAAAACAACATATAAAGGCCCATTTAACATCTACGATGGATAATTAATAGCATGAATACTTCATAAATTATAGATACATTGGAGACTTATCAAGTAAGTATTTCCCTCAGCTTTTGAGAACCAAGGTATTAATCCAGTAGGAGACAACACTCAAGTCACCGAATACCTACAAAAACAAACACCAACTTGCACCCAACACGATATGGGGTTGTCAATCCCTTCATGGTTATTTGCAAAGTGAGATCTGATATAGATGATAAATGGTAAAGTAATATTTTTGGTATTTTTTGGTATATGGAATAGAAAGTAAAAGATTGCAAATAAAGTAAATAGGAAACCAGAATTGTAGATCAGAAAATTATATGATGGAAAATAGACCCGGGGGGCCATTGGTTTCACTAGAGGCTACTCTCGAGATAGAAATTATTATGGTGGGTGAACAAATTACTGCCGAGCAATTGATAGGAAATCGCATAATTATGATGATATCTAAGGAAATGATCATAAATATAGGCATCACGTCCAAGTCAAGTAGACCGAAATGATTCTGCATCTACTACTATTACTCCACACATCTACCGACTCCTGCCTGCATCTAGAGTATTAAGTTCATAAGAACAGAGTAACGCATTAAGCAAGATAACATGATGTAGCGGGATTAACTCAAGCAATATGATGAAAACCCCATCTTTTTATCCTCGATGGCAAAAATACAATACGTGCCTTGCTGCCCCTACTGTCACTGGGAAAGGACACCGCAAGATTGAACCCAAAGCTAAGCACTTCTCCCATTGCAAGAAAAACCAATCTAGTTGGCCAAACCAAATTGATAGTTCGAAGAGACTTGCAAAGATATCAAATCATGCATATAAGAATTGAGATGAGATTCAAATAATATTCATAGATAAACTTGATCATAAATCCAATTCATTGGATCTCGACAAACACACCGCAAAATAATATAACATCGAATAGATCTCCATGAACATCGAGGAGAACTTTGTATTGAGAATCAAAGAGAGAGAAAAGGCCATCTAGCTACTAGCTATGGACCCGTAAGTCTATGGTAAACTACTCACGGTTCATCGGAGAGGTAGTGGTGTTGATGTAGAAGCCCTCCGTGATCGATTCCCCCTTCGGCAGGATGCCGGAAAAGGCCCCAAGATGGGATCTCATAGGTATAGAAGGTTGCCACGGTGGAAAAGTGGTTTCGTGTCTCCCCTGGATGTTTTTGGGGTACAGGAGTATATATAGGCGAAAGAATTAGGCCAGGAGACGCTCAAGGGGCCCACAAGGTTGGGGGGCACGCCCTCCACCCTTGTGGCCGACTCGAAGCTTCTCTGACTTGTATTCCAAGTCTCATGGGTGTCTTCTGGTCCAAGAAAAATCATGGCGAATGTTTTATTCCATTTGGACTCCATTTGGTATTCCTTTTCTGCGAAACTCTAAAATAAGGAAAAAACAGAAACTGGCTCTGGGCTCTAGGTTAGTAGGTTGGTCCCAAAAAATCATATAAAATAGCATATTAATGCATATAAAACATCCAAAACAGATAATATAATAGCATGGAACAATAAAAAATTATAGATACGTTGGAGATGTATCAAGCATCCCCAAGCTTAATTCCTGCTCGTCTCGAGTAGGTAAATGATAAAAACAGAATTTTTGATGAGGAATGCTACCTAACATATTTATCCTTGTAATTCTCTTTATTGTGGCATGAATCCTAACAGAATTATTTGTTAGAATTTTTGATGAGGAATGCTACCTAACAGATCCGTAAGATTCAAAACCAAAGTTTAATATTGACATAAAAACAATAATACTTCAAGCATACTAACAAATAATTATGTCTTCTCAAAATTACATGGCCAAAGAAAGCTTATCCCTACAAAATCATATAGTCTGGCTATGCTCCATCTTCATCACACAAAACATTCAAATCATGCACAACCCCGATGACAAGCCAAGCAATTGTTTCATACTTTTGACATTCTCAAACCTTTTGAAATTTCACGCAATACATGAGCGTGAGCCACGGACATAGCACTATAGGTGGAATAGACGGTGGTTGTGGAGAAGACAAAAAAGAGGAGATAGTCTCACATCAATTAGGTGTATCAACGGGCTATGGAGATGCCCATTAATAGATAGCAATGTGAGTGAGTAGGGATTGCCATGCAACGGATGCACTAGAGCTATAAGTTTATGAAAGCTCAAAAAAGAAACTAAGTGGGTGTGCATCCAACTTGCTTGCTAATGAAGACCTAGGGCATTTGAGGAAGCCCATCGTTGGAATATACAAACCAAGTTCTATAGTGAAAAATTCCCACTAGAAAATGAAAGTGACAACATAAGAGACTCTCTATCATGAAGATCATGCTGCTACTTTGAAGCACAAGTGTGGCAAAAAGGATAGTAACATTATCCCTTCTCTATTTTCTCTCATCTTTTGGGCCTTCCTTTTTTATTTGGCCTTTCTCTTTTTTTCCTCACATGGGACAATGCTCTAATAATGAAAATCATCACACTTCTCTTTCCCTGCAATGAATCAAGAGCGACATGTATAAAAAATGATGAACGGTGGCTTTGCCACAAATATGATGTCAACTACATGATCATGCAAAGCAATATGACAATGATGATGCGTGTCATAATAACAGAACGGTGGAAAGTTGCATGGCAATATATCTCGGAATGGGTATGGAAATGCCATAATATATAGTTAGGTATGGTGGCTATTTTGAGGAAGGATATGTGGTGGGTTTATGGTACCGGCGAAAGTTGTGCGGCACTAGAGAGGCTAGCAATGGCGGAGAGGTGAGAGTGCGTATAATCCATGGACTCAACATTTGTCATAAAGAACTCATATACTTATTGCAAAAATCTATTAGTCATCAAAACAAAGTACTACGCGCATGCTCCTAGGGGATAGATTGGTAGGAAAAGACCATCGCTCGTCCCCAACCGCCACTCATAAGGAAGACAATCAAAAAACATCTCATGCTCCAACTTCGTTACATAACGGTTCACCATACATGCATGCTACGGGACTCACAAACTTTAACATAAGTATTTCTCAAATTCACAACTATTCACTAGCATGACTCTCATAACACCATCTTCATATCTCAAAACAATCACAAGGAATCAAACTTCTCATAGTATTCAATGCACTATATATGAAAGTTTTTATTATATCCCTTTTGGATGCCTATCATATTAGGACTAATTTTATAACCAAAGCAAATTACCATGTTGTTTAGAGACTCTCAAGATAATATAGGTGAAGTGCGAGAGCTCATGAATTTCTATAAAATAAAGCCACCGCCGTGCTCTAAAAAGATATAAGTGAAACAATAGAGAAAATTTGCCTAGCTCAAAAGATATACGTGAAGCACATAGAGAAATTCTAATAAATAATGATTCATGTGTCTCTCTCTCAAAAGGTGTGTACAACAAGGATGATTATGGAAAACTAAAAAGCAAAGATTCAAATCATACAAGACGCTCCAAGCAAAACACATATCATGTGGTGAATAAAAATATATCCTCAAGTAAAGTTACCGATAGAGGAAGACGAAAGAGGGGATGCCTTCCCGGGGCATCCCCAAGCTTAAGCTTTTAGAGATCCTTGAATATTACCTTGGGGTGCCTTGGGCATCCCCAAGCTTAGGCTCTTGCCACTCCTTATTCCATAGCCCATCAAATCCTTACCCAAAACTGGAAAACTTCACAACACAAAACTTCAACAGAAAATCTCGTAAGCTCCGTTAGTATAAGAAAATAAATCACCACTTTAGGTACTGTTGTGAACTTATTCTTTATTTATATTGGTTTAATGTCTACTTTATTCCAACTTTTTCATGGTTCATACCCCCCCCCCCCCCGATACTAGCCATAGATTTCTCAAAATAAGCAAACAACACACGAAAAACAGAATCTGTCAAAAACAGAACAATCTATGGCAATATGAATATTTCAAATACTTCTGTAGCTCCAAAAATCCTGAGAAAATAGGAATCCTAGATAATTTTTTTATTAATCATCTGCAAAAAATCAGTATTTTATCACATTCCTATAAAGTTTCTTTTTTTTCTCAAAATAAGCAAACAACACACGAAAAACAGAACCCATAGATCCTAAGAATAAGAATTGTTTCCGTGAGCGCAAAAGTTTCTTTTTTTCAGCAAGATCAAATTAATTATCACCATAGGCTATCCCTTAGGTCTTACTTGGCACAAACACTAATTAAAACACAAAACCACATCTAACTAGAGGCTAGATGAGTTATTCAAAGAAAAACATGACCTAAAAAGCAAAAACATAAATTAAATTGGGTTGCCTCCCGACAAGCGCTATCGTTTAACGCCCCTAGCTAGGCATAAAACACGAATAGATCTAAGCATTGTCATAGATTCATAGGGCAATTTAATTTTCTTTCTTGGAAAGTGTTCTATGCCTTTCCTTAACATGAGGAGAATTTGGATGCTAGTGTTTAGTAAAAGCATGGTTTGCAACAAGGAAATACAATCTATCAAAGAGCAATGATCATAATTAAAGTCTTGAAATCCAAAATAGTGGGTTGATTGCTATCCAAAGTTTTGACCTCTCCAATCCCACTTTTATCAATTTTTGTATCAAGATCTAAAAACTCCGAATCATTGGGATGCCTTCTAACTAAAGTTGACTCATCTCCATTCCCATCTTTATCAAGATTTACATTGGAAAACAAAGATTCAATAGGAGTCACATCAATCACTTTAAAATCTTCGTCCTTATTTTCATGGAAACTAGAAGAACACGTTTTTTATAAACCAATCTTTCTTAGCACACATCTTAGAAGTTCTTTCTTTGCACTCATCAATGGAAATTCTCATGGCCTTCAGAGACTCATTGATATCATGCTTAGGTGGAATATATATAAGTTTCAAAGAATTAACATCAAGATAAATTCTATCCACGTTCCTAGCCAAATCATCAATCTTAAGCAATTTCTCTTCAATCAAAGCATTGAAGTTCTTTTGCGAACTAATAATTTCTTTAACACTATTCTCAAATTTAGAGGGCATATTATTATAATTTCTATAGGAATTGTTGTAGGAATTACCATAATTACTAGAGGAATTACTAGGAAACGGCCTAGGATTAAAATTACCTCTATACACGTTATTACCAAAATTGTTCGTACCAACACAATTCACATCCATAGAATCATTATTGTTTTCAATCAAAGTAGACAAAGGCATATCATTAGGATCAATAGTAGCACTCCTATTAGCAAAAAAATTCATAAGCGCATCCATCTTTCCACTCAAAACATTGATTTCTTCAATTGCATGCACTTTTTTACTAGTGGAAGATCTTTCGGTGTGCCATTGAGAATAATTAACCATAATATTATCTAGGAGTTTAGTATCTTCTCCTAAAGTAATTTCCATAAAAGTGCCTCCCACAGACGAATCTAAAAGATTACTAGAGGCAAAATTCAATCCGGAATAAAATTTGTGCATAATCATCCACTAATTCAATAATGAGCAGGGAAATTTCGAATCATCAATTTCATTCTCTCCCAAGATTGTGCAACATGTTCATGATCAAGTTGCTTAAAATTCATAATATCGTTCCTAAGGGAGATGATCTTAACGGGAGGAAAGTACTTGGAAATAAAAGCATATTTACACTTATTCCATGAATCAATACTATTTTGAGGCAAAGATGAAAACCAAGTTTTAGCGTGATCTCTAAGCGAGAACGGAAATAACTTCAACTTAACAATATCATTATCCACATCTTTTTTCTTTTGCATATCACACAAATCAACAAAATTATTAAGATGGGACGTGATATCTTCATTGGGATGGCCGGGAAATTGATCTTTCATAACAAGATTGAACAAAGCAGTATTAGTCTCACAAGATTCATCATTAGCATCAGGAGCAATCGGAGTACCAATAAAATCATTGTTGTTGGTGTTGGAAAAGACACATAATTTGGTATTATCTCGAGCCATCGTGACAAAGCAAGCAATCTAACACACGAGCACACAAAAAGCAAGTGAAGAAGACTAACGGAAGAGGGGCGAAGAAGAGGCAAGTCTTTTCGAAAATCATTTTAGATGCGGGGGAGAGGAAAACGAGAGGCGAATGGCAAATAATGTAATGTGAGATATGAGAGTTTGTGATGGGTACTTGGTATGTCTTGACTCGATGTAGATCTCCCCGACAATGGCGCCAGAAATTCTTCCTGCTACCTCTTGAGCTTGCATTGGTTTTTCCCTTGAAGAGGAAAGGGTGAAGCAGCAAAGTAGAGTAAGTATTTCCCTCAGCTTTTGAGAAACAAGGTATCAATCCAGTAGGAGACAACACTCAAGTCATCGAATACTTGCACAAACAAACACCAACTTGCACACAACGTGATAAGGGGTTGTCAATCCCTTCACGGTTATTTGCAAAGTGAGATCTGATAGAGATGATAAACGGTAAAGTATTATTTTTGGTTTTTTTGGTATATGAGCGGAAAGTATAAGACTGCAAAGAAAGTAAATAGGAAACTAGAATTGTAGATCAGAAACTTATTTGATGGAAAATAGACCCCGGGGCCATAGGTTTCACTAGAGGCTTCTCTCGAGATATAAATTATTATGGTGGGTGAACAAATTACTGCCGAGCAATCGATAGAAAAGTGCATAATTATGATGATATCTAAGGCAATGACCATGAATATAGGCATCACGTCTGTGTCAAGTAGACCGAAACGATTCTGCATCTACTACTATTACTCCACACATCGATCGACTCCTGCCTGCATCTAGAGTATTAATTTCATAAGAACAGAGTAACACATTAAGCAAGATGACATGATGTAGCGGCACTACTGCAGGATGCTGCTAACGCAACACTACGATCAGAGACCCTTCGACGAAACTGTGTGCAATGCAATAATCACGAACAATGGTGTAAAAAACCCGTCAAAAAGATGCAAATCGTTTGTGATGGAGGATGCATCAAACACGGTTCAATTTAATTAACCTTTTGCGATGAGGAGGAACAAAAGAAACGGGCAACCAGATGAAGGTGTGTGCGATGTACAACATACGGTTCACTCCGATGAACTATTGGTGATTAGGCAACACAAAAGAAACGGTCAGCCAGATCAAGGTGTGTGCGATATACAGCATGTTGTTCACTCGAATGAACTGTTTGCGTTGAGACAAGAGAACAGAAACAGTTCAACTTAACAAGATGTGTGTGATACGCGGCAGACAGGTCTGTAATAAAAAACGTGTGCGAAGACCGATAATAACACATATGATTGCTGCTAACAAGCCGTGTGTCTTGTGAGCAAACGATTGCTGGTATACGATTGTGAGTGATTGATGAAAACATCACCGACGGGTTCCATTGTTTAGTATGTGTGCGATGTGATTTTCTTTGTCCGCACAACATCTACGCTCTGTCTATAGAGCATCAACATATATACTTAAAAAGACAACATTGCATAATGAAATCAAGCATACAATTACACAACTGACTACACATATAACATTTGCACACACCAAAGTAAGCAATTACATGCATACTAAACTAGGAGAAACGAGGATCTAATCATCTACTTATTGTTGCGACGACGCTTGCCATTGCTCTACTTTCGGTTGGATCCCTGACCGTTTTGGGGAAGGAGGCACTTCCTCATGTCAACGATCCACCTGTACATGTCGTAGCTCGTCTACGCCTCCTTGGCCGCGTACATGACGTTGCTACCTCTTGAGCACTACGTTGGTTTTCCCTTGAAGAGGAAAGGGTGATGCAGTAAAGTAGCATAAGTATTTCCCTCAGTTTTTGAGAACCAAGGTATCAATCCAGTAGGATGCTCGAGTCCCACGCACCTACACAAACAAATAAGAACCTCGCAACCAATGCGATAAAGGGGTTGTCAATCCCTTCACGGTCACTTACGAGAGTGAGATCTGATAGATATGATAAGATAATATTTTTGGTATTTTTATGATAAAGAGAAATAAATATGCAAAGTAAAAAAATAGCAAAATAAATAACTAAGTGTTGGAAGATTAATATGATGGAAGATAGACCCGGGGGCCATAGGTTTCACTAGTGGCTTCTCTCAAGAGCATAAGTATTACGGTGGGTAAACGAATTACTGTCGAGCAATTGATAGAATTGAGCATAGTTATGAGAATATCTAGGTATGATCATGTATATAGGCATCACGTCCGCGACAAGTAGACCAAAACGATTCTGCATCTACTACTATTACTCCACACATCGACCGCTATCCAGCATGCATTTAGAGTATTAAGTTCATAAGAACAGAGTAATGCTTTAAGTAAGATGACATGATGTAGAGGGATAAACTCATGCAATATGATATAAACCCCATCTTTTTATCCTCGATGGCAACAATACAATATGCGTCGGTTCCCTTTTTGTCACTGGGATCGAGCACCGCAAGATTGAACCCAAAGCTAAGCACTTCTCCCATTGCAAGAAAGATCAATCTAGTAGGCCAAACCAAACTGATAATTCGAAGAGACTTGCAAAGATAAACCAATCATACATAAAAGAATTCAGAGCAGAATCAAATATTATTCATAGATAAACTGGATCATAAACCCACAATTCATCAGATCTCGACAAACACACCGCAAAAGAAGATTACATCGAATAGATCTCCAAGAAGATCGAGGAGAACTTTGTATTGAGATCCAAAGAGAGAGAAGAAGCCATCTAGCTAATAACTATGGACCCGTAGGTCTGAAATAAACTACTCACACATCACCGGAGAGGCCATGGAGTTGATGTAGAGGCCCTCCGTGATCAATGCCCCCTCCGGCGGAGCTCCGGAAAAGGCCCCAAGATGGGATCTCTCGGGTACATAAGGTTGCAGCGGTGGAATTAGGTTTTCGTGGTGCTCCCGGATGTTTGGGGGTACGTGGATATATATAGGAGGAAGATGTACGTCGGTGGATCAACGAGGGGCCCACGAGGGTGGAGGGCGCGCCCAGGAGGAGGGTAGGCGCGCCCCCCTGCCTGGTGCCCTCCTTGATCATTTCTTGACGCCCACTCCAAGTCTCCTGGATCACGTTTGTTGAGAAAATCACGTTCCCGAAGGATTCATTCCATTTGGACTCCGTTTGGACTCCGTTTGATATTCCTTTTCTGCAAAACCCTAAAATAGGCAAAAAAATAGCAATTTGGGTTGGGTCTCCTGTTAGTAGGTTAGTCCCAAAAATGATATAAAAGTGTAAAATATAGCCCATTAACATCCAAAATAGATAATATAGTAGCATGGAGCAATCAAAAATTATAGATACATTGGAGACGTATCAAGCATCCCCAAGCTTATTTCCTGCTTAAAAGTTTAATATTGACATAGAAATAATAATACTTCAAGCATACTAACTAAGAAATTATGTCTTCTTAAAATAACATGGCCAAAGAAGGTTATCCCTACAAAATCATATAGTCTGGCTATGCTCTATCTTCACCACACAAAATATTTAAATCATGCACAACCCCGATGACAAGCCAAGCTATTGTTTCATACTTTTGATGTTCTCAAACTTTTTCAATCTTCACGCAATATATGAGCGTGAGCCATGGATATAGAACTATATGTGGAATAGAATGGTGCTTGTGGAGAAGACAAAAAAGGACAAGATAGTCTCACATCAACTAGGCGTATCAACGGGCTATGGAGATTCCCATTAATAGATATCAATGTGAGTGAGTAGGGATTGCCATGCAACGGATGCAGTAGAGCTATACGTGTATGACAGCTCAACAAAAGAAACTAAGTGGGTGTGCATCCAACTCGCTTACTCATGAAGACCTAGGGCATTTTGAGGAAGCCCATCATTGGAATATACAAGCCAAGTTCTATAATGAAAAATTCCCACTAGTATATGAAAGTGATATCATACGAGACTCTCTATCATGAAGATCATGGTGCTACTTTGAAGCACAAGTGTGGAAAAGGGATAGTAACATTGTCCCTTCTCTCTTTTTCTCTCATTTTTTATTTGGGCCTTCTTTCTTTTTTTTTCTTTTTGGCTTCTTTTCTCTTCTTTTTTTTCGTCTAGAGTCTCATCCTGACTTGTGGGGGAATCATAGTCTCCATCATCCTTTCCTCACTTGGGACAATGCTCTAATAATGATGATCATCACACTTTATTTACTTACAACTCAAGAATTACAAGTCAATACTTAGAACAAAATATGACTCTATGTGAATGCCTCCGGCTGTGTACCGGGATGTGCAATGATGCATGAGTGACATGTATGAAGAATTATGAATGGTGTCTTTGCCACAAATATGATGTCAACTACATGATCATGCAAGCAATATGACAATGATGAAGCGTGTCATAATAACGGAACGGTGGAAAGTTGCATGGCAATATATCTCGGAATGGCTATGTAAATGGCATAATTGGTAGGTATGGTGGCTGTTTTGAGGAAGGTATATGGTGGGTTTAAGGTACCGGCGAAAGTTGAGCGATACTAGAGAGGCTAGCAATGGTGGAAGGATGAGAGTGTGTATAATCCATGGACTCAACATTAGTCATAAAGAACTCACATATATACTACAAAAACATATTAGTTATAAAAACAAAGTATTACGCGCATGCTCCTAGGGGGATAGATTGGTAGGAAAAGACCATCGCTCCACTACAAGAAATATGTCAACTTGCGACCATCACTATTGGTCACTGAAAGGTCATTGTTTTTCATTTGCGACCTTTTTGTGACCAAAAATAGATGGTCAAAAGCTGGCGGTCGTAAACTGAAATTAACGACTTTCTCCGTGGGAAGGTCATAGACATTTACGACCAAAACAAAAGGTCATTGGTTCTATGACCTTCTGTTTTGGTCGCTAGCTGTCTGCCCAGGCCACGTCGGATCCGACGTGCCAAGCTGACGTGGCAAAATTGCGACCAAATGAGAAGGTCGTTGATTAGAATCAGCCCGGTCCAATTGGGGTTTTTACATGGGCCGAGCCCATTAATTCAGCCCATTTTATGTTTTCCCCATTAATTTTCGCTAGCTATATGGGCCTAGCCCAACAATTTGGCCTTTTTTGTTTTCTAAGCCTTTTCCATTTTCGGGGCCTCAGCCTTTTTGCGGTCCATTTTCTATTTTTAAGACTCTTTTTTGTTTCATCTTTGTCCAGCATTGTTTGGGCCAAAGCCTCTTCCAGCCCATCAATTTTTTCAGCCCGCTAATTCATAGGACTGGACAACAGAGAAATAGATGAGTTTTTATTATTATTCTGCTATCAAAGCAATATTTGTTTCGCCATACAATCATATATCATATGTACATCTTCATCAGATTATGTATACATAACCAGCAGCAACTAAAAGAATGCCATCTATATCAAACGACAGTGAAGCAACAAAAAAGATATACTGCCATCACAACTCCAACAGACAAATAATGTACACTACCTACGAGAAGGCCAAACAGAAAAGGAATCGCTGAAAAGATGATCACTAGCTTAGATATTCCATGACCACTACCATGTTGTCGATTGGATTTGGTTGCATCCCTTCCAGTTTCCTAAGAGCATCTTTCCAGCAGCATATCTTCTGATAACCTAAAAAGAGAACATAAACCAGCATAAGAATTTGAAACTTCTTGTCCTACCAAAATATTAGTACTTGTTTAAAACAAAGGATTATCAGCAAAAGTTATTTCCACAATCGTTCGGTGGATATTGATGGTAGTTAGTCGGTAGGCTGATTAGTTTAGTAAGTGTGTTAAACAACCAGGAGCATTTTCTCTAATACTGAACCCATTTTCCTTAAAACTGAACCAGGTATATAGTTCAAAGTGTGTTGAGCATGTGACACAAAGCATTTTCTCTACAGACTATGATCTGAAGTTTCCCTCAGTGAAACATATGAACACAATAGGCTTCAGCTTTGCTATAAAACCTGAGAACCTTTTTGGGACTATACAAGAGGTATACAAAATGGGTAGCTTGCCAAGAAGGCGATACAAAGATATACAACAAGGCTCGAAGCACAAGCGTCTCTACATAACAGTTAGACACAGACCACATCTCACCCCAAAATAACAAATCACAAATACAATAGCTAAACTAAGCAAGCACAAACATAGCAGGTATGAATCTGCTGCATCAAGCAAGGAAACAATGAAAGGCTCTGATGAATTTCCATCAAATCTTGTCCTGGCAGGACTAAAGAGCTCTTGAATGTTATAAAGATACATAAAGAATTAGCTATACTACAAAGCATGACTAGCATCCTGCAATTATTGACAAGACACAAATTTCGTTCACGAAATGATATGAGAATCAGAATCAGTACCATCTTAGCTTTAGTAGCATGCCGGTTTTTCCTGCTCCATGGCTATCATAAACAAAACCCCCTTGAAAACCTGAAGAAGATTAAATAAGGCTGCTTTAACAACACTAAGGAGATTTCCACAGGCAACAATATCAAGCAGTTCTGTTATGGAACTCAACATGAACTGAAGTAAAACAAAAACTGAATATTCTGACCCTTGACGCCATTCCCATCAGATTTAGCACCCCATAAACACTTGTATAAACAGAAAAAAAATAGAACATAGAGATCATAGCAGGGGTTTAGGATAATGCCCTCAAGCTTGTATGTCTCAAGTATTTAGAAACAAAACAGTGTCACATTTATGGAAATAGAGGGACTAAAAAGATATATGAGCATAAGGTCTTCAATAAGTAGACTCAAAGGCACATGACATCCCAGAGAATATAAAAGCATAAGATGACTATAGTGACTAAGCTACAAGTTAACACAATTAAAACAAGTTAATACAAGCCTGATGTACTACTCAGGCTAAGAAGATGCAGGTACAGTAGTAGTTTTAGCACACTAGTACATGTGTTAAAATGGAAGCATCGCTGCTGGGTTATATTAATAAATAATCCAAGTGTTGCAACAGCGAACAAAATTAAAAAAAATCTATACACATTCATCGACCACAACACATTTACCGACATTGATGGACTGGACAAACCTAACACATACTTATCATAGTAACTAGTAGGATGCCCGTGCTACGCTACGGGGTCACGCAAGATTTCGCTTCATCCATTTGGTAACCTAAGAGGACATTAGACAATCACTACTCCATACATAACTTTTTGTGATATATTTAGACAAAAGGAAAAAAATGAACAACACTTGCAATACGTTCTGTACTGAGCAAAGAAACAAAATGCATAGTAAAAGATGCTCTGAATTATGTGAATATAGAAGACCCAAGTGTTGGGGAACGTAGTAATTTCAAAAAATATCCTACGCACACGCAAGATCATGGTGATGCATAGCAACGAGAGGGGAGAGTGTGATCTACGTACCCTTGTAGACCGACAGCGGAAGCATTAGCACAACGCGGTTGATGTAGTCGTACGTCTTCACGGCCCGACCGATCAAGCACCAAAACTACGGCACCTCCGAGTTCTAGCACACATTCAGCTCGATGACGATCCCCGGACTCCGATCCAGCAAAGTGTCGGGGAAGAGTTCCGTCAGCACGACGGCGTGGTGACGATCTTGATGTACTACCGTCGCAGGGCTTCGCCTAAGCACCGCTACAATATTATCGAGGATTATGGTGGAAGGGGGCACCGCACACGGCTAAGAATATGTTCACATGGATCAACTTGTGTCTCTAGGGGTGCCCCCTGCCCCCGTATAAAAAGGATCAAGGGGGGGGGGGTGCAGCCGGCCAGGAGGAGGGCGCGCCAGGAGGAGTCCTACTCCCACCGGGAGTAGGATTCCCCCCTTTCCTAGTTGGAATAGGATTCGGGAGGGGGATAGAGGAGAGAGAGAAGGAAGGGGGGTGCCGTCCCCCTCTCCTTGTCCTATTCGGACTAGGGGGAGGGGCGCGCGGCCCAGCCCTGGCCACCTCTCCTCTCTTCCACTAAAGTCCACTAAGGCCCATATACCTCCCGGGGGGTTCCGGTAACCTCCCGGTACTCCGGTAAAATCCGGATTTCACCCGGAACACTTCCGATATCCAAATATAGGCTTCCAATATATCAATCTGTATGTCTCGACCATTTCTAGACTCCTCTTCATGTCCGTGATCACATCCGGGACTCCGAACAAACTTCGGTACATCAAAATGCATAAACTCATAATATAACTGTCATCGAAACCTTAAGCGTGCGGACCCTACGGGTTCGAGAACAATGTAGACATGACCGAGACACATCTCCATTCAATAACCAATAGCGGAACCTAGATGCTCATATTGGCTCCTACATATTCTACGAAGATCTTTATCGGTCAGACCGCATAACAACATACGTTGTTCCCTTTGTCATCGGTATGTTACTTGCCCGAGATTCGATCGTCGGTATTTCAATACCTAGTTCAATCTCGTTACCGGCAAGTCTCTTTACTCGTTTCGTAATACATCATCTTGCAACTAACTCATTAGTTGCAATGCTTGCCAGGCTTATGTGATGTGCATTACCGAGAGGGCCCAGAGATACCTCTCCGACAATAGGAGTGACAAATCCTAATCTCGAAATATGCCAACCCAACATGTACCTTTGGAGACACCTGTAGAGTTCCTTTATAATCACCCGGTTACGTTGTGACGTTTGGTAGCACACAAAGTGTTCCTCCAGTAAACGGGAGTTGCATAATCTCATAGTCATAGGAACATGTATAAGTCATGAAGAAAGCAATAGCAACATACTAAACGATCGGGTGCTAAGCTAATGGAATGGGTCATTTCAATCACATCATTCTCCTAATGATGTGATCCCATTAATCAAATGACAACACATGTCTATGGTTAGGAAACATAACCATCTTCGATTAACGAGCTAGTCAAGTAGAGGCATACTAGTGACGTTTGGTTTGTCTATGTATTCACACAAGTATTATGTTTCCGGATAATACAATTCTAGCATGAATAATAAACATTTATCATGATATAAGGAAATAAAATAATAAAATTATTATTGCCTCTAGGGCATATTTCCTTCAGTCTCCCACTTGCACTAGAGTCAATAATCTAGATTACACAGTAATGATTCTAACACCCATGGAGCTTTGGTGCTGATCATGTTTTGCTCGTGGAAGAGGCTTAGTCAACGGGTCTGCTACGTTCAGATCTGTATGTATCTTGCAAATCTCCATGTCTCCCACCTGGACTAGATCCCGGATGGAATTGAAGCGTCTCTTGATGTGCTTGGTTCTCTTGTGAAATCTGGATTCCTTTGCCAAGGCAATTGCACCAGTATTGTCACAAAAGATTTTCATTGGACCCGATGCACTAGGTATGACACCTAGATCGGATATGAACTCCTTCATCCAGTCTCCTTCGTTTGCTGCTTCCGAAGCAGCTATGTACTCCGCTTCACATGTAGATCCCGCCACAATGCTTTGTTTAGAACTGCACCAACTGACAGCTCCACTGTTTAATGTAAACACGTATCCGGTTTGTGATTTAGAATCATCCGGATCAGTGTCAAAGCTTGCATCAACGTAACCATTTATGATGAGCTCTTTGTCACCTCCATATATGAGAAACGTATCCTTAGTCCTTTTCAGGTATTTCAGGATGTTCTTGACCGCTATCCAGTGATCCACTCCTTGATTACTTTGGTACCTCCCTACTAGACTTATAGCAAGACACACATCAGGTCTGGTACACAGCATTGCATACATGATAGAGCCTATGGCTGAAGCATAGGGAACATCTTTCATTTTCTCTCTATCTTCTGCATTGGTCGGGGATTGAGTCTTACTCAATTTCACACCTTGTAACATAGGCAAGAATCCTTTCTTTGCTTGATCCATTTTGAACTTCTTCAATACTTTGTCAAGGTATGTGCTTTGTGAAAGTCCAATTAAGCGTCTTGATCTATCTCTATAGATCTTAATGCCCAATATGTAAGCAGCTTCACCGAGGTCTTTCATTGAAAAACACTTATTCAAGTATCCTTTTATGCTATCCAGAAATTCTATATCATTTCCGATTAGCAATATGTCATCTACATATAATATCAGAAATGCTACAGAGCTCCCACTCACTTTCTTGTAAATACAGGCTTCTCCAAAATTCTGTATAAAACCAAATGCTTTGATCACACTATCAAAGCATTTATTCCAACTCCGAGAGGCTTGCACCAGTCCATAAATGGATCGCTGGAGCTTGCACACTTTGTTAGCTCCCTTTGGATCGACAAAACCTTCCGGCTGCATCATATACAACTCTTCCTGCAGAAATCCATTCAGGAATGCAGTTTTGACATCCATTTGCCAAATTTCATAATCATAAAATGCGGCAATTGCTAACATGATTCGGACAGACTTAAGCATCGCTACAGGTGAGAAGGTCTCATCGTAGTCAATCCCTTGAACTTGCCGAAAACCTTTTGCGACAAGTCGAGCTTTGTAGACAGTAACATTACCATTAGCGTCAGTCTTCTTCTTGAAGATCCATTTATTCTCAATGTCTTGCCGATCATTGGGCAAGTCAACCAAAGTCTGTACTTTCTTCTCATACATGGATCCCATCTCAGATTTCATGGCTTCAAGCCATTTCGCGGAATCTGGGCTCACCATCGCTTCTTCATAGTTCGTAGGTTCATCATGATCTAGTAGCATGACTTCCAGAACAGGACTACCGTAACACTCTGGCGCGGATCTTACTCTGGTTGATCTACGAGGTTCAGTAGTATCTTGTTCTGAAGTTTCATGATCATTATCATTATCTTCCTCACTAATTGGTGTAGGTGTCACAGAAACAGGTTTCTGTGATGTACTACATTCCAGTAAGGGAGCAGGTGCAGTTACCTCGTCAAGTTCTACTTTCCTCCCACTCACTTCTTTCGAGAGAAACACCTTCTCTAGAAAGTTTCCGAATTTATCAACAAAAGTCTTGCCTTCGGATCTGTGATAGAAGGTGTATCCAATAGTTTCCTTTGGATATCCTATGAAGACACATTTCTCTAATTTGGGTTCGAGCTTATCAGGTTGAAGTTTTTTCACATAAGCATCGCAGCCCCAAACTTTCAGAAACGACAACTTTGGTTTCTTGCCAAACCATAGTTCATAAGGCATCGTCTCAAGGGATTTTGTTGGTGCCCTATTTAACGTGAATGCGGTCGTCTCTAGAGCATAACCCCAAAATGATAGCGGTAAATCAGTAAGAGACATCATAGATCGCACCATATCTAGTAAAGTACGATTACGACGTTCGGACACACCATTACGCTGTGGTGTTCCGGGTGGCGTGAGTTGCGAAACTATTCCACATTGTTTCAAATGCACACCAAACTCGTAACTCAAATATTCTCCTGCACGATCCGATCATAGGAATTTTATTTTCTTGTTACGATGATTTTCAACTTCACTCTGAAATTCTTTGAACTTTTCAAATGTTTCAGACTTATGTTTCATTAAGTAGATATACCCATATCTGCTTAAGTCATCTGCGAAGGTGAGAAAATAACGATATCCGCCACGAGCCTCAACATTCATCAGACCACATACATCTGTATGTATGATTTCCAATAAATCTGTTGCTCTCTCCATAGTACCGGAGAACGGTGTTTTTGTCATCTTACCCATAAGGCATGGTTCGCAAGTACCAAGTGATTCATAATCAAGTGGTTCCAAAAGCCCATCAGTATGGAGTTTCTTCATGCGCTTTATACCAATATGACCCAATCGGCAGTGCCACAAATAAGTTGCACTATCATTATCAACTCTGCATCTTTTGGCTTCAACACTATGAATATGTGTGTCACTACTATCGAGATTTAATAAGAATAGACCACTCTTTAAGGGTGCATGACCATAAAAGATATTACTCATATAAATAGAACAACCATTATTCTCTGATTTAAATGAATAACCGTCTCGCATCAAACAAGATCCAGATATAATGTTCATGCTTAACGCTGGCACCAAATAACAATTATTTAGGTCTAATACTAATCCCGAAGGTAGATGTAGAGGTAGCGTGCCGACTACGATCACATCGACTTTGGAACCATTTCCCACGCACATCGTCACCTCGTCCTTAGCCAATCTTCGCTTAATCCGTAGTCCCTGTTTCGAGTTGCAAATATTAGCAACAGAACCAGTATCAAATACCCAGGTGCTACTGCGAGCATTAGTAAGGTACACATCAATAACATGTATATCACATATACCTTTGTTCACCTTGCCATCCTTCTTATCCGCCAAATACTTGGGGCAGTTCTGCTTCCAGTGACCGGTCTGCTTGCAGTAGAAGCACTCAGTTTCAGGCTTAGGTCCAGGTTTGGGTTTCTTCTCTTGAGTAGCAACTTGCTTGCTGTTCTTTTTGAAGTTCCCCTTCTTCTTCCCTTTGCCCTTTTTCTTGAAACTAGTGGTCTTGTTGACCATCAACACTTGATGCTCCTTCTTGATTTCTACCTCCGCAGCTTCCAGCATTGCGAAGAGCTCGGGAATAGTCTTATTCATCCCTTGCATATTATAGTTCATCACGAAGCTCTTGTAGCTTGGTGGCAGTGATTGGAGAATTCTGTCAATGACGCAATCATCTGGAAGATTAACTCCCAATTGAATCAAGTGATTATTATACCCAGACATTTTGAGTATATGCTCACTGACAGAACTGTTCTCCTCCATCTTGCTGCTATAGAATTTATTGGAGACTCCATATCTCTCAATCCGGGCATTTGCTTGAAATATTAACTTCAACTCCTGGAACATCTCATGTGCTCCATGACGTTCAAAACATCATTGAAGTCCCGATTCTAAGCCGTAAAGCATGGCACACTGAACTATCGAGTAGTCATCAGCTTTGCTCTGCCAGATGTTCATAACATCTGGTGTTGCTCCAGCAGCAGGCCTGGCACCCAGCGGTGCTTCTAGGACGTAATTCTTTTGAGCAGCAATGAGGATAATCCTCAAGTTACGGACCCAGTCCGTGTAATTGCTACCATCATCTTTCAACTTTGCTTTCTCAAGGAACGCATTAAAATTCAACGGAACAACAGCACGGGCCATCTATCTACAATCAAACATAAACAAGCAAGATACTATCAGGTACTAAGTTCATGATAAATTTAGGTTCAATTAATCATATTACTTAAGAACTCCCACTTAGATAGACATCCCTCTAATCCTCTAAGTGATTACGTGATCCAAATCAACTAAACCATGTCCGATCATCACGTGAGATGGAGTAGTTTCATTGGTGAACATCACTATGTTGATCATATCTACTACATGATTCACGCTCGACCTTTCGGTCTCCGTGTTCCGAGGCCATATCTGTATATGCTTGGCTCGTCAAGTATAACCTGAGTATTCCGCGTGTGCAACTGTTTTGCACCCGTTGTATTTGAACATAGAGCCTATCACACCCGATCATCACGTGGTGTCTCAGCACGAAGAACTTTCGCAACGGTGCATACTCAGGGAGAACACTTCTTGATAATTAGTGAGAGATCATCTTATAATGCTACCGTCAATCAAAGTAAGATAAGATGCATAAAAGATAAACATCACATGCAATCAATATAAGTGATATGATATGGCCATCATCATCTTGTGCTTGTGATCTCCATCTTCGAAGCACCGTCGTGATCACCATCGTCACCGGCGCGACACCTTGATCTCCATCGTAGCATCGTTGTCGTCTCGCCAATCTTATGATTCCGCGACTATCGCTACCGCTTAGTGATAAAGTAAAGCATTACAGCGCGATTGCATTGCATACAATAAAGTGACAACCATATGGCTCCTGCCAGTTGCTGATAACTCGGTTACAAAACATGATCATCTCATACAATAAAATTTAGCATCATGTCTTGACCATATCACATCACAACATGCCCCGCAAAAACAAGTTAGACGTCCTCTACTTTGTTGTTGCAAGTTTTACGTGGCTGCTACGGGCTTAAGAAAGAACCAATCTTACCTACGCATCAAAACCGCAACGATAGTTTGTCAAGTTGGTGTTGTTTTAACCTTCGCAAGGACCAGGCATAGCCACACTCAGTTCAAATAAAGTTGGAGAAACTGTCACCCGCAAGCCACCTTTGTGCAAAGCACGTCGGGAGAACCGATCTCGCGTAAGCGTACGCGTAATGTCGGTCCGGGCCGCTTCGTCCAACAATACCGCCGAACCAAAGTATGACATGCTGGTAAGGAGTATGACTTATATCGCCCACAACTCATTTGTGTTCTACTCGTGCATATAACATCAACACATAAAACCTAGGCTCGGATACCACTGTTGGGGAACGTAGTAATTTCAAAAAATTTCCTACGCACACGCAAGCATGGTGATGCATAGCAACGAGAGGGGAGAGTGTGATCTACGTACCCTTGTAGACCGACAGCGGAAGCGTTAGCACAACGCGGTTGATGTAGTCGTACGTCTTCACGGCCCGACCGATCAAGCACCGAAACTATGGCACCTCCGAGTTCTAGCACATGTTCAGCTCGATGACGATCCTCGGACTCCGATCCAGCAAAGTGTCGGGGAAGAGTTCCGTCAGCACGACGGCATGGTGACGATCTTGATGTACTACCGTCGCAGGGCTTCGCCTAAGCACCGCTAAAATATTATCGAGGATTATGGTGGAAGGGGGCACCGCACACGGCTAAGAATATGATCACGTGGATCAACTTGTGTGTCTAGGGGTGCCCCCTGCCCCGTATATAAAGGATCAAGGGGGGGTGTGGCCGGCCAGGAGGAGGGCGCGCCAGGAGGAGTCCTTCTCCCACCGGGAGTAGGATTCCCCCCTTTCCTAGTTGGAATAGGATTCAGGAGGGGGAAAGAGGAGAGAGAGAAGGAAGGGGGGCGCCGCCCCCCTCTCCTTGTCCTATTCAGACTAGGGGGGAGGGGCGTGCGGCCCAGCCCTGGCCACCTCTCCTCTCTTCCACTAAAGCCCACTAAGGCCCATATACCTCCCAGGGGGTTCCGGTAACCTCCCGGTACTCCGGTAAATCCCGATTTCATCCGGAACACTTCCGATATCCAAATATAGGCTTCCAATATATCAATCTTTATGTCTCGACCATTTCGAGACTCCTCGTCATGTCCGTGATCACATCCAGGACTCCGAACAAACTTCGGTACATCAAAATGCATAAACTCATAATATAACTGTCATCGAAACCTTAAGCGTGCAGACCCTACGGGTTCGAGAACAATGTAGACATGACCGAGACACGTCTCCGGTCAATAACCAATAGCGGAACCTGGATGCTCATATTGGCTCCTACATATTCTACGAAGATCTTTATCGGTCAGACCGCATAACAACATACGTTGTTCCCTTTGTCATCGGTATGTTACTTGCCCGAGATTCGATCGTCGGTATCTCAATACCTAGTTCAATCTCGTTACAAGCAAGTCTCTTTACTCGTTTCGTAATACATCATCTTGCAACTAACTCATTAGTTGCAATGCTTGCAAGGCTTATGTGATGTGCATTACCGAGAGGGCCCAGAGATACCTCTCCGACAATCGGAGTGAGAAATCCTAATCTCGAAATACACCAACCCAACATGTACCTTTGGAGACACCTGTAGAGCTCCTTTATAATCACCCAGTTACGTTGTGACGTTTGGTAGCACACAAAGTGTTCCTCCGGTAAACGGGAGTTGCATAATCTCATAGTCATAGGAACATGTATAAGTCATGAAGAAAGCAATAGCAACATACTAAACGATCGGGTGCTAAGCTAATGGAATGGGTCATGTCAATCACATCATTCTCCTAATGATGTGATCCCATTAATCAAATGACAACACATGTCTATGGTTAGGAAACATAACCATCTTCGATTAATGAGCTAGTCAAGTAGAGGCATACTAGTGACGTTTGGTTTGTCTATGTATTCACACAAGTATTATGTTTCCGGATAATACAATTCTAGCATGAATAATAAACATTTATCATGATATAAGGAAAAAAATAATAACATTATTATTGCCTCTAGGGCATATTTCCTTCACCAAGTGCACATGTACATGCACACAGACACAAAATTAGTACTGGACCTGTTCTTACTCCAGGTCTTATGCAACTGGGACAACCCTAAATAACATACAACAATACAATTGTGGCGTTGTTCAACAAGACATCTCGTCTCCTATTGGCAGTTTAGCACCACACAAACAGAAAAGAATTTTGAGCAAAAACATTAGTCGCATGGTGACATGAAGTTTGGCTAAATTACAGAGATAAGTCCCACTGTAACAGCAAGTCCTACTCTAAAAGTTTCATCTAATGCTACTACTGATGCATGACAATATTTGTATCAAATAGTTACTTCAATATTTAAATAATCTCTGGCAAGTTTAATCCAATGTTCCATTTAGATTTAGTTAACGGAAAAGACTCATCTCTGGAGTAGTTTAATTGAAAGGAATCTACAGAATACTCCAGTAATTAGAGTACACAGCTGAGATGCTGGAAAGAACATTGCACAGGCAGGACAAAGTACTCCATCTCGGACCGATCCTTGGACTTTGCTTGAAGGGAGGACTTGACACTGTTACTGTCCAGTATCCTGCCATATAATCTCTTGCGGTCCATTATGTACTGGGTCGGAAAGATATATATTTGTTGTGAGCAGTCAGCACAGCAAGATCAACCAGAAACAATACAAGATGACTTTGATTTAGACATTTCAAACCATGCATGTTCAGAACATAAATTAGTACTAGTTCTCTATATATGGTGTTCATTGATTTCAGCATGATATATATGGACTTTGAATGTAAACAAGCAGCTAGATTTAATTTCATGAGAAAATTTCTAGATAGGCACAGATTAGATGATGGTTCAAACTATAGCACCAAACTGTAAAATGAGCACAGATTAGAGGATGGTTTCAAAAACTGCATATATATTAATCTACATTACTTCTTCAGTATAGTATAGTACATACGATGGATGGGTTTGAGTTCAAATGTTTGCTTGCATGTTTACTACCCATATACTTAGGCACATGGAAAATCAACTACAAGCGGGAACACGATGAGTCAGAACAAGCTAGTAAGACACTAGCAGTAGAGCAACCATAATATGAAGCAAACAGGGGAATCACAAGGTAATTTTACTAATTTCATTGAAAGAATAGTGGAAATTTTAGGCAGTGTGCTAGATGAGGTACAAACTGAATACTAGTACAGATTAAAGCAGGTTGAATGTTGAGCGACACATATAATATGATGGTAAGAAAATGATGGCATCAAACAGATTGACAGCGAGAATTTCTCATCTTGGGCATGGAGAGCTCTGTATAATTGAACCATTCAAAACTATACACTGCATAGCAAGCACTATACCGAATACTAGAAATCATTTAAGTTGCTTGTGTTTGATTGTTTGACAGCCATTGTTAAGAAGTCAAATTAAATCACAGCAACATATGCAGTGGGGACAAACCATCCTAAATACCGCAAACCACAGTGCCTCCAGAGGAGTTACAAGCGGTCTTTCTAAAACTAATAATTGTAGAATAGCAACCAAAGAGTGCCCTTGATAAAGAGTCCTAGGTTATGTATGTAGATATCAGAGCAGCGGCGAGGGTAATGCAAATCACTGACCAAAACAGTGGATCAATGTGAAAATCAGTAACAGAAATTGCAGGATTGAGTATATCAAAACATGTCAGCCATTGGTAACTCCAGCAATAAGAAACCTAAAGCCTGATTCTACTAAAGCTAGTACTGCCATTTTACTGTAATAAAATATAAAAAGCTATAAATGGATGGATCGTCCCAGCTTAACACAGACCAGCTGGACTGCATCCACAACACATACCCAAAATTTCCCCCATCTACCTGATCAAAGTCATCACCGCCCAATCCTATTACTATACAGGGGCGTCAGCGACGATGAATTGGAAAATCGGAGACAGAGTCACGATACAGAGAACCTAGCCAACCCTTCCAACCTAGGGAGTGTTTCATAGCCAACCACCCCAAACCGTTTAAAATGTATGGGTTGAACCCATGGGTTCAGACCACACGGGTATCCAGACATATGTGCAACCCTCAAATCCTCAAAGAAATTTTCATTATGTTAGGATTACATCAGTTACAGCTTACAGCTTACAGGTTACAGTACTAACATGTCATGGGCGTCAACACATCCACTCTCAACACACAGAAACACTTGAGCGTCGGGATTAGTTTGTTCATGTGGGTTGCGATTGGTGAGGCAGTGCCGGTTGAACCCCTGGGTTCAGACCATTTCAGTTTGTACAGCATCAAACCAAACCACCCCAGTCCAGTTTGATTTTCTGTTCAACATAGACCAATCCAGTCCGTTCCTATTAAGCACCCATTTGAACCCATACATACCAAACTAGCCCAAAGCAACAACAGAACCAAATAAACCAAACTAACCCGACCGATTCCCATGTTGAATGGACAGCAAGCAAGAACACTCTATTTTGATAGTGCAAAGCTGTGCAAGGAAACACGCACTATAACATGGACAACAAGTTCAGAGATTCAGTGTATAAGCAGAAACCGGGAAGTAATGATTCTCCAAGAACTCACCCAGGAGGCCACCACCCACGAGGCCAAGATCGGCACTGGAAACAGTGACAACCAGTGTCGGAGGAGACGAGGGCGTCGACTGTCACCTGTCAGGACTGGAGGCGGGAGCAGTGGCCTCCGTGCTCGAATGGCAAGGGGCTGGAGATGGGAGCAGCGGTGCCCTAGTCTGAGTCGGATAAGACGATGCCGACGTTCGTGATCCAGGTCCGGCGGCTCGGGGTGTCCGTGGTCCAGTCCCAGTGCTCCCGGCCGCCTCCCGGAGGAGTAGGCCACCCCGCCCGCCCGCCCACCTGGAGGAGGTGAACTCTGGCGCATGCTCCCGCCCCTCACCATAGCCGAAGACCAGGAACACGGCGAACGCATATCTACAAAAAGGAGCATGAGACGAGGTGAGGTGAGGAGATGTTGCACGAAGAAGGAGGGGAGGGGCTTACCGGTGCTAGATCCGGCCACCTCTGGCCTCGCCGTCGTCGCATGTGGCAGATCCCGACGAAGTTAAAGTGGCGGCTGAAACCCTAGATATGGGTGAGTTTGCGGGCTTGCACTAGAGGGTGCGAGAGATGGATCTGACGGGAGGGGGAAGAGCTGCATGAGGGGAGCCCGGGGTGTGCTGCGCGCCGGCGAGAGCTGCCTCAACTCGCCAGAATCGAGTGGAGCAGAGGAGTCACGGGAGGGAGAAAGACAGGGCTCGCGGGGGAGAAGGGCTTGCGGTGAGGGAAGGGAATGGGAGAGAGGAGGAGGGTGTGGGGAGGCCATGGACGGCGGGGAGCTCGGCCAGAGGGAGGTGGAGGCGGCGATCTAGAAAGGAGGAGGTGGCGGCTGCAATCTGGAAGGAAGGAGGAGTGGTGTGCGGGGGAAAGAGGGGCGGGTTCGCTGCACGGGGGAGAGAGAGGAGCTCGCGGTGGGTTTTTTTGTTTGTTTTTTAGGGTAGCTCGCGGTGGGTGGGTGAGAGGGAGAGAGGTGTGGGCCGTTGGATCTGGCAGTATCCGACGGTCTCTGATGTTTGATCTGCGTGACATGCCTATAAACTAATAAGAACGAAGAACATGTTTTCATGATGTTATGACCATCGAGATTGGTCGTAACCGATTAACAATAGGCACTACGTGTCAGCCAGATGATTTTGTCTAGAAATCATCCATCTAGAAGACGCCCGATCTGCGCATTGGTGATCATTTGATCACATCAATATGTCGCAACAGCACCGAGCATGAAAAAGCTTCAACTCAACACCGATGACATCCCCACTAAACACTATTCCAGCTCTCAACGGCACGCCAAGAGCTCCAACGCAGCACCACGGCGCCCGGCGAAGCTCCATTGCAGCGTGAGCTCCAACGCAACACCACGACGCCGGGTGGTACGTTTCCTTCACTTTTTATGACAATGTTTTTAAGTTTCCTAGTAAGTAGTAGTGTTATTCCCTTTAATAACGAAAAATTCATTTTCCATTTTTCGAGAGTCCAAAATGAGTTCTTTTGTGAAGGACCTATTATATATTTGTTACAAATTTTGACCAAATTAATTTTCTAAAATATTAGGCCATATTTAATGCATAATCGATCAAATGGTTGGGTGTCAAAAGATTCGATCCACATCTGGTGAAAAAGAAAAATTTCTGCCGATTCAGTTCGAAGCAGGTCAAATTTAAACTGCAACTGCCTCATAGTTTGCTCTTTATTTTTTCAAAAAATCATTTCTAGGTACATAAGTATCTATTTAATCAGAGAAACATCAAAAGTTTTCCAATATTCAACCACTTGATAGGAATGGTCAAGACCGCCGTTTTGACCGCATTTTGAAACAGGCATAAAAAACCCAAAAAAATTAAAAAAATTGGAAAACCTTCCCATTGTGTCATCATATGTGACCAAGTTTCCAGGAAAAATAATAAACTTGCAATATGGCAATTATTTTTAAAAAGTGTTCTCAGAAATGAGCTATCATGCGTGAAGATTCACGGCTTTCAAGCCAAATGATCAATCTTATGGCCACATATATGGCATAGTTTGTTCAAATGATCTCATATTGTGCACAAGGGTACATCTTGGAATTCCAAACAATGTTGTCTAAGGAAATTTTCATTTTCTTTAGACGAAAAAATCATTTTCCATTTTCCGAGTGCCCAAAATGAGTTTTTTTTGTGAAGGACCTACCAAATAATTGTTGCAAAATTGGACCAAATCAATTTTATAAAATACCAGGCCAAATTTGATGCACAATTGACCAAAAGTTTGGGTGTCAAAAGATTTGATCCACCTCTCGTGAAAAGGACAAATTCTCGCCGATTCAGGAGGAAGCGGGTCAAATTTGAAGTGTAGCTGCCTCGTTGTTTGCTCTTTATTTTTTCCAAAAATCATTTATAGGTACATAAGTATCTATTTAATCAGAGAAACATTAAAAGTTTTCCAAGATTCAACCACTAGCTAGGAACGATCAAGCCCGTCGTTTTGACCGCATTTTGAAACGGGCATAAAAAATTCAAAAAAATCTAAAAAATGGAAAACCTTCGCATTGTGTCATTACATGTGACCAAGTTACCATAAAAAATAATAAACTTGAAATACGGTGATTATTTTAGAAAAGTGTTCTCAGAAATTAGCTATCATATGTGAAGATTCATGGCTTTCAAGCCAAATGATCAATCTTATGCCAACATTCATGGCATAGTTTGTTCAAATGATCTCATATTGTGCACAAGGGTGCATCTTGGAATGACAAACAATATTGCATAAGGAAGTTATCATTTTCTTTGCACGAAAATATCATTTTCCATTTTTTGAGTGCCCAAAATGAGCTTTTTTTGTGAAGGACCTACCAAATATTTGTTGCAAAATTGTACCAAATAAATTTTCTAAAATATTAGGACATATTTAATGCACAATGGACCAAATGGTTGGGTGTCAAAAGTTTTGATCCACCTATTGTGAAAAAGACAAATTTCTACTGATTTAGTAGGAAGCGGGTCAAATTTGTTCTGCAGCTGCCTCATAGTTTGCTCTTTAGTTTTTCCAAAAATTATTTCTAGGTACATATGTATCTATTTAATCAGAGAAACATCAAAAGTTTTCCAAGATTCAACCACTAGCTTGCAACGGTCAAGCCCGTCGTTTTGACCACATTTTGAAACGGGCATAAAAAATTCAAAAAAAAATGGAAAACCTTCGCATTGTCTCATTATATGTGACCAAGTTACCAGGAAAAATAGTAAACTTGTAATACAAAAATTATTTTTAAAAAGTGTTCTTAGAAATGAGCTATCATGCGTGAAGATTCACGGCTTTCAAGCCAAATGATCAATCTTATGGCCACATATATGGCATAGTTTGTTCAAATGATCTCATATTGTGCACAAGGGTGCATCTTGGAATTCCAAACAATGTTGCGTAAGGAAATTTTCATTTTCTTTAGACAAAAAAATCATCTTCCATTTCCCGAGTGCCCAAAATGAGTTTTTTTGTGAATGACCTACCAAATAATTGTTGCAAAATTGGACCAAATCAATTTTATAAAATACCAGGCCATATTTGATGGACAATTGACCAAAATGTTTGGGTGTCAAAAGATTTGATCGACCTCTCGTGAAAAGGACAAATTCTTGCCGATTCAGTAGGAAGCGGGTCAAATTTGAACTGCAGATGCCTCGTAGTTTGCTCTTTAGTTTTTCCAAAAATCATTTGTAGGTACATCAGTATCTATTTAATCAGAGAACCATCAAAAGTTTTCCAAGATTCAACCACTAGCTAGGAACGATCAAGCCCGCCGTTTTGACCGCATTTTAAAACAGGCATAAAAAATTCAAAAGAATCAAAAAAATGGAAAACCTTTGCATTGTGTCATTACATGTGACCAACTTACCAGAAAAAATAATAAACTAGAAATACAGTGATTATTTTAGAAATCTGTTCTTAGAAATTAGCTATCATATGTGAAGATTCATGGCTTTCAAGCCAAATGATCAATCTTATGGCCACACTCATGGCATAGTTTGTTCAAATGATCTCGTATTATGCACAAGGGTGCATCTTGGAATGACAAACAATGTTGCCTAAGGAAGTTATCATTTTCTTTGCACGAAAAAATCATTTTCCATTTCTTGAGTGCCCAAAATGAGCTTTTTTTGCGAAGGACCTACCAAATATTTGTTGCAAAATTGTACCAAATAAATTTTCTAAAATACTAGGACATATTTAATGCACAATTTACCAAATTGTTGGGTGTCAAAAGTTTTGATCCACCTATTGTGAAAAAGACAAATTTCTGCTGATTCAGCAGGAAGCGAGTCAAATTTGAACTGCAACTGCCTCATAGTTTGCTCTTTAGTTTTTCCAAAAATTATTTCTAGGTACATAGGTATCTATTTAATCAGAGAAACATCAAAAGTTTTCCAAGATTCAACCACTAGCTAGGAACGGTCAAGCCCGCCGTTTTGACCGCATTTTGAAACGGGCATAAAAAATTCAAGAAAAAGAACAAAAACTTGGAAAATCTTCGCATTGTGTCATTATATGTGACCAAGTTACCAGGAAAAATAATAAACTTGTAATACGAAAATTATTTTAAAAAAGTGTTCTCAGAAATGAGCTATCATGCGTGAAGATTCATGGCTTTCAAGCCAAATGATCAATCTTATGCACACATTCGTGGCATAGTTTCTTCAAATGATCTCATATTGTGCACAAGGGTGCATCTTGGAATGACAAACAATGTTGCCTAAGGAAGTTATCATTTTCTTTGCACGAAAAAATAATTTTCCATTTTTTGAGTGCCTGAAATGAGTTTTTTGTGTGAAGGACCTACCATATATTTGTTGCAAAAGTGGACCTAATCAATTTTATCAAATACTAGGCCATATTTTGTGCACAATTGACAAAATGGTTGGTTTTCAAAAGTTTTGATCCACCTCCGGTGAAAAAGACAAATTCCCGCTGTTTCAGGAGGAAGAGAGTCAAATTTGAACTGCAGCTACCTTATTGTTTGCTCTTTATGTTTCCCAAAAATCATTTATAGTTACATAAGTATCTATTTAAGCATAAATACATGGTTTGGTGGCGATACGTCGAGTTTCGGATGGTGGCCTAGAGCCCCAACTCCAAAGCACGTAAACTCGCATGCCTACCTCGTGGTCACCGTATGACCTTGGTGTTGACAAGCGTTCTGTGAGGCCTAGGCATTTCTAGTGGGTTGGAAACTCCCCAGGTAGGTGCTAGGAAGAAAATTACAATAGAAGAATCTCACGAGGAGACCGACCTATCGCTGGTAGAAAAAGGGCCTATAGTCCCGGTTCGTAAGGGCCTTTAGTCCCGGTTCCTGAACCGGGACTAAAGTGTCGGTACTAATACCTCCCCCCTTTAGTCCCGGTTCAATCCAGAACCGGGACTAAAGCCCCTCCACGTGGGCAGTGCGCGGAGCCCAGTCAGTAGACCCTTTGGTCCCGGTTGGTGGCACCAACCGGGACCAATAGGCATCCACGCATCAGCATTTCTGTGGCTGGGGTTTTAGTTTTTTTTTGAATGGGGGGGAGGGTTGGGGGTTTTGGGGGGTTAATTTAGGTGTTTCATATATTGTGTTAGCTAGCTATAATTAATATAGAGAAGTGTCCTCTCTTATGTCCGTGCTTGGTCGACGCTACGTACTATACATACGTATAGAGAGGACTAGACACGCTGGCTAGCCAGTAAAGCAAACGAAGGAAACAGAAGATCGTCATGAACATATATGCATACAGAGAGAAGTGATATCGACCACCTCTCCTTCTCGGAGAGATTGGTCGAACAACAAGTTCTCGTATATCTATCTGACACTACCGGCTACATATATACAGTAATTATCTCTTACAAATATAATCATACGGACTCAGGTTCAACATAGAATTCTCTGTCTTCAGGGATCACGTGGTCAAGAAAGAATGCCGCCAATTCCTCTTGAATTCCTCGCATGCGAGCTGGTGCTAGAAGTTCATCCCGCTTCCGAAACATCTAATTTAAAGAAGGGGGTCAATACGTATATATGAATGAATGAAACTCAACACAAATGATGGTAATAAAATAAAATTGTGAATGTTGTTATTTATGTACTTCGTATTGTTCGTTAGAGTACCCGCCCCGCTCACACGTCGTGTGGCGGATGGACTCGCAGATGTAGTGTCCACAGAAATCATTCCCTTGTTCCTGCCACAACCACTTTACAAGAAATAGAGGTCAATCAAACTGATAAGCAAGAATGCTAAATGGTATTGATGAAACTAGCGCTTGAATCACTAGGAGATGCGCGGAACATGGTACTATAGTACTTACTTTCGGGTGTCTAAATTCCAGCTCCTTCGGCAGTCCCGGAACTTTTTTGGTGAGTTTTCTCCAAACCCTGCCGGACAAAGAAAACAATTACTTGATATCAGGAAATGAACAAAGTTGCTGATATGGTGGATAATGATCGATTTAACTTACTTCTTGAGGATTTCAGTCATGTCTGCATAGTCTTGGGGATCTTTTCGTCTTGAGTCTAAGACGGTTACTAGTCCCTGCTCAAGCTTAATCTCTAGGAGAATATAGTGGAAACTGCACACGCATGCATAACTCATGAATTACATTACTATAACCTTGACTAATATATAATGGAAACCGAATACGCACAAGACAGTAACACTCACTTGAAGTTCTAAGGAAAGAGTATTATATCTTTGTTTTGATTTATTACGAACGATTGTAGCATGTTGGCCTCGGTAGCTGCGGCATGAAGTTTAACCTCAGTTGCATCTATGAGATATGTGTTAATGAACCCAATATCACCGACATGTCTTTTCTTCAATTCGACGATCTTCAATCTGCATAATATAGTGAGGATGATTATAAATACATGCAATGAAAGAGCTAAGCTATATAGAGAAACTTAATGACAAAAGTAGTATTACTTACAGACAGTAGCAGGCGACCGTTGTTTTATCGAGGGCAATTGATTAAAAAACTGATATAACTCCTCAAATGGAACAGGCAACAGATCAATTCCAATGAGGTCATGCTCCTTGTTAACTCTCACATACAAAGTACTCCTCCCCCCAGAGTCTCTGCAGATTTTCAAGTACCAATCATGCAATCTTCGCATCATCGTTGATAGAGATCTTTCATCTTTGATGAGAGGCTTCCCGTACTCGTATCTTTGCATCTGCATGTCCATGGGTTCATAATGTACTTCGTCGGGCAGGTAATCTGCAAGATTATTATAACCGGGCACCATCCTCGGATCATTAGCGACGTTGTGGCTAGGCACCTTGAGCGGGGGGCATGATTGCTTCGCTTGTTTGCCGAGCTGGGCAATTTGTTTCCCAGCTCGTCGGTTTTTGAGCCTTTCATCACTGACAATACTTCCCGACCTCTCCGCTTCGGCAAATTCCTTTCCAATAATGCGCTCATAGTTTCCTTTCGGCGGATCAGACTTTGGTGGTTTTGTCAGGGCAGCCAGAGTGCGCTTCACTTTCACCCCATCTACCTTCTCCTCCGGAGGTGGATGTTTCTTTGCTTTCACCCCTTCAAAGAATTTCCTCACTTCTTCTCGCGTGATCTCGGCGTTCTCCTCCTGGGTCCTCTCGTATGGTAACTTCTCTGGAGTCTTCAGAGAAGGACCGAATCTGTATGTCCTCCCGCCTCTGGTTGTACTGCTAGACGCCGACCGAGCAGACGAAGCGGTTGTCTTCTTTACTTGCTTAAGAGGCGGAGGAGAAGGACTACGACCCGCCGGAGCAGCTGGAGCGGCGGCAGGTCTCTTCTGCCCTTGCTGACGAGGCGGAGAAGGAGGAGGTTGGCTGCTCGGGCGCGTCGGCGCAGGCGGAGACGGAGGCGGAGTGCCGCCACGCGCCGGAGAAGGAGCCGGTCGAGGGCCCTGATCGTCACTCGCCGGAGGAGGAGGCGGTGGAGGAGGCGGAGTGCCCTGACTCGCCGGCGGAGGAGGAGGAGGCGGAGGCGTCCAGTTCGGAAGGTTGATGAGGTCCTTCCGCCATAGGCATGGAGTCTTCAGAGCAGACCCCAGCCGAGTCTCCCCTTCACCGGTAGGGTGGTCAAGCTGGAGGTCCTCAAATCCCTCCGTTATCTCATCCACCATCACCCTAGCATATCCTTCTGGAATCGGCCGGCAGTGAAAAGTTGCGCCGGGTTCAGTAGGATAAACAGAGCCAACAGCCGCCATGACCTTCAAATTCATCCATTGCGTCATAAGGTGGCAATTTTGAGACTCCGTTATAGCATCCACAGGATAGCTGGCAGGAGCCGTCAAGGCATGCTCCGGCTGAAGCAGCTCGGTGGAAGCCACGCTGCTTCTGCGCTGAGATGGCGGGGTAGCTTCGGGGAGGCTTCGGCAGTACGTTTGCTGCGATTTGCTTCTCGTTCCTCTATCGCTTGTACCAGTGCGTGCAGCGCCTGCAGTTCGGTCTGCTGCACTTTTTTCCTCCTCTCATGGGATTTGTAACCGACTACGTCCGGAAACCCAACCTTCCACGGAACGGAGCCTGGCGTGCCTCGTGTCCGTCCAGGGTGCTCAGGATTCCCGATGGCCATTATGAGCTCGTCGTGCTCTTTGTCTGGAAAGAACGTCCCTTCCTGTGCTGCGTCGATATACTGCTTAAGCTTACTGACTGGTATGTCCATTTGTTCGTTCGTCCAAATGCATTTCCCTGTTTCAGGGTCCAAGGTTCCGCCAGCCCCGAAGAACCAAGTCTGGCAACAGTCTGGCCAGTTATTTGTCTCTGGTTCGATCCCTTTATGAACCAGATCATTCTCAACCTTGGACCACTTAGGCCGGGCTACGAGGTAGCCACCTGACCCCGTGCGATGGTGAAGCTTCTTCTTCGCGGCATTTTTCTTGTTTGTTGCCGACATCTTCTTACTCTTTTCCGATGTCTTGTAGGCCACAAATGCGGGCCAGTGATCTCTGATCTTCTCATATCTACCCTTGAATTCTGGTGTCTCTTTTTTATCGACAAACCTATTCAGCTCTTTCTTCCACCTCCTGAATAGATCTGCCATCCTCTTCAGAGCAAAAGACTTGATTAATTTCTCTTTAATTGGGTTCTCTGGATTATCCTCTGGCGGTAGGGTGAAATTTGACTTCAGCTCATTCCAAAGATCATTTTTCTGCATATCATTGACATAAGACACCTCAGGGTCTTCTGTAGTCGGCTTAAACCATTGTTGGATGCTTATCGGGATCTTGTCCCTAACCAGAACCCCGCACTGAGCAACAAATGCACTCTTTGTCCGGAGGGGTTCAATAGGTTGGCCATCGGGCGCGATTGATGTGATCTCAAGCTTTTCATCCGAGCTCAACTTTTTCTTCGGGCCTCGTCTCTTTACCGAAGTTGTGCTCGATCCGGAGGGCTAGAAAAAAGAACAAAGACTTAATTAATATGTGTACATACCAAAACAATGAATGCATCAATCAGCTAGTCAGCATAGGCTTAACTAATATATATACCTGGCCGGACTCGGTTCGGTCACCGGAGCCGTCATCACGGTCTCCTTCTTGCACCGGCATTGGGTCACCGGAGCCGTCCTCATGTTCTTCTTCTTGCACCGGCATTAGGTCACCGTAGCCAGCTTGTTCACCCTCTCCTTCCAGACCATCGGTTTCGTTGAGATAGTACGAGACGGCATCACTTCCTTGTGCGATTATCTCCCTCAAGAACGCTTCTTTTGTTGCTTCGTCTAGGGCGGTGTCCATAGTTTCTACAAATATTTACAACATGGCAATTATTATTCAAACATGACAGATCGATATATTAGTGCCAAACGTAGAACTAGCTACCTAATCATAGTAAGCTATCGGGAGGGGGTATATATCGACAACGACGACACTACATCTATATATGTCCCTCGACGACCCTCGTTCCCGATAAAAAAAGAGGAAGAAGAAGAAAAAAAGAGGAGAAGAAAGAATAGAGGAGAAGAACCCTCGAACCCTAGACGACCCTCTTCTTCCTCTCATGTTCGAGAGGATCGCCGAGGGGTCGGGAGGTTGCCTAGTGTCAAAGGAAACCCTAAATAGCTAGCAAGTATCGTGGGTGTGAGATACATGTGGCCTTCGGTGTCAGACACTACATCCACTTCCCACAAGTGACGTGGGCGTCGAAGCCCGCGCCACTTGTGGGATGTGGATGTAATGTCCGACACCGACGGTACATGTATCTCACACCGACGATACTTTCTATTTAGGCTTTCTCCTCTACCACTCGGCGGCCCTCTCGACGACCCTCGTTCCCGATAAAAAAAGAGGAAGAAGAAGAAAAAAAGAGGAGAAGAAAGAATAGAGGAGAAGAACCCTCGAACCCTCGAACCCTAGACGACCCTCTTCTTCCTCTCATGTTCGAGAGGATCGCCGAGGGGTCGGGAGGTTGCCTAGTGTCAAAGGAAACCCTAAATAGCTAGCAAGTATCGTGGGTGTGAGATACATGTGGCCTTCGGGGTCGGACACTACATCCACGTCCCACAAGTGACGTGGGCGTCGAAGCCCGCGCCACTTGTGGGATGTGGATGTAATGTCCGACACCGACGGTACATGTATCTCACACCGACGATACTTTCTATTTAGGGTTTCTCCTCTACCACTCGGCGGCCCTCTCGACGACCCTCGTTCCGATAAAATAAAGAGGAAGAAGAAGAAGAAAAAAGAAGAGAAGAAAGAATAGAGGAGAAGACTTCCTCTTCTTCCTCTCCTCTTCTTCCCCTTCTTCCTTGCCTCTCTCATGAATGTCCGGCATTCTCGACCCCCCCCCCCCACGCGTCGAAGAAAAAAAGGAGAAAAAAAAAGAGGAGAAGAAGAAAGGAATAGAGGAGAAAAGAGAAAGATAGAATATATTCTATTTTTCTCTTCTTCTCCTCTATTCCTTTCTTCTTCTCCTCTTCTTTTTCTTCTTTTTTCTTCTTCTTATTTATTTCTCCTCGTCTTCCTCTCCCCTCTCGGCGACCCTAGACCCCCTCTCGACCCTCGACCCCTAGGCGACCATCGACCCCTCTCTTTTTTTTCTTCCTCTTCTATTTTATCCTCTTCTTCCTCTAC
This sequence comes from Triticum urartu, assembly GCF_056163025.1. Lineage (NCBI taxonomy): Eukaryota > Viridiplantae > Streptophyta > Magnoliopsida > Poales > Poaceae > Triticum > Triticum urartu. Next base: position 54,876,472 of record NC_141878.1, on the reverse strand, counting down.
CGCTCGGTGACCCTCGACGACCCTCGTTCCCGATAAAAAAAGAGGAAGAAGAAGAAAAAAAAGAGGAGAAGAAAGAATAGAGGAGAAGATCTCCTCTATTCTTTCTTCTCCTCTTTTTTCTTTTCTTATTCCTCTTCTTTTTTATCCTCTTCTTCCTCTCATTATATTTTCTACGAATGTTCTATATACATACATCCATCGATATCATTCCATACATACATATACATCTACATTATATATGAACAAAAAAATATCAAAATTCATCATACATACATCTACAGTATATATGAACAGTATATATGAACAAAAAAATATCAAAATTCATCATACATACATCTACAGTATATATGAACAGTATATATGAACAAAAAAATATCAAAATTCATCATACATACATACATCTATAGTATATAGATATGAACGAAAAAAATATCAAAATTCATCATACATACATGCATCTACAGTATATATGAACAAAAATTATTAAATTTCTCCCCAACTCATACATACATACATCTACATCATATCAATATTTTGCAAATTTGGAGCAGGGAAGGAAGGAGAGGATGGGGCGGTAGCTACCTCTCCCGGAGGGATCGGGGAGGAGACGCGGGCGGCCGGCGTCGGGGGCGACGGCGACGAGGACGGGCTCGGGGTCGGCGAGGGCGAGGGCGACGGCGGGGCTCGGGCCGGGGGCGGCGGACGGTGGAGCTCGGGCCGGGGGCGCGCGGGGCAGGAGCTCGGGGGCTCGGGGACGGCGGAGCTCGAGGGCGATGGCGAGGGCGACGGCGGGGCGGCTCGGGGTCGGCGAGGGCGAGGGCGACGGCGGGGCGCGCTCGGCGGCGGCGGACGGCGGAGCTCGGGCCGGGGGCGCGCGGGGCAGGAACTCGGGGGCTCGGGGACGGCGGAGCTCGAGGGCGAGGGCGAGGGCGACGGCGGGGCGGCTCGGGGTCGGCGACGACGGCGAGGTAGGGCGCGCTCGGGGGCAGGGCAGGGGCAACGGCGGCGACGGCGAGGCGAGCAGAGGGGCAGCCTGGCGGCGATCGAAGAAACTGTACCAAAATTTTCACAAGGGTGGCTTATATAGACGGAGCATTGGTCCCGGTTGGTGGCACCAACTGTGACCATTGCCCCCTTTAGTCCCGGTTGGTGCCACCAACCGGGACCAAAGGCATCTTTTCGGCAGCCGAAAGGGCGGAAGCGGCGGCCTTTGGTCCCGGTTGGTGTCACCAACCGGGACTAAAAGTGGGCAATGGTCACGGTTGGTGCCACGAACCGTGACCAATGAGCCCTTTAGTCCCGGTTGGTGCCACCAACCGGGACCAATGCCCTTGTGCGCCCCGCACCCAAAAGTTTAGTCCCACATCGCTAGCTGAAGGGCGCCGATACTGGTTTATAAGCTCTGCTCTGCCTCCCCATTCGAGCTCCTCTCTAATGCAGGCTTTCGGGCCTAAACCTGCTACTGCCTGTGGGCCTATTGGGCCTTCTGCGGGCCTGAATCCTGGCCCATGTAGGGTTTCTAGTCGTATTCAGGCCGTGGAGGCCCAGTAGGTGGCATTTTTTTTGGTTTTTTCTTTTCTATTTCTACATTTTTTTGGTTTTTTATTTTTCTGTTTCTACTTAAAACTAAATAATTACACTTTTTTTAGTGATTTCTTTTTCCTTTTAGGTCACAAAAATTATAAACTTTCTGTTAGTGCCATTAGTTTTAAATTTTAAATAGTTTAAATTTGAATTTTTAAAAATTTGTGTGAATCACTAGTTTATGAATAACTTTACTATAAAATTAGGATTTTTTTCTATTTATTTTTCGTTTCTACTTAAAACTAAATAATTACAGTTTTTTAGTGATTTCTTTTTGCTTTTAGGTCACAAAAATTATAAACTTTCTGTTAGTGCCATTAGTTTTAAATTTTAAATAGTTTAAATTTGAATTTTTAAAAATTATGTGTGAATCACTAGTTTATGAATAACTTTACTATAAAATTAGGATTTTTTTTCTATTTATTTTTTATTTCTACTTACAACCAAATACTTACAGTTTTTTAGTGATTTCTTTTTGCTTTTAGGTCACAAAAATTATAAACTTTCTGTTAGTGCCATTAGTTTTAAATTTTAAATTGTTTAAATTTGAATTTTTAAAAATTTGTGTGAATCACTAGTTTATGAATAACTTTACTATAAAATTAGAATTTTTTTCTATTTATTTTTTATTTCTACTTACAACTAAATACTTACAGTTTTTTCTTCGTTGCTATTTATTTTTTATTTATACTTACAATTAAATACTTATAGTTTGATTTTAGGTCACACAAATTATATTCTTTTTGCTATTGAAGAATATTATAGTTTTATTTTAGTTGATCATAACATAATATTTTAATTGATTGTTTTTATTTTCATAAAAGTTTTGTAGTTCATTCTGTTTGCTATTAATTCATTCTTTGAGCTAAATGACTCTGAAATTGGAAAGCATTTCAAAATGAACTCTGAAAAGGTTGAAAGTTGGCATGGTATCATCATTTCATCCACATAGCATGTTCCAAAAAGTAGAGAGGGTTACGACAAAAACTTGATGCACTTCATGTACAAAATGGACAATCACTTTCGAAGTATCAAAGTTTCAAACCATAAGACATGAAAGCATTTCAAATGAACTCTGAAAAAGTTGAAAGTTGGGATGGTATCATAATTTCACCCACATAGCATTTGCTTATTGCGGGAGAAAGTCTTCACTTTTTCTTCGCTTGTGTCATTTGCTTATTGCGCCGTAACCATGGATAATCTTCATTGTTTATCAGGATGCTTGGGTCAGCCTTGACATTGAAGGGAGGAATTTCATGAAACTTTTCATAATCTTCAGACATGTCTGTCTTGCCGTCCACCCCCAGGATGTCCCTTTTTCCTGAAAGAACTATGTGGCGCTTTGGCTCATCGTATGATGTATTCGCTTCCTTATCTTTTCTTTTTCTCGGTTTGGTAGACATGTCCTTCACATAGATAACCTGTGCCACATCATTGGCTAGGACGAACGGTTCGTCAGTGTACCCAAGATTTTTCAGATCCACTGTTGTCATTCCGTACTGTGGGTCTACTTGAATGTTGAGCGACACATATAATATGATGGTAAGAAAATGATGGCATCAAACAGATTGACAGCGAGAATTTCTCATCTTGGGCATGGAGAGCTCTGTATAATTGAACCATTCAAAACTATACACTCCATAGCAAGCACTATACCGAATACTAGAAATCATTTAAGTTGCTTGTGTTTGATTGTTTGACAGCCATTGTTAACAAGTCAAATTAAATCACAGCAACATATGCAGTGGGGACAAACCATCCTAGATACGGCAAACCGCAGTGCCTCCAGAGGAGTTACAAGCGGTCTTTGTGAAACTAATAATTGTAGAATAGCAACCAAAGAGTGCCCTTGATAAAGAGTCCTAGGTTATGTATGTACAAAGCAGAGCAGCGGCGAGGGTAATGCAAATCACTGACCAAAACAGTGGATCAATCTGAAAATCAGTAACAGAAATTGCAGGATTGAGTATATCAAAACATGTCAGCCATTGGTAACTCCAGCAATGAGAAACCTAAAGCCTGATTCTACTAAAGCTAGTACTGCCATTTTACTGTAATAAAATATAAAAAGCTATAAATGGATGGATCGTCCCAGCTTAACACAGACCAGCTGGACTGCATCCACAACACATACCCAAAATTTCCCACATCTACCTGATCAAAGTCATCACCGCCCAATCCTATTACTATACAGGGGCGTCAGCGATGATGAATTGGAAAATCGGAGACAGAGTCACGATACAGAGAACCTAGCCAACCCTTCCAACCTAGGGAGTGTTTCATAGCCAACCACCCCAAACCGTTTAAAACGTATGGGTTGAACCCATGGGTTCAGACCACACGGGTATCCAGACATATGTGCAACCCTCAAATCCTCAAAGAAATTTTCATTATGTTAGGATTACATCAGTTACAGCTTACAGCTTACAGGTTACAGTACTAACATGTCATGGGCGTCAACACATCCACTCTCAACACACAGAAACACTTGAGCGTTGGGATTAGTTTGTTCATGTGGGTTGCGATTGGTGAGGCAGTGCCGGTTGAACCCCTGGGTTCAGACCATTTCAGTTTGTACAGCATCAAACCAAACCACCCCAGTCCAGTTTGATTTTCTGTTCAACAGAGACCAATCCAGTCCGTTCCTATTAAGCACCCATTTGAACCCATACATACCAAACTAGCCCAAAGCAACAATAGAACCAAATAAACCAAACTAACCCGACCGATTCCCATGTTGAATGGACAGCAAGCAAGAACACACTCTATTTTGATAGTGCAAAGCTGTGCAAGCAAAAACGCACTATAACATGGACAACAAGTTCAGAGATTCTGTGTATAAGCAGAAACCGGGAAGTAATGATTCTCCAAGAACTCACCCACGAGGACACCACCCACGAGGCCAAGATCGGCACTGGAAACAGGGACAACCAATGTCGGAGGAGACGAGGGCGTCGACTGTCACCTGTCAGGACTGGAGGCGGGAGTAGTGGCGTCCGTGCTCGAATGGCAAGGGGCTGGAGATGGGAGCAGCGGTGCCCTAGTCTAAGTCGGATAAGACGATGCCGACGTTCGTGATCCAGGTCCGGCGGCTCGGGGTGTCCGTGGTCCAGTCCCAGTGCTCCCGGCCGCCTCCCGGAGGAGGAGGCCACCCCGCCCGCCCGCCCACCCGGAGGAGGTGAACTCCGGCGCATGCTCCCGCCCCTCACCATAGCCGAAGACCAGGAACACGGCGAACGCATATCTACAAGAAGGAGCATGAGACGAGGTGAGGTGAGGAGATGTTGCATGAAGAAGGAGGGGAGGGGCTTACCGGTGCTAGATCCGGCCACCTCTGGCCTCGCCGTCGTCGCATGTGGCAGATCCCGACGAAGTTAAAGTGGCGGCTGAAACCCTAGATATGGGTGAGTTTGCGGGCTTGCACTAGAGGGTGCGAGAGACGGATCTGACGGGAGGGGGAAGAGCTGCATGAGGGGAGCCCGGGGTGTGTTGCGCGCCGGCGAGAGCTGCCTCAACTCGCCAGAATCGAGTGGAGCAGAGGAGTCGCGGGAGGGAGAAAGAGAGGGCTCGCGGGGGAGAAGGGCTTGCGGTGAGGGAAGGGAATGGGAGAGAGGAGGAGGGTGTGGGGAGGCCATGGACGGCGGGGAGCTCGGCCGGAGGGAGGTGGAGGCGGCGATCTAGAAAGGAGGCGGTGGCGGCTGCAATCTGGAAGGAAGGAGGAGTGGTGTGCGGGGGAAAGAGGGGCGGGTTCGCTGCACGGGGGAGAGAGAGGAGCTCGCGGTGGGTTTTTTTGTTTGTTTTTTAGGGTAGCTCGCGGTGGGTGGGTGAGAGGGAGAGAGGTGTGGGCCGTTGGATCTGGCAGTATCCGACGGTCTCTGATGTTAGATCTGCGTGACATGCCTATAAACTAATCAGAATGAAGAACATGTTTTCATGATGTTATGACCATCGAGATTGGTCGTAACCGATTAACAATAGGCACTACATGTCAGCCAGATGATTTTTTCTAGAAATCATCCATCTAGAAGACGCCCGATCTGTGCATTGGTGATCATTTGATCACATCAATATGTCACAACAGCACCGAGCGTGAAAAAGCTTCAACTCAACACCGATGACATCCCCACTAAACACTATTCCAGCTCTCAACGGCACGCCAAGAGCTCCAACGCAGCACCACGGCGCCCGGCGAAGCTCCATTGCAGCGTGAGCTCCAACGCAACACCACGACGCCGGGTGGTACGTTTCCTTCACTTTTTATGACAATGTTTTTAAGTTTCCTAGTAAGTAGTAGTGTTATTCCCATTAATAACAAAAAATTCATTTTCCATTTTTCGAGAGTCCAAAATGAGTTCTTTTGTGAAGGACCTATCATATATTTGTTACAAATTTTGACCAAATTAATTTTCTAAAATATTAGGCCATATTTAATGCACAATCGATCAAATGGTTGGGTGTCAAAAGATTCGATCCATATCTGGTGAAAAAGAAAAATTTCTGCCGATTCAGTTGGAAGCAGGTCAAATTTAAACTCCAACTGCCTCATAGTTTGCTCTTTATTTTTTCAAAAAATCATTTCTAGGTACATAAGTATCTATTTAATCAGAGAAACATCAAAAGTTTTCCAATATTCAACCACTTGCTAGGAATGGTCAAGCCCGCCGTTTTGACCGCATTTTGAAACAGGCATAAAAAATCCAAAAAAATTAAAAAAATTGGAAAACCTTCCCATTGTGTCATCATATGTGACCAAGTTTCCAGGAAAAATAATAAACTTGCAATACGGCAATTATTTTTAAAAAGTGTTCTCAGAAATGAGCTATCATGCGTGAAGATTCACGGCTTTCAAGCCAAATGATCAATCTTATGGCCACATATATGGCATAGTTTGTTCAAATGATCTCATATTGTGCACAAGGGTACATCTTGGAATTCCAAACAATGTTGTCTAAGGAAATTTTCATTTTCTTTAGACGAAAAAATCATTTTCCCTTTTCCGAGTGCCCAAAATGAGTTTTTTTGTGTGAAGGACCTACCAAATAATTGTTGCAAAATTGGACCAAATCAATTTTATAAAATACCAGGCCAAATTTGATGCACAATTGACCAAAAGTTTGGGTGTCAAAAGATTTGATCCACCTCTCGTGAAAAGGACAAATTCTCGCCGATTTAGGAGGAAGCGGGTCAAATTTGAACTGTAGCTGCCTCGTTGTTTGCTCTTTATTTTTTCCAAAAATCATTTATAGGTACATAAGTATCTATTTAATCAGAGAAACATTAAAAGTTTTCCAAGATTCAACCACTACCTAGGAACGATCAAGCCCGTCGTTTTGACCGCATTTTGAAACGGGCATAAAAAATTCAAAAAAATCTAAAAAATGGAAAACCTTCGCATTGTGTCATTACACGTGACCAAGTTACCATAAAAAATAATAAACTTGAAATACGGTGATTATTTTAGAAAAGTGTTCTCAGAAATTAGCTATCATATGTGAAGATTCATGGCTTTCAAGCCAAATGATCAATCTTATGCCCACATTCATGGCATAGTTTGTTCAAATGATCTCATATTGTGCACAAGGGTGCATCTTGGAATGACAAACAATATTGCATAAGGAAGTTATCATTTTCTTTGCACGAAAATATCATTTTCCATTTTTTGAGTGCCCAAAATGAGCTTTTTTTGTGAAGGACCTACCAAATATTTGTTGCAAAATTGTACCAAATAAATTTTCTAAAATATTAGGACATATTTAATGCACAATGGACCAAATGGTTGGGTGTCAAAGGTTTTGATCCACCTATTGTGAAAAAGACAAATTTCTACTGATTTAGTAGGAAGCGGGTCAAATTTGTTCTGCAGCTGCCTCATAGTTTGCTCTTTAGTTTTTCCAAAAATTATTTCTAGGTACATATGTATCTATTTAATCAGAGAAACATCAAAAGTTTTCCAAGATTCAACCACTAGCTTGAAACGGTCAAGCCCGCCGTTTTGACCACATTTTGAAACGGGCATAAAAAATTCAAAAAAAAATGGAAAACCTTCGCATTGTCTCATTATATGTGACCAAGTTACCAGGAAAAATAGTAAACTTGTAATACAAAAATTATTTTTAAAAAGTGTTCTTAGAAATGAGCTATCATGCGTGAAGATTCACGGCTTTCAAGCCAAATGATCAATCTTATGGCCACATATATGGCATAGTTTGTTCAAATGATCTCATATTGTGCACAAGGGTGCATCTTGGAATTCCAAACAATGTTGCGTAAGGAAATTTTCATTTTCTTTAGACAAAAAAATCATCTTCCATTTCCCGAGTGCCCAAAATGAGTTTTTTTGTGAATGACCTACCAAATAATTGTTGCAAAATTGGACCAAATCAATTTTATAAAATACCAGGCCATATTTGATGGACAATTGACCAAAATGTTTGGGTGTCAAAAGATTTGATCGACCTCTCGTGAAAAGGACAAATTCTTGCCGATTCAGTAGGAAGCGGGTCAAATTTGAAATACAGATGCCTCGTAGTTTGCTCTTTATTTTTTCCAAAAATCATTTATAGGTACATTAGTATCTATTTAATCAGAGAACCATCAAAAGTTTTCCAAGATTCAACCACTAGCTAGGAACGATCAAGCCCGCCGTTTTGACCGCATTTTGAAACAGGCATAAAAAATTCAAAAGAATCAAAAAAATGGAAAACCTTTGCATTGTGTCATTACATGTGACCAAGTTACCAGAAAAAATAATAAACTAGAAATACAGTGATTATTTTAGAAATCTGTTCTTAGAAATTAGCTATCATACGTGAAGATTCATGGCTTTCAAGCCAAATGATCAATCTTATGGCCACACTCATGGCATAGTTTGTTCAAATGATCTCATATTATGCACAAGGGTGCATCTTGGAATGAAAAACAATGTTGCCTAAGGAAGTTATCATTTTCTTTGCACGAAAAAATCATTTTCCATTTTTTGAGTGCCCAAAATGAGCTTTTTTTGCGAAGGACCTACCAAATATTTGTTGCAAAATTGTACCAAATCAATTTTCTAAAATACTAGGACATATTTAATGCACAATTTACCAAATGGTTGGGTGTCAAAATTTTTGATCCACCTATTGTGAAAAAGACAAATTTCTGCTGATTCAGCAGGAAGCGAGTCAAATTTGAACTGCAACTGCCTCATAGTTTGCTCTTTAGTTTTTCCAAAAATTATTTCTAGGTACATAGGTATCTATTTAATCAGAGAAACATCAAAAGTTTTCCAAGATTCAACCACTAGCTAGGAACGGTCAAGCCCGCCGTTTTGACCGCATTTTGAAACGGGCATAAAAAATTCAAGAAAAAGAACAAAAACTTGGAAAATCTTCGCATTGTGTCATTATATGTGACCAAGTTACCAGGAAAAATAATAAACTTGTAATACGAAAATTATTTTAAAAAAGTGTTCTCAGAAATGATCTATCATGCGTGAAGATTCATGGCTTTCAAGCCAAATGATCAATCTTATGCACACATTCGTGGCATAGTTTCTTCAAATGATCTCATATTGTGCACAAGGGTGAATCTTGGAATGACAAACAATGTTGCCTAAGGAAGTTATCATTTTCTTTGCACGAAAAAATAATTTTCCATTTTTTGAGTGCCTGAAATGAGTGTTTTGTGTGAAGGACCTACCATATATTTGTTGCAAAAGTGGACCTAATCAATTTTATCAAATACTAGGCCATATTTTGTGCACAATTGACAAAATGGTTGGGTTTCAAAAGTTTTGATCCACCTCCGGTGAAAAAGACAAATTCCCGCTGATTCAGGAGGAAGAGAGTCAAATTTGAACTGCAGCTACCTTATTGTTTGCTCTTTATGTTTCCCAAAAATCATTTATAGTTACATAAGTATCTATTTAAGCATAAATACATGGTTTGGTGGCGATACATCGAGTTTTGGATGGTGGCCTAGAGCCCCAACTCCAAAGCACGTAAACTCGCATGCCTACCTCGTGGTCACCGTATGACCTTGGTGTTGACATGCGTTCTGTGAGGCCTAGGCCTTTCTAGTGGGTTGGAAACTCCCCAGGTAGGTGCTAGGAAGAAAATTACAATAGAAGAATCTCACGAGGAGACCGACCTATCACTGGTGGAAAAAGGGCCTATAGTCCCGGTTCGTAAGGGCCTTTAGTCCCGGTTCTTGAACCGGGACTAAAGTGTCGGTACTAATACCTCCCCCCTTTAGTCCCAGTTCAATCCAGAACCGGGACTAAAGCCCCTCCATGTGGGCAGTGCGCAGAGCCCAGTCAGTAGACCCTTTGGTCCCGGTTGGTGGAACCAACCGGGACCAATAAGCATCCACGCGTCAGCATTTCTGTGGCTGGGGTTTTAGTTTTTTTTTTGAATGGGGGGGAGGGTTGGGGGTTTTGGGGGGTTAATTTAGGTGTTTCATATATTGTGTTAGCTAGCTATAATTAATATAGAGAAGTGTCCTCTCTTATGTCCGTGCTTGGTCGACGCTACGTACTATACATACGTATAGAGAGGACTAGACACGCTGGCTAGCTAGTAAAGCAAACGATGGAAACAGAAGATCGTCATGAACATATATGCATACAGAGAGAAGTGATATCGACCACCTCTCCTTCTCGGAGAGATTGGTCGAACAACAAGTTCTCGTATATCTATCTGACACTACCGGCTACATATATACAGTAATTATCTCTTACAAATATAATCATACGGACTCAGGGTCAACATAGAATTCTCCGTCTTCAGGGATCACGTGGTCAAGAAAGAATGCCGCCAATTCCTCTCGAATTCCTCGCATGCGAGCTGGTGCTAGGAGTTCATCCCGCTTCCGAAACATCTAATTTAAAGAAGGGGTCAATACGTATATATGAATGAATGAAACTCAACACAAATGATGGTAATAAAATAAAATTGTGAATGTTGTTATTTACGTAGTTCATATTTTTCGTTAGAGTACCCGCCCCGCTCACACGTCGTGTGGCGGATGGACTCGCAAATGTAGTATCCACAGAAATCATTCCCTTGTTCCTGCCACAACCACTTTACAAGAAATAGAGGTCAATCAAACTGATAAGCAAGAATGCTAAATGGTATTGATGAAACTAGCGCTTGAATCACTAGGAGATGCGCGGAACATGCTACTATAGTACTTACTTTCGGGTGTCTAAATTCCACCTCCTTCGGCAGTCCCGGAACTTTTTTGGTGAATTTTCTCCAAACCCTGCCGGACAAAGAAAACAATTACTTGATATCAGGAAATGAACAAAGTTGCTGATATGGTGGATAATGATCGATTTAACTTACTTCTTGAGGATTTCAGTCATGTCTGCATAGTCTTGGGGGTCTTTTCGTCTTGAGTCTAAGATGGTTACTAGTCCCTGCTCAAGCTTAATCTCTAGGAGAATATAGTGGAAACTGCACACGCATGCATAACTCATGAATTACATTACTATAACCTTGACTAATATATAAGGGAAACCGAATACGCACAAGACAGTAACACTCACTTGAAGTTGTAAGGAAAGAGTATTATATCTTTGTTTTGATTTATTACGAACGATTGTAGCATGTTGGCCTCGGTAGCTGCGGCATGAAGTTTAACCTCAGTTGCATCTATGAGATATGTGTTAATGAACCCAATATCACCGACTTGTCTTTTCTTCAATTCGACGATCTTCAATCTGCATAATATAGTGAGGATGATTATAAATACATGCAATGAAAGAGCTAAGCTATATAGAGAAACTTAATGACAGAAGTAGTACTACTTACAGACAGTAGCAGGCGACCGTTGTTTTCTCGAGGGCCAATTGATTGAAAAACTGATAGAACTCCTCAAATGGAACAGGCAACAGATCAATTCCAATGAGGTCATGCTCCTTTTTAACTCTCACATACAAAGTACTCCTCCCCCCAGAGTCTCTGCAGATTTTGAAGTACCAATCATGCAATCTTCGCATCATCGTTGATAGAGATCTTTCATCTTTGACGAGAGGCTTCCCGTACTCGTATCTTTGCATCTGCATGTCCATGGGTTCATAATGTACTTCGTCGGGCAGGTAATCTGCAAGATTATTATAACCGGGCACCATCCTTGGATCATTAGCGACGTTGTGGCTAGGCACCTTGAGCGGGGGGCATGATTGCTTTGCTTGTTTGCCGAGCTGGGCAATTTGTTTCCCAGCTCGTCGTTTTTTCAGCCTTTCATCACTGATAGTACTTCCCGACCGCTCCGCTTCGGCAAATTCCTTTCCAATAATGCGCTCATAGTTTCTTTTCGGCGGATCAGACTTTGGTGGTTTTGTCAGGGCAGCCAGAGTGCGCTTCACTTTCAACCCATCTACCTTCTCCTCCGGAGGTGGATGTTTCTTTGCTTTCACCCCTTCAAAGAATTTCCTCACTTCTTCTCGCGCGATCTCGGCGTTCTCCTCCTGGGTCCTCTCGTATGGTAACTTCTCTGGAGTCTTCAGAGAAGGACCGAATCTGTATGTCCTCCCGCCTCTGATTGTACTGCTAGACGCCGACCGAGCAGACGAAGCAGTTGTCTTCTTTACTTGCTTAAGAGGCGGAGGAGAAGGACTACGACCCGCCGGAGCAGCTGGAGCGGCGGCAGGTCTCTTCTGCCCTTGCTGACGAGGCGGAGAAGGAGGAGGTTGGCTGCTCGGGCGCGTCGGCGCAGGCGGAGACGGAGGCGGAGTGCCGCCATGCGCCGGAGAAGGAGCCGGCCGAGGGCCCTGATCGTCACTCGCCGGAGGAGGAGGCGGTGGAGGAGGCGGAGTGCCCTGACTCGCCGGAGGAGGAGGAGGAGGCGGAGGCGTCCAGTTCGGAAGGTTGATGAGGTCCTTCCGCCATAGGCATGGAGTCTTCAGAGCAGACCCCAGCCGAGTCTCCGCTTCACCGGTAGGGTGGTCAAGCTGGAGGTCCTCAAATCCCTCCGTTATCTCATCCACCATCACCCTAGCATATCCTTCTGGAATCGGCCGGCAGTGAAAAGTTGCGCCGGGTTCAGTAGGATAAACAGAGCCAACAGCCGCCTTGACCTTCAAATTCATCCATTGCGTCATAAGGTGGCAATTTTGAGACTCCGTTATAGCATCCACAGGATAGCTGGCAGGAGCCGTCAAGGCATGCTCCGGCTGAAGCAGCTCGGTGGAAGCCACGCTGCTTCTGCGCTGAGATGGCGGGGTAGCTTCGGGGGAGGCTTCGGCAGTACGTTTGCTGCGATTTGCTTCTCATTCCTCTATCGCTTGTACCCTTGCGTGCAGCGCCTGCAGTTCGGTCTGCTGCACTTTTTTCCTCCTCTCATGGGATTTGTAACCTCCTGCGTCCGGAAACCCAACCTTCCACGGAACGGAGCCTGGCGTGCCTCGTGTCCGTCCAGGGTGCTCAGGATTCCCGAGGGCCATTGTGAGCTCGTCGTGCTCTCTGTCTGGAAAGAACGTCCCTTCCTGCGCTGCGTTGATATACTGCTTAAGCTTACTGACTGGTATGTCCATTTGTTCGTTCGTCCAAATGCATTTCCCTGTTTCAGGGTCCAAGGTTCCGCCAGCCCCGAAGAACCAAGTCCGGCAATGGTCTGGCCAGTTATTTGTCTCTGGTTCGATCCCTTTATGAACCAGATCATTCTCAACCTTGGACCACTTAGGCCGGGCTACGAGGTAGCCACCTAACCCCGTGCGATGGTGAAGCTTCTTCTTTGCGGCATTTTGCTTGTTTGTCGCCGACATCTTCTTACTCTTTTCCGATGTCTTGTAGGCCACAAATGCGGGCCAGTGATCTCTGATCTTCTCATATCTGCCCTTGAATTCTGGTGTCTCTTTTTTATCGACAAACCTATTCAGCTCTTTCTTCCACCTCCTGAATAGATCTGCCATCCTCTTCAGAGCAAAAGACTTGATTAATTTCTCTTTAATTGGGTTCTCTGGATTATCCTCTGGCGGTAGGGTGAAATTTGACTTCAGCTCAGTCCAAAGATCATTTTTCTGCATATCATTGACATAAGACACCTCAGGGTCTTCTGTAGCCGGCTTAAACCATTGCTGGATGCTTATCGGGATCTTTCCCTAACCAGAACCCCGCACTGAGCAACAAATGCACTCTTTGTCCGGAGGGGTTCAATAGGTTGGCCGTCGGGCGCGATTGCTGTGATCTCAAGCTTTTCATCCGAGCTCAACTTTTTCTTCGGGCCTCGTCTCTTTACCGAAGTTGTGCTCGATCCGGAGGGCTAGAAAAACGAACAAAGACTTAATTAATATGTGTACATACCAAAACAATGAATGCATCAATCAGCTAGTCAGCATAGGCTTAACTAATATATATACCTGGCCGGACTCGGTTCGGTCACCAGAGCCGTCATCACGGTCTCCTTCTTGCGCCGGCATTGGGTCACCGGAGCCGTCCTCATGTTCTTCTTCTTGCACCGGCATTAGGTCACCATAGCCAGCTTGTTCACCCTCTCCTTCCAGACCATCGGTTTCGTTGAGATAGTACGAGACGGCATCACTTCCTTGTGCGATTATCTCCCTCAACAACGCTTCTTTTGTTGCTTCGTCTAGGGCGGTGTCCATAGTTTCTACAAATATTTACAACATGGCAATTATTATTCAAACATGACAGATGGATATATTAGTGCCAAACGTAGAACTAGCTACCTAATCATAGTAAGCTATCGGGAGGGGGTATATATCGACAACGACGATACTACATCTATATGTGTCCCTCGACGACCCTCGTTCCCGATAAAGAAAGAGGAAGAAGAAGAAAAAAAAGAGGAGAAGAAAGAATAGAGGAGAAGAACCCTCGAACCCTAGACGACCCTCTTCTTCCTCTCATGTTCGAGAGGATCGCCGAGGGGTCGGGAGGTTGCCTAGTGTCAAAGGAAACCCTAAATAGCTAGCAAGTATCGTGGGTGTGAGATACATGTGGCCTTCGGTGTCAGACACTACATCCACGTCCCACAAGTGACGTGGGCGTCGAAGCCCGCGCCACTTGTGGGATGTGGATGTAATGTCCGACACCGACGGTACATGTATCTCACACCGACGATACTTTCTATTTAGGGTTTCTCCTCTACCACTCGGCAGCCCTCTCGACGACCCTCGTTCCCGATAAAAAAAGAGGAAGAAGAAGAAAAAAAGAGGAGAAGAAAGAATAGAGGAGAAGAACCCTCGAACCCTCGAACCCTAGACGACCCTCTTCTTCCTCTCATGTTCGAGAGGATCGCCGAGGGTTCGGGAGGTTTCCTAGTGTCAAAGGAAACCCTAAATAGCTAGCAAGTATCGTGGGTGTGAGATACATGTGGCCTTCGGTGTCGGACACTACATCCACGTCCCACAAGTGACGTGGGCGTCGAAGCCCGCGCCACTTGTGGGATGTGGATGTAATGTCTGACACCGACGATACATGTATCTCACACCGACGATACTTTCTATTTAGGGTTTCTCCTCTACCACTCGGCGGCCCTCTCGACGACCCTCGTTCCTGATAAAATAAAGAGGAAGAAGAAGTAGAAAAAAGAAGAGAAGAAAGAATAGAGGAGAAGACTTCCTCTTCTTCCTCTCCTCTTCTTCCCCTTCTTCCTCGCCTCTCTCATGAATGTCCGGCGTTCTCGACCCCCCCCCCCACGTGTCGAAGAAAAAAAAGAAGAAAAAAAAGAGGAGAAGAAGAAAGGAATAGAGGAGAAAAGAGAAAAATAGAATATATTCTATTTTTCTCTTCTTCTCCTCTATTCCTTTCTTCTTCTCCTCTTCTTTTTCTTCTTTTTTCTTCTTCTTATTTATTTCTCCTCGTCTTCCTCTCCCCTCTCGGCGACCCTAGACCCCCTCTCGACCCTCGACCCCTAGGCGACCGTCGACCCCTCTCTTTTTTTCTTCCTCTTCTATTTTATCCTCTTCTTCCTCTACCGCTCGGCGACCCTCGACGACCCTCGTTCCCGATTAAAAAAAAGAGGAAGAAGAAGAAAAAAAAGAGGAGAAGAAAGAATAGAGGAGAAGATCTCCTCTATTCTTTCTTCTCCTCTTTTTTCTTTTCTTATTCCTCTTCTTTTTTATCCTCTTCTTCCTCTCATTATATTTTCTACGAATGTTCTATATACATACATCCATCGATATCATTCCATACATACATATACATCTACATTATATATGAACAAAAAAATATCAAAATTCATCATACATACATCTACAGTATATATGAACAGTATATATGAACAAAAAAATATCAAAATTCATCATACATACATCTACAGTATATATGAACAGTATATATGAACAAAAAAAATATCAAAATTCATCATATATACATACATCTATAGTATATATATATGAACAAAAAAATATCAAAATTCATCATACATACATGCATCTACAGTATATATGAACAAAAATTATAAACTTTCTCCCCAACTCATACATACATACATACATACATACATCTACATCATATCAATATTTTGCAAATTTGGAGCAGGGAAGGAAGGAGAGGATGGGGCGGTAGCTACCTCTCCCGGAGGGATCGGGGAGGAGACGCGGGCGGCCGGCGTCGGGGGCGACGGCGACGCGGACGGGCTCGGGGTCAGCGAGGGCGAGGGCGACGGCGGGGCTCGGGCCGGGGGCAGCGGACGGCGGAGCTCGGGCCGGGGGCGCGCGGGGCAGGAGCTCGGGGGCTCGGGGACGGCGGAGCTCGAGGGCGAGGGCGAGGGCGACAGCGGGGCTGCTCGGGGTCGGCGAGGGCGAGGGCGACGGCGGGGCGCGCTTGGCGGCGGCGGACGGCGGAGCTCGGGCCGGGGGCACGCGGGGCAGGAGCTCGGGGGCTCGGGGACGGCGGAGCTCGAGGGCGAGGGCGAGGGCGACGGCGGGGCGGCTCGGGGTCGGCGACGACGGCAAGGCAGGACGCGCTCGGGGGCGGGGCAGGGGTAACGGCGGCGACGGCGAGGCGAGCAGAGGGGCAGCCTGGCGGCGATCGAAGAAACTGTACCAAAATTTTCACAAGGGAGGCTTATATAGACGGAGCATTGGTCCCGGTTGGTGGCACCAACTGTGACCATTGCCCCCTTTAGTCCCGGTTGGTGCCACCAACCAGGACCAAAGGCCTCTTTTCGGCAGCCCAAAGGGCGGGAAGCGGCGGCCTTTGGTCCCGATTGGTGGCACCAACCGGGACTAAAAGTGGGCAATGGTCACGGTTGGTG
Organism: Triticum urartu; assembly: GCF_056163025.1. Lineage (NCBI taxonomy): Eukaryota > Viridiplantae > Streptophyta > Magnoliopsida > Poales > Poaceae > Triticum > Triticum urartu. Next base: position 54,859,681 of record NC_141878.1, on the reverse strand, counting down.
CCACGAACCGTGACCAATGAGCCCTTTAGTCCCGGTTGGTGCCACCAACCGGGACCAATGCCCTTGTGCGCCCCGCGCCCAAAAGTTTAGTCCCACATCGCTAGCTGAAGGGCGCCGATACTGGTTTATAAGCTCTGCTCTGCCTCCCCATTCGAGCTCCTCTCTAATGCAGGCTTTCGGGCCTAAACCTGCTACTGCCTGTGGGCCTATTGGGCCTTCTGCGGGCCTGAATCCTGGCCCATGTAGGGTTTCTAGTCATATTCAGGCCGTGGAGGCCCAGTAGGTGGCATTTTTTTTTGTTTTTTCTTTTCTATTTCTACATTTTTTTGGTTTTTTATTTTTTTTGTTTCTACTTAAAACTAAATAATTACAGTTTTTTAGTGATTTCTTTTTGCTTTTAGGTCACAAAAATTATAAACTTTCTGTTAGTGCCATTACTTTTAAATTTTAAATAGTTTAAATTTGAATTTTTAAAAATTTGTGTGAATCACTAGTTTATGAATAACTTTACTATAAAATTAGGATTTTTTTTCTATTTATTTTTTGTTTCTACTTAAAAATAAATAATTACAGTTTTTTTAGTGATTTCTTTTTGCTTTTAGGTCACAAAAATTATAAACTTTCTGTTAGAGCCATTAGTTTTAAATTTTAAATAGTTTAAATTTGAATTTTTAAAAATTTGTGTGAATCACTAGTTTATGAATAACTTTACTATAAAATTAGGATTTTTTTTCTATTTATTTTTTATTTCTACTTACAACTAAATACTTACAGTTTTTTAGTGATTTCTTTTTGCTTTTAGGTCACAAAAATTATAAACTTTCTGTTAGTGCCATTAGTTTTAAATTTTAAATAGTTTAAATTTGAATTTTTAAAAATTTGTGTGAATCACTAGTTTATGAATAACTTTACTATAAAATTAGAATTTTTTTCTATTTATTTTTTATTTCTACTTACAACTAAATACTTACAGTTTTTTCTTCGTTGCTATTTATTTTTTATTTATACTTACAATTAAATACTTATAGTTTGATTTTAGGTCACACAAATTATATTCTTTTTGCTATTGAAGAATATTATAGTTTTATTTTAGTTGATCATAACATAATATTTTACTTGATTGTTTTTATTTTCATAAAAGTTTTGTAGTTCATTCTGTTTGCTATTAATTCATTCTTTGAGCTAAATGACTCTGAAATTGGAAAGCATTTCAAAATGAACTCTGAAAAGGTTGAAAGTTGGCATGGTATCATCATTTCACCCACATAGCATGTTCCAAAAAGTAGAGAGGGTTACGACAAAAACTTGATGCACTTCGTGTACAAAATGGACAATCACTTTCGAAGTATCAAAGTTTCAAACCATAAGACATGAAAGCATTTCAAATGAACTTTGAAAAAGTTGAAAGTTGGGATGGTATCATAATTTCACCTACATAGCATTTGCTTATTGCGGGAGAAAGTCTTCACTTTTTCTTCGCTTGTGTCATTTGCTTATTGCGCCGTAACCATGGATAATCTTCATTGTTTATCAGGATGCTTGGGTCAGCCTTGACATTGAAGGGAGGAATTTCATGAAACTTTTCATAATCTTCAGACATGTCTGTCTTGCCGTCCACTCCCAGGATGTCCCTTTTTCCTGAAAGAACTATGTGGCGCTTTGGCTCATCGTATGATGTATTCGCTTCCTTATCTTTTCTTTTTCTCAGTTTGGTAGACATGTCCTTCACATAGATAACCTGTGCCACATCATTGGCTAGGACGAACGGTTCGTCAGTGTACCCAAGATTTTTCAGATCCACTGTTGTCATTCCGTACTGTGGGTCTACCTGTACCCCGCCGCCTAACAGATTGACCCATTTGCACTTAAACAAAGGGACCTTAAAATCAGGTCCGTAGTCAAGTTCCCATATGTCCACTATGTAACCATAATATGTGTCCTTTCCGCTCTCGGTTGCTGCATCAAAGCGGACACCGCTGTTTTGGTTGGTGCTCTTTTGATCTTGGGCGATCGTGTAAAATGTATTCCCATTTATCTCGTATCCTTTGTAAGTCAATACAGTCAAAGATGGTCCCCTGGACAACAAGTACAACTCATCACAAACTGTGTTGTCACCTCTGAGACGTGTTTCCAACCAACTGCTGAATGTCCTGATGTGTTCACATGTAATCCAGTCGTCGCACTGCTCCGGGTGTTTGGAGCGCAGACTGTTCTTGTGTTCATCGACATACGGGGTCACCAAGGTAGAGTTCTGTAGAACTGTGTAGTGTGCTTGAGACCAAGAATATCCGTCCCTGCATATTATTGAGTCTCTTCCAAGAGTGCCTTTTCCAGTCAGTCTCCCCTCATACCGCGATTTAGGGAGACCTATCTTGTTAAGGCCAGGAATGAAGTCAACACAAAACCCGATAACATCCTCTGTTTGATGGCCCATGGAGATGCTTCCTTCTGGCCTAGCACGGTTACGAACATATTTCTTTAGGATTCCCATGAACCTCTCAAAGGGGAACATATTGTGTAGAAATACGGGCCCCAGGATGACAATCTCGTTGACTAGATGAACTAGGACGTGCGTCATGATATTGAAGAAGGATGGTGGGAACACCAGCTCGAAACTGACAAGACATTGCGCCACATCACTCCTTAGCCTTGGTACGATTTCTGGATCGATCACCTTCTGAGAGATTGCATTAAGGAATGCACATAGCTTCACAATGGCTAATCGGACATTTTCCGGTAAAAGCCCCCTCAATGCAACCGGAAGCAGTTGTGTCATAATCACGTGGCAGTCATGAGACTTTAGGTTCTGAAACTTTTTCTCTGGAATATTTATTATTCCCTTTATATTCGACGAGAAGCCAGTCGTGACCTTCATACTAAGCAGGCATTCAAAGAAGATTTCTTTCTCTTCTTTCGTAAGAGCGTAGCTGGCAGGACCTTTATACTGCTTCGGAGGCATGTCGTCTTTTTCGTGCAAACGTTGCAGGCCCTCCCGTGCCTCAGGCGTATCTTTTGTCTTCCCATACACGCCCAAGAAGCCTAGCAGGTTAACGCAAAGGTTCTTCGTCACGTGCATCACGTCGATTGAGGAGCGGACCTCTAGGTCTTTCCAGTAGGGTAGGTCCCAAAATATAGATTTCTTCTTCCACATGGGTGCGTGTCCCTCAGCGTCATTCGGAACAGCTAGTCCACCGGGACCCTTTCCAAAGATGACGTAGGGTAAATCATTGACCATAGCAAGCACGTGATCACCGGTGCGCATGGCGGGCTTCTTCCGGTGATCTGCCTCGCCTTTGAAATGCTTGCCTTGCTTTCGACATTGATGGTTGGTCGGAAGAAATCGACGATGGCCCAGGTACACATTCCTCCTGCATTTGTCCAGGTATATACTTTCAGTGTCATCTAAACAGTGCGTGCATGCTTGGTATCCTTTGTTTGTCTGTCCTGAAAGGTTACTGAGAGCGGGCCAATCATTGATGGTCACGAACATCAACGCCTTAAGGTTAAATTCCTCCTGTCTGTGCTCACCCCACGTACGTACACCGTTTCCATTCCACAGCAGTAAAAGTTCTTCAACTAATGGCCTTAGGTACACATCAATTTCGTTGCCGGGTTGCTTAGGGCCTTGGATGAGAACTGGCATCATAATGAACTTCCGCTTCATGCACATCCAAGGAGGAAGGTTATACATACATAGAGTCACGGGCCAGGTGCTGTGATTACTGCTCTGCTCCCCGAAAGGATTAATGCCATCCGCGCTTAAAGCAAACCATACATTCCTTGGGTCCTTTGCAAACTCATCCCAGTACTTTCTCTCGATTTTTCTCCACTGCGACCCGTCAGCGGGTGCTCTCAACTTCCCATCTTTCTTTCGGTTCTCACTGTGCCATCGCATCAACTTGGCATGATCTTCGTTTCTGAATAGACGTTTCAACAGTGGTATTATAGGAGCATACCACATCACCTTCGCAGGAACCCTCTTCCTGAGGGGTTCGCCGTCAACATCACCGGGGTCATCTCGTCTGATCTTATACCGCAACGCACTGCATACCGGGCATGCGTTCAGATCCTTGTATGCACCGCGGTAGAGGATGCAGTCATTAGGGCATGCATGTATCTTCTCCACCTCCAATCCTAGAGGGCATACGACCTTCTTTGCTGCGTATGTAATGTCGGGTAATTCGTTATCCTTTGGAAGCTTCTTCTTCAATATTTTCAGTAGCTTCTCAAATCCTTTGTCAGCCACAGCATTCTCTTCCTTCCACTGCAGCAATTCCAGTACGGTACCGAGCTTTGTGTTGCCATCTTCGCAATTGGGGTATAACCCTTTTTTGCGATCGAACTTCAACTTCTCCTTTCGACTAATGCATTGCGTCCTTGCATCGACAATGACCCGGCGGAGATCATCATCATCGGGCACATCGTCTGGTTCCTCTTGATCTTCAGCAGCTTCACCCGTGGCAGCATCATTGGGCACATCATCATCTGGTTCCTCTTGATCTTCACCAGCTCCCCCCGTTGCAGCATCACCGTATTCAGGGGGCACATAGTTGTCATCGTACTCTTCTTCTTCGCCGTCTTCCATCATAACCCCTATTTCTCCGTGCCTCGTCCAAACATTATAGTGTGGCATGAAACCCTTGTAAAGCAGGTGGGAGTGAAGGATTTTCCAGTTAGAGTAAGACCTCGTATTCCCACATTCAGTTCATGGACAACACATAAAACCATTCTGCTTGTTTGCCTCAGCCGCATCGAGAAACTCATGCACGCCCTTAATGTACTCGCGGGTGTGTCTGTCACCGTACATCCATTGCCGGTTCATCTGCGTGCATTATATATAATTAAGTGTCCAAATTAATAGAAGTTCATCATCACATTAAAACCAAAGTGCATACATAGTTCTCATCTAACAACATATAGCTCTCCAGAGCATCTAATTAATTAAACCATACATTGAAACTATGTAAAACATTTCAATGCGAAAACAAATGCGATCATAATCGCAACCAAGGTAACAATTGATCCAACGGCATAATGATACCAAGCCTCGGTATGAATGGCATATTTTCTAATCTTTCTAATCTTCAAGCGCATTGCATCCATCTTGATCTTGTGATCATCGACGACATCCGCAACATGCAACTCCAATATCATCTTCTCCTCCTCAATTTTTTTTATTTTTTCCTTCAACAAATTGTTTTCTTCTTCAACTAAATTTAACCTCTCGACAAGGTCGGTTGGCATTTCCGATTCACATACATCCTAGATAAATAAAATCTATGTCACGTTGGTCGGCATAATTTTCATAAACAATAAATGAACCAATAGTTATAAAGATAATATACATACCAAATCCGAATCATAGACAGGACGAGGGCCGACGGGGGCGGATACAAAAACCATCGCACTATATAAGATGCAATAAAAAATGTAAGAAAATGATACAAGTATCTATCTAAACATACAAGTAAGAATATTTTTCCTTTCAGAAAGAAGATAAGAACAAGAGGCTCACCACGGTGGTGTCGGTGATGAGATCGGCGCGGGTGATCGACGGCGGTGAAGACGGGGACGGGGCGTGACGGACCGCTAAATCTAGACAAATCTCGAGGAAAATGGAGCTTGGAGGTCGAGCTTCGAGAGGAGAAAGCTTAAGTAGTGTGGCTCGGGCATTCCATCGAACACCTCATGTGCATAGGAGGTGAGCTAGAGCACCACAAAGCCCTCTCCCCCTCAGCCAGAAAACACAGAGCACTGTGCTCTGCTCTTGCGCGAGGGGGTATATATAGGCAATTCATTGGTCCCGGTTCGTGGCATGAACCGGGACTAAAGGGGAGCCTTTGGTCCCGGTTCATGCCACCAACCGGGACCAATGGTGGTGGGCCAGGAGGGAGGCCCTTTGGTCCCGGTTCATCCCACCAACCGGGACCAAAAGGTCCAGACGAACCGGGACCAATGGCCCACGTGGCCCGGCCGGCCCCCTGGGCTCACGAACCGGGACCAATGCCCACATTGGTCCCGGTTCTCGACTGAACCGGGACTAATGGGCTGAGGCGGCCTGGACCATAGCCCCTTTTTCTACTAGTGTATGCTCAAAGATTAATTAGCAGCCAAGTGTTTGATTAGCACTACGGGAAATGCACATGGCCAATGGGCGTGAGTTTTGGCTGAGGATGATCATCTACTAAGAGGAATGTCTTCACAAATTTTCAGCTTAAAAGAATGATCCTAGGTGGTACATGCTTTGCAAAGTACCACACTGGACCAAAATATGAATGTTGAAGCTGGGTTCAAAATAATGAATGGATTGAGCTGAAATTTGGTGGAGGATGGTTATTTGGGCATAGGAAAGCACTGTAGAAATTTGATACCATTTGGACATGCCAAAGTGGTACTTCCTTCACAAAGCTCTTCTCTGGACAGAAACTTGGGAAAATTAGCGAGAAAAATTGGATGAATGAAATCAGCTCAAATTTGGTGTAGGTAAGTTACATAGGTTTTCTCATGCGCTTGTAAATTTTCAAATCATTTGGGTAAGCCTAGCTAGTACTTAGTTCACAAAGCTTCTCTCGAGGTAGAAACTTTGGAAATTTCCTGAGAAATATTTACTAGGAAAATGGAGCTGAATATTATCATGTGGCGATCATTTGGGTATGGAAGAGTGCCCAATTTTTTTAGGGTAATAGGAGAGGTCTAGATAACACTTGCTTTGCAACGTGCCAATCTGGCCATAAAATATAAATTGAACCTGGGATCACATAGATGATTTAAATGAGCTGCAATTTGGAGGAGGGTGATAATTTGGGAATATGAATGAATTGTATAAATTTCATGTCATTTGGATATATAAAAAAGTTACTTCCTTCACAATGCTTCTAGGTGGACAAAAACTTTGGAAATTTGCCGAGGAAGATTTGCTAGGAAAATGGAGCTATATTTTCTCATGAGGCAATTATTTGGATAGGAAAAAGTGCCCAAAAATTTTGAGGGCAATCAAGAATATATAAATAGAACTTCCTTCATAAAGTGCTGTTGTGAACAGAATAGGAAAATGAATATTGTTGAATTATTTTTGAACTAGGCAAGGAAGGATTTTTACATATTTGACAACGATATGACCCAAGGAATTTATGAGATTTTTTTGGGAATTTTGGGAATGAGAAAAATACAGGTTGCTTTACAACCTAGGGCCAAAATTGACACATAGACATGACACATAGGCGAAACTGATGAGGTGGCGCCAAGTCATACCAATCCACCACAATTTACAAGGTTATGAGCATCTATATTGGTCATGATCAGCTAGAAATAAGGCAGCGGACTAGTGCTGTCTGCTTTATGACCATTTCGTGTGAGGAAATTACGACCTTTCTAACCAAAATGGTCAAATATAGTTTAGGGTTTGGAGCCCCCCAAACAGCTTTTGACCAATTGTCCTCGAATGATCATAGATCTATGACCAATTATTCCAGGGTCACTGACAGAAGGTCACTAGTTGACATATTTCTTGTAGTGCTCGTCCCCGACCGCCACTCACAAGGAAGACAATCAATAAATAAATCATGCTTCGACTTCATCACATAACGGTTCACCATATGTGCATGCTACGGGAATTACAAACTTCAACACAAGTATTTCTCAAATTCACAACTACTCAACTAGAATGACTCTAATATCGGCATCTCCATATCTCAAAACAATTACCAGGTATCAAACTTCTCATAGTATTCAATGCACTTCTATGAAAGTTTTTATCATAAAACAAATTTCCATGTTGTTCTAAAGGACTCTCAAAATAATATAAGTGAAGCATGAGAGATCAATTATTTCTATAAAATAAAACCACCGCCGTGCTATAAAAGATATAAGTGAAGCACTAGAGCAAAAAACTATATAGCTCAAAAGATATAAGTGAAGCACATAGAGTATTCTAATAAATTTCAAATCATGTGAGCCTCTCTCAAAAGGTGTGTACAGCAAGGATGATTTTGGTAAACTAAAAAGAAAAGACTCAAATCATACAAGACGCTCCAAGCAAAACACATATCATGTGGTGAATAAAAATATAGCTCCAAGTAAAGTTACCGATAGACGAAGACGAAAGAGGGGATGCCTTCCGGGGCATCCCGAAGCTTTAGGCTTTTCGGTGTCCTTGAGTTTTACCTTGGGGTGCCATGGGCATCCCCAAGCTTAGGCTCTTTCCACTCCTGGTTCCATTATCCATCAAATCTTTACCCAAAACTTGAAAACTTCACAACACAAAACTCAAAATAGAAAATCTCGTGAGCTCCGTTAGCGAAAGAAAACAAAACACCACTTCAAGGTACTGTAATGAACTCATTATTTATTTATATTGGTGTTAAACCTACTGTATTCCAACTTCTCTATGGTTTATAAACTCTTTTACTAGCCATAAATTCATCAAAATAAGCAATCAACACACGAAAAACAGAATCTGTCAAAAACAGAACAATCTGTAGTAATATGTAGCTAACGCAACTTCTGGAACCCCAAAAATTCTAAAATAAATTTCTGGACTTGAGGAATTTATCTGTTAATAGTCCACAAAAAAAATTAAATAAATAGCACTTTCAAATAAAAATGGCAGCAATTCTCGTGAACGCTAAAGTTTCTGTTTTTTACAGCAAGATCAAAAAGACTTTCCCCAAGTCTTCCCAACGGTTCTACTTGGCACAAACACTAATTAAACACAAAAAACACAACCAAAACAGAGTCTAGATAAATTATTTATTACTAAACAGGAACAAAAAGTAAGAAATAAAAATAAAATTGGGTTGCCTCCCAACGAGCGCTATCGTTTAACGCCCCTAGCTAGGCATAAAAGCAAGGATAGATCTAAGTATTGCCGTCAGTGGTAGGCAATCCATACGTGGCTCTCATAATAGATTCATATTGTAATTTAACTTTCTTTCTAGGGAAGTGTTCCATGCCTTTCTTTAATGTAAATTGGAATTTAATATTCCCTTCCTTCATATCAATAATTGCACCAATCATTCTAAGGAAAGGTCTAGCAAGAATAATAGGACATGAAGGATTGCAATCTATATAAAGAACAATGAAATATACGGGCACATAGTTCCTATTTTCAAAAATAAGAACATCATTAATTCTTCCCATAGGTTTATTAATAGTGGAATCCGCAAGGAGCAAGTTTAAAGAACAATAATCAAAATCATGGAAACCTAGCAAATCACACAAAGTTTTTGGAATCGTGGAAACACTAGCACCCAAATCACACAAAGCATAACAGTCATGATCCTTAATATTAATTTTTATTGTAGGTTCCCACTCATCATAAAGTTTTCTAGGGATAGAAACTTCCAACTCAAGTTTTTCTTCATAAGATTGCATCAAAGCATCAATGATATGTTTAGTGAAAGCTTTATTTTGACTATAAGCATGAGGAGAATTTAGCATGGATTGAAACAAGGAAATACAATCTATCAAAGAAAAATTATCATAATTAAATTCCTTGAAATCCAAAATAGTGGGTTCATTGCTATTTAAAGTTTTAACCTCCTCAATCCCACTTTTAACAATTTTTGCATCAAGATCTAAAAACTCCGAATTTTTGGAACGCCTTCTAGGTAAAGGTGGCTCAACTTAAGTCCCATCATTATCAAGATTCATATTGCAAAACAAAGATTTAATAGGAGACACATCAATAACTTTTATATCTTCATCTTTATTTTCATGGAAATTAGAAGAACATGCCTTCACAAAGCAATCTTTCTTAGCACGCATCCTAGCGGTTCTTTCTTTGCACTCATCAATGGAAATTCTCATGGCTTTGAGAGACTCATTGATATCATGCTTAGGTGGAATAGAAATAAGTTTCAAAGTATCAACATCAAGAGAAATTATGTCCACGTTCTTACCCAGCTCATCAATCTTAAGCAATTTTTCTTCAATCAAAGCATTGAAATTGTTTTGCGAACTATAAAATTCTTTAATATTAGATTCAAAATCAGAGGGTATCTTATTATAATTTCCATAAGAATTGTTGTAGAATTACCAAAATTATTAGATGAATTACTAGGAAACAGCCTAGAATTAAGATTACATCTATACGCGTTATTACCAAAATTGTTCCTACCAACAAAATTCACATCCCTAGATTCATTATTATTCTCAATCAAAGTAGACAAAGCCATATCATTAGGATCAGTAGGAGCACTCTTATTAGCAAGCAATTTCATAAGTTCATCCATCTTTGCACTCAAAACATTAATTTCTTCTATCGCATGCACTTTTTTATTAGTAGATCTTTCGGTGTGCCATTGAGAATAATTAACCATAATATTATCTAGGAGTTTAGTAGATTCTCCTAAAGTGATTTCCATAAAGTGCGTCCCGTGGCCAAATCAAAAAGATTTCTAGAAGCAAAATTCAATCCGGCATAAATTTTTTGTATAATCATCCAAAGATTCAAACCATGTGTAGGGCAATTACGTATCGTTAATTTCATCCTCTCCCAAGATTGTGCAACATGTTCATGATCAAGTTGCTTAAAATTCATAATATCGTTTCTAAGAGAGATGATTTTAGCGGGAGGAAAATACTTAGAGATAAAAGCATCTTTGCACTTATTCCTTGAATCAATACTATTTTTAGGCAAAGACGAAAACCAAGCTTTAGCACGATCTCTAAGCAAAAACGGAAATAACTTCAGTTTAACAATATCATTGTCCACATCTTTCTTCTTTTGCATATCACACGAATCAACAAAGTTGTTTATATGGGTAGCGGCATCTTCACTAGGAAGGCCGGCGAATTGATCTTTCATGACAAGATTCAAAAAAGCAGCATTAATTTCACAAGATTCAGCATCGGTAAGAGGAGCAATCGGAGTGCTCAGAAAATCATTGTTGTTGTTATTGGTAAAGTCACACAATTTAGTATTATCTTGAGCCATCGTGACAAGCAAGCAATCCAACACACAAGCAAACAAGAAACAGGCAAAAAGGCAAATAGAAAAAAGAGAAGGAGAGAGGAAAAGATGGCGGATAAAATGGCAAGGGTGAAGTGGGGGAGAGGAAAATGAGAGGCAAATGGCAAATAATGTAATGCGAGGGATAAGAGTTTGTGATGGGTATTTTGTATGTCTTGAGTTGTGCATAGACTCCGGCAATGGTGCCAGGAATGGCTCGTTGTCAGGAGTCAAATCTTGACTTGACTTGGCGCGAATCTCCCCGCCAACGGCGCCAGAAATCCTTCTTGCTACCTCTTGAGCACTGCGTTGGTTTTCCCTTGAAGAGGAAAGGGTGATGCAGCAAAGTAGCGTAAGTATTTCCCTCAGTTTTTGAGAACCAAGGTATCAATCCAGTAGGAGATCACGCTCGAGTCCCACGCACCTACACAAACATATAATAACCTCGCAACGAACGCAATAAAGGGGTGGTCAATCCCTTCACGGTCACTTACGAGAGTGAGATTTGATAGATATGATAAGATAGTATTTTTGGTATTTTTATGATAAAGAGAAATAAAGATGAAAAGTAAAATAAATGGCAAAAGAAATAACTAAGTGTTGGAAGATTAATATGATGGAAGATAGACCCGGGGGCCATAGGTTCCACTAGTGGCTTCTCTCAAGAGCATAAGTATTACGGTGGGTAAACGAATTACTGTCGAGCAATTGATTGAATCGAGCATAGTTATGAGAATATCTAGGTATGATCATGTATATAGGCATCACGTCCGTGACAAGTAGACCGAAACGATTCTGCATCTACTACTATTACTCCACACATAGACCGCTATCCAGCATGCATCTAGAGTATTAAGTTCACAAGAACAGAGTAATGCTTTAAGTAAGATGACATGATGTAGAGGGATAAACTCATGCAATATGATATAAACCCCATCTTTTTATCCTCGATGGCAACAATAAAATACGTGTCGGTTCCCTTTCTGTCACTGGGATCAAGCACTGCAAGATTGAACCCAAAGCTGAGCACTTCTCCCATTGCAAGAAAGATCAATCTAGTAGGCCAAACCAAACTGATAATTCGAAGAGACTTGCAAAGATAAAACAAACATACATAAAAGAATTCAGAGGAGAATCAAATATTGTTCATAGATAAACTGGATCATAAACCCACAATTAATCGGATCTCGACAAACACACCGCAAAAGAAGATTACATCAAGGAGACCGAGGAGAACTTTGTATTGAGATCCGAAGAGAGAGAAGAAGCCATCTAGCTAATAACTATGGACCCATAGGTCTAAAATAAACTACTCACACATCACCGGAGAGGGCATGAAGTTGATGTAGAGGCCCTCCGTGATCAATGCCCCCTCCGGCGGAGCTCCGGAAAAGGCCCCAAGATGGGATCTCTCGGGTAAAGAAGGTTACGGCAGTGGAATTAGGTTTTCATGGTGCTCCCGGATGTTTGGGGGTACATGGATATATATAGGAGGAAAAAGTACGTCGGTGGAGCAACGAGGGGCCCACGAGGATGGAGGCCGCACCTAGGGGGGTTGGCGCGCCCCCCTGCCTCGTGCCCTCCTCAATGGTTTCTTGACGCCCAATCCAAGTCTCTTGGATTACGTTCTTTGAGAAAATCATGTTCCCGAAGGTTTCATTCCGTTTGGACTCTGTTTGATATTCCTTTTCTGTGAAACCCTAAAATAGGCAAAAAACAACAATTTGGGCTGGGCCTCCGGTAGTAGGTTAGTCCCACAAATGATATAAAAGTGTAAAATAAAGCCCATTAACATCCAAAATAGATAATATAATAGCATGGAGCAATCAAAAATTATAGATATGTTGGAGACGTATCAGACGTGAGCTTTGTCGAGTTTCTCCATCCAGGCCGAGTGCCAGACACGCTTGTCCTTGTTGCACAAATCCTTCATGTCTCTGTAGTAGGGGTTGATGATGGCCTCGACGAGGTGAACTAGTGAGTCCTTCTCATGCTCCTTGCTGCCCCAGATCTTGTATTGGCCCTGGATGTCAACAAGATTCTGGCAGGCGATGCCCGAATTCTCGAGCGCCTTTACATCGTTGGTGATGTCCATCGCATCGAACATGTAGTGGGGGCTGTTGACAAACTTGGCAAAATGCTCGCAAGGCCATGTGGCCAGGCAGTAGTGGTAGACGAGGACATGGTGGCACATGCACATATGGGCGACGGCGACCTTGGGACAAGACCCGGCACGGGCGCGGGTGTACTCGAGGTCGAACCTGACCACCTTGTACTTCTCCTTGGCAAGGAACAACTCCATGATGTGGATGGACTGCTCCACCCAGACCTGGTCATTGGTGTACACCACCGAGAGGTCCATGAACCTTTTGTGGATGTCCACCATGGCACGCATGGTGAACTGCTGCTCGCCGTCGGCAGCCGCTCGGAGCGCCATTGGAGCCGCGCAGGATACCCTCTAAGAATTTCTCGTGGTGGGTGTGCTTCTTGCAACGGTGGGGTGTGATTGAAAGGTTGAAGAGACACAAGGCTTAAATGGCCGCTATAATAAATGGGGGCCAGCCGGCCTGTAATCATCACGTCTTGTCACGATGTTCATAGAGGAGGATTCCAGTGCACGTTTGACAACACCACACGACACGCGTGGGCTCGAAGAGGCACCAAATGTATCGTCGGTGAGCCTGTTCCCACGCTACCGTGCTGTTTACCACGCAAGCTTCCCGCCCGGCTAGTCTGGCCACGCGCTGGCTAGAAAAGCGACAAATCGTGGGCGTTTAATGGCAAAAGGCTTTGTAAAAATGAAGTGTGTGGAATGACTTCGGTCATAAGTTTACCCATGGGTGATGATGTCAAAGTTACACAGAAGGGTGATGATGGACACTCAAGTGCGATAATTAATTCTGTGCTCTACATGGCACATGGTGGAAGAAACCAACTGTGTGCAATAATGTCGAAGATCGCAGTCAAGTTAGCAATACAGATCGTGTGCTGTGAGATTGACAAGGTAAACAGATTCGAGAATGGTTAATAAAATCTAAGACCATTACTTATTAATTCAAAATAGTGCTACCAATATACGAGTCTCATACGATGCCATTTCAACGGTTTCCCCACAAAAGCTCGAAATATTACAAGGTTCAAATTCCAGAGTTATAGGGCTCAAATTCGAATATTACAAGGTTCAAACTGATCTTGAAATGAAATTCAGCTCATCAGATTCAAATGCTCGTGCTGATCCGCTGAACATGGATATCAGGGAGGTTCAAACTAATATTACCACGTCTAAGTCTAGTTTCGAAACCTCACAATTTTTGCAAAGGGGCTAGCCACTGAGAAGTCATGTATGGGGTGGACACGATGACTTCCGATTACTCTGTCATCTGAAGTTCCAAAATGAAATTTAGCATTTTTGGAGCCTATTCCATTCTGCCACAGGCGTCTGTGCTGATCAACAAACCAGTCATTTTTGCGAAATAAATGCAGGGCAAACCTCATTTCCTTCAGCATCCTTGCTTTGAGAACAAGGAACCTGGTGAATATAATCTATGGTAAGGTCCCTCGGTAGGAGTTCAAAGTAATTTCCGAGAGATGCAGATCTAGGCATTCGACGTGATTGTTATATTATCTTGCATTATCCACCACTAGGCATAATCTTATCTGCAAAAGAAGAAAACGTGTTAGTGCCTACATCAAGAGTAAGCTCCTCAAGCTAATCTAGGGCAGGGGATCAGAACCAGTCATCAAGCTTGGCTTGGTCCTTGCTGTTGGAATGGAACTTGCGGATTCTAAGGCCTCTGGTTGGGCCAAGGTGACTGCCGAGGATATTGGAGAACGCATACAAGATTTTGCGATAGCCATGGCAGGGCTCGTGGGTGTCGATGAGGTTGAGAGGGCTGGACTTCCATAGGGGGCACCACCGCCGGGAAAGGACAGTTGTTCGCGCCCCATATTTGATTGGGAGGAGGGAGATGATGATTGTCAACATATTATCAGGGAGGCTGCTGATGAAGTCTAGGCCTGCTGGAGTCGCTTGCGGTTCTAGCTCGCCCTGCCTTCGCTTGTTGGCAGCCCCATTCTCCACCTCCGGAGTCTCCTTGTTAGCGGCGCTTTCAGATAGAAATGGGAGTACAGGGAATATTTAGTTAAAACAGGGCAATAGAAAAGTGTATTGGTAACTAGAAGTTATTAGGTAGGAATATATATAGTAAGAAAAGGGAATAACATTTGGTTGCTTAAATACTACACAATTCATTTGATATTTCTGGGTAAGTCAACATGCAGATAGTTGAAAAGAAAACTTACTTCGAACAAAGTCTGGACGGATGATATCGTCGGGGAAGTTACCATATATCTCATGACCAGGCCCTTTTATGTGTAGTGCAATTCCAGTGCCAGCTTGCAGTTCATAAAACATAGCAATTTCTCGCCAAAATAGGGGTCACCACGTTCATAAAGTCTTACGGTAGCAATGATTGTAAATCCATGGTTTGTGTGAGATATTACATCACTGCAGTCTTGATTTATGTAAAGAGAAAGATTGTGCACTACAGATTCTGTTGCATAGCAAGGGACGCGCTACAGAAAATGGTAGGATTGTTAAAGAAAATATGGTAACATGCAAATATGGGCCCGAATTGAAAGAACTGTACAATAGTCGAAATCGAAGGACAGAAATTTATAATTAAACAGATGGGTAAACATGATGTCATGGAAATATGAGAGTAATCGAAAGAACAATACATCATTAATTTGCCTAATATAGAAAGAAGAGGGGGAAACCCCTTTGACATATATGGTGCATGTGGCACCTCTTATCCAAATGTAGTAATATTGCAGATTGAACATACCGCGCGCATCCTCAAGTCATCTGGTACGGTGAGATGGAATATCTAGCGGAGGCCGCAAGGTCCTGATGTGTTCGCGCACTGTACACTCTATGAACTGAAGAAAACCCTCAAATCAGCTTGAATAAAAATGAATTCACGACGATTTCGTCCGGGTGATTAAAGGAGGCAGATGTACTGGGATAAGAGATGAGATAATATCTCATTACATTAGTTACCTTGTTGTCCATGAGAAGGAACCCTTAGTACGGTAGATTCCCCAACCGACCGGAGCTGGGTCAACCATGAGCAGCGTCGAGAAAGTCGATGGCGATAGGCGGCGGCAAGCGGAAGTGGCGAAATGCGGTGGGCTTTGCCGGCAGTCTGACGGCAGCGGCAAGCGACGAGCTAAGTGTTTACCGCCGCGGTAGGCGGTGCCATGCATACACATGGAGGATCTTGTGCAGGTGTGAATGGGGACCGGAGGGGAGTGGCGGGTGGGGAGAGGGTTTTTGTGATGTGGGGATGGTGAGGGTTTTTTTAAGAGTTGGGTGGTGAGGGTTTTTTGTCCCACAAAGAATTTTGGAGGCGACGGTTTGCTAGAGCCAACCGTATGTGATTGACGCAACAGGCAAAATGAAAGTCATTGCACACAGTTTCAATTTTGGGAACCATGTGTGATTGACGTACTACCTCCGTCCTGGTTTATTGGTCCCCTTTGTAATTTTTACCAAATTTTGACCAAATATTTAACTAAGAAATGTTTATGCATGTCCCCAAAAATTATATCATTGAACACTATGCTCAAACACCCATCCAACGATATAATTTTTGCTGACCTGCACTAACATTTTGTCAGTTAAACCTTTGGTCAAAATTTAACACAAATTACAAAGGGGACCAATAAACCAAGACGGAGGTAGATTCCATCAACCGAATTGATTGCATCCGTATCCCATGGTTAGACATACACTACTAGGGAAAATCCTAGCAGCAGTGCGGGTTTTAGATATAGCAGTAGCGCGGGGTACCGCGCTACTGATACGGTGCTACAGCTAACCTGTAGCAGCAGCGCGTGTGCACCCGTGCTACTACTATACAAGCGTAGCAGCAGCGGGTAGCAAGCAAGCACGCTAGTGCCAATAGCTCTAGCGCACTTTATTAGGCCGCGCTACTGCTAGTGGCACGCAGCTGCTAACTTTTCTCCACTCGCTACTGCTAATTTTATTAGTTTTCGTTTTTTCTGCATATTTGTTTTGTATTTGAATAGGCTTTATAAAAGAATCTTGAGCACATACAAATGTCATCATCATACACATACAAATGACTGCGTGACCACAGATGTAATCATAGCATATACATACAAATAGTCTCATCATAATCATCTCGAAAATAGCAATACATGCAAGTCTTGAATATTTGCAACTACAACGTCATCCATCTAAACAATGGTATACACGATAAGAGCTATCACTATGAGTGAGAGCGGAACTATGCAGTACATGAGGCCGCGGTTACGAGTCCTGTCTCATGCTAGCTTGAAGCTCAAGTAACTAGGTTCGGCTTCTTGTCTGGTTTTGAAGCCTTTATGGCTGGCGCCCGAGACCCCATTCACTTGCGCCTGACACTCAGGCCACTCGTTGCACACCCTCGAAACCTTCCCTTTGTACACGACATAGCACTGCCATCTCGCCATCAAGAAACTAGGTACCTGTTAGAGATGCAACTTCATCAAGAGGATGTACAATCATATGCAACAAAATATACTAGAGCAACACGAAAAAGAAAGGGTTAGCAACTAGATGCAACATACGGTACGCAAACTAATTAATAACTAGAGTTACGCAGGTCATCGTACCATAACTAACAAAGTAGCATTACGCATGTTCGGCAGGGACCGTGGACATTGCAAAGTTTCATCGCTACAGAAAGTATACAAGTTCAACCGACACATATCATCATCATCGGCATCGTAAATCACTAGAAGTTCCATCCTTCCATCTCATCGAGGATGGACCCTAGCTTCTTAAACAGCATGAGGTCCTAACGTGGCATGCCTACGCGAGTTCGGACGTCAGCTCACAATATAGGGTTGTCGTGGAACATCCCCTTCTCATCGATGACTTCTTTCATGATGATCGTTGCAATGTCCCTTTGGATGCGAAAGAAGTCTTCTCTAAGTTTATAATCCGCTTCTCCATGAGATTCTACCCACTTGCAGATATGATCATTGTTTCTGGTTGTCATACGAAGCTTTTGGTGATCTGTGCTGAACTCAATCACGAGATGGAGGATGTAGAATCCATCTTTCTTGCTTGGTTTTGGGACATGGATGCAGCAGAAGTTAGTTTTATGCGCGAAACCCATCTTCTTGTTCCTTTGTTTCCTGATCTGCATGTGGCGACCTCTAATGCTGAAGCCTTGGAGAGCATCATCTAGAATATTCATTATGTGGGTGTAGTCGTCGAAATACACGGCATGGGAGACTCGTGGGTAAAGAAAGATAAGGACAGCGTGCCCATTGCTGCGGGGAAAAGACACCTCAAATTATTCTCCATATGAGCGAGAAGGAATGATTGAAATGTACGAAAGAGTTGTCCGGAACTGAGTTACTTTGGATGATAAGGCAGGAGGACAATTTCTTGGTCCTTATTCTGTACCATGAAGTTTTGTAGGTAGTCCCTAGCAGTTTCACGCTCAAAGTCGCTGAGACTCAAGAAATACTCGTGCATGTAGTACGGATCGGCCACACAGATTATGTAGCGCAAAAAGGCGAACGATTGTAAAATCAAGCCGACTTGTCAGAAACATGTCAAAGATATGGTCAAACCGCAGGAAGAACACCTCCGCGGGCCGTGTGTCGACGTAGCACTTCCGCTGAGGCACACGAGCCACGTATGTCGGATATACTGGATCCTTCGAGGCTGGTAGGCTTTTCTCAGTCGACATCACATGGTCGTGCAGTCTCCTGAGATCCCTTGATAGTGCCTCCAACGATTTCAGCGGTAGCATCGGCTCTCCCGTGAGATGGAACATGGCCCCACCTTTCACGGGTACACGATCTTCAGAATCCATCATCTGGCTGCTATGTTCTCTCGCTTGTTTGGAGGCAGCTATCTTCCCTGATCTCTTCCTATCCTTTTTCTTGGGCACACCTTCCAGACCATTCCTTAACCCCTGCCCCAGTGTTCCCGGGCTAAGCACTGTATGACCCCCGGCTAGTTGAGCCTGTGTTGAGGCGGCATCTTCAGGCGTGTCCTGTGAGGATTTCATGAAGAGAGACTTTTTGCAATCCCTGCTACGACCTTCCTGTCCGGGCAGATAATCCATATCCTCATTAGCATGCTGATAGCCCGATTCGTCATATGGTTGACTTATCATATCTAAGTCACACTCATACGCGTTTGTATTAAGGAAACCCATTGGGTCGACCTCCGTCTCATCATCCATTCTCTGTTCTACAGGACCGATTAAATCAGCCAGTAATATTGCACCGCCTTCATCACGTCGTCCGCCGCTCTCACCCGGCAGTATAGGAGCTGGTAATTGCGTAGGCGGGGTGATGGTCTCCGCACATACTTGTTGATGTGTGGTTATTGGTGTGCTCTCGGTCGGCTCCAGATGAATAAGATTCTTCGTCTATAGCAGCACCCAACCGTTGCAGCTTCCAATCCGCGGCGGGGTCTCGTCTTCCTCTCCCACATGCTGTACTGGAGGAGACAAATCCTCGTGCCCCAATTTCACACTGGACAAGTTAACCCTGAAGTGCCCAGCGGGGATTGGCTGGTTGTGGAACGTGGGTTGCAAGGGGTTCATTATCATCCCCTTTCCCACGTCCACCTTCTGGCCTTTGATCAAGTACAGTATGGTGCACGGGGTTTCTTCGGCCTGCAAACACATGTCTGTGGCATAAAACATCCAAAAGGCAACGAAAATGAAATATTATATATATATATATATATATATATATATATATATATATATAGGGTCGTAGGGTCGCACTATTCGTCACCCAGTGTGAGGAATAGTTATTCCTCACTCCACCCCGCTGCAGGGACAACCTCAGCCGAACGCAATCACCAGCGCTATGGACATAAGATTCTTCTCAGTGAAAGTAAGTTTACGGAGGCTCCCATCCTAGCCCAGACGTCATTTTTTTTTTTTGGGGGGGGGGGGGGGGGGGGGGGGGCAGCCCACACGTCTTGGGTTTTTTTTTATAAGACAACCCACACGTCTTGGTACTACTACTTAGACGAACGTAAGATTTGTTCCATTGTTAATTTTACGAGATGCCCAAAATTCCCAGCCATTGTACAGGTGCCTTCCCAGAGTCATTTTGAAAGGAAAAAAAAGACTATAATGGAGCCAACGTAAATTAGCCTAAAATCTCTCGCTGAAGTTGGAATATTGGAGCGACTTCAAAGCAGAAAAGTCAGCCGAGGTAAATGTGAGGATTTTGCAAACAACAAACCTAAACTAAAAAGTCAGACGTAAAGATGTGTGCGGCGAACGGTTGACAAAGGTAAGAATTCTCAGTGGCAATGTGAAATAAACATATGTCGACGTAAGAAATCTCGGTGCCGATATCATTTGTTTTTTTAAGTTGTGCCGATATCATTATATTGATCACTGAAAAATCACACAACATAACAACTGTAACCAAATGATACAAATCGTGGCCTCATGTCCATAGAATAAATATTGTAATTAATCTATGTGGCAAATTACACAATGCAGATAAAATGGTGTTTGACTGCTGTCGTTCAGTTTCATATATGTGCATTTAGGTTGACACCTCCAGTATTAGCAGAATCCAGCTGTTGTAACAAAATTGCTCTTAGGGATTGACCATGTTCATAGAAGCATTAGCGCATTGTTGTGTGCCCGTCTCTGCATCCTTCTACATCAGTTTATATGCCTACAAATGTGGCTGCATCCTTGTTAGTTCAACTGACAGATGCTTTAATACAAATTGCAAACATTGCGACACGATATGATTCATAGTAGCATTGCTATGGGACAACCAAGAAATAGATTGTGAATTCGCCATTCGGAACAAAATGGGTTCTTGGGAATTTAATAATTTATACTAACGATGCGCAAGGAGCCAAGGATATAGAAATAAAATGTAGTCAATGAACAATCACGTCAACTCTTGTTTTCATAAAATTGAGAGGTGGCATATTAAAGAAATATCATGGAGGAAAGTTCAACCATTCAACAGCTGTTCTGTTCTAGATAAATCTCTCGCTAGGCCGTGCTTTCACCCCCACATTATCTCTAACATCTACAAATTTTTGGTGAATGTCAACTATGAACATACTCAAATCACATAGGAACAAAGAGGCGATGGAAAAAAATCATCCGACACAAGGGATAGGCAAAAAACAGAGCTGAATAACTAAACCAATCGATGAAAGGGGAGACACTGCACATATAAATGTAACGAACAGTCGTAGACAACCTATATCACAGGAGAAAATTATCACAAAAGGTGCCATTCTTTGAAAAAAAATGTCAAAAATGTACAATTGTTTGAAAAGATTTCCTTGAACAAATATCTCAAGAAAACCGGAGTCATTGATTAGTCAACATCAGTAAATTAATTAATATAGATTAGGCACATTACATGCCAACATTGTATCGCAGCATGAGCATCTTTAGAATATCGACCTTTCATGCACAAATGCTTATAAGTGGACCTGACCTCCCAAACAAGCTCACCGTATTTCTGAAGGACATACAAAAGGCTGAATGGAGGAAAATTCCATAAAAAAGTAGGGTTGTAATAACTATGAGATGACTGCACAGAAAGTAAGCCCATAATATTCATCAGCTGGAAGGATGTACCTTGCCGGCTGAAATCTGACACAGAACTTGGATCTCTGAAACAAGCAACTGCAAATGCTTGGTTTGGAGCAATGAAAATTAACACTGGACCAT
Organism: Triticum urartu; assembly: GCF_056163025.1. Lineage (NCBI taxonomy): Eukaryota > Viridiplantae > Streptophyta > Magnoliopsida > Poales > Poaceae > Triticum > Triticum urartu. The sequence goes on along the minus strand of NC_141878.1, from coordinate 54,837,964 downwards.
GAAATCCTAAATGAGAAATGTAATAGATTCTAAACTAATGGATTCAGGATCGGGCTCACCTTAGGTGACAGCAGGTTATAACACAAACACAAACAATAATGGTTGAATTATTGTTTGTAAATAACAGAAGCTAGAATAAATTTGTAGGAGTAAAAGTGGACTGAACTATAGAAGTAATACTAGTTACCCTATATGTATTATGAACTGAAATATTAGAAGACAAAAGTTATATCTGCCAATAACTCATTGAAAGCCAATTCAAATGGGAAAATCCATTATAATTCTTCCTGATTCTGCACCTACAGACCTGAGTTGCTTCTCATCTCAGTACAATCTATAATGTCTGCTTGGTCTTCTTTGAGCTAAAATGTTCTCTTGAAGCTAATATAAATCCCAAAACTAGTACATGAACTCACTTATCTTACACCCAACGTTTTACAGCCTAATTCTATCGGTACGATCAAGAGACCTCTAACCTACATAGATCTATCAATGATTAAACTAATTATCTCTTATTTCTTAATATAATAACTAACATTTACTGAACCATGGAAGACAGAAAATGCAGCATATATATTGGTACACTAAACTAAGGAGTAATGAGACACAAGCCGCTAAACCAAAGGAGTCATTAGACACAAAAGCGTTGGTAGCTCTCCATTTATGGAATATAGGAGATTAGTAGGAGGGCTGGAAGCAGCCTTACATCAGATCCGGAAAGAAGCTCTTTCTTGATTTGTCCCCAACATCTAATCTTCCACCTCGTGGACCAAATCACCATGGCCATGCAAATTACTGTTCAGTCCTGAATGATATAGGAAGGAGGACATTATCAAATCGGGCAAAGGCCGTACTAAAACTTGCACCGAAACATAAACAAGTAAACCTTCAGGTACCCAGCAGAGGGATGCATAAATAGATGCGCCAGAATCTAGAACCAAGGCAGCAGTTGCAGCTGCAGCCGGCAAGTTCTGGCAAGGACGGGAGAAGAAGTACAGGGGCACAAATCCTGGCAAGGACGAGACAATAATTACAGAGGCACAAACGCAGCAGAGGGATTGCATAAATAATATGCCTAGGTTCCTACATGGATAGGGAAAGTATAATCCTGGATTGGGATAGGACGGGGGAAGAATTACAGGGGCACAAATCCTGGCAAGGGACCAAAGTGTTGAGAGCTCACCGAGTCACCGTGACATCGCCGTACTCGGCGAGATGGAGCAGCACCGCCGTCGCCGGCGTAGGGCACGAAGCGTTCGCAGTCGATGCAGCCCCGCTGCGTTTCCTGGTACTGAGGAACCCGGAGAGCTCACCAAACCGCCCAAGCCACGGACTGCCACTGAGCACCACGCCGTTGAGCCTGCACCGCCACGGTGCCATCACCAACCACGCCGCCGCCCAAGACCTAGGCAGCCGCCGAACCTCACGCCGCCCATTTTCTCAGGGACCAACACAACGTCGAGCCAACCAGCTGAAAACCGTTTGCAGCAGATATTCTTTTTTAAGGGAAGTTCGCAGCAGATAGGCTGGGTTCGAGTCAACGCACGACTCTGATGTAATTTTACGGCGAGGGGCAGTTTGGTTTTTTGCAATCGAACGGCGGCTTGGTTGGATCTCTGGTTCAGTCCATCGACCAGGGTGAAGAATTACTTATTCTTCATTCTAGGTGTTTAATAGACTTTATATATATATATATATATATATATATATATAGGGATCGACTATTTGTCATCCTGGGTGAGGAATAATTATTCTTTACCCTCCTCTATTTTACCATTAATATACCGTAATTTTACGTTTCGTAAGTTTTATCCTATTTCCGACGCGAAAAGAGACCGTAAGAAAAAATATATAGTCGTCGTAAAAAATATTTTATGTTATGTACAATTATAAACATAAAAACATAGTGTAAAATACACATAAATTGCAAATTTTCTTGTCTTATGACCTATATTTTTATTTTCTTATGCCAAATTTTACGTAGTGAATCAATAGAAATGTAACTATTTAAATTCCAAACATAATTTAATTATCAAATGATCGTAAGATTACCTCGGGTGAAGAATAATTCAATCTGCACCCTGGGTGATGAATAGTATCACTATATATGTTGGTGCGACATGTAATTACCGCGAGGGCGTCGAGCTCAGCCAAAGACGAAGGCCCACCTAGCGCGCCAGAAACTGAGGATGGGCTGCTATGAGCGGGAGCGACTGCGAGAGGAGGCCCGGTTGTGTGAGCAAGTGATAGTGCAGTTGTGTTGTTGTTCACGGAGTTACTCCCGACGAAACTGGACAACGGGAAATCATGTACCGTCTTGTCTGGATTTTCCTTCGTCCAGTTGATGATAGTTGGAACCAAGTTACTAGCGAAATCATTTCTACAGGCAGTTACAGCTGCATTGACTGTTTGCTGTAGCAACTCATTTTTCTCCTCGGTTGTTTTTTTCGCATCCTCAACTACTTTTTTCTCGAACGCAAGCTTCACCTTCTCATCGATGTCCGCCTGGCTAAACTTATTTTTCTGCTTCTTGGCCTCCGGGCCCTCGTTATAAAACACCTTCCACGTGGTGCCATCTCCAGCACCGTGCACACAACCATATTGCGGCCGCTGGCCCAAAGGGAGTCCCTTAAGTTCGTTCAAGGCTTGGTTGAGAGGGGTGTCCCACTTGGGCCTCATCGGAGATGTAGGGCTTTCGGCTGCAAGCTGGTGTTGCTTTTCCTGCAGAAGGAGCGTGAACCGTTTAGGAATGTGTAGTCGACTAGATCTGGAGCTAAATGTAAGGTTGTAAAAGAATAATTACCAGTAGTCTAATCAATTTCCTCGTGATCTGGTCCGTGTAAAAAACCTTCTTTTCCTTATCCCAGTTGTAGCGGGCCCTGATGAAGTCATGCTCCAAGGGGTTGGTGAACTTCGCGATGGGGTCTTGGATACCCGCGGCTTCACGTTCTGTGTCCTCCTTATCCCATATGGGCCTTTTACCGAGGTAGCCACGGCTTCCGAGGCGATGATTCCCCGCATTCCATTGCTGAAGGCTCTTGAATTTTGCAGCCTTAGCCTTGGCTGCCTCGGGAGCGCAAGTGTACTTGAACTTTTCGAACTCCTCTTCCGTAAGTGTCGGATTTTCCTCTAGAATCTTGGAGAGGGTTTCCTCAGCCTCAATAGCTCGTTTCACCCTCCCTTTCCAGGAGGCCAAATCATTGCTGAACATGCCCATGGCGTGATTGTTAATCTTTTTCATCTTTGGATCATCCCACGGTTGTTCTATGTTATCATCCCGGTCCGGGAACTTGAATCTCTTGTGCAACTTCGTCAGGAGCAACTGCGTCAAATGTTCTTTACTCCTTAAGTCATCGTTGTTGATGCTCGCACATTCCCGTAGGATGCATCCTACTTGGTTCCCATAGCACTTGCGAGGTTCTTCCGGCTCTAATGGCTCAAACTTGCCCGGTGCCATCTTTGTGATCACCAGTCGTCCAATCCCTACTTTGTTAGGTTCTCGTATCCTCTGCTTCTTCTGCTTCTTCTTTTCGGTAGCGGCATCGGCATCGGCGCCGGTACCTTCCCTGCCGGTATCTTCCCTGCCGGTACCTTCCTCGCCGGTCTCGGCGCCGCCATCGGTCTCGACGCCGCCATCAGTGTCGGCGCCGTCGTTGTCGATGTCGACGTCAGTACCATCATCAAGGCTGACCTGCAAACCTTGACTTTGCAACAATCTCGTCTTAGCAGTCAAATAGTCAAGGTACTCTTGTTCACCCTCATAATCCATCTCCTCTGCATCTTGGTCAGAAGGCCCAGTTTCTTCGTTGTTTAACATGTTTCCTATGATTAAGTCTCCTCGTTTTATTGTAAAACTATGAAAAAATGAGAAATTACATAAAAAAGAAATCTATCTAGCACAAATCATGCCAAAATTGACAGAAAATTTCAGCATGACCTTTGCTAAAAAGTTGACATATCGAGCGCCTGAAATTCACCGGAACGGGAATGAATCAACATTCCGGCGTAAGATAGGCCACTCGGATCTTTTACCCCGCACATAATCATCATGTCCAAATGACATGTCCAAATTTCAGATATTACATCCAAAACATCACATGTCCACATATCACATCTGCCCTAACTAAATATATAACCTAATTAACCATCTGCCCTAACTAAAACCTAAGTAAATTAACCAAAAAACCTAGCTACCAGAGAGAGGAGGAGCGGTGGGGGCTTACAGAGGTCGGGGTCAGGGTCGATCGAGGTCGGGGTCAGGGTCGGGGTCGGGGTCCGGGGCCGGGGCCGGCGCCGGGGTCGGTCGGGGGCGACCGCAGAGGCACGACGGGGAGGAGAGCGTGGGGATTTGGGGGAAAATAGGCGGGATGAATGGAGGAGCAGGGATTTTGGGAGTCAAGTGGGCATAGTAGTAGCGCGTTTAGGAAAAACGCACTATTGCTACTTCAGGTAGCTATAGCGCTTTCGTGTAGAAACCGCTACTGCTATCCTGACTAGCTGTAGCTCTTTTCTCACAAAAGTGTCGGGTGGTTGGTGCGACATATGCCAACGGGTGGCTTATCATTGTGGGAGCCAATAAAACATCGTCGGTGCCTGGAAACGGGATAAGGCGAAGACATGCACGCCGGCGGATCTTACCCAGCTTCAGGGCTCTCCGTGGAGATAACACCCCTACTGCTGCTCTGCGGGGTCTCCGTATGGTCTCTAGATCGACAAGTAGCTACGAGAGGCTCCTTGAGCTGTTCGGTGGAAGGATGAAGAAGGGCAAGGCTAGCCCGCTTCTCCTCTCGATGTGGTGTCTAAAACTACTAAAAAGGACCCCCCCCCTGCATGGGTGCCCTGGGGGTTTATATAGGCCTACCCCCCAGGGGTACAATGGTAATCCGGCTGGGCGTGGGCCCTAGCCGTTTGTGTCTACGCTCGCCGGCTTGTCCGCCGACCGATGGGGCCCGCTCGGGGGTCTTGTCGGAGGCTGGTTACTGTTGCCTCGCCTTTGGTGACAATGGCTTTGTCGTGGTAAGCATGGCTACAGTGCTGCCGCCGGATTCGGGGGTGGCAGGCTTTATTGTAGCCACGCCCCGTCTCATCGCCGTTATGTGGGTGCAGACTTTGAGAGCACGATCTTGGCTGCCTGCTGGGGGGCCGGCTTCTTGGAGTCGGCCTTCTGGCGGCTGGCTTCCTGGAGCCGGCCCTCTCGTGGTTTTCTTCACGAAGATTTTTAGGGCTGGGCCGCCTTCGTGCAGCCGGCCTGAGAGGTAGCCAGCTGGGGGAAGGCGGCCCCATGCCTTGGATGCTTGGAGGCTTGGACGACCTATAGTTTTTCTGGAGAGCCAAGGGGAGCCGGCTAGGCTACCCGTGGTCATTTACTCCGACAGTAGTCCCCGAAGCTGGTTGGGCTCCGAGGTAGAAAAGAGACGAGAAGCTCAATCAGCTTCCTATCTTGAGGAGCCAGAAGCTGGGAGCCGGCTTTGATCAGGTGCGCCGTCTTCTGGAGCCGGCTTGAAGGGGGGAACCAGGCGGTGCGCGAGTCAGGCTGCGAGCTGACCGCTTGCCGCCTGCGCGCCACATGGCACCCTATGGCTGGAAGGGCCTACCAGCCCACGCGCGTGACGGTTCGCTGCCGCAGTCCGGGGCCCGCCACTACCGGGCCTTGGTCCACGCGCGGATCTTCTACGGCCCGGATGGACCGCGTGCCTCCCAACGGCGGTTACCGCATGCCGTTAAGGCACAATAATCGTGGGACGTGGGGGAATGGGCGCAGTTAATCCCACACCCCCCACGCCCCGCCTCCTCGGCTTCGCCGCACGAGGCTATAAGTAGGGGGGAGGAGGGGGAGCGACAAACGCTCGCACGCTCGCCCTCGCCCCGCCCCTTCCTGCTTCTTCTTCCTCTCCGTCGCCACAGCTTCCTGCCGCCGCCCGCCTCTTCCACCAATCTTCTTGGCTCGCCGTTGCTCTATCGTGGCAGGGTCGTGTGCCTCTCCGCCGCCGCACCTTTCTCGTTGCCGCGCCGTCCCCATGGCGCTGTCGAGCTCCTGGGATGGCTCCAACATCCATGACGACCACGTCGACTTCCTCCGCCGGACGCGGCAGCTGCCAGGCGCTAACTACGTGTGGGTCCGTCTCGCACCGGAGAGGGAGATCTCGCCGGCACCGGAGGAGGATGAGCGGCTAATCTTCCGCTCGCACTGCCTGCGCGGCTTTGGCCTACCTGCGAGCAGGTTCTTCCGCTCCTTCCTCGAGTTTTATCATCTCTAGTCGCATCACCTCACTCCAAACGTGGTGATGCTGCTGTCGGCCTTCGTCGCCCTGTGCGAGGGCTTTCTTGTCATCCTCCCCACCCTCGAACTCTGGGGGAATTCTTCCAGTGCAAGCTTGGCACTGTCGTCGCAGGCGTGCCCGCCCCATGCGGCGCCTTCATCGCCATGCGGAGGACGAGCGACAACAATCCGTTTCCGCCCATCCCGTTGATCAAGTCGGTGAACCTCTGGCAGAAATCTTACTTCTACGTGAAGAACGTCGCTCCGCAAGGCGACTTCGTTAATCTGCCGGCTTTCGTAGCCGGTCCGCCGGCTGGGAGGCAGCCATCATGGTCCTACCAGGCCAGGTCGCTGTCTCAGGGTGGGACCGCCGCCGTTGCATGGCTCCGGGTGATGATCCAGTCGGAGGGCCTGACCGGGGCCGACCTGGTGGCCGTCTTCGTGGAGCGCCGGGTGCTCCCGCTCCAGGGCCGACCTCACATGATCTGCCAGATGGGTGGCTGCTTCGACCCGTGCCGGCTAAGAACCAAGGAGATGCCTCACGCCGAGGTGTCTTACATGGTGAACTATATTTCCAACTGCAAGCTCACCGAGGAGTGGGAGTACGACAAGGAGCCATACTCTCGCGCCAATCCTCCGCCTACGGTAAGTTTCTCTTCTTTTCTTCTTTCCTTGTTGCAGGGTTCACGATGGCCGACTCCTGACCTGTCGGCTTATTTTTGGCAGAACCCCATGCTTCCGTCGGCAACCGGGGCTGCGGGGGTGGAACGCCAGTTCCTCCCCGACCGCGCGGTGGACGACGTTGACGACCCGGACCTGGGGGCGGCCGCCATGGAAGACGACGTCGTAGGGGAAGGCGGCTAAGCAAGCGGCCCTGGGCTCAGGGCCGCCTTCGAGGTCTGGCCGGATGATGATGAGGCCGAAGTTGTTCCGCGCCGTCAGCCGGCGCCCGATCATCAAGGCACGGGCCCATCGGCCGCGCCAGCTGCTCGTGGTGGCGCGCCGAAACGCCAGGCCGCATCGACTCACTTCGGCCGTCGTCCAAAGAAGCCCAAGAGTACTGCGGCGGCGACCAAGCGGGACGAAGCGGCCGCGAAGGCGGCCCGCTTCCGCAAGGTGGTGAAGCAGCCGCGGGCGGTTTCAGCGTAAGTGTTGATATTCTTTGGTTGATATTCTTCAGCGTAAGTGTTCCCGCCTTTCTTTTTCTTCTTTGGTTGATATTCTTCTAAGCCTTCTTCTTGATTTTCAAACAGGGCCCCACTTTCCCTTAGGCGGGTCCCTGCCGCCTCCATAGTCGGAGCCGTGAGAGGGTCTTCAAGCTCCCGCCGTGTGGATCCCCATGCCGATCTCCTAGAGGTGACGAAGCGAAATGCGCAGGAGGAGCGGGAGGCGGAGGAGTGGAGGGCGGCTTGGGAGGCGGAGGAGAAGTCGGCGGAGGCGCGAGCCGACGCGGCTGCCAAGGCCCAGGCGGAGGCCGTGGTCGCGGAGAGGGAGGCGGAGGCCCTACAGAACCAGCCTCTGCAGCTCGTCATCCCCCTTCGCGCCGCGGCTCTCGACATCCCAGTGCCCTCGTCGGAGGAGGCCGGCCGCGGCCAGCCGGTGATGGAGAGGGAGGCAGTACTGTCGCCCCCAATTGGAACGGGCCAAGGAGGCCGGCCTGATGCGCCACTCGTGCGGCCGGCTAGAGGTGAGCCGACTGTGGGGGCGCATCTTGTGGTCTCGTCGCCATCTCGTCGGCGCACGGGGAAGGCGACTTCGGCGCCGGAGCCGCAAAAAACTGCGGGCGCCAGCTCGTCCGCCCAGGACCTGGAAGCGGCCAGCGATAGCTCGTCCGGGTGGACGCCGGGCGGTGGGACGGCCGTGCTGAACGTGGCGGCGTAGGACGTTCGGAACCGGCTTCAGGCCCAAGCTGCCGCGCTGAAGCAGTACACTCAAGAGTTTCTCTCGACTCGAACAGTTATTCGGGTGAGTCCTCCTGCTCTTCGTCGATTGCTCCTGATTTCTTCCGTGGGGGCACGTCACCGCACCCACTGGGTGTAGTCCCTGAGTTACGAGTCGGCTGCTGAGCAGGCGGCTTGGAACTTCTTGGTAGACTTCGATTGCCGTCTTGTTCTTACTCGCATCTCTTATCTTATCTGCAGGAGTATCATAACCTCTACGCAGCTGCTTTCAACTCCCAGGCCCAGGAGTTGAATCAGAAAGCCACTGATCTGATCGAGAGCCGGAGTAAGTGCTTCATCTTTTATCTCAAGTGGGGGCGCGTCAACTCACCAACTGGGTGTAGTCCCAGAGATTCAGGCCGACTGCTGAGCAGTCAGGTCGGATCTTTTCCTGACGACTTCTTTCATCATATCTATAGGGGCCAATGCAGACTTAAGGGACCAGCTAAGCGGAGCCCAGTCTACCCTTTGCGCCAAGGAGGCCGAGTGCGCCGCCCTGGCTCAAGAGCGTGATCGCCTGGCCAAGAAACTGGCCGACCAGGAGGAGAGCCACAAGGCGGCCCTGACGGCGGCGCAGGACAGCAAGGCTGCCCTCAAAGCCGAATATGAAACCGAGGCGGCGAACTGGGCCGAGGCAAGGCAGGCGTTGAGTCAAGGCTACAGCCGGGTGGAAAACTTAATCGACGGTAGGCCGCCTTCTTCTTCGTTTCTTTGCCTGCCTCCTGCCATCTGGTTCGTCTTTTGATTTTGTGCTACTGCTTTCTTCTTTGTCCAGATTACTTTCCCGGTTACTCTATTGCCGCTACCCAAGCCATCGAGGCCTACCACGACGCGCGACAGCAGGCAGGGGCCGAGATCGCACCGGGTGCCGGCCGGTCACTTGAGGAGCAGCTTCTGGCGCTTCAAGCCCGCCTGCAGCCGGCCCACCGCATGCTCCGCCATCTTCAGCGCGCCGGGGCGCAAGTGTTGGCCGCCCTCTGGCCCAACGAGGTGGTTCCCCGCACCCCAAGTCGGACTGCCGACTGGCTGGAGGTCGCAGTCGGCCGCTTCGAGGCTTGGAAGGCGTCAGCGGCCCGGTCGGGCGGTGGGCGGGTGCTGGAATTCGTCCGAGCTTGGTATCTTGGGCTAAACTTGGAGCAGCTGAGCACGTGGCGGCAGGAGGCCGACGAGGAGCTGCAGGCGGTGCGGCCGGCTATCGCCCAGCGTGCCTCGGCGATCGCCGAGTACACCGACACCAGCGCCTTTGCCCCTAAGGTGGATGATGCCAGCGTCGCTCAGCCGGAGGAGTGGTTCGGGCTGAACCCGGCAGAAGGTGAGGACTCGGCGGAGGAGATTGCTTCCAGCGATGGGGGCGAAGAGGAGGAGGGAGAGGATGGTGAAGACCTTGTGCCAGATAGCGAGGTGAAGACGTTGTGCCACATAGCGAAGCGACCAGCCCGCCTCAGCCTGATCGTGCCTCCAGCAATGAGGCGCGTGCAAGAGCGCCACCTGCAAGAGGTGATGATCATGCCGAGATTCGCCAGCCGGTCACTCCTCCAGCCGGCACTGCCGTCTCCACCAACCTGCCCAACTCGCCCGTCGTTCCCTTGGCCTGATCCGCCGTCCTTGCTTTCCAGCTTGTTACTCTTTTGAACAACTTTTATTAAATTTGCACAGTTCCACCCACTGGGGGTGTATTCAAACTATGTTGAATGCTGGCCTTTTGAAGGTCTTTTGTGTAAATATAATTATGCATGTCTTTGGCTTCCGTTCATGTTTGCTTTCATCCTTTTGGCTTTTTCCTTTGCCGCCTTCCCTTGGCCACCGCCTTCCCAGCCGGACAGCTGCTCTGCAGTCTATGGCTGGAGAAGGACTTGGTCGTTTTGGGAAGGCAAGTACTCGAGCTTTCTTAGATTGCAGCAAGGTGAATGGGAAGCCGGCCAGCCGGCTGCTCTGGTAGTCAGTTGGCGGGGCGGGAGGCCGGCTCGCGTTATATAAGTTTGTTAGTCCTTAGCCATTTTTCGTGTGGGCATCCTTTCCTGCCCTTGGCTCTTGCCAGTCGGACAGTCGATTCTTCGAGCTGCGACTTTTGATAAGCGGGGGCTTGGGTGCCGGCAGCTCGTCGCTTCGCTGGCGGACCGGCTGAGGGCTAATAGCCGGCCTTCTTCCAGCAGGTCGACGCCGTCTTCTCGTGCTTCCTTGGCCTCCGCCTCCGTGTACATGGTGACCCGAGGTGAGTCGAACTCGATGTCAGTTGGGATGACAGCCTCGTCACCATATACAAGGAAGAAAGGGGTGAAGCCGGTTGACTTGTTTGGGGTAGTGCGCAAACTCCAGAGGACTGTCGGCAGTTCATCGAGCCAACAGCCGGCCAAACGCTCCAGTGGCACGACCAGTCGGGGCTTGATGCCGGAGAGGATGAGGCCGTTTGCTTGCTCGACCTGCCGTTTGACTGCGGGTGGGCAACGAACGCTAGGTCCAGCCGGATGCCTTGTGTTGCATAGAAACCCTGCTGATAGATGGCGGACCGGCTGAGGGCTAACAACCGGCCTTCTTCCAGCAGGTCGACGCCGTCTTCTCGTGCTTCCTTGGCCTCCGCCTCCGTGTACATGGTGACCCGAGGTGAGTCCAACTCGATGTCAGTTGGGATGACAGCCTCGGCACCATATACAAGGAAGAAAGGGGTGAAGCCGGTTGACTTGTTTGGGGTAGTGCGCAAACTCCAGAGGACTTCCGGCAGCTCGTCGAGCAAACAGCCGGCCGAATGCTCCAGTGGCACGACCAGTCGGGGCTTGATGCCGGAGAGGATGGGGCCGTTTGCTTGCTTGACCTGGCCATTTGACTGCGGGTGGGCAACGAACGCTAGGTCCAGCCGGATGCCTTTTGTTGCATAGAAACCCTGCTGATAGATGGCGGACCGGCTGAGGGATAACAACCGGCCTTCTTCCAGCAGGTCGACGCCGTCTTCTCGTGCTTCCTTGGCCTCCGCCTCCGTGTACATGGTGACCCGAGGTGAGTCCAACTCGATGTCAGTTGGGATGACAGCCTCGGCACCATATACAAGGAAGAAAGGGGTGAAGCCGGTTGACTTGTTTGGGGTAGTGCGCAAACTCCAGAGGACGGCCGGCAGCTCGTCGAGCCAACAGCCGGCCGAACGCTCCAGTGGCACGACCAGTCGGGGCTTGATGCCGGAGAAGGTGAGTCCGTTTGCTCGCTCGACCTGGCCGTTTGACTGCGGGTGGGCAATGGACGCTAGGTCCAGCCGGATGGCTTGTGTTGCGCAGAAACGTGCCAGTGCTCCCTTTGCAAAATTTGTGCCATTGTCGGTGATGATGTTGTGAGGTACGCCATACCGGGTTGTGATATTTGCGAGAAACCTCCATAATGAAGCTAGCTGCCAGAAGCCGGGCTATCTCTTCTCCCACAAACCTTCTCTTCTCTTCCGATAGTCGGCGGAGGGGCTGTTTGACTGGTTTTGCACCTTCTCGGACGTGTAGCTTGTGCTCGGCGAATTCCTTCGGAACACCCGGCATGTCCTTGGGGGACCATGCAAAGATGTCCCGATTCTCACAGAGGAAATCGACGAGCTCGGCTTCCTATTTGCTGTCCAGGTTTGCCCCGATGATGGCGAACCTTTCTGGGTGCTCTGGGTCCAGAGGTATCTTCTTTGTTTCTTTGGCCGGCTGGAAAGAACCTTGGGCATCACACTCCTTGGGGTCGGGGACAGGGCCGGCTGCTTGCCGGCCATGGACACGACTCGATCCAGTATCTTCTTCTCTTCAGCAATCACGAGGGACTCGGCCAGCCGGCTACTAGCTGCCGCACATTCGGAGGATTTCTTGTAGTCTCCGGCTATGGTGATGATGCCCTTGGAACTCGGTATCTTGATCTTGAGGTAGGCATAGTGAGGTACAACCATGAACTTGGCCAGAGTAGGTCGGCCAAGCAACGTGTGGTAAGGGCTCTCCCGATCCACTACCTCAAACCACACTGCCTCTCGGCGGAAATGATCCTTGTCCCCGAAGTGGACATCTATCTTGATCTTGACGATTGGGGAGCAGGACAAGCCGGGTACGATGCCATGGAACACAGTCCGACTAGGCATGAGCTGCTTCATCTTGATGCTCAGCTTCTCCATGGTGTCACGGTACAATATGTTGATGCTGCTCCCGCCATCTATCAGCACGCGGGAGAAACGGGCAGCTCGCCTTTCTGTTGCAAGGGTGGCGTCCAAAACCAATGCGTAAGAGCCGGGAGATGGCATCACCTCTAGGTGATCAGTCCGGCTCCAACTGATAGGCCTTTCTGACCAATGCATGAACTCGGGATTTTTGGAGGCAACTGCGTTGACTTCTTGATGCTGTCCACATCGGCTACGCCGGTCTTCTGGTTGGCTTGTAAAGACGACGTAGGCGGCATGCTCGTCGGGGAACTCGTCTTGAACAGCCCCGACTGCTGGTCGAGCGGCCGGCTGCGGAGGGGCCGGAGGCGGCTGACTAGCAGGTGGAGGCGGCGCTATCTCCTCGCCCTTGGAGATCCGCGTGAGCCAGTGGCATTTCCGGGTCGTGTGGTTTGAAGGCTTCGCGCCGCTGTGGAACTTGCAGGGGGCATCAAGTGCTTGCTCGTAGGAGAAAGCCGGCTGCCAAGCCGGCCTGCTGCCTTTCTGCTTCTTGGGCGTGGGCCGCCCTTCGGGTTGTTCGTCTTCGACTGTGGCCACCTGCCGACTGGTGGAAGGCGGCATGGGAGCCTTGCGCTTGTGGTCGTTATGGTACGGGCGTCGGCTGGAGTCTCCTGCCGGCGTCTTGGGACTCGGAGCGAGCACATTCCTGGAGGCGTCTACTCGAAGCTCGGTCTTCATTGAGGAATCGGCCGTGGCATATTTATCAGCTATGACCAGCAGCTCGTCGAGGGTAGTCGGCTCGTCGCAGAGGAGTCGGTGCTTGAGGAGGGTGCCTTCTCGGCACCCGGCGGTGAAGTACTCTATAGCTTGAACGTCGTGCACCCCTTCGCAGGAATTGCGGAGCTCGGCCCAACGCGTGAGGTAGTCGTGAGTTGATTCATTGGGCCCTTGTACACACAAGGAGAGCTGTCGGGGCTTGGGAGCCCGTTTGTAGGTGCTGGTAAAGTTGCGGATGAAGGCTTCTGTGAAGTCTAGCCAGCTGTTGACGCTGTAAGGCTTGAGGCTGTTGAGCCAGGTGCGCGCCGTGCCTTGGAGCATGAGGGGGACATACTTCACGGCAACACGCCTGTTACCGTTCGCGATGCTAACCGCAGTGGAGTAGTCGATCAACCAGTCTTCCGGCTTCATGGAGCCATTGTATTTGGGCGTGTCTCTTGGGAGCGAGAATCCTTTGGGGAAGGGCTCGTCGCGGATGTGGGGGCCAAAGCAGTGCGGGCCGACATCATCTTCTTCTTCCAGAGCCAGGGATCACGCTAGGCGGTCGATCCGGTGGCGGGCGTCATTCTCGCCGACTCCTTCGCGGCGGCCAAGTCGGCCGCTGAGAGTCGGATGCGTGACAGGCGACGGAGTAGGACATCTCTCCCCACGAGGTGGAGGAGGAGGCGGGTCGCTCCGCCACTCCACAACTCGAGGGCGGCCTTCTGCGTCACGCTCGATGGAGATTCGAGTCCGGCTGTGGCTGGCAGCCGGCTCCTTTTCTTTCCTTGCACGGGTGTTGCCCGCAGTCGGCGTTCGGGACGTCGCACCATGCTCTCAGCGTGGGGGAGGACTTTCGGCGCGGACACCGGCTTCACGCCGCTCTGTGGCCGCGTCGATAAGCTGCTAGATGCGTCTGGTCATGTAGGGGAGCTCGTCGGGCCCCAGTCCATTCAGCTCGTCTGCGGCCGCCTGGGCGGCGCGTAGGTTTTCGAGAGGCGTGGCATAGACTGGGCGGTCTGCTCCCAGCACGTCGGCGATAGCCGCACCGCGTTTCTTGATGATGCCGACGTGGCTCGGCCCCTCGGGAGGCGGTGTGCCGAAGGCGGCGTGGTCGACTTTGCGTTGGTGAGCCTCGATGAGGCGTGTCATGGAAGCTAGCTTCTGGCCCTCTGCAACGAGGGAGAGGCGACGCGCCTCCAGTGTCTTGGCATCGGCGTCGGCCGGGATGGGGGCGGACAAGTCGTGCAGCGCCGTCTGCTGGGCGTTGTGGGCGTTTTCGCCAGAGGCGGCGCCGTGGCTGATGACCGGTGCTGCCGCCGGACGGCTTATCGTTGTAGCCTTACCTCGTCTTATCTCCTTAATGAGGTGCCTCCTTTGAGGGAGTGAACTAGCCGGCTATTGGGAGTCGGCCATACCCCAGGCCGACTGGGGGAGGCCTGGCCTCCTTTAGGCGTCTCCCAGACTGAGGAGGCCCGCCACCCACAGGTCGTATTGACAGCTCGCCGTGGGTGACGTCATGGTCAACATGGCAACAGTGTCGCGCCCGGCGGGTGATGGTCGCCTCGTACGACGCACTATAGCCATGCGCGTCCCGGGATTCGGGGGTGGCAGGCTTTACTGTAGCCACGCCCCGTCTCATCGCCGTTATGTGGGTGCAGACTTTGAGGGCACGATCTTGGCCGCCTGCTGGGGGGCCGGCTTTTTGGAGTCGGCCTTCTCGCGGCCGGCTCCCTGGAGCCGGCCCTCTCGTGGTTTTATTCACGAAGATTTTGAGGGGTGGGCCGCCTTCGTGCAGCCGGTCTGAGAGGTAGCCAGCTGGGGGAAGGCGGCCCCACACCTTGGATGCTTGGAGGCTTGGACGGCCTATAATTTTTCTGGAGAGCCAAGGGGAGCCGGCTAGGCTACCCGTGGTCATTTACTCCGACAAAAAGCGCTGCTGCTATAACCAGTACCTATATATAACAGTTTTCCTGTTTGTTTCCTTCTATTTTCTTTTCCATTATTTTCTCTCATTTTTCTTTTTTTCCGAGAGCGGTGAACGAAGGGAAGGCAATATATATTGCATCATTTGACGGTTAAATATGTGTGCAAAATAGGAACATATATATTACATCATTACACCCTTCCGTGAAATCTTTCAGTTGCGCCGTTGTCGCTGCCGGTCATGCAAGTTTGTTCGTGTTCTGACCCTCTCCCGCGTCATTTTTCGCAAAATTTATGAACATTAGACAAGTCGGATGACGCAACAGACACGGTTCACTCAAACTAACCGTGTGCCAGGCCGGTGCCCCTGTCACGCACACATCCGCACAGTACATTGGCCTCCATGAGGCTTCCCCTATCAAAAATATCTACCCGCATGTAGCTTTTTTCTGTTTGATAACACGCGGTTATTGTGTTTCGACCATGTGGGATGTTTCTTGTTCCCAATCCCGGCTGCATCCCTAGAAAATATCTGCCCACCTCGAGGGTTTTTCTGTTTCATAACACGTGGTTGTTATCTCCGGACCGTGTGCAATGTTTCTTGTTCCCAATCCCGCCTGCATCCCTCGAAAATATCTGCCCGACTCGAGGGTTTTTCTGTTTCATAACACACACTTGTTATCTCCGGACCGTGTGTGATGCACCATCATGAAAATTTTCAATAGCCCCAGCATTTCACTCCCACGTTTGACTCCCACGTAGTGAAATGTTCAGTACCCGCGTCATTTCCTCAAACACACCCTCCACACACACACACACACACAAACACCCTCCCTCGCTAAAAACCCTAGCAAGGTCCCTGCCGCCACCGCCGCAAGGCCTCCCTTGTCAACATCTACCAGTTTGCCCGTGCAGCTTACCCTCCGATCTCCATACCCAGGCCGCCCTGAGTTTCATAGATGACGCCTGAAAAATGCCCCTTTCCCACAAATCCCCATCCCCATCCCAATCCCCCAATCTAGAGCACCGCAGCCTAAGCCCGACTATGCTTCCCGTGGAGCTCGAGGAGCGACTGTCCCAAAAGAGGTGTATCGTGTCTCTTAGCTCAACATCGCCGAGGAAGCTGACGACCATTACTGGCCGCAGGCACTGAAGCAGCGGGCTAGAGTATGCGGGCATGTCTCGGCCACTGGCTACGACATCGAGGACATCGACAGAGATGGCCTGAGGCGGGCTGTGTTACAGGTTAAGTGGCCCACCCCAACCCCTCGGGTTCAACCGCCGTCGATCTCATCCACGGCCCCACCGCTCCTCTGGCTCGCTATCAACAATTTGCCATCCTACAGAGCCATCGAGCCCCTTTTATCATTTCTAAAGGACACGTTCTGCGACGCTGGCTTGGGATCCACAGCTTCCAAGTCAGACCTCGTCGACGGTGACCACGAGGACGGCACCCTCTCCGTCTCTTCCAAGGGGAAAGAGCCCATATGCTCTTCCAAGGGGAAAGCGCCCATCTGCGACATCACGGAGGGCACCCTACAGCCGTGCTCTTCCAAGGGGAAGGAGCCCATCTATGACAACATGGAGCGCATCCAGGGTCCTTTCTCTTCCCACGGGAACGAGTCCATCCGTGAAAATTGAGTAAACCCATGATTTGTTTTATCGTGCCTCTTCACAGGGGGAAACCCATGATTTGTTTTGTCAAGTCCCTTTTGTAGTGTAGTGAGAATATGTCTGGTTTTAATTGCTATATCTCGTTGTTTGCAGTATGCCTTGTTTATTTCAGTTGTTCACAATGTGATGCTCTATATGTGCAATTATTTACTCTGTAGTAAATTTCAACAATCCAGTTTTAAATATACTGATGCGAATGCATATATTTTCTTGTGTTAAGCCTGTTATAGCTAGCATATGCCTCTTTTAAAGTTTTTTGATTGTTTGGTTGTTTGTAGTTAGCATATGTCCAGTTTCAAATGCTATCTTTGGTTGTTCATAGTATGCCTTGTTTATTCTAGTTATTCACAACAAGATGTTCTATATGTGCAAGTATGAACTGTGCAGTTCAATTTCATCACTACTAGTTTCAACAATACCAGTATGAATGACAACATTTGGTTGCTGCATCCTGTAGTTAACATGCCTTTCCATTTTTATTTAACAATAACCGGTGTACTTAGACCGGCACAATACCAGTTTGAATGACTATGTTTGCTTGTTGTTAAATGTTAGGCCTATTGCAGTTAACACACCTTTCCACATGTTTTGCTCTACTAGCATGCTTAAACCTGCACACTGAAGCTATCTTTTGAAGATTATTTTGTCTACCATGGATAATTTTGGTTCATGTTTAGCCTGTTGTTCTTCACATGCTTCTCTATGTATCTATACAGGGCAATTTTGGGAATGACTGCTGTTTTCCATCGAGGTTAGTTTCATTCCTTGGCTTATATATGCTCACTATTCAGGATATTGGTAGCTGGTACCATATAGACCGGGGCTGATAAGGGACTACTCGGTGAATCGGACTTTTAACTGAATATATTCGCAACCATAGGTTAACTAGGGCCATATGTAATATATCTGAGGCTACATAGCAACATGCACTGTACTTAATGTCTAAATATGCAATCCTAGGCTACATAGCAACAAGGAAGAGTGTTACATTAATGTTCTGATGATGTCTAGATATACGTAGAAGAGCAGCAGCAGCAACAACAGCAACAACAACAACAACAACAACAACAACACAACCCTGTTTGGATACTCAACTTATAGCTAGAGGTTAGAGTTAGTTTCTAGCTCATGAATAACCCTGAACTAACTCCATCCAAAGAGTTGTTTGGATGGCATGGTTAGATTGACAATAAATGCACTAGGAGAACTAGCTCCAATTAGCACCTCTTGGGTTGGATGGTTTTCTTGGGTGGGTTATAGATGCAACTAGCTCAAACTAGCCCTCATGTATAGATATACTTTAGGGCTATTTGAGCCCGAACTAGCTCAAACTAATTGTAACCCATGGATACAGCAGCAGTTAATCAGCCGATAATTTGTCTAATATTTGAGTATATTGGATGTTATAAAATATTATAAAAGAGTGTTCTACTACATCATTGTGCAATTGATGTTTAGCTTCTAATATTCACTTGGTGCTTTTATGTGTTGTGGAATGTAGTAATTTCAAAAAAATTCGTATGCACATGCAAGATCATGGTGATGCATAGCAACGAGAGGGGAGAGTATCATCTACATACCCTTGTAGAACGTAAGCGGAAGCGTTATGACAACGCAGTTGATGTAGTCGTACGTCTTCACGATCAACCAATCCTTAGTATCAAAGACACGACACCTCCGCGATCTGCACACGTTCAGCTCTGTGACGTCCCGCGAACTCATGATCCAGTAGAGCTTCGTGGGAGAGTTTCGTCAGCACGATGGCGTGATGACGGTGATGATGAAGTTACCGACGTAGGGCTTCTCCTAAGCACGGCTACGATATGACCGAGGTGGAATATGGTGAACGGGGGCACCACACACAGCTTGGAACAATCAAAATGTGTGTCCTAGGGTGCCCCCATGCCCCTGTATATAAAGGAGCAAGGTGGGAGGCCGGCCGGCCCTTGCAGGGCGAGCCAGGAGGAGGAGTCCTCCTCCTAGTAGGAGTAGGACTCCCCTTTCCTACTCCTACTAGGAGGGGGAAAGGAAGGAGAAGAGGGAGAAGGAAAGGCCCCCCCTTCCCTAGTCCAATTCGGACAAGAGGGGGAGGGGGCGTGCGGCCTGCCCTGGCCGGCCCTCTCCCTCTCCACTAAGGCCCATGTGGCCCATTAGTTCTCCCGGGGGGGTTCCGGTAACCCTCCGGCACTCTGGTTTTCTCCGAAATCACCCAGAACACTTTCGGTGTTCGATTATAGTCGTCCAATATATCAATCTTTATGTCTCGACCATTTCGAGACTCCTCGTCATGTCCGTGATCACATCCGGAACTCTGAACTACCTTCGGTACATGAAATCACATAAACTCATAATATCGATCGTCACCGAACGTTAAGTGTGCGGACCCTACGGGTTCGAGAACTATGTAGACATGACTGAGACACATCTCCGGTCAATAACCAATAGTAGATCCTGGATGCTCATATAGGCTACTACATATCCTACGAAGATCTTTATCGGTCAAACCGCATAACAACATACATTGTTACCTTTGTCATCGGTATGTGACTTTCCCGAGATTCGATCGTCAGTATCTCAATACCTAGCTCAATCTCGTTACCAGAAAGTCTCTTTACTCGTTCCGTAATGCATCATCCCACAACTAGCTCATTAGTTGCATTGCTTGCAAGGCTTATAGTGATGTGCATTACCGAGAGGGCCCAGAGATACCTCTCCGACAATCGAGTGACAAATCCTAATCTCGATCTATGCCAAGTCAACAAGTACCATTGGAGACACCTGTAGAGCACCTTTATAATCACCCTGTTACATTGTGACGTTTGGTAGCACACGAAGTGTTCCTTCAGTAATAGGGAGTTGCATAATATCATAGTCATAGGAACATGTATAAGTCATGAAGAAAGCAATAGCAGTAAACTAAAACGATCAAGTGCTAAGCTAACTGAATGGGTCAAGTCAATCACATAATTCTCCTAATGATGTGATTCTGTTTATCAAATGACAACTCATGTCTATGGTTAGGAAACATAACCATCTTTGATCAACGAGCTAGTCAAGTAGAGGCATACTAGTGACACTTTGTTTGTCTATGTATTCACACATGTATTATGTTTCTGGTTAATACCATTCTAGCATCAATAATAAACATTTATCATGAAATAAGGAAATAAATAATAACTTTATTATTGCCTCTAGGGCATATCCTTCAGTCCTCCACTTGCACTAGAGTCCATAATCGAGATTACACAGTAATGATTACACCCATGGAGCCTTGGTGCTGATCATGTTTTTCTCGTGAGAGAGTCTTAGTCAATGGGTCTGCAACATTCAGATCCGTATGTATCTTGCAAATCTCTATGTCTCCCACCTTGACTTGATCGCGGATGGAATTGAAGTGTCTCTTAATGTGTTTGGTTCTCTTGTGAAATCTGGATTCCTTTGCCAACGCAATTGCACAAGTATTGTCACAAAATATTTTCATTGGACCCGATGCACTAGGTATAACACCTAGATCGGATATGAACTCCTTCGTCCAGACTCCTTCATTTGTTGCTTCTGAAGCAGCTATGTACTCCGCTTCACACGTAGATCCTGCCACGACGCTTTGTTTAGAACCGCTCCAACTGACAGCTCGACCGTTCAATATAAACACGTATCCGGTTTGCGATTTAGAATCGTTCAGATCAGTGTCCAAGCTTGCATCGATGTAACCATTTACGACGAGCTCTTTGTCACGTCCATAAACTAGAAACATATCCTTAGTACTTTTCAGATATTTCAGGATGTTCTTGACTGTTGTGTAGTGATCCACTCCTGGATTACTTTGGTACCTCCCTGCTAAACTAATAGCAAGGCACACATCAGGTCCGGTACACAGCATTGCATACATGATAGAGCCTGTGGCTGAAGCATAGGGAACACTTTTCATTTTCTCTCTATCTTCTGCAGTGGTCGGGCATTGAGTCTTACTCAACTTCACACCTTGTAACACATGCAAGAACTCTTTCTTAGCTTGATCCATTTGAACTTCTTCAAAACGTTATCAAGGTATGTGCTCTGTGAAAGCCCAATTAAGAGTCTTGATCTATCTCTATAGATCTAGATGCCCAATATATAAGCAGCTTCACCGATGTCTTTCATTGAAAAACTCTTATTCAAGTATCCTTTTAAGCTATCCAGAAATTCTATATCATTTCCAATCAACAATATGTCATCCACATATAATATTAGAAATACTACAAAGTTCCCACTCACTTTCTTGTAAATACAGGCTTCTCCAAAAGTCTATATAAAACCATATTCTTTGATCACACTATCAAAACACTTATTCCAACCCCGAGAGGCTTGCACTAGTCCATAAATGTATCGCTGGAGCTTGCACACTTTTTTAGCACCCTTTGGATCGATAAAACCTTCAGGTTGCGTCATATACAACTCTTCTTTCAGAAATCCATTCAGGAATGCAGTCTTCACATCCATTTGCCAAATTTCATAATCATAAAATGCGGCAATTGCTAACATGATTCGTACGGACTTAAGCATCGCTACGGGTGAGAAGGTCTCATCGTAGTCAACTCCTTGAACTTGTCAAAAACCTTTCACAACAAGTCGAGCTTTGTAGATAGTAAAGTTACTGTCAGCGTCAGTCTTCTTCTTGAAGATCCATTTATTCTCGATGGCTTGCCGATCATCAGGCAAGTCAACCAAAGTCCATACTTTGTTCTCATACATGGATCCCATCTCATATTTCATGGCCTCAAGCCATTTTGTGGAATCTGGGCTCATCGTCGCTTACTCATAGTTCGTAGGTTCGTCATGGTCAAGTAACATGACCTCCAAAATAGGATTACCGTACCACTCTGGTGCGGATCTTACTCTGGTTGACCTACGAGGTTCGGTAGTAACTTGATCTGAACTTTCATGATCATCATCATTGGCTTCCTCACTAATTGGTGTAGGTGTCACAGGAACCGGTTTATGTGATGGACTACTTTCCAATAAGGGAGCAGGTACAGTTACCTCATCAAGTTCTACTTTCCTCCCACTCACTTCTTTTGAGAGAAACTCCTTCTCTAGAAAGGATCCATTCTTAGCAATGAATGTCTTGCCTTCAGATCTGTGATAGAAGGTGTACCCAACAGTCTCCTTTGAGTATCCTATGAAGACACATTTCTCTGATTTAGGTTCGAGCTTATCAAGTTGAAGTTTTTTCACATAAGCATCACAACCCCAAACTTTAAGAAACGACAACTTTGGTTTCTTGCCAAACCATAGCTCATAAGGCGTCATCTCAACGGATTTAGATGGTGCCCTATTTAACATGAATGCGGTTGTCTCTAAAGCATAACCCCAAAACGATAGCTGTAAATCAGTAAGAGACATCATAGATCGCACCATATCTAGTAAAGTACGATTACGACGTTCGGACACACCATTAAGTTGTGGTGTTCCGGTGTGAAACTATTCCGCATTGTTTCAAATAAAGACCAAACTCGTAACTCAAATATTCTCCTCCACGATCAGATCATAGAAACTTTATTTTCTTGTTACAATGATTTTCCAATTCACTCTGAAAATCTTTTAAATTTTCATATGTTTCAAACTTATGTTTCATCAAGTAGATATACTCATATCTGCTCAAATCATCTATGAAGGTGAGAAAATAATGATACCCGCCGCGAGCCTCAACATTCATCGGATCACATACATCAGTATATATGATCTCCAACAAATCTGTTGCTCGCTCCATAGATCCGGAGAACGCCGTTTTAGTCATCTTGCCCATGAGGCATGCTTCGCAAGCATCAAGTGATTCATAATCAAGTGATTCCAAAAGCCCGTCAGCATGGAGTTTCTTCATGCGCTTTACACCAATATGACCTAAACGGCAGTGCCACAAATGAGTTGCACTATCATTATTAAACTTATATCTTTTGGCTTCAATACTATGAATATGTGTATCACTACTATCATGATTTTGTAAAAATAGACCACTCATCAAAAGTGCATGACCATAAAAGATATTACTCATATAAATAGAACAACCATTATTCTCTGATTTAAATGAATAACCGTCTCACATCAAACAAGATCCATATATAATGTTCATGCTCAATGCTGGCACCAAATAACAATTATTCAGGTCTAAAACTAATCCTGAAGGTAGATGTAGAGGTTTCGTGTCGACGGCGATCACATCGACTTTGGAACCATTTCTGACGCGCATCATCACCTCGTCCTTAGCCAATCTTTGCTTAATCTGTAGTCCCTGTTTTGAGTTGCAAATGGTAGCAACAGAACCAATATCAAATACCCTTTGTTCACTTTGCCATCCTTCTTATCCGCCAAATACTTGGGGCAATTCTGCTTCCAGTGACCAGTCCCTTTGTAGTAGAAGCACTTAGTCTCAGGCTTAGGTCCAGACTTGGGTTTCTTCTCTTGAGCAGCAACTTGTTTGCTGTTCTTCTTGAAGTTCCCCTTCTTCTTCCCTTTACCCTTTTCTTGAAACTAGTGGTCTTGTTGACCATCAACACTTGATACTCCTTCTTGATTTCTACCTCCGCAGCCTTTAGCATTGCAAAGAGCTCGAGAATTGTCTTATCCATCCCTTGCATGTTATAGTTCATCACGAAGCTCTTGTAGCTTGGTGGCAGTGATTGAAGAATTCTTTCAATGACACTTTCATCCAGAAGATTAACTCCTAGTTGAATCAAGTGATTGTTATACCTAGACATTTTCAGTATATGTTCACTGACAGAACTATTCTCCTCCATCTTGCAGCTGTAAAACTTATTGGAGACCTCATATCTCTCAATCCGGGCATTTGCTTGAAATATTAACTTCAACACCTGGAACATCTCATATGCTCCACGACATACAAAGTGTCGTTGAAGTCCCAGTTCTAAGCCGTAAAGCATGGCACACTGAACTATCGAGTAGTCAACAACACGCAACTGTCAGGCATTCACAATGTCTGCAGTTGCCGGCGTGGGTGGTACACCTAGCGGTGCTTCCAAGACGTAATTCCTCTATGCACCAATGAAGACAATCCTCAAGTTACGGACCCAGTCCGTGTAATTGCTACCATCATCTTTCAACTTTGCTTTCTCAAGGAACGCGTTAAAATTCAACGGAACAATAGCACGGGCCATCTATCTACAATAACATAGATAAGCAAAATACTATCAGGTACTAAGTTCATGATAAATTAAAGTTCAATTAATCATATTTATGAACTCCCACTTAGATAGACATCCCTCTAATCATCTAACTGATCATGTAATCCAAATCAACTAAACCATGACCCATCATCACATGAAATGGAGTAGTTTTCAATGGTGAACATCACTATGTTGATCATATCTACTATATGATTCATGCTCGACCTTTCGGTCTCAGTGTTCCGAGGCCATATCTGCATATGCTAGGCTCGTCAAGTTTAACCCGAGTATTTCTGCGTGTGCAAAACTGGCTTGCACCCGTTATATGTGAACGTAGAGCTTATCACACCCGATCATCACGTGGTGTCTCGGCACGATGAACTTTGGCAATGGTGCATACTCAGGGAGAACACTTGTACCTTAAAATTTAATGAGAGATCATCTTATAATGCTACCGTCAATCAAGCAGAATAAGATGCATAAAGGATAAACATCACATGCAATCAATATATGTGATATGATATGGCCATAATCATCTTGTGCTTTTGATCTCCATCTCCAAAGCACCGTCATGATCACCATCGTCACCGGTGCAAGACATCGATCTCCATCGTAGCATCGTTGTCTTCTCGCCAACTATTGCTTCTACGACTATCGCTACCGCTTAGTGATAAAGTAAAGCAATTACAGGGCGATTGCATTGCATACAATAAAGCGACAACCATATGGCTCCTGCCAGTTGCCGATAACTCTGTTACAAAACATGATCATCTCATACAATAAAATATAGCATCATGCCTTGACCATATCACATCACAACATGCCCTGCAAAGCACGTCGGTAGAACCAGTCTCACGTAAGCGTACGCGTAATGTCGGTCCGGGCTGCTTCATCCAACAATACCGCCGAACCAAAGTATGACATGCTGGTAAGCAGTATGACTTGTATCGCCCACATCTCACTTGTGTTCTACTCGTGCATATAACATCTACCCATAAACCTGGCTCGGATGCCACTGTTGGGGAACGCAGTAATTTCAAAAAAATTCCTACGCACACGCAAGAACATGGTGATGCATAGCAACGAGAGGGGAGAGTATCGTCTACATACCCTTGTAGACCATAAGCGGAAGCGTTATGACAACGCGGTTGATGCAGTCGTACGTCTTCACGATCGACCGATCCTTAGAACCGAAGACACGGCACCTCCGCGATGTGCACACGTTCAGCTCGGTGACGTCCCGCGAACTCACGATCCAGTAGAGCTTCATGGGAGAGTTTCGTCAGCACGACGGTGTGATGACAGTGATGATGAAGTTACCGACACAGGGCTTCGCCTAAGCACCGCTACGATATGATCGAGGTGGAATATGGTGGAGGGGGGCACCGCACACGGCTTGGAAAAATGAACTTGTGTGTCCTAGGGTGCCCCCTGCCCCGTATATAAAGGAGGAAGGGGGAGGCCGGATAGCCCTTGCAGGGCATGCCAGGAGGAGGAGTCCTCCTCCTAGTAGGATTAGGACTCCCCTTTCCTAGTCCTACTAGGAGGGGGAAAGGAAGGAGGAGAGGGAGAAGGAAAGGGGGGCGCCCCCCTTCCCTAGTCCAATTCGGACCAGAGGGGGAGGGGCACGCGTCCTGCCCTGGCCGGCCCTCTTTCTCTCCACTAAGGCCCATGTAGCCCATTTAGTTCTCCCGGGGGGTTCGGTAACCCTCCCGCACTCCGGTTTTCTCCGGAATCACCCGAAACACTTCCGGTGTCCGAATATAGTCATCCAATATATCAATCTTTATGTCTCGACCATTTCGAGACTCCTTGTCATGTCCGTGATCACATCCAGGACTCCAAACTACCTTTGGTACATCAAATTACATAAACTCATAATACCGATCGTCACTGAACATTAATCGTGTGGACCCTACGGGTTCGAGAACTATGTAGACATGACCGAGACACGTCTCCAGTCAATAACCAATAGCGGAACCTGGATGCTCATATTGGATCCTACATATTCTACGAAGTTCTTTATCGGTCAAACCGCATAACAACATACTTTGTTCCATTTGTCATGCGTATGTTACTTGCCCGAGATTTGATCATCGGTATCTCAATACCTAGCTCAATCTCGTTACTAGAAGTCTCTTTACTCGTTCCGTAATGCATCATCCCGCTCATTAGTTCCATTGCTTGCAAGGCTTATAGTGATGTGCATTACCAAGAGGGCCCAGAGATACCTCTCCGACAATCGGAGTGACAAATCCTAATCTCGATCTATGCCAACTCAACAAGTACCATTGGAGACACCTGTAGAGCACCTTTATAATCACCCGGTTACGTTGTGACGTTTGGTAGAACACAAAGTATTCCTCTGGTAATCGGGAGTTGCATAATCTCATACTGATAGGAACATGTATAAGTCATGAAGAAAGCAATAGCAGTAAACTAAAACGATCTAGTGCTAAGCTAACGGAATGGGTCAAGTCAAATCACATCATTCTCCTAATGATGTGACCCTGTTTATCAAATGGCAACTCATGTGTATGGTTAGGAAACATAACCATATTTGATCAATGAGCTAGTCAAGTAGAGGCATACTAGTTACACTCTGTTTGTCTATGTATTCACACATGTATTATGTTTCCGGTTAATACAATTCTAACATGAATAATAAACATTTATCATGAAATAAGGAAATAAATAATAACTTTATTATTGCCTCTAGGGCATATTTCCTTCATTTGGTACATATGTCATTGGTAAAGATCGACGCTTCGACCCTTTCTACGTATGGGGCAATGAGATAATGATGAACCAACATCAAGTGTGGAAGATGATAAAGATTGTTATTAAAATGGGTCCAAAGATGGAAATTAAACTATTTGTTTACACTTTATCCAAGGCAACAGCAAACTACAGGATGGTAAGTAAGAACTCTGCAGCCTTCTTTTTACTGCCCATATGAGTTGTGTTAGATGACAATGTCTGAATCTTTTTCCTTTGAAGTGGTTGCCAAAGCAGTTTACTCAAGATTACCTCTCAAACTAGATGATTGATGGGCATGCAAAGGTTAAAGTATTTCTACCAGAACATGATGATTATCTAGATGTTTTCATGAAGACCGTGAAGGGTGGGCGATCGGCCATCACAAGGGGTTGGACTAGAGTCGTGTGTGCCTTCTGCATGGAGAATGGCACAATATGGGCATTCCGCTTCACCTTGTTCAACAAACAGAATGTATTTCACCTCTTTCTTTACCATCTTTAATAGTACAAGTATACAAATGTGGTTCATCATTCTTTATTTGGTTCTTATGCAATTCTTGAACATATGTACCTATGAATCGAATAATGCATTGGTTGTTTGAACCTGATGGATATGAATAAAGCTATAGCATACATTCAAATTCAAATTCAAATCCGATACAATTTGAAATAGCTACAATTAAATTATGGTGAAATTACGCTCTCCAAGTCGTTACGGCACACACGGTTGGTAAAACACAAACATTTGCGAAATACACCATAATCCAAGACAGCTCAAAGAGAGGAAACGTGTGCAAGCATGCACACAGTTGCCGTCTGCAAAGCGTGTGCGATGTCAGACAATATCACAAACGGTGTGGGAAAACTAAACGTTTGTTTAGTTGCTTTATCCTACATGATTTGCAACCATGAACTGTTTTTGATGAAGTATGCATCATAAACGTTGCACCACAGAATAGCGTGTGCGATTGTTATCGTGTACGACGATGTTACGAAGGTCCAACGTTTCGTAATCTTGTCCGACACTCGTACGGCGATTAGCTAATCTTCTTAATTAGTTATCGCATTCCGTTTAGGAAAAGCGAATGTGTGTGATTGTATGCTTATCATACACATTCTATAATAGTGACCCATTTGTGATGGGTCACGCGTCGTAACATAGCAGCACAGAATACCGAATGTAATGGCAATGCGAGCAAAAACGAGTAGGAGTACAGTAGGTTCCCTATCCCCGACGGTTTCTGGGTCATGTGGGAAGGACCCCCCTATCGTCGTCACTCACTAGTCGACGGTTCCAAATGACGTCGCGGAAAGGGGTTAAAACCGTTTGAATAGCACTGACGCGCACCAGTGCAGGATTGACTCAAGCAATATGATAAAAACCCCATCTTTTTATCCTCGATGGCAACAATACGTGCCTTGCTGCCCCTACTGTCACTGGGAAAGGACACCGCAAGATTGAACCCAAAGCTAAGAACTTCTCCCATTGCAAGAAAAACCAATCTAATTGGCCAAACCAAATCGATAGTTCGAAGAGACTTGCAAAGATATCAAATCATGCATATAAGAATTCAGAGGAGATTCAAATAATATTCATAGATAAACTTGATCATAAATCTACCATTAATCGGATCTCGGCAAAAACATCACAAAAGAATATTACATCGAATAGATCTCCAAGAATATCGAGGAGAACTTTGTATTGAGAATCAAAGAGAGGGAAGAAGCCATCTAGCTACTAGCTATGGACCCGTAGGTATATGGTAAACTTCTCACGCTTCATCGGAGAGGCAATAGTTATGATGTAGAAGCCCTCCATGATCGATTCCCCCTCCGGCAGGATGCCAGAAAAGGCCCCAAGATGGGATCTCATGGGTAGAGAAGGTTGCGGCGGTGGAAAAGTGGTTCTGTGGCTCCCCTGGATGTTTTTGGGGTATAAGAGTATATATAGGCGAAAGAATTAGGTCAGGAGATGCTTGAGGGGCCCACAATGTTGGGGGGGGGGGCGTGCCCCACCCCATGGGCGCATCCTCCACCCTTGTGACCGCCTCGAAGCTTCTCTGACTTGTACTCCAAGTATCCTGGGTGTCTTCTGCTCCAAGAAAAATCATGGCGAAAGTTTTATTCCATTTGGACTCCGTTTGGTATTCATTTTCTGCGAAACTCTAAAACAAGAAAAAAATAAAAACTGGCACTGGGATCTAG
This sequence comes from Triticum urartu, assembly GCF_056163025.1. NCBI lineage: Eukaryota > Viridiplantae > Streptophyta > Magnoliopsida > Poales > Poaceae > Triticum > Triticum urartu. The sequence continues at coordinate 54,809,186 of NC_141878.1, read as the reverse complement.
GTTAATAGGTTAGTCCCAAAAATCATATAACATAGCATTTTAATGCATATAAAAAATCCAAAACAGATAATATAATAGCATGGAACAATAAAAAATTATAGATACATTGGAGACGTATCAATGGCCCTTGGTAAATAGTGCCTTTGCCGAGTGTAGCCTGTTTGCCGAGCAATACTGTCGGCATTATCATGTGTTTGCCGATTTACTTCCTTTGCCGAGTGCTGCTCTCGGAGTTCATTACTTTGCCGAGTGCGCGTGTTTTGGCTCTCGGGGAAGATGCCCACACCCGGCGTATACGAAAATTTCAGTAGTGCCAGTAGATTCCCAACCTGATCTTCGTGTGCAAGTAATGGAGTTAAACTCTCAAACTTCAGCAAGATATCTTCTAGGAAAACCCATTCAACATGGTTATAAGCATTGTGCATGTCCAGTTTCACCGCACACAAACCAACCTTGCCATCCTTTTATTTTAATTGTGTGGAAACTCTCATAAGCAACCAACACATTATCTGTGATAAGGCATCCAAGGACAAACACATTTTGTGTGGGACTAACAATTTCAGGAAGAAAAACGTTGAAACGAGCTGGTAGCATTTGAAGATTACCTTATATTGTTGGGGAACGTTGTAATTTCAAAAAATTCCTATGCACACGCAATATCATGGTTATGCATAGCAACGAGAGAGGAGAGTGTTGTCTACGTACCCTCGTAGACTATAAGCGGAAGCGTTATGACAACACGGTTGATGTAGTCGTACGTCTTCACGATCGACCGATCCTAGTACCAAAAGTATGGCACCTCCGCGATCTGCACACGTTCGGCTCGGTGACGTCCCACGAACTCACGATCCAACAGAGTGTCGAGGGAGAGATTCGTCAGCACGACGATGTGATGACGGTGATGATGAAGCTACCGACGAAGGGCTTCGCCTAAGCACGACAATGATATGACCAAGGTGGATTATGGTGGAGGGGGGCACCGCACACGGCTAAGAGATCAATGATCAACTTGTGTGGCTATGGGGTTCCCCCCTCCTCGTATATAAAGGAGTTGAGGAAGGGGAGAGGGCCGGCCTCGTAGGCGCGCCCAAGGGGGGAGTCCTACTCCCGGTGGGAGTAGGATTCCCCCTTCCCAAGTTGGAGTATGAGAGGGAAGGAAGGGGGAGAAGGAGAGAAGGAAAGGGGGGGCGGCACCCCTCCCAATTCGGATTGGGCTTGGGGGGGCGCCCCCACCTTATCCGCCGCCTCCTCCTTTCCACTATGGCCCATTAAGGCCCATTGACTCCCCGGGGGGTTTCGGTAACCCCCCCCCCCCCCCGATACTCCGCTATATGCCCGAACTCTCTCGAAACCTTTCCGATGTCCAAACATAGTCATCAAATTTATTGATCTTTATGTCTCGACCATTTCGAGACTCCTTGTCATGTCCGTGATCATATCCGGGACTCCGAACTACCTTCGGTACATCAAAACACATAAAATCATAATACCGATCGTCACCGAACGTTAAGCATGCGGACCCTACACGTTCGAGAACTATGTAGACATAACCGAGACACGTCTCCGGCCAATAACCAATAGAGGAACCTGGATGTTCATATTGGCTCCCACATATTCTACGAAGATCTTTATCGGTCAAACTGCATAACAACATACTTTGTTCCCTTTATCATCGGTATGTTACTTGCCCGAGATTCGATCGTCGGTATCTCAATACTTAGTTTAATCTCTTACCGACAAGTCTCTTTACTCGTTCCGTAATGCATCATCCACAACTAAATGATTAGTCACATTGCTTGCAAGGCTTATTGTGATGGGCATTACTGAGAGGGTCATGAGCCTCTCCGACAATCGGAGTGACAAATCCTAATCTCGATCTATGCCAACTCAACAAGTGCCATGGAGACACCTGTAGAGCACCTTTATAATCACCCAGTTACATTGTGACGTTTGGTAGCACACAAACTGTTCCTCCAGTATTCGGGAGTTGCATAATCTCATAGTCATAGGAACATGTACAAGTCATGAAGAAAGCAATAGCAACATACTAAACGATCAAGTGCTAAGCTAACGGAATGGGTGAAGTCAATCACATCATTCTCTAATGATGTGATCCCATTAATCAAATGACAACTCAGGTCTATGGCTAGGAAACTTAACCATCTTTGATTCAACGAGCTAGTCAAGTAGAGGCATACTAGTGACAGTATGTTTGCCTATGTATTCACACATGTACTAAGTTTCCGGTTAATACAATTCTAGAATGAATAAGAAACATTTATCATGATAGAAGGAAATATAAATAACAACTTTATTATTGCATCTAGGGCATATTTCCTTCAGTCTCCCACTTGCACTAGAGTCAATAATCTAGATTACACAGTAATGATTCTAACACCCATGGAGTCATGCTGCTGATCATGTTTTGCTCGTGAGAGAGGCTTAGTCTACGGGTCTGCAACATTCAGATCCGTATGTATCTTGCAAACCTCTATCTCTCCCTCCTTGACTTGATCGCGGATGGAATTGAAGCGTCTCTTGATGTGCTTGGTTCTCTTGTGAAATCCGGATTCCTTTGCCAAGGCAATTGCACCAGTATTGTCACAAAAGATTTTCATTGGACCCGATGCACTTGTTATGACTGAGGGAGTCCTGGATTAGGGGGTCCTCGGGCGTCTGCACTATGGTACGTGGGCCGGACTGATGGGGTGTAAAGATACAAGACCGAAGACTATCTCCCGTGTCCGGATGGGACTCTCCTTGGCGTGGAAGGAAAGCTTGGAGTCCTGATATGAAGATTCCTTTCTCTGTAACCGACTTTGTATAACCCTAGTCCCTTCCGGCCTCTATATAAACAGGAGGGCTTACTCCGTAGAGTGGGGAATCATATTCATAGTCATACATGCTAGACTTCTAGGGATTTAGCCATTACGATCTCGAGGTAGATCAACTCCTGTAATACTCATATTCATCAAGATCAATCAAGCAGGAAGTAGGGTATTACCTCCATAGAGAGGGACCGAACCTGGGTAAACATCGTGTCCCCTGTCTCCTGTTACCATCGACCTTAGACGCACAGTTTGGGACCCCTACCCGAGATCCGCCGGTTTTGACACCGACATTGGTGCTTTCATTGAGAGTTTCGCTGTGTCGTCGTCAAGAGGTTCGGTAGACCTGTCAATCATATACAACAATGTTGTCCAGGGAGAAACCTTCCTCCCCGGACATATCTTCGTATTCAGCGGCTTCGCACTGCGGGCCAACTCGCGTGGCCATCTAGAGCAGATCGATAGCTATGACCCTGGCCGTCAAGTCAGATTTGGAAGCTTGAACTATGTCACGGATATCCGCAGAGACTTGATCTTTGACGGATTCAAGACCATGGCAGTCGCTCCCTGTCGCCACGATGAACATGACTTAAACCTTCCATCGGACCATGCCCAGGGGATAGCACCTGTAACTGCTCTGGCCCTAGATCCGGAGCAGATTGCGCCATCGGAGCATAGGAGGCTCAACCCCGCCACGGATGCCGCAGACTCAGCGGTGTCAGAGACGCACACCAACCCAACCTCGAGTGGGATCTGTGTCACCGGAACCTCGAACCCATTTCCGGCTACAAGTTTCGAAGCATGTGCGTCCGCGCACGACGAGCTTGATCAAGCATCGATCATCGAATTCAGCTCCGCAGACATCTTTCGGCACTCGCCTTTAGGCGACGTGCTAAACTCATTAAAAACACTCTCCTTAGCGGGGGACTCTCAGCCGAATTATATCTGGTTCGAACTAGAGGCTGACGACGGAGAATTTCGCTTCCCCCCCCCCCCCCCCCGCCCACTTAATAGCAACTATCAAAGACTTAACCAACATGATCGATTACGGCTCCGAAGACATCGACGGTATGGACGACGATGCTGGAGAGGAGCAGGCCAAAAACCCACCGTTCATCGGACGATGGACGGCCACCTCCTCATACGACGTATACATGGTAGATGCACCAAAAGAGAATAGTGGCGATGACAAGGAAGATCCAATTGAGGAAAAACCTCCTGAGATACAACCAAAGCGCCGGCATCACCGGCGCCGCTCTAAATCACGCCACATCAAAGACAGCAACACCGGCACAGGAGAAGATAACACTCCGGACGGTGCCGAAGACAATGAAGACCCCGTTGAGGCAACTTTCGAACAAGATGAACGGGAAGACGGGCAAGTTAGCCCTGATGAACATGCCACACATGAAGACTCGGAGAACAGTAATTATCTTCCGCTCTCCGAGGATGAGGTGAGCCTCGACACCAAGGATTTTATTGTGCCAGAGGAACCTCTCGAGCAGGAGCGCTTTAAGCACAGGCTAATAGCCACTGCAAGGAGCCTGAAAAAGACGCAGCAGCTTCAAGCTGATCAAGATCTGCTCAACGATAGATGGACTGACGTCCTGGCAGTCGAGGAATATGGCCTTAAGCGTCCAGCCAAAAGTTACCCAAAGCGCAAATTGGTACCTCAGTTCGATGATGACGCGCTGGAGCCCGTACCATCATCGCGCAATGCGGCTGACCGACCACCACGTGGTCGAGACAAAGCGGCAACTCAAGCCGAACACCAGCCCGCCCCACCTCACCGTAAAGGCAGAGGCAAAACAGCTCAGGGACATACATATGACCTGTGGCAGGACTTGGATAGTAGAGCAGGTCAGAACAGATCGATCTATGGATCACGGGGACGTGCCCCGACACGCGATAACGGCTATCTAGGTGGACACAATAATCATACTTACACCCAGGCCGCGAACCGCAGATGGGCTCCATCTGAACTACGTCATGACGTGGCCTAATATAGAGGCGTCGCACACCCCCTTTGCTTCACAGATGAGGTAATGGAGCACGAATTACCAGAAGGGTTTAAACCCGTAAACATCGAATATTACGATGGGACAACAGACCCCGCAGTATGGATCGAGGATTTTCTTCTTCACATTCATATGGCCCGCGGTGACGATCTCCATGCCATGAAATAACTCCCACTAAAACTCAAAGGACCAGCCGGCACTGGTTGAACAGTCTGCCTGAAAACTACATATACAGCTGGGAGGACTTGGAAGAGGCCTTCCTTGACAACTTCCAAGGTACATATGTTCGACCTCCGGATGCCGATGACTTAAGTCACATAATTCAACAGCCCGGAGAGTCAGCCAGGAAACTATGGACTAGGTTCTTAACTAAAAAGAACCAGATCGTCGACTATCCCGATGTCGAAGCCTTGGCGGACTTTAAACACAGCATCCGGGATGAGTGGCTCACCCGACACCTCGGCCAAGAGAAGCCGAAGTCCATGGCAGCCCTTACGGCACTTATGACCCACTTTTGCGCGGGCGAAGATAGCTGGCTAGCCCGTAGCAACAACAATGCAAGTGAACCTGGCACTGCGAAAGCCAAAAATAGCAACGGCAAGCCCCAACGCAACAGACACAAGCGTCGAAACCGACGACACGACGGTTAACGCCTGATTTAGTGGCTCCAAGTCTGACCGCATACTCGATCACCCATGCCAGATACACAGCACCCCCGACAAACCAGCCAATCACACCAACAGAGATTGTTGGGTTTTAAACAGGCCGACAAGTTAAATTCTGAGAACAAGGAAAGTGGGTCGCAAAGTGAGGACAATGACGAGGAGCCCCATGCACCAAACACAGGGGGACAGAAGAAGTTTCCCTCCCAAGTTAAAACGGTGAACATGATATACGCTACCCACATCCCCAAGAGGGAACGCAAGCGCGCGCTCAGGGATGTCTATGCGATGGAGCCAGTCGCCCCAAAGTTCAACCCATGGTCTTCATGTCCGATCAATTTTGATCGCAGGGACCATCCGACCAGTATCGGTCATGGCAGTTCAGCCACACTGGTCTGCTACCCACAAGTATAGGGGATCAATTGTAGCCTCTTTCGATAAGTAAGAGTGTCAAACCCAACGAGGAGCTAAAGGTAGAACAAATATTCCTTCAAGTTCTATCGACCACCGATACAACTCTACGCACGCTTAACGTTCGCTTTACCTAGAACAAGTATGAAACTAGAAGTACTTTGTAGGTGTTTTTGGATAGGTTTGCAAGATAATAAAGAGCGCGTAAATAAAAAGTAGGGGCTGTTTAGATAAAGAAGCAATAAGGTTAGTATAGCGAGTGTGGAAAAGTGGTGGTAGGAGTTGCGAAATTGTCCCTAGCAATTGACTATGTTACTAGACCGATAGCAAGTTTTATGTGGGAGAAGCCACTGCTAGCATGTCATCCCTGACATGGAATTCTATGCACTTATGATTGGAACTATTAGCAAGCATCCGCAACTACTAACGTTCATTAAGGTAAAACCCAACCATAGCATTAAGATATATTGGTCCCCCTTCAATCCCATAGGCATCAATTTCTATGCTAGGTTGAAGTTTCTGTCACTCTTGCCCTCCAATACATAGTCCTATCAACATACAACTAACCCTATGGTGTGATCCACGCGCGCACTCATATGATGGGCACCAAAGGATAGCAACATAACCATAAGCAAGTTTAATCAATCATACCAATTCATCAACCACCGATAGGAAAACGAAAATCTACTCAGACATCATAGGATGGCAACACATCATTGGATAATAATATGAAGCATAAAGCACCATGTTCAAGTAGAGGGTACAACGGGTTGTGGGATAGTGGACCGTTGTAGATAGAGGTGGGAAGGTGATGGAGATGTTGGTGAAAATGGCGAAGGTGTGGGTGTAGATTGCGGTGATGATGATGGCCCTCGGCGGCGTTCCGGTGCCACCGGAAGCGAGGGGGAGAGAGCCCCCCTCCTTCTTCTTCTTCCTTGACCTTCTCCCTAGATGTGAGAAGGGTTTCCCCTCTAGTCCATGGCCTCCATGGCATGGGAGGGGCGAGAGCCCCTCCGAGATTGGATTTTTCTCTCTGTCTCTCTCTTTTTCTGCGTTCTCAGATTCTGCCCTTTCACCGTTTCTTATATTCCTGGAGATCCGTAAATCCAATTGGGCTGAAATTTTAACACGATATCTATCCGGATATTAGCTTTCTTGCGGCGAAAGAAGTGCATCAACCGCCTTACGGGGTGGCCACGAGGGCCCAGGGCGTGCCTGCCCCCTGGGGCGGACCCCCCGCCTCGTGCCCCCGTCGGGCATTGTCTCGCGTTGATTTTTCTTCCCAAAAATCACATATATTCCAAAAAAATATCCATGAGTTTTTACCCCATTTGGACTCCGTTTGATATGGATATACTGCGAAACAAAAAACATGCAACAAACATGAACTAGCACTGGGCACTGGATCAATATGTTAGTCCCAAAAATAGTATAAAAAGTTGCCAAAAGTATATGAAAGTTGAAGAATATTGGCATGGAACAATCAAAAATTATAGATATGACGGAGACATATCAGCATCCCCAAGCTTAATTCCTGCTCGTCCTCGAGTAGGTAAATGATAAAAAAGATAATTTTTGATGTGGAATGCTACCTAGCATAATCTTGATCATGTAATCTAATCATGGCATGGATATTAAGACATGAGTGATTCAAAGCAATAGTCTATCATCTGACATTAAGATAATAATACTTCAAGCATACTAATAAAGTAATCATGTCTTTTCAAAATAACATGGCCAAAGAAAGTTATCCCTACAAAATCATATAGTTTGGCTATGCTCCATCTTCACCACACAAAATATTCAAATCATGCACAACCCCGATGACAAGCCAAGCAATTGTTTCATACTTTTGATGTTCTCAAACCTTGTCAACTTTCATGCAATCCATGAGCGTGAGCCATGGATATAGCACTATAGGTGGAACAAAATATGATGGTGGAGGTTGTGTGGAGAAGATAAAAGGGAGAAAGTCTCACATCGACGCGGCTAATCAATGGGATATGGAGATGCCCATCAATTGATGTCAATGTGAGGAGTAGGGATTGCCATGCAACGGATGCACTAAGAGCTATAAGTGTATGAAAGCTCAAACAGGAAACTAAGTGGGTGTGCATCCAACTTGCTTGCTCATGAAGACCTCGGGCATTTGAGGAAGCCCATCATCGGAATATACAAGCCAAGTTCTATAATGAAAATTCCCACTAGTATATGAAAGTGATAACTCAAGAGACTCTCTATATGAAGAACATGGTGCTATTCTGAAGCAAAAGTGTGGTAAAAGGATAGTAACATTGTCCCTTCTCTATTTTCTCCCATTTTTTATTTTTATTTTTTCTCTTGTTTTTCTCTTTTTTTAGTGGGCTTCTTTGGCCTCTTTTTTTATGGGATTCTTTGGCCTCTTTTATTTTTTGTAAAGTCCAGAGACTCATCCCAACTTGTGAGGGAATCATAGCTTCCATCATACTTTCCTCACATGGGACAATGCTCTAATAGTGATGATCATCACACTTTTATTTACTTACAACTCAATATTACAACTCGATACTAGAACAAAATATGACTCTATAAGAATGCCTCCAGCAGTGTACCGGGATGTGCAATGATCTAGCGTAGCAATGACATCAAAAATAGACAAGCCATGAAAACATCATGCTAGCTATCTTACGATCATGAAAAGCAATATGACAATGAATGCTCAAGTCATGTATATGATGATGATGGAAGTTGCATGGGAATATATCTCGGAATGGCTATGGAAATGCCATAATAGGTAGGTATGGTGGCTGTTTTGAGGAAGATATAAGGAGGCTTATGTGTGATAGAGCATATCATATCACGGAATTTGGATGCACCGGCGAAGTTTGCACCAACTCTTGAGGTGAGAAAGGGCAATGCACGGTACCGAAGAGGCTAGCAATGATGGAAGGGTGAGAATGCGTATAATCCATGGACTCAACATTAGTCATAAAGAACTCACATAATTATTGCAAAAATCTATTAGTCATCGAAACAAAGTACTACGCGCATGCTCCTAGGGGGTAGATTGGTAGGAAAAGACCATCGCTCGTCCCCGACTGCCAGTCATAAGGAAGACAATCAATAAATAAATCATGCTCCGATTTCATCACATAACAGTTCACCATACGTGCATGCTACAGGAATCACAAACCTCAACACAAGTATTTCTACAATCCACAAATACCCGCTAGCATGACTCTAATATCACCATCTTTATATCGCAAAACTATTGCAAGGAATCAAACATATAATATTCAGCGATCTACAAATTTTATGTTGGATTTTATGACTAACCATGTGAATAACCAATTCCTGTCATCTCTCTAAATAGATATAAGTGAAGCAAGAGAGTTTAATTCTTTCTACAAAGGATATGCCACGCTCTAACAAATATAAGTGAAGCAAAAGATCATTCTACAAATGGCGGTTTTCTATGCGAAGAGAAACAGGCAATCCAAACTTCAAATGATATAAGTGAAGCACATGAAGCATTATATAAAGCCTTACTCCAAAGATATAAGTGAAGTGCAATGAGCATTCTATGAATCAACCAAAGACTATCTCATACCAGCATGATGCATAAAAGAAAAATGAAAAGTAAATGCAAAAGACGCTCCAAGATTGCACATATTGCATGAACGAAACGAATCCGAAAACATACCGATACTTGTTGAAGAAATATGGGATGCCTTCCGGGGCATCCCCAAGCTTAGACACTTGAGTCTCCTTGAATATTTACTTGGGGTGCCTCGGGCATCCCCAAGCTTGAGCTCTTCCCTCTCTTCCTTCTTCTCACATCGAGACCTCCTCGATCTTCGAACACTTCATCCACACAAAACTTCAACAGAAAACTTGATAAGATCCGTTAGTATAATAAAGCAAATCACTACTTTAAGTACTGTTGCAAACCAATTCATATTTCATTTTTTCATTGTAGCTACTGTAATATATCTTATCCATGGCTTAATCCACCGATATAAATCGATAGTTTCATCAAAACAAGCAAACTATGCATCAAAAAAAGAATCTGTCTAAAACAGAACAGTCTCTATTAATCTGAACATTCACCATTCCTCTCGTACTCCAAAAATTCTACGAAAATTTGGGAAAATAAAAAATTTGTATATAAAGACAGTGCAAAAAGTTTCAGAACGATTTGATGTTCCAGCAAAAAACGTAAAATCGCGCGCTACAGCCAAAGTTTCTGTCCTGCACCGTACAAACCAACAAGTAATCTAAAACATCCTAAAGGAAAACCTTGGCACATTATTTTTATTACACAATGGAATTGTACAAGGGGATAATTATTTTTGTTGAAAATTTTCTGTAATCAAGATTCACAAAGTTTCCGTGAGCATGAACAAAGTTCAAGGAGCTCCCCCACTTCAACAATGCTTGTCTCTCTCACTTTCACTTTTCTTTATGAAAAGTTTTGGCTTCCCCTCTTTATTTTTTTGTTTTTAAACTTATATGAAAGCACTCAAAAGAAATAAATGACTCTCTAAAACTTATGGGTTGTCTCCCTGGCAGCGGTTTCTTTAAAGCCATTAAGCTAGGCATGTAGTGCTCAAGTAATGGATCCACCCAGATCCCAAGGTATATCAAAGCCAATTTTAATTAACAATGATTTATAGTTTAGTAGTGAGCACAAAGTAACATATATCATGTAATGACGAAGTCTAACTCTCTTCCTATGCATCGGCATGTCATAAAAGAACAATTCATGCACACAAAGTAAAGGCCAATGCATAGTATAAACAGTTTCTTGCAATTTTTTCGTGTTGGAAACATGGGAGGCGGAGATGTAGTTCCTCTCTCATAATAATTGCAAGTAGGAGCAGCAAGCACATACATATTATATCTATCAAAATCATCATGTGTAGTAGTAAAACGCAACCCATCAATATAATCCTTAACAAGAGCAAACTTCTCTGATATAGTGTAGTCGGGAGAATCCAAATAAATAATAGGACTATCATACCTGGGTGCAATAGCAACAATTTCATGTTTAACATAAGGAACTATAGCAAGTTCATCTCCATAAGAATAATTCATATTGGCATCATGGCCACAAGCATAGCAAGCATCATCAAAAAGGGATATTTCAAGAGAATCAACGAGATCATAACAGTCATCATAGCAATCATCCTTCGGTAAGCATGAAGGGAAATTAAAAAATGTATGAGTTGAAGAGTTACTCTCATTAGAAGGTGGGCACGGGTGATCAATCCGCTCTTCCTCCTTTTGTTCTTTGCTCTCCTCCTCATCTTTCTCATCCAATGATCTCACAATGTCATTAATTTCTTCTTCCATAGACTTCTGCAAAATATTACTCTCTTCTTGGACAGCGGAGACTCTCTCAATAAAATCATCAATATCGGAATTGAATTCATAATTCTCATAGCAATATTTAAGTATAGCTAAATTTTCAGGTCTATAAACTAAATCATCAAAAATTTCACACTCTTTAAACAAAGATTCAATTTCATAAGCACCCATAAAAGCAACAAATTCTTCTATTTGTTCCACATCATAGTAATCATATATACCATTAGCATAAGAAGCCAAGGTTTTATCATCATTAAATTTGCATGAAAAGGGAAGGTGTGGAGCCTTCATCCTAGAGCAACAAGTATAATCATATCTCGAGCATAGTTCTCGAGCATACCAATGCAACATATGAATTTGAACCCATAATACTTTCCCTTTTTGAGTCAAGCGATAATCCCTGAAGTATACACGTTGATCCAACATGTCTCCCATAACATAATTGAATGGGGTTTTCTCAGGATTATCAAAGTAGTACATAATCTCTTTCACATAACCAGCATCGAGGGTTTTAGGAGGTTGCCCATCTCCATGAGTAGCAGGTACACCTAATTTTTTTTTGGTATTTCGTGTTCCATATCCATAACTAAAGATAGAGAACAACTTAGGACAGCAAATAAAATTACTTAGTGATAAAGCAAACAAGCACACACGAGAATATTCACCCCATGCTATAACTCCCCGGCAACGGCGCCAAAAAAAGGTCTTGATAACCCACAATTATAGGGGATCAATTGTAGCCTCTTTCGATAAGTAAGAGTGTCAATGCAACGAGGAGCTAAAGGTAGAACAAATATTCCCTCAAGTTCTATTGACCACCAATACAACTCTACGCACGCTTAATGTTCGCTTTACCTAGAATAAGTATGAAACTACAAGTACTTTGTAAGTATGAAACAAGTATGAAACAATAAGGTTAGTATAGCAAGTGTGCAAAAGTGGTGGTAGGATTTGCGAAATTGTCCCTAAGCAAGTGACTACATTACTAGACCGATAGCAAGTTTTATGTGGGACAGGCCACTGCTAGCATGTCATCCCTGACTTGGAATTCTATGCACTTATGATTAGAACTATTAGCAAGCATCCGCAACTACTACCGTTCATTAAGCCAAAACCCAACCATAGCATTATGATATATTGGTCCCCCTTCAATCACGTAGGCATCAATTTCTATGCTAGGTTGAAGTTTCTGTCACTCTTTCCCTCCAATACATAGTCCTATAAACATACAACTAACCCTATGGTGTGATCCACGTGCGCGCTCATATGATGGGCACCAAAGGACAGCAACATAACCAAAAGCAAATTAAATCAATCATAGCAATTCATCAACCACTGATAGGACAGCGAAAATCTACTCAGACATCATAGGATGGCAACACATCATTGGATAATAATATGAAGCATAAAGCACCATGTTCAGGTAGAGGGTACAGCGGGTTGCGGGAGAGTGCACTTCTATAGATAGAGGGGGGAAGGTGATGGAGATGTTGTTGAAGATGGCGGAGGTGTTGGTGTAGATTGCGGTGATGATGGTGGCCCCCGGCGGCGTTCCGGCGCCACCGGAAGCGAGGGGGAGAGAGCCCCCCTCCTTCTTCTTCTTCCTTGACCTTCTCCATAGATGGGAGAAGGGTTTCCCCTCTGGTACATGGCCTCCATGGCATGGGAGGGGCGAGAGCCCCTCCGAGATTGGATTTGTCTCTCTGTCTCTCTCTGTTTCTGCATTCTCAGACCCTGCCCTTTCACCGTTTCTTATATTCCCGGAGATACGTAACTCCGATTGGGCTGAAATTTTAACACGATCTCTATCCGGATATTAGCTTTCTTGCGGCGAAAGAAGGGCATCAACCGCCTTACGGGGTGGCCACGAAGGCCCAGGGCGTGCCTACTCCCTGGGGCGCGCCCCCTGCCTCGTGGCCCCCTCGGGCATCGTCTCACGTTGATTTTTCTTCCCAAAAATGACATATATTCCAAAAAAAATCTCGATCCGTTTTTATCCCATTTGTACTCCGTTTGATATGGATTTACTGCGAGACAAAAAACATGCAACAAATAGGAACTGGCACTGGGCACGGGATCAATATGTTAGTACCAAAAATAGTATAAAAAGTTGCCAAAAGTATATGAAAGTTGTAGAATATTTGCATGGAACAATCAAAAATTATAGATACAACGAAGATGTATCATGGTCCTCGACCCAAACATTAATGGATTCCACCTCACGTGAGTCCTCATGGACGTTGGTAGCAGCCTGAACCTGCTCTATCAGGATACATCGCGCAAAATGGGCACTAATGCCTCAAGAATTAAGCCCACAAAGACTACCTTTAAAGGAGTCATACCAGCTGTAGAGGCCCGCTGTACGGGCTCAATCACCCTAGAGGTTGTCTTCGGATCCCCAGACAACTTCCGAAGTGAAGAGCTGATCTTAGATATCATCCACTTTCGCAGTGGCTATCATGCACTACTCGGACGAACCGCATTTGCACACTTCAACGCGGTGCCACACTACGTTTATCTTAAGCTCAAGATGCCCGAACCACGCGGCGCCATAACAGCCAATGGAAACACGGAATGCTCCCTCCGTACCGAGGAGCACACCGTTGCGTTAGCAGCAAAAGTACAGAGCGGCCTTCTCAAGCAGAACCTTAATTCGACGGCCAAGCTCCCGGACACTATCAAACGAGTCCGGACTACTCTGCAGTGGGACAGCCCAGCTCGTCAAGAGCTCGACTAGCAATTTGGCCTCCGTCCCAGTCCCAACCAAGTGGCGGCATTCGTACTGCGTGTACATAACTATGCACTCAAAATACCATGGGCATAGACGGAGGCATAACTAGTTTCTGGTCAATAATATGGCTCGACCGCTCTTGGACACACATACTTGCATTTTTTCTTTTTTATCCTCTTTGGGTTTATTTTCTGCAGGCTTCCTCTGACAACCTGATCATCGGTCCTCTCGACAGGATGGATACACCAAGATGGCAAGAAGCACTAGCGTACAAGGGAATTTCTAGGTGGTCTCTTTAACAATCACTCTACTTGTTTTCAGGACTCGCACGCAACTCTCCCTTGGTTGTGGCATGTCAAATAGCCCAGCTTATTGCACCACGTGTACAAATACGCTTTGATGTATTAATGAAACTATATTGGAAACAATCTGCGGCCCAGCTTCTGCAGCAATAGCTTACTACCCCCCTTTTCTTTTCTTTTTTTTTCTTTTTTCTTGATAACCTTCTCAAGTTGTACCCGTACACTTTGGTACGCTTTAAATCTTCCAAGGGCTTCATTACGACCCATAATACGGCAACAAAGTCCGAACATTTTTTACAATATAGTTCGGCACCCCAAATTTAGCATTATATGCATTGGCTCCGAATCATGTCTTTGGTCAATAGTTGTAGCGACCCGACCTCAAACGGTCAAGCCTCTGTGTATCCGTGCCATCCCTAGATCGGTATGCTGGCACACAAAGTACATCAATGTATATATCAAAGTGTAATCACATGTATAAATAACGTAAAACTGATATATACCTCATAAATATCAGCGGAAACGATCGAATGGGTGTGGAGTCCCATCAACGCCAAAGGCAAGTTGAGTGTAGACCGTAACCCTACAACATAACTCTTACTCATCGTAGAAAGTTCCTGCAACATAAGATGTGGCAGCCCTGTAGGTCAGTACATTGAATGTACTGGCAAGTCACAACATAAGAATAATGAACCTATTTGTACATGCAATTTGGCTGGTGGAAAGCTCTAAGTTTAGTTTTTGCATAAAGCTAGTTTTCCCCTAGAACAAAGGATATTATTCTATCACTACAATATAGCATAGGATGAGTTGGCAAACCCAACTCAATCCATTCCCAATGTTTCATTTAACCCAACTGTTTAATTAAGAGTGACGAGATCTCCTAGCATTTCCACTACTAGATGCTCAAGTTGTCCGTAACCGGGGACACGACTAATCGATTAGGTTTTAACACTCTGCAGAGGTTTGCGCACTTTTCCCCACAAGACTCGATCGCCTCCCTTGAAGTTCTCGCACTACCTGGCATTTGAGAACAGGATGACCGAGACAGTCTTTCGAAAATGTTCCCCCTTAACCCACGGATAGGCCGGTACACCTACATCATTCTACATCTGCTAGCCCATCCCGGAAGGGGTCACATTAACTACTCAAGTAAGCCAGAGCCCATATTGGCTTGTGGCTGCACGCGTAAGCTTCTAGACATGAGAATACAATTGATCTCTTTGAGCCTGGGCGGCCGACCACTAGTGGTGCACCACCATGGATTAACCATGCATGCTCCCACTGTACTTCGCCACCATTCAAACCAAATACCGCCCAGGTAGTTCATTTACAAGTCTTGGTCCTGATTACTACTTTGTCACTCATATATCACCATGTTCACTTCCCAAACCACGTCTACATTTGGCGAGGCAAAAAAATAAACTTACACGTTGGTGACAAGGATGTATAGATCAGACCTACCTTAAATGAACTACTAGGTAATGGCATAGCCATATGGCAACAATAAATCCTACCATGCAATCCTACCACAAAAGGACTAAGTGCATAATATAAAACATAGGTAATTGGAAGAATGGTCAAATGTGAACTTGCCTGGTAATAGTTGATGAAGATTATATTGCTCTCAGAAATTTACTTAATAGAACTATTCATCACTCTCCAATGAAAATCTATAAAGTCAAACATTACACTCACATAAGCAATCATTTTAGAGAACCAAGAAGAACATGCAAAGCAAAAAGTCTTGGAAGAACCAAATGAACATACAACACACTAAGCTACTACAGAAATATTCTAAGTGCAAAACAACATAGGCCTATGGTTCAAATAGTGATGTGAAATATAGTGCATACAATGCATACTAGTAAAAATAGTAAAGGGCAGATTCTAGTATGTGAAAATTATTGTGACAAAGGTCCAGGTGATAGGGTTTTGCTACACTGACAGCATGCAAAAGGAATCGACTTAATCGGAGCTACGGTTTAGGAGATATGGCCATTTGAAGTTCGAATTCAAATCTGAATAAAGTTCAAATTTGAAATTGGAAAAAGTTTAAAACATGATGCTACTGGATATATCTAATCATGACGAAAAATTTGCCATTGGTTTATTCGAAAGTGGAGTTATGGTTAAAAAGATACGGCTATCCGAAGTTCAAGGACTAATCTATAAAACTCAGGGACTAAACAGAAAAGAAAAAATTACGAGCAGGTCCTCGGCCACGTGGCTTCTTGCGGGTGGCTGGGCAGCATTCGCTGCAGAAGCTATACGGCGAACGGCTGGCATTTAATAGAAACGCTAAGGCGCGCCTAGCTAACAAAAACCGACCGGCGGTTTTTAAAATAAAAATCAGGGTATGGTTAACCGCGTGCCAGTTTAACTAAAAGAAACACAACTAACCTGATCTAATCTAGGCCGTCCATGGTAGATCGAACGGGCGAGGGTGGGGTGGTGGTTCACCGTGGGCGACGGCGACGAACGACGGCAGCGCGGCAACGAGCGGTGACGGGGCGGCAGCGGCGGCCGTTTCGGCGGCGGGGAAGGTGACGAGGAGGACGGGCGCGTCGAGGGCATCCGGGGAGTGGTGGTGCGGGGTGTCGGCGACGTCCAGACGGTGGAGGAAGGGCAGCGGCACTCCCGTGCTCCGGCGAGGTCGGATGTGCTCCCGGCGGTCGTTCCCGCGGCGGGAAGGCGACGGGGAGGTTGGGCGCAGCGCGGGATGTCCGGTGGTGGAGGCGGCGTTTCCAGAGGACGTTGGGGTCGACAAGGCGAAGGTGGGGTGCTCCGGTGCTCCAGCGAACTCGGGCTTCGTCGAGGCGGCATCTCCGGTGACCTAGGGACAGGAAAAGGATGTCAACAAGGCGCGCTTCGACTCGGGCAACAGATTGAAGAAGAAGACGGAGGCCGCGACGGCTTACGGACGACGGCAAACTCCGGCGACAGAGCTTCGGACGGCGAGATGCGAAGCGACAAGGTGGTGGCTACGAGTGACGTGGGGAGCAGCGAGACGGCGAGGTCGAACGAGGAACCTTGGGGCTTTTATATTCAAGGTGAGGGCGTGCGGGTGCCGCATATAAGCCTTATCCTGAGAGCTTCGGCCGGTGGGTTCGCGCGGAGCGCGTGTGTGTGCTCATCCAGCGGGAGGAGCGGGAGGTTGGGGTGACCTGGGGAGCAGGCCCCATCTGGCAGCGAGTGCGAGGGGGAGCGAGCGAGAGAGGGGCGCGGGCGAGCGAGGCGTAAGGCCTGGGGTGGCCTGAGGCTCCACGTCGGGCCGAATTTGGCCATGGGCCGGTTGGGTGCTCCTGGGCCGAACAGTGTTTCGGTCCAGGCGGTGTTTTTTTTACATAACAAAAACTTCAACAGAGCAAAAATAAAAATAAAATAAAACAAAAATTACATAGGCATATTATATACCAAAATGCTCAGAAAAATACCAAGAATAAGATGAACTATTTTCCAAGTTCAAATAAATCATAAAAGTCAAACAGTGCTAGTTTTGCATTTAAAACCAATAAAAAACATTTTTTAAATACCAAAATGATTTCAAATTTATTTTCTCCTAATTTTCTATTGAATGGAATCATTTTACCCTTATTTCCATTTATTTATTTTTAGGAGAAAAATATTTTGAATAGAAACTCAAATAACTCCCAATTGGATTTGAATTCGGAACTTCAAACAACTTCAAATGGAAAATGAGTTTCAAATAACTTCAAAGTGACTTCCAATTTATTTCTTTGAAACTTCCAACTCTCTTTCTTCAAATATGAAAAAGTCATTTTATCTTCCCTCATGAACTCATTGAGCTGCTTAAAGTTTCTAGATTTAAAAATATTTCAAAATGGAATTCAAATGATTTTCAAACAACTTTTCATTTCTTTAAATGGAAGAAGTAGTATTATCTTCACTCTAGGGTTTTGTGATGAAATGAATTTGAATTCATGATGATCAAAATGCAAGATGAAAGTTTCGGGAAAGTCCTTTTATTCCCTCTCGTTCAACTTTCAAAAAGTTTTCAATTTCCAATCATTTTCACAAAATCAATCACACAACAATCAAACAAACAATCATAATAATTTATTTAATATAACATTCCAAAATTTAGAATTTTGGGATGTTACAAACTACCACCCTTAAAATGAATCCCGTCCTAGAGATTCGAAGAGGCTAGAAAGAAGGTTAGGTTTGGGGGGTCTCCCTGAAAATCCATTAATCAACACATGGTATGGGGTGCTACCACCCTTAGAAGCATGGTCATGGTTCCAACAAAACTCATGTACTCCATCCCTTGCGTTGACGGTGTTGGTCTTCTCATATTCTCCGGGATAACTCCTTCACTTTTGCTCTTCTGGTAAGGGCATGGCCTTTTCCTCAAAATCAGGAGTCCTTGCATCAAAATAGGATCCTTCTGAGACTTGACAGGCCTGGCGCCAATGCTAAACAACTATCAAAAACCTCATGGTGGTCGACAATTACTGGTTCCTCCTGCAGAAAATGGGTCTGGGTTGAATCTCACCGTATAACATACGATTGGCAATGGGTGCCCGTATAGGGTTTCCATCGTCCTGCCATTCTAAGGTTTTCGGCTTATCGTGTCGACACTCTTCTAGGGTTTTAAGTCTCTCTGATTTTCTATCAACATATGATAACTCATGATAGAAGTCTCCGGTATGGGGGCTAATCCATCACGTACTTGAATCATTACTACATACGCAGGTAGTGCGTATTCTAACACTTGGGCATCTTCACAAGCATTGCAGAACTTCTCTTCTCCATGAACTAGCTTCAGGTAAATCCATTGGTTCTGCAAGCCAAACAAAACCTCTATCGTTTCTTCAATACTCTCGGGTTTACGTAACTTCCTATAGAACGTTTGCTGATGAAGTCACAGCTTCCTTCAGAATTCTTTCCTTCAACAAGATTGTGCTTGTTTCCTTATCAAATCCTGGGTCCTGTGGGTTATGGCCCACTTCAACACTTGTATATCTTTAACTCATCCTTGGAGTTACTATTGTTCCATATTCCAACATTACATCTCCTTTAAATCCAATAGTACTTCTTTCCTTCATACTCTTGGGGTAACCATCATAACTAAAACCAAACTCCAACTCATTTGTCCAAACTCCATTCTATGGAATACATTTTCTTTTCCATTGTTCAAGTGTTCACACAAACAAGTACGGCCAAAAAATGCACTGGTTCATCCATAATCCATATTCTCTTCATATCAAATCCTTTATTACATCCTTAACCACTACTCAAAACTCAAATTTGAAAAGTACTTTATTACAAAAGCTGCCATCCACATAGTTTGGTATGGTCAAGAATTACTTCCATCTTTATTCATTTGCCCTTCTTGAAGATACTTCAGTCCCACTAGTATTGTGCGATGTGATCCTTCAAATCATCGATGTTTTGCTTCATCGTGGTGGCCATGAGCTTCATCTCCATCATCTCTACATGGACCTCTCTCAGATATTCCTGAGTGTGACGGAGTCTTGCTTCTAGTATTTCTCCAATCTGACGTATGGCTTCCATAGCAGCTTCATGAACAGAGTCGAAGAATGTTGCTCGTGGTACTCGAGAAATGAAAAAGTATTATCCCATAGTCTTTGGGCAAACTCCCTTCACACGGTGGAGCTGTACCTCCACATACCAAAGTTCAACTCCCTTCTCCATGAAAGGATAACCCTTGTAGACTGCATCTCCTTCAAGATGAATATGCTTCATCATGTCCTTCAGGGTTTTTGGGTAATCCTGATCACCGGTCAGGGTCGTAGTCATTTCCGGGCCCTTGAGAAAAGACTCGTAAAGGGTTTTCATCTGCAGGTATAAGATAGAAGGGGTGCTCAGGATAATGTATATATTTCCTTGGGTGAAATGTGGTTATTTTGGGGGAAAGGTTTGGGTCAGCTTGCCCATGGGCTCAAGTGTTAAGTCTGGGTGACATAGTGAGGGAGGCACTCACAATCAACAAAGAACTCATGACACCTCATATGAGATTTCAAACATATGAACTTTTATTTCTTCACGAACTATTACAATTTCCATTTCATAACTCAACTCAACATCCCCAAAATAAAAGTGTATTCCACATTTATTACATGCTTTATTACAATATCAAGATCTCAACTACTCAGCGCAAGCTTTCCTCGAGTCTGGACATTCTCTGGCAAAATGTCCTACTCCTTTGCAGCATAAACAAATGACTTCAGACAAATCCAGGGGCTTCCTGGTGGTTATCTTGGCTCCTTGGGTTCTTGGCTTCCTTGCTGGGCATTTGCTAGCGTAATGACCTAAATCCTTGCACCTGTAACAAGTGATTTGACTCAGGTCCTTTTCTGCAGAAATTGGGTTGTTCTGGGGACACATGCACTTTCTCTTCCTGGACTTCTTTGTTCCGATCAATTCTTCTATCTCATGTGGATCAAACTCCACTTCTTCCGTCGGAAAGTTTCCCAGATACTCTTGGCTTTCCTTCGTGCAATACTATGAAAAATGTCCTTCTTCTCCACATGAATAGCAAGCATTGGAGTAAGATCTGTTTAGGCTTTCTCCATCAGGGTCGTCAACATCTTTTTTCATCACCGGTTTTCTTAAACTTTCCCCGAAGGCTTCTTTCACTGCTTCCTTCTACTTCTTGGTAATTTCTTGTACCTTGGGATAAATATGACAATGGGCAGGGTAGTGCGTAGTTCCTTCACACAAGAAACAAGTAACCTTCAAGGTTGGACATTCTTCAGCTTGGTGATTTCCTTCACTATGAGGGCATCCATCCTTGTGTCCTTCATGGGTATGTCCTATCTCACCAATAATCTTGCATGCACAAGGTTTTTTCATTTTATTGCCATAGGGCTTCTGAATAAGACGAGACCTCAGTAGAGTCATCTTGAATTCCTCCCAAGTTTTCGCCCCGTTACATCCTTGTATGGCCTGATGCATTTTCCACCAGGTTGCAGCACTTTTTGTAAAGTACTAAAGAGCGTATTGAACCTCATACTTAATTGCAACCAAATTGCTCCTGAAGTGATTCTCCATGTTTTGAATCCATAGCTCTGCCTCTAACTAAGTGATCGGTCCAGAGAATACAAGTCCATCTTCATTCATCATCTATTGGGTCCAAGGGTTTTGGGATAAGATAAGAGGGATAGACAGATACACACAATACACACAATATAGTTTGGAAAATAGGTTTTATTTGTTGCTGTCGGAAAACACACACCAAAATATGACACCTCACAAATCATCGCATCTAACGTGAGTATACAACAAGGGTTTGGTCTTCTAAAGGTCATATAAATCTTGGAATTCTTCAGTGTCTTCAAAGTCTTCGAGTCTTTGACTTTTGTAGCTTCAACTCTTCTAATGTATGTTGAAGTCCTCTTTTACACTGAAGTGGTCCTCAGTTGTCTGATATCTTGCCCTTCTCGGAGTGGTCTCATCAGTTGATCCTGCGTGTGGTCAAAGGGAAAAGGGGTATTGTACAACTATTTGAGGTAAAAGGAAAGATTTGATAAAGCTCAGAAAAGAAGAGAGGTAAAGGACCTTTTTGAAAATAAAGTTTAAGATAAATCCTTTCCTAAGGGCTTTCCAGTTTCTAGGGTCAGGTACTATAGTCAACATGTGCTCTGATACCATCACTGTAGCGACCCGACCTCAAACGGTCAAGCCTCTGTGTATCCGTGCCATCCCTAGATCGGTATGCTGGCACACACAGTACATTAATGTATATATCAAAGTGCAATCACATGTATAAATAATGTAAAACTGATATATACCTCATAAATCTCAGCGGAAACAATCGAATGGGTGTGGAGTCCCATCAACACCAACGGCAAGTTGAGTGTAGACCGTAACCCTACAACATAACTCTTACTCGTCGTAGAAAGTTCCTGCAACATAACACGATGCAGCCCTGTAGGTTAGTACATTGAATGTACTGGCAAGTCACAACATAAGAATAATGAACCTATTTGTACATGCAATTTGGCTGGTGGAAAGCTCTAAGTTTAGTTTTTGCATAAAGCTAGTTTTCCCTAGAATAAAGGATATTATTCTATCAATACAGTATAGCATAGTATGAGTTGGCAAACCCAACTCAATCCATTCCCAAAGTTTCATTTAACCCAACTGTTTAATTAAGAGTGATGAGATCTCCCAGCATTTCCACTACTAGATGCTCAAGTTGTCCGTAACCGGGGACACGACTAATCGATTAGATTTTAACACTCTGCAGAGGTCGCACTTTTCCCCACAAGACTCGATCGCCTCCCTTGAAGTTCTCGCACTGCCTGGCGTTTGAGAATAGGATGACCGAGACATAGTCTTTCAAAAATGTTCCCCCTTAACCCACGGATAGGCCGGTACACCTACATCATTCTACATCTGCTAGCCCATCCCGGAAGGGGTCACATTAACTACTCAACTAAGCCAGATCCCATATTGGCTTGTGGCTGTAAACGTAAGCTTCTAGACATGAGAATATGGTTGATCTCTTTGAGCCTGGGCGGCCGACCACTAGTGGTGCACCACCATGGATTAACCATGCATGCTCCCATTGTACTTGACCACCATTCAAACCAAATACTGCCCAGGTAATTCATTTACAAGTCTTCGTCCTGATTACTACTTTGTCACTCATATCTCACCATGTTCGCTTCCCAAACCATGTCTACATTTGGTGAGGCAAAAAAATAAACTTACACGTTGGTGACAAGGATGTATAGATCAGACCTACCTCAAATGAACTACTAGGTAACGGCATAGCCATCTGGCAACAATAAATCCTACCATGCAATCCTATCACAAAAGGACTAAGTGCATAATATAAAACATAGGTAATTGGAAGAATGGTCAAATGTGAACTTGCCTGGTAATAGTTGATGAAGATTATATCGCTCTCAGAAATTTACTTAATAGAACTATTCGTCACTCTTTGATGAAAATCTATAAAGTCAAACATTGCACTCACATAAGCAATCATTTCAGAGAACCAAGAAGAACATGCAAAGCAAAAAGTCTTGGAAAAACCAAATGAACATACAACACACTAAGCTACTACAGAAATATTCTAAGTGCAAAACAACATAGGCCTATGGTTCAAAGAGTGATGTGAAATATAGTGCATACTATGCATACTAGTAAAAATAGTAAAGGGCAGACTCTAGTGTGTGAAAACTATTTTGAAAAAGGGTCCAGGTGATAGGGTTTTGCTACGGTGACAGCATGCAAAAGGAATCGACTTAATCGGAGCTACGGTTTAGGAGATATGGCCATTTGAAGTTCGAATTCAAATCTGAATAAAGTTCAAATTTGAATTTGGAAAAAGTTTACAAACATGATGCTAATGGATAGATCTAATCATGACGAAGAATTTGCCGCTGGTTTCATCGAGTTTGGAGTTACGGTTAAAAAGATACGGCTATCCGAAGTTCAGGGACTAATGTGTAAAACTCAGGGACTAAACAGAAAAGAAAAAATTGCGAGCACGTCCTCGGCCACGTGGCTTCTTGCGGGTGGCTGGGCAGCGTTCGCTACAGAAGCTATACGGCGAACAGCCGACATTTAATAAAAAACGCTAACGCGCGGCTAGCTAACAAAAACCGACCGACGTTTTTAAAATAAAAACCAGGGTTAACCGCAAACCGGTTTAACTAATAAAACTCAACTAACCTGATCTAGTCTAGGCCGTCCATGGTAGATCGAATGGGAGAGGGTGGGGCGGTGGCTCACCGTGGGCGACGGCAACGAACGACGGCGGCGTGGCAACGGGCGGTGACGGGGCGGCGGCTGCGGCCGTTCCGGCGGCGGGGAAGGCGACGAGGAGGACGGGCGTTTCGAGGTCGTCCAGGGAGAGGTGGTGCGGGGTGTCGGCGACGTCCAGACGGCGGAGCAAGGGCAGCGGTGCTCCCGGGCTCCGCGCAAGGTCGGGCGTGCTCCGGGCGGTCGTTCCCTCGGCGGGAATGCGACGGGGAGGTTGGGCGCAGCGCGGGCTGTCCGGTGGTGGAGGCGGCATTTCCCGAGGACATCGGGGTCGACAAGGCGAAGGCGGGGGAGCTCTGGTGCTCCGGCAAACTCGGGCTTCGTCGAGGCGGCGTCTCCGGTGACCTAGGGACAGGAAAAGGATGTCAATGAGGCACGCTTCGACTCGGGCAACAAATTGAAGAAGAAGACGGAGGCCGCGGCGACTTACGGACGACGGCAAACTCCGGCGACGGAGCTCCGGCCGGCAAGATGCGACGCGACGAGGTGGTGGCTACGAGCGACGTGGGGAGCAGCGAGACGGCCAGGTCGAACGAGGAGCCTCGCGGCTTTTATAGGCAAGGTGAGGGCGTGCGGGTGCCGCATATAAGCCTTATCCCGAGAGCTTTGGCCGGCGGGTTCGCGCGGAGCGCGTCTGTGTGCTCATCCAGCGGGAGGAGCGGGAGGTTGGGGGTGACCTGGGGAGCAGGCCCCATCTGGCAGCGAGTGCGAGGGTGATCGAGCGAGCGAGAGAGGGGCGCGGGCGAGAGAGGCGTAAGGCCTGGGGCGGCCTGGGGCTCCGCGTCGAGCCGAATTTGGCCAAGGGCCGTTGGGTGCTCCTGGGCCGAACAGTGTTTCAGTCGAGGCAGTGTTTTTTTTACATAACAAAAACTACAAAAGAGCAAAATTTACATAGGCATATTATATACCAAAATGCTCATAAAAATACCAAGAATAAGATGAATTATTTTCCAACTTCAAGTAAATTATATACAAAATCATAAAAGTCAAACAGTGCTAGTTTTGCATTTAAAACCAATAAAAAATATTTTTTGAAATACCAAAATGATTTCACATTTATTTTCTCCTAATTTTCTATTGAAGGGAATCATTTTACCCTTATTTCCATTTATTTATTTTTAGGAGAAAAATATTTTGAATACAAACTCAAATAACTCCCAATTTGATTTGAATTTGGAATTTCAAACAACTTCAAATGGAAAAGGAGTTTCAAATAACTTCAAAGTGACTTCCAATCTATTTCTTTGAAACTTCCAACTCTCTTTCTTCAAATAAGAAGAAGTCATTTTATCTTCCCTCATGAACTCATTGAGCTGCTTAAAGTTTCTAGATTTTAAAATATTTCAAAATGGAATTCAAATCATTTTCGAACCCCTTTTCATTTATTTAAATGGAAGAAGTCATATTATCTTCACTCTAGGGTTTTGTGATGAAATGAATTTGAATTCATGGTGATCAAAATGCAAGATGAAAGTTTCGGGAAAGTCCTTTTATTCCCTCTCGTTCAACTTTCAAAAAGTTTTCAATTTCCAATCATTTTCACACAATCAATCACACAAGAATCAAACAAACAATCATAATAATTTATCTAATATAACATAACAAAATTTAGAATTTTGGGATATTACAATAGATGGATTCCCCGGCTCCTGTGCTTACTACCTTACATTCCGCTATATCGGCTAGGGTAGTAAAGGGAGAACTACTGCGATTGTGTCCTGGTTTATCCAGATGAGCACCTCGGTAGAGAAAGCCGAAAACTGACTCTCATGATGCGGCAACAGCCAGTCAACTCTTCGAAGGTCTCAAATCTTTAGCGATTTTTTCCGCATTATGCGATGAATCGGCTCTTACCCGATGAGGTGTTTACAGTACCCTACTTCGGATACTAGGGGCCGTGCCTAAATTTTTATTGTCAAACTCCTATGGCTAAGTGAGAGTGATAAAGCCAAATAGTCCGATTGCCTGGTTCGTTGCGCTAAACACGTCCTTCAAGGACCAAACAATTGGATCAAGAGTGTTTAGATTCCATCCCGAACACCCCCGTACTACCTACGTGGGGTTGAAGCCGACGACTGGCCAACTCTCAAAATTTCATAAACACGGCCGCACAGGAGGTAAAATATTAAACGGACATTATATTATATAGCCGAACTTGTTTCATAATACACAGCAAGACAATATGAATGTATTCAATCAAAGATTACATCTTTCGTACATTACTCCGCCACAATGAGGGATCCCTCTAGGACATCGCTAAAATCTCCGGCATGCGGTGCTCCTTACCCGCGGGCGGTCCCTCAGTCGCGACCGTGACGGAATTAATCTTCGCCCACTGCATCTTGACATGGGCGAAGGCCATCCGCGCACCTTCGATGCAGACCGACCGCTTGATGGCGTCAAGCCGATGGCAGGCATCGACTAGCTGTTTCACGAGACCGAAATAGTTGTTGGGTATGGCTTCGGCAGGCCACAGCCGGATTATTAAGTCCTTCATGGCCAGTTCGGCCACCCCATGCAGTTCGACCAGCTGTTTTAGCTGGTCACTACAGGGCACCAGATGTTCTGGTGCAAGGTATTGCGACCATAACAGCTTCTCCATTGCGCTCCCTTCTTCAGCTCAGAAGAATTCCGCAGCGTCAGAAACACTGCGTGGCAGATCCACAAACGCCCCTGGGGAACTCCAAATCCGGGTTAGTAAGAGATACCTCTTCTTCACATACTTGCTTTGCATACTAAAATCCTTACCCGCCGTGATTTTCTTGGCCTCCTGGATCTCTTGGTGGGCGCTCTGGGCTTCAACCCGGGCCTCTTCCGCGCTTCTGCGAGCCTTGGCGAGTTCGGTCTCTTGAGCCGAAACATCGCGCTCCAAGGACTCGCATTTCTTCACGGCATCCTGGAGCTCTTGCTGGATCTCATCAAGCCTGGCCTCGTGCTTCTCACGGGCAGCTTGTTCCTTGGCAGCTTTCTCCTCGGCCTTGGCCAGCGCCTTTTTAAGGACCTTGACCTCGGTCACCGCTCCTACAAATATCATGGCACTACGGTCAATACACGTCATTCATTCTTTCCGAATATATAGTAAGTTACCGCATACCTTGCTTGTCCTCTAGCTATCTTTTCACAAGGTCGAGCTCTTCTTCGGCCCGCTCAAGACTATGCTTTAGTCCCGAGACCTCAGCAGCATGAGAGGTTGTGGCCAGCAATGATGCCTTCTTATTCACATAAGACATATTTAGTTTGTTTCCTGTGAAAATTACTTGATCCTCTGTCTGGCTTTTCTTTCCGAACACCGGACAGTGTCTCAGGGGCTATTGTCTATACTATGACTTTCTCTTTTGCGTTGCTTACCTCAAAGCTTGTCAGCAGGCTGGTCCAGGATCCGGTCAGTCCTCTCTTGATGGATTGAACCCTCTCAACCACCGTACCCATAAGGATACGGTGTTCCTCCACAATGGAAGCGCCTCATAGCGCTTCCAGCAGATTATCCGATGCCTCTGGATGGACAGAGGTCACCGGCGAAATAGGCACACCAGCACCCTTCGGAGGAGGCTGCTCGCTTGATTCCGGAGCTGTGTAGGTCTCCCGGATGGTATCCGGCTGGGGGCCGAATTGGATATGGCCGCCATTGCCAATCTGCATGGGGGCTTTTCCCCCCATGTGTCTAGCGGCCGAGGGGTCATCCTCTGGCGCCGCCCTGGCGACCTCCTGAACCTCTCCCTGGCCGGGGAGGGTCCTCTGGGATAGCACCTCGGTGTCGCCCTTGGCCTTGGGAGAGTGATCCGTCGGTCGTGACTCGCTGGCCATCGCCTTTGAATCCAGCGAATCCCCCGATGAGGACCAAAGGGAGCTACAATTGTGTAACTCAAGATGTTAAAACTATGAAGTAGAGAGGCCGGATATATGGACGCATCAGGGTTTTTAGTACTTACGATGCAGCCAGGGGCTTGTTTCGAGGGCGCGGCTTGTGGCTACTGTCAACATCCCACGTGGAGTTATCCATGAGGGAACCCTTCCCCCTCTTGGACACTTCTGCCTCCAAACTTGTGGAGGCCGCCCTCTTCTTCCTTCCCCTCTCAGGGGGAGAGTTTCTCTCTTCCTCCTCCTTGTTGTCGTCTTCGGCGGCGGAGGAGTGAGTCTTGTTGTCTTCGGACAAAACGTCCGAAGACCCCTTACGGCGGAGGCCACTTCTGGCCCCCTTGGTCTTCTTCTTGGCCTTCTTCTCCGGCGCCTGGTAAGGCGTCGGGACCATCATCTTCGTCAGTAGCGGGATGGATGGTTCCTCGGGTAGCGGAGCCGGACACTTAATCCGCTCTGCTTTCTCTGTCCATACCTGAAAAAATAAATAGTGAAGTTCAGATATCATCCTTGAATAAGCAAGTAGAGGATACACCTTGAAACACGAAAGACTTACCACACTGGTGGGATGGGCCAGATCGTGCCCGCGGTCCTCGGTGGTGTCCGGTGGCGTCTCGTTTCCCTTGAAGAGCAACTTCCAGATATCTTCGTGCGTGGTTCCGAAGAGCCTTTTCAAGGTCTGGGGCTTCTCCGGATCGAATTCCCATAAAGGGCAGGTTCGGCTCTGGCATGCAAGGATCCGACAAACTAGCATCACCTAGATCTCATTGACGAGCTTGATGTTTTTGTCCACCATGATTTGGATGCGTGTTTGCAGCGCTATCAACTCGTCTGGCGAAGACCAATTCGGGTCCTTCTCTAGCCAGGAGGTGAGCCGCATTGGAGCTCTGGACTTGAATTCGGGAGCCACGACCCAGGTGGCGTCGCGGGGCTCTGTGATATAGAACCACAGTTTCTGCCACTCTTTGACGGTCTCCAAAAAAGTACCTTTGGGCCATGTGACATTGGGCATCTTTCTTACCATGGCAGCTCTGCACTCTGAGTGTTGGTCGTCCACCACCTTTGGCTTCACGTTGAAGATCTTAAGCCACTGTCCAAAGTGGGGTGGAATGCAGAGGAAGGTCTCGCACACGACAATGAATGTCGAGATGTTGAGGAAGGAGTTTGGGGCTAGATCATGGAAATCTAGCCCATAATAGAACATGAGTTCGTGGACGAAAGGGTGGAGAGGAAACCATAACCCGTGAATGAAATGGGGGATGAACACCACCCTCTCATTAGGCTTCAGGGTGGGGACGATTTTCCCCTTGGCTGGAAGCCTGTGGGCAATTTCTTTTGCCAGGTACCCAGCCTCCCGAAGCTTGGTGATGTCCTTCTCCTTGACGGAGGAGGCCATCCACTTGCCTTGCACTCTAGATCCGGACATGGTCGAGTGCTTTCTTGAGGCAGAAAAGATGAGGACTTGGGTGTTGGAACTCGAGAATGGGAGGGTAGAGAGAGGGAGAAGGCATGGGTGAAAGAAGGGAATCCTTATCTCCTTATAAAGGCAGTGAATATCAAGCGCCTCCCCACTCGCCTTAAAACTCGCCTGTTCCCAAGGGTTGTGCGAACGGCATAGTTGGATTACCCACACCCGTATTGATCAAAATCCCGTAATAAGGGGACACGATCTCTGCTTTGACAAGACGTGCCCATAAGACCGCATCTCGAAGCGGCAGGCCGAAAAACGGTTCGAAATATTGACCGGGTGATGACGTGGTGTCACGTTACCAAAAGTTGTCAGCGGATTGGACTCGTGAAATATTATAATCTCTGCGGTTGTGTGTGAAATTTGTTTTGTAGAGCCGAACACGTTCATTTCGTCTGAAGACTGTGTTGGAGGATTTGGAGAAGGAACTTGCCTTGCAATGCCGAAGACAATTTGCATGCCGGACACCTCGTCATTGAAGCCTGGTTAAGGGGCTACTGAGGGAGTCCTGGATTAGGGGGTCCTCGGGCGTCCGGACTATGGTACATGGGCCAGACTGATGGGCTGTAAAGATACAAGACCGAAGACTATCTCCCATGTTTGGATGGGACTCTCCTTGGAGTGGAAGGCAAGCTTGGCGTCCCGATATGAAGATTCCTTTCTTTGTAACTGACTTTATATAAGCCTAGTCCCCTCCGGTGTGTATATAAACCAGAGGGCTTAGTCCGTAGAGGGGGGAATCATATTCATAATCATACAGGCTAGACTTCTAGGGTTTTAGCCATTACGATCTCGAGGTAGATCAACTCCTATAATACTCATATTCATCAAGATCAATCAAGCAGGAAGTAGGGTATTACCTCCATAGAGAGGGCCCGAACCTGGGTAAACATCGTGTCCCCTGTCTCATGTTACCAACAACCTTAGACGCATAGTTCGGGACCCCCTACCCGAGATCCGCTGGTTTTGACACCGACAATGACACCTAGATCGGATATGAATTCCTTCATCCAGACTCCTTCATTTGCTGCTTCCGAAGCAGCTATGTACTCCGCTTCACACGTAGATCCCGCCACGACGCTTTGCTTAGAACTGCACCAACTAACAGCTCCATCGTTCAATATAAATACATATCCGGTTTGTGACTTAGAGTCATCCGGATCAGTGTCAAAGCATGCATCGACGTAACCATTTACGACGAGCTCTTTGTCACCTCCATAAACGAGAAACATATCCTTAGTCCTTTTTGGGAATTTCAGGATGTTCTTGACCGCTATCTAGTGATCCACTCCTGGATTACTTTGGTACCTCCCTGCTAAACTAATAGCAAGGCACACATCAGGTTTGGTACACAGCATTGCATACATGATAGAGCCTATGGCTGAAGCATAGGGAACACCTTTGATTTTTTTCTCTATCTTCTGAAGTGGTCGGGCATTGAGTCTGACTTGACTTCACACCTTGTAACACAGGCAAGAACCCTTTCTTTGCTTGATCCATTTTGAAATTCTACAAAAATTTATCAAGGTATGTGCTTTGTGAAAGTCCAATTAAGCGTCTCGATCTATCTCTATAGATCTTGATGCCCAATATATAAGCAACTTCACCAAGGTCTTTCATTGAAAATTCTTGTTCAAGTATCCTTTTATGCTATCCCGAAATTCTATATCATGTCCAATCAATAATATGTCATCCACATATAATATTAGAAATGCTACAGAGCTCCCACTAACTTTCTTGTAAATACAACCTTCTTCAAAAGTCTGTATAAAACCATATTCTTTGATCACACTATCAAAACGTTTATTCCAACTCCGAGATGCTTGCACCAGTCCATAAATAGATTGCTGGAGCTTGCACACTTTGTTAGCATCCTTTGGATCGATAAAACCTTCAGGTTGCATCATATACAACTCTTCTTCTAGAAATCCATTTAGGAATGTAGTCTTTACATCCATTTGCCAAATTTCATAATCATAAAATGCAACAATTGCTAACATGATTCGGACGGACTTAAGCATCGCTACGGGTGAGAAGGTCTCATCGTTGTCAACTCCTTGAACTTGTCGAAAACCTTTCGCAACAAGTCGGGCTTTGTAGACAGTAACATTACCGTCAGCGTCAGTCTTCTTCTTGAAGATCCATTTATTCTCGATGGCTTGCCGATCATCGGGCAAGTCAACCAAAGTCCACACTTTGTTCTCATACATGGATCCCATCTCAGATTTCATGGCCTCAAGCCATTTTGCGGAATCTGGGCTCATCATCGCTTCCTCATAGTTCGTAGGTTCGTCATGGTCAAGTAACATGACCTCCAAAACAGGATTACCGTACCACTCTGGTGTGGATCTTACTCTGGTTGACCTACAGGTTCGGTAGTAACTTGATCTGAAGTTACATGATCATCATCATTAGCTTCCTCACCAATTGGTGTAGGAGTCACAGGAACATATTTTTGTGATGGACTACTTTCCAATAAGGGAGTAGGTACAGTTACCTCATCAAGTTCTACTTTCCTCCCACTCACTTCTTTCGAGAGAAGCTCCTTCTCTAGAAAGGATCCATTCTTAGCAAGGAATGTTTTGCCTTCGGATCTGTGATAGAAGGTGTACCCAACAGTCTCCTTTGGGTATCCTACGAAGACACATTTCTACGATTTAGGTTCGACCTTATAAGGTTTAAGCTTTTTCACATAAGCATCGCAGCCCCAAACTTTAAGAAACGACAACTTTGGTTTCTTGCCAAACCACATTTCATAAGGTGTTGTCTCAATGGATTTAGATGGTGCCCTATTTAACGTGAATGCAGTCGTCTCTAAAGCATAACACCAAAACGATAGCGGTAAATCGGTAAGAGACATCATAGATCGCACCACATCTAGTAAAGTACGATTACAACGTTCGGACACACCATTATGCTGTGGTGTTCCGGGTGGCGTGAGTTGCGAAACTATTCCGCATTGTTTCAAATGAAGACCAAACTCGTAACTCAAATATTCTCCACCACGATCAGATAATAGAAACTTTATTTTCTTGTTACGATGATTTTCTACTTCATTCTGAAGTTCTTTGAACTTTTCAAATGTTTTAGACTTATGCTTCATCAAGTAGATATACCCATATTTGCTCAAAACATTTGTGAAGGTGAGAAAATAACGATACCCGTTGCGAGCCTCAACATTCATCGGACCACATACATCAGTATGTATGATTTCCAACAAATCTGTTGCTCGGTCCATTGTTCCGTAGAACGGCATTTTAGTCATCTTGCCCATGAGGCATGGTTCGCAAGTACCAAGTGATTCATAATTAAGTGATTCCAAAAGTCCATCAGAATGGAGTTTCTTCAGGCGCTTTACACCACGGTAGTGCCACAAATATGTTGCGCTATCATTTTCAACTCTGCATCTTTTGGCTTCAATATTATGAATATGTGTGTCACTACTATCGAGATTCAACAAGAATAGACCATTCTTTAAGGGTGCATGACCATAAAAGATATTACTCATATAAATAGAACAACCATTATTCTCTAATATAAATGAATAATCATCTCACATCAAACAAGATCCAGATATAATGTTCATTCTTAACGCTGGCGAGGGAGGCCTGGATTAGGGGGTCTCCAGACAGCCGGACTATATCCTTTGGCCGGACTATTGGACTATGAAGATACAAGATTGAAGACTTTGTCTCGTGTCCGGATGGGACTTTACTTGGCGTAGAAGGCAAGCTAGGCAATACGGATATGTATATATCCTCCTTTGTAACTGACCTTGTGTAACCCTAACCCCCTCCGGTGTCCATATAAACCAGAGGGTTTTAGTCCGTAGGACAACAACAATCATACCATAGGCTCGCTTTTAGGGTTTAGCCTCTTCGATCTCATGGTAGATCAACTCTTGTACTACTCATATTATCAAGAACAATCAAGCAGGACGTAGGGTATTACCTCCATCAAGAGGGCCCGAACCTGGGTAAACACCGTGTCCCCTGCCTTCTGTTACCATCCGCCTTACACTACTAGGAAAAGGGCTAAAGATAATATGGACACTAATGGCGCACCATGTATGTGGTGCGCCATTGCTATTTAGTAATGGCGCACCACATACATGTGCGCCATTAGTAATATATTACTAATGGCGCACCTGGTGTGTGGTGCGTCATTAGTAGTTTTGAAAAAAGAAATAAAATTTCTTTTGTTACTAATGGCGCACTGTGGGATAGTGCGCCATTACTAGTTGACATAGTAATGGCGCACCACACCCACCATGCGCCATTAGTAATTTTGAAAAAAAATAAAAAAATTGTTAGTAATGGCGCACCAGTGGACAGTGCGCCATTAGTAGTTTTAACTAGTAATGGCGCATTGTCCACTGGTGCGCCATTACTATGTTTTTTTCAAAAAAAGTTTCAAAAGTTTTTTTTATTTTATTTTCAAAACTAGTAATGGCGCACCCACGGTGCGCCATTACTAACTTGGCCCAAAAATTCCATCGAATGCACCCCCCCCCCCCCCCCCGTGGACCGCCTTTTTAGTTTAAAAAAATAAAAGAAAATGATGGAAATGTCAAAAAAATAAAAGAAAATAAGTTTCCCATGTGATATGTGGTCTACTTGTTGGGAAAATTTACAAATATGAATTTCGACTTTATTTGCAAAATCTCTCTGGAATTTGTAAAATGGGCATAACTTTTGCATACGAGCTCGGATTAAAAAGTTTTCTATATGAAAAATCATCTACTCAAAAAGTTACATCCGAATTTAACCGGGGGAACCCCGTTAAACATTTTCAAAATCCCCAAAAACCTAACAGAAAAAAGTTACAGGGCTTTTAATATGTAGAGGGGAAAAATGGAAAAAATTTCAAACTTACTAGTGGCACACCGTTTGCTAGGTGCGCCACTAGTAACAGAAAAAATTTGGCTTCGAATTTTTTTGAATTATTTTTCAAAATATCATACGTAATATGACCGGAAAGTTTGAAATACTTTTCAAAATTTCATCATACTCATGAACATGAACAAAGTCCTAGACATCAGTAAGGTTTAATAGGATTGATGTGATAGATATATCAACAAGTGCCTGTGAAATGAGGTGGTGTTGGGGTTGCATAGAACTGCGAAGTTAAGCGTGCTCGGGCTGGAGTAGTGTGAGGATGGGTGACCTTTCGGGAAGTTTGACCATAGAGTGTGATTTGACTTGAGATTAAGCACAGAGTGCGATTTGACTTAAGATTAAGCCATAGTTACATGAGATTATGAAAACAATTAATTTGAATTTGTTTTTAAAATTGATACTAATGGCGCACTTCTATGTGGTGCGCCATTAGTATAGCAGATACTAATGGCGCACCAATGGTGCGCCATTAGTAAAAAATTATAGTGGCGTGATACTAATGGCGCACCAGTAGTGCGCCATTAGTAGGCTAAACTGGTGCGCCGTTAGTAGGCCTTTTCCTAGTAGTGTTAGACGCACAGTTCGTGACCCCCTACCCGAGATCCGCCGGTTTTGACACCGACATTGGTGCTTTCATTGAGAGTTCCACTGTGCCGTCACCGTAAGGAAGGATGCCTCGTCTCGTTGTTAAAAGCAACATTACCGCCGGGGGAGCCCTGGCTGTCGGCCAAACTCTCCGGCTAGGCAGTTTCATCATGACCGCCCGTTCGGCTGTTCCACCAACGATGACTTCTCGGGTCATCAAAAACCGCCTCCACGTCGGCTCGGAATTTGCCGAGCAGATAGATCCAATGGAGCTCTCATCCCTAAATGAGGTCTTGGATCGCATCGCCGCCTTGGGAGTCACTACGGACTATGATCGGATTGCGCTTAAACCTGATCAAAGGGAGATTAACTCTCCACCGGTCACCCATCATATTGCGGCGGTGGAGGAACAATGCGGCGATTCTTCCTCTATCTTGAGGACTAACTATCTCTGGATTCCTGAGCTCTCCGAGCCGGATACCCGTTTACGGGAGGACATCACCCAAGCCCTGAACCTAGAGTCAGGCGGCGGGCCAGACTTATCGGGCAACATCCCGAAACCCGAACTTCCAAGATTGGAAACTCCTCGCCCCCTGGGTCTCAGATCGGGTAAGGGTTCGGACTCAAATCCACCCACCCACCCAAGCATAAACGATCTTTCGCACATCAGGCAAGTGCCCCAGGAAACAGTACATCATTATTGGGCTAGATTCTTCCTTCTGATGAACAAGGTTAAGGACTGTCGCAAGGAAGACGCAGTCTCATTTTTCTGCAATAATTGCATGGACAAGGGAATCCTTAACGCCATAAGTCGTCGTGACATATCACGCTTTGCCGACTTGGCATCCATAGTACGAAAGTACTGTGCGATGGAAAGCGCGTGGAAAACCGAAACGAAATTTTGGGATAATCCGGCTCTGAATATACACCCAGCCCGAAGTAAAAGGGTGCACTATCACAAGACACCTGAGTTAATTACAAAGAAGCAAAGACCCTCTACAGGGCGTGGAACCGTATTGGAGGGATGGCTCAACGGACCCTGCAAAATTCATAGTACAGCGGATACCATACCAACACACAACCTTAGAGCATGTTGGGTTGTAACGCCCCGGACACACCCGCCGGTGGTCGTTACTCCTGGCGGGATCTAGACTGGCCCCACAGATCTATACTAGTCTTTTCTGCGCACTTTGTCCTCACTCGTGCGCACCCAGGAGCAACTTCCCAGTCGGTCACCCATCCTGACACTACTCCAAGCTGAGCATGCTTAACTTTGGAATTCTGTCCGAATGGGCTCCCGGAAAAGAAGGAATTCCTTATTGATATGAGTAGTCTATCATCCCTAATAAGCCAGGCTATCACATACACCCCCACTCAGAGGAACCGACGTCCTCGTCGGGCCACAGGAACGTTCCCTCTTGGCACATACGTCTGTGCTTCCAGTCCAGTACATGTGCCATGTCGTGTGCCACGATGGGTCACAAACAACATGAACAACATGACCACACACCTGTCCGCAACCATCCGTGTAACCGCGAGGGTCGGCTCTGATACCAACTTGTAACCCCTCGGACACACCCGCCGGTGGTCGTTACTCCTGGCGGGATCTAGACTGGCCCCACAGATCAATACTAGTCTTTTCTGTGCACTTTGTCCTCACTCGTGCGCACCCAGGAGCAACTTCCCGGTCGGTCACCCATCCTGACACTACTCCAAGCCGAGCACGCTTAACTTTGGAGTTCTATCCGAATGGGCTCCCAGAAAAGAAGGAATTCCTTATTGATATGAGTAGTCTATCATCCCTAATAAGCCAGGCTATCACATGGGTACTCCGGTAGGTGGCTAAAAGTGGTGAGGATGTTCTCATCCCAGATGCCACAGAGCACCATCCCGGGGATAACAATACGGTATTAACAGTCTTTGAAACCTTCGCATCAAATAATAGGCGCAAGCGAACACTACACAGCCTTGCCGAAATCTGCCACATGGCAGCAATAAATCCATGGGGTGACACGGCTATTACTTTCAATGCCAGTGACGAACCTAAATTCCAAACAAACTGAGCACCAGCTGCACTAGTCCTCAGTCCAATTGTGGACGGCTTTCGACTCACCAAAGTACTCATGGACGGCGGCATTGGATTAAACCTCATCCATGAGGAAACTCCTCAAAAAATGGAAATAGACTAGAACCGCATTGAGCAAAGCAGCACAACCTTCAGAGGAATCATCCCCAGTCGGGAAGCACGCTGTGCTGGGAAAATCACATTAGATGTGGTATTCGGCACGCCGGAGAACTATAGGTCCGAAGAAATTACATGCGGATACCACGCCCTTTTAGGGCGGGAGGCGTTCACGATCTTCCAAGCTATACCCCATTATGGGTACATGAAGCTCAAAATTCCCGGGCCCAACGGAATCATCACTCTCGCTAGTGGTCCGGACACGGCACTCCGCGCCGAAAACAAAACAGCCGCATTGGCCCTCGAGGCATTATCCGAAGCCCTTGCGGCCGAGGAATTAACTGCGCTGCGCTCCAAAGTGGACAGGGACGACGTGATACTTGACAAGAGATCCAAGTCCACCTCTTTTAAACCAGCGGATGAAATAGTCAAATTCCAAGTCCACCCAACGGACCCTACAAAAACAGCCTCCATCGGGGCACAATTAAACCCCGTTGTGGACGCTGCACTACGAGAGTTCCTGCGCGAAAATTGGGACATATTCGCCTGGCACCCCTCAGACATGCCAGGAATCCCAGGCTGGCCGAACATAGCCTTAATATTCTAAAAGGATTCAAGTCGGTCAAGCAAACTCTTCGGTGTTTCTCTGAACCTAAGAGACAAGCTATGGGAGAGGAACTAGCCAAGTTATTAGAGGCCGCATTCATTAGAGAAATAAAACACCCGGACTGGCTAGAAAACCTGGTGATGGTACCAAAGAAGGACAAATCCTGGCGCCTATGTGTTGATTTGAAGGACCGCAACAAGGCTTGCCCAAAGGATCCCTTCCCCCTCCCCTCGATCAAATTATCGATGCTACCGCAGGACACGATTCATTGTGTTTCCTCGACGCATACTCCGGCTACCACCAAATCAAGATGGCGGAGTCCGACCAAGCCGCAACGGCATTTATCACACCATACGGCCCCTTCTGTTTCAACACAAAGCCTTTTGGGCTCAAAAATGCCGGCGCAACATATCAGCGCATGATTCAAACATGTCTGGAGAAACAGATCGGCAAACCAGTAGAGGCATACGTAGATGATGTGGTCATCAAAACCAAACACATGGACTCTCTAATAGATGACTTGAGGCTCACATTCGACAACCTCCAAACATACGACATCAAGCTCAATCTGGAAAAATGCGTTTTCGGTGTACCAGCCGGAAAGCTCCTGGGTTTCATTGTCTCCAGTAGAGGAATTGAAGCAAATCCGGCCAAAATACGAGCTCTGTCACAGTTGGCTATACCAACGGACCTCAAACAAATCCAGAAATTAACCGGATGTGTGGCGGCTCTAAGCCGCTTTATATCCCACTTAGGAGAAAAGGCATTACCCCTTTATCGCCTCCTTCGGCACACCGAACACTTCGAGTGGACGGACACTGCCACAGCCAGATTGGAAGAAATAAAAGCCATACTGGCAACCAACCCAATCCTGGCCGCGCCAAACATCGGCGAACCAATGATGTTGTACATTGCGGCAACTCATCGGGTTGTAAGCGCAGTGCTCATCGTCGAACTAGAAACGGACGGACATAAATCCCCCCTTCAAAAGCCTGTATATTATGTATCCACTGTCCTCACTCCATGCGAATCATGGTACCCACATTATCAAAAGATAACCTATGCGGTATTCATGGCATCCCGGAAGCTGCAACACTACTTTCAAGAGTGTTCAATTACAGTAGCCTCGGAAGTGCCACTTAATGATATTATAAACAACCGCGACGCCACGGGCCGGATTACCAAATGGGCTATTGAGCTCCTCCTGTTCAACATAACATACAAACCCCGGCAAGCCATTAAATCGCAAGTATTGGCCGACTTTGTCACCGAATGGACGGAAGCCGAACTCCCTAAAGAGTACGGCGCGTACTCCAATTGGATCATGCACTTCCACGGCTCCAAAATGCTGGCTGGTCTGGGGGCTGGCGTCGTCCTGACGTCCCCAACCGGAGATACAGTTCAATACGTAGTACAGATACTGTATACAGACTCCAACAACGCAGCCGAATACGAAGCCCTGTTACATGGTCTTCGGATGGCAGTCTCCATGGGCATTCAACGCCTGGAGGTGCGTGGGGATTCGAACCTCGCAATATCCCAAATATGTCACCTCGGTTCGAGGGGCTCGAATTTCAACATGTGGCTCGGGAACACAATCAGGCGGCGGATATCCTCGCCCGCATCGGCGCAAAATGCGATGCGGTCCCCCCCCCCCCAACATCTTTTTGGAGAGGTTGTTTAAGACATCCGTGGTATGGGAAGGGGACACCGGTAACAATAGTCCGGATCCAGCCAAATTGCCCGATACCGAACACTCTGACATAATCGGAGGCTCTGCCACCAAAATAACACCTTCAGCCCACGTAATAATGGCCATCATTGCCCCGTGGACAGAACCATTCCTGGCCTACCTAACTAGGCAGGAACTTCCCGAGGACCAAAATGAGGCACACTACATAGTGCGGCGTTCAAAAGCCTACAGGGTCCACGAGGGAGAGCTGTATAAAAAAGCACTACCGGAGTCCTTCAAAGGTGCATCTCCGAAGAGGAAGGGCGGAAGCTTTTGGCAGAAATTCACGCTGGACTCGGCGGCCACCACGCCGCAGCCCGGGCCCTTGTAAGCAAAGCCTTCCGTACAGGTTTTTATTGGCCGGCGGCCTGGGTAGATGCACAGGACTTGGTCCAACGATGTGTCTGTTGCCAGCTTTTCGCAAACCAAAGCCACATGCCACCCACCTCCCTCCAAACAATCCCCATTACCTGGCCCTTCGCGGTCTGCGGGCTTGACATGGTTGGACCCCTTAAAGGGGGAACCCATAAGAAAAAATACTTACTGGTCATGGTGGATAAATTCACCAAATGGATAGAAGCCAAACCTGTTAAAACGGCCGAATCCGGACTGGTGATAGACTTCATATCCGGGGTTGTACACCATTATGGCGTCCCCCACAGCATCATCACTGACAATGGCATGAACTTCACGGCCGACGAGGTAAAACTCCGGTGCAGCAACATGGGCATTAAGCTCGATTATGCCTCTGTCTATTACCCACAAACTAACGGCCAAGTTGAGCGAGCAAATGGTCTTATCATGAGCGGCATCAAACCCAGATTAGTGCGGTCCTTAAAGGAGTCTAACACGCACTGGGTAGAGGAGCTCGACTCCGTACTCTGGGGGCTGCGGACAACGCCGAATCATACTACCAGATACACACCCTTCTTTATGGTGTACGACACAGAGGCGGTTCTGCCTTGCGACATAATTCATGACTCACCTCGAGTGCGCATGTACGAAGAAAGAGAAGCCGAGCACGATCGGCAGGATAGTCTGGACACCCTGGAAGAGGAGCGCGATGTGGCAAAAGCCCGTTCCGCATTCTATCAGCAACAGGCTCGCAGATACCAAAGCAGAGAAGTACGGGTCAAAACTTATAACGTTGGCGATCTAGTTCTACGCCTGCCGGAGAATAAAAAGAGCAAGCTCGAGCCCAAATGGGAAGGTCCCTTCATTATTTTACCAAGTTCTGACCGGTGGAGCGTACCGTCTGCGGGATGCATCGAATAATCGACTTGAGCCGAACCCATGGAACACAGCCAGGCTCCGAAGATTCTACGCCTAGTGCCGGACTCTGTGTGCGTCTCCTTCCTCTGTCCATTTTTTGCATATACATTATCTATCTTTTTTCTCTTCCTTTCTTTTATTCTTTCTCAAGGCCTTCAAGGGCCAACCTGTGCCTTGCTTGCACACTATTGACGCGCTAACCGCGCTCATTATACCTGGGGGCTTCTTACACATAAGCTTAATTATTCATCTGGGCTTCATGCCCCGCACATGTGTTATTCTTCCGCATGTACCTTTTCTTTGCCATTATATGCATCGATATGACTTAAGTTTTGGCCAAGCTGGGTTGCCTGGCTCTTGTATTTATGCCGTACATTACCGTTAATTCGGCTAGGGCATAACGGGAGCACCTCTGCGATTGTTACTGCTGGGTCAGCCGGATGTGTACCTCAGACTGGGTGAAGACGAAAGCTAGCGTTCTTAAGGGAATATTCGGTCGGTGAACAAAAGATGATTTTTATTTATTTTCCATATGTGCCCCCAGATGTTTTTGCCTGCGTCTCCTCTCGCAGTCCGGACATGCACTTTAGGGCATGCGTACCGAGGGAAAGGAACCCTTAACAGAACTATTCTCCCTGGAAGATGTTTCTTACTACCCATGTAATATAACATAACTAGTTGGATACTTGTCTGT
The DNA here is from genome assembly GCF_056163025.1 of Triticum urartu. Classification (NCBI taxonomy): domain Eukaryota; kingdom Viridiplantae; phylum Streptophyta; class Magnoliopsida; order Poales; family Poaceae; genus Triticum; species Triticum urartu. Next base: position 54,767,827 of record NC_141878.1, on the reverse strand, counting down.
TCAAGCACTAATGACCCCTACGCCTGGTTTCCACGCATACCCCGGTTCTTATATAACTGAGCGGGTATTTGGATACACTCTGGACTATTGGGTCCCGAGGTTGAAGCAAAAAGGTCCGCCATGACAAATGATTTACAATCCGGCTAGAAGGCATTTTACATGTCACTTCAATTACATAGTCATGTAGACTGACTAAATTCCTCTTCTATACCATCCAACAAGCTGTCTAGCCTACAATCCTGTTGGGAATACTTTGCGGCTAATTCTACGTGCCCATACACTGAGCTAACGGGGATCTCTTTCCCATCGGGCCCCATAGGTCCGACCTCGGCCATGTGGTTTGGGTCAGCCTTGGAATACGGCGTCTTCACCATGGCCTAGGCTTCCCTGGCACCTTGAAGGCATGCCGACATCTTCCATAATCGGAAGCGCCGTCGTGCTCCCTTGAGCTTCTCCGCAAGCTCTCCAATGCCATCTGGCCGGGAGACGGATGACCACAAGGCCTGGGCAATACCTTGCATCACGTGCCGAACTTGTTCATGCAGTTGTGAGAGCTCGGGTAGAAGATCACCCGCAGACCCGGGCATCTCCTTCGCGGGACGACCCGTCAGCATACCTGCAGACATAACTCATCGTAGAAAGTTCCTGCAACATAAGATGTGGCAGCCCTGTAGGTCAGTACATTGAATGTACTGGCAAGTCACAACATAAGAATAATGAACCTATTTGTACATGCAATTTGGCTGGTGGAAAGCTCTAAGTTTAGTTTTTGCATAAAGCTAGTTTTCCCTAGAATAAAGGATATTATTCTATCACTACAATATAGCATAGGATGAGTTGGCAAACCCAACTCAATCCATTCCCAATGTTTCATTTAACCCAACTGTTTAATTAAGAGTGACGAGATCTCCTAGCATTTCCACTACTGGATGCTCAAGTTGTCCGTAACCGGGGACACGACTAATCGATTAGGTTTTAACACTCTGCAGAGGTTTGCGCACTTTTCCCCACAAGACTCGATCGCCTCCCTTGAAGTTCTCGCACTGCCTGGCATTTGAGAATAGGATGACCGAGACATAGTCTTTCGAAAATGTTCCCCCTTAACCCACGGATAGGCCGGTACACCTACATCATTCTACATCTGCTAGCCCATCCCGGAAGGGGTCACATTAACTACTCAACTAAGCCAGATCCCATATTGGCTTGTGGCTGTAAACGTAAGCTTCTAGACATGAGAATACGGTTGATCTCTTTGAGCCTGGGCGGCCGACCACTAGTGGTGCACCACCATGGATTAACCATGCATGCTCCCATTGTACTTGACCACCATTCAAACCAAATACCGCCCAGGTAGTTCATTTACAAGTCTTCGTCCTGATTACTACTTTGTCACTCATATCTCACCATGTTCGCTTCCCAAACCATGTCTACATTTGGTGAGGCAAAAAAATAAACTTACACGTTGGTGACAAGGATGTATATATCAGACCTACCTCAAATGAACTACTAGGTAACGGCATAGCCATCTGGCAACAATAAATCCTACCATGCAATCCTATCACAAAAGGACTAAGTGCATAATATAAAACATAGGTAATTGGAAGAATGGTCAAATGTGAACTTGCCTGGTAATAGTTGATGAAGACTCGATTGCCTCCCTTGAAGTTCTCGCACTGCCTGGCATTTGAGAACAGGATGACCGAGACATAGTATTTCGAAAATGTTCCCCCTTAACCCACGGATAGGCCGGTACACCTACATCATTCTACATCTGCTAGCCCATCCCGGAAGGGGTCACATTAACTACTCAAGTAAGCCAGAGCCCATATTGGCTTGTGGCTGCACGCGTAAGCTTCTAGACATGAGAATACAATTGATCTCTTTGAGCCTGGGCGGCCGACCACTAGTGGTGCACCACCATGGATTAACCATGCATGCTCCCACTATACTTCGCCACCATTCAAACCAAATACCGCCCAGGTAGTTCATTTACAAGTCTTGGTCCTGATTACTACTTTGTCACTCATATATCACCATGTTCACTTCCCAAACCACGTCTACATTTGGCGAGGCAAAAAAATAAACTTACACGTTGGTGACAAGGATGTTGTCACGACCGGTTTTCCAATAAAAATATTTATTGAGAAACCAATCTTTTGAGTCCAGTATGAGAAAATTTCTCCTTACCGGTAGACAAATTCTTGATACAATAAGCCAGTAGCATAAAATATATTACAGGGTCGAGCTACGGTTTCTCAACCAAATTATTACAAGCACGCCAATAATAATACATAATGGCGGACATGACACAGTGGTGTGGAGACATACTACTGACTCGAGGATAGGGTGGTGGTGGAAAAACACAGCGGGGAGTGAAATACAGGACTCTAAAACTGGCATCTCATCGAGCGTCGAGGTGAGGCTCAATGAATTTATTTGGTAGCGGAAGCAGATATAATATAGTGACCAAATCCAGGGTCGCACGAGACTGACTGGCATTCCTCTAGGCGTCGGACTCGCTATCGAACTCTTCATCCATGAGATCGCCTTCGTCAGTATCTGGCCAAATCAACAAGCCAGTGAGTACTTTGAAAGTACTCGCAAGACAGTTCGGACGTAAGATATAAAAAATGCATGCATGAATGCGTCACGATTAATTCACAAATTTACATTCAAAAATTAGCATAACGAAGTAAGGAAAAGGGAAACGGGGGTAGTCCGCCTGAAATCCCAACAAAACATAATTGAAAACCGATCAGGTGTCTGAAGCGACGCCTCGAAGGGTGGACATATAAATAAAAAAATGATGCCACAGTCGGGCGTCTTAGCGACACCACATAAAGGGCTTTAAAAGAAATGCCGCAGTCGGATGTCTAAGCGACATCGCAGAAAGGGCTTTAAAAGAAATGCCACAGTCGGACGTCTGAGCGACATCACAGAAAGGGCTTTAAAAGAAATGCCACAGTCGGACGTCTAAGCGACATCACAGCAAGGACTTTAAAAGAAATGCCACAGTCGGACGTCTAAGCGACATCACAGAAAGGGCTTTAAAAGAAATGCCATAGTCGGACGTCTAAGCGACATCATAGAAAGGGCTTTTATCGAAAGTAAAATAATATTCATAATCAACATTCAAGTCATGAATATAAACGGGTTAGTCCATCCACAGGAATAATCATTTAACCGGAATTAGCACTCATGCGATTCACCGGAGTCTCTATCATCAAAACTGGCACTTGTCAGGATAAGATGATACTGAACTTGGACATAGAATAGATGATTCAAGGAATATATGACTCTGCAGAGGTTGTACAAAAATTTCCCACAGCCAAAGGATTTCCGTAGTCACGAAGGACTAGTTCCGTTTACGGTATTTCGGAAGAAAACACAGCTAACCAGTACACACCCATCCTACCTCTCGATGCTAGGAATCACCCTAGACATCGTCCAAGAAAAACTTTTGAGACGGGGAGATCACAATCTCGAATAGCATGGGATCAAATTTATATACGCGCGCTCTAAGGGGTGCCCCCCTCTCGGTCCCAACCGGAAACACCCATGCCCCCTGACCGGATGACTGGCTTTAATCCAGGGCCATGGAACCATCATCCGGGCCTCCCCTTTTGGTGTGTACCAGGAAAGCGGTTTGCAACTTACTAAGCCATATTCCTTGCGGAAAACATGTGGTAGTACACGGAAGGAAATAGGAGGAACTGGACCGATATGGCTTGACACAGCAGTTACAAAGCCTGGCATAAGACTGGCATGCTACAACACTGCCATCTTACCCATCCTCATGCCAACACATGGCCATTCATATTCACATCCATCCACTTATGAATCATCGAACTCACTTACCTCAACAATGCATGGAAATAACGTTCATCGGTATGCTCATCAACATGCCATGAGACTAACTAAAATGCAAAACATGCCAAGACACTCATCATATCAAAAGTTCAAACATGCTTGCCTGGTTCGAAGTAGTCGGAGCCTAGCTCGGTGAAGTTTGCGGTTCCGTCACCTCCTTCGGTATCTATGGTATAAAGAAAATATATGCGCTATCGTGAATACCGTGAGGTGCACAAAAAGTATTCCAAACAATTTTCAAATAAATATGATAAAAAACTAGACAAAAATCTGAAGAGGACAGAAAAAGAATCAATCAAAATTACTATTCTGTTTAAAAGTTATAAAGGTTTTTGTCCAGGGACTCATCTGTAATGAAACAGAAAGTTTCCAGGGGCTAGCTCATAAAAACAGAAAACGTTTCAGTATTGAATACGCCAGCCCAGAGGGGAAAGCGTATTTTGCCCGAAGGCGCTTCCAGAAAATGATTCACTTAGAAATGACAGAGAGGCTGACGTTGGGGTCCCACTCGTCAGGTTTAAACTTTCAAATGAGGAAACGAAGCTCGTCGGCGCCCGAGAGCCGTGGTGGTCGCCGGCGGCGATCCACGGCGAGGCAGGGGGATCGGAGGGTACCTCCGTGATCAGGGCTCCTTCCCGCGTCGGTTGGTGGTAGTGGTGGTCGCCGGCGAGTACCACGTCGACGGCGAGCTTTGCTCCGGCGGACGGCGGCTCGGGTGGTCGAGGGACTCATCGGAGAGAGCTGCGAAGGACAAATTGATGCTGGTGTTAGCTTACTGGGTACTAGAGGGAGTAACTGACGGGGTTTGGGCGCCGGAGACGGCCTCACCGGAGCGAATCGTGGTGGAGGCCGAGGCGGATCGGGGCGGTCGGAGTTGGGGGAGGAGACCTCCTCGAGGTCCTCCTGGTGGCTTGGCAGAGCTTTGGTGAGGTGTAAAGGTGGTGCGTGCTAGAGGGTGAGCTCGGGGGCCCTTTTTATAGGCGGTCCGAGGCGGTGGCCGTGAACGGGGGTCTCCGGTGAAGATTACGGCGGCGCAGGGCTTGGTCGGGGGTAATTAGGGCGTTGGGCGTCGTCGTTGAGGTCCACCGGTTCCATTTAGGTGCTAACCGAGCTGGGATTTGGTGCTTTGGGGAGAGCTCGACAGAACGGGGCGGCGCGGGCCCGTCGGCGGCAGGGAGCACGTTCCGTGCTTGCCGGGCCACGGCGACGGTGCCACGGGCGTGCGCTGGCGTGCAAGAGGCCACGCGTAGAGCCAGGGAGCAAAGGGCGGCGCGGAACGGCGTTGAGCCGCCGTTCTTGATCCCTGTCGGCTGTAACGGGGTTTCGGCCGCCGCAAGACACGCCGGCGCGGGCGGCCAGGGGCGCCACCGACGCCGGGAAGACACCAAGCGCGCGTGCGGGGGTGCTGGCCAGGGAGAAGAGGCCGCGTGCAACGCGCCAAGCGCACTGTCAACGCGTGAGTGAAGCTGACGGACGAAAAACGACACTGAAGTCTGAATTTTCTGAATTTGCAAAGGAATAGTGCAGCTCAGGTGTTCGACAGAATGTTTTTGGCCTCTAGGGATTTTTCCTTGAGCTGATTTTTGGTGGAGTGGCTTCTCATTGCTCAAGTAGGCTGCCTGAATTTTGGTGGAATTTTTGGAGAAGTGTAGATATGAATTTCACCAAATTTGGCAAATCTGGTCCAAACTTGCAGAGACTGAATTTTGAAAATTTTGAAAAGGGGAGGAGTGGATCAAGATGGTTCTGGGTTGTGGATGCTAAGGACAATCCAGAGGAGTTGGTTTTAGGTCAAAACTCAAACGAAATAGGGTACTTGCTTTGAAAATTTCTCAAGCTCCAAATAATTTTCAGAAATGATTTGAGGGGAAAAATAATTAGAATAAAATCCAAAACTTGCTTGGATGAGTTGGGACGAAGAACTTAGGTTGATTACAAGGAGGAGGGGAGGTTTTGGAGGGGTTTTACCAGATGGGCAAAATTACAAAGTCATGGGTGGTTTCCAAGATATGAAAATCCCAAATTTTCATAGAGTTACTTTTTAAAAGAAAAAGATTAAACTCCCAAAGTAATTTGAGAGGGAACCAACAGAGAAGAACTTTCAAAATATCAAACACCATAGTTTTGAAAAAAAATCCTTGCCAAAGAAAAGGAAGTTTTTTTTTAAGAGGAAGGATTTCTGGAAAAAAAATTTAAATGTCCTTAAAAAAATCAACAAAGTTTTTGATGAAAATCCATTAAAAATTTTGGGAGTGTCACAGCACCTACCCCCTTAGGAAAAATCTCGTCCCCGAGATTTCAGCTGATCCTTAAATAAGTGTGGATGCTCTGTCCGAAGAAAATCCTCTCTTTCCCAAGTTGCTTCACTCTGAAAAACTTGATGGTTTTCTGTCGGGTCCTCCTTTCAGACTCCTCTAATATCTTTACTGGGCGTTCCCGATAAGTGAGGTCTGGCTGCACGTCAATGTTCTCATGGGATACTTGCTTCTCTGGTTTGCTTACGCACTTCCTTAATTGAGAGACGTGGAACAAGTCGTGAATGTCGGACAAGTCTTCGGGTAAGTCTAGCTGGTAGGCTACAGTGCCTCTTCGTGCCACTATGCAGAATGGTCCAATGAATCTTGGTGCTAACTTCCCTTTAATCTTGAACCGTTGTAGTCCCCTCATAGGTGATACTCGTAGGTACACAAATTCACCGGGTTCAAAATTGACCCCACGATGTTTCTGATCGTAATAACTCTTCTGTCGGCTTTGAGCGGTCTTGAGTCGGTCCCTGATTAGCTTGACTTTTTCCTCGGCTTCTTTGAGCATGTCTGGGCCGAAGATACGGCTGTCTCCGGTCTCTGACCAATTTAGCGGGGTACGACACCTCCGTCCGTATAGGGCTTCAAAAGGTGCCATTTGCAGGCTAGCCTGGTAGCTGTTGTTGTATGCGAACTCGGCATATGGCAGACTTTCTTCCCAACTGGTTCCATAGGTGAGGACACATGCTCTCAGCATGTCTTCTAAAATTTGGTTAACGCGTTCGGTCTGTCCATCAGTCTGGGGATGGTAGGCTGTACTGAAGGCCAATTGAGTTCCCAGAGCCTGTTGTAAATGATCCCAGAATTTTGAGACAAATTGAGTGCCTCGGTCAGATATTATAGTCTTCGGGACTCCATGCAGACAAACTATACGGGAAAGATAAATCCTGGCAAGCTTCTGAGTGTTGTAGGTTGTCTTCACTGGAATAAAATGTGCCACCTTGGTTAATCTATCGGTGATGACCCATATGGCATCATTCCCGTGTCGTGACCGAGGTAGTCCGACAATAAAATCCATCCCTATTTCATCCCATTTCCACTCAGGTATTTTGTTTGGTTGCAGTAGTCCGGCTGGTCTCTGATGCTCAGCTTTTATGCGTTGACAAGAATCGCAACATGCAACGAATGTGGCTATGTCCCTCTTCATACCGTGCCACCAAAATCTTTCCTGAATATCCCTATACATTTTGGTCCCTCCAGGGTGGATTGAATATGGAGTGGTGTGTGTTTAGCTAGGATTTGTTGTTTGAGGTCTTCTATGTTTGGCACACAGAGTCTGTCTCCGTACCGTAATATTCCATCATCGCCTATGATGAACTCTGAGGCCTTGCCCATACTCACCTTTCTTTTAATTCCTTCAATACTGGGGTGACCAGGCTGAGCTTCTTTAATCCTCTCCACAAGGTCGGGCTTTATTTCCAAGTTTGATATGGTGCCTTCCGCGATCATTAACAAGTTGAGTTTGGCAAATTCTTGTTGGAATTCTGGCCTTAAGCTTTGCAGACTGTTTTCGTCGGAGCTGGGGTTCCGACTAAGAGCATCGGCCACTACATTTGCTTTTCCTGGATGATAGTGGATACCAACATCATAATCCTTTACCAATTCCAACCAATGTCGTTGCCGTAAGTTTAGTTATGGCTGAGTGAAAATATATTTGAGACTTTTATGGTCCGTGTAAATTTCACATCGATTCCCAAGCAAGAAATGCCTCCATTCCTTAAGTGCATGAATGACTGCTGCCATTTCTAAGTCATGAGTGGGATAATTTTCCTCATGCTTGCGGAGTTGTCGTGAAGCGTATGCAACAACCTTGCCTTCTTGCATTAACACGCATCCGAGACCCTTTCTGGACGCATCACAATACACTTCAAAATTCTTGTGTATGTCGGGTACAATTAATACCGGTGCTGTAGTTAGTTTCCGTTTTAATTCTTGGAAAACTCTTCTCGCAGGCTTCTGTCCATTCAAATTTCTTGTCTTTCTTGAGTAACTGCGTCATTGGCTTGGCTAGGGTGGAGAATCCTTCAATAAATCTGCGGTAATATCCTGCCATTCCCAAGAAACTTCGTACGTCGGTTACGCTGGCTGGTGCCTTCCAGTCAAGTATGGCCCTGACTTTCTCCGGGTCCACTGCGATACTGTCTTGGGTCAGTACGTGGCCTAGAAAACCTACTTGTCTTAGCCAAAATTCGCACTTGCTGAACTTGGCATACAATTGGTGTTTTCTGAGTTCTCCTAGCACAATCCTGAGATGTTCCGCGTGCTCTTCTGGTGTCTTGGAGTATACTAGAATATTGTCGATGAATACCACAACGAACTTGTCCATATACTTCATAAATACTTTGTTCATGAGGTGAACAAAATATGCAGGGGCATTAGTTAGCCCAAAAGGCATAACTGTGAACTCATATAGTCCATATCTGGAGGTGAAGGCTGTTTTGGGGACATCTTCTGTTCGTACTTTTAATTGATGATATCCTGACCTTAAGTCAATCTTTGAGAATACCTTGGCCTGAGCGAGCTGATCAAATAAATCATTTATTCATGGCATCGGGTATTTGTTCTTGACTGTGACCATGTTAAGTGCTCGGTAGTCTATGCACAATATTAGTGTTCCATCTTTCTTTTTGGCAAATAAAATTGGTGATCCCCAAGGTGAGGAGCTGGCTCGAATGTATCCCTTGTCCAGTAATTCCTTTATTTGTTTTTTCAACTCAATCAATTCGGATGGTGCCATTCTGTATGGTTTCTTGTATATGGGGGTGGTTCCTGGTGCTAGCTCAATGCTGAATTCTATTTCTCGGTCTGGTGGCATGCCTGGTAGTTCTTCGGGAAATACATCTGGAAATTCACATACCACTGGAACCTTGCTTAACTCAGAAACATCCACCTTATTCAATCTCGGCTGCCGGGGTATTTTTCTTTCCTTGGATGATACTTTTATTGTCTTCCCGTGGTGGTGCGTGAGAATTACGGTCCGGTTGAAACAGTCAATAAAACCTTTGTTGGTGGTTAACCAATCCATCCCTAGGATGACATCCAGTCCTTTATTTTCCAACACAATAAGATTGGCGTAAAATTTCAATCCTTCGATCTCAATAACCACATTCTGACAGTAACTCTGAGTAACTTGCTGAATCCCAGGGGACTTGATGATCATGGATTTTTCCAAGGGAAACATCGAAAAATTATTTTGCAAAGCAAAACTTTTCGAAATGAATGAGTGAGAAGCTCCAGAATCAAACAAAACCGTTGCAGGTATTGTGTTGACAGGAAACGTACCGAGTACGATATCCGGAGCGTTTTGTGCTTCCTCTTTGGTTACGTGGTTTAGATGACCCTTCCTGTGGTTGTTGTTGGGGTTGAAATTGTTGCGCTTGGGCGCTGAATTATTTCCACCATTGTTTGGCTTCGGGGTCGAGTTCCTTGGCTTGGGGCACTGTTTGGCGTAGTGCCCTTCTTCTCCACAAGCGTAGCAAGTAACGCCTGGGCGATATGTGAACTCTTTGTCCCTTGCATGGAAATTCTTGGTTGAGATGTTTGTCGTAGGCTTGTGTGTCCCACCTTTCTGAAAATCTGTCCTGCTTCGGTGGTTGCGCGCAAGAGTAGTCTGGTCTCTTTTTCACTTGCGTAAATCCTCCAAGCTACGTCTCTCATTTTCCAGAGTGATAGCTTTGTCCACTAGTGTCTTAAAATCTGGAAAAGTGTGAACGACCAGTTGGCATTTAAGCGCGGGCGTCAGACCGTCAAGGAATTTCTCCATCTTCTTGCTTTCAGTCATATGTTCTTCATTGGCGTAGCGGGACAATAGATTAAATTGACTGTGGTATTCTGACACTGTCACGTTCCTTTGTTTGAGATCTTCGAACTCTCTCTTCTTGATTTTCATAATACTCTTGGGAATGTGTGCACCATGGAAACCCTCCTTGAAATCATCCTAGGTTATATCATTTTCGTTGGGGTGCATGTGCAGAAAATTCTCCCACCATGATGCAGCTGCTCCTGTGAGATAGTGCGGAGCATATAATACTTTCTCGAGATCTGAACATTTTGCAATAATTAATTTTCTCTCCATATCTCGAAGCCAATCCTCGGCCTCAAGAGGTTTGTTTGTATGAGAAAATGTTTAGGGCGTGTCTTCTGTAGCTCAGATAACTTGGAATGCTGCTGATACTGTCCCTGGTGATTTCCCATGTTGATGACTTGGCTCATCATTTCTCGATGTTGTTGCTGACTCTGCTCATAAAGGCGGCACATTTGTGAAAGTGCCGATTCATTACCCTGTTGGCTTGACTGTCCTTGTGTGAAATTGTTGATGGGTTGTGTATCATAATTTTCCTATGGTGGGGTTGGCATGGAACGGGTCCAAGGACGAGACATTTTTCACTCTGGGGATATATTTTGTAAAATCCATAAGAAAAGCGAAAAAGTGTCGCAAAACAATTCCAGAAATGCATAAAACTGGCGATTAAAAATCAAATAACCAAGCTTACTCCAGAAAAACAAATTGATTTGCGCACGGAGAAGGACTGCTCATTACATATCTTACACGCGAGCGGTAATTATACAATACGTCACTCAGGATATGCGTACATAATCCTGACATGTTATTTAGGCTAGTGCACTTCTCCAGATCCTACATGATGCGCAAACAGGCTACTTCTCACAACCTATGTACATATAAACATATCATACAAAGCAGTACATCTCATGGCGGCTAAGCGTACTCAGGCGGAGATGTTGACGACCTCCTTTGCCCTGCCGAGGGTGAGGCGTAGCGAGGCTGGAGACTCGACTTCCTCCTCACTAATAGGCTCCATACGTGTAGTGTTGCGCTGAGTGGATGGAGCGGGTGCCAGGGGCGGAACAACACGAACAGGAGTGGGCGCGCAGGGTGGTGCAGTGCGTGCTGGAGTGGGCACAATAACTTGGTTGAACTCTTTGGCGGTAGGCAGGCGACGAGTAGGTGCATAAGATGCTGAGGACGAGACCCAAGTCAGTGGCGGTGCGGTGGGTAGGAGCTCCCTCCTGTTGGCAGCACAGCCATGAACTGAGTCCATGCGGGCAGCCACGAAGTCGTCCACCAGGTTGTCGAAGGCTGCCTCCAGGGCCCGGAGATACTCAATAAGCATCTCAAAAGCCTCGTCTCGTTCTCCTCTGGGACAGGAGAATGCGTAGTGACAGGTGTAAGGCACATGGCATGGAAGATAACGGTAACGACGAGTCTTCATCACGGGGAGGACATCCCTGAGACGAGCTATGGCCTCGCGGGCTGCCATCTGCATAGCATGCTTCTCCGTAGGCATGGCTCTTCCCAAGAACCGGAAGCGGCGTAACTCACCACGCCCTCCCTTGAACTGCACCGCGACCTGGTGCATGGTCAGACTGTCGTTGACTCAGTGCTGGCAGAGTGTGAAGACAGGGCGCACAGATGGCCCCATCGCGACCTGAACGATGAAGGAAAGAAGCTTGACGAACCCATTGGGCACGTTGGCGAAGGTCTGAGACTCACAGCTGTTGTCGGCCATCTACAATAGTAGGCAAAAATTCTGCATGGTCAGAACATAAATTTATGCTGACTGACAGAAAATGACTATAATCAAGAAAATATGAAGAGGCTCAATCATGCTAATAACCAATTAGCGATCGCTCCTAGTGGCTTCCTACAGTCAGCCTGGCTCTGGTACCAAGCTTGTCACGACCGGTTTTCCAATAAAAATATTTATTGAGAAACCAATCTTTTGAGTCCAGTATGAGAAAATTTCTCCTTACCGGTAGACAAATTCTTGATACAATAAGCCAGTAGCATAAAATATATTACAGGGTCGAGCTACGGTTGCTCAACCAAATTATTACAAGCACGCCAATAATTATACATAATGGCGGACATGACACAGTGGTGTGGAGACATACTACTGACTCGAGGATAGGGTGGTGGTGGAAAAACACAGCGGGGAGTGAAATACAGGACTCTAAAACTGGCATCTCATCGAGCGTCGAGGTGAGGCTCAATGAATTTATTTGGTAGCGGAAGCGGATATAATATAGTGACCAAATCCAGGGTCGCACGAGACTGACTGGGATTCCTCTAGGCGTCGGACTCGCTATCGAACTCTTCATCCATGAGATCGCCTTCGTCAGTATCTGGCCAAATCAACAAGCCAATGAGTACTTTGAAAGTACTCGCAAGACAGTTCGAACGTAAGATATAACAAATGCATGCATGAATGCGTCACGATTAATTCACAAATGTACATTCAAAAATTAGCATAACGAAGTAAGGAAAAGGGAAACGGCGGTAGTCCGCCTGAAATCCCAACAAAACATAATTGAAAACCGATCGGGTGTCTGAAGCGACGCCTCGAAGGGTGGACATATAAATAAAAAAATGATGCCACAGTCGGGCGTCTTAGCGACACCACATAAAGGGCTTTAATAGAAATGCCGCAGTCGGACGTCTAAGCGACATCACAGAAAGGGCTTTAAAAGAAATGCCACAGTCGGACGTCTGAGCGACATCACAGAAAGGGCTTTAAAAGAAATGCCACAGTCGGACGTCTAAGCGACATCACAGCAAGGGCTTTAAAAGAAATGCCACAGTCGGACGTCTAAGCGACATCACAGAAAGGGCTTTAAAAGAAATGCCACAGTCGGACATCTAAGCGACATCACAGAAAGGGCTTTTATCGAAAGTAAAATAATATTCATAATCAACATTCAAGTCATGAATATAAACGGGTTAGTCCATCCACAGGAGTAATCATTTAACCGGAATTAGCACTCATGCGATTCACCGGAGTCTCTGTCATCAAAACTGGCACTTGTCAGGATAAGATGATACTGAACTTGGACATAGAATAGATGATTCAAGGAATATATGACTCTGCAGAGGTTGTACAAAAATTTCCCACAGCCAACGGATTTCCGTAGTCACGAAGGACTAGTTCCGTTTATGGTATTTCGGAAGAAAACACAGCTAACCAGTACACACCCATCCTACCTCTCGATGCTAGGAATCACCCTAGACATCGTCCAAGAAAAACTTTTGAGACGGGGAGATCACAATCTCGAATAGCATGGGATCAAATTTATATACGTGCGCTCTAAGGGGTGCCCCCCTCTCGGTCCCAACCGGAAACACCCATGCCCCCTGACCGGATGACTGGCTTTAATCCAGGGCCATGGAACCATCATCCCGGCCTCTCCTTTTGGTGTGTACCAGGAAAGCGGTTTGCAACTTACTAAGCCATATTCCTTGCGGAAAACATGTGGTAGTACAGGGAAGGAAATAGGAGGAACTGGACCGATATGGCTTGACACAGCAGTTACAAAGCCTGGCATAAGACTGGCATGCTACAACACTACCATCTTACCCATCCTCACGCCAACACATGGCCATTCATATTCACATCCATCCACTTATGAATCATCGAACTCACTTACCTCAACAATGCATGGAAATAACGTTCATCGGTATGCTCATCAACATGCCATGAGACTAACTAAAATGCAAAACATGCCAAGACACTCATCATATGAAAAGTTCAAACATGCTTGCCTGGTTCGGAGTAGTCGGAGCCTAGCTCGGTGAAGTTTGCGGTTCCGTCACCTCCTTCGGTATCTATGGTATAAAGAAAATATACGCGCTATCGTGAATACCGTGAGGTGCACAAAAAGTATTCCAAACAATTTTCAAATAAATATGATAAAAAACTAGACAAAAATCTGAAGAGGACAGAAAAAGAATCAATCAAAAATACTATTCTGTTTAAAAGTTATAAAGGTTTTTGTCCAGGGACTCATCTGTAATGAAACAGAAAGTTTCCAGGGGCTAGCTCATAAAAATAGAAAACGTTTCAGTATTGAATACGCCGGCCCAGAGGGGAAAGCGTATTTTGCCCGAAGGCGCTTCCAGAAAACGATTCACTTAGAAATGACAGAGAGGCTGACGGTGGGGTCCCACTCGTCAGGTTTAAACTTTCAAATGAGGAAACGAAGCTCGTCACCGCCCGAGAGCCGTGGTGGTCGCCGGCGGCGATCCACGGCGAGGCAGGGGGATCGGAGGGTACCTCCGTGATCAGGGCTCCTTCCCGCGTCGGTTGGTGGTAGTGGTGGTCGCCGGCGAGTACCACGTCGACGGCGAGCTTTGCTCCAGCGGACGGCGGCTCGGGTGGTCGAGGGACTCGTCGGAGAGAGCTGCGAAGGACAAATTGATGCTGGCGTTAGCTTACTGGGTACTAGAGGGAGTAACTGACGGGGTTTGGGCGCCGGAGATGGCCTCACCGGAGCGAATCATGGTGGAGGCCGAGGCGGATCGGGGCGGTCGGAGTTGGGGGAGGAGACCTCCTCGAGGTCCTCCTGGTGGCTTGGCAGAGCTTTGGTGAGGTGTAAAGGTGGTGCGTGCTCGAGGGTGAGCTCGGGGGCCCTTTTTATAGGCGGTCCGAGGCGGTGGCCGTGAACGGGGGTCTCCGGTGAAGATTACGGCGGCGCAGGGCTTGGTCGGGGGTAATCAGGGCGTTGGGCGTCGTCGTTGAGGTCCACCGGTTCCATTTAGGTGCTAATCGAGCTGGGATTTGGTGCTTTGGGGAGAGCTCGACAGAACGGGGCGGCGCGGGCCCGTCGGCGGCAGGGAGCACGTTCCGTGCTTGCCGGGCCACGGCGACGGTGCCACGGGCGTGCGCTGGCGTGCAAGAGGCCACGCGTAGAGCCAGGGAGCAAAGGGCGGCGCGGAACGGCGTTGAGCCGCCGTTCTTGATCCCTGTCGGCTGTAACGGGGTTTCGGCCGCCGCAAGACACGCCGGCGCGGGCGGCCAGGGGCGCCGCCGACGCCGGGAAGACGCCAAGCGCGCGTGCGGGGGTGCTGGCCAGGGAGAAGAGGCCGCGTGCAACGCGCCAAGCGCACTGTCAACGCGTGAGTGAAGCTGACGGACGAAAAACGACACTGAAGTCTGAATTTTCTGAATTTGCAAACGAATAGTGCAGCTCAGGTGTTCGACAGAATGTTTTTGGCCTCTGGGGATTTTTCCTTGAGCTGATTTTTGGTGGAGTGGCTTCTCATTGCTCAAGTAGGCTGCCTGAATTTTGGTGGAATTTTTGGAGAAGTGTAGATATGTATTTCACCAAATTTGGCAAATCTGGTCCAAACTTGCAGAGACTGAATTTTGAAAATTTTGAAAAGGGGAGGAGTGGATCAAGATGGTTCTGGGTTGTGGATGCTAAGGACAATCCAGAGGAGTTGGTTTTAGGTCAAAACTCAAACGAAATAGGGTACTTGCTTTGAAAATTTCTCAAGCTCCAAATAATTTTCAGAAATGATTTGAGGGGAAAAATAAATAGAATAAAATCCAAAACTTGCTTAGATGAGTTGGGACAGAGAACTTAGGTTGATTACAAGGAGGAGGGGAGGTTTTGGAGGGGTTTTACCAGATGGGCAAAATTACAAAGTCATGGGTGGTTTCCAAGATATGAAAATCCCAAATTTTCATAGAGTTACTTTTTAAAAGAAAAAGATTAAACTCCCAAAGTAATTTGAGAGGGAACCAACAGAGAAGAACTTTCAAAATATCAAACACCATAGTTTTGAAAAAAAAAATCCTTGCCAAAGAAAAGGAAGTTTTTTTTTAAGAGGAAGGATTTCTGGAAAAAAAATTAAATGTCCTTAAAAAAAATCAACAAAGTTTTTGATGAAAATCCATTAAAAATTTTGGGAGTGTCACAGATGTATAGATCAGACCTACCTTAAATGAACTACTAGGTAATGGCATAGCCATCTGGCAACAATAAATCCTACCATGCAATCCTACCACAAAAGGACTAAGTGCATAATATAAAACATAGGTAATTGGAAGAATGGTCAAATGTGAACTTGCCTGGTAATAGTTGATGAAGATTATATTGCTCTCAGAAATTTACTTAATAGAACTATTCATCACTCTCCAATGAAAATCTATAAAGTCAAACATTACACTCACATAAGCAATCATTTTAGAGAACCAAGAAGAACATGCAAAGCAAAAAGTCTTGGAAGAACCAAATGAACATACAACACACTAAGCTACTACAGAAATATTCTAAGTGCAAAACAACATAGGCCTATGGTTCAAATAGTGATGTGAAATATAGTGCATACAATGCATACTAGTAAAAATTGTAAAGGGCAGATTCTAGTGTGTGAAAATTATTGTGACAAAGGTCCAGGTGATAGGGTTTTGCTACACTGACAGCATGCAAAAGGAATCGACTTCATCGGAGCTACGGTTTAGGAGATATGGCCATTTGAAGTTCGAATTCAAATCTAAATAAAGTTCAAATTTGAAATTGGAAAAAGTTTACAAACATGATGCTACTGGATATATCTAATCATGACGAAGAATTTGCCATTGGTTTATTCGAAAGTGGAGTTATGGTTAAAAAGATACGGCTATCCGAAGTTCAAGGACTAATCTGTAAAACTCAGGGACTAAACAGAAAAGAAAAAATTGCGAGCAGGTCCTCGGCCACGTGGCTTCTTGCGGGTGGCTGGGCAGCATTCGCTGCAGAAGCTATACGGCGAACGGCTGGCATTTAATAAAAACGCTAAGGCGCGCCTAGCTAACAAAAACCGTCCGGCGGTTTTTAAAATAAAAACCGGGGTACGGTTAACCGCGTGCTGGTTTAACTAAAAGAAACACAACTAACCTGATCTAATCTAGGCCGTCCATGGTAGATCGAACGGGCGAGGGTGGGGTGGTGGTTCACCGTGGGCGACGGCGACGAACGACGGCAGCGCGGCAACAGGCGGTGACGGGGCGGCAGCGGCGACCGTTTCGGCGGCGGAGAAGGTGACGAGGAGGACGGGCGCGTCGAGGGCGTCCAGGGAGTGGTGGTGCGGGGTGTCGGCGACGTCCAGACGGTGGAGGAAGGGCAGCGGCACTCCCGTGCTCCGGCGAGGTCGGATGTGCTCCCGGCGGGTGTTCCCGCGGCGGGAAGGCGACGGGGAGGTTGGGCGCAGCGCGGGCTGTCCGGTGGTGGAGGCGGCGTTTCCAGAGGACGTTGGGGTCGACAAGGCGAAGGTGGGGTGCTCCGGTGCTCCAGCGAACTCGGGCTTCGTCGAGGCGGCGTCTCCGGTGACCTAGGGACAGGAAAAGGATGTCAACAAGGCGCGCTTCGACTCGGGCAACAGATTGAAGAAGAAGACGGAGGCCGCGACGGCTTACGGACGACGGAAAACTCCGGCGACAGAGCTTCGGATGGCGAGATGCGAAGCGACAAGGTGGTGGCTACGAGCGACGTGGGGAGCAGCGAGACGGCGAGGTCGAACGAGGAACCTTGGGGCTTTTATATTCAAGGTGAGGGCGTGCGGGTGCCGCATATAAGCCTTATCCTGAGAGCTTCGGCCGGCGGGTTCGCGCGGAGCGCGTGTGTGTGCTCATCCAGCGGGAGGAGCGGGAGGTTGGGGTGACCTGGGGAGCAGGCCCCATCTGGCAGCGAGTGCGAGGGGGAGCGAGCGAGAGAGGGGCGCGGGCGAGCGAGGCGTAAGGCCTGGGGTGGCCTGAGGCTCCACGTCGGGCCGAATTTGGCCATGGGCCGGTTGGGTGCTCCTGGGCCGAACAGTGTTTCGGTCCAGGCGGTGTTTTTTTTACATAACAAAAACTTCAACAGAGCAAAAATAAAAATAAAATAAAACAAAAATTACATAGGCATATTATATACCAAAATGCTCAGAAAAATACCAAGAATAAGATAAACTATTTTCCAAGTTCAAATAAATCATAAAAGTCAAACAGTGCTAGTTTTGCATTTAAAACCAATAAAAAACATTTTTAAAATACCAAAATGATTTCAAATTTATTTTCTCCTAATTTTCTATTGAATGGAATCATTTTACCCTTATTTCCATTTATTTATTTTTAGGAGAAAAATATTTTGAATAGAAACTCAAATAACTCCCAATTGGATTTGAATTTGGAACTTCAAACAACTTCAAATGGAAAATGAGTTTCAAATAACTTCAAAGTGACTTCCAATTTATTTCTTTGAAACTTCCAACTCTCTTTCTTCAAATATGAAGAAGTCATTTTATCTTCCCTCATGAACTCATTGAGCTGCTTAAAGTTTCTAGATTTAAAAATATTTCAAAATGGAATTCAAATGATTTTCAAACAACTTTTCATTTCTTTAAATGGAAGAAGTAGTATTATCTTCACTCTAGGGTTTTGTGATGAAATGAATTTGAATTCATGGTGATCAAAATGCAAGATGAAAGTTTCGGGAAAGTCCTTTTATTCCCTCTCGTTCAACTTTCAAAAAGTTTTCAATTTCCAATCATTTTCACAAAATCAATCACACAACAATCAAACAAACAATCATAATAATTTATTTAATATAACATTCCAAAATTTAGAATTTTGGGATGTTACAAACTACCACCCTTAAAATGAATCCCGTCCTAGAGATTCGAAGAGGCTAGAAAGAAGGTTAGGTTTGGGGGGTCTCCCTGAAAATCCATTAATCAACACATGGTATGGGGTGCTACCACCCTTAGAAGCATGGTCATGGTTCCAACAAAACTCATGTACTCCATCCCTTGCGTTGACGGTGTCGGTCTTCTCATATTCTCCGGGATAACTCCTTCACTTTTGCTCTTCTGGTAAGGGCATGGCATTTTCCTCAAAATCAGGAGTCCTTGCATCAAAATAGGATCCTTCTGAGACTTGACAGGCCTGGCGCCAATGCTAAACAACTATCAAAAACCTCATGGTGGTCGACAATTACTGGTTCCTCCTGCAGAAAATGGGTCTGGGTTGAATCTCACCGTATAACATACGATTGGCAATGGGTGCCCGTACAGGGTTTCCATCGTCCTGCCATTCTAAGGTTTTTGGCTTATCGTGTCGACACTCTTCTAGGGTTTTAAGTCTCTCTGATTTTCTATCAACATATGATAACTCATGATAGAAGTCTCCGGTATGGGGGCTAATCCATCACGTACTTGAATCATTACTACATACGCAGGTAGTGAATCACGTATTCTAACACTTGGGCATCTTCACAAGCATTGCAGAACTTCTCTTCTCCATGAACTAGGTTCAGGTAAATCCATTGGTTCTGCAAGCCAAACAAAACCTCTATCGTTTCTTCAATACTCTCGGGTTTACGTAACTTCCTATAGAACGTTTGCTGATGAAATCACAGCTTCCTTCAGAATTCTTTCCTTCAACAAGATTGTGCTTGTTTCCTTATCAAATCCTGGGTCCTGTGGGTTATGGCCCACTTCAACACTTGTATATCTTTAACTCATCCGTGGAGTTACTATTGTTCCATATTCCAACATTACATCTCCTTTAAATCCAATAGTACTTCTTTCCTTCATACTCTTGGGGTAACCATCATAACTAAAACCAAACTCCAACTCATTTGTCCAAACTCCATTCTATGGAATACATTTTCTTTTCCATTGTTCAAGTGTTCACACAAACAAGTACGGCCAAAAAATGTACTGGTTCATCCATAATCCATATTCTCTTCATATCAAATCCTTTATTACATCCTTAACCACTACTCAAAACTCAAATTTGAAAAGTACTTTATTACAAAAGCTGCCATCCACATAGTTTGGTATGGTCAAGAATTACTTCCATCTTTATTCATTTGCCCTTCTTGAAGATACTTCAGTCCCACTAGAATTGTGCGATGTGATCCTTCAAATCATCGATGTTTTGCTTCATCGTGGTGGCCATGAGCTTCATCTCCATCATCTCTGCATGAACCTCTCTCAGATATTCCTGAGTGTGACGGAGTCTTGCTTCTAGTATTTCTCCAATCTGACGTATGGCTTCCATAGCAGCTTCATGAACAGAGTCGAAGAATGTTGCTCGTGGTACTCGAGAAATGAAAAAGTATTGTCCCATAGTCTTTGGGCAAACTCCCTTCACACGGTGGAGCTGTACCACCACATACCAAAGTTCAACTCCCTTCTCCATGAAAGGATAACCCTTGTAGACTGCATCTCCTTCAAGATGAATATGCTTCATCATGTCCTTCAGGGTTTTTGGGTAATCCTGATCACCGGTCAGGGTCGTAGTCATTTCCGGGCCCTTGAGAAAATACTCGTAAAGGGTTTTCATCTGCAGGTATAAGATAGAAGGGGTGCTCAGGATAATGTATATATTTCCTTGGGTGAAATGTGGTTATTTTGGGGGAAAGGTTTGGGTCAGCTTGCCCATGGGCTCAAGTTTTAAGTCTGGGTGACATAGTGAGGGAGGCACTCACAATCAACAAAGAACTCATGACACCTCATATGAGATTTCAAACATATGAACTTTTATTTCTTCACGAACTATTACAATTTCCATTTCATAACTCAACTCAACATCCCCAAAATAAAAGTGTATTCCACATTTATTACATGCTTTATTACAATATCAAGATCTCAACTACTCAGCGCAAGCTTTCCTCGAGTCTGGACATTCTCTGGCAAAATGTCCTACTCCTTTGCAGCATAAACAAATGACTTCAGACAAATCCAGGGGCTTCCTGGTGGTTATCTTGGCTCCTTGGGTTCTTGGCTTCCTTGCTGGGCATTTGCTAGCGTAATGACCTAAATCCTTGCACCTATAACAAGTGATTTGACTCAGGTCCTTTTCTGCAGAAATTGGGTTGTTCTGGGGACACATGCACTTTCTCTTCCTAGACTTCTTTGTTCCGATCAATTCTTCTATCTCATGTGGATCAAACTCCACTTCTTCCGTCGGAAAGTTTCCCAGATACTCTTGGCTTTCCTTCGTGCAATACTATGAAAAATGTCCTTCTTCTCCACATGAATAGCAAGCATTGGAGTAAGATCTGTTTAGGCTTTCTCCATCAGGGTCGTCAACATCTTTTTTCATCACCGGTTTTCTTAAACTTTCCCCGAAGGCTTCTTTCACTGCTTCCTTCTACTTCTTGGTAATTTCTTATACCTTGGGATAAATATGAAACTGGGCAGGGTAGTGCGTAGTTCCTTCACACAAGAAACAAGTAACCTTCAAGGTTGGACATTCTTCAGCTTGGTGATTTCCTTCACTATGAGGGCATCCATCCTTGTGTCCTTAATGGGTATGTCCTATCTCACCAATAATCTTGCATGCACAAGGTTTTTTCATTTTATTGCCATAGGGCTTCTGAATAAGACGAGACCTCAGTAGAGTCATCTTGAATTCCTCCCAAGTTTCCGCCCCGTTACATCCTTGTATGGCCTGATGCATTTTCCACCAGGTTGCAGCACTTTTTGTAAAGTACTAAAGAGCGTATTGAACCTCATACTTCCTTGCAACCAAATTGCTCCTGAAGTGATTCTCCATGTTTTGAATCCATAGCTCTGCCTCTAACTAAGTGATCGGTCCAGAGAATACAAGTCCATCTTCATTCATCATCTATTAGGTCCAAGGGTTTTGGGATAAGATAAGAGGGATAGACAGATACACACAATACACACAATATAGTTTTGAAAATAGGTTTTATTTGTTGTTGTCAGAAAACACACACCAAAATATGACACCTCACAAATCATCGCATCTAACGTGAGTATACAACAAGGGTTTGGTCTTCTAAAGGTCATATAAATCTTGGAATTCTTCAATGTCTTCAAAGTCTTCGAGTCTTTGACTTTTGTAGCTTCAACTCTTCTAATGTATGTTGAAGTCCTCTTTTACACTGAAGTGGTCCTCAGTTGTCTGATATCTTGCCCTTCTCGGAGTGGTCTCATCAGTTGATCCTGCGTGTGGTCAAAGGAAAAAGGGGTATTGTACAACTATTTGAGGTAAAAGGAAAGATTTGATAAAGCTCAGAAAAGAAGAGAGGTAAAGGACCTTTTTGAAAATAAAGTTTAAGAGAAATCCTTTCCTAAGGGCTTTCCAGTTTCCAGGGTCAGGTACTATAGTCAACATGTGCTCTGATACCATCTCTGTAGCGACCCGACCTCAAACGGTCAAGCCTCTGTGTATCCGTGCCATCCCTAGATCGGTATGCTGGCACACACAGTACATTAATGTATATATCAAAGTGCAATCACATGTATAAATAACGTAAAACTGATATATACCTCATAAATCTCAGCGGAAACAATCGAATGGGTGTGGAGTCCCATCAACACCAACGGCAAGTTGAGTGTAGACCGTAACCCTACAACATAACTCTTACTCGTCGTAGAAAGTTCCTGCAACATAACACGATGCAGCCCTGTAGGTTAGTACATTGAATGTACTGGCAAGTCACAACATAAGAATAATGAACCTATTTGTACATGCAATTTGGCTGGTGGAAAGCTCTAAGTTTAGTTTTTGCATAAAGCTAGTTTTCCCTAGAATAAAGGATATTATTCTATCAATACAGTATAGCATAGGATGAGTTGGCAAACCCAACTCAATCCATTCCCAAAGTTTCATTTAACCCAACTGTTTAATTAAGAGTGATGAGATCTCCCAGCATTTCCACTACTAGATGCTCAAGTTGTCCGTAACCGGGGACACGACTAATCGATTAGGTTTTAACACTCTGCAGAGGTTTGCGCACTTTTCCCCACAAGACTCGATCGCCTCCCTTGAAGTTCTCGCACTGCCTGGCGTTTGACAATAGGATGACCGAGACATAGTCTTTCGAAAATGTTCCCCCTTAACCCACGGATAGGCCGGTACACCAACATCATTCTACATCTGCTAGCCCATCCCGGAAGGGGTCACATTAACTACTCAACTAAGCCAGATCCCATATTGGCTTGTGGCTGTAAACGTAAGCTTCTAGACATGAGAATACGGTTGATCTCTTTGAGCCTGGGCGGCCGACCACTAGTGGTGCACCACCATGGATTAACCATGCATGCTCCCATTGTACTTGACCACCATTCAAACCAAATACCGCCCAGGTAGTTCATTTACAAGTCTTCGTCCTGATTACTACTTTGTCACTCATATCTCACCATGTTCGCTTCCCAAACCATGTCTACATTTGGTGAGGCAAAAAAATAAACTTACACATTGGTGACAAGGATGTATAGATCAGACCTACCTCAAATGAACTACTAGGTAACGGCATAGCCATCTGGCAACAATAAATCCTACCATGCAATCCTATCACAAAAGGACTAAGTGCATAATATAAAACATAGGTAATTGGAAGAATGGTCAAATGTGAACTTGCCTGGTAATAGTTGATGAAGATTATATCGCTCTCAGAAATTTACTTAATAGAACTATTCGTCACTCTTCGATGAAAATCTATAAAGTCAAACATTGCACTCACATAAGCAATCATTTCAGAGAACCAAGAAGAACATGCAAAGCAAAAAGTCTTGGAAAAACCAAATGAACATACAACACACTAAGCTACTACAGAAATATTCTAAGTGCAAAACAACATAGGCCTATGGTTCAAAGAGTGATGTGAAATATAGTGCATACTATGCATACTAGTAAAAATAGTAAAGGGCAGACTCTAGTGTGTGAAAACTATTTTGAAAAAAGGTCCAGGTGATAGGGTTTTGCTACGGTGACAGCATGCAAAAGGAATCGACTTAATCGGAGCTACGGTTTAGGAGATATGGCCATTTGAAGTTCGAATTCAAATCTGAATAAAGTTCAAATTTTAATTTGGAAAAAGTTTACAAACATGATGCTACTGGATAGATCTAATCATGACGAAGAATTTGCCGCTGGTTTCATCGAGTTTGGAGTTACGGTTAAAAAGATACGGCTATCCGAAGTTTAGGGGCTAATGTGTAAAACTCAGGGACTAAACAGAAAAGAAAAAAATTGCGAGCACGTCCTCGGCCACGTGGCTTCTTGCGGGTGGCTGGGCAGCGTTCGCTACAGAAGCTATACGGCGAATAGCCAACATTTAATAAAAACGCTAACGCGCGGCTAGCAAACAAAAACCGACCGACGTTTTTAAAATAAAAACCAGGGTTAACCGCAAACCGGTTTAACTAATAAAACTCAACTAACCAGATCTAGTCTAGGCCGTCCATGGTAGATCGAATGGGCGAGGGTGGGGCGGTGGCTCACCGTGGGCGACGGCAACGAACGACGGCGGCGTGGCAACGGGCGGTGACGGGGCGGCGGCTGCGGCCGTTCCGGCGGCGGGGAAGGCGACGAGGAGGACGGGCGTGTCGAGGTCGTCAAGGGAGTGGTGGTGTGGGGTGTCAGCGACGTCCAGACGGCGGAGCAA
Source organism: Triticum urartu (assembly GCF_056163025.1). Taxonomy (NCBI): domain Eukaryota; kingdom Viridiplantae; phylum Streptophyta; class Magnoliopsida; order Poales; family Poaceae; genus Triticum; species Triticum urartu. The sequence continues at coordinate 54,743,474 of NC_141878.1, read as the reverse complement.
GGGCAGCGGTGCTCCCGGGCTCCGCGCGAGGTCGGGCGTGCTCCGGGCGGTCGTTCCCTCGGCGGGAATGCGACAGGGAGGTTGGGCGCAGCGCGGGCTGTCCGGTGGTGGAGGCGGCATTTCCCGAGGACATCAGGGTCGACAAGGCGAAGGCGGGGGAGCTCCGGTGCTCCAGCAAACTCGGGCTTCGTCGAGGCGGCATCTCCGGTGACCTAGGGACAGGAAAAGGATGTCAATGAGGCACGCTTCGACTCGGGCAACAAATTGAAGAAGAAGACGGAGGCCGCGGCGGCTTACGGACGACGGCAAACTCCGGCGACGGAGCTCCGGCCGGCAAGATGCGACGCGACGAGGTGGTGGCTACGAGCGACGTGGGGAGCAGCGAGACGGCCAGGTCGAACGAGGAGCCTCGGGGCTTTTATAGGCGAGGTGAGGGCGTGCGGGTGCCGCATATAAGCCTTATCCCGAGAGCTTCGGCCGGCGGGTTCGCGCGGAGCGCGTCTGTGTGCTCATCCAGCGGGAGGAGCGGGAGGTTGGGGGTGACCTGGGGAGCAGGCCCCATCTGGCAGCGAGTGCGAGGGTGATCGAGCAAGAGAGAGAGGGGCGCGGGCGAGCGAGGCGTAAGGCCTGGGGCGGCCTGGGGCTCCGCGTCGAGCCGAATTTGGCCAAGGGCCGTTGGGTGCTCCTGGGCCGAACAGTGTTTCAGTCGAGGCAGTGTTTTTTTTACATAACAAAAACTACAACAGAGCAAAATTTACATAGGCATATTATATACAAAAATGCTCAGAAAAATACCAAGAATAAGATGAATTATTTTCCAAGTTCAAGTAAATTATATACAAAATCATAAAAGTCAAACAGTGCTAGTTTTGCATTTAAAACCAATAAAAAATATTTTTTGAAATACCAAAATGATTTCACATTTATTTTCTCCTAATTTTCTATTGAAGGGAATCATTTTACCCTTATTTCCATTTATTTATTTTTAGGAGAAAAATATTTTGAATACAAACTCAAATAACTCCCAATTTGATTTGAATTTGGAATTTCAAACAACTTCAAATGGAAAAGGAGTTTCAAATAACTTCAAAGTAACTTCCAATTTATTTCTTTGAAACTTCCAACACTCTTTCTTCAAATAAGAAGAAGTCATTTTATCTTCCCTCATGAACTCATTGAGCTGCTTAAAGTTTCTAGATTTTAAAATATTTCAAAATGGAATTCAAATCATTTTCGAACCCCTTTTCATTTATTTAAATGGAAGAAGTCATATTATCTTCACTCTAGGGTTTTGTGATGAAATGAATTTGAATTCATGGTGATCAAAATGCAAGATGAAAGTTTCGGGAAAGTCCTTTTATTCCCTCTCGTTCAACTTTCAAAAAGTTTTCAATTTCCAATCATTTTCACACAATCAATCACACAAGAATCAAACAAACAATCATAATAATTTATCTAATATAACATAACAAAATTTAGAATTTTGGGATATTACAATAGATGGGTTCCCCGGCTCCTGTGCTTACTACCTTACGTTCCGCTATATCGGCTAGGGTAGTAAAGGGAGAACTACTGCGATTGTGTCCTGGTTTATCCAGATGAACACCTCAGTAGAGAAAGCCGAAAACTGACTCTCATGATGCGGCAACAGCCAGTCAACTCTTCGAAGGTCTCAAATATTTAGCGATTTTTTCCGCATTATGCGATGAATCGGCTCTTACCCGATCAGGTGTTTACAGTACCCTACTTCGGATACTAGGGGCCGTGCCTAAATTTTTATTGTCAAACTCCTATGGCTAAGTGAGAGTGATAAAGACAAATAGTCCGATTGCCTGGTTCGTTGCGCTAAACACGTCCTTCAAGGACCAAACAATTGGATCAAGAGTGTTTAGATTCCATCCCGAACACCCCCGTACTACCTACGTGGGGTTGAAGCCGACGACTGGCCAACTCTCAAAATTTCATAAACACGGCCGCACAGGAGGTAAAATATTAAACGGACATTATATTATATAGCCGAACTTGTTTCATAATACACAGCAAGACAATATGAATGTATTCATTCAAAGATTACATCTTTCGTACATTACTCCGCCACAATGAGGGATCCCTCTAGGACATCGCTAAAATCTCCGGCATGCGGTGCTCCTTGCCCGTGGGCGGTCCCTCAGTCGCGACCGTGACGGAATTAATCTTCGCCCACTGCATCTTGACATGGGCGAAGGCCATCCGCGCACCTTCGATGCAGACCGACCGCTTGATGGCGTCAAGCCGAGGGCAGGCATCGACTAGCCGTTTCACGAGACCGAAATAGTTGTTGGGTATGGCTTCGGCAGGCCACAGCCAGATTATTAAGTCCTTCATGGCCAGTTCGGCCACCCTATGCAGTTCGACCAGCTGTTTTAGCTGGTCACTAAAGGGCACCAGATGTTCTGGTGCAAGGTATTGCGACCATAACAGCTTCTCCGTTGCGCTCCCTTCTTCAGCTCAGAAGAATTCCGCAGCGTCAGAAACACTGTGTGGCAGATCCACAAACGCCCCTGGGGAACTCCAAATCCGGGTTAGTAAGAGATACCTCTTCTTCACATACTTGCTTTGCATACTAAAATCCTTACCCGCCGCGATTTTCTTGGCCTCCTGGATCTCTTGGTGGGCGCCCTGGGCTTCAACCCGGGCCTCTTCCGCGCTTCTGCGAGCCTTGGCGAGTTCGGTCTCTTGAGCCGAAACATCGCGCTCCAAGGACTCGCATTTCTTCACGGCATCCTGGAGCTCTTGCTGGATCTCATCAAGCCTGGCCTCGTTCTTCTCACGGGCAGCTTGTTCCTTGGCAGCTTTCTCCTCGGCCTTGGCCAGCGCCTTTTTAAGGACCTTGACCTCGGTCACCGCTCCTACAAATATCATGGCACTACGGTCAATACACGTCATTCATTCTTTCCGAATATATAGTAAGTTACCGCATACCTTGCTTGTCCTCTAGCTATCTTTTCACAAGGTCGAGCTCTTCTTCGGCCCGCTCAAGACTATGCTTTAGTCCCGAGACCTCAGCAGCATGAGAGGTTGTGGCCAGCAACGACGCCTGCTTATTCACATAAGACATATTTAGTTTGTTTCCTGTGAAAATTACTTGATCCTCTGTCTGGCTTTTCTTTCCGAACACCGGACAGTGTCTCAGGGGCTATTGTCTATACTATGACTTTCTCTTTTGCGTTGCTTACCTCAAAGCTTGTCAGCAGGCTGGTCCAGGATCCGGTCAGTCCTCTCTTGATGGATTGAACCCTCTCAACCACCGTACCCATAAGGATATGGTGTTCCTCCACAATGGAAGCGCCTCATAGCGCTTCCAGCAGATTATCCGATGCCTCTGGATGGACAGAGGTCACTGGCGAAATAGGCACACCAGCACCCTTCGGAGGAGGCTGCTCGCTTGATTCCGGAGCTGTGTAGGTCTCCGGGATGGTATCCGGCTGGGGGCCGAATTGGATATGGCCCCCATTGCCAATCTGCATGGGGGCTTTTCCCCCCATGTGTCTAGCGGCCGAGGGGTCATCTTCTGGCGCTGCCCTGGCGACCTCCTGAACCTCTCCCTGGCCGGGGAGGGTCCTCTGGGATAGCACCTCGGTGTCGCCCTTGGCCTTGGGAGAGTGATCCGTCGGTCGTGACTCGCTGGCCATCGCCTTTGAATCCAGCGAATCCCCCGATGAGGACCGCAGGGAGCTGTCGCGGGCCGGACTGCAATTGTGTAACTCAACATGTTAAAACTATGAAGTAGAGAGGCCGGATATATGGACGCATCAGGATTTTTAGTACTACGATGCAGCCAGGGGCTTGTTTCGAGGGCGCGGCTTGTGGCTACTGTCAACATCCCACGTGGAGTTATCCATGAGGGAACCCTTCCCCCTCTTGGACACTTCTGCCTCCAGACTTGTGGAGGCCGCCCTCTTCTTCCTTCCCCTCTCAGGGGGAGAGTTTCTCTCTTCCTCCTTCTTGATGTCGTCTTCGGCGGCGGAGGGGTGAGTCTTGTTGTCTTCGGACAAAACGTCCGAAGACCCCTTACGGCGGAGGCCACTTCTGGCCCCCTTGGTCTTCTTCTTGGCCTTCTTCTCCGGCGCCTGGTAAGGCGTCGGGACCATCATCTTCGTCAGTAGCGGGATGGATGGTTCCTCGGGCAGCGGAGCCGGACACTTAATCCGCTCTGCTTTCTCTGTCCATACCTGAAAAAATAAATAGTGAAGTTCAGATATCATCCTTGAATAAGCAAGTAGAGGATACACCTTGAAACACGAAAGACTTACCACACTGGCGGGATGGGCCAGATCGTGCCCGCGGTCCTCGGTGGTGTCCAGTGGCGTCTCATTGCCCTTGAAGAGCAACTTCCAGATATCTTCGTGCGTGGTTCCGAAGAGCCTTTTCAAGGTCTGGGGCTTCTCCGGATCGAATTCCCATAAAGGGCAGGTTCGGCTCTAGCATGCAAGGATCCGACAAACTAGCATCACCTGGATCTCGTTGACGAGCTTGATGTTTTTGTCCACCATGATTTGGATGCGTGTTTGCAGCGCTATCAACTCGTCTGGCGAAGACCAATTCGGACCCTTCTCTAGCCAGGAGGTGAGCCGCATTGGAGCTCTGGACTTGAATTCGGGAGCCACGACCCAGGTGGCGTCGCGGGGCTCTGTGATATAGAACCACAGTTTCTGCCACTCTTTGACGGTCTCCACAAAAGTACCTTTGGGCCATGTGACATTGGGCATCTTGCTTACCGTGGCAGCTCTGCACTCTGAGTGTTGGTCGTCCACCACCTTTGGCTTCACGTTGAAGATCTTAAGCCACTGTCCAAAGTGGGGTGGAATGCAGAGGAAGGTCTCGCACACGACAATGAATGTCGATATGTTGAGGAAGGAGTTTGGGGCTAGATCATGGAAATGGGGGATGAACACCACCCTCTCATTAGGCTTCGGGGTGGGGACGATTTTCCCCTTGGCTGGAAGCCTGTGGGCGATTTCTTTTGCCAGGTACCCAGCCTCCCGAAGCTTGGTGATGTCCTTCTCCTTGACGGAGGAGGCCATCCACTTGCCTTGCACTCTAGATCCAGACATGGTCGAGTGCTTTCTTGAGGCAGAAAAGATGAGGACTTGGGTGTTGGAGCTCGAGAATGGGAGGGTAGAGAGAGGGAGAAGGCGTGGGTGAAAGAAGGGAATCCTTATCTCCTTATAAAGGCAGTGAATATCAAGCGCCTCCCCACTCGCCTTAAAACTCGCCTATTCCCAAGGGTTGTGCGAACGGCATAGTTGGATTACCCACACCCGTATTGATCAAAATCCCGTAATAAGGGGACACGATCTCTGCTTTGACAAGACGTGCCCATAAGACCGCATCTCGAAGCGGCAGGCCGAAAAACGGTTTGAAATATTGACCGGGTGATGACGTGGTGTCACGTTACCAAAAGTTGTCAGCGGATTGGACTCGTGAAATATTATAATCTCTGCGGTTGTGTGTGAAATTTGTTTTGTAGAGCCGGACACGTTCATTTCGTCTGAAGACTATGTTGGAGGATTTGGAGAAGGAACTTGCCTTGCAATGCCGAAGACAATTTGCATGCCGGACACCTCGTCATTGAAGCCTGGTTAAGGGGCTACTGAGGGAGTCCTGGATTAGGGGGTCCTCGGGCGTCCGGACTATGGTACATGGGCCAGACTGATGGGCTGTAAAGATACAAGACCGAAGACTATCTCCCGTGTTTGGATGGGACTCTCCTTGGAGTGGAAGGCAAGCTTGGCGTCCTGATATGAAGATTCCTTTCTCTGTAACCGACTTTATATAAGCCTAGTCCCCTCCGGTGTGTATATAAACCAGAGGGCTTAGTCCGTAGAGGGGGGAATCATATTCATAATCATACAGGCTAGACTTCTAGGGTTTTACCATTACGATCTCGAGGTAGATCAACTCCTATAATACTCATATTCATCAAGATCAATCAAGCAGGAAGTAGGGTATTACCTCCATAGAGAGGGCCCGAACCTGGGTAAACATCGTGTCCCCTGTCTCATGTTACCAACAACCTTAGACGCATAGTTCGGGACCCCCTACCCGAGATCCGCCGGTTTTGACACCGACAATGACACCTAGATCGGATATGAATTCCTTCATCCAGACTCCTTCATTTGCTGCTTCCGAAGCAGCTATGTACTCCGCTTCACACGTAGATCCCGCCACGACGCTTTGCTTAGAACTGCACCAACTAACAGCTCCATCGTTCAATATAAATACATATCCGGTTTGTGACTTAGAGTCATCCGGATCAGTGTCAAAGCATGCATCGACGTAACCATTTACGACGAGCTCTTTGTCACCTCCATAAACGAGAAACATATCCTTAGTCCTTTTCGGGAATTTCAGGATGTTCTTGACCGCTGTCTAGTGATCCACTCCTGGATTACTTTGGTACCTCCCTGCTAAACTAATAGCAAGGCACACATCAGGTTTGGTACACAGCATTGCATACATGATAGAGCCTATGGCTAAAGCATAGGGAACACCTTTGATTTTTTTTCTCTATCTTCTGAAGTGGTCGGGCATTGAGTCTGACTTGACTTCACACCTTGTAACACAGGCAAGAACCCTTTCTTTGCTTGATCCATTTTGAACTTCTACAAAAATTTATCAAGGTATGTGCTTTGTGAAAGTCCAATTAAGCGTCTCGATCTATCTCTATAGATCTTGATGCCCAATATATAAGCAGCTTCACCAAGGTCTTTCATTGAAAATTCTTGTTCAAGTATCCTTTTATGCTATCCAGAAATTCTATATCATGTCCAATCAACAATATGTCATCCACATATAATATTAGAAATGCTACAGAGCTCCCACTAACTTTCTTGTAAATACAGCCTTCTTCAAAAGTCTGTATAAAACCATATTCTTTGATCACACTATCAAAACATTTATTCCAACTCCGAGATGCTTGCACCAGTCCATAAATAGATTGCTGGAGCTTGCACACTTTGTTAGCATCCTTTGGATCGATAAAACCTTCAGGTTGCATCATATACAACTCTTCTTCTAGAAATCCATTTAGGAATGTAGTCTTTACATCCATTTGCCAAATTTCATAATCATAAAACGCAACAATTGCTAACATGATTCGGACGGACTTAAGCATCGCTACGGGTGAGAAGGTCTCATTGTTGTCAACTCCTTGAACTTGTCGAAAACCTTTCGCAACAAGTCGGGCTTTGTAGACATTAACATTACCGTTAGCGTCAGTCTTCTTCTTGAAGATCCATTTATTCTCGATGGCTTGCCGATCATCGGGCAAGTCAACCAAAGTCCACACTTTGTTCTCATACATGGATCCCATCTCAGATTTCATGGCCTCAAGCCATTTCGCGGAATCTGGGCTCATCATCGCTTCCTCATAGTTCGTAGGTTCGTCATGGTCAAGTAACATGACCTCCAAAACAGGATTACCGTACCACTCTGGTGTGGATCTTACTCTGGTTGACCTACGAGGTTCGGTAGTAACTTGATCTGAAGTTACATGATCATCATCATTAGCTTCCTCACCAATTGGTGTAGGAGTCACAGGAACATATTTTTGTGATGGACTACTTTCCAATAAGGGAGTAGGTACAGTTACCTCATCAAGTTCTACTTTCCTCCCACTCACTTCTTTCGAGAGAAGCTCCTTCTCTAGAAAGGATCCATTCTTAGCAAGGAATGTCTTGCCTTCGGATCTGTGATAGAAGGTGTACCCAACAGTCTCCTTTGGGTATCCTACGAAGACACATTTCTACGATTTAGGTTCGACCTTATAAGGTTTAAGCTTTTTCACATAAGCATCGCAGCCCCAAACTTTAAGAAACGACAACTTTGGTTTCTTGCCAAACCACATTTCATAAGGTGTCGTCTCAATGGATTTAGATGGTGCCCTATTTAACGTGAATGCAGTCGTCTCTAAAGCATAACACCAAAACGATAGCGGTAAATCGGTAAGAGACATCATAGATCGCACCACATCTAGTAAAGTACGATTACAACGTTCGGACACACCATTATGCTGTGGTGTTCTGGGTGGCGTGAGTTGCGAAACTATTCCGCATTGTTTCAAATGAAGACCAAACTCGTAACTCAAATATTCTCCACCACGATCAGATAATAGAAACTTTATTTTCTTGTTACGATGATTTTCTACTTCATTCTGAAATTCTTTGAAACTTTTCAAATGTTTTGACTTATGCTTCATCAAGTAGATATACCCATATTTGCTCAAATCATTTGTGAAGGTGAGAAAATAACGATACCCGTTGCGAGCCTCAACATTCATCGGACCACATACATCAGTATGTATGATTTCCAACAAATCTGTTGCTCGGTCCATTGTTCCGTAGAACGGCATTTTAGTCATCTTGCCCATGAGGCATGGTTCGCAAGTACCAAGTGATTCATAATCAAGTGATTCCAAAAGTCCATCAGAATGGAGTTTCTTCAGGCGCTTTACACCAATATGACCTAAACGGTAGTGCCACAAATATGTTGCGCTATCATTTTCAACTCTGCATCTTTTGGCTTCAATATTATGAATATGTGTGTCACTACTATCGAGATTCAACAAGAATAGACCATTCTTTAAGGGTGCATGACCATAAAAGATATTACTCATATAAATAGAACAACCATTATTCTCTAATATAAATGAATAATCATCTCGCATCAAACAAGATCCAGATATAATGTTCATTCTTAACGCTGGCGAGGGAGGCCTGGATTAGGGGGTCTCCGGACAGCCGGACTATATCCTTTGGCCGGACTGTTGGACTATGAAGATACAAGATTGAAGACTTTGTCTCGTGTCCGGATGGGACTTTACTTGGCGTAGAAGGCAAGCTAGGCAATACCGATATGTATATATCCTCCTTTGTAACCGACCTTGTGTAACCCTAACCCCCTCCGGTGTCCATATAAACCGGAGGGTTTTAGTCCGTAGGACAACAACAATCATACCATAGGCTCGCTTTTAGGGTTTAGCCTCTTCGATCTCATGGTAGATCAACTCTTGTACTACTCACATTATCAAGAACAATCAAGCAGGACGTAGGGTATTACCTCCATCAAGAGGGCCCGAACCTGGGTAAACATCGTGTCCCCTGCCTTCTGTTACCATCCGCCTTACACTACTAGGAAAAGGGCTAAAGATAATATGGACACTAATGGCGCACCATGTATGTGGTGCGCCATTGCTATTTAGTAATGGCGCACCACATACATGTGCGCCATTAGTAATATATTACTAATGGCGCACCTGGTGTGTGGTGCGTCATTAGTAGTTTTGAAAAAAGAAATAAAATTTCTTTTGTTACTAATGGCGCACCGTGGGATAGTGCGCCATTACTAGTTGACATAGTAATGGCGCACCACACCCACCATGCGCCATTAGTAGTTTTGAAAAAAAATAAAAAAAATTGTTAGTAATGGCGCACCAGTGGACAGTGCGCCATTAGTAGTTTTAACTAGTAATGGCGCATTGTCCACTGGTGCGCCATTACTATGTTTTTTTCAAAAAAAGTTTCAAAAGTTTTTTTTATTTTATTTTCAAAACTAGTAATGGCGCACCCACGGTGCGCCATTACTAACTTGGCCCAAAAATTCCACCGAATGCACCCCCCCCCCCCCCGTGGACCGCCTTTTCAGTTTAAAAAAATAAAAGAAAATGATGAAAATGTCAAAAAAATAAAAGAAAATAAGTTTCCCATGTGATATGTGGTCTACTTGTTGGGAAAATTTACAAATATGAATTTCGACTTTATTTGCAAAATCTCTCTGGAATTTGTAAAATGGGCATAACTTTTGCATACGAGCTCGGATTAAAAAGTTTTCTATATGAAAAATCATCTACTCAAAAAGTTACATCCGAATTTAACCGGGGGAACCCCGTTAAACATTTTCAAAATCCCCAAAAACCTAACAGAAAAAAGTTACAGGGCTTTTAAGATGTAGAGGGGAAAATGGAAAAAAATTCAAACTTACTAGTGGCGCACCGTTTGCTAGGTGCGCCACTAGTAACAGAAAAAATTTGGCTTCGAATTTTTTTGAATTATTTTTCAAAATATGATACGTAATATGACCGGAAAGTTTGAAATACTTTTCAAAATTTCATCATACTCATGAACATGAACAAAGTCCTAGACATCAGTAAGGTTTAATAGGATTGATGTGATAGATATATCAACAAGTGCCTGTGAAGTGAGGTGGTGTTGGGGTTGGATAGAACTGCGAAGTTAAGCGTGCTCGGGCTGGAGTAGTGTGAGGATGGGTGACCTTTCGGGAAGTTTGACCATAGAGTGTGATTTGACTTGAGATTAAGCACAGAGTGCGATTTGACTTGAGATTAAGCCATAGTTACATGAGATTATGAAAAAAAATTAATTTGAATTTGTTTTTAAAATTGATACTAATGGCGCACTTCTATGTGGTGCGCCATTAGTATACCAGATACTATTAGTAAAAAAATATAGTGGCGTGATACTAATGGCGCACCAGTAGTGCGCCATTAGTAGGCTAAACTGGTGCGCCGTTAGTAGGCCTTTTCCTAGTAGTGTTAGACGCACAGTTAGTGACCCCCTACCCGAGATCCGCCGGTTTTGACACCGACATTGGTGCTTTCATTGAGAGTTCCACTGTGCCATCACCGTAAGGAAGGATGCCTCGTCTCGTTGTTAAAAACAACATTACCGCCGGGGGAGCCCTGGCTGTCGGCTAAACTCTCCGGCTAGGCAGTTTCATCATGACCGCCCGTTCGGCTGTTGCACCAACGATGACTTCTCGGGTCATCGAAAACCGCCTCCACATCGGCTCAGAATTTGCCGAGCAGATAGATCCAATGGAGCTCTCATCCCTAAACGAGGTCTTGGATCGCATCGCCGCCTTGGGAGTCACTACAGACTATGATCGGATTGCGCTTAAACCTGATCAAAGGGAGATTAACTCTCCACCGGTCACCCATCATATTGCGGCGGTGGAGGAACAATGCGGCGATTCTTCCTCTATCTTGAGGACTAACTATCTCTGGATTCCTGAGCTCTCCGAGCCGGATACCCGTTTACGGGAGGACATCACCCAAGCCCTGAACCTAGAGTCAGGCGGCGGGCCAGACTTATCGGGCAACATCCCGAAACCCGAACTTCCAAGATTGGAAACTCCTCGCCCCCTGGGTCTCAGATCGGGTAAGGGTTCGGACTCAAATCCACCCACCCACCCAAGCATAAACGATCTTTCCCACATCAGGCAAGCGCCCCAGGAAACAGTACATCATTATTGGGCTAGATTCTTCCTTCTGATGAACAAGGTTAAGGACTGTCGCAAGGAAGACGCAGTCTCATTTTTCTGCAATAATTGCACAGACAAGGGAATCCTTAACGCCATAAGTCGTCGTGACATATCACGCTTCGCCGACTTGGCATCCATAGTACGAAAGTACTGTGCGATGGAAAGCACGTGGAAAACCGAAACGAAATTTTGGGATAATCCGGCTCTGAATATACACCCAGTCCGAAGTAAAAGGGTGCACTATCACAAGACACCTGAGTTAATTACAAAGAAGCAAAGACCCTCTACAGGGCGTGGAACCGTATTGGAGGGATGGCTCAACGGACCCTGCAAAATTCATAGTACAGCGGATACCATACCAACACACAACCTTAGAGCATGTTGGGTTGTAACGCCCCGGACACACCCGCCGGTGGTCGTTACTCCTGGCGGGATATAGACTGGCCCCACAGATCTATACTAGTCTTTTCTGCGCACTTTGTCCTCACTCGTGCGCACCCAGGAGCAACTTCCCAGTCGGTCACCCATCCTGACACTACTCCAAGCTGAGCATGCTTAACTTTGGAATTCTGTCCGAATGGGCTCCCGGAAAAGAAGGAATTCCTTATTGATATGAGTAGTCTATCATCCCTAATAAGCCAGGCTATCACATACACCCCCACTCAGAGGAACCGACGTCCTCGTCGGGCCACAGGAACGTTCCCTCTTGGCACATACGTCTGTGCTTCCAGTCCAGTACATGTGCCATGTCGTGTGCCACGACGGGTCACAAACATCATGAACAACATGACCACGCACCTGTCCGCAACCATCCATGTAACCGCGAGGGTCGGCTCTGATACCAACTTGTAACCCCCCGGACACACCCGCCGGTGGTCGTTACTCCTGGCGGGATCTAGACTGGCCGCACAGATCAATACTAGTCTTTTCTGTGCACTTTGTCCTCACTCGTGCGCACCCAGGAGCAACTTCCCGGTCGGTCACCCATCCTGACACTACTCCAAGCCGAGCACGCTTAACGTTGGAGTTCGGTCCAAATGGGCTCCCGGAAAAGAAGGAATTCCTTATTGATATGAGTAGTCTATCATCCCTAATAAGCCAGGCTATCACATGGGTACTCCGGTAGGTGGCCAAAAGTGGTGAGGATGTTCTCATCCCAGATGCCACAGAGCACCATCCCGGGGATAACAATACGGTATTAACAGTCTTTGAAACCTTCGCATCAAATAATAGGCGCAAGCGAACACTACACAGCCTTGCCGAAATCTGCCACGTGGCAGCAATAAATCCATGGGGTGACACGGCTATTACTTTCAATGCCAGTGACGAACCTAAATTCCAAACAAACCGAGCACCAGCTGCACTGGTCCTCAGTCCAATTGTGGACGGCTTTCGACTCACCAAAGTACTCATGGACGGCGGCATTGGATTAAACCTCATCCATGAGGAAACTCTTCAAAAAATGGAAATAGACTAGAACCGCATTGAGCAAAGCAGCACAACCTTCAGAGGAATCATCCCCAGTCGGGAAGCACGCTGTGCTGGGAAAATCACATTAGATGTGGTATTCGGCACGCCGGAGAACTATAGGTCCGAAGAAATTACATGCGGATACCACGCCCTTTTAGGGCGGGAGGCGTTCACGATCTTCCAAGCTATACCCCATTACGGGTACATGAAGCTCAAAATGCCCGGGCCCAACGGAATCATCACTCTCGCTAGTGGTCCGGACACGGCACTCCGCGCCGAAAACAAAACAGCCGCACTGGCCCTCGAGGCATTATCCGAAGCCCTTGCGGCCGAGGAATTAACTGCGCTGCGCTCCAAAGTGGACAGGGACGACGTGATACTTGACAAGAGATCCAAGTCCACCTCTTTTAAACCAGCGGATGAAATAGTCAAATTCCAAGTCCACCCAACAGACCCTACAAAAACAGCCTCCATCGGGGCACAATTAAACCCCGTTGTGGACGCTGCACTACGAGAGTTCCTGCGCGAAAATTGGGACATATTCGCCTGGCACCCCTCAGACATGCCAGGAATCCCAGGCTGGCCGAACACAGCCTTAATATTCTAAAAGGATTCAAGTCGGTCAAGCAAACTCTTCGGCGTTTCTCTGAACCTAAGAGACAAGCTCTGGGAGAGGAACTAGCCAAGTTATTAGAGGCCGGATTCATTAGAGAAATAAAACACCCGGACTGGCTAGAAAACCTGGTGATGGTACCAAAGAACGACAAATCCTGGCGCCTATGTGTTGATTTCAAGGACCGCAACAAGGCTCGCCCAAAGGATCCCTTCCCCCTCCCCTCGATCAAATTATCGATGCTACCGCAGGACACGATTCATTGTGTTTCCTCGACGCATACTCCGGCTACCACCAAATCAAGATGGCGGAGTCCGACCAAGCCGCAACGGCATTTATCACACCATACGGCCCCTTCTGTTTCAACACAATGCCTTTTGGGCTCAAAAATGCCGGCGCAACATATCAGCGCATGATTCAAACATGTCTGGAGAAACAGATCGGCAAACCAGTAGAGGCATACGTAGATGATGTGGGCATCAAAACCAAACACGTGGACTCTCTAATAGACGACTTGAGGCTCACATTCGACAACCTCCAAACATACGACATCAAGCTCAATCTGGAAAAATGCGTTTTCGGTGTACCAGCCAGAAAGCTCCTGGGTTTCATTGTCTCCAGTAGAGGAATTGAAGCAAATCCGGCCAAAATCCGAGCTCTGTCACAGTTGGCTATACCAACGGACCTCAAACAAATCCAGAAATTAACCGGATGTGTGGCGGCTCTAAGCCGCTTTATATCCCGCTTAGGAGAAAAGGCATTACCCCTTTATCGCCTCCTTCGGCGCAACGAACACTTCGAGTGGACGGACGCTGCCACAGCCAGATTGGAAGAAATAAAAGCCATACTGGCAACCAACCCAATCCTGGCCGCGCCAAACATCGGCGAACCAATGATGTTGTACATTGCGGCAACTCATCGGGTTGTAAGCGTAGTGCTCATCGTCGAACTAGAAACGGACGGACATAAATCCCCCCTTCAAAAGCCCGTATATTATGTATCCACTGTCCTCACTCCATGCGAATCATGGTACCCACATTATCAAAAGATAACCTATGCGGCATTCATGGCATCCTGGAAGCTGCGACACTACTTTCAAGAGTGTTCAATTACAGTAGCCTCGGAAGTGCCACTTAATGATATTATAAACAACCGCGACGCCACGGGCCGGATTACCAAATGGGCCATTGAGCTCCTCCTGTTCAACATAACATACAAACCCCGGCGAGCCATTAAATCGCAAGTATTGGCCGACTTTGTCGCCGAATGGACGGAAGCCGAACTCCCTAAAGAGTACGGCGCGTACTCCAATTGGATCATGCACTTCCACGGCTCCAAAATGCTGGCTGGTCTGGGGGCTGGCGTCGTCCTGACGTCCCCAACCGGAGATACAGTTCAATACGTACTACAGATACTGTATACAGACTCCAACAACGCAGCCGAATACGAAGCCCTGTTACATGGTCTTCGGATGGCAGTCTCCATGGGCATTCAACGCCTGGAGGTGCGTGGGGATTCGAACCTCGCAATATCCCAAATATGTCAGCTCGGTTCGAGGGGCTCAAATTTCACCATGTGGCTCGGGAACACAATCAGGCGGCGGATATCCTCGCCCGCATCGGCGCAAAACGCGATGCGGTCCCCCCCCCCCCAACATCTTTTTGGAGAGGTTGCTTAAGCCATCCGTGGTATGGGAAGGGGACACCGGTAACAATAGTCCGGATCCAGCCAAATTGCCCGATACCGAACACTCTGACATAATCGGAGGCTCTGCCACCGAAATAACACCTTCAGCCCACGTAATAATGGCCATCATTGCCCCGTGGACAGAACCATTCCTGGCCTACCTAACTAGGCAGGAACTTCCCGAGGACCAAAATGAGGCACACTACATAGTGCGGCGATCAAAAGCCTACAGGGTCCACGAGGGAGAGCTGTATAAAAAAAGCACTACCGGAGTCCTTCAAAGGTGCATCTCCGAAGAGGAAGGGCGGAATCTTTTGGCAGAAATTCACGCTGGACTCGGCGGCCACCAAGCCGCAGCCCGGGCCCTTGTAAGCAAAGCCTTCCGTACAGGTTTTTATTGGCCGACGGCCCGGGTAGATGCACAGGACTTGGTCCAACGATGTGTCTGTTGCCAGCTTTTCGCAAACCAAAGCCACATGCCACCCACCTCCCTCCAAACAATCCCCATTACCTGGCCCTTCGCGGTCTGCGGGCTTGACATGGTTGGACCCCTTAAAGGGGGAACCCATAAGAAAAAATACTTACTGGTCATGGTGGATAAATTCACCAAATGGATAGAAGCCAAACCTGTTAAAACGGCCGAATCCGGACCGGTGATAGACTTCATATCCGGGGTTGTACACCATTATGGCGTCCCCCACAGCATCATCACTGACAATGGCATGAACTTCACGGCTAACGAGGTAAAACTCCGGTGCAGCAACATGGGCATTAAGCTCGATTATGCCTCTGTCTATTACCCACAAACTAACGGCCAAGTTGAGCGAGCAAATGGTCTTATCATGAGCGGCATCAAACCCAGATTAGTGCGGTCCTTAAAGGAGTCTAACACGCACTGGGTAGAGGAGCTCGACTCCGTACTCTGGGGGCTGCGGACCACGCCGAATCGTACTACCAGATACACACCCTTCTTTATGGTGTACGACACAGAGGCGGTTCTGCCTTGCGACATAATTCATGACTCACCTCGAGTGCGCATGTACGAAGAAAGAGAAGCCGAGCTCGATCGGCAGGATAGTCTGGACACCCTGGAAGAGGAGCGCGATGTGGCAAAAGCCCGTTCCACATTCTATCAGCAACAGGCTCGCAGATACCAAAGCAGAGAAGTACGGGTCAAAACTTATAACGTTGGCGAGCTAGTTCTACGCCTGCCGGAGAATAAAAAGAGCAAGATCGAGCCCAAATGGGAAGGTCCCTTCATTATTTTACCAAGTTCTGACCGGTGGAGCGTACCGTCTGCGGGATGCATCGAATAATCGACTTGAGCCGAACCCATGGAACGCAGCCAGGCTCCGAAGATTCTACGCCTAGTGCCGGACTCTGTGTGCGTCTCCTTCCTCTGTCCATTTTTTGCATATACATTATCTGTCTTTTTTCTCTTCCTTTCTTTTATTCTTTCTCAAGGCCTTCAAGGGCCAACCTGTGCCTTGCTTGCACACTATTGACGCGCTAACCGCGCTCATTATACCTGGGGGCTTCTTACACATAAGCTTAATTATTCATCTGGGCTTCATGCCCCGCACATGTGTTATTCTTCCGCATGTACCTTTTCTTTGCCATTATATGCATCGATATGACTTAAGTTTTGGCCAAGCTGGGTTGCCTGGCTCTTGTATTTATGCCCTACATTACCGTTAATTCGGCTAGGGCATAACGGGAGCACCTCTGCGATTGTTACTGCTGGGTCAGCCGGATGTGTACCTCAGACTGGGTGAAGACGAAAGCTAGCATTCTTAAGGGAATATTCGGTCGGTGAACAAAAGATGATTTTTATTTATTTTCCATATGTGCCCCCAGATGTTTTTGCCTGCGTCTCCTCTCGCAGTCCGGACATGCACTTTAGGGCATGCGTACCCAGGGAAAGGAACCCTTAACGGAACTATTCTCCCTGGAAGATGTTTCTTACTACCCATGTAATATAACA
Source organism: Triticum urartu (assembly GCF_056163025.1). NCBI lineage: Eukaryota > Viridiplantae > Streptophyta > Magnoliopsida > Poales > Poaceae > Triticum > Triticum urartu. The sequence continues at coordinate 54,726,402 of NC_141878.1, read as the reverse complement.
TAACTAGTTGGATACTTGTCTGTTCAAGCACTAATGACCCCTACGCCTGGTTTCCACGCATACCCCGGTTCTTATATAACTGAGCGGGTATTTGGATACACTCTGGACTATTGGGTCCCGAGGTTGAAGCAAAAAGGTCCGCCATGACAAATGATTTACAATCCGGCTAGAAGGCATTTTACATGTCACTTTAATTACATAGTCATGTAGACTGACTAAATTCCTCTTCTATACCATCCAACAAGCTGTCTAGCCTACAATCCTGTTGGGAATACTTTGCGGCTAATTCTACTTGCCCATACACTGAGCTAACGGGGATCTCTTTCCCATCGGGCCCCACGGGTCCGACCTCGGCCATGTGGTTTGGGTCAGCCTTGGAATACGGCGTCTTCACCATGGCCTAGGCTTCCCTGGCACCTTGACGGCATGCCGATATCTTCCATAATTGGAAGTGCCGCCGTGCTCCCTTGAGCTTCTCCGCAAGCTCTCCAATGCCTTCTGGCCGGGAGACGGATGGCCACAAGGCCTGGGCAATACCTTGCATCACCTGCCGAACTTGTTCATGCAGTTGTGAGAGCTCGGGTAGAAGATCACCCACAGACCCGGGCATCTCCTTCGCGGGACGACCCGTCAGCATACCTGCAGACATAACTCTGTTAGACGGCTTCTCCGCCGCACCCTTTTAAGGGTTCGTTCAAGCACTTATGAAAATGTCGCGTCGAAGCCACTTATTCTCCTTCTCGGAGTCTCCAAGCTAGGCTCGAACATCTTTCAGTTCCATGCTCAGCTTGGTATTGGCGTCTTGGAGATTGTTTTTCTCCCGCCTGACCTTAGTCAGCACGCGTTCGTCAGCCTTTAGCTGTCGTACGACATGCTGGTCCTCCGGATTCTCTCCGGAGTCATCTGCAATATCTAATGTTAGATCTGCAGCCATGCCGTACACTATATGGTACCTATCATTCTTTGAAACAAATGTTACCATCTGGGGACTTTTCAGGTTCCTTCAATGCGGCAATGGCGGCCCGAAGTTGGGTTTTCATTCCTCCAGCTCCTGTGACAGTCAAGTATTCTTCTCTGTAAGAACCTGCACAATAAATGATCCTTAAATCAGTTGTGCCAACTGTTTCAAGTCTCAGGGGCTACTGATACATATAATCGTCAGATTTGCTTACCCGTACATCCCTAACATACTGGTCCGTGGCTCTGGCTAGACCATTTTGAGTAGCACGGAGGTACGTGTCTCCAGAATTGAAGGCATCAAATGCCTCTGGTGAGAAGCAAGCGTCTCCGGCGACGGCCCGACGACGCCTATGATTCATGGTGCTCTCCACTTCTGAATTTGTAGTGGATAGTCTATCTGCATCCTCTGTAGGAGGAGTATCCGGCGTCCGCCCCATGTCGACTTCCGCCTCTATGTCCGGCCCTGGAGCCCGACTGGTGGAAGCATGATCGGCAGCCTCTCCGGACATATTCCGGCGAGCGTTTTTTTCTATTAAAGAAACATGGACGTCATTACATTTTGAGAAAGACGACAACCACGGAGCGGGGTTTTTGTCATACCTCTGCGCCGGCGTCTCCGTCCTGACCGCCTTCCTTTTTGGCCTACCCGGCCTCGGTGCCTCTTGTTGGCGAGTTGCTGCGGGTTCGGCACGGCGTCCCGAATGCCTTCCCTGTAAAACACCATATGTATATGGTAGGTGAAGTGTCTAAAAGGGGATCCTAGTTTTTGGAGTTGGGATTTTGGTTTTTCTTACGTGCGAGGCAGGGAGCAGTCCGGGATAGTCGGCCATAATGGACGCCATGGCGTCATCACAGCTCAATTGATAGAACTGTCTGTCTATCAGCTCCACGAATATGTCCGGATCTTCTTTGAGTCCGGGACCGAGGGCCCGGTTAGGGTCCTCTGGTTGTGGAGATGGGCTGTTGACCTCCCTTATGGCTTTTCGCAGTTCCTGCCGTAAAATCGCAAGGTGAGTACCTACGACAAAGAATGCGGGAAGAATGGGAGTAAGGAGATATAACTCACCCATCTTGGAGTGTTGTACATGGAGAATCCATCCCGTGGCTTAATGTGGATGAACTCCTCTTCCTCTCCCTTGAACAACTCGGACAGAATTTTTGCTAAAGCAGCAGCGGTGTCCGGTCCCTTACGCCCGCAACGGGTGGCATCATCTTCCCCGTTAAAACACGACAGGGGGTGCCATCAATATTGAAGTGGCTGCACTCCCCGCATTATGCATATTGACATAACCACGATTACTGTCAATCCTGATTGAGCCAGCGCTTTAATCCGGTTCATCAGGTAAAGGACTTCTCCGTTGTCTTCCTCCTGGGGGCTCCGTGGGCGCCAGCTTCGACGTTTCTTCAGAGGAGCATTGTTGAACTCAGGAAGACCCCGCCAAACAGGGTCCGGAAGGGGGACGTCCTCCATATAAAACCATTCCGAAGGCCAGTCCTCGGACGTCTTCTTCGGAGTACCGGACAGGTATCCGGTTTTGGCGATGCGCCATATTTCGACTCCGCCTACTTGATAAAGTGACCCCTTCTGTGTGCGGGGGACAAGGCAAAATAACCTTTTCCACAGCTCGAAATGAGCCTCGCAGCCCAGGAATAATTTGCAGAGGGCAACGTAGCCGGCGATGTGTAATATGGAAGCAGGGGTGAAATTATGCAGTTGGAGGCCGTAAAACTCCAGGAGCCCGCGGAGGAATGGATGAATTGGAAATCTGAGTCCCCTTAATAAGTAAGGAACGAAGCATACCCGCTCCCCCATAGAGGGGCTGGGGAAGCTCTCCGCTTCCTCCCCGCCATTGTAGCTGGCGAGCCCGGCTCGGACGAGAACCATATACGCTGGAGGGAGAAATCCCTGAGTCTGTAGTTCGACTAATCGACTGTGTGAGACAGAACACCTCTCCCAATCACCGGGCTTAGGGCTACGGGGGCGAGAGGAGGAGCTGCAGTGGTCGGCCATGTTGGAGTGGATTTTTTCGAAGCACGCTCCGATGGATTCTTGCTGTGGGAGGATGGTATGGATTGGATCTAAGAATCCCCATCCCTTTAATAGACAACTTATTTATCTATCTAGGGGGGCAAATGTAAAAATGCCCTGGCTCCTCGTATTCATTCGACGAGTGGAAGATAGCCCTTATTGGGCGCGGAAGCCAAGAAGTCCAACATTTATGGGGCCGGACACTACTTAACAAACATTCAAAATTTGGAGAAGAACCCGTCTTGCAATGCCGAAGACAATACTGCGTGCCGGACTTGACGTCATTGAACCCTAGTTCGGGGGCTACTGAGGGAGTCCTGGATTAGGGGGTCTCCGGACAGCCGGACTGTTGGACTATGAAGATACAAGATTGAAGACTTCGTCTCGTGTCCGGATGGGACTTTACTTGGCGTAGAAGGCAAGCTAGGCAATACGGATATGTATATCTCCTCCTTTGTAACAGACCTTGTGTAACACTAGCCCCCTCCGGTGTCTATATAAACTGGAGGGTTTTAGTCCGTAGGACAACAACAATCATACCATAGGCTAGCTTTTAGGGTTTAGCCTCTTCGATCTCGTGGTAGATCAACTCTTCTACTACTCATATTATCAAGAATAATCAAGCAGGACGTAGGGTATTACCTCCATCAAGAGGACCCGAACCTGGGTAAACATCGTGTCCCCTGCCTCCTGTTACCATCCGCCTTAGACACACAGTTCGGGACCCCCTACCCGAGATCCGCCGGTTTTGACACCGACAGATGGCACCAAATAACAATTATTCAGGTCTAAAACTAACCCCGTAGGTAGATGTAGAGGTAGCGTTCCGACCGCGATCACATTGACTTTGGAACCATTTCCCACGTGCATCGTCACCTCGTCCTTAGCCAATCTTCGCTTAATCCATAGTCCCTATTTCGAGTTGCAAATATTAGCAACAGAACCAATATCAAATACCCAGGTGCTACTGCGAGCATTAGTAAGGTACACATCAATAACATGTATGTCACATATATATATACCTTTGTTCACCATGCCATCCTTCTTATCCGCCAAATACTTGGGGCAGTTCCGCTTCCAGTGACCAGTACCTTTGCAGTAGAAGCACTCAGTCTCAGGCTTAGGTCCAGACTTGGGCTTCTTCACTTGAGCAACAACTTGCTTGCCGTTCTTCTTGAAGTTCCCCTTCTTCCCTTTACCCTTTTTCTTGAAACCGGTGGTCTTGTTGACCATCAACACTTTGTTCTCCTTCTTGATTTCTACCTCCGCATCCTTTAGCATTGCCAAGAGCTCGGGAATTGTCTTATCCATCCCTTGCATGTTATAGTTCATCACGAAGCTCTTGTAGCTTGGTGGTAGTGATTGAAGAATTCTGTCAATGACACTATCATCAAGAAGATTAACTCCCAGTTGAATCAAGTGATTGTTATGCCCGGACATTTTGATTATATGCTCACTACCAGAACTATTCTCCTCCATCTTGCTACTGTAGAACTTATTGGAGACTTCATATCTCACAATCCGGGCATTTTCTTGAAATATTAACTTCAACTCCTGGAACATCTCATATGCTCCATGATGTTCAAAACGTCGTTGAAGTCCCCGTTCTAAGTCGTAAATCATGGCACACTAAACTATCGAGTAGTCATTAGCTTTGCTCTGCCAGCCGCTCATAACATCTGGCGTTGCTCCTGCAGGGGGTTTGGCACCTAGCGGTGCTTCCAGGACGTAATTCTTCTCTGAAGCAATGAGGATAATCCTCAAGTTATAGACCTAGTCCGTGCAGTTGCTACCATCATCTTTCAACTTAGCTTTCTCTAGGAACGCATTAAAATTCAATGGAACAACAGCACGGGCCATCTATCTACAACAACATAGACATGCAAAATACTATCAGGTACTAAGTTCATGATAAATTAAGGTTCAATTAATCAAATTACTTAAGAACTCCAACTTAGATAGACATCCCTCTAATCATCTAGGTGATCACGTGATCCAAATCAACTAAACCATGTCCGATCATCACGTGAAATGGAGTAGTTTTCAATGGTGAACATCAATATGTTGATCTTATCTACTATATTATTCACGCTCGACCTTTCGGTCTCAGTGTTCAGAGGCCATATCTGCATATGCTAGGCTCGTCAAGTTTAACCTGAGTATTTTGCATGTGCAAAACTGGCTTGCACCCGTTGTATGTGAACGTAGAGCTTATCACACCCGATTATCATGTGGTGTCTCGGCACGATGAACTTTTGCAACGGAGAACACTTGTAGCTTGAAATTTGGTGAGAGATCATCTTATAATGCTACCGCCATACTAAGAAAAATAAGATGCATAAAGGATAAACATCACATGCAATCAATATAAGTGATATGATATGGCCATCATCATCTTGTGCCTTTGATCTCCATCTCCAAAGCACCGTTATGATCACCATCATCACCGGCTTGACACCTTGATCTCCAAGCATTGTTGTCGTCTTGCCAACTATTGCTGCTATGACTATCGCTACCGCTTAGCGATAAAGTAAAGCAATTACATGGTGATTGCATTTCATATAATAAAGCGACAACCATATGGCTTCTGCCAGTTGCCGATAACTCTGTTAAAAAACATGATCATCTCATACAATAAAGTTTAGCATCATGTCTTGACCATATCACATCACAACATGCCCTGCAAAAACAAGTTAGACATCCTCTACTTTGTTGTTCCAAGTTTTACGTGGCTGCTACGGGCTAAGTAAGAACCGTTCTTACCTACGCATCAAAACCACAACGATTTTTCGTTAAGTATGTGCTATTTTACCCTTGAACAAGGACCGGGTGTAGTAACACTCGATTCAACTAAAGTTGGAGAAACTGACACCCGCCAGCCACCTGTGTGTGAAGCACATCGGTAGAACCAGTCTCGCGTAAGCGTACGCGTAATGTCAGTCCGGGCCTCTTCATCCAACAATACCGCTGAATCAAAGTATGACATGCTGGTAAGCAGTATGGCTATTATCGCCCACAACTCACTTCTGTTCTACTCGTGCATATAACATCTACGCATAAACCTGGCTTGGATGCCACTGTTGGGGAACGTAGTAATTTCAAAAAAAAATCCCTACGCACACGCAAGATCATGGTGATGCATAGAAATGAGAGAGGAGAGTGTTGTCTACGTACCCTCGTAGACCGTAAGCGGAAGCGTAATGAAAACGCAGTTGATGTAGTTGTACGTATTCACGATTGACCGATCCTAGTACCGAAAGTACGGCACCTCTGCGATCTGCACACGTTCGGCTCAGTGACGTCCCACGAACTCACGATCCAGCAGAGTGTCGAGGGACAGCTTCATCAGCACGACGACGTGATGACGGTGATGATGAAGCTACTGGTGCAGGGCTTCGCCTAAGCACTGCAACGATATGACCGAGGTGGATTATGGTGGCGGGGGGCACCGCACACGGCTAAGAGATCAATGATCAACTTGTGTGTCTATGGGGTGCCCCCTCCCCCGTATATAAAGGAGTGGAGGAGGGGAGAGGGCCAGCCTCCTAGGCGCTTCCAAGGAGGGAGTCCTACTCCCGGTGGGAGTAGGATTCCCCCTTCCCAAGTTGGAGTAGGAGAAGGAAGGAAGGGGGAGAAGGAGAGAAGGAAAGGGGGGCCGGCCCACCTCCCAATTCGCATTGGGCTTGGGGGGAGCGCCCCCTGTCGTGGTTCTAAGCCTGACAGTAATGTAGGGGGGTGTGTATGAAGAGGCTAAATCTTAGCTATTGGGAAGTTGTAACACACAAAGTTTACGAGTTCAGGCCCTTCTCGGAGGAAGTAACAGCCCTACGTCTCGGTGCCCGGAGGCGGTCGATTGAATTATGAGTGTGTAGATAACAGGGGTGCGAACCCCTCATACTGAGGAGGGGGTGGCTTATATAGAGTTCGCCGGCCCTCTCCTGCCCTCAGTAATGCAGGGTTTAAGGTACATTTAAGGTTGGGCGTTACTGGTAATGCCCCTAATAAAGTGCTATAATGACCATAAAGACTACTTAATAACCGACCGTTTGCCTGCGGAGTGACTTTAGGTCTCCTGGCAGTCGAGTGATTGGCTTCATGGTCGAGTGATAGCCTCTTGGTCGAGTGTCTTGAACCCGTCGAGTGGGATACCTTCAAGTCGATTGAAAGGTGACTTCTTTTAGGGATGTCCTTGGGTAGGGCTCTTTGGACAGGTCCGTGCCCCTACCCTAGGTACATAGCTTTGTCATTAGCCCCTGAATGGATCGAGGTTAGAGTGGGGAAAGAGTTGGAGATCTTTTCCGACTGGTTCTTTGGGGCTGCATGTGTGCCTCGTTTCGGGCCAATTGTCACGGATGACGTCATCAACCTCTTCCAGTCGCCTTGATCCATTCCAGGCCTTTCGTCGAGTGAATATCTTTGCTTGCGACATGCCGAGTGTTGGCGCGAGCGGGATCTTCTGTTTTTGGCAAGTTGTCCTGCGGCCCGCGGATCTCGCGGGATTCGGTTTTTGGGAAGCGCGCGGGACGGGAGCAGCCGCAGTAATTGGAAGTGATAAAGTGGAAGTTCCTCGATTTCCGCGTCACCTTTTTCGCCACGTACTATGCGCGCGTCTGCTGCGGGATTTGACTGGATGGCCTGGGCCTACCGGTCAGCCACTCGGGAGCGGCCCCTTATAAGTTGCCGGCTCGGGGTTTCCAAGCCGCGCGCTCTCTTCTCCTTCCTGCTTCCTCTCTCCCTTCGCTAGCCCTCCCGCAACCTTCGTTCTCAGCCCCAGAGCCGCAAGTTCGTGCGAGATTTCATCGGCGACAATGGTGAAAGGCAAGACCACTGCTTTGGAGCGCGCGAAGAAGGCGGCGGCGGCGGGGAAAGGAAAGAGGTCCGCGCGGGGCGGATCTTCCTCCCGGACTGCCCTGCCCAAGGGTTGGATCCAGGGCGACTGGATGCCATCGGTGCTCCGGCAGGAAGATCTCAACGACATGGTCGAGGGGGGAGCCATTCCCCACGGAGCTGCGCGTCTCCCGGGGAGGGAGATCGAACCTCAGCCCCGCGACGGTGAGTGCATGCTCCTAGCCACTTACATCGACCGAGGGTTTTCTCTGCCTCCCCATCCATTCTTCCGGAGCTTCTTGAATTTCTTCGAAGCGCAGCTCCATCACTTTACCCCCAACTCCATAGTCTATCTTGCCGCGTTCATTTCCATGTGCGAGGCCTTCCTGGGTTGTCGTCCGCATTGGGGGCTTTTTAAGCACATTTTTACTTGTCGCTCTCAGTCGGTGAAGAAGGCCAAGTCGAGTGATGAGAGGACTCAAGTGATCCAGTTGTGCCGAGGCTTGGCGATTCAAACGAGGGGAAAGAGATGTTTTCCATCCATCACTTTCCCGGAGTCAGTCCGGGGTTGGCAGGCAACCTGGTTCTACTGCCAGGACCAGGTGACCCCAGGTCAGTCGACTGGTCTCCCTCCTTTCTCCCTCGACCGAGCCGCGAAGCCCGTCTCTCTGAAAATTGCGCCAGAGGAAAAGGCCCAAGTCAAAGTGTTGGCCGGCCGAGTGGTTGAACTTGTTCGTGAAGGTGTGACTGGGATGGACTTGCTAGAGGTCTTTCTTCAGAGACGCATTCAACCGCTCCAGGCCCGGGACCATCCGATGTGGCTGTATTCGGGCCTCGACGACACCACTCGGATCCACCCGGAGGAGGTCACCGACGAGATGCTGGAGGGGTGGCTGTCAAGCATCACGGGGAATAAAGACAACCCCCGAGGAGCCAGAAGGGTAATTCCACTCGACAGCTCGTACGAAGTGGATCAGGTATATCTTTATGTTTCTGACTGAAATCTTGTTTCCTGCGTTGGTCTTCTGTGAGTTGGTCGACTGACTTTTGTCTTGTCCGTTGTTCCCAGGCGACCACCGAGATGTACTCGACGCCCAACGGGGCACAGGGGTCGACTGAGGAAGGAGAGGCGAGTGGAGGCGAGAGCGGGGATGACCAAGGCGAGTGGGAGTCTGATGGAGAAGGAGAGGGGGACGACGATGTCTTCTCCAGCGAGGAGGAGGAGGAGGAAGCTGAACCCCCCCCCCCCCCCCCCCCGCCCGGAGGGGCGATCCAAACTCGCGCATGATCCAGCGCGGGGACGTGGCAAGGCGACTGCACCAGTCGGGCAGACGTCGAAGCGCCCTCGGAGTTCTCCTCCTCCGCCGACTGAGAAGGCTCCCAAGCACCCACGAGCGACGCCATCCAAGCCGCCCAAAGTTCTGCCCAAGATGAAGATAGTTGTTCCTACCATTTCCGGGTAAATGATAAAAACTTTGCTTTCCTTTGTTGACCGTGGACGGATCCTTGGTCGATTCGCTGAGCCAACTGACTGATTTTTGAGATTTGCAGCGGTGCCACTTCTGAGGTTTCCGCCAGGAACGACGACCAAGAGATGGAGGACGCTGTTACCTCCAACCCTGGTACGATTATTGACTTTTTGCTTTGAGTCAACTGGCTGTTGCAGTTCTGGTCGATTGAATGTTTCTCTTGCAGCACCTCCTCATGTTATTGATCTCCCGGACGATGATGACAACGAGCCGCTGAGGGTGAAGAGGACGAAGAAAACATCGGCTACCAAGACCCCACAGTCCACTCCGGCGCCTGAGGCCGCGGCTCGAGAGGATGGCGAGCCCACTCGGGCTTCTGTGACTTTCGCCAACCCCCTGTCGAGTGTGCAGCCTTCGGCGTCGACTGCGGACCCATCTTCGCTTTTTGCTGCGTACCCCGTCCCTGAGGACCAAGCGGCTGCTGCGAAGGAGGCTATACGCCAGGCGGGGGTTATGATGGAGCAAGTGAAGAAGGCTCGGGAGGCCAGCCAAGCAGCCTATGACGCGAGTTCGGCTCTTCAGAGCGACGTCCAGGTCAGTCGACTCATCACTTGATCTGTTTCTGTACACCCACTGGGTGTGTTTGCTAATTCTTGGACGAGTGGGGGCACGCTAAGTGCACCCACTGGGTGTAGTCCCAGAGACTACGGTGGACTGCTGGCAGTCGACTGTAGTCTTTACATTGTGTTGCTGTGTCTGTATTTCTTCACTCGGTTTGGTCGGGCCAGGTCGAGTGGGACTGTATCCTGTTGACTGCGGGCAGTCGATTTTTTTTTTTGGGTCGAACCAGAGGGGGCACGCTGAGTGCACCCACTGGGTGTAGTCCCCGAGACTACTGTCGAATGTTTTTTGATTCGGCTGTAGTCTTAGAAACGTCACTGTTGTCTCTTAGTCACTCGGAAGTGACTTGTCTTGACCGTCTATCGACTGATTTTTTCTTTTTAAAGAAATCCTGCGAACTTGCAGCTCACTATACTGAATTGGAGAAGCAGAAGATTCAACTGGACCTTGACCTAGAGCTGGCCAGAACAGAGCTGCAGAAGGTCAGGGATGGCGCCGCAGGTAAAGCGACTTTGTCGACTGATTTCGTTTTGAGGCTTGAGCACTCTTATGTTGTTTCCGATTCGATCACCATTTCTTTGCAGGAGAATTGGAAAAAGCTTTGGCGAAGAAGGACCAGGACTTGGCCGCTTCCCGTAAGGAGGCTGAGGACAAGACCGCTCTGGCTGAACAGAAGCTGGCTTCGGTCGACCAATTAGAAAAAGAGAACTCCAGGTTGCAGACCGCACTGACTGAAGCCAACAGGCTGACTGCAAATTGGAAGAAGGAGAACCTCCTCTTGGGCGAGAAGATGGAAGGCATCGCTCATAAGAGGGATGACCTGGAGAGCTATTTGAGGAGCCTTGCCAAGAAGTTGTACATCAAGCTCGAAGGTGCCCATTCAGTTCCGACTTTTTTTTGTGTCGACTCAGTCTTATGAAAATTGACTTATCCTTGGACCGTGTATGCAGAGCTTTGCCAGAATTTTGAAGAGGAGACTGGGCGGATTGAAAAGGTTTGGATCCGATCAACTCTCCTGTGAAAGATGAAGCTGCCATGAATCTACTCCGACTGGAATCCCGCATTGATGGCGCTGTGGATTACTTGGCTCGACCGTAGGCTGCTATGTCGCGGATCGACCCAGCGCTTTGGCCAGAGTCTACGCTCCAGAATGATCTCGAGTCTCTGATGACTCGACTCAACGGAATCCCTGACCGAGTGCAGGAGTGGAAGAAGTCTTCAGCTCGGTGCGGCGCTGATGTGGCTCTGTCCTTGGTCCGCGTTCATTGCAAGGAAGCGCGGGAGGAGAAGCTGGCCGCCATCCAAGTCGCCAACACGAGGAAGCACAAATTCCAGGACTTTATGGAGACCTTCATCGCTGCTGCCACCCGTATTGCAGACGGGATTGATCTGGACGAGTTCGTTGCCCCCTCCAGTCCTCCTCCTCCTGCGGAATGAAGAAAAAAACTTCTATGCTTCACCTTGAATTTGCCTCGGAATGCCGAGTGTATTTTGTAATCCGTTAAACTCTGCCCTAAATTTGCCTTGGAATGCCGAGTGGAAGTGTAACAGTTAAACTCTGCCGAGCCGAGGGCTCGAATACTTTGATCCGAGGTCTGGGACCTTTTAGGCTTTATTTGAACTTGATTTTTGTTGAACGTCTTCGTGGATGATCCGTCGAGTGGAACTTGGTTTCCGCTCGAGGGAACAGGTGACGACCGACCCACACCCTGTTACTGTAGAGCGGGACGGAGTGTACATTGTATTTGTGGCGAAGCTCTCCAGGAGAAGGTGGCAGTCGACCCGCGCCCTGTTGCTGTAGAGCGGGACGAAGCGCACATTGTATTTGTGGCGAAGCTCTCCAGGAGAAGGTCCCCTCGTCGTTCTTAGGGGAATGAGATGTGTTTCATACTTAGGCGAGCAATGAGCTGCATCTAAGCTCCCGAGTGAGAGGTCTGATCTCCACTCGGTAGGATTCTTTAGACTTAGGCGAGTGTCTGACTGCAGCTAAGTCTCTTTATGGGAGAACTTAGGCGAGTACTGAACTGCAGCTAAGCCTCCGAGTGGGAGGTTTACTCTCCACTCGGTAGGATTTTTCTCACTTAGGCGAGTGTCTGACTGCAGCTAAGTCTCTTCGTGGGGGAACTTAGGCGAGTGCTGAACTGCAGCTAAGCCCCCGAGTGGGAGGTTTTCTCTCCACTCGGTAGGATTTTTCAAACTTAGGCGAGTGTCTGACTGTAGCTAAGTCTCTTCGTGGGAGAACTTAGGCGAGTACTGAACTGCAGCTAAGCCCCCGAGTGGGAGGATTGCTCTCCACTCGGTAGGATTTTCAAACTTAGGCGAGTGTCTGACTGCAGCTAAGTCTCTTCGTGGGAGAACTTAGGCGAGTGCTGGACTGCAGCTAAGCCCCCGAGTGGGAGGATTGCTCTCCACTCGGTAGGATTTTTCAAACTTAGGCGAGTGTCTGACCGCAGCTAAGTCTCTTCGTGGAAGAACTTAGGCGAGTGCTGAACTGCAGCTAAGCCCCCGAGTGGGAGGTTTGCTCTCCATTCGGTAGGATTTTTCAAACTTAGGCGAGTGTCTGACTGCAGCTAAGTCTCTTCGTGGGAGAACTTAGGCGAGTGCTGAACTGCAGCTAAGCCTCCGAGTGGGAGGTTTGCTCTCCACTCGGTAGGATTTTTCAAACTTAGGCGAGTGTCTGACTGCAGCTAAGTCTCTTCGTGGGAGAACTTAGGCGAGTACTGAACTGCAGCTAAGCCCCCGAGTGGGAGGTTTGCTCTCCACTCGGTAGGATTTTTCAAACTTAGGCGAGTGTCTGACTGCAGCTAAGTCTCTTCGTGGGAGAACTTAAGCGAGTGCTGAACTGCAGCTAAGCCCCCGAGTGGGAGGTTTGCTCTCCACTCGGTAGGATTTTTTAAACTTAGGCGAGTGTCTGACTGCAGCTAAGTCTCTTCGTGGGAGAACTTAGGCGAGTGCTGAACTGCAGCTAAGCCCCCGAGTGGGAGGTTTGCTCTCCACTCGGTAGGATTTTTCAAACTTAGGCGAGTGTCTGACTGCAGCTAAGTCTCTTCGTGGGAGAACTTAGGCGAGTGCTGAACTGCAGCTAAGCCTCCGAGTGGGAGGTTTGCTCTCCACTCGGTAGGATTTTTCAAACTTAGGCGAGTGTCTGACTACAGCTAAGTCTCTTCATGGGAGAACTTAGGCGAGTACTGAACTGCAGCTAAGCCCCCGAGTGGGAGGTTTGCTCTCCACTCGGTAGGATTTTTCAAACTTAGGCGAGTGTCTGACTGCAGCTAAGTCTCTTCGTGGGAGAACTTAGGCGAGTGCTGAACTGCAGCTAAGCCCCCGAGTGGGAGGTTTGCTCTCCACTCGGTAGGATTTTTCAAACTTAGGCGAGTGTCTGACTGCAGCTAAGTCTCTTCGTGGGAGAACTTAGGCGAGTGCTGAACTGCAGCTAAGCCCCCGAGTGGGAGTTTGCTCTCCACTCGGTAGGATTTTTCAAACTTAGGCGAGTGTCTGACTGCAGCTAAGTCTCTTCGTGGGAGAACTTAGGCGAGTGTTGAACTGCAGCTAAGCCTCCGAGTGGGAGGTTTGCTCTCCACTCGGTAGGATTTTTCAAACTTAGGCGAGTGTCTGACTGCAGCTAAGTCTCTTCGTGGGAGAACTTAGGCGAGTGCTGAACTGCAGCTAAGCCCCCGAGTGGGAGGTTTGCTCTCCACTCGGTAGGATTTTTCAAACTTAGGCGAGTGTCTGACTGCAGCTAAGTCTCTTCGTGGGAGAACTTAGGCGAGTGTTGAACTGCAGCTAAGCCCCCGAGTGGGAGGTTTGCTCTCCACTCGGTAGGATTTTTCAAACTTAGGCGAAACGGATTCGCAGCTAAGTCACCCACTGGGGGATTTCGGATACAAACAAAAGTGACAGTAATTATTGGAACACTCTTATTTTTGATAAAAATGAACTTCAGGAGTTTTTCTTATTACATCTGGTCTAAAGGCGAACTCAAGTGTAAAAGGGGCGGAGAAGTTCCGCGTTCCAAGCTCGTGGTTCGTCAATCTGGCGATCAACATTGTAAAGGTGATATGCTCCATTGTGGAGGACTCTGGTGATGATGAAGGGGCCTTCCCAAGTGGGAGCAAGCTTGTGAGGCTTCTGTTGATCCACTCGGAGGACCAAATCTCCTTCCTGGAAGGCTCAACTCTTCACATTCCGGGCGTGAAATCGACGCAAGTCCTGCTGATAAATGGTCGACCTGATCATGGCCATCTCCCTTTCTTCTTCTAGGAGGTCGACTGCGTCTTGCCGAGCCTGTTCTGCTTCATCTTCGGTGTAAAGCTCCACTCGGGCCGCGTTGTGAAGAAGATCACTCGGCAGAACTGCTTCGGCTCCATAAACTAGAAAAAATGGAGTTCTTCCAGTCGATCGGTTAGGGGTGGTCCTTAATCCCCACAGAACTGATGGAAGCTCGTCGACCCAGGCACCTGCTGCGTGCTTGAGATCACGCATCAGTCGAGGCTTTAGTCCTTTGAGGATCAGACCATTTGCTCTTTCAGCTTGTCCATTCGACTGGGGATGGGCGACCGATGCATAGTCGACTCGAGTGCCTTGAGAGGCGCAAAAAGCTCTGAATTCGTCCGAATCGAAGTTTGACCCATTGTCAGTGATGATGCTATGCGGGACTCCATATCTGAATGTTAGCCCTCTGACGAAACTGATGGCGGTGCGAGCATCGAGATCTCTGATGGGCTTAGCTTCAATCCATTTGGTGAACTTGTCGACTGCCACAAGCACATGAGTGAATCCACTCCTGCCCGTTCTCAGCGGACCGACCATGTCCAGGCCCCAGACAGCAAAGGGCCAGACGAGTGGAATGGTCTTCAGGGCTGAAGCAGGCTTGTGTGACATGTTGGAGTAGAACTGGCACCCTCCACACTTGTCGACTATCTCTTTTGCCATCTCATTTGCTCTTGGCCAGTAAAAACCCGCTCGGTATGCTTTAGCCACAATGGTCCGAGAGGACGCATGGTGACCACAGGTCCCCGAGTGGATATCATCGAGGATAATCTGGCCCTCTTCTGGAGTTATGCACTTCTGTCCGATTCCAGTCACGCTTTCTCTATACAACTATCCCTTTATGACTGTGAAGGCCTTGGATCGGCGGACGATCTGTCGAGCCTCTTCTTCGTCCTCCGGGAGTTCTTTCCTTAGGATATACGCGATGTACGGTACCGTCCAGTCGGGAGTGATCGCCAAGACTTCCATGATTAGGTCGACCACTGCTGGAACTTCCACTTCAGTTGGATCTGTGGCACTTTTTGGCTGCGGGGCTTCTTCTGTGAAAGGATCCTCTTGGACCGATGGCGAGTGAATGTGTTCCAGGAACACGTTGCTGGGAATGGCTTCTCTCTTGGAGCCTATTTTTGCCAAATCGTCAGCTGCCTAGTTTTTCAGTCGGGGGATGTGATGAAGCTCCAACCCCTCGAATCTCTTTTCTAGCTTTCTCACTGCGTTGCAGTAACTAGCCATAGCCGGGCTCCTGACGTCCCACTCCTTCATCACTTGATTAACCACTAAATCTGAGTCGCCATAGACCATGAGGCGACGGACGCCGAGTGAAATGGCCATGCGCAACCCATACAAAAGTGCTTCATGCTCTGCTTCATTATTGGAGGAATCAAAGTGAATCTGGAGAACATATCTGAGCTTATCTCCTCGGGGGGAGACTAAGACTACTCCAGCGCCGGAACCATTAAGCATCTTAGATCCATTGAAGAACATGGTCCAGTGCTCCGAGTGAACTTGAGTCGGAAGTTGTTGTTCAATCCACTCGGCGACGAAATCTGCGATTGCTTGGGATTTGATAGCCTTCTTTGCCTCGAACTTGATATCTAAGGGAAGGAGTTCAATCGCCCACATGGCCACTCGACCAGTTGCATCTCTGTTGTGCAGGATCTCTGACAGTGGGGCGTCGCTGACGACTGTAATAGAGTGGTCGGAGAAGTAATGCGCAACCTTCTTCGTGGTCATGTAAATCCCATATACAAGCTTCTGGTAGTGAGGGTATCTTTGTTTTGAAGGGGTCAAAACTTCAGACAGATAATAGACTGGGCGCTGAACTCTGAAGGCCTTTCCTTCTTCTTCCCGCTCGACCGTAGGTACTGTGCTGACAACTTGTCATGTGGCTGCAATGTAAAGCAGCAAAGGCTCTTTGCTGATTGGGGCAGCAAGCACCGGCTGGGTGGAGAGCAGAGCTTTGAGCTCTGCAAACGCTGCATCAGCTTCTGGAGTCCACTCGAACTTGTCAGACTTCTTCATCAGTCAGTAAAGAGGCAATGCCTTTTCACCAAGACGAGAAATGAATCGACCTAAAGCAGCCAGGCAGCCTGTAAGCTTTTGGACATCGTGCACGCGTACAGGATGCTTCATCCGAAGTATGGTGCCAATTTTCTCAGGATTGGCGTCGATCCCTCGT
Organism: Triticum urartu; assembly: GCF_056163025.1. Lineage (NCBI taxonomy): Eukaryota > Viridiplantae > Streptophyta > Magnoliopsida > Poales > Poaceae > Triticum > Triticum urartu. Next base: position 54,710,048 of record NC_141878.1, on the reverse strand, counting down.
TCGGAAACGAGAAAACCGAGTAACTTTCCACCTGGAACTCCGAATGTGCATTTTGAAGGATTGAGTTTGATATCGTACCTCCTTAGGTTGGCAAAGGTTTCAGCAAGGTCAGCCCGCAGGTCGGAACCTTTCTGGGACTTGACCACAATATCATCCATGTATGCCTCCACATTCCGACTGATTTGAGTGAGTAAACACTTCTGAATCATTCTCATGAACGTGGCTCCAGCGTTCTTGAGGCCGAACGGCATGGTGACGTAACAGAAGCATCCGAATGGAGTGATGAAAGCTGTTTTTATCTCGTCGGGCCCATACAGACGGATCTGATGGTACCCGGAATAAGCATCCAGAAAAGACAGTCTTTCGCACCCCGCAGTCGAGTCGACTATTTGGTCGATGCGAGGAAGAGGAAAATGATCTTTTGGGCAGGCCCGATTGACATGCTTGAAGTCAATGCACATGCGGAGCGACTTGTCCTTTTTGGGGACCATGACGACATTGGCGAGCCACTCGGAGTGGTAAATCTCTCGGATGAACTCTGCTGCTAAGAGCTGAGCCAATTCTTCGCCAATGGCTTGCTTCTTCTGGACGGCAGACCGTCGAAGATGTTCCTTCACAGGCTTGAATTTTGGGTCGACTCGTAGGCGGTGCTCAGCCAGCCCTCTGGGAACTCCAGGCATGTCAGAGGGTTTCCATGCAAAGATATCCCAGTTCTCACGGAGGAGCTGGATGAGCGCTTCTTCCTATTTGGAGTCGAGCGTCGTTGAGATGTGAGTCGGAGTAGCGTCGGGGTCGGTCGGGTGAATGTGGACTGTTTTTGTTTCACCGGCCGACTGGAAAGCCGATTCTGAAGCAGGCTTCTTGGCTCGCAGCAATTCACTCGGATCGGCAGTCTTTTGATTCTCTTTCAGCTCGACCACTGCCATCTGAGCGTCGGCGATCTTTGAGCCTTTCTGAAAGCATTCTTCCGCTTTCTTTCGGTTGCCAGTAACAGTGATCACACCTTTGGGGCCAGGCATCTTCAGTTTGAGATACATGTAACATGGTCGAGCCATGAAGCGTGCGTAAGCTGGCCTGCCCAAAATGGCATGATAAGCACTCTGGAAATCCACAACCTCGAATGTCAACCTTTCCTTGTGGTAATTCTTTGAATCACCGAAAACCACATCAAGAGCAATCTGGCCGAGTGACTCGGCTTTCTTCCCAGGAATGACTCCATGGAAGCTCATGTTGCTTGTACTGAGTCTGGACATCGGAATGCCCATCCTTTTCAAAGTCTCAGCGTACAGTATGTTCAGGCCACTGCCGCCGTCCATCAATACCTTGGTCAGTTGAGTGCCTTCGACAACTGGGTCGACCACCAAAGCTTGCCTCCCAGGGGTGGCAATGTGCGTCGGGTGATCAGACTGGTCGAATGTGATGGCAGTCTGCGACCACTTCAGGTAATTGGGTGTTGTCGGGGCAACCATGTTCACTTCACGGTTAATGACTTTCAGTCGACTCTTGCTTTCAACATCGGAAAAAATCATCAGGGTGGAATTGACTTGAGGGTACCCACCGTCACTGTCTTCCTTGTCCTCAATCATCAGGGGCTCCTTTTCCTTGTCTTTGGGCTGCTTGCCCTGGAACTGCTGGATCAGGAGCCGGCACTGTCGAGTGGTATGCTTTGGGTAAATAAAATTACCCTCTTCATCTTTTTTGGTGTGGGTGTGACATGGTAAGTCCAAAACATCATTCCCATCTTGGTCTTTGACTTTCTTGGGCTTCCAGGTGCCCTTGGGTTTTCCCTTGAAGTTTCCCTGGGCGACGGCCAGGGCCTCTCCAGGAGCGGCTGGCTCGGCCTTCCGTTTCTGTTTCCGACTGGAATTTCCTCCGGTTTCTTGGGTGACTGCCTTGAGCTTGCCGCTTCGGAGTCAGTCTTCGTCCTCACTGTTAGCGTACTTGGTGGCGATCTCCATCATCCGATTCAGGGACATCTCTCCAGTCCGACCGAACTTCAGGTTCAACTCTCTGTATTTAACACCTTCCTTGAAAGCGCAAACTGCTTGATGGTCTGGCACATTCTCAACTGTGTGGTGCAGCGTGATCCACCTCTAGATATAATCCCTCGGTGTTTCATGCGGCTTCTGTACGCAAGACCGCAACTCTGTGAGGCCTGCAGGTCGTTTGCATGTTCCTTCAAAGGTCGTGACAAACACTCGGGAGAGGTCCTCCCAGGTGTAAATGCTGCTGGGTGCCAGTTGATTCAGCCACGCCCTGGCGGAGCCCTCCAACATGAGAGGCAAATGTTTCATGGCCACCTCATCATTGCCACCACCAATCTGTACAGCTACTCGGTAATCTTCGAGCCAAGTGTCAGGCTTGGACTCACCGGTGAACTGACTCCAGTCGCCAGCCTGAAATTGGGAGGAATCACTGCGGCCCTGATGGCTCGACTGAAGCACTCTGGCCCTGAAGCACGTACTCTACTGCTGCTGGCAGGCGCATCTCTGTTGTGGCCCTCTCGATGAGCCCTGTTCCTGTCGACCAAACCTTGAACGAGGATAGACCTCGCATCAAAGCCGGGGTCTCTGGGGTCGACTGGAACCCCCTGCCCAACACTGTGAGGGCGTCTGTCATCTTGCCGTCGAGGCGCATATGACCCACTCCTCGGGGGAGGGGTTGGCACTCGACGTCGATCATCTCGACCGAATCGGTGATCGTACTGTTCATTTCTCCTGTACTGATCACGCCGACCGTCTCGCCCCTCACGCCTCGGGGGCGATCTCGGGCTGTGAGCCGACTGGACTGTTTCTGATGCAACGGATCGACTGTGGATCCTGTTCCGCGACTGTGAGACGGCGGAATTCTGATTTCCCGCCGCCCGGAGCAACGCTCTGATCTGCAACAAGCCTCTGCCAGCTTCCGACTGGGAGGGCTCAATCGATTCTGCTATACGAGCCGCAGCGGCCAAATTCTGAACTGGGGTTCGGTATACCTGCGGTGGCGGGAAGAGCTGACGTCGACTGGACTCGGGAGCTTGCTGACATCGACTGGACTCGGGAGCCCGCTGACGCGCTTGCTCGTCGAGTATTCGCTGGAGATTCTCCAGTCGAGTGCGCTCGGCCAGGTTAGCCAAGTGCGCGTCCTCCAAGGCCCGGGCCTCAGGGGTTTCTCCAACAATAGGAGTGTGGAGCGCGTCCATGTTCCTACGGCGAAGCTCCTCTCGCTGCAATGAAGTGAGGGGTTCGGGACGGTACTCATCGTGAGGACGCAACGGGTCGCCCCCACCTGCGCCTCCTTCAGCGCGGGGGAATCCGGGAGGACTGTGTGCCCCCTCAACCGCCAGGACCTCAGTCGCCGGGTCGCTTCTGTCGCACTCGGATGCCGTCTCCGTGGAACCAGTCGACAGGTCGAACAGGCCGTAGAGGGATTCGTCGGGCTCAATTGCCACGACTTGCGGGGCCGCTGACTGGCGGGCCACGGCGTGCCTCACCCACCGCTGAAGCCTTGAATGGCCCGAGCGCTTGCGCTGACGGGAGGTGAAGTGGGGAGACGAAACGGGAGCCGATTGGTATTGGGTCGACGGCTGTCGTAGGAGGACGCCGCGAACGCACGCGCGGAAGTGTGTCGCGCCGCGGACGGGGAGCGCGTCGACGTCGAGCGGCGCCTCCTAAAGCCAGGCGGAGTCGTCGGCAATGAAGGTGAGCGCGCCGAGACAGATCTCGCGGCCCTCCATCGAAACTCCGCAGGAAACCATGATCAAATGGATTGGAAAAAACGCAACTTCACGAATTAGGCGCTAAGACTCCTGCCCCAATGTGGGCGCCAACTGTCGTGGTTCTAAGCCTGACAGTAATGTAGGGGGGTGTGTATGAAGAGGCTAAATCTTAGCTATTGGGAAGTTGTAACACACAAAGTTTACGAGTTCAGGCCCTTCTTGGAGGAAGTAACAGCCCTACGTCTCGGTGCCCGGAGGCGGTCGATTGGATTATGAGTGTGTAGATAACAGGGGTGCGAACCCCTCATACTGAGGAGGGGGGTGGCTTATATAGAGTTCGCCGGCCCTCTCCTGCCCTCAGTAATGCAGGGTTTAAGGTACATTTAAGGTTGGGCGTTACTGGTAACGCCCCTAATAAAGTGCTATAATGACCATAAAGACTACTTAATAACCGACCGTTTGCCTGCGGAGTGACTTTAGGTCTCCTGGCAGTCGAGTGATTGGCTTCATGGTCGAGTGATAGCCTCTTGGTCGAGTGTCTTGAACCCGTCGAGTGGGATACCTTCAAGTCGATTGAAAGGTGACTTCTTTTAGGGATGTCCTTGGGTAGGGCTCTTTGGACAGGTCCGTGCCCCTACCCTAGGTACATAGCTTCGTCACCCCCACCTTGGCGGCCTCTTCCTCCTTTCCACTATGGCCTATTAAGGCCCACTGACTCCCGGGGGGGTTCCGGTAACCCCCCCGGTACTCTGGTATATGCCCAAACTCTCTCGAAACCTTTCCGATGTCCAAACGCAGTCATCCAATATATCTATCTTTATGTCTCGACCATTTCGAGACTCCTTGTCATGTCTGTGGTCATATCCGGGACTCCGAACTACCTTCGGTACATCAAAACACAAAAACTCATAATACCGATCGTCAGCGAACGTTAAGCGTGCGGACCCTACGGGTTTGAGAACTATGTAGACATAACCGAGACACGTCTCTGGTCAATAACCAATACCTGAACCTGGATGTTTATATTGGCTCCCACATATTCTACGAAGATCTTTATCGGTCAAACCGCATAACAACATACGTTGTTCCCTTTGTCATCAGTATGTTACTTGCCCGAGGTTCGATCGTTGGTATCTCAATACCTAGTTTAATCTCGTTACCGCCAAGTCTCTTTACTCGTTCTGTAATGAATCATCTGCAACTAACACATTAGTCACATTGGTTGCAAGGCTTATTGTGATGTGCATTACCGAGAGGGCCCTGAGATACCTCTCCGAGAATCGGAGTGACAAATCCTAATCTCGATCTATGCCAACTCAACAAGTACCATCGGAGACACCTGTAGAGCACCTTTATAATCACCCAGTTACGTTGTGACGTTTGGTAGCACACAAAGTGTTCCTACGGTATTTGGGAGTTGCATAATCTCATAGTCATAGGAACATGTATAAGTCATGAAGAAAGCAACAGCAACATACTAAACGATCAAGTGCTAAGCTAACGGAATGGGTCAAGTCAATCACATCATTCTCTAATGATGTGATCACATTAATCAAATGACAACTCATGTCTATGGCTAGGAAACTTAACCATCTTTGATTCAACGAGCTAGTCAAGTAGAGGCATACTAGTGACACTCTGTTTGTCTATGTATTCACACATGTACTAAGTTTCTAGTTAATACAATTCTAGCATGAATAATAATCATTTATCATGATATAAGGAAATATAAATAACAACTTTATTATAACATCTAGGGCATATTTCCTTCATATATACCACACTGCATCAGCTAATCAGTCTAAATTGAGTAACTTCTATGATGAATTTACCTTTGGGATCATAACAATGGCAGTGTTATTCCAATCAACCTGAATCTTACATGTATTCACCGCCTGGAAGACTTCCTCAATTAGATCATCCCGTAGCATTGGGTAAAACCCTTTATAGGAAACCGTGTGTAACCCATCCAGGCCAGGAGCTTTGAGATCTCCAATGTCAAATAATGCCTTCTTACAATACTAGCGCGCTATAGCTAACTGGGTAGTAGTAGCACAGGTGCCACGCGCTACTTCTATGCAGCACTACTACTAATTATCTATAGCGCGTGTCTGGGACCCACTCTACTACTATTAATTTTAATTTCAAAAAAAATTCTTCTACATATTTATGCAGTATACAGATTTTCTTGATCATGTGTGTGTTGTCAGTGGCGGCGATGGTTCGATCCATTGCCTGCAGTCTGCAGAGGTTGTCCGAGGCGCGGACGGGTAGCGGCAGACCAGATTTGGCGACGGCTACTGAAGAGGGACCTGATCCAGGGCAGACCACGACGGCGGTATGGGGCTCCTCTTTGCAGCCAAGGCGGACAGCTCATGGTCGTCCATGGCGACGACCTGCACGAGCATGGCCATGGGTGGGTGAGTCAAACAAGAGTGAGAGAGGGAAAAAGAGAAACGAAAGAGAGAGGAAGGAGATGGAGGGAATAGCGGGGCTGGTCACTGGTGGCGAGGTGCTCCGGCGTGGTGGCATGGAGGCGCGGGAGAAGACCGGCGAGATCCTGGATGCAGGTGGCATGAGGCGGTGGCCTCCTTGGGCGCCATGGAGGAGGAGGCGCACATGGGAGAGCCTAGGGATAGAGGGATGGGAGAGTGGACGGATACGGGGGAGGAGATGGGGGTTTCTAGGCTGTTAAAAAAACCTCTACTTATTAACAGCGCGGGGAATGAATCCCGTGTTGCTACTAACTGGTCCCTGTTGTACCCCCCGCGTTTCTACTATGGCCTGTCTTGGGGAGTATGGTGGGGACCACTTAGTAGCAGCACGAGGTTCATACCCCGAGCTACTACTATCAACTTAGTAGCAGTGCGGAACCCCGCGCTACTACTATGGCCTGTCCCGGGGACACGGTGGGGGGCACTTACTAACAGCACTGGGTTTATACTCTGTGCTACTAATAATTAGCAGCAGCGCGTGCCAAGTGACCACTTAGTGGTTACCTATAGGCTATAGGGGTTTTCCTAGTAGTGTTAACATCTTCTACGGTGAAAGGAGCCAATAAAGCATTGTTCATGTTATGTGTCACACACCGCTTCACCTGTGATAGCACAATAGGATATGGCTTCACCCGTTATAACATAATAGGATATGGTTGTGGAACTTCTGAAGAAAATAGATTAGAGAAATACTCAGCAATATGGCCTTTTAGTTCATCTGTACCTTCAAGCAAGAAAACTTCAGAAAGAAAGAAACATACTATTTAGTGATCGATCACTCGTCCCTTATAGGCTAACCTCATGGTGCTCATCTTTGGCTTCACTTGGCAAAGTATTATGGCAGGGGTGAACACTCTGACACATGGGTGCATCTAGAGAGTGGGTGGACATAAAATGAATATATGGGATGACCAATGGATTCTTGGTTCGTGTAACAGAAAGTTGTTATGTACTCTACGTGGCAACCATATCATATTAAAAGTAAATGACTTGATTGATCCTAGTACTAAGTCGTAGGATGAGGAACTAGAGAGGCAAACCTTCTGGCAGGTGTATGTCCACCGAATCTTAGCAACACCGCTTCCAAATAATGATATGTTTGACTTTGATGCATGGGATATGATAAAACAATTCAGGCTTTCTGTGAAATCATCATATTATGTTGAGTGGGATCACAGATTCGGGGGCAACCTATGTCAACCAAATGGACAAGAAACAATGCAGGTCAGAAGTGTGTGGCAATTAATTTGGAGTTTGGACTGTCCAGCAAAGGTAAAAAATATTTGTCTGGAAAAGTCTTCATGGACTTTACCTGGTGGTGTTAATCTTTCAAACAGACATGTTAAGGTATGACCACAATGCCCTGCTTGCATAACAGGGGCTGATACTACTTTTACACGCATTGTTTCAGTGTCCAGCTAGCAACTATGCAAGTTTGGAAGGAACTTGTGCTGGATAACATTATTAGTAATGCATGTCTAACTGAGAGAGCAGGAGAATGTGTGTTGGGTATCTCCTGGAGTTGCCAGAATAGGAGATATTTGTGCTAGGGCAAAAGAAAGTGCATGAAATAATAGTTATCACTTGTTGGTATCTATGGTGCGAGAGAAGGAAGCTCCGCAATGGCAAGAAAATTCAAAAATGCAGGGAACTGGAAAATTGACTTCTGTTACCATGTGCTATCTGCTAAAGCTATTGCGTTGTGATATGGTCTTTACCTAGCACAAACAATGGTTGAAACAAGGTTATTGTCAATTCAGATAATATGGAGGTTGTCAGTAGGATGAATGAAGGAGGGCGATCTGCAGGTCCAGCGGCAACAATCTTTGATGATTGCTATCATATCGCGTGCAGCTTCCCTTATACCTCATTTGTGCACTGTCTTAGGGAGACTAATTCTGTTGCTCATGAATTAGCAAATTTGGCTAAGGTCCCGTCTTGTAATATTTTTTTTTGTTGAGCCTCCTAATGAGTTCATCCCTCTCCTATTAAGTGATGTAACCTTGGTTGAATCGTAAATAAAGAGAGGAATATGATTAGAAAAAAGATAGTTCCTCCTACTGATTCAGTCACTAGGAGGGCATGCTGCTTCATCTCTGACATGTTTTCCATGTTCTTGCCTCGAGGTGCGACGAAGACTTTGAAGTGACTTTTGAATTTTAGGGGCTGTTTGGTTCCCAGCCACACCTAGCCACACTTTGCTACACCTAACCTTAGGCAAGTTTGACCAAGTTAGGTAGGTGTTTGGTTCTAGCCACACCTAAGGCAAGGATTTCTTTATGAGCAATGAACCCCACATGTCATAAACACCAAAAGTGTGGCAAGATTCCCTTAGGCAAGTCAAAGTGTGACTAACAATTTGAGCAACTCAACTAAGGCAAGTGTGACAAGTGTGGCAAAAATCATGTGGCAATATATGACAAAGATAGTCACAATCCAAACAGACCCTTAATAAAAAATATTTCTTATTTCTTTCTTACAGAAAAGGTAGATGAATTTGCTTTGTTGTGATCCACTCGGGGAATTGGACAAGCCAAAGGGGGGCGGTTTTTACATCATTATGGATTCCACATAGGTGAACTGATTTTAATATTTTTTTTGAAATCAACTGATTTTAAATTTTGTTTTGATGGGGAGCAGAAAAGGTAGACAAATCCACAGCCGAAGCTTTTTCATTTTTTTAGTAGATTTTTTCCAGGGGATTCTTTTTTGAGTAAATGATAGAGTCCACAACACAGCGTGGGCTTTAAACGTCCAGCCCAAGAGACCACAGCGTGGGCTCCCGATCGATATTTTCATCCGGCATCCCGCGTCAGTTTCAGTTTCAACACCCCGGCACCGCAGTGTACTGCTGGCACCCCACTTCAGTTTCAGTTTCAACACCCCGCATCGCTCGATCCCGCATCGGCGACGAGAGGGCGAGATGCCGGCCAGCAGCCACCCGCCGTCGCCGGCGTCCCCGCATCACTCTATCCCGCATCGGCGACGAGAGGGCGAGATGCCGGCCAGCAGCCACCCGCCGTCGCCGGCGTCCCCGCATCGCTCTATCCGGCATCGGCGACGAGAGGGCGAGATGCCGGCCAGCAGCCACCCGCCGTCGCCGGCGTCCCCGCATCGCTCTATCCGGCATCGGCGACGAGAGGGCGAGATGCCGGCCAGCAGCCACCAGTAGGGCTGGACACGAGCCGAGCCAAGCCGAGTTTAATCCGAGCCTGCTTTGGCTCGCTCTCAAGCGGCTCGGCTCGGCTCGGCTCGCTCAGCCAACGAGCCTGCTTTAGACGGCTCAGCTCGTTTTTGCTATGGCTCGGCTCAAACCGAGCCGGTTCGTGAGCCAACTGGCGTCATAGCAGCTGGGATGTAACAGAACCTGTTTTTATTTTATTTATTTTTTGAACACAACAGAACCTGTTTTTAAAGGCCAGTTTTGATCTTCTACAGCAATTAAAGCCATAATTTGGAAAAGAAGCACTTTATATTGCAAAAAACACAACATCTAGCAGTTTAAAAAATGGTCATAGTAATGAAAAGAATTGGGCATCATTGCTTTTGAATTTTGGACAGCTCCTCCTTTGAACTTTATACGGCAGAAATATTGAACGTTGATAGCCAAACAATGCAATTTTGCATAGCATAACACTTGACGCTTTGACATCAAAATGAGAATCTTCCTCCTCAAACACAGTACCTTGCTCATTCTCATCCTCCTCATTCTCTTCCTCCTCTTCATAATCCTTCTCCGCTTGCTTATCATGCTCCATTGCCTAGCACACAAAAACAGCACACACATGAACTTGGACACACGCATATATTTGACTTTTTGATAGCAAAAACAGCACATACATGAGCTTGTACAAACATATATTTGACTTTTGGATACCAAAAACAGCATATACATGAGCTTGTACAAACTTATATTTGACTTTTGGATACCAAAAACAACACATACATGAGCTTGCACACACATATATTTGACCTTTGGATAGCAAAAACAGCAAACACGGGAGCTTGGACACACATATTTGGCACAACCATACCGGTGAAGATGTAGGATTCCGTTTCTACTACAGAACGTGTTCGACAAATATCTCAAGTGTTAGTTGACACTGGACAGACTGACTGAACCTCTTTGATGCTTAGATTTCAAGTGTCCTCTGAAATTTGACACTTGACACTTGACAGACTGACGCTTATGTAGCCAGGAATTGTAGTCACTTATAAACTGAATGAAAACAACAGAGCCACACAGGACCATCTTTAATTTCAGTAAAATTAAAAGCCTTCAATTTCCATAGATTACGGGGCTTCCACTTCCAAATTAAACAGAAAATCCATTTCCAAATTAAACTGAAAATAGAGACAAGGACTCACGGAGGAGGGGCCGCAGATGTGGTTGTCGGCACAGCGCCACAGCGCCTCGTAGCGGAAGTTTTCGAGGACGTGGTCGGCTTGGTAGGCGGCGGTCTTGAGATCCGCCATCCAGCGGCGGACAGTGGGGTTGGTGCGGCTCTTGGCGTCGGCAAGGTCGGCGAGACGTCAAGGCGGCGGAGCTTTTTTTACCCTTAATAACAACTCGGCAAGCGGGACATTGCCGTAATCCTTGGCCCGCTTCCTCTACGGCGACACAACCCTTGCCCTTGCCCTTCCCCTTTTGCTTCCTGGGACAAGCGGCTTAGTCTTCATAATGGACACCAAGCTCCTCTCCTTCTCCTTCTCCTTCTCCTCCTACTCTCCTTCCCCTTTTCCTTGTACATTCTTGCGACAGTGGGGCTTTGCATACATCAGCGAAGAACAAATGGTCAATCATCAACAAAAATTTACATAGATAATAATCACTAATTAGTCTACACAATCAAGCACAAACAAATTCATACATCCATCAATCAAATTCGTGCAGCATAGCATACATCCTAGTTAGCTGCACTCTCCAGCCAACAAACACAAGCATCCATCCATCAAACTCGTCTAGCATCCATCCATCTTGTTTCCTAGCTAGCCTAGCCACGCCCTCCAACCGAAACTACAAGCATCCATCCATGATCCATCCATCAAATTGGTGCGTGTGTGTGCGCCAGTGCGGGGAGCTAGGGGCAAGGATGGAAGGAGAGAAGAGATCGCTTACCTGCTCCTTTCGTTCGGTGAGAAACCAGGGGAGACACGTCCGTCTGTGTCCGCTGTGGTGAGGGAAGGCGGCGTCGGCCGTCGCCATCGGTGCCAAGCCCGATGAGTCCAGCCTGCGGCGCGGCGAGGAGAGGGGTGGCGGCGCCGGGCAGAGAAAGGGAGAAGGGTGAGGAAACCGCGTCGCGTGTGTGCTCTCTCTCTCTGCTGTGACCTAACGCGAATTTGGGCTGGGCCTGAACGAGTCCCCGAGCTGGACCGGGCGAAACTCGGCTCGGCTCGGTCGGGAGTCGGGCCTATTTTCATAGCTCGGCTCGCCTAATTATCATACCGGGCCGAGCTGTAACGGGCCGAGTTGGAGCGAGCTTCGAGCCGAGCCTAAAAGCTCGCTCAGACGTCCAGCCCTAGCCACCAGTCGTCGCCGGCGTCCGCGCTGGAGGACGACAACCTGCTACCCGAGATCCTCGTCCGCGTTCCCCCGGATCCCTCCTCCCTCCCGCGCGCATCCCTCGCTTGCACGCGCTGGCGCCACCATGTCGCCAACCCGGGATTCCGCCGCCGCTTCCGCCTCTACCACCGCCGCAACCCTCCCCTTCACGGCTTCTTCGACGGTTGCGGAAGCCTGGACTTCCTGCCGACGCTGGACGCCCCCGATCGCGTCGCTCCCGAGCGCTTCTCCATGAAGCTCGACGAGGGCGACGGCGTTTGCAGGCTGCTCGGATGCCGCCACGGACTGGTGCTCATCATCGTCCCGAAGCGTCTCCAGGAACTGGTGTGGGAACCCTTCACCGGCGACCAGCACCGCCTCGATGTTCCCCCGAGGCTCACGACGAATGGTTGCGATGCGAGCCGGATCAACGGGGCGGTGCTTCGCGGTGCCGCCGAGGACGCCGAGCACTTCGAGGTGGTCTTGGTGGCAGCAGACGCAATGTTTTAAATAGTGGGCTATGACATTTAGCGGCGACCCTTAAAAACAGCTATAGCTGGGCTATAGCGGCAAATTGTACATGAAATCATTTAGCGGCAACACCCTCAAACAGCTATAGCGGAGCTATAGCGAGGCTATAGCCGGCTATTTAAAACTATGAGCAGACGGCGGGGTAGAAAACCGGCGAGCAGTGGCCTGCGTCTACTCGTCAGGGACCGGCGCATGGGAAAGGTTCATCACAACACCCCTTCCAAACCATGGTCATGCGAGCAGCTTATTTCTAAGGTATTCCACCGGCGTTTACATGGATCATGCTGTGTTGGCTGGAGATTCCCTTTACTGGCAGCTCATTGGGAATTTCCAAGGAATTCTCCAGTTTGATTTGGAGAGGCAGAGGCTCTTTGTAATGCCGGTGCCGGTGCCTATCTATAGCAAGGGCAACTGCTTCAAGCTTATGCGGGCCGAGGGTGGTGGTGGTGGTGGGATAGGATTCCTGTTCATGTCGAATTCGGACTACGTTGCCCAGTTATGGAGGAGGAAGACCGATGCCGATGGTGTTGCTTCATTGGTGATCCGAAGGTCTATCGAACTCCACAAGTTACTTTCGCTCCATTCAGGGATGGAGAACATACGGATCGTAGGGTTTGCAGAGGACAACAACGTGGTACTTATGGATATGCTAAGTGGCTTCTTCATGATCCAACTCGACTCACTGCACTGGTTCAAGAAGCTTGCCAGACCCAAGGCGGCGGTGTCCTGTTGTCATGCGTTTGAAAGCGTCGACGCTGCTGATACGTCATATCTTGCTTCACACCATACATACGTGTATATAAGTATAAAAAGAAGAAAGTTAGTTTTCCATAATTGGTTGATGGAAATACTGTTCATAAACTTCTCTGTGTGAAGTTAGCAATTTGAAGTAGTCTCGTAATAGTACTTCTTTCTTTTGCTGCTTGATGGCATCTTCAACATATTGCCATGATGTGCTTTACCGTTCTGATGCTTGCATATGGTGGCCTTCTATGTAATAATTATGATCTTGGAAGTAGTATTCCCTCCGTATTTCAAATGAAGCGCGGGAAAACCCCCCGCCCGTTCTGCGGGAAAGAAGGGCGCATGAGGGTTATTAATGATGTATGAACGAAACTAGCCCCACTTACACCATTCCCATTTTGAAAAGCCCCCTCCCGTACAAACACGTCGTCCCTTTCTCTTCCTCCTACACACGTGTCACACGATCCGTGTGTGAGAAACGGAGGCCCACTTTCCCTTCTTCATCATTGCACTCGGGATTAAATGTGAAAAAAAATCCATTCAATAAAACAATGGATTTTTGTTACTGGTGTCTAATTTACTTTACCTTTTGTTGTGGCTCATTTCTGTGATTTTTGTGGTTCAAGTCAGACCTAGCAAATTGTCTTTATCACTTTATTATAAGATATGAAACATGGATACAATAAAACAAGTCAAAGCTCTAAGTTCTGGTAGCGCGCAGCCCTTGTACAGTGTTGCTTTAGTTTTATTTTCTTCTCTTCAGTTTTATTTTTCTGAGTTTCAGCCACTTGCATTTTTTGCGTCGTCTTGACATTTCATTATAATACACAGCACACACATTTGGGTGAGAATTCGAGAAAAAAAAACAATGGATACCTTTTCTTTTCTTTTTTTGCGAAGAAAAACAATGGATCGGATACCTACTTTTGCCTACTAGTCAGGTCAGGATATTTGCCTGCGACAGTTGCCGAATTGTTTTGTTCACAAACCAGTGAAAAATAGCAAGTTTACTAGTACTTAGGCTGAAGGAGAAATGACTCAGACTTTTTTGGTAGGTACAATTCCAATCGAGATTTTAGTTTTTCCTGCAGAAGAGTAGAAGTGCCATCTGTAGGAGAGTCTGAGCCTGTTTCGGGACACACACCTGACCTGATAACCTTTTTTTTTAGCTTGAATGAGTCCTAGTTGGTTGCTGCAGGATCTAGGTGATCAATTGCTGGATCGCCTTTTTTTGTTCGATGAGTCTTCATTGGTTGTTGAAGGATTTAGATGATCAGTGTTCATAGATCATTGATTAGTTAAGTTATGACTAGCTTGTTTTTAGACGACGAGAGTCCAATAATTTAAGGATTTTGATTTCTAGTACATCTCCCATGTGTATTGCGTGGACAAGGCTTGGAAATCAAGTTGGCAGGGTGTGCGGTACGCTATATCATGGCCTCATGGGATGGCTTTGGCCATGTAAGGAGTTGAATTTCGAATTCAGCAGAAAATGCCACAATGGTTGGGTGGCACCAAATCCTTTTCTTCTTACTTTCCTGAGAGGTCAACAGTGAGTTGCTAGTGTCAAGATTGCTCTAATCAATCTGGGTGTCACCTTCGGTTTCTTGCTTCTTGCTTGATCCAAAGTGTATGCTGCCACTATAGTTCATCGTTGTTTCGTTGAGCACTACAAATGATTGGGCGCCAACAGTTTTGTATTACCATGTCTCACTAGTTTGGGCCACATCATCAAAAACATTCTTATATTATGGGACGGAGGAAGTATAAGATAGCTGCAGTTTTTCCTTCAGATAAGGTAATATAACAGTTGGAAGTTGAATACAACTACACTAAAACTAGCTTGTACCAACTGAAATATCAAATAGGTAGCTCAATGTGGACACTGGAAGCTGAAAGGTAGTTCTCTTCCTTCCATTCAATATTAGTATCTCTGCTGATCTTGCTATTAATTACGAATCAGTAATACCAAAATTGTTTTAATTACTAGACAATTGTTCCTTTTATCACTTTTAGGAGAATCCTATTGTGGGTGAGTAGCAAGTGCATTTGTACCAGGAAAAAGTAATAGGTTGAGTTTATTTCATTTTTTGGGCTAAATTTATTTGAAGATAATGTAAATCTGAATAGTCCCAATGACTTATGTTCCTAGGATTTATTAGTACGATCTTTTTTAGGCTAAGTTTTTGAAGGTAATCCAAATCTTAATAGTCTTGATAACTTCTGTTGCTAGGATTTTGTTGACTTAAATGTGTTTATAGAATTTATTAGTTTGATTATATTTTTTTTCCAAATATGGCATCGAATGATCTGAAAATTTACGGATACCCTTGTCTCTTCTAACCAGCTTATATTATTTTTGGAATGTTCATTAACTTTGAAAGTACATATGCTTTTATTTATGTATTCCTAATTTGTATCAAGATTGATTCCTTTTTTGAACAACAATTATTTATCTAAATATTTTGTTAATGCTTCCTCGTATCTACTTAGCTTTGCATTGGAATGTCATTGGTTATTCTACTTATTATGCTTGGAGAAACAAGCATTGGTGGTGGACATGATGGAGCTGATCTTTTGCATAATACATAAGATGATTCTCCGGTCAGATATGCTATGTGATGTACTGGTTGAATAGGTAACCTTATCTTCTGCATGTATGTTGAACTATCTAAACTATTCTTATAAAACGAATCACTTCTCAAGTACCAAATTGCAAGTGAGGACTCTTTTAAGATTTTCTGATGAGGACATCAATACCATTGTTACACCCACAGCCCCTACTGTTACATATACTGGACCAATTACTAGAGCTCGCGCACGCCAATTAAATTACCAGGTACTTTCGTTTCTTGGTAATGATTCTAATGTTCATGAGATTATGATGCTGCCTAAATTGGATACATTTGTTTTGCTTACAAATGAAGGTCCTAGCTTGGAGAAGGATGAACATTGGAGCAAGAACACGAATGGAGTTGATGGCATGCGCAAGGGGATCAAGAACGGAGTTACAAGTGATGATTTCAGGACTTTGAAGCCGCCATAAGGAGTGCATGAAGCCTTGGACGAAATATACAAGATGCCACTTCATAATATTCGTCCATAGGCTATTCTAGGTGCTGCGTCACCTTATTAATGGGCCAGGCCCATGTAATTTCGAAATACTTAAGTATAGGCTATTTTTAGAGTCCGTATGTGTGGGGAAACAAGAGTTAGGGTGGTTTCGGACCCCACCCTCAAGGGCCACGAAATTTCCCTCTCTTCCTCCATATATACAGCCCTTAGGGTGTCGTTTAGACTTGGGTTTTGTTTAGATTAAAAGTTCGCCATAGCTGCAACTTCGCGTACTTCGTTTGTGTCCAACGACCAGACCAAGACGTCACAGAACCCCACCTTGATCAATAAAGCTTTCATCTTATATTCGCAATATCCAGATTGCAATCTCAGCTTCTTGCTTGTTCTTCGTTTGCTCGCAGGAAACAGGCCCTCGTGGTCAGGTTGATCGTGCTCCGGCGTGGTCAATAACCCCTCGGAAGTTGGTTCAGCGATTGCTAAGGCGCGACGTCTCGCACGTTCGTAGTCGGATCGTCAAGGTCGACTCCCACAGAAAACGATAGCCACCATCTCATCTAAACATCGGGACACCTTTGCCTCTATCAAGTGGTATCAGATTTCCAGGTTGCTCGGTGAGATTTTACAGTTTTTCGTAGATTAGATTGAGTCTGTTCTTCATACCTACAGTCCACGAAAAAGCCACAAAAAAAAATTAGGGTTAGTTCATCATATCCGAACCAATCTGAGCCTTTGCATAATCTTTTTAGGGTTTTTGCTTTGTTGAATTTGCGGTTGCATCGTCGTGTCAAGTTGCTGGTCTTAGAGTCTAGTCTTTTAGAGTTTCGAGTTCTGGTCATAAGTTGTCACGCCGCCGCCGCACCATCATCATCGCCCATCTACCACTTTTGCTTATCCGCCACCGCTTTGAATCCATATCCATATACCACCACCAATCCGTATCCATATACCACCACCAATCTGTATTCATATACCACCACCGCTACCATATACCACCACCGCTGCCATATACCACAACCATATATCCACCACCAATCCGAGTTCTTCTCATATTAGGTTTGTTCTTGAGGTCAATCTCAATTCCGATTCGTGTTTCCTTGCCTGCGTAGGTCTCGAAAAAAAAAAAAAAGAGTCTGGAGACCCCCGGGCAGTTTTTAGGCCAAAATTTTCTCGGGCAAAATTTTTTTTCCCTATCCTATTTTTAGGCTTTTCTGAGTCTTTTGAGCCACGTGCCATCATAGTGATTTTTTGTCGCACTTTTTCGTCGTCGCTGCCCTGATTTCCGAAAAAAAAAAGTGGAAATTTTTTTTTCGTGCCCATACTATCAGTTTGACGAGGGAAGAGTTTTGAGACACTCGCCGTTATAGTAATTTTTCGCAAAAAAAAAAAAAGAGGAGCGCAAAAAAAAAAGAGGAGCGCAAAAAAAAAAGGAGCGCAAAAAAAAAAGCGAAAAAAAAAGTTCCAGAGTATGCTTTTCCCTTATTTACGTGCAGCGCCGTGATTTTGTTAGTGTTCTAGGCTCGC
This sequence comes from Triticum urartu, assembly GCF_056163025.1. Lineage (NCBI taxonomy): Eukaryota > Viridiplantae > Streptophyta > Magnoliopsida > Poales > Poaceae > Triticum > Triticum urartu. The sequence goes on along the minus strand of NC_141878.1, from coordinate 54,692,440 downwards.
GTCTCTAGCACGGTCTAGCCTAGGACCAGCACAGTACCGTCGTTGAGCGTTTATTCAACTTTGCATCTCTGAATTGATTATTGCTGACCCTTTTTGCTACCATACTATAAGCCTTCCCAGCTCCACATACCTCTACGTCGTGCGTTTGACTCTCCCTGGCAATCGCTCTATCCAAGCTTTTGAGAGTTTTGACTACAACGGTTGCCGATCACCGCCTGCTGCTGGGTAAGAACTGGTAAGAATTTGAGATTTGCTTGACGGATTTGTGACACCCGCCACCACCACCTCTTGTTAGTATTCTGTAGGATCATATTCTTGTGTGTTTTCTATTGTTGCTAACCATGGCAGGATCACAAGCCGACGAGACTGACTGGGAGAACATGACGAATCAGGAGTTGCATGATAAATTTCAGCAAATGATGAATGGACAGGTGCAGGATGTGCTAAACAGATTTGAAGAGGCCATGGAGAAGATAGATGACATGGAGAAGACGTTCGAAACAAAGCTCGATGACAGGTTTAATGAATTGCTCGCGCGTCTTCCACCACCACCACCGGCTGCACCTAACGCACCTCTACAACAACAACAACGACGACTACCTACACATCGTGAAACAGCCCTCCGCCGAGCGAGCCGTCTCCCTCTTGCACCTGGCCAAACTGTTGGTGCTGCTGTTGCTACTTCTGTGGCTCCTGCTGCTGATGCGGAGGAGGGTGATTTTGCTGGCGATTACGAGGATGAGGTTGATCAAAATCAGAACTACGTGCCACCACCAGCACAGCAACCATCAGGTCGTCCACATGCAAATAATGGCAATGGTAGGGCTCACCCTCAGGTACGAGATCATGACCATCTCCCTAAACTAAAATTGAATATTCCACCATTTGAGGGTAGATATGTTCCTGATATATATCTTACTTGGGAGTTAGAAACTGAACAACGATTTACATGTTTACAATATCCCGAGGAGAGACGTGTTCCTGCTGCTGTTTGTGCATTCACTAGTTTTGCATGTGTTTGGTGGTCTGAGCATTGTAGATTATATCCCATTCCTGCTACTTGGGCTGCTTTGAAAACTGCTATGCGTACTCGTTGGGTTCCACCATATTATCAACGTGAATTACTTCAAAAATTGCAGCGCTTAAGACAGGGAAAAAATTCTGTAGAAGAATATTATCAGGAATTACAAACTGGCATGATTAGATGTGGTATTGTTGAGGAGAATGAAGCTATGCTTGCACGTTTTATGGGTGGATTAAATAGAGAGATTCAGACGATTCTAGAGTATAAGGAGTATACTAATATCACTCGTTTATTCCATCTTGCTTGTAAAGCTGAACGTGAAGTGCAGGATCGACAGGCATTGGCGCGGACTAACTTTTCTGCAGGTCGACCTTCTTCATGGACACCACGTGCATCATCTACTTCCACACGTTCTGCTTCACCGGCGCCTCCGTCGGCTGCCACCTCCAACCGTGATACAATAAAGCAGGCACAATCACCACTATCTGCCAAGAGCACACCTTCTGGGCCTGCAAAGAGCTCTTCTTCATCCATGGCATCAACAGGGCAGACACATGATATTATTTGTCGACGTTGCAAGGGTGGAGGTCATTATGCGAGAGAATGCCCATCTAAGCGTGTGATGATTGTTACTGAGGATGGTGGGTATGAGTCCGCTAGTGACTATGATGAGGAGACTTTGGCTCTTATTACACGTGACGAACACGGTGGAGACGATTCTGATCATGAGACGCAATACATGGCTCCTGAAGATGCTGACAGGTATGAATGTTTAGTTGCTCAACGTGTTTTGAGTGTGCAGGTTACACAAGCTGAGCAAAATCAGAGGCATAATTTGTTCCATACAAAGGGAGTTGTGAAGGAACGTTCTGTTCGTGTGATCATAGATGGAGGGAGTTGCAACAACTTGGCTAGCATCGAGATGGTGGAGAAGCTATCTCTCACCACAAGACCACATCCACATCCTTACTACATCCAATGGTTCAACAACAGCGGCAAGGTTAAGGTAACACGTACTGTTCGTGTGCATTTTAGTATCTCTACATATGCTGATTATGTTGATTGTGATGTGGTACCTATGCAAGCATGTTCCTTATTACTTGGTAGACCATGGCAATTTGATAAAAATTCTATTCACCATGGTAGAAACAATCAGTATACTCTTGTTCATAAGGATAAAAATATTACTTTGCTTCCTATGACTCCTGATTCCATTTTGAAAGATGATATTAATAGAGCTAATAAAGCAAAACAGGAGAAAACTAAGAGTGAAAATCAGATTGTGGCAAAAGAATTTGAGCAACAAATGCAGCCTAATAATAATAAACAATCTAGTGTTGCTTCTGAAATTAAATTGAAAAGTGCATGTTTACTTGCCACCAAATCTGATATTGATGATCTAGATTTTAGCAAATCTGTTTGCTATGCTTTTGTGTGCAAAGAGGCATTATTTTCATTCGAGGACGCGCCTTCCTCTTTGCCTCCTGCTGTCACTAACATTTTGCAGGAGTTCGCCGACGTCTTTCCACAAGACGTGCCACCGGGATTACCACCTATTCGCGGGATTGAGCATCAAATTGACTTAATTCCCGGTGCATCATTACCCAACCGTGCACCATACCGTACCAATCCAGAGGAGACGAAGGAGATTATGCGTCAAGTACAAGAACTGCTCGACAAAGGTTATATACGCGAATCCCTTAGTCCTTGTGCTGTTCCTATCATTTTAGTGCCGAAAAAGGATGGTACGTCGCGTATGTGCGTTGATTGTAGAGGCATTAATAATATTACTATTCATTATCGTCATCCTATTCCTAGGCTAGATGATATGCTTGATGAATTGAGTGGCTCTACAATATTCTCCAAAGTTGATTTGCGTAGTGGTTACCATCAAATTCGTATGAAATTGGGAGATGAATGGAAAACAGCATTTAAAACTAAGTTTGGATTATATGAGTGGTTAGTCATGCCTTTTGGGTTAACTAATGCACCTAGTACTTTCATGAGGTTAATGAACGAAGTTTTACGTGCCTTCATTGGACGATTTGTGGTAGTTTACTTTGATGACATATTGATTTATAGCAAATCTTTGGAGGACCATTTGGAACATTTACGTGCTGTTTTTATTGCTCTACGTGATGCACGTTTGTTTGGTAACCTTGGAAAGTGCACCTTTTGCACCGACCGAGTATCTTTTCTTGGCTATGTTGTTACTCCACAGGGAATTGAAGTTGATAAAGCCAAGATTGAAGCTATTGAGAGTTGGCCGCAGCCCAAAACGGTCACACAAGTGAGGAGTTTCCTTGGCCTCGCTGGTTTCTATAGGCGTTTTGTGAGAGATTTCAGCACCATTGCTGCACCTCTCAACGAGCTTACAAAGAAGGATGTACCTTTTGTTTGGGGTACCGCACAGGAAGAAGCCTTCACGGTATTGAAAGATAAGTTAACACATGCTCCTTTACTCCAACTTCCTAATTTCAATAAGACTTTTGAGCTTGAATGTGATGCTAGTGGAATTGGATTAGGAGGTGTGTTATTACAAGATGGAAAACCTGTTGCATACTTTTCTGAAAAATTGAGTGGGCCTAGTCTGAACTATTCTACTTATGATAAAGAATTATATGCTCTTGTTCGGACCTTAGAAACATGGCAACATTATTTATGGCCCAAGGAATTTGTTATACATTCTGATCATGAATCTTTGAAACACATTAAAAGTCAAGCAAAACTGAACCGTAGACATGCTAAATGGGTTGAATTCATTGAGACTTTCCCTTATGTCATTAAACACAAGAAGGGTAAAGAAAATGTTATTGCTGATGCCTTGTCTCGTCGTTATACTATGCTTTCACAACTTGACTTTAAAATATTTGGTTTGGAGACCATCAAGGATCAATATGTTAATGATGCTGAATTTAAAGATGTATTGCAGAATTGTAAGGAAGGGAGAACTTGGAACAAGTTCGTTCTTAACGATGGATTTGTGTTTCGTGCTAACAAGCTATGCATTCCAGCTAGCTCCGTTCGTCTTTTGTTATTGCAGGAGGCGCATGGAGGAGGATTAATGGGACACTTTGGCGTCAAGAAGACGGAGGATATACTTGCTACACATTTCTTTTGGCCAAAGATGAGACGGGATGTTGAGCGTTTTGTTGCTCGCTGCACTACCTGTCAAAGAGCTAAGTCACGACTCAATCCTCATGGTTTATATATGCCTTTGCCTGTACCTAGTGTTCCTTGGGAGGATATATCTATGGACTTTGTTTTAGGTTTACCTCGAACAAAGAAGGGGAGGGATAGCATATTTGTTGTCGTGGATAGGTTCTCGAAAATGGCACACTTTATACCATGTCATAAAAGTGATGATGCTGTTAATGTTGCTGATTTGTTCTTTCGTGAAATTATTCGCTTACATGGTGTGCCAAATACTATTGTTTCAGATCGTGATACTAAATTTCTTAGCCACTTTTGGAGATGTTTATGGGCTAAGTTGGGGACTAAGCTGCTTTTTAGTACTACTTGTCACCCCCAAACTGATGGACAAACTGAAGTAGTCAATAGAACATTGTCTACTATGCTTAGGGCTGTTTTGAAGAATAACAAGAAAATGTGGGAAGAATGCTTGCCTCATATTGAATTTGCTTATAATCGTTCATTGCATTCTACTACTAAGATGTGCCCTTTTGAAATTGTGTATGGTTTCCTACCTCGTGCACCTATTGATTTGTTGCCTCTTCCATCTTCGGAGAAGGTTAATTTTGATGCTAAAGAACGTTCTGAATTGATTTTAAAAATGCATGAGTTAACTAAGGAAAACATTGAGCGTATGAATGCTAAATATAAACTTGCTGGAGATAAGGGTAGAAAACATGTTGTGTTTGCACCTGGAGATCTTGTTTGGTTACATTTGCGTAAAGATAGATTTCCTAATCTGCGCAAATCAAAGCTAATGCCACGTGCTGATGGTCCTTTTAAGGTTTTAGAGAAAATAAATGATAATGCATATAAACTTGAGCTACCTGCAGATTTTGGGGTTAGTCCCACTTTTAACATTGCAGATTTGAAGCCTTATTTGGGTGAGGAAGATGAGCTTCCGTCGAGGACGACTTCATTTCAAGAAGGGGAGGATGATGAGGACATCAATACCATTGTTACACCCACAGCCCCTACTGTTACATATACTGGACCAATTACTAGAGCTCGCGCACGCCAATTAAATTACCAGGTACTTTCGTTTCTTGGTAATGATTCTAATGTTCATGAGATTATGATGCTGCCTAAATTGGATACATTTGTTTTGCTTACAAATGAAGGTCCTAGCTTGGAGAAGGATGAACATTGGAGCAAGAACACGAATGGAGTTGATGGCATGCGCAAGGGGATCAAGAACGGAGTTACAAGTGATGATTTCAGGACTTTGAAGCCGCCATAAGGAGTGCATGAAGCCTTGGACGAAATATACAAGATGTCACTTCATAATATTCGTCCATAGGCTATTCTAGGTGCTGCGTCACCTTATTAATGGGTCAGGCCCATGTAATTTCGAAATACTTAAGTATAGGCTATTTTTAGAGTCCGTATGTGTGGGGAAACAAGAGTTAGGGTGGTTTCGGACCCCACCCTCAAGGGCCACGAAATTCCCCTCTCTTCCTCCATATATACAGCCCTTAGGGTGTCGTTTAGACTTGGGTTTTGTTTAGATTAAAAGTTCGCCATAGCTGCAACTTCGCGTACTTCGTTTGTGTCCAACGACCAGACCAAGACGTCACAGAACCCCACCTTGATCAATAAAGCTTTCATCTTATATTCGCAATATCCAGATTGCAATCTCAGCTTCTTGCTTGTTCTTCGTTTGCTCGCAGGAAACAGGCCCTCGTGGTCAGGTTGATCGTGCTCCGGCGTGGTCAATAACCCCTCGGAAGTTGGTTTAGCGATTGCTAAGGCGCGACGTCTCGCACGTTCGTAGTCGGATCGTCAAGGTCGACTCCCACAGAAAACGATAGCCACCATCTCATCGAAACATCGGGACACCTTTGCCTCTATCATTTTCTCTACAACTCTTTGCTTAACTCTTCCCACCTGGCCACCTTCTATCATGCTTTGTCAGGCTAAATATTTAATCTTTTCTCCAAGCTCAGCTTTCTCATTTTCCTTTCCTCATCAGTCCTTCATTCTCTTCCTGGTGACTTTTAATTGTTGATCTTCCAAGTTTATGCTGGCACTGGGTGGGCTCTTCTCCCTCTAGCCTCTCTAGTAATTGGTGACTTAGGACCGCTCTTCATTTCCCATGTGTGCATATGATAGTGCCTTCTCAGAGATGAGAATGCTTTCATGCTAGGATATATTTCTGTTTTATTTTTACTCATTGCTGCATTGCCTTTGACTTCTGTTTTCCATGGCCATGGGTCTATTGTGTCCTAGTGTGAACTGAATATACATAATTGATTTATAACTGACAATACTTGTGCATCTGGTTTCAAATTTCCTTTTTTGTAGCGGACTTATAGGTTTGCCATTTTACGTTGCTTCTTATTTGGATCATTATGATACCTAGTGAACTAACAACTGTCACTAGATTAAGTAGTATTCTTCTGTTTATCTTTTTCACTGCGGTTATTGTAGATTTATGGATGATTGTTCTAGTTTTAGGCTTTTTGGTTAAACGTTTTCTCATCATGTCACTCGTTATCTGCCAAACATGCATATGTATGTAACTGTCTATTAGCCACCAATATGATTTGGCTGGTCTAAGCTATAGGTAGTATGCTCTGTGTGGAGTATAGTTTTTTTTTTCAGTTTTGGCCATTATTGATGTTTAATACTTCATACTATGGAACACATGAGCAAAATGGCATGACTAGATTCACAAAAAAAACTTTTTTATCCTAATGCCAGTTTTTTTATTTTACTGGCATTTATCACTAAAGTAGTGGTGAAAGTATTGCTTGATGATGCGGAGAGTAAAAAATAACAATCCTTTTGGACCGAAGGAAGTCTGAAGTATAGTATGCATGATCTCAGTTATATGTACTCCGAGAATTTGATGAAAATCAATTTGTTAGTGACTAGGTAGTTGTACATTCCTAAAAAGTATGCCTTGGAGCTAGAACCTGCTATCCTAGCCCATGAGCCTCTACACACAAGATGTATTGCCTTTTGTTGTTCGTTGTTTCAAGTGTTGATTTTCTCTAATAACGGTGTGATGGTTTGACGCTGGAGCTTATGACACAATTTCCACAATTGTGAAGCCAATGTTTTCTGGTTGAATCATGGAAGAATTAGGACAACAATCCCAACAACTTCTGATGAATGAGTAGTACAAGGTTTTATGTTTACTGATGATTTTTTTTGCCCCACGGGTATCTACAATTACATTCTGGTGTCTCAGATACAAAAATGGGTTGTCAAGTGTAGTTTCTTCCATTTGTATGCTCGACGCCGAGATACCAACCCAGCATGAACACAGCTCTTTATTCTGAAGTGAACTTTCTTGCATATGATTATCTTCCATGTTGTATCAGCAGGCAGGGATTTGTATGTCGAATTTCATGTATGCGTGGGTTTGTTGAATTTCTACCTGGTTTCGAACTCAGTATTATTTGGAGTCTTAATTTGCTTAGTTGTGACTGATGAATGTTGAATCCCATCAGTGAGACCTGGGAGTTGGAAGATGCTCCGATATGTTGGAATTAATGCAACTGCTTTCTTTGCGATGATGTGTTTCTATCTAGATTGGTATGACTTGCTTGTTGCATTTCTACTGAAATTGATTATCTTTCGGCTTGCAGATTTTATACTGGGAGTAGGATTTAGCAAGCAGTGTGAGTCGCTGCCTGCTAATTCGTATCTAGCAAATAGTCTATAGGACATTAGCTCAAGTGCCCGTTGCGTTTCTTATTGCTCCAAGGTTATCTATTCTCTACTGACATTAGCTACAACTTTAATGAAACTTCATTATCCGGAGCTCTGTTGTCTCCGCGCTGGAGGAGGCCACCGATGCCTACCTCATCGGCCTCTTCGAGGACAACCAGCTTGCCCGCCGCATCCTAGTGTTGCTTCATGGCTCTAGTGTCTAGACTAGAGGTGTGTTAGTTTCTTCTTATTAGCCTGTGGTAGTAAAGTCCTTGTTTGTTACTATCTTTTTATGATCATCAATGGGAAGTTACCCAACAGATTGAACTGAACTGAAGCATATGAATGTGAACATCACATGTTCATTAGATTCTAATTAATTGCTAAATAAGTCTTTGGTGATAATCCTTATGCCCAGTTTAAAGCCTGTCACCTTACTTCATTACATGTCGTAACCCCACTAACAAATTTCAAATGGTTCGTATTCTATTGGAAAACTTCGCTTTGAAATGACAGAATGCAGTGAGAACTCTCAAAACAGACTTTCGCCCCGCTTTATAAATAAAGAAACAACCGAAGAAAGACAACGGCCGAATGATACAAGGTGGTAAGGTCGCCCTCTTACAAAGCCGATCCCGGGATAATCGGATCACGCAGAACACACGCGACTATACTACCAACATAGAACACATGAAGATCTACACACACCGCCACGGTATAACCTAATACACCTAAGCTCCACGGCAACACCCTCAAGAGGGAGGGAGAATGGCACCGAGTGTCGCTGCTGCCGAGTCCACAACGGACAAAGGTCTTCACCCGGAGCCCTGGCACGGAGAGAAGAACCAAACCGACGTCTTCAAGAAGAGTGCGGTACCCATGGGTGTCACCGTCGTCAGCGCCAACGGCATGGAGCTTTCGCTCGGCAACTCACCCGCACCAGCACGAGGCTGCAAGGACGAGCGCGACGTGGTCAGACCCCCAGATCTGGATCAGGGCGACATCCCAGGGGAGAGCACGCCCAAGCCACCCACCGCTACACCTCCGGCCACCCACACGGCCATGAAGGAGAGCCACCATCGCCGCAATGGTGCCTGCCGACAAGCAAACCAGTCAGACCGCCCTTCGAGGCTGCCACCCCGGTATCCCTGTCGCGAGACACCATCCGCCGCTCACTTCACAGCACACTCAGCCTTGGTAGGAAGAGCAAAGGCACGCCCCCTACTCCTAGCCCGACATCAGTCACCGAGTCTGGATAGGCGCCTTCACCGTAGGAGTCACCCACGTCTGCGTCTCCAGCCAAGTCTGGTGGATTCACGCGGGGGTGGGGGGTGGGGGCACGACTCCATGACTGCCGACAGCCATCGCCAAGACGCCTAGGCTCTGGCCCAAGCTAGCATGCATGACGCCATGTCTGTGGCCACCGGCGCCGATCCACACAGCAATGCAACGGCATCACGACCACCACAGCCGCTCACGGCACCCGCGAGGAGGGCAAGAGCACCACCCGCACGCACAACCCGGACCGCACCCCACCTCACCTACCCAGACCAAGCTCTCTAATCTGCCTCGGGCCCAGATCTGATCTGCCCATGGGAGCGACTCGGTCACTCGGGAGGGGTTCGTCCTAGTGAAAGGCTCTCTCCTCGGTGAGAACTACGTACATGGTATAGAAACTGTGTTCTAGAGGTAGTTTGTTCATAGGAGTTAATACTTGATTGCTATAGTTCGCTTTTGTCCTGGCAATTGCCATTGCAGCGGTAGTCGATTTCTTCACGGACGATACTACGAGGCTGAGCACCCCCGCTTCTCCTGCTCACTTTGGTTTCTCCAGGACGCCTGCTAAGTGTACGTCCTGGGAAACCGTCCCTGTAATCTTCTAAAAACTCTATCAATGAAATGATATGCTACTAAGTGTATTTGCAAAAAAAAGAAGATACTCAAACAAAATATTTGGGGGTGAACTCTAGCTTGGAAGCCATAAAATGCTTCACAAAAACAAGATTTTCACATGATGTGCTTTGGAGAAAGAATCCAAGTGATAATCGGAGTGTGGTGTGGTCAGACTACAAATCCCTGGTCTTTCCAGACAAATAATACTACCACATGTACACACTGATATAAACTGATGCTGAAAGGGAAAATGTGATCTTACGTTGAAAAGGGGAAAACCGATAATCCATCTCATAGAACAGAGGGCAGCTGGTCAACAATATTTATGTGGTTTACAGGCATCACCCGCGATAATCAGTACTCTTACGACACAATTTTGAACATCTCTTGTTATAACACAAATAGATATGGGATTGGGGTAATATCGCTTTGGCTTTGATTTTCCTATCCTTATCCTGATCACAGTAAACCCTTAAATTAAAAACAAAGAAAGCATCTCAAAAAAGAAAAAAAGAATATGTATGCATTAGCAAACAGTACATGAGCATCTCCCAACATTCATTACTCAGAACTAGGATTCCAATTACTCAACTTCAAAGCAGAGAGAAATTAAACAAAAACACACATAATGAGACGTCATTGAACATAAGCAGAAATCTGACTCGAGATCTCACCGCCTGATTTAGGGTGGACACGGTCCGGTCCGGTCCGGTCCCTGACCGAGCCATCGTTTGGACCGGCCGCCGGCGGTCCGGACCGGACCAGACCGAGCAACCGAGCGGTCCTACTTTTAGGGACCGGACCGGTGACGACGAAGCCCGGGCCAGACTGAATGGACCGAATGGACCGGCCAGCCATCGGTGTTGATGTGCACGCATGCAGCAGCAAGGTGGGCTACGTGTTAGATCAAGCACTGAATCTGTTACCACTATAAAAAGAAGAGATGGACAGATCCAAACAATTATATCCATCCATCATCAAAATCTAATGGTCTTTAATCATTCTGTGTTTAAAGCTATCAACTACGCAATAAGCCACAGTCGATCGATAGCTAATCTGCCCCGCAGTAAAAAATAAAGAAAACCGCCCGCCCGCATGACCTCCTCCTTCTCCGGCACGACCTCCTCCTCCTCCCGCGCCGTTCGCCTCCCGCAGCCGCGCCCTTCACCGCCTCCTCGCGCCGCCGGAGCCACGGGAAGCGGCCGCGGGTCGCCGGGAGCCTCCCCAGCCGCGGGAGCCCGCCCCGCCGACCCCGCCCCCGCCGCCGGAGCCGCCCCGCCGCGCCCTTCGCCGCCCCTCATCCTCCGCGGCGAGAGGCTCGCAGGAGCCGCCGCCGCCGGCCGCCGTTAGGAACGTGGACGCGTGCGGGACAACCACCGGCGTACGAGGCCACGCCTGAGCCTGCGGCGCGGCGGCGCGGAGCCCTCCGCCGCCAGTTCCCTGCCGGTTCGAGATCGCCACCGGTCCCCTCCGTGCCGTCATCGTCCTTCCTGCTACCAGCTCCGTCCTCCGCCCTATCTCCGCGGCAATGTTCTGCTCCATCCATCGGTAAGTAGCGACCATGTCGTCTCTCTCCGTTTCAATCCCTAATTCCCTATAGTATTTTTCCCATGATGTTTCTTATCGATGCTGAAACTCAGGCGACTATGACCACTGTGTTTCTTTTTCCTGAATGACCATGATTTTCATTAGCTGTAACTGGTAAAGTAAGGCGTGGCTGTTTGCTTCGGCCAAATCCAGCTCCATTATCAAATGAAATGTTAGGAGAAAGTAAGTTGGTAGCACTTCTCTTTTTCGAGAAGAGGTGGCATGATGGACAGGAGGGCTCTTTTGGTTTTGCTTAGCAGTTGGATAAAATGATCACCCAGTCAGTCATGGACTCATGGCCAGGTTAAATGTATTCAGCTGTATAATACTCATATGGTCAGACTGCTTTCTTCTGTCTTGTATTCTAAGTTTTCTGAAGACATCCAACGGCCTTTGTACTGATTTATGTAGTTGTTGTTGCTAATACTGTTGTACATACTACGTAATGTTATAATGGTGTTAAATTCTGAAATTCAAGCCTCCCATTGTATGTGGCTGAAGTGCTAAATTATCTCTTTTTCTTCTTACTATTCCAGGCGCAAACAACCTATAGAGTCGAGTAGAATACCAAAATACGAGCTGCAAAAGTGACTCAAATTCCTCTTCCCTCACAAGGAACTACACTGGTAATTGTCCATGTATGGATCTGGTTGACATGACCATATTTTTTTATGTTTGCCATTCAATTTTAACTACAATATTGTTTCTAGATAAGATATTGTTTTATGTATTATCATGGGTGCATTCTGTTAAGTTTCGTGCACAAGTTGTTGATATTTACACAATATTGTGTGTTCTATGAATACATGGCTGTGGCTATCATTAAGATTCTGCTTCTGAAGTATTATTTTTCTTGTACGTTAGTGTCTTGATTATTGGGAGTTTGACAATTTCAGAGGTGGAGGCTGGCCTGCAGCTTGTGTGCGCAGAGGCTCGTGTGCGCGAAGGAGAAGCACACTTCATTGACAAGTTGTTCCCGCTATCCTCGCTGCCACTGCCAGTGACGTAACTTGGTGGTGAGCCTCTTCTCGCCCCCTCTCAGTTCTTCCCTTTTGATCTGGATGATCTTTGTTCATGTTGTTAGTGTTTAAAAATATCTTTCGTTGTTCTAGCTGATAATCTTGTTGGTCACTGTCAGTGTGGTGCATATACACCTAGGCTTTAAGTTGTTGTGATTTTCCTATAAAATGTTGTTGAGGGCATGGAACTGAAATTGATATCAGAAATAGACTTGTTAAGTTTTTGTGTTGCCACCAAACAAAAGCAGGTATGTAATCTACAAACCAGCATAGTTGACCAGTGTGATTTCATAAATATGTATACTTCTACAAAATGGAGTAGGAACATGCAGCTAAATTTACGATCATCAATTTTTCAGTTTTTTATAACTTGTGTTCTGAAGCAGTTTGTTTCCTTCAATTACATGATTTAGTAAAAGAACCTATAGCGAGTTCATTCCAAGTGTTGTTGATTGTAGCATATTTCGGCCTTATCTTCTAACATACTTCATGGTTTCATTAGTGGACAACATGCTGGAAAGAGAATGTTCATCCCTATGATCCCTTTGGCGCCCTCAGAGGATATTTCGCTAACTTTCAAGTTGAAGAGGAAACAGTTCCCTAGATCGATCCTGGAGAGCCCCTTCCGTAACCAAGTCCCCTCCCCACTCGGAGTCCTCCGCCACTGATGCACGGGTAAGCGCAAGAGCTGCGGTGCATCCACGCGGTTCAACGAGCTGCCGCTGTCGTAGATAACCAAGACTCAGTGCGCTGCCCTGCCCCCACGCGCTCTGAGGGTGCGATGTCCCCGACGTGTCCAAGACAAGGTCCAGGAAGACCCTCGCCTTCGTTATCCTGGTAAAGTTTTGCTGTTATTTTACTCCCCCAATTCCACTTACAGGGGAACAAAGAGTAAGAGTAATCCTGGGGATAATGGTATTTTCATTTGTGCTACTAATTGATAGTATTACTGTCAGCTCCATCGTTAGAGCAATTGACGAAATGACTATATCACCTAGATTGATAGACAATAATTATGCACAAACAGGACAATGTCCACAAAACAACTGCCGCTGCATTGCGAAGATGATTTTTGAGTATTACTTTCTTCCACTCCTCTGCAAAATACTCCTATGCTCTAGCTTCTCAAGCCTCTACTCTCAACCAGTCCAGTTGTCCAGGTGTTTCTTTTTTTTGATAAATATTGATTTTGTTTCCTTTATCTATCGGTTTCAATTCTGTATCCGCCGTTCTCAGGATAACTGTGTGATGTTGCCATGGGATCCAAAATAACTATTTTTTACTGAAGCTACAGACTTAAGCAGTTTCTACCATGTGTACTGTATTTTGAGTTAAACCTGAACGGCTTTCGTCGTATGATACACCGCAGTGCTTTCATGTTTTTAGGAGGGTAGTTCTTCCCTGTGTTACGAATATGATTACTATGGTGTCGCTGTACATTTCTTATATGGTTAGTTCTTAATTTTCTTCATTATTCCAAACGTGTGTACCCACTAGGATTTCATTTTTTATTATTTACCTTCAAGCAGTATATATTACTGTTGTTTGTTGTCCACCTTGATCCTTCGCTGATATTTTTCCTAGGCAACTTCACATGGAATTAGGATCAGTTAATAAGATTCTGGTATATTCTCAAATTTTCTTGCTTTATGCATGAACCTATCATTAAGATTTGGATCTCTTATATGTGCCTTTGCTCCTGTAGATTTGTTGGTGTTGATTTGCGGTAAGAGGAAATGTACTATTGTTCTCATCAATTTCTTTCATACCATGTGTATGGTTAGTTCTTAATATTCTTCATTATTCAAAATACTTGTACCCACTAGGATTCATTTATTATTTTTTACCGTCAAGCACTATATATATTACTGTTGTTTGTTGTATACCTTGATCCTTCGCTGATGTTTTTCCTAGGCAACTTCACATGGAATTAGGATCACTTAATAAGATTCTGGTATATTCTGCAAATTTTCTTGCTTTATGCATGAACCTATCATCAAGAATTGGATCTCTTATATGTGCATGTGTTGCTGTATATTGGTTGGGTGTTGATCTGCAGTAAGAAGAAATGTACTATTGTTCTCATCAATTTCTTTCATATCATCTTATAGAAATATGTTGTTTAAATATGAAGAGGTGGATAAGTTTCTGGCTTTAGTTACTGAATATCCAGATCCGGCTTGCTTGTCAGCCATGGCCTACATTTAGAAGAAATATGTTGTTTAAATATGAAGAGGTGGATAAGTTTCTGGCTTTAGTTACTGAATATCCGGATCCGGCTTGCTTCTCAGCCATGGCTTACATTTAGAGAAGACATGTTCATATGTAAGAGATTTAAGGTCAATGATCTCCCCTTGTTGTAATGCTCATCATCTTAATTCAGACATTGCTATATATATGCACCATGGTTCATGACTGTACTTTTTTCTTACGTGTTTACGAAGTTTGTCAGTATTATTATACAGAGATAACCTGTCATGGTTCTACGTTGATGTGTTCTTTCATTTGTCAATTTTTTTTGCTTTGAAGCAATGTTGATTGCCTCAAAGAATGGTTCCGCGTGGCTTACACGCTTATACCTACTTGAATGTTAAATTTTATTAGCAAATCCATCGAGAACAATGTCAACATTTTACGTCTTGCTACATGAAGCTATGTACTGCAGGGTACAACAGCGTTAACATTTCCGGTGCTCATTGACAATAAGATTGAAGATGATTGGAAATATTATACCTCAAATTTAATTCAATCGTGGATACAATGACAACTTTATGCCCTGAATAACAAGTGATTATGTGAGTGTAGGAATTAGGACCGGTGACAACAACATGTGGAGTGGCACAACAAGTGGTGCTGTAGAGTACTGAAGCAAGGATAGTCAGGTAAATCCAACGGCGTGCACGTTCCGATTGCTGACTGCGATCGCCCTATTTGGATAAGGGGCACATTGGTTCATGAAACAATCAACACGTTTTTATGATTTAAATTTGAATTATGAAAGAAATATTTATGTTTTATAGTCGAGACGTGTGTTACAAGTACATGCTTACTAGTCAACACACAAACGAAGACACGCATGAACGCATTAAGTGTAGAGGATTCTGCGACGCACTACTGTTTGCGTATTTTCTGCTATTCCTTTTATTCAGCTCGTAACAAACTGATCACCCATGATTCGATATAACCGTGCCATCCCACAGACACATCGTGGTCAATCTCTTCATGGTTAACGTTAAACACAACTGCCTATTCAGCTGCAACACGGACTAGCGTGCTTCTCGCACTGAAAAAACTAAGGGCATGTACAATGGTGCTATCTTAGGAGTGCCACGTAGGATAAATTATGAGGTGGAGGAGAGAGAACTCGTAAGAAAAGGTTTGTCTTCTCTTATTTAAGATAAGACAAGAGATGATCTCTTACCACGATTTGTCTCACCAAGTTTTAAGGAATTGCTAGTTATTGAAGATAAGGCTAAGATATAACCCATTGTAGATATTTTTTTTTTTGTCATCTCTAAATTACATGCAAGACTTAAGATAAGACTGTCTTGTCAACCATTGTACATGCCCTAAGTGACAGGTTCAGTACGACAAAGTTTAACTCAACACTACCTGCGCGAGTGAATTGACGAAGTGGACGATGTGCACGAGCGCCGACGTGCACGAGAAATTAACTGACAGCTGAAACTTTGACGAAACTGACGAACTGAATTTTCTGAAGGTGAGGAAACTGAATTTTCTGAACTGACAGTCTACGCTCTCATGGAGAAAAAACGCAGGGACGCCTGGAACAGCAGCGGCGGCGTCACCTTCAGAGCATTCGGGATCGTGCCCCAGTTCTTCCTGGTGGCACCAGCGAGGCGTTCGCCTACCTGGGTAGCTGATGGCCGCCTGGCCGGTGTGCATGCTGTGCTGAAATAACGCGCCATGCAACGTGTGCATATCCACCTCTTATCTTTAGTTTCAGGTTAGTTAGATGAGGCCGTTGTGGGAGGTCGTGGGATGGCATGATTTCAGCTCGTGGACGTGGGATGGCAAGGCCGCAATTCCCGTTCCTACGTATTCTTTGAGTAGAGGCCATCGTCGAGACTCGAGAACTCCAGATCGGCGGCAGTGCACGCATGACAACAATGGCAAGCGGCAACAATGGCAAGCGGCAGCAAGAGGCTACGGCGCATGGGGTGAAGAGGAAGGATGAAGAGAGGAAGCTCAAGGACATGGTGGTTCGCCCAGGGGCTGCCGATGGCCGCAACGACGAGGAACGGCGCCGGCGGTGACTGCGCCTTCTCGGTCCGACCGAGCGGCTCGGTTAAAGACCGAACCGGACCGAGATATTTTCGGGCCGAAAATGCCAGCCCAGACCAACCAGTTTTTCCGCCGGTCCTGGAGTCCTGGACCGTACGGTCCGGTACTTAACGGGCCACGAGCCCACGAGCGGTCCCAGCCCGCTCGTTCCGTCCAGCCTGACGCGGTGACGCCTGATGTAGCATGGATAATCATACGCATGCACACATGAGCACATACTAAAAATGCAAGCAAAACAGCTTGCTTGAAAAGTATAAAGCCAAATAAATAAACCACAAGCTGAGTGCTAATTTGTCGAACCAAGACTACCGGACTCGCGGTCTATGCCTACGGCCAGGGGCCGTTGGCATAGGTCCTTTGCCGTCGGCATAGATCTATGCCTACGGCTGCCGTCGGCATAGACCCGTCGGCATAGATATCGTCAGCTAGTCTTGTCAGACCGTCGGCGTAGTATAGCCGTCGGCGTAGGGCCTATGCCGACGGCCGGGGTCAGCCGTCGGCAGTGTTTTTTCGTCTAATGGCAACGGACGGCGCCGTCAAAAGCGCTGACGAGTCATGGGACGCCACGTGGCAGTGGTACGCTGACGGCTTGGTCGTCGGCATAGGTAGAAATCTATGCCGACGGCCTAGCCGTCGGCGTACCACTGCCACGTGGCGTCCCGTGGTGCTCCTGATGGCAGTGCTATGCCTACGGCAAAGCCGTAGGCATAGCACTGCCACGCGTCTTTCCCTGGTTTCTCTTGGCGGTAGGGCTATGCCTACGGCAAAGCCGTCGGCATAGATGAAAATCTATGCCGACGACATTGCCGTAGGCATAGATCTGCCACGTGGCAAGCCCTGGTAACTCCTGG
Organism: Triticum urartu; assembly: GCF_056163025.1. Taxonomy (NCBI): domain Eukaryota; kingdom Viridiplantae; phylum Streptophyta; class Magnoliopsida; order Poales; family Poaceae; genus Triticum; species Triticum urartu. The sequence goes on along the minus strand of NC_141878.1, from coordinate 54,674,909 downwards.
GCTTATATATGCCGACGGCTTTGCGGTAGGCATAGTTGTTTTTTTTCCCTGTTTTCTCTTTTTCAATTCATTTGACAGCATTTCAAAGCAGAATAATATGGAATTATGCAGAAATATAACAGTTCATCATCTAAACATACTCAAGTTCATCATCATCATCTAAACATAGTCAAGTTCATCATCATCATCTAAAGATCATCACCGGCGGAAGTTCATGAACATAAAAGTAGTGCAAGACATGGAACATCATAAAAGTAGCAACATGAAAGGCATGGCACGACGGCCACATGCACGGAATCATCATCGACATCAAGCAAGACCACCTCCGCCAAAACCACCACCACCAAGACCACCTCCGCCAAAACCGCCACCGCGACCACCATCACTCTGCCAGATCGGAGTGACTGGGGTCGACGGAGCAGTAGTCGAGCCACCGGTCCCCTACATGTTTCAGAAAAGATTCTAACGGTAAATATGATATGATAGTGTTGAATGAACGAGAACTAGTTTGCCAGTAGTTAGGCAAATGTACTAACCGGACCATCACTGCCTAGTGCCACCCATTCATCGAACGTGGGCACGTGTGGGGGTTCTCCCGCAGGTGGTGGTGGGGGTCCCATTTGTGGTGGATCCGTGCGGTTACTCCAAGACGCCAACATAGCCTGAATGTTAGTTAAACAAGCAAACTAGAAGATCAGAAGGAATGAAAGTGCAAAAATTTAGCTTGGTTTTAAGAGGGCAAAACTAACCGTCATCATCTGACGGTTGTAATCATCGTTTGCCTTCACTCGTTTCAAGTACTCCCACACCTCGAGATTCCTATGCTCGACAAACTCCTTATATGCCTACATAATTTAGGTTGTTTCTAAGTGAGCAATGCTGAAAATAAACCGAGAATGCTAGATAGAAAAAGATAAAGAGGAAGTACTTACAGCATGCTGGCGGGCTAAGGGAGTCTGTGAACGCCCCGTACTCTCTAACTGGCTCGGGTTGGTAGCCCGAAGCTGTGTGTACGAGATCGAAGGAGTGATCAAGCCATCGAAACACGGATACCGACCATTCTTCTTCCCCTGGATGGCCACCACCGCCGTGTCGTCGATCTGAGATTGGGCGACCACAGCAACAGGAACATCCGGATGCAACTCCTGATAGTGATGAGTGTAAGACCCCAGGTGCTCCTCGGTCTTGCTGTAGTACTGGCTCTCGCCCTCCTTGCGATGACTCCGCTCGCGGGCCAGCTTCCGCGACTCCATGTCTGAGAGCGGCCTCTTCAACTTGTCCTCCTACAACGTCAAACAGAAGTTAGCCATAGATAAGAACATGACGGTAAAGAAGAACAAAAATGCATCATGCACATAGATATACCTTCATGGGCTTGAAGCCCCAGTGGTTCCTGTTTCCTTGGCCGTGTGTCCCGTCGACTCCACGGTTAGCCCGGGCCTTGATGCTCTTGGCAGTAAACTCTGCATCGGCGCCGAGCCACCTATCCACCAAACTCGCCCATCCGTCATGCCTTCCATAGCACCAACGAGGAACAACCTATGCAAATTTTGGAAGCATGACATGTGAGCACGAAACATATAGTTGACTGCTTGAAACAATGAAAAGTTAGTAATAGTTACCATCATGAACTGCTCCCTGTTCAAGGTAAGTCGTAGCTTCTGTGCTTGAGTTTTGGTCATCTTTTGGTGCAGGTAGTAGTGGTAATACTGCGAGACGGCAACCCAGCGCACCTCGTACTGCAACTGACGAGCTTTCTTCTTCGCAGCCGCAAGCAAGACCACGTCGGCTCTGGCCTTGTGCTCGTCAAGAACTCTATAGAGTTGCTGCAATCATACATAAACCAGAAGCAAACAAGGCATGAGTTGAGTGATTCAATGATAAACTATGAACGAAACTGAAGACAAGTGATTCAGAAGAGAACTTACCCAAAATTTGGTGATCACGGCCTTAGCGGTTGTCCCGTACTCCGCGTTGCTGCAAGCCTCGTAGTGGGCCCAGCTCGTGGCCAAAACCCGCAGCTGCGGGTCCCTGTCTAGCCGCGGGCAGAATAGGCCAGGCCAAAACTCCTTCAACAGTACAGTAATAAGGCCGTTCGGTTTACGGCCCTTTCCGCGAAGGATCCAGTTTCTGCAAGAGAATCAAATGTTTGCCATGTGTACAATAAGAAAATGTTGTCATGTGTTGAAAATATGATTGAGACGCACTTACTCTGTCCCCACAGGTTCAATGAGCCACTTGTGCTCCTCGATAGAAGGTGGTGTAGGTAGTCCGGCATTACCACGCAGCCACCCCTGCGGAGCACCCGGTGGCAAGTCACCCCACAACTCGGGATCAACCTCCCCTCCACCCTCCTCGCCCTCCTCCTCACCCTCCTCCTCGGCCTCCTCCTCCCCGCCCTCCTCCTCCTCACCCTCCTCCTCCTCGCCATCAGGAACATACTCCTCCTCCTCAGACTCAGAAGGTGCCTCTGTATAGGAGGGCATCAAAGAAGACCCTCCTATTTTGGACACGGCCCGAAGTTTTTTGCCCCGGCTGCCTATCCCCCACCTCCTCCTCCTCTAGGGGCTCTCCCCCCACCGCCTCCTCCTCTAGGGTCTCCTCCCCCGACCCCTCCACCTCCCTGTGAGGTGTCGTCCTCGCGTAGTCGGGAGGGAACCTTGTGGGCTCGTCCACTCTGAGTAAGTCCTTTGAATTTACTGAGGAAACTGGTGCTGCTGGACTTGCCCATGATTAGCAAACCTGCATTGAGAAGAGAATAAACAATTAGTAAGGATATCAGTTAAACAAGCATACAGGAAAAACATTAATAGCAGAAGAGCACATTAAGCATACTATTGTAATGATCATTAAAAGAACTTACATTTTCTAGAACCCATATGAATCATCACTATTGTAATCTATTTGTGGACCGGTCTCATCATCACTATCACGCATATCTTCTTTGTTGTCTGACGGAGGTGGAGGCTCTTCCTCATCGTCAGCGTCTTCATTTAACTTTTCAAGCATAATTATGTCTCTTTGATTCACAACTGCCTCACCATCAATCCGTGCGTCGTCGTCATTTGGGTCCAGATCCACATAACCCAAGTCATCATCCTGGTTGTTTCGGACCACGTCATCGTGTTCCTCTTGATAGAACACTCCCTCGTATGTCATGGGGTTTATGTTGTAGTAATCATCATCGTTCGGGTCCGGTAGCTTACCATGCGGCGACACCTTGAACACAACTTCCCAACCCTTTAGGTACTCTTTCTGGCATGGGTAAGGCAGATAATATACTTGTGTGGCCTGGGTAGCGGCGATAAAGAGATCAGCTCCGGCATAGACGGTTGATGGTTTAACTTCAACTAAACCAACAGAAGGCGTATGTCTCAGACCCTTTTTGGGGTCGAACCATCGGCATTTGAACATAGTGAGACTTAGGTGTTCGCGACCACGTTTGAATGTAAGCTCGTATATTTTTCCTACCCTTCCATAGTAATCTACTTTATTATCTCCTTCAGTGAAGACTCCAGTATTTATGGTTTTGGGATCAGGCCGACTGTTCTGGTGCTCCTTTGTATGGAAGCGATACCCATTCACATCATACTTTTGGCATGTCATGACGACAGGGTCAAAACCCATGGAAACCCATCTCAATTCTTCATTCATTGATTCGGTCGGATCATTTCCCTACAAGATTAATTGAAATTATAGGGTGCATGAGTTTAATTGAAATTATAGGGTGCATGAGTTTAATTGAAATAGGTAATAGGGAATTGTGAAAAATTACTTTCTCCATGAACCACGCAACGAAATTTTTCCTTCCATCAACACCCTTTCGGAGAAGAGCAAGTGCCTCCGCTTCAGTAGGAGGCAGCATTCCCATCCATTCTTCTTCAACGAATCGACTACAATAAGAAAAGCGGTATAAGAACTAGGCAGAGTGAACATAACGAATTGACTAAAAGAATGGTGCAAAGGTATTACCTCATCCACTCATCCTCAACTTCCTTGATGTTGTGCAAGATATAGAACATGACATCCTCCCACTCATCTCGTGGCATGAGATAAGGTTTCGAGCATCCAGCCCTACCACCATGCCCGATGAATAGAGGCAACTTGGGTTTATACTTGGGTTCTTCTGTATTGTATCAAGACACCTTATTGTGCAACGTGGGAACATGGTCCGGATAGTAGGCTGTCCTGAGGTCTGCCACCTCCTCTAGGATAACTGCCTCAGCTATGGAAGCTTCAATCTTAGCTTTGTTTCCACATTTCTGTCTCAGATGCTTGTTCTGTCTCTCAGGGCCGTACTGCCAACGATTCTGCACAGGGCCCCCCAACAATACCTCGTTCGCGAGGTGCAAAATGAGATGTGTCATCGGAGTAAAGAAGCCTGGTGGGAAGATCTTCTCTAGCTTGCATATCAACTCCGGCGCCTTCTTATGCATTTCTTTTATCTTCTCAGGACATACTTCTTTAGCACAAAGCGTGCGGAAGAAATGGCTTAACTCCGCAAGCACACGCCAGACACGCTCGGGAACATAGCCCCGAACCATCACCGGCATAATCCGCTCAATCCATACATGATAGTCATGACTCTTGAGCCCGGTCACTCTGCCCGTTGAAAGATTGACCCCCTTACTTATATTTGACGCATAACCATCAGTGAACTTCACGACGTGTTTCAGCCACTTGAATGCCTCCATCTTATGATCCTTTTTAAGTACGAAGTCAGCATCTGGCTTGAACCAAGATTTTCGACTGCCTATGGGATGCTGCATGTGTAGACGTGGTCTATCACAAATATTCTGTTGATCAACTCTAGCATTAACATTATCCTTTGTCTTAGCAGGAATGTTGAGGATCGTGCGAAAAAGGGATGCTGCGACATTCTTTTCGGTGTGCATCACGTCTATGTTGTATGGAAGTTTGAGGTCCTTAAAATAGGGAAGCTGCGTGAAGGGGGTAATGTGAGTCCAGTTGTGCGTCTCACCATATCCTTCAAAAAAAATTCCCTTTACCTTTACCTTTTCCTTTGCCCTCGCCCTCGTCTTCGCTTGTGGCTTTTCCTTTTCCTTTGCCTTTGCCTTTGCCTTTGCCTTTCCCTTCACCGGTAGGCTTAAGAGCTTTCAGCTGAGCAAGCACATCCGCACTAGAAAACGTTGGAATCTTGTTAGCACATCCGCACTACATCCCCTCCGTGTAGACCCGATGCGTCCGTTTTCCCCCTCTAGGTGCCGGCGACGGCGCCGTCCGTTAGGGGGGCCACGCCCCGGAGATGCGTGCCGCCTCTTCGAACATGCCACCACACCACCCGGTTGTGGTAGGTCATCCCATAGAAACACTTGAGAGCAACGTCCCCTCCGTATAGACCCGATGCGGCTGTTTCCGCCCTCTAGATGCTGGCGGCGGCGCCGTCCGTGAGGGGGGCACACCGCGGACGTGAGGGGGTCACACTCCGGAGACGGGTGCCGGGCGTTTGCATCCGCCACTCAACTTCTGTCGCATAGCTGTTTTTGAATTTAATAAAATTTAAGGACCTATATTCAAAAGAACATGACAACATATTATTAATGTGCTCGAAAAAAATACAAACTATATATATATATTCATAATCTATGGAAAAAATTACAAACTGCATATATATTCATATAATACATAAAAAAGCATGAAAACATATTTTTTAAAAAGCATAAAAACATATGCAAAAAAACGCATGTAAAAAGCATTAAAACATATGCAAAAAAAGTATGTAAAAAATAGCTATGCCATAGATACGGCAGGGTTCTGGTGGGCGCCGTGCCGCGGATCGGTGACGTGGCAGATATGCCGACGGCTGCCGTCGGCATACCTACGCCGCGGATCGGTGACGTGGCATGCGGAGATATGCCGACGGCCGCCCGTCCCGACCGTCGGCATAGGTTTAACGGCGTTAGCCGCTAGTCACGGGCGGGGTCGCCGGGCCCACAGTTATACCGACGGCTGATTTATGCCGACGGCTGCTGTCGGCATGTCTGCGGCTAGGTCGACGGCCGTTCTGTGCCGACGGCGGCCGTCGGCATAGATCCACGTAATCCGACGGCCAGTGTAAGCCGACGGCCAGGACTGGGCTGTCGGCATATCTCAAACTAGGCCGACGGCAGCCATAGGCATAGGTTTGGCCGTCGGCGTATGCCCGTTTTCCGGTAGTGAGGTAATGTGCCTTCAATCTTCATGCCAGTTGATGAAAGTCCACAAGAATCTGATAAAGACGGGAGGTACAGGTCCACCTCATAGCTGATCCTTGCATGTTACATAGAGAGCCCACGTCGAGCATACAAAATGAAAGAACCTACACCCAGCAACTCATTTCTGTCTCCCAGCCATTAGAATGTAGCTCTAGATACCTGCAAAGCAAGCAAGATCATCAATCAAGCAATTTTGTACTATTCATACACGAAAAGCTGTTGGAGTTACTCTCAATCAGTAAACGTTAGCTTCACCACTGTGGAAATTATGCCAAAAGCTTCAAAGTTGAATCACCTCATCATTAGACAAAACCAACATGTGAAACAGACAAAGCACACCTTCAACCTCTAATATTAGCAGTTCTTGGCTACACCTGATCTAAGTAGAGGCTAAAAGAACAGTGGGCACATGAGGGGGTCATGAAGTAGCGAGATAATCACACAAGTCGAGTTTCATAAACCCATGCAGTAGGGGATCATCCATCATCTTATTAATTGATATTTCTTCAATTGATATTTCTTTGGTTGAAAAGTACTGTACTTATTTGACTCTGCGTGTGACCAAAATTAATACTTCCAAACTACTTGATAATATGATAGTAAAAGTATAAAATGTTATCGGCGATGAAATCAGTTTTTATGACAAATCTGGTCATGCCATCTTGATCATATATGGTGGCTCGACAGTGGAGGCAACGTCACACGGAATAAAAGTCCTGTGACTCTATTCCCGTCCTAGTGTGTTCATCATGGCCATGGATCGTCGGTTCTAGATCTGGTGCAGGCACTGTGACTGCTCCACTCAGGCGAGTACTAGTGTCTGTACTATGGCATAATGGGACACATAATGTGTAAATGTGCCACTATGTTGACACGTCCCGGTCATTATGAAGAAAGAACGATTTGAGCTGCCGCAAGAATACAAACGATTCAACAGCGGTCCTAGTTTCCCTCACGCCCCCCCCCCCCCCCCCCCCCCCCGGTCCTAGTTTCCCTCACGCCCCCCCCCCCCCCCCCCCCCCCCCCCCCCCCCCGCGACGGTGCTACCTTACATGCGATAGAATCACATATGCATGCTTAGCCTGATCAGAACATCCATGCACAACACTATCCGGTGACTCAAATTGAGAAATGTGGGATAAGTAACTTCCAATTGGGTTAAACAGGCATCCAGCGACATAAAAGGCTGCCGCTTAAGGTCATACGAGGGGTAGGCCGTGCACACGTCCTGCTGCGCACCCTTGCACCCTGACCTACCATTATGATGTGATGATACAACCGAGGCTTCCATATTTCTTAACTCCCTACATAACGACACAACGATGCAATCAGTATAAGCTATCAATTGTTGGAACCTAGAACACCGACGAGGCCTAGATCACTATCGTGAGGAGAACCAGAGGTAGACGAAGACACAGGAGTTTTTGTGCTGCGCACAGTCTGCAGCTTTTCTCCTTAATCTCCAGATTATTTGTACATCCACTAAGAAACAGAAAAACCTCCACGCTGCCGAGCCTACCGGACGTGCCATCTCACGTCGCCCGTCGTGCGCGAGGTGAGTGCGGGCCGAGTCCTACGCTGCATGCCATCCCATGCGCTCACAACGGCCGCACTAATCTAGCTAGCTACTAACTGAAAGTAAAGACAGCTTCTGCGTGTACATGCACACGAGACAGAGCCGGTTATTGAGCTAACTGAAAAACAAACTATCCTAACGGGCAAAGGATTACAAGCTCAACAATTCACCCCCTAATCCTTATGCCCAGAGACCACCTTAACGACGCCGAGCTTCTGTCGCAGCTCAATGAACTTGATTCTACCCAGCGCCTTGGTGAGAACATCGGCAAGTTGTCCGTCAGTGCCAACATGGTCGACATCCACCTTGCCATCTTCAATGCATTCACGAATGAAATGATATCGTATGTCAATGTGCTTACTTCTTTCGTGATGCACTGGGTTCTTGCTGAGCTCGATCGCCGACTTGTTGTCGACGCGCAGCTTCGCCGTCGTTGGTGCGTCGCCGGTGAGCTCACCAAGGAGCCTGCACAGCCACACGCCCTGGCATGCTGCGGATGCCGCCGCCATGTACTCAGCTTCGCAAGACGAGATGGCGACGACCTTTTGCTTCTGAGATATCCACGTGATGGCGCTGGAGTCGAGGAAGAATACCACACCAGTCGTGCTCCGGCGATCATCAACGTTGCCGGCGTGATCACTGTCGCTGTAGCCGATCACCTCCGGCGCTGAATTACTTCCCCGCTTGTAGCAGCAACCGTACTCCAAGGTCCCGCTAACATAACGGAGAATCTGCTTCACCGCATTCCAATGCGTTTCTGCAGGCGCCTCCAGATACCTGCTGACGATGCCGACGGCGTAGGTGATGTCGGGTCGAGTGTTGCAGAGGTATCGAAGGCTGCCGACCACGCTCCTGAACCGTGTGGCATCCACGGCGTCGCCGGCGCCAGTCTTGGACAGCTGGAGACGATTCTGCATCGGAGTGTCGCTAGCGTTGCACCCCCTCATCCCAGCAGCTTCGAGGATCTTCATGCCGTAGGCGCTCAGACAGAGAGTGATCTCTCCGTCTTTCTGACGTACCTCGATTCCAAGATAATAGCTTAGGAGTCCGAGATCGCTCATGTCGAACACACTGCGCATCTGCTCCTTGAACGCCTTGATGTCGTCGATGCTGCTGCCGGTGATGATCAGATCGTCCACGTACACGCCGACCAGCAGTGTCCCCGCGCCGGTGCTCCTCCTGTACACCGCATGCTCGAGGGGGCTGCGCTCGAAACCGAGCGACGCGAGCGACGCGTCAAGCTTGGCGTACCACGCTCGGGGCGCCTGTTTCAGGCCGTACAGGGCCTTCCGAAGACGCAGTACCTTTCCCTCCTTGCCGGCGATGACGAAACCCGGCGGCTGGTGCACGTAGACCTCCTCGATCAGGTCGCCGTTCAAGAATGCCGACTTGACGTCCATGTGATGGACTTGTCACCCTTGCCGCGCCGCCAAAGCCAGCAGCAGCCGTACTGTTTCCATGCGAGCCACCGGCGCGAACACTTCATCGTAGTCCACGCCCTGCCGCCGCGAGTAGCCCTTTGCCACCAAGCGCGCCTTGTGCTTCACGATCTTGCCGGCGGCATCCCTCTTGACCTTGAAGACCCATTTGAGCCCTATCGCACGGTGCCCGGGCGGGAGCGCGGCAGCTCCCAGGTCTTGTTCTCGCGGATTGCGACCAGCTCGGCGTTCATGGCGCGCATCCAACACGCCTCCTCCAGCGCTTCATCCACCCCAGCGGGCTCTTCAGCAGCAATGAGACAGAGGCCGACTTGGTCTTCTCTCGCTGCTTCCACCTCGGCCAGTACATGTGTCATCTTGCGGTAGCGTGTTGGCGTATGGTCGAGGTCGTGCCGTTCCCAGTCGTCACTGGGCGGTGTAGCCCAGCCGTCGTCATCTGGGGCTGGAGAACGCGCTGGCGTTGTTGGTGTAGGCGGACAGCCCCCCGGTGCGGAAGAGCTCGATGAAGAGGATGCCGTGGACGACCCGTCTGAGCTCGACGAGGCAGACTGCACATCGACGCTCTGTTCGTCGCTGTAGACGACCACAAAGTGTTCGTCCATGGGGGTCGCCGCAGCACCTGGGGCCGGCCTCCAGTCCCACTTCCTCCGTTCTTCAAAAACGACATCGCGCGTGACGTGCACCTTGTTCGTGGCTGGATCAAACACCCTATACGCCTTGGCTCCTTCAACGTACCCGATGAAAATCATCGGCGTCGAGTGATCGGCCAGTTTATCGATGCCGGGGCCAATCCGCTTGACGTGTGCGGTGCACCCGAAGGTGCGCAGGTGATGAACCGCCGGCTTCTTCTTGTGCCACGCTTCGTACGGCGTCTGCCCGTCGACGCTGCACGTGGGAGATCGATTGAGCAGGTACACCGCGGTCTTGACCGCGTAGCCCCAGAACATGGCGGGCACGGCCATGCTCTTGAGCAGACACCGCGCCATCTCCACCACGGTCTGGTTGCGCCTCTCGACCACGCCGTTTTGCTGTGGCGTGTATGGCGCGGTGGTGCAGTGCTTGATCCCTCCATCCTCGCAGTACAGACGGAATTCAGTGGAGTTGAACTCGCCACCCCGATCAGAGCGGAAAACCATGAGCCGGCGTCCAGATTCAGCCTCTGCAAGGGCCTTGATCTTCTTGAAACGTTGAAATGCCTCGTCTTTGGATTTGATCACCTCCAGCCACATGTAACGTGAGTGATCATCAACAACCAGCAGGAAATACCGATTACCTCCGGTCGTCGCCGGCTTGATCGGACCGCAGAGGTCCGTGTGGACGAGCTCGAGCGCGTGCTCCGCGCGATACGCCGAGGCCTGCGGGAACGGGAGCCGGTGCTGCTTCCCCAATGCGCATCCATCGCAGTACTGGTCGACGCGGTCGACGAGGGGGACGCCGTTTGCCATCTCCAGGCGCGCGAGATCGCGCAGCGCCCTGAAGTTCAGATGGCTGTAGCGCGAGTGCCACAGCCACGCCATATCGTCGCCGCTCGCCAGCAGGCACACCGGCTTCGTCAGTGCCAGCGAGAGGACGTAGAGCCGCCCGGCGTTGCGCGCCACGCGAGCGAGGAGCCGCCCGTCCGGATTCCGGAGGCGAAGGACCCCGTCGTGGATCACCGTCTCGCAGCCGAGCTCATCCATCTGACCAATGCTCAAAATATTGCTGCACAGACGTGGTATGTAATATACCTCAGAGAGCGTCAGATGTTCACCGCTGCGACACTCGAAGAGGATCGTTCCTCTCCCCTCGATCTGCACACTGGACCCGTCGCCGAGCTTCACAGTCCCCCGCGCTCCCACGTCGAGCTCGGAGAAGATATCGCCGCGACCGGACATGTGGTTGCTTGCCCCGGTGTCCAAATACCAGGAGGTGTCGCAGTTGCCGCCTTCCTGTGCAGCGCGCGCCTGGGAGCGTTCTTCGTTGACAAGAACCCGCTCAACCGGGCGCTCGGTGGTGACAGTGAGCGCGGTGACCGTGGCGAGCAGAAGTGTCGCCTCGTCGTCCTGGTTGCCCGCGACCGCAAGGTTCGCCTGATCCTTGCGTTCACGACGCGGCTCGGTGCAATGCTTCGAGAAATGCCCAGGTTTGTTGCAGTTGTAGCACTTCACCTGAGACATGTCGCGTTCCCCGTTCGGCGCGCCGTCGCGGCCGCCGTTTCCGCCGCCGCCCTGACCGCCACCCCGACGAGGCTTGTCGCGACGACGATTCGAGCCGCCGCCTTGTCCACCGGACCCGCCTGGCCCGCCGGAGCCACCATGGCCGTCGCTCTGGCTGCCGCCCTGGCCTTGGACGCGCTGGTTCTTGCGCGCGTTCCACTGCGCCTCCGTCATCAGGAGCTGGGGCCGCTGCCTCCACCTTGATCGTTGGTGAGATAGCGCTCCTCCGCGGAGCGCAGACGGCCGACGAGCTCCTCAACTGAGAGCGTGTTGAGGTCGAGCATCGTCTCGATGGCGAGGGCGATCTGCATGTAGCGAGGCGGGACGACGCGTAGGAACTTCTGTACCACTCTCACCTTGTCCATGGTGTCGCCGAGCGAGCGCAGATTGTTGACGAGCGAGGTGATCCGCATGCCGAACGCGTCGAGCGTCTCGCCGTCGCGGAACGTGATCCCCTCGAACTCGGAGCGCAGCCGTTGCGCCGTGGCCTCTCGCACGCGCGTGACTCCCATCCGCATGGTTTTGATCGTATCCCATGCCTCCTTCGCGGTCTTCTTCACCACGATCGTGCCCACCATCTCCGGCGGAATGGATCGTAGGATGGCCGCCAGCGCCGACTTGTCGTTGGGGACGCTCGACGGGTTTCCTTCCACCGCGTCCCACATCAAGTTTGCCTCCATGTTGATCTGCATCAGCATAGACCACTCGAAGTAGTTTGTCGGCGTGAGCATCGGCCACACCGTGGTGCCGCTCGGGACAAGGCGCTCCTGGACCGTGCGCTCGTGGACGACGACCTCCTTGCCGTACTGGCGGGTGCAGCTGCGACCGCGGCTACGACCGCGATCGGGGGTCGGCGAGCGCGCGCCACCGCTGCCGCTGCCGTCGCCATGGTGGGCCGCAGTGCGCGCCGCTGCCGAGTTCGCTGGAGAGGTCGAGCCGGCCATGGTCACCGAGGAACAACGCGGCTCTGATACCACTTGTTGGAACCTAGAACACCGACGAGGCCTAGATCACTATCGTGAGGAGAACCAGAGGTAGACGAAGACACAGGAGTTTTTGTGCTGCGCACAGTCTGCAGCTTTTCTCCTTAATCTCCAGATTATTTGTACATCAACTAAGAAACAGAAAAACCTCCACGCTGCCGAGCCTACCGGACGTGCCATCCCACGTCGCCCGTCGTGTGCGAGGTGAGTGCGGGCCGAGTCCTACGCTGCATGCCATCCCATGCGCTCACAACGGCCGCACTAATCTAGCTAGCTACTAACTGAAAGCAAAGACAGCTTCTGCGTGTACATGCACACGAGACAGAGCCGGTTATTGAGCTAACTGAAAAACAAACTATCCTAACGGGCAAAGGATTACAAGCTCAACATCAATTAACTAGAAAAGGGAGAGTAACCTCCAAATGCTAAGCACACGACCCAAGGGCATTCCAAGGAAAAGTCAAATAGAAACGAGGACACCTCAACAAGATACTTATACAACACAACTCTTAATTTGAGGAAAATAACTCTATTTTGATATAGTACTAAGTAATAGTTAAACAAAGCAAACATACTGTCAAATTTATTGAATATTCACAAAATAACATATACTCATTAATATTGTAGAGATAAAGAATGTACATTCACAGACTATTAACTGGTCAGAATAGAGAAGTCATTTAGAGCTATTCTTAAGATTGTTCCACACCATATTGGATATTGATAAACTATACTTGTAATAAAAATGTCCTAGCAACATAAATGATCATGATATATATTATACTTTAATGTAAAATATGCCTAAAAAGGTGGAAATAAATTAAGCCCATTTACTAATTTAACGTGGTACAAATAGACTTTCCATGTGAACAGCAGAAGCGCGGGACAATAAAATGAACAATTTATATCCATAAGTTTACAACAAAGTGGTTATTATGAATTTAAGATTACTAGCAAGATCAGCAGACATAACTATGCCGAAAGAAAGAATATAACTACTCTTAAGCTTCCAAACCTACCAATTGAGATACCAATTTGACATCTTAGTTTTTTTTCTTTCTTTCGTGGGTTATTTGAGATCTTAGTTTGTTCAAGCTAGTTCTCATGTAGTGATCTTCAAACTGCTGTGATCTCACCTTGAGAAAAAAAAAGGCATACTATCGCTACGCTCTAACACTTACACTAGATGATTCTCGCATCTGGCAACAGAAAGGGATATTTAGTTATTTATTTAGTTCAGTTATTCTACAAAGAATTTGCCAATCTTGCTATTTATTGTTTTATCAGAAGATATTTACATGATAAACTGATAAAGGCACATTACTAGCTCTGACTAGAACCTAGAAAATTACATAAATTCAGCTAACAGTAGACAAATTACAGCCCACAGTCTGGCTACAGAACACAGAGTATATTAGATACCACTAATAGATAACACCCAGATGACCAAACACGGCGACTCAAACATCATCTGAACAGAACAATATCACCACATGTTGAAGAGGTCATCAAGCAGAAAAAGAAACAAGTGATATGACACTAGTGAAAATTGTTGGCTTACCACGACATGGTGTGAAATATTTTCTTCGGTGAATTATTGAACAAATAATTGGTTTTGTTGTATGTTGAAGAGGTCATCAAGCAGCAAAAGAAACACGTGATAAGATGCTACTTAACATTGTTAACTTAGCATGAAAGGATGTGAATCGTATGCCGTCAACCAATTATCAAAAAGTAATTTGAGTTTGTTATAATGAATAGGTATGAAGGCATGCTATTACCTGTGGTGTAGACACTTTCGAATGGCTCATAATAAGTAACGTTGTCGTCTTCAAGAAGTTTCTTGAACTGCAATGAGTCAAGATGGACCATAAAGACGACGCCACCTTTCCTCATTAACATCACATTGTTTTCCTCGGCGAGCGCTAGTATGCTCATGTCTTTCTTCTCTGAATTCAGGAAAGTTAGCTTCTCCAGTTCGATAGTTCTTCCAAGTACCCATGAAAAAGCATCATTAGAATCTGTGTTCCTCTTCCATAATTGGAAGCTGCAGTCTGTCTCGAAGAGTAAACCAAGGCCACCACCCTCTGCCCGCATGATCCAGTTTAGGGGACACCGCTGTTCAAGCATATGCACTGGCACCTGTATCAAGGCTAGGCTCTGTTTCTCCATATCAAACTCGAGAATTACAGAAATCTTTCCAACAAGCAACCAGTAAAGCGAATTCCCAGCCAGCACAGCGGGCATGCCCGTGCAAACAACATCAGTCAGACTCATAGATGGAAGTAGTGTTGATACGAGCTCACCCCATAGGCCGGTCTTTGAAGAGTAAACACACAAGAAAGCTCGCCTGTGTGGTCTGCCTTTGTCTGCCATCACCACGACCACCTGGAAGTCGTCGGCGTCTCCGGCGGCCCGAAGCACGGCCCCATTGATCATGCCCTTCCCCCCGCGCGTCATAAACCCAGGGGGCAAGAGGATCCGGTGCTGCCCTGCGGTGATGGGATCCCACATCAGGATCTCTCTCCAAGAATCGAGCGAGAGAAACACGAGCACAAGGCCATGGCGACATCCGATGGGCACGAAGAAGTCGTCGAGCCTCAGAGACAAGCCCCCCGCCGGGAAGCGATTGGGGGCCTCCACGGTAGATACCAAGGAGAGATCGCAGTCCAAACCGTGGTGGAGGACGCCGAGGAGGGGAGGGTTGCGGCGGTGGTGGAGGCGGAAGCGGCGGCAGAAGCCGGGGTCGGAGATGAGGAGACGCCAGCGCCTGCAGACGGCGGAAGCGCGGGGGAGGGAGGACGGCTGCGGGGGGAGGCGTAGGAGGATCTCGGAGAGCAGGTTGTCATCATCCAGGGGCGCCGCCGACGACGACCGTGGGCGTGGGTGCTGGCGGCGGAGGCTACCCATCTCGCCCCTCTCTGCTCTCTCCTCTCGGTACTGTGGCAGAAGCGGCAGAAGCCCAAAGAAACTGATGTGTGGAAGAAAGTGGGTCGGCCCACTCAAGAAATCACGCTCACTATTTTCGTCCCGTTCCGTTTCGTTGTATTCACTGGGCACATGTACACACGTGCTTTAATTTGCTAACAGTACAAGGTAGTTGTTTTGTACAGACATTTCTTTTATGTTTTGTACAGACATGTCTAAAAAAACTTGTTTTGTACTTGCGAGAAAAGTTTAAAAGCAAATTGAACACTTTTTGTAAATATTAGTTCCTGCTCTAGTTACCTTGTTCTTATAAAATTTGACTTGCTTAGATTTCCAATATCTTTCCAAGTGTGTCATTGTTAATACTTACTAGTAGTTCACAAAATAATAGTTCATGTCACTGGATCATGTTCACTAAATCACCCCGTAGCCCTCGCGGCACCCCCCCCCCCCCCCCCCGAGCGGGGCGACCAGGGCGGCCCTCTCTATTCTCGCTGCCCAGCCCCCATCTCACACCCCTCCTCCCGTCGCTGCCACCGGCTGGCGTGGCCGGGCGTTGCCCGCGCGGCGCCGTGGCGAGGCCGGCATTGGCGGCCCTCTTCCTCTTCCCCTCGCGGTTCCTCGGCTCGGGCGGCGGTTTCCGGCGACGGTGCGCCTCGGCGGGTGGTGCTCTGGCGTAGATCGGGCACATATGCGACGGCGGTGGTGGCTGGCGGCGGGGGTTGGCCGGCGGAACCCTGCAGGCCCAGTTTGTTGTGCTGATTTTCGGGATTACAAGTTTAGGGTTTGATTTAGCTTTCAGTTTAAGGTTTGTTTTGGACTTTTTTCCTCAAGAAATCACGCTCACTATTTTCTTCCCATTCCATTTCGTTGTATTCCCTGGGCACATGTACGCACATGCTTTAATTTGCTAAGAGTACAAGGTAGTTGTTTTGTACAGACATTTCTTTTTTGTTTTGTACAGACATGTCTAAAAAAAACTTGTTTTGTACTTGCGAGAAAAATTTAAAAGCAAATTGAACACTTTTTGTAAATATTAGTTCCTGCTCTAGTTACCTTGTTCTTATAAAATTTGACTTGCTTAGATTTCCAATATCTTTTCAAGTGTGTCATTGCTAATACTTACTAGTAGTTCACAAAATAATAGTTCATGTCACTGGATCATGTTCACTAAATCTCCCCGTACCCCCCCCCCCCCCAAGCAGGGCGACCAGGGCGGCCCTCCCTCCCCTCGCCGCCCAGCCCCCATCTCCCAACGCTGCCGCCGGCTGGCATGGCCGGGCGTTGCCCGCGTGGCGCCAGGGCGAGGCCAGCGGTGGCGGCCCTCTTCCTCTTCCCCTCGTGGTTCCTCGGCTCGGGCGGCTATTTCCGGCGATGGTGCGCCTCGGCAGGTGGTTCTCCGGTGTAGATCGGGCATAGATACGGCGGCGGGGTTTGCCGGCGGAGCCCTGCAGGCCCAGATCTAGGCCCTTTTGGGCCCGGTCTAGGTCATGGCTGGTTGGTCTGGCCTCAACCGGTCACCTCCGGCTGGGCTGGCAGGATGCGGTCGTTGGGATCGGCGGCTCTGCGCTGCGTTGGCTGCAGCGCGACAACATGAGCTTAATGGGCCCGATCTGGGCCCGGCTGGGCAGGGGGTCCGGCGTGCTCCCGCACATGCGTCTGGTCTGCTACTGCTTGTGCCAGTGGAGGTTGTCCCCTCCGACGTGGCTGTGGTGCTCCGGTGTAGATCGGGCACAAATACAACGGTGGTGGCGGCTGGCGGCAGGGGTTGGATGGCGGAGCCCTGCAGGCCCAGATCTGGGCCCTTTTAGGCTCGATCTGGGTCAAGGCGGGTTGGCCTGGCCTCCGGTGGTCACCTCCGGCTGGGCTGGCGGGATGCGGTCGTTGGGATTGGCGGCTCTGCGCTGCACCGGCTGCAGCGCGGCAACTTGAGCTTAACGGGCCCGATCTGTGCCCGGCTGGGCAGGGGGTCCGGCGTGTTCCCGCGCCTGCGTCGGGTCTGCTACTGCTTGTGCTAGTGGAGGTTGTCCCCTCCCACGTGGCTGTGGTGCACCCGATCCCTATCGTTGGTTTTTTCATTTGGTTCGGCCGGCCTCGCAATGTCTGCGGTGGAGAGACGACAATAGTGTCCTCGTAACTGTGGTAGCACATGTTGGTGGGCAGTTGGCATGGTGGAGCCGCTGGTTGGTCCTGGGTTGTGGGTATGAGGGGTAGGGCGAAATCCCTCTCGGGTCTACCTCCATGTCTCTGCAATTTCCTTCAACCTTCAGCAATGGGAGAAACCCTAGGTTATATGTCAAGACAAGCAGCAGCACCGCCATTCGCTCCTTGGAAGGGTCACTATAGGTGCCCCTAGAGTGCCCCAATGTGGCGGCAGGAGATGCTAGCTTCCAAATCTTATCTATGAGGCTAGATGACGGTGTGACGCTTGTGTGGGCTCTGAGGCGTGACATGCGTCGTTATCAGCACATCATGGGTGATGCCTTCGTTAATTCCAGCCCATTTTTTTCTTCAAGTGGTCGGCACTCCTTACGCGCCATGGTGTCAGACAATCATTGTGAAGTGGCCTTCGAGGCCCTATGCAAGGAAGGTCTTCTGTATCTACTACATTCTAAATTATGCAGTGCATCCTCATCTGGTCGTTGGTTGTTTGTCGAATTGTTCTTCTGGGAATCTTGTGTTAGAACACGACATTGCTAAGTTGTGATCTAATAACCCACAAATGTAGGGGATCATTTGTAGCCTTCTTTGATAAATAAGAGTGTCAAACCCAACGAGAAGGTAAAGGCAGAACAAAAATATTCCCTCAAGTTCTATCGACCACCGATACAACTCTATGCACACTTGAAGTTTGCTTTACCTAGAACAAGTATGAAACTATTTGGCAAGAATAAATCTACGAGTACTTTGCGGGAATAATATACGGATAAATTGTGAGGTAATAAAAGTAGGTAGCTTTTGTCAATAAGAAAGTCATTTGTCCCTAGGCAATCGATAACAAGTACCGGTAATTATTTTTGCAATTTTATATGAGGGAGAGGCATGAGCTAAAATACTTTCTCTACTTTGATCATATGCACTTATGATTGGACCCATAGTAGCATCCGCAACTAGTAAAGATCATTAAAGCCGTGAAACCCAACCATAGCATTAAGTATCAAGTCCTCTTTACTCCCATACGCCATAACCCACTTACTTGGGTTTAAGCTTCTGTCACTCTCGCAACCCATCATAAGCAAATCATGAACATATTGCAAAACCCTACAGCGAGGGTCCCTCCGTTTGCACGACACGGATGGCACCATAGGATAGTAGCATAAAAAATATACAATACCAACCAAGATCACGATTAACCCACCGGACAAAACGGATCTACTAAAACATCATAGGTTAGCCAAATGTCATTGGGAAATAATTTACGGAGTTAAGCACCATGTTTAAGTAGAGATTACAACAGGGAGAAGGGGTGTTACACCGCTGCATAGAGGGGGAGAGAGTTGGTGTTGACGGTAGCAAGATTCTTGATGTAGATCACCGTCATGATCTTTACGCCGGCAGCACTCCGGCGCCACCAGGAGAGAAGGGGAGTGAGCCCCCTCGTTCTTCTTCCTTGGTCTCCCCCTAGATGGGAGGAGAGTTCCCCCTCTGGTCCATGGCCTCCTTGGCGGCGGAGGGGCGGGAGCCCCTCCGAGATTGGATCTCCCTCTCTATTCTCTTCTGTTTCGCGCTACCCAGATCTGGCCGAAAACCGTGTTTTATATTCCCAGAGATCCGTAACTCCGACTGCGCTCAAATTTTAACATGATTTTTCTTCCTAATATAAGCTTCCTTGTGCCCGAAGTAGAGCCCCAACCGACGTACGAGGTGAGCACAACCCACCACCATGCACCTGGAGCCTAGGGCGCGCCCTGGTGTTTCTTGGTCACCGTGGGCCTCCGTTTGCGTTGATTCCAAGTCCCAAAAATCACATATATTCAAAAATAATTCTCTGTAAATTTTTATCACGGTTGGACTTCGTTTGATATGGTTTTTCTACGAAACAAAAAACATGCAACAAACAAGAACTGGCACTCGGCACTAGATCAATAGGTTAGTCCAATAAATCATATAAATTGTTGCCAAAAATATGTATAAGTTGTATAATATTGGCATGAAACAATCAAAAATTATAGATACGATGGAGATGTATCATGATCCAAACTCATATAAAGTATAAAGGCTAACTTATGACAGAGCGGAGAGGAGTGGAGGCCCATTGTCGGGAGGTGGACGATGACCTTGGTATGGATCGGTATCGATCTAGGCCACCTTTACTATATATATATCCTTTGCAAGCCACTGTAGGGGATAAATTCATCGGTTGTAAACCACGGCGTTTGTAACCTCTCCCTATATAGTGAAGTTTCGTTGGCTGGCTCCCTTGGTTTTTTCTCCTTCGCACTGGAGGGGTTTTCCATGTTAAAATATTGCATCCCCTGTGATTGATTCATTCTTCTTCAATTTATTGCATGTCGTATCTCTAACAGACGTTTAGTTATGGCCTCAACCACCCACGATCTATGCTCATGTATAGCTGAGGTAGTTAACTAAATACAACTTACTTGTAACCTTATATAAAGGCTTTCAAGAGGATCAATATAAGCTGTCAATTCCTCAACTCTATTTCTACATAGTATTAGTCTTCTACATCCTTGGACTCTCTCTTCCGCTCCTCTCTGATAGACATCTTCTCTGACACCTCCTCGACTGGCAACAATCCATTGGCTGATCAGCTATCAGTTCCTCTTTCCACACTCACCATGCTCCCACATACCTATAACCCTCCATCTCAAGCCACCAAACATCACCCTCTTATCAACCTTCTTCAATGCCATGATTCAGTCGTTTGGCCTCACCGACCACATTGATGGCACAGTGGACGCCCTGAAAGTGCAACTATCCCTGGGTGGTTTTGGTAATTCCTAACAACATATAGCTCATTGAGCTAATGCTATTTCAAGATAAATATTTCAGGAAAGCCCAATGATTGGCATGGCATGGATTAGAAAAGTGGACCCCTCAAAATGCTAAGGACAAAAGATTGGCTCAAGCTCTAAAGTTCAAGACTCGACATTTTACTTTTAGTGATCCAAAATCACATTGAGTCCCTACGAAAAGCCAATACTATTAAAAGGGGATGAGGTGTTGCTTAATGGGTTGCTTGCTCTAAATGCTTAGTGATATGCTCCAAAAATCCTCAACCACTTTCTCATATCCACATATGTCCCAAACCAAATGTCAAACTCAGCCCCACCGAAACTTTCCATCTGGCGCCACCGAGTTCAATTAACATAGCCACTGCCACAAAACCCTAGTCTTTTCGGTCTCACTGATAGGGGTCTCAGTCTCACCAAGATGGGATTGTAAACTCTCTGTGTCCCTTCATAACATTTCGGTCCAACCGAAATGAGCGATCGGTGCCACCGAGTTCGCAATGCAAACTCTTTGTTTCCCCTTCGTAATGTTTCGGTCCCACCGAGATGAGCGAAGCGGTCCCACCAAGTTTGCCTCATCAACTCTCTGGTTAGCTTATTACCAAAATCGGTCCCACCGAGTTTGTGTAATCAGTCTCACCGAGATTACGTTATGCCCTAACCCTAATGAAATCGGTATCACTGAGTTGACATGTTGGTCCCACCGAAAATCCTAACGTTCACATTTTGAACTAAATCGGTCCAACCGAGTTTCATTATTCGGTCCCACCAAGTTTTGTGATTTGTGTGTAATGGTTAGATTTTGTGTGGAGGCTATATATACACCTCCACCCACTCTTCATTCGCGAGGAGAGCCATCAGAACATGCCTACACTTCCATCATACATTTTCTGAGAGAGAACCACCTACTCATGTGTTGAGGTTAAGATATTCCATTCCAACCATCTTAATCCTGATCTCTAGCCTTCTCCATGTTGCTTTCCACTCAAATCATCTTTCCACCAAATCCAAATAAGTGAGAGAGAGTTAAGTGTTGGGGAGACTGTCATTTGAAGCACAAGAGCAAGGAGTTCATCATCAACACACCGTCTATTACCTTTTCGAGAGTGGTGTTTCCTAGATTGGTTAGGTGTCACTTGGGAGCCTCCGTCAAGATTGTGGAGTTGAACCAAGAAGTTTGTACGGGCAAGGAGATCGCCTACTTCATGAAGATCTACCCTAGTGAGGCAAGTCCTTCATGGGGGATGGCCATGGTGGGATAGACAATGTTGCTTCTTCGTGGACCCTTCGTTGGTGGAGCCCTCCATGGACTTGCGCAGCCTTTACCCTTCGTGGGTTGAAGTCTCCATCAACGAGGATGTACGATAGCACCACCTATCGGAACCACGCCAAAAATCGCTGTGTCTTCATTGCGTTTGCTCCCTCCAAACTCCTCCCTTTACCTTCATGTGCAATGTTTTACATTCCGCTGCTATACTCTTTGACATGCACGTGTAGGTTGTTTACTTGACTAGTGCTAAGTTGCTAAAATCTTCCAAGACTTAAAATTGCGAAAAGGCTAGAGTTTTATTACGTCAAGTAGTCTAATCACCCCTCTAGACATACTTTTGATCCTACAAGTGGTATCAGAGCTTTGGTCTCCATTTGCCTTGGTTTCCATAGCTTTTGGTGATCGTAGCCTTGGTTTCACAACCCAGGAGAGTATGGCGTGTAGCGAGGGAAATTACCACCGTAGAGGTTCTTACTTTGATGGTACTAATTTTCCTAGTTGGAAGCACAAGATGAAAATGCATATTCTTGGACATAACCCCGCCGTTTGGGCTATTATGTGTATTGGCTTGCAAGGTGTATTCTTTGATGGGAGAGAACCAAACCGTGAAGCTAGCGTGGAAGAGTTGAAGATGCTGCAATACAATGCTCAAGCTTGTGATATTCTCTTCAATGGATTGTGCCCCGAAGAATTCAACAAAATCAGCTGTCTTGAGAATGCAAAGGAAATTTGGGATACTTTGATTGATATGTACGAAGGTACCGACTCTGTCAAGGAATCCAAATTGGATGTGCTTCAAAGTCAACTTGACAAGTTCAAAATGAAGGATAGTGAAGGTGTCGCTGAAATGTACTCTAAGCTTTCTCTCATCACAAATGAGATTGCTAGCTTAGGAAGTGAAGAGATGACCGATAGATTCATCATCAAGAAGATCCTAAAAGCCTTCGATGGAAAATATGATATCATGTGCACATTGATTCAAATGATGCCCAATTACAAAGATCTCAAGCCAATGGAAGTCATTGGAAGAATTGTTGCTCATGAGATTTCACTTAAGGATAAAGAAGAGCTTCACAACAAGTCAAGTGGTGCTTACAAAGCCTCATGTGATGCTCCCACATCATCAAGTGAGAAACAAGCCTTCAATGAAGGAATTGAGCCTAATAGTGAAGAACTTCAACAAGTTCTACAAGAGTAGAAGCAAGGAAAGAAGTTCTAAGTCAAGGTCCTACAATGACAAAAGATCTTCGAGTCGTGAACTTAATTACTACAATTTTGGAAGAACCGGACACTACTCCAATGAGTGTACGACTCCCTATAAAGAAGAGAAGATTCTCCCAAAAGAAGAAGTAGAAGAGAAGAATCACCACCAAGAGAGAGAAGGAGTAGAGATGACCGTTATGAATGAAGAACATCACAGAGAAGCAAGGATTCGGAAAGGAAGGACAAATCATCAAGGAGCTACACAAAACGAAGACATCAATCTCATGTTGGTGAATGAGTATCCGGCTCCGACTCCGACAATCACTCCGAGAGAAGTTATCACTCCGACTCTGAATATACTCAAGATGAAGGTGTTGCCGGTCTAGCACTTGTGTTAACCAACTCCTACGACATATTTGAGTCACCAAGTGAAGGAATTGGAAGATGCTTCATGGCTAAAGGCCCAAAGGGATCACACCCCGAGTATGTTGATTTCAATAGTGATGAAGATGATTTTCTAGGTGATGATGATTTACTTATTGACAATTCTAGTGATGAAAACTATGATGAACTTGCTATTAATCATGCTAATCAAGATAAAACGAATGAAGATGATAAGAAGGAGATTGAGCGTATAACTAAAGAACTAAACACTCTTAAGTTAGCTCATGAAACTACCTTGGAAAATCATCGAGAGCGTTTAAAGACTCATGAAAAGTTACGCTTTGAAAAGCTCAACCTTGAGAAAGAGCATGGGTTCTTAGAAGCAATCAACGATGATCTTCGCAACAAGAGTTACACTTGTCTACTTACATGCCACAAGTTTAATCTAGCAACAAGAGTAAGAAAGATTCTTCTTCTAGTAGTAACAACAATCATGCTAAATCCAATGTTGTTGCTTCTAGTATTTCTCTTGATTCCACTAATGATTCTCTTAGCCAAGTTACACTTGAGAAAGAAAATAGCTTATTGAAGGGAATTATAGAGAAAGGTGTTTACAAGAGCCTTGCTGGAAGTAAGCAATTTGAGGAAATTGTACACAAGCAAGGAAGACACCGTAAGAATCAAGGAATTGGTTTTGAACGAAGGTTCAATGCCAATGGAGTTGACTGGGAAGAAGATCAATACCCCAAGACGAAGTTTGTTCCTCAACAAGAGAAGTATGATCCTACTTCTTTCTAAGGAACAAAAGCTCAAGATGATCTTCCACCACAAGACCACAAGAAAGAAAAGGCAAGGACAAGCTTCAAGAGGAGATTGATGCATTTGAAGAAGCTCCCAAGGCCTTGGTCAAGTGGGTTCCCAAGAATACATCAAGTTCCACTTCATCAGGTACGACTACAACTCCAAGGATTCCCATCAAGATGGTGTGGATCTTGAAGAAAAAAAACTAGAGAGTTCTTGAGGGTGACTCTGCCAACATACTTCACTCATATCTTTTTGCAAGGACATGTGCAAACAACTTCCACATCTTGCACTAGATCAAGGAGTCACAAATCCTCTTGTTGGTAAGACAAGGGACAAGGTAACCTAATACTTTCATGGACATCATTGAGGGAGTCCTGGATTAGTGGGTCCTCGGACAGCCGGACTATATACTTTGGCCGGACTGTTGGACTTTGAAGATACAAGATTGAAGACTTCGTCCCGTGTCCGGGTGGGACTCTCCTCTGCGTGGAAGGCAAGCTTGGCAATTCGGATATGTAGATCTCCTCCCTTGTAACCGACTCTGTGTAACCCTAGCCCCCTCCGGTGTCTATATAAAACGGAGGGTTTGGTCCGTAGGACAAGAACAATCATAATCATAGGCTCGCTTCTAGGGTTTAGCCTCTATGATCTCGTGGTAGATCAACTCTTGTAATACTCATATCATCAAGATCAATCAAGCAGGACGTAGGGTATTACCTCCATCGAGAGGGCCCGAACCTGGGTAAACATTGTGTCCCCTACCTCCTGTTACCATCCCCCTACCCGAGATCCACCGGTTTTGACACCGACGTTGGTGCTTTCATTGAGAGTTCCGCTGTGTCGTTGCCATAAGGCTTGATGGCTCCTTCGATCATAGGCCACGATGCGATCCAGGGTGAGGTTTTTCTCCCCGGACAGATCTTCGTATTCGGCGGCTTTGTACTGCGGGCTAACTCGCTTGGCCATCTGGAGCAGATCGAGAGCTACACCCCCGGCCATCAGGTCAGGGTTGGAAGCTTAAACTACACTGCCGACATCCGTGGAGACTTGATCTTCGACGGATTCGAGCCCATGTCAAGTGCGTCGCACAGTCTCGACAAGCATGAATTAGCTCTGTCGTCGGACGGTGTTCGGGAGATCACACCTGTGGCTACTCCGGCCTTCGATCCAGAGCGGATCGTGCCTTCCGAGGACGTGTGGATAGACCCCACCACGGAGGCCACACACTCAGAGGTGATAGAGCCGAATACAGACTTCACTCCCTATGAGAATGGTGTTGCCGGACCCTTGGATTCATCCCCGGCCACAAGCTCTGAACCGCCCGCATCCGTGCCTATCGAATCTGATTGGGCACCGATCATGGAGTTCACCTCCGCGAATATCTTTCAGCACTCGCCCTCGGGTGACTTGCTAAACTCATTGAAATCTCTCTCCTGACACTATGTCCGGCTTGAGTGGGAAGCGGACGACGAAGAAACTTATTCCCCACCCACCACCCACTTAATAGACACAATCGACGACTTAACCGACATGCTTGATTTCGGCTCCAAAGACATCGACGGTATGGACGACTATGTAGAAGAGCAGGAACCACCGCCCACAGGGCGCTGGACCGCCACCGCATCATATGATATATACATGGTGGACACCCCCAAAGAAAGCGATGGCAATAAGGCAACAGAGGATAATCCCCCCGAGAAGCAATCTAAGCACCGGCGTCAACGACGCCGCTCTAAGCCCCGCCATAGAAAAAACGGCGATACTGGCACAAGAGACAATAACGCTGCGGATAGCGCCAAAGACGAATACAATCCTCTCCAGCCAGGCCTCGAGCGGGAGGATGGGCAAGCCAGCCCTAAGGAACAGGCAGCAGACGGAGAATCAGAGGATGACAATTACTGCCTCTCTCTGAAGGCGAGATGAGCCTCGGCGATGACGAATTTATCGTGCCTGAGGATTCCGCCGAACAGGAGCGCTTCAAGCGCCGGCTTATAGCCACAACAAAAAACTTGAAGAAAAAGAAACAGCAGCTTCAAGATGACCAAGATCTGCTAGCGGATAGATGGACTGAGGTCCTGACGACCGAGGAATACGAACTCGAGCACCCAACCAAAAGTTATCCAAAATGCAGGTCGCTACCCCAACTCAAGGAGGAAGCATTAAAGCTTACGCTCCCAGCGTATGATGCGGCTGACTGACCACCTTGTGGCCGAGACAAAGCGACATATCAGGCCGAAGTACAGCCCGCACCCCGTCGCCAGTTATACAAAAATTCCAAGGCCCGGGGTTACACACAGGATCTACGAGACGTATTGGAAAACAAGTGAAAACATGCAAGATTGATCTACATATCACAGGAGCGCGCCCCAATGCACGACGACAACCGTCGCGTCGGATATACTAAAAGAAAATCCGGCCAGGCCGAAAACACCAGACAAGACTCATATGAACATCGTTGCGATATAGCCTGGAACAGAGGCGCCGCACACCCCCTATGCTTCACTGATGAAGTAATGGACCATGAATTTCCAGAAGGGTTTAAACCCGTGAATATTGAACTATATGACGGCACTACAGACCCCGCGGTATGGATAGAGGATTTCTCCCTCCTCATTCACATGGCCCACGGGGATGATCTACACGCCATTAAGTATCTCTCGCTAAAACTCAAGGGGCCGGCTCGGCATTGGCTGAATAGCTTGCCGGCAAACTCCATTGGAAGTTGGGAGAACCTGGCGGACGCATTCCTGGACAACTTCTAGGGCACTTATGTGCGACCACCGGATGCTGACGACTTAAGTCACATAACACAACAGCCCGGAGATTTAGCCAGGAAATTCTGGACTCGGTTCCTAAATAAAAAGAACCAAATTGTCGACTGTCCGGATGCCGAAGCCCTAGCGGCCTTTAAACATAACATCCGTGACGAGTGGCTCGCCCGACATCTCGGCCAAGAAAAGCCAAAATCCATGGCAGCCCTCACGACACTCATGACCCGCTTTTGCGCGGGCGAAGATAGCTGGTTGGCCCGTAGCAACAACACAACAAGCAACCCTGGCACATCAGAAGCCGGAGATAGCAACGGCAAATCCCGACGCAACAAACACAAGCACCGCAAAAAGGGTGAAAACGCCGAAGATACGACAGTCAATGCCGGATTTAGGGGCACTAAGTCCAGTCAGCGGAATGGGCCACTCAAAAATGACAATCCGGGTCCGTCCAGCCTGGACCGCATACTGGACCGCCCATGCCAAATTCATGGCACCCCTGAAACACCATACAATCATACTAATAGAGAATGATGGGTCTTCAAACAAGCCGGCAGGTCAGGTGCCAAAAACAAAGATAAGGGATCTCAAAGCGACGATGGAGATGAGGAGCCCAGCTCGCCGAGTACAGGAGGGCAGAAGAAACTTCCCCCGCAAACCCAGACAGTGAACGTAGTAAACGGCACCTACACCCCAACCCGGACCAAATTCACACCCTCAGGGATGTCGACTTAACGGAACCAGTCATCCCACAATATAAACTGGGGCCGATCACCTTCAAACACACGGATCGTCCGGTTAACACCACTCAAGGCAATCCAGCCACACTAGTCCTCGACCCAATAATTGACGGGTTCCACCTCACACGCGTCCATATGGACGGAGGTAGAAGTCTAAACCTAGTTTACCAGGACACAGTGTGCAAGATGTGCATGGATCATTCGGTGATCAAGCCCACTACAACCACCCTCAGAGGTATTATACCAGGTGTGGAGGCCAGCTGTGCAGGCTCCATCGCCCTGGAGGTAGTCTTCGGATCACCAGACAATTACCGTGCCGAAGAGTTAATCTTCGATATCGTCCCCTTTCGAAGTGATTATCAGGCACTGCTCGGACAAACCGCGTTAGCTCGATTCAACGCAGTGCCACATTATGCCTACTGTAAGCTCAAGATGCCCGGTCCGCGTGGCGTCATCACGGTTAATGGCAAGGCCGAACTTTCCCTTGGCACCGAGGAGTATACCGCTGCCTTAACTACAAAAGCTACAAGTGGCACCTTCCAACCGAACCTTGAGTCGACGGTCCGATTCTCGGACACCGCTAGAGGACTTTGAACTACTTCGCGGTAGGATAGCCCGGCTCGTCAGGAGCTCAATTAAATACTCCGGCGAGGGCCAGGACAGGCCACATACCGCGGCTCAACCGCTCTGCGGCGCACAAGCATTTCTTACATTTTATTTGCAGGTTCAACTTTGCGCAGACCAGGACTGGCGATATGGAAGCAACTCGTACGCATAGTGGAATCCTTATATATTCCCCGCGATGACCATCCGACTATACTTCGGATCCGCACATAGCTTCTTCCCCCTGGTCTAAGCAGGTTCCATAGTCATATTTCTTTTCCATCACATTACACGTACTCACATGCATCGACGTAATACTCAAATACAACATGTGGATTTATACAATACTTATCTACTGTTATTTCTTGTTGAAATTATTTTGTCAAGTGGAATCTGCACACCGCGACAAATATGCCAGGGGCTTTCTTTTACCCATAATATGGCAATCAAGTCCGAACACCTTCGTGGAAGTTTGGCACCCCAAACTTATAGCATTATATGCATCAGCTCCGAATAATGTCTTGGGTCAATAGTTGGGTTTGCCCGGCTCCCATGTTTTGGTACCTTACGTTTCGCTACATCGGCTAAGGTAGCACTGGGAGAACTACTGCGATTGTGTCCCGGTTCTTCCAGAGGAGCACCTCAGTAGAGAAAGCCGAAAACTGACTGTCATGATGTGGTGAGAGCTGGTCAGCTGTTCGAGAGGTTGTAAAATCTTTAAGGATTTTTTTCCGCATAATGCCATAACCAATGCAGCATGCGATGGATCGGCTTTCCTCCGATCAGGTGCTTATATAGCCCCCCGTGCGGTCTTCCGAACACCAGGGGTTGCACCTACCTTACTTTTCTAAAGCTCCTATGGCTAAGTGAGAGCGATAAAGCCCTATAGTCCAATTGCCTGGTTCGTTGTGCTGAACACCTCCTTCGAAGGACCTAAAACTGGGATAAAGAGTGATCAGGTTTATCTCGAACACCCCCGTACTTCCTACGTGGGGGCAGAAGCCGATGACTGGCCAACTCTCAAAATTAATATGTACAAAACGGCCACGCAGGAGTATAAACTTTAATATAACAGGCAATAAATGATAGAAATGACCTTGTTCAACATTACAAAGGACAACATGATTGTATTCATGGAAATATAACATCAATGGTGCATTGCTCTGCCGCTAGGCATGATCCTTTTAGGACACTTTCATAATATAATTCGGGCTTGCAGTGTTCCTTCCCCTCTGGCGGTCCCTCGGTAATCAGCTTTTCAGCATCCATCTTCCCCCAGTGCACCTTTGCGCGGGCGAAGGACATTCATGCACCCTCTATGTAGACCGACCACTTGATTACGTCAAGTCGAGGGCAGTCACTCACAAGCCGCTTCACAAGCCCGAAGTAGTTGCCTGGAATCGGCTTGGCAGGCCATAGCCAGATAATTAAATCCTTCATGGCTAGTTCGGCCGCCTTATGCAGTTCGATCAGCTATTTTAGTTGGTCGGCAAAAGGCACCGGATAATTCGGCACCAGTTACTACGACCAGAAGAGCTCATCCGCAGTGTTCCCTTCTTCGGCTCGGTAGGATTGGGCGGCATCCGATATGCTGTGGGGCAGTCCTGCAAATACCCCTGGAGAAATCCGAACTCAAAATTAGAAACATGATTTTCTCCTATACTTGCTTTACATGAAAAAAGCCTTACCCGCCGCGATCGTCCTCACCTCTTGGATCTCCAGCAGGGCGCCTTGGGTTTCCCCCTGGGCATCGCATGCGGCTTGATGATCACTGGCGAGTTTGGATTCTTTCTCCGTTAAACTCTGCTCCAAGGTCTCGCATTTCTCATGGATTTTTGAACCTCCTGCTCAACTTCAATAACAGTGGCCTCGTGCTTCTCATGAAGAGCCTACTCTACGGCTGCCTTTTCCTCGGCTTTGGCAACAGCCTTCCTCAGAACCTCAACTTCGGTCATCGCCCCTGGCACAAATAAGGAAACATCTTTTATCATACTGAGAATTTATTCGCAATAAACGCGTACAAAGCTGGTGCATACCTTGTTTATCTTCCAACTGCCTTTTCAACCGATCAAGTTCTTCTTCGGCCCGCTCCAGACTTTGATTCAGTCCGGAGACCTCCGTGGCATGAGAGATAGCAGCCGCCACAGACGCCTGCTTATAAAAGAAGAGAGATAAATGTCATTAAATGAGTCTTCCTAGAGAAAATAAAATTGATCCTCTCTCCGGTCCTTCCTTGCACTAAAAAGTGTATTAGGGGCTACTATCCATACTCTGACACTCTCCGAAACCTCATAAAACATACCTCAAAGCCTTTTATAAGGCTGATACAGGCTTCATTCAGTCCACTCTCAGTAGACTGAATCTCCTTAATCACCGCACCCATCAGGGCATGGTGCTCGTCGACGATGGAGGTGCTCTTCAGCGCCGCCAACAAAACATCCAACACCTCTGGTTGGATAGAGATTGCCGGTGGAACAGGCACGCCCCCTCCAGCTGACGGAGGCCGCCTGCTTGATTCTGGAGCCGTATTGGTCTCTGGAATTGCGTCCGTCTAGAAGCTGAATTCAAGATGGCTCCTGCCTTCGACCCCCATGTCCCCGGCCCCAGAAGTTTGACCTCCAGGCGCCATTTTCATGATCCCTACCCCCCTTCTTGGCTTGGGTCTTTCTAGGACGAAGCCTCGTTATTATTCACATATTTGGGGGAAGGGGACTTCGGGGGCGTCCTGCTCTTCATAGCATCCGAACTTAGCAAATCCTCTGAAGAGGATCGTTCGGTGCGGAACCTCGCCGGACTACAAAAAATATATAGCTCAGGTTAAAATATTATGCCATGATGAGTCTGGACGCATAAACGTGTTCGGACTTTACACTCACGAGTTCACCAGGGGCTGGGCCCTGGGATCCCACGCAGGGCTGCTATCGGCGGTCACCGTAGACTCTTCTGGAAGAGGAGCTTCCCCCTTTTAGGCGACTCAGCCTCCAAGTGTATGGAGGCCGCCCTCTTCTTTCTTCCCCCCGCCGAGGATTCGCCTTCCTCCTCCTCCTCGTCCTCTTCGGAGGCAGAACAGACGTTGGAGCCTTCAGGTATTGTGCCTGACGTGCCGCGGCGACGAAGGCCGCCCCGAGTCTTTTTGGCCTCCTTCTCGGTCTTCTTCTTCGACGCCTCGTACGGCGCCGGGGCCAGCATCTTCGCCAGAAGTGGGTCGGCCGGTTCTTCGGGCAACGGGGCTGGACAGTGGATCCGCCCCGCCTTCTTTGTCCAACCCTAGGGGAGTTTAGGAAAACACATTAAGTATTTCCCTTGGGTCATGCGGATAAAACGCGTAAAAACTTACCGAGCTTGCAGGGCGGGACAGTGGATACCCGCGGTCCTCGGCCGAGTCCGACCATGATTTACTGAACTTGAAAAGCACCTTCCAGATGTCTTCGTGCGAATAGCCATAGAGCTTTCGCAAGGTCTGATGCTTGGCCGGATCAAATTCCCGTAGATTGCAAGTCCGGTGCTGACAAGGCAGGATCCGGCGAACTAACATCACCTGGACTACATTGACAAGTTCGATGTTCTTGTCTTCCATATCTTTAACTCGCGTCTGGGGCATAGACAGTTCGTCGGACGAAGACCAGTTCAGGCCCTTCTTGGGCCAGGACATAAGCCTTAGAGGGGCTCCAGATCGGAACTCTGGAGCAGCGGCCCATTCCGTGCTGCGCGGCTCAGTGATGTAAAACCACTGCTGTTGCCACTCTTTGTCAGAATCATTGAAAGCACATGTTGGCCATGTGACGTTGGGCATCTTGCTCACCATAGCGCCTCCGCACTTGGCGTGCTCGCCGTTCACCACCTTAGGCTTGACAATAAAGATCTTCAGCCACATGCCGAAGTGTGGCGAGATGCAGAGAAAGGCCTCCCACACAACAATGAATGTCAAAATGTTGAGGAAGGAATTGGGGGATAGATCATGAAAATCAATCCCGTAGTAATACATGATGCCGCGAACAAATGGGTGGAGGGGAAACCCTAGCCTGCGGACAAAACGAGGGAGGAATACAACCCTCTCTTGGGGTTCCGGCGTGGGAACGATTTGTCCCGCCGTTGGGAGACAATGGCCGATTTTTTGGCTAGATACCCGGCCTCCCGAAGCTTTTTGATATGCTTCTCCTGGACAGTAGAGGCCATCCACTTGCCTCCTGCTCCGGATCCGGACATTTTCGGAAGGCCTTTGTGGGCGGAGAAGACGAACGCTCGGGCGCTGGGGCTCGGGCGAGGGGGAATTGATCGGGAAGGAGAAAGCGTGGATGCGAAAGGGAGTCCTTATCCCCTTATAAAGGCAGCAGGGATTCTACGCCTCCCCACCTGCCTGGTAAACTTGCTTACTCCCCAAGCGCCACAATTGATGGCACGGTTGGGTTACCCACACCCGTATTAATGAGAATCCCGTGATAAGGGGACACGATCTCTTCTTCGACAAGACGTGCCAAGAAAACCGCCTCGCAATATGTGTAGTAGCTTGTTGAGAAAAATGGTTCGCATAATGACCAGGCCATGGCGTGATGTCACTTTATATGAAAATTTGTCAGCAGATTAGATTTGTGGAAATATTATACTCTCTATGGTGGCATGTGGAATTTGTTTTGTAGAGATGGACACGATCATCGTGTTCAAGATCTTCTATGGAGTATTCAGAAAAAGAACCCGCCTTGCAATGCTGAAGACAATCTGCGTGCCGGACTCATTGTCATTGAATCCTGGTTCAGGGGCTACTGAGGGAGTCCTGGATTAGGGGGTCCTCGGACAGCCGGACTATATACTTTGGCCGGACTGTTGGACTATGAAGATACAAGATTGAAGACTTCGTCCCGTGTCCGGGTGGGACTCTCCTTTGCGTGGAAGGCAAGCTTGGCAATTCGGATATGTAGATCTCCTCCCTTGTAACCGACTCTGTGTAACCCTAGCCCCCTCCGATGTCTATATAAACCGGAGGGTTTGGTCCGTAGGACAAGAACAATCATAATCATAGGCTAGCTTCTAGGGTTTAGCCTCTACGATCTCGTGGTAGATAAACTCTTGTAATACTCATATCATCAAGATCAATCAAGCAGGGCCTGAACCTGGGTAAACATTGTGTCCCCTGCCTCCTGTTACCATCCACCTTAGACGCACAGTTCGGGACCCCCTACCCGAGATCCGCCGGTTTTGACACTGACAATCATCTTATGTGAACATCACTCTATGTTTATGGATATCCTTGTTTGTTCCTTGTGGGACTAACCCGTGTAGGTATTGAAAGTGCAACTCACTACAATGGATTGCTCCAAATGATATACATCAACATTGAGCATCTACATCTTCAACAACTACATGAAGTCATCATCGACAAAACCCAAGGTTAGTTCATCCCTCTTAGGGGGGATATCACATCTAGGTTGAGATTTACTCTAATCAATTGAGCTAAAGCAACTCTAATGGTGTGAATACAACAATGCCTTATGTAAAAGTGGCAACCCCACTTATGCTTAAACGATGAGTATAACCTACGATCAAATTTTCTCATTTGACTCCTCAGTCAATATACTCATATATAGATGGCCTAGTCATCGCCAATTGCTTGATAGATGCTAGAGTGTTTGTGCATGCTTTGCCACATATTTCATTTGCCATTCTATTGTGAGAGCATGTTGGTTGCATATTTTACTCATTCGAGGACATCCACTTGTTGTTTTGATTGTTTGGCGTTTCTTTTCTTTTTTCAAGTGGATGGACAAGAATGCCTAAGAACCCCCTCTATCTATCTATGCTTTTCTCATCTCAAACTCTATTCATGCTACATCACAAAGTTTGATCAAGTCAGAGTCGAACCACTCTGTGTGAGGAACACTCGGAGTCCCCGATTCGTCATAGACTTAAACTTCCAAAACCTCTTTGTGCATTTCGGTATGACCGAGTCATCCACTTCGGTCACACCGAGTTCACTAAGTTGATCTACGTTTTCCATCTCGGTGCAACCGATTTGATCTTTTTGATCACACCGAGTTGCAGTAATCTGTCGCGATTCTGCATCTCGGTGCCACCGAGTCGTTCCACTTGGTCAAACCGACAGGGTCAGGATATATATACCCACGGGTGAGATTTTGGAAATTTCTTCAAACTCCTCAGCCCGCGCGTGTGTCCTGCTTTGCCTCCTCAGGTCTCCGGATCGTCTCCTCGCCGCCATCGACCTCCCGCCGCTCGTTTCTGCTACCTATTGAGCACTACGTTGGTTTTCCTTTGAAGAGGAAAGGGTGATGTAGCAAAGTAGCGTAAGTATTTCCCTCAGTTTTTGAGAACCAAGGTATCAATCCAGCAGGAGACTACACACAAGTCACCTAGTACCTGCACAAACAAAAAAGAACCTCGCAACCAACAAGATAAAGGGGTTGTCAATCCCTTCACGGTCACTTACGAAAGTTACATCTGATAGAGATAATAAGATAAATATTTTTGGTATTTTGATGATATAGATTGGAAGATAAAGATTGCAAAACAAACGGTAATAGAAATAGAAAGTTGATATGAAAATAATATGATGGAAGATAGACCCGGGGCCATAGGATTACTAGTGGCTTCTCTCAAGATAGCATAAGTATTACGGTGGGTAAACAAATTACTGTCGAGCAATTGATAGAAAAGTGCATAATTATGAGAATATTTAGGCATGAGCATGTATATAGGCGTCACGTCTGTGACAAGTAGACCGAAACGATTCTGCATCTACTACTATTACTCCACACATTGACCGCTATCCAGCATGCATCTAGAGTATTAAGTTCATAAGAACAGAGTAACACATTAGGCAAGATGACATGATGTAGAGGGATAAGCTCAAGCAATATGATATAAACCCCATCCTTTTTATCCTCGAAGGCAACAATACAATACGTGCCTTGCTGCCCCTGCTGTCATTGGGAAAGGACACCGCAAGATTGGACCCAAAGCTAAGCACTTCTCCCATCGCAAGAAAGGTCAATCTAGTAGGCCAAACCAAACTGATAATTCGAAGAGACTTGCACAGATAACAAATCATACATAAAAGATTTCAGAGAATAATCAAATATTGTTCATAGATAATCTTGATCATAAACCCACAATTCATCGGATCTCAACAAACACACCGCAAAAAGAATTACATCGAATAGATCTCCAAGAGAATCGAGGAGAACTATGTATTGAGATGCAAAGAGAGAGAAGAAGCCATCTAGCTAATAACTATGGACCCGAAGTTTTGTGGTAAACTACTCACAAATCATCGGAGAGGCTATGGTGTTGATGTAGAAGCCCTCCGTGATCAATTCCCCCT
Organism: Triticum urartu; assembly: GCF_056163025.1. Classification (NCBI taxonomy): domain Eukaryota; kingdom Viridiplantae; phylum Streptophyta; class Magnoliopsida; order Poales; family Poaceae; genus Triticum; species Triticum urartu. The sequence continues at coordinate 54,639,495 of NC_141878.1, read as the reverse complement.
GCGTCGGAGCTCCGGAAAAGGCCCCAAGATGGGATCTCTTGGGTACAGAAGATTGCGGCGGTGGAAATAGGGTTTTGTGGTGCTCCTGGATGTTTTTGGGGTATGTGGGTATATATAGGAGGAATAAGTACGTCGGTGGAGTTGCGAGGGGCCCACGAGGGGGGGGGGCGCCTGCCCCCCTGGGCGCGCCCCCTGCCTCGTGGCCTCCTTGCTTCTTTCTTGACGGCCACTCCAAGTCTCCTGGATCACGTTTGTTCCAAAAATAACTCTCCCGAAGGTTTCATTTCGTTTGGATTACGTTTGATATTCCTTTTCTGTGAAACACTGAAATAGGCAAAAGAAACAGCAATTTGCACTGGGCCTTTGATTAGTATGTTAGTCCCAAAAATAATATAAAAAGGAAAATTAAAGCCCATTAAACATCCAAAACATATAATATAATAGCATGGAACAATAAAAAATAATAGATACGTTGGAGACGTATCAAGCATCCCCAAGCTTACTTCCTGCTCGTCCTCGAGTTGGTAAATGATAAAAACATAATTTCTGATGTGGAATGCCACCTAGCATAATTCTCAATGTAATTTTATTTATTGTGGCATGAATGTTCAGATCCGAAAGATTCAAGACAAAAGTTTAATATTGACATAAAAACAATAATACTTCAAGCATACTAATAAAGCAATCGTGTCTTCTCAAAATAACATCGCCAGAGGAAGTTATCCCTACAAAATCATATAGTCTGGCTATGCTCTATCTTCACCACATAAAGTATTTAAATCATGCACAACCCCGATGACAAGCCAAGCAATTGTTTCATACTTTTGATGTTCTCAAACTTTTTCAATCTTCACGCAATATATGAGCATGAGCCATGGGCATAGCACCATAGGTGGAATAGAACGGTGGTTGTGGAGAAGACAAAAAGGAGAAGATAGTCTCACATCAACTTGGCGTATCAATGGGTTATGGAGATGCCCATCAATAGATATCAATGTGAGTGAGTAGGGATTGCCATGTAACGGATGCACTAGAGCTATAAGTGTATGAAAGCTCAACAAAACAACTAAGTGGGTATGCAATCAACTTGCTTGCTCACGATGACCTAAGGCATTTTGAGGAAGCCCATCATTGGAATATACAAGCCAAGTTCTATATTGTAAAATTCCCACTAGTATATGGAAGTCACAACATAGGAGACTCTCTATCATGAAGATCATTGTGCTACTTTGAAGCACAAGTGTGGTAAAAGGATAGTAACATTGTCCCTTCTCTCTTTTTATCTCATTTTTTTGGTTTTTGGGCCTTCCCTCTTTTTTATGGCCTCTTTTTTTATTTTTTTTTATTTTTCATCCAGAGTCTCATCCCGACTTGTGGGGCAATCATAGTCTCCATCATCCTTTTCTCACTGAGACAATGCTCTAATAATGATGATCATCATACTTTTATTTACTTACAACTCAAGAATTACAAATCGATACTTGGAACAAATTATGACTCTATATGAATACCTCCGGCGGTGTATCGGGATGTGCAATGACTCATGAGTGACATGTATGAAAGAGTGACATGTATGAAAGAATTATGAACGGTGGCTTTGTGATACGTCTCCAACGTGTCTACTTTTCCAAACACTTTTGCCCTTGTTTTGGACTCTAACTTGCATGATTTGAATGGAACTAACCCGGACTGACGTTGTTTTCAGCAGAATTACCATGGTGTTATTTATGTGCAGGAACAAACGTTCTCGGAATGACCTGAAACTTCACATAGCAACTTTTCAGAAAATATGAAAAATACCTGCAAAAGATGAAGGCCAGGGGGCCCACTACCTGTCCACGAGGGTGGGGGGCGCGCCCGCGCGCCCCCTACCTCGTGGGCCCCTGTTGCCTCTCCGACTCCAACTCCATATATTGTGTTTCGGGGAGAAAAAAATCAGAGAGAAGAAATCATCATGTTTTACGATACGGAGCCGCCGCCAAGCCCTAAAACCTCTCGGGAGGGCTGAACTAGAGTCTGTTCGGGGCTCCGGAGAGGGGAATCCGTCGCCATCGTCATCATCAACCATCCTCCATCACCAATTTCATGAAGCTCACTGCCGTGCGTGAGTAATTCCATCGTAGGCTTGCTGGACGGTGATGGGTTGGATGGGATCTATCATGTAATCCAGTTAGTTTTGTTAGGGTTTGATCCTTAGTGTCCACTATGTTCCGAGATTGATGTTGCTATGACTTTGCTATGCTTAATGCTTGTCAATAGGGCCCGAGTGCCATGATTTCAGATCTGAACCTATTATGTTTTCATCAATATATGAGTGTTCTTGATCCTATCTTGCAAGTCTATAGGCACCTATTATGTATTATGATCCGTTAACCCCGAAGTGACAATAATCGGGATACTTACCGGTGATGACCGTAGTTTCAGGAGTTCATGTATTCACTATGTGTTAATGCTTTGTTCCGGTACTCTATTAAAAGGAGGCCTTAATATCCCTTAGTTTCCGTAAGGACCCCGCTGCCACGGGAGGGTAGGATAAAAGATGTCATGCAAGTTCTTTTCCATAAGCACGTATGACTATATTCGGAATACATGCCTACGTTATATTGACGAACTGGAGCTAGTTCTGTGTCATCCTAGGTTATGACTATTACATGATGAACCCCATCCGGCATAATTCTCCATCACTGATCCATTGCCTACGAGCTTTCCATATATTGTTCTTCGCTTATTTACTTTCCCATTGCTATTGCTATCATCACTACAAAATACCAAAAACATTACTTTTACTACTGTTACCTTTTGCTACCGTTACCACTTCTATCATATTACTTTGCTACTAAATACTTTGCTGCAGATACTAAGTTTCCAGGTGTGGTTGAATTGACAACTCAGCTGCTAATACTTGAGAATATTCTTTGGCTCCCCTTGTGTCGAATCAATAAATTTGGGTTGAATACTTTACCCTCGAAAACTGTTCTGATCCCCTATACTCGTGGGTTATCAAGAATATTTTCTGGCGCCGTTGCGGGGGAGCATAGCTCTATTTGTTGAGTCACTTGGGATATATATCTACTTATCATTATGAAGAACTTGAGAGATCCAAAAACCAAGATCTATCCCTCAACTATGAGGGGAGGTAAGGAACTGCCATCTAGCTCTACACTTGATTCACCTTCTGTTTTGAGTAAGCTTGCGACACCTACACCTGCTTCTGCTATTCGTTCTGATATGTCGCATGTTATTGATGATGCCACTTCTGCTATGCATGATACTTATGATGAAACTACCTCTATGCCTGATACTACTATGCCACTTAGTGATTTTCTTGATGAACAACTTGCTAGGGCTAGAGAAATTGAAAATATTGAATCTGATGATACTGATGGAAGTGATGATGAAGAATCACTTGTTATTCCTAAGGGTTATGTTTTTGATCAAGAAGCTTTTTTTATCTATTTTAGCTTGCAAAAATAGAAATGAACTCAAAAGGTTATTAGCTAAATGGAGTAAGCAATCTCTAAATGCTAGAATGAAACCTGACCCTGCTTTTGATACTTCACCTAACTTTGTTACTGATAAGGATTATGAATACTCTATTGATCCTGATATAATTACTTTGGTTGAATCTGATCCTTTTCATGGTTATGAATCTGAAACTGTTGTGGCACATCGTACTAAATTGAATAATATAGCTACCCTGTTTACTAACGATGAGAGAACTCACTAGTTTTATATCCTTAAAATATTTCCGTTCTCATTAAAGGGTGATGCTAAGATATGGTTTAATTCTCTTGATCCTGGTTGTGGGCGTAGTCCCCAGGATATGATTTATTACTTCTCTGCTAAATATTTCCCTGCTCATAAGAAACAAGCTGCTTTAAGGGATATATATAATTTTGTGCAAATTGAAGAAGAGAGTCTCCCACAAGCTTGGGGGAGGCTTCTCCAATTACTTACTACTTTGCCTGATCATCCCCTTAAGAAAAATGAAATACTTGATATCTTTTATAATGGACTAACCGATGCCTCTAGAGATTACCTGGATAGTTGTGTTGGTTCTGTTTTCAGGGAAAGAACACCGGATGAAGCTGAAATTCTATTGAATAATATGTTGACAAATGAAAATAATTGGACACCTCCGGAGCCAATTCCTGAGCCTATTCCTAAACCAACTCCGAAGAAGAGGGGTATTCTATTTCTCAGTCTTGAAGATATGCAAGAGGCAAAGAAATCTATGAAAGAAAAAGGTATTAAAGCTGAAGATGTTAAGAATTTACCTCATATTGAAGAAATACATGGTCTTAATTTACCGCCTGTTGAAGAAACATATAATCTTAATCCATTACCTATTGAAGAAACTCATGGTCTTGATAACCCAACACAGGTAGTAAAGGTAAATTCTCTCTATAGATATGATAAAGCTGAAATCCCATTTACTAAATGTGCTAGCCCATGCTTATATGAGTTTGATAAATTTATGGCTAAGCAAGAAGACTTTAATGCTTATTTTGGTAGACAATTGAAATACAATTCAAATATGCTTTTACACTTGGGTGATTATATGGCTGATGTTAAAGGTGAACTCAAACTTCTTAGTAAACATGCTTCTATGGTTACCACTCAAGTAGACCAAGTACTTAAAGCTCAAAATGATTTGCTCAATGAATTGAATAGTAAAGATAATGTTAATGATATTAGAGTGGCTACTAGAACTGGTAAAATGACTCAGGAACCTTTGTATCCTGAAGGCCACCCGAAGAGAATTGAGCAAGATTCTCACAGAAATAATATAGATGTACCTAGTTCTTCTAAAAAGAAGAAAAAGAAAAATGATAAGACTTTGCATGCTTCTAGTGATCCTATTGTTGAAACACCTGAGAATCCAAATGATATTTCTATTTCTGATGCTGAAACTCAATCTGCTAATGAACCTGAAACTAGTGATAATGTTAATGATAATGTTCATAATGATGCTCAACCTAGTAATGATAATGACATAGAAATTGAACCTGCTGTTGATCTTGATAACCCACAATCAAAGAATCAACGTTATGATAAGAAAGATTTTGTTGCTAGGAAACATGGTAAAGAAAGAGAACCATGGGTTTAGAAACCCATGCCCTTTCCTCCAAAACCATCCAAGAAAAAGGATGATGAGGATTTTGAGCGCTTTGCTGAAATGATTAGACCTATCTTTTTGCGTATGTGATTAACTGATATGATCAAAACAAATCCTTATGCTAAGTACATGAAATATACTGCTACAAATAAAAGAAAGATACCGGAAGCTGAAATTTCCACCATGCTTGCTAATTATACCTTTAAGGGTGGAATACCAAAGAAACTTGGAGATCCCGGTGTACCAACTATACCATGCTCCATTAAAAGAAACTATGTTAAAACTTCTTTATGTGATCTTGGAGCCGGTGCTAGTGTTATGTCTCTCTCTTTATATCGTAGACTTGATTTGAATAAGTTGACACCTACTGAAATATCGTTGCAAATGGCTGATAAATCAACTACTATACCTGTCGGTATTTGTGAGGATGTGCCTGTTGTAGTTGCAAACATTACTATTTTAACGGACTTTGTTATTCTTGATATTCCCGAGGACGATAATATGTCTATTATTCTTGGAAGACCCTTTTTGAATACTGCAGGGGCTGTTATTGATTGCACTAAAGGCAATGTCACTTTTCATGTTAATGGTAATGAGCATACGGTACACTTTCCGAGGAAACAACCTCAAGTTCATAGTATCAACTCTATTGGAATAATGTCATCGATTATATTTGGAGGTTCTGAATTTCCTCTTCCTACTGTCAAGAAGAAATATGATATTCTTATTATTGGGGATGTGCATATCCCCATTGAGGTAACATAGTGTTATTCAAAATTTCTTCGGTCCCATGTTATTCGGAATGAGTTCGTTAACAAGACTTGATCAACCTTGTTAGTGGATTCCTTTTGATGATCATGAGATGGATGAAACTAGAAGGCACAACCTTCTGTACCCCAATTTTACTTTCTGTTATTTATATTAAATAAAATAAAAATAAATATTTTTCTGTCTGTTATCTGATTATTCGTGCAATATAAAAATACCTCGAAAATAAAAGTTCTCCAAATGCCCTGAAATTTAAATATGATTTTTCCAGAATATTTGAGAATATTTGGCACAAAGAACACAGCAGGGGGGCCAACCACTTGCCCACGAGGGTGGAGGGCGCGCCCTACCCCCCTGGGCGCGCCCCCTACCTCGTGGGCCCACGGTGGCCCTCCTCCACTTATCCTTTTACCCATACACTATTTCTTCCTCCCCCAAACATGAATATCCAGCTCAAGCACGAGTTATAGCTTGCTTTGCTGCCATTTTCGATCTCCTTGCTCAAAGCACCTCTCATAAAACTGCTTGGGGAGATTGTTCGTTGGTCTGTGACTCCTCCATTGGTCCAATTAGTTTTTGTTCTAGTGCTTTATTCATTGCAAACTTTTGCTTCTTAGGTGACCCTGTTCTTGAGCTTGCATGTGAAATTTATATGGTTCAAAGTAGTTTTGATGCATGATATAGGCCCTAGGCACTTGTAGAAGTAGTTGCTATCAATATTATTGAGTTTGGTTTACTTTTATTTCAAAGTTACTAAAAATTTTCAGAATTTTTTAGAGGAAGAAATATGCTTAGGAAAATGTTCCAAGGTGGTTCCTCAAGGAAGCAAGGACCCATGCTTGCAATGTGCGTGATGCTGATGATGAGCCACCAAGAGACGCTCCAGTGCGTCCTTGTGAGTGGCCTTCTAAAAACTTTATGGATCGCGCGGGAATTAAGGAAGAATTCAACGCATATTTGCGTAACGCTGATCTTGTGAGCTTCGAGGAAGAGAAGTGTAGCCAGTATCACAATCTCACTAGTTCCTTTGTGAGGAGGTTTGAATTTTCATCTTCACGTAATTCTCCAACTGTCCTGTTTGATCTTTATGATAATTCTTACACCATGGACTTAGAGGATTTTACCAGTGCATGCAAACTTCCACAATGGGGTAGTATAAGGGATCCTCGCAAATCTGAATTTAGAGATTTTCTTGCTAGCATAACTGTGGGAGAATCTAGAGATATTACACAAGTTACCATAGGGAGCATTCACTTTCCTGCTATACATTATTTTGCTCTCTTTATAGGTAGATGCATTAATGGTAAAGATGAGGCATGTCACATGTGTGTCCCTGACCTCAGTATTCTTCGGAGTGCTGTGTTAGGAGACAAATCTTATAATTTGGGAGCCATTGTTGCACGTAGGTTGCATCTTAATAGATTCAATGGAGATTTCTTTGGTGGAATTTATGCAACCCGCATAGCTAATTTTCTTGGTGTAGCCATACGCGAAGATGATGTTGAATTACCTCCTGCTTATCTAGATTTTAATGCTATGGTGCACCACCAGTTTGTCGAGAGGAACGAATCACCTCTCCAGTATAGACTAATCTTTGACAGATGCCGTGCTGTCCGTATTACTCTCCCTGTTCCCGCCTTCTTTGATTATCAGGCAAGAGGAAGATATAATATTACCAGAGAGGAGGCAAATGAGTACGATAGGAGAGAGGAGGCCGCTCGTCGCTACACTGCAACTCAGCAGGCGATAGCCGCTGCATCACAGTACGACCCCAGCTACTATTATGGATATCCGCCAGGCCAGCCGTGGCCATAGACAAACTTAGGCCAAAAGCCTAAGCTTGGGGGAGTACGTATTTCCCACCGAATTACATTTATGTTCACATACTCATTGCTAGATGTCGGTGCTCATACTTTTTCATTGTATCATCCATGCTAGTTTATTTTCCTTTTTATGCTTTCTTCTTGTGTGTTTAATAAACCTTAAGAAAAAACCAAAAAAATAGTTGTAGCTTTTAGTTAGTTTAATTTCCATGCTTGTAGTAGTAATTAAAAAGAAAACCCAAACAGATTTCCTGTTCTTCTTTTGCTTGTTGGGAGCTTTCCCGTGTAAATAGTTTTATTTCTTTTCTTTTCTTTGGGGGTCGATAGGAGAAGACCATGATTAAAATTGTTGAAGTGGCTCTTATATGCATTATTGTTTATCTGACAAAAGAGCCCATATTGCCTTGTCTTCTCCTGTTTATTGAATGCCTGTAGATTCCAGCTTAGTCCAATGCACGTGCACTATTATTATTATTCACATCGTTCAGTTGTGCAAGTGAAAGGTAATTATGATGGTATATGATGGACTGACTGAGATGAGAAAAGCTGGTATGAACTCGACCTCTTTTGTTTTTGTAAATATGATTAGTTCATCGTTCCTGATTCAGCCTATTATGAACAAACATGTTTGCAATGACAATTAGAGATCATAGTTTCTTGTGCCGTGCTTGACTAGCTATGAGTTATAATGGATTACCTTGCATGCCAACATGCTATTAAAATGGTTATGATGTGGTATCATAGGGTGGTATCCTCCTATGAATGATGTAAGTGACTTGACTTGGCGTATGTTCACGCATGTAGTTGAAACAAAATCAACATAGCCTTCACGATATGTATGTTCATGGTGGATTATATCCTACTCATGCTTGCATTCGGTGTTGATTAATTTTAATGCATGTTCATGACTGTTGTCGCTCTCTAGCTGGTCGCTTCCCAGTCTTTTGCTAGCCTTCACCTGTACTAAGCAGGAATACTGCTTGTGCATCCAATCCCTTAAACCCCAAAGTTATTCCACATGAGTCCACTATACCTACCTATATACGGTATCTACCTGCCGTTCCAAGTAAATTTGTATGTGCTAAACTCTAAACCTTCAAATAAATATCCTGTTTTGTATGCTCGAATAGCTCATGTATCAACTAGGGATGTCCGTATCTTCCATGTTAGGCGGGTTATTATCAAGAGGAGTGGACTCTGCTTCCCACTCACGAGAAAGTGGCTGGTCACCGGGATGCCCAGTCCCATGCTTTATGCAAATCAAATCAAAATAATTGCAAACAAAACTCCCCCTGAGACTCTTGTTAGTTGGAGGCACTCGTTGTTTCGAGGAAGCCATGGATTGATGCTTGTTGGTGGAAGGGGGGGGTATAAACTTTACCATTCTGTTTGGGAACCGCCTATAATCTGTGTAGCATGGAAGATATCGCCATCTCTCGGTTGTTATGTTGACAATGAAAGTATACCGCTCAAAATATTATTCACCTCTGTTTCAAAACCGAGCTCTGGCACCTCTACAAATCCCTGCTTCCCTCTGCGAAGGGCCTATCTATTTACTTTTATGCCGAGTCATCATCCTCTTATTAAAAAGCACCAGTTAGAGAGCACCGCTGTCATTTGCATTCATTACTGTTAGTTTACATTGAGTATGACTTGACTGGATCTCTTTTACCAGGAATTACAATGTCTAGTCTGTCCTTGGTCTATAAAGGTGCTCTGCATTTATGTTTTGCGGTCTCAGAAAGGGATAGCGAGATACCACCTTGTTATATCATATTATGATTGTTTTGAGAAAGTGTTGTCATCCGAGTTTATTATTATGGCTCGCTAGTTGATTATTCTATTGATATGAGTAAACTTGAGATCTACGCGTTATTGTAAATGTGGTTAGTTATAATCTTTGCTGAAAACTTGAATGCTGGCTTTACATATTTACAACAATAGGAGCAAACAGAGTTTGCAAAAGTTTTTCTTTATCACTTTCAGTTTGTCAACTGAATTGCTTGAGGACAAGCAAAGGTTTAAGCTCGGGGGAGTTGATACGTCTCCAACGTATCTACTTTTCCAAACACTTTTGCCCTTGTTTTGGACTCTAACTTGCATGATTTGAATGGAACTAACCTGGACTGGCGCTGTTTTCAGCAGAATAACCATGGTGTTATTTATGTGCAGGAACAAACGTTCTCAGAATGACCTGAAACTTCACATAGCAACTTTTCATAAAATATGAAAAATACCTGCAAAAGATGAAGGCCAAGGGGCCCACCACCTGTCCACGAGGGTGGGGGCGCGCCTGCCCCCCTAGGGCACGCCCCTCTACCTCGTGGGCCCCCTGTTGCCTCTCCGACTCCGGCTCCAACACCATATATTGTGTTTCGGGGAGAAAAAAAATCAGAGAGAAGAAATCATCACGTTTTACGATACGGAGCCGCCGCCAAGCCCCAAAACCTCTCGGGGGGCTGATCTAGAGTCCGTTCGGGGCTCCGGAGAGGGGAATCCGTCGCCATCGTCATCATCAACCATCCTCCATCACCAATTTCATGATGCTCACCGCCATGCGTGAGTAATTCCATCGTAGCCTTGCTGGACGGTGATGGGTTGGATGGGATCTATCATGTAATCAAGTTAGTTTTGTTAGGGTTTGATCCCTTGTGTCCACTATGTTCTGAGATTGATGTTGCTATGACTTTGCTATGCTTAATGCTTGTCACTCGGGCCCGAGTGCCATGATTTCAGATCTGAATCTATTATGTTTTCATCAATATATGAGTGTTCTTGATCCTATCTTGCAAGTCTATAGTCAGCTATTATATGTTATGATCTGTTAACCCCGAAGTGACAATAATCGGGATACTTACCTATGATGACCGTAGTTTGAGGAGTTCATGTATTCACTATGTGTTAATGCTTTGTTCTGGTACTCTATTAAAAGGAGGCCTTAATATCACTTAGTTTTCGTAAGGACCCCGCTGCCACGGGAGGGTAGGACAAAAGGTGTCATGCAAGTTCTTTTCCATAAGCACGTATGACTATATTCGGAATACATGCCTACATTATATTGACGAACTGGAGCTAGTTCTGTGTCACCCTAGGTTATGACTGTTACATGATGAACCGAATCCGGCATAATTCTCCATCACCGATCCATTGGCTACGAGCTTTCCATATATTGTTCTTCGGTTATTTACTTTCCCGTTGCCATTGCTATCATCACTACAAAATACCAAAAACATTACTTTTACTACTATTACCTTTTGCTACCATTACCACTACTATCATACTACTTTGCTACTAAATACTTTGCTGCAGATACTAAGTTTCCAGGTGTGGTTGAATTGACAACTCAGCTGCTAATACTTGAGAATATTCTTTGGCTCCCCTTGTGTCGAATCAATAAATTTGGGTTGAATACTTTACCCTCGAAAACTATTACGATCCCCTATACTTGTGGGTTATCACTTTGCCACAAATACGATGTCAACTACATGATCATGCAAAGCAATATGACAATGATGAAGCATGTCATAATAAACGGAATGGTGGTAAGTTGCATGGCAATATATCTCGGAATGGCTATGGAAATGCCATAACAGGTAGGTATGGTGGGTGTTTTGAGGAAGGTATATGGTGGGTTTATGGTACCGGCGAAAGTTGTGCGGTACTAGAGAGGCTAGCAATGGTGGAAGGGTGAGAGTGCGTATAATCCATGGACTCAACATTAGTCATAAAGAACTCACATAATTATTGCAAAAATATATTAGTTACCAAAACAATGTACTACGCGCATGCTCCTAGGGGGATAGATTGGTAGGAAATGACCATCGCTCGTCCCTGACCGCCACTCATAAGGAACACAATCAATAAATAAATCATGCACCGACTTCATCACATAACGGTTCACCATACGTGCATGCTACGAGAATCACAAACTTTAACACAAGTATTTCTCTAATTCAAAACTACTCAACTAGCATGACTCTAATATTAACATCTTCATATCTCAAAACAATCATCAATTATCAAACTTCTCATAGTATTCAATGCACTTTTTATGATAGTTTTTATTATACCCATCTTGGATGCCTATCATATTAGGACTAATTTTATAGCCAAGGAAAATTACCATGCTGTTATAAAGGACTCTAAAAATGATATAAGTGAAGCATGAGAGATGAATAATTTCTAAAAAATAAAACCACCACCGTGCTCTAAAAAGTTATAAGTGAAGCACTAGAGCAAAATTGTCTAGCTCAAAAGATATAAGTGAAGCACATAGAGTATTCTAATAAATTCCGATTCATGTGTGTCTCTCCCAAAAGGTGTGTACAGCAAGGATGATTGTGGTAAACTAAAAAGCAAAGACTCATATCATGTGGTGAATAAAAATATAGCATCAAGTAAAGTTACCGATGGACAAAGACGAAAGAGGGGATGCCTTCCGGGGCATCCACAAGCTTAGGCTTTTGGTTGTCCTTGAATTTTACCTTGGGGTGCCTTGGGTATCCCCAATCTTAGGCTCTTTCCACTCCTTGTTCCGTAATCCATCAAATCTTTACCCAAAACATGAAAACTTCACAACACAAAACTGAACAAAAAATCTCATGAGCTCCGTTAGTATAAGAAAACAAACCACCACTTAAGGTACTGTAATAAACTCATTATTTGTTTATATTGGTGTTAAACCTACTGTATTACAACTTGTCTATGGTTCATACCCCCGATACTAGCCATAGATTCATCCAAATAAGCAAACAACACAAGAAAAACAGAATCTGTCAAAAACAGAACAGTCTGTAGTAATCTGTAGGTTTAGAATACTTATGTAACCCCAAAAATTCTAAAATAACTTGGGGTACGTGAGAAATTTGTCTATTAATCAGCTTCAAAAAGAATCAACCTAATCGCACTCTCCAGTAAAAAATGGCAGCAAATCTCGTGAGCGCTAAAGTTTCTGTTTTTTACACCAAGATCGCAAAAACTTCCCCCAAGTCTTCCCAAAGGTTCTACTTGACACAAACAATAATTAAAAGCATAAAACCACATCTAAACAGAAGATAGATGAATTATTTATTGCTAAACAGAACCAAAAAGCAGGAAACAAAAATAAAATTGGGTTGCCTCCCAACAAGGGCTATCGTTTAACGCCCCTAGCTAGGCATAAAAACATGAATAGATCTAGGTATTGTCATCTTTGGTATGCAATCCATAAGTGGTTGTCGTAATAGATTCATAAGGTAATTTAATTTTCTTTCTAGGAAAGTGTTCCATGCCTTTCCTTAACGGGAATTGTAATATAATGTTTCCTTCTTTCATATCAATAATTGCACCAATCGTTCTAAGGAAAGCTCTACCAAGAATAATGGGACATGTAGGATTGCAATCAATGTCAAGAACAATGAAATCTATGGGCACATAATTCCTATTTGCAACAATAATAACATCATTAATCCTTCCCATAGGTTTCTTAATAGTGGAATCCGCGAGGTGCAAATTTAAAGAGCAATCATCAAATTCACGGAAACCTAACACATTACACAAAGTTTTTAGAATCATGGAAACACTAGCACCCAAATCACATAAAGCGTAGCATGCATGGTATTTAATCTTAATTTTAATAGTAGGTTCCCACTTGAGGGAGTCCTGGATTAGGGGGTCTCTGGACAGCCGGACTATCTCTATTGGCCGGACTGTTAGACTATGAAGATACAAGATTGAAGACTTCGTCTCGTGTCCGGATGGGACTCTACTTGGCGTGGAAGGCAAGCTAGGCAATACGGATATGGATATCTCCTCCTTTGTAACCGACCTTGTGTAACCCTAACCCTCTCCGGTGTCTATATAAACCAAAGGGTTTTAGTCCATAGGGCAACAACCACAACATACAATCATACCATAGGCTAGCTTCTAGGGTTTAGCCTCTCCGATCTCATGGTAGATCTACTCTTGTACTACCCATATCATCAATATTAATCAAGCAGGACGTAGGGTTTTACCTCCATCAAGAGGGCCCGAATACCATAGGATAGCTTCTAGGGTTTAGCCTCTCCGATCTCGTGGTAGATCTACTCTTGTACTACCCATATCATCAATATTAATCAAGCAGGACGTAGGGTTTTACCTCCATCAAGAGGGCCCAAACCTGGGTAAAACATCGTGTCTCCTGCCTCCTGTTACCATCTGGCCTAGATGCACAGTTCGGGACCCCCTACCCGAGATCCGCCGGTTTTGACACCAACATTGGTGCTTTCATTGAGAGTTCCTCTGTGTCGTCGCCGTTAGGCTTGATGGCTCCTACTATCATCGATAGCGATGCGGTCCAGGGTGAGACTTTTCTCCCCGGATAGATCTTCGTATTCGGCGGCTTTGCACTGCGGGCTAATTCGCTTCGCCATCTGGAGCAGATTGAAAGCTACACCCCTAGCCATCAGGTCAGATTTGGAAGCTTAAACTACACGGCCGATATCCGTGGAGATTTGATCTTCGACGGATTCAAGCCTCTGCCTTGTGCGCCACGCGGTCACGATGAACATGACTTAGTTCTCCCATTGGACAGTGTTAAGGAGATCGCACCGGCAGCCACTCCGGCCCTCAATTCAGAGCTAGTGGCGCCTTCCGCGGACGGGTGGATGGACCCCGGCACGGAGGCCTTACCCTTAGCGGCGATCGAGCCGAACATCGACCTTGCCTTGCACGAGAGCCGTGTTGTTAAACTGCCGGATCCTTCTCCGGCCACGGACTCTGAACCGCCTGCGCCCGTTCCTATCGAATCTGATTGGGCGCCGATCATGGAGTTTACCTCCACCGATATTTTTCAGCACCCGCCCTTTGGCAACATACTGAACTCATTAAGGTCTCTCTCCTTGTCAGGAGAATCCTGGCCGAACTATGTCCGGCAAGATCGGGATGCGTACGACGAAGAAATTCGACACCCACCCACCACCCACTTAATAGCCACTGTCGATGACTCAACCGACATGCTCGACTTCGACTCCGAAGACATCGACGGTATGGACGACGATGTGGGAGGCGAAGAGGAACCACCGCCCACAGGGCGCTGGACGTCCACCTCATCATATGACGTATACATGGTGGACACACCAAAACAAGACGACGATGAGGAACGGAAGGACGCAACGAAGGCTTGTTCCCACCAGAAGCAGTCAAAGCGGCGGCGTAAGCGCCGCCCCAAATCCCGCCTCGGCAGAAATAACGATCGCACAGACCCAGCGTTGGAGCAGGGCGAACCACTGTCGGGCCACGGCAATATGGAGAATCAAACCGAACAAACCAATTCTGTCAAAGATAATAGTCCGGACGACATAACGCCGGACAGGCACCTGGAGCAGCAGAATGCCCGTCAAAGGCTTGTTGCCACCGCGAGGAGTCTGAAAAAGCAGAAGCAAAGGCTCAAGGCTGCGCAGGACACACTCCAAATCAGATGGAGTAAAGTACTCAACACAGCAGCGAAGTATGGCGGCAATCGCCCCACCAAGAGCTACCCAAAGCGGAAGTTGATACCTGAATTTGATGAGGAGGCCTTAGACCCCCACAACCAAAAATTAAAACAACCATCTGGCCGGATAGACGACCTCACGGCCAACACAAAGCGGCAAGCAACGCCGCACATAAGCCAATACGCGGTCTACGCGAGGGCTCGCATCAAAAGGACGGCGAAACTAGATCCATCTATGGACCACGCAAGCGTGCTCCAGCATATGATGCAACACAACAAACATCCGAACAACGCGGTACACCCAGATATAGGGGTGCCGCACACCCCCTATGTTTCACCGATGAGGTGCTGGACCATGAATTTCCAGAGGTATTCAAACCCGTAAACATAGAGGCATATGATGGAACAACAGACTCTGGGGTCTGGATCAAGGACTATATCCTCCATATCCACATGGCTCGGGGAGACGATCTCCATGCCATTAAGTATTTACCCCTCAAACTCAAAGGTCCAGCTTGGCACTGGCTTAAGATCCTCCCCGAAAGCTCCATTGGAAGTTGGGAAAAGCTCGAAGATGCCTTTCGGGCAAATTTTCAAGGGACTTATGTCCGACCTCCGAACGCGGATGATTTGAATCATATAACTCAACAGCCCGGAGAGTCAGCCCGAAAGCTTTGGAATAGGTTTCTTACTAAAAAGAACCAAATTGTCGACTGTCTGGATGCCGAAGCCTTGGCAGCTCTTAAGCATAGCGTCTGTGATGAATGGCTTGCCAGACACCTCGGCCAAGAAAAGCCGAGAACAATGGCAGCATTAACAGGCCTCATGACCCGCTTTTGCGTGGGTGAGGATAGCTGGCTAGCAGATGCAGCACCAGCGACCCCAGTACATCCAAAGTTAGAGATGGAAACGGGAAATCACGGCGCAACAGCAATAACAAACGCCGGAATAAAGAAGACAACACGAAGAGCACGGCAGTAAACCCCGGATTCAAAAGCTCTCGGCCAGGCCCGCAAAAGCTGCCCTCTAAAGGCGCCTGAGATGAACTGTCCAGCCTAAACAAAATTCTGGACCAAATATGTCAGATCCATAGCACCCCTGGTAAACCCGCCAATCATACCCACAGAGAATGTTGTGTCTTCAAGCAGTCCGGCAAGCTCAACGCCGTACACAAGAGGGAGGATACACCAAGCGAAGACGAGGATGAGAAATTTCCACCAAAAGTCAAAACAGTAAACGTGTGACACGTGATCAAGGGGAGAAACAAAACGGCACTCCCAGAAAAATATGCCCAAGGGCCTATCA
The DNA here is from genome assembly GCF_056163025.1 of Triticum urartu. NCBI lineage: Eukaryota > Viridiplantae > Streptophyta > Magnoliopsida > Poales > Poaceae > Triticum > Triticum urartu. The sequence goes on along the minus strand of NC_141878.1, from coordinate 54,623,027 downwards.
CCGCGGAGTCCTGCCACTGGTCGTCTCAACCGATCACTTTCGACCATCGTGATTACTCAGCAAGTATCCGGCGTGCAGGATGGGCTGCCCTAGTATTAGACCCAATAATTGACGGATACCACTTCACACGAGTCCTGATGGATGGTGGCAGCAGTCTAAACCTGATATACCAGGATACAATCCGCGAAATGGGGATAGACCCAACGAAAATTTGCCATAGCAATACTACCTTTAAAGGAGTAACGCCAGGCCCAGGGGCTCATTGCACGGGCCCCCTACTACTAAAGGTTATATTCGGCTTCCCCGATAACTTCCGTAGTGAACATTTAACCTTCCACATCGCTCCTTCCAAAGTGGCTATCAAGCACTACTTGGACGCGAAGCTTTCACTCGCTTTAATGCAATACCGCACTACGCTTCCCTCACACTCAAGATGCCCGGCCCACGTGGCATCATTACATTGAACGGAAGTATTAAGCGATCTTTGCGCGCCAAAGAGAATGCAACTGCCTTGGCAGCGCACACTAAAAACGGCCTCACCAACTAAAGCATTTGATAGGTCGTCAAGACCACGGACGCGGTTAGACGAGTCCGACGCTGCTATATGTAATTTGTACCGGATTAATGGCCACACCCCTATTACAAATACAAGGGGCCCAACGCGTGCAGACAAGTGGCAATTTATACTCATTTCTTGTTATACATAGTTTCTTTAAAAACTATCTCTCTGCACGACAACTTTTTCACCTAAATTCCTCTCTTTTATAGATGACCATCGTGCTACACCCGTCCAGGATACGGCACAACGGAGACACAGGCGCAGACGTGCAGCAGGGACCCGTTCCATGGATTCTTTTTAGATTAAGACCCTGCGTAAACCTGTTTTACTGTCTCTTGTTGATACACATCCACCAAATTCTCAGCACAATTGAGAAGGATGCTGACGTCTTGGCATGTGGCCATGTCAGAATAATGCATGTACCTGGACACAAGGGGCTTCTTCCAAAGGGAACTATTTAGGCCCAGCTTATACCATAAAGACCGAACACCTAAGGGAGTGTTCAGCGTTGCGAGTTTGGCCTTATATGCATAAGCTCTGAATCATTGTCTTTGGTCAAATGTTGGGTTTGCCCGGCTCCTGTGTTTTGGTGCCTTACGTTCCACTTTATCGGCTACGGCAGCACCAGGAGAGCTACTGCGATTGTGCCCTGGTTCATCCGGACGAGCACCTCAGTAGAGAAAGCCGAAAATTGACTGTCATGATATAGCGTGAGACTGGTCAACCACTCGATGACCTATCAGAATGTTAGGATTCCTCCGCCTTAACGAAGGGCCGTTTTCCGGCCAGGCATGTACGCACCCCGAGATCGAGAGAGTGCGGAGCCACCAGGGGCTATCTAGTAGCCCCACTGTCAAACTCCTATGGCTAAGTGAAAGTGTTAAAGCATTATAGTCCGGTTGCCTCGTTTGCTGCGCTATCACCTCCTTAATAGGACCAAGACATTGGGTTAAGTGTGAACACGTGTTTTTTGCGAGCACCTCCGCATTATATGCGTGGGGGCTGAAGCCGACGACTGCAATCTTTCAGGTTATACACATGTGTACATAAACGGCCGCTCAAGAGGCATCATATTACTTTCGGGCAAAAGTATAAACACAGCCTTATAAAATTTCATAAAAACATTGTGTTTACAATGGGAATACATGTCACTCAAACATAATATTCTTCGAGCACTGGGCCTCTATCAAACGAGCACCCTCGAGAACCTCCTCGAAATAGTACTCGGCAGCCACTCGGCCTATGGCCGAACCCTGCGCCGCAACAGTGGTAGCGTCCATCTCCGCCCAGTATGCTTTAACACGGGCAAGGGCCATCTGCAAGCCTTCTATGCATGCCGACCTCTTCATCGCATTAATGTGCGTCACCGCACCAAGGAACCGCTGCACTAAACAGAAATAGCTGTTCGGCTTTGGCTTTTCTGGCCATAGCTGATCCACGACAAACCTCATGGCGAGTCCGGACAACCTATTTAGTTCGGCTAATTCGGCTAGCTGATCAGTCAATGGAAGCGGAAACTCTGGAACGTTGAACTGCGACCAGAACAACTTGTCCACTTCACGATCTGTTTGACCTTGGAAGTATTTGGCCGCATCGGCAACGCTCGCCGCCAAGTCCATATACACATCTGCTGAACTCCACAGCCGATCTAGAGGGGCATACCGTGGATCTCCGAACTTCCTCCGTAGCATGAAGGGCTTCCCAGCCGCAATATCCCCGGCTTCCCGCAGCTCCTCCTTCTTCGCTCTCATAGCAGAGCGGGTGTCTTTGTCCGCCATCGTGGCCTTCTCAAGGTCCGTTGCCTTCGCTCGATTTTCTTTTTCTAGGAGCCAACAACGGTCGGCAGTGTCTTTTAATTCTATGACCATCTTGGCCATCTTCTCTTGGCTCTCGCAATGTGCGACCTTCTTGGCTTTCAACGCTTCGGCTGCCTTCAAAGCAGCTGCATTACTAATCCTCGCTTGTTCCTTGGCTCGGGCAAGTTCTGCCCGCAAGGTTTCCACGGTGGCAGCTCCATCTGCAGTCACAACATATTAAAGGTACTGGCATCATGCTGCTCTTACTATGTGGCATTCACCAGAAAATAACACTTACCCTGTGCCTCGTCAAGCCTCTTGTTAACAAGCTCGATGTCAGCGTCCGCCGCATCCAGTTGTCGTTTTAATTCGGCAAACCCACTAGTCCGGCTAGCCACCGGAGCTTCTACCGCCTGCACATAAAGGCAGTCTGGTTATTTCCTGGGACTATGATCCTTTGTTCGCTGCCGTTCTTGTCGACAACCAGTCTCAGGGGCTACTTTCTACAAAGGGCACACCTAACATGTGCGGTACTATCACGTACCTCAAAGCCTGTCAGTAGACTCATAAAGGCTTCATGTAATCCGCTTTCGGCGGACAAAATTCTTTCCATCACCGTACCCATCAGCGTACGGTGTTCTTCTGAGATGGCCGCTCGCCCCAACAGCTCCCTCAGAACGTCCGACCGCATACCAGACGGTGCCGGACTCTTTTGTTCGCTCTCCTCGAGAGCCGGACGCTGGGGACTTCGGGGGTCTATGGGATTATCTTTTGGCCTTACCGGATCCGGAGAGGCCCTCCGTGATGACACTTCAGGGTCGCTCGCTTCTTGAGCGGAGGAGTCCAGGGGAGGCGTTTCGCTCTCCATCATCTCCGGAAGAAGATCCCCCAAAGACGAGCTCAGCTGAGAAGGGCTAAGACCCGAACTGCAAGATATATGCGGCGGTTATTTTCTCAGAAGAAAGATACTATACCTTCACTATTAAAGTATTTTTTGGATCACTTACAACTCGTTGGAGGGCTGATCCCCCCGCGGACTTTGTGCGGCAAAAGCACCCCCCGAGGCAGGACCCTCCGTGGGAGACTTCTTCTCCCGTTTGGAGGCCTCGGCTTCCGGATCCTCGGAAGCAGTCCTTTTCCTCCCCAGGTTATCCTCCTTCATGGAGACGCTCATTCCCTCGGTTGGAACTGGCAGCGATGGGGGCCTGTGTCCACTCGTATTATCCCCCTGTATCTTCCTTCGAGGCCTCCGGGCAAGGTGCGATCTCGAGCATCTTTTCCAATACCGGATTTTCCAAACCCTAAGGGAGGGGGGCCAAACACCGAATCATCTTCGCCTTTGTTAGCCAGTCCTGGTCAAAGAGCGAACTCTTAGAAATAACTTCCTGATGAATAAAAGACAGTGTGTTCGGCTAGAGGATTTCTTACTTGTTCGGCGGCGCGGTTACTGCTCAGGCAAACGTCCTCGGTAGTATCTGGACACTCTATTTGAGGTCCGAAGAATGACTTGTACATCTCCTCGTGCGTCAGGCTGAGGAAACTTTGAATGGCACGCGGTCCTTCTGGGTTGAACTCCCACAAGCGAAGGGGCTGGCGTTTGCAAGGCTGGACTTGACGAACCAGCATAACTTGTATTACCACGACCAAATTAAAATCTCCCTCGAAGAGATCTCGAATGCGGCTTTGCAGTATAGGCACGTCCTTGGCTGGACCCTAGCTCAGACCTCTGCTAATCCATGACGTTAGTTGTGGTGGGGGCCCGAGCGGAAAGCGGGGGCAGCCGCCCACTTGGCACTTCTGGGAGCCGTGATGTAAAACCACTCCCGTTGCCATAATTCGGACACCTCTCGAAAGGAACCTTTCGGCCATGGAGCTCCTGCCATCTTGCCTATTGATGCACCTCCGCACGCTGCATGTTGCCCCTCGATCATCTTCGGATTCACTTCAATGGTCTTGAGCCATAGGCCGAAGTGAGGGGTAATGCGGAGGAAGGCCTCACACACGACAATAAATGTCGAGATGTGGAGAAAGGAGTCCGGAGCTAGATCGTGGAAATCTAGCCCGTAATAGAACATCAAACCCCTGACGAAGGGATCGAGAGTGAGGCCTAGGCCTCGAAGGAAGTGGGAGACGAACACGACGTTCTTGTTGGGTTCGGGAGTAGGGATGACCTGCCCTCGAGCAGGTAGCCGATGCGAAACCTCGGCGGTCAGGTATCTGGCCTCCCTCAACTTCTTGATGTCCTCTTCCGTCACGGAGGAGGGCATCCATCGGCCTTGAATACTGGATCCGAACATGATTGAAGATCCGGAGCACCTAACCTGGGCTTTGGGTGTTGGAACTTGAGGCGAGGGAAGGGTTCGATTGAGCATGAGAGGGAAAAAGCGAAAACCTTGTCCCTTCATAAAGAGGGTGAATATCAAGCGTCCTCTCCGTAGCCGTTTGGGACTTGCCTATAATCTAGGAGTCCTAGACACGGTTGGGTTACCCACTACCGCATTAATGAGAATCCCGTAATTGGGGGAACACGATCTCTGCTTTGACAAGACGTGTCATGAAACCGCCTCGCGTTATGTGTGGAGCTGGTTGAAGAAAAATGGTTCGAATAATCACCGGGCCATGACATAACGTCATGCTGCCAAAATAAGTCAGCAAATTGGATTTGCGAAAATATTATTCTCTCTACGGCGGTATGTGGAACTTATTTTGCAGGGTCGGACACTATCCTCGTATTCAAATTCTTCAGTGATGTATTCGGAGAAGGAACCCGCCTTGCCATGCTGAAGACAATACTGCGCGCCGGACTCATCGTCATTGAAGCCTAGTTCAGGGGCTATTGAGGGAGTCCTGGATTAGGGGGTCTCCAGATAGCCGGACTATCTCTATTGGCCGGACTGTTAGACTATGAAGATACAAGATTAAAGACTTCGTCTCGTGTCCAGATGGGACTCTACTTGGCGTGGAAGGCAAGCTAGGCAATACGGATATGGATATCTCCTCCTTTGTAACCGACCTTGTGTAACCCTAACCCTCTCCGGTGTCTATATAAACCGAAGGGTTTTAGTCCGTAGGACAACAACCACAACATACAATCATACCATAGGCTAGCCTCTAGGGTTTAGCCTCTCCGATCTCGTGGTAGATCTACTCTTGTACTACCCATATCATCAATATTAATCAAGAAGGACGTAGGGTTTTACCTCCATAAAGAGGGCCCGAACCTGGGTAAAACATCGTGTCCCCTGCCTCCTGTTACCATCCGGCCTAGACGCACAGTTCGGGAACCCCTACCCGAGATCCGCCGGTTTTGACACCGACACCACTCATCATGAAGTTTTCTAGGGATAGAAACTTCTAACTCAAGCTTTTCTTCGTAAAATTGCATTAAAGCATCAATGATATGTTTGGTAAAAGCTTTATTTTGACTATAAGCATGCAAAGAATTTAGTAAGGATTGCAACAAGGAAATACAATCTATTAAAGAGCAATTATCATAATTAAATCCCTTGAAATCCAAAATAGTGGGTTCATTGCTATGTAAAGTTTTGACCTCTTGAATCCCACTTTTATTAATTTTTGCATCAAGATCTAAAAACTCCGAACCAATGGGACGCCTTTTAACTAAAGTTGACTCATCTGCAGTCCCATCATTATCAAGATTCATATTGCAAAACAAAGATTTAATAGGAGACACATCAATCACTTTTAGATCTTCATCCTTCTTATCGTCTAGTTGTTCCGATTTGGAGGCCATCTTATTAACTAAGGTGGCCTGCTTATCCGAAATTTGGGCAATTAAGTTTTCAAGATGAGAGAACTGAGAATTCAAACCATAAAATTCTTTAGACATATCATCGAGTTCTTTATTCATGTACCCCATAAAAGTTTTTTGTTCTTTAAGCTCGTTCCTGAAGAAATTATTATGCTCAAACTACAAGGACATAAAACTTCTAAAGTTGTTTTCAATTTCTTCCGACCTTCTAAGGTGAGGATCAACACTTTTTGGTAAAGCAATCGCGGCAAACAATCCAACTCACAAGCACACAAGAAGTGATAGAAAAAGAGGCGAACGGAAAAAGAGGGCGAATAAAATGACAAGGGTGAAGTGGGGGAGAGGAAAACGAGAGGCAAATGGCAAAAAATGTAATGCGATGGATAAGAGTTTGTGATGGGTACTTGTTATGTCTTGACTTGTGCGTATATCTCCCCAGCAACGGCGCCAGAAATCCTTCTTGCTACCTCTTGAGCACTGCGTTGGTTTTCCCTTGAAGAGGAAAGGGTGACGCAGCAAAGTAGCGTAAGTATTTCCCTCAATTTTTGAGAACCAAGATATCAATCCAGCAGAAGACTACATGCAAGTCACCTACTACCTGCACAAACAAACAAGAACTTCGCAACCAACGCGATAAAGGGGTTGTCAATCCCTTCATGGTCACTTACGAAAGTGAGATATAATGGAGATAATAAGATAAATATTTTTGGTATTTTTATGATATAGATTGGAAGATAAAGATTGCAAAATAAACGGTAATAGAAATAGCAAGTTGATATGAAAATAATATGATGGAAGATAGACCCGGGGGCCATAGGTTTGACAAGTGGCTTCTCTCAAGATAGCATAAGTATTACAGTGGGTAAACAAATTAATGTTGAGCAATTGATAGAAAAGTGCATAATTATGAGAATATCTAGGCATGATCATGTATATAGGCATCACATCCGTGACAAGTAGACCGAAACGATTCTGCATCTACTACTATTACTCCACACATCGACCGATATCCAGCATGCATCTAAAGTATTAAATTCATAAGAATAGAGTAACGCATTAGGCAAGATGACATAATGTAGATGGATAAACTCAAGCAATATGATATAAACCCCATCTTTTTATCCTTGATGGCAGCAATACAAAACGTGCCTTGTTGCCCCTGCTGTCACTGGGAAAGGACACCGCAAGATTGAGCCCAAAGCTAAGCACTTCTCCCATTGCAAGAAAGATCAATCTAGTAGGCCAAACCAAACTGATAATTCGAAGAGACTTCCAAAGATGACAAATCATACATAAAAGATTTCAGAGCAGAATCAAACACTACTAGGAAAAGGGCTATAGATGAAATTGACACTAATGGCGCACAAGACATGTGGTGCGCCCCTGCTATATACTAATGGCACACCATGTGTTGGTGTGCCATTAGTGTCCAAATACTAATGGCACACCACATCCACGGTGCGCCATTATTAACAAGATTTTTTTTCGAAACTAGTAATGGCGCACCGTGGGAGTGGTGCGCCATTACTAGTTAAACTAGTAATGGTGCACCACATCCACGGTGCGCCATTAGTAAAAAAAATTCAATTTTTTTCAATTTTTTCAAAACTAGTAATGGCGCACTGTGGGAGTGGTGCGCCATTTCTAGTTAAACTAGTAATGGCGCACCACATCCATGGTGCGCCATTACTAACTTGGCCCAAAAATTCCCTCGCATGCACACCCCCCCGGGCCGCCTTTTCAGTTTAAAAAAATAAAAGAAAATGATGAAAATGTCAAAAAAATAAAAGAAAATAAGTTTCCCAGGTGATATGTGGTCTAGTTGTTGGGAAAATTTACAAATATGAATTTTGACTTTATTTGCAAAATCTCTCTGGAATTTGTGAAATGGGCATAACTTTTGCATACGAACTCGGATTAAAAAGTTTTCTATATGGAAAATCATCTACTCGAAAAGTTACATCCAAATTTAATGGGGGCAACCCCGTTAAACATTTTCAAAATCATCAAAAACCTAATAGAAAAAAAGTTACGGGGCTTTTAAGATCTGGAGGCAAAAAAATTCAAAAAATTTCAAACTTACTAGTGGCGCACCGTATGCTAGGTGCGCCACTAGTAACAGAAAAAAAATTTAGTTTCGATTTTTTTTTCGGGATTTTTTTTTCAAAATATGATACATAATATGAACGGAAGTTTGAAATATTTTTTCAAAATTTCATCACACTCATGAACATGAACAAAGTCCTAAACATCAACAAGGTTTAATAGGATTGATATGCTAGATATATCAGCAAGTGCCTGTGAAGTGAGCTGGTGTTGGGGTTGGATAGAACTGTGAAGTTAAGCGTGCTTGGGCTGGAGTAGTGTGAGGATGGGTGACCTTGTGTGAGGATGGGTCACCTTCCGGGAAGTTTGACCACAGAGTGCGATTTGACCTGAGATTAAGCATATTGACCTGAGATTAAGCCATAGTTACCCGAGGTTAAGAAAAAAATAAAAAAAATTATTTTGAAAACTAAAATTTTTTGAAAAAAATTATAAACATTTTTTTTGAAAAAAATTATTACTTATAGCGCACTTCAATAGTTATGGCGCACCTCTAGGCATACTAATGGCGCACTACAGGTGCGCCATTAGTATCTGGTATACTAATGGCGCACTAGTGGTGCGCCATTAGTAAAAAATACTAGTGGCGTGGTACAAGTGGCGCACCAGTAGTGCGCCATTAGTAGGCAAAACTGGTGCGCCACTAGTAGGCCTTTTCCTAGTAGTGAAATATTGTGCACAGATAATCTTAATCATAACCCACAATTCATCGGGTCTCGACATACACACCGTAAAAAGAATTACATCAAATAAATATCCAAGAGAATAGAGGAGAACTTTGTCTTGAGATCCAAAGAGAGAGAAGAAGCCATCTAGCTAATAACTATGGACCGTAAGGTCTGTGGTAAACTACTCACACATCATCGGAGAGGCTATGGTGTTGATGTAGAAGCCCTCCGTGATCGACTCCCCCTCCGGCGGAGCTCCGGAAAAGGCCCCAAGATGTGATCCCTTGGGTACAGAAGGTTGCGGCAGTGGAAATAGAGTTTCGTGGTGCTCCTGGATGTTTTCGGGGTATATGGGTATATATAGGAGGAAGAAGTACGTCGGTGGAACTGCAAGGGGCCCACGAGGGTGGGGGCGCGCCTGCCCCCCTAGGCGTGCCCCTGCCTCGTGGCCTCCTTGGTTCTTTCTTGACGGCCACTCCAAGTCTCCCAGATCACGTTCGTTCCAAAAATAACTCTCCTGAAGGTTCCATTCCGTTTGGATTCCCTTTGATATTCCTTTTCCGCGAAACACTGAAATAGGCAATAAAATAACAATTTGCATTGGGCCTTTGGTTAGTAGGTTAGTCCCAAAAATAATATAAAAAGGTAATCTAAAGCCCATTAAAAAATCCAAAACAGACAATATAATAGCATGGAACAATAAAAAATTATAGATAGGTTGGTGACATATCAGTTTCCATTGCCGTCAACGGAAATTTGCTCCGCTGTTGCCACCATAGCGAACCTCCGCCGAACTAGGGTATGGGTTCGACCCTATGTGCTAACTCCTTAACTCTGATTCATAGCACATTGCTTTTCCATGATCATGACCACGTATGCAAACAATCCGTCCACTAAAAAATTCCTTTAGATTAGATTGGACTTGAAAATTTAGGGTTAGGTCTCTGCCGAACTCATCTCGGACCGACCGAGTTGTAGAAATCAGGCTCATCGATTTGGCTTAGGCCATAGCACATGTATTTTTGGTCTGACCAAAAATTGCAAATCATTGTGACCAAGTTCGATTCTCTGTGAAGCCCTAGCAGTCTCGGTGGCACCGAACTGTGACTCGGTCTGACCGAGTTCACTAGTTTAGGTTCCAAAGCTGCTTCAGTATCACCGAGTTTATCAAATCGGTAGCTCCGAAATGCTTTCTATGGAGAACTAAAACTAAGTTTTTAAGTCATCTTTTTTGCAAAAACTCTGCACTTTGTGATGCTCATCCACTCTATCTCATCTACATCTATTCACACGGTTTGCTGTCAGTGATTGCCAAGATGTCTAGCCAGAATGATAGTCAGAACAAATCTGAGGAACATGTGCAATTGAGTGAGGGTTCAAATCCCTCAAGTAGCTATAATGAGGGCAGTAGAGTCACACCTAGTAACATGCCCAAGGCGGCCACTAGAGCAAGGAAGAAGAGAACCTCGGACTCTGAGGATGAAGGTTATGTGGCTGTTGAGGATGAGGCCACCTCAAAGAAGAAAGTCTTGAAGAAGGAATATGGGTCAACTGCTACAACAAAGCCAGGGATGCACAAGAATGCACCTGCCAGGAGAGTGCCAACATCCAAGCCTAAGAAAGCAGGCCTAGAAGAAACTATGGAGTTCACTCTTGAACCTAAAGATACTGGAGAAGGCAGGAAGAGAAAAGAGAGGGTCAAGAAGACCACTGCCAGAGTTCTAGGGAGATCATCCAGGTTTAAGGATCCAGCAGAAGAAGAGGAAGAGGATGCTCTAGCACCCAAAGCTCAGAAGCTCATGGGAGATGCAATTAAGTCAGGGGATGCAACATCAAAGCCCAAGTCTGCTCCCAAAGCTCAAGCTCAAAAGTCAAAGCCCAAGAGAAACACTAGAAGTATTCCCGCAGAAGAGAAGAACAAGGCCCGAGTGCCTCAAGCTGAAGAAGAGGATGATGAGTCTCTTGTTTTGAGGAAATTGAAACCCAAGATCCCAGACTAATGTTTCTCATCCAGTGGCTGAAGACATGCACATTAGAAAAGATGCTGGACTAAGATTGTGGAGACAGTCTGATCCCTATGCTGTGAGGAGAAGGACTGTAGTTGATTACAGATTTCATACCAAAGAACAGCAAGACTTCTATGAGACAATTTTGCTTGACAAGAAGCCCATTGTTTGTGACATGAGATGGGTTGATTGGGAATTCATCAAGGAGAATGAAGATCACTTCCCAGGAGTATATGACAGCTTCAAAGCATGTGGAGTAGATGAGTTTGTTGGAAAAAGCTCACAAAATGGAATGATGAGATGATCATGCAGTTTTACTCCACTGCTCACTTTTACCCAAGCGGGAAGATAGTTTGGATGTCTGAAGGTACTAGGTACCAATCCACTGTTGAAGAATGGGCCAAGCTGATCAATGCCCCAGAGGAACATGAGGATGAGTTGGATGTGCATGCCAAGAAGAAGAAAGACCACAACTCCCACTATAGGAATCAGCTACTTTGCCGTCTGCCAAGGCAGACGGCAAAGGCCTTTGCCCTCTGCCGCAGACGGCAAAAGGCGTCGGCAAAGAAAGGATCGACAAAGACCTTCTTTGCCGTCTGCTTCCTGACGCGGACGGCAAAGGAGCCTTTGCCATCAGCGGCGGATGGCAAAGAAAGGAGACGTCAATAAACTCGCTGTTAGTCCGTTAGGTGGCTAACAGCAGTCTTTGCCGTCTGTGGCTGATGGCAAAGAGCATCAGGCCTTTGCCGTCTGCCACTGTAGGCAAATTGACCAAATGGTCAGCTGCCAGAAAACACAGGTGGTTGCCACGTGGCTCCTTTGTAGTGCGCGGCGGACGGCAAAGAGCCCGTTGCCGTCGGTGGCAGACGGCAAAGAGCCTCCATCGCCTCTTTTTTTCTATTTTTTCTTATACTCAACCATTTTCACAACAAATGGATGATACATATATATTTTTCACATGGCAAGTTCATAGCAAACATATGAGATATCCAACACATATAATTTCATCATAAATGTATAGTTCCATCAACCATACATAGCAAGTTCCACATACATCCATCCAACCATACATATTACAATAGTGTCATCAAAGCATACATGCATAGTTCATCGATACAAAAGAAACATAGTTCATCCAAACAAGCACTCCATGTATGCAAGCTTCCGGGAAGCGAATGAATTCTACAAAATGGGAAATAAGAAAGTTAGAAGAAGAAGATTAGAAGAAGAAGATGAAGAAAATGAAGAACAAGAATATATGACATTTATGAGCTAATTTAGGTGAAATTGATCGTTTGTGAGCTAACATAGGTGAAATGGATCGTTTATGAGCTAACCTAGGTGAAATGGATTGCTTATGAGCTAACTTAGGTAAAATGCATCATTTTACAGCTAACCTAGGTAAGATGGATCATTTTGGAGCTAATCTATGTAAGATGGGTCATTGTACATCTAACTTGGGTAACATGGATCATTTATGAGCTAAGTAAGGTAAAATGGGTCATTTTAGAGCTAACTTAGGTAAAATGAACGTTTATGAGCTAACTAAGGTAAAATGGATCATTTTAGAACTAACTTAGGTAAAATGGATCGTTTATGAGCTAACTAAGGTAAAATGGATCATTTTAGAACTAACTTAGGTAAAATGGATCGTTTATGAGCTAACTAAGCTAATTATGCCATTTTTGACATAAGTAAGCTAAGTTCATGTCAATATTGAGCAAACCTAGTTAACTAAGCATATTAGAGCTAACTTTGGTCATTTTGGAGGAAACAAGGCTAAGTATAGATCGTTTTAGAGCTAACTTAGGTAAAATGGATGGTTTTGGAGGTCAGTAAGCTTATTAAGTCATTTTGGAGGAAATAAAGCTAAGTCTAGGTCTTTATGCATTTGTTAAGCAAAACACTAGAGAAACTTACCGTGATCATGGAGGTGTGGGAGCGGGCTGGCTCGTGCCGGTACCTAGAGAAGGATCGTGCGATGCTTGTCTGGAGTTACGCTGCACCAAGATCATTTCCAATGTCTCGTTAGCGTGATGACACTGAAATGTTCAGACTAGTAAGTAGTGTCCATTCACTCACCGTCATCCCAGGAGCAATCACCGGCATCGGCGGAGCGGTCGGACCGGACTTCTTGCACACAGACTGCACATTTGGTTTTGACGACTCAGTCATACTAGTTAGTAATGAGACAAACACTACATGAATGTTTTGGCTATTCAACAGAAGAAACTTACCACGAGGAGCTCGTACATTGTCCTTGCCTACATGTCATTCCGTGCCCTCTCCTCCTCCAACATCTTTGTCGTCCTCTCCTCCAACTCTCGATGCCTCTCCGCCGCCTCCGACAGAAGTTTCTCCGTTCTATCTCTCTCACTCTGTATCGCAGCCTGCAACACCACTCCTCGTTAGCATTTGTAATCATTGATGGAAGCACACACAATGTAATGTAGAAAGATAGCTGAGTACGTATAACTTACCTTGAAGGCGAGTTGGGCTGTCCGTTCACGAGGCCTTGTCTCAGGAGCGGATCTTGACTGGCACGCCCTGATCTCCGGGAGAGTGCTAGGATAACAGATAAGTCCATCTCCAATGGCTATCGAGCCATGGGACCTCCCGCCACCAGCTATCATCACCAACTCTGGATCAATGGGACCCTGGCTCGGGATTAAAGTCCTCCCCTTTCCTCGCCTTCCCTTCATCTCTATATTTCACAAGCTTGTCGTGGGAGGATATGTTGGTGAAGTTGTTTGCATCATCGAGGTCAGACGGAGAGAATGCCTTGACTTTCTTATAAGAGGCAGGATGGGCCATGGCATAGAGGTCGTACACCTCTGGCACCTTATCCGCCTTATTGTAGCGTGCTTGAAAGAGAGAAACAACGTAAATTAGTAATTAAAGAGCTCAAGATAGCATGATGAATGAATTGCATGAATCATGAAGCAAACCACATACCCAGTTCCGCCCGAACTGATATAAGTTGGAGCTGCCTTGATGGTGTGGCACACCTTCCATTTGGGCACGTTTGTCCTTGGCCGCGTTGTGGACAGCTAGCCATTCTTTTGAGCACCACTCATTGATCAACACCTCCCAACAATCCATCCGATCCGCACACCATCTCGGAGGCGCCTAAGTTAGCAAATAGAATCTTGAGCGCTACAGCTATGAATTAATAAATGAAGGAAGTAAGTACAAGGCCTTAAGAGTTACCTTCATGTATTGCTCCTAACTCAGGAACTTCTCGCGGCACGCCGGCTTAGGCTTCTTGATACCATGCCGGCCAGGTACCCCATCCAGACGTGTGCTCGTCCGGGGTCTCGTGGGCCCAACTATCATGGGCCGAAGGCCCTTGGACCCAAGGCTCGTGGACTGGAGTCTGTGTAGACTCCTCCTCGGATGAGTCCAGCTTAGCAGTCACGTGCTCGGGTGAAACAGCTGGGGGTGGCGGCGAGGAAGGCACCCCTAGCAGTCACGTGCTCGGGTGAAACAACTGGGGGTGGCGGCGAGGAAGGCACCCTAGCAGTCACCCTACCTCCTCTCCCGCGACCACGTCCTCCAGCTCCTCTCTTCTTCCCTCCCTTTCCTCGTCCCCTTATGCGCACCGCGGTTGACGAAGAAGGTCCCGGCGGTGTCGCCATACTATCCAGCAATGCTCGTCAGATTTGTGCGAGTGGAATGGAAGACCTCCCACCACGCGCCGACAAAGAAGGGGCCTCGGAGCACTCCGGACAAGCGCCCACCATCTTTCAACACCTCCCATGACAAAGTGTAAACGAAATTAATACAACATAAAAAAAATATCGACATGAATAATAATATATGATGCTTTTCATTATAAAATCAAAAAATATATATGGTGTCGGGGTGGCGTGTCGGGGTCGGGGAGCTGTTTCGGGGTTTGGGTGTCGGGGGTCGGGGTGTCGGGGTCGGGGTGTGGTGTCAGGGTGTCGGGTGTCGGGGTCGGGGTGTCAGGGGGTCGGGGGTCGGGGTCGGGGTGTCAGGGTGTCGGGGGTCGGGGTGCCGTGTCGGGGTCGGGGTGCTGTTTCGAGGTCTGGGTGTCGGGGGTCGGGTGTCGGTGTCGGGGTGTGGTGTCAGGGTGTCGGGGATCGGGGTCGGGTGTCGTGCCGGGGTGGCGTGTCGGGGTCGGGGTGTCGAGGTTCGGGGTGTCGGGGGTCAGGGTGTCGGGGTCGGGGTCGGGGCACGTGGCAGCCTTTTCTTCTTCTCTTCTTCTTCTTCTCCTCCTCCTCCTCTTCTCCTCCTCCTCTTCCTCTCTCCTCCTCCTCCTCTTCTTGTTCTTCTTCTTCTTCTTCTTCTTCTTCTTTCTTCTTCTTCTTCTTCTTCTTCTTCTTCTTCTTCTTCTTCTTCTTCTTCTTTCTTCTTTCTTCTTCTTTCTTCTTTCTTCTTCTTCTTCTTCTTCTTCTTCTTCTTCTTCTTCTTCTTCTTCTTCTTCTTCTTCTTCTTCTTCTTCTTCTTCTTCTTCTTCTTCTTTCTTTCTTCTTCTTCTTCTTCTTCTTCTTCTTCTTCTTCTTCTTCTTCTTCTTCTTCTTCTTCTTCTTTTCTTTCTTCTTCTCCTTCCTCCCCTCTTCTTAAAACTAAAACTAATATAAAATAAACTAAACTAAAAATAAAATATAAAAATAAACTGAAACTAAAACTAAAGTAAAACTATAACTAAAACTAGGGTTTAGGGTTTCCTCCTCCTCTTCTTTTCTTTCCTATTCCCCCTCCTCCTCTTCCTCCCTTCTCCCCTCTTCTTCTTCTTCTTCTTCTTCTTCTTCTTCCTCTTCTTCTTCCCCTTCTACATATTCTAGCACTAAAACTAAACTGAATCTAACACTAAAACTAAACTGAATCTAACACTAAATGTAACAAAAAAAGAAAAAACAGAAAAAATAACTCACCGGATCGAGTGGCGGCGACGGGGCGGTGAGCGGCGGCGCCGAGCCGGCAGGGAGGCGGGGGCGATGGGGCCGCGGTGGCGCCGGGGGCGACGGTGGCGCCGGGTGGTGGACTGGTGGAGTGGGTGCCGGGGTGGTGGGCGATCGGGCGGCAACGTGGTGGGGCGATGAGGCGTCGGCGCATGGGGGCGGCGGGGTGGTGGGTCGACGGGGCAAGCGGCGCGGTTGGCGGGGGCGGCGGCGGGTAGTGGGGGTGGCGCCGGGCGGCAGGGGCGGCGGCGGGTGTCGGGGAGGAGAGAGGGATGGAAACAGAGAGAAGGGGCGGGGTGGGGCTCGGCTGTTAGTTAGGAAGAATCTTTGCCGTCCGCCCACCCGTTGCCGTCCGCTTTGTTTCCTCTTTGCCGTGTGCTAGCAGACGACAAAGAGGGGGGCCGTTAAGTTTTCCTCAATTAACTCGTTTAGTGGGACCAGTGACAGAGCCATGTCAGCACCGCAGCGGGCAAAGGACTTCTTCCATTCCTGCACTCGGCCAGGGACCTCATTGAGTCGAGCCATCGGAGACTCGAGATCATTCTGAAACATTGCCCTTGGCCAGAGCGATGAGCGGATGCGTGAAACTGCCACCTTCAGACGGGCAAGGTAACTTGTAACACTGGCGACGCGGGATTCCAGTCGAAGCACATTCATAGAAGCCTCGACGCCGACTAGAGAAAGGACTGGGTCCAATCCCGTCTCGATCTGTCCAGTCTCCTCTTCAAAATTTTGGCAGAATTCTGCAGTCAAGGAGTTAATGAGTCGACTGGCAGGACTAACCTGCAAATAGTAAAACAGTCGGGTAAAAGAGGATACCTTTGAGCATAAGAAAGAGTTTCTTGGCGAGAGCCTTCAAATAAGCTTCCAGATCGTTCCTCCTACGCGTCATGCTTTCCAGCTGGTCGGTCAGAGCCACCTTATCTTTTTTCAGGCGAGTCGCCTCTCGATTGGATTCGGTGAGAGATGACTTCAGCTTGTTGATTTCTTCCTCTAGCACACCGACTGAAGCCAGTTTCTGGTCAGCAAGGGCAGCCTTCTCTTGAGCCTCTTTCTGCGCAGCTGCAAGGTCCAAGCCTTTCTTATCTAGGGCCAGCCTCATTTTCTCTGCAAAATACACATTTATATCAAACATAAGATCGAAGGGATAATTTAAAGGATGATCGACATGAGCAGTCGACAGGCTGTTACCTTCCATACCGGCAACTTCATCTTGAGCCTTCTTCAAGTTTTGTTGGGCCAGCTCCAGGTCAAGGTTGAGTTGCCTCTGCTTCTCCTCAAATTCGGCGAACTTGGAAATGAGGGTACAAGATTTCTGCAGTAAGTAAAAGACATATCAATCGACAAGATCAAAGATTATTTACTTCCGAGTGAATAAAGTTTCGAGACTACTCAGACCCCAGCCGACTACTAGCAGTCGACTGCGATCTCGGGGACTACACACAGTGGGTGCACTTGGCATGCCCCCACTGGTTTGGATTCCATTCGGCCGGTCCGCCCAAACCGAATACTAAAAAAAGAGTGCTTAGACCCCAGTCGACTGCCAGCAGTCGACTGCGGTCTCGGGGACCACACCCAGTGGGTGCACTTGGCGTGCTCCCACTGGTTTGGATTTAACTCGACTAGCCTAGCGAGACCGAGTGCACAAAATAAAAGATAAGAGACGAAAAGTGCTCAGACCCCAGTCGACTGCCAGCAGTTGACTGCGGTCTCGGGGACTACACCCAGTGGGTGCACTAAGCGTGCCCCCACTAGTTCAGATCCCATTCGACCAGACCGAGGGGAAGAGTGCAAATAATAAAGACGACAAAACACCCAGTTGGTGTATAGATTCGAAGCAGACAATAAGGGATTGTACGAAGGAAAATATTCAAGTAGCATATCCTAATAAGGCAAGTTCAGTCGGAAGTCAAGATCAGTGGGAAGTCAACTTACCTGGACATTGGCTCGAAGAGCCGCGCTGGCGTCATAATCAGCCTGACTATTGTCGTGCACCGCCTTCATCCACTCCATCATGAGGCCAGCCTGATGGATAGCCTCCGCAGCGGCGTCCGACTGGCTTTCCGGAACATGATAGGTGCTGAAGAAGGGGACAGATGGTCCAGACGCAACAGCTTGGAGCTCCGAGGCATGAGGTTGGACGGCTGAAGAGAACACTGGTACAGTCGACGGTGCGGGGAGCTCACTCGACACTGGGACAACAAAGGTTACAGAGGCTCTACTTGCATCTTCGGGCTATTGGACTGTTGGTTCTGTCGCCGATTCCGATTGAGTTATCTTGCCAGCTGCTGCTTTCTTGCTCTTCCTGGGCCTCAGCGGCACGTCCTCGTCATCATCCGGAAGCTCAATAACATTGGGAGGGGCTGCAAAGAAATCAGTTGACCCCAGATGAGTCACCAGAAGTTAATCGACTGTACAATCGAGAATGAGATCACGAAGATTATACCCGGATTGGAGGTGACCGCATCTTCCATGTCCTCATCTTCATACTGGCGAGTGGAAGTCCCAAAGGTAGCGGCACTACAAATTTCAGAGTTCAGTCGGTCACGTCTGACGAAATGAGTCGACTCAAATGCAGATTCATACTAAAACTAGAAATCAAGTCCAACTAATACCCGGAAGTAATGGGGATGGCCACTTTGATCTTCGGCAAGGCCTTTGGCGGTTTGGACAACATAGCTTTCGGTTGCTTCGACGCCTTTTCAGTCGGTGCTGGAGAAGACGTTCGGGGGCGCTTCAATGACTACCCAGTTTGCGTGGCCACCTTGTCGTGGGCACTTGCTAGATCGTGAGAAAGCTTGGATCGTTTTTCCCTACGAGGAGGAGAGTCGACCTCTTCTTCATCACTTGGGTTGTCATTGTCCTCATCCTCCTCGTCGTCAGAGCGCCACTTGCCGCTTTCACCTCCACTCCCTCCTCCCTCTGGGTCCTGCTCCTGCTCCCCGTTGGGCATCAAGTACATCTCAGTCAGGTCTTAGAAGACAACAACCAAGACAAGAGACAGTCGGGTGACAGCAGACAACAACTTGATAAATCAAGAAAACACTCGACCGTGTGGAGTCATACCTTGTCAGTCTCGTATGAGTTGTCGAGTGGAGGAATCCTCCGGGATCCCCTTGGGTTGTCTTTGTTGCCAGTTATACTCTTTAGCCACCCTTCCAACGTAGCATCATCGACCTCCTCTGGATGGATCCTAGTGGTGTCGTCGATGCCCAAATACATCCACATCGGATGGTCACGGGCTTGAAGTGGTTGGATGCGTCGCCTGAGGAAGACCTCCAACAATTCCATACCGGTTACCCCATCATGAACAAGTTGAACTACTCGCTAAACGAGCACCTTCACTTGCGCCTTCTCCTCCGGGGTCACTTTCAAAGCAGAGGGCTTCTCCACTCGGGCCATGGAAAAGGGGGGAAGTCCAGTCGACTAACCTTGAGTCGGCTGGTCCTTGCTGTAGAACCAGGTTGACTGCCACCCTCGAACCGACTCAGGAAGGATCATGCCTGGGAAAGTACTCTTACTGCTCATCTGGATCCCAAGACCCCCACACATCTGAATCACTTGCGTTCTCTCATCACTCGGGTTGGCCTTCTTGACCGACTGAGAACAGTAGGTGAATATGTACTTAAAGAGCCCCCAGTGTGGCCTACAGCCCAGGAAGCTCTCGCACATGGACACAAAAGCAGCAAGATACACGATGGTGTTCGGGATGAAGTGGTGGAGTTGCGCCCCAAAGAAGTTCAAAAAACCTCGAAAGAAAGGGTGGGGAGGCAAGGAAAACCCGCGGTCGAAGTGAGTAGCGAGGAGGACGCGCTCACCCTCCTGCGGCTGCGGCTAGGTCTCGTTCCCCGGGAGTCACACCGATTCATGGGGAATCAATCCCCCCTCGACCAGGTTGTCGATGTCGTCCTAGCGGATCGTCGAGCGAATCCAGTCACCCTGGATCCAGCCCGGCGACAAGCCGACCCTCGAAGAAGATCCACCCCGGCCGGACTTCTTCCCCTTCGCGTTTGTCGTTGCCTTCTTCGCTTGCTCCAATGCCACCGTCTTATCCTTCCCCATGGCAGTGGATCGAGTTCGAACGGAGCGATGACGTTGAGAACGGAGGTAGGTGCGGTGGAGAAAACAGAGGGGGAAGGGGAAGAATGAGAACGCACTCTACGAAAAGCCCCGTCCGACGCCTTATATGAAGTCATTTCCGAGTGGCTGACTCGTGGGCCCAGGCGATCCGATCAAATCCCACAACAGTCACGCACGCGATACGTGGCGAAAAAGGTGGTGCGGTGATCGAGGCGGTCTGCCTAATCCGTCCCGATTTCTGCGGCCTCCTCCGCCTAGCGCGCTTACCAAAATTCGCATCCCATGAAATCCGTAGACAGCAGAACAACCCGTCAGACGGAGGATTTTTCCCATATCAACACTCGAAGCTTAACAACGAAAGTTCACTCAACAAAACCAAGAATGGATAAAGGCGACTGAACAAGCAGTTGAAGTCATCATGAATGTTCATTCGACCTTTGGACAAGACATTTTCGAAGCGCAAAAGCTGAATCGAAGAGGTTATCAACTCCTTCTCCACTCGAACCCTGAACCATTCGGGGGCTAATGATGAAGATATGTACCTAGGGTAGGGTCATAGGCCTAACCTAGACACCCTCCCCTAAGACGTTACCCTAAAACCAGAAGCATTAGAAGAGGAGTCATCATCCACTCGACCATGAGGACTTCCACTCGGAAGACTTGAAGTCACTCGACCACGGAGACTGTCACTCGACCATCAGAAGGTCTAAGGTCGCCTCGGACTACAACGGTCGGACATCACCTCATAGCTTTAATGGTCATTATGTCTTTATTTACTAGCGTTACCAATAACGTCTCCCCTTTAATGTACCTTAAACCCTTTGTAACGTGGGCCGGCTGGGGTCCTGGCGCACTCTATATAAGCCACCCCCCTCCACAGGCACAAGGGTTCACATCTTTTATAAACTCACACACACATATAATCCAGTCGACCGCCTCTGGGCACCGAGACATAGGGCTGTTACTTCTTCCGAGAAGGGCCTGAACTCGTAAAACTCGTGTGTACAACTACTCCATAGCTAGGATCTTACCTTCTCATACCTACCCCCATTCTACTGTCAGTCTTAGAACCACGATAGCTACCCAAGTCAGGAGATCACAAGATGATCAGAGGACATTCCATCAACTTGCTGCAAATCTTTGATGTCCCTCAAAAGTTTAAAGTCATGAGCCTGATTGTAGAGACAATCAAGAGGACAGCTGCTCACCAAAAGAGAAGCTGTGGGTATGCTCCACATATTCAGGAGCCCATCAATTCTAAGATGGGCACATGACCATACTTGTTGGACAATGAGCATCTACCCCTATATCCTGAATTTGAAGATAATTAAGTTGTCATGAATGAGAATGAACCGTCATCAACTCAAGCACAAGAGAAGAGAGCTAAAGCTAAGGCTGAGAAAGCGGCCAAGATGCCTACTGTAGAGGAAGCATCTCAGGTGTTCCTGAAGAGCAAGTAAGATCAGCTAGCATATCTGATCTAGTCTACTTTGAGGATTGAAAAGGGCTTGGCCACCCTGACTCAGAATCAGGAGAGCTTGGAGAGGATTGTTGAGACAAAATTTTATGATCTTGACCTCAAGGTAACTGAGATACATACTGCATTTGAGCAGTTCTAGGAGGAAGCAGAAGAGAGGAGAGGGAAGGCAACTACTGATGCTTTTCAGCGTGTGCCACGTGGTCAGAGGTCTACCACAGTGGTAGTACCATATTCTAGAACTACTTTGTCAGCACCAGCAGCTACAGCCTCAGTACCACCTCCAGCAGCCACTCCACCAGCTCCAACTACATCAACAGATGCCTTCGTCCTTGGAGTTCTCTCTACACCACCTCCCGAAGACCGAGCCGTAGAGACGCATAGCACTATGCATTTTCAAACTTTTTGGTAACTTGTTGCCAAAGGGGGAGAAATATGTATAGATCATAGGCTGAGAGAGAGAGAGTGTTTTGCCTTTTAGCTCTCTTGTTTTTGGTTGAACCTTTTTATGTGCTTGGTTGATACACTATGTCTTTGTCTGTGTGAGATACTTGTTTGATCATGTGATTGATCATATGCTACCTTAATGCCTTGCTTGGATGATATTATCTCTTATATTCCATATATGATCATTCATTTTGCTTGGTGATGAGTGCATGTTTTTAATGATTATCATTTCAAGCGCTCCACCAAGATGTATGTGAAATGGAAGAGTGACCCATGATCCTAATCGATTGTGCACTTGCATTCAAAAGCAAATTTTAAATAATGCACAAATTTAGGGGGAGCTCTTGCTTATCACATACTTCTCAAGGCGATGATGTATTTCAATCTTATATTCATTTGTCGAAGCTTTGATCTATATGTTGTCATCAATTACCAAAAAGGGGGAGATTGAAAGTGCAACTATCCCTGGGTGGTTTTGGTAATTCCTAACAACATATAGCTCATTGAGCTAATGCTATTTCAAGATAAATATTTCAGGAAAGCTCAATGATTGGCATGGCATGGATTAGAAATGTGGACACCTCAAAATGCTAAGGAAAAAAGATTGGCTCAAGCTCTAAAGCTCAAGACTCTACATTTTACTTTTAGTGATCCAAGATCACATTGAGTCCATAGGAAAAGCCAATACTATTAAAAGGGGATGAGGTGTTGCTTAATGGGTTGCTTGCTCAAAATGCTTAGTGATATGCTCCAAAAATCCTCAACCACTTTCTCATATCCACATATGTCCCAAACCAAAACTCAAACTCGGCCCCATCGAAACTTTCCATCTGGCGCCACCTAGTTCAATTGACATAGCCATTGCTAGAAAATCCTAGTCTTTTCGGTCTCACCGAGATGTGATTGTAAACTCTCTGTTTCCCTTCGTAACATTTCGGTCCAACCGAAATGAGCGATCGGTACCACCGAGTTCCCAATGCAAACTCTCTGTTTCCCCTTTGTAACGTTTCGGTCTCACCGAGATGAGCGAATCAGTCCCACCGAGTTTGCCTGGCCAATTCTCTGGTTAGCTTATTACCAAAATCGGTCCCACCGAGTTTGTGTAATCGGTCTCACCGAGATTACTTTATGCCCTAACCCTAATGAAATCGGTCTCACCGAGTTGACATGTCGGTCCCACCGAAAATCCTAACATTCACATTTAGAACTAAATCGGTTCAACCGAGTTTCATTTTTCGGTCCCACCGAGTTTGGTGATTTGTATGTAACGGTTAGATTTTGTGTGGAGGCTATATATACCCCTCCACCCACTCTTCATTCGTGAGGAGAGCCATCAGAACATGCCAACACTTCCATCGTACATTTTTTGAGAGAGAACCACCAACTCATGTTTTGAGGTCAAGATATTCCATTCCAAACTCAGTGGGACCGAAAAATGAAACAGAGAGTTTGAGAGAGAACCACCAACTCATGTTTTGAGGTCAAGATATTCCATTCCAACCATATGAATCTTTATCTCTAGCCTTCTCCAAGTTGCTTTCCACTCAAATCATCTCTTCATCAAATCCAAATCAGTGAGAGTGAGTTGAGTATTGGGGAGACTATCATTTGAAGCACAAGAGCAAGGAGTTCATCATCAACACACCGTCTATTACCTTTTGGAGAGTGTTGTCTCCTAGATTGGTTAGGTGTCACTTGGGAGCCTCCGTCAAGATTGTGGAGTTGAACCAAGAAGTTTGTACGGGCAAGGAGATCGCCTACTTCGTGAAGATCTACCCTAGTGAGGCAAGTCCTTCGTGGGCGATGGCCATGGTGGGATAGACAACGTTGCTTCTTCGTGGACCCTTCATGGGTGGAGCCCTTCGTGGACTCGCGCAACCGTTACCCTTGGTGGGTTGAAGTCTCCATCAACGTGGATGTATGATAGCACCACCTATCAGAACCACGCCAAAAATCTTTGTGTCTACATTGCGTTTGCTCCCTCCAAACTCCTACATTTACCTTTATGTGCAATGTTTCACATTCCGCTGCTATACTCTTAGACTTGCATGTATAGGTTGTTTACTTGACTAGTTCCAAGCTGCTAAAATCTGCCAAGACTTAAAATTGGGAAAAGGCTAGATTTTTATTTGGTCAAGTAGTCTAATCACCCCCTCTAGACATATTTTCGATCCTACACGCCCCAGTGCCTCTCCAACCATGTGTGGCCCTAGGTGGACCGGTGCATCATCCGGTGTGGCTCTACAACGTCATCTTAGACTAGCCACAGTGGGAGTAACATAGATGGTAACATCACACATATCTAGATAAAATAGATGATGTGGCAAGCATTTAATGAAGAAAGGGATGCATGTGGTAACATAGCTAGTAACTACTAGTATGAATAACATTCATATCAAGGCAATATGAGTCTATAACCTAATAAATGAAGTGTTGCATGGCACCACACGCATATGTTACTCCCCACTATAGAGGTACTAACATATAGACTACTAACATATGTATGTTACTAGTCTAAGTTACTCCCCACTGTGGCTAGTCTTAGAGGAGATCCTCGGCACCATCCACGTCAACCACCCCATGGCCAACGTGTTGTTCATGGCGATCCAGACCCTTTTTTGCTCCAACGGCAATCAACAAGGTGTGTAGACGCTCTGATAATTTCATGGACTTTTTAAGTGCCATTTCCCAATCCAGGAGTACTACCCCAAGTTGAAGACCCTCGTCAAGATGGTCGCCGACTGTGGCATCCCGCAGTGCGAGCACGCAATCGTCTCCAACATGATCCGTAGGCTTAGCCAGAAGTTCGACCATGTCATCGCCACCCTCTCCTACGATGACACGGGCCTCTCCACCTCCAATCAGGTCCGCTTCTATCTCCTACAGGAGGAGAATCACCTTTCCCACCTCTCCACGCATGAGACAGCTATTGCCTTCTACGCTGGTCGCGCACCCGAGCCCCCAACTCTAACATCGCAGTCGGCCACCTCCCATGGCGGTTAGTGTGACCGCAAGTGCCGCAAGGGCGGCAACTCCAGCACTCAGTACCCTGTGCAACAGGGCCAACCCGCGTCCCCATGGCCTCCTTCCCCAATGCCGTCGTCGAGCTTCAACCCGTTGAAGGGCAACACCTTTGATGCTTAGCCGGTGCAGCCGCGGCCTCCTGATGTCGTCATTCTAGGCCCACGCCCCGCCTTCGGGCTCACCGCGTCACCCCAAAGCGCTCCGCCACCGGTGCCCCATCAATGGTGCGCTTGCGCCGTACCGTGTGCCTCCTTTCTTATGGCGCGCCCTTCGTGTGAGGCCCTCGCCACGTGCGCCGTCCCCCGATAACTGATGGGATGCCCCAGGCTTTCGCAAGCGCTCTTCTCCATCCAACAGTAACCCTACTTTCGACTAGTTCCTCTACACGGATGCCTTATAGTGACGCGGTGGGAATGTCCCGCCTTCCTCCAATCTTTTACGGCTTAACCATGTCCTGATCTCTCCCTTTCTCATTAAGAATTTAGTTTTTGTTCGTGCTCTTACTCGCAACAATTTTGTATTAATTGCATTAGACCTGTTCGACTTGTCTGTTAAGGATCTTCACTCAGAGATGGTGGTGCTCCGATGTAACATCCCCGGCGAGCTTTATCCACTCCGCGATGTCCCCTCCACCAGATCAGCAGCTCTATTCGCCAATGCAACCAACTCTGAAATATGGCACGAACGGCTTCGTCACTCTGACCGAGCAGCTCCCTCCAGGGTTTTAGCTACCTTTTCTTTTCAATGTAATAAAGTCCAGGCTCAATGTAATAAATGACTTGATTGATCCTAGTACTAAGCCATAGGATGAGGAACAAGAGAGGCAAACATTCTGACAGGTGTATGTTCACCGAATCTTAGCAATGCCGCTTCCAAATCATGATATGCTTGACTTTGTTGCATGGGGTATGACAAAAAATTTCAGGCTTTATGTGAAATCATCATATTATGTTGAGTGGGATCATAGATTCGGGGGCAACCTATGTGAACCAAATGGTCAAGAAACAATGCAGGTCGGAAGTGTGTGGCAATTAATTTGGAGTTTGGAAGCTCTTCATGGAACTTTACCTTTCGTGTTAATCTTTCAAACAGACATGTTAAGGTATCATCACCACAATGCCCTGCTTGCATAACATGGGCTGATACTACTTTTACACGCATTGTTTCAGTATCCAGCAACTATGCAAATTTGGAATAAACTTGGGCTGGATAATTAACATTATTAGTAATGCACGTCTAACAGATAGAGTAGAAGAATGTGTGTTGGGTATCTCCTGGAGTTGCCAGAATATGAGATATTTGTGCTAGCGCAAAAGAAAGTGCATGAAATAATAGTTATCACTTGTTGATATCTATGGTGGGAGAGAAGGAAGCTCCGCCATGGAAAGAAAATTAAAAAATGCAGGGAACTGGAAATTTGACTTCTGTTACCATGTGCTATCTGCTAAAGATATTGCATTGCGATATGGTCTTTGCCTAGCACAAACAATCGGTTGCAGCAAGGTTATTGTCAATTCAGATAATATTGACCTTATAAGTACAATGAATGAAGGAGGGTGATCTGCAGGTCCAGCGGCAACAGTCTTTGATGATTGCTATCATATCGCGTGCAGCTTCCCTTATACCTCATTTGTGCAGTGTCTTAGGGAGACTAATTCTGTTGCTCATGAATTAGCAAATTTGGCTAATGGCCCGTCTTGTAATAGTTTTTTTTGTTGAGCCTCCTAGTGAGCTCATCCCTCTCTTATTAAGTGATGTAACCTTGGTTGAATCGTAAATAAAGAAAGGGATATGTGATTCAGAAAAGGATAGTTCCTCCTACTGATTCAGTCATTAGGAGGGAATGCTGCTTCATCTGTGACATGTTTTTTCTTGTTCTTTCCTCGTGGTGCGGCGCAGACTTTGAAGTGACTTCTGAATTTTAAGAAAAAATATTTCTCATTTCTCTCTTGCAGAAAAAGGTAGATGGATTTGCTTTGTTGTGATCCACTCGGGGAATTGGACAAGCCAAAGGGGAACGGTTTTTACATCTTATGGATTCCACACCAGTGAATTGATTTTAAAAAAAAATTGAGGGGGGAGGGGGGGGGGGGGCCAGAAAAGGTAGACAATTCCACAGCCCAAGTATTTCTTTTCTTTAGTAGATTTTTTCTAGGGGACACTTTTTTGAGTAAATGATAGAGTCCACAACACAGCGTGGGCCTCCAGCCCAAGACACCACAGCGTGAGCTCCCGACCGATATTTTCATCCCGCATCCCGCCGCGTCAGTTTCACTTTCAACACCCCGCACCGCAGTCTACTGCTGGCACCCCACTTCAGTTTCAGTTTCAGCACCCCCCGCATCGCTCTATCCCTTCCCGCATCGGCGACGAGAGGGCAAGATGCCGGCCAGCAGCCACCCGCCGTCGCCGGCGTCTCCGCTAGAGGACGACAACCTGCTACCCCAGATCCTCCTCCGCCTTCCTCCGGATCCTTCCTCGCTCCCGCGCGCATCCCTCGCTTGCACGCGCTGGCGCAACCACGTCGCCGACCCGGGATTCCGCCGCCGATTCCGCCTCCACCACCGCCGCAACCCTCCCCTCCTCGGCTTCTTCGACGGGTGCGGAAGCCTGGACTTCATGCCGACGCTGGAGGCCCCCGACCGCGTCGCTCCCAAGCGCTTCTCGCTGCAGCGCGACGAGGGCGACGGCGTTTGGAGGCCGCTCGGAAGCCGCCACGGTCTGATGCTAATCATAGTCCTCAAGCGTCTTCAGGTACTGGTGTGGGACCCCTTCACCGGCGACCAGCACCGCCTGGATGTTCCCCCGGGGCTCACGACTAATGGTTGGGATGAGCGCCTGATCAACGGGGCGGTGCTTCGCGCTGCCGCTGGAGACTCCGAGCACTTTCAGGTGGTCTTGGTGGCGGCAGACGGTGGGCAAGAAAACCGACGAGCAGTGGCCTGCGTCTACTTGTCGGAGACCGGCGCATGGGGAGGGTTCATCACAACACCCCTTCCAAACCATGGTCATGCGAGCAGCTTATTTTTGGGGTATTCCACCAGCGTTTACATGGATCATGCTGTGTTGGCTGGAGATTCCCTTTACTGGCAGCTCATTGGGAATTTCCAAGGAATTCTCCAGTTGATTTGGAGAGGCAGATGCTGGACGTAATGCCGGTGCCGGTGCCAATCTATAGCAAGGGCAACTGCTTCAGGCTTATGCGGGCCAAGGGTGGTGGTGGTGGGATAGGTTTCCTCTTCATGTCCAATTCAAACTACATTGCCCAGCTATGGAGCAGGAAGACCGATGCCGATGGTGTTGCTTCATGGGTGATCGGAAGGTCTATCGAACTCGACAAGTTACTTTCGCTCCGTTCAGGGAAGGAGAACATAAGGATCGTAGGGTTTGCAGAGGACAACAATGTGGTACTCATGGATATGCTAAGTGGCTTCTTCATGATCCAACTCGACTCAATGCAGTTCAAGAAGCTTGCCAGACCCAAGGCAGCGGTGTCCTGTTGTCATGCGTTTGAAAGCGTCTACGCTGCTGGTACGTCATATCTTGCTTCACACCATACATACGTGTATATAAGTATAAAAAGAAGAAAGTTAGTTTTCGATAATTGGTTGATGGAAATACCGTTCATAAGCTTCCGTGTTAAGTTAGCAATTTCAAGTAGTCTCGTAACTGTACTTCTTTCTTTTGCTGCTTGATGGCATCTTCAACATATATATTGCGATGATGTGCTTTGCGGCTATCGGGTTCTGCTTGCATGGTGGCCTTCTATGTAATAATTATGACCTTGGAAGTAGTATTTTCTCTCCGTATTTAAAAGGAAGCGCGGGAAAACCCCCCACGCGTTTTGCGGGAAAGAAGGGCGCATGGGGGTTACTAATGCTGTATGAACGAAACTAGCCCCACTTATACCATTCCCATTTTGAAACCGACCGGCTCGCACTGAGTCCCCTCCCGTACAAACCCATTGTCCCTTTGTCTTCCTCCTACACACGTGTCACACGATCCGTGTGTGAGAAACGGAGGCCCACTTTCCCCTCTTAATCATCGCACTCAGGATTAAATGGGAAAAAAATACATACAATAAAACAATGGATTTTTGTTACTGGTGGCTACCAGTGGTATCTAATTTACTTACCTTTGTTGCGGCTCATTTCTGTGATTTTTGTGGTTCAAGTCAGACCTAGCATATTGGGTTTATCACTTTATTATAATATATGGAACATTAATACAATAAAACAAGTCAAAGCTCTAAGTTCTGCTAGCACGCAGCCCTTGTACCGTGTTGCTTTAGTTTTCTCTTCTTCTCTTCAGTTTTGTTTTTCTGAGTTTCAGCCTCTTGCATTTTTGCCTCGTCTTGACATTTCATTCTAATGCACAGCGATGCACATTTGGGTGAGCATTCGAGAAAAAAAATAATGGATACCTTTTCTTTTCTTTTTTTGCGAAGAAAAACAATGGATCGGATACCTACTTTTGTCTACTAGTCAGGTCAGGGTATTTGCCTGCGACCGTTGCCGAATTGTTTTGTTCAGAAAGCAGTGAAAAATAGCACGTTTACTAGTACTTAGGCTGAAGGAGAAACGACTCAGACTTTTTTGGTAGGTACAATTCCAATCGAGATTTTAGTTCTTCCTGCAGAAGAGGAGAAGTGCCATCCCTAGGAGAGCCTGAGCCTGTTTCGGGACACACACCTAACCTGATAACCTATTTTTTAGCTTGATGAGTCATAGTTGGTTGCTGCAGGATCTAGGTGATCAATTGCTGGATCGCCTTTTTTTGTTTGATGATTGTTAATTGTTTGTTGAAGGATTTAGATGATCAGCATTGATAGATCATTGATTAGTTAAGTTATGACTAGCTTGTTTTTAGACGACGAGAGTCCAATAATTTAAGGATTTTGATTTCTAGTCCCATGTTATTGCATGGACAAGGCATGGAAAACAAGTTGGCTACGCTATATCATGGCCTCATGGGATGGCTTTGGCCATATAAGGAGTTGAATTTCAAATTCAGTAGAAAAGCAGAAACTGCCACAATGGTTGGGTACTTGGGTGGCACCAAATCCTTTGCTTCTTACTTTCCTGAGAGGTCAACAGTGAGTTGCTAGTGTCAAGATTGATCAAATCAATCTGGGTGTCAGCTTCGGTTTCTTGCTTCTTGCTTGATCCAAAGTGTCTGCTGCCACTATAGTTTAGCGTTGCTTCGTTGAGCACTGCAAATGATTGGGCGCCAACACTTTTGCATTACCGTGTCTCACTAGTTCGCGCCTCATCATCAAAAATGTTCTTATATTGTGGGATGGAGGAGGTATAAGATAGCTGCAGTTTTTCTGCCAGATAAGGTAATATAACAGTTGGAAGTTGAAGACAACTACACTAAAACTTGATTGTACGAACTGAAATGTCAAATAGGTAGCTCAATGTGGACATTGGAAGCTGAAAGCTAGTTCTCTTCCTTCGATTCAATATTAATATCTCTGCTAATCTTGCTATTAATCACAAATCGATAATAACAAAATTGTTTTACTAGACAATTGTTCCTTTTATCACTTTTAGGAGAATCCTATTGTGGGCGAGTAGCAAGTGCATTTGTACGAGGCAAAAGTAATAGGTTGAGTTTATTTCATTTTTCGGGCTAAATTTATTTGAAGATAATCTAAATCTGAATAGTCCCAATCACTTATGTTCCTTGGATTTATTAGTACGGTCTTTTTAGGCTATGTTTTTTGAAGGTAATCCAAATCTTAATAGTCTCGATAACTTCTGTTGCTAGGATTTTATTGACTTAAATGTGTTTGTAGAATTTATTAGTTTGATACCCTTGTCTCTTCTGACCAGCTTATACTATTTTTGGAATGTTCATTAACTTTGAAAGTAGATATGCTTTTATTTATGTATTCCTAATGTTGTATCAAGATTGATTCCTTTTTGAACAACAATTTTCTATCTAAATATTTTGTATGCTTCCTCGTATCTATTTGGCTTTGCATTGGAATGTCATTGGTTGTTCTACTTATTATGCTTGCAGAAACAAGCATCCGTGGTGGACATGATGGAGCTGATCTTTTGCATAATACATAAGATGATTCTCCAGTCAGATATGCCATGTGATGTGCCGGTTGAATAGGTAACCTTATCTTTTCCATGTATGTTGAGCTATCTAAACTATTCTTATAAAACGGATCGCTTTGATGCTTCACCGTCATTTCTCAAGTAGCAAATTGCAAGTGAGGACTCTTTTAAGATTTTCTCTACAACTCTTTGCTTAACTCTTCCCACCTGGCCACCTTCTATCATGGTTTGTCAGGCTAAATATTTAATCTTTTCTCCAAGCTCAGCTTTCTCATTCCTTCCTCATCAGCCTTCATTCTCTTCCTGATGACTTTTAATTGTTGATCTTCCAATTTCTGCTGGTAATGGGTGGGCTCTTCTCCCTCTAGCCCTTCTTGTGATTGGTGACTCAGGGCCGCTCCTCATTTCCTATGTGTGCATATGATCGATAGTGCCTTCTCAGAGATGAGAATTCTTCCATGCTAGGATATATTTCTGTTTTACTTTTACTCATTGCTGCATTGCCTTTGACTTCTGTTTTCTGTGGCCATGGGTCTATTGTGTCCTAGTGTGATTTGAATATACATAAGTGATTGATAACTGACAATACTTGTGCATCTGGTTTCAAATTTCCTTTTTTTCAGCGGACTTACAGGCTTGCCATTTTACGTTGCTTCTTGTTTGGATCATTATGATATCTAGTGAACTAACAACTGTCACTAGATTAAATATTATTCTGCTGTTTATCTTTTTCACTGTGGTTATTGTAGATTTATGGACGATTGTTTTAGTTTGAGGCTGTTTGGTTAAACATTTTCTCATCATGTCACTCGTTATCCGCCAAACTTGCATATGTATGTTAATGTCTATTAGCCACTAATATGATTTGGCTGGTCCAAACTATAGGTACGTAGTATGCTTTGTGTGGAGTATACTTTTTTTCCAGTTTTGGCCATTATTGATGTTTAATACTTCATACTATGAAACACATGAGCAAAATGGCATGACTAGATTCACCATAAAAAACTTATTTTATCCTAATGCCAGTTTTGTTTTCTTTTACTGGCATATTATCAATAAAGTAGTGGTGAAAGTATTGCTTGATGATGTGGAGAGTAAGAAATAACAATCCTTTAGGACCGAAGGAAGTCTGAAGTGTAGTATGCATGATTTCAGTTATATGTACTCTGAGAATTTGATGAAAATCAATTTGTTAGTGACTAGGCAGTTGTACATTCCTAAAAAGTATGCCTTAGAGCTAGAACCTGCTATCCTACCCCATGAGCCTCTACACACGAGATGTATTGCCTTTTGTTGTTCTCTGTTTCGAGTGTTGATTTTGTCTAATAACGGTGTGATGGTTTGTCGCTGGAGCTTATGACACAATTTCCACAATTGTGAAGCCAATGTTTTCTGGTTGAGTCATGGAAGAATTAGGAGAAAAATCCCAACAACTTCTCAAGAATGAGTAGTACAAGGTTTTATGTTTACTGATGATTTTTTTTTGCTCCACAGGTATCTACAACTACATTCTGGTGTCTCAGATGCAAAAATGGGTTGTCAAGTGTAGTTTCTTCCATTTGTATGCTCGACGCGGAGATACCAACCCAGCATGAACACAACTCTTAACTCTGAAGTGAACTTTCTTGCATATGATTATCTTCCATGTTGTATCAGCAGGGACGGATTTTGATGTTGGATTTCTTGTATGTGTGTGTTTGTTGAATTTCTACCTGGTTTCGAACTCAGTATTTGGAGTCTTAATTTTCTTAGTTGTGACTGATGAATGTTGAATCCCATCAGTGTGACCTGGGAGTTGGAAGATGCTCCAATATGTTGGAATTAATGCAATTGCTTTCTTTGCGATGATGTGTTTCTACCGAGATTGATATGACTTGCTTGTTGCATTTCTACTGAGATTGATTATCTTTCGACTTGCAGATTTTATACTAGTAGTAGGATTTAGCAAGCAGTGTGAGTCGCTGCCTGCTAATGCGTATCTAGAAAACTTTAATGAAACTTATGCATTATCCGGAGCTCTGCTGTCTCCGCGCTGGAGGAGGCCACCGATGCCTACCTCATCGGCCGCATTCTAGTGTTGCTTCATGGCTCCTAGTGTCTGATCTGGAGGTCTAGACTAGAGGTGTGTTAGTTTCTTCTTATTTACCTGTGGTAGTAAAGTCCTCGTTTGTTACTATCTTGTTATGATCATCAATGGCAAGCTACCCAACAGATTGAACCGAACTGAAGCATATGAACGTGAACACCACATGTTCATTAGATTATAATCAATTGCTAAATAAGTGTTTGGCGATAATCCTTATGCCCAGTTTAAAGCATGCCACCTTAATTCACTACATGTCTTGTCCTCTAACAAATTCTACTATAACCCCACTGACAAATTTCAAATGGCTCATATTCTGTTGGAAAACTGCGCTTTGAAATGACAGAATGCAGTGAGAACCCTCGAAACAGGCTTTTGCCCCACTTTATAAATACAGAAACAACCGATGAAAGAGCACAGCGGAATAATACAAGGTGGTGAGGTCGCCTTCTTACAAAGCCGATCCCAGGATAATCGGATCAAGCAGAACGAACGCGACTACGCTACCAATAGAGAACACGGGAAGATCTACACACACCGCCACGCTACAACCAAATACACCTAAGCTCCACGACAACGCCCTCAAGAGGGAGGGAGAACGACGCTGAGCGTCGCCGCTGCCGAGTCCACAACGGACAAAGGTCTTCACCCGGAGCCCTGGCACGGAGAGAAGAACCAAACCGACGTCTTCAAGAAGAGTGCGGTGCCCACGGGTGTCGCTATCGTCGGCGCCAAGGGCGCGGAGCTTTCGCTCGGCAACTCACCCGCACCACCGCGAGGCCGCAAGGACGAGCACGGCGAGGTCAAATCCCTAGATCCGGATCAGGGCGACATCCCAGGGGAGAGCGCGCCCGAGCCAACCACCGCTACACCTCCTGCCGCCCACACAACCATGAGGGAGAGCCACCATCGCCGCAACGGTGCCTGCCGACAAGCAAATGATGCTGACCGCCATCCGAGGGCGCCAACCCGGCATCCCTGTCGCGAGACACCGTCCACCGCCCACTTCACAGCGCACTCGACCTTGTAGGAAGAGAATAGGCACGCCCCCCTACTCCTAGCCCGGCATCAGTCACCGAGCCTGGGTGGGCGTCTCCACCGTAGGAGGCACCCACGCTTGTGTCCCCAGACAAGCCTGGTGGATTGGGAGGGGGCACGACTCCATGACTATCGACGGCCATCGGCAAGACAGCCAGGACCTCGCCCAAGCTAGCATGCATGATGCCATGTCCGTGGCCACCGACGCCGATCCGCCCAGCAACGCAACGGTATCACGACCACCACCACCGATCACCACACCCGCGAGTAGGGCAAGAGCACCACCCGTGCGCACAACCCGGACTGCACACCACCGCACCTACCTGGAGCAAGCTCTCTAATCTGCCTCTGGCCCAGATCTGGTCTGCCGAGCACAAACCCTAGGTCATAGCCACCCATCGGCCCGTCCCTAGGAGAAGGGAGGTTCTCGCCTCCACCCGCACCCCATCACCAAGCAGCAGATCGACGCCATGCCTCGCCCGCACTAGCAACGCGTGTACCACCATGGTCCACCGCCACCCTGAGGTCGTCCACTCAAGATCATGCCCGTGGCTGCACCGACCTGCGCGCCGCGCCAGCCGATGCCCCTTCGGGCTGTCGCGTCATGACCCGCGGTCCATGCCGTCGCCCTGAGATCCTCCCACCGGCTACCCCTGTAGCCGCCGCCGCCTCTGCGTCGCCACTTAGGGCTATTGCGCCGCGACACGTGGTCCATGACGCCTCCCGTCAGGCCATCGCCCTTGGCTAGTTGTTCTCCACGCGGCTGCCCCGACCTGCGAGCGGCCGCTACACCGCCTCTTCCGACTGTAGTGTTGCCGCATGCGGTCACCGCGCCACCTGAAGCCATCCCCATGGTTGCACTGTCGGTGGGAAAGGACAACTATGGGGTCACTGGGATCCCTTCTACGGTTGACGGGCGCGGGGTTGTGCAAAGAGCGGGTCTGGCGGTCAGCACACAAATCGTTTACCCAGGTTCGGGCCGCGGAGACGCGTAAAACCCTAGTCCTTCTTGTATGTGTATTGAGGCGTTCTTGTGTTCTTGAACTAGCTGCGGTGGCTTTCTAGTCCAAGAGATCCGAATCCCCCTCCAGTACACCTCGGGCCTCCTTTTATAGACAAAAAGGGCTTGCCACAGTGGTGCACAGGAGGTGGAAAGGTGTACAGGGGCTGAGTCTATCCCCTAGCACCATCGGAGAAACGCATTTAATGCGCTGCCGACGTGCCCCTCTCGCTTTATTGGCGAGGGCAAGGAAGCTCGTCCCAGCTGTCGTCGCCTCGCCTAGCTCCGACGCGCGTCCAAGCTGACGAGGCGTTGTAGCGCCACGTTGGCTGGTCGCTGTTCTGGCGCGGTGGTGGAGCCTTCACGAAGATCTGCATACCACCACGCAGGTGCTTGCTGAGTTGGTGTAGAGGCTGCGCGCTGCCACGCAGATGCCTGTCCAGTTGGTTGAGCTGGCAGCTGTATGGGAGCGGCGGTGGAGTCTTTGGAAGACGTGGGCCTGGCTGCAGCCCCGCAGGCATCCTCGGCAAGGATCTTGCCGAGTGCCCCGCAAGGGTCTCGCTGCGGCGCCGCGGTCGTCCCCGTTAAGGACCTTGCCGGTGGTCTCGTGGATTTCCATGGCAAGGATCTCGCCAAGAATCGTCGTCTTCTGGTTTCCATCTGACCTTGTGTGTCTATGATCTCTACAAAGATCTGCATGCCACCACGGAGGAGCCTCCCGAGCCTTGGTTCCAATATGGCGTAGGAACCCCTTAGGCTCAAGGGTGGCGTGCTCTGCTGGTGTCATGCAAGTTGCCCCAGAAAGGATCTTGCCGAGGCTGCGGAAGCCACCCCGGCAAGAGTCTTGCCGGGGGAGTCCACCTCGCCCTCTTGCGCTATTTGCGTGTCTGGTCTTGGCGTTGATCCGGCATCCCTCCCCTGCCCTGCTTAGTTTGGCCGTGGGCGCAGCTTTGACTGCCCATGCACAAGTTAAGGGTTGCAAATGGAGAGCCCCTACTTTTGTACACTGACATGCACCGACCTGCGAACCGCCGCTACCGTCTCTTCAGGCTGTAGCGCTGCGGAACGTGGTCCCCACCGCTGCCCTGAGGTCTTCCCATCGTCGCCCCGACCTGCCAACCGCCTTTGCATCGCCCCTTCGGGCCGTAGCATCGCGGCCCGTGGTCACTCCGCCGTCCGCGCGCGTCTACTTTCCGTGGTATGCGCCGCGCCACCTCCCTTGGCATGGGAACGCCACCGACCGTGCCAGGCTTTCGTCACGCTGTCGGGTTCCTCGCGTACTTCGAGCACATCCACCGTGCTCCTAACCTAGCTGTCGCCGCCGCTAACCCCGTAGCCGCCGCCAGTCCATCCCCTTCATCTTCGTCCAAGCACCAGCACATCGCCAGGGTCACCGTCATCTATCCCTACCACTTCGTCTACTCCGACAACCGCACGCGACATCGGCACCGCGTCGATTGGCACCGCAACTGTCGTCGAGTCCTTCTTTGCTGGCCCCTCTGACTTCTCCGACATGGCGTACAGCTCGTGCAGTTCCCTCGTCTATGCATGCCCGGTGCTGGAAACACTGATGCGTTCCTTCGTCCCCGACGTGTCCCAGGGCCTGGCAAGCCTAGTGTGGCGCTTCGTCAACTTCGACTTCGTTCGTCTACGCATGCCTGGTGATGGCAACACCGATGCGTGCCTTTGTCTATGATGTGTTCCCGGGCTTGGCAAACCCGGCGTGACACGTCGTCAACATCATTCTCCTTCCTGGCGCACCACTTCTTCGACACCACTGCGCCCATGACTAACTCGTCGCCTCCTTGTGCCCGCTGTTCCACGGCGACTCCCTCGACACCGGCTACCCTGACTCGACATCGACCACAACGTTCTTCACATGGCTACCTCGACCACGGCTACACCACCCTACGCTCTCGGCTACATCGACATCGGCAAAAAGGGTTATCATCTGCTTGAGAAACTCGTCGGCTTCCTCTATAGTCAACGCGTCCGTGACGCGACATCGTCCACGATGCTCCCTCTACGACTGCGGGGGGATGTGAGCTTGTCGGTTGCTATTCTCTCCAGTCTGACCGTCTGCGACGCTGCAGTTGTTCACAACGCTACCCCTACGACTGCGGGGGGTGTTAGAGATATATCTGGGATACATATATTTGGTAGTATAGAATTTGTAATCTGTCTCCTACCTTATCTCGAGGAGAGGCGTCTTGCCCTCCAAGTCTTGTACTCAATATATTCTCGCCCTTGAGGCTCAATAATACACCCGTCATATTCCGCAACAATCCCTCTCTCTCCCTTCTAACACCACCGAGCCACCACCAACACACCACCCGAAGCATCATAGATCCTCGGCAAAGGCCAGCCATGGTAGCACCAGCCACCGAAGAAAATCCACAGCCAGGGCTGGCTACCGCCGCTAGAGACCAGCCCCACCCCACCCCACCCCTGGCACCTGCATCCAGATATGGCCGTGCCAGACCACACCACCCGACCACCATGGGCGCACCGCGAGCAGCCCCCTGCACGGCCAAGAGGATACACCACGGGCGTGTGGCACAAACTGGATCCCGTCGTGGTCACCCGCGTTTACGCTAAAGCGCGCCGCCATCTGCCAAGGAGTGCCGCCCGTGTCAGATCTCGCCAGCCGTGGAAGGAGAAGGTCCCACTGACATCGACCGGGCTTTACTCCACGGTGGCGAGGAGGAGAGGTGGGAGGAGAGAGCGGGCCCGGCGACGCTAGGGTTTCACCCTCCCCCTTCCCCGCGGTCGCCCGTGGGAGCGACTCTGGCCGGTCGGGAGGGGTTCGTCCCAGTGATAACTCCATGGTATAGAAAATGTGTTCTACCATGTAGTTCATTCATAGGAGTTAATACTAGGTTACTATATGTTGAGTATATATTTGCGTTGCATGTCTTTCGTATTGTGTCCCACCTCCTAGTTGTGTATAGTTGAGGTTGAGGCCTACCCTGTAGATTATTGTATTGCAAAACAATTTGTCTACATGGTATCATCTCTGAAGGTACTGACCTACGGCGAAGCTGCCGCTACCGCGCTCCTCCTATGCGCCGTGCCGCCGCCGCCGCCGCTCCCCACCTCCACCGCACCCTGCCGCCGCCACACCCTTCCCCTCCCGTGCCGCCGCCGCCCCATGCTGCTGCTTATGCCCCCCTGCCGCATGCCACCGCCCTCCCGTTGCACCACGCCTCCTCTCCCTGCCGCGCCGCCGCCACCCACTTGCAGCCGCTGCCGCCCCCTGTCCCATAGCAGCGGCACAACCTGCCACTACAAAAAAATACACTTCCGTGATGATACTTGTATGTCAAAGTAGGTCACGTTTTCTGTCATGCATGTACATCCATGATGATTTTATGACAGAATCAAGATAGTCATACCTGTGTCATCGTAGAAGTGTTCCATGACATTACCAGAATTATCATCAAAGAAGTGTCCACTTCCATGACGATAAATCACGCGTCATAGAAGTGCTTTCGCCAAGGGTGACCGACAAGTGGCATCGACCGTAACGGGTCGCTGTTAAGCTATCGGGTCCGATTTTGGATCCGATAACCCGCTAACAGCCACGACTAATGCCGATTTTCCATGTGTAAAATTCTCACTAGCTGAAGGAACCACGTGTCAGCTCCACGTTGCCACAGGTGTCACTCATCCAATGGGTGAGATGCGCCTATGATACTGGCCCATTGGATGAGTGACACCTGTGGCAACGTGGCCCATAAAGATTAAATGGGCCGGCCCAACTAAAGGCCCACAAGATTTAGCGACCATAATGGTCCGGCCTAGCTGAAGGCCCACAAGATTATGCAGACCATATTGGGCATGCCCAGCTTAAGGCTCAACATTCTCAGTTATGGCCCATACGACTAGTGTCAAATCGGCCCGTCAATGGCCCGTCCTAAACTTGTCATCATCGCGGCCAATGGTCACTTCTGGCCCGTTAACAATCTGCTAAGTATTTGGGCTGAATTACGGCCCGGTGTGTTTCCGGCCTGTTAAAGGTCCTGCTTCATTTGGGCCCATTTATAGGCCATTGAAACTTTCGGCCCATAAACAATCGTGAAGGATATCAGTCATATTCGGCCATGTATGACATTCAGCTTGTTAGAGGCCCACTATAGATTTTGCCACTTTCAGCCTGTTGTGACTTTCGGCCTGTTAATGTCGGACGAAATCCATGGGCCATATGTATCCCAACGTCACATCAGGCCTACTAACGGCCCATATAAAAATGACACTAATCAAGCCCGACCGAACTTCCGTCCTGTTAAAGGCTAGTGTGGTAGGTCGGTGCATTTACAGCCCGTATTAATTTCGGCCTGTGGACGATCCACATTGTAAATGGGCCACCATTTCGTCCTGCTAAGACCGGTGGGTTATTTGGCACAATCAGGGCCCAATCTCACTTTTGTCCAATTAAAGGCCCTTGTT
The DNA here is from genome assembly GCF_056163025.1 of Triticum urartu. Lineage (NCBI taxonomy): Eukaryota > Viridiplantae > Streptophyta > Magnoliopsida > Poales > Poaceae > Triticum > Triticum urartu. The sequence goes on along the minus strand of NC_141878.1, from coordinate 54,583,523 downwards.
TTTATGGGCTCGAGATATTTACACCTGTAAATGGCCTATTATTACTGAGGGCCCAAATTATGTTTAGACCTGTTAAAGGCCCACTATGGGCACAGGTCTACCAGAAAAATATGAATGCTTATGCTGATTTAGGCCCAAATAATTTTAGTGGGCTACATGCAAATTTTGGCCCATAATATTTTTTAGCCAATTGGAATGGGCCCGACGAATGTTGGCATGTTGAGCTCCTACGAAGCTTTCGGCCAAATACATTACTAAGATAAACCTACACTATACAAAAATAGCGTCGTAATTACTGCAGCCCTTTGGCAGCATCATAAATGTCGTATCACAACAAAATAAATTCCAACCATACAACAAAAGGCATGTTGTCATAAAGTTTACAATCCTTGCAGATAAAAGCACCATCAGATGTATAGAAGCACATATCATTTGACCTGAGTGCTAATGTTTCAGGCTGTAGAATCTGATGGAGCAGCATGATCTTCCCCTTTTTCCACCATTTCTCTTGAACAACAAAGCAAATGTCTGATAGTATGGTTTCAAAACCATTCATATCTTCATGACATTTGTCAACCACTATTCTTGTTTCTGAAACAACATCCATTAGGGATTCGACTTGTGTCTGGAGCACAGATATATCACTCTGTCTAGCCAGAAGATTTTGTTCAGTAGGCGATTTGGATGAGGTTACCTTGACAACCAACCCAGAATTACGCAGGAAGGTGCTTTTTGCACTGTTAGTGGAGAGATACTGACGCACTGCAGCAAGAGGTGACATTGTGCCTGTGTAGCCTCGTTACCTTCAGGTGGTTGTGGTTGTTCAATCATTTGTTTCATAGCTTGCTGAATGTTTGAACTTGTAGATTAGTGTACCAGATAAGTTACTAATGAGACAAAAACAGACAAAGTAGGTTTCACGTTTATACATAACTTAAGTTGGTGAACTACTGTAATACATTAGCATGTATTGTAGTGGCAACTACATAATAAAATCACTTTCGGAACATATGTCCATGTAGCATGCCTACTGTATTGTCTATTTCCTCACATTTTTTGACATCTAAGGATAAAGAGACATGGTTTGAAATAGGATGAACATGGTATGACATCATTCATATCATGGAAAAACAGATATAAAATGAACATGCTATTCTATCATTGTGTGCGCACGTGAACATCACAACTAGATTACAGATGAAGACCAAAAGGATATCCTTCATCTCTTTTGAACCATGTAAGGTGAAATGATACGTTAAGACAACTGTGTATAAAAGTGAACAGAGTAACTGACATTGGCTGCAAACCAAGCAGTTAACTGAACACATCATAGTACCAATCAGTTCAAAGGTAGGAGGAGTAAGGACTTACAACAACGGCTTGAACTGGTGTGCTCATGTCCTTCATATTGCTGGTGTGGCAATCCTTGAAGATTTGCACTACATTCGGTTCACGTTCTTTTTGGTCCGCACGGGTTTTTCTCCGTATTCGGAACAAGCCAATATAGATACAATAATATGGCACAGAAAAAAGAAGGAACTAGCAGCTATTTACAAGAGCCTCGCAGTGTGCAATATAGCTATGAGATCATGTTGTCTGTTGGAATTTCACTTTAGAATGGTTGGTCTTGTTCTTGAAATAGTTAGCCTAGAAGAAGATACACTTGTAAGGAACATACATAAATACAAGTTCAATATGTGTCTGATCAAATACATATACCCTACCTAATACTTTGGATCAGACCAGTGTTTAACAAGGGCTATACAGTCTTCATCTGTAATATATTCCACTTGAGATGTTTGGGCGATTTCATTGTTAGCCTTGCCTTCAAAGTGAGATTTTCTAAGGAGGTACTGATATTTTCGCAGAGCAGACCGAAAACATGAGTGCATGCTTGTTTAGTTGCATCATCTTTTGGATCCAACTTGAACCTCATCTTTTGAAAAAAGAATGGTAGTCTTATTAGGAGGAAGCTAGAAAGTATGGCACAGAGCAAGACAATATTACAAATTGCGATGAATAACATTACTTACAGATAAATGGTCAAGGAAGGTGTTAAACTGGGCATTTTCTTTATCATTCCTGTAATGGATCCACGTTGGGAGGATACATGCATGACACCTAACGGCAATGGCTGCCTCTAATACTAACTTGGCTGACTCTGTAGCATCACGTGGCCTTTTTAAACCTGCCTCAAAATGGATCTCCATCCTTCCTCCTTTAGATTTTGTTAATTTGTCAAGCATTATCCTTGATGTCTGTTTCCTCTTGCACCGTGGTGCTAGTTCAACAACGAATATGGAAAGTGTTAGTGCACATCAAACTGTGAGAGTACATATAAAGGAGCAAGAAACTGCAACTTGACTCAGTCAGGTACCGTCTTTGTGTTGATGCTCATGAGCTTCATCTGATCTTGCCAAGTCCTGTTGTGTCAGCAGTGCTTCGGAAGTAGTGTTAGGTGTGAAGGCAGCTTGGGAACTAGCCAATTCCGGAGCAAACGAACGAGTAACTCGTTGAGGTGTTGGTACAGTTGAAGCGGATGCTACCGCTGGTGGAGAAGGTGCTACTGTGTTTGTAGATTTAGCCGGTGGATTTGGACCTTCTACTGCACTAAAAGTACCAGCAGAATTTCGAGGGCAGATTCTTTTCCCTTTCACCCGACGAGTAACACCATTCCCTACTATATTCTTTTCCTTGCTCTTTTTTGACTTTGCCATGTCAAGCCGTACCAACAACACAAAAGAATAAAATTGCTCTTTAGAACTCATTGATGCTCGATACAGACAAGCAATACTTTGATGTAAAACAACCGTATGAGGATGGAATATGTAAGAAAAACAGGACGGCGTGACATATTCACAACTACGACGTGTAAACTAAGAAGAAGGATTTTCAAGAAAATAGAAGTAATGCAAGCTAGACGCCATATGAAAGATGTAACCAACACTACTGCAGGATGCTCCTAACGCGACACTACGATCAGAGACCCTTCGACGAAACTGTGTGCGATGCCATAATCGCAAACGATGGTGTAAAAACCGTCAAAAAGGTGCAAAACCTTTTCATTGGAGGATGTATCAAACACGGTTCAGATTTTAGTTGCGTGTGCAATGCAAGGCATAGGGTTCAGTTCAATTAACTGTTTGCGATGAGGAGGAACAAAGAAACGGGCAGCCAGATGAAGGTGTGTGCGATGTACATCATATGGTTCACTCGGATGAACAGTTTGTGATTATGCAACACAAAAGAAACGGTTAGCCAGATCAAAGGTGTGTGCGATATACGGCATGCGGTTCACTCGGATGAACTGTTTGCGTTGAGACATGAGAACAGAAACGGTTCAAATGAACAAGATGTGTGTGATACGAGGCAAACATGTCTGTAATCGGAAACGTGTGCGAAGATCGTTAACAACACAGACGATTACTGCTAACAAGCCGTGTGTGTTATGCGAAAACGATTGCTGGTATACAATTGTGAGTGATTGATGAAAAAATCACCGATGGGTTCCATTGTTTAGTCCGTGTGCGATGTTCCTTTCTTTTTCCGCACAACATCTACGCTCTGTCTACAGAGCATCAACATATATACTTAAAAAGATAGCATTGCATAACCAAATTAAGCATTCAATTACACAAGTGACTACACACATAATGTTTCCACACACCAAAGTAAGCAATTACATGCATACTATAGTCGGAGAAACGAGGATCAAATCTTTTACTTATTGTTGTGACGACGCTTGCCATTGCTCAGCTTTCAGCTGTATCCCTGGTTGTTTGGGGGAAGGAGGCACTTCCTCATGTCAATGATCCGCCTGTACATGTCGTAGCTCGTGTACGCCTCCTTGGCCGTTTACATGACATGAGCTTTGTTGAGTTTCTCCATCCAGGCCGAGTGCCAGGCACACTTGTCCTTGTTGCACGAATCTTTCATGTCTCTGTAGTAGGGGTTGATGATGGCCTCGGCGAGATGAACCAGTGAGTCCTTCTCATGCTCCTTGCTGCCCCAGATCTTGTATTGGCCCTGGATGTCAACAATATTCTGGCAGGCGATGCCCGAATTCTCAAGCGCCTTTACATCGTTGGTGATGTCCACCATAGAGAACATGTAGTGGGGGCTATTGTCAAACCTGGCGAAACGCTCGCAAGGCCTTGTGGTCAAGCAGTAGTGGTAGACGAGGACGTGGTGGCGCATGCACATCTGGGCGACAGCGACCTTGGGACGAGACCCAGCACGAGAGTGGGTGTACTCGAGGTCGAACCCGACCAACTTGTACTTCTCCGCGGCAAGCAATAGCTCCATGATGTGGATGGAGTGCTCCACCCGAACCGGGTTGTTTGTGTACACCACCGAGAGGTCCGTGATCCTTCTGTGGGTGTCCACCACGGCACACATGGTGAACTGCTGCTCGTCGTCGGCAGCCGCTCGGAGCGCCATTGGAGCTGTGCAGGATACCCTCTAAGAATTATTTGTGGTCGGTGTGCTTCTTGCAATGGTGGGGCGTGATCAAAAGGTCCAAGAGACACAAGGGTTAAATGGCCGCTATAATAAATGGGGGTCGGCCGGCCTGTAATCGTCACGTCTTGTCACGACGTTCATAGAGGAGGATTCTACTGCAACTTGACAACACTGCACCGCACGCATGGGCTCGAAGAGGCTCCAAATGTATCGTCGGTGAGCCTATTCCCGCGCTATCGCGCTGTTTACCGTGGAAGCTTCCCGCCCGGCTAGTTTTGCCACGCATCAGCTAGAAGAGGGACAAATGGTGGGCGTTTATTGTCAAAAAGCTTTGTAAAAACGAAGTGTGTGGAATGACTCGATCATAAGTTGACCATGGGTGATGAGGTCAAAGTTACACAGAAGGGTGATGATGGACACTCGAGTGCGATAATTAATTCTGCGCTCTACAGTGGACATGGAGGAAGAAACCAACTGTGTGCAATAATTTCGAAGATTGCAGTCAAGTTAGCTATATAGATCATGTGCTGTGAGATCGATAAGGTAAACTGATTCGAGAATGGTTAATACAATCTAAGACCATTTCATGTTAATGTCAAAATAGTGCTAGCAATATATGAGTCTCATACGATGCCATTTCAATGATTGTACCACAAAAGCTCGAAATGTTATAAGGTTCAAATTCCAGAGTTATATGGCTCAAATTCGAAGATTACAAGGTTCAAACTGATATTAGAAATGAAATTCAGCTCATCATCTGCCAACGCTTGTGCTGATCCGCTGAACATGGATACCAGAGAGGTTCAAACTAATAACACCGCCTCTAAGTCTGGTTTCGAAACCTCACAATTTTTGCAAAGGGGCCAGCCACTGAGAAGTCATGTATGGGGTTGACACGATGACTTCCGATTACTCTGTCATCTGAAGTTCCAAAATGAAATTCAGCATTTTTGGAGCCTACTCCATTCTGCCGCAGGCACCGGCGCTGATCAACAAACCATTCATTTTTGCTAAATAAATATAGGGAAAACCTCATTTCCATCAGCACCCTTGCTCTGAGAACAAAGAACATGGCGAATATAATCTCCGGTAAGGTCCCTCGGTAGGAGTTCAAAGTAATTTCTGAGAGATGCAGGTCTAGGCATTCGACGTGATTGTTATATTATATCACATTATCCACCACTTGGCCTAATATTATCTCCAAAAGAAGAAAATGTGTTAGTGCCTACATGCAGTTTTGAACATTACTACATGCCTATTCGGTTTGCAGGATTTGTAAAATGAACTAACATGTCATCTTCAATCTGACATGAGTAACATGGGCATTTGACTACATTCTAGAAAAATGTAGACTTGTTCACAATAGGTTGGAGTGGATGAAAAGTTCCCTAAGAAAACTAGTACGGATGAACCCAAATGAGAAATTCTTATTTATTGTAACCATGTGGATCAAGCAAACAGTATGAAATCCTCCAAAAGAATCTTCAGAAATCGTAGTACATTGTCATTGTAAACTTGGAAAAAGGTGTCACAAATTGAACTCCCTTATGGTTAACATTTAACAGGAAAGGAACATCACCTCGATATATAGCTTATCCAGGCACGGAAAGCATCTCATGAAACTGACAACTTGCTCCAGGTTGGGGCCCGATAGATTCTAGTGCCAAGACCTTCACTGTGCGCAGCTTTGGGGTCAAGCTTGTCAGAATCATTTTCTGAATGAGAGACGAACAAACATATTCAAAATTAGAAAGAATGTTAGTTTGTAGAAGGAGAGGTAGAAGGTGGCTGTTGTACCTGAACGGGTGTGGATTCAATAACAAGTTCGGTGTATTTGTGAGACGAGTAGCCCACCACTGTCAATTTCCGTGTAGAAATGACATTGATTCTTGTTGGACCTTCTTGATCAACTACAAGTAATCTCTCAAGCACAGGTGTGTCCTCAATGACCATACCGTGGTACACATCTTGTGATGTCTTCCTGCCACACCAGCAACACACATGAATAGTCCGGAGAGTCATGGAGGTGATGTGGAAGGTAGTCAACCCATTGATCGCCTGAAGACGAAGGTACTCGAGTGCAGTACAGCCACGGAGCAGGCGCTCCATGTCACCGTTTGAGAGGCAGATGACGACGAGCTCGAGGTGCACACTACAGAAAAAAGACACATCCATGACATTTTGGGCCGAACAAATTTTTTTCTGTCGTACTTATGATACTTATATGACGATAATTGTGACAAAACCCGGTATTAACATAGATGTGGTGGGCTCCTAATTCTATGACAAACAATCCTGACAGAAAACGGGCTTTTTGTCTTGGGCGGGCCGGAGACGCAGCTGCATGACACTCTTTGGGCCGTCCATGACGGAAAAACCCGTGGTAGAAGCGAGGGCGAGGAAAATATCGGGGTGTTCCCGGTTACAGTGGGTGGTCTGGGCCGAGGGGTGCACGTTTCTCTCGTACACGCACGCGAGGCGTTGGGCTCTAATTGAACCCGAGTGATTGCACTGCAGGATACGCGTTACTGAACCCGAGCGATCGTTCGATGGCTGTTAACCGAACCCGATCAAGCGATTCCTTCGCTACTGCTGCTAACTGAAGCTGATCGATGCTGACTCTGGATGAACAGTGAGCTTTGCTGGGGGGGGGGGGTTGGATGAACAGTTCCCGGTGGGGGGTGGATGAATAGGACCCCGTGGTGTTAACTCTGGATGAACAGGACCCCAATCGATCGAGCCAGTTGGGGTTGGATGAAAAGGACCCCGTGGAGGGCAGGATGAACAGGACCACCCCGTGGTGGGCTGGATGAACAGTAGACAGTGGAGGGTTGGATGAACAGTAGCCCATGAAGGGGTGGTTGAATAGGAGCCCGTGGATAGGGCTGGTTGAACAGTAGACGGTGGAGTAGCGCGTGGTGGAGGCTGGATGAACATGAGCCTATGGATGAACAGTCGCAGGTGGAGGCTGGAGGAGGTCGACGATGGATGAACAGTAGCCCGTGGAGGCTGGAGGGGGTCGACGGTGGAGATGAACAGTATCCCGTGGTGTCCCGTTTTGCGGTACGCCACACCCTCCCGATGAACAGGACCCCCGTTTCGACCGTAGCGCTCCAACACAAGTCTGTTTCCTCCGTTTTGCGGTACGCCACACCCCTCCCGATCAACATGACCCCTGTTTCAACCGTAGGAGGTCTGTTTCCTCTGTTTTGCGGTACGCCAGACCCCTCCCGATGAACAGGATCCCGTTACGACCGTGGCCGGTCGAACACAAGGCCATTTCCTTCGTTCTGCAGTACGCTAGGCCTCGTTTCCATCGGCTGTTCCATCCAAGCCCTCCCGATGAACACGACGACGCATTCCATTTCGATACAGCCGGTTGGCTCCCCATGAACACGACGACGACGCTGTTTCTCCGTTCCGACCCAGCCATGTACACAAGCCATGGTCGTACGTATGCGCGAGTAGGCGTTCGAGACCGTGCCCGTGTGTACGTACGTGGCAGTATTTTCTTTCTTGCACACTGGCCGTTGTATGTATGTGTACATGCTACATGCGCGCCTCTACTACGACACGTGCATGCCTCTACATCGACCAGTATGTACGTACACGTTCGCGACTAGAATGACAATGCTACATACGCTTTGACCAGGTGGGTCCCGACTGTCAGGCACTTCCTTGCGTGTGAAGATGTAGTTTGTGGGTCCCAGCAGTCAGGGGAGCGAATCGTTTTTTTACCCGGACGCACTTCCATGCATGCGAAGATGTAGCTGGTTGATACGCCTGCAACGTATCTATAATTTTTGATTGCTCCATGCTATATTATCTACTGTTTTGGGCAATATTGGGCTTTATTATCCACTTTTATATTACTTTTGGGACTAACCTATTAACTGGAGGCCCAGCCCAGATTTGCTGTTTTATGCCTATTTCAGTGTTTTGAAGAAAAGGAATATCAGATGGAGCCGAAACGGAACGAAATCAACTGGAGAAGTTAATTTTGGAAGGAAACACACCTGATGGACTTGGACCCCACGTCAGAAGATACGGGAGCTGCCCACGAGGGTGGGGGGCGCCCCCCACTAGGTCGCGCCCCCCTGCCTGGTGGGGCCCCCGTGGCTCCCCTAACGTGCTTCTTCTGCCTATATAACTCCATATACCCTAAAACTTCCAGAACGCAGATTAGATCGGGAGTTCCGCCGCCAGAAGTCTCCGTAGCCACCGAAAACTAATCTAGACCCGTTCCGCCACCCTGCCGGAGGGGGCAATCTTTCTTCGGTGACCATCTTCATCATCATGGTGCTCTCCATGACGAGGTTGGAGTAGTTCTCCCTCGGGGCTGAGGGTATGTACCAGTAGCTATGTGTTTGATCTCTCTCTCTCTCTCTCTCTCTCTCTCTCGTGTTCTTGAGATGATACGATCTTGATGTATCGCGAGCTTTGCTATTATATTTGGATCCTATGATGTTTCTTCCCCCCTCTTCTCTCTTGTAATGAATTGAGTTTCCCCTTTGAAGTAATCTTATCGGATTGAGTCTTTATAGATTTGAGAACACTTGATGTATGTCTTCCGTGGATATCTGTGGTGACAATGGGATACTACGTGCCACTTGATCTATGTTAAGGTGATCAACTTGCATGTTTCGTGACATTGGGAACCTATGCATAGGGGTTGGCACACGTTTTCATCGTGATTCTCTGGTAGAAACTTTGGGGGCACTCTTTGAGGTCCTTTGTGTTGGTTGAATAGATGAATCTGAGATTGTGTGATGCATATCATATAATCATACCCACGGATACTTGAGGTATCATTGGAGTATCTAGGTGACATTAGGGTTTTGGTTGATTTGTGTCTTAAGGTGTTATTGTAGTACGAACTCTAGGGCTGTTTGTGACACTTATAGGAATAGCCCACCGGATTGATTGGAAAGAATAACTTTGAGGTGGTTTCGTACCCTACCATAATCTCTTCGTTTGTTCTCCGCTATTAGTGACTTTGGAGTGACTCTTTGTTGCATGTTGAGGGATATTTATGTGATCCAATTATGTTAGTATTGTTGAGGGAACTTACACTAGCGAAAGTATGAACCCTAGGCATGTTTCCTGTCATTGCAATACCGTTTACGCTCACTTTTATCATTAGTTACCTTTCTGTTTTTATTATTTCAGATTACAAAAACTATTATCTACTATCCATATTGCACTTGTATCACCATCTCTTCGCCGAACTAGTGCACCTATACAATTTACCATTGTATTGGGTGTGTTGGGGACACAAGAGACTCTTTGTTATTTGGTTGCAGGGTTGCTTGAGAGAGACCATCTTTATCCTACGCCTCCTACGGATTGATAAACCTTAGGTCATCCACTTGAGGGAAATTTGCTACTGTCCTACAAATCTCTGCACTTGGAGGCCCAACAACGTCTACAAGAAGAAGGTTGTGTAGTAGACATCAAGCTCTTTTCTGGCGCCGTTGCCGGGGAGGTTAGTGCTTGAAGGTATATCTTTAGATCTTGCAATCGAGCCTTTTAGTTTCTTGTTTTATCACTAGTTTAGTTCATAAAAGAAAACTATAAAAAAGTGGAATTGAGTTTGTCTCATATGCTTCACCTTTTTAATATCTTTCGTGAGTATGATGGAAAGGATAATTGTGCTCAAGTGCTAGAAGAAGAAATCTATAAAATGTTTGGCACTAAATATTTGAATGATGAGCATGATTGCAATGTTGTTAGTATGAATTCCTTGAATATCTATGATGCTAATGATATGCAAAGCCACAAGCTTGGGGAAGCTATGTTTGATGAAGATTATATTTTTTGTCCCCTAAGTTTTGATGAGCAAATTTATTATGATGAAAGCATGCCAAATATCTATGATGATTATTGTGATGACACGTATGCTTTAAGGAATAATTATATCCATGAAAATTGTCATCATGATTTTAACTTTCAATTGGATTATGCCTCACATGATAGTTACTTTGTTGAGTTTGCTCCCACTACTATTCATGAGAAGAATTTTGCTTGTGTGGAGAGTAGTAAATTTTCTATGCTTGTAGATCATGAAAGGAATGCTTTAGGTGCTGGTTATATTGTTGAATTCATTCATGATGCTACTGAAAATTATTATGAGGGAGGAACATATGCTTGTAGGAATTGCAATAATATCAAGTTTCCTCTCTATGTGCTTAAAGTTTTGAAGTTATGCTTGTTTTACCTTCCTATGAAAGTTGATTCTTGTTCCCACAAGTTGTTTGCTCACAAAATCCCTATGCATAGGAAGAGGGTTATACTTAAATGTGCTAGTCATATTCTTCATGATGCTCTCTTTATGTTACAATTCTTATCCTTTATGTGAGCATCATTGAAATCATCATGCCTAGCTAGGGGCATTAAACGATAGCGCTTGTTGGGAGGCAACCCAATTTTATTTTAGTCCCTTGCTTTTTGTTCCTGTTTAGTAATAAATAATTCATCTAGCATCTGTTTAGATGTGGTTTTATGCGTTTAATTAGTGTTTGTGCCAAGTAGAACCATTGGGAAGACTTGGGGGAAAGTCCTGTTGATCATTCTGTCAAAAACAGAAACTTTAGCACTCATGAGAATTGCTGCAATTTTTATTTGGAGAGTTATATTTAGTTAATTATTTTTGCAGATGATTAATAGATAAATTCCTCAGGTCCAGCAATTTATTTGAGAATTTTATGAGTTCCAGAAGTATACGTCTGATCCAGATTACTACAGACTGTTCTGTTTTTGACAGATTCTGTTTTTCATGTGTTGTTTACTTATTTTGCTGAATCTATGGCTTGTAAAATAGTTTATAAACCATTGAGAAGTTGGAATACAGTAGGTTTAACACCAATATAAATAAATAATGAGTTCATTACAGTACCTTTAAGTGGTGATTTATTTTCTTATACTAACGGAGCTTACGAGTTTTCTGTTAAGTTTTGTGTTGTGAAGTTTTCAAGTTTTGGGTAAGGATTCGATGGACTATGGAATAAGGAGTGGCAAGAGCCTAATATTGGGGATGCCCAAGGCACCCCAAGGTAATATTCAAGGATATCCAAAAGCCTAAGCTTGGGGATGCCCCGGAAGGCATCCCCTCTTTCGTCTTTGTTCATCGGTAACTTTACCTGGAGCTATATTTTTATTCGCCACATGATATGTGTTTTGCTTGTAGAGTCAATTTATTTTGTTAGGATTTGCTTGATGTTGTTTAGAACAATGTTTTGCACCTTTTATTTCAATAAAAGTGGTATTGATAGTCTTTACTACTCCTATGTTACAAGTATACATGTTGCTGTTTGAAAACAGAAAGTTTACAGCTGTTGCAAGAATTCCCTAGAAAAGTCAGAATGTGATAAAATGTTGAAACCTTTTTCATATTAAGCTCTGATAAATTTACTACAGTGGGAATTTTCTTTCATAATTTTTGGATCTAGGGAATTATGGATGTTGCTGCATTCTTTACAGACTACCCTGTTTAGGCAGATTGGTGTTATGTTTGCATTGTTTGCATATGTTTGCTTCTTTAATGATTCTATTTGAGGATAGGACTATTAAATATGCAGAGGCATTTAGTATGAAATGTTGAATAATAATTTTAGTGATTTTCTACATTAGAGTATGATAAGGTTTTGGCAATGGTTTATACTAACTTATCTCACGAGTCCTTGTTGAGTTTTGTGTGGATGAAGCCTTTGAGATTTAGGGAGACCATGATATCAGAGGAATTAAGGAGACACAAAAGCTCAAGCTTGGGGATGCCCAAGGCACCCAAGATAATATTTCAAGAAGTCTCAAGCATCTAAGCTTGGGGATGCCCCGGTTGGCATCCCACCTTTCTTCTTCAACAACTGTCGGTTAGTTTCGGTTGATCCTAAGTTTTTGCTTCTTCACATGATGTTTGACATTCTTAGGATGTCATTTTGTTTTGCTTGCTTGCTGTTTGAATATAATACCAAGATATGAAATTATTAAATGTTATAGATTCTTCACATAGTTGCATAATTATTCGACTACTCATTGATCTTCACTTATAACTTTCGGAGTAGTTTGTCATTTGCTCTAGTGCTTCACTTATATCTTTTAGAGCATGGTGGTAGTTTTATTTTGAATAAATAGATGAACTCTCATGCTTCACTTAGATTATTTTGAGAGTCTTAAATAGCATGGTAATTTGCTTAAAATCCTAATATGCTAGGTATTCAAGAATAATAAAATTCTCTTATGAGTGTGTTGAATACTAAGAGAAGTTTGATACTTGATGATTGTTTTGAGATATGAGGATGGTAATATTAGAGTCATGCTAGTTTAGTAGTTTTGAATTTAAGGAATACTTGTGTTAAAGTTTGTGATTCCCGTAGCATGCACATATGGTGAACCGTTATGTGACGAAGTCGGAGCATGATTTATTTATTGATTGTCTTCCTTATGAGTGGCGGTCGGGGACGAGCGATGGTCTTTTCCTACCAATCTATCCCCCTAGGAGCATGCACGTAGTACTTTGTTTCGAGAACTTGTAGATTTTTGCAATAAGTATATGAGTTCTTTATGACTAATGTTGATTCCATGGATTATACGCACTCTCACCCTTCCACCCTTGCTAGCCTCTCTAGTACCGCGCACCTTTCGCCGGTACCATAAACCCACCATATACCTTCCTCAAAACAGCCACCATACCTACCTAACATGGCATTTACATAGCCATTCCGAGATATATTGCCATGCAACTTTCCACCATTCCAGTTATTATGACAGACTCCATCATTGGCATATTGCTTAGCATGATCATGTAGTTGACATTGTATTTGTTGCAAAGCCACCATTCATAATTATTTCATACTTGTCACTCTTGATTCATTGCATATCCCGGTACACCGCCGGAGGCATTCATATAGAGTCATCTTTGTTCTAGTATCGAGTTGTATCATCGAGTTGTAAATAAATAGAAGTGTGATGATCATCGTTCAATAGAGCATTGTTCCCCCCCCCCCAAAAACGGCCCAAATAAAAAAAGAAAGGCCAAAAAAAGAGAAAGGCCAAATAAAAAAAAGATAAGGGACAATGCTACTATCCTTTTACCACACTTGTGCTTCAAAGTAGCACCATGATCTTCTTAGTAGAGAGTCTCTTGTTTTGTCACTTTCATATACTAGTGGGAATCTTTCATTATAGAACATGGCTTGTATATTCCAATGATGGGCTTCCTCAAAATGCCCTAGGTCTTCATGAGCAAGAAAGTTGGATGCACACCCACTAGTTTCTTTTGTTGAGCTTTCATACATTTATAGCTCTAGTGCATCCGTTGCATGGCAATCCCTACTCACTCACATTGATATCTATTGATGGGCATCTCCATAGCCCATTGATACGCCTAGTTGACGTGAGACTATCTTCTCCTTTTTGTCCTCTCCACAACCACCATTCTATTCCACCTATAGTGCTATGTCCATGGCTCACGCTCATGTATTGCGTGAAGATTGAAAAAGTTTGAGAACATCAAAAGTATGAAACAATTGCTTGGCTTGTCATCAGGGTTGTGCATGATTTAAATATGTTGTGTGGTGAAGATGGAGCATAGCCAGACTATATGATTTTGTAGGGATAACTTTCTTTGGACATGTTATTTTGAGAAGACATGATTTCTTAGTTAGTATGCTTGAAGTATTATTATTTTTATGTCAATATGAACTTTTGTCTTGAATCTTTCGGATCTGAATATTCATATCACAAGTAAGAAGAATTACATTGAAATTATGCCAAATAGCATTCCACATCAAAAATTATCTTTTTTTATCATTTACCTACTCGAGGACAAGCAGGAATTAAGCTTGGGGATGCTTGATACATCTCCAACGTATCTATAATTTTTGATTGCTCCATGCTATATTATCTACTGTTTTGGGAAATATTGGGCTTTATTATCCACTTTTATATTACTTTTGGGACTAACCTATTAACCGGAGGCCCAGCCCTGATTTGCTGTTTTATGCCTATTTCAGTGTTTTGAAGAAAAGGAATATCAGACGGAGTCGAAACGAAACGGAATCAACTGGAGAAGTTAATTTTGGAAGGAAACACACCTGATGGACTTGGACCCCATGTCAGAAGATACGGGAGCTGCCCACGAGGGTGGGGGCGCCCCCCCTAGGGTGCGCCCCCTACCTCGTGGGGCCCCCGTGGCTCCCCTGACGTGCTTCTTCTGCCTATATAACTCCATATACCCTAAAACTTCCAGAACACAGATTAGATCGAGAGTTCCGCCGCCAGAAGTCTCGTTAGCCACCGAAAACTAATCTAGACCCATTCCGGCACCCTGCCGGAGGGGGCAATCCTTCTTCGGTGACCATCTTCATCATCATGTTGCTCTCCATGACGAGGTTGGAGTAGTTCTCCCTCGGGGCTGAGGGTATGTACCAGTAGCTATGTGTTTGATCTCTCTCTCGTGTTCTTGAGATGATACGATCTTGATGTATCGCGAGCTTTGCTATTATATTTGGATCCTATGATTTTTATTCCCCCCTCTTCTCTCTTGTAATGAATTGAGTTTCCCCTTTGAAGTAATCTTATCAGATTGAGTCTTTAAAGATTTGAGAACACTTGATGTATGTCTTGTTGTGGATATCTGTGGTGACAATGGGATACCACGTGCCACTTGATGTATGTTAAGGTGATCAACTTGCGGGTTTCGTGACATTGGGAACCTATGCATAGGGGTTGGCACACGTTTTCATCGTGATTCTCCGGTAGAAACTTTGGGGCACTCTTTGAGGTCCTTTGTGTTAGTTGAATAGATGAATCTGAGATTGTGTGATGCATATCGTATAATCATACCCACGGATACTTGAGGTGACATTGGAGTATCTAGGTGACATTAGGGTTTTGGTTGATTTGTGTCTTAAGGTGTTATTCTAGTACGAACTCTAGGGCTGTTTGTGACACTTATAGGAATAGCCCACCGGATTGATTGGAAAGAATAACTTTGAGGTGGTTTCATACCCTACCATAATCTCTTCGTTTGTTCTCCGCTATTAGTGACTTTGGAGTGAATCTTTGTTGCATGTTGAGGGATAGTTATGTGATCCAATTATGTTAGTATTGTTGAGGGAACTTACACTAGCGTAAGTATGAACCCTAGGCCTGTTTCCTATCATTGCAAAACCTATTATCATCAGTTACCTTGCTGTTTTTATTATTTCAGATTACAAAACCTATTATCTACTATCCATATTGCACCTGTATCACCATCTCTTCGCCGAACTAGTGCGCCTATACAATTGACCATTGTATTGGGTGTGTTGGGGACACAAGAGACTCTTTGTTATTTGTTTGCAGGGTTGCCTGAGAGAGACCATCTTCATCCTATGACTCCTACGGATTGATAAACCTTAGGTCATCCACTTGAGGGAAATTTGATACTGTCCTACAAACCTCTGCACTTGGAGGCACAACAATGTCTACAAGAAGAAGGTTGTGTAGTAGACATCACTGGTGGGTCCCAGCAGTAAGGGGGGAATGTATTTTTGCCAAATACAGTGGCCCGTCCGGTGGGTCCCCGCTGTCAGGTGGAGGAATAATTATTTTGCGCGCAATAAGGAGTCACTTCCTTGATGCGGCCGTGGACCCAGCTGTTAGCCTCTCCACCTACATTCCATGTCCGATGGAAGCCGTTCCTTGACCACGTTGACCACGCCGTGCCGAGAGCACCAGGGCGGTGGACGACGGTGAGGCCTAGGAAGGGGACGACATGGATCCGGGGAAGACGCGGCAGTGGAAGCCAGCGTGGAGAGGAGTATGAGGGTTCACTGGTTCGGCTGCGGTGTGAGGGATGGCCTGGCCAGCGGTGGGAATAGTAGGGGGCGGTGAGGCCTCCGCGGCATCGCAGCCGGCCACGGGAAGCAGGAGCATGAGGCACGACCGGCGCTGGTTTGGGCGGCTGGAGCAAGAAGACCAGAGATTGAAGAAGCACTATGGCCGTTGGATGGACATCGTACGGTCAATGGAGTTAGAATCATGCATATTGACTAAGTTGACAAAGCCCTCCGTCCCCATCAACTTAGTAGGCCCACAAGTCGGCCTCCCACTATACTAGGTCCCATCTAGCAGGGGGAGTAATCATTTTTGTGTGCGTAATAAGGAGGCACTTCCTTGCATGCGAAGATATAGCTGGTGGGTCCGAGATGTCAGCGGCGGTAACATTTTTTTCGTGAAATACAGAGGCCCTTTCGGTGGGTCCCAGATGTCAGGTGGAGGAATCATTATTTTGCGCGTAATAAGGAGGCATTTCCTTGCGTGCGGCCGTGGACCCAGCTGTCAGCCTCTCCACACACAGTCCACTTCAGATGCATGTCGGGCGTTGACCACGTTGACCAGGCCGCGTCGAGAGCACCAGGGCGGTGGAGGACGGCGAGGCCTAGGAAGGGAATGACATGGAGCCAGGGAAGTCTCGGCAGTTGTTTCCCACGTGGAGGGGAGTACGACTGTATGAGGGTTTACTGGTTCGTCTGCCGTTGCCGGAGAATAACAGCAGGTGTGGGTGAGTAGAGGGATGGCTAGGCCAGCGATGTGAGTACGGTGGGGCGGTGAGCCCTGCGCGGCAGCATAGCCGTCCGTGGGGAGGAGGAAGCAGGCAATCCCGCTGGCGCTTGTTTGAGTGGCTAGAGCAGGAAGAGCAGAGATTGAAGAAGCACGACGACCGTTGGATGGAAATCCAACAGTCACTACTTGCGCATCAACCTTTTTTTAGGAAATCCTAAAATCTGTGGAAAACAGCATACAACCCATATGCCATTATTTCTAATAATTTACAGCCCATTTGCTAATTCTTAATGTTTTTTTCAAGCCCATATTCTTTTTGTTAGCATTACAACCCATATTGTGGTCATGGTTAAGAAATTATACGAAATTTTGCATATTTTGGTGCGGTCCGAACTATTTTTACTCCCGAAATTTCGAGTCACGTTCAAACTGATTTTAAAAATAAATATATATAAATATAGAATCCAACAAATTTTCCATGCATAAAAGTCAATGCAATTTAAAATCTCGAAATGAAAAAAAGAAATTTGAAACTAATTGCCGGTTTGATGTGTTTTAAAAATGTACAACCCATTTCTCATTACTAATAGGCCATTTTCTCGGCCAGCCGAATGAAGCTCTCCTCGTCTTGAAAGATTTGTAGCCCAACAGGCCTGACAAAGTGACTTACTTGGCAAATCACAGAAAACTGGGCTATGGCCATGGACCCAGCTGTCAACCTCTCCAAGTACAGTACTCTTCCGATGGAAGTCGGTCATTGACCACATTGACCAAGCCGCACCGAGAGCACCAAGGCGGTGGACGACGACGAGGCCTAGGAAGGGGACGACGGCGAGCCGGGGAAGACGCGGCAGTGGATGCCCACACGGAGAGGAGTACGAGGGTTCACTAGTTTGGCTGCGGTGTGAGGCTGCCGTCCCCGCAGGGCCTGGCTAGCGGTGGGAGTAGTAGGGGGCGGTGAGGCCTCAATGGCAGCACAGCCGACCACTGGAGGCAGGAGCAGGCAGTCTCTTCGGCGCTGGTTTGGGTGGCTGGTGCAAGAAGAGCAACGATTGAAGAAGCAGCAGGACCGCTGGATTCAAATCCAACAGTTACTGCTGCTAGAATCGTTTGTTGACTATGTTGACAAGCCATGCGTATGCTTCAACTTAGTAGGCCCATAGGTCAGCCTCCCAACCGGTGCGCCCCAGATGTCAGTGGGAGGAATCATTTTTTTCGCGTAATAAGGAGGCAGTTGATTGCGTGCGGCCAGCCCAACGGAGGGAGTAGGGTGGGCCGGGGAAGCCTGCGCGGAATCACAGCGGGCCACAAGAGGAGGGAGCAGGTAGTCCCGCCGGCGCTACTTTAGGCGGCTGGAGCAGGAAGATCAGAGATTGAAGAAGCACGCCGGCCATTGGATGGACATCCAATAGTCACTGCTGCTAGAATCGTGTGTTGACTGACAATTTGCTATTATTTTTATAATTTTTACTCATTTTCTAATTCGTATGGAATTTATTACAGCCCGTTTTCTATTTTTAGAATTGCGGCCCATTTTCTGGTTAGTACCAGGGTTAAAAAATTAACTAAATATGTGGGAAATTTTGAAAATTTGCAAATTTTTGCTGAGGAAAAAAATATTCTTAATCCAAAAATTAGTAGCCATACTAAAACAAATTTAAAAATATATTAGTACTATGTCATGTTAAATCCAATGAAATACTCACTCCGTCCCAAAATTCTTGTCTTAGATTTGTCTAAATACAGATGTATCAAGTCACGTTTTGGGATTAGATACATCCATATCTAGACTAATGTAAGACAAGAATTTTCGGACGGAGGGAGTATAAGATATTAGTGAAGAATGAAAATGAAAAAACAAACTAATATCCCATTTGCAACTTTTTTTGGAATTGTCAACCCCTTTTGATATTACTTTTAATAGACACTGACCATACTCTTTGTTCAGGCCGGAATGCATCCCTCCTCGTCTTGAAAGATTTGCAGCCCAGTAACTCGGAGAAAACAAATAGGCCTAGCTTCGGTATTCTTCAAAAAGAAATACTAGGCTACCTATTTCCCAAAGAAAAAACTGCTGGGCTGGGTCGGATTACTACTAAAAAAAGTTGTGCAATTCTGTCGTTAATTGACTATACGTTGAAAATGATGTGGGTCCCAGATATCAGTAGGGTGGATTAGAGTAAAAAACGAGGGGTTCATCTGAGTAGTAAAAGAGGCGCTTGTGTTCGGGAGTGGACCTGGTGGGTCCATACTATCATACTCACAACTACAGTCCTCTCCCGGTTCACTATGTTGACAGGGACCATTTTGAAAAAAACAATGTTGACAGGGCCAGATGGCGGCGCCGCGACGAGCGCACCAAGGTGGAGGATAAAGTGCTGTTGCCAATGTGCTAGGCTGGGTTGGACATTCTTATTGAAAAATAAAAATGGACCGGATCTATTTACGACGTTGACTACGATTTGCATGGGTCCGCTGGTTGCAGGAAGAAAATGATGGGAGAAAGAAGACTGGTCGCTATCTTTGCTGAAGAATAATATCGACTGAATGTAACGACACAATCATAGGAAATAATATCCTCCTGTTAAATCGTGAATTTAAAGAACTGGTGCATGAGCATTTAGCTTTATTTATTTACTTATTTGTGTTTAGGGGACCATGAGCATGTACCTGGGCCGGATTCATGTGAGAACCTCCCTTCAAGTTAATTATGGGCTTCTCTATTGGGCCTTCATCCGTGGGCTACATGTTATCAACAAGTGGAAAATGTGTTCCGTATGAAAAATAGTATGCGCTATGTACAGTATGGGGCACTAAAGGATCGAACCGTGCAACGACTTCCAAAACATTGTGTTTGCCGTTCTAACAACACATTTATTCAACCAACAGACGAAATATACTACTGACTGTGCATTGAAAACAGCAGCAGCAACAACCAGGGCTGGGGGTGCAACAGAAGCAGTAAGCAGGCCAGAAGAGTGAAGACGCAGCTCTCTCTTCCAGACCAAACATTAGCCATCATTACAAAAGGGCTACTGAAAAAGAACAAGTGTATGCACCAAACTAAATAAAGATCCTACTACACCAACTGTACGCATCTAACTAACTAGCTCAGTTAGACGTTACTATTTATTAAGCTGTGTAGATTGGCTGACGGCTTGAACCAGATGGGTGCCTGATGGGGGAAACTCCAGCCAGCAGGTCAAAGTCTGATACTTGCGACCCTCTCTCCTACTTTGGGCTGCAGAGCGTGGTGGCACATATCAGGGTATGGTGCATGCAAAGACGCATGGTACGTTGTGTACACACAGTTTTGCTTTATGAACGAAACCGCGCTGCCATCATGATCCTTGCCGTCGGTTATCTCCTGGTTAATCGAATAATTCAGTATGACAATATCATATCAAGTTGGAGTCAAATAACCCTAAAAAAGTTGGAGTCAAATAAAAAAGGGAGATGGGAGTACAGGACCGGAAGCCTGGCGTGACTGCGGTTTGCTGCGCTTCAGGTGCATCAGTCCATGGCCGGACATCGTCCTTCTATCTACGTGGCCCAACCTTGCAGTGCACAAACGCGACGTCCTGCAATAAACAATTCAGGTGGGCCTAGATTTGTCTAGAATGAACAACCAACTGCGTGGTGGATACTGTAGATGCGAATCCGTGCATTCCGAACCATAGGATTGACCCTATCGATGGCTGAAATTACTTCTTAGGCCCATGTTTCAAATTTTCAAAATTGGTACACTATATAGTAGTATAGATATAGATAAAAAACAAAGAAGAGTAGTAGAGATAGAGATAAGAATAGAGACTAGGGAGGAGCACCATCTACTGCTTCGTTGGCTACTCCTGCACTCCATTCGGCGGCCGCAACGTCCCCTACAGCCACTCCCTCCAGCGCTCCATTCGGCGGGCGCTGTTGAAATTTGGGGAGCGTACTCTCGTGACTGCTAGCAGCGATGACTTCTTCCCCGACCTCGGCAACCTCTTCCTGAACGACATGGGAGACAACCTCAATGCCAATGGTGTTGCTCCCGTTGCACCGTATGTGTTTCTGTCCTTCCAGTTCGAAATCGTGGTAGAATTCATTTTTCTAGTCTGTGTCCTAGATTCGATCTGTTCATCTACTATGCTAGTCCACATGATTAGTTTAATCTCTTTTGTAGCCCTCATGATTTATTTTGTGCTTATTCAGACTAAATCTCGTAGTAACGTGCTCATATATTCAACTGGCGGAACGTCCCCTACAACCACTCCCATTTCATGGACGGCCCGGTCGATGCCTCCAAGGAGCCCTTCGTCTACGGCTATGAGTGGCCGGTGCCGTTTTGGGGCTCGCCGACGGACATCGTGCATCACCTGACGCGGGAGTGCCGCGATCACTACTTGCCCTTGGCGAAGAACATGAAGTACGAGACGTGCTACCCGTTCACCGTGCCAGAGTCTCTAGAGGATCACCGCCATCTGCTAGTCTCGGAGGAGGATGGCAACATCTTCCTCTTGATTGTGGGCACCGGCAAGGCCCGCGCAGGCTGCTGCCCCGTCTCTGTAGTGTGTGTCAGGGGCGACGCCGCTGACGCTGACACTGACACGAGGCTGATGTACGGGTGCATGCTCACTATTACTACCCCTCGGAGGTTCGTGGGCGGCGACACTGGCTACGGCAAGCTGACTTGGACTCTACCGAGCTGGGACCTTCCCACCGATGTGGACATGGAAGACACATGGTATTATTTGACCCCCAACAATGTGCATGGGGACTCCAAGGAGGTTCACCTTGACATCTGCATTATCAAATTAAATGTTGATCATTAGTCTTCGCTCAATGTAATTCGCTGTCTAAGCATGTGGAGACTTCCATGCATGATCTTGCTCTATTGGAGTATCGCGCATGAATAAAAGTGTATCCATTTATGGTTTAGTCTAGAATCTTCCATGTATGAATTTTTACTACAATACTAGTGAAAGACTTATGATGAACCATTTCTTACATATCATCTGCCCCCTTCCAAGTCATACTGATTTAGTCCCTCTGTCTAGGTGTATAAGGCAAGGTTAATACTTAAATAGTATAGCCAACTGTTGAATATAAGAAAGTGCCATGTCATCTGTAGCCAACATGTATAACAATGGATACTCAAAAAATAATTCTTGATGACCATTTCTTGCAAAGCACAATAAGAGTTATTTCTTCACAAGTTTTGGATGCAGGTTGAACAGTTGAATGCTTTTGTTTGCAAAAGATACTTTTTTATCTATTTCACCCGGATGTTTGTGAGCTCTAGAGATGAAATAATATCCGAAGAAACCTATCGATGCCTGTTACACATGAGATGACCCCCACATCCTTTGTCAAAATAAACAACTCCCCGATCAATGCATTTCACTCTTCCGTGCAACGCATGGGCACCTTACTACAGATTTATACGACCAAAAATTGAACTAACATTATATATAGTACGAGAAATGACGATGCATGTCACCTTAAATTATTTCATTCAAGACTATGTTCAAATACGAATCCAACGATATTGTTTTTGTTGACATGCACTAACATTTTGTCAGTTAAATCTTCAGTCAAATTCAATGGGGGATAAACCACGATCGATGTAGTAAACCACGACCGAGTACTAGTGTAGAGGGCGGTGCTGCACGGGAGTCTCACCCTGCTCGTGGCGCAGTAGTAAAGCCGTCATATAACAAAACCCAACCACTCCCAGTAATAAGTGGCCCGGTAAAATAAACGGACAAGCAACCATCACATCCCTCCGTCTTTTTTGCATTTCATCTCTCTCCATTTACTTTCTCCGATTCATCTTGCACACTCGATCCCTAGCTACTACTCCTAGTATCCCTAGCTACTACTCCTAGGGCTAGTTCTTTTGGCGACTTCCCCAGCTTTTCCCATAAGACTAGTCACATTGGAGAGTAACTTTAAGGCACCTCATTCATTTATTTAGGCTTCTAAACTACTACTTGTAGTACCTCCGTTCTGTTTTATTCCTCAGCATTGTAATTTGTGCTAAATTTTGACCAAAGATAACATTTCATTAGTTAAATTTATGATCAAAATTTGACATAGATTACAATGGGGACCAATCAACCAGGACGGAGGTAGTAGTTATGGGATTACTAATCTAGAAGTCTAAAAGAACTGGCCCCTGGTACTCCTACTAGTAGTAGTACTCAAGTTGAAATTCCAATTGCACAGCACAACTTGTTAGGCAAAAAATTCGATACAAGGTGTAGGAAGCGGTTTGGGAATTTGTATGCCTTTCCGACCAGTGAGATACTCCGTACAAAGTACGACAAAGAAATAACCACAGAGAAGGAAACTAAAAGTAAACAATCAAACGAGCATTTTTGCATTTGTTTTGCATTGAATCGTTTCACAAGCTTGACTAGTGATGTTTTTCTACTTTTACAAAAACCGCATCGGAATGTTAAAATGTGCATTTGCACGTACATAAGTAATAGTAGTACTTCCTCCGTCTAGGTGTATAAATCTTCCCTCCTTGGTCACGGTGCACAACCAAAGATGACTTATTGACCTGGACGGAGGGAGTAGCACAGTTTGCAAGCATATATCGAGAGAGACGTGTAGTGCGATAGTATATAGTAAAGTTTGTGCTATATGCACGTACATACAAAATGCGTACGAATACACAAGGTTTCCAAACTTTCCCTTTTACATACTTAATTATGGACGCTAATAATTCCTGAACGTTCGGGTTTTATCATTTGTGTCCCAAAACTAATGAGATCGTCTTACGAAACAAAAATTTTACTCCTACTAAAAGCCATGGCGCTCGCAGGAGCGCTTGCTGCACGCCACGAGTGCCCCGGAGTGCGGCCGTTTCCCCGCGCGCCGACGCAATGCCTCTTCCTTAGCCTCGCAACTCGCGAGGTGTTGATTGGCGGCTTGCCGGCGGGCGAGCGCGATTTCACCGGTGTGGTGATCTGGCGCCAACAGGTACTCCTCCTCGCTAGAAGCTGAAGGAAATATGCCCTAGAGGCAATAATAAAGTTATTATTTATTTCCTTATATCATGATAAATGTTTATTATTCATGCTAGAATTGTATTAACCGGAAACATAATACATGTGTGAATACATAGACAAACAGAGTGTCACTAGTATGCCTCTACTTGACTAGCTCGTTAATCAAAGATGGTTATGTTTCCTAACCATGAACAAAGAGTTGTTATTTGATTAATGAGATCACATCATTAGTTGAATGATCTGATTGACATGACCCATTCCATTAGCTTAGCACCCGATCGTTTAGTATGTTGCTATTGCTTTTCTTCATGACTTATACATGTTCCTATGACTATGAGATTATGCAACTCCCGTTTACCGGAGGAACACTTTGGGTACTACCAAACGTCACAACGTAACTGGGTGATTATAAAGGAGTACTACAGGTGTCTCCAATGGTAGATGTAGGGTTGGCGTATTTCGAGATTAGGATTTGTCAATCCAATTGTCGGAGAGGTATCTCTGGGCCCTCTCGGTAATGAACATCACTTAAGCCTTGCAAGCATTGCAACTAATGAGTTAGTTGCGGGATGATGTATTACAGAACGAGTAAAGAGACTTGCCGGTAACGAGATTAAACTAGGTATTGGATACCGACGATCGAATCTCGGGCAAGTAACATACCGATGACAAAGGGAACAACGTATGTTGTTATGCGGTCTGACCGATAAAGATCTTCGTAGAATATGTAGGAGCCAATATGGGCATCCAGGTCCCGCTATTGGTTATTGACAGGAGACGTGTCTCGGTCATGTCTACATTGTTCTCGAACCGTAGGGTCCGCACGCTTAACGTTACGATGACAGTTATTATGAGTTTATGCATTTTGATGAACCGAATGTTGTTCGGAGTCCCGGATGTGATCACGGACATGACGAGGAGTCTCGAAATGGTTGAGACATAAAGATTGATATATTGGAAGCCTATATTTGGACATCGGAAGTGTTCCGGGTGAAATCGGGAATTTTACCGGAATACCGGGAGGTTACCGGAACCCCCCGGGAGCCAAATGGGCCAACATGGGCCTTAGTGGAAAGGTGAAAGGGCTGCCCGCAAAGGGCTGCGCCCCCCCTCCCCCTAGTCCTATTAGGACTAGGAGAAGGGGCCGGCCACCCTCTTTCTCTCCCCCCCTTTGGGGAGTCCTAGTTGGAATAGGATTGGAGGGGGGAGTCCTAGTCCCGGTGGGAGTAGGACTCCTCCTGAGCCCTCTCCCTGGCCGGCGCACCTCTCCCCCTTGGCCCCTTTATATACGGGGGCAGGGGGCACCTCTAGACACACAAGTTGATCATTGTTGATCGTTCCTTAGCCGTGTGCGGTGCCCCCTGCCACCAAATTCCACCTCGGTCATATCGTTGTAGAGCTTAGGCGAAGCCCTGCGTCGGTGGAACATCAAGATCGTCACCACGCCGTCGTGGTGACGGAACTCTTCCTTGACGCTTTGCTGGATCGGAGCCTGAGGATCGTCATCGAGCTGAACGTGTGCTAAGAACTCGGAGGTGCCGGAGTAACGGTGCTTGGATCGGTCGGATCGGGAAGAAGACGTACGACTACTTCCTCTACGTTGTGTCAACGCTTCCGTTGCGATCTACAAGGGTACGTGGATCATACTCTCCCCTCGTTGCTATGCATCACCATGATCTTGCGTGTGCGTAGGAAAATTTTGAAATTACTACGTTCCCCAACAGTGGCATCCGAGCCTAGGTTTTATGGTTTGATGTTATTTGCACGAGTAGAACACAAGTGAGTTGTGGGCGATACAAGTCATACTGCCTACCAGCATGTCATACTTTGGTTCGGCGGTATTGTTGGACGAGACGACCCGGACCAACCTTACGCGTACGCTTACGCGAGACCAGTTCCCTCGACGTGCTTTGCACATAGATGGCTTGCGGGCGACTGTCTCTCCAACTTTAGTTGAACCAAGTGTGGCTACGCCCGGTCCTTGAGAAGGTTAAAACGGAGTCTATTTGACAAACTATCGTTATGGTTTTGATGCGTAGGTAAGATGAGTTCTTGCTTAAAGCCCGTAGCAGCCACGTAAAACTTGCAACAACAAAGTAGAGGACGTCTAACTTGTTTTTGCAGGGCATGTTGTGATGTGATATGGTCAAGGCATGATGTTAAATTTTATTGTATGAGATGATCATGTTTTGTAACCGAGTTATCGGCAACTGGCAGGAGCCATATGGTTGTCGCTTTATTGTATGCAATGCAATCGCGATGTAATGCTTTACTTCATTACTAAGCGGTAGTGATAGTCGTGGAAGCATAAGATTGGCGAGACGACAACGATGCTACGATGGAGATCAAGGAGACGCGCCGGTAACGATGGTGATCATGACGGTGCTTCGGAGATGGAGATCACAAGCACAAGATGATGATGGCCATATCATATCACTTATATTGATTGCATGTGATGTTTATCCTTTTATGCATCTTATCTTGATTTGATTGACGGTAGCATTATAAGATGATCTCTCACTAAATTATCAAGAAGTGTTCTCCCTGAGTATGCACCGTTGCAAAAGTTCTTCGTGCTGAGACACCACGTGATGATCGGGTGTGATAGGCTCTACGTTCAAATACAACGGGTGCAAAACAGTTGCACACGAGGAATACTCAGGTTATACTTGACGAGCCAAGCATATACAGATATAGCCTCGGAACACGGAGACCAAAAGGTCGAGCGTGAATCATATAGTAGATATGATCAACATAATGATGTTCACCATTGAAAACTACTCCATCTCACGTGATGATCGGTTATGGTTTAGTTGATTTGGATCACGTGATCACTTAGAGGATTAGAGGGATGTCTATCTAAGTGGGAGTTCTTAAGTAAATTTGATTAACTGAACTTAAACTTATCCTGAACTTAGTACCTGATAGTATCTTGCTTGTTTATGTTGATTGTAGATAGATGGCTCGTGCTGTTGTTCCGTTGAATTTTAATGCGTTCCTTGAGAAAGCAAAGTTGAAAGATAATGGTAGCAATTACACGGACTGGGTTCGTAACTTGAGGATTATCCTCATTGCTGCACAGAAGAATTACGTCCTGGAAGCACCGCTAGGTGCCAGGCCTGCTGCTAGAGCAACACCAGAAGTTATGAACGTCTGGCAGAGCAAAGCTGATGACTACTCGATAGTTCAGTGTGCCATGCTTTACGGCTTAGAATCGGGACTTCAACGACGTTTTGAACGTCATGGAGCATATGAGATGTTCCAGGAGTTGAAGTTAATATTTCAAGCAAATGCTCGGATTGAGAGATATGAAGTCTCCAATAAGTTCTATAGCTGCAAGATGGAGGAGAACAGTTCTGTCAGTCAGCATATACTCAAAATGTCTGGGTATAATAATCACTTGATTCAATTGGGAGTTACTCTTCCGGATGATTGCGTCATTGACAGAATTCTCCAATCACTGCCACCAAGCTATAAGAGCTTCGTGATGAACTATAATTTGCAAGGGGTGAACAAGACTATTCCCGAGCTCTTCGCAATGCTGAAAGCTGCGGAGGTAGAAATCAAGAAGGAGCATCAAGTGTTGATGGTTAACAAAACCACTAGTTTCAAGAAAAAGGGCAAAGGGAAGAAGAAGGGGAACTTCAAGAAGAACGGCAAGCAAGTTGCTGCTCAAGAGAAGAAACCCAAGTCTGGACCTAAGCCTGAAACTGAGTGCTTCTACTGCAAGCAGACTGGTCACTGGAAGCGAAACTGCCTCAAGTATTTGGCGGATAAGAAGGATGGCAAGGTGAACAAAGGTATATGTGATATACATGTTATTGATGTGTACCTTACTAATGCTCGCAGTAGCACCTGGGTATTTGATACTGGTTCTGTTGCTAATATTTGCAACTCGAAACAGGGATTACAGAATAAGCGGACACTAGCAAAGGACGAGGTGACGATGCGCGTGGGAAACGGTTCCAAAGTCGATGTGATCGCGGTCGGCACGCTACCTCTACATCTACCTTCGGGATTAATGTTAGACCTAAATAATTGTTATTTGGTGCCAGCGTTGAGCATGAACATTATATCTGGATCTTGTTTAATGCGAGACGGTTATTCATTTAAATCAGAGAATAATGGTTGTTCTATTTATATGAGTAATATCTTTTATGGTCATGCACCTTTGAAGAGTGGTCTATTTTTAATGAATCTCGATAGTAGTGATACACATATTCATAATGTTGAAGCCAAAAGATGCAGAGTTAATAATGAAAGTGCAACTTATTTGTGGCACTTCCGTTTAGGTCATATCGGTGTAAAGCGCATGAAGAAACTCCATACTGATGGACTTTTGGAACCACTTGATTATGAATCACTTGGTACTTGCGATCCGTGCCTCTTGGGCAAGATGACTAAAACACCGTTCTCCGGTACTATGGAGAATTGAGGCTCGTGGCGGATATCGTTATTTTCTCACCTTCACAGATGACTTAAGCAGATATGGGTATATCTATTTAATGAAACACAAATCTGAAACATTTGAAAAGTTCAAAGAATTTCAGAGTGAAGTTGAAAATCATCGTAACAAGAAAATAAAGTTTCTACGATCTGATCGTGGAGGAGAATATTTGAGTTACGAGTTTGGTGTACATTTGAAAAATTGTGGAATAGTTTCGCAACTCACGCCACCCGGAACACCACAGCGTAATGGTGTGTCCGAACATCGTAATCGTACTTTACTAGATATGGTACGATCTATGATGTCTCTTACTGATTTACCGCTATCATTTTGGGGTTATGCTTTAGAGACGGCCGCATTCACATTAAATAGGGCACCATCAAAATCCGTTGAGACGACGCCTTATGAACTATGGTTTGGCAAGAAACCAAAGTTGTCGTTTCTTAAAGTTTGGGGCTGCGATGCTTATGTGAAAAAGCTTCAACCTGATAAGCTCGAACCCAAATCGGAGAAATGTGTCTTCATAGGATATCCAAAGGAAACTATTGGATACACCTTCTATCACAGATCCGAAGGCAAGACTTTTGTTGCTAAGTTCGGAAACTTTCTAGAGAAGGAGTTTCTCTCGAAAGAAGTGAGTGGGAGGAAAATAGAACTTGACGAGGTAACTGTACCTACTCCCTTATTGGAAAGTAGAACATCACAGAAAAATGTTTCTGCGACACCTACACCAATAAGTGAGGAAGCTAGTGATGATGATCATGAAACTTTAGATCAAGATACTACTGAACCTCGTAGATCAACCAGAGTGAGATCCGCACCAGAGTGGTACGGTAATCCTGTTCTGGAGGTCATGCTACTAGATCATCATGAACCTACGAACTATGAAGAAGCGATGGTGAGCCCAGATTCCGCAAAGTGGCTTGAAGCCATGAAATCTGAGATGGGATCCATGTATGAGAACAATGTATGGACTTTGGTTGACTTGCCCGATGATCGACAAGCAATTGAGAATAAATGGATCTTTAAGAAGAAGACTGACGCTTTTGGTAATGTTACTGTCTACAAAGCTCGACTTGTCGCAAAAGGTTTTCGACAAGTTCAAGGGATTGACTACGATGAGACTTTCTCACCCGTAGCGATGCTTAAGTCTGTCCGAATCATGTTAGCAATTGCCGCATTTTATGATTATGAAATTTGGCAGATGGATGTCAAAACTGCATTCCTGAATGGATTTCTGGAATAAGAGTTGTATATGATGCAACCGGAAGGTTTTGTCGATCCAAAGGGAGCTAACAAAGTGTGCAAGCTCCAGCGATCCATTTATGGACTGGTGCAAGCCTCTCGGAGTTGGAATAAACGCTTTGATAGTGTGATCAAAGCATTTGGTTTTATACAGACTTTCGGAGAAGCCTGTATTTACAAGAAAGTGAGTGGGTGCTCTGTAGCATTTCCAATATTATATGTGGATGACATATTACTAATTGGAAATGATATAGAATTTCTGGATAGCATAAAGGGATACTTGAATAAAAGTTTTTCAATGAAAGACCTCGGTGAAGCTGCTTACATATTAGGCATAAAGATCTATAGAGATATATCAAGACGCTTAATTCGACTTTCACAAAGCACATACCTTGACAAGATTTTGAAGAAGTTCAAAATGGATCAAGCAAAGAAAGGGTTCTTGCCTGTGTTACAAGGTGTGAGATTGAGTAAGACTCAAAGCCCGACCACTGCAGAAGATAGAGAGAAAATGAAAGATGTTCCCTATGCTTCAGCCATAGGCTCTATCATGTATGCAATGCTGTGTACCAGACCTGATGTGTGCCTTGCTATAAGTTTAGCAGGGAGGTACCAAAGTAATCCAGGAGTGGATCACTGGACAGCGGTCAAGAACATCCTGAAATACCTGAAAATGACTAAGGATATGTTTCTCGTATATGGAGGAGACAAAGAGCTCACCGTAAGAGGTTACGTTGATGCAAGCTTTGACACTGATCCGGACGATTCTAAATCGCAAACCGGATACGTGTTTACATTAAACGGTGTAGCTGTCAGTTGGTGCAGTTCTAAACAAAGCGTCGTAGCGGGATCTACATGTGAAGCGGAGTACATAGCTGCTTCGGAAGCAGCGAACGAAGGAGTCTGGATGAAGGAGTTCATATCCGATCTAGGTGTCATACCTAGTGCATCGGGTCCAATGAAAATCTTGTGACAATACTGGTGCAATTGCCTTGGCAAAGGAATCCAGATTTCACAAAAGGACCAAACACATCAAGAGACGCTTCAACTCCATCCGGGATTTAGTCCAGGTGGGAGACATAGAGATTTGCAAGATACATACGGATCTGAATGTTGCAGACCCGTTAACTAAGCCTCTTCCACGAGCAAAACATGATCAGCACCAAGGCTCCATGGGTGTTAGAATCATTACTGTGTAATCTAGATTATTGACTCTAGTGCAAGTGGGAGACTGAAGGAAATATGCCCTAGAGGCAATAATAAAGTTATTATTTATTTCCTTATATCATGATAAATGTTTATTATTCATGCTAGAATTGTATTAACCGGAAACATAATACATGTGTGAATACATAGACAAACAGAGTGTCACTAGTATGCCTCTACTTGACTAGCTCGTTAATCAAAGATGGTTATGTTTCCTAACCATGAACAAAGAGTTGTTATTTGATTAATGAGATCACATCATTAGTTGAATGATCTGATTGACATGACCCATTCCATTAGCTTAGCACCCGATTGTTTAGTATGTTGCTATTGCTTTTCTTCATGACTTATACATGTTCCTATGACTACGAGATTATGCAACTCCCGTTTACCGGAGGAACACTTTGGGTACTACCAAACGTCACAATGTAACTGGGTGATTATAAAGGAGTACTACAGGTGTCTCCAATGGTAGATGTTGGGTTGGCGTATTTCGAGATTAGGATTTGTCACTCCGATTGTCCGAGAGGTATCTCTGGGCCCTCTCGGTAATGCACATCACTTAAGCCTTGCAAGCATTGCAACTAATGAGTTAGTTGCGGGATGATGTATTACAGAACAAGTAAAGAGACTTGCCGGTAACGAGATTAAACTAGGTATTGGATACCGACGATCGAATCTCGGGCAAGTAACATACTGATGACAAAGGGAACAACGTATGTTGTTATGCGGTCTGACTGATAAAGATCTTCGTAGAATATGTAGGAGCCAATATGGGCATCCAGGTCCCGCTATTGGTTATTGACAGGAGACGTGTCTCGGTCATGTCTACATTGTTCTCGAACCGTAGGGTCCGCACGCTTAACGTTACGATGACAGTTATTATGAGTTTATGCATTTTGATGAACCAAATGTTGTTCGGAGTCCCGGATGTGATCACGGACATGATGAGGAGTCTCGAAATGGTCGAGACATAAAGATTGATATATTGGAAGCCTATATTTGGACATCGGAAGTGTTCCGGGTGAAATCGGGAATTTTACCGGAACACCGGGAGGTTACCGGAACCCCCCGGGAGCCAAATGGGCCAACATGGGCCTTAGTGGAAAGGTGAAAGGGTTGCCCACAAAGGGCTGCGCGCCGCCCCTCGGTGGGAGTAGGACTCCTCCTGAACCCTCTCCCTGGCCGGCGCACCTCTCCCCCTTGGCCCCTTTATATACGGGGGCAGGGGCACCTCTAGACACACAAGTTGATCATTGTTGATCGTTCCTTAGCCGTGTGCGGTGCCCCCTGCCACCAAATTCCACCTCGGTCATATCGTTGTAGAGCTTAGGCGAAGCCCTGCGTCGGTGGAACATCAAGATCGTCACCACGCCGTCGTGCTGACGGAACTCTTCCTCGATGCTTTGCTGGATCGGAGCCCGAGGATCGTCATCGAGCTGAACGTGTGCTAAGAACTCGGAGGTGCCGGAGTAACGGTGCTTGGATCGGTCGGATCGGGAAGAAGACGTACGACTACTTCCTCTACGTTGTGTCAACGCTTCTGTTGCGATCTACAAGGGTACGTGGATCATACTCTCCCCTCGTTGCTATGCATCACCATGATCTTGCGTGTGCGTAGGAAAATTTTGAAATTACTACGTTCCCCAACAGAAGCGTGCACCCGGTCCACGTACCGCCAAGCGTAGATGAGGCGCTCGGGCCCGACTACACTCAGGGCTTCGGCATGGGCGTCCTCTGCCACCCTTACGGCCCCCGCACGAGCCTTCTACCAAAGAGCCAATTGCCTGACTCTCTCGGACGCGACATAGGCCTGCCAGGCAGCTTGTTCCGTGGTGCGCTTCTCTTCCTCGGCCTTCTTCTCCGCCTCTATTTTGGCGCGCTCTACTGGAGGCAAAGCCTCCCGCAAGGCGACATCCATTTCTTTCCGAAGCTCCTCAAGGCTGGGGGCTCGGCGTTCTCCTCATAGCGGGGAGCCGACACGTCCTCCGACGTGAGTGCTGGCGAGATAGGGAACACCGACGCATCCACCTTGACGCGTTGCGGCGAGGAGAGGAACGCCGATGCGTCCTCCTCCATAGTGGTGGCGAGGAACGGAATGGCGACGCGTCCATCCCGACACGTCGCGGCGAGGAGCGGAACGCCGACGCGTCCTCCTCGACTAGTGGTGGCGAGGAACGGAACAGCGACACGTGACCGTCTGCGCGGTGCAGCGAGGGGCGCCTAGGGCTTGGGAGGGGCGATACCATGGTGGTCGACGTGAGAGGGAGGGGGAGGAGATAGCGATGAACGTGAACGTTAGGGGGAGGAGATATAGGTGTCGTGGGAGGCGCAGAATTTATAGCGAGCAATGTCACACCTATGTAAGATATGGACTGAGCTGCACTGGCTTAACTGCAGGTCAAGTTGCGTCACTGACATGTGGGATAGACCCCTGTTGGGCCCATATGTCAGTGACCCAATGCACCTGCAGTTAAGTAACTAAAGCAGCATCCTGGAAGATATGTTGCGTGATTAACGTAACAGCTACTCCCATCACATGCTCAGATTTCAAGGTGCATTAATTCATCACATGCGAGGATTATGAGAAACTTGACCAATGCATGTACTTCATGCATGCATGCTTTGCAATTAATGCATTGGTAAACACAATTCTTTGAGAAAAACGAGCGCATTAATTGAGTTCTTTTACAAACCATGAAAATTATTCACCACTCATCATCTACCTTGGTTGGTGAGATTTTTAAATTGAGCCCTATAAACTGGAAAGGAGGTAGTACGTGGGCATATTTGTTGGAGTAAATTACGGGGGAGGGAAGCGGTGGAAATATTGCTGGTCACAACGGATTGGATGAGCGCGGGGGGAGGAGAGTCATGCATGCAGATTTTTTTCACACAGGGTGGAGTGGTGGGACCGCCGGAGGGAGAAGGAGAGTCTGGCAGGCATATTGTTTCCACACATGGAGAGGAAAAGATTTGGAGACGAACGGGCTTCATGCAGGTATGGGGAATGGTGCATAATAAGTCTCATCTTGCATGTCGGGCTAGGTATAGTCTCAAGTCATTAAAAACATACACTGCCCACACATGTTCATATTTCAAGGTGCACTAAATTATTGCATGCGATGATTAAGGCTGGCCATAATGGTGGTATCTTAGCTGGTATCATGCACACGGGAATAGCAAACATGCTGATGTGGCAAAGAATTAAAGAAGAGGGGGGGGTTAGTGTAACTAGTGTTCATGCATGCATTGGTAAACACATTTTTTGTGAAGAACTACAAAGACTATTCCACCGCCTCTATCTTGATAAGAGTAGGTGAAAATTTTGAATCGAGCCCTTTAGACTAGATGGGAGGTAGTAGTACTCTAATAGCTAACCTTGGCCCTGTTTGGATCCATTTGTTAGAGTTAGTTTGGGTTAGTTTGAACTCAACTAACCCAAAAAATAATAACAGCAATTACTTTCCAAACAAGAGCAGACGAAGCATTGGACATGGTATACTTCACGCGCAAGCTTGACATTCCAAGTTCTACTTCCACATCAAACTCATGTTCACAGATATCTCCACATTCATACATAATGTCCACCACCATGATTCACTTCAAAGCCAAAAAAATTGAGGAGAGTTATGAATAAATAAACTAAATAAACACCTTTAGTTCCTGCTACCAGTGTGAGCACAACAAGTCAAGACCATGCGTAATTAATTATATTTTGGTCATTTTTTGTGTTCAAAAATGCCGGCCGGCTCACGGAAGGACGTGTAGCCGGCACACGCGCGGATTCAATGAAGGTAGGCAGGGAAGTCTGAAGCCGGTTGCATGCGGCGAGGAGGCGTGTTCAGCCGGGCCTGCAGCGAGTGGGGCCCTCTTGGCCGGCGCGCCGGTTCAATGCCTGCGCTATGAGAGGTCACGTCCGTGTCAGAGCAATCACTCCCTCCAGTCCTTTTTTTGCGTATAACAAAATCTCATTTTCCATTCACATTTTACAAGTAAAATTCGTGGACAAACTTTGACCCAAAATACGATGGGGACCAGTAAACCAGAATGGAGGTAGTAGTTTTTTTAATCAAAGAAGGGTTTCCCCCTTCCGATTTTCATTACTGAAAACCAACATCTATATCTAAACCATAGTATTTTCCCTAGAACTACCAGGTTCAACATCTCGCAACATAAACCCATACAACGATACTCCAAGGAGGTAGGTAGTACTATGAATTCCATTTTCGCTCCATACCAATCGTTCTAAAAACTACTTAGTACTTATAACACGCCATTGAAAGTCGGAACTCTTAACCCCGCTAAAAAAATGATATTTTAAACGTGGCTACTCGATCTGTGGCAACCGGCGAGCCACCGCCTCCAAGTCGTTCACCTGTGGTCCCGACCATCAACTCCTACGGATCAAATTATCACGCGAGCTGACTATTCCTACAAAGGTGCGCTCCACCACGTACCCGGTACCCGCGAATGCAGCAATCGTGCACCTAGGGTTTTAGGGTTTATTTGTTAACGTTGCCTTTACGTAACACTCATGTGTGCGAGACAGCGAGAGATCGACTGCGTGCGTGCGCCTCTTCTCTTCGTATATGTACTCCACCATTTGTCTGGTGTCCAAAAAATTATAATAACTACTAGCAATGTGCCAATGCGTTGCCACATGATCAGAGTAGATTAATACATATTCACCGATTTGATAGAAAAAAGTCTAGTTTTGAAATACGTATATCACTAAAAAAATGTTATGTTTTACTCCAAATATATTCCTTTGGTGGTTTTGATGAGATAAGGGACGAATGTTGTTGGTTTCAAGATTCGAGAAGTGGTATATGTCTAATTTCTACTCTTACTAGCAAGATGCCCGTGCGTTGCACGGAACATCAAGATCTTGTGGGAGAAAAGGATGAACGAGGGAAGGCCTTATCTACAAATGTGGAGAGGAGTGCGGGTAAATTGCCATAGTTTCGTTCCTATCCGTCAGATATAAATCAAACGACCTATATTGCAGGATGGCAGGCCCACCATCATCACCAACTATATTTGTTATCCCTACTCTTATAAAAAGCATAGTCGGTGATGATCGTGTGCCTGCCATCCTGCAATATAGGCCGTCCGATCTATATCTGATGGATAGGAAGGAAACTAAGGCAATTTTGCAAAAAGATACCCACACCCATCTCCACACTTGAAAATAAGGCCTTCCCTTGTTCATCCTTTTCTCCCACTAGATAAACTACTCATACAAATGAATCTTCATGTTCCGTGCAACGCATGGGCATCTTGCTAGTTGTTGCAAAAATCCCATGTGTGTGTGAGAGAGAGGGAGAGAGGAGGAGGACGGAGTGCATGTGTGACAAAGACACAAAGAGTGTGTGTGCGAGAGGTATCAGCTTAAAAAGAGGCGATAGTGTGCGTGTGCACGATTGAGAGGGCATGTCTCAAGAAGGGAAGAAAAATATACATAGATACAAGGAGCGAGAGAGAGACATGTATGCGATAGTGGAAGCACGAGTGTGCGGGTGTATAAACCTATCTAGAGGCTATTCGATAAATGTTTGTGAGAGAAATACGAGTCGGGGGTGCGAAAGTGAGAGTTTTGTGTGTGTGTGTGTGAGAGAGAGAGACGGTAGTCGGGAAGGGGGTGGAAGCAGGAGTTGTGTGTGTGAGAGAGAGAGGGGGGAGTTTGTCTGATAGGTAATCAAATGAATAATGTCAGTCTAGGATGGAGACAAAAAGGAGACCGCAACAAATGTTGTGTCTACAGGAGAGAGAGAGAGAGTAATTTTAGTGGTATGATTCATATCTAGAGACATATAGAGTGTGTGAGAGAATCCCATAGAGAGAAAGACAAAGTGAAATACGAGTGGAGACTGTGTGTGTGTCGGTGAAAAAGAAAGCTTAGGTACCTAGTGCTACGAGAGAACGGTAGAGACATGCGACATAATGAAAACCGTGTAATGTATAATGATAGGGAGAGTGTGACACTTCTCAAGGGAGACGTCGAGAGACCATGTTTGCGAGGATAGGAGAAACATGAAGTGAGCGCGCGAGTGAGCTGGAGAAAAGAGAGTGATAGCTACATGAAGGAGCATGCATGCGAGAGAGATGGGCGTGAAAGGAGTGAACATAAAAGGGATTCAAATATTTCAATTCGAGATGATGATACATGTAATCCATACCCGAACCAAAATTGATCTATCAAACATGCATACTCATATGAATTCGCGCGCATCTATGTTATTTAATATGTAGATATTACTGATCCATACATTTTAGTAGAACATAATTTGGTTTAATTTTTTGAATTCAACCTTATGATTTTGAGATCATTGTATTTGTAAATCTTATTATACATATAAAGGAGAAGAATTCTTTGTTGTGCTTTTGAAAGCATATATAAAAAATTATGTATATAGAATTTTATTCCAATCAAAAATGGATCCCTCCTGAAAAAAATAGAATACAAACGGGATTCGAATTGAGTTGGCACAGTAAACGTGCACTCTGCAAAATTTGAATGAAGTGGGGAAAGTCGTAGTAACCGCCCGAAACCAAAATATGCGAGATGGAAATTACTACTGCCTATCCCTGCCACGCAAAGCCTATCTACTAGATTTCTATAGGTTTCGATAGGGGTAGGTTTGTAATTTCAATCAAATGTGACATAATCGCCTCTCACCCGGATTCATACACGGTGGGCGCAAAAACAGTGTGTCCTCGGCCGAAATCGACTCCCTCCCCGATTCATACACTGTGGGCGCCAAAAACAAACTCTCGTCGGCAAATATTCGGTGTATGCGAGATTACCGTCCTATCCCCAATCGACTAATATTGATGTGATGTAGGAAATTTGAAACGGGGGCTAAGTTTGTAAATTTCCTCGCATTTGAGGAAAGCGCGCCCTGAAGACATGGCTCCCCCCTTCCTCTCCACCTCCATTTCCCCATTCGTACTCCGTGGGCGCCAAAACACCCTCTCCACCCCAGCCTGCTCCGTCCGCCACCCCATCCACTTCCATCCTCCTCCACCATGCCGGAGCTGATACCCCGACAATGCCGTCCATTACAAGAGATCAACCTCTCTCATCCACGGCTTCGGACCTGGATCCTTGCATCATGTCCTCTCGCTTCATCCCTATCGTTGTCCACCTTGCCGGTGCCGCTCCTACGACCGTCTCGTCCACCGCGCCCCACCGCCACCGTCTACCCTCCTAGATCTGCTTCCACACCACTGACAGCCATCGCTACCGCAGCACCGTTAAATTCTCAGCAGATGCATACACGGCGCCACACCAGAGGCGGTACTCTTTCGTATCGGCTCAACTTATTTATCACAGCAAGAAAATAGATCACCGCTTCTTTACTCTGATTTCTTGTCCATCACTTACTTGCTAGTTGAAAGCAAACATTGGTTGCGAAGTTGCCTTTGTCCAGTTTGCACCTTCAGATCCGCCATGGCACGCTCAACACTATACTACCAATGCTTATGGTTTTCCCCTTTTATATTCCACACTAGTTGAATCACAGTAGACTAAATTTCATTATTGGGCCAGTCGATTTTTCAGAGCTCGCCGGAGTTCGCCGGTGCGAATGAAGGGGCTCGGGTGGGGACTTTGGTTGTGGGGGGGGGCGGTGGTGGGGCCTTGCCGAACAATGAAAACTCGACACGGGTATCGGCGGGGGTGGGGGAGGGTGTGGGGGTGGCAGAGGAACACAGGCGGTGGGGGCCGGTGGTCTGGCCGGTGGCCCATGCGGTGTTCTGTATGGGAAGTACCAGAGACGAGTAAGAAGAAGGGTTAGGAAACGTAGGATCTTCATCCAACCACCTGAAATGGTTGACTGACCCAAATGATAAAAGTCATGCGACTTGCATGCAGACATGCCTTTATATTCAGTACCATCATCGTACCTGCTTAGCACTGCTCCTAAATCCATCAAGCTAAACAACGTGCCACTCATAATTCCAAACTTGTTGCTCAAGTACGAATCTGATATGATGCTGATATTGCTAAAACAGATACCATTTAATTGGTCAGCAAATGTTCCTACTTTACTTTCGAAAAAGCACGTGCACCACATATAGAGAGACAACAGGGAGTTGCTTTCTTAATGTGCTCTGGTTCGTCATGTGTGGGCACTGCGCAACGAACATTTTATTATCCAAAATCTGCTTGCTCTTATTTAGCATGTTCCTCTTCCGTTCTTCTTTAATAAGTACTCTCTTCGTTCCTAAATACAAGTCTTTGTATAGATTCCACCATGGACTACACATGGAGCAAAATGAGTGAATCTACACTCTAAAATGTATCTGGATACATCTGTATGTGATCCATAGTGGAAATCTCTACCAAGAGTTATATTTTGGAACGGAGGGAGTATGATAGTAGTAAAGTATGTTTCTTGTAGTGAAGATGAGTAGGGACATTTGCAGTGTAGAGGTCTATACGGTCGGTTGGTATGGACACTTTGAACTCTTCGGGCCTCTTTCATTTGTAGGATTTTGTAAACATGGGAATAGGATTTGTAGTGGCCTGCCCACTTGAATCCTATAAGAATAGCAAGGAAATGCGGGGAGCTGTGTCGCCTTTTAGAGTTTCACTGATATTAACAGTACCGCACCTTCAATTGAAGAGAGCTGGTATCTGAAGCCTTTCTAGCCGTACCAGCAATACTAGCACATATATTCCAGCAAGTTCCACTTTGATGATTTTACTCTGATGCTTACGGTTTTCCCGTTATATCTACACTATAATCTGTGTAGCTACTATGTGTCGCACTAGCAGCAGTCCACTCTTGAAACTAAACACCACAATGACTTACAAAATTGGAACCAAGGCATTGAGTGCCATTCTAGATGCAATGAAACTCATACGCTCCCCACTTGTTGATTCTTGTTCAGAATATGATCCTAATGACTATTCTAACCATGAGGAGTCAAAGGCACATGGCATGTCCTAGTCACCCATCAAGGTGACTGTTCTAATTTGGCAAGGTTTTATTGATTTCGTGTATCTTGCATATGTTGTCTTGCATTTCTTCTACTTTGTTGCACCGCCATTTGCTTAGTTTACTCATCATATATGTCGAGATGCCATGCCCATCCATTATCAATATATTTTCCATCTGTCATCATACCATGTTTTCCACTCAAATGTTGTTCTTGTGCATCATAAATCAAAAAGGAAGAGGGTGATTGCCAAACCTAAAGGAGCACCAGCAAAGTCCTTGAAAAACGTGGTTGTGCCAGAGAAATCGGACAACACCCCACTTATATTGGATGTACAACCAGTGACTCAAAATGTAGGACCGACTCCAGCAGACTGTACCCATACTTCAGTGGCCACACCAATAGCCGCACCACAAAGGACCTGCACTCCACCAAAAGGTATGCCGATTTCAGTTGCCATAGCACCCGCCGTACCATAGAAAAATCTCACTCCAGCAAAAAGTGCAACAAGTCCACGGGTCGAGGACCTATCCCAACTGCAGAGACGGGCAATTCCTGCAGATTGGAACACCATTCCAGTTATTCCTAGTTTAAAAGACAATGCTTTCAATATTGTTAGGGACTACGTGCATATATTCCCATCATGGGAAAATTATAGTGAAGAAAAACACCATTTTCACATCTTCCTGTCCCACTTACATGTAAGTGCTATTATTCATGGTGACTATTTTCCTGTTTTCTGCTGATTGAACACATCAATGATTTACATTACATTGTTGTAAGTAGGCGAGGGTCAATCTGGATAGTCATGACGAGCAAAGCTTGCTTGCGCTTTTCAAGGAAGCATTGCAGCAGTATTGGTGTTACCTGAGGAAATCACACTTTGATGGCAAGTCTATAAACGAATTTCTGGTGAAGTCATTGAATGGAAAAACCTTGTTATGCACTGATCTCGTTCCGACGATGAGGTATTGTCTATGATATCGCATGACATTTTAAACTTCTACTTTTATGCATGTGCCTTACAGATCTTTTTTGCAGGAAATCTGTTCGAAAAAGAATTCCGGTTCGAAAAGAACAACAGGATATCGCAAATATGCTGCCCACTGCTTTGCTCTTGTTAGTACCTGTTGTCCTGTATCACTGTACTTACATACATACCTGGTTCATTATGTGATAGCAGTATGCATGATAGCTTGCTTATCAATTACCTTGTTCATTATGTGACAGCAGTATGAATGGTTACATTAGTGTAGAATATATCCAATGCCAATGAAATTTTTTAGCTTTGCATTGTTCTTGTAAGTACCTGCAGTCCTTTATCAGTGTACTTATATTGACAGGTAGTTGTTCGTGTACCATCACTCTATAGCTTATTTTCCTTTGCCCTCCATTTTATACACATAAGTTCTATATTTACTCTTACCATAAGGTTGGATGACACCGATGGTACTGAAGAAGTTTAGTTATGCATTGCTCTTGGCTGTACCTTTAGCCTATATCGTTGTACTTACATTTATAGGTACTTGGTTATGTAGCATCACTCTTCATCTTATCTTAAATATTCTCCATTTTTTCTCATATTTTCACATCTATATTTACTCTTAACAAAATGTAGAATAAAAGCAATGCTTATAAAGAAGATTATGTGGTAAACTTCTTGAATTACTCCCCCATCAGCATGGACAAGGGCTTTATAGAGCCTGCCTTCACTAATAATGTAAGTTTGTCCTTCTCAAGCCTTCAAACTTTGTTGTGTATATTTGGTTAGGCATGACTGCAACAACTGTTTATTTTTGGTGTTTGCATTAAATTGCATGTTTAAAGTTTATTATGTAGTTCATAAACAAAAGTTTGTCCTTCTCAATTTAAGTTTTTAGTTGTACAACCAAGTTCCTTCTTCATACCATGTAAATTAAACTATACAGAGCAAGTGATCTTCCTTTGCACTACATGTATGCTTCTGTTCTTGAACCATAATCCAGTGGTATGGTGAACCTACCCACTACAGCACAATGTCATATTCTGCAATGTCTTAACTATGAACAATGTCATATCATTCTACTATTATTTAAACTGTCTCTTTATTTGCCAATCTGAAAAGGGATAAATTGACAGCACGATAACCATTGATACTTATGAGTTCTTGATTTGTAATCGAGTGGTGTCGTGAAGCTGCCAACTCCTTCACAATGTCATTTCCTGCCATGTCTTGACCTGAACAATA
Source organism: Triticum urartu (assembly GCF_056163025.1). NCBI lineage: Eukaryota > Viridiplantae > Streptophyta > Magnoliopsida > Poales > Poaceae > Triticum > Triticum urartu. The sequence continues at coordinate 54,541,438 of NC_141878.1, read as the reverse complement.
CCATATTGTGTTAATGCAATTTTAAACTGTGTCACTTTATTGGTCAGTAAGAAATGTGATGAATTGTCAGCACTGGTACTTTTATGTGCAAAACCTGTCATCTGTTTGCTTGTCTATCTTTCAGAGTGAGGAGGATATAAGTGTTAAACAAGCGCATTCTCATCAGCTTGCTCAGCTGCTTGCGCTGCAGCTCCCCAGCAGGGCTAACCTTTCTTGAATTCTATTGAAGTGCTGTCGATTTTGTATATTATTTTGTCGGCGTGTTTAGTTGCACTGGTGGCAATCTTTGATGCCCCGTGTATGTAATCTGCTGTCTGCTTGTGCTTTATTATCATAGTGGCGAACTTTGATGCCCAATGGATGTAATATGTCGTAATTTCATTATCGTATAGTCTAGGTGTTTTCTTATTCATGATGTTTCAGTTATTTTACTATATATATATATATATATATATGTATCCTGTCTTCGCAGTAAATCGGCCAAACCGTAAAATTACGGTACATAATCGGGCCATCAAGTAATCACTATGTATGAGCCGCATCATGGGCCCCGTCATCTTGGTCCGTTAGAAGGACTGAAACGTGCCGAACAGCTCATGGGACGGCACTAGCCCGAAATGGACCCCGGCCCATGATTGTGCCAATCAAATCACGAGCTTTTAACAGACCAAAATTGTCTCGGTCCTTGTTTGGCCCAATCAGATTATCGGCTGCGAGCAGGCCGGATGCAAACCGGGCCGTAGTTAGGCCCAACTATATGACGAGCTTTTAACAGGCCATAATTAATATAGGGCCAAAAGATTAAACAGGCCCTTAACAGGCCGAAACTAATATCAGGCCGAATTGCTAAATGCGCCTTTAGCAAGTGGGCCCAAAAGCATAGCGTCCAGTTGACGGCAGAATCTGATACGGGCCATAATTTAGCCCAAAGCCTCTTAAAGGGCCGGACCTGATCTGGGCCGTAATTTGGCCCAGAACATGGTAGGCTTCTCATATGGGCCATTGTTAGGGCTGGAACGTGGCAGGCCATTAATGGACCGGATCAAATATGGGCCGGCATTTGGTCCAAAACATGGCAGCTAGTTAATGGGCCGGCGTACTAGGGTCCTCAAAATCTTGTGGGCCTACAGCTGGGCCGGCCCATTAATGTCGGCGAAATCTCGTGGGCCTTTAGCTGGGCCGGCCCATTATGGTCCACAAAAATCTTGTGGGCCTTCACCTAGGCCGGCCCATTATGGCCCGCAAAATATTGAGGGCTTTAGCTGGGCCAGCCCATTATGGTCCGCAAAATCTCGTGGGCCTTTAGCTGGGCCGGCCCATTATGCTCTGCAAAATCTTGCGGGCCTTTAGTTGGGCCGGCCCATTTAAACTTTATGGGCCACTTTTGGGCCGGTCCATGTGTCAACATATCATAGGCGCATCTCGCCCATTGGATGAGTGACACCTGTGCCAACGCGGAGCTGACATGTGTTTCCGTCAGCCAATCAGAATTTTACACGTGGAAAATCCCCATTGGTTCGGGCTGTTAACAGGTTATCAGATCCAAAACCAGATCCGATAGCTTAATGATGTTCCGTTACGATGGATGCCACGTGTCGGTCACCCTTGATGAAAGCACTTCTTTGACGCGTGATTTATCATCATGGAAGTGGACACTTCCGTGATGATAATTTTGGTAATGTCATGTAACAATTCTACGACAACACATGTATGACTATCTTGATTCTGTCATAAAATTGTCATGGATGTACATGCATGACAGAAAACGTGACCTACTGTGACAAACACGTATCATCACAGGAGTGTATTTTTTTGTAGTGCTTTAGTCATGGTAGAATAAGAGCAGGCGTGTCATTAAGGGGGGTGGCAGTTCCTGAACTTGGCGACACGCAGCGTGGGCGCGAGGCGGAGTGCGGACATGGGTAGCGACCGCATATTCCCATCATCAAAAGTGAGCTCCTCAAGCTGATCTAGGGCAGGGGGTCGGAACCAGTCATGAAGTTTGGCTCGGTCCTTGCCGTCGGAATGGAACTTGCCCATTCTAAGGCCTTTGGTTGGGCCAAGGTGACTGCCTAGGATCTTGGAGAACGCATCCAAGCTTTTGCGATAGCCATGGCAGAGCTCATTGGTGTCGATGAGGTCGAGAGGGCTGGAGTTCCATAGGGGGCGCCACCGCCGGGAAAGGACAGTTGTCCGCGCCCCATATTTGGCTGCGAGGAGGGAGATGATGACTCTCAACATATCATCGGGGAGGCTGCTGATGAAGTCTAGGCCTGCTGGAGTCTCTTGCGGTTCTAGCTCACCCCGCCTCCGCTTATTGGCAGCCCTATTCTCAATGAAGGTTAGTAGTTGCGGATGCTTGCTAATAGTTCCAATGATAAGTGCATAGAATTCCAAGACAGGGATGACATTCTAGCGGTGGCCTCTCCCACATAATACTTGCTATCGGTCTAGTAAAGTAGTCAATTGCTTAGGGGCAATTTCGCAACTCCTACCACCACTTTTCCACACTCGCTATATTTACTTTATTTCTTCTTCACTTACAACAGCCCCTACTTTTTATTTACGTAATCTTTATTATCTTGCAAACCTATCATACAACACCTACAAAGTACTTCTAGTTTCATACTTGTTCTAGGTAAAGCGAACGTCAAGCGTGCATAGAGTTGTATCGATGGTCGATAGAACTTGAGGGAATGTTTGTTCTGCCTTTAGCTCCTCGTTGGGTTCAACACTCTTACTTATCGGAACTATTGCAATCCCCTATACTTGTGGGTTATCAAGACCTTTTTCTGGCGCCGTTGCCGGGGAGCAATAGCATGGGGTGAATATTCTCGTTTGTGCTTGTTTGCTTTATCACTAAGTAATTTTTATTTGCTATTCTTAGTTTTTTTATATCTTTAGTTATGGGTAGGAAATGCAAAATACCAAAAAAATAATTGTACCTACTAAACCAATGGTTGAAGGACCAATCAAAATCTATCACACTGCTGAAGCTTATTACTTGGATAATCTTCGATCCCTATGTGCTCGTGCTGAAACACCAACTAGCTTAGTTGAGGGCAAATCGTTGGATGAGCATGCTTGTTATGTGCGACACCGAATATCTGAAAAAGGGAAAATTTTACTGGGTCAAATTCATCAGTTGCAATGCTATGCTTGGAATTTATGCGAAATATATGATATTACTTGTTGTTCTAAAAACCCTAAAAAACACCTTCCCTATCAATGTGAGTTTAGTGATAATGGAATCGTATCTTCGTATGCTAAGGGTGTTTATAGTTACTATGATGTTCAACAAATTGAAGAATTTGTTACTTTTAAGGGTGCTTATGAAATTGCTTATTTGATTGAAACGTACGATGCTACTCTTTACAAATTTGAAAATTTTGACATACTTAAATATTGCTATGATAATTATGCTTTTAATGCCTATGTTGAACCATATATTGAGGACTACCCCGCTGTCCAACAAGAGACTAATATTTTGCAGGAGTCTATGGAAGAAGAAATTGATGAAGTTGTGATCTCATTGGATGAAAAAGATGAGGAGGAAAGCGAAGAACAAAAGGAGGAAGAGCGGATTAGCTACCCGTGCCCACCTTCTAATGAGAGTAACTCTTGAACTCATACATTGTTTAATTTCCCTTCGTGCTTACCGAAGGATGATTGCTATGATGATTGTTATGATCCCGTTGATTCTCTTGAAATATCCAAGACAGGTGCAAAACAGTTGCACATGCGGAATACTCAGGTTATACTTGACAAGCCAAGCATATACAGATATGGCCTCGGAACACGGAGACCGAAAGGTCGAGCGTGAATCATATAGTAGATATGATCAACATAATGATGTTCACCATTGAAAACTACTCCATCTCACGTGATGATCGGTTATGGTTTAGTTGATTTGGATCACGTGATCACTTAGAGGATTAGAGGGATGTCTATCTAAGTGGGAGTTCTTAAGTAAATTTGATTAACTGAACTTAAACTTATCCTGAACTTAGTACCTGATAGTATCTTGCTTGTTTATGTTGATTGTAGATAGATGGCTCGTGCTGTTGTTCCGTTGAATTTTAATGCGTTCCTTGAGAAAGCAAAGTTGAAAGATGATGGTAGCAATTACATGGACTGGGTCCGTAACTTGAGGATTATCCTCATTGCTGCACAGAAGAATTACGTCCTGGAAGCACCGCTAGGTGCCAGGCCTGCTGCTAGAGCAACACCAGAAGTTATGAACGTCTGGCAGAGCAAAGCTGATGACTACTCGATAGTTCAGTGTGCCATGCTTTACGGCTTAGAATCGGGACTTCAACGACGTTTTGAACGTCATGGAGCATATGAGATGTTCCAGGAGTTGAAGTTAATATTTCAAGCAAATGCTCGGATTGAGAGATATGAAGTCTCCAATAAGTTCTATAGCTGCAAGATGGAGGAGAACAGTTCTGTCAGTGAGCATATACTCAAAATGTCTGGGTATAATAATCACTTGATTCAATTGGGAGTTACTCTTCCGGATGATTGCGTCATTGACAGAATTCTCCAATCACTGCCACCAAGCTATAAGAGCTTCGTGATGAACTATAATTTGCAAGGGGTGAACAAGACTATTCCTGAGCTCTTCGCAATGCTGAAAGCTGCGGAGGTAGAAATCAAGAAGGAGCATCAAGTGTTGATGGTTAACAAAACCACTAGTTTCAAGAAAAAGGGCAAAGGGAAGAAGAAGGGGAACTTCAAGAAGAACGGCAAGCAAGTTGCTGCTCAAGAGAAGAAACCCAAGTCTGGACCTAAGCCTGAAACTGAGTGCTTCTACTGCAAGCAGACTGGTCACTGGAAGCGAAACTGCCTCAAGTATTTGGCGGATAAGAAGGATGGCAAGGTGAACAAAGGTATATGTGATATACATGTTATTGATGTGTACCTTACTAATGCTCGCAGTAGCACCTGGGTATTTGATACTGGTTCTGTTGCTAATATTTGCAACTCGAAACAGGGACTACAGAATAAGCGGACACTAGCAAAGGACGAGGTGACGATGCGCGTGGGAAACGGTTCCAAAGTCGATGTGATCGCGGTTGGCACGCTACCTCTACATCTACCTTCGGGATTAATATTAGACCTAAATAATTGTTATTTGGTGCCAGCGTTGAGCATGAACATTATATCTGGATCTTGTTTAATGCGAGACGGTTATTCATTTAAATCAGAGAATAATGGTTGTTCTATTTATATGAGTAATATATTTTATGGTCATGCACCTTTGAAGAGTGGTCTATTTTTAATGAATCTCGATAGTAGTGATACACATATTCATAATGTTGAAGCCAAAAGATGCAGAGTTAATAATGAAAGTGCAACTTATTTGTGGCACTGCCGTTTAGGTCATATCGGTGTAAAGCGCATGAAGAAACTCCATACTGATGGAATTTTGGAACCACTTGATTATGAATCACTTGGTACTTGCGAACTGTGCCTCTTGGGCAAGATGACTAAAACACCGTTCTCCGGTACTATGGAGAGAGCAACAGATTTGTTAGAAATCATACATACCGATGTATGTGGTCCGATGAATATTGAGGCTCGTGGCGGATATCGTTATTTTCTCACCTTCACAGATGACTTAAGCAGATATGGGTATATCTATTTAATGAAACACAAATCTGAAACATTTGAAAAGTTCAAAGAATTTCAGAGTGAAGTTGAAAATCATCGTAACAAGAAAATAAAGTTTCTACGATCTGATCGTGGAGGAGAATATTTGAGTTACGAGTTTGGTGTACATTTGAAAAATTGTGGAATAGTTTCGCAACTCACGCCACCCGGAACACCACAGCGTAATGGTGTGTCCAAACGTCGTAATCGTACTTTACTAGATATGGTACGATCTATGATGTCTCTTACTGATTTACCGCTATCATTTTGGGTTTATGCTTTAGAGACGGCCGCATTCACGTTAAATAGGGCACCATCAAAATCCGTTGAGACGACGCCTTATGAACTATGGTTTGGCAAGAAACCAAAGTTGTTGTTTCTTAAAGTTTGGGGCTGCGATGCTTATGTGAAAAAGCTTCAACCTGATAAGCTCGAACCCAAATCGGAGAAATGTGTCTTCATAGGATATCCAAAGGAAACTATTGGATACACCTTCTATCACAGATCCGAAGGAAAGACTTTTGTTGCTAAGTTCGGAAACTTTCTAGAGAAGGAGTTTCTCTCGAAAGAAGTGAGTGGGAGGAAAATAGAACTTGACGAGGTAACTGTACCTACTCCCTTATTGGAAAGTAGAACATCACAGAAAAATGTTTCTGCGACACCTACACCAATAAGTGAGGAAGCTAATGATGATGATCATGAAACTTTAGATCAAGATACTACTGAACCTCGTAGATCAACCAGAGTGAGATCCGCACCAGAGTGGTACGGTAATCCTGTTCTGGAGGTCATGCTACTAGATCATGATGAACCTACGAACTATGAAGAAGCGATGGTGAGCCCAGATTCCGCAAAGTGGCTTGAAGCCATGAAATCTGAGATGGGATCCATCTATGAGAACAAAGTATGGACTTTGGTTGACTTGCCCGATGATCGGCAATCAATTGAGAATAAATGGATCTTTAAGAAGAAGACTGACGCTGATGGTAATGTTACTGTCTACAAAGCTCGACTTGTCGCAAAAGGTTTTCGACAAGTTCAAGGGATTGACTACGATGAGACTTTCTCACCCGTAGCGATGCTTAAGTCTGTCCGAATCATGTTAGCAATTGCCGCATTTTATGATTATGAAATTTGGCAGATGGATGTCAAAACTGCATTCCTGAATGGATTTCTGGAAGAAGAGTTGTATATGATGCAACCGGAAGGTTTTGTCGATCCAAAGGGAGCTAACAAAGTGTGCAAGCTCCAGCGATCCATTTATGGACTGGTGCAAGCCTCTCGGAGTTGGAATAAACGCTTTGATAGTGTGATCAAAGCATTTGGTTTTATACAGACTTTCGGAGAAGCCTGTATTTACAAGAAAGTGAGTGGGAGCTCTGTAGCATTTCTAATATTATATGTGGATGACATATTACTGACTGGAAATGATATAGAATTTCTGGATAGCATAAAGGGATACTTGAATAAAAGTTTTTCAATGAAAGACCTCGGTGAAGCTGCTTACATATTAGGCATAAAGATCTATAGAGATAGATCAAGACGCTTAATTAGACTTTCACAAAGCACATGCCTTGACAAGATTTTGAAGAAGTTCAAAATGGATCAAGCAAAGAAAGGGTTCTTGCCTGTGTTACAAGGTGTGAGATTGAGTAAGACTCAAAGCCCGACCACTGCAGAAGATAGAGAGAAAATGAAAGATGTTCCCTATGCTTCAGCCATAGGCTCTATCATGTATGCAATGCTGTGTACCAGACCTGATGTGTGCCTTGCTATAAGTTTAGCAGGGAGGTACCAAAGTAATCCAGGAGTGGGTCACTGGACAGCGGTCAAGAACATCCTGAAATACCTGAAAAGGACTAAGGATATGTTTCTCGTATATGGAGGTGACAAAGAGCTCACCGTAAGAGGTTACGTTGATGCAAGCTTTGACACTGATCCGGACGATTCTAAATCGCAAACCGGATACGTGTTTACATTAAACGGTGGAGCTGTCAGTTGGTGCAGTTCTAAACAAAGCGTCATAGCAGGATCTACATGTGAAGCGGAGTACATAGCTGCTTCGGAAGCAGCGAACGAAGGAGTCTGGATGAAGGAGTTCATATCCGATCTAGGTGTCATACCTAGTGCATCGGGTCCAATGAAAATCTTTTGTGACAATACTGGTGCAATTGCCTTGGCAAAGGAATCCAGATTTCACAAAAGGACCAAACACATCAAGAGATGCTTCAACTCCATCCGGGATTTAGTCCAGGTGGGAGACATAGAGATTTGCAAGATACATACGGATCTGAATGTTGCAGACCCGTTAACTAAGCCTCTTCCACGAGCAAAACATGATCAGCACCAAGGCTCCATGGGTGTTAGAATCATTACTATGTAATCTAGATTATTGACTCTAGTGCAAGTGGGAGACTGAAGGAAATATGCCCTAGAGGCAATAATAAAGTTATTATTTATTTCCTTATATCATGATAAATGTTTATTATTCATGCCAGAATTGTATTAACCGGAAACATAATACATGTGTGAATACATAGACAAACAGAGTGTCACTAGTATGCCTCTACTTGACTAGCTCGTTAATCAAAGATGGTTATGTTTCCTAACCATGAACAAAGAGTTGTTATTTGATTAATGAGATCACATCATTAGTTGAATGATCTGATTGACATGACCCATTCCATTAGCTTAGCACCCGATCGTTTAGTATGTTGCTATTGCTTTTCTTCATGACTTATACATGTTCCTATGACTATGAGATTATGCAACTCCCGTTTACCGGAGGAACACTTTGGGTACTACCAAATGTCACAACGTAACTAGGTGATTATAAAGGAGTACTACAGGTGTCTCCAATGGTAGATGTTGGGTTGGCGTATTTCGAGATTAGGATTTGTCACTCCGATTGTTGGAGAGGTATCTCTGGGCCCTCTCGGTAATGCACATCACTTAAGCCATGCAAGCATTGCAACTAATGAGTTAGTTGCGGGATGATGTATTACAGAACGAGTAAAGAGACTTGCTGGTAACGAGATTAAACTAGGTATTGGATACCGACGATCGAATCTCGGGCAAGTAACATACCGATGACAAAGGGAACAACGTATGTTGTTATGCGGTCTGACCGATAAAGATCTTCGTAGAATATGTAGGAGCCAATATGGGCATCCAGGTCCCGCTATTGGTTATTGACAGGAGACGTGTCTCGGTCATGTCTACATTGTTCTCGAACCGTAGGGTCCGCACGCTTAACGTTATGATGACAGTTATTATGAGTTTATGCATTTTGATAAACCGAATGTTGTTCGGAGTCCCGGATGTGATCACGGACATGACGAGGAATCTCGAAATGGTCGAGACATAAAGATTGATATATTGGAAGCCTATATTTGGACATCGGAAGTGTTCCGGGTGAAATCGGGAATTTTACCGGAATACCGGGAGGTTACCGGAGCCCCCCGGGAGCCAAATGGGCCAACATGGGCCTTAGTGGAAAGGTGAAAGGGCTGACCACAAAGGGCTGCGCGCCCCCCCTCCCCCTAGTCCTATTAGGACTAGGAGAAGGGGCCGGCCACCCTCTTTCTCTCCCCCCCTTTGGGGAGTTCTAGTTGGAATAGGATTGGAGGGGGGAGTCCTACTCCCGGTGGGAGTAGGACTCCTCCTGAGCCCTCTCCCTGGCCGGCGCACCTCTCCCCCTTGGCCCCTTTATATACGGGGGCAGGGGGCACCTCTAGACACACAAGTTGATCATTGTTGATCGTTCCATAGCCGTGTGCGGTGCCCCCTGCCACCAAATTCCACCTCGGTCATATCGTTGTAGAGCTTAGGCGAAGCCCTGCATCGGTGGAACATCAAGATCGTCACCACGCCGTCGTGCTGACGGAACTCTTCCTCGACGCTTTGCTGGATCGGAGCCCGAGGATCGTTATCGAGCTGAACGTGTGCTAAGAACTCGGAGGTGCCGGAGTAACGGTGCTTGGATCGGTCGGATCGGGAAGAAGACGTACGACTACTTCCTCTACGTTGTGTCAACGCTTCCGTTGCGATCTACAAGGGTACATGGATCATACTCTCCCCTCGTTGCTATGCATCACCATGATCTTGCGTGTGCATAGGAAAATTTTGAAATTACTACGTTCCCCAACAGAAGCGTGCACCCGGTCCACGTCCGCCAAGCGTAGATGAGGCGCTTGGGCCTGACTACACTCAGGGCTTCGGCATGGGCGTCCTCTGCCACCCTTACGGCCCCCGCACGAGCCTTCTGCCAAAGAGCCAATTGCCTGACTCTCTCGGACGTGACATAGGCCTGCCAGGCAGCTTGTTCCGTGGTGCACTTCTCTTCCTCGGCCTTCTTCTCCGCCTCTATTTTGGCGCGCTCTACTGGAGGCAAAGCCTCCCGCAAGGCGACATCCATTTCTTTCCGAAGCTCCTCAAGGCTGGGGGGCTCGGCGGATGGCACGGCGTTCTCCTCATAGCGGGGAGCCGACGCGTCCTTCGACGCGAGTGCTGGAGAGATAGGGAACACCGACGCATCCACCTTGACGCGTTGCGGCGAGGAGAGGAACGCCGATGCGTCCTCCTCCATAGTGGTGGCGAGGAACGGAATGGCGACGCATCCACCTCGACAGGTCGCGGCGAGGAGCGGAACGCCGACACGTCCTCCTCGACTAGTGGTGGCGAGGAACGGAACAGCGACGCGTGACCGTCTACGCGGTGCAGCGAGGAGCGCCTAGGGCTTGGGAGGGGCGATACCATGGTGGTCGACGTGAGAGGGAGGGGGAGGAGATAGCGATGAACGTGAACGTTAGGGGGAGGAGATAGAGGTGTCGTGGGAGGCGCAGTATTTATAGCGAGCAATGTCACACCTACGTAAGATATGGACTGAGCTGCACTGGCTTAACTGCAGGTCAAGTTGCGTCACTGACATGTGGGATAGACCCCTGTTGGGCCCATATGTCAGTGACCCAATGCACCTGCAGTTAAGTAACTAAAGCAGCATCCTGGAAGATATGTTGCGTGATTAACGTAACAGCTACTCCCATCACATGCTCAGATTTCAAGGTGCATTAATTCATCACATGCGAGGATTATGAGAAACTTGACCAATGCATGTACTTCATGCATGCATGCTTTGCAATTAATGCATTGGTAAACACAATTCTTTGAGAAAAACGAGCGCATTAATTGAGTTCTTTTACAAACCATGAAAATTATTCACCACTCATCATCTACCTTGGTTGGTGAGATTTTTAAATTGAGCCCTATAAACTGGAAAGGAGGTAGTACGTGGGCATATTTGTTGGAGTAAATTACGGGGGAGGGAAGCGGTGGAAATATTGCTGGTCACAACGGATTGGATGAGCGCGGGGGGAGGAGAGTCATGCATGCAGATTTTTTTCACACAGGGTGGAGTGGTGGGACCGCCGGAGGGAGAAGGAGAGTCTGGCAGGCATATTGTTTCCACACATGGAGAGGAAAAGATTTGGAGACGAACGGGCTTCATGCAGGTATGGGGAATGGTGCATAATAAGTCTCATCTTGCATGTCGGGCTAGGTATAGTCTCAAGTCATTAAAAATATACACTGCCCACACATGTTCATATTTCAAGGTGCACTAAATTATTGCATGCGATGATTAAGGCTGGCCATAATGGTGGTATCTTAGCTAGTATCATGCACACGGGAATAGCAAACATGCTGATGTGGCAAAGAATTAAAGAAGAGGGGGGGGTTAGTGTAACTAGTGTTCATGCATGCATTGGTAAACACATTTTTTGTGAAGAACTACAAAGACTATTCCACCGCCTCTATCTTGCTAAGAGTAGGTGAAAATTTTGAATCGAGCCCTTTAAACTAGATGGGAGGTAGTAGTACTCTAATAGCTAACCTTGGCCCTGTTTGGATCCATTTGTTAGAGTTAGTTTGGGTTAGTTTGAACTCAACTAACCCAAAAAATAATAACAGCAATTACTTTCCAAACAAGAGCAGACGAAGCATTGGACATGGTATACTTCACGCGCAAGCTTGACATTCCAAGTTCAACTTCCACATCAAACTCATGTTCATAGATATCTCCACATTCATACATAATGTCCACCACCATGATTCACTTCAAAGCCAAAAAAATTGAGGAGAGTTATGAATAAATAAACTAAATAAACACCTTTAGTTCCTGCTACCAGTGTGAGCACAAAAAGTCAAGACCATGCCTAATTAATTATATTTTGGTCATTTTTTGTGTTCAAAAATGCCGGCCGGCTCGCGGAAGGACGTGTAGCCGGCATACGCGCAGATTCAATGAAGGTAGGTAGGGAAGTCTGAAGCCGGTTGCATGCGGCGAGGAGGCGTGTTCAGCCGGGCCTGCAGCGAGTGGGGCCCTCTTGGCCGGCGCGCCGGTTCAATGCCTGCGCTATGAGAGGTCACGTCCGTGTCAGAGCAATCACTCCCTCCAGTCCTTTTTTTGCGTATAACAAAATCTCATTTTCCATTCACATTTTACAAGTAAAATTCGTGGACAAACTTTGACCCAAAATACGATGGGGACTATTAAACCAGAATGGAGGTAGTAGTTTTTTTAATCAAAGAAGGGTTTCCCCCTTCCGATTTTCATTACTGAAAACCAACATCTATATCTAAACCATAGTATTTGCCCTAGAACTACCAGGTTCAACATCTCGCAACATAAACCCATAAAACGATACGCCAAGGAGGTAGGTAGTACTATGAATTCCATTTTCGCTCCATACCAATCGTTCTAAAAACTACTTAGTACTTATAACACGCCATTGAAAGTCGGAACTCTTAACCCCGCTAAAAAATGATATTTGAAACGTGGCTACTCGATCTGTGGCAACCGGCGAGCCACCGCCTCCAAGTCGTTCACCTGTGGTCTGGACCATCAACTCCTACGGATCAAATTATCACGCGAGCTGACTATTCCTACAAAGGTGCGCTCCACCACGTACCCGGTACCCGCGAATGCAGCAATCGTGCACCTAGGGTTTTAGGGTTTATTTGTTAACGTTGCCTTTACGTAACACTCATGTGTGCGAGACAGCGAGAGATCGACTGCATGCGTGCGCCTCTTCTCTTCGTATATGTACTCCACCATTTGTCTGGTGTCCAAAAAATTATAATAACTACTAGCAATGTGCCAATGCGTTGCCACACGATCAGAGTAGATTAATACATATTCACCGATTTGATAGAAAAAAGTCTAGTTTTGAAATACATATATCACTAAAAAAATGTTATGTTTCACTCCAAATATATTCCTTTGGTGGTTTTGATGAGATAAGGGAGGAATGTTGTTGGTTTCAAGATTCGAGAAGTGGTATATGTCTAATTTCTACTCTTACTAGCAAGATGCCCGTGCGTTGCACGGAACATCAAGATCTTGTGGGAGAAAAGGATGAACGAGGGAAGGCCTTATCTACAAATGTGGAGAGGAGTGCGGGTAAATTGCCATAGTTTCATTCCTATCCGTCAGATATAAATCGGACGACCTATATTGCAGGATGGCAGGCCCACCATCATCACCAACTATAGTTTTTTATCCCTACTCTTATAAAAAGCATAGTCGGTGATGATCGTGTGCCTGCCATCCTGCAATATAGGCCGTCCGATCTATATCTGATGGATAGGAAGGAAACTAAGGCAATTTTGCAAAAAGATACCCACACCCATCTCCACACTTGAAAATAAGGCCTTCCCTTGTTCATCCTTTTCTCCCACTAGATAAACTACTCATACAAATGAATCTTCATGTTCCGTGCAACGCATGGGCATCTTGCTAGTTGTTGCAAAAATCCCATGTGTGTGTGAGAGAGAGGGAGAGAGGAGGAGGACGGAGTGCATGTGTGACAAAGACACAAAGAGTGTGTGTGCGAGAGGTATCAGCTTAAAAAGAGGCGATAGTGTGCGTGTGCACGATTGAGAGGGCGTGTCTCAAGAAGGGAAGAAAAATATACATAGATACAAGGAGCGAGAGAGAGACATGTATGCAATAGTGGAAGCACGAGTGTGCGGGTGTATAAACCTATCTAGAGGCTATTCGATAAATGTTTGTGAGAGAAATACGAGTCGGGGGTGCGAAAGTGAGAGTTTTGTGTGTGTGTGTGTGAGAGAGAGAGAGAGAGAGACGGTAGTCGGGAAGGGGGTGGAAGCAGGAGTTGTGTGTGTGTGAGAGAGAGGGGGGAGTTTGTCTGATAGGTAATCAAATGAATAATGTCAGTCTAGGATGGAGACAAAAAGGAGACCGCAACAAATGTTGTGTCTACAGGAGAGAGAGAGTAATTTTAGTGGTATGATTCATATCTAGAGACATATAGAGTGTGTGAGAGAATACCATAGAGAGAAAGACAAAGTGAAATACGAGTGGAGACTGTGTGTGTGGTGGTGAAAAAGAAAGCTTAGGTACCTAGTGCTACGAGAGAACGGTAGAGACATGCGACATAATGAAAACCGTGTAATGTATAATGATAGGGAGAGTGTGACACTTCTCAAGGGAGACGTCGAGAGACCATGTTTGCGAGGATAGGAGAAACATGGAGTGAGCGCGCGAGTGAGCTGGAGAAAAGAGAGTGATAGCTACATGAAGGAGCATGCATGCGAGAGAGATGGGCGTGAAAGGAGTGAACATAAAAGGGATTCAAATATTTCAATTCGAGATGATGATACATGTAATCCATACCCGAACCAAAATTGATCTATCAAACATGCATACTCATATGAATTCGCGCGCATCTATGTTATTTAATATGTAGATATTACTGATCCATACATTTTAGTAGAACATAATTTGGTTTAATTTTTTGAATTCAACCTTATGATTTTGAGATCATTGTATTTGTAAATCTTATTATACATATAAAGGAGAAGAATTCTTTGCTGTGCTTTTGAAAGCATATATAAAAAATTATGTATATAGAATTTTATTCCAATCAAAAATGGATCCCTCCTGAAAAAAATAGAATACAAACGGGATTCGAATTGAGTTGGCATAGTAAACGTGCACTCTGCAAAATTTGAATGAAGCGGGGAAAGTCGTAGTAACCGCCCGAAACCAAAATCTGCGAGATGGAAATTACTACTGCCTATCCCTGCCACGCAAAGCCTATCTGCTAGATTTCTATAGGTTTCGATAGGGGTAGGTTTGTAATTTCAATCAAATGTGACATAATCGCCTCTCACCCGGATTCATACACGGTGGGCGCAAAAACAGTGTGTCCTCGGCCAAAATCGACTCCCTCCCCGATTCATACACTGTGGGCGCCAAAAACAAACTCTCGTCGGCAAATATTCGGTGTATGCGAGATTACCGTCCTATCCCCAATCGACTAATATTGATGTGATGTAGGAAATTTGAAACGGGGGCTAAGTTTGTAAATTTCCTCGCATTTGAGGAAAGCGCGCCCTGAAGACATGGCTCCCCCCTTCCTCTCCACCTCCATTTCCCCATTCGTACTCCATGGGCGCCAAAACACCCTCTCCACCCCAGCCTGCTCCGTCCGCCACCCCATCCACTGCCATCCTCCTCCACCATGCCGGAGCTGATACCCCGACAACGCCGTCCATTACAGGAGATCGACCTCTCTCATCCACGGCTTCGGCCCTGGATCCTTGCATCATGTCCTCTCGCTTCATCCCTACCGTTGTCCACCTTGCCATCGCCGCTCCTACGACCGTCTCGTCCACCGCGCCCCGCCGCCACCATCTACCCTCCTAGATCTGCTTCCACGCCGCTGACAGCCATCGCTACCGCAGCACCGTTAAATTCTCAGCAGATGCATACACAGCGCCGCACCAGAGGCGGTACTCTTTTGTATCTGCTCAACTTATTTATCGCAGCAAGAAAATAGATCACCGCTTCTTTACTCTGATTTCTTGTCCATCACTTACTTGCTAGTTGAAAGCAAACATTGGTTGCGAAGTTGCCTTTGTCCAGTTTGCACCTTCAGATCCGCCATGGCACGCTCAACACTATACTACCAATGCTTATGGTTTTCCCCTTTTATATTCCACACTAGTTGAATCACAGTAGACTAAATTTCATTATTGGGCCAGTCGATTTTTCAGAGCTCGCCGGAGTTCGCCGGTGCGAATGAAGGGGCTCGGGTGGGGACTTTGGTTGTGGGGGGAGGGGCGGTGGTGGGGCCTCGCCGAACAATGAAAACTCGACACGGGTATGGGCGGGGGTGGGGGAGGGTGTGGGGGTGGCAGAGGAACACAGGCGGTGGGGGCCGGTGGTCCGGCCGGTGGCCCATGCGGTGTTCTGTATGGGAAGAACCAGAGACAAGCAAGAAGAAGGGTTAGGAAACGTAGGATCTTCATCCAACCACCTGAAATGGTTGACTGACCCAAATGATAAAAGTCATGCGACTTGCATGCAGACATGCCTTTATATTCAGTACCATCATCGTACCTGCTTAGCACTGCTCCTAAATCCATCAAGCTAAACAACGTGCCACTCATAATTCCAAACTTGTTGCTCAAGTACGAATCTGATATGATGCTGATATTGCTAAAACAGATAACATTTAATTGGTCAGCAAATGTTCCTACTTTACTTTCGAAAAAGCACGTGCACCACATATAGAGAGACAACAGGGAGTTGCTTTCTTAATGTGCTCTGGTTCATCATGTGTGGGCACTGCGCAACGAACATTTTATTATCCAAAATCTGCTTGCTCTTATTTAGCATGTTCCTCTTCTGTTCTTCTTTAATAAGTACTCTCTTCGTTCCTAAATACAAGTCTTTGTATAGATTCCACCATGGACTACACATGGAGCAAAATGAGTGAATCTACACTCTAAAATGTATCTGGATACATCTGTATGTGATCCATAGTGGAAATCTCTACCAAGAGTTATATTTTGGAAAGGAGGGAGTATGATAGTAGTAAAGTATGTTTCTTGTAGTGAAGATGAGTAGGGACATTTGCAGTGTAGAGGTCTATACGGTCGGTTGGTATGGACACTTTGAACTCTTCGGGCCTCTTTCATTTGTAGGATTTTGTAAACATGGGAATAGGATTTGTAGTGGCCTGCCCACTTGAATCCTATAAGAATAGCAAGGAAATGCGGGGAGCTGTGTCTCCTTTTAGAGTTTCACTGATATTAACAGTACCGCACCTTCAATTGAAGAGAGCTGGTATCTGAAGCCTTTCTAGCTGTACCAGCAATACTAGCACATATATTCCAGCAAGTTCCACTTTGATGATTTTACTCTGATGCTTACGGTTTTGCCGTTATATCTACACTATAATCTGTGTAGCTACTATGTGTCGCACTAGCAGCAGTCAACTCTTGAAACTAAACACCACAATGACTTACAAAATTGGAACCAAGGCATTGAGTGCCATTCTGGATGCAATGAAACTCGTACGCTCCCCACTTGTTGATTCTTGTTCAGAATATGATCCTAATGACCATTCTAACCATGAGGAGTCAAAGGCACATGGCATGTCCTAGTCACCCATCAAGGTGATTGTTCTAATTTGGCAAGGTTTTATTGATTTCGTGTATCTTGCATATGTTGTCTTGCATTTCTTCTACTTTGTTGCACCGCCATCTGCTTAGTTTACTCATCATATATGTCGAGATGCCATGCCCATCCATTATCAATATATTTTCCATCTGTCATCATACCATGTTTTTCCACTCAAATGTTGTTCTTGTGCATCATAAATCAAAAAGGAAGAGGGTGATTGCCGAACCTAAAGGAGCACCAGCAAAGTCCTTGAAAAACGTGGTTGTGCCAGAGAAATCAGACAACACCCCACTTATATTGGATGTACAACCAGTGACTCAAAACGTAGGACCGACTCCAGCAGACTGTACCCATACTTCAGTGGCCACACCAATAGCCGCACCATAAAGGACCTGCACTCCAGCAAAAGGTATGCCGATTTCAGTTGCCATAGCACCCGCCGTACCATAGAAAAATCTCACTCCAGCAAAAAGTACAACAAGTCCACCGGTCGAAGACCTATCCCAACTGCAGAGATGGGCAATTCCTGCAGATTGGAACACCATTCCAGTTATTCCTAGTTTAAAAGACAATGCTTTCAATATTGTTAGGGACTACGTGCATATATTCCCATCATGGGAAAATTATAGTGAAGAAAAACACCATTTTCACATCTTCCTGTCCCACTTACATGTAAGTGCTATTATTCATGGTGACTATTTTCCTGTTTTCTGCTGATTGAACACATCAATGATTTACATTACATTGTTGTAAGTAGGCGAGGGTCAATCTGGATAGTCATGACGAGCAAAGCTTGCTTGCGCTTTTCAAGGAAGCATTGCAGCAGTATTGGTGTTACCTGAGGAAATCACACTTTGATGGCAAGTCTATAAACGAATTTCTGGTGAAGTCATTGAATGGAAAAACCTTGTTATGCACTGATCTTGTTCCGACGATGAGGTATTGTCTATGATATCGCATGACATTTTAAACTTCTACTTTTATGCATGTGCCTTACGGATCTTTTTTGCAGGAAATCTGTTCGAAAAAGAATTCCGGTTCGAAAAGAACAACAGGATATCGCAAATATGCTGCCCACTGCTTTGCTCTTGTGAGTACCTGTTGTCCTGTATCACTGTACTTACATACATACCTGGTTCATTATGTGATAGCAGTATGCATGATAGCTTGCTTATCAATTACCTTGTTCATTATGTGACAGCAGTATGAATGGTTACATTAGTGTAGAATATATCCAATGCCAATGAAATTTTTTAGCTTTGCATTGTTCTTGTAAGTACCTGTAGTCCTTTATCAGTGTACTTATATTGACAGGTAGTTGTTCGTGTACCATCACTCTATAGCTTATTTTCCTTTGCCCTCCATTTTATACACATAAGTTCTATATTTACTCTTACCATCAGGTTGGATAACACTGATGGTACTGAAGAAGTTTAGTTATGCATTGCTCTTGGCTGTACCTTTAGCCTGTATTGTTGTACTTACATTTATAGGTACTTGGTTATGTAGCATCACTCTTCATCTTATCTTAAATATTCTCCATTTTTTCTCATATTTTCACATCTATATTTACTCTTAACAAAAATGTAGAATAAAAGCAATGCTTATAAAGAAGATTATGTGGTAAACTTCTTGAATTGCTCCCCCATCAGCATGGACAAGGGCTTTATAGAGCCTGCCTTCACTAATAATGTAAGTTTGTCCTTCTCAAGCCTTCAAACTTTGTTGTGTATATTTGGTTAGGCATGACTGCAACAACTGTTTATTTTTGGTGTTTGCATTAAATTGCATGTTTAAAGTTTATTATGTAGTTCATAAACAAAAGTTTGTCCTTCTCAATTTAAGTTTTTAGTTGTACAACCAAGTTCCTTCTTCATACCATGTAAATTAAACTATACAGAGCAAGTGATCTTCCTTTGCACTGCATGTATGCTTCTGTTCTTGAACCATAATCCAGTGGTATGGTGAACCTACCCACTACAGCACAATGTCATATTCTGCAATGTCTTAACTATGAACAATGTCATATCATTCTACTATTATTTAAACTGTCTCTTTATTTGCCAATCTGAAATTGGATAAATTGACAGCACACTAACCATTGATACTTATGAGTTCTTGATTTGTAATCGAGTGGTGTCGTGAAGCTGCCAACTCCTTCACAATGTCATTTCATGCCATGTCTTGACCTGAACAATACCATATTGTGTTAATGCAATTTTAAACTGTGTCACTTTATTGGTCAGTAAGAAATGTGATGAATTGTCAGCACTGATACTTTTATGTGCAAAACCTGTCATCTGTTTGCTTGTCTATCTTTCAGAGTGAGGAGGATATAAGTGTTAAACGAGCGCATTCTCATCAGCTTGCTCAGCTGCTTGCGCTGCAGCTCCCCAGCAGGGCTAACCTTTCTTGAATTCTATTGAAGTGCTGTCGATTTTGTATATTATTTTGTCGGCGTGTTTAGTTGCACCGCTGGCGATCTTTGATGCCCCGTGTATGTAATCTGCTGTCTGCTTGTGCTTTATTATCATAGTGGCGAACTTTGATGCCCAATGGATGTAATATGTCGTAATTTCTTTATCGTATAGTCTAGGTGTTTTCTTATTCATGATGTTTCAGTTATTTTACTGTATATATATATGTATCCTGTCTTCGCAGTAAATCGGCCAAACCGTAAAATTACGGTACATAATCGGGCCATCAAGTAATCACGATGTATGAGCCGCATCATGGGCCCCGTCATCTTGGTCCGTTAGAAGGACTGAAACATGCTGAACAGCTCATGGGCCGGTAGTAGCCCGAAATGGACCCCGGCCCATGATTGTGCCAATCAAATCACGAGCTTTTAAGAGACCAAAATTGTCTCAGTCCTTGTTTGGCCCAATCAGATTATCAGCTGCGAGCAGGCCGGATGCAAACCGGGCCGTAGTTAGGCCCAACTATATGACGAGCTTTTAACAGGCCATAATTAATATAGGGCCAAAAGATTAAACAGGCCCTTACAGGCCGAAACTAAATCAGGCCGAATTGCTGAATGCGCCTTTAGCAAGTGGGCCCAAAAGCATAGCGTCCAGTTGACGGCAGAATCTGATATGGGCCATAATTTAGCCCAAAGCCTCTTAAAGGGCCGGACCTGATCTGGGCCGTAATTTGGCCCAGAACATGGTAGGCTTCTCATATGGGCCATTGTTAGGCCTGGAACATGGCAGGCCATTAATGGACCGGATCAAATATGGGCCGGCATTTGGTCCAAAACATGGCAGCTAGTTAATGGGCCGGCGTACTAGGGTCCTCAAAATCTTGTGGGCCTGCAGCTGGGCCGGCCCATTAATGTCGGCGAAATCTCGTGGGCCTTTAGCTGGGCCGGACCATTATGGTCCACAAAAATCTTGTGGGCCTTCACCTAGGCCGGCCCATTATGGCCCGCAAAATATTGAGGGCTTTAGCTGGGCCAGCCCATTATGGTCCGCAAAATCTCGTGGGCCTTTAGCTGGGCCGGCCCATTATGCTCTGCAAAATCTTGCGGGCCTTTAGTTGGGCCGGCCCATTTAAACTTTATGGGCCACTTTTGGGCCGGTCCATGTGTCAACATATCATAGGCGCATCTCGCCCATTGGATGAGTGACACCTGTGCCAACGCGGAGCTGACATGTGTTTCCGTCAGCCAATCAGAATTTTACACGTGGAAAATCCCCATTGGTTCGGGCTGTTAACAGGTTATCAGATCCAAAACCAGATCCGATAGCTTAACGATGTTCCGTTACGATGGATGCCACGTGTCGGTCACCCTTGATGAAAGCACTTCTTTGACGCGTGATTTATCATCATGGAAGTGGACACTTCCGTGATGATAATTTTGGTAATGTCATGTAACAATTCTACGACAACACATGTATGACTATCTTGATTCTGTCATAAAATTGTCATGGATGTACATGCATGACAGAAAACGTGACCTACTGTGACAAACACGTATCATCACAGGAGTGTATTTTTTTGTAGTGCTTTAGTCATGGTAGAATAAGAGCAGGCATGTCATTAAGGGGGGTGGCAGTTCTTGAACTTGGCGACACGCAGCGTGGGCGCGAGGCGGAGTGCGGACATGGGTAGCGACCGCATATTCCCATCATCAAAAGTGAGCTCCTCAAGCTGATCTAGGGCAGGGGGTCGGAACCAGTCATGAAGTTTGGCTCGGTCCTTGCCGTTGGAATGGAACTTGCCCATTCTAAGGCCTTTGGTTGGGCCAAGGTGACTGCCTAGGATCTTGGAGAACGCATCCAAGCTTTTGCGAGAGCCAGGGCAGAGCTCATTGGTGTCGATGAGGTCGAGAGGGCTGGAGTTCCATAGGGGGCGCCACCGCCGGGAAAGGACAGTTGTCCGCGCCCCATATTTGACTGCGAGGAGGGAGATGATGACTCTCAACATATCATCGGGGAGGCTGCTGATGAAGTCTAGGCCTGCTGGAGTCTCTTGCGGTTCTAGCTCACCCCGCCTCCGCTTATTGGCAGCCCTATTCTCAATGAAGGTTAGTAGTTGCGGATGCTTGCTAATAGTTCCAATCATAAGTGAATAGAATTCCAAGACAGGGATGACATTCTAGCGGTGGCCTCTCCCACATAATACTTGCTATCGGTCTAGTAAAGTAGTCAATTGCTTAGGGGCTATTTCGCAACTCCTACCACCACTTTTCCACACTCGCTATATTTACTTTATTTCTTCTTCACTTACAACAGCCCCTACTTTTTATTTACGTAATCTTTATTATCTTGCAAACCTATCAAACAACACCTACAAAGTACTTCTAGTTTCATACTTGTTCTAGGTAAAGCGAACGTCAAGCGTGCATAGAGTTGTATCGGTGGTCGATAGAACTTGAGGGAATGTTTGTTCTGCCTTTAGCTCCTCGTTGGGTTCGACACTCTTACTTATCAGAACTATTGCAATCCCCTATACTTGTGGGTTATCAATACCTTTTTCTGGCGCCGTTGCCGGGGAGCAATAGCATGGGGTGAATATTCTCGTTTGTGCTTGTTTGCTTTATCACTAAGTAATTTTTATTTGCTATTCTTAGTTTTTTTATATCTTTAGTTATGGGTAGGAAACGCAAAATACCAAAAAAATAATTGTACCTACTAAACCAATGGTTGAAGGACCAATCAAAATCTATCACACTGCTGAAGCTTATTACTTGGATCATCTTCGATCCCTATGTGCTCGTGCTGAAACACCAACTAGCTTAGTTGAGGGCAAATCGTTGGATGAGCATGCTTGTTATGTGCGACACCGAATATCTGAAAAAGGGAAAATTTTACTGGGTCAAATTCATCAGTTGCAATGCTATGCTTGGAATTTATGCGAAATATATGATATTACTTGTTGTTCTGAAAACCCTAAAAAACACCTTCCCTATCAATGTGAGTTTAGTGATAATGGAATCGTATCTTCGTATGCTAAGGGTGTTTATAGTTACTATGATGTTCAACAAATTGAAGAATTTGTTACTTTTAAGGGTGCTTATGAAATTGCTTCTTTGATTGAAACGTACGATGCTACTCTTTACAAATTTGAAAATTTTGACATACTTAAATATTGCTATGATAATTATGCTTTTAATGCCTATGTTGAACCATATATTGAGGACTACCCCGCTGTCCAAGAAGAGACTAATATTTTGCAGGAGTCTATGGAAGAAGAAATTGATGAAGCTGTGATCTCATTGGATGAAAAAGATGAGGAGGAAAGCGAAGAACAAAAGGAGGAAGAGCGGATTAGCTACCCGTGCCCACCTTCTAATGAGAGTAACTCTTGAACTCGTACATTGTTTAATTTCCCTTCGTGCTTACCAAAGGATGATTGCTATGATGATTGTTATGATCCCGTTGATTCTCTTGAAATATCCCTTTTTGATGATGCTTTCTATGCTTGTGGCCAAGATGCCTATATGAATTATGCTTATGGAGATGAACTTGCTATAGTTCCTTATGTTAAACATGGAATCGTTGCTATTGCACCCACACATGATAGTCCTATTATCTTTTTGAATTCTCCCGACTACAATATATCGGAGAAGTTTGCCCTTATTAAGGATTATATTGATGGGTTTCCTTTTACCATTGCACATGATGATTTTTATGAATATAATATGCATATGCTTGCTTCTCCTACTTGAAATTATTATGATAGAGGAACTATATCTCCACCTCTCTATGTTTCCAATATGATAAAATTGCAAGAAACTGCTTATGTTATGCATTGGCCTTTACTATGTGTGCATGAATTGTTCTTTTATGACATGCCGATGCATAGGAAGAGAGTTAGACTCCGTTGTTATATGATATATGTTACTTTGTGCTCACTACTAAATTACAAATCATTGTTAATTAAAATTGGCTTTGATATACCTTGGGATCCGGGTGGATCCATTACTTGAGCACTATATGCCTAGCTTAATGGCTTTAAAGAAAGCGCTACCAGGGAGACAACCCGGAAGTTTTAGAGAGTCATTTATTTCTGTTGAGTGCTTTCATATAGTTTAAAAACTACAAAAATAAAGAGGGGAACCCAAAACTTTTTCAAAAAGGAAAGTGAAAGTGAGAAAGACAAGCATCGTTGAAGTGGGAGAGCTCCTTGAACTTTGTTCATGCTCACGGAAACTTTGTGAATCTTGATTACAGAAACTTTTCAACAAAAATAATTATCCCCTTATACAATTTCATTATATTATAAAAATAATGCCAAGGTTTGCCTTTAGGATGTTTACATTTGCTTGATAGTTTGTACGGTGCAGGACAGAAACTTTGGCTGTAGTGCGCGATTTTACATTTTTAACTGGAACGTCAAATGGTTCTGATTCTTTTTGCACTGTCATTCTGTTTTTGATGCATAGTCTGCTTGTTTTGATGAAACTATCTATTCATATCAGTGGATTAAGCCATGAAAAAGTTATACTATAGTAGACACAATGCAAAAAAATATGAATTGGTTTGCAACAGTACTTATAATAGTGATTTGCTTTATTATAGTAACAGATCTTACCGAGTTTTCTGTTGAAGTTTTGTGTGGATGAAGTGTTCGATGATCGAGAAGGTCTCGATGTGATAAAAAGTAAGAGAGGCAAGAGCTCAATCTTGGGGATGCCCGAGGCACCCCAAGTAAATATTCAGGGAGACTCAATCGTCTAAGCTTGGGGATGCCCCGGAAGGCATCCCCTCTTTCTTCAACAAGTATCGGTATGTTTTCGGATTCGTTTCGTTCATGCGATATGTGCAATCTTGGAGCGTCTTTTATGCACCATGCTGGTATGAGATAGTCCTTGGTTTATTTATAGAATGCTCTATGCACTTCACTTATTTCTTTTGAGTATGGCTTTATAGAATGCTTCATGTGCTTCACTTATATCATTTGAAATTTGGATTGCCTGTTTCTCTTCACTTAGACAACCGCCATTTGTAGAATGCTCTTTGCTTCACTTATATTTGTTGGAGCGTGGGCATATCTTTTGTAGAAAGAACTAAACTCTCTTGCTTCACTTATATCTATTTAGAGAGATGACAGGAACTGGTCATTCACATGGTTAGTCATAAAATCCTACATACAACTTGTAGATCATTGAATATGATATGTTTGATTCCTTGCAATAGTTTTGCAATATAAAGATGGTGATATTAGAGTCATGCTAGTGGGTAGTTCTGGATTAGTAAAAATACTTGTGTTGAGGTTTCTGATTCCCGTAGCATGCACGTATGGTGAACCGTTATGTAACGAAGTCGGAGCATGAGGTATTTATTGATTGTCTTCCTTATGAGTGGCGGTCGGGGACGAGCGATGGTCTTTTCCTACCACTCTAGCCCCCTAGGGGCATGCATAGTAGTACTTTGCTTCAAGGGCTAATAAACTTTTGCAATAAGTATGTGAGTTCTTTATGACTAATGTTGAGTACATGGATTATACGCACTCTCACCCTTCCATCATTGTTAGCCTCTCTAGTATCGCGTAACTTTCGCCGGTAGCATAAACCCACCTTATACCTTCCTCAAAACAGCCACCATACCTACCTATCATGGCATTTCCATAGCCATTCCGAGATATATTGCCATGCAACTTCCATCATCATCATATACATGACTTGAGCATTCATTGTCATATTGCTTTGCATGATCGTAAGATAGCTAGCATGATGTTTTCATGGCTTGTCCGTTTTTTGATGTCATTGCTACGCTAGATCATTGCACATCCTGGTACACCACTGGAGGCATTCATATAGAGTCATATCTTTGTTCTAGATATCGAGTTGTAATATTGAGTTGTAAGTAAATAAAAGTGTGATGATCATCATTATTAGAGCATTTCCCCAAGAAAAAAAGAGAGAGGCCAAAGAAGCCTAAATAAAAAATGGCCCACACAAAAAAAGAGAGAAAAGGGGGAAATGTTACTATCCTTTTACCACACTTGTGCTTCAAAGTACTACCATGTTCTTCATATAGAGAGTCTCTTGAGTTATTACTTTCATATACTAGTGGGAATTTTCATTATAGAACTTGGCTTGTGTATTCCAACGATGGGCTTCCTCAAATGCCCTAGGTCTTCATGAGCAAGCAAGTTGGATGGGCATCCACTTAGTTTCAGTTTGAGCTTTCATATACTTATAGCTCTAGTGCATCCGTTGCATGGCAATCCCTACTCACTCACATTGATATCTATTGATGGGCATATCCATAGCCCGTTGATACGCCTAGTTGATGTGAGACTATCTTCTCTTTTTGTCTTCTTCACAACCACCATTCTATTCCACCTATAGTGCTATATCCATGGCTCACGCTCATGTATTGCGTGAGGGTTGAAAATGCTGAAGCGCGTTAAAAAGTATGAACCAACTGCTCGGCTTGTCATCGGGGTTGTGCATGATGTGAATATTTTATGTGGTGAAGATGGAGCATAGCCAGACTATATGATTTTGTAGGGATAGCTTTCTTTGCCCTTGTTATTTCGAAAAGACATGATTGCTTTATTAGATACTAGCACGCATGCCCGTGCATTGCAACGTGATAATAAAATTACATGCCTCTAGCTCAATATAAGAATGGATCAAGACCCCCACAAGCCCGTATTCTCTAGTTCAGCATGGCACCCTTTAATTAGAGCTGAACCAGTAGATTCTGTTGTATTGGCATGTTCCCACAATTTCTTTGAATTACAATTAACATGCATATTCTCTTTTTATTGGCATATGGAAGCTATCACCGTTAATAATTTATTGCACACCTTATTCTGAACAAGCTGACTTAGCTCGACATTCCAGATGCGGAGCAGGCCCAGGATGGAATTGATCGAACTCACGACCTTAAAGACCCGACCACATGTTGCTAGCTACTCAAACAAACACGTCCTGCTATGGTCAGCGTGAACATTAAAGAATATAATGCAACGTCCGCTTCAAAAAATTTTATTTATTTTTTAATCTTTTCAGACATTGATTACTATCAACTGCCACATATACTTGGCAACATGAACAATTTTCCAAATTACGAACATTTTTTTGAAAATTCCGTACATTTTCAAAAACACGAACAAAATTTTAAACGGAACAATTGTTGAAATTCACAAACATTTCTTAAAAGCATGAAGATTTTATAAAGTATGATATTTTTTTATTTGTTTACAATTTTGGAAAATGGGAACATATTTTGAACATATAGCAGAAATTTAGAAAATGGGTCTTTTACTGCAAAAAAACATTTTCAACTTTCTCAACATATCACTAAAAGAAGAATATTTTTCAAATTTTTAACATTTTCTAAATCTTCAACAAATTCGTAAAAACACAAATATTTTTTCAAAAAATTGGAATAATTTTTAAAATTCAGAATGACAAAAAAAATTAGAATTGTAAACATTTTTTATAATGAACACAATTTTGGAATTCATAACATGAATTACCGAATATATTTGGTAACATGAATTTTTTTCCAAATTACGAACAATTTTTTTGAAAATTCCATGGATTTTAAGACAAATATAGAACAAAAAATTTTAACGGAACATTTCCGGAAATTCACTTAAATTTTTTAAAACACAAACCTTTACAAAAAAATACGATTATTTTTTAAGTTGTGAACAATTTTTGAAAATGGGAATGTGTTTTGAAAATTCGGAAGAATTTTGAAAAATGTGTTTCTTTAATGCGAAAATTATTTTCAATTTTTGCACATATCGCTAAAACAAAATATTTTTCGAATTTGGAACATTTGTCAAATGATTTCTTGTAAATCTTGCTTTGTTAAAATAAGAACATTTTTTTAGAAAAATGGGAGTATATTTCAAAATTTGAACAATTATTGGCATGACAAAAGAAATCAAAACATTTTTTTAGAATAGGAACACATTTGTTTTAATTCATAACATTTTACAAAATCTTGAATAAAAATTGGAATTGCAAACATTTTTTGAAAATTTTTAATTTCGGAGAAAAAGTGAAAAGTAGATATAGAATGGGAAAAATAAAAAAGAAACAGGAACTACAAAGAGAAAGAAACAGAAAAAGAAAAATTGGAACAAAGCACAAACAGAAATTGGTCGCCGAGTCTTGGGCGCCCTGTGCGTAACTGAACTATTTATGGCACTGTGCGGGAAATATGATTTTTTGTTGCTTCCTGGGCAGGGAAAACTGGGCTGACTTTACTGGGCCATAGCTCGCGCGGCCCACACACGTAATTCTGAAGAAATCATTTTTCCTTTGCTAACAGACGACAAAAAAAGTTTAGTACCAACTCGGATAGGAAAAATCTTTTAATGGTGAACAGATGAAAAAATTGGAGAAACGCACCTTGCTTTATTAGTAGGTATAGATGTGATCAAGATTATGCTAGGTAGCATTGCACATCAAAAATCATCTTTTTTATCATTTACCTACTCAAGGACGTGCAGGAATTAAGCTTGGGGATGCTGATACGGCTCCGTCGTATCTATAATTTTTGATTGTTCCATGCTAATATTCTACAACTTTTATATACTTTTGGCAACTTTTTATATTATTTTTGGGACTAACATATTGATCTAGTGCCCAGTGCCAGTTCCTGTTTGTTGCATGTTTTATGTTTCGCAGAATATCCATATCAAATGGAATCCAAACGGGATAAAATCGGACGGAGAATATTTGGAGAATTCCGGAAGAAAATCCACGCGAGACGGTGCCCGAGGTGGCCACGAGGCAGGGGGCACGCCTGCCCCCTTGGGTGCGCCCCTGACCCTCGTGGGCCACCCGTAAGGCGGTTGATGCCCTTCTTCAGCCGCAAGAAAGCGATTTTTTGGTAGAAATTCACGGCGAAGGTTTCGGTCCAATCGGAGTTACGGATCTCCATATATATACGAAACGGTGAAAGGGCAGCAGGACAAAACGCAGAAACAGAGAGAGACAGAGAGACATATCCAATCACGGAGGGGCTCTTGCCCCTCCCATGCCATAGAGGCCAAGGACCAGAGGGGAAACCCTTCTCCCATCTAGGGAGGAGGTCAAGGAAAAAGAAGACGAAGGCCGCCCTCTCCCCTTCTCTTCTGGTGGCGCTGGAACGCTGCCGTGGCCATCATGATCATCACCGCGATCTACACCAACACCTCCGCCATCTTCACCAACATCTCCATCACCTTCCCCCCTCTATCTACAGCGGTCCACTCTCCCGCAACCTGTTGTACCCTCTACTTGAACATGGTGCTTTATGCTTCATATTATTATCCAATGATGTGTTGCCATCCTATGATGTCTGAGTAAATTTTTTTTGTCCTATCGGTGGTTGATGAATTGCTATGATTGATTTAATTTACTTATGGTTATGTTGTTGTCCTTTGGTGCCCATCATAAGAGCGCGCGTGGATCACACCATAGGGTTAGTTGTATGTTGATAGGACTATGTATTGGAGGGCAAGAGTGACAGAAGCTTCAACCTAGCATAGAAATTGATGCATACAGGATTGAAGGGGGACCAATATATCTTAGTGCTATGGTTGGGTTTTACCTTAATGAATGTTAGTAGTTGCAGATGCTTGCCAATAGTTCCAATCATAAGTGCATAGAATTCCAAGTCAGGGATGACATGCTAGTAGTGGCCTCTCGCACATAATACTTGCTATCGGTCTAGTAAAGTAGTCAATTGCATAGGGGAAATTTCGCAACTCCTACCACCACTTTTCCACACTCGTTATGTTTACTTTATTGCTTCTTTAGATACAACAGCCCCTACTTTTTATTTATGTAATCTTTATTATACTGCAAACCTATCCAACAACACCTACAAAGTACTTCTAGTTTCATACTTGTTCTAGGTAAAGCGAACATCAAGCGTGCGTAGAGTTGTATCGGTGGTCGATAGAACTTGAGGGAATATTTGTTCTGCCGTTAGCTCCTCGTTGGGTTCGACACTCTTACTTATCAAAACTGTTGCGATCCCCTATACTTGTGGGTTATCAGATACCGGCCTGCTTAAAGCCCATAATTTTATTGGGCCAAACAGGCCCAGGATATATTTTGGCCTGTTAACTGCTCGTCCTATTTGGGCCCAACATGGGCCTTAGGAAGTTTCGGCCTGTATTGGCCCATGAATTTTTCGGCTCAACGCTAGCCCAATGTAGGTTTTAGCCTGTTAAAATCCCATGGTATTCTCTGGCCCAGCTGGCCAGAACTTTACTCGTCCTAGTAAAGGTGGGAAACTACTATAGGTTTAGACCTGCTAATGGCCCAAGATGATTATAGGCCCACGTTTTGGACCATATGAGTAACGGGTCGGCCTGAAGACCGACAACACTGAGATCCACTGAACCTTCCGGCATAAATTACAACAAACCGACCAAAGAATAAGCCTAGACTATACAATAAAGAAATTACGGCATATTACATCCACTAGGAATCAAAGTTCGCTACCGGTGATAATAAAGCGCAACATGACTGCGGATTACATACACTGGTGATCAAAGGTCGCCACCAGTGCATATAAACGCACCGACAACAGAATATACAAAATCGAGAGCACTTCAGAAGGCACTACACCAGGCAAGGACGGGCCCCGCAAGCAGCCAAACAAGCTGATGAGACCACAGTTGTGTCAACGATAGATGCTTCATCCCTAGCTGTATGGCACCATTATACGTCTCCAACGTATCTATAATTTTTGATTGCTCAATGCTATATTATCTACTGTTTTGGATATTTATGGGCTTTATTATACACTTCTGTATCATTTTTGGGACTAACCTATTAACCCAGAGCCCAGTGCCAGTTTTTATTTTTACCTTGTTTTAGGGTTTTGAAGAAAAGGAAAATCAAACGGAGTCCAATTGACCTGAAACTTCATGGAACTCATTTTTGGAAGGAAAGAACCCAGAAGACTTGGAGTGCATGTCGGGGGATCTGCGAGGAGGTCACGAGGCAGGGGGGCGCACCCACCCCCCTGGGCGCGCCCTCCACCCTCGTGAGCCCCCCTGACGTACTTCTTCCGCCTATATATCTCCATATACCCTAAAAACATCCGTGAGCAGAATAGATCGGGAGTTCCGCCGCCAGAAGCCTCCGTAGCCACCGAAAGCCAATCTAGACCCGTTCCGGCACCCTGTCGGAGGGGGCAATCCTTTTCCGGTGGCCATCTTCATCATCCCGGTGCTCTCCATGACGACGAGGGAGTAGTTCTCCCTCGGGGCTGAGGGTATGTACCAGTAGCTATGTGTTTGATCTCTCTCTCTCTCTCTCTCGTGTTCTTGATTTGGCACGATCTTGACGTATCGCGAGATTTGCTATTATAGTTGGATCTTATGTTTCTTCTCTCCCTCTACTCTCTTGTAATTGATTGAGTTTTCCCCTTTGAAGTTATCTTATCGGATTGAGTCTTTAAAGATTTGAGAACACTTGATGTATGTCTTGCCGTGCGTATTTGTGGTGACAATGGGATATCACGTGATTCACTTGATGTATGTTTTGGTGATCAACTTGCGGGTTCTGCCCATGAACCTATGCATAGGGGTTGGCACACGTTTTCATCGTGATTCTCTGGTAGAAGTTTGGGGCACTCTTTGAGGTCCTTTGTGTTGGTTGAATAGATGAATCTGAGATTGTGTGATGCATATCGTATAATCATACCTACGGATACTTGAGGTGACATTGGAGTATCTAGGTGACATTAGGGTTTTGGTTGATTTGTGTCTTAAGGTGTTATTCTAGTACGACTCCAGGGCTGTTTGTGACACCTATAGGAATAGCCCAACGGATTGATTGGAAAGAATAACTTTGAGGTGGTTCCGTACCCTACCATAATATCTTCGTTTGTTCTCCGGTATTAGTGACTTTTGAGTGAGTCTTTGTTGCATGTTGAGGGATAGTTATGTGATCCAATTATGGTATTATTGTTGAGAGGACTTGCACTAGCGAAAGTATGAACCCTAGGCCTTGTTTCAACACATTGCCATACCATTTATGCTCACTTTTATCATTAGTTACCTTGCTGTTTTTATAATTTCAGATTACAAATACCTTTATCTACCATCCATATTGCACTTGTTTCACCATCTCTTCGCCGAACTAGTGCACCTATACAATTTACCATTCTATTGGGTGTGTTGGGGACACAAGAGACTCTTTGTTATTTGGTTGCAGGGTTGCTTGAGAGAGACCATCTTCATCCTACGCCTCCTACGGATTGATAAACCTTAGGTCATCCACTTGAGAGAAATTTGCTACTGTCGTACAAACCTCTGCACTTGGTTGGGTAGTAGACATCAAGATCTTTTCTGGCGCCGTTGCCGGGGAGGTAAGTGCTTGAAGGTATATCTTTAGATCTTGCAATCGAGTCTTTTAGTTCCTTGTTTTATCACTAGTTTAGTTTAGAAAATAAAATTACAAAAAAATGGAATTGAGTTCGTCTCATACGCTTCACCTTTTTAATATCTTCCGTGAGTATGATGGAAAGGAAAATTGTGCTCAAGTGTTAGAAGAAGAAATCTATAAAACGTTTGGCACTAAATATTTGAATGACGAGCATGATTGCAATGTTGTTAGTATGAATTCCTTGAATATCCATTATGCTAATGATATGCAAAGCCACAAGCTTGGGGAAGCTATGTTTGATGAAGATGATATTTTTTGTCCCCCAAGTTTTGATGACCAAATTTATTATGATGAAAGCATGCCTCCTATCTATGATGATTATTGCGATGACATGTATGCTTTAAAGAATAATGATAACCATGAAACTTTTCATCTTGATTTCAATTTTCAATCCCATGATAGTTATTTTGTTGAGTTTGCTCCCACTATTATTCATGAGAAGAAATTTGCTTATGTGGAGAGTAATAAAATTTCTATGCTTATAGATCATGAAAAGAATGCTTTGGGTGCTGGTTATATTGTTGAATTCATTCATGATGCTACTGAAAATTGTTATGAGGGAGGAATATATGCTTGTAGGAATTGAAATAATATCAAGTTTCCTCTCTATGTGCTTAAAGTTTTGAAGTTATGCTTGTTTTGCCCTCCTATGCTAGTTGATTATTGTTCCCACAAGTTGTTTGCTCAAAAAATCCCTATGCATAGGAAGTGGGTTCGACTTAAATGTGCTAGTCATATTCTTTAAGATGCTCTCTTTATGTTACAATTCTTATCTTTTATGTGAGCATCGTTGAAATCATCATGCCTAGCTAGGGGCGTTAAACGATAGCGCTTGTTGGGAGGCAACCCAATATTATTTTTGTTCCTTGCTTTTCTCTCCTATTTAGTAATAAATAATTCATCTATCCTATTCTTATATGTGGTTTTATGCTTTTAATTAGTGTTTGTGCCAAGTTGAACCTTTGGGAAGACTTTGGGAAAGTCTTGTTGATCATGCTGTAAAAAACAGAAACTTTAGCTCTCACGAGAATTAGTACCATTTTTATTTGGAGAGTGATATTTAGTTAATTATTTTTTCAGATGATTAATAGATAAATTCCTCAGGTCCAGCAATTTATTTGAGAATTTTATGAGTTCCATAAGTATATGTTTGATCCATATTACTACAGACTGTTCTGTTTTTGACAGATTCTGTTTTTCATGTGTTGTTTACTTATTTTGATGAATCTATGGCTAGTAAAATAGTTTATAAACTATAGAGAAGTTGGAATACAGTAGGTTTAACACCAATATAAATAAATAATGAGTTTATTACAGTACCTTGAAGTGGTGATTTATTTTCTTATACTAACGGAGCTTACGAGTTTTCTGTTAAGTTTTGTGTTGTGAAGTTTTCAAGTTTTGGGTAAGGATTCGATGGACTATGGAATAACGAGTGTCAAGAGCCTAAGATTGGGGATGCCCAAGTCACCACAAGGTAATATTCAAGGATAGCCAAGAGCCTAAGCTTGGGGATGCCCCGAAAGGCATCCCCTCTTTCGTCTTCGTTCATCGGTAACTTTACTTGGAGCTATATTTTTATTTACCACATGATATGTGTTTTGCTTGGAGCGTCAATTTATTTTGTTAGTATTTTATTTCTGTTATTTAGAACAATGTTTTGCATCTTTTATTTCGATAAAAGTGGCATTGATAGCCTTTACTATGCCTATGTTACAAGTATACATGTTGCTGTTTGAAAACAGAAAGTTTACCCTGTTACAATAATTCCTTAGAAAAGTAAGAATGTGATAAAATGTTGAAACCTTTTGCATATTAAGCTCTCATAAATTTAATACAGTGGGAATTTTATTTCATAATTTGTGGAGCTAGGGAAGTATGGATGTTGCAGCATTCTTTACAGACTATCCTGTTTAGGCAGATTGCTGTTATGTTTGCATTGTTTGCATATGTTTGCTTCTTTAATGATTCTATTTGAGTATAGGACTATTAAATATGAAGAGGCATTTAGTATGCAATGTTGAATAATAATTGTAGTGATTTTCTACAGTAGAGTATGATAAGGTTTTGGCAATGGTTTATACTAGCTTATCTCACGAGTCCTTGTTGAGTTTTGTGTGGATGAAGCTTTTGAGATTTAGGGAGACCGTGATATGAGAGGAATTAAGGAGACACAAAAGCTCAAGCTTGGGGATGCCCAAGGCACCCCAAGATAATATTTCAAGAAGTCTGAAGCATCTAAGCTTGGGGATGCCCCAGTTGGCATCCCACCTTTGTTCTTCAACAATTATCGGTTAGTTTCGGTTGATCCTAAGTTTTTGCTTCTTCACATGATGTTTGCCATTATTAGAATGTCATTTTATTTTGTTTTACTTGCTGCTTGAATAAAATACCAAGATCTGAAGTTATTAAATG
The DNA here is from genome assembly GCF_056163025.1 of Triticum urartu. Lineage (NCBI taxonomy): Eukaryota > Viridiplantae > Streptophyta > Magnoliopsida > Poales > Poaceae > Triticum > Triticum urartu. Next base: position 54,507,008 of record NC_141878.1, on the reverse strand, counting down.
TTAGAGAGTCTTCACATAGTTGCATAATTATTCGACTACTCATTGATCTTCACTTATATCTTTCGAAGTAGTTTGTCGTTTGCTCTAGTGCTTCACTTATATCTTTTAGAGCATGGTGGTAGTTTTATTTTGAAGAAATAGATGAACTCTCATGCTTCACTTAGATTATTTTGGGAGTCTTAAATAGCATGGTAATTTGCTTAAAATCCTAATATGCTAGGTATTCAAGATTAGTAAAATCTTCTTATGAGTGTTTTGAATACTAAGAGAAGTTTGATGCTTGATGATTGTTTTGAGATATGGAGGTAATAATATCAAAGTCGTGCTAGTTAAGTAGTTGTGAAATTGAGAAATGCTTGTGTTGAAGTTTGCAAGTCCCGTAGCATGCACGTATGGTAAACTTTATGCAACAAATTTGAAGCATGAGGTGTTATTTGATTGTCCTCCTTATGAGTGGCGGTCGGGGATGAGCGATGGTCTTTTCCTACCAATCTATCCCCCTAGGAGCATGCGCGTAATACTTTGGTTTTTGATGACTTGTAGATTTTTTCAATTAGTATGTGAGTTCTTTATGACTAATGTTGAGTCCATGGATTATACGCACTCTCACCCTTCTATCCTTGCTAGCCTCTTCGGTACCGTGCATTGCCCTTTCTCACATTGAGAGTTGGTGCAAACTTCGCCGGTGCATCCAAACCCCGTGATATGATACGCTCTTTCACACATATACCTCCTTATATCTTCCTCAAAACAGCCACCATACCTACCTATTATGGCATTTCCATAGCCATTCCGAGATATATTGCCATGCAACTTTCCACCATATCATTCATCATGACACATTCATCATTGTCATATTGCTTTAGCATGATCATGTAGTTGACATAGTATTTGTGGCAAAGCCATAGTTCATAATTATTTCATACATGTCACTCTTGATTCATTGCATATCCCGGTACACCGCCGGAGGCATTCATATAGAGTCATACTTTGTTCTAGTATCGAGTTGTAATCATTGAGTTGTAAATAAATAGAAGTGTGATGATCATCATTCAATAGAGCATTGTCCCAAAAAAAGAGAAAGGCCAAAGAAAAAAAAGAGGCCCAAAAAAATATATAAAAAAATAAATAAATAAAGAAAATAAAAAGGGGCAATGCTACTATCCTTTACCACACTTGTGCTTCAAAGTAGCACCGTAATCTTCATGATAGAGGGTCTCTTGTTTTGTCACTTTCATATACTAGTGGGAACTTTTCATTATAGAACTTGGCTTGTATAATCCAACAATGGGCCTCCTCAAGTGCCCCAGGTCTTCATGAGCAAGCAAGTTGGATGCACACCCACTAGTTTCTTTTGTTGAGCTTTCATACATTTATAGCTCTAGTGCATCCGTTGCATGGCAATCCCTACTCCTTGCATTAACATCAATCGGTGGGCATCTCCATAGCCCATTGATTAGCCTCGTTGATGTGAGACTTTCTCCTTTTTGTCCTCTCCACATAACCCCCTCATTATTCTATTCCACACATAGTGCTATATCCATGGCTCGTGCTCATGTGTTGCATGAAAGTTTATGAGTTTGAGATTACTAAAGTATGAAACAATTGCTTGGATTTTCATCGGGGTTGTGCATGATGAGAGCATTCTTGTGTGACGAAAATGAAATATGACTAAACTATATGATTTTGTAGGGATGAACTTTCTCTGGCCATGTTATTTTGAGAAGAGATAATTGCTTAGTTAGTATGCTTGAAGTATTATCTTTTTTATGTCAATATGAACTTTTTTCTTGAATCTTATGGATCTGAATATTCATACCACAATTAAGAAGAGTCACATTGAAAATTATGCCAAGTAGCACTCCACATCAAAAATTCTGTTTTTATCATTTACCTACTCGAGGACGAGCAGGAATTAAGCTTGGGGATGCTTGATACGTCTCCAACGTATCTAAAATTTTTGATTGCTCCATGCTATATTATCTACTATTTTGGATATTTATGGGCTTTATTATACACTTTTATATCATTTTTGGGACTAACCTATTAACCAAGAGCCCAGTGCCAGTTTCTGTTTTTACCTTGTTTTAGGGGATCTGCGAGGAGGTCACGAGGCAGGGGGGCGCGCCCACCCCTCCTAGGCGCGTCCTCCACCCTCGTGAGCCCCTCGTGGCCCCCCTAACATACTTCTTCCACCTATATATCTTCATATACCCTAAAAACATCCATGAGCAGAATAGATCGGGAGTTCCGCCGCCAGAAGCCTCCGTTGCCACCGAAAGCCAATCTAGACCCATTCCGGCACCCTGTCGGAGGGGGCAATCCTTCTCCGGTGACCATCTTCATCATCCCGGTGCTCTCCATGACGAGGAGGGAGTAGTTCTCCCTCGGGGCTGAGGGTATGTACCAGTAGCTATGTGTTTGATCTCTCTCTCTCTCGTGTTCTTGATTTGGCACGATCTTGATGTATCGCGAGCTTTGCTATTATAGTTGGATCTTATGTTTCTTCTCCCCCTCTACTCTCTTGTAATGGATAGAGTTTTCCCCTTTGAAGTTATCTTATCGGATTGAGTCTTTAAAGATTTGAGAACACTTGATGTATGTCTTGCCGTGCGCATCTGTGGTGACAATGGGATATCACGTGATTCACTTGATGTATGTTTTGGTGATCAACTTGCGGGTTCCGCCCATGAACCTATGCATAGGGGTTGGCACACGTTTTTGTCGTGATTCTCCGGTAGAAGTTTGGGGCACTCTTTGAGGTCCTTTGTGTTGGTTGAATAGATGAATCTGAGATTGTGTGATGCATATCGTATAATCATACCCACGGATACTTGAGGTGACATTGGAGTATCTAGGTGGCATTAGGGTTTTGGTTGATTTGTGTCTTAAGGTGTTATTCTAGTACGAACTCTAGGGCTGTTTGTGACACCTATAGGAATAGCCCAAAGGATTGATTGGAAAGAATAACTTTGAGGTGGTTTCGTACCCTACCATAATCTCTTCGTTTGTTCTCCGCTATTAGTGACTTTGGAGTGACTCTTTGTTGCATGTTGAGGGATATTTATGTGATCCAATTATGATATTATTGTTGAGAGGACTTGCACTAGCGAAAGTATGAACCCTAGGCCTTGTTTCAACGCATTGCAATACCGTTTACGCTCACTTTTATCATTAGTTACCTTGCTATTTTTATAATTTCAAATTACAAATACATTTATCTTCCATACATATTGCACTTGTTTCACCATCTCTTCGCCGAACTAGTGCACCTATACAATTTACCATTGTATTGGGTGTGTTGGGGAAACAAGAGACTCTTTGTTATTTGGTTGCAGGGTTGCTTAAGAGAGACCATCTTCATCCTACACCTCCTACGGATTGATAAACCTTAGGTCATCCACTTGAGGGAAATTTGCTACTGTCCTACAAACCTCTGCACTTGGAGGCCCAACAACGGCTACAAGAAGAAGGTTGTGTAGTAGACATCACAACATAGTGCGCATGGCAGTACCCTGACATCGTCATTATATCTTTGACTTCAAGTCGGAGCTGAGCTGAAGCAAGCCTTTCCACTTTAAGTTGAGACTAAAGAAGTCGAACTGATCGAGGCAGCGACTACACAGAGGTTGTCTCACACCTGCTGGTGAGTAGCTTCAACCCACTGTCTTCATCAAGACAAGACCTTGGGGTCATCTCACTGTCCTCAAGATGGTTTGGCTCACTATCTTCCCTAAAGTTCTGCCTGGCATAAGAGATACGACTACGAAAGAGAAATAAGGAGACACGTAACAGGTTTCACAATTATATAAGCAAATAAATGGATCTGTTCTTCATACGGAACATGTTTTTACAACTACAATTTAAAACTTGTAGTTTTTGCAAACATCCAATCAGATGTAAACAGCCAAGTAAACAGCAGTGGAGGAAATGATGCCTATCCAAATCTATACTATAACAAAGTTTGAAGGCTTGAGAAGGATGAACTTATATTACATGTTAACACGGGCTGGACAAAGCCATTCTCCATGTTGATGGAAGGATAATTCACTAAATTCCCCAAAGAAAATTCTTTATAAGGGTTGCCATTATTCTACATTTTGCAAAGAGTAAATATATATCAAATAATATTGGAAGAAATAGAGGATAACGAAGCTCAGGTGCAGATTGATGATACATAATGAAATAGAAATTAATTAAGTACAGTGTTACAAGGCAAAAGGTACTGACAAGAGGAATGCAGACATCAACGTGTGCAGTGGCATTGGCTTTATTCAACATTTTGGTAAGAGTAAATGTAGATATGATAATTTGGAGAAAGTGGGGAGCAGGGTAGATAAGATACAGAGTAATGCTAGACAATCAACTATCTCGCGATGCAAGTACAGTAATACCACCACCGTCCGTTATTACTTGTCGCTCAAATGGATGTATCTAGCACTATTATGTTCTAAATACATCCAATTGATCAACAATTAATTCGGTACAGAGGGAGTACATGACAACAAGTACTTACATGAGCAATCCAAAACTTCATAACCATTGTGTTAATCCTACATTTATCTAAGAGTAAATATAAATCTTATAATTTCAAGGAAAGGGAGGATAAAGAAGCAAACATTTACAGTGAAGCTACATAATCAAACAGCAATGCGTGTAAGTATGCTGAAAAAGGGCAAGAGGTACTGACAAGAGCAATGCAGAGCCCAGTATTCTCGTGAGATCCTATGATCCTTTGAACAAGGAGATTCATCCGAAATTAGTTTTCATACAAGAGATAAGGTAAGGCACATGCAGAAATTTAGGAGTTCAAATTTTGAATTGATATCATAGACAGTACCTGATGCTGGGCTCTCAGCAGTTCCAATAAGGGTTTGGCCACTGAAGTAGGGGTAAAGTGTGGTATAGTTGGGCCTATGTTTTTGTGTGGTTGCTGATCTATCTGATTTAACAGGTATCACTACCTTTTACAAATACCTAGTTTGTACTCCTTGAGGATCTGCACTCACCCTCTTCCTTTTGGACATTTATTACGAAAGAACAACATTTGACTGGAAAAACATAGTATGACGACACATGGAATAGGTACAGAAAATGGATAGGTATGGAATATACTCATATATGATGCTTAAACTAAGAAGATGTCGTAACAAAGTAGAAGTAATGCAAGAGGTCAGATGCAAAATATGTGCGACCAATACAACCTTGCCAAGTTAGAGCAAGCACCTTGATTGGTGAATAAGATAGGTCATCCTCCACCATGCCAAGTTTGTTAGCTAGTGGATTGTTCCGCAATATTCCTCTCGTGCACCCATTCTCATATTCATTTCGATAATGTTCAATAACTGACATGCATGAAAACATAAAAACAACTAAGATTATCTTTGTAATGCATAAGTGATTCTAATCCAATATTTCCTCTCTGTAAACCACTTTGTGCTACTCTGCAATTCTTCTAAGAGGTGCCATCCATGCTGTAGTTTGGTGTGTGCATTAATATAATGTGTCCTACTACTGAAAATATGAGAGCTCCAGAAGTGAGGATACTTCGCAGATGACAGCTTCAACATATAGTAAACAAGAACAAGTCGACCTGACCTGACGGATTCAAAATATACTAAGGGAGAATAACTCGAGCTGACCAGTCGACCGCAAGAGAAGAGGATCAGTTTAAAGAAGAGCGGAAGAGCAAGCAGATTGAAGATATTACAAGTCTTTCTATACAATGTCGGTTGGCCACCCATGATGAACCAGAGCGCACGGAGAAAAACTATTCCTTCTGGTCTCTCCATATGTGGCTCACATGCATTTTGAAACTAAAGTAGGAACATTTAGCTGACCAATTAAACATCTCTTAGTTTTACTAATATCAGCATAATATCATATTTGAATTTGTACAACTAAGCTTTTTTAGATCGATGGGTGGAGCAGTGCTATTACGACACGAACCAGGTAGGCTGATCGTGGTCAACATAAAATGGGGAAACCGCAAGCATGATGAGTATAGTGTTGACCGTGGCAGTAGGATGGCAGATCTGAAGCTGCAAACCGCACAAAGGGTAGTTAGCAAACGATGTTTGCTTTGAAATAACAACTAAGATTTGGTACGAACAAGAAAGTACAATCAACAAGTGACAAAGAAATGCAGTTCTGATGTCTCTCTATATGTCGTGACATGCATTTGGAAACTCAAGTGGGACCTTTAGCTAACCAATTAAATGTGTCTGTTAACTAATATCAATATCATATCTGGGTAACGCAGTAATTTCAAAAAAATTCCTACGCACACGCAAGATCATGGTGAAGTATAGCAACGAGAGAGGAGAGTGTTGTCTACGTACCCTCGTAGACCGAAAGCGGAAGCGTTAGCACAATGCGGTTGATGTAGTCATACGTCTTCACGGCCCGACCAATCAAGCACCGAAACTATGGCACCTCCGAGTTCTAGCACACGTTCAGCTCGATGAAAATCCCCGTACTCCGATCCAGCAGAATGTCGGGGAAGGGTTCCGTCAGCATGACGGCGTGGTGACGATCTTGATGTTCGACCGTCGCAGGGCTTCGTCTAAGCACCGCTACAATATTATTGAGGATTATGGTGGATGGGGGCACCGCACACGGCTAAGAGATCAATGATCAATTGTTGTGTCTATGGGGTGCCCCCTGCCCCCGTATATAAAGGAGCAAGGGGAGGAGATGCGGCCAGGAAAGGGGCGTGCCAGGAGGAGTCCTACTCCCACCGGGAGTAGGACTCCCCCCTTTCCATGTTGGACTAGGACTTGGGGGGGAGAGAGAAAGAGGGGAAAGGAAAGGGGGGGCGCCACCCCCCTCCTTGTCCAATTCGGACATGGGGGGGGAGGGGCGCGCGGCTGCCCCTTGGCCTCCTCTCTACTTCCTCCACTAGGCCATTAAGGCCCATTAGGTTACCGGGGGTTCCGGTAACCTCCTGGTACTCCGGTAAAATGCCGATTTCACCCGGAACACTTCCGATGTCCAAACATAGGCATCCAATATATCAATCTTTATGTCTCGACCATTTCAAGACTCTCGTGATGTCCGTGATCACATCCCAGACTCCGAACAACCTTAGGTACATCAAAACATATAAACTCATAATGAAACTGTCAGTGTAACGTTAAGCATGCGGACCCTACGGGTTCGAGAACAATGTAGACATGAACGAGACACGTCTCCGGTCAATAACCAATAGCGGAACCTGGATGCTCATATTGGCTCCTACATATTCTACGAAGATCTTTATCAGTCAGACCGCATAACAACATACGTTGTTCCCTTTGTCATCGGTATGTTACTTGCCCGAGATTCGATCGTCGGTCTCTTAATACCTAGTTCAATCTCGTTACCGGCAAGTCTCTTTACTCGTTCTATAATACATCATCCCGCAACTAACTCATTAGCTGCAATGCTTGCAAGGCTTAAGTGATGTGCATTATTGAGAGGGCCCAGAGATACCTCTCCGACAATCGGAGTGACAAATCCTAACACCCATGAAGCCTTGGTGCTGATCATGATTTGCTCGTGGAAGAGTCTTAGTCAGTGGGTCTGCAACATTCAGATCCGTATGTATCTTGCAAATTTCTATGTCTCCCACTTGGACTAAATCCCGAATGGAATTGAAGCGTCTCTTGATGTGCTTGGTTCTCTTGTGAAATCTGGATTCCTTTGCCAAGGCAATTGCACCAGTATTGTCACAAAAGATTTTCATGTCAGGACCCCGATTCCAAGTCACATCGATCTATCCGGTAACACCTCATATCACTTTGCGGCCTCACGCACGATATTCCCACGGGTGTCGCCTTACCATGGCCCGGGACCGTTTGCGCCTTTTGGCTCACGTATATGATAGTGTCACTAGCATCCATATGACAGAGAACCCGGGCCGACATGGCTAGTCATGAACCCAAAACGGCACTAACCTATGGGGATAGGCATACATGAATCACATCGAGCATGTCGGTCACCAGCGTGTGAATTCGGGCTGTAGCACTGGGCTAACAGGACAGCGGGAACCCGGGCTATAGCAGGCTAGGCAAGACTCCGGATATCACCGCGTGACATTTCCCCGAAGGGACAGACACAGGAACAAAGTGAAACACATGCCGGCCAGTCAAGTGTCCCGAGCAGTAGTGCTGGGCTAACAGGACTCCGATGAACCGGGCTGTAGCGGACTACTATGGCTCATGGAAGCACTAGACTACATTTCCCCATAAGAGAGGCTGCCAAGGATAAACAACTAGATTGTGGGATCCCACACATACCAAGCATTTCAATTATACACACAATATGCTTGATATGTGTAAATACAACATGGCATCACAACATAACTCTACAACTCAAGTATTTATTCATTAGGCTCTAAGGAGCGAGATATTACAAACATGGGTCTCATGACCCAACAATCATAGCATACAAATCAAAGCACATGCGGAAGCTTAACATGTCTGAGTACAGACATCTACAAATGAAAAAGGCTAAGAAGCCTGACTATCTACCAGATCCCGCCAAGGGCACAAGATCATAGCTGAGGTATCAAGCTAAACGTCGAAGTCCACACGGAACTACTAGCGAGACTGACGTCTCTCTGCAAAACATAAAATAGGCAAACCTGAGTACAAATGTACCCAACAAGACTTACATCAGAACTATCTACATATGCATCGGTATCAATAAAGGGGGTGGTGGAGTTTAACTGCAGCAAGCCAGTTTGACTCAGTGGCTAACCTGAACTACGACTACAAGCAACTCTTTTGAGGTGGCACACACGAGTCCACATATTTACCATTCAAAACACCACTATGGATCTGCTCCCGTCTCCCTACGAGAAGGCCATCCATAGCACTCACACTTATCTTGCGAGTTTTAGAGTATCCACTTTCACTTGTCTATGAACTGTTATAGGCAACCCAGAAGTCCTTTACCGCGGACACGGCTATTCGAATAGATCATTTATAACCCTGCAGGGGTGTACTTCTTCACTCACGCTCTCGCTACTTACCACCATGTACATGTCGTGTATCTCAGCAACCTTTAAGCGGAAGCCTGGCAAGGGAGTCGGTCATGACCTGACTAACCACACAAGTCTCTTGTCCAGGTTTATCGCCTATTCGGGTTCCATCCGCGAGGAGATCCGGCCGGAGTTTCGCTCACAGCCCCAAACGATGTGTGCAGGGTTCCCGAGACACCAAACGGGCGCCCGGTACACCGTGCCACGGTGTATCTACCGCATCATAGCCCACCCCTAGGGTCAGCGCTACGTATGGCCGCCAACACATATCCTACAAACACCAGAAACTAGTTGCAACTCCTAGATAGAGGACAAGGGCAGTTAATAAGTCGAGAGGGTCCATTGGTTTCGGGCCCAAAGTGTGGTAGTAGCTGTTCATGGATCACAAACACAGAACTCAGTTCCTAAGGACGGTTTCAATGAGACAACCCACCATGTACTCCTACATGGCCTCTCACCACTACCTTTACCAAATCGTGTTCACACACTTAGCTCACACACAGTAGGACATGTTCATCACTGTTCCAATTCATCCCTGATGAATCAGACCTGATTCAACTCTAAGCAGTAGCAGGCATGACAAACAAGCATGAATGAGTAGGCACATCAGGGCTGAGACAACTCCTACTCATGCTAGTGGGTTTCATCTATTTACTGTGGCAATGACAGGTCATGTAGAGGATAAGGGGTTCAACTACCGCAGCAAGTAACAGTTGAATCGTTGTTTTCCTAATGCAGTAAAAGAGAGCAGGAGTGAGAGAGTGGGATTGTATCGGAATGAACAAGGGGGTTTTGCTTGCCTGGCACTTCTGAAGATAGTAATATCTCTTCATCGGTGTCATCGAACTCATTGTCGGAACCACGTTTAATGAGAGGGGACAATACCGGCAAACAAGGAAGAAACACAATCAATGCAATGCAACAATATGATGCATGCTCATGACATGGCGAAAATGAGTGTGTTTTGGCTAATGCAACTTAGAACAGATTGAATCAAGGATTCAAATGCAAACCCAAAATAAGAGGTCATATTAGTGCATTAACTTGTTTCACCTAAACAGCAAGGTTGAAGTGTTCTAACATGCATGAAAACAGCATAAATGGATAGATTGGATTTTTCTGATAATTTTTCATATATAAATTATTTCATTTGGAGTTATACATTAATTTCTTTGATTTTTTGAAGTTTTAACTATTTTCTGGAATTGTTTGAATTATTTTAATCCAGAAAATGTTTAACTGCATCAGCGTTGCCTCACTGTGACGTCAGCGGTCAACGGGGCCGGCCAGAGTCAAACCTGACGCATGGGACCCACCGGTCAGTGGTCCAGTGCCATTAGTGTCACGGACATGTTGGCCAGGTCAACACCCACGTCAGCACAGTCAACTCTGACACGTGGGTCCATCGGGATTAACTTAAGTCTAACTAATTTTGTTAGGGGTTTAAATAATTCAGTGGGGCCCGGCTGTCAGTGGCTTAGAGGCTTAGTTAGCGGGGTGATTAACCTGAAACAGTGGCTATCACCAGCGGCTAATCACCGGCGAGTACACAGATGCGGCGGAGTCGCCCTTCCGGCCAACTCCGGTGATGGATGGATGCGTGGCTGGGCTCTACAGGAAGCTAGAATCATGGTGCGTGCGAAGGTGGCCTCAGGGAGGCCTGAGGTGGACGGTAGCGACGACGGCGGCATCAGCAGCGGCGGCCGGAGCTCGGGCGGTTGCGGGGTTGGTGTTGTGGTGTGCAAACGGCCAGTCCAAAGCACGTGAGTTAATCTACTGCGTGCGGCGAACACATCAGACGCATGCCCGGGAACAAAAGGTCACTGGAGCCACGCCGACGTTGAGCTCAGGCGGCGGCGCGTTTCGGTCATCAAGGGGGCGATGGCTACGGCGATCAAACAGAGCGGGGAAGAGAGGGAAACGGTGGCGGAGCTCACAGCGATCACGAAGAGGGGCTCGGCTTGCTTGAGGATGGCTTGGCGACAGCGAATCGATGTCGGAGGTGACCGGCTCCCGAGGTTGAAGACGGTGGCGATGACGACGCTGCGGAGCATCCCGGCTCACTTGGCGTGGTGAGGAGGAGGAGTGGGTCGAGGCGGAGCTCGTGGACCCGTCGAGGAGGTGAGGCGGTGGCTGTGGCCGCGGCGAACGGCGTCGGTGGCGACGGTGGCGTTCGGCCGTGCGCGTGAGAGAGAGAGACAGAGGAGGGGATGAGGGCGAGGGAGAGTGCGAGAGAGGTCGGGGGCTGCGTGGCGTCGCGAGGGAGGGCCAGAGCGACGAGGGGGCAGCCAGGCAGGATGGAGGTGGCGCGCACGGCGAGCACACGCCCGGCGTCCTCCTGGCTGCAGCTGGAAGAAGACAAGGGAAGGAGGTGGGCTGGGCCAACAGTGCTGGGCCACAGCTGGGCCACCAGGTAAGTTCTCCCTCTTTCTCTTTTAATTTTGTTTTCTGTTATTCTGTAGTCTTTAGGGATTTATTAAAAATACTTAGACAGTTCCAAAAATCAAGAAACTTATCATGGCTACTGTTTATAATATATCCAATAGTAAACATTTTAGTATATGATTATTTGAGCATTTAAAATATTGTATAGCTTTTAAATGCCCAAATGCAAATAGAGTATGAGTTAATTCAGAGCCCAAATATGTCATGGAAAAATGTGCATCACCTTTGGTTACTGTTTACAGCATTTTCCATAAATGATGAACATTTTTGAAAGCCATTTGGATTTACTGAAAATATTTTAGTTGAACCTGGTGACTTCCTTTGATGCTAGGGGTTTCAACATCCCCATTTCAAGTTTCTTTGGGAAATACACATGATCACATGATGAGCAAGCAAATTCAAACAAGAGCTGATCTGAGGCTGTGACAGCTCACCCCCACTAAACAAGAATCTCGTCCCCAGATTCAAGTCGTGAGGTAAGAAGACAGAGGAACACAAGCTAACACAAACTTCACGATCCAGATGTCTTCCTCGAGGGTGTTGACTCATTGCATCACCATGATCTCGACGTCTTGCTTTGAGAACTACATCCAACATGACAACTAGAAGAAAGGAAAAACTCTAGAAAAACCGATCTTCTCGAAGATCGAGCAACTGACAAACAACTCATGGAATGAGACATAGACCACCTATTGATCTGGGACACAAAACACACATCAGGGTGATGGGAAGAGATAGATGTCAAGGGTTCAAATTGGTAGGCAATAATTCCACGCAGTAGTAAGATGGTGCATGGTTCCAAAGTAGCGAGGGGATAATTGCCATGATTCCATAACGGAGCACCATAGGGAATGTGACTCATAGAACTGTTCCCTTAAGTGGCAAAAAGAATTACTTTTGAGACAAAGATCATTGAAACTCTCTATACCAGCCTAAGGCCATTCTCAAACGATCGTCTGGAAGAGTTTTAAGGAGTGGCATACTTAGACTAGGATGGATGATGTGGACTACTTTGTTGAAGACAACGCAATGGATGATTTTTGCTTATCATCGAAAATGGATGGGACCCATGGTAAGTCCTCTTTTGAAGATGATATTGGACAGCAACTACCGAGAAGGGCAGCCTATGGAGTATTGGCACAATGGCGGTGCAAGCTGGGAACAAAATGAAACTGTTGGGAATGTTCCAACCATCATATATGCCTGAGATTCAGATCCGATTGGTGATAGGATACTTCAGACTCAGCCTGTCTAAAGAGAAAGTTTGCAACACAATTCGACGAGATGGCGTTGCGAGATTCTCGAGGAATGAACTAAGATAGCAAGCTCCAAAACATGAGCTAGTTCTGCTACATACAAGTGAACACACTATCCCAGACAAGCATGACCACGTAGTAGTCTTATAATAAAACACTACCGAGTTCAGGTGGGGCACCATCAACGAGGATATTGAAGTCTTGTGCATGAACTAGTATTCCCACAGCAACTCCTTTTCTGTGAACAAATCAATCAGTGGCTTGGTGTGCTAGGGATTCGTATAGAATGAAGGTTGCAAGTCTCCAGACCACAGAATACTTCGCACGTATGCATGACTGACTTGGGATGATTCCGAAGGAAGCGAAACAAACTTACCCAAATTCATGGCAGCAACTTGCTTCAAATGCACGTGAACTAGAGGAAGTCACTTCTTATACCAAACATATGCTTCATGAGCTAGCATGAAGAAATGCTTTCAAAGTTTCCAACACTAGCTTAATGTTCAACATGAATCATGGATAAGATGAAAATATTGTCAATTTGCTCAACAACAGGTCATCTAGATTTCCGTGAAGATGGAATTCCATAATTATATGAACAAGGTGATAGCATTAGTCAGACCCAAAAGATATAACGGTGTATGCTCGAGGAAACAACCACAAGTAAGACAACATTATGAACATCGTTGGTTCTCATTTGACTTGACGATAGCCCACACTCAAATCAAGGTTTGGACAAGACGATAGATTCAACAACCGATCCTGAGGAACAATCGATGAAAATATCATCTTTCTTCAACACACGCACACACACAAGGATATCCCTTTGGAATGAACTGAGCCGGACAAGCTTTCATCTTCCAACTCTCCAAGTTTTTGTTCAGCTTAACCAACTAGCTCAGGGTATGAAACACAGATTCTTGGAGAAGGGGTGGTTTACAAGAAACCAACTTGATCACGAGCTCAACATAACAGTCAGGGGGCAACCTGGTGATACTTCTGAGGAAATATTCAGAAAATCACAAACCACCATATGTTTCTAAGCTCGGGAACAATCTTGCTTTTCAGAGCAAGACGATATGATCAAGAGAGCGAGGGACTAACACAATCCTAACTCATTGATCGAAGAGTACACCGGAAATAAGGACAAGGTAGCACGGTCAATCTCAGAACGATGGTTCAGTAACCAACATGCTAAGGATGAGAATATTGTCCTTTATCTATCAAGCAACGAAGTTGCTAGGAGTATTGATTTCACGCATCACGATTCACTTGTCGGATAACATGGGGACCAAGGAATGAATAATGATGGCAAGAAGTATCACTGTATCAAGAGTTCATAGGATGGTGTGCAATTTCCATGACATTCTTGATATAAAGATGGTAATACTCCAAGGTAGAACAAAATCAAAAGCCGGATTGACATTTGATTTGCGGATTGCAACCGCTTTGACCCAATCCTGGATATGGATGAGGTACTGGAGTCTGTTTCTCCTAGTCATTCTGGATTGACGAACCACAAGAGTAATGGGCATCGATAACACGAGTGCATGACTACTCCTAACTACAAATTGATAGACGAAGGTAAAAAAATAACTAATGAGGGACAACTCAAAGAACATATGATTTTCTGAGTTGTGGATGCGTGGATTAGTATGTCGAGCAAGCTCAACATTTCTTCCGGATAACCCATGCAGAAAGGTAGAACCGGCAGATTCACAATGTAGAATGAAGAACTCATCAAGAGCGCTCTGAGTGTGATCTTTTGATCCAACAAACTTATGCCATAAGTGGTTCATGGTATTTGGAAGAAGGAAATACCACGGACCTCGAGGACTAATGCAAAGGTTACTAATAACCTAAAGGAACGAGCAAACACTATCGACATGAAGTAAGTAGGGTGAATCTCGGGTTCAAAAACCCAGGAATAGAATGCCTACTAACTAATGGCATCACGGGATGCTTCGGGATTAATGGCCAGAATCATCACACTGGGAATACAAAGCGTTGCTAGATTACTAGGTGACTCCCTAAGACATCTAGGGTCATAATAATAGCTCCAACATATATGTAGAGGCAATAGAGTACCTCAACTCATCGATTAGTGTGGTTGAACTGGCCCAAAGGGACATCGGGAACGGAAAGAATGGATTTGCAAATGCATCAGACTATGTAGAAACCTGGGATGACTCGGACAGAATAACGACTGTAAATGCTCAAAAATATTTGAGACATCCTGCAAAATGGTGGCATAACCACTCAACAACATCATATCAGGGTTCTGAGGCCATTTAACAACACACTGGAGTAGTAGAAACTGAACTGAGGCTTGAGACCAACAATCCTACGAATCTACGGATTAGTAACACATGATCCTGATAGAAAGATGAGAAGCCTAGTTCTTAATCCCCGTAGAAGAGAAGAGGGTGACTCAGATCAGAAGGCATAAGGTATATGGAGTAAAAAGGGCCATACGTTCCCTTCCACAATCAATTCCCTTACATAACTAAAGCATTTCTAGACACAACTTCGACCAATTTGGCTTGGTAATCCTATAGGCAGTCAGGCTCTGATACCAAAGCTGTCAGGACCCCGATTCCAAGTCACATCGATGTAGCCGGTAACACCTCATATCACTTTGTGGCCTCACGCACGGTATTCCCACGGGTGTTGCCTTACCATGGCCCAGGACCGTTTGCGCCTTTTGGCTCACATATATGATAGTGTCGCTAGCATCCATATGATAGAGAAACCGGGCCGACATGGCTAGTCGTGAACCCAAAGCGGCACTAACCTATGGGGACAGGCATACATAAATCACATCGAGCATGCCGGTCTGCAGCGTGTGAATCTGGGCTATAGCACTGGGCTAACAGGACTCCGGGAACCGGGCTGTAGCAGGCTAGGCAGGACTCCGGATATCACCGCGTGACATTTCCCCGAAGGGACAGACACAGGAACGAAGTGAAACACATGCCGGCCAGTCAAGTGTCCTGAGCAGTAGTGCTGGGCTAACAGGACTCTGGTGAACCAGGCTGTAGCGGACTACTATGGCTCATAGAAGCACTAGACTACATTTCCCCATAAGAGAGGCTGCCAAGGATAAACAACAAGATTGTCGGATCCCACACATACCAAGCAATTCAATTATACACACAATATGCTCGATATGTGTAAATACAACATGGCATCACAACATAACTCTACAACTCAAGTATTTATCCATTAGGCTCCGAGGAGCGAGATATTACAAACATGGGTCTCATGACCCAACAATCATAGCATACAGATCAAAGCACATGCAACAAATTGTTTTCTTCTTCAACTAAATTTAACCTCTCGACGATAGGGTCGGTTGGAATTTCCGATTCACATACATCCTACATAAATAAAATCTGTGTCACATTGGTCGGCATAATTTTCATAAACAATAAATGAACCAATAGTTATAAAGATAATATATATACCACATCCGAATCACAGACAGGACGAGGGCCGACGGGGGCGGATACCAAAACCATCGCACTATATAAGATGCAATAATAAAAGTAAGAAAATAATACAAGTATCTATGTAAACATACAAGTAAAATATATTTTTCCTTTCAGAAAGAAGATAAGAACAAGAGGCTCACCACGGTGGTGTCGGCGATGAGCTCGGCGCGGGTGATCGACGGCGGTGAAGACGGGGACGGGGCGTGATGGACCGCTAAACCTAGAAAAATATTGAGGAAAATGGAGCTTGGAGGTCGAGCTTGGAGAGGAGAAAGCTTAAGTAGTGTGGCTCGGGCATTCCATCGAACACCTTGTGTGCATAGGAGGTGAGCTAGAGCACCACCTAGCCCTCCCCCCCTCGGCCAGAAAAACAGAGCAGTGTGCTCTGCTGTTACACGAGGGGGTATATATAGGCACCTCATTGGTCCCGGTTGGTGGCATGAACCGGGACTAAAGGGGAGCCTTTGGTCCCGGTTCAAGCCACCAACCGGGACGAATGGTGGTGGGCCAGGAGCGAGGCCCATTGGTCCCGGTTCGTCCCACCAACCGGGAGCAAAAGGTCCAGACGAACCGGGACCAATGGCCAACGTGGCCCCGCCATCCCCCTGGGCTCACGAACCGGGTCCAATGCCCCCATTGGTCCCGGTTCTGGACTGAACGGGACTAACGGGCTGACCCGGCCTGGACCTTTGCCCCTATTCTACTAGTGTGGATACCCAGGATAACGTTTCTTGAGCTCTTCTGAAGTTGTTTCAGTTATGCTCTTGTTTTGCTGCCGCGTTTATTTGCACTGGTGGCCAATTTTGACGGCCAGTGTATATGATATGCTGCTTTGTTCCCTATATTTGCACTGGTGGCGAACTTTGATGCCCAGTGGATGTAATATGTGTAATAGCCGTGATAGCCTAGCGTTAGTTGCTTGCTTATTTATTTCCTGCTGTCTTGTTTATTTGCTTGCTTGTAGTCATTGCAGTTCTTTTTCCGCGGTTAATTAGTGGCTTCAATAACCTATTTTTTAAAACTAGGACGCAATAACCATGGGCTAATATTTACTATAGTGACACTGGGCCTCCTACGGGCCGTAGAAACAGTAGGCCTTCTACGGGCCGTAGAAACAATGGGCCTTCTACGGGCCGTATCATCAATGGGCCTTATACGGGCTGTATGGTCGATTGGACAAACATGGGCCAATAACAGGCCGCATTATGGTCATAAACGGGCTAGAGTTGGAATCGTCCGTTCATGGGCCGACCGTAATGGGCCATCGTTAATAGGCCGTATTTGATGACGCTATGAAAATGGCCAAACGTATTAATGGACCACAAACGGGCCGACTGTAACCACGGGCTGAATTTGCCCCACAAGCAGAAAATGACAGTAACGGGACGTAAGTAAATGAATGCTGGAAATGAGCCCAAGAATAAATGGGCTCTGCGAAGGCCGAAAGATAACATGGGCTGGAAACGGCCCAACGGAATAGCGGGCCGTTAATTGGTATAAAGTGATACACTGTTCATTACGGGCCAGTTTCACCACGGGCCATTAATGGGTGTAAAGTGATACACTGTTCATTACGGGCCAGTTTCACCATGGGCCATTAATAGGCCAAGAGTTACATAGGGCCTCATATGGGCCGAAAGACGTCATGGGCCATACATGGGCCAGAAGTGAAAACGGGCTGGAATCATATTGGATGGCCCAGATGACGCTACTGGGCCTAATTCGGATAGGGCGTAACGGGCCTTGGGTTAGCGGGCTGTAAATGGGCTATATGCGAACAGACCGTTAACAGGCTTTCCATGGGCCGGCCCTCCACCTTTTGACCAAGTCAAACGGGCCGGCCTTTCACAGGAATGGGCCTCTGTTGGGCCGTGCCACGTGTCGACGTATCATAGGCACATATCTGACCCACTGACGAGCTGACACGTGTTTCGTTCGGCCGATAAGAATTTTAGACGTGGAAATTTCCCATTGGTCGGGGCTGTTAACGGGTTATCGGATCCAAAACCCGACCCGATAGCTTAACGGCGTTCTGTTACGGTGGATGCCACGTGTCGGTCACCCTTGACGAAAGCACTTCTGTGACGCGCGATTTATCGTCATGGAAGTGGACACTTCCGTGATGATAATTTTGGTAATGTCATGGAACACTTCTACGACAGCACAGGTATGACTATCTTGATTCTGTCATAAATTTGTCATGGATGTACATGCATGACAAAAAAAGCGACCTATTGTGACAAACACGTATCATCACGGAAGTGTATTTTTTTAGTGTTGGTTCTTCTCTCTGTGCCAGGGCTCCGGGTGAAGACCTTTGTCCATTGTGGACTCAGCAGCGGCGACGCTCGGCGCCGTTCTCCCTCCCTCTTGAGGGCGTTGTTGTCAAGCTTAGGTGTATTAGGTTGTAGCGTGGCGGTGTGTGTAGATCTTCCAATGTTCTCTGTAGGTAGCGTTGTCGCGTGTGTTCTGTGTGATCTGATTATCCTGGGATCGGCTTTGTACGAGGGCGACCTCACCACCTTGTGTGGTCTTTCTTTGGTTGTTTCTTTATTTATAAAGTGGGGCGAAAGCCTGTTTCGAGAGTTCTCACTGCATTCTGTCATTTCAGAGCAAAGTATTCCTACAGAATACGCCATTTGAAATTTGTTAGTGGGGTTACAGTAGAATTTGTTAGAGGACAAGACATGTCGTGAATTAAGGTGACAGGCTTTGAACTGGGCATAAGGATTATCGCCAGACTTATTTAGAAATTTATTAGAATCTAATGAACATGTGGTGTTCACATTCAATCTGTTGGGTAACTTCCCATTGATGATCATAACAAGATAGTACCAAACGACGACTTTACTACCACAGGCTAATAAGAAGAAACTAACACACCTCTACTCTAGACCTCCATACCACACACTAGGAACCAGGAAGCAACACTAGGATGCGGCGGGCAGGCAGGTTGTCCTCAAAGAGGCCGATGAGGTAGGCATCAGTGGCCTCCTCCAGCGCGGAAACAGCAGAGCTCCGGATAATGGGTAAGTTTCATTAAACTTGTAGCTAATGTCAGTATAGAATAGATAACCTTGGAGCAATAAGAAACGCAATAGGCACTTGAGCTAATGTCCTATAGAGTGTTTGCTAGATACGAATTAGCAGGCAGCAACTCACACTGCTTGCTAAATCCTACTTCTAGTATAAAATCTACAAGCCGAGAGATAATCAATCTCAATAGAAATGCAACAAGCAAGTCATACCAATCTCGGTAGAAACATATCATCGCAAAGAGAGCAGTTGCATTAATTCCAACATATCGGAGCATCTTCCAACTCCAGGTCACACTGATGGGATTCAACATTCATCAGTCACAACTAAGCAAATTAAGACTCCAAATACTGAGTTCGAAACCAGGTAGAAATTCAACAAACACACACATACATGAAATCCGACATCCAAATCCCTCTCTATTGATACAACATGGAAGATAAGGATATGCAAGAAAGTTCACTTCAGAGTTAAGAGTTGTGTTCATGCTGGCTTGGTATCTCCGCGTTGAGCATACAAATGGAAGAAACTACACTTGACAACCCATTTTTGCATCTGAGACACCATAATGTAGTTGGATACATGTGGAGCAAAAAAAATCATTAGTAAACATAATACCCTTTTACTCTCCACATCATCAATCAATACTTCCACCACTACTTTAGTGATAATATGCCGGTAAAAGCAAAAAAAACTGGCATTAGGATGAAATAAGTTTTTTATGGTGAATCTAGTCCTGCCATTTTGCTCATGTGTTTCATAGTATGAAGTATTAAACATCGATAATGGCCAAAACTGAAAAAAATTATACTCCACAACAAGCATACTACCTATAGGTTGGACCGGCCAAATCATATTAGTGGCTGAATAGAAAGTTACATACATATGCAAGTTTGGTGGATAACGAGTGACATGATGAGAAAATGTTTAACCAAACAGCCAAAAACTACAACAATCATCCATAAATCTACAATAACCGAATTGAAAAAGATAAACAGAAGAATAATATTTAATCTAGTGTCAGTTATTAGTTCACTAGGTATCTGTAACGCCCTTGATGCGGCTATATCTCCCACGTGTCGAAGCACGACTTAGAGGCATAACCGCATTGAAAGCAATGTCGCAAGTGAGGTAACCTTCACAGAACCTATGTAATACATAAGGGAAAGAGATACATAGTTGGCTTACAATCGCCACTTCACACAATACATGAATAAAGCATTACATCCAATAGATACAATCAAGGTCCGACTACGGAACCAAAATAAAAGAAGACTACCCCAAAAGCTACACAGATCCCCGATCGACCCCAACTGGGCTCCACTACTGATCAACTGGAAACGGAACAACATAATGAACGAGATCTTCATCGAGCTCCTCCTTGAGCTCGGTTGCATCAACCGCCGAGAATCTATGATCAAGAAGTGATCCTAGAACAACCTACGTCAAGCATAACTCCAACACAGTGTTCACTTGCCGGACCCCGCCGAGAAGAGACCATCACGGTAACACACGCGGTTGATGTATTTTAATTAAGATCAACTTCAGGTTTTCTACAACCGGACATTAACAAATTCCCATCTGCCCATAACCACGGGCACGGCTTTCAAAAGTTCAAATCCCTGCAAGGGTGTCCCAACTTAGCCCATCACAAGCTCTCACGGTCAACGAAGGATATTCCTTCTCCCAAGACAATCCGATCAGACTCGACATCCCGGTTACAAGACATCCTCGACAATGGTAAGACAAGTCTAGCAAGACCGCCCGATGCGCCGACATCCTGATAGGAGCTGCACATATCTCGTTCTAAGGGCAACACCGGATGAGCGCTCCGTACAACTAAAACCAGCCCTCAAGTTTCCCTGAGGTGGCACTGCAAAGGACTCTAGCTCAGACCAACACTTAGACAAGCACTGACCCGGGGGGGGGGGTTAAAACAAAGATGACCCTCGGGATGCGCGACTCCGAAGGGAAGAAAGGCTAGGTGGAGAATGGTAAATCCAAAGTTGGGGCTTGCTGGAGGAGTTTTATTCAAAGTGAACTGTCAAGGGGTTCCCATTATAACCCAACCTTGTAAGGAACGCAAAATCAAGGAACATAACACCGGTATGATGGAAACTAGGGCGGCAAGAGTGGAACAAAACACTTGGCATAAGGCCGAGCCTTCCACCTTTACCAAGTATATAGATGCATTAATTAAATAAGAGATATTGTGATATCCCAACAATAAACATGTTCCAACAAGGAACAAACTCCATCTTCACCTGCAACTAACAACGCTATAAGAGGGCTGAGCAAAGCGGTAACATAGCCAAACAACGGTTTGCTAGGACAAGGTGGGTTAGAGATTTGACATGGCAATATGGGAGGCATGATATAGCAAGTGGTAGGTATCGCAGCATAGTCATAGCAAAAGAGCAAGCAACTAGCAAGCAAAGATAGAAGTGATTTCGAGGGTATGGTCATCTTGCCTAAGATCCTGCAAGGAAGAAGAACAAGTCCATGAACAAGACAAACGGACGTAGTCGAACGGATCCTCACAAACACGACGTTATCGGAACTAACCCGAAGAAGCAACACCGGAAAGAAGCAAACAACATAGTAAACAACCATCACATAAGCATGGCATGATGGACAACCAAGTATGATGCATGACCAGCTTAATGAAGCATGGCATGGCAAAGTGCACAAACAATCCTACAAATTAAGTGGAGCTCAATATGCCACTCCGTTGCATAATGAAGAAACACCACGACAAGTTATTTCGTTCGAACTTGTTTATGTAACCAACAATATTAAATGTTGATTAACATGGCAAGGGGTGAAGCACAACAAAACTACCTATCTAGGCAAGTTTAAATGAGGCCAGAAACAACGAACAACAATTCCGGAAACTCCTCATGTGCATATTTTAAGGTTTGGTACTGTTCTGCCCTAAACCATATTTTAGAGTAGTTAAACATGCAAAGGGATGCCACCAAGATAATCTATGCATTTTTCTACCCCATTTACATATAAAGTTTAATAAATTTGGAGCTACGGTTATTTAGTTATGAAGTAAATCATTTTAACATGGCAATTAAGCAAATTTAACGAAACAACATATTAAACATTTTTAACATGGATGAAAGTTGCATATTATTAATCTACACATAATTTTAAGCAAGTTTCATATATAAATTATTTTAATCCGGTGCATGGATGATCAGTTATTAAATGCATGAAACTAGGGGGTTTTCTGTTAAATCTGCCGTCTCAGGATTAATAGAAAAAAACGTTCTGCGGAAAAAATATGACCTGGGCAGAATCTGGACGGCCCAAAAGTGCACAGAGACAGGGGCTGCTCACTAGGCCTCATGGGCCGGTCGGTGGAGGACGTTGGGCAGGCCAAATCTGGCTTGGGCCTTGGGAGGCTGTGGTGGCCCAGGCATGTAGGTCAGTGCGGGTGTTGACTCGATCTTGAGCAGCAGTTTGATGCAGGGGGCTGGGACGATGGGTCGCTCTCCTTGTAAAGCAGAAGCAGGGGATGCCGGGGAACGGGTGGATCCGGGAGATGTGTGGGAGGCCGGATCCAACGGTGAGGAGGACTTGGACGGTGTCAGAGACGTCCGGTGGCGGTGGTCGCGACTCCATGGGGATGGTGCCATGGGTTCCTGCACGTTGAAGAGATGGGGAGGTGAGGGGCATCCAGAGGGAGCAAAGAAAAGAGAAAGGAGGGACATGGCAGGGAGCGGGACGACCTGGTGGGAGGCTACTCTGGCGAGCTCCAGCGGCAGCGCGGTCGACGGCTGGAGGGAGGCTTGCGTGCGGAGAGGCGGTGAGGTGACAAGCGGGAGGAGGCGGTTGGCACTCAAACGAGGGGCTCCTAGCTCGAAGATGATAAGCGCGGGGTGCACCTACGCGAGGAGGCTCTGGAGGCGACGAGGTGTTGCGCGAGGGGAGGAGTGCGTGGCCTCGGGCGCCTGGGGCTGCAGGAGGTGGACGAGGGGATTAGGGGAGGCGTTGGTTGGAGGGGAGAGATCGAGAGGATTTTTGGATCGGGGACGCATAAACTGATTGGATGGGGATTGATCCCGAGGTGGGAGATGCAGTGTGGCGGTGGTGGGATGGATCCCTAGGAATTTGGGATTTGGTCTAGGTTAGGCTAATATATATATATAGCGAGTGGGTTTGGTTAGGGGCTATCTCGTCCCTCCGATGAAAATCAGACGGTCAGGAAAAATAGGCTAGGGATGCCAAATAAGAAAACAGTGATGTTTTGTAGATGTTTGGGGATGTTCCGGATCCAACGGTGACGACAGTCCGAGTCGGGTTCGGGATAGCTTTCGGACGCACGCGCGAGGAGAGCTGCGGGCTGACGAGAGAGCTTAGGTTGCCTAGCGGTAGGTAGTGAACTGTGTAGACGGTCTAGAGAGGAAAGAGAGGGAAAGCCCGGCGACTGTTTCCGGAGGCCGAAAACGTCCAACGTTAGACCGGCTATATTGCCGCTATAGTTAACCGTTGGGGCGTCAAATGGACTCCGAACGCGATGAAACTTGGCAGGCGGCCTACCTACTCTAAAATAAGACCGCACGCCAACTTTCAACCCATTCCGAGAACATTTTTCAGCCACTTATACAATAATATTTGTGGCATGCCACGGACGCGTGCAAGTGTGTCTGAGCTCAGAACGGACAATGGACGGAACTGGGGAAACCTGGACGGAGGCAAGTTTTGAAAACATGATGATGCAATGTGGATGATGACATGGAAAGATGCAACACGCAAGCAAAAGACAAGGCAATAACAGCGAATAACTGGAAGACACCTGGCGCAACGGTCTCGGGGCGTTACAACACTCCACCACTACGAGAGGATCTCGTCCCGAGATCTAGAATGGCACCGGAGAGAAACGGAAGAGGAAGAGAAGAGTTAAAACTAAGGTTGCTTCTTTGACAAATGAGTGAAACGATGAACATTGAGAGGTTGAACCCTTTGAGAAAAGAAAACAACGGAGATGATCGAAATTGAAAACACTCCGTTGGAAAAGGGGAACACGGAACATTCCTAGAGCCTTGTAGGTTGAGAGACATGAGAAAAGGGTTGCAATCGACAAAAAGTCCATGCAAGCACTCCGGTTGAAACGAAAAGTACAAGAAACGATAAGGATCAATTACGACAACACTCCGTTAAAACAATATAGAGAAGGAATAAGAATGATATATTTTGGACAGCACTCCGACTGAAAATGGAAGGAATTAACAAGAACTTGACAAGATGAGAGGATACTTGATGAAATCAACAACGCACTGCCTCCGGAACTATAGAAAGAATGGCACAAGGGGTAAGAAAGATTTCAGGCGGCACTCCGGTTGAGAAGGGAGGCAAAACTTCATAAGATGAGAGAACTTGATCAGATGGCACGACACTCCAGTTAAATGGATAAGCACAAAACGAACATGATCTTGGCAAAATGAGATGATATGACGAAGAGAGCAACATCACCATGCCTCTGGAGCAAATGAATGAAAAACTAGATGGTTGGAAAGAAAAGAAAAGGTTAAATGGATAAGCACAAAAAGAACATGATCTTGGCAAAATGAGATGATATGACGAAGAGTGCAACATCACCATGCCTCTGGAGCAAATGAATGAAAAACTAGATGGTTGGAAAGAAAAGAAAAATGGAGAAGAAGAATGACAACTCTGACAAATAAAATTAAAAGAGCATGCTTACGAAGAAAAGGTTGAACGGAGTTGTTGGATTATTATCAACGAAAGCATAAGCTTGATGTGGGCTAATGGAAGACATCTCGAAATCTTGAGGTGAAATTCTTCCACCAAAGAAAAGCAATAGATTGGAATGATAAGAACAAGGAGGCGAGAAACTTATCTCACTAGGAGGATGAATGAAAAACTTGGATCATTTATAAGCACCATAATTAGCAACAATCCTTAGGGAAGGCTTTAGGTGAAATATAACCCAAGATAACTCCAATGACGAGATTGATGGATTTATAATATCTCAATCTTGATTACTTGTGAATCATGAAACATGAAGGAAAATTATCAAGAATGACATAACACCACCTCAAAAGATAAGGTAAAAAGAATTGCACTCCGGATTGTAAGATGAAGAAAGCTTGAGCTCCTCTGAAAAGCATGTTGATGAACACTTCGAGAAGGAATTAAATCCTTGCTGAACCATCATGTAGAACATTCATGAAGAACTCCGGTAAACAAAAGAATGATCAAACGAAAGGAAAGAGAAGTTGAAAACACAAGGTGAATCCTTGCAAAGATTGGATGAAGCTTTGCGACGAGATAAAGTGGAAACTTGGAATACCGGGAGAAAAGATAAAGCATCTCGAACCGAGAATGTGATATGATGAACCACTCTGGAAAGCAGGGATTGAATTCACTCGATGAAAAAAGAATAAGAATTGCATTATGCTTATCCTTCATCAATTAAATTGATGACAAACAATGGATTTGGCACACTAGTTATTCTCATAGAAAGGATTAAGAGAGATATAGCACAAACTTGACAAGGTCTTCAACGAACCACCGGTATAATTTGAAAGAACGAAAGAATTGATATGATAGCCAAGGAAGAGAGATCTTGAACGAACCACCGTAAAAATTGAAAATGAACGAATAAAAGATGAAGAACCACCAGGAAGAATTAGAGAATGAAAGAATATACTTGAGAGAATTTAGATACAAGTGAAAAAAGAGATCCCGAGCTGATTAGAGAAATTTGAATGATGCACTGGTAAGATTTAGAGAATGAGAGCTGAAAGCTGAGGATGACTAATTATGAGATGATGGCCTCCGGAGAATCAAACTGAAAAGAATCCTGAATTGCACCGGATGGGTGAAAAGAATTTGATGATCGAAAACAATTATGAGAGGATGGCCTCGAACTAGAACCACGAATCTCTGAGAGAACGGATAAGACATGGAGGTAAAACCCTTCTTCGGTCTTCAAATGCAGAGAATGATGATGAGAAACACCACCATGAATTGTTGAGATACTCCGGGATGACGAATAGAAAGGTTGAGCCAACGGTGAAAATAACTTGAAGGATCCTAGAGAAGGCATTTGACTGATGATAATTCATTCTTATGTCAAACTTTGAAATTAATTTGAGAAGCTCCAGAAATAAGAAGAGTCAGGTAAGATCTTGGAAAAAGACTTGTGGGTTAGGGCCCACTGAAAAGATACACCGTTGAAATGATTACTTGAAAAGGAGAATGCACCGGTTGAATTAAATGGTTTGAATAACATAACATTCTCGAAAGATCTTGAATGAATGAGAATAAACACTAGCATCTTCTGAGATATCTTCAGTACTCCAGAACAAATTAATAGCGAGAGGTGAATGATTAAGAATTGCACCGGCATGAGAAAGCATTGAAATGAGGAAAAGATATGATTGACAAGGCTTGACTAGAATCCACCGGAGAAGAAAAGAACGAAGAATGATGAACTTGAAGCTCCGTTAGCATCTTCCTGAGAATCACCGGATAAGAACATTGAAAGATAGGAGTAAAGAGGCTTCACATCCATAAGATGGATACTTGATAAAGAATTCCGAGTCCTTGAAGAAACAAGGGTGGGCGGGTGGGAAAACAAAGGCAACTTGGATGGATGAAATGAACACCGTTGAGAAAGCTGAGATTGAATCTTGCGGATGTTGAAAATGAACGGATTCGCTTGAAGAGAAAACACACCGGTTGAAAAGGATTGACATGACAATCTCGATTATCATGAAGGATTGGTATTCACATAGAAATATGAGAACACCGCTTAGGAAAGGTATGGAATCAACATTTTACTTCGAAGCAACTCGAATACCACAACTGAAAAGAAAACAAAGGATTGGCTTGCAGAATAAGCCGGAACAAACATATGATAGAGATTTCGTCCAAAGTTTTTGTGGTGGGGCCTACACGGGCTCGATCGTACAGCACCACCATGTACAAGGCAGTGCACATGACATACGAAGCGTCTCCGAGTCAGCATAGCGAAGGACTCTTTAAGACACAACGAGACCACTGTAAAACCAACCGTGGATAGGCGGACCACTAGACGTCGAACCCCAATTTCATATCATACATCTGTCGGAAACATATCCTAAGAGCTACTTGAATTCCCACTTATAAACTCCTGGAACTTCCCGGTTATGCAATCAGGTGTTGGGGATACAGGGGAAGCATAATATCTCACCCAAACTAGCAAATCCTACATCCAGCTGTATCCATCCTTCAACACATAACCAAGAAACCTTTGGAAATCGTTTACCTCAACCTTCGAAAAGCATCTGTTATACGAGTTATGGCAATACTCCCAAACTCCCGCCCCAGTACTGGGTGCTGTCGAGGTTATCTCACCAACAACTGCACAAAAGAGATTTTCGATGTCAGCGAAAACTCAGGTATTCCAGAACTGCAACGATAAAATTATGACGACAACACCTCGAAGCTCAACTCCCCAGGACACTGCCACAACCCCTAAATGTCAGGAGGCACCAAGAACAATGTTCTCATCATAAAACCATCAGAACAATTCCAAGATACCTGCGTGACCCTAAAAAAAATTAGTGAAATTTGAGAAGGGAAGAGTCAAAACTCTACGTCAGGATGCCCCACCGGAGCGGCGAAGGGACTGAGGAGTAAAAAGAATCCTACTCTCCGATATATAATCCTAAATGACTCAAAACATTTTTCTAGACTCAACAACGCCAGCGATTCGACCAAGCAGGGGGATCCTAAGTCGGGGAAGGCTCTGATTACCAACTTGTAACGCCCTCGATGCGGCTATATCTCCCACGTGTCGAAGCACGACTTAGAGGCATAACCGCATTGAAAGCAATGTCGCAAGTGAGGTAATCTTCACACAACCCATTTAATACATAAGGGAAAGAGATACATAGTTGGCTTACAATCGCCACTTCACACAATACATGAATAAAGCATTACATCCAACAGATACAATCAAGGTCCGACTACGGAACCAAAATAAAAGAAGACTACCCCAAAAGCTACACAGATCCCCGATCGACCCCAACTGGGCTCCACTACTGATCAACTGGAAACGGAACAACATAATGAACGAGATCTTCATCGAGCTCCTCCTTGAGCTCGGTTGCGTCAACTGCACGGTATCATCGGCACCTGCAAACTGGTTTTGGAAGTATCCGTGAGTCACGGGGACTCAGCAATCTCACACCCTAGCGATCAAGACTATTTAAGCTTATAGGAAGGGTAAAGGTATGAAGTGGAGCTGCAGCAAGCGACTAGCATATATGGTGGCTAACTTACGCAAAAGAGAGCGAGAAGAGAAGGCAAAGCACGGTCGAGAATCTATGATCAAGAAGTGATCCTAGAACAACCTACGTCAAGCATAACTCCAACACCGTGTTCAATTCCTGGACCCCGCCGAGAAGAGACCGTCATGGTAACACACGCGGTTGATGTATTTTAATTAAGATCAACTTCAAGTTTTCTACAACCGGACATTAACAAATTCCCATCTGCCCATAACCGCGGGCACGGCTTTCAAAAGTTCAAATCCCTACAGGGGTGTCCCAACTTAGCCCATCACAAGCTCTCACGGTCAACGAAGGATATTCCTTCTCCCAAGACAATCCGATCAGACTCGGCATCCCGGTTACAAGACATCCTCGACAATTGTAAAACAAGTCCAGCAAGACCGCCCGATGCGCCGACATCCTCATAGGAGCTGCACATATCTCGTTCTCAGGGCAACACCGGATGAGCGCTCCGTACAACTAAAACCAGCCCTCAAGTTTCCCCGAGGTGGCGTGCAAAGGACTCTAGTTCGGACCAACACTTAGACAAGCACTGGCCTGGGGGGGGGGGGGGGGGTTAAAATAAAGATGACCCTCGGGATGTGTGACTCCCAAGGGAAAAAAAGGCAAAGTGGCGAATGGTAAATACAAAGTTGGGCCTTGCTGGAGGAGTTTTATTCAAAGAGAACTATCAAGGGGTTCCCATTATAACCCAACCGCGTAAGGAACGCAAAATCAAGGAACATAACACCGGTATGACGGAAACTAGGGCGGCAAGAGTGGAACAAAACACCAGGCATAAGGCCGAGCCTTCCACCCTTTACCAAGTATATAGATGCATTAATTAAATAAGAGATATTGTGATATCCCAACAATAAACATGTTCCAACAAGGAACAAACTCCATCTTCACCTGCAACTAACAACGCTATAAGAGGGGCTGAGCAAAGAGGTAACATAGCCAAACAACGGTTTGCTAGGACAAGGTGGGTTAGAGGTTTGACATAGCAAGTGGTAGGTATCGCAGCATAGGCATAGCAAAAGAGCGAGCAACTAGCAAGCAAAGCTAGAAGTGATTTCAAGGGTATGGTCATCTTGCCTGAGATCCCGCAAGGAAGAAGAACGAGTCCATGAAGAAGACAAACGGACGTAGTCGAACGGATCCTCACAAACACGACGTTATCGGAACTAATCCGAAGAAGCAACACCGGAAATAAGCAAACAACATAGTAAACAACCGTCATAAGCATGGCATGATGCACAACCAAGTATGATGCATGACCGGTTTAATGAAGCATGTCATGGCAAAGTGCACAAACAATGCTACAAATTAAGTGGAGCTCAATATGCCACTCCGTTGCATATTGACGAAACACCACGACAAGTTATTTAGTTCAAACTCGTTTATGTAACCAACAATATTAAATGTTGATTAACATGTCAAGGGGTGAAGCACAACAAAACTACCTATCTAGGCAAGTTTAAATGAGGCCGGAAACAACGAACAACAATTCCGGAAACTCCTCATGTGCATATTTTAAGGTTTCATACTGTTCTGCCCTAAACCATATTTTAGAGTTGTTAAACATGCAAAGTGATGCCACCAAGATAATCTATGCATTTTTCTACCCCATTTACATATAAAGTGTATTAAATTTTGAGCTACGGTTATTTAGTTACGAAATAAATCATTTTAACATGGCAATTAAGCAAATTTAACCAAACAGCATATTAAACATTTTTAACATGGATGAAAGTTGCATATTATTAATCTACACATAATTTTAAGCAAGTTTCATATATAAATTATTTTAATCCGGTGCACGGATGATGAGTTATTAAATGCATGAAACTAGGCGGGTTTTCTGTAAAATCTGCCGTCTCAGGATTAATAGAAAAAAACGTTCTGCGGAAAAAAAATATGTCCTGGGCCGAATCTGGCCGGCCCAAAAGTGCACAGAGACAGGGGCTGCTCACTAGGCCTCATGGGCCGGTTGGTGGAGGAGGTTGGGCAGGCCAAATCTGGCTTCGGCCTTGGGAGGCTGCGGTGGCAGAGGCGGGCAGGTCAGCGCGGGCGTTGACTCGATCTTGAGCAGCAGTGTGATGCAGGGGGCTGGGACGATGCGTCGCTCTCCTTGCGAAGCAGAAGCAGGGGATGCCGGGGAACGGGTGGATCCGGGAGATGTGTGGGAGGCCGGATCCAACGGTGAGGAGGACTTGGACGACATCAGAGACGTCCGGTGGCGGTGGTCGCGACTCCATGGGGATGGTGCCATGGGTTCCTGCAGGTTGAAGAGATGGGGAGGTGAGGGGCATCCAGAGGGAGCAGAGAAAAGAGGAAGGAGGGACATGGCAGGGAGCGGGACGACCTGGCGGGAGGCTGCACTGGCGAGCTCCAGCGGCAACGCGGTGACGGCCGGAGGGAGGCGTGCGTGCGGAGAGGCGGTGAGGTGACGAGCGAGAGGAGGCGGTTGGCACTCGAATGAGGGGCTCCTAGCTCGAAGACGACAAGCGCGGGGTGCACCTACGCGAGGAGGCTCTGGATGCGATGAGGTGTTGCGCGAGGGGAGGAGTGCGTGGCCTCGGGCGCCTGGGGCTGCAGGAGGTGGACGAGGGGATCAGGGGAGGTGCTGGTTGGAGGGGAGAGATCGAGAGGATATTTGGATCGGGGACGCACAAACTGATTGGATGGGGATTGATCCCGAGGTGGGAGATGTAGTGTGGCGGCGGTGGGATGGATCCCTAGGAATTAGGGATTGGTCTAGGTTAGGCTAATATATATAGCGAGTGGGTTTGGTTAGGGGCTATCTCGTCCCTCCGATGAAAATCATATGGTCGGGAAAAATAGGCTAGGGAGGCCAAATAAGAAAATGGTGATGTTTTGTAGATGTTTGGGGATGTTCCAGATCCAACGGTGACGACAGTCCGAGTCGGGTTCGGGACAGCTTTCGGACGCGCGCGCGAGGAGAGCCGCGGGCTGACGAGAGAGCTTAGGTTGCCTGGCGGTAGGTAGTGAAATGTGTAGACGGTCTAGAGAGGAAAGAGAGGGAAAGCCCGGCGACTGTTTCCGGAGACCGAAAACGTGCGATGTTAGACCGGCTATATTGCCGCTATAGTTATCCGTTGGGGTGTCAAACGGACTCCGAACGCGATGAAACTTGGCAGGCGGTCTACCTACTCTAAAATAAGACCGCACGTCAACTTTCAACCCATTCCGAGAACATTTTTCGGCCACTTATACAATAATATTTCGGGCGTGCCGCGGGCGCGTGCAACTGTGTCTGAGCTCAGAACGGACAATGGACGGAACTGGGGAAACCCGGACGGAGGCAAGTTTTGAAAACATGATGATGCAATGCGGATGATGACATGGCAAGATGCAACACGCAAGCAAAAGACAAGGCAACAACAGCGAATAACTGGAAAACACCTGGCGCAACCGTCGCGGGGCATTACAGTATCATAATGATCCAAATAAGAAGCAATGTAAAATGGCAAACCTAGAAGTTCGCTGAAAAAAAGGAAATTTGAAACCTGATGCACAAGTATTGTCAGTTATCAATCACTTAATGTATATTAAAATCACACTAGGACACAATAGACCCATGGCCACAGAAAACAGAAGTCAAAGGCAACGCAGCAATGAGTCAAAATAAAGCAGAAATATATCCTAGCATGAAATCATTCTCAGCTCTGAGAAGGCACTATCATATGCACACATAGAAAATGAGGAGAGGTCCTAAGTCACCAATCACTAGAGGGGCTAGAGGGAGAAGAGCCCACCCAGTACCAGCAGAAACTTGGAATATCAACAATTAAATGTCATCAGGAAGAGAATGAAGGGCTGCTGAGGCAGGAATGAGAAAGCTGAGCTTGGAGAAAAGATTAAATATTTAGCCTGACAAAGCATGATAAATAGACAGTTACATACATATGCAAGTTTCGTGGATAACGAGTGACATGGTGAGAAAACCTTTAACCAAACAGCCTAAAACCACAAACAATAATCCATAAATCTACAATAACCGAAGTGAAAAAGATAAACAGCAGAATAATATTTAATATAGTGTCAGTTATTAGTTCACTAGGTATCATAATGATCCGAATAAGAAGCAATGTAAAATGGCAAGCCTAGAAGTCCGCTGAAAAAAAGGAAATTTGAAACCTGATGCACAAGTATTGTGAGTTATCAATCACTTATGTATATTAAAATCACACTAGGACACAATAGACCCATGGCCACAGAAAACGGAAGTCAAAGGCAACGCAGCAATGAGTGAAAATAAAACAGAAATATATCCTAGCGTGAAAGCATTCTCAGCTCTGAGAAGGCACTATCATATGCACATATAGAAAATGAGGAGAAGTCCTAAGGGCATCTCCAGCCGCGCCCCAGGAAGGCCTCCCCAGGAGATTTTTTCACGCCGGCGCCAAAAAAACGGCCCAGTCGCGCCCCAGGAGCCCGATTTTCGCCGGCCTGGGCCGAAAACAGCGCCGGCGGACCCAGGCCGAACCCGGCGCGCTGGGGGGCGCCCGGGGGCGCCGGGGTGAACTGTTTTGGCGCGAAACAGCCGCGGGCCCGCCGCGTCAGCGACACAGCGCCTCGTCTTCCCCCAACGGCCTCGGTTCCTGCGAGGAATCTATGCCAAGGCTGCCGCCGGTCAGCCTTACCATTGATTCCTCACGAGCGGCGCGTCACGGGATGGCGCGCCGATGCCTCCCCTCCCTCGCACGCATAAACACGGGTGCGGCGCGGCTATATAGCAGGTGGCCTGCACTCGACTGTGCCCACACCAGCCCCGCCCCTCGCCGCCGCCCAGCTCCTCCCTCTCCCTACCTCTCCCGAGCGTAGCCGCCCAGCCACTCCCTCTATCTCACTACCTCTCCCGAGTCCGTCGCCATGGCGGAACGCTACCCCGGAGACGAGGAGGCGGCTAACGGCTTCGGCCGCCGTTCGCTCCGTGAACAGGAGTCCTGACTCCTGTTCTAGGCGAACATCCCGGCGCCACCGGACATGCGCGCTGGGCCGACGGGGTGGAGGCTCAGCACCGGGGGAGTGCCCATTCCCCCGTTGCCCGACGCCGTGGCGAAGCCGAGGTACTTCGTCGAGGAAGTCGAGGTCGTGCGCGCCTCCCTCACCGACGCCCAACTCTCCCTCCCCCAGTACGCCGCCGACAACCACGCGGCTTGGGCGGCGTATTTCGAGCGCCGCCAGCAGCAGCGCTTGGCGTCCATCAACGGCGCGCCGGTGGTTGGCGGCCGGCAGAACATCGAGGGGCGCCACCTGTGGTGGGGCGTCCCCGGCCGCACACTCGAGGGCGTGCTGACGTACCTCGAGGGCGGCAACGACCCGCCGTTGGCGTATCCAGCGAGGGCGGCCACCCCGGCGCAGCACCGACGCGCCGGGCCATGGGCGCCAAGGAGGTTCGGGTCCTCCTCCTCTTCTTCCTCCTCCCGATCTTCATCGCACTCCTCCGGCACTCCGGCCCTGCTCGGCGTCAAGGCCGAGCCCGCGGCGGAGACGCTGCTAGGCCGGCGCACCCGCAGCGCCGGCATCGTCATCAACGAGGGCGGCCGGCGCGCCTCCTCGTCGGCTCCTCCTCCGCGCTTCGTCAAGCCAAAGACGGAGCCGGGGCTCGCGCCGGTGAAGAAGGAGCCGGCCGCGCCGGTGACGACGGAGCTCGACGACGACGACGTGGCCCTGGAATGGGCGCGCAGGGACTCCATAGAGATGGAGAAGGAGCGCCTGGAGAAGGCAAAGGAGCGCCAGCGCGCCGCCCTGCTTCGCTTCGCGGAACGTCGACGCGGCCACAACGAAGGCGGAGTCGTCCTCATCTGCGACGACGACGACGATGCGCCGCCACCAGTCCGCCATGGCGACGCCGGGCAGGGGTCCAGCAAGGGCGCCCGCGTCAAGGAGGAGAAGGCCGACGACGACGATGGCGGCGACGGCGGCGACTTCAGCCAGTTTTTCCTTTAGATTAGTTTATGTATATGTGCTATGTAATGAAAATCCGCGAACTTCGCCGAAATGTGCCGAAATTTATCATGTTTGGCCGAAATTTATCGTGTTTGGCCGAATTTTATCGTGTTTAAGCCGAACTTCTTTTATTTTAAAACGTGCCTGGGGGCGGCCCTGGGGCCGGCGGCTGGGGACCAACTCTCCCCCAGGCCCATTTTTGCGCCAGCTCACTCCCAGGCGGCGATTTTAGGCGCCCCCTGGGGGGCCAACGGCTGGAGATGCCCTAAGTCACCAATCACTAGAGGGGCTAGAGGGAGAAGAGCCCACCCAGTACCAGCAGAAACTTGGAAGATCAACAATTAAAAGTCATCCCCCACAAAAAAAAACAATTAAAAGTCATCAGGAAGAGACCGAAGGGCTGATGAGGAAGGAATGAGAAAGCTGAGCTTGGAGAAAAGATTAAATATTTAGCCTGACAAAGCATGATAAATAGATAGTTACATACATATGCAAGTTTGGTGGATAACGAGTGACATGATGAGAAAACCTTTAACCAAACAGCCTAAAACTACAACAGTAATCCATAAATCTACAATAACCGATGTGAAAAAGATAAACAGCAGAATAATATTTAATCTAGTGTCACTTATTAGTTCACTAGGTATCATAATGATCCAAATAAGAAGTAATGTAAAATGGCAAACCTAGAAGTCCGCTGAAAAAAAAGGAAATTTGAAACCTGATGCACATGTATTGTCAGTTATCAATCACTTATGTACATTAAAATCACACTAGGACACAATAGACCCATGGCCACAGAAAACAGAAGTCAAAGGCAACGCAGCAATGAGTTAGGATAAAACAGAAATATATCCTAGCATGAAAGCATTCCCGTCTCCGAGAAGGCACTATCATATGCACACATAGAAAATGAGGAGAGGTCCTTAGTCACGAATCACTAGAGGGGCTAGAGGGACAAGAGCCAACCCAGTAACAGCAGAAACTTGGAAGATCAACAATTAAATGTCATCCGGAAGAGAATGGAGGGCTGATGAGGAAGGAATGAGAAAGCTGAGCTTGGAGAAAAGATTAAATATTTAGCCTGACAAAGCATGACAGAAGGTGGCCAGGTGGGAAGAGTTGAGCAAAGAGTTGTAGAGAAAATCTTAAAAGAGTCCTCACTTGCAAATTTGTACTTGAGAAATGACGGTAAAGAATCAAAGCGATTCGTTTTGTAAGAATAGTTTAGATAGCTCAACATACAGAAGATAAGTTTACCTATTCAACCGGTACATCACATAGCATATCTGACCGGAGGATCATCTTATGTATTATGCAAAAGATCAGCTCCATCATGTCCACCACCAATGCTTGTTTCTGCAAGCATAATAAGTAGAACAACCAATGGCTTTCCAATGCAAAGCCAAATAGATATGAGGAAGCATTAACAAAATATTTAGATAAATAATTGTTTTTCAAAAAAGGAATCAATCTTGATACAACATTAGGAATACATAAATAAAAGCACATCTACTTTCAAACTTAATGAACATTCCAAAAATAATATAAGCTGGTCAGAAGAGACAAGGGTATCCATAATTTTTCAGATCATTTGATGCCATATTTGGAAAAAAAATTTATATAATCAAACTAATAAATTCTATAAACACATTTAAGTCAACAAAATCCAAGCAACAGAAGTTATCGAGATTATTAAGATTTGGATTACCTTAAAAAACTTAGCCTAAAAAAGATCATACTAATAAATCCTAGGAACATAAGTGATTGGGACTATTCAGATTTAGATTATCTTCAAATAAATTTAGCCCGCAAAATGAAATGAACTCATCCTATTACTTTTGCCTGTTACAAATGCACTTGCTACTAGCCCGCAATAGGATTCTCCTAAAAGTGATAAATGGAACAATTGTCTAGTAAAACAATTTTGGTTTTATCGATTTGTTTTTAATAGCAAGATCAGCAGAGATATTAATATTGAATGGAAGGAAGCGAACTAGCTTTCAGCTTCCAATGTCCACATCGAGCTACCTATTTGATATTTCAGTTGGTACAAGCTAGTTTTAGTGTAGTTGTCTTCAACTTCCAACTGGTATATTACCTTATCTGGAGGAAAAACTGCAGCTATCTTATACTTCCTCCGTCCCATAATATAAGAAAGTTTTTGATGATGAGGCGCGAACTAGTGAGACAAGGTAATGCAAAAGTGTTGGCGCCTAATCATTTGCAGTGTTCAATGAAGCAACGATGAACTATAGTGGCAGCAAACACTTTGGATCAAGCAAGAAGAAAGAAACCGAAGCTGATACCCAGATTGATTAGATCAATCTTGACACTAGCAACTCACCGTTGACCTCTCAGGAAAGTAAGAAGCAAAGGATTTTGTGCCACCCAACCATTGTGGCATTTTCTTCTTTTCTACTGAATTCGAAATTCAACTCCTTACATGGCCAAAGCCATCCCATGAGGCCATGATATAGCGTAGCGCACACCCTGCCAACTTGATTTCCATGCCTTGTCCACGCAATAACATGGGAGATCTACTAGAAATCAAAATCCTTAAATTATTGGACTCTCGTCGTCTAAAAACAAGCTAGTCATAACTTAACTAATCAATGATCTATGAATGCTTATCATATAAATCCTTCAACAACCAATTAACACTCATCGAACAAAAAAAGGCGATCCAGCAATTGATCACCTAGATCCTGCAGCAACCAACTAGGACTCATCAAGCTAAAAAAAGGTTATAAGGTCAGGTGTGTGTCCCGAAACAGGCTCAGACTCTCCTACGGATGGCACTTCTCCTCTTCCTGCAGGAAGAACTAAAATCTCGATTGGAATTGTACCTACCAAAAAAGTCTGAGTCGTTTCTCCTTCAGCTTAAGTACGAGTAAACATGCTATTTTTCACTGGTTTTGAACAAAACAATTTGGCAACTGTCGCTGGCAAATATCCTGACCTGACTAGTAGGTATCCGTTCCATTGTTTTTCTTTGCAAAAAAAGAAAAGAAAAGGTATCTATTGTTTTTTTCTTGAATGCTCACCCAAATGTGCGTTGCTGTGCATTAGAATGAAATGTCAAGACGACGCAAAAATGCAAGAGGCTGAAACTCAGAAAAACAAAACTGAAGAGAAGAAGAGAAATCTAAAGCAACACTGTACAAGGGCTGCGCGCTAGCAGACTTAGAGCTTTGACTTGTTTTACTGTATCGATGTTTCATATCTTATAATAAAGTGATAAAGAAAATTTGCTAGGTGTGACTTGAACCACACAAATCACAGAAATGAGCCGCAACAAAAGGTAAAGTAAATTGGATACCACTGGTAGACACCATTAACAAAATCCATTGTTTTATTGTATGGATTTTTTTTACATTTAATCCGGAGTGCGATGATTAAGAAGGAAAAGTGGGCCTCCCTTTCTCACACACGGATCGTGTGACATGTGTGTAGGAGGAAGAAAAAGGAACGATGGTTTTGTACGGGAGGGGACTCAGTGCGAGCCGGCCGGTTTCAAAATGGGAATGGTATAAGTGGGGCTAGTTTCGTTCATACAGCGTTAATAACCCTCATGCGCGCTTCTTTCCGGCAAATCGGTTGGGGGGGGGGGGGGGAGGGGGGGGGGGGTTCCGCGCATCCTTTGAAATACGGAGGGAATACTACTTCCAAGGTCATAATTATTACATAGAAGGCCACCATTCAAGCAGAACCCAAGAATTGCAAAGCACATCATCGCAATATGTTGAAGATGCCATCAAGTAGCAAAAGAAAGAAGTACTGTTATGAGACTACTTCAAATTGCTAACTTAATATGGAAGCTTATGAACAGTATTCCCACCAACCAATTATCAAAAACTAGCTTTCTTCTTTTTATGGTGTGAAGCTAGATATGGCGTACCAGCAGCGTAGACGCTTTCAAACGCATGACAACAGGACACCGCCGCCTTGGGTCTGGCAAGCTTCTTGAACTGCAGTCAGTCGAGTTGGATCATAAAGAAGCCACTTAGTATATCCATGCACTGCTAGGCAAAACCTTACCAGTAGCGCTGGTTTTTGAGTTACCAGTAGCGCGGGCGCCAGCGCTACTGCTACAACGCTACATCTATTTTTTAGCAGTAGCGCTTATTTAGACCAGCGCTACTGGTAAGTTCAGATACTAGTAATACGGCACTGGAAAGCGCTACTGGTAAATGAGCGCTACTTGTAATATTTTGGCCTGCGCCACTGCTAAAATTTATGTTTTTTCCTATTTTGGTGTTGTACATGTTTAAACAGATATAAATCTTTTATACAATGACAACTCATCATGAACTAGTCTGTTCAAAAAGCATATTCATTACCACTTGTCATCACCACCAAACAATGTTCGTCAATGAGACATCATATAACAAGTTGGTCACTAGTCATAATCACGACTCCTCCTCATCATCATCAACTCTAACACATTGTAGCACATAATAACACATTATAGCTATGACCTACTCTTCGCATAGGACGTACTCTACCTCTCTTAGGTAAAATATCATAAAACAAGATAGGCATTGACTCTTCATTAAAGAAAATTGACTCTCCATAATAAAGAATGGAGATCATCATGTCTCCAAGTCTTGGCCTACGCACAATATTGTTGCTCCCAAGTAGCTCTCTACGATGGTCGAAACATTTGTTGAAATCATTTATTATCATGGCTTCCTCGCTTTTAGAAATCCGTTATGGACAGGAGTGATGTGGATACTACGGCTGACCTGGACGTGGTGGCCGTAAGCTCATAACATCGACGCGACCTCTCGGCAACATAAGATGAGGCACACAATCCATCGGGATTTTCTGTTCAAAAACATAGTAATAACTTTGTAGTTAGCAATGTTCAAAGGATGCGCGGATGTCGTAATAGTAGAAAATCTTACCATGCTATCTCCATTGATGTTGCCGTAGTTCAATACGTGCACTAGTGGCACGTATTGACCATAATGTGGAGGAGTTTGATAATAGCTATTGTAATTCTCAAGATCAGTCAAAAATGCGATAAGACCATCTTTCTCCTTATTAGTTAATTGTGCTTCATCATTGTAGTAGTAGGTTTTGTCTACCATTTTCCGTACATTTTTTAAATAATGAAAATAAGTTGTCAATGGAAATAAGCTGTCAAATATTTTGAAATAAACAATATAACTTACTTAATAAATATGTTTGAGAAATCCACACAGCGGTAGAACTGGAAGCGTGTCAACAAAGACCCAAATGGTCATATTCTTTTCGTCGATGTCAGGATCACCAAGATCGAAGGTGAGAAGCATACCCTCATGAAAATCATATGCCTTGCAAAGGGCTTCCCAATTCAGGCAACCAAAAATGGATGAGTTCACAGAATTGTATAGATTTACAGCAAAATCATAACCATGATGGGTCCTTAGTTGACTTTTCTTTGTCTCCATGCTTTCATGATCTTCAAAACCCATCTTCTCCAAGACATAGTGTCTTGCATGGCATGGGATAAGCTAGTCGAATTGTAAAAGACGGAAATTACACATTGAAGAAGTAGAGAAGTCGTGCAAAAATAACAAAAAACACTTGTCATCGTTGCTTCAACATCGAAGGTCTCTTGGAGCATGATGCTGAAGCGCCGACTTTCTACCAGGTGAGGCCTGTCGCACAGACCGCGCTCATCTTCGCAATACTCGCACATAGCGAATTCCCTTTCGTTGTCAAACATTTCCTAATAAGTAATTAATAATCCATCATCGAATACATATATAGTAGTTTGTAGCAAATATCATCATATAACAACTAGAACACCTAAAATTTGTAGTTTGTAGCAAAGATCATCATCGAACCTAGTTTATAGCAAAGATCATCATATAATCCATCATCGAATAGATATATAGTAGTTTGTAGCACAAACCACGCTTATCTTTTGCATTCAATAAGAAAATAACTAATAGGTAATTAATAATCCATCATCGAATACATATATAGTAGTTTATAGCAAAGATCATCATATAATATCACTAATACATCTCGAATAATAGCTCCTCTAGGTTCAGTGGGCCGCGGTGGACACCCAAAGAGAAGGAACCATCATAGGATCATAGCTCTGGTGAGATCCCCAAAGAATCTGCCAGGTATTGGAGAACATGTCGTTCGCCAACGCAACAATGTAGCGCTGGACGTGTGTGTTCTCCTCCGTGACACGGTGTTGTACCAGCTGCGCGGGGGACTCAAGCCTCTGCACCGATGCAGGCCCATGTGACTGCCACCAAAGAAGCTCCGGGTCGATGACGGGCTGGCTCCTCACTAAGCTGCGCTCCCCAGAAGGTAGCACAACCCAGTACTAGCCCGGCGGAGCCCAGTCCCGGACATGGCCCCTCGGCTCAAGCAGGAGTCCTCCGCCGAGTCAATGACGAGGATGCGGGATAGGCATCGTCGACGTCAATAACAAAATGCTTAATTATGAAGACAAAATTAATAAACACTTAGCAAAATTCGGCATGACCTTTGCTAAAAGCAGGACATATCGAGCGCCTGAAATTTGCCAAAACATAAATGAATCGACATTTCTATCAAAACATAGGCCACTCGGTTAAACAACTAAGATTGTGACATGTTCAAAATATGACATATATGCACTTCCAATTTGCATATAACAGGAATAATTGTTTTTACTAAAAAAATAACAACAAATGTGATAGTTCAAAATATGATCCTAAGATTAACTAGCTAGGGTTCATACTAAATTATCCTAAGATTCATACTACATTATCCTAAGATTAACTAGCTAGGGTTCATACTACATTATCCTAAGATTAAACAACTAATATTAAACACCTAAGGTTAAACAACTAAGATTAAAAACCTACATTATCCTAAGATTCATACTACATTATCCGAAGATTAACTAGCTACATTTCATACTACATTTTCCTATGATTAAACTACTAAGATTAAAAACCTAAAAATTTCAACTTGCTAGGGTTCAAAAGAAACTAGGGAGGACAAGGAAGGAGGGAGGAGGATGTACCTCTCGGTGGAGGAGGGCCTACGCAGGGGGTGGCCGGCGCGGGAGGAGAGCTGGCGCGGGGGCCGGGGCGGCCGGCAGGGGAGCAGGCCGACGCGGGGGAGGGCGACCAGCGGGGAGGCGGGCCGGCGCGGGCGAGGGCGGCCGACGCAGGAAGGAGGGACGACGCGGGGGACGGCAGTATGCGGGGGTCGACGGTGGCGCGAGGGGGATTGAGGGAGGAGTGTGGAGTGTGTGAGTGAGCTGAGTGATGAGGCCGGGGGGCGTGCTGGGGAGGGAGTGGGCTTAACAGCAGCGCGAGTAATGGGCCAGCGCTACTGCTAAGCCCGCTAGCTATAGTGCCGGCGCACATCACACGCTACAGCTAAGTGGCCTGCCCTTTTGGCCCCGGCGGCCCGCTAAACAGCAGCACGGCCCACGCCAACCAGCGTTGCTGCTATTCAATAGCAGTAGCGCCCGTTTTGGCCGGCGCTACTAGTAAATACCAGTAGCATGGGCGCCCAAACAGGCGCTACCGCTAAAATTCTATGTATAAGCATTTTTCTAGTAGTGATGAGTACCACGTTGTTGTCCTCTGCAAACCCTATGATCCTTATGTTCTGCTTCCCTGAACGGAGCGAAAGTAACTTGTCGAGTTCGATAGACCTTCCGATCACCCATGAAGCAACACCATGCGCATCAGTCCTCCTACTCCATAGCTGGGCAATGTAGTTTGAATTCGACATGAATAGGAAACCTATCCCACCACCACCCTCGGCCCGCATAACCCTGAAGTAGTTGCCCTTGCTATAGATAGGCACCGACACCGGCATTACAGACAGCCTCTGCCTCTCCAAATCAAACTGGAGAATTCCTTGGAAATTCCCAATGAGCTGCCAGTAAAGGGAATCTCCAGCCAACACAGCATGATCCATGTAAATGCTTGTGGAAAACCTCGGAAATAAGCTGCTCGCATGATCATGGTTTGGAAGGGGTGTTGTGATCTATGCTTTGAATTTTGGCCGAGAAAACGGATTTTGACAGAATTTCGGCCATCTCGGCTAGGGGCGAAAAATACCTTCCGGCGAAAAAAATGTATTTTTGTCAAAATTTGGTCAAACTTAAGTCAATTTTTGGTTAAATTTCGGCCGGAATTTCTGAAAATGGCGGAAATTCTGCCATCTCGATCTGGGGTGAAAAATTTCACAAACCGAAAGTCAAAACACAGGTTGTGATGAACCTTTCCCATGCGCCGGTCTTCGACGAGTAGACGCAGGCCACTGCTCGTTGGTTTTCTACCACGTCGTCTGCTGCCACCAGGACCACCTGGAAGTGCTTGGCGTCCCTGGCGGCAACGCGAAGCACCGCCCCGTTGATCAGGCGCTCATCCCAACCATTAGTCATGAGCCCCGGGGGAACATCGAGGCGGTGTTGCTCGCTGGTGAAGGGTTCCCACACCAGTACCTGGACATGCTTCGGGGCGATGATGAGCACCAATCCGTGGCGGCATCCGAGAGGCCTGCAAACGATGTCGCCCTCGTCGAGCTTCAGGGAGAAGCACTCGGGAGCGACGCGATCGGGGGCATCCAGCGCCGGCAGGAAGTCCAGGCTTCCGCAACCGTCGAAGAAGCCGTGAAGGGGAGGCTTGTGGCGGTGGTGGAGGCGGAAGCGGCGGCGAAATCCCGGGTCGGTGACGTGGTGGCGCCAGCGCGTGCAAGCGAGGGATGCGCGAGGGAGGGAGGAGGGATCCAGGGGAACGCGGATGAGGATCTCGGGTAGCATGTTGTCCATTGTCGTCCTCCAGCGGGGACCCCGGCGACGACGGGTGGCTGCTGGCCGGCATCTCGCCCTCTGGTCGCCGATGCGGGATCGAGCTATGCGGTGCGGGGGTGCTGAAACTGAAACTGAAGTGGGGTGCCAGCGGTAGACTGCGGTGCGGGGGTGTTGAAACTGAAACTGAAACTGACGCGGCGAGATGCGGGATGAAAATATCGATCGGGAGCCCACGTTGTGGTCTCTTGGGCTTTATTGTGGACTCTATCATTTACTCAAAAAAGAATGGGAAACGTTTACGCGTGGTGCGCCGGCGGAACGCTCGGGCCGGTCACTTCGCCACGCTGCCGCTAGCCACTAGGAAGGGAACATGTGTACCTTATCTTCTCCCCAACGCCCGCATCCACTCCTTCCTCGCGGCCATGACTTCGCTTTCACCATATGTTTCCGCCTCGCCTCCTCTACCATAGCACCAGGAAGCACCAGACACTCCCCCCTTCGCACCTCACGCTGCACC
The DNA here is from genome assembly GCF_056163025.1 of Triticum urartu. Classification (NCBI taxonomy): domain Eukaryota; kingdom Viridiplantae; phylum Streptophyta; class Magnoliopsida; order Poales; family Poaceae; genus Triticum; species Triticum urartu. The sequence goes on along the minus strand of NC_141878.1, from coordinate 54,463,190 downwards.
TCCTCCATGGGGGTGCCGCTCCCATGCGCCATGGCCTGCGAGCTCAAGGTCAGGGCGGCCATGGCTTACGAGCTCGGGGCGGACTGCGGCGGGGGCTCCTACGAGCTGCTATGGATGCCATGGCTTATGAGCTCGGGGGAAGACGAGGACGGGGGAGACTGCGAGCTGCTATGGGCGACGCCGTTGAGCATTTTCTACTAGGAGAATCTCATCGGAGCTGCGAGCATCAAGCGACACCTCCCATGTTACAACTGGTGTTCAAGGAAGCTACCACAGGCGCCGCAAAAAGCTTCAACCGGTGACGCCAAATGCTGGGAACGCTCATTGCCATCGCAAAAAGCTACAACTGGCGTCGCAAAAATCTTTGACCGGCATCGCAAAAAGCTTCAACCACGACAACATATGTCAGGGCTGGCTACTGTCAGTACCAAAAAAGCTGCAACCGTTGTCGCTTTTGCTACTACCAGCATCGTTGTTTGCTACATACTTCACGGCTTAGCTGCGACGTGCAACGACGGTGGCGATCAACAAGCTGTATGTTTTTGCTGGTACGAAGACTATGTGTGCTACAACCGGCTTTGCAGAGCAACCACCGGTGAATTTTTTTTGCTACAACCATGTATGGATTAGGTGTGACCTCGGTCGGGAGCTGCAACAGTAGATGCTTTTTGCTACTACCGACATCATTGTTTGCTACATGCTTCACGACTTAGCTGTGACATTCGACGATGACGGTGACGTTTTTGCTACAACCGCCGCTGGATTTTGCTTCATCCGTTCGTGGATTAGCTGCAACCTGCGACGGTCGCGACGGCGATTCGCTGCAACTGTGCTTTGCACCGGCGAAGATTTTTGCTACATCCATGCATATTTGCTACGACGGCGCTTCAAACACTGTGATGAGCAAATCTACTTGCTGGAGACGACGAAGGCCAGTTCCAGCAAAATGCGAGTACGGTCCAGCAAATCTTCTTGCTGGTTCCAACATTCCTCGACTATTTTTTTGGTTGAGACAACAGAGGCCTAGTTTTTTGCTGGAACCAGTGATATGGTCGCCACCAGAGCACGACCGTCGTACATTGGAGTTACGAGTGTCGCCACCGAAACTGCAAGCCTGCAACCACGGGCACACGCTGATGCATCCACGGAGGCGAGAAAACGCATGAGGTGATCGACCCCGGAGAGGCCGGCCGGCGACGGCGATGAGCAGGATGCCAGTGAGGGCGGTGGGCGGCGGCGATGAGCAGGATGCCGGTGAGGGCGGCGACGACGAGCAGGACGTTGGCGAGGGCAGGTAGCAGGTGGCGCAGTGCTGCGACCGGAGGCGGCGGCATGCAATCGAGGACATGCACGAGATGCGGGACCAGCGAGAGGAAGGAGAAGCTCGGGGCAAACCATTTTTCTGCCCAATCCAATGACCCACCTGGATCGCATCCGGCGGATCATGCTCGACTGGCCAAAACCGTTGGGCCGGTGCGCCGGCGCGTATTAGTCGCCAAAAAGAATCCCTACTCAAAAGAAAAAACTTCGGCTGTGGACTTGTCTACCTTTCTTGTTCCCCCTCAAACAAAATTTAAAATCAATTCACCTGTGTGGAATCCATAATGATGTAAAAATCGTTCCCCTTTGGCTTGTCCAAATCCCCGATTGGATCCCAACAAAGCAAATTCATTTACCTTTTCTACAAGAAAGAAATGAGAAATATTTTTTCTTAAAATTCAAAAGTCGCAGCACCTCGAGGCAAGAACAAGGAAAACATGTCACAGATAGAGCAACATTCCCACGTAATGACTGAATCAGTAGGAGGAAATGTCTTTTTTTTAAATCATATCCCTCTCTTTATTTACGACAAAACCAAGGTTACATCACTTAATAAGAGAGGGACGAGCTCACTAGGAGACTCAACAAAAAAACTATTATAAGATGGCACTACTATAGGAATGCCTAGCAGTGACGAGTGGGAAAAGACCCGCAGTGGCGGGCAAGACTCTCAGGGGTGCCCATCACCGACCTCCCGCCACTGCTATGACCACATCAGTGGTGGGTGGGCGCTCGCTACTGGTAGAGCCTCATCAGTGGCGAGTGGTGGAGTCTGCTCACCACTAGTAGAATATTGGCAGTGACGCGCAGTGTTTATGTGTCCGTCACTATTTATTCTTATTGTAGTAGCGTGCTTACGGGATCGCTCGTCACTGATAGCTTAGGCATGCTCCATAAAAAGTTGCAGCCACGACAACAATTGTGCTGACATGACTGTGTTTTGAATTTTTTTTTTAAGAAATTCAATATAAGCAGCACGCATTTTAAGATTATGCATGATTGTTCACACTACATAATTAGTAGTTTAGGAATTCATCGATGCTTGATTAGCATATGATTTTGCTAGGATCGATGCTTGGAAGAGTTCAACATTATATACATTACCGCTCAAAGCATCTACTTTGATGGTAACATCTACATTGTTGCTAATAGAAGAAAATATCAAATAAACTAGATGTGTCCTTGACAGACTCTTAACAAAACGAGTCAAAGGACTCAAAAAGCAAACTCTGTGTTAGATGTGTATGAAAAAAAGAGAAAGAGCAAGTTACCCTTCCGCACATAGTGGATCACATGAGCAGTCAATATCCCGTCCGTCTGATTCAGCAAGTTAGCTTGTTAACACTAGTGGAAAACCGGGTTTATTCTCGGTTGGCAACGGCCTTTAGTCCCGGACCACCAATGGGGACAACGAAATTTGGACTAAAGGCCCTCACCTTTAGTCTCGGTTGGCCACAACCCTGGACTAAAGTACCTCCAACCGGTAGAATGGAATAGGCTCCGAAAATGTTGAATTTCATTTTGGAATTTCAGATGACAGAGTATGGAAGTCATCGTGTCAACCCCATAAATGACTTCTCAGTGGCTGACCCCTTTACAAAATTATGAGGTTTCGAAACCAGACTTACAAGTGGTAATATTAGTTTGAACCTCTCTCATATACATGTTCAGCCAATCAGCGCGAGCATTTGCAGCTGATGAGCTGAATTTCATTTCTAATATCAGTTTGAACCTTGTAATCTCCGAATTTAAGCCATATAACTCTGGAATTTGAACCTCGTAATATTTCCAGTTTTTGTGGTACAATCATTGAAATGGCATCGTATGAGACTCGGATATTGGTAGCACTATTTTGTCCTTAATATGAAAGGGACTTAGATTTTATTAATCATTCTCGAATCTCTTTACCTTGTCGATCACATAGCACACGATCTGTATAGCTAACTCGACTGTGATCTTCGACATTATTGCACATAGTTGGTTTCTTCAATCGTGTGCCCTGTAGAGCGCAGAATTAATTATCGCACTCGAGTGCCCATCATCACTCTTTTGTGTAACTTTGACATCATCACCCACGGGTATACTTATGATCGAAGTCATTCCACACACTTTGTTTTTACAAAGCTCTTTGCCAATAAACGCCCATGATTTGTCCCTCTTCTAGCCGATGCATGGCCAAACTAGCCCGGCGGGAAGCTTGCGCGGTAGCGTGGGAACAGGCTCACCGACGATACATTTGGTGCCTCTTCGAGCCCACATGTGGTCAAACGAAACGCGTGCGGTGCGGTGTTTTCAAGCGTGCACTGGAATCATTCGCTATGAACGTGGTGACAAGACGTGACGATTACAGGCCGGCCGTATTACAGCGGCCATTTAACCCTTGTGCCTCTTCAACCTTTCGATCGCATCCCACCATTGCAAGAAGCACACCCACCATGACAAATTCTTAGAGGGTATCCTACGTGACTCCAATGGGGCTCTGAGTGGCTGCCGATGACGAGCAGCAGTTCACCATGCATGCCATGGTGGATACCCACAGAAGGTTCACGGAGCTCTCGGTGGTGTACACCAACAACCTGGTCTGCATGGAGCACTCCATCCACATCATGGACCTATTGCTTGCTGAGGAGAAATACAAGGTGGTTGGACTCGACCTTGAGCACACCCGCGCTCGTGCCTGGTCTCGTCCCAAGGTCGTCGTCGCCCAGATGTGCATGCATAATCACGTCCTCGTCTACCACTACTGCCTGGCAACAAGGCCTTGCGAGCATTTCACTAGGTTTGTCAATAGCCCCCACTACATGTTCTCTACGGTCGACATCACCAACGATCTAAAGGTGCTCAAGAATTCGGGCATCGCCTGCCAGAATCTTGTCGACATCCAGGGCCAATACAAGACCTGGGCTAGCAACAAGCATGAGAAGGACTCACTGGTTCATGATACATCTCCATCGTATCTATAATTTTTGATTGTTCCGTGCCAATATTATACAGCTTTCATATACTTTTGGCAGCTTTTTATACTATTTTTGGGATTAACATATTGATCCAGTGCCCAGTGTCAGTTCCTGTTTGTTTCATGCTTTTTTGTTTCGTAGAAAATCCATATCAAACGGAGTCCAAACGGGATAAAAACTGATGGAGATTTTTTTGGAATATATATGATTTTTGGGAAGAAGAATCAACGCGAGACGATGCCCGAGGGGGCCACAAGGTAGGTGGGCGCGCCCTGGGCCCTCGTGGCCACCCCGTAAGGTGGTTGGTGCCCTTCTTTCGCCGCAAGAAATCAAATATCTGGATAAAATCGTGTCCAAAATTCAGCCCAATCGGAGTTACAGATCCCCGGGAATTTAAAAAACGGTGAAAGGGTAGAATCAGCGAACGCAGAAATAGAGAGAGACAGAGAGACAGATCCAATCTCGGAGGGGCTCTCGCCCCTCCCATGCCATGGAGGCCATGGACCAAAGGGTAAACCCTTCTCCCATCTACGGATAAGGTCAAGGAAGAAGAAAAGGAAGGGGGGCTCTCTCCCCCTCTCTTCTGGTGGCGCCGGAACGCCGCCGGGGCCATCATCATCACCAACTCTTCCCTCCTCTATGCAGCGGTGTAACCCCTCTTTTACCCGCTGTAATCTCTACTTAAACATGGTGCTCAACGCTATATATTATTTCCCAATGATGTATGGATATCCTATGATGTTTGAGTAGATCCGTTTTTTCCTATGGGTTAATTGATGATCGTGATTGGTTTGAGTTGCATGTTTTATTATTGGTGCTGACCTATGGTTCTCTCCGTGTCGCGCAAGCGTGTGGGATCCCCGCTGTAGGGTTTGCAATATGTTGATGATTTCCTTACGGTGGCTGGCGTGTGTGACAGAAGCACAGACCCGAGTAAGTAGGTTGTTTGCGTATGGGAATAAAGAGGACTTGATACTTTAATGCTATGGTTCGGTTTTACCTTAATGATCTTTAGTAGTTGCGGATGCTTTCAAGAGTTCCAATCATAAGTGCATATGATCCAAGAAGAGGAAGTATGTTAGCTTATGCCTCTCCCTCAAATAGAATTGCAATAATGATTACCGATCTAGTTATCGATTGCCTAGGGACAAATAAATTTCTTGTGTGAGAACAAGCTCTCTACTAAAACTAACTTAGTTGTGTCTTCATCTAATCAGCCCCTAGCTTTTATTTGCGTGCTCTTTATTATCTTCCAAACCTATCCAAAAACACCTACAAAGTACTTCTAATTTCATAGTTGTTTTAGGTCAAGCGAACGTTAAGCGTGCGTAGAGTTGTATCGGTGGTCGATAGAACTTGAAGGAATATTTGTTCTACCTTTAGATCCTCGTTGTGTTCGACACTCTTACTTATCGAAAGAGGCTACAATTGATCCCCTATACCTGTGGATTATCAAGACCTTTTTCTGGCGCCGTTGCCGGGGAGTTATAGCGTGGGGTGAATATTCTCATGTGTGCTTGTTTGCTTTATCACTAAGTAATTTTTATTTGATGTTCTAAGTTGTTCTATATCTTTAGTTATGGATATGGAACACGAAATACCAAAAAAATAGGTTTACTTTCTACTCATGGAGATGGGGAACCACCTAAACCCTCGATGCTCATTATGTGAAAGATATTATGTACTACTTTGATAATCCTGAGAAAACCCCATTCAACTTTATAATGGGAGTAACCTTGGATCAACGTGAATACTTTAGGGATTATCGCTTGACTCAAAAAGGGAAACTATTATGGGATCAAATTTATATGTTGCATTGGTATGCTCGACAACTATGCTTGAGATATGATTATACTTGTTGCTCTAGAATGAAGGCTCCACACCTTCCCTTTTCATGTGAATTCAATGATGATGAAACCATGGCTTCTTATGCTAATGGTATATATGATTAGTATGATGTGGAACAAATAGAAGAATTTGTTGCTTTTATGGGTGCTTATGAAATTGAATCTTTGTTTAAAGAGTTTGAAGATTTTGATGATTCACTTTATAGACCTGAAAAGTTTGCTATCCTTAAATATTGCTATGAGAATTATAAATACAATTATGATATTGATGAATTTATTGAGAAAGTCTCCGCTGTTCGAGAAGAGACTAATAATTTGCAGGAGTCTATGGAAGAAGAAATTGATGAAATTGTGAGCTCATTGGATGAAAAAGATGATGAGGATAGCGAAGAACAAAAGGAGAAAGAGCGGATTAGCTACCCGTGCCCACCTTCTAATGAGAGTAACTCTTCAACTCATACATTGTTTAATTGCCCTTCGTGCTTACTGAAGGATGATTGTAATGATCCCATTGATTCTTTCAAAATATCCCTTTTGATGATGCTTGATATGCTTGTGGCCAAGATGCCAATATAAATTATTCTTATGGAGATGAACTTTCTATAGTTCCTTATGTTAAACATGAAATTGTTGCTATTGCACCCACGCATGATAGTCCTATTAACTTTTTTAATTCTCCCGACTACACTATATCGGAGAAGTTTGCCCTTATTAAGGATTATATTGATGGGTTGCTTTTACTACTACACATGATGATTTTTATAGATATAATATGCATGTGCTTGCTGCTCCTACTTGCAATTATTATGAGAGAGGAACTACATCTCCGCCTCTCCATGTTTCCAATATGTTAAAATTGCAAGAAACCGTTTATACTATGCATTGGCCTTTACTATGTGTGCATGAATTGTCCTTTTATGACATGCCGATGCATAGGAAGAGAGTTAGACTTCGTCATTGCTTGATATGTGTTGCTTTGTGCTCACTACTAAATCACAAATCATTGTTAATTAAAATCGGCTTTAATATACCTTGGGATCCGGGTGGATTCATTACTTGAGCACTATATGCCTACCTTAATTGCTTTAAAGAAAGCGCTGCCAGGGAGACAACCCGGAAGTTTTAGAGAGTCATTTATTTCTTTTGACTGATTTTATATAGTTTAAAAACAAAAAAAAGAGGGAACCCAAAACTTTTCAAAAAGGAAAGTGAAAGTGAGAGATACAAGCATTATTGAAGTGGGGGAGCTCCTTGAACTTTGTTCATGCTCATGGAAACTTTGTGAATCTTAATTACAGAAACTTAAAAAAAATTATCCCCTTGTACAATTCCATTGTATTATAAAATAATGTGCCAAGATTTGCCTTTAGGATGTTTACATTCCTTGTTGGTTTGTGCGGTGCAAAACAGAAACTTTGGCTGTAGTGCGTGATTTTACATTTTTTACTGGAAGGTCAAACGGTTCTGAAACATTTTTCACTGTCTTTCTATACAAATTTTTTTATTTTTCAGAATTATTTCAGAATTTTTGGAGTACCATAGGTATGGTGAATGTTCAGATTATTACAGACTGTCCTGTTTAAGAGAGATTCTGTTTATGATGCATAGTTTGCATGTTTTGATGAAACTATCGATTTATATCAGTGGATTAAGCCATGGAAAAGTTATATTACAGTAACTACAATGCAAAAACAAAATATGAATTTGTTTGCAACAGTACTTAGAGTAGTGATATGCTTTATTATACTAATGGATCTTACCGAACTTTCTATTAAGTTTTGTGTGATTGAAGTTTTCAAGTTTTGGGAGAGATCGCGATGGATGAAGGAACAAGGAGTGGCAAGAGCCTAATATTTGGGATGCCCGAGGCACCCCAAGGAAATATTCAAGGACTCCCAAGCAACCAAGCTTGGGGATGCCCCCGAAGGCATCCCCTCTTTCTTCTAGCAATCATCGGTAATTTTACTTGGAGCTATATTTTTATTCCTCACATGATATGCGTAAATCTTGGAGCGTCTTTCGCATTTAGTTTTCACTTTTATTTTATGAACCATGCTGGTATGAGAGAGTCCTTGGTTGATTTATAGAATGCTCATAACACTTCGCTTATATCTTTTGAGTATGGCTTTATAGAATGCTTCATGTGCGTCACTTATATCTTTTGAAGTTTGGATTGCCTGTTTCTCTTCACATAGAAAACCGCCATTTGTAGAATGCTCTTTTGCTTCACTTATATTTGTTAGAGCATGGGCATATCTTTTGTACAAAGGGTTAAACTCTCTTTCTTCACTTATATCTATTTAGAGAGATGACATGAACTGGTCATTCTCATGGTTAGTCATAAAATCCTACATAAAACTTGTAGATCATTGAATATGATATGTTTGATTCCTTGCAATAGTTTTGCGATATAAAGATGGTGATATTAGAGTCATGCTAGTGGGTAGTTGTGGATTGTAGAAATACTTGTGTTGAGGTTTGTGATTCCCGTAGCATGCACGTATGGTGAACCGTTATGTGATGAAGTCGGGGCATGATTTATTTATTGATTCTTCCTTATGAGTGGCAGTCGGGGACGAGCGATGGTCTTTTCCTACCAATCTATCCCCCTCGGAGCATGCGTGTAGTACTTTGTTTCGATGACTAATAGATTTTTGCAATAAGTATGTGAGTTCTTTATGACTAATGTTGAGTCCATGGATTATACGCACTCACACCCTTCCATCATTGCTAGCCTCTTCGGTACCATGCATTGCCCTTTCTCACCTTGAGAGTTGGTGCAAACTTTGTTGGTGCATCCAAACCCCGTGATACGATACACTCTATCACAAATAAGCCTCCTTATATCTTCCTCAAAACAGCCACCATACCTACCTGTCATGGCATTTCCATAGCCATTCCGAGATATATTGCCATGCAACTTCCATCATCATCATATACTTGACTTGAGCATTCATTGTCATATTGCTTTGCATGATAGTAAGATAGCTAGCATGATATTTTCATGGCTTGTCCGTTTTTTGATATCTTTGCTACGCTAGATCATTGCACATCCCGGTACACCACCGGAGGCATTGATATAGAGTTATATCTTTGTTCTAGTATTGAGTTGTAAGTAAATAAAAGTGTGATCATCATCATTATTAGAACATTGCCCAGGTGAGGTTATCAAAATAAAAGAGGCCAAAGAAGCCCAAATAAAAAAAAGGACAAAGAAGCCCACCAAAAAAGAGACAAAATGAAAAAATGAGAGAAAAGAGAGAAGGGACAATGTTACTATCCTTTTACCACACTTGTGCTTCAAAGTAGCACCATGTTCTTCATATAGAGAGTTTCTTGAGTTATCAATTTCATATACTAGTGGGAATTTTCATTATAGAACTTGGCTTGTATATTCCAGCGATGGGCTTCCTCAAATGCCCTAGGTCTTCATGAGCAAGCAAGTTGGATGCACACCCACTTAGTTTTCAGTTTGAGCTTTCATACACTTATAGCTCTTAGTGCATCCGTCGCATGGAAATCTCTCCTCCTCGCATTGACATCAATTGATGGGCATCTCCATAGCCCATTGATTAGCCGCGTCGATGTGAGACTTCCTTCCCTTTTGTTTTCTCCACACAACCTCCATCATCATATTCTATTCCACCTAGCTATAGTGTTATATCCATGGCTCACGCTCATGTATTGCGTGAAAGTTGAAAATGTTTGAGAACATCAAAAGTATGACACAATTGCTTGGCTTGTCATCGGGTTTGTGCATGATTTGAATATTTTGTTTGGTGAAGATGGAGCACAGCCAGACTATATGATTTTGTAGGGATAACTTTCTTTGGCCATGTAATTTTGAAAAGACATGATTGCTTTATTAGTATGCTTGAAGTATTATTATCTTAATGTCAAATGATAGACTATTGCTTTGAATCACTCGTGACTTAATATTCATGCCATGATTAGATTACATGATCAAGATTATGCTAGGTAGCATTCCACATCAAAAATTATCTTTTTTATCATTTACCTACTCAAGGACAAGTAGGAATTAAGCTTGGGGATGCTGATACGTCTCCGTCGTATCTATAATTTTTGATTCTTCCATGCCAATATTATACAAATTTCATATACTTTTGGCAACTTTTTATACTATTTTTGGGACTAACATATTGATCCAGTGCCCAGTGCCAGTTCCTGTTTGTTGCATGTTTTTTGCTTCGCAGAAAATCCATATCAAACGGAGTCCAAACGGGATAACTGACGGACATTTTTTTGGAATATATGTGATTTTTGGGAAGAAGAATCAACGCGAGACGATGCCTGAGGGGGCCACAAGGCAGGGGCACGCCCTGGACCCTCGTGGACACCCCGTAAGGATGTTGGTGCCCTTCTTTCGCCGCAAGAAAGTCAATATCCGTATAACAATCATATCCAAAATTCAGCCCAATCGGAGTTACGGATCTCCAGGAATTTAAGAAACGGTGAAAGAGTAGAATCAGTGAACGCCGAAACAGAGAGAGACAGAGAGACAGATCCAATCTCGGAGGGGCTCTCGCCCCTCCCATTCCATGGAGGCCATGGGACAAAGGGGAAACCCTTCTCCCATCTAGGGGGAAGGTCAAGGAAGAAGAAGAAGAAGGGGCCTCTCTCCCCCTCTCTTCCGGTGGCGCCGGAACACCGCCAAGGCCATCATCATCACCAACTCTTCCCTCCTCTATGTAGCGGTGTAACCCCTCTTTTACCAACTATAATCTCTACTTAAACATGGTTCTCCATGCTATATATTATTTCCCAATGATGTATGTCTATCCTATGATGTTCGAGTAGATCCGTTATGTCATATGGGTTAATTGATGATCGTGATTGGTTTGAGTTGCATGTTTTATTATTGGTGCTGTCCTATGGTGCTCTCCATGTCGCACAAGTGTGAGGGATCCCCGTTGTAGGGTTTGCAATATGTTCATGATTTGCTTATGGTGGGTGGCATGAGTGACAGAAGCACAGACCCGAGTAAGTAGGTTGTTTGCGTATGGGAATAAAGAGGACTTGATACTTTAATGCTATGGTTGGGTTTTACCTTAATGATCTTTATTAGTTGTGGATGCTTGCTAGAGTTCCAATCATAAGTGCATATGATCCAAGAAGAGAAAGTAGGTTAGCGTATGCCTCTCCCTCAAATAAAATTGCAATAATGATTACTGGTCTAATTATCGATTGCCTAGGGACAAATAAATTTCTTGTGTGACAACAAGCTCTCTCCTAAAACTAACTTAGTTGTGTCTTTATCTAATCAGCCCCTAGCTTTTATTTGGGCGCTCTTTATTATCTTGCAAACCTATCCAAAAACACCTACAAAGTACTTCTAGTTTCATACTTGTTCTAGGTAAAGTGAACGTTAAGCATGCGTAGAGTTGTATCGGTGGTTGATAGAACTTGAAGGAATATTTGTTCTACCTTTAGCTCCTCGTTGGGTTCGACACTCTTACTTATCGAAAGAGGATACAATCGATCCCCTATACTTGTGGGTTATCAGTTCACCTCGCCGAGGCCGTCACCAATCCCTACTACAGAGACATGAAGGATTCCTGCAACAAGGACAAGCATGCTTGCCACTCGGCCTGGATGGAGAAACTCGACAAAACTCATGTCGTGTATGCAGCCAAGGAGACATACACGAGCTACGAGATGTATAGGAGGATCGTTGACATGAGGAAGTGCCTCCTTCCCCAAAATAGCCAGGGTTCCAGCCGAAAGCAGAGCAATGGCAAGCGTCGTCGCAACAAGAAGTAGACGATTAGATGCTCGTTTCTCCTAGTTTAGTATGCATGTAATTGCTTACTTTGGTGTGTGGAAATGTTATGTGCGTAGTCAATTGTGTAATTCTATGCTTAATTTGGTTTTGCAATGCTGTCTTTTTAAGTATATATATTGATGCTCTGTAGACTGAGCGTAGATGTTGTGCGGACGAGCAAATCACATCGCACACGGACTAAACAATGGAACCCGTTGGTGATGAGTTCATCAATCGCTGACAATTGTATAACAGCAATCGTTTGCTCACAACACACACAGCTTGTTAACAGGAATTGTCTGTGTTGTTATTGGTCTTCCCACACATTTTTGATTACACACCTGTTTGAAGCGTATCACACACACCTTGTTAAGTTGAACTGTTTCTGTTCTCTTCCCTAATCGAAAACAGTTCATTCGAGTGAACCATATGTTGTATATCACAAACACCTTGATCTGGCTGACTATTTCTGTTGCTTTTCGTAATAGCAAACAGTTCATTGGAGCGAACCGTATGTTGTATATCGCACACAAGTTGATATGGATGCTACCTCTTGAACATGCGTTGGTTTTCCCTTGAAGAGGAAAGGGTGAAGCAGCAAAGTTGCGTAAGTATTTCCCTCAGTTTTTGAGAACCAAGGTATCAATATAGTAGGAGACTACACGCAAGTCGCCTAGTACCTGCACAAACAATCAAGAACCTTGCAACCAACGCGATAAAGGGGTTGTCAATCCCTTCACGGCCACTTGCAAAAGTGAGATCTGATAAATATAACAAGATCAATATTTTTGGTATTTTTGTTGGATAGATTGGAAAGTAAAGATTGCAAAATAAACAGCGACAGAAATTGGCAAGTTGACGGGAAACTAATATGATGTAAAATAGAGTCGGGGGCCATAGGTTTCACTAGTGGCTTCTCTCAAGATAGCATATATTACGGTGGGTGAACAAATTACTGCCGAGAAATTGATAGAAAAGTGCATAGTTATGAGAATATCTAGGCATGATCATAAACATAGGCATCACGTCCGTATCAAGTACTACTATTACTCCACACATCGACCGCTATCCAGCATGCATCTAGAGTATTAAGTTCATAAGAACAGAGTAACGCATTAGGCAAGATGACATGATGTAGAGGGATAAACTCAAGAAATATGATATAAACCCCATCTTTTTATCCTCGATGGGAACAATACAATACATGTCGGTTCCCTTTCTGTCACTGGGATCGAGCACTGCAAGATTGAACCCAAAGCTAAGCACTTCTCCCATTGCAAGAAAGATAAATCTAGTAGGCCAAACTAAACCGAAAATTAGAAGAGATGTGCAAAGATATCAAATCATGCATATAAGAATTCAGAGAAGAATCAAATATTGTTCATTGATAATCTTGATCATAAACACACAATTCTTCGGATCTCGGCAAACACACTGCAAAAAGTATTACATCGAATAGATCTCCAAGAACATCAAGGGGAACTTTGTATTGAGAAGCAAAGAGAGAGAAGAAGCCATCTAGCTAATAACTATGGACCCAAAGGACTGTGGTAAACTACTAACACATCCTCGGAGAGGCTATGGTGTTGATGTAGAAGCCCTCCATGATCGAATCCCCCTCCGGCAGATCGCCGGAAAAGGTCCCCAGATGGGATCTCATGGGTACAGAAGGTTGCGGCCATGGAAAAGTGGTTTCGTGGCTCCCCTAGATATTTTCAGGGTATAAGTGTATATATAGTCGAAAGAAGTAGGTCGGTGGAGCTCCGTCGGGCCCATGAGGGTGGGGGCGCGCCTCCCTACCTCGTGGCTGCCTTGTTGCTTCCTTGACCTCCACTCCTAGTCTCCTGGATTGCGTTTGTTCCAAAAAAGATCCTCGTGAAGGTTTCGTTCCTTTTGGATTCCGTTTGATATTCCTTTTCTATGAAACATTGAAATAGGCAAAAAAACAGCAATTTGCACTAGGCCTTCAGTTAATAGGTTAGTCCCAAAAATAATATAAAAGTGCATATTAAAGCCCATTAAACATCCAAAATAGATAATACATAAGAACAATAATACTTCAAGCATACTAACCAAGCAATTAGGTCTTCTCAAAATAACATGGCCAAAGAATGATGTCCCTACAAAATCATATAGTCTGGCTATGCACTATCTTCATCACACAAAATATTTAAATCATGCACAACCCTGATGACAAGCCAAGCAATTGTTTCATAATTTTGGTGTTCTCAAACTTTTTCAATCTTCACGCAATACATGAGCGTGAGCCATGGATATAGCACTATAGGTGGAATAGAATGCTGGTTGTGGAGAAGACAAAATGGAGAAGATAGTCTCACATCAACTAGGTGTATCAACGGGCTATGGAGATGCCCATCAATAGATATTAATGTGAGTGAGTTGGGATTGCAGTCCCATGCTTTATGCAAATCAAATAAAAATAATTGCAAACAAAACTCCCCCTGGGACTCTTGTTAGTTGGAGGCACTCATTGTTTCGAGCAAGCCATGGATTGATGCTTGTTGGTGGAGGGGGAGTATAAACTTTACCATTCAGTTTGGGAACCGCCTATAATGTGTGTAGCATGGAAGATATCACCATCTCCTGGTTGTTATGTTGACAATGAAAGTATACCGCTCAAAATATTATTCACCTCTATTTCAAAACCGAGCTCTGGCACCTCTACAAATCCCTGCTTCCCTCTGCGAATGGCCTATCTATTTACTTTCATGTTGAGTCATCATCCTCTTATGAAAAAGCACCAGTTGGATAGCACCGCTGTCATTTGCATTCATTACTGTTAGTTTACATTGAGTATGACTTGACTAGATCTGTTTTACCATGAATTACAATGCCTAGTCAGTCCTTGATCTTTAAAGGTGCTTTGCATTTATGTTTTGCGGTCTCAGAAAGGGCTATAGGTGGAATAGAATGCTGGTTGTGGAGAAGACAAAATGGAGAAGATAGTCTCACATCAACTAGGTGTATCAACGGGCTATGGGGATGCCCATCGATAGATATTAATGTGAGTGAGTAGGGATTGCCATGCAACGGATGCCTTAGAGCTATAAATGTATGAAAGCTCAACAAAAGAAACTAAGTGGGTGTGCATCCCACTTGCTTGCTCACGAAGACCTAGGGCATTTTGAGCAAGCCCATCATTGGAATATACAAGCCAAGTTCTATAATGAAAAATTTCCACTAATATAGGAAAATGACAACATAAGAGACTCTCTATCATGAATATCATGGTGCTACTTTGAAGCACAAGTGTGGAAAAATGATAGTAGCATTGCCCCTTCTATCTTTTTCTCTCATTTTTTATTTCGGCTTTTTCTTTTTTCCTTTTTATGGCCTAGTTTCTTCTTTTTTTTGTCCGGAGTCTCATCCCAACTTGTCGGGGAATCATAGTCTCCATCATCCTTTCCTCACTGGCACAATGCTCTAATAATGATGATCACCACACTTTTATTTACTTACAACTCAAGAATTAAAACTCGATACTTAGAATAAAATATGACTCTATGTGAATGCCTCCGGTGGTGAACCGGGATGTGTAATGAATCAAGAGTGACATGTACGAAAAATTATGAACGGTGGCTTTGCCACAAATACGATGTCAACTACATGATCATGCAAAGCAATATGACAATGATGGAGCGTGTCATAATAAGCAAAACAGTGGAAAGTTACATGGCAATATATTTCGGAATGACTATGGAAATGCCATAATAGGTAGGTATGGTGGCTGTTTTGAGGAAGGTAAATGGTGGTTTTATGGTACCTGCGAAAGTTGTGTGATACTAGAGAGGCTAGCAATGGTGGAAGGGTGAGAGTGCGTATAATCCATGCACTCAACATTAGTCATAAAGAACTCACATACTTATTGCAAAAATCTATTAGTTATCGAAACGAAGTATTACCCGCATGCTCCTAGAGGGATACATTGGTAGGAAAAGACCATCGCTCGTCCCCGACCGCCACTCACAAGGAAGAAAATCAAAAAATAAATCATGCTCCGACTTCATCACATAACGGTTCACTGTACGTGCATGCTACGGGAATCACAAACTTTAACACAAGTATCTCTCAAATTCACAACTACTCAACTAGCATGACTCTAATATCACCATCTTCATATCTCAAAACAATCATAAAGAACCAAACTTCTCATAGTATTCAATGCACTTTATATGAAAGTTTTTTTATTATACCAATCTTGGATGCCTATCATATTAGGACTAATTTTATAGCCAAAGCAAATTACCATGCTGTTCTAAAAGACTCTCAAAATAATATAAGTGAAGCATGAGATATAAATAATTTCTATAAAATAAAAACACCACCATGCTCTAAAAAGGTATGAGTGAAGCACTAAAGCAAAATTTATCTAGCTCAAAAGATATAAGTGAAGCACATAGAGTATTCTAATAAATTTCGATTCATGTGTGTCTCTCCCAAAAGGTGTGTATAGGAAGGATGATTGTTGTAAACTAAAAATCAAAGACTCAAATCATGCAAGACGCTCCAAGAAAAACACATATCATGTGGTGAATAAAAATTTAGCCTCAAGTAAAGTTACTGATAGACGAAGACGAAAGAGGGGATGCCTTCCGAGGAATCCCCAAGCATAGGATTTTGGTTGTCCTTGAATTTTACCTTGGGGTGCCTTGGCAATTCTAATCTTAGGCTCTTGCCACTCCTTGTTCCAAAATCCATCAAATCTTTACCCAAAAGCATGAAAACTTCACAACACAAAACTCAGCAGAAAATCTCATGAGCTCTGTTAGTATAAGAAAACAAACCACCACTTTAAGGTACTGTAATGAACTCATTATTTATTTATATTGGTGTTAAACCTACTGTATTCCAACTTCTCTATGGTTCATACCCCCCGATTCTAGCCATAGACTCATCAAAATAAGTAAACAATACACGAAAAACAGAATCTGTCAAAAAACAGAACAGTCTGTAGCAATTTGTAGGTTTCGAATACTTTTGTAACTCCAAAATTCAGAGAAATTAGGAAGCCCTAAATAATTTGTATATTGATCTACCGTAGTTGGAATTAGTATTTTATCACTCTGTGGTAAAAAAATGAAAATTATTCTCGTGGGGGCATACTTTCTGTTTTTTCAGCAAAATCAAATAACAATCACCCAAGAAGATCCTAAAGGCTTTACTTGGCACAAATACTAATTAACACATAAAAACACAATCATAACAAAGGATAGATGATTTAATTATTACTAAACAGGAACAAAAATAAAATTGGGTTGCTTCCCAACAAGCACTATCATTTAACGCCCCTAGCTAGGCATAAAAACAAGAATAGATCTAAGTATTGCCATCTTTGGTATTGGGAAAGAAAACAGAAAATTTCTTATCTATAGCATTTATCTTTCTACTTTGAGAAAACACGTGGCCATTAATGGTGGAAGAAAGATTAAGCATGCTATGGGAATTTGCATCTAAGTTAGTCTTCATCTCACTCATGGGGTGCCCAAATAGAGTTTTCATATTTTCATAGGTATCTATGGCATCCCCCTCAAGAAAAAGTTCTTCAAAAATAGAATCTAAAACTTGCTTGAACAAAGAGGGTAAGCCAACATAAAAGCTTTTTAGGTATATCTCAATTTGATATTGGGGTACGTAGCTGGCTCGGATCCTTAATAGCCTATCCCAAGCATGTTTCAAAGACTCATCAAGTAAATAAAAAAATTGTGGGATCATCTTCATCGAAATTATTCAAACTCTCATTGATAACCCCGGTAGGTCTTTCCATAGCATCATTATTTATGAGCTTAGAAAGGACAGAGGGACTATCCAAAGTACTAGAACCCGGGAGAGAAACCTTACCCCTTTTCGATTCCGCCATGGTGAAAGAAAGGCAAATGGCAAAGAGGCGAAGAAAAGGAAAGGTGAAGTGGGGGAGAGGAAAACAAGAGGCAAATGGCAAATAATGTAATGCGAGGGATAAGAGTTTGTGATGGGTACTTGGTATGTCTTGACTTGAGCGTAGATCACCCCGGCAACAGCGCCAGAAATCCTTCTTGCTACCTCTTGAGCATGCGTTCGTTTTCCCTTGAAGAGGAAAGGGTGATGTAGCAAAGTAGCGTAAGTATTTCCCTCAGTTTTTGAGAACCAAGGTACCAATACAGTAGGAGACTACACGCAAGTCGCCTAGTACCTACACAAACAATCATGAACCTTGCAACCAACACGATAAAGGGGTTGTCAATCCCTTCACTGCCACTTGAAAAAATGAGATCTGATAAAGATAATAAGATAAATATTTTTGGTATTTTTGTTGTATAGATTGTAAAGTAACGATTGCAAAATAAACAGCGACAGAAATTGGCAAGTTGACGGGAAACTAATATGATGTAAAATAGACCCAGGGGCCATAGGTTTCACTAGTGGCTTCTCTCAAGATAGCATATATTATGGTGGGTGAACAAATTACTACTGAGCAATTGATAGAAAAGCGCATAGTTATGAGAATATCTAGGCATGATCATAAACATAGGCATCACGTCCGTATCAAGTAGACCGAAACAATTCTACATCTACTAATGTTACTCCACACATCGACCGCTATCCAGCATGCATCTAGAGTATTAAGTTCATAAGAATAGAGTAACGCATTAGGCAAGATGACATGATGTAGAGGGATAAACTCAAGCAATATGATATAAACCCCATCTTTTTATCCTCGATGGCAACAATACAATATGTGTCGGTTCCCTTTCTGTCACTGGGATCGAGCACGGCAAGATTGATCCCAAAGTCAAGAACTTCTCCCATTGCAAGAAGGATCAATCTAATAGGCCAAACTAAACCGAAAATTCGAAGAGACTTGTAAAGATATAAAATCATGCATATAAGAATTCAGAGAAGAATCAAATATTGTTCATAGATAATCTTGATCATAAATCCACAATTCATAGGATCTCGGCAAACACAGCGCAAAAAGTATTACATCCAATAGATCTCCAACAACATCGAGGAGAACTTTGCATTGAGAACCAAAGAGAGAGAAGAAGCCATCTAGCTAATAACTATGGACCCGAAGGTCTGTGGTAAACTACTCACACATCATCGGAGAGGCTATGGTCTTGATGTAGAGCCCTCCGTGATCGAATCCCCCTCCGGCAGATCACCGGAAAAGGTCCCCAAATGGGATCTCATGGGTACAGAAGGTTGCAGCAGTAGAAAAGTGGTTCTGTGGCTCGTCTGGATATTTTAAGGGTATAATAGTATATATAGACTAAAGAAGTAGGTCGGTGGAGCTCCATGGGGCCCACGAGGGTGGGGGCGCGCCTCCATACCTCGTGGCTGCCTCATTGCTTCCTTGAACTCCACTCCAAGTCTCCTAGATTGCGTTTGTTCCAAAAAATATCCTCGTGAAGGTTTCGTTCCGTTTGGATTCCGATTGATATTCCTTTTCTGCGAAACACTAAAATATGCACAAAAAATAGCAATTTGCACTGGGCCTTAGGTTAATAGGTTAGTCCCCAAAAATAATATAAAAGTGCATATTAAAGCCCATTAAACATCCAAAACAGATAATATAATAGCATGGAACAATAAAAAATTATAGATACGTTGGAGACATATCAATGGCTGCCCATTTCTGTTGTTCTATCTAATCGTAAACAGTTCGTATGGATCAAGCGTATGCCTAGCATCAAACTAAAATCTGAACCATGTTTGATGTATCCACCATCGCAAATGTTTTGCATCTTTTTTGACGGGTTTTTTACATCACTGTTTGCGATTAATGCATCGCACACATTTCCGTCAAAGGTTCTCTGATCGTAGTGTCGCGTTAGCAGCACCTGTAGTAGTGGCCGACCTCTTATTGGAATGCGAGGAGGCACTTTCCTCCTCGTCCTCATCCTCGCCCCATCCTGTGCGGATGAGGCCGCGGTGTCTCCAGACCAGTTGCTTGGATGAACCTGGCGGCGGAGGCCCTCCCTGGCCTCCGACACTTCTTTCGTCTTGCCCTTCTTAGCGGACGCCTTATTGGGCACCATGACTAGCAGCTTCTCCAGCTGCTCTGATCGGGGCCCTTCCGAAAGAGGCGTCGGGCTGCTAATCTACTTGGCCTTGGCGAGCCAGCCCTGCAAAATCCGCATCTCAAGGTTAGACTGAATCAAACGTGGCATGAATATTCGAACACTGCTCGAAGAAAAATGCTGCTCACCTCCCTTGGATGGTTCGCGGCATTGAGGCCGATGTCCTTCCCCTCTACCGGCCACTCCATCTGGTGCTGAAATAGTTGGCCCCATATCATGTCAAGAGATGTGCCATAGAGGTGTCGCACGGTGGCCCGATCCTCAGGCTCGCGCTCCCACATGGGTTTGGCCCTCTCCTGGCAAGGGAGAAGCCGGCGGGGGAGCATGATCTAGACCATGTCGACCAGCTTCGCGTTGGTCTCTATTATGATGTCCTTGTGTTTCTGCAATGCCTTCGTATCGGCGACAAGCCCCCAGTCCGGGCTCTTGGTGGCCTAGGAGGCCAATTTGGTAGGGGGTCCGGACCTGAATGCAGGGCCTCACCCCAAGCGGCCTCCCTCGGCTCGGTGATGTAAAACCACTCCTTCTGCCACATACAGACGGTGTCGATGAAGTGGTCGTCCAGTCACTTCACCCGCATCAGTTTGCTGACCATGGCCCCTCCATAGTCCGCATGCTCGCCGCCAACCACCTTGGGCTTGACGTTGAACACCTTCAGCCATAAAACAAAGTGCGGCTGAACTCGAAGGAGCCTTTCAGAGACAACAATGAAAGGCAAGATGTATGGAGTTGGGAATTGGGGGCTAGAACATCAACCCCCGCACTAAGGGGTGCAGGGTTAATCCTAGCCCTCTAAGAAAATGGGGAAGAAACACGACCCTCTCGCTCTGCTAGGGCATGGGGATGATTTGGCCCTCTTCGGGGGCCTGGTGAGCAACATTGGCCGGCAAATAGCCGGCCTTCTTCAGCTACAAAATATCCCCCTCGGTGACGCTGGAGGCCTTCCACTTCCCATTGGATCCGGATCCATCCATGGTCGAAGGAGGCAAGGAGGGATTTGCTACAGAAGCAGAAGAAAAGGGCTCTGGAGCTCTGGAGGTCTGTGTAGGTGGGAGGTGGCAGAAGGCGTCCGGTACAGACTGTAGAAGCCCCCCTTTATAGGACGATGACAGGCCTGGAATTTCCTTATTCCACGTTGTTGGCTTCGCCACTTCCCGATATGCCCGCGACGTTATGAGCGGGGAGGGGAATAGAAATCATTAACCATATCCCCAGAAAAGTGGGACACGATCTCCACCTCGAGGGGACGTGTCAAACGTGGTGTCAGCCTCGAGCCGCGCTTCGAGGAATAGTAACTGCTCGGTGTTATGGCCGGATGAGGCTCTTCATTGGAGGAGAAAAAGTCGTCAGATGGATGCATCATTCGCGCTTGAGCGTTATTTTTTTATTACCTTCGGCGTTAAGCAAAACTGTCGTTTCAGATTCCGGACATCGTTGGGTTCCGAACAGGGGTAAGACATATTGAAAAACTCTCCCCGTGATACGTCTCCGTCGTATCTACTTTTCCAAACACTTTTGCCCTTGTTTTGGACTCTAACTTGCATGATTTGAATGGAACTAACCCATACTGACGCTGTTTTCAGCAGAATTGCCATGGTGTTATTTATGTGCAGAAACAAAAGTTCTCGGAATGAACTGAAACTTCACGGAACATATTTTTGGAAATAATAAAAAATCCTTGCAAAAGATGAAGACCAGGGGGACCACACCCTAGCCACGAGGGTGGGGGGCGCGCCTGCCCCCCTGGGCACGCCCCCCTACCTCGTGGGCACCTGGAGCTCCTCCGACCTCAACTCCAACTCTATATATTTGCTTTCGGGGAGAAAAAATAGAGGAGAAGGATTCATCACATTGTACGACACGGAGCCGCCGCCAAGCCCTAAAACCTCTCGGGAGGGCTGATCTGGAGTCCGTTCGGGGCTCCGGAGAGGGGAATCCGTCGCCATCGTCATCATCAACCATCCTCCATCACCTATTTCATGATGCTCACCGCCATGCATGAGTAATTTGATCGTAGGCTTGCTGTACGGTGGTGGGTTGGATGAGATTTACCATGTAATCGAGTTAGTTTTGTTAGGGTTTGATCCCTAGTATCCACTATGTTCTGAGATTGATGTTGCTATGAATTTGCTATGCTTAATGCTTGTCACTAGGGCCCGAGTGCCATGACTGCAGATATGAACCTATTATGTTTTCATCAATATATGAGAGTTCTTGATCCTATCTTGCAAGTCTATAGTCACCTACTATGTGTTATGATCCGGCAACCCTGATGTGACAATAATCGGGACCACTCCCGGTGATGACCGTAGTTTGTGGAGTTCATGTATTCACTATGTGTTAATGCTTTGGTCCGGTACTCTATTAAAAGGAGGCCTTAATATCCCTTAGTTTCCGCTAGGACCCCGCTGCCACGGGAGGGAAGGACAAAAGATGCCATGCAAGTTCTTTTCCATAAGCATGTATGACTATATTCGGAATACATGCCTACATTACATTGATGAATTGGAGCTAGTTCTGTGTCACCCTAGGTTATGACTGTTACATGATGAACCGCATCCGTCATAATTCTCTATCACCGATCCATTGCCTATGAGCTTTCCATATATTGTTCTCTGCTCATTTACTTTTCCGTTGCTATTGCTATCATCACTACAAAATACCAAAAACACTACTTTTGCTACCATTACCTTTTGCTATCGTTACCACTACTATCATATTACTTTCTACTAAATACTTTGCTGAAGATATTAAGTTTTCAGGTGTGGTTGAATTGACAACTCAGTTGCTAATACTTGAGAATATTCTTTGGCTCCCCTTGTGTTGAATCAATAAATTTGGGTTGAATACTCTATCCTCGAAAACTGTTGCGATCCCCTATATTTGTGGGTTATCAAGACTACTTTCTGGCGCCATTGCCGGGGAGCATAGCTCTATTCTTTGAGTCACTTGGGATTTATATGTGCTTATTATTATGAAGAACTTGAGAGATCCAAAAACCAAGATTTATCCCTCAACTATGAGGGGAGCTAAGGAACTGCCATCTAGCTATGCACTTGATTCACCTTCTGTTTTGAGTAAGCTTGCGACACCTAAACCTGCTTCTGCTATTCATTCTGATATGTCGCATGTTATTGATGATGCCACTTCTGCTATGCATGATACTTATGATGAAACTACTTCTACGCTTGATACTACTATGCCACTTGGTGAATTTCTTGATGAACAACTTGCTAGGGTTAGAGAGAATGAAGTTATTGAAACTGATAATATTGACGAAAGTGATGATGAAAACTCTCCCCCTAATAAATATGAATTGCCTATTGTTCCTGAGGGTTATGTTCTGGATGAAGAGTCTGCTAGAGCTATTTTAGCTTGCAATCATACATATGATCTAAAGAGGTTATTAGCTAAATGGAAGCAGCAATCCCTTAATGCTAGAATGAAACCTGACCCTGTTTTTGCTACTTCACCTATCTATGTTACTGATTAGGATTATGAATTCTCTGTTGATCCTGATATAATTACTTTGGTTGAATCTGATCCTTTTTATGGCTATGAATCTGAAACTGCTGTGGCACATCTTACTAAATTAAATGATATAGCCACCCTGTTTACTAATGATGAGAGAACTCACTACTTTTATATCCTTAAAATATTTTCGTTCTCATTAAAGGGTGATGCTAAGATATGGTTTAATTCTCTTGATCATGGTTGTGTGAGTAGTCCCCAGGATATGATCTATTACTTCTCTGCTAAATATTTCCCTGCTCATAAGAAACAAGCTGCTTTAAGGGGTATATATAATTTTGTGCATATTGAAGAAGAGAGTCTCCCACAAGCTTGGGGGAGGCTTCTCCAATTACTTAATTCTTTGCCTGATCATCCTCTTAAGAAAAATGAAATACTTGATATCTTTTATAATGCACTAACCGATGTTTCCAAAGATTACCTGGATAGTTGTGATGGTTCTGTATTCAGGGAAACAACACCGGATGAAGCTGAAATTCTATTGAATAATATGTTGACTAATGAAAATAATTGGACACTTCCTGAGCCTATTCCTAAACCAACTTCGAAGAAGAGAGGTGTTCTATTTCTCAGTCCTGAAGATATGCAAGAGGCAAAGAAATCTATGAAAGAAAAGGGTATTAAAGCTGAAGATGTTAAGAATTTACCTCCTATTGAAGAAATACATGGTCTTAATTTATAGTCTGTCGAAGAAATGTATAATTTTAATCCATCTCCAATTGAATAAACACATGGTCTTGATAACCCGACACAGGTAGTAAAGGTAAATTCTCTCTATAGATTTGATAAAGCTGGAATCCCATCTACTAAGTTTGCTAGCCCATGCTTTGATGAGTTTGGTAAATTTATGGTTAAGCAAGAAGACTTCAATGCTTATTTTGGTAGAGAATTAAAATGCAGTGCTGGTATGCTTGAACACTTGGGTGATTGTATGGTAATGTCAAAGGTGAACTTAAACTTATTAGCAAACATGCTTCTATGGTTACCACTCAAGTAGAACAAGTACTTAAAGCTCAAAATGATTTTCTCAATGAACTGAACAGTAAAAATAATGATAATGCTGTTAGAGTTATGGCTAGAGGTGGTAAAATGACTCAGGAACCTTTGTATCCTGAAGGCCATCCTAAGAGAATTGAGCAAGATTCTCAGAGAAATAATATAGACGCACCTAGTCCTTCTAAAAGGAAGAAAAAGAAAAATGATAGGACTTTGCATGCTTCTAGTGAACCTATTGCTGAAACACCTAAGAATCCAAATGATATTTCTATTTCAGATGCTGAAACAATCTGGTAATGAACCTGAAACTAGTGATAATGTTAATGATAATGTTCATGTTGATGCTCAACCTAGCAATGATAATGATATAGAAATTGAACCTGCTGTTGATCTTGATAACCCACAATCAAAGAATCAACGTTATGATAAGAGAGACTTTGTTGCTAGGAAACACTGTAAAGAAAGAGAACCATGGGTTCAAAAACCCATGCCTTTTCCTCCCAAACCATCCAAGAAAAAGGATGATGAGGATTTTGAGCGCTTTGCTGAAATGATTAGACCTATCTTTTTTCATATGCGATTAACTGATATGCTCAAAATGAATCCTTATGCTAAGTACATGAAAGAGATTGTTACTAATAAAAGAAAGATACCGGAAGCTGGAATTTCCACCATAATTGCTAATTATATTTTTAAGGGTGGAATACCAAAGAAACTTGGAGATCCAGGAGTACCCACTATACCATGCTCCATTAAAAGAAACTATGTTAAAACTGCTTTATGTGATCTTGGAGCCGGTGTTAGTGTTATGCCTCTCTCTTTATATCGTAGACTTGATTTGAATAAGTTGACACCTACTGAAATATCTTTGCAAATGGCTGATAAATCAACTGCTATACCTGTCGATATTTGTGAGGATGTGACTGTTGTGGTTGCAAATGTTACTATTTTAACGGACTTTGTTATTCTTGATATTCCCGAGGACGATAGTATGTCCATTATTCATGGAAGACCCTTTTTGAATACTTCAGGGGCTGTTATTGATTGCAACAAAGGAAATGTCACTTTTCATGTTAATGGTAATGAGCATACGGTACACTTTCCGAGGAAACAGCCTCAGGTCCACAGTATTAATTCTATTGGAAAAATTCCATCAATTATTTTTGGAGGTTTTGAATTCCCTCTTCATATTGTCAAGAAGACACAACTCTCCGTACCCACCTTTTGCTTTCTGTTATTTATATTAAATAAAATAAAAATAGTATTTTCTGTCTGTTATCTGAATTATCCATGCAATATAAAAATACCCTAAAAATAAAAGTTCTCCAAATGCCCTGAAATTTAAATTTGATTTTTATGGAATATTTGAGAATATTTGGCACTGAGAACGCAGCAGGGGGCATCCACCTGGCCACGAGGGTGGAGGGCGCGCCCTACCCCCCTGGGCGCTCCCCCTGCCTCGTGGGCCCACGGTGGCCCTCCTCCACTTATTCCTGCACCCACACACTCCTTCCTCCCACAAACACGATTATCCAGTTCAAACCCGAGTCCAAGCTCATTTTGCTGCCATTTTCGATCTCCTTGATCAAAGCACCTCTCACAAAACTGCTTGGGGGGATTGTTCCTTGGTCTGTGACTCCTCCATTGGTCCAATTAGTTTTTGTTCTAGTGCTTTATTTATTGAAAATTTGTGTTGCCTAGGTGACCCTGTTATTGAGCTTGCATGTCAAATTTATGTGGTTCCAAGTAGTTTTGATGCATGATATAGGCTCTAGGCACTTGTCGGAGTAGTTGCTATCAATTTTGTTGAGTTTGGTTTACTTTTATTTGAAGTTACTAAAAATTTCAGAAATTTTTCAGAGGAAGAAATATGTTTAGGAAAATGTACCAAGGTGGCTCTTCAAGGAAACAAGAGCCCAGGCTTGCAATGCGTGATGCTGATGATGAGCCACCAAGGGACGCTCCAGTGCGGCCCTGTGAATGGCCTTAAGAGGACTTTATGGATCGAGCGGAAATCAAGGAAGAATTTAACGCATATTTGCGTAACGCTGATCTTGTGAGCTTCGAGGTGGAAAAGTGCCGCCAGTACCACTATCTCACTAGTTCTTTTGTGAGGAGGTTTGAATTTTGATCTTCATGCAATTCTCCAACTGTCCTGTTTGATCTTTATGAAAAACCTTATACGATGGACTTCGAGGATTTTACCACTCCTTGCAAACTTCCACAATGGGGTAGTGTTAGGGAACCTCGTAAATCTGAATTTAGAGATTTTTTTGCTAGTATAACTATGGGGGTATCTAGAGATATAACACAGGCTACCATAGGGAGCATTCACTTTCCCGCTATACATTATTTTGCTCTCTTCATAGGTAGATGCATTAATGGTAAAGATGAGGCATGTCACATGTGTCCCTAACCTCAGTATTCTTAGGAGTGTTGTGTTAGGAGATAAATCTTATAATTTGGGGGCCATTGTTGCACGTAGGTTCTATCTTAATAGATTTAATAGAGATTTCTTTGGTGGTGTTTATGTAACCTGCATAGCTAATTTTCTAGGTATAACCATACGTGAAGATGATATTGAGTTGCCTCCTGCTTATTTTGATTATGAGGCTATGGTTCTTCATCAGTTTGTTGAGAGGAACGATCAGTTCCTCCAGTACCGACTAATCTTTGACAGACGACGCACATATCACGTCGCTCTCCCTGCTTCTACTTTCTTTGACTTTCAGGCAAAAAGGAGATATTTTATAATCAGACAGGAGGCGGATGAGTATAAGAGGAGAGCTGAGATAGCTCGCCTCCAAGCTGCAGCCCACGATGAATGACTGTTGCATCGTAGTACGAACCCAACTATTACTATGGATATCCGCCTGGCCAACCGTGGCCATAGACCAACCTAGGCCAAAAGGCTAAGATTGGGGGAGTACGTATTTCTCACCGACATTATATTCATGTTCACACCCTCGTTGCTAGATGTCAGTGCTCATACTTTTTCATTGTAACATCCATGCTAGTTTATTTCCTTTTTATGCTTTCTTCTTGTGTGTTTAATAAACCTTAAGAAAAACCAAAAAAATTAGTTGAAGCTCTTAGCTAGTTTTAATTTCCATGCTTGTAGTAGTAATTAAAAAGAAAACCCAAAAAGATTTCATGTTCTTCTTTTGCTTGTTGGGAGCTTTCCCATGTAAATAGTTTTATTTCTTTTCTTTTCTTTGGGGGTCGATAGGAGAAGACCATGATTAAATTGTTGAAGTGGCTCTTATATGCATTATTGTTGATCTGACAAAAAAGCCCATATTGCCTTGTCTTCTCCTGTTTAGTGAATGCTTGCAGATTCCAGCTTAGTCCAATGCACACGCACTATTATTATTATCCACATTGTTCGGTTGGGCAAGTTAAAGGCAATTATGACGATATATGATGGACTGACTAAGATGAGAAAAGCTGGTATGAACTGACTATGATGGACCTCTTTTGTTTGTGTAAATATGATTAGTTCATCGTTCCTGATTCAGCCTATTATGAATAAACATGTTTGCAATGACAACTAGAGATCATAGTTTCTTGTGTCATGCTTGATTAGCTAGGATCTTATAATGGTTTACCTTGCATGCGAACATGCTATTAAAATGGTTGTGATGTGGTATGATAGGGTGGTATCCTCTGAATGATTTAAGTGACTTGACTTGGCACATCTTCACGCATGTAGTTGAAACAAAATCAACATAGCGTTCACGATATTTATGTTGATGGTGAATTATATCCAATTCATGCTTGCATTCGGTGTTGATTAATTTTAATGCATGTTCATGACTGTTGTCGCTCTCTAGCTGGTTCCTTCCCAGTCTTTTTATAGCCTTCACATGTACTAAGAGGGAATACTACTTGTGCATCCAATCCCATAAACCCTAAAGTTATTCCATATGAGTCCACTATACCTACCTATTTACGGTATCTACCTGCCGTTCCAAGTAAATTTTTATGTGCCAAACTCTAAACCTTCAAATAATTATCCTGTTTTGTATGCTCGAATAGCTCATGTATCAACTAGGGTTGTCTGTATCTTCCATGTTAGGCGGGTTATTCTCAAGAGCAGTGGACTCCGCTCCTCACTCACGAGAAAATGGCTGGTCACCGGGATGCCTAGTCCCATGCTTTATGCAAATCAAATCAAAATAATTGCAAAAAACTCCCCCTGGGACTCTTGTTAGTTGGAGGCACTCATTGTTTCGAGCAAGCCATGGATTGATGCTCGTTGGTGGAGGGGGAGTATAAACTTTACCATTCTGTTTGGGAACCGCCTATAATGTGTGTAGCATGGAAGATATCGCCATCTCCTGGTTGTTATGTTGACAATGAAAGTATACCGCTCAAAATATTATTCACCTCTATTTCAAAACCGAGCTCTGGCACCTCTACAAATCCTTGCTTCCCTCTACGAAGGGCCTATCTATTTACTTTTATGTTGAGTCATCATCCTCTTACTAAAAAGCACCAGTTGGAGAGCACCACTGTCATTTGCATTCATTACTGTTTGTTTACATTGAGTATGACTTGACTAGATCTCTTTTACCATGAATTACAATGTCTAGTCAGTCCTTGATCTTTAAAGGTGCTCTGCATTTATGTTTTGCGGTCTCAGAAAGGGCTAGTGAGATACCATCTTGTTATATCATCTTATGGTTATTTTGAGAAAGTGTTGTCATCCGAGATTTATTATTATTGCTCGCTAGTTGATTATGCCATTGATATGAGTAAACATGAGACCTAAGTGTTATTGTGAATATGGTTAGTTTATAATCTTTGCTGAAAACTTGAATGCTGGCTTTACCTATTTACAACAACAAGAGCAAACATAGTTTGTAAAAGATTTTCTTTATCACTTTTAGTTTGTCAACTGAATCGCTTCAGGACAAGCAAAGGTTTAAGCTTGGGGGAGTTGATACGTCTTCGTCGTATCTACTTTTCCAAACACTTTTGCCCTTGTTTTGGACTCTAACTTGCATGATTTGAATGGAACTAACCCGGACTAACGTTGATTTCAGCAGTATTGCCATGGTGTTATTTATGTGCAGAAACAAAAGTTCTCAGAGTGACCTGAAACTTTACGGAACAACTTTTTGGAAATAATAAAAAATCCTTGCAAAAGATGAAGACCAGGGGGCCCACACCCTAGCCACAAGGGTGGGGGCGCGCCTGCCCCCCTGGGCGCGGCCCCCTACCTCGTGGGCCCCCTGGAGCTCCTCCGACCTCAACTCTAACTCTATATATTTGCTTTCGAGGAGAAAAAAAATAGAGAATGATTCATCGCGTTTTATGATACGGAGCCGCCGCCAAACCCTAAAACCTCTTGGGAGGGCTGATCTGGAGTCCGTTCGGGGCTCCGGACAGGGGAATCCATTGCCATCGTCATCATCAACCATCCTCCATCACCAATTTCATGATGCTCACCACCGTGCGTGAGTAATTCCATCGTAGGCTTTGTTGGAAATATTCCTTAGAGTCAATAATAAAATGGTTATTATTGTATTTCCTTGTTCATGATAACCGGAAACCGTAATACATGTGTGAATACATAGACCACAACATGTCGCTAGTAAGCCTCTTGTTGACTAGCTCGTTGATCAATAGATGGTCATGGTTTTCTGACCATGGACATTGGATGTCATTGATAACGGGATCACATCATTAGGAGAACTAGCGGGTCGACCCGCGCAACTGCGCGGCTAGAATTGATATATTTTGTATTTTTTAATAAATGATATGTTTATGCTTGCTAAGCCACATGGACTTGCATTTTTTTTTACATCGTACAGAAGATGTCCTTATGCATTTTTCCTCTTCATATCATTGTTTGTGTTTTGGTTATCTGCACGTACTTCCTTCGTTTTTAAATAAGTGTCGTAATTTTAGTTCAAATTTAAGCTAAAACCACAACACTTATTTCTGAACGGAGTGAGTATTATTTTAGTTTGGCCAACATTTTTTGTGTGAATGCCCAACAAATTCTTTGTTTGTTTGTTTTTACTACATGTTCCCAATCCATCATGGAATACTGATCCGTAGCTTATGTGCTTTTGAGAAGGTTCTATTCTATAACTAATCTGCCACAGGATATTCTGTAGCTAATGTACCCTTTTGTAAAAATGGAATGAAAATCTAATACTATATAGGAGTGAATAAATGGAATAGAAAAAAAATTATATTCGTTTTCACTTCATATAAGTTACAGCCCATCCAAAAGCGAAATAAATGCTAGAAAGTGCTTACACATTTTCCATGTGTTCCGTGCGGCCGCTCGCAGTGCGTCCGATGCAATCGCGAGAGAGCAGCGCGTGACAGATGGATCGGAGGAAGTGGTGTGAAGTGACACAGTTTTAATCTCTTTTATTTGAAAAATAACACAGTTTTAATCTAGTACAGTAGTAGTAGTATTTTGCATCTGTACGTTTGTACTACCATTCATCCTTTTTGTCCATTCTTTTGTCTTGACGTGAACCAATCTCCCATTTTCGTTCTCCTCTCGTTCATTTATCTTTTCCTCCCCTGATCTAGGGATTCAGCCACAATTCGTTGCTAGATCCAGCAAGTGAGAAGGACGTGGTGAGTAGGATTTGCGGCAGAGTGTCGTGGTTGCAGTCTCTCAGCGGCGGCCGGTCCTCCAGCTCGACCACACGTGCCTGTTGCTCGCCGCCACCGTCGATTGGATGGCCGTGAAGTTAGCCCCCCTTGAACCTGAGCAGTGGCTCTCCTCCAGATAATCTCTCCTCTTCACTTCCTTCTCCTCCTTTCCCAGATGCTTGGTCTGCTAGCATCCCGCAATTGCGTGGATTTTGGATTCTTTATGAGAAATCGGCTCGTGGTCTCCTGTTATCCCCTTCCTGGTGCAGATAAGGAGATGCTTATCTTCTCCTCACCTTTCTCTACCTTTTTTTTTATCTTTGCATGGTTTCTTCTTACTCATAATTTTCATGCTCGCCAGAGGGAGAGGGTGTTCTACGGTCAGGTACTACTCAGAAGCCGGGAAGGACAAATGCAGACAGGTGACCAATATGCGAGTTTTTTTAGGATCAAGCGAGCAAAGACTGCCTCAATTCATGTCAGAGTTACTCATATCCCCCTGCCTTTTTGCTTACCTTCAGTTGTTTTGGGGAATTAACTTTTTTCAGTTGACATTCTGCCCAACTTAGATCGTCGCTTCAACTCAGATTATCTCTTCAACACATCCGTATTAATTATATGAAATTCCGTATAGCAAAAGGTGTTCGATACTTCATTGTTGTGTCTACTGCCTATAACACCTATAAATCTTTGAATAATTCATTGTCTTGTCTGTACTTGTTAACATTTATATATGTGAATACACATACATTTATTTGGTTGAGGAGGCTATGTTGATGCCTATTTTTTTAGAGAGACTATTCGTAAGAGTGATGAGAGTGTTAGTGCAAGAGATATTAGTAATCACTATTTAGGTGGAATTTATTTGTGAACTTTCTCTAGAACGATCAAATATAGTAGTCCCTCCGTTCCTAAATATAAGTTTTTTTAGAGATTCCAATACAGACTACATACGGAGCAAAATCAGTGAATCTACACTCTAAAACTCCCTCCGTTTCTAAATATAAGTTTTTTTAGAGATTATAATACGGAATACATACGGAGCAAAATGAGTGAATCTACACTCTAAAATGCGTCTATATACATCCATATGTAGTCCCTATTAAAATCTCTAAAAAGGCTTATATTTCGAAACGGAGGTATGTAGCTATGTAAAAATATTCATGGTTCAATTTTTTTAAATGATGATAGAAGAGAGATAAAAATATTCAGGGATAATATTTTGTGGAAAGATCAGACATATGTATATATATGGTTAGGTTGTCTTCCACTCTATGTAATTACACATGCATTGTCTACGCAAAATTCTAGTTTTGTTGACTTGATGAACTACATTGTAAATTAGAATGTCTCTTTATAAAAAAATATTCTTTGCGGCATCTTCAGTTGGACACTCTTTGTCATTGATCAGCATCTTCAATCCTTCCTTATTTGTCACTCTTGATAATGCCACGTACAATTGTCCATGGCAGAATGCTTGCTTAGGCAAATATATTCCTACCTTGTTTTTGCAAGGATGTTGTTGTCGTCGAGCATTATTTTGCAATTCTTTGACGATGTTGGGGTCCACTGTTAATGTATCATCATTGCATCTTGACGCACTTATCCTATTTGCCACCTCATTTAAATTATTATAGATGTACAGCTGTGTGAACCGAGGTTTGTCTGTACCTTCAGGTAAAAGAGTTCTGATGTGATGGTGGTTCTGCCCATGCAAACGAAAAACAGAAAGTTCTTTGCACGTTTTTATTTCCTTGTCCACAACTCCTCCCATTGATGTGAATGAAGACATTGAGTTCTTTGACCTTATAATCCCGCCCTTCACTTCTTAAGAGGTTTCTGAGGTATGGTGGAGGCTCTCTTAGTGGTGGCAGATTGATTTTTCCCTGTTTGCAACATATTCCAAAAGTGGATTTCGTAGTTCCTTTCTTGAATTTAATCTTTCTTCACACCATAGCAATGATTTGCAATATTAGCATTTGTATGTTGGCCTTTCGAAGTTCCATGTCTTTCTATTAGCACTTGTTGAGGTTGTGGTTCTATTGTTGTCTCCAACATTGATTCTAATGTTAATTTTGTTGCTTTCTCTTCTTGTATGCTTCAATTCCTTATCTTCTTGAGCATTATCCTTTCTCAATTGTTTAGGAGCCTCTGTTTGTATTTCTTCCCTCTGAACCCCTTGTCCGCTTTGTGATCCTTGAGTTTAGAGCTTGATCTTTCTTTGTTTTTGTATGGTGAGCTGCTAGCGCTTACGTATGTTGGACTGTCATCTCCGGAAATTTGATTTCGTCAGTGACATATAGAGTTTTCTTAATAGTGTGCCACTTCAGACATGTAAGTGCATTTGGAGATATAGAGACTAATAATAGAGGTGTCATATACAGTACATCTGGAGATCAATATTGTTTTGGTAGTGTGTGAATGCATGGAAAAAACATGGTTTACAGTTCAGTCTCAGTAGGGTTTTGATATAGAAGATTAGAAGCAAGGTTGATCTGAGATCAAATGCTGACATACGTGAAGAATTGCATGTGGATATTACCTAAGGTTGATGGTGTTGATGTCGTGTCTTCAGTTTGTTGGACGTTTCTTTGTGCCTTCGATCGATCGTTTGGGCGTCGCAGGCGTATATTGGATGCAAGTTGCTGGAGTTGTTTCCATGCCTTCGATTTGTGGGCCGTCTTGCATGTTCGATCGTCCTAACGTCTTGATAAGAGAGCTACTGAGAAAGTGCATCATGGGTCAGACCCAAAAGTTGAATGTCGTCTTGTAAAATTATTGTTGAATGATGATTATGTGATATAAGCAGAAGGGATGAGAGTGTGACCATACCTCTTTTTTTTTCTGAGACTATGATCTAACAATTTTGCTAATGTATCTTGAAGAATGGATTGCATTCTGCAGATTATCTGAGTAGAATTTTTTTTGGAAATATGTTGGATGTTATGGAAGTTAAAAATAATTTGCTGATTAAAAAGAGGAAATATATAATACCTTGATGCTTAATAATAAGAAAAAAATTAAAGGTTTCTTAGTTCACATGGAAATTGATAAATCTTGGACTCCTTTGCTGACTCGTACACGTACGTGTGACCCTGAGTCCGACTCCTTTTCTCGTACATGGTCATGACTCTTCCTAGCCTTTTTTAGTTAATGATGACTCTTGCTAGCCTAGCATATTTAGATCAGATGCAACTCTTCCCGTGCATAGCATGTATACACGTGACAACATGGTAGTTCAATATATTGGTACGCACACGTTAATATGGTACGTAAAATCTTTTAAATCTCAGCCATTATTTTCTTGATCAAACGGTGCAAATAATAGAATAGATGATGTAATGGACAAGACCCAATCCTAAGCCTAGCACAAGATCGTATAATTCGTCTGCTAAAGCTTTTCTAATGTCAAGTATCATTTCCTTAGACCATGAGATTGTGCAACTCCCGGATACCGTAGAAATGCTTTGGGTGTACCAAATGCCACAACGTAACTGGGTGGCTATAAAGGTGCACTACGGGTATCTCCGAAAGTGTCTGTTGGATTGGGACGAATCGAGACTGGAATTTGTCACTCCGTGTAAACGGAGAGGTATCTCTGGGCCAACTCGGTAGGACATCATCATAATGTGCACAATGTGACCAAGGAGTTGATCACGGGATGATGTGTTACGGAACGAGTAAAGAGACTTGCCGGTAACGAGATTGAACAAGGTATCGGGATACCGACGATCGAATCTCGGGCAAGTCCTATACCGGTAGACAAAGGGAATTGTATACAGGATTGACTGAATCCTTCACATCACGGTTCATCCGATGAGATCATCGTGGAACATGTGGGAGCCAACATGGGTATCCAGATCCCGCTGTTGGTTATTGACGAGAGAGATGTCTCGGTCATGTCTGCATTATTCCCGAGCCCGTAGGGTCTACACACTTAAGGTTCGATGACACTAGGGTTATAGGGGAAGTATGTACACGGTTACCGAATGTTGTTCGGAGTCCCGGATGAGATGCCGGACGTCACGAGGAGTTCCGGAATGATCCGGAGGTGAAGATTGATATATTGGACGAAGGGTTTTGGAGTCCAGAAGTGTTCCGGAGGTACCGGGTGATGACCAGCATGACCGAAAGGAGATCATGATGATGGAGATCATGGTGTCATGCCGGTGACGATGGTGTTCATGCCGCGCCTTGAAGATGGAGATCAAAGGCGCAAGATGATATTGGCCATATCATGTCACTTTATGATTTGCATGTGATGTTTGTCATGTTTACATCTTATTTTCTTAGAACGACGGTAGCATAAATAAGATGATCCCTCGCAATAATTTCAAGAAAGTGTTCCCCCTAATTGTGCACCGTTGCTAAGGTCCGTTGTTCCGAAGAACCACGTGATGATCGGGTGTGATAGGTTCTAACGTTCGCATACAACGGTGTAAGCCAGATTTACACACGCAATACACTTAGGTTAACTTGACGAGCCTAGCATGTACAGACATGGCCTCGGAACACGGAAGACCGAAAGGTCGAACATGATAGTGGATACGATCAACATGAAGATGTTCACCGATGATGACTAGTCCGTTTCACGTGATGATCGGACACGGCCTAGTTGACTCGGATCATGTATCACTTAGATGACTAGAGGGATGTCTATCTAAGTGGGAGTTCATTGAATAATTTGATTAGATGAACTTAATTATCATGAACATAGTCAAAAGGTCTTTGCAAATTATGTCATAGCTCACGCTTTGGTTCTACTGTCTTAGATATGTTCCTAGAGAAAATTTAGTTGAGAGTTGACAGTAGCAATTATGCGGACTGGGTCCGTGAACTGAGGATTGTCCTCATTGCTGCACAGAAGGGTTATGTCCTTAATGCACCGCTCGGTGTGTTGAACCTCGAGCATCGTCTGTAGATGTTGGGAAACATCTGACATACATGTTTTGATGACTACGTGATAGTTCAATACGTAATACTAACGGTTTAGAATTGTGGCACCAAAGATGTTTTTGAAACATCGCAGAACATATGAGATGTTCCAAAGACTGAAATTGGAATTTCAGACTAGTGCCCACGTAGAGGTATGAGACCTGTGACAAGTTTCTTAAGCCTGCAAACCAAGGGAGAAAAACTCAATTGTTGAGCATGTGCTAAGATTGTCTGAGTACTGCAATCGCTTGAATCGAGTGGGAGTTAATCTTCCAGATGAGAGAGTGATGGTTCTCCATAGTCACTGCCACCAAGCTATTGGAGCTTCGTGATGAACTATAACATATCAGGGATAGACATGATGATCCTTGAGCAACTCGCGATGTTTGACACCGCGAAAGTAGAAATCAAGTAGGAGCATCAATTGTTGATGGTTAAACCACTAGTTTCAAGAAGGGCAAGGGAAAGAAGGGATACTTCATGAGACGGCAAATCAGTTGCTGCTCTAGTGAAGAAACCCAAGGTTGAACCAAACCCGAGACTAAGTGCTTCTATAATGAGGGGAACGGTCACTGAAGCAGAACTACCCTAGATACTTGGTAGATGAGAAGGCTGGCAAGGTCGATGGAAGTATTTTGGATATACATCATATTATTGTGTACTTTACTAGTACTCCTAGTAGCACCAGGGTAATAAATACCGGTTCGGTTGCTAAGCGTTAGTAACTTGAAATAAAAGGCTGCGCAGACTAGCTAAAGGTGAGATGACGATATGTGTTGGAAGTGTTTCCAAGGTTGATGTGATCAAACATCGCACGCTCCCTCTACCATCGGGATTGGTGTTAAACCGAAATAATTGTTATTTGGTGTTTGCGTTGAGCATAGACATGATTGGATTATGTTTATCGCCACACGGTAATTCATTTAAGGAGAAGAATGGTTACTCTGTTTATTTGAATAATACCTTCAATGGTCTTGCACCTAAAATGAATGGTTTATTGAATCTTGATCGTAGTGATACACACGTTCATGCCAAAAGATATAAGATAGTAATGATAGTACCACGTACTTGTGGCACTGCCATTTGAGTCATGTTAAAACACATGAAGAAGCTCCATCTTGATGGATCTTTGGACTCACTCATTTTTGAAAAGATTGCGACATGCGAACCATGTCTATTGGTAGATATGCATGAAGAAACTCCATGCAGATGGATCATTTGGACTCAATTGATTTTGAATCACCTGAGACATGCAAATCATACCACATGGGCAAGATGACTGAAAGGCCTCGTTTTCAGTAAGATGGAACAAGAAAGCAACTTGTTGGAATTAATACATTTTGATGTGTGCAGTCCAATGTGTGCTGAGGCACGCAGTGGATATCGTTATGATCTTACTTCACAGATGATTTGAGTAGATGCTGAGTATATTTACTTGATGAAGCACAAGTCTGAATTATTGAAAGGTTCAAGTAATTTCAGAGTGAAGTTGAATATCGTCGTGACAAGATGATAAAATGTCTATGATATGATCATAGAGATGAATATCTGAGTTACGAGTTTGGCACACAATTAAGACATTGTGGAAATTGTTTCACAACTAATACCGCCTGGAACACCATAGTGTGATGGTGTGTCCGAACATCATAACTGCACCCTATTGGATATGGTGCATACCATGATGTCTCTTATCGAATTACCACTATCATTCATGGGTTAGGCATTAGAGACAACCGCATTCACTTTAAATAGGGCACCACGCAATTCCGTTGAGACGAAACCATATGAACTATGGTTTAGAGAAACCTAAGATGTCATTTCTTAAA
Source organism: Triticum urartu (assembly GCF_056163025.1). Classification (NCBI taxonomy): domain Eukaryota; kingdom Viridiplantae; phylum Streptophyta; class Magnoliopsida; order Poales; family Poaceae; genus Triticum; species Triticum urartu. The sequence goes on along the minus strand of NC_141878.1, from coordinate 54,425,291 downwards.
AGTTTGGGGCTGCGACGCTTATGTGAAAAAGTTTCAGGCTAATAAGCTCGAACCCAAAGCGGATAAATGCATCTTCATAGAATACCCAAAACAGTTGGCTATACCTCCTATTTCAGATCCGGAAGCAAAAGTGATTGTTTCTAGAAACGGGTCCTTTCTCGAGGAAAAGTTTCTCTCGGAAGAATTGAGTGGGAGGATGATGGAGAGTTGATAAGGTTATTGAACCGTCACTTCAACTAGTTTGTAGCAGGGCACAAGAAGTTGTTCCTGTGGCACCTACACCAATTGAAGTGGAAGCTTATGATAGTGATCATGAAACTTCGGATCAAGTCACTACCAAACCTCATAGGTCGACAAGGATGTGTACTACTTCAGAGTGGTACGTAATCCTATCTTGGAAGTCATGTTTCTAGACAACAATGAACCTACGAGCTATGGAAAAGCGATGGTGGGCCCGGATTCCGATGAATGGCTCGAGGCCATAAAATCCGAGAGAGGATCCATGTATAAAACAAAGTATAGACTTTGAAAGAACTACTTGATGGTGGTAAGGCTGTTGGGTGCAGATGGATTTTAAAAGGAAGATGGACAATGATGGTAAGTGTCACCATTAAGAAAGCTCGACTTGTCGTTAAGATGTTTTCCGACAAGTTCAAGGAGTTGACTACGATGAGACTTTCTCACTCATAGCGATGCTAAGAGTCTGTTGGAATTATGTTAGCAGTTACTGCATTATTTATGAAATCTTGCAGATAGGATGTCAAAAAACATTGTTTCCTCGACGTTTTTCTTGAGGAAAGATTGTATGTGATACAACCAGAAGGTTTTGTCAATCCTGAAAGATGCTAACAAGTATGCAAAGCTCCAGCAATCCTTCTAAGGACTGGAGTAAGCATCTCGGAATTGGAATGTACGCTTTGATGAGATGATCAAAGATTTTGGGTTTATACAAAGTTTATGAGAAACTTGTATTTCCAAAGAAGTGAGTGGGAGCACTATAGAATTTTTGATGAGTATATGTTGTTAACATATTGTTGATCAGAAATGATGTAGAATTTCTGGAAAGCATATAGGTTTATTTGAAAAGTGTTTTTCAATAGAAAACCTAGATTAAGCTACTTGAACATTGAGCATCAAGATCTATAAGGATAGATCAAAAACGCTTAATAGTACTTTCAAATGAATACATACCGTGACAAGATTTTGAAGGATTTCAAAATAGATTAGCAAAGTTCTTGACTGTGTTACAAGGTATGAGCATTGAGTAAGACTCAAGACCTTACCACGGCAGAAGAGAGAAAAAGGACGAAGGTCGTCCCCTATGCTTTAGACATAGGCTCTACAGTATGCTATGCTGTGTACCGCACCTGAAGTGTGCCTTGCCATGAGCCAGTCAAGGGGTACAGAGTGATCCAGGAATGAATCACACGACAGCGGTTGAACTTATCCTTAGTAACTAGTGGACTAAGGAATTTTCTCGATTATGGAGGTGGTAAAAGAGTTCGTCGTAAAGGGTTACGTCGATGCAAACTTTGACACTAATCTGGATGACTCTGAATAGTAAACCGGATTCGTATAGTAGAACAGTTATTTGGAATAGCTCCAAGTAGCGCGTGGTAGCTGCATCCACAAGATGACATAGAGATTTGTAAAGCACACATGGATCTGAAAGGTTCAGACTCATTTACTAATAAACCTCTCACACAAGCAAGATATGAACAAACCCCATGGGTGTTGGATTCATTGCAATCACATAGTGATGTGAACTAGATTATTGACTCTAGTGCAAGTGGGAGACTATTGGAAATATGCCCTAGAGGCAATAATAAAATGGTTATTATTGTATTTCCTTGTTCATAATAATTGTCTATTGTTCATGCTATAATTCTATTAACCAGAAACCGTAATACAAGTGTGAATACATAGACAACAACATGTCCCTAGTAAGCCTCGAGTTGACTAGCTCGTTGATCAATAGATGGTCATGGTTTCCTGACCATGGACATTGGATGTCATTGATAACGGGATCACATCATTAGGAGAATGATGTGATGGACAAGACCCAATCCTAAGCCTAGCACAAGATCGTATAGTTCGTTTGCTAAAGCTTTTCTAATGTCAAGTATCATTTCCTTAGACCATGAGATTGTGCAACTCCCGGATACCATAGGAATGCTTTGGGTTTACCAAAGGCCACAACGTAACTGGGTGGCTATAAAGGTGCACTACGGGTATCTCTGAAAGAATCTATTCGGTTAGCACGAATCAAGACTGGGATTTGCCACTCCGTGTAAACGGAGAGGTATCTCTGGGCCCACTTGGTAGGACATCATCATAATGTGCACAATGTGACCAAGGAGTTGATCACGGGATGATGTGTTACAGAACGAGTAAAGAGACTTGCCGGTAATGAGATTGAACAAGGTATCGGGATACCGACGATCGAATCTCGGGCAAGTACTATACCGGTAGACAAAGGGAATTGTATACGGGATTGACTGAATCCTTGACATCGTGGTTCATCCGATGAGATCATCATGGAACATGTGGGAGCCAACATGGGTATCCAGATCCCGCTGTTGGTTATTGACCAGAGAGATGTCTCGGTCATGTCTGCATTATTCCCGAGGCCGTAGGGTCTACACACTTAAGGTTCGATGATGCTAGGGTTATAGGGAAAGTATGTACGCGGTTACCGAATGTTGTTTGGAGTCCCAGATGAGAACCCAGACATCACGAGGAGTTCCGGAATGATCCGGAGGTGAAGATTGATATATTGGGCGAAGGGTTTTGGAGTCCGGAAGTGTTCCGGACGTACCGGGTGATGACCAGCATGACCGAAAGGTGTTTTGGTAGCCCCGGCAAGTGTTGGGGGGCTTCATGGGCCAAGGGAAGGGGGCAAACCAGCCCACTAAGGGGTTGTGTGCCCCCTCGCCTATTCCCACGTGACCAGGGGTTTGGGGCGCCCCATCTAGGGTTCCCACCTCCTGGCTTGGGGGCCAAGTCACCCAAGGGGGAGATCCCATCTGCCCTGGCCGCCGCCCCCCCTAGGGGAAACCCTAGGGCGCCTCCCCTTGCCCTTGCCCCTATATATAGTGGAGGTTTTGGATCTGACCAACACACTAGTCTCTCTCTCCCAAGGCACAGCCCTACCTCTCTCCCTCCTCGTCTCTCGTAGTGCTTGGCGAAGCCCTGCAGGAGTACTGCGCTCCTCCACCACCACCATGCCGTCGTGCTGCTGCTGGACGGAGTCTTCCCCAACCTCTCCCTCCCTCCTTGCTGGATCAAGGCGCGGGAGACGTCACCGGGCTGTACGTGTGTTGAACACGGAGCCGCCGTTGTTCGTCACTTAGATCGAAGTCTACCGCGATCTGAATCGCTGCGTGTACGACTCCACCAACCGCGTTCTTGCAACGCTTCCGCTTAGCGATCTTCAAGGGTGTGAAGATGCACTCCCTCTCTCTCGTTGCTAGTATCTCCTAGATTGATCTTGGTGACACATAGGAAAATTTTAGAATTATTGCTACGATCCCCAACAGGCTTGCTGGATGGTGATGGGTTGGATGAGATTTATCATGTAATCGAGTTAGTTTTGTTAGGGTTTGATCCCTAGTATCCACTATGTTCTGAGATTGATGTTGCTATGACTTTGCTATGTTTAATTCTTGTCACTAGGGCCCGAGTGCCATGATTTAAGATCTGAACCTATTATGTTTTCATCAATATATGAGAGTTCTTGATCCTATCTTGCAAGTCTATAGTCACCTACTATGTGTTATGATCCGGCAACCCCGAAGTGACAATAATCGGGACCACTCCCGGTGATGAACGTAGTTTGAGGAGTTCATGTATTTACTATGTGTTAATGCTTTGGTCCGGTACTCTATTAAAAGGAGGCCTTAATATCCCTTAGTTTCCGCTAGGATCCCGCTGCAACGGGAGGGTAGGACAAAAGATGTCATGCAAGTTCTTTTCCATAAGCACGTATGAGTATATTCGGAATACATGCCTACATTACATTGATTAATTGGAGCTAGTTCTGTGTCACCCTAGGTTATGCCTGTTACATGATGAACCACATCCGGCATAATTCTCTATCACCGATCCATTGCGTACGAGCTTTCCATATACTGTTCTCTGCTTATTTAGTTTTCCGTTGCTATTGCTATCATCACTACAAAATACCAAAAACACTACTTTTGCTACCATTACCTTTTGCTATCATTACCACTACTATCATATTACTTTGCTACTAAATACTTTGCTACAGATTTTTAGTTTCCAGGTGTGGTTGAATTCACAACTCAGCTGCTAATACTTGAGAATATTCTTTGGCTCCCCTTGTGTCGAATCAATAAATTTGGGTTGAATACTCTACCCTCGAAAACTGTTGCGATCCCCTATACTTTTGGGTTATCAAGACTATTTTCTGGCGCCGTTGCCGGAGAGCATAGCTCTATTCTTTGAGTCACTTGTGATTTATATCTGCTTATTATTATTAAGAACTTGAGAGATCCAAAAACCAAGATTTATCCCTCAACTACGAGGGGAGGTAAGGAACTACCATCTAGCTTTGCATTTGATTCATCTTCTGTTTTGAGTAAGCTTGCAACACCTAAACGTGCTTTTTCTATTCATTCTAATATTTCACATGTTATTGATGATGGCACTTCTGCTATGCATGATACTTATGATGAAACTACTTCTACGCTTCATACTCTATGCCACTTGGTGAATTTCTTGATGAACAACTTGCTAGGGTTGGAGAGAATGAAATTATTGAAACTAATAATATTGACGAAAGTGATGATGAAGACTCTCCCCCAAATAAATATGAATTGCCTATTGTTCCTGAGGGTTATGTTCTGGATGAAGAATCTGCTAGAGCTATTTTAGCTTGCAATGACAGATATGATCTAAAGAGGTTATTAACTAAATGGAAGCAGCAATCCCTTAATGCAAGAATGAAACCTGACCCTGCTTTTGCTACTTCACCTATCTATGTTATTGATAAAGATTATGAATTCTCTGTTGATCTTGATATAATTACTTTGGTTGAATCTGATCCTTTTTATGGCTATGAATCTGAAACTGTTGTGGCACATCTTACTAAATTAAATGATATGGCCACCCTGTTCACTAATGATGAGAGAACTCGCTACTTTTATATCCTTAAAATATTTCCGTTCTCATTAAAGGGTGATGCTAAGATATGGTTTAATTCTCTTGATCCTGGTTGTGTGCGTAGTCCCTAGGATATGATTTATTACTTCTCTGCTAAATATTTCCCTGCTCATAAGAAACAAGATGCTTTAAGGGATATATATAATTTTGTGCAAACTGAAGAAGAGAGTCTCCCACAAGCTTGGGGGAGGCTTCTCCAATTACTTAATCCTTTGCCTGATCATCCTCTTCAGAAAAATGAAATACTTGATATCTTTTATAATGGACTAACCGATGCTTCCACCCCGCAAGCCGAATACTGATCGAATGAATGAATACCGGATACAAGTCTTGGCATTGGAGGCATGTTCGGGGGCTACTGATGGTGTCGTGGACTAAGGGGTCCTCGGGGCGACGGCCCATTGTACATGGGCCGGACTGGTGGAGCCGTATACCGATAGGAGATCAATGAAGCCGTGGTATGCCCCCCAAGTCAAGAAGGCGCAGGATATCTTTTACCCTTAATGTAATCTATCTTTGGTAACCCTAACCCTACCGGTGTCTATATAAACCAAGGGTTCTTAGTCCTTAGGGCCAGATCTACATTCGTCACCTCATCGCCTTAGGGTTTAGCTCATATAGATCTCGAGGTAGATCAACTCTGTAAACTACATCATACATCCAATATAATCAGAAAGGACGTAGGGTATTACCTCTTCGAGAGGGCTCGAACCTGGGTAAATACTCTGTTCGTCGTCCCTTGTTCCCCATCGATCTTCGATCCACAGCTCGGGACCCCCTACCCCGAGGTCTGTCGGTTTTGACACCGACAACCACCTATCGGAACCACGCCAAAAATATTTGTGTCTCCACTGTGTTTGCCTTCTCCAAGCCCTTCCCTTTACTTTCATATGCAATGTTTTACATTTCAATCATATACTCTTAGAATTGCATGTGTAGATTGATTGCTTGACTTGTCATAATTGCTAAAATCTATCCACAACTAAAACTGGGAAAAGAAAAGATTTTTATTTGGGTCAAGTAGTCTAATCAGCACCCTCTCGACATACTTTAGATCCTATAGGAGGAAAACTGCCGTGCAATGCCAACCTCCGAGAACAATATCTAGCTTTGTACCGCATTGTTCGCGATAAGAATGATAGTCTAGCGCAGGTGCTTAGTTCATTACCGTCGAATATTTCTTTCAAACAGGATTTGATTGCCCTAGTCTTAATTATGTCGTGGCAAAATATGTTATCTCGATTGGAGCCGATTAACCTGACACAAGGATGAGACGTGTTTAGCTGGAACCTCACTACATCTGGGTCCTTCACAGTGGACTATATGTACCGTGCGCTCACGCATTCAGAGGTCCCAATGGATAGTAACAAGAAAATTTGAATGTCGAAGATTCCATTAAAAAGTAAAATCTTTATGTGGTATCTTCGAAGGGGAGTTGTGCTAACCAAAGACAATCTCGCCCGTCACAATTGACACGAAAGTAAGAAGTGTAGTTTTTGTACTTACGACGAGACAATCAAACACCTCTTTTTCCAATGCAAGTTTGTGCGATCTACGTGGTCAGTCATATAGCGTGCAATTTGTATCATCCCACAAGTGTTGCCAATACTTTTTGTCATTGATTGGACGAAACTCCAAATAGGCTCAAAATGTTAATTTCGGTGGGGGCATATGCCTTATTATGGGCACTCTAGCTATGTAAAAATGATTTGTTTTTTGATGGCAAAAACACCTCTCCTTTGCAGGTTATTTTTCATTGTACGCACTCGCTTCATACGTGGTCTACGCTACACCGAACGGAGTGTCAACCACTATTCAAGGCGGTGTGTACGCGGTTGGAGCGGGTGGTCAGGGAGGTCTTCACCCAGCATGGGTGGAAGCATAATCTCTGGATTGGCACACCAACTCCTTAGACATAGGCATACCGTCGGTACTATATGATTCTACTATTGCTGATATTTTTTATCTTCATTCAGTTTGTTTTTGTTTGGATGTGTGCATCTTAATTATGCAGAGGCCGTGCAATGCTCATCATGTTTTATATACTCTTGATGCTACATTTTGAGTCAATAAAAATGCCCTTTATCGAAAAAAAAAGTTCTAAAATGCATTGTGGTACACAAACAAGATAATTCAACCTCAAAACTTCATATGTACTCTGGCACCTGAATAATCCGCGACAAGGTTCACACGCCAGAGTCCACCCCTACGTATTTCGTCTGTGTATCGTCCTGAAGAAGCTGGCTACTGTTGTGATGGCAATTGCCAGGAAAGAAAAAGCGAACTATCAACAAACTACCTGTAGAACACATCGTCTATACGAGTTAAATAAATACTTCGCGAGATTGTCTCAAAAACATAAAATGAAAGAGCTTCAAAACGGGAATAGAGAGAATTAAAATAATTGAAGGGGACGGCCCTTGAAAACATGTTGACCCGGTCAAAATCGGGCTGAACCATTGAAGACCTCAATTAATTCTGAGACCTTAAAAATTAGGTAGCATGTGTATAATATAACAGAATTAAATGAGATAGCTTTGAGAAATTGTTGACCTTGTCAAAATCAGGTGACTCAATCTCAATTGTTAACCTCAATTGAATGTGGGCTCTTTAAAAGTAGGGAACATAGTGTTTCAGAGGACAATGGAGTTCTCAGTGCGTTCTGTCATTTCAAAACAATTTTTTCCAACAGAATATGTGCCAAGCATTTGAAATTTGTTAGTGGGGTTACAGTAGAATTTGGTAGAGGACACGACATGTAGTGAATTAACAGAATTTGGTAGAGGACAAGACATGTAGTGAATTAAGTTGACAGAGGGACTGGGCTTAAGGAGTATCAGCAAAGACTTATTTAGCAATTGATTAGGATCTGATGAACATGAATGGCGTACATATGATTCAGTCCAATTCAATCTCTTCCGATTGATGATCATAACAAGATGGCCACGACAAACTAGGACTTTACCACCACAGGCTAATAAGAAGAAACTAACACACCTCTAGTCTACACCTCCAGATCAGACACCATCGAGGCGGGAAGCAACCTAGGCTCTCTCGCCAGAGATGCGGCGGGCAAGCAGGTTGTCCTTGGGCATGATGGTGACGCGCTTGGCATGGATGGCACAGAGGTTTGTGTCCTCAAAGAGGCGGATGAGGTAGGCATCAGTGGCCTTCTCCAGCGCGGAGACAATAGAGCTCTGGATAATGCGGTGAGTTGCATTAAAGTCATATATTTGAGCTATTGTCAGTAGAAAACAGATAACCTTGGAACAATGAGAAACGCAACGGCGGCACTTGCGCTAATGTCCTATAGGCTATCTGTAGGTACGAATTAGCAGGCGGCTACTCACAGCTTTGCTAAATACTACTCCTAGTATAAAGTCTGCAAGACGAAAGATAATCAATCTAGGTAGAAATGCAACAAGCAAGTGATACCAATCTCGGTAGAAATGCAACATCGCAAAGAAAGCAATAGGCAGTTTCATTAATTCAAACATTCATCTGTCACAACTAAGTGAATTAAGATTCCAAACACTAAGCTCGGAACTAGGTAGAAATTTAACAAATGCACACAGGCACAAAATCTGATGTCCAAATCCCACCATGCTGAACCGGTACTAAAGGTCGACCTACATAAACCCTTCGTCCACCCGAGCTCGCTCTGTTCTTCCCCTTTCCCCTCTCCTCTCTGTTCTTCCCCTCTTCCTCTCGAGCTCATCACACATTTTGCCCAAAGTTTGTCAAGATTTGAAGGCCCCCATCCATTCAAATGATCACAAAGGTTAGCAACTTTGTCCTTTCATCTCTCATTGCTAGATTAGCTCTTGCAATGCTTTATATAGTGATTAATTTGTGAGTTTAGTAATTTAGGAGGAATTATATATGCTAGTATTTGATTTATATGCAATTTGAGGTCAAAAATAACACTTAGTTTGCATATGTAGGTGTGGTTTACTTAGTGCCTTTTAAATCTCCGTCGTAACCGTCGTCGATCGCCCGCACCGTCCCGTCGCCGGCACCACCTTGCGGTGAGCCTCTTGTTCATGAATGTTTTATATTTGGAAAATTGTAGGAAGAATGTGTACCTGGGACATCATTGATTTCTTCCGAGCAGGCATCCCATAAGAAAGAAAGGCAAGCATTCCAAAGGTGAGGCGGATCACCGGACGAAGCTTTGCCACCATACTAGTGCTGATGTACATGATATGGTCAAGGATTTGAAGGTAGTCTCTGGAAAGGGTCCTGGCGGACAACCTGTTCCGAATGACGCTGACGGACGCGCACCCATGTGGAATAAGAAATCTATATTTTGGGACCTACCCTATTGGAAAGACCTAGAGGTCCGCTCCGCAATCGACGTGATGCACGTAACGAAGAATCTTTGTGTGGCCCTGCTTGGCTTCTTGGGCGTGTATAGGAAGACAAAAGATACACCTGAGGCACGGGAGGACCAGCAACGTATGCACGGAAAAGACGGCATACATCAGGGTCATGACTACTACGCTCTTACCAAAGAAGAGAAGGAAATCTTCTTTGAATGCCTGCTCAGTATTAAGGTACCGTCTGGTTTCTCGTCGAATATAAAGGGAATAATAAACATGGCAGTGAAAAAGTTTCAGATTCTAAAGTCTCATGACTGCCACGTGATTATGACGCAACTGCTTCCGGTTGCATTGAGGGGGCTTCTACCGCATAACGTTTGATTAGCCATTGTGAAGCTATGTGCATTCCTCAATGCAATCTCTCAGAAGGTAATCGATTCAGAAATCAGAACAAGGTTAGAGAATGATTTGGTGCAATGTCTTGTCAGTTTCGAGTTGGCGTTCCCACCATCCTTCTTCAACATCATGACGCATGTCCTAGTTCACCTATGTGAAGAGATTATCATTTTGGGTCCCGTATTTCTACACAATATGTTCCCCTTTGAGAGTTTCATGGGTGTATTAAAGAAATGTCTTCACAACCGTGCTAGGCCAGAAGGAAGCATCTCCAAGGGCCATGAAAATGAGGAGGTCATTGAGTTTTGTATTGTCTTTATTCCTGACCTTAAGCCGATTGGTGTTCCTGAATCGTGGCATAAGGGCATACTAGATGGAAAAGGCACACTAGGAGGGAATCAAATAATATGTATGGACGGACATTCTCTCACTGAAGCACACTACAAAGTTCTATAGAATTCCGCCTTGGTGGCTCTGTATATGGACGAACACAAGAATTTTCTACGCTACAAACACCCGGAGCGGTCTGATGACTGGATTACACGTGAACAAACTAGGAGTTTCGTCGGCTGGTTGCAGACACGTACCATGCAAGACGCCTCTATTGAAGATGACATGTACTCGCTGTCCCAGTGACCATCTTCGAATATACTGACTTTCAAAGGGTACGAGATAAATGGTAATACATTTAACACGATCGCCCAAGATAAGAAGAGCACCAACCAAAACAGTGGTGTCCGCTTTGATGCAACAACCAAGACGGGAAAGGAAACATATTATGGTTACATAGAGGACATATGGGAACTTGACTATGGACGTGGTTTGAAGGTCCCTTTGTTTCGGTGCAAATGGGTCAATATGACACGAGGCAGGGTAACGGAAGACCCGCAGTACAGAATGACAACAGTGGATCTCAACAATCTTGCGTATGCACACGAACCATTCGTCCTAGCTAATGATGTGGCACAGGATTTCTATGTGAAGGACATGTCTACCAAGCCGAGAAAAATAAAAGATAAGGAAGCGAATGCATCATATGATGAGCCAAAGCGCCACATAGTTCTTTCTGGGAAGAAAAACATCGTGTGAGTGGATGAGAAGACAGACATGTCAGAAGATTATGAAAAGTTTGATGAAATTGCTCCATTCATAGTGAATATTGACCCGAGCATCTAGTTAAATGACGAAGATTTTTCATGGCTACGGCGCAAAGGGACACACGGGGAGAAAAAGTTTCACACCCAAAGATATGGGATGTGATCGGCTTCACTATCATCACTTTCTTCTATGTTTCACACCCAGGAGGGAATCTCTGTAATAGTTAGGGTAGTTATGTGTTTTGGCATTTGAAACGCGAAGAAATTTATGTGCAAACAAACTCAGAAAAGGTTGAAAGTTGGCATGGTATCATAATTTCCCCCACATAGCATGTGCAAAAAAGTAGAGAGGGTTACCGCAAAAATTGGATGCACTTCGTGTACAAAATGGACAATCTCTTTCGAAATATCAGGGTTTCAGACGAAAACTCATCTGTTACAAAGGCATTTCATTTTTTAAATAACCTAAGCATTACCAAATTAAATATAATGATAAAACACACTAATATTAAACATAAGAAAAAAGAATCACTGAAAAATCTATTTTCAAAGTTAAGTTATTCACAAACTAGTGATTCACACAAATTTCAAATAATTCAAAATTTAAACTATTCAAATTTGAAAACTACCGGCACTATCAGAAAGTTTGTAATTTTTTGTATGTAAAGCAAAAATATTCACAAAGAAACTCTAAATACAGCAAAAACAACTCAAAAATAAATAAACCAAAAATAAATAAAGCATAAAAAAATAAGAAAATAAAAGAGCCCACCTACTGGGCCAGTGCGGCCTGCATATGACTAGAAACCCAACGTGTAGTTGGGCCAGGACACAGGCCCGCAAGCCCAGTAGGCCCTCAGGCAGAGTAGGAGAGGTAGGCCCGGAAGGCCTGCTTTTGAGAGGGGCTCAATGCAGTGCCCATGCCGGGGCTTATAAACTGGTCTTGGCGCTCCTCAACTAGCGAGGTGGGACTAAACTTCTGCGCCCCTCGCCTGGCAGCGCAACCTCTTTAGTACCGGGTCGTGGCTCCAACCGGTACTAAAGGGGGGTGCCTGCCACGACCCGGTACTAAAGGGGGGCGCTTCCCGCCGCTTGGCCTGGCCAAAACAGACCTTTAGTACCGGTTGGTGGCTCCAACCGGTACTAAAGGGGTGTTCTATATAAGAAAGCACTTCAAAAAAATACAGGTTCTCATCTGTCCCTCTGATTCTTTCTCCTCTGCCCCGTCGCCGCCGCCCCCCGTCGCCGCCCCCGCCCCGGCCGTCGCCGTCCCCGTCGCCGCCGCCGCCCCGGCCGTCCCCGTCCACGCCGTCCCCCACCGTCCCCGCCGTCCGTCGCCGTCCCCACCGTCCGTCGCTGTCCCCGCCCCGTCGTCCCCGCCCGGCCCGTCCCCGTCACCTTCATCGCCGCCCCGTCCCCATCCCCGTCGTCATCGCCCGTCGCCGTCCCCGTCGCCGCCCCCTGTCGCCGCGCCTTGCCGGTGAGCTCCTGCCCCAGCCGCCATGTCCACACACACATACACACACACATTGGTTTTTAGTTTTTTATTTATAAATTTTAGTTATAGAAATTTTTCTGCTTTTTAGTTATAGAAATATTAGAAATATTATAGAAATGTTAGTTATATAGAAATGTTATAAATTTTTATGTTTTTTAGTTATAGAAATGTTAGCAATTTTTCTGTTTTTTAGTGATAGAAATATTAGAAATGTTAGTTATATATATAGAAATGTTAGAAATTTTAGAATTAGTTTTAGCTAGATGAATTAGATTAATGTCAAATTGTTAGACCATGATCGATGTTTTTTTAGTTTCTTATAATTTTAGTTATAGAAAAATTTAGAATTTGCATATAGAATTTTACTTATCACAATCCAATCATTTAAAAATGTTACTTTTTGTGGGCATATAGTATTTGTTCTCGACGAAGCCCGGCCCGCATCCTCGCCGTCGACCCGTTCGCGACGACGTCCGGCTGACCCATGTCCGGGACTGGGCTCCGCCGGGCTGGCACTGGGAGGTGCTACCTGTTGGGGCGCGCCGCTTGGTGAGGAACCCGGCCTCGGGTCCCGTCATCGACCCTGATCTCCTTTGGTGGCGTTCGCGTGGGCCACATTCGGTGCAGAGGGAGCCGGCCTTGCCGGAGGTGGTGCGTCGCTGTGTAAGGGAGGAGGACGAGCACGTCCATCGCTACATGGCTGCTATGGACATTAGGTTCTCCAATAGCTGGCAGGTTCTTTGGGCAAATGACCGGAGATATGATCCTGTAATGGTTCCTTCTCTTTGGGTGTCCACCGCCCACGCCCCAGGAATCGCGAGTGGCCTAGATTCTTCTGTAGTATTCGATCTTTATTAGGTACCTAGCCAGTGATGTATTCGATATATAATATTCGAGACGATGTATTCGAAATTATATATATTATTAGAGACGATGTACTTGAGATTTTATATTATTCGAGACGATGTATTCGAGATTATATATTATTCGAGACGGTGCATATTATGTACTATATGATTCAGTTTTTTCTTATTGATTGCATCCATGCATTGTAATTTGAATACTAAATTGTTGTATATTTCTTCTGTATTAGTTAAGTAAAAGCTACGGCGGACAATACCGGCAGAGAGGGAGAAGATGCCCTGTTCGAGATCATACGCAGCCCTACCAGGGCAGATGATCTGAATGAAGCAGATGACGGCTCCCAATATCTGAACAATACCGGGGAGGGTGATAATAAGATATTCGATCTCGACGACCGAGCTGATGAAGTCATGAACTATGATTATGATTATGATGACGCAGACAATGATTATGATGACACAGACAATGTTGATCTTGAAATAACAAAGACTACCGGCGAGGTATATTTATATTAGCATGCATCTAGTGATCATCACATGTTTTTTTTATTTGAAGATATATTAACGAATCGATGTTTCTTCTTTCAGCCCTCCGGATCGATCAAATCTGCTTCTACAGACAGCAGGACAAAGCGAGGCCCGGGCAAAAAGTTGAAGGAGGGTGTAAAGTACAACATCGATTTCATCAAAGCTAGTGGCGAACCCCTCACGCCTAAGAACATTGCGAACAATTTCGTTCATCAGTGCGGAGTTCTTGTGAAGGACCAACTCCCGATCTCCATTCAAGAATGGAAAGAGCCAAAAACTAAACGTCCAGATGTCACTTGGGTCGACGACAGAGCAAAACAAAAGCTTTGGGAATCTCTGATGGAACATTTCACCCTACCAGATTATTTCACTGATGCAGATGTGCCGAAAGTCAAGGATGCTGCTCTTAATAAGATGGCAATTGCATTCAACACCCACGAGAAAACTGTATGGGCCAACTACCTCGCTGCAGAAAGGAAGACTCCAGAATTCAAGGGAACATTGGAGAAGCAAAGAGAACACTTGCCCGCTTTTGTGAAATTCAAGGAATCAGAATTATCTAAGGAACGGTCGAGAAAAAACAAGGCCAATGCCGCAAAAAAGACGCAGTTCCATAGGCTGGGGCCAGGTGGCTACGCGGTGGCAATGCCTAAGTGGGATAAGTCTGAGCAAGATATGGTGGATGCAGGGGTCACTCCAGTTACTAGGAGCTGGCCCCCCAGGTGCAGAACTTGGTTCTATGCGCATGGGGGCGTTGGACCCGAAGAGAGGCCTGGTTTCGAAGAAGGCAAGTCTAAAAGGAGCCAAACAAAAGTTACTTGATGCAATAGAAGATGCTCGAAAGGGAGTGTTCATGCCCAACAGAGAGAACGATGAGCTTACGCGCGCCTTGGGAAAGCCTGAACACCCGGGAAGAACACGAGGCAAGGGTGTTATTCCCTTGTATGAGGGCTTTTCGGAATGGAACGACGACTACAGGACCCGTGCAAGAAAGAAGATGGAGGAGGAGAAGAAGAGGAAGCTGGAGGAGGAGCATAGGAAGCAGGACGCAGAACACCTTCAAGGACTAGAAGCAAGGCACGCGGACTTGGGACTCAAATTCCAGCAGCAGCTGCAGCAGCAGATCGACTCACTTAGCCAGGAAAGGGGGTCTCAGCAGCGGCAGTAGCAAGCGGATGATCGTCCAGCATTGGATAGCACCATCCCATCCATGCCGAGAAGCAGCGTTGATTCCGCCCCGGGCAACGCACTGCTGGATACATACCCTGTGGATGACATCACAAAGAACACTAACTATGAGCTACACTTCAAAATGAAGAACATATCCATGAAGGTGGCGAACGCCATTGCTTTTACAAATACCCCCGAAGCAACCTTCCATTGCACCCCGATTCCAGCGGGCTATGCTCGTGTCTTGGTTGATGAGGTGGTGGACCAATATTCGGGGCTAGAGCTTGACATTCGTGGAGGTGACGACGAGCACACACTGGGAGAGGCCATACATCGTATCATCTTATGGAGAAAGGATTGCATCATCTTTCGAAGGCCGCCGACACCGCGTGAGCCGACTCCTCCTCGAAGTCCACCACCAAATCAGGGGACTCCCGCTCCTCGAAGTCCACGAACGCATGACCCGACTCCTCCTCGAAGTCTGCCACCGTGTCTGCAGACTCCCGCTCCTCCAAGTCCACGAACGTGTGAGCCGACTCCTCCTTGAAGTCTGCCACCGTGTCAGCAGACTCCCGCTCCTCCAAGTCCAACAATGCATGAGCAGACTCCTGCTCCAACTCAGCCACGTCAGCCGTCTTCGCCGCCTCAGCAATCACAGAAGAGACACGCCACGGCTATGGTGCGTAGCGGTACAAGTCGAGGTAGTACAGGAGGTACATGCAGAGGCAAGCGATATAAATATGGTCCAAGCAGTCTCGCTCCTCTTCCTCAGAGGCCTTACGACATGACCGAGGAGCAAAACGAAGCCATAGTGAAGGCTCCAGTGGACGCCCATTTTGGACCGAAACCGGCACCGCCGCCATGGGAGAAAGTGCCTGAGGAAAAGATTGACCACTTCATTCGTATGGATAGACCACCAGCTCCCAAGCCTGTTGACTCAGACTATGAGCGCCAAATCAGGAAGGCACATCGAGCACGACTACAGAAGGAAGTGAGCTCGAGCTCGAGCCAACAAGCAGCTGGCAAAAGTGCGGGAAAACCGTTCCCCAACTGGGAGAACAGGCGGCGCAATCGATCCCCCGCGCTTGTTGTGCCAACAAAAAATGAGAGTACACGCGCCCTATATTATTGTGGGCAAACCATTCCCCAGCTGAACAATCTGGTAATAACCGAGGAGCATATAAGGAATGCTAAAATGCTCAATATCAGTGTTGGACAACTCCTCGAGATCGAGACCATGTCTCCTCTTAGAGAGGAGGAAATAAAACGGAAATATGTCCAGGGCGAACCTTTGGTCAAGCCCGAGGAGGTCAAGAACCTCCCAACGAGAATGTATGAATTGCATCGGTGGTACATGAACATTACCAAGATTTCCAATCGGGAGTCCCTCATGGTGAATGTCAAGGAGGAGCATTACTTCCATGAGAAAGCTCTATCCGTTGAGTATTCAAAACTATTTCAGTTATACAATCAAGACACACTCGACAAATCTCTCGTCAGTGGCTATTGTCTGTAAGTGATTTCTTTCTGTAATTTAAGTCTCAAGCTAGCTGTAGTGATCATTTTGATCAGTCATTACCTATAATTATCCTCACTATATTCTTTTCTGTGGCATTATGCAGGATGAAGATGTATGAAATGAAAAAATTTGGACACTATGGCATTGGGTTCATTGACCCAAATATTGTTAATGAGTACACATGGAATATTCCAAATTGTCGAGCAAGTTTAGAGGAAAGAATGCTAGAGTTCTTCAAGCACCTAAATAGCAATGAAGATATACTACTTCCTTATAACTTCCTGTGAGTCACACTGTCTTGTACTACAAATTCTGTTTTTGCTTACTAGCTAGCTAGATGTTAATAATTAAGTGTATAGGGTTTAGGCTAGTTGATTAGTGTTGTGCACATGCCCGCTTAATTAATACATGCAAATGTGTGTGCATGTAGTTTCCACTAGATCTTTTTAGTCATTAAAGTTGATAAAGGAACAGTTGAAGTATTGGACTCACTACTTAAGGAAGAAAGTGACTTCGCCATCGTGAAGGGATAGTCGGCAGGTACTTTCAATCATTATTAACTATATCTCGGCCTATTTAATTAGTTCGTCATTTCCTGATATCAACTATTTAATAACCCCTTTATTCATTTTCTTTGCTGTCGGGCAGGGCTTGGGCAAAATTCATCATGGTGACTCCAGGCAAATGGCGATAAAAGATGTTTTGGTTTTGACCCAAGGTAAGTAATTAAGTATTACTAGCTATAGTGTGTGTGTGTCTATATATATATATATATATATATATATATATATATATATATATATATGTTTTGGTTTCGACCTGAATCATCCATGACAAGGTTCACACGCCAGAGTCCACCCCTACGTATTTCGTTTGTGTATCGTCTTGAAGAAGCTGGCTACCATTGTGATGGCAATTGCCAGGAAAGAAAAAGCAAACTATCAACAAACTACCTGTCGAACACATCGTCTATACGAGTTAAATAAACGGAAATGTTAACGCCCACACGTGTGGGCATTGACCATCTTGACCACACGCATCCATCACCGTCCAGTACTATATGCACGAATCATGACACAATCTCGCTGATTTTCTGTGCCACGTAGGACAAGGCGTGTGTATGGTGTGTGACATAGTTCGCCCACACATCCGTTTTACCACACGGAGGGGCTGGTGTGTGGGCGTTTAGCAGTTCACCCACACACCAGTTTTCAGTCAAGCACAAGGGCTGGTGTGTGGGCATTTGCTATCTCGCCCACACGCCCGTCTCCTCTCCCACATGTAAGCTGCTAGTTGCCATGTGTTTTTGCAGCGCACATGGCAACTGCCTCTATTGTGCTTTATAAGCAGGTGGCAACTCTCTTTTTTTACTCGAGTTGCCATGTGTTTTTGCAGGGTACACGGCA
The DNA here is from genome assembly GCF_056163025.1 of Triticum urartu. Classification (NCBI taxonomy): domain Eukaryota; kingdom Viridiplantae; phylum Streptophyta; class Magnoliopsida; order Poales; family Poaceae; genus Triticum; species Triticum urartu. The sequence goes on along the minus strand of NC_141878.1, from coordinate 54,407,308 downwards.
ACTGCCTAGTGTGCACGTAAGCAGATGGCAACTATCTTTTACCGAGTTGCCATGTGTTTTTGCATGGTACATGGCAACTGCCCCAACGTGCACGTACATGGCAACTGCCCTAACGTGCACGTAAGCAGATGGCAACTCTTCCTTTTTACATGGCAACTGCCCTAGCATGCTTGTGAGCACATGGCAACTCTCTCAACTGCCTAGTGTTAGTATGTGGCAACTCCTAAAGTTATGAAATCATGACAACTACATTAGATCAGACCATAAATGGCAACTGCAGTTGAGCAACCATGGCAACTGCAGTTGTCCGACATGGCAACTGTAGTTCAGCGACATGGCAACTGCAGATAAACGAACATGGACGAGGGTCTGGACCATGGCAACTGCGGGCACGCGGTGGGCGTCAAGCGTCGCGTGCAGGACCAGAAGGGTACGAGGCCTGACATACGGGCGTGTGAGCGTTATCAACTTCGCCCACACGCACGCGTGTGAGAGGATTCAGGAGGGAAAAAAAGATGTGTGTGGGCATTAGTTGTTTTGCCCACACGTAGGCGTGTGGGCTGGTTGCTGTCCATGCCACACGAGACGTGTGGCACAACTACCCGATACACCACACGTGTGGCAGTTATCGGGACCCATAAACGGAAATAAAAACTTCACAAGATTGTCTCAAAAAAATAAAATAAAAGAGCGTCAAAACGGGAACAGAGAGAATTAAAATAATTGAATGGGAGGGCCCTTGAAAACATGTTGACCCGGTCAAAATCGGGCTGAACCATTGAAGACCTCAATTAATTCTGAGACCTTAAAAATTAGGAAGCATGGTGTATAATATAAAAAGAATTAAATGAGATAGCTTTGAGAAATTGTTGACCTTGTCAAAATCAGGTGACTCAATCTCAATTGTTAACCTCAATTGAATGTGGGCTCTTTAAAAGTAGGGAGCATAGTGTTACAGAGGACAATGGAGTTCTCAGTGCGTTCTGTCATTTCAAAACAATTTTTTCCAACAGAATATGTGCCAAGCATTTGAAATTTGTTAGTGGGGTTACAGTAGAATTTGGTAGAGGACACGACATGTAGTGAATTAACAGAATTTGGTAGAGGACAAGACATGTAGTGAATTAAGTTGACAGAGGGACTGGGCTTAAGGAGTATCAGCAAAGACTTATTTAGCAATTGATTAGGATCTGATGAACATGAATGGCGTACATATGATTCAGTCCAATTCAATCTCTTCCGATTGATGATCATAACAAGATGGCCACGACAAACTAGGACTTTACCACCACAGGCTAATAAGAAGAAACTAACACACCTCTAGTCTACACCTCCAGATCAGACACCATCGAGGCGGGAAGCAACCTAGGCTCTCTCGCCAGAGATGCGGCGGGCAAGCAGGTTGTCCTTGGGCATGATGGTGACGCGCTTGGCATGGATGGCACAGAGGTTTGTGTCCTCAAAGAGGCGGACGAGGTAGGCATCAGTGGCCTTCTCCAGCGCGGAGACAGCAGAGCATCAGTTGCATTAAAGTCATATATTTGAGCTATTGTCAGTAGAAAACAGATAACCTTGGAACAATGAGAAACGCAACGGCGGCACTTGAGCTAATGTCCTATAGGCTGTCTGTAGGTACGAATTCGCAGGCGGCTACTCACAGCTTTGCTAAATACTACTCCTAGTATAAAGTCTGCAAGACGAAAGATAATCAATCTAGGTAGAAATGCAACAAGCAAGTGATACCAATCTCGGTAGAAATGCTACATCGCAAAGAAAGCAATAGGCAGTTTCATTAATTCGAACATTCATCAGTCACAACTAAGCGAATTAAGATTCCAAACACTAAGCTCGGAACTAGGTAGAAATTTAACAAACGCACACAGGCACAAAATCTGATGTCCAAATCCCACCATGCTGATACAACATGAAAGACAATCATATGCAAGAAAGTTCACTTCAGAGTTCAGAGCTGAACAGTGCATGCTGCTACATAGAGGTTCGATCTCCGTCCAGCATACAAATGGAAGAAACTACACTTGATACCCATTTTTGCATCTCAGCCACCAGAATGTAATTGCAGATACCTGTGTAGCACGTAATATCTCATCAGTAAACATAAAAACTTGTACTGCTCATTCAGGAAAAGTTGTTAGGATTATTCTGCTAATTGTTTTATGACTCAACCGGAAAACATTGGCTTCACAATTGCGGAAATTGTGTCATAAGCTCCAGGGTCAAACCAGCACACTTATTAGACAAAATCAACACTTAAAACAGAGAACAAAAAAAGGCAATATGTAGTGTAGTAGCAGTACATTTGGTGTGTAGAGGCTCCTGGAGTAGGATAGCAGGTTTCTAGCTCTAAGGCATACTTTTTAGGAATGTACAACTAGCTAGTCGGTAACAAATTGATTTTGTCAATTTCTTAGAGTACATATAACTGAGATCATGCAGACTATAAGTCTATAACTGAGATCTTTCTTCGGTCCAAAATGTTTGTTATTTTTTACTTTCTACGTCATCAAGCAATACTTTCACCACAGAAAACAGAAGTCAAAGGCAATACAGCAATGAGTAGAAGTAAACCAGCAATATATCCTAGAAGCACAACAGAGGGTTTGTATTGCATTTGCTACTACCTAGCACGAAAGCATTCTCATATCTGAGCAGGCACGGTCATCTCCACACATAGGGAATGCGTAACGGTCCCAAGTCACCATTCACTAATCACTGGAGGGGCTAGAGGGGGAAGAGCCCACCCAGTACCAGTAGGAACTTGGAAGATCAATAATTAAAAGGCATCAGGAAGAGAATGAAGGGTTGATGAGGAAGGAATGAGAAAGCGGAGCTTGGAGAAAAGATTAAATATTTAGCCTGGCAAAGCATGATAGAAGGTCGCCAGGTGGGAAGAGCTAAGCAAAGAGTTGTAGAGAAAATCTTAAAAGAGTCCTCACTTGCAATTTGGTACTCCCTCTATATTAGATCACTCTCCCTCTGTAAACTTTTATAAGATCGTTTAGATCACTTGAGTAGTGATCTAAACGATCTTATAAAAGAGTGATCTAAACGATCTTATAAAAGTTTGCAGAGGGAGTACTTGTGAAATGACGGTAAAAATCAAAGCGATTTATTTTTTAAGAATAGTTCAGATAACTCAACATACATGCAGAAGATAAGCTTACATGTTCAACTGGTACATCACATAGCATATCTGACCGGACAATCATCTTATGTATTGTGCAGAAGATCAGCTCCATCATGTGTACCACCAATGCTTGTTTCTGCAAGCATAAGAAGGAGAACAACCAATGACATTCCAATGCAAATCCAAATAGATACGAGGAAGCATTAAAAAGATATTTAGATAACTAATTATAGTTCAAAAAAGGAATCAATATTGATACACCATTAGGGATACATAAATAAAGCATATCTACTTTCGAAGTTAATGAACATTCCAAAAATAGTATAAACTGATTACTACTGTCAAAATGAAGATGCACAGTCAAACTATAAGCTGGTTAGAAGAGACAAGGGTATCCATAATTTTTCAGATCATTCCATGCCATAATTGGAAAAAATATTACAATCAACCTAATAAATCCTACATGTTTGATATTTCAGTTGGTACAAGCTAGTTTTCGTGTAGTTGTCTTCAATTTCCAACTGTATTATCTTATCTTGAGGAAAAACTGCAGCTATTTTATACAATTCTTGTGATGAGGCACGAACTAGTGAGACAAGCTAATGCAAAAGTGTTGACGCTCAATCATTTGCAGTACTCAACGAAGCAACGATGAACTATAGTGGCAGCAGACACTTTGGATCAAGCAAGAAGCAAGAAACTGAAGCTGACACCCAGATTGATTAGATCAATCTTGAAACTAGCAACTCACTGTTCACCTCTCAGGAAAGTAATAAGCAAAGGATTTGGTGCCACCCAACAATTGTCGCATTTTCTGGCTTTCTACTGAACTCCAAATTCAACTCCTTCCATGGCCAAAGCCTGCCCATGAGGCCATGATATAGCGTAACACACACCCTGCCAACTTGATCTACAAGCCCTGTCCGCGCAACAACATGGGAGATCTACTAGAAATCAAAATCCTTAAATTGCTGGACTCTCGTCTAAAAACAAGCTAGCCATAACTAGTAAACGTGCTATTTTTCACTGGTTTCAGAACAAAACAATTCGGCAGCTGTCGCAGGCAAATATCCTGACTTGACTAGTAGGGAAAAGTAGGTATCCGATCCATTGTTTTTCTTCGCAAAAAAAGAAAAGAAAAGGTATCTATTGTTTTTTTTCTCGAACACTCACCCAAATGTGTGTCGTTGTGCATTAGAATGAAACGTCAAGATGACGCAAAAATGCAAAAGGCTGAAACTCAGAAAAACAAAAAGAAAATGCAAAAAGGAAACAAAACCGAAGAGAAGAAGAGAAAACTAAAGCGAAACTGTACAAGGGCCGAGCTAGCAGAACTTAGAACTTTGACTTGTTTTATTGCATGGATATTTCATATAGTAAAGTGATAAATACAATTTGCTAGGTCTGACTTGAACCACGAAAATCACAGAAATAATGAGCCCACCACCTGGCAACGAAATTGTTGTATCGATTTCTTTTCACATTTAAAACTGAGCGCGGCGATTAAGAAGGGAAAGTGGGCCTCTGTTTCTCACGGGCAGATTGTGTGACACGTGTGTAGGAGGAAGACAAAGGGACGATGGGTTTATACGGAGGGATTAAATGCGAGCCGGTTTCAACATGGCGAACGGTGTAAGTGGGGATTCAATGCGAGCCAGTTTCGTCCATACAACATTAATAACCCTCATGCGCCCTTCTTTCCCACAAAACAGGCGGGGGGTTTTCCCGCGCTTCCTTTCGAATATGGAGGGAGTACGTACTACTTCCCATGTCATAATTATTATTATATATAGAAGGCCACCATATGCAAGAATCGAAACTGGAGAACCGCGAAGCACATCATCACAATATTTTGAAGATGCCATCAAGCAGCAAAAGAAAGAAGTACTGTTTTTTTTACTGAATGAGAAAGAAGTACTGTTACAAGACCACTTCAACAGTACAGTTCTGAAGATGGAGCGGTGGTAGTTGACGGCGGCGGTCTCTGAGAGCACGTCGAACCAGTGTGTGCCTCAGACCCGACAAATGGCTAGGTTGGGGTCTCAGGTCTTAGATGTTAGGCTTGGTTGCGATGTCTGTTTGGTATTAGGCCCAGACTATCCGCGCCCCTTCTTCAACTGGATAGGTGTAGCGACAGTTTGTTGCTTAGACGGCGGCTTTAGTATTACTGTTGTATGACTTTGTAAAGTCTTGTGAGAACAATTAATAAAGTGGCCGTATGCATCGCCCAGATGCAAAGGCCGGGGGTCATCCTCCTTTTTAGAAAAAAACGAGACCACTTCAATAGTATTTCCATCAACCAATTATCTACTCCCTCCGTTCGGAATTACTTGTCTCGGATATGGATGTATCTACAACTAAAACACATCTAGATACATCCATTTCTGCGACAATTATTCCGAACGGAGGGAGTAAAACTAACTTTCTTCTTTTATACTTATATACATATGGTGTGAAGCAAGATATATATGACGTACCAGCAATGTAGACGCTTTCGAATGCATGAAGGGAGAAATCATGAAGGGAGGACACCGCCTTGGTTCGGGGAAGCTTCTTGAACCGCAGCGAGTCGAGTTGGATCATAAAGAATCCACTCAGCATATCCAGGAGTACCACGTTGTTGTCCTCTGCAAACCCTACTATCCTCATGTTCTCCCCCTTCTCTGAATTGAGCGAAAGTACCTTGTCAAGTTCGATAGATCTTGCAATCACCCATGAAGCAACACCATCGGAATCGGTCTTCCTCCTCCATAACTGGGCAATGTAGTCCGAATTCGACATGAAGAGGAATCCTATCCCACCACCACCCTCGGCCCGCATAAGCTTGAAGCAGTTGCCCTTGCTATAGATTGGCACCGGCACCGACATTACAGACAGGCTCTGCCTCTTCAAATCAAATTGGAGAATTCCTTCAAAATTCCCAATAAGCTGCCAGTAAAGGGAGTCTCCAGCCAACATAGCATGATCAATGTAAATGCTGGTGGAAAACCTCCAAAATAAACCGCTCGCATGAGCATCAGCATCGTATGGAATGGGTGCTGTGACGAACCCTCCCCATGCGCCGGTCTCCGACGAGTAGACGCCTGTGTTTTGATTTTCGACCGCAAAATGTGTATTTCGGCCGAATTTCGGCCATCTCGGCCGGAGGCGAAAAGTATATTTAGGCCGAAATTGCTCAAATTTAGCAAATTTTGGTCAAATTTAAGTCAAACTACAGCCAAAATTTGGTCAAATTTCAGCCGAAATTTTTGAAAATGGCCGAAATTCGGCCATCTCGGCCTAGGGCGAAAAAAAGCTCAAACCGAAAATCAAAACACAGGTAGACGCAGGCGACTGCTCGTCGGTTTTCTACTCCGTCGCCGTCTGCGGCCACCATGACCACCTTGAAGTGCTCGGCGTCTCCGGCAGCAGCGCGGAGCACCGCCCCGTTGATCACGCTCTCATAGCACTCATTCGTCGTGAGCCCTTGGGGAACATCGAGGCGGTGCTGGTCGCCGGTGACGGGGTCCCACACGATTACCTGGAGAGGCTTCAGGACTAAGAGGAGCACCAGTCCGTGGCGGCATCCGAGCGGCCTGCGAATGCCGTCGCCCTCGTCGCGCTTCAGGGAGAAGCACTCGGGAGCGACGCGATCGGGGGCCTCCAGCGTCGGGTGGAAGTCCAGGCTTCCGCATCCGTCGAAGAAGCCGAGGAGGGGAGGGTTGCGGCGGTGGTGGAGGCGGAAGCGGCGGCGGAATCCCGGGTCGGCGACGTGGTCGCGCCAGCGCGTGCAAGCGAGGGATGCGCGCGGGAGCGAGGAGGGATCCGGAGGAAGGCGGAGGAGGATCTGGGGTAGCAGGTTGTCGTCCTCCAGGGGAGACGCCGGCGATGGCCGGTGGCTGCTGGCCGGCATCTCTCGTCCTCTCGTCGCCGATGCGGGATCGAGCGATGCGGTGCGGGGGTGTTCAAACTGAAACTGAAGTGGGGTGCCAGCACTAGACTGCGGTGCGGGGGTAACTGACATGGCGGGATGCGGGATGCGGGATGAAACTGACGCTGTGGTCTCTTGGGCTGGATGGACTTTTGAAGCCCACGCTGTGTTGTGGACTCTATCATTGTCTCAAAAAAGAATCCCCAGGAAAATATCTACTAAAAAAAACTTCGGCCGTGGATTTGTCTACCTTTTCTGCTTCCCCTCAAAACCAAATTAAAATCAATTCACCTGTGTGAAACCAAAATAAAAATCGTTCCCCTTTGGCTTATGCAAATCACCGAGTGGATCACAACAAAGCAAATTTATCTACCTCTTTTGCGAGAAAGAAATGAGAAATATTTTTGCTGAAAATTCAAGGGTTTTTATCATTTATGCCATCAGTTGTGTTCCACTACTCAGTTTTGCTACTAGGATTTTCAACTACTTAATAATGCCATCGCTTTGTTAGACACATGCTCAAAAATGCCATTGGACATCATTATTGTGATCTCAAATCTCTTTTTTGATGTTATAATGGCATAAATACCTATGAACCAACATGCCAGCTCTCCCTCTATCTCACTACAATAAAGTGTGGGGTCCACTTGATCCCAACAATGTTTTTATTTTCCTGTAAAATTATTCGCTTGCTTACTCCTGACAAGTGGGGCCATACTTATCATTGTGAGATAGTGAGAACTGACATATGGGTCTAGCCTTATTTTTGTCATATAACATATGGGTCTAATGGCATTTTTTGAACAAACATCTAATGGCACGATGGCATTTTTTAGATATCTAATGGTATTTTTGAGCAAGAATCTCACGGATTGATGGCATTTTTTAGTAGTGAAAACTTCTAATGGCAAAATTAAGTAGTGGGATACAACTAGTGGCATAAGTGATAAAAACTTCAAAGTCTTCGCCACACCTCGAGGCAAGAACAAGAAAGCATGTCATAGATGAAGCAACATTCCCTAATGACTGAATCAGTAGGAGGAACTGTCGTTTTCTTTAAATCATATCGCTCTCTTTATTTATGATTCAACCAAGGTTATATCACTTAATTAATAAGAGAGGTACGGTCGAGCTCACTAGGATGGTCAACAAAAAAACTATTACAAGACGGACCCTGGGCCAAATTTACTAATTCATGAGCAACATAATTAACCATCCTAAGACAGTGCGCAAATGAGATATAAGGGAAGTTGCACGCGATATGTTAGTAATCATCAAAGATTGTTGCCGCTGAACCTGCAGATCGCCCTCTTTCATTCATCATACTGATAAACTCAATATTATTTGAATTGACAATAACCATGTTGCAACCGATTGTTTGTGCTAGGAAAAGACCATATCTCAAGTTCTCAACGCAGTAGCTTCAGCAGATAGCACATTGTAACAGAAGTCAATTTTCCAGTTCCCTGCATTTTTGAATTATTTTGCCATGGCGGAGCTTCTTTCTCTCCCACCATAGATACCAACAAGTGATAACTATTATTTCATGCACATTCCATTGCCCTAGCACAAATGTCTCCTCCAGCACACATTCTCTTGCTCTATCAGTTAGACATGCATTACTAATAATGTCATCCAACCAAAGTTCATTCCAGATTTGAAATAGTTGTTGAACACTGAAACAATGCTAGTAAAAGTAGTATCAGCCCCTGTTATGCAAGCAGAGCATTGTGGTGATACCTTACTATGCCTGTTTGAAACATTAACGCCACAAGGTAAAGTTCCATGAAGAGTTTTCCATACAAATCTTTTTACCTTTGTCGGACAGTCCAAACACCAAATTAATTGCCACACACTTCTGACCTGCATTGTTTCTTGTCTATTTGGTTGACATAGGTTGCACCCAAATATGTGATCCCACTCAACATAATATGATAATTTTATAGAAAGCCTAAATTTTTTGTCATACCCCATGCAACAAAGTCAACCATATCATAATTTGGAGGTGGTATTGCTAAAGATTCGGTGAACATACACCTGCCACAAGGTTTGCCTCTCCACTTACTCATCCCACGGCTTAGTACTAGGATTAATCAAGTCATTTACTTCTAATATGATCCGGTTGCCAGGAATCCATGGGTCATCCCACCTATTGATTTTATGTCCATCACCCACTCTCCAGATGCACCCATGTTTCAGTGTGTTCACCCGTGCCATAATACTTTGCCAAGTGAAGCCAAAGATGAGCACCATGAGGTTATCCTATAAGGGATGAGTGATCGATCACTAATAGTACCTTTCTTTCTTTCTCAAGTTTTCTTGCTTGAAGGTACAGATGAACTAAAAGTCCATATGATATGTCTCCAACGTATCTATAATTTTTTATTGTTTCATGCTATTTTATTATCAATCTTGGATGTTTTATAATCATTTTGTAGTCATTTTATATCATTTTTTGGTACTAACCTATTGACATAGTGCCAAGTGCCAGTTGTTGTTTTATCCATGTTTTTTACATCGCAGAAAATCAATATCAAACGGAGTCCAAATGCCACGAAACTTTACGGAGACTTTTTATGGACCAGAAGGAAGATGTTGGGCCCTGGTTGCACCTGGGGGCGTCCCAAGGAGGGGACAACCCACCAGGGCGCGCCAGGAGGCCCAGGCGCGCCTTGGTGGGTTGTGCCCACCTTGGGTGCCCCCCGGACCGCCTCTTTACTCTATAAATACCCGAATATTCCAGAAACCCTAGGGGAGTCGACGAAATATTCATCTAGCCGACGCAGAGTCTAGAACCACGAGATCCAATCTAGACACCATCACGGAGTGGTTCATCACTTCCATTGGTGCCTCACCAATGATGCGTGAGTAGTTCTTTATAGACCTTCGGGTCCGTAGTTAGTAGCTAGATGGCTTCATCTCTCTCTCCCTCTCTCTCTCTCTCTCGTGATTCTCAATACAATGGTCTCTTGGAGATCCATATGATGTAACTCTTTTGCGGTGTGTTTGTTGGGATCGATGAACTTTGAGTTTATGATCAGATATATCTTTTTATATCCATGAAAGTATTTGAGTTTTTTGTCTCTTTTATGCATGATCTCTTATAGCCTCGTATTTCTTCTCCAATATTTGGGTTTTGTTTGACCAACTTGATCTATTTATCTTGCAATGGGAAGAGGTGCCCGGTAGTGGGTTCGATCTTACGGTGCTTGATCCCAGTGACAGAAAGGGAACCGACATGTATGCATCATTGCTACTAAGGATAAAAAGATGGGATCTATATCTACCGCCATAGATAAATGAATCTCGTCTACATCATGTCATCGTTCTTATTGCATTACTCCGTTTTTCCATGAACTTAATACACAAGATGCATGCTGGATAGCGGTCGATGTGTGGAGTAATAGTAGTAGATGCAGGCAGGAGTCGGTCTACTAATCTTGGACGTGATGTCTATGTAATGATCATTGCCTGGATATCATCATGATTATTTGAGGTTCTATCAATTGCCCAACAGTAATTTGTTTACCCACTGTTTCCTATTTTTCTCGAGAGAAGCCACTAGTGAAACCTGCGGCCCCAGGTCTTCTTTCACATATATTTGCCTTTGCGATCTATGTTTCTCTTGCATTTATTTTAAGATCTATTAAACCAAAAATAAAAAATACTTTGCTGCACTTTATTTTATTTGTGATCTATTATATCTATCACAAATTTATCTCCCGTCCACGCACCATTTCTAGCACCGTTACCCGAAAGGGATTGACGACCCCTTTAACATGTCGGCTTGCGAGTGGTTGTTATTTGTGTGCAAGAGCTGTTTACATTGTGTTGCTTGGTTCTCCTACTGGTTCGATAACCTTGGTTTCATATCTGAGGGAAATACCTACTGCCGCTGTGCTGCATCATCCCTTCCTCTTTGGGGAAATACTGACGTAGCTTCAAGCGACATCAAAAGGAATTTCTGGCGCCGTTGCTGGGCAGGATCTTCAACATATACCAGGTTCCTAATCACAAATCTCATCTCCTCGCAATTTACATTATTTTCCATTTGCCTCTCGTTTTCCTCTCCCCCACTTCACAAAAATTTGCCATTTTATTCGCCTCTCTTTTTCCGTTTGCCGTTTTCTTGCCTGATCTATATTGAGTGCAATCTTGTTGTGTGGTCACCATGACTCAAGAGAACACCAAGTTATTTGATTTCTCAAATACCAACAACAATGATTTTATTGGCACTCCGCTTGCTCCTCCCGCCACTAGTGCAGAGACTTGCGATATTAATACTCCTTTGGTGAATCTTTTTATGAAAGACCAATTTTCCGGTACTCCTAATGAGGATGCCGTTTCCCATCTTAATACCTTCGTAGAATTATGTGATATGCAAAAGAAAAAAGATGTGGACAATGATGTGGTCAAGATGAAATTATTTTTGTTCTCTTTGCATGATTCTGTAAAATTTGGTTCTCTTCTTTGCCTCGCCATAGTATCGATTCTTGGAATAATGCAAAGATGCTTTTATCACTAAGTATTTTTTTCCCGTAAAAATTATTTCCCTTAGAACCCAGGTCATGAATCTCAAGCAACTTGAACATGAGCATGTTGTACAATCTTGGGAAAGGATTAAAATGATGCTAAGGAATTGCCCAACTCATGGGTTAAATCTTTGGATGATCATACAAAAAATTTATGTGGGGTTGAATTTTGTCTCTCGTAATCTTTTATATTCTGCCACGGATGGTACTTTTACGGAAATTACTTTGGTTGAAGTCACCAAATTGCTTGACAATATCATGGCAAATTATTCGCAATGGCATACTGAAAGGCCTCCTACTAGTAAAAAAATTAATTCGGTTGAAGAAATTTTTTCTTTGAGTGAAAAAGTTGAAATTGGTTGCTAGTAGAAGTGCTCCTATTGATCTTAATGATAAGCCTTTGTCTACTTTAATTCAGCAACATAGTGATGCCATTGATGTGAATTTTATTTCTCGCAATAATTTCAACAACAATGCTTATAGAGGTAATTTTAATCCTAGGCCTTTTCCTAGTAATTCCTCTAATAATTATGTTAATTCCTATGGAAATCAATCTTATAATAATAATAGGAACACCTCTGATCTTGAGAATAATATTAAAGAATTTATCAACACACAAAAACTTTTCAACACTTCCATAAAAGAAAAGTTGAGTAAGATTGATGATTTGTCTAGAATGATGTGGAAAATCTCAAGATGAAAATTTGTGTGCCTAAAGTAGATGAATCAATTAAAGCTCTTTTTGTTTCTATGGGTGAAAGTAAGAAAAGAACCGCAATGCTTAGAGCTAAAAGTGATTTTTTAGAAAAAGCATTTTCTAGTGATTCCTTTCGCAAAAGTGACGAAGATATTAAAATGATTGGTGTTTCTTCTATCGATTATTTCTTTAGTAAAGTTAAGATTGATTAAAAAGGGACTGAAGAAGAGTCAACTTTAGGTAGAGGGCGTCCCAATATTTCGGAGGGTAAAAATCTTGTTGAGAAAATTGATGAAAGTGGGTTTGGAGAGGTCAAAACTTTAGCTAGTGATGTACACACTCTTTTGGATTACAAATACTTTAATTATGATAGTTGCACTTTGATTGATTGTATTTCTTTGTTGCAATCCATGGTAAATTCACCCCATGCTTATGAAGAAAATAAAGCTTTTACTAAACATATTGCTTATTAGAAGTTTCAATTCCTGGAAAATTGCATGATGAATGGGAACCTACTATCAAAGTCAAGATTAAGAATTATGAGTGTTTTGCTTTGTGTGACTTGGGTGCTAGTGTTTCTACAGTTCCAAAATATTTATGTGATGTGCTTGGTCTTACCGATATTGAAGAATTAATGATGTTCTTATTCTTGCAAATAGGAATTATGTGCCCATAGATTTTATTGTTCTTGGTATTGATTGCAATCCGTATTGTCCAATTATTCTTGTATGGTCATTTTTATGCACTATCGGTGCCGTGATTGATATGAAAGACGGCAATATGAAGTTCCAATTTCTTTTGAGGAAGGGTATGGAACACTTTACTAGAACTAGAATTAATCCACCTTATGGATCAATCATGAGGGCATCTTATGGATCTCGAACCAAAGATGACAAAACTTAGATCCTTGTTTTATGCCTAGCTAAGGGCGTAAAACTATAGCGCTTGTTGGGAGGAAACCCAATGAATAAATTTTATTTTTTATTTTTGCTTCCTGTTTTTGTGTGTTAGCACAATTATGCTACTGTTATGATTGTGTTTTTTGTGTTTTAATTAGTGTTTGTGCCAAGTAAAGCCTTTAGGATCTTCTTGGGTGATAGTTGTTTGATCTTGCTGAAAAAATAGAAACGTTTACGCTCATGAAATTAATTTTAGTTTTTTTACCAGAGAGCCATAAAATACCCATTCCAATTGCAGTAGATCAATATACAAATTTCTCAGGTCATCCTAATTTTTTAGAGTTTTTTAAGTTACAGAATATCGAAATAGTCAGATTGCTACAGACTGTTCTGTTTTGACAGATTATGATTTCTCTATGTTGTGTGCTTATTTTGATGGCTCTATGGTTTTCTTTGATGAGTTTTTGCCATAGAAAAGTTGGAATACTATAGATATAATACAAAAACAAAATATGAGTTGGTTTGATTCAGCACTTATAGTAGTGATTTATTATTCTTATACTAACAGATCTCATGAAGGCTTTGTTGTGTTTTGTGTGATTGAAGTTTTCAAGTTTTGGGTTATCTTACGATGGATGAAGGAAGGATGTAAGAGCCTAAGCTTGGGGATGCCCCGGCATCCCAAGCTATTATCCAAGAATGAGCAACCAACCAAGCTTGGGGATGCCCCCGAGTGGCATCCCCGCTTTCTTCCAACAACTATCGGTATTTTACTCGAGACTATATTTTTATTCGTCACATGATATGTGTTTTGCTTGGAGCTCTTGTATGATATGTGTCTTTGCTTGTTTTATTTTGTGTTTTAAGTCATCAATCCTTGCTGGATACACCTATTTGAGAGAGCCAAAATTATATCTTGACTTGTTAGAATTGCTCTCTATGCTTCACTTAAGTTTTTTTTATGAGCAATGGACTTGCTCTAGTGCTTCACTTATTTCTTTTGGAGCACGGTGTGCTTTGTTATTTTTGAAGAAATGCTCTCGTTCTTCACTTAGATTTATTTGGGAGTTAGTAAAATTTTCAAGAATTTTTCTCTTGCTTCACTTAAATTAATTTGAGAGACAGAAAATTATGCTCATGATCTTCACTTATACTCCCTCAGTTCCTAAATATAAGTCTTTATAGAGATTCCACTATGGACTACATATGGAGCAAAATGAATGAATCTCCACTCTAAAATGCATCTACATACATCCGTATGTGGTTCATAGTGGAATCTCTTCAAAGACTTATATTTAGGAACGGAGGTAGTATGTGTTTGAGCTTATCAAAAGCAACATATGAAAATTAGTTCCAAAGTGATAGATATCCAAGAAGAGTATAATAAAAACTTTCATGAAGATCATTGGAAAAAATAATCTTGATTGTTAGTAATAGTTTTGAGATATGATGATGTGATATGTGAGTGATGTTGATGAGTAATTATGCTTTAGTAAGAATATTGGTGTTAAGGTTTGTGATTCCCTATGCAAGCACGAAAGTCAATAATTATGCAATGAAATTATATCCTATTTGTGGTGCATTATTCGGTGTTAATTATGCTTAATGCTTGTTTATGAGATTACTTGTTTCTTAGTTGGTCGCTTCCCAATCTTTTGTTAGCCTTCATTTTGCACTAAGTATGATCACTACTTGTGCATCCAAAAACCTTAAACCAGTTTTGCCACATGAGTCCACTTTATCTACCTATATGCGGTATTCTTTTGCTGTTCTAAGCGCATGTGCCATCTCTAATTTTCAAAATAAACTTCTCTTTTGTGTGTTTGTTTCACCCGCGGAGCAGTGAGGGGTGGCTAATATTTTCCATGCTAGGTGTGTTATTCTCAAGATGAGTGTTTATTCACTTGTCATTGCACGAGAGTAAGGCAAAGGTATTAGGGATGCCTAGTCCCGAAATGCAAAAACAAATGAATTTACTTTATGTTGGTATGGACGGCACCTGTGGATACGGTTAGCCATGGAAAGTGAAAGTTATGGTGGAACAAGGAATAAACTTTATTTTCTGTTTGGGAACCTCCTATGATAAGTCTATGCATGGAAAGTATTGGGAACTCTAAGTCATTTTCGTTGGTGGGATGGATACACCTCTCAAAATGTTTTTATCTCTAAGTTTTTCGCTTTGAGCTCTGGCACCTCTACAAATCGCAACTTCCCTCTACCAAGGGCCTATGTTTTACTTTATGCAACTTTTATTTTGAGTCTCCATCCTCTCTTATAAAAGCACCAACTAGGAGGCAATATGATCATGCTTAAGTATTGGGTGTAGTTAATATTCGAGTGTGTTTCATGAATGGATCAATGTTTGAGCATGATGGGCAAGGGATAACTTATTTTAGAGTTGATATTTTGAAAGACATGGTTGCTTGTTGATATGCTTGAGTATCTAAATTATTATGTCAAAACTAGACTATTGCATTGAATCACGTAAAAGTCCAAATGTCTGTGCTACAAAGAAAAGAATATGATATGACATGATGAACAACACTCCACATCAAAAATTCTATTTTCATCACTTACCTACTCGAGGACGAGTAGGAGTTAAGCTTGGGGATGCTGATACGTCTCCAACGTATCTATAATTTTTGATTATTCCGTGATGTTTTATTATCAATGATGTTTTATAATCATTTTATAGTCATTTTATGTCATTTTTTGGTACTAACCTATTGACATAGTGCCAAGTGCCAGTTGCTGTTTTTCCATGTTTTTACATCGCAGAAAATCAATATCAAATGGGGTCCAAATGCCACGAAACTTTACAGAGATTTTTTATGGACCAGAAGGAAGATGGTGGGCCATGGTTGCACCTGGGGGGAGTTCCGAGGAGGGGACAACCTACCAGGGCGCGCCAGGAGTCCTAGCAGTGCCCTGGTGGGTTGTGCCCACCTCGGGTGCCCCTCGGACCGCCTCTTTGCTCTATAAATACCCCAATATTCCAAAAACCCTAGGGGAGTCGACGAAGTATTCACCTATCCGCCGAAGAGTCCAGAACCACCAGATCCAATCTAGACACCATCACGGAGGGGTTCACCACTTCCATTGGTGCCTCTGTGATGATGCATGAGTAGTTCTTTGTAGACCTTCGGGTCCGTAGTTAGTAGCTAGATGGCTTCATATCTCTCTCTCTTGATTCTCAATATAATGGTCTCTTGGAGATCCATATGATGTAACTCTTTTGCGGTGTGTTTGTGTAGGGGAATGTAGTAATTTCAAAATTTTCCTACGCACACGCAAGATCCATCTAGGTGACGCATAGCAACAAGAGGGGGAAGAGTGTTGTCCACGTACCCTCGTAGACCGTAAGCAGAAGCGTTATGACAATGCAATTGATGTAGTCGTACGTCTTCACGATCTGACCGATCCTAGCACCGAAGGTACGGCACCTCCGCGATCTGCACACGTTCAGCTCGGTGACGTCCCGTGAACTCTAGATCCAGCTGAGTGTTGAGGGAGAGTTTCTTCATCACGACGGCATGATGACGGTGATGATGAATCTACCGGCGCAGGGCTTCGTCTAAACACTGTAACGGTATGACCGAGGTGGAAATCAGTGGAGGGGGGCACCGCACACGGCTAAACAATCAACTTGTGTGTCTATGGGGTGCCCCCTCCCCGTATATAAAGGAGTGGAGGAGGGGGAGGGCCGGCCCCTCTAAGGCGCTCCCAAGGGGAGTCCTACTCTCACCGGGAGTAGGATTCCCCCCCCCCTCCCTAGTTGGATTAGGAGAGGAAGGATGGGGGAGAGAGGGGGAAGGAAAGGGGGCCGGCCCCACCCAATTCGGATTGGGCTTGGGGGTGCCCCCTCGTAGGCTCCCTTCTCCTCTCTCCCACTATGGCCCAATAAGGACCATATACTTCCCGGGGGGTTCCGGTAACCTCTCGGTACTCTGGTATATGCCCGAACTCATCCGAAACCATTCCAATGTCCAAACATAGGCTTCCAATATATCGATCTTTATGTCTCGATCATTCTGAGACTCTTCGTCATGTCCGTGATCATATCCGGGACTCCGAACTACCTTCGGTACATTAAAACACATAAACTCATAATACCGATCGTCGCCGAACGTTAAGCATGCGGACCCTACGGGTTGGAGAACTATGTAGACATGACCGATACTCATCTCCGGTCAATAACCAATAGCTAAACCTAGATGCTCATATTGGTTCCTACATATTCTATGAAGATCTTTATCGGTCAAACCGCATAACAACATACGTTGTTCCCTTTGTGAGCGGCATGTTACTTTCCCGAGATTTGATCTTCGGTATCTAAATACCTAGTTCAATCTCATTACCGGCAAGTCTCTTTACTCATTCCGTAATGCTACATCCTGTAACTAACTCATTAGTTACATTGCTTGCAAGGCTTATAGTGATGTGCATTACCGAGAGGGCCCAGAGATACCTCTCCGATACACGGAGTGACAAATCCTATTCTCGATCTATGCCAACTCAACAAACACCATCGGAGACACCTGTAGAGCATCTTTATAGTCACCCAGTTACGTTGTGACGTTTGATAGCACACTAAGTGTTCCTCCTGTATTAGGGAGTTTCATAATCTCATAGTCATAGTCAATCATAGCATTCTCTAATGATGTGATCCCGTAAATCAAATGATAACTCATGTCTATGGTTAGGAAACATAACCATCTGTGATTAACGAGCTAGTCAAGTAGAGGCATACTAGTGAAACTTTGTTTGTCTATGTATTCATATAGGCAATAAGTTTCCGGTTAATACAATTCTAGGATGAATAATAAACATTTATCATGATATAAGGAAATATAAATAACAACTTCATTATTGCCTCTAGGGCATATTTCTTTCAGTCTCCCACTTGCACTAGAGTCAATAATCTAGATTACATTGTAATGATTCTAACACCAATGGAGTCTTGGTGTTGATCATGTTTTGCTCGTGAGAGAGGCTTAGTAAATGGGTTTGGAACATTCAGATCCGTGTTTGTCTTGCAAATCTCTATGTCTCCCTCCTTGACTTGATCGCGGATGGAATTGAAGCGTCTCTTGATGTGCTTGGTTCTCTTGTGAAATCTGGATTCCTTTGCCAAGGCAATTGCACCAGTATTGTCACAAAAGATTTTCATTGGACCCGATGCACTAGGTATTACACCTAGATCGGATATTAACTCCTTCATCCAGGCTCCTTCATTTGCTGCTTCCGAAGTAGCTATGTACTCCGCTTCACACGTAGATCCCGCCACGACACTCTGCTTGGAACTGCACCAACTGACAGCTCCACCATTCAATAAAGATACGTATCCGGTTTGTGACTTAGAGTCATCCGGATCAGTGTGAAAGCTTGCATCGACGTAACCATTTACAACGAGCTCTTTGTCACATCCATAAATGAGAAACATATCCTTAGTCCTTTTTAGGTATTTCAGGATGTTCTTGACCGCTGTCCAGTGATCCACTCCTGGATTACTTTGGTACCTCCCTACTATACTAATAGAAAGGCACACATCAGGTCTGGTACACGGCATTGCATACATGATAGAACCTATGGCTGAAGCATAGGGAATGACTTTCATTTTCTCTCTATCTTTTGCAGTGGTCGGCATTGAGTCTGATTCAACTTCACACCTTGTAACACAGGCAAGAACCCTTTCTTTGCTTGATCCATTTTGAATTTCTTCAAAACTTTATCAAGGTATGTGCTTTGTGAAAGTCCAATTTAGCGTCTTGATACATCTCTATAGATCTTGATGCCCAATATATAAGCAGCTTCACCGAGGTCTTCCATTGAAAACATCTTATTCAAGTATCCTTTTATGCTATTCATAAATTCAGTATCATTTCCGATCAACAATATATCATCTACATATAATATTAGAAATGCTATAGAGCTCCGACTAACTTTCTTGTAAATAGAGGCTTCTCCAAAAGTCTGTATAAAACCATATGCTTTGATCACACTATCAAAGCGTATATTCCAACTCTGAGAAGCTTGCAATAGTCCATAAATGGATCGCTGGAGCTTACACACTTTGTTAGCACCTTTTGGATCGAAAAAACCTTCTGGTTGCATCATATACAACTCTTGTTTAAGATATCCGTTAAGGAATGCAGTTTTGACATCCAATTGCTAAATTTCATAATCATAAAATGCGGCAATTGCTAACATGATTCGGACGGACTTAAGAATCGCTGCGAGTGAGAAGGTCTCATCATAGTCAACTCCTTGAACTTGTCGAAAACCTTTTGCAACAAGTCGAGCTTTGTAGACAGTAACATTACCATCAGTGTCAATCTTGTTCTTGAAGAACAATTTATTCTCTATGGCCTACCGATCAACAGGCAAGTCAACCAAAGTCCGCACTTTGTTCTCATACATGGATCCCATCTCAGATTTCATGGCCTCAAGCCATTTTGCGGAATCTGGGCTCATCATCGCTTCCTCATAGTTCGTAGGTTCATCATGGTCAAGTAACATGACCTCCAGAACAGGATTACCGTACCACTCTGGTGCGGACCTTATTCTGGTTGACCTATCAGGTTCGGTAGTAACTTGATCAAAAGTTTCATGATCATCATCATTAGTTGCCTCACTTACTAGTGTAGGAATCACTGGAACTAATTTCTATGATGAATTATTTTCCAATAATGGAGTAGGTACAATTACCTCGTCAAGTTCTACTTTCCTCCCACTCACTTCTTTCGAGAGAAACTCGTTCTCTAGAAAGGATCCATTCTTAGCAACAAATATCTTGCCTTCGGATCTGTGATAGAAGGTGTACCCAATAGTCTCCTTTGGGTATCCTATGAAGACACATTTCTCCGATTTGGGTACGAGCTTATCAGCTTGAAGCTTTTTCACATAAGCATCCCAGCCCCAAACTTTAAGAAATGACAACTTGGGATTCTTGCCAAACCACAGTTCATAAGGTGTCGTCTCAACGGATTTTGGTGGTGCCCTATTTAACATGAATGTAGCTGTCTCCAAAGCATAACCCCAAAACGATAGCGGTAAATCAGTGAGAGACATCATAGATTGCACTATATCTAATAAAGTGCGGTTACGATGATCGGACACACCATTATGTTGTGGTGTTCCAGGTGGCGTGAGTTGCGGAACTATTCCGCATTGTTTCAAATGAAGACCAAACTCGTAACTCAAATATTATCCTCCACGAGCAGATTGTAGAAACTTAATTTTCTTGTTACGATGATTTTCCACTTCACTCTGAAATTCTTTACACCAATATGACTAAACGGCAGTGCAACAAATAAGTTGCACTATCATTATTAAACTTATATCTTTTGGCTTCAATACTATGAACATGTGTATCACTACTATAAAGATTTAGTAAAAACAGACCACTCATCAAGGATGCATGACCATAAAAGATATTACTCATATAAATAGAACAACCATTATTCTCCGATTTAAATGAATAACTGTCTCGCATTAAACAAGATCTAGATATAATGTTCATGCTCAACGCTGGTACGAAATAACAATTATTTAGGTCTAAAACTAATCCTGAAGGTAGATGTGGAGGTAGTGTGCCGACGGCGATCACATCGACTTTGGAACCATTTCCCACGCGCATCGTCACCTCGTCCTTAGCCAATCTTCGCTTAATCCATAGCTCCTGTTTCGAGTTGCTAATATTACCAACAGAACGAGTATCAAATACCCAGGCGCTACTGCGAGCATTAGTAAGGTACACATCAATAACATGTATATCAAATATACCTTTCACTTTGCCATCCTTCTTCTCCGCCAAATACTTGGGGCAGTTCCGCTTCTAGTGACCAGTCCCTTTGCAGTAGAAGCACTCAGTCTCAGGCTTAGGTCCAGACTTGGGCTTCTTCACTTGAGCAGCAACTTGCTTGCCATTCTTCTTGAAGTTCCCCTTCTTCCCTTTACCCTTTTTCTTGAAACTGGTGGACTTGTTGACCATCAACACTTGATGCTCCTTCTTGATTTCTACCTCCGCAACCTTTAGCATTGCGAAGAGCTCGGGAATCGCCTTATCCATCCCTTGCATATTATAGTTCATCACGAAGCTCTTGTAGCTTGGTGGCAGTGATTGAAGAACTCTGTCAATGACACTATCATCAGGAAGATTAACTCCCTACTGAGTCAAGTGGTTGTGGTATCCAGACATTCTGAGTATATGTTCACTGACAAAACTATTCTCCTCCATTTTGCAGCTGTAGAACTTATTGGAGACTTCATATATCTCAATCTGGGCATTTTCTTGAAATATTAACTTCAACTCCTGGAACATCTCATATGCTCCATGACGTTCAAAACATCGTTGAAGTCCCGGTTCTAAGCCGTAAAGCATGGCGCACTGAACTATCGAGTAGTTATCAGCTTTGCTCTGCCAAACGTTCATAACATATGGTGTTGCTCCATCATCTTTCAACTTAGCTTTCTCTAGGAACGCATTAAAATTCAACGGAACAATAGCACGGGCCATCTATCTAGAACAACATAGACATGCAAAATACTATCAGGTACTAAGTTCATGATAAATTAAAGTTCAATTAATAAAATTACTTAAGAACTCCCACTAAGATAGACATCCCTCTAATCATCTAAGTGATCACATGATCCATATCAACTAAACCATGTCTGATCATTATGTGAAATGGAGTAGTTTTCAATGGTGAACATTACTATGTTGATCATATCTACTATATGATTCACACTCGACCTTTCGGTCTCAGTGTTCCGAGGCCATATCTGCATATGCTAGGCTCGTCAAGTTTAACCCGAGTATTCAGTGTGTGCAAAACTGGCTTGCACCCATTGTATGTGAACGTAGAGCTTATCACACCCGATCATCACGTGGTGTCTCGGCACGATGAACTGTAGCATCGATGCATACTCAGGGAGAACACTTATACCTTGAAATTTAGTGAGAGATCATCTTATAATGCTACCATCAAACTAAGCAAAATAAGATGCATAAAGGATAAACATCACATGTAATCAATATAAGTGATATGATATGGCCATCATCATCTTGTGCCTTTGATCTTCATCTCCAAAGTACCATCATGATCACCATCATCACCGGCTTGACACCTTGATCTCCATCGAAGCATCGTTGTCGTCTCTCCAACTATTGCTTCTAGGACTAT
Source organism: Triticum urartu (assembly GCF_056163025.1). Classification (NCBI taxonomy): domain Eukaryota; kingdom Viridiplantae; phylum Streptophyta; class Magnoliopsida; order Poales; family Poaceae; genus Triticum; species Triticum urartu. The sequence continues at coordinate 54,384,940 of NC_141878.1, read as the reverse complement.
CGCTACCGCTTAGTTATAAAGTAAAGCAATTACATGGCGATTGCATTTCATACAATAAAGTGACAACCATATGGCTCCTGCCAGTTGCCGATAACTTTGTTACAAAACATGATCATCTCATACAATAAAATTTAGCATCATGTCTTGACCATATCACATCACAACATGCCCTGCAAAAACAAATTAGACGTCCTCTACTTTGTTATTGCAAGTTTTACGTGGCTGCTACGGGCTGAGCAACAATAGTTCTTACCTACGCATCAAAAACCACAACACGGTATAGTGATTGCTTTTTGATCTTCAGAAAGAACCCTGTTCATTGAATCCGATTCAACTAAAGTTGGAGAAACTGGCAGTCTCCAGCCACCTGTGTGCGAAGCACATCGGTAGAACCAGTCTCGCACAAGCGTACGCGTAATGTCGATCTGAGCCGCTTCATCCAACAATACCGCTGAATCAAGAATCAACTAGTGACGGCAAGCAATATGTATATACCCACGCCCACAACTCCTTTGTGTTCTACTCATGCATATAACATCTACGCATAGACCTGGCTCTGATGCCACTGTAGGGGAACGCAGTAATTTCAAAATTTTCCTACGCACACGTAAGATCCATCTAGGTGATGCATAGCAACGAGAGGGGAAGATTGTTGTCCACATACCCTCGTAGACCGTAAGCGGAAGTGTTATGACAACGCAGTTGATGTAGTCGTACTTCTTCACGATCGGACCGATCCTAGCTCCGAAGGTACGACACCTCCACGATCTGCACACGTTCAGCTCGGTGACGTCCCGTGAACTCTAGATCCAGCTAAGTGTCGAGGGAGAGTTTCGTCAGCACGACGGCGTGATGATGGTGATGATGAAGCTACCGGTGCAGGGCTTCGCCTAAGCACTTTAACGATATGACCGAGGTGGAAATCTGTGGAGGGGGGCACCGCACAGCTAAACAATCAACTTGTGTGTCTATGGGGCGCCCCCTCCCCCGTATATAAAGGAGTGGAGGGGGAGGGCCGGCCCCTCTATGGCACGCCCAAGGGGAGCCCTACTCCCATCGGGAGTATGGGAGTAGGATTCCCCCCCCCTTCCGTAGTTGGATTAGGAGAGGAAGGAAGGGGAGAGAGGGGGAAGGAAGGGGGGCAGCCCCCCACCCAATTCGGATTGGGCTTGGGGGTGAGGGAGTCTTGGACTAAGGGGTCCTCAGGCGTCCGACTTGTTAGCCATCGGCTGGACTGATGGGCTGTGAAGATACGGAGACCAAAGACTGCACCCGTGTCCGGATGGGACTCTCCTTAGTGTGGAAGGCAAGCTTGGCGTCGAATATGTAAATTCCATTCTTTGTAACCAACCTTACCACTGGTAGAAAAAGGGCCTATAGTCCCGGTTCGTAAGGGCCTTTAGTCCCGGTTCAGTCCCGGTTCCTGAACCGGGACTAAAGTGTCGGTACTAATGCCCCGACCCTTTAGTCCCGGTTCAATCCAGAACCGGGACTGATGGGCCTCCACATGGGCAGTGCGCAGAGCCCAGGAAGGAGACCCTTTGGTCCCGGTTGGTGGCACCAACCGGGACCAATAGGTATCCACGTGTCAGCATTTCTGTGGCTGGGGTTTTAGTTTTTTTTGAAGGGGGGGGGGTTTGGGGGTTTTGGGGGGTTAATTTAGGTGTTTCATATATTGTGTTAGCTAGCTATAATTAATAGAGAGAAGTGTCCTCTCTTATGTCCGTGCTTGGTCGACGCTACGTACTATACATACGTATAGAGAGGACTAGACACGCTGGCTAGCTAGTAAGCAAACGAAGGAAACAGAAGATCGTCATGAACATATATGCATACAGAGAGAAGTGATATCGACCACCTCTCCTTCTCCGAGAGATTGGTCGAACAGCAAGTTCTCGTATATCTATCTGACACTACCGGCTACATATATACAATAATTATCTCTTACAAATATAATCATACGGACTCAGGGTCCACATAGAATTCTCCGTTTTCAGGGATCACGTGGTCAAGAAAGAATGCCGCCAATTCCTCTTGAATTGCTCGCATGCGAGCTGGTGCTAGGAGTTCATCCCGCTTCCGAAACATCTAATTTAAAGAAGGGGGTCAATACATATATATATGAATGAATGAAACTCAACACAAATGATGGTAATAAAATAAAATTGTGAATGTTGTTATTTACGTACTTCATATTGTTCTTCAGTGTAGCCCCGCTCACAGGTCGTGTGGCGGATGGACTCGCAAACATAGTATCCACAGAAATCATTCCCTTGTTCCTGCCACAACCACTTTACAAGAAATAGAGGTTAATCAAACTGATAAGCAAGAATGCCAAATGGTATTGATGAAACTAGCGCTTGAATGACTAGTAGATGCGCTTAAAATGCTACTATAGTACTTACTTTCGGGTGTCTAAATTGCAGCTCCTTCGGCAGTCCCGGAGCTTTTCTGGTGAACTTTCTCCAAACCCTGCCGGACAAAGAAAACAGTTACTTGATATATCAGGAAATGAACAAAGTTGCTGATATGGTGGATAATGATCGATTTAACTTACTTCTCGAGTATTTGAGTCATGTCTGCATAGTCCTGGGGATCTTTTCGTCTTGAGTCTAAGACGGTTACTAGTCCCTGCTCAAGCTTAATCTCTAGGAGAATATAGTGGAAACTGCACACGCATCATAACTCATCAATTACATTACTATAACCTTGACTAATATATAAGGGAAACCGAATACGCACAAGATAGTAACACTCACTTGAAGTTGTAAGGAAAGAGTAGTATATCTTTGTTTTCATTTATTACGAACGATCGTAGCAAGTTGGCCTCGGTAGCTGCGGCATGAAGTTTAACCTCAGTTGCATCTATGAGATATGTGTTAATGAACCCAATATCACCGACTTGTCTTTTCTTCAATTCGGCGATCTTCAATATGAATAATATAGTTAGGATGATTATAAATACATGCAATGAAAGAGCTAAGCTATATAGAGAAACTTAATGACAGAAGTAGTACTACTTACAGACAGTAGCAGGTGACCGTTGTTTTATCGAGGGCCAATTGATTGAAAAACTGATAGAACTCCTCAAATGGAACAGGCAACAGATCAATTCCAACGAGGTCATGCTCCTTTTTAACTTTCACATACAAAGTACTCCTCCCCCCAGCGTCTCTGCAGATTTTCAAGTACCAATCATGCAATCTTCGCATCATCGTTGATAGAGATCTTTCATCTTTGACGAGAGGCTTCCCGTACTCGTATCTTTGTATCTGCATGTCCATGGGTTCATAATGTACTTCGTTGGGCAGGTAATCTGCAAGATTGCTATAACCGGGCACCATCCTCGGATCATTATCGACATTGTGGCTAGGCACCTTGAGCGGGGGGCACGATTGCTTCGCTTGTTCGCCGAGCTGGGCAATTTGTTTCCCAGCTCGTCGTTCTTTCAGCCTTTGATCACTGACAGTACTTCCCGACCACTCCGCTTCGGCAAATTCCTTTCCAATAATGCGGTCATAGTTTCCTTTCGGCGGAGACTTCGGTGGTTTTGTCAGGGCAGCCAGAGTGCGCTTCACTTTCAACCGATCTACCTTCTCCTCCGGAGGTGGATGTTTCTTTGCTTTCACCCCTTCAAAGAAGTTCCTCACTTCTTCTCGCGCGATCTCGGCGTTCTCCTCCGGGGTCCTCTCATATGGTAACTTCTCTGGAGTCTTCAGAGAAGGACCGAATCTGTATGTCCTCCCGCCTCTGGTTGTACTGCTAGACGCCGACCGAGAAGACGGAGTGTTTGTCTTCTTTACTTTCTTAAGAGGCGGAGGAGAAGGAATACGACGCGCCGGAGCAGCTGGAGCGGTGGCAGGTCTCTTCCGCCCTTGCTGACGAGGCGGAGAAGGAGGAGGTTGGCTGCTCGGGCGCGTCGGCGCAGGCGGAGAAGGAGGCAGAGTGCCGCCACGCGCCGAAGAAGGAGCCGGCCAAGGGCCCTGATCGTCACTCGCCGAAGGAGGAGGCGGTGGAGGCGGAGTGCCCTGACTTGCCGGAGGAGGAGGAGGAGGCGGAGGCATCCAGTTCGGAAGGTTGATGAGCTCCTTCCGCCATAGGCATGGAGTCTTCAGAGCAGACCCCAGCCGAGTCTCCCCTTCACCGGTAGGGTGGTCAAGCTGGAGGTCCTCAAATCCCTCCGTTATCTCATCCACCATCACCCTAGCATATCCTTCTGGAATCGGCCGGCAGTGAAAAGTTGCGCCGGGTTCAGTAGGATAAACAAAGCCAACAGCCGCCTTGACCTTCAAATTCATCCATTGCGTCATAAGGTGGCAATTTTGAGACTCCGTTATAGCATCCACGGGATAGCTGGCAGGAGCCGTCAAGGCATGCTCCGGCTGAAGCAGCTCGGTGGAAGCCACGCTGCTTGTGCGCTGAGATGGCGGGGTAGCTTCGGGGGAGGCTTCCGCAGTACGTTTGCTGCGATTTGCTTCTCGTTCCTCTATCGCGTCTACCCTTGCTTGCAGCGCCTGCATTTGGGTCTGCTGCACTTTTTTCCTCCTCTCATGGGATTTGTAACCGCCTGTGTACGGAAACTCAACCTTCCACGGAATGGAGCCTGGCGTGCCTCGTGAACGTCCAGGGTGCTCAGGATTCCCGAGGGCCATTGTGAGCTCGTCGTTCTCTCTGTCTGGAAAGAACGTCCCTTCCTGCGCTGCTTCGATATACTGCTTAAGCTTACTGACTGGTATGTCCATTTGATCGTTCGTCAAATGCACTTCCCTATTACAGGGTCCAAGGTTCTTCCAGCCCCGAAGAACCAAGTCCGGCAACGGTCTGGCCAGTTAATTGTCTCTGGTTCGATCCCTTTATGAACCAGATCATTCTCAGTCTTGGACCACTTAGGCCGGGCTACGAGGTAGCCACCTGACCCCGTGCGATGGTGAAGCTTCTTCTTCGCAGCATTTTGCTTGTTTGTCGCTGACATCTTCTGACTCTTTTCCCATGTCTTGTAGGCCACAAATGCGGGCCAGTGATCTCTGATCTTCTCATATCTGCCCTTGAATTCTGGTGTCTCGTTATTTTCGACAAACTTATTCAGCTCTTTCTTCCACCTCCTGAATAGTTCTGCCATCCTCTTCAGAGCAAAAGACTTGATTAATTTCTCTTTAACTGGGTTCTCTGGATTATCCTCAGGCGGTAGGGTGAAATTTGACTTCAGCTCAGTCCAAAGATCATTTTTCTGCATATCATTGACATAAGACACCTCAGGGTCTTCTGTAGCCGGCTTAAACCATTGCTGGATGCTTATCGGGATCTTGTCCCTAACCGGAACCCCGCACTGAGCAACAAATGCGCTCTTTGTCTGGAGGGGTTCAATAGATTGGCCGTCGGGCGCGATTGCTATGATCTCAAACTTTTCATCCGAGCTCAACTTTTTCTTCGGGCCTCGTCTCTTTACCGAAATTGTGCTCGATCCGGAGGGCTAGAAAAAAGAACAAAGACTTAATTAATATGTGTACATACCAAAACAATGAATGCATCAATCAGCTAGTCAGCATAGGCTTAACTAATATATACCTGGCCAGACTCGGTTCGGTCACCGGAGCCGTCATCACGGTCTTCTTCTTGCACCGGCATTGGGTCACCGGAGCCGTCCTCATGTTCTTCTTGCACCGGCATTAGGTCACCGTAGCCAGCTTGTTCACCCTCTCCTTCCAGACCATCGGTTTTGTTGAGAAACAACGAGATGGCATCACTTCCTTCTGCGATTATGTCCCTCAACAACGCTTCTTTTGTTGCTTCGTCTAGGGCGGTGTCCATAGTTTCTACAAATATTTACAACATGGCAATTATTATTCAAACATGACAGATGGATATATTAGTGCCAAACGTAGAACTAGCTACCTAATCATAGTAAGCTATCGGGAGGGGGTATATATCGACAACGACGACACTACATCTATGTCCCTCGACGACCCTCGTTCCCGATAAAAAAAAGAGGAAGAAGAAGAAAAAAAGAGGAGAAGAAAGAATAGAGGAGAAGAACCCTCGAACCCTCGAACCATCGACGACCCTGGAACCCTCGACCCCTAGATGACCCTCTTCTTCCTCTCATGTTCGAGAGGATCGCCGAGGGGTCGGGAGGATGCCTAGTGTCAAAGGATTCAACAAAACCATGTCTTCATCATTAGGCGAAAGTAACATGTGCATGATGGTACGAAGCTCTTCAAAGTTGTTCTGGAACGGAGTCCCAGATAGGATAATTCGCTTTTTGGTACAAAGTTCAGAAAGAGCCTTCCGAATATCGCTATTTGGAAGGCCTTTGCTGAATTCATACCAAAAGGCGGATTATTCTATCCGGGACTCCATTCCAGAACAACTTTGCAGAACTTCGTACCAACATGCCCTTGTTACTTCCGGCTAATGATGGAGGCATGGATTTCTTCAATACTTTGACACTAGGAAACCTCTCTCGACCCCTCGGCGATCCTCGACCCCTCGAACCCTCGACGACCCTAGAACCCTCGACCCCTAGACGACCCTCTTCTTCCTCTCATGTTCGAGAGGATCGCCGAGGGGTCGGGAGGTTGCCTAGTGTCAAAGGATTCAACAAAACCATGCCTTCATCATTAGGTGAAAGTAACATGTGCATGATGGTACGAAGCTCTTCAAAGTTGTTCTGGAACGGAGTCCCAGATAGGATAATTCGCTTTTTGGTACAAAGTTCAGAAAGAGCCTTCCGAATATCGCTATTTGGAAGGCCTTTGCTGAATTCGTACCAAAAGGCGGATTATTCTATCCGGGACTCCATTCCAGAACAACTTTGTAGAACTTCGTACCAACATGCCCTGGTTACTTCCGGTTAATGATGAAGGCATGGATTTCTTCAATACTTTGACACTAGGAAACCTCTCTCGACCCCTTGACGACCCTGCTGGAACCCTCAACCCTCGACCCTATAGAACCCTCGAACCCTCGACCCTGAAACCTTCGACCCTTGACCCCTTAACGAACCTCGACCCTCTACCCTAGTTCCCGACCCTCGACCCCTCTAAGAGGAGAAATAAATAATAAGAAGAAAAAAGAAGAAAAAAAAGGAGAAGGAAGAAAGGAATAGTGGAGAAGAAGAGAAAATTCTTTCTTCTTCTTCTTATTTATTTCTCCTCTTCTTTTCCTCTCCTCTTCTTCTTTCTTTCCTCTTCTTATTTTCTTCTTTCCTATCCTTCTTTTTCTAAAATTGTATTTTTTGCATATATAAAACTTTTCTAAAATTGTAACTTTCTATATAAAACTTTCCTATCGGGAGGGGGAGAAGATCGAAGAAAAAAAGAAGAAAAAAAAGAGGAGAAGAAGAAAGGAATAGAGGAGAAGAAGAAAAAATAGAAAAAAAATTCTATTTTTTCTTCTTCTCCTCTATTCCTTTCTTCTTCTCCTCTTCCTTTTCTTCCTCTCCTCGTCTTCTCCTTCTTCTTCTCCTTCTTTCTCTACTTATTTTCCTTTTCCTTACTTTACTTTTTCCTCTCCACTAACATAAAATGCACTAACCTAAAATGCAACAAACATAAAATGCACTAAAGAGGCTCAACTAACCTAAAATCAGTGATAAAATGCACTAACCTAAAATAGATATCTACTAACAACTTAAAAAAAATTAATACATATATGAAAAAATGCATATATGAAAGAAAAACATCATCATATCATCAACAGAAAAAAAACATCATCATATCATCAACAGAAAAAAAACATCATCATATCATCAACATCATCGTATCATCAACCTAGGGCGCCGGCGCGGGGCGACGACAGGCTCGGGGCGGCGACGGGCTCGAGGCGATGACGGGGCGGGGCGATGGCGGCGGGCTCGGGGCGGCGACGGGGCGGGGCGACGGCGGCGGGCGCGGGGCGACGACGGGCACGCGGCGACGGCGCGGGGCGACGATGTACGGGCTCGGGGCGGCGACGGGGCGGGGCGGGGCGACGGCGCGGGGCGACGACGGGCTCGGGGCGGCGACGACGACGACGAACGGCCTGGGGGCGTCGGGGCGAATGGGAGCGGTTGGCCAAAGTTTCACAAGTGTTGGCTTATATAGCCAGATCAATGGTCCCGGTTCGTGCTACGACCCGGGACTAATGCTCCCTTTAGTCCCGGTTGGTGCGACGAACCGGGACCAAAGGCCAATTTTCGGCAGCCGAAAGGGCGGGAAGCAGAGGCCTATGGTCCCGGTTGGTGGCACCAACCGGGACTAAAGGGGGGCAATGGTCACGGTTGGTGCCACGAACCATGACCAATGCCCCCTTTAGTCCCGGTTGGTGCCACCAACCAGGACCAATGGCCTTGTGCTGCATCGCTAGCTGAAGTTTAGTCCCACATCGCTAGCTGAAGGGCGCCAGCACTTGTTTATAAGCGCTGTTGTGCCTCCCCATTCGAGCTCCTCTCTAATGCAGGCTTTCGGGCCTAAACTTGCTACTGCCTATGGGCCTATTGGGCCTCTGCGGGCCTGAATCCTGGCCCATGTAGGGTTTCTAGTCGTATTCAGGCCGTGGAGGCCCAGTAGGTTGCATTTTTTTGGTTTTTTCTTTTTTATTTCTACATTTTTTTGGTTTTTTATTTTTTTATTTCTACTTAAAACTAAATACTTACAGTTTTTTAGTTATTTCTTTTTTGCTTTTAGGTCACAAAAATTATAAACTTTCTGTTAGTGCCATTAGTTTTAAATTTTGAATAGTTTAAATCTGAATTTTTAAAAATTTGTGTGAATCACTAGTTTATGAATAACTTTACTATAAAAATAGAATTTTTTTTCTATTTATTTTTTATTTATACTTACAACTAAATACTTATAGGTTTTTAGTGATTTCTTTTTGATTTTAGGTCACAAAAATTATAAACTTTCTGTTAGTGCCATTAGTTTTAAAATTTTGAATAGTTTAAATTTGAATTTTATAAAATTTGTGTGAATCACTAGTTTATATAATTTTTTTCTTCTTTGCTATTTATTTTTTATTTATACTTACAATTAAATACTTATAGTTTGATTTTAGGTCACAAAAATTATATTCTTTTTGCTATTGAAGAATATTATAGTTTTATTTTAGTTGATCATAACATAATATTTTAATTGATTTTTTTTATTTTCATAAAAGTTTTGTAGTTCATTCTGTTTGCTATTAATTCATTATTTGAGCTAAATGACTCTGAAATTGGAAAGCATTTCAAAATGAACTCTGAAAAGGTTGAAATTTGGCATGGTATCATCATTTCACCCACATAGCATGTTCCAAAAAGTAGAGAGGGTTACGACAAAAACTTGATGCACTTCGTGTACAAAATGGACAATCACTTTCGAAGTATCAAAGTTTCGAACCATAAGACATGAAAGCATTTCAAATGAACTCTGAAAAAGTTGAAAGTTGGGATGGTATCATAATCTCACCCACATAGCATGTGCATGTACAAAACGGACAATGGTAGCATGTTCGTCTGTTATAAATTTGGCATGGTATCATCATAATAGTTGCGGGAGAAAGTCTTCACTTTTTCTTCGCTTGTGTCATTTTCTTATTGCGCCGTAACCATGGATAATCTTCATTGTTTATCAGGATGCTTGGGTCAGCCTTGACATTGAAGGGAGGAATTTCATGAAACTTTTCATAATCTTCAGACATGTCTGTCTTGCCGTCCACTCCCAGGATGTCCCTTTTTCCTGAAAGAACTATGTGGCGCTTTGGCTCATCGTATGATGTATTCGCTTCCTTGTCTTTTCTTTTTCTCGGTTTGGTAGACATGTCCTTCACATAGATAACCTGTGCCACATCATTGGCTAGGACGAACGGTTCATCAGTGTACCCAAGATTTTTCAGATCCACTGTTGTCATTCCGTACTGTGTGTCTACCTGTACCCCGCCGCCTAACAGATTGACCCATTTGCACTTAAACAAAGGGACCTTAAAATCAGGTCCGTAGTCAAGTTCCCATATGTCCACTATGTAACCATAATATGTGTCCTTTCCGCTCTCGGTTGCTGCATCAAAGCGGACACCGCTGTTTTGGTTGGTGCTCTTTTGATCTTGGGCGATCGTGTAAAATGTATTCCCATTTATCTCGTATCCTTTGTAAGTCAATACAGTCAAAGATGGTCCCCTGGACAACAAGTACAACTCATCACAAACAGTGTTGTCACCTCTGAGACGTGTTTCCAACCAACTGCTGAAAGTCCTGATGTGTTCACATGTAATCCAGTCGTCGCATTACTCCGGGTGTTTGGAGCGCAGACTGTTCTTGTGTTCATCGACATACGGGGTCACCAAGGTAGAGTTCTGTAGAACTGTGTAGTGTGCTTGAGACCAAGAATATCCGTCCCTGCATATTATTGAGTCTCTTCCAAGAGTGCCTTTTCCAGTCAGTCTCCCCTCATACCGCGATTTAGGGAGACCTATCTTATTAAGGCCAGGAATGAAGTCAACACAAAACCCGATAACATCCTCTGTTTGATGGCCCATGGAGATGCTTCCTTCTGGCCTAGCGCGGTTATGGACATATTTCTTTAGGACTCCCATGAACCTCTCAAAGGGGAACATATTGTGTAGAAATACGGGCCCCAGGATGACAATCTCGTCGACTAGATGAACTAGGACGTGCGTCATGATATTGAAGAAGGATGGTGGGAACACCAGCTCGAAACTGACAAGACATCTCGCCACATCACTCCTTAGCCTTGGTACGATTTATGGATCGATCACCTTCTGAGAGATTGCATTGAGGAATGCACATAGCTTCACAATGCCTAATCGGACGTTTTCCGGTAGAAGCCTCCTCAATGCAACCGGAAGCAGTTGCGTCATAATCACGTGGCAGTCATGAGACTTTAGGTTCTGAAACTTTTTCTCTGGCATATTTATTATTCCCTTTATATTCGACGAGAAGCCAGTCGTGACCTTCATACTGAGCAGGCATTCAAAGAAGATTTCTTTCTCTTCTTTCGTAAGAGCGTAGCTGGCAGGACCTTTATACTGCTTCGGAGGCATGCCGTCTTTTTCGTGCAAACATTATAGGTCCTCCTGTGCCTCAGGTGTATCTTTTGTCTTCCCATACACGCCCAAGAAGCTTAGCAGGTTCACGCAAAGGTTCTTCGTCACGTGCATCACGTCGATTGAGGAGCGGACCTCTAGGTCTTTCCAGTAGGGTAGGTCCCAAAATATAGATTTCTTCTTCCACATGGGTGCGTGTCCCTCAGCGTCATTCGGAACAGCTAGTCCACCGGGACCCTTTCCAAAGATTACGTAGTGTAAATCATTGACCATAGCAAGCACGTGATCACCGGCGCGCATGGCGGGCTTCTTCCGGTGATCTGCCTCGCCTTTGAAATGCTTGCCTTTCTTTCAACATTGATGGTTGGTCAGAAGAAATCGACGATGGCCCAGGTACACATTCTTCCTGCATTTGTCCATGTATATACTTTCAGTGTCATCTAAACAGTGCGTGCATGCGTGGTATCCTTTGTTTGTCTGTCCTGAAAGGTTACTGAGAGCGGGCCAATCGTTGATGGTCACGAACAGCAACGCCTTAAGGTTAAATTCCTCCTGTCTGTGCTCATTCCACGTACGTACACCGTTTCCATTCCACAGCTGTAAAAGTTCTTCAACTAATGGCCTTAGGTACACATCAATTTCGTTGCCGGGTTGCTTAGGGCCTTGGATGAGAACTGGCATCATAATGAACTTCCGCTTCATGCACATCCAAGGAGGAAGGTTATACATACATAGAGTCACGGGCCAGGTGCTGTGATTGCTGCTCTGCTCCCCGAAAGGATTAATGCCATCCGCGCTTAAAGCAAACCATACATTCCTTGGGTCCTTTGCAAACTCATCCCAGTACTTTCTCTCGATTTTTCTCCACTGCGACCCGTCAGCGGGTGCTCTCAACTTCACATCTTTCTTTCGGTTCTCACTGTGCCATCGCATCAACTCGGCATGCTCTTCGTTTCTAAACAGACGTTTCAACCATGGTATTATAGGAGCATACCACATCACCTTCGCAGGAACCCTCTTCCTGAGGGGCTCGCCGTCAACATCACCAGGGTCATCTCATCTGATCTTATACCGCAACGCACCGCATACCGGGCATGCGTTTAGATCCTTGTATGCACTGCGGTAGAGGATGCAGTCATTAGGGCATGCATGTATCTTCTCCACCTCCAATCCTAGAGGGCATACGACCTTCTTTGCTGCGTATGTACTGTCGGGCAATTCGTTATCCTTTGGAAGCTTCTTCTTCAATATTATCAGTAGCTTCTCAAATCCTTTGTCAGCCACAGCATTCTCTGCCTTCCACTGCAGCAATTCCAGTACAGTACCGAGCTTTGTGTTGCCATCTTCGCAATTAGGGTATAACCCTTTTTTGTGATCCTCTAACATGCGATCGAACTTCAGCTTCTCCTTTTGACTAATTCATTGCGTCCTTGCATCGCCAATGACCCGGCGGAGATCATCATCATCGGGCAGATCGTCTGGTTCCTCTTGATCTTCAGCAGCTTCACCCGTGGCAGCATCATTGGGCACATCGTCTAGTTCCTCTTGATCTTCACCAGCTCCCCCCGTTGCAGCATCACCGTATTCAGGGGGCACATAGTTTTCATTGTACTCTTCTTCTTCGCCGTCTTCCATCATAACCCCTATTTCTCCGTGCCTCGTCCAAACATTATAGTGTGGCATGAAACCCTTGTAAAGCAGGTGGGAGTGAAGGATTTTCCGGTTAGAGTAAGACCTCGTATTCCCACATTCAGTGCATGGACAACACATAAAACCATTCTGCTTGTTTGCCTCAGCCGCATCGAGAAACTCATGCACGCCCTTAATGTACTCGTGGGTGTGTCTGTCACCGTACATCCATTGCCGGTTCATCTGCGTGCATTATATATAATTAAGTGTCCAAATTAATAGAAGTTCATCATCACATTAAAACCAAAGTGCATACATAGTTCTCATCTAATAACATATAGCTCTCCATAGCATCTAATTAATTAAACCATACATTGAAACTATGTAAAACATTTCAATGCGAAAACAAATGCAATCATAATCGCAACCAAGGTAACAATTGATCCAACGGCATAATGATACCAAGCCTCGGTATGAATGGCATATTTTCTAATCTTTCTAATCTTCAAGTGCATTGCATCCATCTTGATCTTGTGATCATCGACGACATCCGCAACATGCAACTCCAATATCATCTTCTCCTCCTTAATTTTTTTTTATTTTTTCCTTCAACAAATTGTTTTCTTCTTCAACTAAATTTAACCTCTCGACAATAGGGTCGGTTGGCATTTCCGATTCACATACATCCTAGATAAATAAAATCTATGTCACGTTGGTCGGCATAATTTTCATAAACAATAAATGAACCAATAGTTATAAAGATAATATACATACCAAATCCGAATCAGAGACAGGACGAGGGCCGACGGGGGCAGATACCAAAACCATCGCACTATATAAGATGCAATAATAAATGTAAGAAAATGATACAAGTATCTATCTAAACATACAAGTAAGAATATTTTTCCTTTCAGAAAGAAGATAAGAACAAGAGGCTCACCACGGTGGTGTCGGTGATGAGATCGGTGCAGGTGATCGACGGCGGTGAAGACGGGGACGGGGCGTGATGGACCGCTAAATCTAGACAAATCTCGAGGAAAATGGAGCTTGGAGGTCGAGCTTCGAGAGGAGAAAGCTTAAGTAGTGTGGCTCGGGCATTCCATCGAACACCTCATGTGCATAGGAGGTGAGCTAGAGAACCACAAAGCCCTCTCCCCCTCGGCCAGAAAAAACAGAGCACTGTGCTCTGCTCTTGCGCGAGGGGGTATATATAGGCACCTCATTGGTCCCGGTTGATAACTTGCACCGGGACTAAAGGGAAGCCTTTGGTCCCGGTTCAAGCCACCAACCGGGACCAATGGTGGTGGGCCAGGAGCGAGGCCCATTGGTCCCGGTTCGTCCCACCAACCGGGACCAAAAGGTCCAGACGAACCGGGACCAATGGCCCACGTGGCCCGGCCGGCCCCCTGGGCTCACGAACCGGGACCAATGCCCACATTGGTCCCGGTTCTAGACTGAACCGGGACTAATGGGCTGAGCCGGCCTGGACCATAGCCCTGTTTTCTACTAGTGTATGTAACCCTAGATCTTCCCGATGTCTATATAAACCGGAGGACTTAGTCCGGATAGGATACTCATTATCATAGCCATACGAGCTAGGCCTCTAGCACTACTAGGGAAAAGGCTAGCAGCAGCGTGGGTTCTAGGTATATCAGTAGCGCGGGGACCGGCGCTACTAATAAGGCGCTACAACTAACCCGTAGCAGTAGCGCGTGCACACCCACGCTACTGCTATACAAGTGTAGCAGCAGCGCAGTTCGTGGAAGCTTGCTACTGCTAATAGCTCTAGCGCGCTTTGCCTGGACGCGCTATTGCTACTGTGGCGCTGCTGCTAACTTTCTCCACTCGCTACTGCTAATTTTAGTAGTTTTTTTTCTACATATTTGTTTTGCATTTGAATAGGCTTTATACAATAATCTTTAGCATATGATACACATACAAATGTAATCATAGCATATACATACAAATAGTCTCATCAAATCATGTCATCATCATAATCATCATCCAACACAAAGTGGTCTCTCGTCATCATCTCCAAAATAGCGATACAAATCTCGATTACTTGCAACTACATCATCTTCCATCTAAACAATGATATACGCGAGAAGAGCTATCACTTTGCGTGAACCTAAACTAACTACTGGCTGTCGCTCGGAAACCGGAAACCGGTACACCTGGGCCTGACATTCCGGCCACTCGCCGTATACTCCTGGCGTAGCACTTCTTCGCCATCGATGATCTATACACATGCATCATCACAAGAGTCGATGATATGAAACATATATAGTGGAGAAACAGAAAGAGACAGACTTGGCAAAAATAGAAGCAACATATCATAAGCATAAATAACAAAGTTCATCGTACCCAAAATACCCTAACTAGAGTGATATTCGCTAGTCGAGGAGGATGGTTTAATTACATCACAAATAAAGTTTCGTCATGCATAATTCAAAGTTTTGTCATACAGATAGTATGGAATAAACGGACACATTGTCATATATCGACAATCACTCCATGTCGTGCCATCCATCCAAGTCAGGGAGATAGTCCCCGAGCTTAGTGAAAGGCTTCAGGTCGAGACGCTGAGCGGCTACGCGTGTTCGTACGTCTTCCCGCAACATTTGTCCTTCTTCGTAGAACATCCCTGTTTTTTCGACGACCTCCTTCATGATGATTTGGGCAAGTTCGCGCTGGATGTGATAGAACTCAGCTCGAAGTCGATGATCCTCGATATCTTCTAAGTTCTTTGCCCATTGCAGAATATGGGCATCGCCGGATGTAGGTGACATGCGAAGGTTCTGGTGATCCCGTCTATACTCCAGCATCTGGTGTAGGACATAGAATCCATCATTAAGAGAATCACTCGGTTGCTAGATGCAGCAGAAGTCGGTCTTATGGCCGAAGGTGGGCCTGCCGTCGTTTTTCTTCTTGTCCTTGACCTCTCCACCCCGTGCGCCGTAGTAAAACATAGCACTGTCGAGAACAGACTCTATGTGGGTGTAATCCTTTTTGTTAATGTTCTTCGACGAGTCCAAGTAAATAGCGTGGGAGTATGGGGGGTAGAGGATGATGAGGACGGTGCGCCCGCCGCTGCGCAAAATAAGTACACCTCAAATTTATTAGCCTCCACCGTGCAAATGAATGATTGAAATCAAAGGAAGGATATCCGCGCGGATGACTTACATGGGATGATAAGGCACGAGAATCGCCTCCTTGTCCTTATTGGCAAGCATGAAATTGACGATGTATTCCCTCGCGTATTCACAGTGCTTTGCGCAGACTCTCAAGAAGGCCTCGTGCATGAAGTACGGGTCAGCGACACAGATATAAGGTATCTTCTCAACCCCGATGAGGTAGTTCATGTGCAAAGCATGAAGGCGGACAAACACAAAATTCAGCTTCTTCAAGTGAAACATCTCGAAGATGTAATCGAATAGAAGGAAGAACTTCTCCGCGGGGAATGTGTCAACGTACGACATTCCCCGCGGCACGTTAACCACGTAGAGTGGGTATCCTAGATTTTTTGAGGCGATGAGGCCTTTCTCTATCCGCAGCACATCATCATGAAGTCTCCTTAAATCGCCGAATCTGGCCCGCAGCACTGCTTCAGGTAGGATTGGTTGACCGGGGAAATGCCGTTTTGCCGCACCGGGGATATCTATACGATCTTGAACCCAAGGCTGCTGAGGCGGCTGGATCAGAGAAGCAGCTTTTTTGCCTTTCCTCGGTCTCTTCCTAGACTTCTTTACTACCGGAAGGTTGTCCATAATACGTTCAGACTCCAGAGGCGGCAATTCAGGCACCGACTCATGAGGCTCAAACCCTAAGTAGGCGCCAGTATTGACATACAGTTGAGTGTCATCCTCATCCTCATCTATGGCGACGTCACCAGCGATGAATGGAGTAGGCGAGGTGTTGATGTTCATACCTAACTGCGTGCTCATGGGTGTGCTCCCGGCCGCCTCCAGACGAAGCAGACTCTTTGGCCACAACAGGACCCACCCATTGCAACAATCACCAAGCCGCCGCGGGGTCTTGTCCTCATCCCCCACTAGTACCGGAGGAGCCAAATTCTCGTGGCCCGGTTTGACACTGGCCGTGGAAACCTTGAAGACTTCCGGGGGGATCGGCCGGCTATGAAACAATGGTTCCTTCGGCTCCATTATCGTCGCCTTCCCCACGTCCACCTTCTGGTAGCCAATGGTGTACAATATGGTGCACGGGGTTTCGTCGGCCTGCAAAGAAAAGTCTGCGACGTGAGACATCCAAAAGGCAACGAAAACAGGAGATTCTACATTTATTGAAGGGGCCGGTGTGACAGATACTGTGAGGGCATCGAGCTCAGCCAAAGACGAAGCACCGCTGAGCACGTCCGGTGCCGGAGCCAGTGTCGGAGCAGGTGTGGAAGCCGGTGCGAGAGCAGGTGCAGGATCCGGTGCGGGAGAAGGTGCAGTAGCCAGTGCGGGACCATGTGTAGGAGCCAATGCCGGAGCAGGTGCGGGAGCAGGTGCAGGAGCCGGTGTGGGAGCAGGTGCTGGTGCTGGTGCAACGCTAGTCGAGCTGCTCCTGAGGAAGTCAGCAAGGGGAAAGTCCGCTGCATTTTTTTCTGGATTTTGCCTGCTCCAATTGAAAACGGCCGGAACCAAGGTAGTAGACATATCTACAAGCACCTATTTTCTGGCAGCTACCGCTGTTGCGACTGTCTCAGATGATTTCTTTTCAACCGCAATCTCAACCTTCTTGTCGATGTTTTCTTCAGTTAACCTTCGTCTTTCCTTTCTCTCCTCCGTGGTCTCACGGTAGTACTTCTTCCACGTGGCGCCGTCTCCGACACCATGCACACGTCCATACGACGGTCGAGTCTCCACCGGGAGTCCTTTCAATATGTTCAACGCCCAGTTGAATGGAGTGTCCCACTTGGGCCTCCCCAACGCCTCAGACGGCGAGTCACTTTTGGCCGCAATCCTATGCTGCTCTCTGTGGAAAAAGCCACAAGGATCATTTGCAAATATGACTAACGTGCAGTCGAATTGATCACTAAAATTACCAGCAGTCTAATGAACTCCGTTGTGACCGCGTTCTTCTCAAAAACCTTCTTTACTGGGTCCCAATGGTGCCGGGCCCTGAGGACATCACGCTCCTGCGGGACGGTGAACTCTGCCAAGGGGTCTGGGATGCCTAGACTCATGGCTTCCGCGTCCTCCTTGGCCAATATGGACCTCTTCCCGCCGTAACCACGGCTTCCGAGGTGGTGGCACCCAATGTTCTTCTGTTTAAGCCCCTTCATGTACTCTGACTTTTTTTGGCATCTTCGGCCTCGCAAGCCGCCTTGAATATTTCAAAGTGCTCTGTCATGATTGTCGGATTATCCTTTACAATCTCGGAGTAGGGTTCCTTTTCGTTGAAGATCCGATATTTCACCCTTGCTTTCCAAGCGGCCAACGCGTCGCTAAACTTGCTCATGGCGTGTTTGATTATCTTCTTCATTGTCGGGTCCTTATCTGGATCTTTATAATCCTTTTCATTCCGGCCCGGGAACAAAAATATCTGGTGCAGATTCTTTAGGAGGGCGGGCCTCATATTATCTAACTTGTTTAGTTTCTCATCGTTGATGGTGGTGGTTGTCCGTATGATGCAGCCAATTTGATTATCGTAGCAAGCGCACGCTTCCTTGGGCGCGTTTGGCTCAAAATTGCCGTCGTCCACCTCCGTGACCACCAGTCTAGTAGTCCTGAGCTTGTTAGGAAGTTGCCGCCTCTTTGCTTTCGGTTCTATACCGGCTCTGCTCCCCGAGGCAGCGCCGGTCTCAGTCTCAGCGCCGGTCTCGATGCCGGTCTGAGTCTCAGTGTCGGTCTCTGTCTCAGCGCCGGTCTGCGTGTCGGTCTCAGTCCCCGATGCAACCGGTGGGCCCGGCAACATCGGTTGACCATCGGCAAGGCTCAAAAATTCGTCTGCCGCCAGGTAAACGTCGTCGCAATCACCAGAACCCTGTCCTTCATCGTTGCTAGCCATGTTTCCTATGATTAAATCTAGTAAATTAATTCTAGACCTAATAAAATGAATAATGACATACAAAAGGCCTATGTTTTGCAGGAACGTTGACTCCTTCCTGGTGTGGCTAATCCCGGGCACTCGATATGTCCTAGTTTGTAGCAAAAGTCATGCCGAAGTTCACGGAAAATTTCGGCATGACCTTTGTTAAAAAGTGGACAAATCGAGAACCTGAAATTTGCCGGAACGGAAATGAATCAACATTCTGGCAAAACATAGGCCACTCAGCTTCATTCCTTGGAAACAACAAAAGGCCACTTGGGCACAATCGAAACATGGGCAAACACAATTGAAGAATTGGATATATCCTGACCACTTCAAATTTGCATGTCCTAGCATTTGACACTTCAAGAAAATATACACAAATTTCATCCTCTCTCAAACTCAATTCAAAAACCAAATATAGATTATATTTAGTTAACTACTGAAGTAAACTTTACTCTAAACTAAACCCTACTACCCTAATTAACATCTAGTTAAACAAACTCAATTCAAAAACTAAACCCTACTGAACTATTTAACATCTACATTATCTACTACTTAACATCGTCTATTATTACCCTAACTAAAAAGCATCAACATTATCTACTACTTAACATTAACATCTATTAACTAAAAAAGATGGGTGGGGGCTTATATAGAGGGGAGAGACGGTGGCGGGGAGGTGCTCGGCGATGGAGGTAGGGGTGGTGAGGGCGGGCTCAGGATCTGGATGCAGCGGTCCTGGCGGGCTCGGGGGCGGTGAGGTCCAGGGCGGCGGCGGTGAGGTCGAGGACGGCCCGAGAGGCGGCGGCGGCGAGGCTGGGAGGCCTCGGGCGGCGGCCGTGAGGATGAGCACGGCGTCGACGGCGAAGTGGGGGAGATGGCGGCAAAGTGGGGCGAGGGATCGATTTGGGGGAGAAGTGGTGGCCGGGGGGAAACCGTTTTTGGTTAAGTCAAAAGTAACGGTAGCGCATTACGGAAAACGTGATATAGCTAAGTTAGCTATAGCGCGTTTTAGAGAACGCGCTACTCCTACGGCTTCATCATTTTTTTCCCTTTTTCATTTATTTTTCTTTACATTTTATATTTTTCCTTTTACCTTTTTCTATTTCTTTCATTTTCATTTACTTTTCTATTCGTTTTTCATTTTATTTTATTTTCGTTAGCAGTAGCACTTTATGCATAAACGCGCTGCTATAAGTATATTAGTGGTAGCGTGGTTTTTGGAATATCGCCACTACTATGTGTAGCCCATCGACTTAGTGGTTGGAATTTTAGTAGTAGCGAGTTTTCGGTGAGACACGCTACTGATATATATGCATCTGCAGCGCGCTTATTTTGCACGCGCTACTGCTGTCTAGCAGTAGCGTGCTTTTTTAACAAGCGCTACTGCTGAAGTTCTGTGTATAACGTTTTCCCTAGTAGTGTAGGGTTTAGCCATTACGGTCTCGAGGTAGATCAACTCTTGTAATACTCATATTCATCAATATCTGTCAAGCAGGACGTAGGGTATTACCTCCCTAGAGAGGGCTTGAACCTGGGTAAACACCGTGTCCCTTGTCTCCTCTTACCATTGACCTTAGACGCACAGTTCGGGACCCCCTACCCGAGATCCGTCGGTTTTGACACCGACATTGGTGCTTTAATTGAGAGTTGCACTATGCCGTCGACAACAAGGTCGATGTCTCACCTTGTTTTCAAGGATAATATCACCACCGGAGGAAAGCTGGCTCCAGGCCAAACCCTCCGGCTGGGCGGCTTTACCATGACCGCCCGTTCGGTCATTAAGCCGACGATGACCTCTCGGGTCATCGAAAACCCCCTTCGTTCAACCCCGAACACTCCAAGCAGATGGATCTAGCAGAGCTTTCATCTTTAAACGAGCTCCTAGATCGCATCGCCGCCCTGGTGGTCGCTACAGACTACGATCGGATTGGCTTTAAACCCGATCAGAGAGAAATCAAATCTCCGTCGATCACCCACCAGATAGCGGTAGTCGAGGAGCGAGTCAATAACTCTTCCTCCATACTAAGGACGGACTATGTTTGGATCTACTGTCTCGAAGAGCCAGACACCTACCCGCGAGGTGAAGCATCCTGCCCTCCGAACATAGAATCGGATGACGGGCCTAAGAAATTAGTGGACATCCCGGAGCCCGATCTGTTAAGTTCAGAAGACCTTCAGACTCCGGATCCAAAACTGGGGCAGGGTTCAGATTTAAATCCACCCACCCACCCGAATATAAGTGCTCTCATGAGCAAAAAACAGCAGTCTCAGGAAACAGTCCACCACTACTGGGCCAGATTCCTTCTTGTCAAAAACAAGATTAAAGATTGATGCGACGGGGAAGCGATCTCGGTGTTCCGCAACAATTGCAGGGATGAAGGAATCCTCAACGCCATCAACCGCCGTCGCATCCTACACTTCACTGACTTGGCAACCATCGTACAGAAATACAGTGCAATGGAAAGCGCCTGGAAAACTCAAGCAGCTCGTTGGGAATCATCGGTCCCCACTCAACCCTTCATTCAGGCGAAAATGGCACACCCTTGCAACATGCCCGGTTCAATAGTAAAGAAATACAAGTCCAGTATGGGGCGCGGAACCATTCTGGAAGGATGGCTCGATGGGCCATGCAAAATACACTCAACACCGGATAACATACCAACACATAGCCTTAGAGCATGTTGGATACTCTGGCAAGTGGCCAAGAGTGGAGAGGATATACTCACCAAGAATAACCCAGAACAACACCCCCAGAGGACAACGACCCCAAAGTACTGATGGTCTTCAAGACATTCACCTCCAACAATAGGAGAACACTACGCGGACTCGCTGAAGTCTGTCAAATAGGAGCAATAAACCCTTGGAACGACACAGCTATAACTTTTAATGTCGGCGACGAACCAAAATACAGGACAGTCCGAGCACCAGCCGCCTTGGTCCTTAGTCCAATTGTGGACGACTTTCGGCTTACCAAGGTCCTTATGGACGGCGGCAACAGACTAAATCTCATCTACGAAGATACACTCCACAAAATGGAAATAGACAGGAGCCGCATTGAGCAAAGCAGCACGACCTCCGAGGAATTATCCCCGGTTGGGAGGCGCGGTCTGCGGGGAAAATAACACTCGACGTGGTATTCGGCACGCCGGAGAATTATTTGTCCGAAGAAATAACCTTCCAAGTGGCCCCTTTCAACAACGGGTATCACGCCCTCTTAGGGCCAGATGCATTTACGTGCTTCCAAGCGGTACCCCATTACGGATACATGAAGCTTAAGATGCCTGGGCCCAACGGTGTAATCACTCTAGCTAGTGATCCGGACATAGCACTCCGCGCCGAGAATAAAACCGCATCTTTGGCCCTCGAGGCATTATCTGAAGCCCTCGCGGCCGAAGAAGCGATGTGCTCTACGGTGGATAGGGATGATGTCGTCCTAGACAAACGACCCAAATCCACCTCCTTTAAACCAGCAGAAGAAATAGTCAAATTCCAAGTCCATCCAACGGACCCCAAGAAGACAGCATCCATCGGAGCACAATTAGACCCAACGGTTGACGCCGCGCTATGAGAGTTCCTGCGCGAGAATTGGGATATATTCGCCTGGCACCCTTCTCATATGCCAGGAATCCCATGCGAGTTGGTCGAACATAGCCTCAATATATTAAAGGGATATAAACCGGTCAAGCAATCACTGCGGCGCTTTTCTGAACCCAAACGTCAAGCTATGGGGGAGGAGCTAGCCAAGTTAATTGAGGCCGGATTCATCAGAGAAATAAAACATCCGGACTGACTGGCAAACTTGGTGATGGTACCAAAGAAGGACAAATCCTGGCGGTTGTGCGTCGATTTTAAAGTCCTCAACAAGGCTTGCCCTAAGGATCCCTTCCCCCTCCCCCGCATCGATCAAATCATTGATGCTACCGTAGGACATGACTCACTGTGTTTCCGGGATGCATATTCCGGATACCATCAAATCAAAATGAAGGAGTCCCATCAAGATGCAACAGCATTCATTACCCCATATGGGCCATTCTACTTCAACACCATGCCCTTCGGGCTCAAGAACGCCGGCGCCACATACCAACGCATGATTCAAACATGCCTGGAGAAGAAGATCGGCAATACAGTTGAAGCTTACGTAGACGATGTCGTCATCAAAACCAGGCGCGTCGAAACATTAATAGACGATTTATGTCTCACATTCGATAACCTCCATGCATATGACATTAAGCTCAATCCTGAAAAGTGTGTTTTCGTCGTCCCCGACAGAAAACTGTTGGGCTTCATTATCTTCAACAGAGGAATTGAAGCAAATCCAGCCAAAATCCGAGCTCTATCACAATTGGCTACGCCAACAGACCTGAAACAAGTCCAAAACCTCACGGGTTGTGTGGCAACTCTAAGCCGCTTTATCTCCAGATTGGGAGAAAAGGCACTACCACTCTATCGCCTTGTACGGCGAACCGATCACTTCGAGTGGACGGACGCGGCAATAGCCGGACTGGAGGAAATAAAAGCCCTTCTTGCGAGCAACCCAATCCTGGCCGTGCCAAACGTCAGTGAACCAATGTTATTATACATATCGGCAACACATCAGGTGGTGAGCGCAATGCTCGTCATCGAACGAGAACAGGACGAACACAAATTCCCACTTCAGAAGCCAGTATACTACGTATCCACTGTCCTTACACCATGAAAATTCCGGTACCCCCATTATCAAAAGATAGCATATGTGGTCTTCATGGCCTCCCGAAAGCTCCGTCGCTACTTCCAAGAGTGTTCGATCACGGTGGCTTCTGAAGTACCACTCAATGACATTATAAACAACCGCGATGCCACGGGCCGGATTTCCAAATGGTCCATTGAGCTCCTTCCATTTGATATTACATACAAACCATGTTGAGCTACTAAATCCCAAGTACTGGCTGACTTCATTGCCGAATGGACAGAGGCCGAACTCCCTAAAGACTACGTCACATATTCCAATTGGGTTATCTATTTCGATGGCTCCAAAATGCTAGCAGGGCTAGGAGCAGACGTCGTTTTAACGTCCCCTACTTTAGACGTCGTTCAGCACATAATCCAAATACTATATACAGACTCCAATAATGCAGCCGAATACAAGGCCTTATTGCATGGTCTCTGGATGGCTGTCTCCATGGGCATACAACGCCTAGAAGTGCGCGGGGACTCAAACCTCGCAATATCTCAAATAAATGGAGACTTCATCGCCAAAGATCCGAAATGGCAGCTTATCGTAACGCAGTCATAAAAATGTCGACCCGGTTCGAGGGGCTCGAGTTCCATCATGTGGCTCGAGAGAGTAATCAAGCGGCGGACGTTCTTGCTCGTATCGGCGCTAAACGCGACCCCGTCCCACCTAATATCTTTCTGGAAAGGCTTTTTAAGCCATCCATGGTGTGGCAGGGGGAAAACGGCAACACTAGTCCAGATCCGAAGATAACCCCGGATTCCGAAAACACCAACATCATCAGAGGCTCAGCCACCGAAATAACACCGTCGGCGCATCTCATCATGGCAGTCATTGCCCCATGGACCGAACCCTTCCTGGCCTACCTTAACAGGAAGGAGCTTCCTGAGGACCAGAATGAGGCCCGCTGCATTGTCCGGCGTTTGAAGGCCTACAAGGTTCATGACGGGGAGCTCTATAAGAAAAGCGCTACCGGAGTTCTTCAAAGATGTATCTCTGAGGAAGAGGGGCGGAAGCTCTTGGCCGAGATTAACGCCATGCTCGGTGGTCACCACGCCGCAGCTCGGGCCCTTGTCAGCAACGCCTTCCGTACAGGGTTTTATTGGCCGACAGCCCGAGCAGATGCACAAGGCCTTGTCCAACATTGCGTCGGATGCCAACTGTTTGCCAACCAAGGCCATATGCCCCCATTGCCTTACAAACAATCCCCATCACTTAGCCTTTTGCGGTCTGGGGACTCGATATGGTCGGACCCCTTAAAGCAGCAAGCCATAAGAGAAAGTATCTTCTCGTCATGGTGGATAAATTCACTAAGTGGATAGAGGCCAAACCAGTCAAAACGGCCGAAGCGGGGCCAGTAATAGATTTCATATCTGGCGTGGTACACCGTTATGGTGTCCCACACAGCATAATAACCAATAATGGCTCTTGTCGGTGTCAAAACCGGCGGATCTCGGGTAGGGGGTCCCGAACTGTGCGTCTAGGCCAGATGGTAACAGGAGGCAGGGGACACGAAGTTTTACCCAGGTTCGGGCCCTCTTGATGGAGGTAAAACCCTATGTCCTGCTTGATTAATATTGATGATATAGGTAGTACAAGAGTAGATCTACCACGAGATCAGAGAGGCTAAACCCTAGAAGCTAGCCTATGGTATGATTGTATGTTGTGATTGTTGTCCTACGGACTAAAACCCTTTGGTTTATATAGACACCAGAGAGGGTTAGGGTTACACAAGGTCGGTTACAAAGGAGGAGATATCCATATACGTATCGCCTAGCTTGCCTTCCACGCCAAGTAGAGTCCCATCCGGACACGAGACGAATTCTTCAATCTTGTATCTTCATAGTCTAATAGTCCGGCCAATGGAGATAGTCCGGCTGTCCGGAGACCCCCTAATCCAGGACTCCCTCAGTAGCCCCTCAACCAGGCTTCAATGACGACGAGTCCGGCGTGCAGTATTGTTTTCGGCATTGCAAGGTGGGTTCCTTCTCTGAATACATCACGGAAGAATTTGAATACGAGGATAGTGTCCGACCCTGCAAAATAAGTTCCACATTCCACCGCAGAGAGGATAATTTTTCCGTAGATCTAATTTGCTGGCTTTTTTTGGCAGCATGATGTTATGTCATGGCCCGGTGATTATTCGAACTGTTTCTTTTAACCAGCTCCACACATAACGCGAGGCGGTTTCTTGACACGTCTTGCCGAAGCGGAGATCGTGTTCCCTCAATTACGGGATTCTCATTAATGCGGTCGTGGGTAACCCAACCGTGTCTAGGACTCCTAGATTATAGGCAAGTTCCAAACAGCTACGGAGAGGACACTTGATATTCACCCCCTTTATAAGGGGACAAGGTTTTCACTTTTTCCCTCTCGTGCTCAATCAAACCCTTCCCCCGCCTTGAGTTCTAACACCCAAATCCCAGGTTAGGTGCTCCGGATCTTCAACCATGTCCGGATCCAGCCTTCAAGGCTGATGGACGCCCTCCTCCGTTACGGAAGAGGACATTAAGAAGTTGAGGGAGGCCAGATACCTGACCGCCGAGGTTTCGCATCGGCTGCCTGCTCAAGGGCAGATCGTCCCTACTCCCGAACCCAACGAGAACGTTGTGTTCGTCTCCCACTTCCTCTGACGTCTAGGCCTCACTCTGGATCCTTTTGTCAGGGGTTTGGTGTTCTATTACGGGCTAGATTTCCATGATCTAGCTCCGGACTCCTTTCTCCACATCTCGACATTTATTGTCGTGTGTGAGGCCTTCCTCCACGTTACCCCTCACTTTGGCCTGTGGCTCAAGACCTTTGAAGTAAAGCCAAAGATGATCGAGGGGCAACAAGCAGCGTGCAGAGGTGCATCAATAGGCAGGATGGCAGGAGCTCCATGGCCGAAAGGTTCCTTTCCAGAGGTGTCCGAATTATGGCAACGGGAGTGGTTTTACGTCACGGCTCCCAGAAGCGCCAAGTGGGCGGCTGCCCCCGCTTTCCGCTCGGACCCCCCACCACAACTGATGTCATGGATTAGCAGAGGTCTAATCTGCGGTCCAGCCAAGGACGTGCCAATACTGCAAAGCCGCATCCGAGATCTCTTCGAGGGAGATTTTAGTTTGGTTGCGGTAATACAAGTTATGCTGGTTCATCAAGTCCAGCCTTGCAAACGCCGGCCCCTTCGCTTGTGGGAGTTCAACCCAGAGGGACCACGTGCCATTCAAAGTTTTCTCGACCTGACGCACAAGGAGATGTACAAGTCATTCTTCAGACCTCAAGTAGAATGTCCGGATATTACCGAGGACGTGGGCCTGAGCAGTAACCGCGCCGCCGAACAAGTAAGAAATCCTCTAGCCGAACACACTGTCTTTTATTCGGAGTTATTTCTGAGAGTTCGCTTTTTGACCAGGACTGGCCAACAAAGGCGAAGATGATTCGGTGTTTGTCCCCCCTCCCTGAGGGTTTGGAAAATCCGGTATTGGAAAAGATGCTCGAATTCGCACCTTGCACGGAGCCCTTGAAGGAAGATACTGGGGGGATAATACGGGCGGACGCGGGACCCCATCACTGTCCGTTCCAAACGAGGGAATGAGCGTCTCCACGAAGGAGAACGACCGGGGAAGGAAAAGGACTGCTTCCGAGGATCCGGAAGCCGAAGCCTCCAAACGGGAGAAGAAGTCTCCCACAGAGGGTCCTGCCTCGGGGGGTGCTTTTGCTGCACAAAGTCCGCGGGGGATCAGTCCTCCAACGAGTCGTTAGTGATCCAAAATACTTTAATAGTAAAGGTATGCTATCTTTTTCCTCTGAGAAAATAACCACCGCATATATCTTGCAGTTCGGGCCTTAGCCCCTCTCAAATGAGCTCGTCTTCGAGGGATCTTCTTCCAGAGATGATGGAGAGCGAAACGCGTCCCCCGAACTCCTCCGCTCCAGAAGCGGGCGACCCCGAAGTGTCGTCACGGAGGGCCTCTCCGGATCCGGTGAGGCCAGAAGATAATCCCGTAGAACCCCGAAGTCCCTAGTGTCCGGCTCCCGAAGAGAGCATACAAAAGAGTCCGGCACCGTCTGGTGTGCGGTCGGACGTTCTGAGGGAGTTGGTGGGGCGAGCGGCCATCTCAGAAGAACACCGTATGCTGATGGGTATGGTGATGGAGAGAATCTCGTCCGCCGAAAGCAGATTACATGAAGCCTTTATGAGTCTACTGACAGGCTTTGAGGTACGTGAGATAATATGTGATAATACTGCACATGTTAGGTGTTCCCTGTGTAGATAGTAGCCCCTGAGACTCTGGTTGTCGTCGAGAATGGCGGCAATCAGAGGATCATATTCCCAGGCAATAACCAGACTGCCCCTATGTGCAGGTGGTGGAAGCTCCAGTGGCTACCCGGACTAGTGAGTTTGCCAGATTAAAACGGCAACTAGATGCGGCAGACGCCGACATCGAGCTTGTTAACAAGAGGCTTGACGAGGCACAAGGTAAGTGTTATTATCCGGTGAACGCCGCATAGTAAGAGCAGCATGATGCCAGTATCTTTAATATGTTGTGACTGCAGATGGAGCTGCTACCGTAGAAGCCTTGCGGGCAGAACTTGCCCGAGCCAAGGAACAAGCGAGGATTAGTAATGCGGCTGCCTTGAAGGCGGCTGAAGAGTTGAAAGCCGAGATGGCCGCACATTGCGAGAGCCAAGAGAACATGGCCAAGATGGCCGTAGAATTGAAAGACACTGCCGACCGTTGCCGGGTACTTGAAAAAGAAAACCGAGCGAAGGCAGCGGACCTTGAGAAGGCCGCGGCGGCGGACAAAGACACCCGTTCTGCTATGAGAGCGAAGAAGGAGGAGCTGTGGGAAGCCGGGGATATTGCGGCTGGGAAACCCTTCATGTTACAAAGGAAGTTCGGAGATCCATGGTATGCCCCTCTGGATCGGCTGTGGAGTTCGGCAGATGTGTATATGGATTTGGCGGCGAGCACTGCCGATGCGGCCAAGTATTTCCAAGGTCAGACAGATCGTTAAGTGGACAAGCTGTTCTAGACGCAATTCCACGTTACAGAGCGTCCGCTTACATTGACTGACCAGCTAGCCGAATGGGCCGAACTGAATAGGTTGTCCGGACTCGCCATGAGGTCTGTTGTGGATCAGCTATGGCCAGAAAGGCCAAAGCCCAACAGCTATTTCAGTTTAGTGCAGCAGTTCCTTGATGCGGTGCCGCGCATTAATGCGATGAAGAGGTCGGCGTGCATAGAAGGCTCGCAGATGGCCCTTTCCCGTGTTAAAGCATACTGGGCGGAGATGGACGCTACCACTGTTGTGGCGCAGGGTTCGGCCATAGGCCGGGTGGCTGCCGAGCACTATTTCAAGGAGGTTCTCGAGGGTGCTCGTTTGATAGAGGCCCAGTGCTCGAAGAATATTATGTTTGAGTGATATGTATTCTCATTGTAAGCACAATGCTTTTATGAAGTTTTTATAAAGTTATGTTTATACTTTTGTCTGAAAGTAGTATGATGCCTCATGCGCGGCCGTTTATGTATACATGTGTATGACCTGAAAGATTGCAGTCGTCGGCTTCAACCCCCACACATATAATGCGGAGGTGCTCGCAAAAAATGTGTGTTCACACTTAACCCAACGTCTTGGTCCTATTAAGGAGGTGATAGCTTAGCGAGCGAGGCAACCGGACTATAATGCTTTAACACTTTCACTTAGCCATAGGAGTTTGACAATGGGGCTACTAGATAGCCCCTGGTGGCTCCGCACTCTCCCGATTGTGGGGTGCGTACATGCCTGGCCGGAAAACGTCCCTTCGTTAAGGCGGAGGAATTCTAACATTCCGACAGGTCACCGAGTGGTTGACCAGTCTCACGCTATATCATGACAGTCAGTTTTCGGCTTTCTCTACTGAGGTGCTCGTCCGGATGAACCAGGGCACAATCCCAGTAGTTCTCCTGGTGCTACCTTAGCCGGTAAAACGGAACGTAAGGCACCAAAACACAGGAGCCGGGCAAACCCAACATTTGACCAAAGACAATGATTCGGAGCTGATGCATATAAGGCCAAACTCGCGATGCCGAACACTCCCTAAGGTATTCGGTCTTTGTGGTATAAACCGGGCCTAAATAGTGTCCCTCGTAAGAAGCCCCTTTTGTCCAGGTACGTGCATTATTCTGACGTGGCCACATGCCAAGACGTCAGCATCCTTCTCAACTGTGCTGAGAATTCAGTGGATATGTATCAACAAGAGACAGTAAAAAAGGTTTACGCAGGGTCTTAATCTAAAAAGAATCCTTGGAGTGGGTCCCTGCTGCACGTCTGTGCCTGTTTCTCCGTTGTGTCGTATCCTGGACGGGTGTAGCACGATGATTATCTGTAAAAGAGAGGAACTTAGGTGAAAAAGTTGTCGTGCAAAAGGATAGTTTTTAAGGGAACGAACTATAATTCAAGATGTGTAAAAAATTGCCACTTGTCTGCGCGCATTGAGCCCCTTGTATAGGGGTGTGACCATTGATCCGGTATGAATTACATATAGCTGTGTCGGACTCGTCTAACCGTGTTCGAGGTCTTGATGACATGTTAAATGCTTTAGTTGGTGAGGCCATTTTTAGTGTGCGGCTGCCAAGGCAGCCGCACTCTCTTCAGCGCGCAAAGATCGCTTAATATTTCCGTTTACGGTAATGATGCCACGTGGACCGGGCATCTTGAGTGTGAGGGAAGCGTAGTGCAGTATTGCATTAAAGCGAGCGAAAGCTTCGCGTCCGAGTAGTGCTTGATAGCCACTTTGGAACGGAGCGATGTGGAAGGTTAAATGTTCTCTACGGAAGTTATCGGGGGAGCCGAATATAACTTTTAGCAGCAGGGAGCCCATGCAATGAGCCCATGGGCCTGGCGTTACTCCTTTAAAGGTAGTATTGCTATGGCAAATTTTTGTTGGGTCTATCCCCATTTCGCGGATTGTATCCTGATATATCAGGTTTAGACTGCTGCCACCATCCATCAGGACTCGTGTGAAGTGATATCCGTCAATTATTGGGTCTAAGACCAGGGCAGCCCATCCTGCACGCCGGATACTTGCTGAGTAATCACGATGGTCGAAAGTGATCGGTTGAGACGACCAGTGGCAGGATTCCGCGGTGATAGGCCCTTGGGCATATTTTTCTGGGAGTGTCGTTTTGTTTCTTCCCTTGATCACGTGTAGCACGTTTACTATTTTGACTTCTGGTGGAAATTTCTTTTGTTCCCCAGTGTCTTGCTTGAGAGGCTCATCCTCGTCTTCGCTTGGTGTATCCTCCCCCTTGTGTACGGCGTTGAGCTTACAGGACTGCTTGAAGACCCAACAT
The DNA here is from genome assembly GCF_056163025.1 of Triticum urartu. Classification (NCBI taxonomy): domain Eukaryota; kingdom Viridiplantae; phylum Streptophyta; class Magnoliopsida; order Poales; family Poaceae; genus Triticum; species Triticum urartu. Next base: position 54,354,227 of record NC_141878.1, on the reverse strand, counting down.
TCTCTGTGCGTATGATTAGCAGATTTACCAAGGGTGCTATGGATCTGACATATTTGGTCCAGAATTTTGTTTAGGCTGGACAGTTCGTCTCTAGCGCCTTTAGAGGGCGGCTTTTGCTGACCTGGCCGAGAGCTTTTGAATCCGGCATTTACTGTCGTGCTCTTCATGTTGTCATCTTTATTCCGGCGTTTGTTACTGCTGTTGCGCCGTGATTTCCCGTTTCCATCTCTAACTTCAGATGTACTGGGGTCACTGGTGCTGCATCTGGCTAGCCAGTTATCCTCACCCGTGCAAAAGCGGGCCATCAGTCTTGTTAATTCTGCCATTGTTCTCGGCTTTTCTTGGCCGAGGTGTCTGGCGAGCCATTCGTCACGGACGCTATGCTTAAAAGCTGCCAAGGCTTCGGCGTCCGGACAGTCGGCAATTTGGTTCTTTTTAGTAAGAAACCTGTTCCAAAGTTTTCGTGCTGACTCTCCGGTCTGTTGAGTTATATGACTCAAATCGTCCATGTCCGGAGGTCGGACATAAGTCCCTTGGAAATTTGCCCGAAAAGCGTTTTCAAGCTCTTCCCAGCTTCCAATGGAGTTTTCAGGGAGGCCTTTAAGCCAGTGACGAGCTGGCCCTTTGAGCTTGAGGGGTAAGTACTTGATGGCGTGGAGATCATCTCCTCGAGCCATATGGATATGGAGGATATAATCCTCAATCCAGACCCCAGGGTCTGTTGTCCCATCGTATGCCTCTATGTTTACGGGTTTGAATCCCTCTGGAAATTCATGGTCCAGCACCTCATCGGTGAAACATAGGGGGTGTGCGGCACCCCTGTATCTGGGTTTACCGCGTTGTTCGGATGTTTGTTGTGTTATATTGTATGTTGGGGCGCGCTTGCGTGGTCCATAGATGGATCTGGTTGCGCCGTCCTTTTGGTGCGAGCCCTTGCGTGGATCGCGTATTGGCTTGTGAGTGGCGTTTTTTGTCGCTTGATGTTGGCCGTGAGGTCGTCTATCCGGCCAAGTGGCTGTTTTGATTTTTGGTTGTGGGGGGTCTGAGGCCTCCTCATCGAATTCAGGTAGCAACTTCCGCTTTGGGTAGCTCTTGGTGGGGCGATTGTCGTCGTACCTCGCTGCTGTGTTGAGTACTTTACTCCATCTGTGTTGGAGAGTGTCTTGCGCAGCCTTGAGCCTTTGCTTCTGCTTTTTCAGACTCCTCGTGGTGGCAACAAGCCTTTGACGGGCATTCTGCTGCTCCGGGTGCCTGTCCGGCGTTATGTCGCCCGGACTATTATCTTTGATAGAATTGGTTTGTTCGGTTTGATTCTCCGTATTGCTGTGGTCCGGCAGTTGTTCGCCCTGCTCCAACGTTGGGTCTGTATGATCGTTATTTCTGCCGAGGCGGGATTTGGGGCTGCGCTTGCACTGCCTCTTTGACTGCTTCTCGAGGGAACAAGCCTTCGGTGCATCCTTCCGTTCCTCGTCGTCGTCTTCTTTTGGTGTGTCCGCCATGTATACGTCATATGGTGAAGTGGACGTCCAGCGCCCTGGGGCAGTGGTTCCTCTTTGCCTATCGCATCGTCGTCCATACCGTCGATGTCTTCGGAGTCGAAGTCGAGCATGTCGGTTGAGTCATCGACAGTGGCTATTAAGTGGGTGGGGGGGGCGTCGAATTTCTTCGTCGTCCACATCCCAATCCTGTTGGCCATAATCTGACCAAGGCTCTCCTGACAAAGAGAGAGACCTTAGTGAATTTAGAATGTCGCCGAAGGGCGAGTGCTGAAAGATATCCACGGCGCTGAATTCCATGATCGGCACCCAATCGGATTCGATTGACAGGGGCGCGGGCGGTTCGGAGTCAGAAAAAGAGTCCGGCACCTTGGAGTCACGGGCTGCGCAGAGGGGTATGCTGGTGTTCGGCTCGATCGCCGTTGAGACTGCAGCCCCTGAGGCGGTGTCTAACCACCCGTCCTCGATTGGCGCAGTTGGCTCCGAACTAAGGGTCGGAGCTGATGCGGGCGCGGCTTCTGGGGTACTGTTCGGCGGCAGAGCTAGGTCATACCCATCGCGACAGTGTGGCGTGCCTGGCTATGGCTCGAATCCGTCAAAGATCAAGTCTCTACGGATGTCGGCCGTGCAGTTCAAACTTCCAAATCTGACCTGATGGCCAGGGGCGTAGCTTTCAATCTGCTCCAGATGGCCAAGCGAATTAGCCCGCAGTGCAAAGCCGCCGAATACGAAGATCTGTCTGGGGAGAAAAGTCTCACCCTGGACCGTATCACTATTGATGATAGTAGGAGCCATCAAGCCTAATGGCGACGACACAGAGGAACTCTCAATGAAAGCACCAATGTCGGTGTCAAAACCGGCGGATCTCGAGTAGGGGGTCCTGAACTGTGCGTCTAGGCCGGATGGTAACACGAGGCAGGGGACACGAAGTTTTACCCAGGTTTGGGCCCTCTTGATGGAGGTAAAACCCTACGTCCTGCTTGATTAATATTGATGATATGAGTAGTACAAGACTAGATCTACCACGAGATCAGAGAGGCTAAACCCTAGAAGCTAGCCTATGGTATGATTGTTTGTTGTGATTGTTGTCCTACGGACTAAAACCCTTCGGTTTATATAGACACCGGAGAGGGTTAGGGTTACACAAGGTCGGTTACAAAGGAGGAGATATCCATATATGTATCACCTAGCTTGCCTTCCACGCCAAGTAGAGTCCCATCTGGACACGAGACGAAGTCTTCAATCTTGTATCTTCATAGTCTAACAGTCCGGCCAATGGAGATAGTCCGGCTGTCCGGAGACCCCCTAATCCAGGACTCCCTCATATCTAATTTCACAGCCGATGAAGTGAAAACTTGGTGTGCTAATATAGGTATTAAACTCGATTATGCCTCAGTCTATCACCCGCAGACAAACGGTCAAGTTGAACAGGCTAATGGTCTTATTATGAGCGGCGTCAAACCTAGACTAGAGCGGTCTTTGAAAGAATCAGACAAGCACTGGGTGGAGGAACTTGACTCCGTACTCTAGGGGCTGCGGACCACGCCCAACTGCACTACTGGATATACACCTTTCTTCATGGTGTACGGTGCAGAAGCAGTGTTACCCTGCGATATTATTCATGACTCACCTCGAGTGCACATGTACTAAGAGAGAGAAGCCGGGCTTGATCGGCAGGACAGCCTAGATAACTTGGAGGAGGAGCGCGACGTCGCAAAAGCCCGTTCCGCATTTTATCAATAGGAGGCTCACGGGTATCAAAGTAGAGAAGTGCGGGCCAAGACTTATAACGTTGGTGAACTCGTTCTACGCCTGCCGTAGAAGAAAAAGGACAAACTCAAGCCCAAGTGGGAGGGTCCCTTCATCATTGACGAAGTTCTCACCGGAGGAGCGTACCGCCTGCGTGATGCGTCAGACAATCAGCTGGAGCCGAACCCCTGGAATGCGGCCAGACTACGATGATTTTATGCCTAGCGCCGAACTCTGTGTTCGTCTCCTCCCTCCTGTTATTAACGTTATTTTTTCTCTCTTTTCGTTATTTTATCTTTTCTTTCGTTTTGCTCTTTAGTCTTACGGTTTCAGTACGGCTAGACCGTCCTTACCTGATGCGTACATCTCTGCATATGTACATTCATTATACCTGGGGGCTTCTCATACAGAAGCTTGCTATTATCCTTTGAGCATCAAGCCCACCACATATGCGTTTTACCATATGTACCTTTTCTTCGCCATTATATGCATCGATATGACTTAAGTTTTGGCCAAGCTGGGTTGCCTGGCTCCTGTGCTTATGCCCTATGTTCCTGTTAGTTCGGCTAGGACATAAATGGAGCACCTCTGTGATTGTTACTGCCGGGTCATCCGGATGTGTACCTCAGACTGGGTGAAGCCGAAAGCTAGCGTTCTTAAGGGAATATTCGGTTGGAGAATTAAAGATGTCCCCGCATTCATTCCATTATGAAACCCCAGAAGTTACTTACTCTGCGATTTTTTCAATCACAGTTCGGACATGCACGTTAAACACATGCACACCCCGTGAAAGGAACCATTAACAGAACTATGCTCTCTGGAAGATGTTTGTTACAAAATGTAATATAACATAACTAGCCGGATACACATTGTCTGTTCAAGCAACTATGACCCCTACGCCTGGTTCCCATGCATGCCCTGGTATATTCTACCGTCAGGGTATCCGGAAACACTCCGCACCTTCGGGTCCAGAGGTTGAAGCGAAAAGGTCGGCCATGACAATTGTTTTATTATCCAGCTAGAAGGAAAGTACATAGTCACTTAGGACTCAAAAACTTCCTCCTCTATACCATCCAACAGGCGGTCTAACTTACAATCCTGTTGTGAGTATCTAGCAGCCACCTCAACTTGGCCATATACTAAACTAACGGGAATTTCTTCCCCATTTGACCCTAGCGGTTTGACCCGGGCCATGTGATACAGATCCAGCTTGGTATACCGCATTTTTATCATGGCCCAGGCCTCTCGCGCACCCTCTCGGCAGGCCGATATCTTCCACAGTCGGATATGCCGCCGCGCTCCCTTGAACAACTCTACAAGCTTCTCCATACTCCCTGGAGGGGAGTCGGATGGCCATAAGGCCTTGGCTACACTCCGCATTGCCTGCCGAGCTTGCTCGTGCAACTGCGACAGCTCTTGCAGAAGATCACTTGATGATCCGGACACCTCCTCTTCAGGGCGGCCCGTCAATACACCTGCAATCACAGCTATATCAGCTACGATTACTTCCAAACTATTACAAGATAAATGCGGCCACATACTGAATATGCCGCCTCGCAGTTTTTTGTTCTCCTTCACGGAGTCAGCTAGCCGCGCTCGCACGTCTTTCAGTTCTTCGCCCAGTTTGGTGTTCGAATCCTGGAGCTTCTTTTTCTCCTGAACGACTTTTGTTAACACACGCTCGCCCGCTGCTACCAGTTTTTTGGCTCCGTGTTCTTTGCCTCGAGCGGCGTCCAGCTACTCCCGCAGTTGGTCTAACGATCCAATACAACGATAAGCAACCAGATTAGCATTATTAGTGTACAATTATGATTTCTCGATGGAGGGAAACATTACCGGGGGATGCCTTCTTGGATTTCTCCAGTTCGGCATTGGCATCACACAACTGGCGCCGACACTTTTCTAGTTCCTAAGTTTAGATGGTGTTCTTCTCCGTAAGCACCTAGTTGTACATTGATCCTTAAATCAGTTGTTTCAACTACTTTAAGTCTCGGGGGCTACTGGCATATGGTTATCATAGTCAGACAAAACAAACTTACTTGCACATCTTTTAAATGTTGTTTTGTGGCTCTATTAAGCCCATCTCGATTAGCTCGGATATATGCATCGGGTGAGCTGAAGGCGTTAAATGACTCTTCTGAAAAGTGAGGGTCTCGTAAAAACGGCCCTGCAGCGCCGATAATTCATGGCGCTCTCCACTTCCGAGTTGGTGACGGATACATCATCCGAGTCCTCGGCTGGAGGACAGTCCGGCATCACCCCCGCGTCAGCCCCCGTCTTCACGGCGGGATTTGAATCCTGGCTGTGGGAAGTATGACCGGCCGGACCCCCGGATATAGTACAGCACACCTTTTTGCTGATATAGGATAAACAGAAAGGTCATAGTTGGACGTGACTACAAAAGTGCATACTTGAAAATTCATACCTCTTTGATGAAGGCTCGGCCATATCTTCGTTTGCCTTCCTCTTAGAAGGCTTTCCTGGTATGGGGGACGCTCTCTTCGAAGATGCTCTCGGGACAGCATGTCGCGCCGAACGCTTCCCCTTCTAGAGCACAGGACAGTGCGGTGGGTAAGGAGGAATGAGAAAACTCCTTTGGATAAGGTGTCTTCGGATTACTTACACGTGAAGCAGGAAGGGGGGCGGGGTAATCGGCGATAATGGGTACATATCTACCGTCGTAGCTCATCTGATAGAATATTCCCTCCTCAAGCTCCACAAATATGTCCGGATATTCCTCATATCTGGGGTCGAGATCCCGGTTGCGATTCTCCGGCTGAGGGTCAGGGTCATAGATCCCCTCGACAGCATTTCACCATTCCTGTTATGAGCAATATAAGATGCTTCCTGTCAAGAATGATTCAGGGGCAAGAATAAAATAGTGGAGCTGAGCCTTACCCAGCTGGGAGGATTATACATGGAAAACCCGTCTCGAATTTCGAGACGGGTGAACTCCTCCTCCCCTTTATACAGCTCGGCCAGTATTTTGGCTAGGGTGGAAGGAGTCTTCAGACCCTTTCGGCCACAGCGTGAGGCGTCGTCTTCTCCGTTATAATGCCACATGGGCAGCCCTCTGTATTGAAGTGGCTGGACCGCCCCCCCCACGCATTATCAAAATCGCCATCACCTCGGGTATTGATAATCCGGACTAGGCAAGCGTCTTAATCTTGCCCAGCAGCAGGCTGATCTCTGCACTATCCTCTTCCTCGAGGCTCCGAGGACGCCAGCTATGGCATTTCTTCAGCGGAGCATTTGAAAACTCAGGGAGGCCAATGCGGACGGGGTCAGGTAGAGCGACGTGGTCGATGTAGAACCATTCGGAAGGCCACTCTTTGGGAGCTTTCTTCAGCGTGTCGGACAGGTATCCAGTCCCGGCGATGCGCCACACTTCGGCTCCTCCCACTTCAAAAATTGACCCACCTTGATTGCGAGGGACGAGGCAGAACAGTCTTCTCTACAAATCGAAATGGGCCTCGCAACCCAGGAATAGTTCGCATAAAGCGACATAACACGCGATGTGCAAGACGGAGCCCGGGGTCAAATTATGTAGCTGGAGGCCGTAGTACTCCAGAAGCCCTCGGAGGAATGGGTGAATTGGAAATCCCACGCCCCTCAGCAGATAGGGGACGAAGCACACTCGTTCTCCCACAGACGGATTGGGGAAATCCTCCGCCTGGGTATTGCCGTTGAAGGAGGCCAGTCCTGCTCGAACAGGGGCCAGATCTGCAAGAAGGAGAAATCCTTGCGTTAGCAGCTTCACCAATTGGTTGTGGGGCATGGAGCACCTCCTCCAGTCGCCTCTCTATAGGTTGGAATGGGAAGAGGAGATGAGGATGTTGGCCATGTTGGAATGGTTTCGCCTGGCAGTATATGAAGATTTTCTTCGCGTGATGCCGAAAGGATCTGAGATCCAATCCCTTTAAATAGACATTCTTTTTTGTAGGGCTAGGGTGTTATTTGCAAAAAATACCCTAACCATCCACATTCACCCGACACGTGGAGGATGAAGTCATAAATGCACAAAAGCTGAGGGACGCGGCATTGAATTGAAAGACGAACACATTACTTGGAAGACGTTGGAGCAGGAACCCGCCTTGCAATGCCGAAGACAGTCTGTGCCGAACACCTCGTCATTGAAGCCTGGTTTGGGGGCTACTGAGGGAGTCCTGGACTAAGGGGTCCTCAGGCGTCCGGCCTGTTAGCCATGGGCTAGACTGATGGGCTCTGAAGATACGGAGACCGAAGACTGCACCCGTGTACGTATGGGACTCTCCTTTGCATGGAAGGCAAGCTTAGCGTCAAATATGTAGATTGCTTTCTTTGTAACCGACCTTATGAACCCTATATCTTCCTGGTGTCTATATAAACTAGAGGACTTAGTCCGGATAGGATACTCATTATCACAGCCATACGAGCTAGGCCTCTAGGGTTTAGCCATTACGATCCCGAGGTAGATCAACTCTTGTAATACTCATATTCATCATCAATATCAGTCAAGCAGGACGTAGGGTATTACCTCCCTAGAGAGGGCCTGAACCTGGGTAAACATCGTGTCCCTTGTCTCCTGTTACCATCGACCTTAGACGCACAGTTCAGGACCCCCTACCCGAGATCCGCCGGTTTTGACACCGACAGGGGGGCGCCCCCTCCTAGGCTCCCTTCTCCTCTCTCCCACTATGGCCCAATAAGGTCCATATACCTCCCGGGGGGTTCCGGTAACCTCCCGGTACTCTGGTATATGCCTGAACTCATTCGGAACCATTCCGATGTCCAAACATAGGCTTCCAATATATCGATCTTTATGTCTCGACCAATCCGGGACTCCTTGTCATGTCCGTGATCATATCCGGGACTCCGAACTACCTTCGGTACATCAAAACACATAAACTCATAATACCGATCGTCACTGAACGTTAAGCGTGCGGACCCTACGGGTTTGAGAACTATGTAGACATGACCGAGACTCATCTCCGGTCAATAACCAATAGCAAAACCTGGATGCTCATTTTGGTTCCTACATATTCTACGAAGATCTTTATCGGTCAAACCGCATAAAAACATACGTTTTTCCCTTTGTCATCGGCATGTTACTTGCCCGAGATTAGATCGTCAGTATCTCAATACCTAGTTCAATCTCGTTACCAGCAAGTCTCTTTACTCATTCCATAATGCTACATCCCATAACAAACTCATTAGTTACATTGCTTGCAAGGCTTATAGTGATGTGCATTATCGAGAGGGCCCAGAGATACCTCTCCGGTACACGGAGTGACAAATCCTAATCTCGATCTATGCCAACTCAACAAACACCATCGGAGACACCTGTAGAGCATCTTTATAGTCACCCAATTACGTTGTGATGTTTGATACCACACTAAGTGTTCCTTCGGTATTCGGGAGTTGCATAATCTCATAGTCATAGGAACATGTATAAGTTATGGAGAAAGCAATAGCAGTAAACTAAACGATCATCGTGCTAAGCTAACGGATATATGGGTCAAGTCAATCATACCATTCTCTAATGATGTGATCCTGTTAATCAAATGAAAACTCATGTCTGTGGTTAGGAAACATAACCATCTTTGATTAACGAGCTAGTCATGACAAACGAAAACTACGTTTAATAATATCCCGCTAGACATCCATCGGGCAAACCAATTAGAAAATAAAACAAGGTATGATTGCTTTGCTTCTCAGTGGTATACAGATCCAAGTAGTAACCTTTGTAATACTACACGCTCTTCTTAAACAAAAAGGGGCTGATTAAGTGAGAAGGGATCAGGTTATGCTTCAGATCAACAACATGTCCAAACTACTCCACAGCAACTACCAACAATACAACTCCAAAGTTGCAGCAAACTTGCAGTTCGATCTACTAGAGACACAGGGTGCTAGTCACGGTTGGAAGAACAAGAACAAAGAAAACAAATTGGGGATCCCACCATCAGTGCTTACCTAGCAACGCCCACTCCCACCAGCCCGAGGTGATTCGGTAGTTATGGCGATGCTGGCGCTTGCGGATGGCAGTCTCCGATGGTGGTTGGCGGTGGCGCTAGAATCCCTAAGCGGCATTCACTTCATCTTGGGGGTGGGGGAGGGGGCTGGTCGGTGAAGGCAGCAGCGGACGGAACTCTCGGCGGCTGTGACTGCAAGGAAGGAAGGAGGGGATGGGGTCGAGGGCTCGGGGACGTGGAATGGGGTTGGGGACGGTGGACGGACGGATCTCGGGGTCGGTCTATCGGCGGCTGCGACCCCGACGATTGTAGGGAACATGTGTCGGTGTGGTGGGGGAAGCGTGAGGACAAGGGCAGCGAGGACGAGGGTGACGCTGGAGCACGAGGGCAGCGATGGCACGGAGGCGGGGGCATGGGTGGTGGAGCGACAGCAGGGAGGTGGGGATGGACGGCGGCGGCGGCAGGGGAGTGGGGATGGAACGGGGATGTATTTGGGTTGGGTACTCGATTTCTAGGGTTGAGTCAAATTGGGCCGCCGCGCAGCCCAATAATTTTCCCGACCGCGCGCCAAGTCCTGTTTTCAGAACACTCGCGCGCCTAAGTCAGCCTCAATTGTTCCGTGGCTTCACTGCTTGACAGGTGTACACATACGCCGACACTTAATATGAGAACATACACCCTATCTACGCCGACACTTAATTTGTGTCCATACGCCTACCTATGCTGACTGCAAATCTGCTAGGCCTAGACATCTGCTGACACATGATAAGTCGCTATGTGGTTACCGACAGATACGTGGTCGCTAAGTCATTGCTGACACATAATTGGTCAACCAATGTGCACACTTGCCGACACATGATTTGAGGGCCAAGCTTCAGAGCTATGCCGACTGATCTCTTGCAGAGATTAGTGGGCCTTTCCCCACAGAAGTGTGTCACTTAAACCCTACCGTGGTGTAGTGTCAAGTAGAGGCATACTATTGACACTTTGTTTGTCTATGTATTCACACATGTACTAAGTTTCCGGTTAATACAATTCTAGCATGAATAATAAACATTTATCATGATATAAGTAAATATAAATAACAACTTTATTATTGCCTATAAGGCATATTTCCTTTAGTTTGTTGGGATCGATGAACTTTGAATTTATGATCAGATCTATCTTTTTATATCCATGAAAGTATTTGAGTTTCTTTGATCTCTTTTATGCATGATCTCTTATAGCCTCGTATTTCTTCTCCGATATTTGGGTTTTGTTTGGCCAACTTGATATATTTATCTTGCAATGGGAAGATGTGCCCGGTAGTGGGTTCGATCTTACAGTGCTTGATCCCAGTGACAGAAAGGGAACGCACACGTATGTATTGTTGCTACTAAGGGTAAAAAGATGGGATCTATATCTACCGCCATAGATAAACGGATCTCATCTAAATCATGTCATCGTTCTTATTGCATTACTCCGATTTTCCATGAACTTAATACATAGATGCATGATGGATAGCGGTCTATGTGTGGAGTAATAGTAGTAGATGCGGGCAGGAGTCGGTCTACTAATCTTGGACGTGATGCCTATGTAATGATCATTGCCTGCATATCGTCATAATTATTTGAGGTTCTATCAATTGCCCAACGATAATTTGTTTACCCACCGTTTTCTATTTTTCTCGAGAGAAGCCACTAGTGAAACTTACGGCCCCCGGGTCTTCTTCCCCATATATTTGCCTTTGCGGTCTATTTTCTCTTGCATTTATTTTCAGATCTATTAAACCAAAAATACAAAAAAAATTCTACACTTTATTTTATTTGCGATCTATTATTTCAATCTATCACAAATTTATCTCCCGTCCAGGCGCCATTTCTGGTGCCGTTACCCGAAAGGGATTGGCAACCCCTTTAACATGTCGGGTTGCGAGTAGCTGTTATTTGTGTGCAGGGGCTGTTTACGTTGTGTTGCTTGGTTCTCCTACTGGTTTGATAACCTTGATTTCATATATGAGAGAAATACCTACCGCCGTTGTGCTGCATCATCGCTTCCTCTTGGGGAAATATCGACGTAGCTTCAAGCGACATCACCATATTATAGAGCATTTCTATAATCTATTTTCTTCATAAGTTCCTCAGCCATATCCTATTGTGTATCATGGGTGAAGCCATATCCTACTATGCTATCATAAGTGAAGCGGTGTGTGACACATAACATGAATGATGCTTTATTGGCTCCTTTCACCGTAGAAGATGTTAACAGTACTAGGAAAACCCCTATAGCCTATAGGTAACCACGGTTACCTGGCACGCGCTGCTACTAAGTGGTCCTTACCGTGTCCCCGGGACAAGCCGTACTAGTAGAGCGGGGTTCCGCACTACTACTACGTTGATAGTAGTAGTGCGCGGTATGAACCCTATGATGCTACCAAGTGGTCCCCACGTGCCCCCCGAGACAGGCCATAGTACTAGCGCGGGGTGTATCCTGCGTTGTTACTAAGTAGAGGTATTTTTAACAGCCCGAAAATCCCCATCTCCTCCCTCGTATCCCTCTACTCTCTCGTCTGTCTCCCCCTCTCCCCCTAGGCTCTCCCATGGCGCTCCTGCCCATTCGAATTCGTGCCTCCTCCTCCATGGCCCCCAAGGAGGCCACTGCCTTGCGCCGCCAGCGTCCAAGAGCTCGCCTGTCTTCTCCCGCGCCTCCATGCCACCATGCCGAAGCACCTGGCCAACTGCGACCAGCCCCGCTACTCCCTCCATGTCCTTCCTCTCTCCCTCATTTCCCTTTCTCCCTCTCTCCCTCTGGTTTGACTCACCCTCCCATGGCCATGACCGTGCATGCGGTCGTCATGGACGACCAGGAGCTCTCTGCCTTGGCTGCAAAGAGGAGCCCCATACTGTCGTCGTGCTCTGCCCTAGATCCGGTCCCTTCCCAGCAGCAGCCGCCAGATCTTGTCTCTCGCTACCCGTCCGCGCCTGATACGTCTCCAACATATCTATAATTTTTTATTGTTTCATGATGTTATATTATCAATCTTGGATGTTTTAGTCATTTTATATCATTTTTTGGTACTAACCTATTGACATAGTGCCAAGTGCCAGTTCCCGTTTTTTCCGTGCTTTTTACATCGTAGAAAATCAATATCAGACGGAGTCCAAATGCCATGAAACTTTACAGAGATTTTTTATGGACCAGAAGGAACAAGTTGGGCCCTGGTAGCACCTGGGGGAGTCCCGAGGAGGAGAACACTCACCAGGGCGCGCCAGGAGGCCCAAGCGCACCCTGGTGGGTTGTGCCCACCTCGAGTGCCCCCGGGACCGCCTCTTTGCTCTATAAATACCCAAATGTTCCCAAAACCCTAGGGGAGTCGACGAAATATTCACACAGCCGCCGCAGAGTCCAGAACCACCAGATCCAATCTAGACACCATCTCGGATGGGGTTCACCACCTCTATTGGTGCCTCTCCGATGATGCGTGACTAGTTCTTTGTTGACCTTCGGGTCCATAGTTAGTAGCTAGATGGCTTCATCTCTCTCTCGTGATTCTCAATACAATTCTCAATACTAGTTCTTTGTAACTCTTTTTGCGGTGTGTTTGTTGGGATCTGATGAACTTTGAGTTTGTGATCAGTCATATCTTTTTATATCCATAAAATTTATTTGAGTTTCTTTGATCTCTTATATGCATGATCTCTTATAGCCTTGTATTTCTTCTTTGATATTTGAGTTTTGTCAGGGATATACCCCGCGGTATGACCCGGCTGGAGTTGTAAACCGGCTGGGACTTGGTAAACCGGCGGATGGTAAACCGATGGAGAGTTAAGACAGAGAGTCAAGACAGATGGCTAAGACAGACGGTAAATCGGCTGGTGTTAAACCGGCAGACGTTAGGAAGCCCAGGAAGGGAAGTCAAAATAGTTTAAGTTAAAGTCCGAGTTGGACTCCACATGTAACCCGTCCCTTCAACATATATAAGGAGGGGCAGGGCTCCCCCAAAAGGGACAAGATTCACAAGTTCCACAAGTTGGACAAGTTAGGTTTAGACAATAGCTCTTGAGATAGAGCACTCTTGTAACCGTGATCATCATCATCAATATCAATGAAGCAAGATGTAGGCTTTTATCTCCACCGTGAGGGGCCGAACCTGGGTAAAACATCGCGTCTCTCATCCCGCTCAACCCCTCTCAAGCTACCACATAGATGCGTTGGCCTCGCGACTAAGTCCTGACACCTAGGACATCTGCCGTGACAATTCCACGACAGTTGGCGCCCACCGTGGGGCCTGCGCACGGTGGTGTTGAGTCCTTGAAGGGATCTCTCCAAGGGATTGAGAAGTTCGCAAATTTTCGGATGAAGAAAGATTCAGCATGAAAGGATTCATATCAACTACAAATTCATCTGGCAAGATCAATGAGGTCTTTAGCGGCAGCATATACAAAATTCAGGTACAAGAAAAGTTAGGGTTCCATCTATGTACGTCGCCGTCACATCGTCTTAATCCGCCGAGTTCAAATATGAACCGGTCTGGATCGGAGTTTGCAGATGATCAGATTAAAATTACAAGTTGTAGCACTTTTTGCTCACGAGAAGCACCGCCGTGGTTTGAGTTCACTTGCCCCGAAAGATTATATATAACAAGAGAAAAAAAAAAGAGGAAGAAGGAGCGGCCAAGCTAACCAGACGAGAAACAATTGGAGGCGAAAAGTCTCTTGCCTAGCATCATGGAGGGACAAACCAGCTACGACCCGAAAGTGGATCTCTATACGGACTCATAAAACGCCATTGACCCGCTTTGACTGATGTCCGGTTTACTGTTGTTCTGTACCTTCGCCCGCTTCACCGAACCACCGTGGATGACCCTGAGTAATCACAGAGCCGCCGCATTAGGCTGCCGAGCCCTGCGAGTCGCTGTCCAGTTGTCTCCCCGCACCAACCCGGTCTCCTCGGCCACCACGGGACGCGCCTTGTCTCACGTCCAAGTCACCGCCGCGCCTCGTCGCTCGTCCGAGTCGCCGTCGCGCCTTGCCGCTCGTCCGAGTTGCCGTCGCGCACAGCGCCGTGCCTTGAACCGCCACTACATCACGCTATGATGATAACCGCCGCGGCAACCCACGACCTCGGACTATCGCCTTCTGTTGCGTGTTGCTGCGGCCCCGAGCCGTCGCTCCCCAGCTGCACCCGCTACTGCGGCCTGCCAACGCCACTCGCTTAAACCGCCACCTCTGCCAGTGTGGACTCAAGCCGCCCGTGGTCTCCCAGTGAGCCGGTACTGTCAGGGAGTCGCCTACCGTCGCCGTCATATAATTCATCTGATTATTCGAGTCGTTGGTTCCTACAAGGTTCTGAAGAAGACGCGTCCGATCAGCTGCTGCATGGTTGTGCCATGAGTGCTTGCTCTATTCCTATTTCTACTCAAGACTCAAAAAAAGAAAGAAGCAGGGATCAAATCCCACGGAGTACACAATGAGCCTAACTGGTGTATGGGCGTTTGACTTTTCTTAATTGGTTACGATCATGACATGGATATGAGTAGAGCCACGACGGGAAGGCAGAGATGGATGTGAATCAACCAGATTAACCATGACCCGGATTACACTACCGTATCCACTCAACCGCGCCAGGAACCGCCTCGCGAGTCGTTGGTTCGCACCTCGGGCCGCCCGCGAACTTCTTCCATGAACCGCACGTCGCCTTGCACCGCGTCCGGCCGCCGTCAAGCCGCCGTAAACCGTTCGCTTCTGCCTCCACAGCCACAGGCCAACCCGGCTACTTCTCCTCGGTTCAACCTGCAGCTACTTGACCGGCCTGCGTTTCCTCCTCAAGTCTGCTCGGGGGCGTCTCAAAGCGGCGCGTTAGCGAAGCGACTTAAAAATCCGGGTTCCGCCCAGGGCATGGATCAAGTATCTCCTTGGTCCTCTTTGTTCTTATATTTAGACAACTGGATGAGAAGTTGGTAATCCCCTAAGGTCACCACGTCATAGAATCCGATCGGGAAACAAACCGGTGCCCTCGTCGTGGTACAAGATGAGTCAACAGCGACGGCGGTTTAGAAGAGTCGGCGAGTTACAGCGACAGACTGACAGGCTTGTCACGAACCGCACGGACGGGACGCGCAGTGGTGCAAGCCGGCCCAGGGCGCATGTGATGCAGCAGCGGCGCGAAGCAAAGGGCGGGCCGGTTTGCAGGCAAAGGAGAAGCGGCGCATCCTGGAGGCAGCAGCCGGCTTAGTGGTGCGTGACCACGGCATATTTAAAGAAAACAGCAGCAGGGCGCAGAGTGGAAGCTCGATGCCACGCACGGGCAGACCCAGGACAAAAATGACCCGGGGTCCCATGTCTATTACATATATATGAATATCAAGTCATAATGTAAATAAAAGTAACACACTTATAACAATACAATATACCTAGAATACCATATGACGATGAATATGATTGCAAAAGGTCCAAAATAAAGAGTTCGCTTGAAATATTAGTTGATTGCTAGAAACTGAACAGCAAATGAAAACCAAAGTTTTCAAATTATGAATAAATTATAACCGCTGACGAGAAAAAGCAACACTAGATCATGATTGCCAATAAAAAAATCACTTAGCATATATTAATTACAGTTGTGTAATAAGTAAGTTAAAAACCATTGCCTTTCTAAAATGGTTTCGTGCATTCTTTCATGGCCTCAAAGTGAACAATTATAGCATCATTTGTATCCTTCCTCATTTTGCTTTTCTCCACATAACAAATAAGGATGTACTTCAAGGCATCGTCACCAAGGCGGAGCCGGGACATCAACCTGTTCATGTAGTGATGGGACATCATTTTGTTCGACCAAGGGTCGCGGGATCGAGGCATCATTCTGATTATGTTCATGTGACGGGCCTTCATCTTGCACTATGGTTCTCCTCCTTTTTGGAAACCTTTCCATAAACTGAGCTTCTCCTGCAATTTGTAATTATTTAGGTACTTGATTTTTTCACAAAAGGAAAAAAATTAAGAATCATGTGTACACATACATAACATGAATTGCAATTGCCCAGCTGTAAAATAAAACTTACATGACATGTTACTGCCTTGCAGGAGCTTCCAGCCGTCCTAATCTCCTAGAATATTGCAGTATTTTTCGCCACTGATCAATACAATAGCCAAATAGTCTAATAGCTAATACAGTCAAAATGTGTAGTCTTATCCAGTAGCCCTAATATCCTAGGGTTAGACAAATAAAGTAAGAATTAGAGCATAATTTGGGAATTGAAATAGAGGCAGACACACCTGCGAATTGGGGTCTGATGCAACATACCTTCACTGATTGAGCGAATTGGGGGCATCTGGCGAAGTAGATGAACAGGGGAGGGGTCGAGGACGACGAGTCGAGAGGCCGCGAAACGCACAGCGGCCGAGCGGCGAGTAGAAGAACAGGCAAGGCGACACGCGAAGCCACGTACTGACGTACGTATAGATGTACTGCCTGGGCATGGGCCTTCACCAGGGCGTGCTGCTACTCAGCTGGGCCTAGTTGGCTAGTTATGGCCCTTTTGTCTCTACGGGGTGTCCCATTAGGAAATTTAGGGGTGTCCAGGCCTTTGTGGGCTCTACATGTATAAGGTAAGATAGGTTTTTACCCGGTGTCATGGGCTACCTGCTGGGCCAACATGGGCCCGCCCCTGATGCCACGGTTGAAACGGCCACGAAGCCGGACCGGTTTGAAGCGTGGTGGCGCAGGTACAGTCACCGAGGCGTGGTGACTCGCCAACGGCGGCGGCTCAGAGCGGCGTGGTAAGGCGGCGATTTGAAGTAAGCAGAGGCAGGGGCGGGCCCATGTTGGCCCAGCAGGTAGCCCATGACACCTGGTAAAAACCTATCTTACCTTATACATATAGAGCCCACAAACGACTGGACACCTCTAAATTTCCTAATGGGACACCCCGTAGAGACAAAAGGGCCATAACTAGCCAACTAGGCCCAGCTGAGTAGCAGCACGCCCTGGTGAAGGCCCATGCCCAGGCAGTACATCTATACGTACGTCAGTACGTGGCTTCGCATGTCGCCTTGCCTGTTCTTCTACTCGCCGCTCGGCCGCTGCGCGTTTCGCGGCCTCTCGACTCGTCGTCCTCGACCCCTCCCTTGTTCATCTACTTCGCCAGATGCCCCCAATTCGGTCAATCAGTGAAGGTATGTTGCATCAGACCCCAATTCGCAGGTGTGTCTGCCTCTATTTCAATTCCCAAATTATGCTCTAATTCTTACTTTATTTGTCTAACCCTAGGATATTAGGGCTACTGGATAAGACTACACATTTTGACTGTATTAGCTATTAGACTATTTGGCTATTATATTGATCAGTGGCGAACAATACTGCAATATTCTAGGAGATTAGGACGGCTGGAAGCTCCTGCAAGGCAGTAACATGTCATGTAAGTTTTATTTTACAGCTGGGCAATTGCAATTCATGTTATGTATGTGTACACATGATTCTTATTTTTTTGCCTTTTGTGAAAAAATCAAGTACCTAAATAATTACAAATTGCAGGAGAAGCTCAGTTTATGAAAAGGTTTCCAAAAAGGAGGAGAACCATAGTGCAAGATGAAGGCCCGTCACATGAACATAATCAGAATGATGCCTCGATCCCGCGACCCTTGGTCGAACAAAATGATGTCTCATCACTACATGAACAGGTTGATGTCCCGGCCCCGCCTTGGTGACGATGCCTTGAAGTACATCCTTATTTGTTATGTGGAGAAAAGCAAAATGAGGAAGGATACAAATGATGCTGTAATTGTTCGCTTTGAGGCCATGAAAGAATGCAGGAAACCATTTTAGAAAGGTAATGGTTTTAACTTATTTATTACACAACTGTAATTAATATATGCTAAGTGATTTTTTTATTGGCAATCATGATCTAGTGTTACTTTTTCTCGTCAGCGGTTATAATTTATTCATAATTTGAAAACTTTGGTTCTCATTTGCTGTTCAGTTTCTAGCCATCAACTAATATTTCAAGCGAACTCTTTATTTTGGACCTTTTGCAATCATATTCATCGTCATATGGTATTTTAGATATATTGTATTGTTATAAGTGTGTTACTTTTATCTACATTATGACTTGATATCCACATATATGTAATAGACATGGGACCCCGGGTCATTTTTGTCCTGGTCCGCCCTGCTCCCTGGCGTAAAGACCAATGCATGCAAACAAGTTGCACATTTTTTTTATATCCACCTGCTACACGAAGAGGACAACCTCACAAGGACGCAGGACAATCATTATTAAGAGCTAAAGCAGCACTACTGCCTATGTCTGCGGAGGTAAAAACAGTTACTGTGAGCAGTTTGTGCTGGTCTATTTATTGGCTACCAGGTGATGTTGGGATGGCCAAGCATCAAACGAGGAAACAAGATGGATTGCAACTTTACCAAATTATCCAAGGACGATATATACGGATCTATCGTTCATCCTAATATTTCAGGTGATATCTTTCTATACTTATTTTACTAGCACATATTTTTTTATCAAAAAACAAATTACTTTGATTTGAATATTTTTATATACAGGTAAAATTATTGTTATACCGCGGGGATGGAGCACACATTGGCAAACGTTCTGACCCGGCGTTTCGTCTGTGCCACACTACCCGATGAACGGACGAGCACAAGTCGCCGCTCCAGTAGCCCGGTCTACATCAACTCGCTCGTCCGCTCTTACGGCCGGTTCACACGTCTGCGCCAGCTTACAACACGGAGGGCAACTTGCTCGTTCACACTGGCTTACGACGCCATGACCGGATCATCTGCCTACTCCTACGGCCGACTCGGCCGTGATTGATTTCAGCTTCACTGTGGTGATGATCAACTCCACGATGGATATTAACTGGCCTAACATATCAGATGAAATCCATCCAGTATGTCTTTATATTATATGATTGCTTTCTTTAAAAGAGCAATTACTCCGGCTTGCAAAGTTATCTAATGCAGGACCCTAAATCGCCATGTTGGTGAAAATTTAAAGGCTATCAATTTTCGGCTTAAAAAGAAAGATTCCTGTTTATAATCCGGCTCAAGGGAAAGCTGTCTCCCGCAAAGCTTTGAAGCTCTCAGTAGCCGGTCCAGAATTTCTGGTTCAAAAAGAATAATCTCTCACAAGTTCAAGTTTTCAGGAAAAATTAAAGGGACCAAAGAGAGTCTACTGCACAGCACAGCTCAAACATAGGTACCCCTGAAGGAAATATGCCCTAGAGGCAATAATAAAGTTATTATTTATTTCCTTATATCATGATAAAAGTTTATTATTCATGCTAGAATTGTATTAACCGGAAACATAATACATGTGTGAATACATAGACAAACAGAGTGTCACTAGTATGCCTCTACTTGACTAGCTCGTTAATCAAAGATGGTTATGTTTCCTAACCATGGACAAAGAGTTGTCATTTGATTAACGGGATCACATCATTAGTTGAATGATCTGATTGACATGACCCATTCCATTAGCTTAGCACCAGATCGTTTAGTATGTTGCTATTGCTTTCTTCATGACTTATACATGTTCCTATGACTATGAGATTATGTAACTCCCGTGTGCCGGAGGAACACTTTGTTTGCTACCAAACGTCACAACGTAACTGGGTGATTATAAAGGTGCTCTACAGGTGTCTCCAAAGGTACATGTTGGGTTGACATATTTCGAGATTAGGATTTGTCACTTCGATCGTCGGAGAGGTATCTCTGCGCCCTCTCGGTAATGCACATCACTTAAGCCTTGCAAGCATTGCAACTAATGAGTTAGTTGCGGATGATGTATTACGGAACGAGTAAAGAGACTTGCCGGTAACGAGATTGAACTAGGTATTGGATACCGACGATCGAATCTCGGGCAAGTAACATACCGATGACAAAGGGAACAACGTATGTTGTTATGCGGTCTGACCGATAAAATATCTTCGTAGAATATGTAGGAACCAATATGGGCATCCAGGTCCCGCTATTGGTTATTGACCGGAGACGTGTCTCGGTCATGTCTACATTGTTCTCGAACCCGTAGGGTCCGCATGCTTAAGGTTTCGATGACAGTTATATTATGAGTTTATACGTTTTGATGTACCGAAGGTTGTTCGGAGTCCCGGATGAGATCACGGACATGACGAGGAGTCTCGAAATGGTCGAGACATAAAGATTGATATATTGGAAGCCTATGTTTAGATATCGGAAGTGTTCCGGGTGAAATCGGGATTTTACCGGAGTACCGGGAGGTTACCGGAACCCCCCGGGAGCTATATGGGCCTTAGTGGGCCTTAGTGGAAGAAGAGGAGAGGCGGCCAGGGCTGGGCCGCGCGCCCCTCCCCCCTAGTCCGAATAGGACAAGGAGAGAGGGGGCCGGCGCCCCCCTCCTTCTCTCTCTCTCTTTTCCACCTCGCGAATCCTATTCCAACTAGGATTGGGGGATAAGTCCTACTCCCGGAGGGAGTAGGACTCCTCCTGGCGCGCCTCTCCTTGCCGGCCGCACCCCCCCCCTTTGAGCCTTTATATACAGAGGTAGGGGCACCCCCTAGAGACACAAGTTGATCCACGTGATTATATTCTTAGCCGTGTGCGGCGCCCCCTTCCACCATAGTCCTCGATAATATTGTAGCGGTGCTTAGGCGAAGCCCTGCGACAGTAGTACATCAAGATCATCACCACGCCGTCGTGCTGACGGAACTCTTCCCCGACACTTTGCTGGATCAGAGTCCGGGGATCGTCATCGAGCTGAACGTGTGCTAGAACTCGGAGGTGCCGTAGTCTCGGTGCTTGATCGGTCGGGCCGTGGAGACGTACGACTACATCAACCAAACGCTTCCGTTGTCGATCTACAAGGGTATGTAGATCACACTCTCCCCTCTCTTTGCTATGCATCACCATGATATTGCGTGTGCGTAGGAATTTTTTTGAAATTACTACGTTCCCCAACAGTGGCATCCGAGCCTAGATTTTATGTGTTGATGTTATATGCATGAGTAGAACACAAGTGAGTTGTGGGCGATATAAGTCATGCTGCTTACCAGCATGTCATATTTTGGTTCGGCGGCATTGTTGGATGAAGCTGCCCGGACCGACATTACGCGTACGCTTACGCGAGACCGGTTCTCCCGACGTGCTTTGCACATAGGTGGCTTGCGGGTGACAGTTTCTCCAACTTTAGTTGAACCGAGTGTGGCTACGCCCGGTCCTTGCGAAGGTTAAAATAGCACCAACTTGACAAACTATCGTTGTGGTTTTGATGCGTAGGTAAGATTGGTTCTTGCTTAAGCCCGTAGCAGCCACGTAAAACTTGCAACAACAAAGTAGAGGACGTCTAACTTGTTTTTGCAGGGCATGTTGTGATGTGATATGGTCAAGACATGATGCTAAATTTTATTGTATGAGATGATCATGTTTTGTAACCGAGTTATCGGCAACTGGCAGGAGCCATATGGCTGTCGCTTTATTGTATGCAATGCAATCGCGCTGTAATGCTTTACTTTATCACTAAGCGGTAGCGATAGTCGTGGAAGCATAAGATTGGCGAGACGACAACGATGCTACGATGGAGATCAAGGTGTCGCGCCGGTGACGATAGTGATCATGACGGTGCTTCGGAGATGGAGATCACAGGCACAAGATGATGATGGCCATATCATATCACTTATATTGATTGCATGTGATGTTTATATTTTATGCATCTTATCTTGCTTTGATTGACGGTAGCATTATAAGATGATCTCTCACTAAAATTATCAAGAAGTGCTCTCCCTGAGTATGCACCGTTGCAAAAGTTCTTCGTGCTGAGACACCACGTGATGATCGGGTGTGATAGGCTCTACGTTCAAATACAACGGGTGCAAAACAGTTGCACACGCGGAATACTCAGGTTATACTTGACGAGCCAAGCATATGCAGATATGGCCTCAGAACACGGAGACCGAAAGGTCGAGCGTGAATCATATAGTAGATATGATCAACATAGTGATGTTCACCAATGAAACTACTCCATCTCACGTGATGATCGGACATGGTTTAGATGATTTGGATCACGTGATCACTTAGAGGATTAGAGGGATGTCTATCTAAGTGGGAGTTCTTTAAGTAATTTGATTAATTGAACTTAAATTTATCATGAACTTAGTACCTGATAGTATCTTGCTTATGTATGTTTGATTGTAGATAGATGGCCCGTGCTGTTGTTTCGTTGAATTTTAATGCGTTCCTTGAGAAAGCAAAGTTGAAAGATGATGGTAGCAATTACACAGACTGGGTCCGTAACTTGAGGATTATCCTCATTGCTGCACAGAAGAATTACGTCCTGGAAGCACCGCTGGGTGCCAGGCCTGCTGCTGGAGCAACACCAGATGTTATGAACGTCTGGCAGAGCAAAGCTGATGACTACTCGATAGTTCAGTGTGCCATGCTTTACGGCTTAGAATCGGGACTTCAACGACGTTTTGAACGTCATGGAGCATATGCGATGTTCCAGGAGTTGAAGTTAATATTTCAAGCAAATGCCCGAATTGAGAGATATGAAGTCTCCAATAAGTTCTATAGCTGCAAGATGGAGGAGAACAGTTCTGTCAGTGAGCATATACTCAAAATGTCTGGGTATAATAATCACTTGATTCAGATGGGAGTTAATCTTCCAGATGATTGCGTCATTGACAGAATTCTCCAATCACTACCACCAAGCTACAAGAGCTTCATGATGAACTATAATATGCAAGGGATGAATAAGACTATTCCCGAGCTCTTCGCAATGCTGAAAGCGGCGGAGGTAGAAATCAAGAAGGAGCATCAAGTGTTGATGGTCAACAAGACCACTAGTTTCAAGAAAAAGGGCAAAGGGAAGAAGAAGGGGAACTTCAAGAAGAACGGCAAGCAAGTTGCTGCTCAAGAGAAGAAACCCAAGTCTGGACCTAAGCCTGAAACTGAGTGCTTCTACTGCAAGCAGACTGGTCACTGGAAGCGGAACTGCCCCAAGTATTTGGCGGATAAGAAGGATGGCAAGGTGAACAAAGGTATATGTGATATACATGTTATTGATGTGTACCTTACTAATGCTCGCAGTAGCACCTGGGTATTTGATACTGGTTCTGTTGCTAATATTTGCAACTCGAAACAGGGACTACGGATTAAGAGAAGATTGGCTAAGGACGAGGTGACGATGCGCGTGGGAAACGGTTCCAAAGTCAATGTGATCGCGGTCGGCACGCTACCTCTACATCTACTATCGGGATTAGTATTAGACCTAAATAATCGTTATTTGGTGCCAGCGTTGAGCATGAACATTATATCTGGATCTTGTTTAATGCGAGACGGTTATTCATTTAAATCAGAGAATAATGGTTGTTCTATTTATATGAGTAATATCTTTTATGGTCATGCACCCTTGAAGAGTGGTCTATTCTTATTGAATCTCGATAGTAGTGACACACATATTCATAATGTTGAAGCCAAAAGATGCAGAGTTGATAATGATGGTGCAACTTATTTGTGGCACTGCCGTTTAGGTCATATCGGTGTAAAGCGCATGAAGAAACTCCATACTGATGGACTTTTGGAACCACTTGATTATGAATCACTTGGTACTTGCAAACCGTACCTTATGGGCAAGATGACTAAAACACCGTTCTCCGGTACTATGGAGAGAGCAACAGATTTGTTGGAAACCATACATACAGATGTATGTGGTCCGATGAATATTGAGGCTCGTGGCGGATATTGTTATTTTCTCACCTTCACAGATGACTTAAGCAAATATGGGTATATCCACTTAATGAAACATAAGTCTGAAACATTTGAAAAGTTCAAAGAATTTCAGAGTGAAGTTGAAAATCATCGCAACAAGAAAATAAAGTTTCTACGATCTGATCGTGGAGGAGAATATTTGAGTTACGAGTTTGGTGTATATTTGAAACAATGCGGAATAGTTTCGCAACTCACGCCACCCGGAACACCACAGCGTAATGGTGTGTCCGAACGTCGTAATCGTACTTTACTAGATATGGTGTGATCTATGATGTCTCTTACTGATTTACCGCTATCGTTGTGGGGTTATGCTTTAGAGACGGCCGCATTCACGTTAAATAGGGAACCATCAAAATCCGTTGAGACGACGCCTTATGAACTATGGTTTGGCAAGAAACCAAAGTTGTCGTTTCTGAAAGTTTGGGGCTGCGATGCTTATGTGAAAAAGCTTCAACCTGATAAGCTCGAACCCAAATCGGAGAAATGTGTCTTCATAGGATATCCAAAGGAAACTATTGGATACATCTTCTATCACAGATCCGAAGGCAAGACTTTTGTTGCTAAGTTCGGAAACTTTCTGGAGAAGGAGTTTCTCTCGAAAGATGTGAGTGGGAGGAAAGTAGAACTTGACGAGGCAACTGTACCTGCTCCCTTATTGGGAAGTAGTACATCACAGAAACCTGTTTCTGCGACACCTACACCAATTAGTGAGGAAGCTAATGATAATGATCATGAAACTTCAGGACAAGATACTACTGAACCTCGTAGATCAACCAGAGTGAGATCTGCGCCAGAGTGGTACAGTAATCCTGTTCTGGAAGTCATGCTGCTAGATCATGATGAACCTACGAACTATGAAGAAGCGATGGTGAGCCCAGATTCCGCAAAATGGCTTGAAGCCATGAAATCTGAGATGGGATCCATGTATGAGAACAAAGTATGGACTTTGGTTGACTTGCCCGATGATCGGCAAGCAATTGAGAATAAATGGATCTTCAAGAAGAAGACTGACGCTGACGGTAATATTACAGTCTACAAAGCTCGACTTGTCGCGAAAGGTTTTCGACAAGTTCAAGGGGTTGACTACGATGAGACCTTCTCACCCGTAGCGATGCTTAAGTCTGTCCGAATCATGTTACCAATTGCCGCATTTTATGATTATGAAATTTGGCAGATGGATGTCAAAACTGCATTCCTGAATGGATTTCTGGAAGAAGAGTTGTATATGATGCAACCGGAAGGTTTTGTCGATCCAAAGGGAGCTAACAAAGTGTGCAAGCTCCAGCGATCCATTGATGGACTGGTGCAAGCCTCTCGGAGTTGGAATAAACGCTTTGATAGTGTGATCAAAGCATTTGGTTTTATACAGACTTTTGGAGAAGCCTGTATTTACAAGAAAGTGAGTGGGAGCTCTGTAGCATTTCTGATATTATATGTGGATGACATATTACTGATTGGAAATGATATAGAATTTCTGGACATCATAAAGGGATACTTGAATAAGAGTTTTTCAATGAAAGACCTCGGTGAAGCTGCTTATATATTAGGCATAAAGATCTATAGAGATAGATCAAGACGCTTAATTGGACTTTCACAAAGCACATACCTTGACAAGATTTTGAAGAAGTTCAAAATGGATCAAGCAAAGAAAGGGTTCTTGCCTGTGTTACAAGGTGTGAAGTTGAGTCAGACTCAATGCCCGACCACTGCAGAAGATAGAGAGAAAATGAAAGATGTTCCCTATGCTTCAGCCATAGGCTCTATCATGTATGCAATGCTGTGTACCAGACCTGATGTGTGCCTTGCTATAAGTCTAGCAGGGAGGTACCAAAGTAATCCAGGAGTGGATCACTAGACAGCGGTCAAGAACATCCTGAAGTACCTGAAAAGGACTAAGGATATGTTTCTCGTATATGGAGGTGACAAAGAGCTCATCGTAAACGGTTACGTTGATGCAAGCTTTGACACTGATCCGGACGATTCTAAATCGCAAACCGGATACGTGTTTACATTAAATGGTGGAGCTGTCAGTTGGTGCAGTTCTAAACAAAGTGTCGTGGCGGGATCTACATGTGAAGCGGAGTACATAGCTGCTTCGAAAGCAGCAAATGAAGGAGTCTGGATGAAGGAGTTCATATCCGATCTAGGTGTCATACCTAGTGCATCGGGTCCAATGAAAATCTTTTGTGACAATACTGGTGCAATTGCCTTGGCAAAGGAATCCAGATTTCACAAGAGAACCAAACACATCAAGAGACGCTTCAATTCCATCCGGGATCTAGTCCAGGTGGGAGACATAGAGATTTGCAAGATACATATGGAGCTGAATGTAGCAGACCCGTTGACTAAGCCTCTTCCACGAGCAAAACATGATCAGCATCAAAGCTCCATGGGTGTTAGAATCATTACTTTGTAATCTAGATTATTGACTCTAGTGCAAGTGGGAGACTGAAGGAAATATGCCCTAGAGGCAATAATAAAGTTATTATTTATTTCCTTATATCATGATAAAAGTTTATTATTCATGCTAGAATTGTATTAACCGGAAACATAATACATGTGTGAATACATAGACAAACAGAGTGTCACTAGTATGCCTCTACTTGACTAGCTCGTTAATCAAAGATGGTTATGTTTCCTAACCATGGACAAAGAGTTGTCATTTGATTAACGGGATCACATCATTAGTTGAATGATCTGATTGACATGACCCATTCCATTAGCTTAGCACCAGATCGTTTAGTATGTTGCTATTGCTTTCTTCATGACTTATACATGTTCCTATGACTATGAGATTATGTAACTCCCGTGTGCCGGAGGAACACTTTGTGTGCTACCAAACGTCACAATGTAACTGGGTGATTATAAAGGTGCTCTACAGGTGTCTCCAAAGGTACATGTTGGGTTGACGTATTTCGAGATTAGGATTTGTCACTCCGGTCGTCGGAGAGGTATCTCTGGGCCCTCTCGGTAATGCACATCACTTAAGCCTTGCAAGCATTGCAACTAATGAGTTAGTTGCGGGATGATGTATTACGGAACGAGTAAAGAGACTTGCCGGTAACGAGATTGAACTAGGTATTCGATACCGATGATCGAATCTCGGGCAAGTAACATACCGATGACAAAGGGAACAACGTATGTTGTTATGCGGTCTGACCGATAAAAGATCTTCGTAGAATATGTAGGAACCAATATGGGCATCCAGGTCCCGCTATTGGTTATTGACCGGAGATGTGTCTCGGTCATGTCTACATTGTTCTCGAACCCGTAGGGTCCGCACGCTTAAGGTTTCGATGACAGTTATATTATGAGTTTATACGTTTTGATGTACCGAAGGTTGTTCGGAGTCCCGGATGAGATCACGGACATGACGAGGAGTCTCGAAATGGTCGAGACATAAAGATTGATATATTGGAAGCCTATGTTTGGATATCGGAAGTGTTCCGGGTGAAATCAGGATTTTACCGGAGTACCGGGAGGTTACCGGAACCCCCCGGGAGCTATATGGGCCTTAGTGGAAGAAGAGGAGAGGCTGCCAGGGCTGGACCGCGCGCCCCTACCCCCTAGTCCGAATAGGACAAGGAGAGAGGGGGCCGGCGCCCCCCTCCTTCTCTCTCTCTCTCTCTCTTTTCCACCTCGCGAATCCTATTCCAACTAGGATTGGGGGGGAGTCGAGTAGGACTCCTCCTGGCGCGCCTCTCCTGGCCGGCCGCACCCCCCCTTGAGCCTTTATATACGGAGGTAGGGGCACCCCCTAGAGACACAAGTTGATCCACGTGATCATATTCTTAGCCGTGTGCGGCGCCCCCTTCCACCATAGTCCTCGATAATATTGTAGCGGTGCTTAGGCGAAGCCCTGCGACAGTAGTACATCAAGATCGTCACCACGCCATCGTGCTGACGGAACTCTTCCCCTACACTTTGCTGGATCGGAGTCCGAGGATCATCATCGAGCTGAACGTGTGCTAGAACTCAGAGGTGCCATAGTTTCGGTGCTTGATCGGTCGGGCCGTGGAGACGTACGACTACATCAACCAAACGCTTCCGTTGTCGACCTACAAGGGTACTTAGATCACACTCTCCCCTCTCGTTGCTATGCATCACCATGATCTTGCGTGTGCGGAGAATTTTTTTTGAAATTACTACGTTCCCCAACAACCCCTTGAGCACAGCTCACAATATCATTTGGGGGCTTGGTCGTATTCGAACCATAGCTACACCTCTTGATCCGGCTATCAAGCCAATATTATCATAAGAGCACAGCTCTGGTTATTTCGGCAATCCGGCTATCAAGCCAATATTATCATATGGGGGCCAAAGAGAGTATTGTTGCTATGCATAGCTCAAACATAGGCACCCATTGAGCAAAGCTCACAAAGTTACTTGGGGGCTCCTTGTGTAAAGTAACAAAGAGCTTGAAAGGACCCTTGTAATTGGGTATCGACCCACGGCTTGGAAGCCTGGTGTATTCACCTAAAACCCCGGGTTAACCTGCCTTCATCAAGTAAGCCACTCCTATCCAGGTAATCCTGGCATGACCCGCCGAACGTTTGACAGTTACTCTCATTGAGACCCTGAACTTGTCAAAGTTAAAACGGCGATTGGTTAGTTGGAGGCCCATCTTAAAAGGCTTTGTCAAATGGTTTAACTCAGCGGCCTGGCAGCCCATGAAAAGCCTCGAATTTGGGCCTGGCAGCCCTTGAAAAGCCTCGAGTACACGGTTTTATTTGCCTTTTGTCAAGATTTTTTCTCTTTTGATAAATTTTATGTTGAACCGGCGTCTCTCGACCCGGCATGACTAGAAGTCATCAAATTAACCCGGTGTTCTTTAACCCGGCTCAACTTTCAACTACAAGTTGCCAGTGCATAATCACTTATAATCCGGTGTTTATTGACCTGGCCTGGCTTTCGACTATAAGTCGCCAGTATATATTTGGATTGTGCCATTGGAATCATGCGCTCATAAATCATTGGATTATATTATTCAAATATTCAAATAGCCAACATGGCTGGATTTTTATGGTTATCAATAACCAATATTATGATTGAGGTTTTTAAAGTCGCTTCAGCGCACTGGATACTATTTTATCAATAGGTATGGTTTATTCTACAAAGGAATAGTCCCAAGTCGCTGCAAGCTTACGACCCGGCACTTAGGGGCTACATTATTTCAGTTGAGGTTACATCAGATACACAAGTCTCATGTCGCTGTAAGCATGCACCATGACAATTGGGGGCTAATGCAAAGTCATTGTTTGCTCACCTTATTGAAGACCCGACTCATCACATCGTAATGAGCCGGCCCTTGGGGGCTACCAATTGCCTCTGTCAACAATTTAAGTTACAAAGCTTTTTATCCATTACATTGAAGGGTCCACTACTCAGTTAGTAAAGCACAAGGCTCTTAACCTTATGGACGTGGGTTCAAGCCCCATGATGGGGGTTACATCATATGATGTTATTTTCATTAAAGAATATATCAAGTCCCAGCTCAATATTATCTTATTGAGCTGGCCCTTGGGGGCTACATATCGCTGCTCAAGTTTACATGATCATATTTACAAAGTCTCTACTCATTATTGTATAATAACCCGGCCCTTGGAGGTTAGCAATTTCAAGTCCCAGGTTGTTGCAAGCATGACAACCCGGCACTTGGGGGCTACATATGTGGAATACTCAGTTCTGACTTGTGATTGAAATGAACAACCTGGATTTCTTCAAGATTGTGACATTCATATTGAAGCAAGTCTTAAGCTGTTGCTATGTTACCTTCTTAAGACTTGGAGGCTACAAGTGATAGGCATATAAGAGGTATATTTTCAAGCTTGATGTTAACTACAATTATGACCTGGTGCCATCAATATTTATAAACCGGTAATGATAAACCAGCAAGTTCAAGTCTTAAACTGGCACAGTTTTACATTCTCAAACCGGCAAGTTCAAATCTTAAACCGGCACAGTTTTACATTCTCAAACCGGCAAGTTCTACATTCTTAAACCGGCTGCAGATCAGATGAGTATTTCAAAGGCCAATATTTTTGTTAAGCATTGGGAGCTAAAGTCAAAGGAGTTATTCTTCACAATATTTATCTATGACAAACCAATGTCAGCAAGTTGATTATGAAGCTGGTCTATTGGCTCGGATTTTCTACAAGGAAATGACAAGGATTTAAAGATGCTCAGGATCAGTTTAACATAGATAAATCCAAATTAAACTGGGGGCTAATGTCGGGGATATACCCCGCGGTATGACCCGGCTGGAGTTGTAAACCGGCTGGGACTTGGTAAACCGGCGGAGAGTTAAGACAGAGAGTCAAGACAGATGGCTAAGATAGACGGTAAACCGGCTGGTGTTAAACCGGCAGACAATGTTAAACCGGCAGACAATGTTAAACCGGCAGACGTTAAGAAGCCCAGGAAGGGAAGTCAAAATAGTTAAAGTTAAAGTCCGAGTTGGACTCCACATGTAACCCGCCCCTTCAACATATATAAGGAGGGGCAGGGCTCCCCCAAAAGGGACAAGATTCACAAGTTCCACAAGTTGGACAAGTTAGGTTTAGACAATAGCTCTGGAGATAGAGCACTCTTGTAACCGTGATCATCATCATCAATATCAATGAAGCAGGATGTAGGCTTTTACCTCCACCATGAGGGGCCGAACCTGGGTAAAACATCGCGTCTCTCGTTTCGCTCAACCCCTCTCAAGCTACCACATAGATGCGTTGGCCTCGCGACTAAGTCCTGACACCTAGGACATCTGCCGTGACAATTCCACGACAGGTTTTGTTTGGCCAACTTGATCTATGTATCGTGCAATGGGACGAGGTGCCCGGTAGTGGGTTCGATCTTACGGTGCTTGATCCCATTGATAGAAAAGGGAACCTACATGTATGTATCATTGCTACTAAGGATAAAAAGATAGGATCTATATCTACGCAATAGATAAACGTATCTTGTCTACATCATGTCATCGTTCTTATTGCATTACTCCATTTTTCCATGAACTTAATACACTAGATGCATGCTAGATAGCGGTCGATGTGTGGAGTAATAGTAGTAGATGCAGGCAAGAGTCGGTCTACTAATCTTGGACGTGATTCCTATGTATGATCATTGCCTGGATATCGTCATAATTATTTGAGGTTCTATCAATTACCCAGCAGTAATTTTTTTACCCACCGTTTGCTATTTTTCTCGAGAGAAGCCACTAGTGAAACCTATGGCCCCAGATCTTCTTCCTCTTATATTTGCTTGCGATCTACTTTTCCTTTGCATTTTTATTCAGATCTATTAAATCAAAAATACAAAACTTTGCTGCAATTTATTTTATTGGCGATCTATTATTTCAATCTACTACAATTTTCTGGCATTGTTACCCGAAAGGGATTGACACCCCCTTTAACACGTCGGGGTGCGAGGTGTTGTTATTTGTGTGCACGTCTTGTTTACGCTGCGTTGCTTGGTTCTCCTACTAGTTCGATAACCTTGGTTTCTTCATTGAGGGAAATACCTACCGTCGTTGTGCTGCATCATTCCTTCCTCTTTGGCTAAATACCGACGTAGTCCTAGCAGACAGGAGCTTTTCTGGCACTATAACCAGAGAGCAATCAAAAGGAATTTCTGGCGCTGTTGCCGGGGAGGATCTTCTTCATAACCAAGTTGTCGGGGAGGATCTTTCAGCAAGACCCTTTTACTATTGTTGATGACATTCCGGTAGCCACCGATGGGCAAGAACTTTGCCTATTCGCCCGCCTCGTTCAATGAGCAGGAAAATGGCTCTCATCGTCCCTCGCCCTTGGTACCGTTGTTGCCGACATAAATGACAGGCTATCCTCTGACATGCCTTGCTTACATGATCACGCAAGATGTCACCACTCCTTCTACTTTTAACCCACATGGTGGGCCCATAACCCACAGTTCCACAGGATCGAAACCTGATTCTTCTGTACACCCCTGTTTCCAAAGTTATCCCACCCGCTTGGCTTCGTATGTAATTCACAAGCCACCTTCCTAGTGATCTATTCTGGTACCAAAGGCAATACTTTCCCATTACTCTGAACCCCTGTCACATTTCGTATTAGGCAACGAACGATTGTCTATGTGCTTGAAACATCTATTTTGCACCTTCTTACTTTGCTCTGGATAATTTTTAAGTTTCAATTCGAGTCGTTCCGCCACCTTCCCTAATGTTATCTACCAGATAAGCAACATTGTAGCGGTCCATTCTTCCTAAGTTACCCCTTGTCCTTCGTACGTACGATGGAGTTCCTGAAGAAAGGATGTCGACTTCATCATGATGACCTCAAGCTGAAGTATGAAGACATCAGCATTATGGATCGACCTCTTTGAGGAGAGAAACCAAGACCGAGAAGAATCATTAGAGTTTCGTAACCTAATCCCTCCCCCTTACTCTCCCTCTTAAATCTCGGGACGAGATTTCTTGTAGTGGAGGAGAATTGTGACACCCGGATAATTAAGCTACAGTAACCCTCTGCTAATGATGCCACGTCACCTCGATTACTGTTGTTAAACTCGCGTTGATTCGAAACCCTTTTGAAATTCAAATTTAAAATAAAGTCAAACGGTAAAAAAAATAAAAGTCTAATCTAAAATGTTCAAAGTGTAGCAAATAAATCATAGATGATTATGGTGGTGAAACCAACATTTCTTATAATATTTATATGCACAAAAACAACCAAAACAGAGGGCAGAATAATTAATTTAATGCCTTTTTATAAAGTTATAATAATATAACTAATTTAGTAGTGTGCCAAAATAATTGTGGCAGTGGACTATTTAGTAATACTAATTTAGGTGCTCATTTGGTATTTTATAAAAATAAAATAAAAGAAACTTCAAATGAAAACAATAGAGAAATAAAAGAATAAAAACAGAAAAGAAAACCCCAACTTCCCATGGGCCACTGCCCATCCCCCCCCCACGACGATCGTTCCCCTCCCCTCTCGTGATCCAGATCGGGATCGACCCGATCTCACCGCCTGATGCCGCCCCCGACGCCGCTGGACATCGTCGTCGCCTCCCTGTCTCTACCCCGACCCGCCTCCTCCGCGCCCCTCCTCTCCCTCATGCGGCTCTCGCCTGAAGCCGTGGCCTCGCCTCGTCGCCGACCCCATGCCGTCGCCCGTCGTCGCCACCACCACGTCGCCATAATGCTTCCTCGCCGGATATCCTCCCCACCTCGTGTCGTCCCCGTCCTCCACCTCCACAACCGCTGCCTTGTCCCTACTGCCCGCGGTGAGGCTCCGGCCTTATCTCCTCCCTCTCCTCCATCGACGACCGCACATGCCGCCGCCCACTGCTCCGCCCACACCCGCAACCACGGCGCCCGCTCCGTCCATCTCCGTCGCCTGCCGCTCGCTCGTCGGCGGCGACCTGCGCCCCCGCTCGCCTCCTGCCGCTAGCTGCTGGGCCGCCGTTGCCGCTGCGCTGTTGCCGTTCTTCCTCCTCCCCGTGGTCCTAACTGCTGCTGCCGATGTGTGCTGCCACCGCTTGCCGATGCTGCTGCTTGTCCGCCGGCGCCGCCCACTTCTATGCTGCTGCTGCCCGCGTTCGGTCACCGCACCCCGCTCGCCCCTCTCCTCGCGCTCGCCCACGCTGCCGCGTCGACCTCCGCCGCACGCCGACCATGGCCCGCGCCGCACGGCTCCCTGCCTCTACGCCCATCCCGCGACCGCGACGCCCTCGGCTGCCTCCTCTCCGCCACCTGCATCGCGCCCGGCCGCGCCACCGACGTCCGCACTCGCCGCATGCTCGTGCGACCGCGCCCCCCACCCCCACCCCCGCGTGCTGGCCGCCGCTCGGGCTACGGCCACGCCCAGCGCCCGTGTCCCCGTTTGCCCGCCAAGACCCCCTGGCCCAATGACATGTGGGGCCCGGCCCCCAGAACGTTTTTTTAAAAATTAAATAAATAAATAAATAATACAATAATTAATTAATTAAAGAATTAGTTAAGTTAATCAATCATAATTAGTTTAATCTAGTCAGTAATTAACCTAATCAATTAACTAAACTAATTACATCTGATTAAGTTAGTCTTAGTCTATGACAGATGGGTCCCACTGGACCCATCGGTCAGGTTTGACTCTGGTCAACGGACTGTTGACCGCTGACGTCACCTCTAGGTCATGCTGACATCACCAGGCACTGTTCTGGATAATGCTGATTTAAAATAATTAAATAAATCTTAAAAATAAATTAAGTCTTTTAAAATCAATATAAAATAAACTGTAGCTCGGATGGAAAAACTTTGTACATGAAAGTTGCTTAGAACGACGAGACGAATCCGAATAGGCAGCCCGTTCGTCCGCCACGCATCCCTAGCATAGCGAACACGCAACTTTCCCCCTTCGATTCATCTGTCCGAAACGCGAAACACTGGGGATATTTTCCCGAATGTTTTCCCCCTTCGCCGGTATCACCTCCTACTGTGTTAGGGCACACCTAGCACTGCTCATTGTCATGTCATGCATCGTTATGCATCTGTTTGCGTTGTATTCATTGTTTCTTCCCCCTCTTCTTTCCGGTAGACTACGAGACTGACGCCGCTGCTGGTGCCCCGATCGACTACGCTGTTGACGACCCCTACTTACCAGAGCAACCAGGCAAGCCCCCCCTTGATCACCAGATATCGCCTATTCTTCTCTCTACTGCTTGCATTAGAGTAGCGTAGCATGATACTGCTTTCCGTTAATCCTATTCTGATGCATAGCCTGTCATCGTTGCTACAGTTATTAATACCTTACCTGCAATCCTAAATGCTTAGTATAGGATGCTAGTTTATCATCAGTGGCCCTACATTCTTGTCTGTCTGCCATGCTGTACTATCGGGCCGTGATCACAAGTATATACTTATATACATCTTATATGATACATGTGGTGACTAAAGTCGGGTCGGCTAATAGAGTACCTGCGAGTGATTCACGGATTGGGTCCGAAAGGACGTTTGTCCTGACGGCCCTCTGAGTGAACCTTTGTGTCGGAGCGACAAGGTAGGTTGAGACCACCTAGGAGAGAGGTGGGCCTGGCCCTGGTCGGCGTCCGTGGTTATTTCAAAATAACACGCTTAACGAGATCTGGGTATTTGATCTGAGTCTGGCCATTGGCCTATACGTACTAACCAACTACGCCAGAATAGTTATGGGCACTCGACGTCGTGGTATCAGCCGAAGCCTTCTTGACGTCAGCGACTGGGCGGCGCGCGCCGGGTTGGACTGGGACGCCTGCTCTTGTATAAGTGAGGCTAGGCCTGCTCGCCGGCCGCGTTCGCAACATGTAGGTGTGCAAATGGGCGATGGGCCCAGACCCGTGCGCCATAGGATTTAGACCGGTGTGCTGACCTCTCTGTTGTGCCTAGGTGGGGCTGCGACGTGTTGATCTTCCGAGGCCGGGTATGACCCAGAAAAATGTGTCCGGACAAAGGGGATCGAGCGTGTTGGGAAATGTGGTGCACCCCTGCAGGGAAGTTGATATATTCGAATAGTCGTGTCCCTCGGTAAAAGGACGACCCGGAGTTGTACCTTGACCTTATGATAACTAGAACCGGATACTTAATAAAACACACCCTTCCAAGTGTCAGATACAACCGGTGATCGCTCTCTCACAGGGCGATGAGGGGAGGATCACCGGGTAGGATTATGCTATGCGATGATACTTGGTGAACTTACCATCTACTCTCTTCTACATGCTGCAAGATGGAGGCGGCCAGAAGCGTAGTCTTCGACAGGACTAGCTATCCCCCTCTTATTCTGGCATTCTGCAGTTCAGTCCAGATATACTACCCCCTTTCATTGATACCAATGCATATGTAGTGTAGCTCCTTGTTTGCGAGTACTTTGGATGAGTACTCACGGTTGCTTTGCTCCCCCTTTCTATATTTGATTGTTGCGACCAGACGTTGGAGTCCAGGAGCAAGACGCCACCGTCGATGACGACTGCTACTACTCAGGAGGTGACTACTACTACGTGCAGGCCGCTGACGACGACCAGGAGTAGTTTAGGAGGATCCCAGGCAGTAGGCCTGCGCCTCTTTCGATATGTATCCCAATTTGTGCTAGCCTTCTTAAGGTAAACTTGTTTAACTTATGTCTGTACTCAGATATTGTTGCTTCCGCTGACTCATCTATGACCGAGCTCTTGTATTCGAGCCCTCAAGGCCCCTGGCTTGTAATATGATGCTTGTATGACTTATTTTATTTGTAGAGTTGTGTTGTGATATCTTCCCGTGAGTCCCTGATTTTGATCGTACACGATTTGCGTGTATGATTAGTGTACGATCGAATTGGGGGCGTCACAAAAGTATTTTCCTAATGAATATTTGTCTTTTTAGAGATTTCAAATGGACTATCACATATGGATGTATATAGACATATTTTAGAGTGTAGATTCACCCATTTTGCTTCGTATGTACTCCCTCCATCCCATAATGTAAGACGTTTTTGACACTAATGTAGTGTAAAAAACGTCTTACATTATGAGAGAGAGGGAGTAGTCACTTGTTAAAATCTCTAGAAAGACAAATATTTAGGAACGCAGGGATTAGATAAGATCTTAAGGAGCTGCCTGTGTTTGTCCTTTCGCTTTTTTTCTTCACAGAGTAACACTGGGAGGGTTGGGGTGGGCGGCGGTGAGGACATGATCGCACCGAAGCTATCTGATACCAAATTGGTAGGAATCGGATCCCTAACAAGGCATGGTCTCAGGTTGTAGGGGTGGAAGAAGGGATGGCCTGGAGGAAAGTGTGGTCGCCTATGCTGGGGCGCCGTCATTACGTGCGAGGGAGCAGGGGCGGCGGCTAGGGTTAGGTCTCCCGGCTCCCTAAGGAAGCGGAGCAAATATGATTGCTTCTTACTTAATCCCAAAACGGGTCCTTACACGAGTTTATATAATCCTCCTAATAAGATAATTGGGCTAAGCCTCTAATAACGATAAGATAAACTGTGCCACAACTAACTGGGCTAAGCCCCTAATATGCCGGTCATAGAAGCAAAGTAACACTGCCGATGCACTCCATTAAACTGAAACTGAGGTAGATGGCCAGCCCACATAATCTGGTTGCCATCCCCTAACAGAGCGCCTCACACATACATTTTCCTTTTACATTGTCATATGCAACACAAGGCAATTATTTAATTGTCATATGCTTGCTTCAGCTTGTTGAAGCAGCGCCAAAGCTTCAATCCTAGATACAACTGACAAGTGGGCTTGCTTGCTTAAAAGGCACCAAGCAAATGAACCGCGAGAGTAACCCAACACTAATTGCTAATCCAAGCAAGTCACCTTGTCCTCATACAGAACATAGATGATAGACAGGTAAGTTTACAAAGGCCAGCACAGAGGGCCAAATTATGGGTATAGCACATAATAGACCCCGTGAACAGCATAGAAATTGGAAGAACCTACAGCACCATAACCATTTTCTGCATCTTGGCCACCGGAATTCAATCCTAGAGACCTGCATAGCAGCCAATTTATCAGTCAAAGTTAAAATTATGTATCTCAATACATTCAGAGAAAAAAAATGTGGATGTTATGTATCTCAACTTTTTGTATGACTCAAACAGTAAACATTAACTTTACTGGTACTGTGGAAATCATGCCAAATGCTCTGAAACTAGACCGTCTCAATAGTCAGCATCAGCGGACAAAACCAACATTAGAAACAGAGAACCGCTACAGGAGAACGGTTCATTTTTATCACCACACCTTCAACTCTTATTGTTAGCATATATTGTCAAGTTTATGACTTCATCTGTTATTCTGTTCTCAGTGAAGGCAAAAAAAAAAAATCAGTGGTCCAAATAACTCCATTACAGGGAATACTGGACATCCTAGCTTATCGAATCATTTGAAATGTTCCTTGTTATCATGGGCACGCAAGGGGCTCATGTGGCAACAAACCAAAACCATCTAGTTTAGAGCTCATAGACATACTTTTCAGAAATGTACGAGCTAGCTAGTCGCTCACAAATACAATTTAATTGAACTCATGTAGTAGAAGCCTCAACCAAGGGATTGTGCATTGTCTTATTAATAGACACAGTTCCCTCGGAACAAAATAGATGCATTATTCTTTCTTCACAACAACCAAAGCAATGCTTTGACCACTAGTTTACTGATAATATTAATATGTTAGTAAAAATACAATTTGTGACAAAAGCAATGTTTACAGTGAATCTGTTAGTCATGCCATTTCAATCATATGTTTATAAAGTCTTAAACACCTAAAGTGACCAAAAGTGCAGAAAATAGACTGCCGGCAAAGCATTGATACATATAGCTTGGACCAGACAAATCATGTTAGTGGATCATGGCAGATTACATATGCAAATTAGATAGACACTGAGAGATATGCTGAGAATAATATTTAAGCAAACTGCCTTGCACTATGCACTAGAACAATCATCCGTAAAACTGCTATAAATTGAGAAAAAGGATAAATAGAAATACAAAAATTAATGAAAGCATACTCTTCGAGTATTCTGACAATCATCAGTTCACTAGGTACAATAATGACCCAAAATAAGCAGCAATGTGAAATGATATAGTTGTCCCGTTTATATGAAGGAAGCATGAAGCAAATGATCATGCATGGTTATCAAATACTCCCTCCGTTCCTAAATATAAGTCTTTTTAGACATTTTAAATGGACTACAATATACGAATGTATGTAGACATATTTTAGAGTGTAGATTCACTCATTTTGCTCCGTATGTAGTCACTTGTTAAAATCTCTAGAAAGACTTATATTTGGGAACAGAGGGAGTACTTACGTAGAGGTAACACCATATAAATCGCATTAGAATTCGATAGATCCATAACCACGAAAAACAAATCAAAGGCATGAAGCAACTAGTAGAAGTAACACAAACAAAAAAATACGTCCATGAAGAACACAAAAGAGAACATATTGATTATGTTACCACTTAACATATTCACAAAGAGGGGAATGGTAATGAGTTTTGAGTCATCTGGGAGCTAGATGGAGAAAAAACTGCATTATCAGAAGGAACTGGGGGAGTACTAAGGAGGAGGTAAACTGAAAGCATGGCAGTTCGATTGCACAGGAAGGCAGCCGGAAGTATTCACATCCAGTAGAGAGGGGATAGAACATTAGCAAATAAAAGAGAAGTGAGGTGGTTAAAGGCATAAGGAAGAGAAGCAGGGCCTAGAGAAAACGTCAAAGATGCAGTCTGCCATCAATGCAAGGAGGTGACCGGTTGAACATGTAAGCAAAGAGTTGTGAATGATAATAAACAGATGAAGACAGTTTGCAAGCTCTGACTTGAACAACAAAAAGAAGTGAAACTAAACAATAGACCAATTGCAGGCCATTGCCTGGCTGCAGAGAACATACACAAATTATATACCACTAACAGATTTTTCTTTTACTACAGAAAACAATCGCTATATGTTGAAGAGGTCATCAAGCAGCAAAAGGAACAAGTGATATGACACTACTTAAACTTGTTAACTCAACAGGAAAGGATGAACCATACATGCCATGAACCAATTATCAAAAATTAAATTGGTTTTGTTACAATGAATATCTGAAGACATGCTTTACCTGCCGCGTAGACACTTCTGAATGGATGATAATGAGAAAGGGGGTAGGTTCCAGAAAGCTTCTTGAACTTCATTGACTCAAGCTGGACCATAAAGACGATGTGATCTGTCCACACAAACACCACATTATTTTCCTCCTCGAGCCCTGGTATCAACATGTCAGTCTCCTCAGAATTCAGAGAAAGTAGCTTGTCCAGTTCAATGGTTCTTCCAAGCCCCCATGAAGCGACACCATCACAATCAGTGTTCATCTTCCACAATTGGATGCTGCAGTCTGTCTGGGTGAGTAAACCAAGGCCACCACCCTCTGCCCGCATAATCAAGAACATGTACTGGCCCTCTTCAAGGATATGCACCGGCACCTGTATCACAGCTAGGCTTTGCTTCTCCAAATCAAACTCGAGGATTCCATCCATATTCCCAGCAAGTTTCCAGTAGAGGGAATCCCCAACCAGCACAGCAGGCTTGTCAGTAGAAACCAAGGTGGGAGCATCACTCGTTAGAACATCAGGTGGAAGCTGTGTTGAGACGAGATCACCCCATGTGCCGGTCTCTGACGAGTAAACACAGGCCAGAGCACGATGGTGTTGCTCGTCGTCGTTGTCTGCCACTGCCAACACCACCTGGAAGTGCTGGGCATCATCTCCGGTGGCACGAGCACGAAGCACCGCCCCGTTGATCACTGTCTTCTCTGCATGTGCCGCAACCCCCGGGGGCACCACAAGGCGGTGCTGGTCGCCGGTGACGGGGTCCCACACCAGGATCTGGTTCTTAGGTTTGTTGGAGACGAGCGGGATGTGGTCGGTGGAGTCGAAGCAGCAGGCAGCCCAAAATGAAACGTGGAAATGGATCGGCCCAAAGTTACACTAAAGATAGCCTTTTGTATCTTTTTTTTCCTCCCACGAGTGTGTATCTACGGCCTACGCTATCTAAATCTGTCCTATTATTAAAAGAGCAAACATGAAATCCCCTATAGGCACATCAAAAAAATATATATAGAATTACTAGGGACGTCAATTGATCACATTTGACGGTATCTTTCACACAAACTAATGTCTCAGATTAAATATTCTATCGATGGACCATCTCGCGCACTCTCTTGGTCCTCAGTTAGTGGGGGTATTACTATCCTATAATTTTCTTTCTATCCTTGCGATACCTTCCCACTCTTCTTGTGTTGTCCGGACATAAGTATGGATTGCGGATGTTGCCCGCCGCAACTCCTCTGCTGTCCCATGGGCACGAGCGCGGATCGCCAGCGCAGCTGCCGTTGGTCCTCTCCTTTCCCATGGGCGCGAGCGTGGATTGTCGTCGTCGCCGTCCGCTCCTCTTCTACTATCCCATGAACGAAAAGCACTTTCACAATCACAGAGATCAGGGACTTGATCTCTGGATTAATAAATTCTTGATTTGTAGGCTTGCGTTGTTGACGTGGTGGTTGTTATGTCTTGGGTTGGAGGACCGGGAGCACCTCGTCCATGTTCGGACGCTGGCACACTCTCTAGTTTGTGCACGCATCCAACTTCAGCAGCTCCTCCTTTTTCCTTCTCCATGTGCTCTCGAAGTCTGTCGGGTCACGGATTATTAAGATGGAAATAGCTCGCATCCAAAGCTGGATCTGAGCAGAAGCTAAATAGCCGAGTTTTGATGATCGGGCGTCTGATGATCCGTCGTGCGGAAGGAAGCCTATGGAGGAGCGGCTCATGATCCACCCCTACGATCGGCAAGATAGCCGACAGCGATCGTCACAGCGTCTGAGTGCCAGCCTTCCACGCTAGAGATCTAATCACTGTTATTGTTTATCTGTGTCTCTGTGCTTCTAGAGTAGTAACAGTTAGAAATCTCATGTCCAAGATTAATTTTTATATGTATTTGTACTTCTATTTCTGTGTCGCCGTGCAACTTAGAGAAGTATATATGCCAAGTTTATGAGAACAGTACATTTTGAACACTGAATATGATCAATTGCGTCAAAATCTAGCATTGGCTAATCTTCTATTTGCACGGAGAACTTCTCATTGAGAATGCTGGGTCACCTGACATGTTCTCAAAATGATGATTATAGACTTATGATTGAGCCACCTTTTCTGTTCCTTTTCTTTGTCTAACTTTTGTTTCTATAGATAGAATCATCAGCTATAAGATTCCTCTCAACGTATTCTTCTATTTTCCACCGTGCGATGGGGATCCAACGGCTTTCGAAAAAGAACAGCTCCAAGATTCCCGTGCCGCAACTTTAAACCACACCGGCCTGGGCACTCTACGGCGGCGGCGGCGTGCGCCGCCGCATTCCGCCCCAACCCGGCGGGGTCCGTCCGCCTGCTCCGGCGAGGTCTGCCCACCTACTCTATCGACCTCCTCTTCAACCACCCGGACCTCCTCCCGCCGGCACCCCCCGCGGAAACGGCCTCCTCCGCCGCCTGCCTACAACGCCGATGCGTTTCTCCGGGCGCGCGCAGATGGGTGGGCCGGAGTGGCCCCAGCCACGGCCAACGGTCTCCGCGGACTCCCTCCCCTCCCCGCCCCGCGGCCAGGAACCCGCCGAGTTCGTCTTCGCCATTCGGTCTATTATTCCCCTTCTTCCAGTTCCGTTCAATTGGATCCCTGCGGTCATACTCAGGTTGCTGAACTTTATTTTGTTACATCATTCTACTTCTACATTTTTTCAAATAGACCACGTAATGGTTCTTCAGCCAGCATCCTAACAATTTTCTTTTGTTCATCAGGAGTTCAGGACGGGATCCCGTTCAGGACATCCATGCAGGGACTTGAACTCATGGACATGGCATCATCCTTATTACAAGAGATATCCCCGGCCGGCCGGCGGCTGTACGGTGACGCAAAGAAGCTCCCTGCCTCAGAAAACAAGCGAGGGTGTGTGTGTTAGACTTATGGCACAACTGAAGTATGTCTCTGCATTTTGTTATCCTATGTCTTTCTTATCTTATTATGTGTTTATAGAGGCCAAATGTAGGTTAGGGGCCTATAATACATCGTGTCCTGAAATATAATGGTGAAAATAAAAGAATTTAGCAAGTGATGTATGTATTCTCATGAAAAATGGAACATCCAACCAAGTGAGTGAGCCCAGCCCACACGACCGAGTAAATCAGTGAACTTTCCTGAAAAAGGAAAAGTAAATCACTTGACGTAATCGCACAGTTTCAATACCAAACTCGATCACATTTTCACACCCAGTCCTCCACTGATCTTCTAGTGATTTTGGAAACTTCTATAAAGCTCGCACAAGTTCAAATGGCTAGCACTGAATGTGTCCACATTTTGTACCACGATACATTTATTCTTGCTAAATTATGGTGTCTCTATGTAATACCCAAGGGTCCAAGAGAGTCTAACACTAAAATGCAACATACAGCTAAACGAGGAGAAGGTTAAATGAACAATGAAAGTGCCAAAGCATAAAATTCGCTGTGTTTTCGTTCACCTCATAAGGTAAAAACTGCTTGGATTTATGGGCATTCTTTCATCCTTCTCTGTGCACTCAGAGCTTTGTTCTGTTTCAATCAGACCGAGAAAGCTATCTCTCTCAGTATCACGCTGTATCCAAGGATGCCTCGAAAACTTCCTTAATCTGCTAAGCTCCTCAGATACCTCTTTCATCGAGGGCCTATTATCACTGCACATTTCCAAGCATTGCCTAGCTAGATCTGCTACCCCTACAATCAACTCCATATTCTCATGATCTTTTATTTGATTGTCGAGCATATTATCAAGATTGTTCCCCTTCATAGCCAGCAGGAAACTCGACGACAGGCTCCGGCATACCTCAGGACCTTCAAGTTTCAGTGGCTCCTCCCCTGTTAGGATCTCTAGAAGAACAACACCGAAGCTATAAACGTCGCTTTTGTCTGTCAAGCAACATGTCTGCATATATTCAGGGTCCAGATAACCACATGTCCCTTGAACCATTGTGACGAACTGGGCTTTGTCAATTGGTGCTATTATAGAAGCCCCAAAATCTGACACCTTTGCCATGTAATTCTCATCAAGAAGGATGTTAGAGGTTTTCACATCACCATGTAGAATTGGTGGGTTTGCGTAGGAATGTAAAAATGCAAGCCCCTCAGCTGCCTCATTGACGATCCTTAGAAGAGAACTGAAAGGGAGATGCGGTTTACTGTTCTTGCCGTGAATAAGATCAAACAATGTTCCTTTTGGGATGAACTCATATACTAGCATGGGGACTTCCACCTCAAGGCAACATCCCAATAGCTTGACTATGTTCTTGTGATTGATATGGGAAAGAATCAACATTTCTTTGCCAAATTCCTTCTTCTGCCTATCATCAACCAATGCACACCTTTTAATTGCCACTTCAGTGATATCCTTAATTATTCCCTTGTACACAGTGCCATTGCCTCCATGTCCAAGAATCTGGTTTTCGTCAAATTTATTTGTTGCTTGTTTCAGTTCTGCTTCAGTAAACACTGTAAATGAAAGTCCCTGATCTGATTTCATCTTCTCAAACAATAGCATCCCTCCGTGCTGCTGAAAATACTGTTTTTTGACATTCGCAAGCTTTCTTCTCTCAAATATTACACGTATGCAGAAGATGATAATCACTAGAATGACAACGCCAATGCTAATGCCTGTAGAAATCAACATGAAAGGTGTTTCTGTTAGTCAAATTGATCCCACAATGTACATACTAAAAAGCATAGAAAAAAATTGCTGTGGTAAAGTGGACTAAACGGTAGTGATGCAATATAATTATACCTTCTA
This sequence comes from Triticum urartu, assembly GCF_056163025.1. Classification (NCBI taxonomy): domain Eukaryota; kingdom Viridiplantae; phylum Streptophyta; class Magnoliopsida; order Poales; family Poaceae; genus Triticum; species Triticum urartu. Next base: position 54,309,967 of record NC_141878.1, on the reverse strand, counting down.
AAAAAAATCACGGATGCTTGTTTCTGGATTCACTTTTTGAGTTTTTGTCAATTTTCCTCATTTCATTTATTTATTTTAAAGCTTCCTCGGATAGACTTGTTGCACGCCCAACACAAGGAGACACATCAACTATGTGCTTGCCTGGGCAGTGGTAGTTCTACTATTTGGGCCCTCTTTTGCTAAATGTCATTAATATCTTTACGTACTGTTGGCCATTGTTTTCTACACAAGAAAGCAAATGCTAAAAACATCTAGTGGTTTACCTATGATTAGGGTGATGTCTGGGTTACAAGATTTTGTTTCCATTACAAACTTTCTGCCTGGAGAACATGAACAATAATACCCTCCAATAGTGTTGTGGCATGTTGCAGACTTCGGGCATATACTTGAATTCTTCTCACATTCATTGACATCTGCAGCAACAAAGAACCAAATTATTTGGGGTCAAGTGATTGATTGAATAGTAATGCATGGAAAAATCGGCATATGTGTATTGACAAATACAAATTTCAAATGGCATAATGAGTGTAACGTTTGCCATTCTTCCACCAAAGTAAAGATAAATTACATTGTAGAGAGAAAAAATGAGGTAAATGTCCTAACTAGATCTAAACTATAGATGAAAAAAAAGGCAAAACAGATTGTAAACTCAAGTATTTCCAGGCATCAAAATCAGGACAGACAGCAAGTAATGATATTTCCCTTAACTATTACTCCTCATAAAACGATTGCACATGATCTAAAGGTGAACAGGGATCAAGTAAAGAAATGAACTTGCCTCTGCATCCGTCAAAGAGGTAAGGGTTCCCTTCATATCCGTCGGTGCAGTTGCATAGATACCCTTGGCCGTTAGTCGAGTTCACACACGTGCTGTTCCTGCTATGGCACGCGTAAGAAGGCATGTCTCTGGCCACTTCACAAGTTGCATTTCCGACCACCCAGTCCAGCACCAGTGGCTTCCGCCCATCGTCAGTATCATTGAACCTTGTAGTGGTTATGAAGTTCGAGCTGAAACTAAATGTCTCTGTCTCCACCATGGCGGCGTAGCTACATGGGTTGAAAAGCGTACTGTTGGAATTATTGTAAACATCATAAAATGTGAACATATAGCCCCTTAGACCCTTTGGTATATCATTTTGGCAGCAGCCTGCGCCAACACAAGAACCGTTTGTCAGTGCTGCCGGGCTCTCACACACTGCTGCGCATGCTGTCGTATACTTTGCACTGCTTCCCAAGTTGTTGATGTATGCGAGCGTGTTGCATCCAATAACTATGAGCTTGTTGTGTAGATAGGAGAAGCGGTACGGGCTTCGTGAGAAGTCAAGGGACCAAGCTTTCTGTACCATTGATCTTGTACTTGTATTGTAGCAGTATGTCGAGATGTCGGATAAAACTCGGACTTGACCGAGGGGCACTGAGATGCTTAGAACCTCCACATTCCGAATGAACAAGAATGGCTTGTAGATTCCATTAGCAGTCCTCCTGCAGATGATCTCAAAGTCTCTAATAGCACAGCCAGTACCAATACCAATACCAAACGGATAAGGGATGTCGACATCACCACATTGTGTTTTGCATCCGGGGCCAGACTGCGCTGATGTAGAGGCTAGGTGCAACATGACTGCGACAACTAGCAGTGGCAGGAAAGCCATGTTAATTGTCTGAAACTGGAGTTGCCCAGAAGATTCTGCTGCAGAGCACTACAGGAAAAGAGGGAAAAAATAGTGAGCAAACCAATGGCCATTCAATTCAACTCTAAAAGTTGTAGGCGACACTTCCTGTGTACTCTTCGTTTCTATGTTGTCGAAATATACCTGAAAGTTTTAGCATGGTTGAAGAATTTTAACAATGCTTTGTAAATGTCAAGCTGCTATAATCTTGTAGATGAAATGCTGTGAAAATTTCTGTTGAGCTTGCAATCTTAATATATAAATGACAGAAAAATATATCTCTACTCCTAATGGAGCAGTTGGTAGTCTCGCTTCCAGGTTTTTTTTCGTCCCACCACTTTCGTCCGGTTTTTTTTTCGTAGGTTAACCGTCGTAGATTTTTTTCGTCGCCTCTCCCACTTCATCGGTTTATTTTCACTTCACCCTCTCACACAACGAAAAAAATGAACGGATCAGAACTTTCCATACTGACGCAAATTATTTAGTAATGTCTTTATGTAAAAGAATCAATCACAATCAATCTCTAAAGATCAAATCTAAATTAATTAATCTTCATAACGTTTGTTTCCTTCCGAATCACGTCCATAACTTTCCTTCCTTGTTTGGGCAGAAACTGTTTGGTAGCAGAGATTAGGAAGCTTCCTATGAGTGTAGTAATAGGAAGTATTCTTTTTCTTGATGATTCGTTTCCATGCATGATGATAGTAAATTAGGCCAACATTCACCACTATTTATCAACGTCATCAATCGTATCCATTCCTACCAGTTTTAAGGAAATCTGCTCGCTATGTCTTTTTTAAGGGGATCCGCTCGCTAAGTCGTCGTCCCACGTTATTTTCACAAGCAATTCCCCTAAAAAAAGGCGTGGGTATTGATAGTTGAACGCTCGCTAGGTTTTCCGCCTGTCCCATCCTCGCGCTGTGCCGCCGCCACCCGCCGAATTTCCAGCCGCCCGAACCCGTTAACTTCGCCAGCCATCGGGTCGACTGCCCCCGCCCCAAACCCCCATCCCCGAGCACTAGCTATCGCCGCGTTGCCGCCCCAAGCTCCACGCCACCGGGAACGAATCAAGCGCCGTCCTGACACCGCCGTCGCCGGCCCAGCACCTCCAGCCTTGCATGGACAGATTCAATGTGCAGTCTCCCTTGCTGTCTCACCTTCTGCCAGCGCATGCAGCGGCGGGGTTGGACGTGTGCGTGCTTGCTAGCTTGCTCTCCGTGCGTACGTACTTGCTCTGCGTGCGTCGCACCGGCCAATGCGCATGATGCGTGTGTGCCTGCTTTTCTGTATGTGTATGCCAGCGTCATGCGTGTGTGCGTTGCTGTGTGTGTATGATATAGATGGCCCGAGTGTGTGCATGCTGTGCTCTGCTCTCTGCTGATCTATGTGTTGGTGCTCCTGCTATATGTTCATGCCATACAAATGAAATTTCTGTTAATCTTCTGACATGTTGAGTTAGTTCTCTGTGTCTTCTGAGGGGGTGAATGCAAAGCAGTCTATTAAGCCAGGCACTATTGCTGAGCTAAATTGACAAAAAAATATTGGTAGCCATAGTTGTAGTTTAAGTAGTAGCGAGTTGTTTGATATGTATAAAGAGCCCGTTGCAACTGAGCCCGTTGCTAAATTGACAAAAAAGATCGCCAGTGTCACTTGATATGTATGAAAATATTAAATGTGTTATTAACATGATTAATATTGAACTCTTAAAGTTAATGTGGCCCCGTTGCAACGCACGGGCGTTCTTCTAGTTAATACTAGAAGGCCTTTTCATCTTTTGTTTGACTGTCTGCATGTCTAGATTCGAATTATGCAAGAAATTGCTTCTCGCCTTTGGATTTCTGGCACTGAATACACATGCATGCCTTGTGCAAATATGAAGACCGTGTTTCCGAGTTGTAAGTTTTTGGTTGTTTGCACAGTTAAACAGTCCAGTTTTTACTTCTTAAATACAGATAATCCTTGGCCGGAAGATTTTGCTGCTGTCCAGGCCATCTTGAAGACGTTTGGTGATGCATCCAGGCCGAGAACTAAGATGTGAAGAGTGTGGTTTATCCTACTTCCTGTGATGGTATCGATTTATCTCATATGCTGTGTGATTTTGGTGGAGTGCAAGCTTACTGGCCATGGGTATCTGGGTTTGCCTGTAGGGTTCGGAAAGCCGAGCTACAGCCAGCTGTGCTTGACTAGGCTACCGGCAAGCTCTCGCCATGTAAAGAGCGACATCTCAACAGGACTGGAAGACTGGTGCTAACTGGACGGTGAGCCGGTGACTGCAACTGCTACCTATTTCCTAACCACCTTGTGAATTGGAAGCGAGTGTGCGCGCCAAAGATGTTCAGTCGAGCCGTTGGGCTGTGGCGGGAATGGTTCAGGTGGGTTGATGAGAAGAGATAGACAGCTCTTTTCCTGCCGCACCCCCATCTCCCTTGGGAATGGCAGCTTGGCCATTCTCAGGAAGGACCATTGATTGGACGGGGATGCTCTTTTTTTGGTGCCGGAAATCTTGAGGCTGGCACGGTACAGAAGTTGTCGGTTAAGGATACGAGGGTTGCAGCGGATCAGTTCGAAGGTGCGGCTGGGCCAATTCATGCTAATTTGAGTGGCGTGCCGCACAACGGCGTTTGCCGCCTGTGTGATCAGGAGCAAGACAGCGCTGCCCATCTGACACGGAGGTGCTGTTACGCGAAGGAGGCGCGTCATTGATTTCAGAATTCCAACGCTAGAGTGTGCTCAATTCTTTGTCGGAATTGACAATCCGGATATGGTGAAGGAGGATTTGCTTGGACGGCGGCTCGCCGAGGCAAGAAGAAGAAAATCTGTAATCAAATACTCCTAGGTAGTGGTAATTTCGAACAAAAAGTACGTGCGGTCTGCGGATGTAGTTGGGTTATGTAAGGAGGATTTGCCCAACTGAAGCGGATCGCGGTGTGCAACAGCCCTGCTCATGATCATGAACTCATCCTGAATCAGTGGCCGTGTTCTGCACCCGTCCGTGACTCTTTTTTCCCCTCCATCCAAAGAAAAAGGAGTAGGGCCATTTTTGTACTGTCCTTTTCAGAAGGTAGACTTGGCCAAACTCCTCCATTCGCTAGCTTGTTTTGTTCGCCGGGCGGCCAGATGGCAAAAGCTCCCCTGACTTATGTCCATGGAAGTTTGGAAGCAGGTAAACCAGGCAGCAGGATCCAGCTTCCATTTGACTGAATCAACAAAATTAGTTGTGCCAATACTCTTCTTGCCGGCGAATTGGCAGCATACACTGCCCATGGAAATAATTAGGACTTGTATAATGGCTGGGGTGTGGTGCGCAGTGTGCTCGTCTGCCGTCGACGACACTTGTAAAATGTAGAGGTAGCCACCACTCCAAACACATATAGTACTACTTACACATCATGAACAAGGGACTCCGAACAAATTGGATTGATCTATTCATGATTCTACAATATTGTAATTAAAGTCCTATTTCTGAATATTTAGAAAAGGACAATGTAAGAAAAATCACATCGCCAGTGACCTTGTTTCCAAGTGCGTGCGTTGACTTGATGAAACCCGGCTTACCAATACATTTTTTCTACAGTATGGCTTACCAAAAGATTGTATACAATATTGTAGAATTTGAAGAAACATACTAAATGTTTTTATAACAAACATGTACATGTGAACTATATAAAATATAATATGTTATTAATGCATTTTTTGGGAGAGAGGCGTTTTGGAGGCCGAGCTCCATGGAGGCCTTTATTTTTGAAAAATTCAAATTCAAACTTATGTGGTTCAAAAAATATATGCATGTATGTAAGGATGTAACCCACATGTGTGTAAAAATTCATGACAAAATACCTCGAGTTGCGACCTGTACAAAAAAGACAAATTCATGGTCTAGAAGGATGAATGGTATCATGTGTTAAGTAGCCCCAGATTTGTCTTTTTTGCACAGCCCTCATTTCAATGTATTTTGAACCGAAAATTTACACATATGTGTGTTATGTCTTCATGTATATCTGTATTTTTTTTTACAATTTTTTGAAATATAAAAAATATGAATTTCGATGAAATTTCAAATTTGTATTTGGAGGCCGAGCTCCGAAAGGGATTTCCCATTTTTTGGGCCACACAAAAGCATATGGTGGATGCAAATTGGACCTACTATTTGGTGGGTCGACAATTTTTTTTGTAGCTCAAATAAAATATTTTTTCATAAAAGTTTAAAGAATATATAACACACCTACAAGATGTACTTTTGAATTTCCCTCCAAAAAATACACGTGCCTTTACCCATCGTGGGCTTCAGTGTCCAGCCCAGTTTTTGGATCTCGACATCATTTCACTAAGCCTAGTTTTGGCCCTTAATTTCTCAAGTTGGATGGAGCCTACCTCATCCCGCATCACATTCTTCTCTTCTAAAAAAAAAGCATCCCAAGTTGTATCACCGAGTAGGGCGAGACAAAAAGGCCTGTTAGTGGCGCACCTATTTTAATCATTAATGGCGCACTATAGGTGCGCCACTATTACCACGTCACTAGTAACAAATACTAATGGCGCGCCATTAGTATACCAGAAAATAGTGGCGCACCTGGCAGTGCGTCATTACTATGTCTAACAGTGCGTTATTATTATGCCTCTTAGGGGGCCATATTTACCTTCACGTATGCCCCACAGTGCGCCATTACTATGCCCCATAATGCGCCACTGGTATTTAGCCCTGATGCGCCACTAATGCTCAACAAGGTGTGCCACTACTATGAATATTAGGATTTTTTTGCTTTTCTGATATTTGCACAGGTTACAAAATATATTACATCACATAATATAGACATCACAACATATAAACAGCAGATTTATCGAATACAATAGAAGATTAGTCTCCGAATGCAATTCATCATATTAGTCTCCGAATTCAAAATACCGAACAAAGTTAGAACATTACAAGTCTCGAGACCGCGAGTAGCGAGTTTGTCTTCACATTACAAGTCGATATCTAAACTACCATCACATAGAAGAGGTCATGATGAGCATCATCGCGATGAAACTGGTCTTCATCCGGTTCCTCCTCCGCTCCCTCCTCTCTCCTGCTAGATAGTGCGTGTATCTAGCTTCCGCCTCCGCCCTAGTGGTGTACCCTTTATAACCGTTACCGCTGAAACGGTGAACCTGTCTCCGATACTCCGCCCAGTCGTCGTAGACTCCGGGAACCTTACCCTTGTACATGACATACGACGGCATCTCTATGCACTAGAAAAATAAAACGTTAGTAGCAATTCACAGACAATACATAGGCAATATATAAGTATGCAACAAAAGGATCGAAAGAGAAAAACAACACATTAATAGCATGATTCATGGTCCTACTAATAAATAGCATCGATTACATATAAGTTGAACGACTGTCCAAACCAAAGAGACATACAAGTTCATTAAAGTTTAATTACAACATGAGCTAATCGATATTTCAGAACTACATAGTATCATTACTTTCGACTCGACTCAGGGACCGGAGCGTGGATGAAGCCACCGTCTTTCATGATGGTCATGAAATCGCGATCGTTGTCAGCCGGCATTTGTAGCGTTGTTTCTATTTCACTGTTGGATGGTTGATATTTGAGGTAGAACTGCCCCGAGGTACGAAGGACATCATGATGGATGATTTCCGCAAACTCCGACTGGATGCAAAAGAATTCTTGTCTGATGTTCGCGTCCTGGATTGCCGACAAGCTTGCGGCCCAATCTTTGAGATTATTTGGTAGCAGAAGGTGATTGGTCCCGTACGATCGCCCGCATGTGACGGAGGGCGTAGTAGGCATCCTTCTGACCGGCAGGCGACTGCTTGACGCAGGGGAACATCGTTATGTGGGTGAACACGTGCTTGCCGTACCTACAAATTGGCCTCCTGAAGGTGTCTCCAGATTTGGTGTAGCCGGGGAGAGCATCATCAAAAACTTTCTTAACATTTTTGTAGTCTTTCTTCGACTGACGGTCTGAGTCGAAATACGTGGCCATGGAATATTTCGGGCTTAAGAGGATGAGTGTGCAATGTGTGTAACTGCACAAAACACGGAATGTTAGAAAAAAAAAGAACGATCGAAATCTAAGAAATCATATGTTACGGGGCGGTGAGTGGATGACTTACTCGGGAAAGTAAGGCACGAGGAAGTTAGCCTTATCTGGGTTCGCCAGAATGACGCCTTCGAGGTATGAACTCGTGACTTGCCGGTCCCCAGCGCTGCCCAAGATCTTGGCACGCATGTAGAAGGGGTCGACTATCACGATGTCCGGGGTCTTGTCTCTAATGATCCGCATCTCCATACTGAGCGAAAATAGCCGAATGAAGGTGTAGTGCAGCGGATGAAGGTTAAACATAGCGAAGATGTCATCAAACCGCAGGACGATCATACCCCCGATGGTGCTATCGACAAAGCCCTTGCCCTCTGGCACCTTGGCCACGAAAATGTCACAGCCCTAGAGTTTGTTTGCAATTAGTTTCATAATCATCCATGCATCATCTCTATATTTGTTTGAAATTTGAAATGGGGATGACAAAACCTAGCACCAAATGAAATGCAATTAGGATCAAAATAAAAATATTTTCAATGAACCTGATTTGCCCTTCAAAAATGTTCATCATCTTTGCCTTGGTCTGGAACCTCTGACAAAAATGGTGCACACTTTTCTAGGTCATCATAAGGTCACTGGATTAAATCATATGTTATTTGCATTTGGACATTTTAAATGCTATAAAATATTTTAAATGTCCAAATAATCATAAACTTAAGTGTTTACTGTTGGATATATTCCAAACAGTGGGCTTGAGAAAGTTTCATGATTTTTGATTGTGCCTAAGTATTTTTAATAAAGCCCTGAAACTACAGAAGAAATAGAAAAACAGAACATAATTAGAAAAGCAGAGGAAGACAAAAACCTTACCTAGCGGCCCAGTAGGCCGGCCCAGCCCACCAGGGGCAGAGGCGTCTTCCACCTCGCGCCAGTCGAACGCAGAGCGTGTGCCCGACGCGCGCGCGCCCGTAGCTCGCCACCTCCTGCTTGCCGCCGACCGCCTGGAGTTGGCTAAGGGCGCCACGCAACCCCTCCGGCTCTCTCTCACTCTCCCCGTGCTCCTCCTCCCCTCTGTCTCTCTCTCTCACGCGCATGGCCGAACGCCACCGTCGCCGCCGCTCGCCGTAGCCACAGCCACCGTCCACCCCTCGTCCTGTCGATGCGTCCAGAAGAACCGTCGTCCACTCCTGCATTGTCTACGCCAACCCGTTCAACCGCGGGAGCTCTGCAACATCGTCTTCGAGCTCATCTTCACCGCGCCCGCCGGAGATCGTTCTCGCCGCCCCGCTCGCTCCGACGCCTCCCCCGAGCTACTGACCTGCTCATCGACTCCGCCGTGAGCTCCTCTACCTAACCCCCTACTTCCCGTGCTCGATTACGCCGCGTAGCCACCGCCCCCTTCGAGCCCGAGCGCTCCTCGCCGCCGGCCATGTCGCCGTCGTGGCTACGGCCGTGCAAGCACGCGTCCGAGTGCACCACCGCATTCAGTGCGTCCCCAGGAGCCTAACGCACGCACTCCCTCGCCCTGCCGTGCACCGTAGCCCTCTTTCCCTCTCCGCCCGAACTCCGCCGCCGCCGCGAGCTCAGTTCCGGCGAGCTCCGGCCACCCTGTGACCCGCTGCTGCCTCTGCTCGATGCAGCCGAGCGAGGGCTCCCCTCTGGTGCCCTCAGCACACCCAGCCACCGCCCCTAGCGCCATTTCGGCGAACTTCCGGCGCGTTCCTAGTCGCCGCCGACGTAACTCCGGTGAGCTGATGTGGCTTCATTAGTTTAGCGCTAACCCCTGCCAATTAGGCCTCAACAGACGCTGACAGTAGGCCCCACAGTGGGTCAAAGCCCAGTTAGCGTCGGGTTTGACCCGAGGTTAACCTCTGTTTGACCCTTGAGTCACTGACATGCGGGCCTCGCCCGGCTAACCCAGTTAGTTAGAGCTAAACTTAATTAAGTTAGTTTAGTTAGTCACTGACCAGTGGGCCCAGTGTTGTTTAGTTAGTCTAGTTAACCCAAATAGTTAACTGTGAGACTGACTAGTGGGGCCCAGCCATCAGGTTTGACCTGGGTTAGGCGCTGTTGACCAGCTGACGTCACAGTGACGCAGTGCTGACGCAATAACTCATTTTCTGGATTTATTCTTTTCAAAAAATTCCAGAAAATAGTGTAAACTTCTAAAAATCATAGAAATTCAACCGTAACTCCAAATGAAATAAGTTATATCTGAAAAATTATCAAAAAAATTCAAGGAATCTGTTTATGCCGTTTTCATGCATATTTGAGCAAGTTAACATTGCTGTTTAGGACAAACTAATTAAATGGCATTTAAGAAAGCACATATGGAATTTGAATTTGAACCTAGTGTTCAAACCAACTCCATTTAACTTGTTGCTAGTTGCATTAGGCCAATCAACAGCATATTGCCATGTCACATTCATGCATCATATTGTTGCATTGCATTGATTGTGTCCTTCCCTGTTTGCCGGTAACCGTCCCCTCTCAGACGACGATGTTTCCGACGACGTGATCGATGACACCGATAAAAAACTATATTATCTTCAGAAGTGCCAGGCAAGCAAAACCCCCTTGTTCATTCCGATACAATCCCACTTTCTCGCTCCTGCTCTCTTTTACTGCATTAGGACAACAACGATTCAACTGTTACATGCTGCGGTAGTTGAACCCCTTTCCTCTGCATGACCTGTCATTGCCACAGTAAATAGATGAAACCCACTAGCATGAGTAGGAGTTGTTTGAGCCCTGATGTGCCTACTCATTCATGTTTGTTTGTCATGCCTGCTACTGCTTAGAGTTGAGTTAGGTCTGATTCATCGGGGATGAATCGGAGGTGTGTAAACATGTCCTACTGTTGAGAGCTAAGTGTGTGAACACGATTTGCTAAAGGTAGCGGTGAGAGGCCATGTAGGAGTACTTGGTGGGTTGTCTCATTGATGCCGTCCTCAGGAACTGAGTTCTGTGTTTGTGATCCATGAAACAGTTACTGCTACGCATTGGGCCCGAAACCAATGGACCCTCTCGGCTTCTTGATCACCCTTGTCCTCTGTCCAGGAGTTGCAACTGGTTTCTGGTGTTTATAGGATATGTGTTGGCGGCCGTGCGTAGCGCTGACCCTAGGGGTGGGCTATGATGCGGTAGATACACCATGGCCGGGCATGCCGGGTGCCCGTTTGGTTTCTCGGAACCCTGTACACATCGTCCGGGGCCGTATGTGGAAACCTCGGCCTGACTCCCTGTGGATGGAACCTGGGTAGGCGATAAAACTGGACTAGAGACTTGAGTGTTTAGGTAGGCCGTGGCCGACACCCTCGTTGGGCTTCCGCTTGAAGGTTGCCGAGTACATGTCGTGTGAACGACGGTAAGTGGTGAGAGCGTGTGTGAAGAAGTACACCCCTGCAGGGTTAACATCATCTATTCGAATAGCCGTGTCCGCGGTAATGGACTTCTCGGTTGCCTATAACAATTCCTAGACAAGTGAAAGTGGATACTCTAAAACTCGCAAGATAAGCGTGAGTGCTATGGATGGCGTTCTCGTAGGGAGACGAGAGCGGATCCATAGTGGTGTATTGATATGGTGAATATGTGGACTCGTGTGCACCACCTCAAAGAGTTGCTTGCAGTCGTAGTTCAGGTTAGCCACTGAGTCAACGCTGGCTTGCTGCAGTTAAACTCCACTACCCCTTTGTTGATACCGGTGCATATGTAGTTAGTTCTGATATAAGTCTTGCTGGGTACATTTGTACTCACGTTTGCCTATTCTATGTTTTTGCAGAGAGACGTCAGTCTCTCTAGTAGTTCCGTGTGGACTTCGACGTTTAGCTTGATACCTCAGCTACGATCTTGTGCCCTCGGCAGGATCTGGTAGATAGTCAGGTTTCTTAGCCTTTTTCATTTGTAGATGTCTGTACTCAGACATGTTAAGCTACCGCATCTGCTTGATTTGTATGCTATGATTGTTGGGTCATGAGACCCATGTTTGTAATATCTCGCTCCTCGGAGCCTAATGAATAAATGTTTGAGTCGTAGAGTCTTGTTGTGATGCCATGTTGTATTTACACATGTCGAGCATATTGTGTGTATGATTGAAATGCTTGGTATGTGTGGGATCCGACAATCCAGTTGTTTATCCTTGGCAGCCTCTCTTATGGGGAAATGTAGTCTTGTCCTTCCATGAGCCATAGTAGTCCTCTACAGCCCGGTTCACCGGAGTCCTGTTAGCCCAGCACTACTGCTCAGGACACTTGACTGGCCGACATGTGTTTCACTTCGTTCCTATGTCTGTCCCTTCGGGGAAATGTCACGCGGTAACATCCGGAGTCCTTCCTAGCTTACTACAGCCCGGGTTCCCGGAGTCCTGTTAGCCCAGTGCTACAGCCCGGATTTACACGCTGCTGACCGACATGCTCGATGTGATTCATGTATGCCTGTCCCCATAGGTTAGTGCCGCTTTGGGTTCACGACTAGCCATGTCGTCCCGGGTTCTCTGTCATATGGATGCTAGCGACACTATCATATACGTGAGCCAAAAGACGCAAACGGTCCCGGGCCATGGTAAGGCGACACCCGTGGGAATACCGTGCGTGAGGCCGCAAAGTGATATGAGGTGTTACCGGCTAAATCGACGTGACTTGGAATCGGGGTCCTGACAGTTTTGGTATCAGAGCCTGACTGCATGTAGGATTACCAAGCCAGACTGGTCGAAGTCGAGTCTAGAAATGCTTTAGTTATGTAAGGGAATTGATTATGGAAGGGAACGTAAGGCTCTTTTTACTCCTTTATCCTATGTCCTTCTGATCAGAGTCAACCTATTTTTTTCTACGGGGATTAAGAACTAGGCCTTCTCATCTATCTATCAGGACGACGTGTTACTAATCCATAGATTTATAGAATTGATAGTTTCAAGCCCCAGTTCCGTTCCTACTACTTCCGTATGTTGACAGTTGATCTCGGAACTTTGATATTGTGTTGTTGAGTGGTTATGCCACCATTTTGCAGGATGTCTCAAATCTTTTGAGCATTTACAGCCGTTATGCTGTCCGAGTCATCCCAGGTCTCTAACTAGTCTGATGCATTTGCAAATCCCTTCTTCCCGTTTCCGATGTCCTTTTGGGCCAGATTAAGCACACTAGCGGTCTGTTGAGGTACTCTACTCCTCGACATATATGTTGGAGCTATTATTATGACCCTAGGTGTTTAGGGAGTCACCTAGTAATCTAGCCATGTTTTGTGTTCCCGGTGTGATGATTCTGGCCATCATTCTCGAAAGCATCCCGTGATGTTATTAGTTAGTAGGTATTCTATTCCTGGGTTCTTGAACCCGAGATTCACCTTACTTAATTCATGTTGATAGTGCTTGCTAGTTCCTTTAGGATAATTAGTAACCCTTGTGATAGTCCTCGAGGTCCATGGTATCATATTCTTCCAGATACCCTGAACCATTCTTGGCGGAAGTTCTTTGAACCAAAAGATCACAACTAGAGTGCTCTTGATGAGTTCTCCATTATACTTGTGACTCTGCCAATCCTACCTCTCTACATGGGTTATCCGAAAGAAATATGTTGAACTCATTCGACAAGTTAATCTATGCATCCACAACTCAGAAAGTTATATGTTCCTTTGAGTTGTCCCTCTTTACTTGTTTCCTGACCTTCGGATATCAATTGATAGTCAAGGGTATGCGTGCATTCGTCCAACGATGCCTATTATTCTTGTGGTCCGTTAAGCCATTGTATTTCAGGATGACTAAGAGAAACAAACTCCAGTACCTCATCCATATCCAGGATTGGGTCAAAGTAGTTGTGTTCTGCAGATCAAATGCCAACCCAATTTTTGCTCTGTTCTACCCTGGAGTATTAGCCCTTTTATGTCAGGATTGTCATGAGAATTGCACCATCTCTCATGAATTCTTGACGCAGTGATACTTCTTGCCATCATTTTTTTCATTCCTCGGTTCCGTGTTGTCGCAACCGGAATGCCGACAAGTGAATCGTGATGTGTGAAATCAATACTCCTAGCAACTAGTTGTTTGGTAGTAAATGGACAATATTCTCATTCTTAGCGTGTTAGTTATTGAACCGCCATTCTAAGATTAATCGTGCTACCTAGTCCATCTTCCCTGGTGCACACCTCGATCAATGAGTTAGGATTATGTCAATCCCTCACTCTTTTGATCATATCATCTTGCCCTGAAAAGCAAGGTTGTTCTCGAGCCTAGTAACATATCGGTGGTTCGTGATTTTCCGAAGATCTTCTCGGAAGTATTACCTGGTTGTCCCCTGACTGTTATGTTGAGCTCGTGATCAAGTTGGTTTCTTGTAAACCACACCTTCTCCAAGAATCTGTGTTGGATACCCCTGAGCTAGTTGGTTAAGCTGAACAACAACTTGGAGAGTTGGAAGATAAAATCTTGTCTGACTTAGTTCATGTTAAGGGATATCTTTTTGTGTGTGTGTTGAAAAAAAAAGATGATATCTCCATCGATTGGTCCTCGTGATCAGTTGTTGAACCTATTGTCTTGTCCAAACCTTGATTTGAGTATGGGCTATCGTCAAATCAAGTTAGAACCAACGATATTCATAATGTTGTCTTACTCGTGGTTGATTCCTCGAGCATACACCATTACATCTTTTGGTCCGACCAATGCTATCACCGTGTTCACATGATGGTGGAAGTCCAGTGATATGGAAATTCTGATGAGTTGCTGTTGAGCCCATCAGCAACATTTTGTCCCCCCATGATTCATGTTGAACATCAACCTAGTGTTGAAAACTTTGTAAGCAATGCCTTCGTGTTCCGTTAATGAAGCTTATGCTTGGATGAAAGAAGTGACTTTCTCCAAGTTCACGTGCATTAGGTGTAAATTGCCGCCATGAATTCGAGAAAGATTGTTTTTGTTTCCTCCGGTACCATCCCAAGTCAGTTATGCATGTGCAAATGTATTTTATGGTTTGGTAGATTAATTACCTCCACTCCATATGTATTCCCTAGCACACCAAGCCACTGATTGATTTGCTCAAGGAAAAGGAGTCTGTTGTGTTAATTCTAGATCATGCACAAGACTCCGATATCCTCGATGATGGTTCCCAACTAGGACTCGGTAGTGTTTCATTATAAGACTACTATGCGGTCATGCTTGTCTGGGACAGCATGTTCACATGTGTTTAGCAGAACCAGCTCATGTTTTGGAGCTTACTACCATAGTCCATTTCCCAAGAATCTCGCAACATCGTCTCGTCGGTTTGTGTTGCAAAGTTTCTTTCCGGACATCTTGTCTGAAATATCCCGTTACCAACCAGATCTGAATCTCAAGCAGATATGATGGTTGGAGCTATTCCAAGATTTATGATGTAGGTCCCGACAAGGTTGATGTTCTGGCCGACACACCTAGCCGGAAGATCTATCATTGTAGTATCTTGATTGAGCTGTTTAACCATCTTCTCCATGAGGATTTAGTGCAACTTATTCTAGAAGTTGTTTCTCAGGGGTCGTTGTGCTCTCGGTTTCCTCGATTATACTAGAACCATTCAAACAGTGGAATCACTCTCTACTGTTGAGTTTGTCTCCAGTTACTAGAATCATTCCCAACATTTGCATTTTGTTCCCAGCTTGCACCGCCATTGTGCCATTCTATCTTGGACTACCTTCTCGGTAATTCCTAGTCAGGATCATCTTCAATAGTGGTACTACCATGGGTCCCATCCATTTCCGATGATAAGCAAAATCATCCATCGCGTTGTCTTCAACAAGGTAGTCCACATCATCCATTCGAATCCGGATATGCCATTCCTTTGAACTCCGCCAAACGATCGATTGTGATTGCCTTAGGCTGGTTTAAAGAGTTTCAATGATCTAGATATCAAAAGTAATTCTTTTTGCCACTTAAGGGAATAATTATACGAGTCACCTCCCTAGGGTGCCCCATTATGGAATCATGGCGATTATTTCATCGCTATCTTGAGATCTTGCCCCCACCCTCTTCAGCGTGAGATTTTTGCCTACCCAGTAGAACCTTGTCATCTACCTCTTTCCATGACTCCTAATGTGTGATTCGCGTCTCAGCTCAGGAGATGTTTCAATGTCTCACTCCATGAGTTGATCCTGAGTTGTTCGATCTTCGAGAAATTGATCCGTCTGGAGTTTTCCCTTTCCTCTCATTGTCATGTTAGTTGGAGTTCTCAGAGCAAGACATCGAGACAAAGATGGTGATTGTGTCAACGTTCTTATGAAGTGCAACCTGGATCGTGAAGACTGTGTTAGTTTGTGTCCCCTCCGTCCCCATACCTCACGTCTTGAATCTCGGGACGAGATTCCTGTTTAGTGGGGGTGAGTTGTCATAGCCCTAGAGTTTGTTTGCAATTAGTTTCATAATCATCCATGCATCATGTCTATATTTGTTTGAAATTTGAAATGGGGATGACAAACCCTAGCACCAAATGAAATGCAATTAGGATCAAAATAAAAATATTTTCAATGAACCTGATTTGCCCTTCAAAAATGTTCATCATCTTTGCCTTGGTCTTGAACCTCTAACAAAAATGGTGCACACATTTCTAGGACATCATAAGGTCACTAGATTAAATCATATGTTATTTGCATTTGGACATTTTAAATGCTATAAAATATTTTAAATGTCCAAATAATAATAAAATTAAGTGTTTACTATTGGATATATTCCAAACAGTGGGCTTGAGAAAGTTTCATGATTTTTGAGTGTGCCTAAGTATTTCTAATAAAGACCTGAAACTACAGAAGAAATAGAAAAACAGAACATAATTAGAAAAGCACAGGAAGACAAAAACCTTACCTGGCGGCCTAGTAGGCCGGCCCAGCCCACCAGGGGCAGAGGCGTCTTCCACCTCGCGCCAGTCGGACGCAGAGCGTGTGCCCGACGCGCGCGCCCGTAGCTCGCCACCTCCTGCTTGCCGCCGACCG
This sequence comes from Triticum urartu, assembly GCF_056163025.1. Taxonomy (NCBI): domain Eukaryota; kingdom Viridiplantae; phylum Streptophyta; class Magnoliopsida; order Poales; family Poaceae; genus Triticum; species Triticum urartu. The sequence continues at coordinate 54,293,309 of NC_141878.1, read as the reverse complement.
CCTGGAGTTGGCTAAGGGTTCCACGCAACCCCTCCGGCTCTCTCTCACTCTCCCCGTGCTCCTCCTCCCCTCTGTCTCTCTCTCACGCGCATGGCCGAACGCCACCGTCGCCGCCGCTCGCCGTAGCCACAGCCACCGTCCACCCCTCGTCCTGTCGATGCATCTAGAAGAGCCGTCGTCCACTCCTGCATCGTCCACGCCAACCAGTTCAACCGCGGGAGCTCTGTAACGTCGTCTTCGAGCTCATCTTCACCGCGCCCACTGGAGATCGTTCTCGCCGCCCCGCTCGCTCCGACGCCTCCCCCGAGCTACTGACCTGCTCATCGAGTCCGCCGTGAGCTCCTCTACCTAGCCCCTAGTTCCCGTGCTCGATTACGCCGCGTACCCACCGCCCCCTTCGAGCCCGAGCGCTCCTCGCTGCTGGCCATGTCACCGTCGTGGCTACGGCCGTGCAAGCATGCGTCCGAGCGCACCACCGCATTCAGTGCGTCCCCAGGAGCCTAACGCATGCACTCCCTCGCCCTGCCGTGCACCGTAGCCCTCTTTCCGTCTCCGCCCGAACTCCAGCGCCGCCGCGAGCTCAGTTCCGGCGAGCTCCGGCCACCTTGTGACCTGCTGCTGCCTCTACTCGATGCAGCCGAGCGAGGGCTCCCCTCTGGTGCCCTCAGCACACCCAGCCACCGCCCATAGCGCCATTTCGGTGAACTTCCGCCGCGTTCCTGGTCGCCGCCGACGTAACTCCGGTGAGCTGATGTGGCTTCATTAGTTTAGCGCTAACCCCTGCCAATTAGGCCTCAACAGACGCTGATAGTAGGCCCCACAGTGGGTCAAAGCCCAGTTAGCGTCGGGTTTGACCCGAGGTTGACCTCTGTTTGACCCTTGAGTCACTGACATGCGGGCCTCGCCTGGCTAACCCAGTTAGTTAGAGCTAAACTTAATTAAGTTAGTTTAGTTAGTCACTGACCAGTGGGCCCAGTGTTGTTTAGTTAGTCTAGTTAACCCAAATAGTTAACTGTGAGACTGACTAGTGGGGCCCAGCCATCAGGTTTGACCTGGGTTAGGTGCTGTTGACCAGCTGACGTCACAGTGACGCAGTGCTGACGCAATAACTCATTTTCTGGATTTATTCTTTTCAGAAAATTCCAGAAAATAGTATAAACTTCTAAAAATCATAGAAATTCAACCGTAACTCCAAATGAAATAAGTTATATATGAAAAATTATCAGAAAAATTCAAGGAATCTGTTTATGCCGTTTTCATGCATATTTGAGCAAGTTAACATTGCTGTTTAGGACAAACTAATTAAATGGCATTTAAGAAAGCACATATGGAGTTTGAATTTGAACCTAGTGTTCAAACCAACTCCATTTAACTTGTTGCTAGTTGCATTAGGCCAATCAACAGCATATTGCCATGTCACATTCATGCATCATATTGTTGCATTGCATTGATTGTGTCCTTCCTTGTTTGCCGGTAACCGTCCCCTCTCAGACGACGATGTTTCCGACGACGTGATCGATGACACCGATGAAAAACTATATTATCTTCAGAAGTGCCAGGCAAGCAAAACCCCCTTGTTCATTCTGATACAAGCCCACTCTCTCGCTCTTGCTCTCTTTTACTGCATTAGGACAACAACGATTCAACTGTTACATGCTGCGGTAGTTAAACCCCTTTCCTCTGCATGTCCTGTCATTGCCACAGTAAATAGATGAAACCCACTAGCATGAGTAGGAGTTGTTTGAGCCCTGATGTGCCTACTCATTCATGTTTGTTTTTCATGCCTGCTACTGCTTAGAGTTGAGTCAGGTCTGATTCATCGGGGATGAATCGGAGGTGTGTAAACATGTCCTACTGTTGAGAGCTAAGTGTGTGAACACGATTTGCTAAAGGTAGCAGTGAGAGGCCATGTAGGAGTACATGGTGGGTTGTCTCATTGAAGCCGTCCTCAGGAACTGAGTTCTGTGTTTGTGATCCATGAAACAGTTACTGCCACGCATTGGGCCCAAAACCAATGGACCCTCTCGGCTTCTTGATCACCCTTGTCCTCTGTCCAGGAGTTGCAACTAGTTTCTGGTGTTTATAGGATATGTGTTGGCGGCCGTGCATAGCGCTGACCCTAGTGGTGGGCTATGACGCGGTAGATACACCGTGGCCGGGCATGCCGGGTGCCCGTTTGGTGTCCCAGAACCCTGTACACATCGTCCGGGGCCGTATGTGGAAACCTCGGCCGGAATCCCCTGCGGATGGAACCTGGATAGGCGATAAACCTGGACTAGAGACTTGAGTGTTTAGGTAGGCCATGGCCGACACCCTCGTTGGGCTTCCGCTTGAAGGTTGCCGAGTACTTGTCGTGTAAACAACGGTAAGTGGTGAGAGCGGGTGTGAAGAAGTACACCCCTGTAGGGTTAACATCATCTATTCGAATAGCCGTGTCTGCGGTAATGGACTTCTGGGTTGCCTATAACAGTTCATAGACAAGTGAAAGTGGATACTCTAAAACTCGCAAGATAAGCGTGAGTGCTATGGATGGAGTTCTCATAGGGAGACGGGAGCGGATCCATAGTGGTGTATTGATATGGTGAATATGTGGACTCGTGTGCGCCACCTCAAAGAGTTGCTTGCAGTCGTAGTTCAGGTTAGCCACTGAGTCAACGCTGGCTTGCTGCAGTTAAACTCCACTACCCCTTTGTTGATACCGGTGCATATGTAGTTAGTTCTGATGTAAGTCTTGCTGGGTACATTTGTACTCACGTTTGCCTATTCTATGTTTTTGCAGAGAGACGTGAGTCTCGCTAGTAGTTCCGTGTGGACTTCGACGTTTAGCTTGATACCTCAGCTACGATCTTGTGCCCTCGGCAGGATCTGGTAGATAGTCTGGCTTCTTAGCCTTTTTCATTTGTAGATGTCTGTACTTAGACATGTTAAGCTTCCGCATGTGCTTGATTTGTATGCTATGATTGTTTGGTCATGAGACCCATGTTTGTAATATCTCTCTCCTCGGAGCCTAATGAATAAATGTTTGAGTCGTAGAGTCTTGTTGTGATGCCATGTTGTATTTACACATGTCGAGAATATTGTGTGTATGATTGAAATGCTTGGTATGTGTGGGATCCGACAATCTAGTTGTTTATCCTTGGCAGCCTCTCTTATGGGGAAATGTAGTCTTGTGCTTCCATGAGCCATAGTGGTCCGCTACAGCCCGGTTCACCGGAGTCCTGTTAGCCCAGCACTACTGCTCAGGACACTTGACTGGCCGGCATGTGCTTCACTTCATTCCTGTGTCTGTCCCTTCGGGGAAATGTGACGCGGTAACATCCGGAGTCCTGCCTAGCCTGCTACAGCTCGGGTTCCCGAAGTCCTGTTAGCCTAGTGCTACAGCCCGGATTTACACGCTGCTGACCGACATGCTCGATGTGATTCATGTATGCCTGTCACCATAGGTTAGTGCTGCTTTAGGTTCATGACTAGCCATGTCGGCCCGGGTTCTCTGTCATATGGATGCTAGCGACACTATCATATACGTGAGCCAAAAGACGCAAACGATCCCGGGCCATGGTAAGGCGACACCCGTGGGAATACCGTGCGTGAGGCCGCAAAGTGATATGAGGTGTTACCGGCTAGATCGACGTGACTTGGAATCGGGGTCCTGACAGAAAACCAGGTATGCCACATCATTCTCGGAGAGACGCCGCTTTCCAAAGAAAGAACACTATCATGCAGAGTCCGCATAGCACCGGTTGCAGCATTGAGCAGATTAGTCGGTAGCATCGGCCTACCTGCCACATTAACCCTCCTCGAGATATCCTTGGGTGAAGGTGGCCCGTCCTGAGGACGGATCGTACTCGGTGCCGGCTGGCTCGCACCCTTGTTATTCTTTCTTTTTCGTCCCTTCTTCTTCTGCTGTAATGGGATCGAGTTCTGCTCAGACACCACCTTCTTGAGTGTGTTGGGGCTGATAATATTTCGCACCTCGGCTATTTGAGGCTCGGTGAAGGCGGCAGCTAGAGGCGTCTCCAGAGAACTGAACACCAGACGACGCCTGTTGCAATTGGGTTTCTCCGCGGTACCAGCTAGATCGCGATCGTCTTTTGCAGGGTTGGGCTCTTGAGAAGGAGGCCCCAAGAATTCGTCATCGTACCCATGTTCATTGAAGTACTTATCAACGTTGGTAAATGTACCATCGTCGTCGTCCGGATCCTGTGCCATATGCATGTCTGGATCAGCTGACGGCGGTAGCGTTGCGGCGGTCTTGCCATGGCTTGGCGCCAGCACGACTGGCGGTGTTGTCTGTGGGGTGGTGCCCCCACCCCCAAATGAATCTGGCTCTTCGGCCAAAGCATGGACCAACTTATGCAGGCGCTGAGGGTCATCACATCATTTTCGTCGGTCCCAGGGGGTCGATACGGAGGTAACAAGTCGCCGCAGCCCGGCAGCACCCGAACCAGTTGAACCCTATACACAGTGGGTGGCATCGGATTACCGTGGAACAAGCGGTTGCCCAGTTGAACGATTCTGGCCTTGGTGACATCGATCAACTCGCCATCCACAAAGTGCAGTAGAGTTCATGGAACATTGACGGCACCCTGCGAAAACATGTAGGGCGTCAGGGATGCCCAGTCAAAGGCAAGGAGATGAAGTCATCGGCCGAGAGGCTTAGTTACCGTGATGGCGTCGATCTCGACTAATGTCAAGGCACCGCCAACGGCAGGCGTGCAAGTGACGGAGGGGCCACTTGCTGCCGAGGTGCCGGCCGACGTATTCTTCCCACACCCAGGTGCATTAAGCTCCAATGCCGGCGCCGACGCCGGAGACACCAATGCCGCCTCCGCGGGAGACACTAATGGCGCCGGCGCGTTGTGCGAGTTGTTGCCCCTGAAGCTGGGAATCAGGGGCGGCCCCTATTGGCCGCCCGCAATCCACCCCTGCAGCCCCTCAAGCAAGGTAGGCATAATGGCGGTGATCGTCGCTCCCACTTGGTCTCGCACTTGCTCTTCGACTATCTCCGGAATCCGCGCCACTTGTGCCTTGAGTTCTTGAACCTCGCGCTCCTGGCTTTCCAAGCTGGTCTTTCTCTCCTTTCGCCCAGCAGTATAGTATTCCGACCATTTCATGGACAAGCTTTTGCCGGCCACACGACCAGCTGATGACGGCTTACTGAACTTATCCTTGTGTTTCATTACGTTCAACGCCCTATTTAAAGTGGTGTCCCAAGGGGAGCTCTGAGACGACCCTGCGCTACTGCTTTCAGTGTCCTGCGGAAGGAACGTGAACCATTTGGAAAGTTGGCTTCATTAATTAGAATGCAACCATATGGAGCTAATTACGCGGGGGTGTATTCCTTACCAGAACAAGCTCAGGTGCCTTGGTCTTCGGATCCGTGGTAAGCTCCTTTGTTACGGGGTCCACCTTGTACCGGGCCCTGACATAGTTCCTGGTTTGGTTGTCACGGTATTTATCAAAGAGGGGCGGTAGGCCTTGCTCGGCATGCTCCGCGTCCTCCTTGTCCCACATAGGTTCCGCCACTCTGTAACCGCCGAGACCGAGTTTGTGGACCCCTAAGTTCAAGTCCCGCATATCTTTCCCCCACTGACTTGATTCCGCAGTTGCGTTGCTCTCGCACTTGATCTTGAACTCCAGGTTGTCAGCTTCGCTGATCGAAGGATTTGTCTTCTTGATCTTCTCATAACTATCACCTCTTAGAATCCTCTTCACCGCGGCTCTCCAAGTAGCCAGGGCTGTGCTCATCTTCGCGAGGGAGGCACTGTTCACTTTATTCCCTGAGAGGCATGTGTTTGTGAAGTCACCGGGGAACTTGTATCGTTCGTGCAATGTCGTGAAGAGGAGGTTGCACAAATTCCCTCGGTCACGATGCCTTAGGTTCTCGATGTTGATCGAGACGGTGCTCCAGAGAATGCACCCGAGCTGTCCCGCATACCCACTGACTAATTCTTTGGGCACCGTTGGATGCCCACTAGAGGACACTTTAGTAAATTCCTCCTTGACGGTGCCGAGCATGTTCGGGCGTCGGTCTTTCCATTGCCTCTTCGGTTGGCTGCCATCTGTGCGTGTGCAGCCATCATCAGTGGTCGCATCCTCGGTGGCACCATCAGTGGTGTCATCCCCGACGCCACTAGGGGTTGTGTAGTCGGGATCAGTGTCTTCCGCGACGTCCTCATAGCGGTGAGGTTCTTCCTCCATCTCCTGGGACAGCTCCCAAAATGCCTTGCCCGAACTGCCGGCCTCATCGTTGTGGGCCATGTTCGCTCTAAATAGGAAAAACGTTTGGTCAAAAATTTGGTTATTGTCAAGGAATAAGATCTCTAAGTTGACCAAATAACCTAATTCTCGAGGAATGTCGCCAAAAAGTTGGTTATTGTCAAGGAAAAAATGAGAGATGTTTGTGATATTGCCTAGGTGTTTTGGGATGGAACCTGTTAGTGTGTTGTTGCTAAGGTCCAAGTCCACGTTCTCAAGGTAACCTCGTTCTTGAGGGATGTGTCCAGAAAGTTGGTTGCTGCAAAGATACAAGGCTGTGAGTTTGGTCTAATTGCCTATGCTGTTTGGGATGGAACCTGTTAGTGTGTTGTAGCAAACAAACAACTCCTCTAAGTTCTCAAGATAACCTAGTTCTTGAGGGATGTGTCCAGAAAGTTGGTTGCTCTCAAGATCCAAGGTTGTGAGTTTGGTCAAATTTCCTAGGCAGTTTGGGACGGAACCTGTTAGTGTGTTGTAGCAAAGCCACAACTCCTCTAAGTTCTCAAGATAACCTAGTTGTCAAGGGATGTGTCCAGAAAGTTGGTTGATGTCAAGATACATGCTGATTAATTTTTGTTTCGGTTGAGAATCGGGCACCTTCTAGGTCAAGAAAATTGGGCATGACCTTTTGTAATTTTCTTGACCTAGGAGTGCCCCATTCTCAAACGAAACGGAAATTAATCAACATTTCAGGAGAAAGGGGTAACGAAGTGATGGGGCAAATGTGCCAGGCACCACAATGTGATCATAGAAACAAAGCAGCACCACAATGTGCCTCTGTATGTATGTGTGTGCTGTCTAGATGCCAACCACAGGTCAATGGCCATGCCACTACACTACTCCATGTCACTTCTGCTACTGCCAAGCATGGCATGGCCATCTTTGATTCTATGATGGAGCTTTGTGCCACTAGGTGGCCTGTTTGAAGTGAAATAATCAGATGGGCAACTGGTGTTGGATTCACAGTGTAAATGATGGATGAAAAGGTATTGTGTCCATGTACAATACTTGTAAAGGTACTAATCCCCAAGAAAGACACCACAAAGCAACAAATAGACATCACATGCTTTACAACCTGATGGAGGTCAGATACTGAATAGTTTAACAGACAGATTCTAGTAGCATTCTTGTCAGATCATGCAACAAGCATTGAATAGTAATGCCTCTGACGCCCCGACAAGGCCACCACAAAGCTTCAACTAGGACCATACTAATATCTTATTACTGGATTACACACCACCACAAAGCATTGAGTATCCACCAACCTAATTAACAATGCAATGCAGATAATCATTTTTTTTCTCACAGTACTGTTCCCTAGTAATAGTAAACTAAATAACTGAGTAATCCAAATGAGGAAATAGAAACCAGCTGGCTGCAGCAACATAGCAAGACTTCACTTACACAAGAATTCATTTCAAGCATCATTTATTATCTGAGACAGATCATGCTAAAGATACATAATGCATCATTTCAGGCATCATTTAATATCAGTACTACAAACTGGCAGTACAAGAAAAATATCTTCAGTGTAACTCAGGACAAGAAAAATCTCCACCAGAATAGGACTAGCATTTAAGAGTAATTTCCTCCAGTTAAACAAAGTTCAAACAAAAACTGACAACACTCTTTTGATTAAGAGCCAAGTCACAACACTCTTTGAAGTTCAAACAAAAACTGACAACACTTCTTTGATCTGTCTCCTCCAAGAAAGAGCCAAGTCAGTCTCACCCAACTAGGGAAACATCAGTTAGACCACTAGCAATTGGGCATACACAACTGGGGCTAGGTTTGTGCTCTAGCTAGGCAGTAAAATAGAGCATATACAGGCATTGCCTGCCTCTGCTGCAAGTGGGGATGTGAGCAGCATTATCACAATTAGATCACTAGCAAGACTTGTAGTTAGGGATTTCACAAAGAAACTCTGTAAAGTGCCAGAGCCTAACATCTTGCATCACAGAGCAAAGCATTAACCGGGCCAACTCCACAAGTCACTAACCAGGCGGAGAAGGAAGATGGGAGAGGAGGCGGAGCTCACTGGGGAGGCGTAGGGAGGCCCTGCGACAGCTTAGTAGCAGCAGAGGTGGCCGGAGTTGAGGAAGACGGCGACGACCCGAGGAAGAAGTGGTGGAGGGGGGGGGGGGTGGAGGGGTCGAGCGCCGTTGCGCCCTGCTTCCACGGGTCGCTGGCCCGGTGTTGAAGCAGATTCCGCCTTCCGCCTTGACTGTCGCCTCACACGACGGAGCTCGAGCGGAGATGGCATGGTGGAGCACCGCAGGTTTCTAGGGTTTTGAGGGCTGGGAAGGTGAGCGAGGGGGTGGGTGGGTGCGGCGAAGGCGAGGGAGGGGGTGGATTGGGAGAGGACACGTCCCACGGGCGAGGGCGGCAGCGCAGTGGGTCGGGGCTGAGAGAGATGTGAGATTGAGGATCGGGGATTGGGGATTTTAGTGGGGGGAGGGTTAGAAATGGCGCACCTTCTAGGGGTGCGCCATAAACACCGCGATAGCAATGGCGCACCTTCTCCTGGTGCGCCATTACTAATTTTTTTGGATTTTTAGTTGCATGTAATAATTTTTTAGAAGATGACCATAAATTTTAAATTGTTACGATATAAGTAGTTATTAATAATTTAGTTGCATGAATTTTAGTTCCATGAATTCAAAAAGTGCCCATGAAATTTAAAAATATTCATGAGTTCAAAAAATATTAACAGATTCAATACTTTTTGTGAGTTAGAAATTCAATACCAGAATATAAACCTAAATAAAAATTGGTATACCAATGGTGCACCTCCTCGGGGTGCGCCATAAGTACCTTGATAGCAATGACGCACCTTCTCCTGGTGCGCCATTAGTAATTTTTTTTTGGATTTTTAGTTGCATTCATTTGTGAATTGGTAAACATTTATGAATATGAAAAAATATCATCAAATTTGAAAAAATATTCATGAATTCAAAACATGCCCATGAAATTTAAAAATATTCATGAGTTCAAAAAATATTAAAAAATTCAATACTTTTTGTGAGTTAAAAATTCAATACCAGAATATAAACCTAAATAAAAATTGGTATACCAATGGCGCACCTCCTAGGGGTGCGCCATAAGTACCTTGATAGCAATGGCGCACCTTCTCTTGGTGCGCCATTAGTAACTTTTTTTGGATTTTTAGTTGCATTCATTAATATCTCCTTCTTTTGACGGAACCTCGTCAGAGGGCGGGGAGCTCCTGCATTGCATTTAAGAAGAGAGTTGGTCGAGTTAATGAGGGAACTGGACCCAAAAATCAAACAAGGCATGGTTAATTAAGGAAAACCGGCGAAGACCAAACACACCCCTATCAATCAAGGAACATCGTCCGAGCCAGATACAAGGGTACCTAGGCCCAAGACGATCGATAGCACCTCATACCAACCAAGTCAACCTCAAGGACATGCCCACAACCAGATGATCACTCGCGCCTAACTTCCTGAAAAAAGCGATAAAAAATTAACCTCTACCAACGCCCGAATAGCCTGCAATGCCATCGGCGTGAGCGACTTCTTGTACATCCGCAGAAAATATTGTGTCTTCTCTTCCACATCCTCCTCAGTGGCTTTCTTAGATGTTCTGGGCTTCGGCAAATCCCCATAAGCCTCCGCCAACCTATATCCAGCGCACTTCGCAGCCGGGATGTTACAATTTTGGTTCTTACCCAAGTATCCATTGTGCCGCTTGGAACAAGAAGTAGAGCCCCCTTCACTTTGCACAATAATTGGCGCTTGGAGGAAGGAATGGGGCGCGGTGCAACTGAAACTGCTTAGGAACTCATCCAGCAAGGTAGAAGATGTCGGGCATTGAGGTACGCCAATGCCACCAAGCGGCTCCTTGGGCTTGGATGACATCATGATGCTAGCATCACCTGAAGCTTGCATCTCCAGAGAGGAGGCCAAGGGAGCCACCTCCACATCTAAGCTAATTGGCAAAGCTAACCTGAGTCGGCTCCATGCCATTACTCGAAGACATGATCATCGACCTTAGCTTGTTCTTCCTCGCTAGGAACCACCATACTGGATAGAACAAGATCCAGAGTAGGAGTCCACAGACTATGCCGTTGTAGCCACTAGCTTAGATGAGCAACCATCCAAACCAGCGTCAGTGATATCCTTACCACCACCAGCAATGAGAGGCACAAGTTCCTCACGCCCACACCAAGGCTCAACTGGGTAGCCGGATACAACGAACTCCAAGCCATACTTACAACCAACATCACTCACAACAACCCTTCGAACATGACAGGCAAGAGATCAAAACATGGTCGACGAAGAAGCTAAGCTGCGAGCGACCTCTTCCAAAAGCTCTAAGTGATGGGGAACGCAGTATTTCAAAAAATTTCCTACGATCACGCAAGATCTATCTAGGGGATGCATAGCAACAAGAGGGGAGAGTATGTCTATGTACCCTCATAGACCGAAAGCGGAAGCGTTTATCAATGCGGTTGATGTAGTCGTACACCTTCACGATCTGTCCCGATCAAGTACCAAACGTACGGTACCTCCGCGTTCGGCACACGTTCAGCTCGATGACGTCCTTGCCTTCTTGATCCAGCAAGAGGGTCGAGGTAGTAGATGAGTTCCGGCAGCACGATGGCGTGGTGACGGTGTTGGTGAAGAACAATCTCCGTAGGGCTTCGCCTAAGCATTGCGAAAACTATGGCAGAGGATAAACTAGAGGAGCTGGGTTGCCGGCACGGCTTGGTGATTCTTGATGTGTCTTGGGTGCTAGCCCTACCCCTCTATTTATATGTTGAGCCTTGGGGTCGAAACTTGGAGTAAAATCCTACACAAAGTTGGTTTCACCCGAAAGGCAAGAGTCCTTCTCGGACTCCAGGACCAGACGCTAGGGTTCCCGGCGTCTGGACCCAGACACCAGGGACCCTGGCGTCTGGCCCCTGGACTCTGCAAAAATTCCTTTTGCACTTGCCAAAAACCTTATGGGCTTTCCCCTTTAGCCCAAATAAAGTGTTCTCGTACCCAAACATTTCAGGAAACATCCAGAACCCCTACCGGTGAATTCCGGAACCCTTTCGGAGACCAAACACTATTATCCCATATATTAATGTTTATCTCCGGATCATTTCGGAATTCCTTGTCATGTCCGTGATCTCATCCGGGACTCCTAACAACATTCAGTCACCAACATACATAACTCATATAATACTATATCATCAACGAACGTTAAGCGTGCGGACCCTACGGGTTCGAGAACTATGTAGACATGACCGAGACATCTCTCTGGTCAATAACCAATAGCAGAACCTGGATGCCCATATTGGCTCCTACATATTCTACGAAGATCTTTATCGTTTGAACCGCATAACAACATACGCTGTTCCCTTTGTCATCGGTATGTTACTTGCCCGAGATTCGGTCGTCGGTATCATCTTACCTAGTTCAATCTCGTTACAGGCAAGTCTCTTTACTCGTTTCGTAATGAAACATCCCGCAACTAACTTATTAGTCACATTCCTTGTAAGGCTTATAGTGATGTGCATTATCGAGAGGGCCCAGAGATACCTCTCCGACTATCGGAGTGACAAATCCTAATTTCGATCTATGTCAACTCAACAAACACCATCAGAGACACCTATAGACCATCTTTATAATCACCCAGTTACGTTGTGACATTTGATAGCACACTAAGTGTTCCTCTGGTATTCGGTAGTTGCATAATCTCATAGTCGTAGGAACATGTATAAGTCATGGAGAAAGCAATAGCAACAAACTAAACGATCATAGTGCTGAGATAACGGATGGGTCTTGTCCATCACATCATTCTCTAATGATGTGATCCCGTTCATCAAATGACAACACATGTCCATGGCTAGGAAACTTAACTCTCTTTGATTAATGAGCTAGCCAAGTAGAGGCATACTAGGGACACTCTATTTGTCTATGTATTCACACATGTACTAAGTTTCCGGTTAATACAATTCTAGCATGAATAATAAACATTTATCATGATATACGGAAATATAAATAACAACTTTATTATTGCCTCTAGGGCATATTTCCTTCAGTCTCCCACTTGCACTAGAGTCAATAATCTAGTTCACATCGTAATGTGATTTCACACCAATAGTTCACATCTTTATGTGATTAGTTCACATCTTCATGTGACTAATACCCAAAGGGTTTACTAGAGTCTATAATCTAGTTCACATCGTTATGTGATTAACACCCAAAGAGTGATCATGTTTTGCTTGTGAGAGAAGTTTAGTATACGGGTCTGCAATATTCAGATCCGTATGTATTTTGCAAATTTCTATGTCGACAATACTCTGCACGAAGCTACTCTAGATAATTGCTCCCACTTTCAATATGTATCTAGATTGAGACTTAGAGTCATCTAGATCGGTGTAAAAAGCTTGCATCGACGTAATTCTTTACGATGAACTCTTTTATCACCTCCATAACCGAGAAATATTTCCTTAGTCCTCTAAGGATAATTTTGACCGCTGTCCAGCGATCTATTCCTAGATCACTATTGTACTCCCTTGCCAAAATCATGCTAAGGTATACAATAGGTCTGGTACAGAGCAGAGCATAATTTATAGAACCTATGACTAATGCATAGGGAATGACTTTTAATTCTCTTTCTATTTTCTGTTGTGGCCGGGTTTTGAGTCTTTACTCAATTTCACACCTTACAACTCAGGCAAGAACTCCTTTGACTGATCCATTTTGAACTCCTTCAAAATCTTATCAAGGTATGTAGTCATCGAAAGTCTTATCAAGCGTCTTGATCTATCTTTATAGATCTTGATACCCAATATGTATGTAGCTTTACAGCTAATTCTTTCTTTGAAAAACTCCTTCCAAATTCTCCTTTATGCTTTCCAGAAAATCCTACATAATTTTCGATCAATAATATGCCATTCACATATACTTATTAGAAAGGCTACAGTGCTGCCACTCACTTTCTTGTAAATACAGACTTCACCACAAGTCTGTATAAAACTATATGCTTTGATCAACTCATCAAAGCGTATATTCCAACTCTGAGATGCTTGCACCAGTCCATAGATGGATCGCTGGAGCTTGCACACTTTGTCATCATCTTTAGGATTGACAAAACCTTTTGGTTGCATCATATTCAACTCTTCTTTAATAAATCCATTAAGGAATATAATTTTGATATCCATTTTCCAGATTTCATAAAATGCGGCAACTGCTAACATGATTCAGATAGACTTTTAAGCATCGATACGAGTGAGAAAATCTCATCATAGTCAACACCTTGAACTTGTCGAAAACCTTTTGTGACAATTCAAGCTTTGTAGATAGTAACACTACTACCAGCGTCCGTCTTCCTCTTGAAGATCCATTTATTCTGAATGGCTCACCGATCATCGGGAAAGTCAATCAAAGTCCATACTTTGTTCTCATACATGGATCCCATCTCAGATTTCATGGCCTTAAGCCATTTCGCGGAATCTGGGCACATCATCGCTTCCTCATAGTTCGTAGGTTCGTCATGGTCTAGTAACATGAATTCCAGAACAGGATTACCATACCACTCTAGTGCGGAACGTACTCTGGTTGACCTATGAGGTTCGGCAATAACTTGATCTGAAGTTTCATGATCATCATCATTAGCCTCCTCATTAATTGGCGTAGGAATCACTAGAACTGATTTCTATGATGAACTACTTTCCAATTCGGGAGAAGGTACAATTACCTCATCAAGTTCTACATTCCTCCCACTAACTTCTTTCGAGAGAAACTTCTTCTCTCAAAAGGATCCATTCTTAGCAACGAATATCTTGCCTTCAGATCTGTGATAGAAGGTGTACCCAACAGTTTCCTTTGGGTATCCTATGAAGGCGCATTTCTCCGATTTGGGTTCGAGCTTATCAGGTTGAAACTTTTTCACATAAGCATCATAGCCCCAAACTTTAAGAAACGACAACTTAGGTTTCTTGCTAAACCACAGTTCATATGGTGTCGTCTCAACGGATTTAGATGGTGCCCTATTTAATGTGAATGCAGCTGTCTCTAATGCATAACCCCAAAACGATATTGATAAATCGGTGAGAGACATCATAGATCGCACCATATCTAATAAAGTACAGTTATGACGTTCGGACACACCATTACACTGTGTTGTTCCAGGTGGCGTGAGTTGCGAAACTATTCCACATTGTTTCAAATGAAGACCAAACTCGTAACTCAAATATTCGTCTCCGCGATTAGATCGAAGAAACTTATTTTCTTATTACGATGATTTTCCACTTCACTATGAAATTCTTTGAACTTTTCAAATGTTGCAGACTTATGTTTCATCAAGTAGATATACCCATATCTCCTCAAATCATCTGTGAAGGTCAGAAAATAACGATACCCGCCGTGAGCCTCAACACTCATCGGATCACATACATTAGTATGTATTATTTCCAATAAATCAGTTGCTTGCTCCATTGTTTCGGAGAACAGAGTCTTAGTCATCCTGCCCATGAGGCATGGTTTGCAAGCATAAAATGATTCATAATCAAGTGATTCCAAAAGCCCATCAACATGGAGTTTCTTCATGCGCTTTAGACCAATATGACCTAAACGGTAGTGCCACATATAAGTTACACTATCATTATTAACTTTGCATCTTTTGGCTTCAATATTATGAATATGTGTATCACTATGATCGAGATTCAATAAACCATTTATATTGAGTGTATGACCATAGAAGGTTTTATTCGTGTAAATAGAACAACAATTATTCTTTGACTTAAATGAATAACAGTATTGCAATAAACTTGATTCAATCATATTTATGCTCAACGCAAACACCAAATAACATTTATTTTAGGTTCAACACAAATCCCGAAGGTAAAGGGAGTGTGCGATGGTGATCTTATCAACCTTGGAATCACTTCCAACACAGATCATCACCTTCCCCTCAACTAGTTTCTGTTCATTTTGTAACTTCTGTTTCAAGTTACTAACCATAGCAACTGAATCAGTATCATATACCCAGTGGCTATTTTGAACACTAGTAAAGTACATATCAATAATCTGTATATCAAATATACCTTTGTTTACTTTTCCATCCTTCTTATCCGCCAAGTATTTGGGGTAGTTCCGCTTCTCGTGACCATTCCCTTTGTAGTAGAAGCACTCAGTTTCAGGCTTAGGTCTAGCTTTGGGTTTCTTCACGGGAGTGGCAACTTGCTTGCCATTCTTTGAAGTTCCCTTTCTTTTCCTGGAAACTAGTGGTCTTGTAAACCATCAAACACTTGATTCTCTTTCTTGAATTCTACCTTCGTCGATTTCAGCATCACGAAGAGCTTGGGAATCATTTTCATCATCCCTTACATATTATAGTTCATCATGAAGTTCCAGTAACTTGGTGATAGTGACTAGAGATCTCTGCCAATCACTATCTTATCTGGAAGATTAAATCCCACATAATTCAAGTGATTGTAGTACTCAGACATTCTGAGCACATGCTCACTGGTTGAGCTATTCTCCTCCATTTTGTAGGCGAAGTACTTGTCAGAGGTCTCAGACCTCTTGACTCGGGCATGAGTTTGAAATACCAATTTCAGCTCTTGGAACATCTTATATGCTCCGTGGCGTTCAAAATGGTTTTTGAAGTCCCGGTTCAAAGCCATAAAGCATGGCGCACTAAACTATCAAGTAGTCATCATACCGAGCTTGCCAAACGTTCATAACGCATGCCTCTGCTCCTTCAATAGGTCCATCACATAGCGGTGCGTCAAGGACATAATACTTCTGTGCAGCAATGAGGATAATCTTCAGATCACGGATCTAGTCCGCATCATTGCTACTAACATCTTTGAACATAGTTTTCTCTAGGAACATATCATAAATAAAATGGGGAAGCTATATGCGAGCAATTGATCGACAACATAGATATGCAAATACTATCAGGACTAACTTCATGACAAATTTAAGTTCAATTAATCATATTACTTAAGAACTCCCACTTAGATAGACATCCCTCTAGTCATCTAAATGATCACGTGATCAATATCAACTAAACCATGTCCGATCCTCACGTGAGATGGAGAAGTTTTCAATGGTGAACATCACTATGTTGATCATATCCACTATATGATTCAAGCTCGACCTTTCGATCTCAGTGTTCCGAGGCCATATATGCATATGCTAGGCTTGTCAAGTTTAACCTGAGTATTCTGCTTGTGCAAAACAGGCTTGCACCCGTTGTATGTGAACGTAGAGCTTATCACACCCGATCATCACATGGTGTCTCGGCACGACAAACTGTAGCAATGGTGCATACTCAGGGAGAACACTTATACCTTGAAATTTAGTGAGAGATCATCTTATAATGCTACCTCCGTACTAAGCAAAATAAGATGCATAAAGGATAAACATCACATGCAATCAATATAAGTGATATGATATGGCCATCATCATCTTGTGCCTTTTATCTCCATCTCCAAAGCACCGTCATGATCACCATCGTCACCGGCTAGACACCTTGATCTCCATCGTAGCGTCGTTGTCATCGCCAACTATTGCTTCCACGACTATCGCTACCGCTTAGTGATAGAGTAAAGCAATTACACGGTGATTGCATTTCATACAATAAAGCGACAACCATATGGCTCCTGCCAGTTGCCGATAACTGTGTTACAAAACATGATCATCTCATACAACAATTTATATAATCACGTCTTGACCATATCACATCACAACATGCCCTGCAAAAACAAGTTAGACATCCTCTACTTTGTTGTTGCAAGTTTTATGTGGCTGCTACGGGTTTAGCAAGAATTGTTCTTAACTACGCATCAAAAACCACAACGCGGTATAGTGATTGCTTTTTGATCTTCAGAAAGAACCCTGTTCATTGAATCCGATTCAACTAAAGTTGGAGAAACTGTCACCCGCCAGCCACCTGTGTGCAAAGCACGTTGGTAGAACCAGTCTCATGAACGCGGTCTTGTAATGTCGGTCCGGGCCGCTTCATCCAACAATACCGCCGAATCAAGAAACAACTAGTGACGGCAAGAAATATGTATATACCCACGCCCACATATCCTTTGTGTTCTACTCATGCATATAACATCTACGCATAGACCTGGCTCTGATGCCACTGATGGGGAACACAATATTTCAAAAAATTTCCTACGATCACACAAGATCTATCTAGGAGATGCATAGCAACGAGAGGGGAGATTATGTCTATGTACCTTATAGACCGAAAGCGGAAGCGTTTATCAACGCGGTTGATGTAGTCGTACACCTTCACGATCCATACCGATCAAGTACCGAACGTACGACACCTCCACGTTCAGCACATGTTCAGCTCGATGACGTCCTCGCCTTCTTTATCCAGCAAGAGGGGTGAGGTAGTAGATGAGTTCCGGCAGCACGACGGCGTGGTGACGGTATTGGTGAAGAACAATCTCCGCAGGGCTTTGCCTAAGCACTACGAAAACTATGATGGTGGATAAACTAGAGGGGACGGGGTTGCCGGCACACAGCTTGCTGATTCTTGATGTGTCTTGGGTGCTAGCCCTACCCCTCTATTTATATGTTGAGCCTTGGGGTTGAAACTTGGAGTAAAAGCCTACACAAAGTCGGTTCCACCCGAAAGGCAAGAGTCCTTCTCAGACTCCAGGACCAGACGCCAGGGTTCCCGGCATCTGGACCCAGACGCCAGGGACCCTGCCGTCTGTCCCCTGGACTCCGCAAAACTTCCTTTTGCGCTTTCCAAAAACCTTGTGGGCTTTCCCCTTTGGCCCAAATAAAGTGTTCTCGTACCCAAACATTTCGGGAAACATCCGGAACCCCTTCATGAGAATTCCGGAACCCTTCCGGAGACCAAACACTATTATCCCATATATTAATATTTATCTCCGGACCATTCCGGAGTTCCTCGTGATGTCCGTGATCTCATCTGGGACTCCGAACAACATTCGGTCACTAACATACATAACTCATATAATACTATATCGTCAACGAACATTAAGCGTGCGGAGCCTACGGGTTCAAGGACTATGTAGACATGACCGAGACATCTCTCTGGTCAATAACCAATAGAAGAACCTGGATGACCATATTGGCTCTTGCATATTCTACGAAGATCTTTATCGGTCGAACCACATAACTACATACGTTGTTCCCTTTGTCATCGGTATGTTACTTGCCCGAGATTCGATCGTCGGTATCATCATACCTAGTTAAATCTCGTTACCGGCAAGTCTCTTTACTCGTTCCTAATGCAACATCCCGCAACTAACTTATTAGTCACATTCCTTGCAAGGCTTATAGTGATGTGCATTACCGAGAGGGCCCAGAGATACCTCTCCGACTATCGGAGTGACAAATCCTAATTTCGATCTATGCCAACTCAACAAACACCATCGAAGACACCTGCAGAGCATTTTTATAATGACCCAGTTACGTTGTGAAGTGTGATAGCACACTAAGTGTTCCTCCGGTATTCGGGAGTTGCATAATCTCATAGTCATAGGAACATGTATAAGTCATGAATAAAGCAATATCAACAAACTAAACGATCATAGAGTTAACACTACAAAAAAGACACATCCGTGACATTTTGGGCCGAACGAATTTTTTTCTTGTCATACTTATGACACTTCTATGATGATAATTGTGAAAAAACCTGGTATCATGATAGATGTGGTGGGCTCCTACTTCTATGACAAAAAATCATGACAGAAAATGGGATTTTCGTCCTGGGCAGGCCAGAGACGCAGCTACATGACATTCTTTGGGCCGTCCATGATGGAAAAAACCGTGGTAGAAGCGAGGGCAAGGAAAATTTCGGGGAGTTCCCGCTTACGGTGGGTGGTCGAGGGCCGAGCGATGCTCGTTTCTCTCGTACACGTACGTGCGTGTGTGCGAGGTGTTGGGCTCTAACTGAACCCGAGCGAGGCGTTGGGCTCTAACTGAACCCGAGTGATTGCACTGCAGGCTACGCGTTAATGAACCCGAGTGATTCCTTCACTACTGCTGCTAACTGAAGCCGATCGATGCTGCTTCTGGATGAATAGTGAGCCTTGCTGGGGGGGGGGGGTTGGATGAACAGTTCTCGGTGGGGGTGGATGAACAGGACCCCGTGGTGTTGCCTCTGAATGAACAGGACCCCGATCGCTCGAGCCGGTTGGGGCTGGATGAATAGGACCCCGTGGAGGGATGGATGAACAAGACCACCCTGTGGAGGGCTGGATGAACAGTAGACGGTGGAGGGCTGGATGAACAGTAGCCTGTGGAGGGGTGGTTGAACAGGAGCCCGTGGAGAGGGCTGGTTGAACAGTAGCCGGTGGAGTAGCGCGCGGTGGAGGCTGGATGAACAAAAGCCCGTGGATGAACAGTCACAGGTGGAGGCTGGAGGAGGTCAACTGTGGATGAACAGTAGCCCGTGGAGGCTGGAGGGGGTCGACGGTGGAGATGCATAGTATCCCGTGGAGTCCCATTTTGTGGTACGCCACACCCCTCCCGATGAACAGGACGCCCGTTCCGACCGTAGCGCTTCAGCACAAGTCCGTTTCCTCCGTTTTGTGGTACGCCACACCCCTCCCGATGAACAGGACCCCCGTTTCGACCATAGGAGGTCTGCTTCCTCCATTTTGCGGTATGCCAGACCCCTCCCGATGAACAGGATCCTGTTTTGACCGTGGCCGGTCGAACACAAGGCCGTTTCCTCCATTCTGTGGTACGCCAGGCCTCATTTCCATCGGCTATTCCATCCGAGCCCTCCCGATGAACACGACGATGCATTCCGTTTCGACCCAGCCGGTTGGCTCCCCATGAACACGACGACGACGACGCTGTTTCTCCGTTCCCACCCTGCCATGTACACGAGCCCTGGCCGTACGTATGCGCGAGTAGGCGTTCGAGACCCTGCCCGTATGTACGTATGTGGCCCTATTTTCTTTCTTGCACACTGGCCACTGTACATACGTGTACATGCTACGTGCGCGCCTCTACAACGACACATGCGCGCCTCTACATGGACCAGTATGTACGTACACGTTCACGACCAGAATGACAATGCTACGTACATTCGACCAGGTGGGTCCCGACTGTCAGGCACTTCCTTGCGTGCGAAGATGTAGCTGGTGGGTCCCAGCAGTCAGGGGGGCGAATCCATTTTTTTGCCCGGACGCACTTCCTTGCATGCGAAGATGACACTGGTAGGTCCCAGCAGTTAGGGGGAAATGTTTTTTTTGTGAAATACGGTTGCCCATCTGGTGGGTCCCTGCTGTCAGGTGGAGGAATCATTATTTTCCACGTAACAAGGAGGCACTTCCTTGCTGCGACCGTGGACCCAGCTGTCAGCCTCTCCATGTACAGTCCACGTCCGATGGAAGCTATTCCTTGACCATGTTGACCACGCCGCATCGAGAGCACCAGGGCGGTGGACGACGACGATGCCTAGGAAGGGGACGACGCGGAGCCCGGGAAGACGCGGCAGTGGATGCCCACACGTAGAGGAGTATGAGGGTTCACTGGTTCTCTGCGGTGTGAGGCTGCTGTCGCCGCAGAATAACAGGGGGTGTGGGTGAGTAGAGGGATGGCCTGGCCAGCGGTGAGAGTAGAAGGGAGCGGTGAGGCCTCCGCCGCATCGCAGCCGGCCACGGGAGGCAAGAGCACGAGGCATGACCGACGCTGGTTTGGGCGGTTGGAGCAAGAAGACCAGAGGTTGAAGAAGCACTACAGCCATTGGATGGACATCGTACGGTCACTGGAGCTAGAATCGTGCATATTGACTAAGTTGACAAAGCCCTCCGTCCCCGTCAACTTAGTAGACCCACAAGTCAGGCTGCCACTATGCTGGGTACTAGCTAGCAGGGGGAGTATTCATTTTTTTGTGTGTAATAAGGAGGCACTTCCTTGCAAGCGAAGATGTAGCTGATGGGTTCCAGCAGTCAGGGGAAACGTTTTTTTCACGAAATACGGTGGCCCGTCCGGTGGGTCCCTATTGTCAGGTGGATGAATAATTATTTTGCGCGTAATAAGGAGGCACATCCTTGCGGCCGCCGTGGACCCAGCTGTCAGGCTCTCCAGGTACAGTACTCTTCCGATGGAAGTCGTTCCTTGACCACGTTGACCATGCCGCGCCGAGAGCACCAGGGCGGTGGACGACGGCGAGGCCTAGGAAGGGGACGACACGGAGCCGGGGAAGACGCAGCAGTGGATGCCCATGCGTAGAGGAGTATGAGGGTTCACTGGTTCACTGCGGTGTGAGGCTGCCGTCGTCGTAGAATAACAGGTGGTGTGGGTGAGTAGAGGGATGGCCTGACCAGCGGTGGGAGTAGTAGGGGGCGGTGAGGCCTCTGCGGCATCGCAGCCGGCCATGGGAGGCAGGAGCACGACGCACGACCGACGCTGGTTTGGGCGGCTGGAGCAAGATGACCAGAGGTTGAAGAAGCACTACGGCCGTTGCATGGACATCGTACGACCACTCGAGCTAGAATCATACATATTGACTAAGTTGACAAAGCCCTCCGTCCCCGTCAACTTAGTAGGCCCACAAGTCAGCCTCCCACTACACTGGGTCCTAGCTAGCAGGGGGAGTATTCTTTTTTTGTGCGTAATAAGGAGGCACTTCCTTGCGTGTGAAGATATAGCTGGTGGGTCCGAGCTGTCAGCGGCGGTAACGTTTTTTTCGCGAAATACAGAGGCCCTTTCAGTGGGTCCCAGATGTCAGGTGGAGGAATCATTATTTTGCGCGTAATAAGGAGGCATTTCCTTACGTGCGGCCGTGGACCCAGCTGCCAGCCTCTCCACGTACAGTCCACTTCAGATGCATGTGGGTCGTGGACCACGTTGACCAGGCCGCGCCGAGAGCACCAGGGCGGTGGACGACAGCGAGGGCTAGGAATGGAATGACACGGAGCCAGGGAAGACTCGGCAGTTGTTTCCCACGCGGAGGGGAGTACGACTGTATGAGGGTTTACTGGTTCATCTGCCGTCGCCGGAGAATAACAGTAGGTGTGGGTGAGTAGAGGGATGGCTAGGCAAGCGATGGGAGTACGGTGGGGCGGTGAGGCCTACGCGTCAGCACAGCCGGCCGCGGGGAGGAGGGAGCAGGCAGTCCCGCCGGCGCTTGTTTGAGCGGCTGGAGCAGGAAGAGCAGAGATTGAAGAAGCACGATGGCCGTTGGATGGACATCCAACAGTCACTGCTTGTGCGTCAACCTTATTTTAGGAAAGCCTTAAATCTATGGAAAATAGCATACATCCCATCTGCCATTATTTCTAATAATTTACAGCCCATTTGCTAATTCTTAAGGTTTTTTGGAGCCCATATTCTTTTTGTTAGCATTACAACCCATATTGTGGCTGCGGTTAAAAAATTATACAAAATTTTGCATATTGCGGTGCGGTCCAAACTATTTTTAATCCCGAAATTTCGAGTCACATTCAAACTGATTTTAAAAATAAATGTATATCAATATATAATGCAACAAATTGTCCACGCATAAAAATCAATGCAATTTAAAATCTCGAAATTAAAAAAAAGAAATTTGAAACTAATTGCCGGTTTGATGTGTTTTAAAAATGTACAGACCATTTCTCACTACTGATAGGCCGTTTTCTGGGCCAGCCGAATGAAGCTCTCCTCATCTTGAAAGATTTGCAGCCCAATAGGCCTGACAGAGCGACTTACTTGGCAAATCAAAAAAATACTGGGCTAGCCATTTTCAGAAAGAAAGAAAAACTGCTGGGCTAGTCTGTGGTAAACATAAAAGAGAATGTTGTCTAGACAGGCCAGAGTGCCCGGCACAGCCTAGTTGACACCCTGCTTCCGTCTCAAAAAAATATTAGATAAATGCCACTCCAATTATGGCGATTCATAAAAATGCCACTGCAATTTCCAAACTTCGAAAAATGCCACTGCAATTTTTGCAAACTTTGGAAAACGCCACAGCAATTTGCAAACTTTGAAAAACGCCACTCCAGACTTCGAAAAATGCCACCGGAAATGGCATGAAATGGCATTTTTCAAAGTTTGGAAATTGCAGTGGCATTTCTCGGAAACACCAGATTTGGAGTGGCATTTATCAAATTAACACAAAACAAAAATAACTGGGCGAGCTGTTGGGTCCCTGGTGTTAGCCGCTCGTTGTGCAATTCTCTCGTTTATTGACTATGTTGACAATGGCATGGGACCCAGATGTCAGAAATCCATTAGGAGGACCATTTTTTATTGGCTTGAAATAAGGAGGCACTTGCTTGCGTACTGCCATGACCTTGGCAGCTCCCTGCTGTCATCCTCTCCACGTACAATCATCTCCTGATTGTGTACGCGTTAACTTGGTAGGCCCACAAGTCAGCCTCTAAACCTGTGGAGGACAAATACAACCCATTTATATAAAAAAATAATAGCCCATTCCATACGTTCAAACGGAAAGTTCAACATTCAGAGCAAAGTAACAGGTCTGATCCACATATAGAGTACTGACCTTCCACGTTGACAACCATCATAGCCAAGTTAACTATCTACTCCCACTAATACTCTAGTAGCGTACAAGTACTAACTTACTCTTAGCTAACTAGACGATGCCAGCCGCCATATGCGGTACACGCTAAACGCTGGCACTGGCGTCATCTGCCTCGCCTCAGACTTGCCAGAGGTGCGATAGGGCGCGTTGCTCGCGCGCGTTGGCCCTTTCCATGCCGGCGTGATCCACCGAAGCTTAGGCTTCTATGCGGGAAGCCCACTTGACGAGCTGGTAGTAAAAATCGACATCGCGAAAGCGTGCGTGCCCGACAGCCTCCAGGGCTATTTGTCGGGCGCTAGCCTCCACGTAGTCGGCCCAGTTGCGGGCGCTCTGCTCGAGACTCAGAGCGTCGGTGCGCTGCTGCTCCATGTCCCGCTGGGTGCGCAAATCGGCAATACGCTGCTCCTCCGCCAGGAGGTTGCACTCCAACAACTCGTCATAGTCCGCATTGCCATCTAAAGACTGATAGAATGCCTCCTCCCTCCGTCTGCCTTCCGGTGAAAAATTGAACACTAGTTCCGGCAGTGACCGCCTCCGGTGTCGCCTATCACGGACGGGCGGAGGCATGGCGGACATGGCGAGAGCGAGGATAAGTGGCGAGCGACATCGGGCCGGTGGAGGCTTATGAGGATAGGGAGATTTGGGGGATGGTGCCACTGGAGAAGCCCGGGAAACAGTAATTATAGGATGAAGGTAGGTGAACTAACGTGTGGCAGGAAACGCGACGGTCATCACGGTCATTGGAATTCAGTGCATAAGCAGGCATGGCTTAGCGCGCCAGCTTGCCATGGAAAACTAGAAAAACTAAAATTATGACTGTGCCGTCCCGTCCCGTCCCGTCAGTGGTGCGTCTCGTCCGTGCTGGGTCGCATGCCAGCATGACGGTCAAACGAGTGCACTCGAATCATCCAGATGAGGTACTCCCTCCTTGTCAAAAATGATTCCACCACTCATCATCTACCTTGGTTGGTTAGGTTTTTGAATTAAGCCCTGCAAACCAGAAAGGAGGTAGTATGTGCGTGATCCGCTATTTATTCGTATAGGATCGAGTAGGTCGTTTTTTGAATTGAGCCTTGCAAACCGGAAAGGAGGTAGTACATGCGTGATCCGCTATTTATCCGTGTAGGATCGAGTAGGTCGGATAGTTTACGTGTAGGATCAAGTAGGTCGGATGGTGTACGTGTACGGTCGCATTAGCTGATGAACGTTCGCTGGGAGATAAGGCATTTGCGAACATTTTTGCTGGCAGTTTCTTCAGATTCGCATGACATTTTCTTCAGACCAGCTTGTCACTTTCTTCAGAGGTAGGCATTTTTATTCAAAAAACTACCACTTCGGATCTTGCGTCAGAACTAAAACTACCAGGAGCGCATTAGTAGGCTAGTTAGTGATCGATCAGTAACTTCTAAACACTGAGCAAACAGGAATAAGGAACTATTAGTAACTTGTAAACACTGAGAACACAGAAATAAGGATCATGCTGTGCACAACAGTAAGAGCCGATCCATTCAAAATGTTCAAACGAGACTCACAGGCCTGGCATTGTAATATGTTCACATTAGTAGCCCAAATTCAAAACCAACTAGTATGATTCCCATACATAAGATCAACATGTTAATGCATCTCAATGATTCATAGATCATATATAAATATGTAGCTCCAAACGCAAAGATCTAGAAAAAACATATGTTCTTCCTACTAACATGGATGCTTCTCTTGGCCAACATTAAGTACAGACTGAAAGACAAATTTTTTTGTGATGTCTACAATTCCTCTTGCAAACGTAAGTGGTTTCACCAACAGCTGGAACCATGAGAATGAACCACACATGATGGAGGAACATCCACTGCAATATGATTTGGTCTTCTCTCGATCACACGGCGAGAATATTTTCGGAATACAAACTTTAACTTAGGCAAAATGATGCCCATTGTATAATAACACCAAAGCAATGAAGCACCTAGTGTTGGCCAATAAATAGTACAATACTACTTTTCTACAGTCCATGAAGTGACTATCCAATCTTTCTGTGTCTATTTTCAAATTGCACTGCATGCAGTGACTATACTATTCTCTTGTGCAGTTCAACCAAAATTGCGGTCACTTTGTGTGTTTGCCAAATAGCAACGGGCAGACATCTCTGTCTGCACAAATATCAAGCTTCTTACCCCACCTTGTATTTTTGGTTTAAACATGTCTCTTCCGCTTAGCATCTGTCATGTTTTGCACTGGACAATTTGATACAGTCATGTTTTGCCCTGGACAATTTCATACTGAATTGATTTGCTGGTTCAGAGAAGAAATATAGCGCCTATTCTTCATCAGACCAAGGATATCCATGTTCGCAGTGATGGAAGAGGTGAAATCGATACAACCGAAATTGAGCATCCAATCATTGAATCCTGTCTTGCACCTCCAATGTAGGTCCACCCTACCAATAAATTCACATGCAAACCACTAGTATTACTATCTAATGATAGTACAAAAAGAGTATCAAGATAGTAGCAAACCATGTACCTTCGTAATGAACAACTCATAGTGCCACCAATTTGATATAAAGGTTTGGAAAAAAACATGCTCCTAATGTTGAACCAGTTGGACTTTTTGTGCAGTTCCACTAAAATCGAGCATCCCTGTTTGCATAGATATTGAAAGTGTGATTACTATAAAAGTGGCACTAGTTGAAGCATAGACTCACAACTATAAGCATTCCAATTTCTTAATGGGAAAAGGTAGCAAGACTGTTTCTAACCACCTGTTTGAAGGAATAAATAAGGCAACATCGGCTAATGTCAGAAAGGCATATATAGTTATTTCTGAAAGAGTGATCGATTCCTGACCTTTTGTCACGACCGGTTTTTCAATAAAAATATTTATCGAGAAACCAAATCTTTTGAGTCCAGTATGAGAGAAAATCCTCCTCACTGGTTGACAAATTCTTGATACAATAAGCCAGTAGCATAAGATATATTACAGGGTTGAGCTAGGGCTGCTCAACAAATTATTACAAGCGCGCCAATAATTATACATAATGGCGGATATAACACAATGGTGTGGTGGCATACTACTGACTCGAGGATAAAGTGATGGTGGAATAACACAGTGGGGAGTGTGATGACACGACTCTCGAACTGGCATCTCATCGAGCGTCGAGGTGAGGCTCGATGAATTTTATTTGGGTTGCGGAAGCGGATATAATACTGTGACCAAATCTAGGGTCGCACGAGACTGACTAGGATTCCTCTAGGCGTCGGACTCGCTATCGAACTCTTCATCCATGAGATCGCCTTCGTCAGCATCTGGCCAAATCAACAAGCCAGTGAGTACTTTGAAAGTACTCGCAAGACAGTTCGGACGTAAGATATAACAAATGCATGCATGAATGCGTCATGATTAATTTTACCAACTGAACGTTCAAAAATTAGCATGACGAAATAGGAAAAAGGGAAACGGCAGTAGTCCGCCTGAAATCCCCAACAAAACATAAATGAAAACCGATCGGGTGTCTGAAGCGACGCCTCGAAAGGTGAACAGATAATTAAAAGAAAAAGGTGCCACAGTCGGGCGTCTTAGCGACACCAAATAAAGGGCTTTAAAAGAAATTCCACAATCGGACGTCGGGGCGACATCACAGAAAGGGCTTTAAAAGAAATGCCACACTCGGACGTCGGGGCGACATCACAGAAAGGGCTTTAAAAGAAATGCCACAGTCGGACGTCTGAGCGACATCACAGAAAGGGCTTTATTCACGGGTAAATAATACTCATAATAAATATTCAATTCATGATAATAAACAGGTTAGTCCATCCACAGGAATAACATTTAGCCAGACTTAGCACTCATGGGATGTACCGGAGTCTCTGTCATCAAACTGGCACTGTTAGGACAAGATAATACGAATTTGGATATGGAATAGATGATTCAAAGGAATATATGACTCTGCAGAGTTTGTACAAAATTTTTCCCACAGTCAACGGATTTCCGTAGTCACGAAGGACTAGTTCCGTTTACGGTTTTTCGGAAGAAAACACAGCTAACCAGTACACACCCATCCTACCTCTCGATGCCAGGACTCACCCTAGACATCGTCCAAGAAAAACTTTTGAGACGGGGAGATCACAATCTCGAATAGCATGGGATCAAATTTATATACGCGCGCTCTAAGGGGTGCCCCCCTCTCGGTCCCAACCGGAAACACCCATGCCCCCTGACAGGATGACTGGCTTTAATCCAGGGCCATGGAACCATCATCCCGGCCTCTCCTTATTGGTGTGTACCAGGAAAGCGGTTTGCAACTTACTAATCCATATTCCTTGCGGAAAACATGTGGTAGTACAGGGAAGGATGAATGGAAGGAACTGGAATGATACGAGTTGACATTGAAGTCACATAGTCTGGCATAAGCCTGGCATGCTACAACACTACCATCTTACCCATCCTCATGCTAACACATGGCCATGCATACTCACATCCATCCACTTATGGATCATCGAACTCACTTACCTCAACATTTCATAGAAATAACGTTCATCGGTATGCTCATCAACATGCCATGAAACTAACTAAATGCAAGACATGCCAAGACACTCATCATATCAAAAGTTCAAACATGCTTGCCTGGTTCGGAGTAGTCGGAGCCTAGCTCGGTGAAGTTCGCGGCTCCGTCACCTCCTTCGGTATCTACGGTATAAAGAAAATATATGCGCTATCGTAAATACCAAGGGGTGCACAGAAGTTATACCAAATATTTTTCAAATAAATATGATAAAAAACTAGACAAAAATCTGAAGAGGACAGAAAAAGAATCACTCAAAAATTCCTTTCTGTTAAAAAGTTATAAGGGTTTTAATCCAGGGACTCATCTGTAATGAAACAGAAAGTTTCCAGGGGCTAGTTTATAAAAACAGAAAACGCTTCGGCAGAAACTACGCCAGCCCAGAGGGAAAGCGCATTTGGCAGAAGGCGTTTTCAGATAACGCTTCGTTTAGAAAGGACAGAGAGGCTGACAGCGGGTCCCACTTGTCATGTTTAAATTTTCAAATGGGAGGGACGAGGCTCGTCGGCGCCCGAGAGCTGCGGTGGTCGCCGGCGGCGATCCACGGCGAGGCAGGGGGATCAGAGGTTACCAATGTGCTCACCGTGTCCTTCCGCAACGGTGGGTGGTGGTGTTGATCGCCGGTGAGCACCACATCGACGGCGGTCTCAACTCCGGCGGACGGTGGTTCGGGCGTGGATGGAGCTCGTCGGAGAGGGCTGCAAAGATTAAATTGAGGTGGGGGTTAGAGTACTGGGTGCAAGAGAGGGCTACGGACGAGGTTTGGGCGCCGGAGGTGGCCTCACCGGAGTGAATCGAGCTGGAGGCCGAGGCGGGGCGAGGCGGCCGGAGTTGGGGGAGGAGACCTCCTCGAGGTCCTCCTGGTGGCTTGGCAGGGTCTTGGGGAGGTGTAGTGAAGGTGTGGGTCTCGTGAGCGAGCTCGGGGCCCCTTTTATAGGCGGTCCGAGGCGGTGGCCGAGAACGGGGTTCTCCGGCGAAGCTTACGGCGGCACAGGGCATTGGTCGGGGAGGTTTAGGGGTCGAGCGCCGTCGTGGGGGTTCAATGGGTCCGTTTAGGTGCTAAACTGGCCGGGGTTTGGGTGTTTGGGTCGAGCTCGACGGAACAGGGGTGGCGCGGCCCGTCGGCGGCAGGGAGCACGTTGCGTGCTTGCCGGCCACGGTGAGGGTGCCACGGGCGTGCGCTGGCATGCATGAGGCCACGCGGAGAGCCAGGGAGCTTTGGGCGGCGCTGAACGGCGTTCTGCCGTGGTGTGCCTTCTGTCGGCCGCCATGGGAGGTCCCGACACCGCAGAAGACGCCGGCGAGGGCGGGCCAGCGCGCCACCGACGCCAGGAAGGCTCCACGCACGCGTGTGAAGCTCCGGACAAGAGGGCGGGTCTGCGAGCATCGAGCCAAGCGCACTGTGAGCTTGTGACTGAACTCTGAAGAAAACGACACTGTAAAACTGAATTTTACTGAACTTTACTGAAAATGCAAAGAACAGTGCAGCTCAGGTGTTCGACAGAATGATTTAGGTATCTAGGGATTTTTCCTTGAGCTGAAATTTCGTGGAGTGGCTTCTCATTGCTCCAGTAGGCTGCATGATTTTTGGTGGAATTTTTGGAGGAGTGTAGATATGAATTTCACCAAATTTGGCAAATCTGGTCCAAACTTGCAGAGACTGAATTTTGAAATTTTTGAGCAGAAGATGAGTGGATCAAGATGGTTCTAGGTTGTGGGTACTAAAGACAATCCAGGGAGGTTGGTTTGGGATAAAAACTCAAAGGCCAAGTGGTACTTGCTTTGAAAATCACTTAAGCTTAATTTAAATGGCAGAAAAGTTTTGGGAGATAAAATAATTGAAATAAAACCCAAAACTTGTTTGGACTTGTTGGGATAGAGAAGTTAGATTGTCCAAAGGTGGAGGGAGGGGTTTTGAGAAGTTTTACTATAGGAGACATGGTAAAACCATGGGTGGGTTCAAAAAGAAAGAAGTCCCAAACTCCTAGGGTTTTTCCTTTATTTTTTTTTGAAAATAAATAAGTTTGAGAGGGTAACAACCAAAAGGAAAAGCTTCAACAAAAATTCAACACCAAATTTGAAAGGGAAAAGAAAATCCTTGCCAAAGGAAGGAAGCTTTTAAGAGGAAGGATTTTCTGGAAAGGAAATTTTAAATGCCCTCTTTTAAAAATCCAACAAGGTTTTTGATGAAAACCAAATTAAAAATTTTGGAGTGTCACAACACCTACCCCCTTAGGAAAAATCTCGTCCCCGAGATTTCAGCTGATCCTTAAATAAGTGGGGATGCTCTGTCCGAAGAAAATCCTCTCTTTCCCAAGTTGCTTTGCTGTCGGCGTGATTGCTCCACTGGACTTTGAAAAACTTGATGGTCTTTTGTCGGGTCTTCCTTTCAGACTCCTCTAATATTTTTACGGGACGTTCCCGATAAGTGAGGTCTGGCTGCACGTCAATGTTTTCATGGGATACTTGTTTCTCTGGGTTGCTCACGCACTTCGTCAATTGCGAGACGTGGAACACGTCGTGGACATCGGATAATTCCTCAGGTAAGTCTAGCTGGTAGGCTACCGTGCCTCTTCGTGCCTTTATACAGAAAGGTCCGATGAATCTTGGTGCTAGCTTCCCTTTAATCTTGAATCGTTGCAATCCTCTCATAGGGGACACTCTCAAGTATACGAACTCACCGGGTTCGAAGCTGACCCCACGATGTTTCTGATCATAATAACTCTTCTGTCGACTTTGAGCGGTTTTAAGTCGGTCCCTGATTAGCTTGACCTTCTCCTCGGCTTCTTTGAGCATGTCTGGGCCGAAGATACGGCTGTCTCCGGTTTCTGACCAATTTAACGGGGTACGACATCTTCGTCCGTATAAGGCCTCAAATGGTGCCATTTGTAGGCTGGCCTGGTAGCTATTGTTGTACGCGAACTTGGCATATGGCAGGCTTTCTTCCCAACTGGTTCCATATGTGAGGACACATGCTCTCAGCATGTCTTCTAAAATCTGGTTTACGCGTTCTGTTTGTCCATCAGTCTGTGGGTGGTATGCGGTACTGAAGGCTAGTTGGGTTCCCAGAGCCTGTTGTAAGTGCTCCCAAAATCTCGAGACGAACTGGGTGCCTCTGTCGGACATTATAGTCTTCGGGACACCGTGCAGACAAACTATGCGGGAAAGATAAATCCTGGCAAGCCTCTGAGTGGTGTGGGTCGTCTTCATTGGAATAAAGTGTGCCACTTTGGTTAACCTGTCAGTGATGACCCATATGGCATCATTCTCGTGTCGTGACCGAGGTAGTCCGACAATGAAATCCTTCCCTATTTCATCCCATTTCCACTCAGGTATTTTGTTCGGTTGCAGTAGTCCGGCTGGTCTCTGATGCTCAGCTTTTATGCGTTGACATGAGTCGCAACATGCAATGAAAGCGGCTATGTCCCTCTTCATACCGTGCCACCAAAATCTTTCCTGAATATCTTTATACATTTTGGTTCCTCCAGGGTGAATCGAGTAAGGGGCGGTGTGGGCTTCGGCTAAAATTTGCTGTTTAAGGTCTTCTATGTTTGGTACGCAAAGTCTTTCTCCGTACCATAATATCCCTTCACTGTCTATGACGAATTCCGAGGCCTTGCCCATACTCACCTTTCTTTTGATGCCTTCGATGCTGGGGTGACCAGGCTGAGCTCCTTTAATTTCCTCCACAAGGTCGGGTTGTATTACCAAGTTTGATATGGTGCCTTCTGCTACCATCATCAAGTTGAGCTTGGCAAATTCTTGTTGGAATTCGGGCCTCAAGCTGTGCAGATTGTTTTCGTCGGAGTTGGGGTTCCGACTAAGAGCATCGGCTACTACATTTTCTTTTCCTGGATGGTAATGGATACCAACATCATAATCCTTTACCAATTCCAACCAACGTCGTTGCCGTAAGTTTAGCTCTGGCTGTGTGAAAATATATTTGAGACTTTTGTGATCCGTAAATATTTCACATCGATTCCCAAGTAAGAAATGCCTCCATTCCTTGAGTGCATGAATAACTGCTGCCATTTCTAAGTCATGAGTGGGATAATTTTCCTCATGCTTGCGAAGTTGCCTTGAAGCGTAGGCGACAACCTTGCCTTCCTGCATCAACACGCATCCAAGACCCTTTCTGGACGCGTCACAATATACTTCAAAATTCTTGTGTATGTCGGGTACAATTAGTACCGGTGCTGTCGTTAATTTCCGCTTTAGCTCTTGGAAACTTTTCTCGCAGGCTTCTGTCCATTCAAACTTCTTATCTTTCTTGAGTAACTGCGTCATAGGCTTGGCTATGGTGGAGAATCCTTCAATAAATCAGCGGTAATATCCTGCCATTCCCAAGAAACTCCGTATGTCCGTTACGCTGGCTGGTGACTTCCAGCCAAGTACGGCCTTGACTTTCTCTGGGTCCACTGCGATACCGTCCTGGGTCAGTACGTGGCCTAGAAAGCCTACTTGTCTTAGCCAAAATTCGCACTTGCTGAACTTGGCATACAATTGGTGTTTTCTGAGCTCTCCTAGCACAATCCTGAGATGTTCTGCGTGCTCTTCTGGTGTCTTGGAGTATACCAGAATATCGTCAATGAATACCACAACGAACTTGTCCATAAACTTCATGAATACTTTGTTCATGAGGTGAAAAAAATATGCAGGAGCGTTAGTTAATCCAAATGGCATCACTGTGAACTCGTACAGTCCATATCTGGAGGTGAAGGCTGTTTTGGGAATATCTTCTGTTCGTACCTTCAATTGATGGTATCCTGACCTTAAGTCAATTTTTGAGAATACCTTGGCCTGAGCGAGTTGATCAAACAAATCGTTTATCCTTGGCATCGGGTATTTGTTTTTGACTGTGACCATGTTAATGCTCGATAGTCAATACACAATCTCAGTGTTCCATCCTTCTTTTTGGCAAATAAAATTGGTGATCCCCAAGGTGAGGAGCTGGCTCGAATGAATCCTTTGTCCAGCAATTCCTTTATTTGTTTCTTCAACTCAACCAATTCGGATGGTGCCATTCGGTACGGTTTCTTGTATATGGGGGTGGTTCCTGGTGCGAGCTCAATGCTGAATTCTATCTCTCGGTCTGGTGGCATGCCTGGTAGCTCTTCAGGGAATACGTCTGGAAATTCACACACTACTGGAACCTTGTTCAGCTCAGAAACGTCCACCTTATTCAATCTCGGTTGCCGGGGTATTTTTCCTTCCTTGGCTGATACTCTTATTGTCTTCCCTTGGTGGTGTGTGAGAATTACGGTCCTGTTGAAAAAGTCGATAAACCCCTTGTTGGTGGTTAGCCAATCCATCCCTAGGATGACATCCAGTCCTTTATTTTCCAACACAATAAGATTTGCGTAAAACTCCAGTCCTTTGAACTCAATGACCACATTCTGACAGTAATTCTGAGTAACTTGCTGAATCCCAGGGGACTTGATGATCATGGATTTCTCCAAAGGAAGCATCGAAAAATTATTTTGCAAAGCAAAACTTTTTGAAATGAAAGAGTGAGAAGCTCCAGAATCAAACAAAACCATTGCAGGTATTGTGTTGACAGGAAACGTACCGAGTACGATATCCGGAGCATTTTGTGCCTCCTCTTTGGTTACGTGGTTCAGATGACCCTTCCTGTGGTTGTTGTTGGGATTGAAATTGTTTCGCTTGGGCGCTGAATTAGTGCCGTCGTTGTTCGGCCTTGGGGTTGAGTTCCTTGGCTTGGGGCACTGTTTGGCATAGTGCCCTTCTTCTCCACAAGCGTAACAAGTAACGCCGGGGCGATACGTGAACTCCTTGTCCCTTGCATGAAAATTTTTGATTGGGCGTGAGACATTGGATGAGGATTTGTGCATCCCACCCTTTTGAAAATCTGTCTTGCTTCGGTGATTGCGAGCATGGTTAGTCTGGTCCCTTTTTCGCTTGCGGATATCTTCCAGACTGCGTCTCTCATTTTCCAGAGTAATGGCTTTGTCCACCAGTGTTTTAAAATCAGGAAAAGTGTGCACGACCAGTTGGCATTTAAGCGCGGGTGCTAGACGTCAAGGAATTTCTCCATCTTCTTGCTCTCAGTCATACGCTCTTCATTGGCGTAGCGGGATAATAGAGTAAATTGACTGTTGTAATCTGACACTGTCATGTTCCTTTGCTTGAGGTCGTCGAACTCTCTCTTCTTGATTTTCATAATACTCTTAGGAATGTGTGCACCACAGAAACCTTCCTTGAAATCATCCCAGGTTATGTCATTTTCGTTGGGATGCATGTGCAGAAAATTCCCCACCACGATGCGGCTGCTCCTGTGAGATAGTGCGGAGCATACAGCACCTTTTCGGGGTTTGAACATTTTGCAATGATTAATTTTCTCTCCATATCTCGAAGCCAGTCCTCGGCTTCAAGAGGCTTGTCTGTATGAGAAAATGTTTGGGGACGTGTCTTCTGAAGCTCAGATAACTTGGATTGCTGCTGATACTGTCCATGGTGATTCCCCATGTTGATGACTTGGTTCATCATTTCACGATGTTGTTGCTGACTCTGTTCATAAAGGCGACACATTTGGGAAAGTGCCGTTTCACTGTTCTGCTGACTGGACTGCCCTTGTGTGAAATTGTTGCCTGGTTGAGTGTCATAATCTCCCTCTGGCGGAGTAGGCATGGAGCGAGTCCAAGGACGAGACATTTTTCACTGTGGGGATATATTTTGCAAAACTCATAAGAAAAGCGAAGATGGTCGTAAAGCAAATCCAAAAATCTCACAAGGCTGGCAAATAATTTAAATGACCAAGGTCGCTTAAGAAAACAAATTGATTCGCGCACGGAGAAGGACTGCTCATTACATATCTTACACGCGGGCGATAATTATACAATACATCACTCAGGATATGCGTACATAATCCTGACATGTTATTTAGGCTAGTGCACTTCTCCAGTCCCTACATGAAGCGCAAACAGGCTACTCCTCACAACCTATGTACATATCTTACAAAGCGGTACATCGCATGACGGGCAAGCATACTCAGCCGGAAATGTTGACGATCTCCTTGGCCCTGCCAAGGGTGAGGCGCAGTGAGGTTGGGGACTCGACCTCCTCCTCACTAATAGGCTCCAGACGTGAAGAGCTGCGTCGGGTAGATGGAGCGGGTGCCAGGGGCGGAGCAACACGAATAGGAGTAGGCACAGCGGGTGGTGCAGTGCGCGCTAAAGTGGGCGCAATGGCCTGGTTGAACTCTTCGGTGGTAGGCAGGCGACGAGTAGGTGCATAAGATGCTGATGACGAGACCAAAGTCAGTGGCGGTGCGGCGGGCAGGAGCTCTCTCCTGTTGGCGGCACAGCCATGGACTGAGTCCATGCGGGCAGCTACGAAGTCGTCCACCAGGTTGTCGAAGGCTGCCTCCAGAGCCCGGAGATACTCAATGAGCATCTCAAAAGCCTCATCTCGTTCTCCTCTGGGGCAGGAGAATGCGTAGTGACAGGTGTAAGGCACATGGCATGGAAGATAGCGGTAGCGACGAGTCTTCATCGCGGGAAGAACATCCCTGAGGCGAGCTATCGCCTCACGGGCTGCCATCTGCATAGCATGCCTCTCCATAGGCATGGCTCTTCCCACGAACCGGAAGCGGCGTGACTCACCACGCCCTCCCCTGAACTGCACCGTGACTTGGTGCATGGTCAGACTGTCGTTGACCTTGTGCTGGTAGAGTGTGAAGACTGGGCGCACAGATGGCCCCATCGCGACCTGAACGATGAAGGAGAGAAGCTTGATGAACCCATCGGGCACGTTGGCGAAGGTCTGAGACTCGCAGTTGTTGTCGGCCATCTACAAAAGTAGGCAAAAAAATCCTGCATGGTCAGATCATAAATTTATGCTGACTGTCAGAAAATGACTACAATTGCAGAAATATAAATTAGCTCTATTATGCTAATAACCGATTAGCGATCGCACCTAGTGGCTTCCTACAGTCAGCCTGGCTCTGGTACCAAGCTTGTCACGACCGGTTTTTCAATAAAAATATTTATCGAGAAACCAAATCTTTTGAGTCCAGTATGAGAGAAAATCCTCCTCACTGGTTGACAAATTCTTGATACAATAAGCCAGTAGCATAAGATATATTACAGGGTTGAGCTAGGGCTGCTCAACAAATTATTACAAGCGCACCAATAATTATACATAATGGCGGATATAACACAATGGTGTGGTGGCATACTACTGACTCGAGGATAAAGCGATGGTGGAATAACACAGTGGGGAGTGTGATGACACGACTCTCGAACTGGCATCTCATCGAGCGTCGAGGTGAGGCTCGATGAATTTTATTCGGGTTGCAGAAGCGGATATAATACCGTGACCAAATCCAGGGTCGCACGAGACTGACTGGGATCCTCTAGGCATCGGACTCGCTATCGAACTCTTCATCCATGAGATCGCCTTCGTCAGCATCTGGCCAAATCAACAAGCCAGTGAGTACTTTGAAAGTACTCGCAAGACAGTTCGGACGTAAGATATAACAAATGCATGCATGAATGCGTCATGATTAATTTTACCAACTGAACGTTCAAAAATTAGCATGACAAAATAGGAAAAAGGGAAACGGCGGTAGTCCGCCTGAAATCCCCAACAAAACATAAATGAAAACCGATCGGGTGTCTGAAGCGACGCCTCGAAAGGTGAACAGATAATTAAAAGAAAAAGGTGCCACAGTCGGGCGTCTTAGCGACACCACATAAAGGGCTTTAAAAGAAATGCCACAGTCGGACGTCGGGGCGACATCACAGAAAGGGCTTTAAAAGAAAGTCCACAGTCGGACGTCGGGGCGACATCACAGAAAGGGCTTTAAAAGAAATGCCACAGTCGGACGTCTGAGCGACATCACAGAAAGGGCTTTATTCACGGGTAAATAATACTCATAATAAATATTCAATTCATGATAATAAACAGGTTAGTCCATCCACAGGAATAACATTTAGCCGGACTTAGCACTCATGGGATTTACCGGAGTCTCTGTCATCAAACTGGCACTGTTAGGACAAGATAATATGAATTTGGATATGGAATAGATGATTCAAAGGAATATATGACTCTGCAGAGTTTGTACAAAATTTTTCCCACAGTCAACGGATTTCCGTAGTCACGAAGGACTAGTTCCGCTTACGGTTTTTCGGAAGAAAACACAGCTAACCAGTACACACCCATCCTACCTCTCGATGCCAGGACTCACCCTAGACATCGTCCAAGAAAAACTTTTGAGACG
This sequence comes from Triticum urartu, assembly GCF_056163025.1. NCBI lineage: Eukaryota > Viridiplantae > Streptophyta > Magnoliopsida > Poales > Poaceae > Triticum > Triticum urartu. The sequence goes on along the minus strand of NC_141878.1, from coordinate 54,255,753 downwards.
GGGAGATCACAATCTCGAATAGCATGGGATCAAATTTATATACGCGCGCTCTAAGGGGTGCCCCCCTCTCGGTCCCAACCGGAAACACCCATGCCCCCTGACCGGATGACTGGCTTTAATCCAGGGCCATGGAACCATCATCCCGGCCTCTCCTTATTGGTGTGTACCAGGAAAGCGGTTTGCAACTTACTAATCCATATTCCTTGCGGAAAACATGTGGTAGTACATGGAAGGATGAATGGAAGGAACTGGAATGATATGAGTTGACATTGAAGTCACATAGTCTGGCATAAGCCTGTCATGCTACAACACTGCCATCTTACCCATCCTCATGCTAACACATGGCCATGCATACTCACATCCATCCACTTATGGATCATCGAACTCACTTACCTCAACATTTCATAGAAATAACGTTCATCGGCATGCTCATCAACATGCCATGAAACTAACTAAATGCAAGACATGCCAAGACACTCATCATATCAAAAGTTCAAACATGCTTGCCTGGTTCGGAGTAGTCGGAGCCTAGCTCGGTGAAGTTCGTGGCTCCGTCACCTCCTTCGGTATCTACGGTATAAAGAAAATATATGCGCTATCGTAAATACCAAGGGGTGCACAGAAATTATACCAAATATTTTTCAAATAAATATGATAAAAAACTAGACAAAAATCTGAAGTGGACAGAAAAAGAATCACTCAAAAATTCCTTTCTGTTAAAAAGTTATAAGGGTTTTAATCCAGGGACTCATTTGTAATGAAACAGAAAGTTTCCAGGGGCTAGTTTATAAAAACAGAAAACGCTTCGGCAGAAACTACGCCAGCCTAGAGGGAAAGTGCATTTGGCAGAAGGCGTTTTCAGATAACGCTTCGTTTAGAAAGGACAGAGAGGCTGACAGCGGGTCCCACTTGTCATGTTTAAATTTTCAAATGGGAGGGACGAGGCTCGTCGGCGCCTGAGAGCTGCGGTGGTCGCCGGCGGCAATCCACGGTGAGGCAGGGGGATCGGAGGTTACCAATGTGCTCACCGTGTCCTTCCGCAATGGTGGGTGGTGGTGCTGATCGCCGGTGAGCACCATGTCGACGGCGGTCTCAACTCCGGCGGACGGTGGTTCGGGCGTGGATGGAGCTCGTCGGAGAGGGCTGCAAAGATTAAATTGAGGTGGGGGTTAGAGTACTGGGTGCAAGAGAGGGCTACGGACGAGGTTTGGGCACCGGAGGTGGCCTCACCGGAGTGAATCGAGCTGGAGGCCGAGGCGGGGCGAGGCGGCCGGAGTTGGGGGAGGAGACCTCCTCGAGGTCCTCCTGGTGGCTTGGCAGGGTCTTGGGGAGGTGTAGTGAAGGTGTGGGTCTCGTGAGCGAGCTCGGGGCCCCTTTTATAGGCGGTTCGAGGCGGTGGCCGAGAACGGGGTTCTCCGGCGAAGCTTACGGCGGCACAGGGCATTGGTCGGGGAGGTTTAGGGGTCGAGCGCCGTCGTGGGGGTTCAATGGGTCCGTTTAGGTGCTAAACTGGCCAGGGTTTGGGTGTTTGGGTCGAGCTCGACGGAACGGGGGTGGCGCGGCCCGTCGGCGGCAGGGAGCACGTTTCGTGCTTGCCGGGCCACGGTGAGGGTGCCACGGGCGTGCGCTGGCATGCATGAGGCCACGCGGAGAGCCAGGGAGCTTTGGGCAGCGCTGAACGGCGTTCTGCCGTGGTGTGCCTTCTGTCGGCCGCCACGGGAGGTCCCGACGCCGCAGAAGACGCTGGCGAGGGCGGGCCAGCGCGCCACCGACGCCAGGAAGGCTCCACGCACGCGTGTGAAGCTCCGGACAAGAGGGAGGGGCTGCGAGCATCGAGCCAAGCGCACTGTTAGCTTGTGACTGAACTCTGAAGAAAACGACACTGTAAAACTGAATTTTACTGAACTTTACTGAAAATGCAAAGAACAGTGCAGCTCAGGTGTTTGACAGAATGATTTAGGTATCTAGGGATTTTTCCTTGAGCTGAAATTTGGTGGAGTGGCTTCTCATTGCTCCAGTAGGCTGCATGATTTTTGGTGGAATTTTTGGAGGAGTGTAGATATGAATTTCACCAAATTGGGCAAATCTGGTCCAAACTTGCAGAGACTGAATTTTGAAATTTTTGAGCAGAAGATGAGTGGATCAAGATGGTTCTAGGTTGTGGGTACTAAAGACAATCCAGGGAGGTTGGTTTGGGATAAAAACTCAAAGGCCAAGTGGTACTTGCTTTGAAAATCACTTAAGCTTAATTTAAATGGCAGAAAAGTTTTGGGAGATAAAATAATTGAAATAAAACCCAAAACTTGTTTGGACTTGTTGGGATAGAGAAGTTAGATTGTCCAAAGGTGGAGGGAGGGGTTTTGAGAAGTTTTACTATAGGAGACATGGTAAAACCATGGGTGGATTCAAAAAGAAAGAAGTCCCAAACTCCTAGGGTTTTTCCTTTCTTTTTTTTGAAAATAAATAAGTTTGAGAGGGTAACAACCAGAAGGAAAAGCTTCAACAAAAATTCAACACCAAATTTGAAAGGGAAAAGAAAATCCTTGCCAAAGGAAGGAAGCTTTTAAGAGGAAGGATTTTCTGGAAAGGAAATTTTAAATGCCCTCTTTTAAAAATCCAACAAGGTTTTTGATGAAAACCAAATTAAAAATTTTGGAGTGTCACACCTTTCCTCTTCTTTTAAGCATATTTTTTGTAGTTCAACTAAAATAAAATGCCATCACCGCCTTGACAATTCAGTGACACTGTACAAAAGGAAATGACTTAACATTACATCATGATGTTAGGTATGTAGTCGACAGGCATTAGAGACAAACATACAGACCTCCTCCGATAACATAATGAACATTAATTTTAACAAAGGTGTGACTAGCTTTACCGGGATAATTTGAGTGAACTCTACACCCTGTGTTCCTTAATATAAGACGTTTTCGCAGTTCAATTTAAAGTACCCAAGCATCCAGTATTTAGAAAAACAGGTAGTAGTTTTCTTGAGCACATATCTGGGAAAGCTTGCCACACTTTATATATGTCCATACACTAATGCAACACCATTCGAATAGTATAAATATACACTAATCCAGTGGCTAGTGCAACAGTAGAGTAGTTATTTTATTACAGGGTACAATACAATGGTTTTACTGAACAAATTTCCATAAGCTCTAGCACTAGAAGATTTCTATAAGAATTAACTATACAAAATATAAAGGTAACAAGTTTCAACATTGGTATACTAGTTGTGCAAGAGCATTAAACCAAATACAAAAGTCTAAAGGTAACTAGCATTATTAACTAATGATATTATTAAAAAATTGCAAACCATGTACCTTCAAGGTAAATATCATTTTGAACTCAAGTGGACATGAAAAATTGCTATCCCAATCTTGATAATCGATCAAACATAAAAAGTTGATCGAACGAATCAATACAATAGCCAAAGGAGGAGGTGCACACTCTTGACCTTTCCTCTTGTCTTCATAATTTTTTGTGCCATTTAACCAAAATAAAATGACATCAGCGTCTTGGCATTTAGGTGACACTGTACAAAAAGTTGACTTATCTCATGAAAGTGAGGTATGTAATCTATAAGCATTAGCAGTGCAAAAATCTGAAGGTAGTAACAAGTTTCATCGTTGGTATACTGACTTTGTAACAACATTAGAATGCCTTAGTTGAAAAATGTTTAATACATCCACAATCAACAGCTAACCCTGAAATAATCCAGAGACATTAAATGGCATTGCTTAAATTTATCAGTGGCATTAGACTGAGCGAGACATTAGTTAAATGTGGCATCACTTTAGGAGTAGCATTGGTTGACTTTACCGCTAGCGTTATACTAATAGCAAATAAGTGGCAATAAGAGCATGGGAGACCCATTCGGACAGTGGGCGCACCAGTACGATGTAGCTCCATGGACACGTAGAGTGGCGAGGGAGGTATGGTTGCCTAGAGCAACAAATATCCAGGCAGCATATTTGGATTACGTCCCATTTTTGCTCTCTTTATCCACCTTTTTCCTATGTGAGGACAACAAACCGATCGACCTGGTCATTCTCTATTGCATTGTCATGCCTTTCTACCCTTCTTTAACCAAGAGACACGAGACTCGTTCCTTAGCTACTAATTTTCCCCTTTTCAACCTAGATGCGGGTTCGATGCCTACTCTCTTGGATAGTACAGTCCCCTGATGTCTACTACACAACCTACTTCTTGTAGACGTTGTTGGGCCTCCAAGTGCAGAGGTTTGTAGGACAGTAGCAAATTTCCCTCAAGTGGATAACCTAAGGTTTATCAATCCGTGGGAGGCGTAGGATGAAGATGGTCTCTCTCAAACAACCCTGCAACTAAGGTAAATTGTATAGGTGCACTAGTTCGGTGAAGAGATGGTGATACATGTGCAATATGGATGATAGATATGGGTTTTGTAATATGAAAATATAAAAACAGCAAGGTAACTAATGATAAAAGTGAGCACAAACGGTATTGCAATGCTAGGAAACAAGGCCTAAGGTTCATACTTTCACTAGTGCAAGTTCTATCAACAATAATAACATAATTGGGTCATATAACTATCCCTCAACACGCAACAAAGAGTCACTCCAAAGTCACTAATAGCGGAGAACAAACGAAGAGATTATGGTAGGGTACGAAACCACCTCGAAGTTATCCTTTCTGATCGATCTATTCAAGAGTCCGTAGTAAAATAACATGAAGCTATTCTTTCCGTTCAATCTATCATAGAGTTCGTACTAGAATAACACCTTAAGACACAAATCAACCAAAACCCTAATGTCACCTAGATACTCCAATGTCACCTCAAGTATCCATGGGTATGATTATATGATATGCATCACACAATCTCAGATTCATGTACTCAACCAACACAAAGAACTTCAAAGAGTGCCCCAAAGTTTCTATCGGATAGTCAAGACGAAAACGTGTGCCAACCCCTATGCGTAGGTTCATAGGCGGAACCCGCAAGTTGATCACCAAAACATACATCAAGTGTATCAATAAAATACCCCATTGTCACCACGGGTATCCCACACAAGACATACATCAAGTGTTCTCAAATCCTTAAAGACTGAATCCGATAAGATAACCTCAAAGGGAAAACTCAACCCATTACAAGAGAGTAGAGGGGGAGAAACATCATAAGATACAACTATAATAGCAAAGCTCGTGATACATCAAGATCGTACCACCTCAAGAACACAAGAGAGAGAGAGATCAAACACATAGCTACTGGTACATACCCTCAGCCCTGAGGGAGAACTACTCCCTCCTCGTCATGGAGAGCACCGGGATGATGATGATGGCCACCGGAGAGGGATTCCTCCCTCCGGCAGGGTGCCGAAACGGGTCTAGATTGGTTTTCGGTGGCTACGGAGGCTTCTGGCGGCGGAACTCCCAATCTATTGTGTTCTCTAAAGTTTTTAGGGTATATGGGTATATATATGAGGAAGAAGTACTTCGGTGGATCTCCGGGCTGTCCACGAGGAAGGGGGCGCGCCCCCCACCCTCGTGGGCAGCCTGGGATTCTCCTGGTCCATGTTCGATACTCCGTGTGCTTCTTCTGGTCCAAAAATAAGTTCCGTGAAGTTTCAGGTCAATTGGACTCCGTTTGATTTTCCTTTTCTGCGATACTCTAAAACAAGGAAAAAACAGAAACTGGCACTGGGCTCTGGGTTAATAGGTTAGTCCCAAAAATAATATGAAAGTGCATAATAAAGCCCATAAACATCCAAATTAGATAATATGATAGCATGGAAGAATCAAAAATTAAAGATACGTTGGAGACGTATCAGCATCCCCAAACTTAATTCCTGCTCGTCCCCGAGTAGGTAAATGATAAAAACAGAATTTTTGATGTGGAATGCTACCTAACATATTTCTCTAACTAATTCTCTTCATTTTGGCATGAATGTTCAGATCCATAAGATTCAAGACAAAAGTTTAATATTAACATGAAAATAATAATACTTCAAGCATACTAACTAAGCAATCATGTCTTCTCAAAATAACATGGCCAAAGAAAGTTCATCCCTACAAAATCACTTAGTTTCGTCATGCTCCATTTTCGTCACACAAGAATGCTCTCATCATGCACAACCCCGATGACAAGCCAAGAAATTGTTTCATACTTTAGTAATCTCAAACTTTTTTCAACTTTCACGCAATACATGAGCGCGAGCCATGGATATAGCACTATGGGTGGAATAGAATATAATGAGGGGGTTATGTGGAGAAGACAAAAAAGGAGAAAGTCTCACATCGACGCGGCAAATCAATGGGCTAGGGAGATGCCCATCAATTGATGTCAATGCAAGGAGTAGGGATTGCCATGCAACGGATGCACTAGAGCTATAAATGTATGAAAGCTCAACAAAAGAAACTAAGTGGGTGTGCATCCAACTTGCTTGTTCACGAAGACCTAGGGCATTTGAGGAAGACCATTGTTGGAATGTACAAGCCAAGTTCTATAATGAAAATTTCCCACTAGTATATGAAAGTGACAAAACAAGAGACTCTCTATCATGAAGATCATGGTGCTACTTTAAAGCACACGCGTGGAAAAAAAGGATAGTAGCATTGTCCCTTTTTTTATTTTTTTATTTGGCCTTTCTTTTTTTTGGGATAATGCTCTATTAATGATGATCAGCACACTTCTATTTATTTACAACTCAAAGATTACAACTCGATACTAGAACAAAGTATGACTCTATATATATGAATGCCTCCGGCGGTGTACCAGGATGGGCAATGAATCAAGAGTGACATGTATGATAAATTAAGCATGGTGGCCTTGCCACAAATACGATGTCAACTACATGATCATGCAAGGCAATATGACAATGATGATGTGTGTCATGATGAACGGAATGGTGGAAACTTGCATGACAATATATCTCGGAATGGCTATGGAAATGCCATAATAGGTAGGTATGGTGGCTATTTTGAGGAAGATATAAGGAGGTTTATGTGTAATAGTGCGTATCATATCATGGGGTTTGGATGCACCGGCGAAGTTTGCACCAACTCTCAAGGTGAGAAAGGGCAATGCACGGTACCGAAGAGGCTAGCAATGATGGAAAGGTGAAAGTGCGTATAATCCATGGACTCAACATTAGTCATAAAGAACTCACATACTTATTGAAAAAATGTACAAGTCATCAAAAACCAAGTATTACGTGCATGCTCCTAGGGGGATAGATTGGTAGGAAAAGACCATCGCTCGTCCCCGACCGCCACTCATAAGGAAGACAATCAAATAACACCTCATGTTTCAAATTTGTTACACAACGTTTACCATATGTGCATGCTATGGGACTTGCAAACTACAACACAAGTATTCCTCAAATTCACAACTACTCAACTAGGACAACTTTGATATCACTATCTCCATATCTCAAAACAATCATCAAGTATCTAACTTCTCTTAGTATTCAATGCACTTATATGAAAGTTTTCATTATGACTAAAAAGCAAATTTCCATGTTTTTCTAAAGGAATCTCAAAATAATATAAGTGAACCATGAGAGATCAATTATTTCTATGAAATAAAACCACCATCGTGCTCTAAAAGGATATAAGTGAAGCACTAGAGCAAATGACAAACTACTCAAAAGATATAAGTGAAGATCAATGAGTAGTCGAATAATTATGCAACTATGTGAAGACTCTCTAACATTAAGAATTTCATATCTTGGTATTTTATTCAAACATCAAGTAAAAAAATGACGCTCCAAGCAAAACGTATATCATGTGGTGAATAAAAATATAGCTCCAAGTAAAGTTACCGATGAACGAAGACGAAAGAGGGGATGCCATCCGGGGCATCCCCAAGCTTAGGCTCTTGGTTGTGCTTTAATATTACCTTGGGGTGCCTTGGGCATCCCCAAGCTTATGCTCTTGCCACTCCTTATTCCATAGTCCATTGAATCTTTACCCAAAACTTGAAAACTTCACAACACAAAACTTAACAGAAAACTTGTAAGCTCCGTTAGCGAAAGAAAACAAAACACCACTTCAAGGTACTGTAATGAACTCATTATTTATTTATATTGGTGTTAAACCTACTTTATTCCAACTTCTGTATGGTTTATAAACTCTTTTACTAGCCATAGATTCATCAAAATAAGTAAACAACACATGAAAAACAGAATCTGTCAAAAACAGAACAGTCTGTAGTAATCTGTAACTAACGCAAACTTCTGGAACCCCAAAAATTCTAAAATAAGTTTCTGGACGTCAGGAATTTCTCTATTAATCATCTGCAAAAATAATTAACTAAATAGCACTCTTCAATAAAAAATGGCATCAATTCTCGTGAGCGCTAAAGTTTCTGTTTTTTATAACAAGATCAACAAGACTTTCCCCAAGTCTTCCCAATGGTTCTACTTGGCACAAACACTAATTAAAACATAAAAACTCAATCATAACAGAGGCTAGATGAATTATTTATTACTAAACAGGATAAAAAAGCAAAGAAAAAGAATAAAATTGGGTTGCCTCCCAACAAGCGCTAACGTTTAACGCCCCTAGCTAGGCATGATGATTTCAATGGCGGTCACATAAAAGACAAGAATTAAAAAATAAAGAGAGCATCATGAAGAATATTACTAACACATTTAAGCCTAACCCACTTCCTATGCATAGGGATTTTTTGAGCAAACAACTTGTGGGAACAAGAATCAACTTGCATAGGAAGTAATTTTAAGCACATAGAGGGGAAACTTGATATTATTGCAATTCCGATAAGCATATGTTCCTCCCTCATAATAATGTTCAGTAGCATCATGAATGAATTCAACAATATAACCAGCACCTAAATCATTCTTTTCATGATCTACAAGCATAGAAATTTTATTACTCTCCACGCAAGCAAAATTCTTCTCATGAATAATAGTGGGAGCAAACTCAACAAAATAATTATCATGTCATGCATAATCCAATTGAAAACTAAAATCATGATGACAAGTTTCATGGATATCATTATTATTTATAGCATACAAGTCATCACAATAATCATCATAGATAGCAACTTTGTTCTCATAATCAATTGGAACCTCTTCTGAAATAGTGGATTCATCACAAAATAAAGTCATGACCTCCCCAAATCCACTTTCATAAATATAATCATCATAAATAGGAGGCATGCTTTCATCATAATAAATTTGCTCATCAAAACTTGGGGGACAAAAAATATCAATCTTCATCAAACATAGCTTCCCCAAGCTTGTGTCTTTGCATAACATTAGCATCATGGATATTCAAGGAATTCATACTAACAACATTGCAATCATGCTCATCATTCAAATATTTAGTGCCAAACATTCTAATGCATTATTCTTCTAGCACTTGAGCAAAATTATCGGAATCCTTATTTTCATGATAGATATTAAAAAGATGAAGCATATGAGGTACCCTTAATTCCATATTTTTTTTGTAATTTTCTTTTATAAACTAAACTAGTGATAAAACAAGAAACAAAAAGATTCGATTGCAAGATCTAAAGATATACCTTCAAGCACTAACCTCCCCGGCAACGGCGCCAGAAAAGAGAGGTTGATGTCTACTACACAACCTTCTTCTTGTAGACGTTGTTGGGCCTCCAGGTGCAGAGGTTTGTAGGACAGTAGCAAATTTCCCTCAAGTGGATGACCTAAGGTTTATCAATCCGTGGGAGATGTAGGATGAAGATGGTCTCTCTCAAACAACCCTGCAACCAAATAACAAAGAGTCTCTTGTGTCCCCAACACACCCAATACAATAGTAAATTGTATAGGTGCACTAGTTCGGCGAAGACATGGTGATACAAGTGCAATATGGATGATATATATGGGTATTTGTAATCTGAAAATATAAAAACAACAAGTAACTAATGATAAAAGTGAGCACAAATGGTATTGCAATGCTAGGAAACAAGGCCTAGGGTTCATACTTTCACTAGTGCAAGTTCTCTCAACAATAATAACATAATTGGATCATATAACTATCCCTCAACATGCAACAAAGAGTCACTCCAAAGTCACTAATAGCGGAGAACAAATGAAGAGATTATGGTAGGGTACGAAACCACCTCAAAGTTATCCGTTCTGATCGATCTATTCAAGAGTCCGTAGTAAAATAACATGAAGCTATTCTTTCCGTTCAATCTATCATTGAGTTCCTACTAGAATAACACCTTAAGACACAAATCAACCAAAACCCTAATGTCACCTAGATCGCACCGAAGCTATCTGATACCAAATTGGTAGGAATCGGATCCCTAACAAGGCATGGTCTCAGGTTGTAGGGGTGGAAGAAGGGATGGCCTGGAGGAAAGTGTGGTCGCCTATGCTGGGGCGCCGTCATTACGTGCGAGGGAGCAGGGGCGGCGGCTAGGGTTAGGTCTCCCGGCTCCCTAAGGAAGCGGAGCAAATATGATTGCTTCTTACTTAATCCCAAAACGGGTCCTTACACGAGTTTATATAATCCTCCTAATAAGATAATTGGGCTAAGCCTCTAATAACGATAAGATAAACTGTGCCACAACTAACTGGGCTAAGCCCCTAATATGCCGGTCATAGAAGCAAAGTAACACTGCCGATGCACTCCATTAAACTGAAACTGAGGTAGATGGCCAGCCCACATAATCTGGTTGCCATCCCCTAACAGAGCGCCTCACACATACATTTTCCTTTTACATTGTCATATGCAACACAAGGCAATTATTTAATTGTCATATGCTTGCTTCAGCTTGTTGAAGCAGCGCCAAAGCTTCAATCCTAGATACAACTGACAGGTGGGCTTGCTTGCTTAAAAGGCACCAAGCAAATGAACCGCGAGAGTAACCCAACACTAATTGCTAATCCAAGCAAGTCACCTTGTCCTCATACAGAACATAGATGATAGACAGGTAAGTTTACAAAGGCCAGCACAGAGGGCCAAATTATGGGTATAGCACATAATAGACCCCGTGAACAGCATAGAAATTGGAAGAACCTACAGCACCATAACCATTTTCTGCATCTTGGCCACCGGAATTCAATCCTAGAGACCTGCATAGCAGCCAATTTATCAGTCAAAGTTAAAATTATGTATCTCAATACATTCAGAGAAAAAAAATGTGGATGTTATGTATCTCAACTTTTTGTATGACTCAAACAGTAAACATTAACTTTACTGGTACTGTGGAAATCATGCCAAATGCTCTGAAACTAGACCGTCTCAATAGTCAGCATCAGCGGACAAAACCAACATTAGAAACAGAGAACCGCTACAGGAGAACGATTCATTTTTATCACCACACCTTCAACTCTTATTGTTAGCATATATTGTCAAGTTTATGACTTCATCTGTTATTCTGTTCTCAGTGAAGGCAAAAAAAAAATCAGTGGTCCAAATAACTCCATTACAGGGAATACTGGACATCCTAGCTTATCGAATCATTTGAAATGTTCCTTGTTATCATGGGCACGCAAGGGGCTCATGTGGCAACAAACCAAAACCATCTAGTTTAGAGCTCATAGACATACTTTTCAGAAATGTACGAGCTAGCTAGTCGCTCACAAATACAATTTAATTGAACTCATGTAGTAGAAGCCTCAACCAAGGGATTGTGCATTGTCTTATTAATAGACACAGTTCCCTCGGAACAAAATAGATGCATTATTCTTTCTTCACAACAACCAAAGCAATGCTTTGACCACTAGTTTACTGATAATATTAATATGTTAGTAAAAATACAATTTGTGACAAAAGCAATGTTTACAGTGAATCTGTTAGTCATGCCATTTCAATCATATGTTTATAAAGTCTTAAACACCTAAAGTGACCAAAAGTGCAGAAAATAGACTGCCGGCAAAGCATTGATACATATAGCTTGGACCAGACAAATCATGTTAGTGGATCATGGCAGATTACATATGCAAATTAGATAGACACTGAGAGATATGCTGAGAATAATATTTAAGCAAACTGCCTTGCACTATGCACTAGAACAATCATCCGTAAAACTGCTATAAATTGAGAAAAAGGATAAATAGAAATACAAAAATTAATGAAAGCATACTCTTCGAGTATTCTGACAATCATCAGTTCACTAGGTACAATAATGACCCAAAATAAGCAGCAATGTGAAATGATATAGTTGTCCCGTTTATATGAAGGAAGCATGAAGCAAATGATCATGCATGGTTATCAAATACTCCCTCCGTTCCTAAATATAAGTCTTTTTAGACATTTTAAATGGACTACAATATACGAATGTATGTAGACATATTTTAGAGTGTAGATTCACTCATTTTGCTCCGTATGTAGTCACTTGTTAAAATCTCTAGAAAGACTTATATTTGGGAACAGAGGGAGTACTTACGTAGAGGTAACACCATATAAATCGCATTAGAATTCGATAGATCCATAACCACGAAAAACAAATCAAAGGCATGAAGCAACTAGTAGAAGTAACACAAACAAAAAAATACGTCCATGAAGAACACAAAAGAGAACATATTGATTATGTTACCACTTAACATATTCACAAAGAGGGGAATGGTAATGAGTTTTGAGTCATCTGGGAGCTAGATGGAGAAAAAACTGCATTATCAGAAGGAACTGGGGGAGTACTAAGGAGGAGGTAAACTGAAAGCATGGCAGTTCGATTGCACAGGAAGGCAGCCGGAAGTATTCACATCCAGTAGAGAGGGGATAGAACATTAGCAAATAAAAGAGAAGTGAGGTGGTTAAAGGCATAAGGAAGAGAAGCAGGGCCTAGAGAAAACGTCAAAGATGCAGTCTGCCATCAATGCAAGGAGGTGACCGGTTGAACATGTAAGCAAAGAGTTGTGAATGATAATAAACAGATGAAGACAGTTTGCAAGCTCTGACTTGAACAACAAAAAGAAGTGAAACTAAACAATAGACCAATTGCAGGCCATTGCCTGGCTGCAGAGAACATACACAAATTATATACCACTAACAGATTTTTCTTTTACTACAGAAAACAATCGCTATATGTTGAAGAGGTCATCAAGCAGCAAAAGGAACAAGTGATATGACACTACTTAAACTTGTTAACTCAACAGGAAAGGATGAACCATACATGCCATGAACCAATTATCAAAAATTAAATTGGTTTTGTTACAATGAATATCTGAAGACATGCTTTACCTGCCGCGTAGACACTTCTGAATGGATGATAATGAGAAAGGGGGTAGGTTCCAGAAAGCTTCTTGAACTTCATTGACTCAAGCTGGACCATAAAGACGATGTGATCTGTCCACACAAACACCACATTATTTTCCTCCTCGAGCCCTGGTATCAACATGTCAGTCTCCTCAGAATTCAGAGAAAGTAGCTTGTCCAGTTCAATGGTTCTTCCAAGCCCCCATGAAGCGACACCATCACAATCAGTGTTCATCTTCCACAATTGGATGCTGCAGTCTGTCTGGGTGAGTAAACCAAGGCCACCACCCTCTGCCCGCATAATCAAGAACATGTACTGGCCCTCTTCAAGGATATGCACCGGCACCTGTATCACAGCTAGGCTTTGCTTCTCCAAATCAAACTCGAGGATTCCATCCATATTCCCAGCAAGTTTCCAGTAGAGGGAATCCCCAACCAGCACAGCAGGCTTGTCAGTAGAAACCAAGGTGGGAGCATCACTCGTTAGAACATCAGGTGGAAGCTGTGTTGAGACGAGATCACCCCATGTGCCGGTCTCTGACGAGTAAACACAGGCCAGAGCACGATGGTGTTGCTCGTCGTCGTTGTCTGCCACTGCCAACACCACCTGGAAGTGCTGGGCATCATCTCCGGCGGCACGAGCACGAAGCACCGCCCCGTTGATCACTGTCTTCTCTGCATGTGCCGCAACCCCCGGGGGCACCACAAGGCGGTGCTGGTCGCCGGTGACGGGGTCCCACACCAGGATCTGGTTCTTAGGTTTGTTGGAGACGAGCGGGATGTGGTCGGTGGAGTCGAAGCAGCAGGCAGCCCAAAATGAAATGTGGAAATGGATCGGCCCAAAGTTACACTAAAGATAGCCTTTTGTATCTTTTTTTTCCTCCCACGAGTGTGTATCTACGGCCTACGCTATCTAAATCTGTCCTATTATTAAAAGAGCAAACATGAAATCCCCTATAGGCACATCAAAAAAATATATATAGAATTACTAGGGACGTCAATTGATCACATTTGACGGTATCTTTCACACAAACTAATGTCTCAGATTAAATATTCTATCGATGGACCATCTCGCGCACTCTCTTGGTCCTCAGTTAGTGGGGGTATTACTATCCTATAATTTTCTTTCTATCCTTGCGATACCTTCCCACTCTTCTTGTGTTGTCCGGACATAAGTATGGATTGCGGATGTTGCCCGCCGCAACTCCTCTGCTGTCCCATGGGCACGAGCGCGGATCGCCAGCGCAGCTGCCGTTGGTCCTCTCCTTTCCCATGGGCGCGAGCGTGGATTGTCGTCGTCGCCGTCCGCTCCTCTTCTACTATCCCATGAACGAAAAGCACTTTCACAATCACAGAGATCAGGGACTTGATCTCTGGATTAATAAATTCTTGATTTGTAGGCTTGCGTTGTTGACGTGGTGGTTGTTATGTCTTGGGTTGGAGGACCGGGAGCACCTCGTCCATGTTCGGACGCTGGCACACTCTCTAGTTTGTGCACGCATCCAACTTCAGCAGCTCCTCCTTTTTCCTTCTCCATGTGCTCTCGAAGTCTGTCGGGTCACGGATTATTAAGATGGAAATAGCTCGCATCCAAAGCTGGATCTGAGCAGAAGCTAAATAGCCGAGTTTTGATGATCGGGCGTCTGATGATCCGTCGTGCGGAAGGAAGCCTATGGAGGAGCGGCTCATGATCCACCCCTACGATCGGCAAGATAGCCGACAGCGATCGTCACAGCGTCTGAGTGCCAGCCTTCCACGCTAGAGATCTAATCACTGTTATTGTTTATCTGTGTCTCTGTGCTTCTAGAGTAGTAACAGTTAGAAATCTCATGTCCAAGATTAATCTTTATATGTATTTGTACTTCTATTTCTGTGTCGCCGTGCAACTTAGAGAAGTATATATGCCAAGTTTATGAGAACAGTACATTTTGAACACTGAATATGATCAATTGCGTCAAAATCTAGCATTGGCTAATCTTCTATTTGCACGGAGAACTTCTCATTGAGAATGCTGGGTCACCTGACATGTTCTCAAAATGATGATTATAGACTTATGATTGAGCCACCTTTTCTGTTCCTTTTCTTTGTCTAACTTTTGTTTCTATAGATAGAATCATCAGCTATAAGATTCCTCTCAACGTATTCTTCTATTTTCCACCGTGCGATGGGGATCCAACGGCTTTCGAAAAAGAACAGCTCCAAGATTCCCGTGCCGCAACTTTAAACCACACCGGCCTGGGCACTCTACGGCGGCGGCGGCGTGCGCCGCCGCATTCCGCCCCAACCCGGCGGGGTCCGTCCGCCTGCTCCGGCGAGGTCTGCCCACCTACTCTATCGACCTCCTCTTCAACCACCCGGACCTCCTCCCGCCGGCACCCCCCGCGGAAACGGCCTCCTCCGCCGCCTGCCTACAACGCCGATGCGTTTCTCCGGGCGCGCGCAGATGGGTGGGCCGGAGTGGCCCCAGCCACGGCCAACGGTCTCCGCGGACTCCCTCCCCTCCCCGCCCCGCGGCCAGGAACCCGCCGAGTTCGTCTTCGCCATTCGGTCTATTATTCCCCTTCTTCCAGTTCCGTTCAATTGGATCCCTGCGGTCATACTCAGGTTGCTGAACTTTATTTTGTTACATCATTCTACTTCTACATTTTTTCAAATAGACCACGTAATGGTTCTTCAGCCAGCATCCTAACAATTTTCTTTTGTTCATCAGGAGTTCAGGACGGGATCCCGTTCAGGACATCCATGCAGGGACTTGAACTCATGGACATGGCATCATCCTTATTACAAGAGATATCCCCGGCCGGCCGGCGGCTGTACGGTGACGCAAAGAAGCTCCCTGCCTCAGAAAACAAGCGAGGGTGTGTGTGTTAGACTTATGGCACAACTGAAGTATGTCTCTGCATTTTGTTATCCTATGTCTTTCTTATCTTATTATGTGTTTATAGAGGCCAAATGTAGGTTAGGGGCCTATAATACATCGTGTCCTGAAATATAATGGTGAAAATAAAAGAATTTAGCAAGTGATGTATGTATTCTCATGAAAAATGGAACATCCAACCAAGTGAGTGAGCCCAGCCCACACGACCGAGTAAATCAGTGAACTTTCCTGAAAAAGGAAAAGTAAATCACTTGACGTAATCGCACAGTTTCAATACCAAACTCGATCACATTTTCACACCCAGTCCTCCACTGATCTTCTAGTGATTTTGGAAACTTCTATAAAGCTCGCACAAGTTCAAATGGCTAGCACTGAATGTGTCCACATTTTGTACCACGATACATTTATTCTTGCTAAATTATGGTGTCTCTATGTAATACCCAAGGGTCCAAGAGAGTCTAACACTAAAATGCAACATACAGCTAAACGAGGAGAAGGTTAAATGAACAATGAAAGTGCCAAAGCATAAAATTCGCTGTGTTTTCGTTCACCTCATAAGGTAAAAACTGCTTGGATTTATGGGCATTCTTTCATCCTTCTCTGTGCACTCAGAGCTTTGTTCTGTTTCAATCAGACCGAGAAAGCTATCTCTCTCAGTATCACGCTGTATCCAAGGATGCCTCGAAAACTTCCTTAATCTGCTAAGCTCCTCAGATACCTCTTTCATCGAGGGCCTATTATCACTGCACATTTCCAAGCATTGCCTAGCTAGATCTGCTACCCCTACAATCAACTCCATATTCTCATGATCTTTTATTTGATTGTCGAGCATATTATCAAGATTGTTCCCCTTCATAGCCAGCAGGAAACTCGACGACAGGCTCCGGCATACCTCAGGACCTTCAAGTTTCAGTGGCTCCTCCCCTGTTAGGATCTCTAGAAGAACAACACCGAAGCTATAAACGTCGCTTTTGTCTGTCAAGCAACATGTCTGCATATATTCAGGGTCCAGATAACCACATGTCCCTTGAACCATTGTGACGAACTGGGCTTTGTCAATTGGTGCTATTATAGAAGCCCCAAAATCTGACACCTTTGCCATGTAATTCTCATCAAGAAGGATGTTAGAGGTTTTCACATCACCATGTAGAATTGGTGGGTTTGCGTAGGAATGTAAAAATGCAAGCCCCTCAGCTGCCTCATTGACGATCCTTAGAAGAGAACTGAAAGGGAGATGCGGTTTACTGTTCTTGCCGTGAATAAGATCAAACAATGTTCCTTTTGGGATGAACTCATATACTAGCATGGGGACTTCCACCTCAAGGCAACATCCCAATAGCTTGACTATGTTCTTGTGATTGATATGGGAAAGAATCAACATTTCTTTGCCAAATTCCTTCTTCTGCCTATCATCAACCAATGCACACCTTTTAATTGCCACTTCAGTGATATCCTTAATTATTCCCTTGTACACAGTGCCATTGCCTCCATGTCCAAGAATCTGGTTTTCGTCAAATTTATTTGTTGCTTGTTTCAGTTCTGCTTCAGTAAACACTGTAAATGAAAGTCCCTGATCTGATTTCATCTTCTCAAACAATAGCATCCCTCCGTGCTGCTGAAAATACTGTTTTTTGACATTCGCAAGCTTTCTTCTCTCAAATATTACACGTATGCAGAAGATGATAATCACTAGAATGACAACGCCAATGCTAATGCCTGTAGAAATCAACATGAAAGGTGTTTCTGTTAGTCAAATTGATCCCACAATGTACATACTAAAAAGCATAGAAAAAAATTGCTGTGGTAAAGTGGACTAAACGGTAGTGATGCAATATAATTATACCTTCTAAAAAAAATCACGGATGCTTGTTTCTGGATTCACTTTTTGAGTTTTTGTCAATTTTCCTCATTTCATTTATTTATTTTAAAGCTTCCTCGGATAGACTTGTTGCACGCCCAACACAAGGAGACACATCAACTATGTGCTTGCCTGGGCAGTGGTAGTTCTACTATTTGGGCCCTCTTTTGCTAAATGTCATTAATATCTTTACGTACTGTTGGCCATTGTTTTCTACACAAGAAAGCAAATGCTAAAAACATCTAGTGGTTTACCTATGATTAGGGTGATGTCTGGGTTACAAGATTTTGTTTCCATTACAAACTTTCTGCCTGGAGAACATGAACAATAATACCCTCCAATAGTGTTGTGGCATGTTGCAGACTTCGGGCATATACTTGAATTCTTCTCACATTCATTGACATCTGCAGCAACAAAGAACCAAATTATTTGGGGTCAAGTGATTGATTGAATAGTAATGCATGGAAAAATCGGCATATGTGTATTGACAAATACAAATTTCAAATGGCATAATGAGTGTAACGTTTGCCATTCTTCCACCAAAGTAAAGATAAATTACATTGTAGAGAGAAAAAATGAGGTAAATGTCCTAACTAGATCTAAACTATAGATGAAAAAAAAGGCAAAACAGATTGTAAACTCAAGTATTTCCAGGCATCAAAATCAGGACAGACAGCAAGTAATGATATTTCCCTTAACTATTACTCCTCATAAAACGATTGCACATGATCTAAAGGTGAACAGGGATCAAGTAAAGAAATGAACTTGCCTCTGCATCCGTCAAAGAGGTAAGGGTTCCCTTCATATCCGTCGGTGCAGTTGCATAGATACCCTTGGCCGTTAGTCGAGTTCACACACGTGCTGTTCCTGCTATGGCACGCGTAAGAAGGCATGTCTCTGGCCACTTCACAAGTTGCATTTCCGACCACCCAGTCCAGCACCAGTGGCTTCCGCCCATCGTCAGTATCATTGAACCTTGTAGTGGTTATGAAGTTCGAGCTGAAACTAAATGTCTCTGTCTCCACCATGGCGGCGTAGCTACATGGGTTGAAAAGCGTACTGTTGGAATTATTGTAAACATCATAAAATGTGAACATATAGCCCCTTAGACCCTTTGGTATATCATTTTGGCAGCAGCCTGCGCCAACACAAGAACCGTTTGTCAGTGCTGCCGGGCTCTCACACACTGCTGCGCATGCTGTCGTATACTTTGCACTGCTTCCCAAGTTGTTGATGTATGCGAGCGTGTTGCATCCAATAACTATGAGCTTGTTGTGTAGATAGGAGAAGCGGTACGGGCTTCGTGAGAAGTCAAGGGACCAAGCTTTCTGTACCATTGATCTTGTACTTGTATTGTAGCAGTATGTCGAGATGTCGGATAAAACTCGGACTTGACCGAGGGGCACTGAGATGCTTAGAACCTCCACATTCCGAATGAACAAGAATGGCTTGTAGATTCCATTAGCAGTCCTCCTGCAGATGATCTCAAAGTCTCTAATAGCACAGCCAGTACCAATACCAATACCAAACGGATAAGGGATGTCGACATCACCACATTGTGTTTTGCATCCGGGGCCAGACTGCGCTGATGTAGAGGCTAGGTGCAACATGACTGCGACAACTAGCAGTGGCAGGAAAGCCATGTTAATTGTCTGAAACTGGAGTTGCCCAGAAGATTCTGCTGCAGAGCACTACAGGAAAAGAGGGAAAAAATAGTGAGCAAACCAATGGCCATTCAATTCAACTCTAAAAGTTGTAGGCGACACTTCCTGTGTACTCTTCGTTTCTATGTTGTCGAAATATACCTGAAAGTTTTAGCATGGTTGAAGAATTTTAACAATGCTTTGTAAATGTCAAGCTGCTATAATCTTGTAGATGAAATGCTGTGAAAATTTCTGTTGAGCTTGCAATCTTAATATATAAATGACAGAAAAATATATCTCTACTCCTAATGGAGCAGTTGGTAGTCTCGCTTCCAGGTTTTTTTTCGTCCCACCACTTTCGTCCGGTTTTTTTTTCGTAGGTTAACCGTCGTAGATTTTTTTCGTCGCCTCTCCCACTTCATCGGTTTATTTTCACTTCACCCTCTCACACAACGAAAAAAATGAACGGATCAGAACTTTCCATACTGACGCAAATTATTTAGTAATGTCTTTATGTAAAAGAATCAATCACAATCAATCTCTAAAGATCAAATCTAAATTAATTAATCTTCATAACGTTTGTTTCCTTCCGAATCACGTCCATAACTTTCCTTCCTTGTTTGGGCAGAAACTGTTTGGTAGCAGAGATTAGGAAGCTTCCTATGAGTGTAGTAATAGGAAGTATTCTTTTTCTTGATGATTCGTTTCCATGCATGATGATAGTAAATTAGGCCAACATTCACCACTATTTATCAACGTCATCAATCGTATCCATTCCTACCAGTTTTAAGGAAATCTGCTCGCTATGTCTTTTTTAAGGGGATCCGCTCGCTAAGTCGTCGTCCCACGTTATTTTCACAAGCAATTCCCCTAAAAAAAGGCGTGGGTATTGATAGTTGAACGCTCGCTAGGTTTTCCGCCTGTCCCATCCTCGCGCTGTGCCGCCGCCACCCGCCGAATTTCCAGCCGCCCGAACCCGTTAACTTCGCCAGCCATCGGGTCGACTGCCCCCGCCCCAAACCCCCATCCCCGAGCACTAGCTATCGCCGCGTTGCCGCCCCAAGCTCCACGCCACCGGGAACGAATCAAGCGCCGTCCTGACACCGCCGTCGCCGGCCCAGCACCTCCAGCCTTGCATGGACAGATTCAATGTGCAGTCTCCCTTGCTGTCTCACCTTCTGCCAGCGCATGCAGCGGCGGGGTTGGACGTGTGCGTGCTTGCTAGCTTGCTCTCCGTGCGTACGTACTTGCTCTGCGTGCGTCGCACCGGCCAATGCGCATGATGCGTGTGTGCCTGCTTTTCTGTATGTGTATGCCAGCGTCATGCGTGTGTGCGTTGCTGTGTGTGTATGATATAGATGGCCCGAGTGTGTGCATGCTGTGCTCTGCTCTCTGCTGATCTATGTGTTGGTGCTCCTGCTATATGTTCATGCCATACAAATGAAATTTCTGTTAATCTTCTGACATGTTGAGTTAGTTCTCTGTGTCTTCTGAGGGGGTGAATGCAAAGCAGTCTATTAAGCCAGGCACTATTGCTGAGCTAAATTGACAAAAAAATATTGGTAGCCATAGTTGTAGTTTAAGTAGTAGCGAGTTGTTTGATATGTATAAAGAGCCCGTTGCAACTGAGCCCGTTGCTAAATTGACAAAAAAGATCGCCAGTGTCACTTGATATGTATGAAAATATTAAATGTATTATTAACATGATTAATATTGAACTCTTAAAGTTAATGTGGCCCCGTTGCAACGCACGGGCGTTCTTCTAGTTAATACTAGAAGGCCTTTTCATCTTTTGTTTGACTGTCTGCATGTCTAGATTCGAATTATGCAAGAAATTGCTTCTCGCCTTTGGATTTCTGGCACTGAATACACATGCATGCCTTGTGCAAATATGAAGACCGTGTTTCCGAGTTGTAAGTTTTTGGTTGTTTGCACAGTTAAACAGTCCAGTTTTTACTTCTTAAATACAGATAATCCTTGGCCGGAAGATTTTGCTGCTGTCCAGGCCATCTTGAAGACGTTTGGTGATGCATCCAGGCCGAGAACTAAGATGTGAAGAGTGTGGTTTATCCTACTTCCTGTGATGGTATCGATTTATCTCATATGCTGTGTGATTTTGGTGGAGTGCAAGCTTACTGGCCATGGGTATCTGGGTTTGCCTGTAGGGTTCGGAAAGCCGAGCTACAGCCAGCTGTGCTTGACTAGGCTACCGGCAAGCTCTCGCCATGTAAAGAGCGACATCTCAACAGGACTGGAAGACTGGTGCTAACTGGACGGTGAGCCGGTGACTGCAACTGCTACCTATTTCCTAACCACCTTGTGAATTGGAAGCGAGTGTGCGCGCCAAAGATGTTCAGTCGAGCCGTTGGGCTGTGGCGGGAATGGTTCAGGTGGGTTGATGAGAAGAGATAGACAGCTCTTTTCCTGCCGCACCCCCATCTCCCTTGGGAATGGCAGCTTGGCCATTCTCAGGAAGGACCATTGATTGGACGGGGATGCTCTTTTTTTGGTGCCGGAAATCTTGAGGCTGGCACGGTACAGAAGTTGTCGGTTAAGGATACGAGGGTTGCAGCGGATCAGTTCGAAGGTGCGGCTGGGCCAATTCATGCTAATTTGAGTGGCGTGCCGCACAACGGCGTTTGCCGCCTGTGTGATCAGGAGCAAGACAGCGCTGCCCATCTGACACGGAGGTGCTGTTACGCGAAGGAGGCGCGTCATTGATTTCAGAATTCCAACGCTAGAGTGTGCTCAATTCTTTGTCGGAATTGACAATCCGGATATGGTGAAGGAGGATTTGCTTGGACGGCGGCTCGCCGAGGCAAGAAGAAGAAAATCTGTAATCAAATACTCCTAGGTAGTGGTAATTTCGAACAAAAAGTACGTGCGGTCTGCGGATGTAGTTGGGTTATGTAAGGAGGATTTGCCCAACTGAAGCGGATCGCGGTGTGCAACAGCCCTGCTCATGATCATGAACTCATCCTGAATCAGTGGCCGTGTTCTGCACCCGTCCGTGACTCTTTTTTCCCCTCCATCCAAAGAAAAAGGAGTAGGGCCATTTTTGTACTGTCCTTTTCAGAAGGTAGACTTGGCCAAACTCCTCCATTCGCTAGCTTGTTTTGTTCGCCGGGCGGCCAGATGGCAAAAGCTCCCCTGACTTATGTCCATGGAAGTTTGGAAGCAGGTAAACCAGGCAGCAGGATCCAGCTTCCATTTGACTGAATCAACAAAATTAGTTGTGCCAATACTCTTCTTGCCGGCGAATTGGCAGCATACACTGCCCATGGAAATAATTAGGACTTGTATAATGGCTGGGGTGTGGTGCGCAGTGTGCTCGTCTGCCGTCGACGACACTTGTAAAATGTAGAGGTAGCCACCACTCCAAACACATATAGTACTACTTACACATCATGAACAAGGGACTCCGAACAAATTGGATTGATCTATTCATGATTCTACAATATTGTAATTAAAGTCCTATTTCTGAATATTTAGAAAAGGACAATGTAAGAAAAATCACATCGCCAGTGACCTTGTTTCCAAGTGCGTGCGTTGACTTGATGAAACCCGGCTTACCAATACATTTTTTCTACAGTATGGCTTACCAAAAGATTGTATACAATATTGTAGAATTTGAAGAAACATACTAAATGTTTTTATAACAAACATGTACATGTGAACTATATAAAATATAATATGTTATTAATGCATTTTTTGGGAGAGAGGCGTTTTGGAGGCCGAGCTCCATGGAGGCCTTTATTTTTGAAAAATTCAAATTCAAACTTATGTGGTTCAAAAAATATATGCATGTATGTAAGGATGTAACCCACATGTGTGTAAAAATTCATGACAAAATACCTCGAGTTGCGATCTGTACAAAAAAGACAAATTCATGGTCTAGAAGGATGAATGGTATCATGTGTTAAGTAGCCCCAGATTTGTCTTTTTTGCACAGCCCTCATTTCAATGTATTTTGAACCGAAAATTTACACATATGTGTGTTATGTCTTCATGTATATCTGTATTTTTTTTACAATTTTTTGAAATATAAAAAATATGAATTTCGATGAAATTTCAAATTTGTATTTGGAGGCCGAGCTCCGAAAGGGATTTCCCATTTTTTGGGCCACACAAAAGCATATGGTGGATGCAAATTGGACCTACTATTTGGTGGGTCGACAATTTTTTTTGTAGCTCAAATAAAATATTTTTTCATAAAAGTTTAAAGAATATATAACACACCTACAAGATGTACTTTTGAATTTCCCTCCAAAAAATACACGTGCCTTTACCCATCGTGGGCTTCAGTGTCCAGCCCAGTTTTTGGATCTCGACATCATTTCACTAAGCCTAGTTTTGGCCCTTAATTTCTCAAGTTGGATGGAGCCTACCTCATCCCGCATCACATTCTTCTCTTCTAAAAAAAAAGCATCCCAAGTTGTATCACCGAGTAGGGCGAGACAAAAAGGCCTGTTAGTGGCGCACCTATTTTAATCATTAATGGCGCACTATAGGTGCGCCACTATTACCACGTCACTAGTAACAAATACTAATGGCGCGCCATTAGTATACCAGAAAATAGTGGCGCACCTGGCAGTGCGTCATTACTATGTCTAACAGTGCGTTATTATTATGCCTCTTAGGGGGCCATATTTACCTTCACGTATGCCCCACAGTGCGCCATTACTATGCCCCATAATGCGCCACTGGTATTTAGCCCTGATGCGCCACTAATGCTCAACAAGGTGTGCCACTACTATGAATATTAGGATTTTTTTGCTTTTCTGATATTTGCACAGGTTACAAAATATATTACATCACATAATATAGACATCACAACATATAAACAGCAGATTTATCGAATACAATAGAAGATTAGTCTCCGAATGCAATTCATCATATTAGTCTCCGAATTCAAAATACCGAACAAAGTTAGAACATTACAAGTCTCGAGACCGCGAGTAGCGAGTTTGTCTTCACATTACAAGTCGATATCTAAACTACCATCACATAGAAGAGGTCATGATGAGCATCATCGCGATGAAACTGGTCTTCATCCGGTTCCTCCTCCGCTCCCTCCTCTCTCCTGCTAGATAGTGCGTGTATCTAGCTTCCGCCTCCGCCCTAGTGGTGTACCCTTTATAACCGTTACCGCTGAAACGGTGAACCTGTCTCCGATACTCCGCCCAGTCGTCGTAGACTCCGGGAACCTTACCCTTGTACATGACATACGACGGCATCTCTATGCACTAGAAAAATAAAACGTTAGTAGCAATTCACAGACAATACATAGGCAATATATAAGTATGCAACAAAAGGATCGAAAGAGAAAAACAACACATTAATAGCATGATTCATGGTCCTACTAATAAATAGCATCGATTACATATAAGTTGAACGACTGTCCAAACCAAAGAGACATACAAGTTCATTAAAGTTTAATTACAACATGAGCTAATCGATATTTCAGAACTACATAGTATCATTACTTTCGACTCGACTCAGGGACCGGAGCGTGGATGAAGCCACCGTCTTTCATGATGGTCATGAAATCGCGATCGTTGTCAGCCGGCATTTGTAGCGTTGTTTCTATTTCACTGTTGGATGGTTGATATTTGAGGTAGAACTGCCCCGAGGTACGAAGGACATCATGATGGATGATTTCCGCAAACTCCGACTGGATGCAAAAGAATTCTTGTCTGATGTTCGCGTCCTGGATTGCCGACAAGCTTGCGGCCCAATCTTTGAGATTATTTGGTAGCAGAAGGTGATTGGTCCCGTACGATCGCCCGCATGTGACGGAGGGCGTAGTAGGCATCCTTCTGACCGGCAGGCGACTGCTTGACGCAGGAGAACGTCGTTATGTGGGTGAACACGTGCTTTCCGTACCTACAAATTGGCCTCCTGAAGGTGTCTCCAGATTTGGTGTAGCCGGGGAGAGCATCATCAAAAACTTTCTTAACATTTTTGTAGTCTTTCTTCGACTGACGGTCTGAGTCGAAATACGTGGCCATGGAATATTTCGGGCTTAAGAGGATGAGTGTGCAATGTGTGTAACTGCACAAAACACGGAATGTTAGAAAAAAAAAGAACGATCGAAATCTAAGAAATCATATGTTACGGGGCGGTGAGTGGATGACTTACTCGGGAAAGTAAGGCACGAGGAAGTTAGCCTTATCTGGGTTCGCCAGAATGACGCCTTCGAGGTATGAACTCGTGACTTGCCGGTCCCCAGCGCTGCCCAAGATCTTGGCACGCATGTAGAAGGGGTCGACTATCACGATGTCCGGGGTCTTGTCTCTAATGATCCGCATCTCCATACTGAGCGAAAATAGCCGAATGAAGGTGTAGTGCAGCGGATGAAGGTTAAACATAGCGAAGATGTCATCAAACCGCAGGACGATCATACCCCCGATGGTGCTATCGACAAAGCCCTTGCCCTCTGGCACCTTGGCCACGAAAATGTCACAGCCCTAGAGTTTGTTTGCAATTAGTTTCATAATCATCCATGCATCATCTCTATATTTGTTTGAAATTTGAAATGGGGATGACAAAACCTAGCACCAAATGAAATGCAATTAGGATCAAAATAAAAATATTTTCAATGAACCTGATTTGCCCTTCAAAAATGTTCATCATCTTTGCCTTGGTCTGGAACCTCTGACAAAAATGGTGCACACTTTTCTAGGTCATCATAAGGTCACTGGATTAAATCATATGTTATTTGCATTTGGACATTTTAAATGCTATAAAATATTTTAAATGTCCAAATAATCATAAACTTAAGTGTTTACTGTTGGATATATTCCAAACAGTGGGCTTGAGAAAGTTTCATGATTTTTGATTGTGCCTAAGTATTTTTAATAAAGCCCTGAAACTACAGAAGAAATAGAAAAACAGAACATAATTAGAAAAGCAGAGGAAGACAAAAAC
Organism: Triticum urartu; assembly: GCF_056163025.1. NCBI lineage: Eukaryota > Viridiplantae > Streptophyta > Magnoliopsida > Poales > Poaceae > Triticum > Triticum urartu. The sequence goes on along the minus strand of NC_141878.1, from coordinate 54,229,274 downwards.
CTTACCTAGCGGCCCAGTAGGCCGGCCCAGCCCACCAGGGGCAGAGGCGTCTTCCACCTCGCGCCAGTCGAACGCAGAGCGTGTGCCCGACGCGCGCGCGCCCGTAGCTCGCCACCTCCTGCTTGCCGCCGACCGCCTGGAGTTGGCTAAGGGCGCCACGCAACCCCTCCGGCTCTCTCTCACTCTCCCCGTGCTCCTCCTCCCCTCTGTCTCTCTCTCTCACGCGCATGGCCGAACGCCACCGTCGCCGCCGCTCGCCGTAGCCACAGCCACCGTCCACCCCTCGTCCTGTCGATGCGTCCAGAAGAACCGTCGTCCACTCCTGCATCGTCTACGCCAACCCGTTCAACCGCGGGAGCTCTGCAACATCGTCTTCGAGCTCATCTTCACCGCGCCCGCCGGAGATCGTTCTCGCCGCCCCGCTCGCTCCGACGCCTCCCCCGAGCTACTGACCTGCTCATCGACTCCGCCGTGAGCTCCTCTACCTAACCCCCTACTTCCCGTGCTCGATTACGCCGCGTAGCCACCGCCCCCTTCGAGCCCGAGCGCTCCTCGCCGCCGGCCATGTCGCCGTCGTGGCTACGGCCGTGCAAGCACGCGTCCGAGTGCACCACCGCATTCAGTGCGTCCCCAGGAGCCTAACGCACGCACTCCCTCGCCCTGCCGTGCACCGTAGCCCTCTTTCCCTCTCCGCCCGAACTCCGCCGCCGCCGCGAGCTCAGTTCCGGCGAGCTCCGGCCACCCTGTGACCCGCTGCTGCCTCTGCTCGATGCAGCCGAGCGAGGGCTCCCCTCTGGTGCCCTCAGCACACCCAGCCACCGCCCCTAGCGCCATTTCGGCGAACTTCCGGCGCGTTCCTAGTCGCCGCCGACGTAACTCCGGTGAGCTGATGTGGCTTCATTAGTTTAGCGCTAACCCCTGCCAATTAGGCCTCAACAGACGCTGACAGTAGGCCCCACAGTGGGTCAAAGCCCAGTTAGCGTCGGGTTTGACCCGAGGTTAACCTCTGTTTGACCCTTGAGTCACTGACATGCGGGCCTCGCCCGGCTAACCCAGTTAGTTAGAGCTAAACTTAATTAAGTTAGTTTAGTTAGTCACTGACCAGTGGGCCCAGTGTTGTTTAGTTAGTCTAGTTAACCCAAATAGTTAACTGTGAGACTGACTAGTGGGGCCCAGCCATCAGGTTTGACCTGGGTTAGGCGCTGTTGACCAGCTGACGTCACAGTGACGCAGTGCTGACGCAATAACTCATTTTCTGGATTTATTCTTTTCAAAAAATTCCAGAAAATAGTGTAAACTTCTAAAAATCATAGAAATTCAACCGTAACTCCAAATGAAATAAGTTATATCTGAAAAATTATCAGAAAAATTCAAGGAATCTGTTTATGCCGTTTTCATGCATATTTGAGCAAGTTAACATTGCTGTTTAGGACAAACTAATTAAATGGCATTTAAGAAAGCACATATGGAATTTGAATTTGAACCTAGTGTTCAAACCAACTCCATTTAACTTGTTGCTAGTTGCATTAGGCCAATCAACAGCATATTGCCATGTCACATTCATGCATCATATTGTTGCATTGCATTGATTGTGTCCTTCCCTGTTTGCCGGTAACCGTCCCCTCTCAGACGACGATGTTTCCGACGACGTGATCGATGACACCGATAAAAAACTATATTATCTTCAGAAGTGCCAGGCAAGCAAAACCCCCTTGTTCATTCCGATACAATCCCACTTTCTCGCTCCTGCTCTCTTTTACTGCATTAGGACAACAACGATTCAACTGTTACATGCTGCGGTAGTTGAACCCCTTTCCTCTGCATGACCTGTCATTGCCACAGTAAATAGATGAAACCCACTAGCATGAGTAGGAGTTGTTTGAGCCCTGATGTGCCTACTCATTCATGTTTGTTTGTCATGCCTGCTACTGCTTAGAGTTGAGTTAGGTCTGATTCATCGGGGATGAATCGGAGGTGTGTAAACATGTCCTACTGTTGAGAGCTAAGTGTGTGAACACGATTTGCTAAAGGTAGCGGTGAGAGGCCATGTAGGAGTACATGGTGGGTTGTCTCATTGATGCCGTCCTCAGGAACTGAGTTCTGTGTTTGTGATCCATGAAACAGTTACTGCTACGCATTGGGCCCGAAACCAATGGACCCTCTCGGCTTCTTGATCACCCTTGTCCTCTGTCCAGGAGTTGCAACTGGTTTCTGGTGTTTATAGGATATGTGTTGGCGGCCGTGCGTAGCGCTGACCCTAGGGGTGGGCTATGATGCGGTAGATACACCATGGCCGGGCATGCCGGGTGCCCGTTTGGTTTCTCGGAACCCTGTACACATCGTCCGGGGCCGTATGTGGAAACCTCGGCCTGACTCCCTGTGGATGGAACCTGGGTAGGCGATAAAACTGGACTAGAGACTTGAGTGTTTAGGTAGGCCGTGGCCGACACCCTCGTTGGGCTTCCGCTTGAAGGTTGCCGAGTACATGTCGTGTGAACGACGGTAAGTGGTGAGAGCGTGTGTGAAGAAGTACACCCCTGCAGGGTTAACATCATCTATTCGAATAGCCGTGTCCGCGGTAATGGACTTCTCGGTTGCCTATAACAATTCCTAGACAAGTGAAAGTGGATACTCTAAAACTCACAAGATAAACGTGAGTGCTATGGATGGCGTTCTCGTAGGGAGACGAGAGCGGATCCATAGTGGTGTATTGATATGGTGAATATGTGGACTCGTGTGCACCACCTCAAAGAGTTGCTTGCAGTCGTAGTTCAGGTTAGCCACTGAGTCAACGCTGGCTTGCTGCAGTTAAACTCCACTACCCCTTTGTTGATACCGGTGCATATGTAGTTAGTTCTGATATAAGTCTTGCTGGGTACATTTGTACTCACGTTTGCCTATTCTATGTTTTTGCAGAGAGACGTCAGTCTCTCTAGTAGTTCCGTGTGGACTTCGACGTTTAGCTTGATACCTCAGCTACGATCTTGTGCCCTCGGCAGGATCTGGTAGATAGTCAGGTTTCTTAGCCTTTTTCATTTGTAGATGTCTGTACTCAGACATGTTAAGCTACCGCATCTGCTTGATTTGTATGCTATGATTGTTGGGTCATGAGACCCATGTTTGTAATATCTCGCTCCTCGGAGCCTAATGAATAAATGTTTGAGTCGTAGAGTCTTGTTGTGATGCCATGTTGTATTTACACATGTCGAGCATATTGTGTGTATGATTGAAATGCTTGGTATGTGTGGGATCCGACAATCCAGTTGTTTATCCTTGGCAGCCTCTCTTATGGGGAAATGTAGTCTTGTCCTTCCATGAGCCATAGTAGTCCTCTACAGCCCGGTTCACCGGAGTCCTGTTAGCCCAGCACTACTGCTCAGGACACTTGACTGGCCGACATGTGTTTCACTTCGTTCCTATGTCTGTCCCTTCGGGGAAATGTCACGCGGTAACATCCGGAGTCCTTCCTAGCTTACTACAGCCCGGGTTCCCGGAGTCCTGTTAGCCCAGTGCTACAGCCCGGATTTACACGCTGCTGACCGACATGCTCGATGTGATTCATGTATGCCTGTCCCCATAGGTTAGTGCCGCTTTGGGTTCACGACTAGCCATGTCGTCCCGGGTTCTCTGTCATATGGATGCTAGCGACACTATCATATACGTGAGCCAAAAGACGCAAACGGTCCCGGGCCATGGTAAGGCGACACCCGTGGGAATACCGTGCGTGAGGCCGCAAAGTGATATGAGGTGTTACCGGCTAAATCGACGTGACTTGGAATCGGGGTCCTGACAGTTTTGGTATCAGAGCCTGACTGCATGTAGGATTACCAAGCCAGACTGGTCGAAGTCGAGTCTAGAAATGCTTTAGTTATGTAAGGGAATTGATTGTGGAAGGGAACGTAAGGCTCTTTTTACTCCTTTATCCTATGTCCTTCTGATCTGAGTCAACCTATTTTTTTCTACGGGGATTAAGAACTAGGCCTTCTCATCTATCTATCAGGACGACGTGTTACTAATCCATAGATTTATAGAATTGATAGTTTCAAGCCCCAGTTCCGTTCCTACTACTTCCGTATGTTGACAGTTGATCTCGGAACTTTGATATTGTGTTGTTGAGTGGTTATTCCACCATTTTGCAGGATGTCTCAAATCTTTTGAGCATTTACAGCCGTTATGCTGTCCGAGTCATCCCAGGTCTCTAACTAGTCTGATGCATTTGCAAATCCCTTCTTCCCGTTTCCGATGTCCTTTTGGGCCAGATTAAGCACACTAGCGGTCTGTTGAGGTACTCTACTCCTCGACATATATGTTGGAGCTATTATTATGACCCTAGGTGTTTAGGGAGTCACCTAGTAATCTAGCCATGTTTTGTGTTCCCGGTGTGATGATTCTGGCCATCATTCTCGAAAGCATCCCGTGATGTTATTAGTTAGTAGGTATTCTATTCCTGGGTTGTTGAACCCGAGATTCACCTTACTTAATTCATGTTGATAGTGCTTGCTAGTTCCTTTAGGATAATTAGTAACCCTTGTGATAGTCCTCGAGGTCCATGGTATCATATTCTTCCAGATACCCTGAACCATTCTTGGCGGAAGTTCTTTGAACCAAAAGATCACAACTAGAGTGCTCTTGATGAGTTCTCCATTATACTTGTGACTCTGCCAATCCTACCTCTCTACATGGGTTATCCGAAAGAAATATGTTGAACTCATTCGACAAGTTAATCTATGCATCCACAACTCAGAAAGTTATATGTTCCTTTGAGTTGTCCCTCTTTACTTGTTTCCTGACCTTCGGATATCAATTGATAGTCAAGGGTATGCGTGCATTCGTCCAACGATGCCTATTATTCTTGTGGTCCGTTAAGCCATTGTATTTCAGGATGACTAAGAGAAACAAACTCCAGTACCTCATCCATATCCAGGATTGGGTCAAAGTAGTTGTGTTCTGCAGATCAAATGCCAACCCAATTTTTGCTCTGTTCTACCCTGGAGTATTAGCCCTTTTATGTCAGGATTGTCATGAGAATTGCACCATCTCTCATGAATTCTTGACGCAGTGATACTTCTTGCCATCATTTTTTTCATTCCTCGGTTCCGTGTTGTCGCAACCGGAATGCCGACAAGTGAATCGTGATGTGTGAAATCAATACTCCTAGCAACTAGTTGTTTGGTAGTAAATGGACAATATTCTCATTCTTAGCGTGTTAGTTATTGAACCGCCATTCTAAGATTAATCGTGCTACCTAGTCCATCTTCCCTGGTGCACACCTCGATCAATGAGTTAGGATTATGTCAATCCCTCACTCTTTTGATCATATCATCTTGCCCTGAAAAGCAAGGTTGTTCTCGAGCCTAGTAACATATCGGTGGTTCGTGATTTTCCGAAGATCTTCTCGGAAGTATTACCTGGTTGTCCCCTGACTGTTATGTTGAGCTCGTGATCAAGTTGGTTTCTTGTAAACCACACCTTCTCCAAGAATCTGTGTTGGATACCCCTGAGCTAGTTGGTTAAGCTGAACAACAACTTGGAGAGTTGGAAGATAAAATCTTGTCTGACTTAGTTCATGTTAAGGGATATCTTTTTGTGTGTGTGTTGAAAAAAAAAGATGATATCTCCATCGATTGGTCCTCGTGATCAGTTGTTGAACCTATTGTCTTGTCCAAACCTTGATTTGAGTATGGGCTATCGTCAAATCAAGTTAGAACCAACGATATTCATAATGTTGTCTTACTCGTGGTTGATTCCTCGAGCATACACCATTACATCTTTTGGTCCGACCAATGCTATCACCGTGTTCACATGATGGTGGAAGTCCAGTGATATGGAAATTCTGATGAGTTGCTGTTGAGCCCATCAGCAACATTTTGTCCCCCCATGATTCATGTTGAACATCAACCTAGTGTTGAAAACTTTGTAAGCAATGCCTTCGTGTTCCGTTAATGAAGCTTATGCTTGGATGAAAGAAGTGACTTTCTCCAAGTTCACGTGCATTAGGTGTAAATTGCCGCCATGAATTCGAGAAAGATTGTTTTTGTTTCCTCCGGTACCATCCCAAGTCAGTTATGCATGTGCAAATGTATTTTATGGTTTGGTAGATTAATTACCTCCACTCCATATGTATTCCCTAGCACACCAAGCCACTGATTGATTTGCTCAAGGAAAAGGAGTCTGTTGTGTTAATTCTAGATCATGCACAAGACTCCGATATCCTCGATGATGGTTCCCAACTAGGACTCGGTAGTGTTTCATTATAAGACTACTATGCGGTCATGCTTGTCTGGGACAGCATGTTCACATGTGTTTAGCAGAACCAGCTCATGTTTTGGAGCTTACTACCATAGTCCATTTCCCAAGAATCTCGCAACATCGTCTCGTCGGTTTGTGTTGCAAAGTTTCTTTCCGGACATCTTGTCTGAAATATCCCGTTACCAACCAGATCTGAATCTCAAGCAGATATGATGGTTGGAGCTATTCCAAGATTTATGATGTAGGTCCCGACAAGGTTGATGTTCTGGCCGACACACCTAGCCGGAAGATCTATCATTGTAGTATCTTGATTGAGCTGTTTAACCATCTTCTCCATGAGGATTTAGTGCAACTTATTCTAGAAGTTGTTTCTCAGGGGTCGTTGTGCTCTCGGTTTCCTCGATTATACTAGAACCATTCAAACAGTGGAATCACTCTCTACTGTTGAGTTTGTCTCCAGTTACTAGAATCATTCCCAACATTTGCATTTTGTTCCCAGCTTGCACCGCCATTGTGCCATTCTATCTTGGACTACCTTCTCGGTAATTCCTAGTCAGGATCATCTTCAATAGTGGTACTACCATGGGTCCCATCCATTTCCGATGATAAGCAAAATCATCCATCGCGTTGTCTTCAACAAGGTAGTCCACATCATCCATTCGAATCCGGATATGCCATTCCTTTGAACTCCGCCAAACGATCGATTGTGATTGCCTTAGGCTGGTTTAAAGAGTTTCAATGATCTAGATATCAAAAGTAATTCTTTTTGCCACTTAAGGGAATAATTATACGAGTCACCTCCCTAGGGTGCCCCATTATGGAATCATGGCGATTATTTCATCGCTATCTTGAGATCTTGCCCCCACCCTCTTCAGCGTGAGATTTTTGCCTACCCAGTAGAACCTTGTCATCTACCTCTTTCCATGACTCCTAATGTGTGATTCGCGTCTCAGCTCAGGAGATGTTTCAATGTCTCACTCCATGAGTTGATCCTGAGTTGTTCGATCTTCGAGAAATTGATCCGTCTGGAGTTTTCCCTTTCCTCTCATTGTCATGTTAGTTGGAGTTCTCAGAGCAAGACATCGAGACAAAGATGGTGATTGTGTCAACGTTCTTATGAAGTGCAACCTGGATCGTGAAGACTGTGTTAGTTTGTGTCCCCTCCGTCCCCATACCTCACGTCTTGAATCTCGGGACGAGATTCCTGTTTAGTGGGGGTGAGTTGTCATAGCCCTAGAGTTTGTTTGCAATTAGTTTCATAATCATCCATGCATCATGTCTATATTTGTTTGAAATTTGAAATGGGGATGACAAACCCTAGCACCAAATGAAATGCAATTAGGATCAAAATAAAAATATTTTCAATGAACCTGATTTGCCCTTCAAAAATGTTCATCATCTTTGCCTTGGTCTTGAACCTCTAACAAAAATGGTGCACACATTTCTAGGACATCATAAGGTCACTAGATTAAATCATATGTTATTTGCATTTGGACATTTTAAATGCTATAAAATATTTTAAATGTCCAAATAATAATAAAATTAAGTGTTTACTATTGGATATATTCCAAACAGTGGGCTTGAGAAAGTTTCATGATTTTTGAGTGTGCCTAAGTATTTCTAATAAAGACCTGAAACTACAGAAGAAATAGAAAAACAGAACATAATTAGAAAAGCACAGGAAGACAAAAACCTTACCTGGCGGCCTAGTAGGCCGGCCCAGCCCACCAGGGGCAGAGGCGTCTTCCACCTCGCGCCAGTCGGACGCAGAGCGTGTGCCCGACGCGCGCGCCCGTAGCTCGCCACCTCCTGCTTGCCGCCGACCGCCTGGAGTTGGCTAAGGGTTCCACGCAACCCCTCCGGCTCTCTCTCACTCTCCCCGTGCTCCTCCTCCCCTCTGTCTCTCTCTCACGCGCATGGCCGAACGCCACCGTCGCCGCCGCTCGCCGTAGCCACAGCCACCGTCCACCCCTCGTCCTGTCGATGCATCTAGAAGAGCCGTCGTCCACTCCTGCATCGTCCACGCCAACCAGTTCAACCGCGGGAGCTCTGTAACGTCGTCTTCGAGCTCATCTTCACCGCGCCCACTGGAGATCGTTCTCGCCGCCCCGCTCGCTCCGACGCCTCCCCCGAGCTACTGACCTGCTCATCGAGTCCGCCGTGAGCTCCTCTACCTAGCCCCTAGTTCCCGTGCTCGATTACACCGCGTACCCACCGCCCCCTTCGAGCCCGAGCGCTCCTTGCTGCTGGCCATGTCGCCGTCGTGGCTACGGCCGTGCAAGCATGCGTCCGAGCGCACCACCGCATTCAGTGCGTCCCCAGGAGCCTAACGCATGCACTCCCTCGCCCTGCCGTGCACCGTAGCCCTCTTTCCGTCTCCGCCCGAACTCCAGCGCCGCCGCGAGCTCAGTTCCGGCGAGCTCCGGCCACCTTGTGACCTGCTGCTGCCTCTACTCGATGCAGCCGAGCGAGGGCTCCCCTCTGGTGCCCTCAGCACACCCAGCCACCGCCCATAGCGCCATTTCGGTGAACTTCCGCCGCGTTCCTGGTCGCCGCCGACGTAACTCCGGTGAGCTGATGTGGCTTCATTAGTTTAGCGCTAACCCCTGCCAATTAGGCCTCAACAGACGCTGATAGTAGGCCCCACAGTGGGTCAAAGCCCAGTTAGCGTCGGGTTTGACCCGAGGTTGACCTCTGTTTGACCCTTGAGTCACTGACATGCGGGCCTCGCCTGGCTAACCCAGTTAGTTAGAGCTAAACTTAATTAAGTTAGTTTAGTTAGTCACTGACCAGTGGGCCCAGTGTTGTTTAGTTAGTCTAGTTAACCCAAATAGTTAACTGTGAGACTGACTAGTGGGGCCCAGCCATCAGGTTTGACCTGGGTTAGGTGCTGTTGACCAGCTGACGTCACAGTGACGCAGTGCTGACGCAATAACTCATTTTCTGGATTTATTCTTTTCAGAAAATTCCAGAAAATAGTATAAACTTCTAAAAATCATAGAAATTCAACCGTAACTCCAAATGAAATAAGTTATATATGAAAAATTATCAGAAAAATTCAAGGAATCTGTTTATGCCGTTTTCATGCATATTTGAGCAAGTTAACATTGCTGTTTAGGACAAACTAATTAAATGGCATTTAAGAAAGCACATATGGAGTTTGAATTTGAACCTAGTGTTCAAACCAACTCCATTTAACTTGTTGCTAGTTGCATTAGGCCAATCAACAGCATATTGCCATGTCACATTCATGCATCATATTGTTGCATTGCATTGATTGTGTCCTTCCTTGTTTGCCGGTAACCGTCCCCTCTCAGACGACGATGTTTCCGACGACGTGATCGATGACACCGATGAAAAACTATATTATCTTCAGAAGTGCCAGGCAAGCAAAACCCCCTTGTTCATTCTGATACAAGCCCACTCTCTCGCTCTTGCTCTCTTTTACTGCATTAGGACAACAACGATTCAACTGTTACATGCTGCGGTAGTTAAACCCCTTTCCTCTGCATGTCCTGTCATTGCCACAGTAAATAGATGAAACCCACTAGCATGAGTAGGAGTTGTTTGAGCCCTGATGTGCCTACTCATTCATGTTTGTTTTTCATGCCTGCTACTGCTTAGAGTTGAGTCAGGTCTGATTCATCGGGGATGAATCGGAGGTGTGTAAACATGTCCTACTGTTGAGAGCTAAGTGTGTGAACACGATTTGCTAAAGGTAGCAGTGAGAGGCCATGTAGGAGTACATGGTGGGTTGTCTCATTGAAGCCGTCCTCAGGAACTGAGTTCTGTGTTTGTGATCCATGAAACAGTTACTGCCACGCATTGGGCCCAAAACCAATGGACCCTCTCGGCTTCTTGATCACCCTTGTCCTCTGTCCAGGAGTTGCAACTAGTTTCTGGTGTTTATAGGATATGTATTGGCGGCCGTGCATAGCGCTGACCCTAGTGGTGGGCTATGACGCGGTAGATACACCGTGGCCGGGCATGCCGGGTGCCCGTTTGGTGTCCCAGAACCCTGTACACATCGTCCGGGGCCGTATGTGGAAACCTCGGCCGGACTCCCCTGCGGATGGAACCTGGATAGGCGATAAACCTGGACTAGAGACTTGAGTGTTTAGGTAGGCCATGGCCGACACCCTCGTTGGGCTTCCGCTTGAAGGTTGCCGAGTACTTGTCGTGTAAACAACGGTAAGTGGTGAGAGCGGGTGTGAAGAAGTACACCCCTGTAGGGTTAACATCATCTATTCGAATAGCCGTGTCTGCGGTAATGGACTTCTGGGTTGCCTATAACAGTTCATAGACAAGTGAAAGTGGATACTCTAAAACTCGCAAGATAAGCGTGAGTGCTATGGATGGAGTTCTCATAGGGAGACGGGAGCGGATCCATAGTGGTGTATTGATATGGTGAATATGTGGACTCGTGTGCGCCACCTCAAAGAGTTGCTTGCAGTCGTAGTTCAGGTTAGCCACTGAGTCAACGCTGGCTTGCTGCAGTTAAACTCCACTACCCCTTTGTTGATACCGGTGCATATGTAGTTAGTTCTGATGTAAGTCTTGCTGGGTACATTTGTACTCACGTTTGCCTATTCTATGTTTTTGCAGAGAGACGTGAGTCTCGCTAGTAGTTCCGTGTGGACTTCGACGTTTAGCTTGATACCTCAGCTACGATCTTGTGCCCTCGGCAGGATCTGGTAGATAGTCTGGCTTCTTAGCCTTTTTCATTTGTAGATGTCTGTACTTAGACATGTTAAGCTTCCGCATGTGCTTGATTTGTATGCTATGATTGTTTGGTCATGAGACCCATGTTTGTAATATCTCTCTCCTCGGAGCCTAATGAATAAATGTTTGAGTCGTAGAGTCTTGTTGTGATGCCATGTTGTATTTACACATGTCGAGAATATTGTGTGTATGATTGAAATGCTTGGTATGTGTGGGATCCGACAATCTAGTTGTTTATCCTTGGCAGCCTCTCTTATGGGGAAATGTAGTCTTGTGCTTCCATGAGCCATAGTGGTCCGCTACAGCCCGGTTCACCGGAGTCCTGTTAGCCCAGCACTACTGCTCAGGACACTTGACTGGCCGGCATGTGCTTCACTTCATTCCTGTGTCTGTCCCTTCGGGGAAATGTGACGCGGTAACATCCGGAGTCCTGCCTAGCCTGCTACAGCTCGGGTTCCCGAAGTCCTGTTAGCCTAGTGCTACAGCCCGGATTTACACGCTGCTGACCGACATGCTCGATGTGATTCATGTATGCCTGTCGCCATAGGTTAGTGCTGCTTTGGGTTCATGACTAGCCATGTCGGCCCGGGTTCTCTGTCATATGGATGCTAGCGACACTATCATATACGTGAGCCAAAAGACGCAAACGATCCCGGGCCATGGTAAGGCGACACCCGTGGGAATACCGTGCGTGAGGCCGCAAAGTGATATGAGGTGTTACCGGCTAGATCGACGTGACTTGGAATCGGGGTCCTGACAGAAAACCAGGTATGCCACATCATTCTCGGAGAGACGCCGCTTTCCAAAGAAAGAACACTATCATGCAGAGTCCGCATAGCACCGGTTGCAGCATTGAGCAGATTAGTCGATAGCATCGGCCTACCTGCCACATTAACCCTCCTCGAGATATCCTTGGGTGAAGGTGGCCCGTCCTGAGGACGGATCGTACTCGGTGCCGGCTGGCTCGCACCCTTGTTATTCTTTCTTTTTCGTCCCTTCTTCTTCTGCTGTAATGGGATCGAGTTCTGCTTAGACACCACCTTCTTGAGTGTGTTGGGGCTGATAATATTTCGCACCTCGGCTATTTGAGGCTCGGTGAAGGCGGCAGCTAGAGGCGTCTCCAGAGAACTGAACACCAGACGACGCCTGTTGCAATTGGGTTTCTCCGCGGTACCAGCTAGATCGCGATCGTCTTTTGCAGGGTTGGGCTCTTGAGAAGGAGGCCCCAAGAATTCGTCATCGTACCCATGTTCGTTGAAGTACTTATCAACGTTGGTAAATGTACCATCGTCGTCATCCGGATCCTGTGCCATATGCATGTCTGGATCAGCTGACGGCGGTAGCGTTGCGGCGGTCTTGCCATGGCTTGGCGCCAGCACGACTGGCGGTGTTGTCTGTGGGGTGGTGCCCCCACCCCCAAATGAATCTGGCTCTTCGGCCAAAGCATGGACCAACTTATGCAGGCGCTGAGGGTCATCACATCATTTTCGTCGGTCCCAGGGGGTCGATACGGAGGTAACAAGTCGCCGCAGCCCGGCAGCACCCGAACCAGTTGAACCCTATACACAGTGGGTGGCATCGGATTACCGTGGAACAAGCGGTTGCCCAGTTGAACGATTCTGGCCTTGGTGACATCGATCAACTCGCCGTCCACAAAGTGCAGTAGAGTTCATGGAACATTGACGGCACCCTGCGAAAACATGTAGGGCGTCAGGGATGCCCAGTCAAAGGCAAGGAGATGAAGTCATCGGCCGAGAGGCTTAGTTACCGTGATGGCGTCGATCTCGACTAATGTCAAGGCACCGCCAACGGCAGGCGTGCAAGTGACGGAGGGGCCACTTGCTGCCGAGGTGCCGGCCGACGTATTCTTCCCACACCCAGGTGCATTAAGCTCCAATGCCGGCGCCGACGCCGGAGACACCAATGCCGCCTCCGCGGGAGACACTAATGGCGCCGGCGCGTTGTGCGAGTTGTTGCCCCTGAAGCTGGGAATCAGGGGCGGCCCCTATTGGCCGCCCGCAATCCACCCCTGCAGCCCCTCAAGCAAGGTAGGCATAATGGCGGTGATCGTCGCTCCCACTTGGTCTCGCACTTGCTCTTCGACTATCTCCGGAATCCGCGCCACTTGTGCCTTGAGTTCTTGAACCTCGCGCTCCTGGCTTTCCAAGCTGGTCTTTCTCTCCTTTCGCCCAGCAGTATAGTATTCCGACCATTTCATGGACAAGCTTTTGCCGGCCACACGACCAGCTGATGACGGCTTACTGAACTTATCCTTGTGTTTCATTACGTTCAACGCCCTATTTAAAGTGGTGTCCCAAGGGGAGCTCTGAGACGACCCTGCGCTACTGCTTTCAGTGTCCTGCGGAAGGAACGTGAACCATTTGGAAAGTTGGCTTCATTAATTAGAATGCAACCATATGGAGCTAATTACGCGGGGGTGTATTCCTTACCAGAACAAGCTCAGGTGCCTTGGTCTTCGGATCCGTGGTAAGCTCCTTTGTTACCGGGTCCACCTTGTACCGGGCCCTGACATAGTTCCTGGTTTGGTTGTCACGGTATTTATCAAAGAGGGGCGGTAGGCCTTGCTCGGCATGCTCCGCGTCCTCCTTGTCCCACATAGGTTCCGCCACTCTGTAACCGCCGAGACCGAGTTTGTGGACCCCTAAGTTCAAGTCCCGCATATCTTTCCCCCACTGACTTGATTCCGCAGTTGCGTTGCTCTCGCACTTGATCTTGAACTCCAGGTTGTCAGCTTCGCTGATCGAAGGATTTGTCTTCTTGATCTTCTCATAACTATCACCTCTTAGAATCCTCTTCACCGCGGCTCTCCAAGTAGCCAGGGCTGTGCTCATCTTCGCGAGGGAGGCACTGTTCACTTTATTCCCTGAGAGGCATGTGTTTGTGAAGTCACCGGGGAACTTGTATCGTTCGTGCAATGTCGTGAAGAGGAGGTTGCACAAATTCCCTCGGTCACGATGCCTTAGGTTCTCGATGTTGATCGAGACGGTGCTCCAGAGAATGCACCCGAGCTGTCCTGCGTACCCACTGACTAATTCTTTGGGCACCGTTTGATGCCCACTAGAGGACACTTTAGTAAATTCCTCCTTGACGGTGCCGAGCATGTTCGGGCGTCGGTCTTTCCATTGCCTCTTCGGTTGGCTGCCATCTGTGCGTGTGCAGCCATCATCAGTGGTCGCATCCTCGGTGGCACCATCAGTGGTGTCATCCCCGACGCCACTAGGGGTTGTGTAGTCGGGATCAGTGTCTTCCGCGACGTCCTCATAGCGGTGAGGTTCTTCCTCCATCTCCTGGGACAGCTCCCAGAATGCCTTGCCCGAACTGCCGGCCTCATCGTTGTGGGCCATGTTCGCTCTAAATAGGAAAAAAGTTTGGTCAAAAATTTGGTTATTGTCAAGGAATAAGATCTCTAAGTTGACCAAATAACCTAATTCTCGAGGAATGTCGCCAAAAAGTTGGTTATTGTCAAGGAAAAAATGAGAGATGTTTGTGATATTGCCTAGGTGTTTTGGGATGGAACCTGTTAGTGTGTTGTTGCTAAGGTCCAAGTCCACGTTCTCAAGGTAACCTCGTTCTTGAGGGATGTGTCCAGAAAGTTGGTTGCTGCAAAGATACAAGGCTGTGAGTTTGGTCTAATTGCCTATGCTGTTTGGGATGGAACCTGTTAGTGTGTTGTAGCAAACAAACAACTCCTCTAAGTTCTCAAGATAACCTAGTTCTTGAGGGATGTGTCCAGAAAGTTGGTTGCTCTCAAGATCCAAGGTTGTGAGTTTGGTCAAATTTCCTAGGCAGTTTGGGACGGAACCTGTTAGTGTGTTGTAGCAAAGCCACAACTCCTCTAAGTTCTCAAGATAACCTAGTTGTCAAGGGATGTGTCCAGAAAGTTGGTTGATGTCAAGATACATGCTGATTAATTTTTGTTTCGGTTGAGAATCGGGCACCTTCTAGGTCAAGAAAATTGGGCATGACCTTTTGTAATTTTCTTGACCTAGGAGTGCCCCATTCTCAAACGAAACGGAAATTAATCAACATTTCAGGAGAAAGGGGTAACGAAGTGATGGGGCAAATGTGCCAGGCACCACAATGTGATCATAGAAACAAAGCAGCACCACAATGTGCCTCTGTATGTATGTGTGTGCTGTCTAGATGCCAACCACAGGTCAATGGCCATGCCACTACACTACTCCATGTCACTTCTGCTACTGCCAAGCATGGCATGGCCATCTTTGATTCTATGATGGAGCTTTGTGCCACTAGGTGGCCTGTTTGAAGTGAAATAATCAGATGGGCAACTGGTGTTGGATTCACAGTGTAAATGATGGATGAAAAGGTATTGTGTCCATGTACAATACTTGTAAAGGTACTAATCCCCAAGAAAGACACCACAAAGCAACAAATAGACATCACATGCTTTACAACCTGATGGAGGTCAGATACTGAATAGTTTAACAGACAGATTCTAGTAGCATTCTTGTCAGATCATGCAACAAGCATTGAATAGTAATGCCTCTGACGCCCCGACAAGGCCACCACAAAGCTTCAACTAGGACCATACTAATATCTTATTACTGGATTACACACCACCACAAAGCATTGAGTATCCACCAACCTAATTAACAATGCAATGCAGATAATCATTTTTTTTCTCACAGTATTGTTCCCTAGTAATAGTAAACTAAATAACTGAGTAATCCAAATGAGGAAATAGAAACCAGCTGGCTGCAGCAACATAGCAAGACTTCACTTACACAAGAATTCATTTCAAGCATCATTTATTATCTGAGACAGATCATGCTAAAGATACATAATGCATCATTTCAGGCATCATTTAATATCAGTACTACAAACTGGCAGTACAAGAAAAATATCTTCAGTGTAACTCAGGACAAGAAAAATCTCCACCAGAATAGGACTAGCATTTAAGAGTAATTTCCTCCAGTTAAACAAAGTTCAAACAAAAACTGACAACACTCTTTTGATTAAGAGCCAAGTCACAACACTCTTTGAAGTTCAAACAAAAACTGACAACACTTCTTTGATCTGTCTCCTCCAAGAAAGAGCCAAGTCAGTCTCACCCAACTAGGGAAACATCAGTTAGACCACTAGCAATTGGGCATACACAACTGGGGCTAGGTTTGTGCTCTAGCTAGGCAGTAAAATAGAGCATATACATGCATTGCCTGCCTCTGCTGCAAGTGGGGATGTGAGCAACATTATCACAATTAGATCACTAGCAAGACTTGTAGTTAGGGATTTCACAAAGAAACTCTGTAAAGTGCCAGAGCCTAACATCTTGCATCACAGAGCAAAGCATTAACCGGGCCAACTCCACAAGTCACTAACCAGGCGGAGAAGGAAGATGGGAGAGGAGGCGGAGCTCACTGGGGAGGCGTAGGGAGGCCCTGCGACAGCTTAGTAGCAGCAGAGGTGGCCGGAGTTGAGGAAGACGGCGACGACCCGAGGAAGAAGTGGTGGAGGGGGGGGTGGAGGGGTCGAGCGCCGTTGCGCCCTGCTTCCACGGGTCGCTGGCCCGGTGTTGAAGCAGATTCCGCCTTCCGCCTTGACTGTCGCCTCACACGACGGAGCTCGAGCGGAGATGGCATGGTGGAGCACCGCAGGTTTCTAGGGTTTTGAGGGATGGGAAGGTGAGCGAGGGGGTGGGTGGGTGCGGCGAAGGCGAGGGAGGGGGTGGATTGGGAGAGGACACGTCCCACGGGCGAGGGCGGCAGCGCAGTGGGTCGGGGCTGAGAGAGATGTGAGATTGAGGATCGGGGATTGGGGATTTTAGTGGGGGGAGGGTTAGAAATGGCGCACCTTCTAGGGGTGCGCCATAAACACCGCGATAGCAATGGCGCACCTTCTCCTGGTGCGCCATTACTAATTTTTTTGGATTTTTAGTTGCATGTAATAATTTTTTAGAAGATGACCATAAATTTTAAAATGTTACGATATAAGTAGTTATTAATAATTTAGTTGCATGAATTTTAGTTCCATGAATTCAAAAAGTGCCCATGAAATTTAAAAATATTCATGAGTTCAAAAAATATTAACAGATTCAATACTTTTTGTGAGTTAGAAATTCAATACCAGAATATAAACCTAAATAAAAATTGGTATACCAATGGTGCACCTCCTCGGGGTGCGCCATAAGTACCTTGATAGCAATGACGCACCTTCTCCTGGTGCGCCATTAGTAATTTTTTTTTGGATTTTTAGTTGCATTCATTTGTGAATTGGTAAACATTTATGAATATGAAAAAATATCATCAAATTTGAAAAAATATTCATGAATTCAAAACATGCCCATGAAATTTAAAAATATTCATGAGTTCAAAAAATATTAAAAAATTCAATACTTTTTGTGAGTTAAAAATTCAATACCAGAATATAAACCTAAATAAAAATTGGTATACCAATGGCGCACCTCCTAGGGGTGCGCCATAAGTACCTTGATAGCAATGGCGCACCTTCTCTTGGTGCGCCATTAGTAACTTTTTTTGGATTTTTAGTTGCATTCATTAATATCTCCTTCTTTTGACGGAACCTCGTCAGAGGGCGGGGAGCTCCTGCATTGCATTTAAGAAGAGAGTTGGTCGAGTTAATGAGGGAACTGGACCCAAAAATCAAACAAGGCATGGTTAATTAAGGAAAACCGGCGAAGACCAAACACACCCCTATCAATCAAGGAACATCGTCCGAGCCAGATACAAGGGTACCTAGGCCCAAGACGATCGATAGCACCTCATACCAACCAAGTCAACCTCAAGGACATGCCCACAACCAGATGATCACTCGCGCCTAACTTCCTGAAAAAAGCGATAAAAAATTAACCTCTACCAACGCCCGAATAGCCTGCAATGCCATCGGCGTGAGCGACTTCTTGTACATCCGCAGAAAATATTGTGTCTTCTCTTCCACATCCTCCTCAGTGGCTTTCTTAGATGTTCTGGGCTTCGGCAAATCCCCATAAGCCTCCGCCAACCTATATCCAGCGCACTTCGCAGCCGGGATGTTACAATTTTGGTTCTTACCCAAGTATCCATTGTGCCGCTTGGAACAAGAAGTAGAGCCCCCTTCACTTTGCACAATAATTGGCGCTTGGAGGAAGGAATGGGGCGCGGTGCAACTGAAACTGCTTAGGAACTCATCCAGCAAGGTAGAAGATGTCGGGCATTGAGGTACGCCAATGCCACCAAGCGGCTCCTTGGGCTTGGATGACATCATGATGCTAGCATCACCTGAAGCTTGCATCTCCAGAGAGGAGGCCAAGGGAGCCACCTCCACATCTAAGCTAATTGGCAAAGCTAACCTGAGTCGGCTCCATGCCATTACTCGAAGACATGATCATCGACCTTAGCTTGTTCTTCCTCGCTAGGAACCACCATACTGGATAGAACAAGATCCAGAGTAGGAGTCCACAGACTATGCCGTTGTAGCCACTAGCTTAGATGAGCAACCATCCAAACCAGCGTCAGTGATATCCTTACCACCACCAGCAATGAGAGGCACAAGTTCCTCACGCCCACACCAAGGCTCAACTGGGTAGCCGGATACAACGAACTCCAAGCCATACTTACAACCAACATCACTCACAACAACCCTTCGAACATGACAGGCAAGAGATCAAAACATGGTCGACGAAGAAGCTAAGCTGCGAGCGACCTCTTCCAAAAGCTCTAAGTGATGGGGAACGCAGTATTTCAAAAAATTTCCTACGATCACGCAAGATCTATCTAGGGGATGCATAGCAACAAGAGGGGAGAGTATGTCTATGTACCCTCATAGACCGAAAGCGGAAGCGTTTATCAATGCGGTTGATGTAGTCGTACACCTTCACGATCTGTCCCGATCAAGTACCAAACGTACGGTACCTCCGCGTTCGGCACACGTTCAGCTCGATGACGTCCTTGCCTTCTTGATCCAGCAAGAGGGTCGAGGTAGTAGATGAGTTCCGGCAGCACGATGGCGTGGTGACGGTGTTGGTGAAGAACAATCTCCGTAGGGCTTCGCCTAAGCATTGCGAAAACTATGGCAGAGGATAAACTAGAGGAGCTGGGTTGCCGGCACGGCTTGGTGATTCTTGATGTGTCTTGGGTGCTAGCCCTACCCCTCTATTTATATGTTGAGCCTTGGGGTCGAAACTTGGAGTAAAATCCTACACAAAGTTGGTTTCACCCGAAAGGCAAGAGTCCTTCTCGGACTCCAGGACCAGACGCCAGGGTTCCCGGCGTCTGGACCCAGACACCAGGGACCCTGGCGTCTGGCCCCTGGACTCTGCAAAAATTCCTTTTGCACTTGCCAAAAACCTTATGGGCTTTCCCCTTTAGCCCAAATAAAGTGTTCTCGTACCCAAACATTTCAGGAAACATCCAGAACCCCTACCGGTGAATTCCGGAACCCTTTCGGAGACCAAACACTATTATCCCATATATTAATGTTTATCTCCGGATCATTTCGGAATTCCTTGTCATGTCCGTGATCTCATCCGGGACTCCTAACAACATTCAGTCACCAACATACATAACTCATATAATACTATATCATCAACGAACGTTAAGCGTGCGGACCCTACGGGTTCGAGAACTATGTAGACATGACCGAGACATCTCTCTGGTCAATAACCAATAGCAGAACCTGGATGCCCATATTGGCTCCTACATATTCTACGAAGATCTTTATCGTTTGAACCGCATAACAACATACGCTGTTCCCTTTGTCATCGGTATGTTACTTGCCCGAGATTCGGTCGTCGGTATCATCTTACCTAGTTCAATCTCGTTACAGGCAAGTCTCTTTACTCGTTTCGTAATGAAACATCCCGCAACTAACTTATTAGTCACATTCCTTGTAAGGCTTATAGTGATGTGCATTATCGAGAGGGCCCAGAGATACCTCTCCGACTATCGGAGTGACAAATCCTAATTTCGATCTATGTCAACTCAACAAACACCATCAGAGACACCTATAGACCATCTTTATAATCACCCAGTTACGTTGTGACATTTGATAGCACACTAAGTGTTCCTCTGGTATTCGGTAGTTGCATAATCTCATAGTCGTAGGAACATGTATAAGTCATGGAGAAAGCAATAGCAACAAACTAAACGATCATAGTGCTGAGATAACGGATGGGTCTTGTCCATCACATCATTCTCTAATGATGTGATCCCGTTCATCAAATGACAACACATGTCCATGGCTAGGAAACTTAACTCTCTTTGATTAATGAGCTAGCCAAGTAGAGGCATACTAGGGACACTCTATTTGTCTATGTATTCACACATGTACTAAGTTTCCGGTTAATACAATTCTAGCATGAATAATAAACATTTATCATGATATACGGAAATATAAATAACAACTTTATTATTGCCTCTAGGGCATATTTCCTTCAGTCTCCCACTTGCACTAGAGTCAATAATCTAGTTCACATCGTAATGTGATTTCACACCAATAGTTCACATCTTTATGTGATTAGTTCACATCTTCATGTGACTAATACCCAAAGGGTTTACTAGAGTCTATAATCTAGTTCACATCGTTATGTGATTAACACCCAAAGAGTGATCATGTTTTGCTTGTGAGAGAAGTTTAGTATACGGGTCTGCAATATTCAGATCCGTATGTATTTTGCAAATTTCTATGTCGACAATACTCTGCACGAAGCTACTCTAGATAATTGCTCCCACTTTCAATATGTATCTAGATTGAGACTTAGAGTCATCTAGATCGGTGTAAAAAGCTTGCATCGACGTAATTCTTTACGATGAACTCTTTTATCACCTCCATAACCGAGAAATATTTCCTTAGTCCTCTAAGGATAATTTTGACCGCTGTCCAGCGATCTATTCCTAGATCACTATTGTACTCCCTTGCCAAAATCATGCTAAGGTATACAATAGGTCTGGTACAGAGCAGAGCATAATTTATAGAACCTATGACTAATGCATAGGGAATGACTTTTAATTCTCTTTCTATTTTCTGTTGTGGCCGGGTTTTGAGTCTTTACTCAATTTCACACCTTACAACTCAGGCAAGAACTCCTTTGACTGATCCATTTTGAACTCCTTCAAAATCTTATCAAGGTATGTAGTCATCGAAAGTCTTATCAAGCGTCTTGATCTATCTTTATAGATCTTGATACCCAATATGTATGTAGCTTTACAGCTAATTCTTTCTTTGAAAAACTCCTTCCAAATTCTCCTTTATGCTTTCCAGAAAATCCTACATAATTTTCGATCAATAATATGCCATTCACATATACTTATTAGAAAGGCTACAGTGCTGCCACTCACTTTCTTGTAAATACAGACTTCACCACAAGTCTGTATAAAACTATATGCTTTGATCAACTCATCAAAGCGTATATTCCAACTCTGAGATGCTTGCACCAGTCCATAGATGGATCGCTGGAGCTTGCACACTTTGTCATCATCTTTAGGATTGACAAAACCTTTTGGTTGCATCATATTCAACTCTTCTTTAATAAATCCATTAAGGAATATAATTTTGATATCCATTTTCCAGATTTCATAAAATGCGGCAACTGCTAACATGATTCAGATAGACTTTTAAGCATCGATACGAGTGAGAAAATCTCATCATAGTCAACACCTTGAACTTGTCGAAAACCTTTTGTGACAATTCAAGCTTTGTAGATAGTAACACTACTACCAGCGTCCGTCTTCCTCTTGAAGATCCATTTATTCTGAATGGCTCACCGATCATCGGGAAAGTCAATCAAAGTCCATACTTTGTTCTCATACATGGATCCCATCTCAGATTTCATGGCCTTAAGCCATTTCGCGGAATCTGGGCACATCATCGCTTCCTCATAGTTCGTAGGTTCGTCATGGTCTAGTAACATGAATTCCAGAACAGGATTACCATACCACTCTAGTGCGGAACGTACTCTGGTTGACCTATGAGGTTCGGCAATAACTTGATCTGAAGTTTCATGATCATCATCATTAGCCTCCTCATTAATTGGCGTAGGAATCACTAGAACTGATTTCTATGATGAACTACTTTCCAATTCGGGAGAAGGTACAATTACCTCATCAAGTTCTACATTCCTCCCACTAACTTCTTTCGAGAGAAACTTCTTCTCTCAAAAGGATCCATTCTTAGCAACGAATATCTTGCCTTCAGATCTGTGATAGAAGGTGTACCCAACAGTTTCCTTTGGGTATCCTATGAAGGCGCATTTCTCCGATTTGGGTTCGAGCTTATCAGGTTGAAACTTTTTCACATAAGCATCATAGCCCCAAACTTTAAGAAACGACAACTTAGGTTTCTTGCTAAACCACAGTTCATATGGTGTCGTCTCAACGGATTTAGATGGTGCCCTATTTAATGTGAATGCAGCTGTCTCTAATGCATAACCCCAAAACGATATTGATAAATCGGTGAGAGACATCATAGATCGCACCATATCTAATAAAGTACAGTTATGACGTTCGGACACACCATTACACTGTGTTGTTCCAGGTGGCGTGAGTTGCGAAACTATTCCACATTGTTTCAAATGAAGACCAAACTCGTAACTCAAATATTCGTCTCCGCGATTAGATCGAAGAAACTTATTTTCTTATTACGATGATTTTCCACTTCACTATGAAATTCTTTGAACTTTTCAAATGTTGCAGACTTATGTTTCATCAAGTAGATATACCCATATCTCCTCAAATCATCTGTGAAGGTCAGAAAATAACGATACCCGCCGTGAGCCTCAACACTCATCGGATCACATACATTAGTATGTATTATTTCCAATAAATCAGTTGCTTGCTCCATTGTTTCGGAGAACAGAGTCTTAGTCATCCTGCCCATGAGGCATGGTTTGCAAGCATAAAATGATTCATAATCAAGTGATTCCAAAAGCCCATCAACATGGAGTTTCTTCATGCGCTTTAGACCAATATGACCTAAACGGTAGTGCCACATATAAGTTACACTATCATTATTAACTTTGCATCTTTTGGCTTCAATATTATGAATATGTGTATCACTATGATCGAGATTCAATAAACCATTTATATTGAGTGTATGACCATAGAAGGTTTTATTCGTGTAAATAGAACAACAATTATTCTTTGACTTAAATGAATAACAGTATTGCAATAAACTTGATTCAATCATATTTATGCTCAACGCAAACACCAAATAACATTTATTTTAGGTTCAACACAAATCCCGAAGGTAAAGGGAGTGTGCGATGGTGATCTTATCAACCTTGGAATCACTTCCAACACAGATCATCACCTTCCCCTCAACTAGTTTCTGTTCATTTTGTAACTTCTGTTTCAAGTTACTAACCATAGCAACTGAATCAGTATCATATACCCAGTGGCTATTTTGAACACTAGTAAAGTACATATCAATAATCTGTATATCAAATATACCTTTGTTTACTTTTCCATCCTTCTTATCCGCCAAGTATTTGGGGTAGTTCCGCTTCTCGTGACCATTCCCTTTGTAGTAGAAGCACTCAGTTTCAGGCTTAGGTCTAGCTTTGGGTTTCTTCACGGGAGTGGCAACTTGCTTGCCATTCTTTGAAGTTCCCTTTCTTTTCCTGGAAACTAGTGGTCTTGTAAACCATCAAACACTTGATTCTCTTTCTTGAATTCTACCTTCGTCGATTTCAGCATCACGAAGAGCTTGGGAATCATTTTCATCATCCCTTACATATTATAGTTCATCATGAAGTTCCAGTAACTTGGTGATAGTGACTAGAGATCTCTGCCAATCACTATCTTATCTGGAAGATTAAATCCCACATAATTCAAGTGATTGTAGTACTCAGACATTCTGAGCACATGCTCACTGGTTGAGCTATTCTCCTCCATTTTGTAGGCGAAGTACTTGTCAGAGGTCTCAGACCTCTTGACTCGGGCATGAGTTTGAAATACCAATTTCAGCTCTTGGAACATCTTATATGCTCCGTGGCGTTCAAAATGGTTTTTGAAGTCCCGGTTCAAAGCCATAAAGCATGGCGCACTAAACTATCAAGTAGTCATCATACCGAGCTTGCCAAACGTTCATAACGCATGCCTCTGCTCCTTCAATAGGTCCATCACATAGCGGTGCGTCAAGGACATAATACTTCTGTGCAGCAATGAGGATAATCTTCAGATCACGGATCTAGTCCGCATCATTGCTACTAACATCTTTGAACATAGTTTTCTCTAGGAACATATCATAAATAAAATGGGGAAGCTATATGCGAGCAATTGATCGACAACATAGATATGCAAATACTATCAGGACTAACTTCATGACAAATTTAAGTTCAATTAATCATATTACTTAAGAACTCCCACTTAGATAGACATCCCTCTAGTCATCTAAATGATCACGTGATCAATATCAACTAAACCATGTCCGATCCTCACGTGAGATGGAGAAGTTTTCAATGGTGAACATCACTATGTTGATCATATCCACTATATGATTCAAGCTCGACCTTTCGATCTCAGTGTTCCGAGGCCATATATGCATATGCTAGGCTTGTCAAGTTTAACCTGAGTATTCTGCTTGTGCAAAACAGGCTTGCACCCGTTGTATGTGAACGTAGAGCTTATCACACCCGATCATCACATGGTGTCTCGGCACGACAAACTGTAGCAATGGTGCATACTCAGGGAGAACACTTATACCTTGAAATTTAGTGAGAGATCATCTTATAATGCTACCTCCGTACTAAGCAAAATAAGATGCATAAAGGATAAACATCACATGCAATCAATATAAGTGATATGATATGGCCATCATCATCTTGTGCCTTTTATCTCCATCTCCAAAGCACCGTCATGATCACCATCGTCACCGGCTAGACACCTTGATCTCCATCGTAGCGTCGTTGTCATCGCCAACTATTGCTTCCACGACTATCGCTACCGCTTAGTGATAGAGTAAAGCAATTACACGGTGATTGCATTTCATACAATAAAGCGACAACCATATGGCTCCTGCCAGTTGCCGATAACTGTGTTACAAAACATGATCATCTCATACAACAATTTATATAATCACGTCTTGACCATATCACATCACAACATGCCCTGCAAAAACAAGTTAGACATCCTCTACTTTGTTGTTGCAAGTTTTATGTGGCTGCTACGGGTTTAGCAAGAATTGTTCTTAACTACGCATCAAAAACCACAACGCGGTATAGTGATTGCTTTTTGATCTTCAGAAAGAACCCTGTTCATTGAATCCGATTCAACTAAAGTTGGAGAAACTGTCACCCGCCAGCCACCTGTGTGCAAAGCACGTTGGTAGAACCAGTCTCATGAACGCGGTCTTGTAATGTCGGTCCGGGCCGCTTCATCCAACAATACCGCCGAATCAAGAAACAACTAGTGACGGCAAGAAATATGTATATACCCACGCCCACATATCCTTTGTGTTCTACTCATGCATATAACATCTACGCATAGACCTGGCTCTGATGCCACTGATGGGGAACACAATATTTCAAAAAAATTCCTACGATCACACAAGATCTATCTAGGAGATGCATAGCAACGAGAGGGGAGATTATGTCTATGTACCTTATAGACCGAAAGCGGAAGCGTTTATCAACGCGGTTGATGTAGTCGTACACCTTCACGATCCATACCGATCAAGTACCGAACGTACGACACCTCCACGTTCAGCACATGTTCAGCTCGATGACGTCCTCGCCTTCTTTATCCAGCAAGAGGGGTGAGGTAGTAGATGAGTTCCGGCAGCACGACGGCGTGGTGACGGTATTGGTGAAGAACAATCTCCGCAGGGCTTTGCCTAAGCACTACGAAAACTATGATGGTGGATAAACTAGAGGGGACGGGGTTGCCGGCACACAGCTTGCTGATTCTTGATGTGTCTTGGGTGCTAGCCCTACCCCTCTATTTATATGTTGAGCCTTGGGGTTGAAACTTGGAGTAAAAGCCTACACAAAGTCGGTTCCACCCGAAAGGCAAGAGTCCTTCTCAGACTCCAGGACCAGACGCCAGGGTTCCCGGCATCTGGACCCAGACGCCAGGGACCCTGCCGTCTGTCCCCTGGACTCCGCAAAACTTCCTTTTGCGCTTTCCAAAAACCTTGTGGGCTTTCCCCTTTGGCCCAAATAAAGTGTTCTCGTACCCAAACATTTCGGGAAACATCCGGAACCCCTTCATGAGAATTCCGGAACCCTTCCGGAGACCAAACACTATTATCCCATATATTAATATTTATCTCCGGACCATTCCGGAGTTCCTCGTGATGTCCGTGATCTCATCTGGGACTCCGAACAACATTCGGTCACTAACATACATAACTCATATAATACTATATCGTCAACGAACATTAAGCGTGCGGAGCCTACGGGTTCAAGGACTATGTAGACATGACCGAGACATCTCTCTGGTCAATAACCAATAGAAGAACCTGGATGACCATATTGGCTCTTGCATATTCTACGAAGATCTTTATCGGTCGAACCACATAACTACATACGTTGTTCCCTTTGTCATCGGTATGTTACTTGCCCGAGATTCGATCGTCGGTATCATCATACCTAGTTAAATCTCGTTACCGGCAAGTCTCTTTACTCGTTCCTAATGCAACATCCCGCAACTAACTTATTAGTCACATTCCTTGCAAGGCTTATAGTGATGTGCATTACCGAGAGGGCCCAGAGATACCTCTCCGACTATCGGAGTGACAAATCCTAATTTCGATCTATGCCAACTCAACAAACACCATCGAAGACACCTGCAGAGCATTTTTATAATGACCCAGTTACGTTGTGAAGTGTGATAGCACACTAAGTGTTCCTCCGGTATTCGGGAGTTGCATAATCTCATAGTCATAGGAACATGTATAAGTCATGAATAAAGCAATATCAACAAACTAAACGATCATAGAGTTAACACTACAAAAAAGACACATCCGTGACATTTTGGGCCGAACGAATTTTTTTCTTGTCATACTTATGACACTTCTATGATGATAATTGTGAAAAAACCTGGTATCATGATAGATGTGGTGGGCTCCTACTTCTATGACAAAAAATCATGACAGAAAATGGGATTTTCGTCCTGGGCAGGCCAGAGACGCAGCTACATGACATTCTTTGGGCCGTCCATGATGGAAAAAACCGTGGTAGAAGCGAGGGCAAGGAAAATTTCGGGGAGTTCCCGCTTACGGTGGGTGGTCGAGGGCCGAGCGATGCTCGTTTCTCTCGTACACGTACGTGCGTGTGTGCGAGGTGTTGGGCTCTAACTGAACCCGAGCGAGGCGTTGGGCTCTAACTGAACCCGAGTGATTGCACTGCAGGCTACGCGTTAATGAACCCGAGTGATTCCTTCACTACTGCTGCTAACTGAAGCCGATCGATGCTGCTTCTGGATGAATAGTGAGCCTTGCTGGGGGGGGGGGGGTTGGATGAACAGTTCTCGGTGGGGGTGGATGAACAGGACCCCGTGGTGTTGCCTCTGAATGAACAGGACCCCGATCGCTCGAGCCGGTTGGGGCTGGATGAATAGGACCCCGTGGAGGGATGGATGAACAAGACCACCCTGTGGAGGGCTGGATGAACAGTAGACGGTGGAGGGCTGGATGAACAGTAGCCTGTGGAGGGGTGGTTGAACAGGAGCCCGTGGAGAGGGCTGGTTGAACAGTAGCCGGTGGAGTAGCGCGCGGTGGAGGCTGGATGAACAAAAGCCCGTGGATGAACAGTCACAGGTGGAGGCTGGAGGAGGTCAACTGTGGATGAACAGTAGCCCGTGGAGGCTGGAGGGGGTCGACGGTGGAGATGCATAGTATCCCGTGGAGTCCCATTTTGTGGTACGCCACACCCCTCCCGATGAACAGGACGCCCGTTCCGACCGTAGCGCTTCAGCACAAGTCCGTTTCCTCCGTTTTGTGGTACGCCACACCCCTCCCGATGAACAGGACCCCCGTTTCGACCATAGGAGGTCTGCTTCCTCCATTTTGCGGTATGCCAGACCCCTCCCGATGAACAGGATCCTGTTTTGACCGTGGCCGGTCGAACACAAGGCCGTTTCCTCCATTCTGTGGTACGCCAGGCCTCATTTCCATCGGCTATTCCATCCGAGCCCTCCCGATGAACACGACGATGCATTCCGTTTCGACCCAGCCGGTTGGCTCCCCATGAACACGACGACGACGACGCTGTTTCTCCGTTCCCACCCTGCCATGTACACGAGCCCTGGCCGTACGTATGCGCGAGTAGGCGTTCGAGACCCTGCCCGTATGTACGTATGTGGCCCTATTTTCTTTCTTGCACACTGGCCACTGTACATACGTGTACATGCTACGTGCGCGCCTCTACAACGACACATGCGCGCCTCTACATGGACCAGTATGTACGTACACGTTCACGACCAGAATGACAATGCTACGTACATTCGACCAGGTGGGTCCCGACTGTCAGGCACTTCCTTGCGTGCGAAGATGTAGCTGGTGGGTCCCAGCAGTCAGGGGGGCGAATCCATTTTTTTGCCCGGACGCACTTCCTTGCATGCGAAGATGACACTGGTAGGTCCCAGCAGTTAGGGGGAAATGTTTTTTTTGTGAAATACGGTTGCCCATCTGGTGGGTCCCTGCTGTCAGGTGGAGGAATCATTATTTTCCACGTAACAAGGAGGCACTTCCTTGCTGCGACCGTGGACCCAGCTGTCAGCCTCTCCATGTACAGTCCACGTCCGATGGAAGCTATTCCTTGACCATGTTGACCACGCCGCATCGAGAGCACCAGGGCGGTGGACGACGACGATGCCTAGGAAGGGGACGACGCGGAGCCCGGGAAGACGCGGCAGTGGATGCCCACACGTAGAGGAGTATGAGGGTTCACTGGTTCTCTGCGGTGTGAGGCTGCTGTCGCCGCAGAATAACAGGGGGTGTGGGTGAGTAGAGGGATGGCCTGGCCAGCGGTGAGAGTAGAAGGGAGCGGTGAGGCCTCCGCCGCATCGCAGCCGGCCACGGGAGGCAAGAGCACGAGGCATGACCGACGCTGGTTTGGGCGGTTGGAGCAAGAAGACCAGAGGTTGAAGAAGCACTACAGCCATTGGATGGACATCGTACGGTCACTGGAGCTAGAATCGTGCATATTGACTAAGTTGACAAAGCCCTCCGTCCCCGTCAACTTAGTAGACCCACAAGTCAGGCTGCCACTATACTGGGTACTAGCTAGCAGGGGGAGTATTCATTTTTTTGTGTGTAATAAGGAGGCACTTCCTTGCAAGCGAAGATGTAGCTGATGGGTTCCAGCAGTCAGGGGAAACGTTTTTTTCACGAAATACGGTGGCCCGTCCGGTGGGTCCCTATTGTCAGGTGGATGAATAATTATTTTGCGCGTAATAAGGAGGCACATCCTTGCGGCCGCCGTGGACCCAGCTGTCAGGCTCTCCAGGTACAGTACTCTTCCGATGGAAGTCGTTCCTTGACCACGTTGACCATGCCGCGCCGAGAGCACCAGGGCGGTGGACGACGGCGAGGCCTAGGAAGGGGACGACACGGAGCCGGGGAAGACGCAGCAGTGGATGCCCATGCGTAGAGGAGTATGAGGGTTCACTGGTTCACTGCGGTGTGAGGCTGCCGTCGTCGTAGAATAACAGGTGGTGTGGGTGAGTAGAGGGATGGCCTGACCAGCGGTGGGAGTAGTAGGGGGCGGTGAGGCCTCTGCGGCATCGCAGCCGGCCATGGGAGGCAGGAGCACGACGCACGACCGACGCTGGTTTGGGCGGCTGGAGCAAGATGACCAGAGGTTGAAGAAGCACTACGGCCGTTGCATGGACATCGTACGACCACTCGAGCTAGAATCATACATATTGACTAAGTTGACAAAGCCCTCCGTCCCCGTCAACTTAGTAGGCCCACAAGTCAGCCTCCCACTACACTGGGTCCTAGCTAGCAGGGGGAGTATTCTTTTTTTGTGCGTAATAAGGAGGCACTTCCTTGCGTGTGAAGATATAGCTGGTGGGTCCGAGCTGTCAGCGGCGGTAACGTTTTTTTCGCGAAATACAGAGGCCCTTTCAGTGGGTCCCAGATGTCAGGTGGAGGAATCATTATTTTGCGCGTAATAAGGAGGCATTTCCTTACGTGCGGCCGTGGACCCAGCTGCCAGCCTCTCCACGTACAGTCCACTTCAGATGCATGTGGGTCGTGGACCACGTTGACCAGGCCGCGCCGAGAGCACCAGGGCGGTGGACGACAGCGAGGGCTAGGAATGGAATGACACGGAGCCAGGGAAGACTCGGCAGTTGTTTCCCACGCGGAGGGGAGTACGACTGTATGAGGGTTTACTGGTTCATCTGCCGTCGCCGGAGAATAACAGTAGGTGTGGGTGAGTAGAGGGATGGCTAGGCAAGCGATGGGAGTACGGTGGGGCGGTGAGGCCTACGCGTCAGCACAGCCGGCCGCGGGGAGGAGGGAGCAGGCAGTCCCGCCGGCGCTTGTTTGAGCGGCTGGAGCAGGAAGAGCAGAGATTGAAGAAGCACGATGGCCGTTGGATGGACATCCAACAGTCACTGCTTGTGCGTCAACCTTATTTTAGGAAAGCCTTAAATCTATGGAAAATAGCATACATCCCATCTGCCATTATTTCTAATAATTTACAGCCCATTTGCTAATTCTTAAGGTTTTTTGGAGCCCATATTCTTTTTGTTAGCATTACAACCCATATTGTGGCTGCGGTTAAAAAATTATACAAAATTTTGCATATTGCGGTGCGGTCCAAACTATTTTTAATCCCGAAATTTCGAGTCACATTCAAACTGATTTTAAAAATAAATGTATATCAATATATAATGCAACAAATTGTCCATGCATAAAAATCAATGCAATTTAAAATCTCGAAATTAAAAAAAAGAAATTTGAAACTAATTGCCGGTTTGATGTGTTTTAAAAATGTACAGACCATTTCTCACTACTGATAGGCCGTTTTCTGGGCCAGCCGAATGAAGCTCTCCTCATCTTGAAAGATTTGCAGCCCAATAGGCCTGACAGAGCGACTTACTTGGCAAATCAAAAAAATACTGGGCTAGCCATTTTCAGAAAGAAAGAAAAACTGCTGGGCTAGTCTGTGGTAAACATAAAAGAGAATGTTGTCTAGACAGGCCAGAGTGCCCGGCACAGCCTAGTTGACACCCTGCTTCCGTCTCAAAAAAATATTAGATAAATGCCACTCCAATTATGGCGATTCATAAAAATGCCACTGCAATTTCCAAACTTCGAAAAATGCCACTGCAATTTTTGCAAACTTTGGAAAACGCCACAGCAATTTGCAAACTTTGAAAAACGCCACTCCAGACTTCGAAAAATGCCACCGGAAATGGCATGAAATGGCATTTTTCAAAGTTTGGAAATTGCAGTGGCATTTCTCGGAAACACCAGATTTGGAGTGGCATTTATCAAATTAACACAAAACAAAAATAACTGGGCGAGCTGTTGGGTCCCTGGTGTTAGCCGCTCGTTGTGCAATTCTCTCGTTTATTGACTATGTTGACAATGGCATGGGACCCAGATGTCAGAAATCCATTAGGAGGACCATTTTTTATTGGCTTGAAATAAGGAGGCACTTGCTTGCGTACTGCCATGACCTTGGCAGCTCCCTGCTGTCATCCTCTCCACGTACAATCATCTCCTGATTGTGTACGCGTTAACTTGGTAGGCCCACAAGTCAGCCTCTAAACCTGTGGAGGACAAATACAACCCATTTATATAAAAAAATAATAGCCCATTCCATACGTTCAAACGGAAAGTTCAACATTCAGAGCAAAGTAACAGGTCTGATCCACATATAGAGTACTGACCTTCCACGTTGACAACCATCATAGCCAAGTTAACTATCTACTCCCACTAATACTCTAGTAGCGTACAAGTACTAACTTACTCTTAGCTAACTAGACGATGCCAGCCGCCATATGCGGTACACGCTAAACGCTGGCACTGGCGTCATCTGCCTCGCCTCAGACTTGCCAGAGGTGCGATAGGGCGCGTTGCTCGCGCGCGTTGGCCCTTTCCATGCCGGCGTGATCCACCGAAGCTTAGGCTTCTATGCGGGAAGCCCACTTGACGAGCTGGTAGTAAAAATCGACATCGCGAAAGCGTGCGTGCCCGACAGCCTCCAGGGCTATTTGTCGGGCGCTAGCCTCCACGTAGTCGGCCCAGTTGCGGGCGCTCTGCTCGAGACTCAGAGCGTCGGTGCGCTGCTGCTCCATGTCCCGCTGGGTGCGCAAATCGGCAATACGCTGCTCCTCCGCCAGGAGGTTGCACTCCAACAACTCGTCATAGTCCGCATTGCCATCTAAAGACTGATAGAATGCCTCCTCCCTCCGTCTGCCTTCCGGTGAAAAATTGAACACTAGTTCCGGCAGTGACCGCCTCCGGTGTCGCCTATCACGGACGGGCGGAGGCATGGCGGACATGGCGAGAGCGAGGATAAGTGGCGAGCGACATCGGGCCGGTGGAGGCTTATGAGGATAGGGAGATTTGGGGGATGGTGCCACTGGAGAAGCCCGGGAAACAGTAATTATAGGATGAAGGTAGGTGAACTAACGTGTGGCAGGAAACGCGACGGTCATCACGGTCATTGGAATTCAGTGCATAAGCAGGCATGGCTTAGCGCGCCAGCTTGCCATGGAAAACTAGAAAAACTAAAATTATGACTGTGCCGTCCCGTCCCGTCCCGTCAGTGGTGCGTCTCGTCCGTGCTGGGTCGCATGCCAGCATGACGGTCAAACGAGTGCACTCGAATCATCCAGATGAGGTACTCCCTCCTTGTCAAAAATGATTCCACCACTCATCATCTACCTTGGTTGGTTAGGTTTTTGAATTAAGCCCTGCAAACCAGAAAGGAGGTAGTATGTGCGTGATCCGCTATTTATTCGTATAGGATCGAGTAGGTCGTTTTTTGAATTGAGCCTTGCAAACCGGAAAGGAGGTAGTACATGCGTGATCCGCTATTTATCCGTGTAGGATCGAGTAGGTCGGATAGTTTACGTGTAGGATCAAGTAGGTCGGATGGTGTACGTGTACGGTCGCATTAGCTGATGAACGTTCGCTGGGAGATAAGGCATTTGCGAACATTTTTGCTGGCAGTTTCTTCAGATTCGCATGACATTTTCTTCAGACCAGCTTGTCACTTTCTTCAGAGGTAGGCATTTTTATTCAAAAAACTACCACTTCGGATCTTGCGTCAGAACTAAAACTACCAGGAGCGCATTAGTAGGCTAGTTAGTGATCGATCAGTAACTTCTAAACACTGAGCAAACAGGAATAAGGAACTATTAGTAACTTGTAAACACTGAGAACACAGAAATAAGGATCATGCTGTGCACAACAGTAAGAGCCGATCCATTCAAAATGTTCAAACGAGACTCACAGGCCTGGCATTGTAATATGTTCACATTAGTAGCCCAAATTCAAAACCAACTAGTATGATTCCCATACATAAGATCAACATGTTAATGCATCTCAATGATTCATAGATCATATATAAATATGTAGCTCCAAACGCAAAGATCTAGAAAAAACATATGTTCTTCCTACTAACATGGATGCTTCTCTTGGCCAACATTAAGTACAGACTGAAAGACAAATTTTTTTGTGATGTCTACAATTCCTCTTGCAAACGTAAGTGGTTTC
Organism: Triticum urartu; assembly: GCF_056163025.1. Classification (NCBI taxonomy): domain Eukaryota; kingdom Viridiplantae; phylum Streptophyta; class Magnoliopsida; order Poales; family Poaceae; genus Triticum; species Triticum urartu. Next base: position 54,195,647 of record NC_141878.1, on the reverse strand, counting down.
ACCAACAGCTGGAACCATGAGAATGAACCACACATGATGGAGGAACATCCACTGCAATATGATTTGGTCTTCTCTCGATCACACGGCGAGAATATTTTCGGAATACAAACTTTAACTTAGGCAAAATGATGCCCATTGTATAATAACACCAAAGCAATGAAGCACCTAGTGTTGGCCAATAAATAGTACAATACTACTTTTCTACAGTCCATGAAGTGACTATCCAATCTTTCTGTGTCTATTTTCAAATTGCACTGCATGCAGTGACTATACTATTCTCTTGTGCAGTTCAACCAAAATTGCGGTCACTTTGTGTGTTTGCCAAATAGCAACGGGCAGACATCTCTGTCTGCACAAATATCAAGCTTCTAGTAAACATATACCCCACCTTGTATTTTTGGTTTAAACATGTCTCTTCCGCTTAGCATCTGTCATGTTTTGCACTGGACAATTTGATACAGTCATGTTTTGCCCTGGACAATTTCATACTGAATTGATTTGCTGGTTCAGAGAAGAAATATAGCGCCTATTCTTCATCAGACCAAGGATATCCATGTTCGCAGTGATGGAAGAGGTGAAATCGATACAACCGAAATTGAGCATCCAATCATTGAATCCTGTCTTGCACCTCCAATGTAGGTCCACCCTACCAATAAATTCACATGCAAACCACTAGTATTACTATCTAATGATAGTACAAAAAGAGTATCAAGATAGTAGCAAACCATGTACCTTCGTAATGAACAACTCATAGTGCCACCAATTTGATATAAAGGTTTGGAAAAAAACATGCTCCTAATGTTGAACCAGTTGGACTTTTTGTGCAGTTCCACTAAAATCGAGCATCCCTGTTTGCATAGATATTGAAAGTGTGATTACTATAAAAGTGGCACTAGTTGAAGCATAGACTCACAACTATAAGCATTCCAATTTCTTAATGGGAAAAGGTAGCAAGACTGTTTCTAACCACCTGTTTGAAGGAATAAATAAGGCAACATCGGCTAATGTCAGAAAGGCATATATAGTTATTTCTGAAAGAGTGATCGATTCCTGACCTTTTGTCACGACCGGTTTTTCAATAAAAATATTTATCGAGAAACCAAATCTTTTGAGTCCAGTATGAGAGAAAATCCTCCTCACTGGTTGACAAATTCTTGATACAATAAGCCAGTAGCATAAGATATATTACAGGGTTGAGCTAGGGCTGCTCAACAAATTATTACAAGCGCGCCAATAATTATACATAATGGCGGATATAACACAATGGTGTGGTGGCATACTACTGACTCGAGGATAAAGTGATGGTGGAATAACACAGTGGGGAGTGTGATGACACGACTCTCGAACTGGCATCTCATCGAGCGTCGAGGTGAGGCTCGATGAATTTTATTTGGGTTGCGGAAGCGGATATAATACTGTGACCAAATCTAGGGTCGCACGAGACTGACTGGGATTCCCCTAGGCGTCGGACTCGCTATCGAACTCTTCATCCATGAGATCGCCTTCGTCAGCATCTGGCCAAATCAACAAGCCAGTGAGTACTTTGAAAGTACTCGCAAGACAGTTCGGACGTAAGATATAACAAATGCATGCATGAATGCGTCATGATTAATTTTACCAACTGAACGTTCAAAAATTAGCATGACGAAATAGGAAAAAGGGAAACGGCAGTAGTCCGCCTGAAATCCCCAACAAAACATAAATGAAAACCGATCGGGTGTCTGAAGCGACGCCTCGAAAGGTGAACAGATAATTAAAAGAAAAAGGTGCCACAGTCGGGCGTCTTAGCGACACCAAATAAAGGGCTTTAAAAGAAATTCCACAATCGGACGTCGGGGCGACATCACAGAAAGGGCTTTAAAAGAAATGCCACACTCGGACGTCGGGGCGACATCACAGAAAGGGCTTTAAAAGAAATGCCACAGTCGGACGTCTGAGCGACATCACAGAAAGGGCTTTATTCACGGGTAAATAATACTCATAATAAATATTCAATTCATGATAATAAACAGGTTAGTCCATCCACAGGAATAACATTTAGCCAGACTTAGCACTCATGGGATGTACCGGAGTCTCTGTCATCAAACTGGCACTGTTAGGACAAGATAATACGAATTTGGATATGGAATAGATGATTCAAAGGAATATATGACTCTGCAGAGTTTGTACAAAATTTTTCCCACAGTCAACGGATTTCCGTAGTCACGAAGGACTAGTTCCGTTTACGGTTTTTCGGAAGAAAACACAGCTAACCAGTACACACCCATCCTACCTCTCGATGCCAGGACTCACCCTAGACATCATCCAAGAAAAACTTTTGAGACGGGGAGATCACAATCTCGAATAGCATGGGATCAAATTTATATACGCGCGCTCTAAGGGGTGCCCCCCTCTCGGTCCCAACCGGAAACACCCATGCCCCCTGACAGGATGACTGGCTTTAATCCAGGGCCATGGAACCATCATCCCGGCCTCTCCTTATTGGTGTGTACCAGGAAAGCGGTTTGCAACTTACTAATCCATATTCCTTGCGGAAAACATGTGGTAGTACAGGGAAGGATGAATGGAAGGAACTGGAATGATACGAGTTGACATTGAAGTCACATAGTCTGGCATAAGCCTGGCATGCTACAACACTACCATCTTACCCATCCTCATGCTAACACATGGCCATGCATACTCACATCCATCCACTTATGGATCATCGAACTCACTTACCTCAACATTTCATAGAAATAACGTTCATCGGTATGCTCATCAACATGCCATGAAACTAACTAAATGCAAGACATGCCAAGACACTCATCATATCAAAAGTTCAAACATGCTTGCCTGGTTCGGAGTAGTCGGAGCCTAGCTCGGTGAAGTTCGCGGCTCCGTCACCTCCTTCGGTATCTACGGTATAAAGAAAATATATGCGCTATCGTAAATACCAAGGGGTGCACAGAAGTTATACCAAATATTTTTCAAATAAATATGATAAAAAACTAGACAAAAATCTGAAGAGGACAGAAAAAGAATCACTCAAAAATTCCTTTCTGTTAAAAAGTTATAAGGGTTTTAATCCAGGGACTCATCTGTAATGAAACAGAAAGTTTCCAGGGGCTAGTTTATAAAAACAGAAAACGCTTCGGCAGAAACTACGCCAGCCCAGAGGGAAAGCGCATTTGGCAGAAGGCGTTTTCAGATAACGCTTCGTTTAGAAAGGACAGAGAGGCTGACAGCGGGTCCCACTTGTCATGTTTAAATTTTCAAATGGGAGGGACGAGGCTCGTCGGCGCCCGAGAGCTGCGGTGGTCGCCGGCGGCGATCCACGGCGAGGCAGGGGGATCAGAGGTTACCAATGTGCTCACCGTGTCCTTCCGCAACGGTGGGTGGTGGTGTTGATCGCCGGTGAGCACCACATCGACGGCGGTCTCAACTCCGGCGGACGGTGGTTCGGGCGTGGATGGAGCTCGTCGGAGAGGGCTGCAAAGATTAAATTGAGGTGGGGGTTAGAGTACTGGGTGCAAGAGAGGGCTACGGACGAGGTTTGGGCGCCGGAGGTGGCCTCACCGGAGTGAATCGAGCTGGAGGCCGAGGCGGGGCGAGGCGGCCGGAGTTGGGGGAGGAGACCTCCTCGAGGTCCTCCTGGTGGCTTGGCAGGGTCTTGGGGAGGTGTAGTGAAGGTGTGGGTCTCGTGAGCGAGCTCGGGGCCCCTTTTATAGGCGGTCCGAGGCGGTGGCCGAGAACGGGGTTCTCCGGCGAAGCTTACGGCGGCACAGGGCATTGGTCGGGGAGGTTTAGGGGTCGAGCGCCGTCGTGGGGGTTCAATGGGTCCGTTTAGGTGCTAAACTGGCCGGGGTTTGGGTGTTTGGGTCGAGCTCGACGGAACAGGGGTGGCGCGGCCCGTCGGCGGCAGGGAGCACGTTGCGTGCTTGCCGGCCACGGTGAGGGTGCCACGGGCGTGCGCTGGCATGCATGAGGCCACGCGGAGAGCCAGGGAGCTTTGGGCGGCGCTGAACGGCGTTCTGCCGTGGTGTGCCTTCTGTCGGCCGCCATGGGAGGTCCCGACACCGCAGAAGACGCCGGCGAGGGCGGGCCAGCGCGCCACCGACGCCAGGAAGGCTCCACGCACGCGTGTGAAGCTCCGGACAAGAGGGCGGGTCTGCGAGCATCGAGCCAAGCGCACTGTGAGCTTGTGACTGAACTCTGAAGAAAACGACACTGTAAAACTGAATTTTACTGAACTTTACTGAAAATGCAAAGAACAGTGCAGCTCAGGTGTTCGACAGAATGATTTAGGTATCTAGGGATTTTTCCTTGAGCTGAAATTTCGTGGAGTGGCTTCTCATTGCTCCAGTAGGCTGCATGATTTTTGGTGGAATTTTTGGAGGAGTGTAGATATGAATTTCACCAAATTTGGCAAATCTGGTCCAAACTTGCAGAGACTGAATTTTGAAATTTTTGAGCAGAAGATGAGTGGATCAAGATGGTTCTAGGTTGTGGGTACTAAAGACAATCCAGGGAGGTTGGTTTGGGATAAAAACTCAAAGGCCAAGTGGTACTTGCTTTGAAAATCACTTAAGCTTAATTTAAATGGCAGAAAAGTTTTGGGAGATAAAATAATTGAAATAAAACCCAAAACTTGTTTGGACTTGTTGGGATAGAGAAGTTAGATTGTCCAAAGGTGGAGGGAGGGGTTTTGAGAAGTTTTACTATAGGAGACATGGTAAAACCATGGGTGGGTTCAAAAAGAAAGAAGTCCCAAACTCCTAGGGTTTTTCCTTTATTTTTTTTTGAAAATAAATAAGTTTGAGAGGGTAACAACCAAAAGGAAAAGCTTCAACAAAAATTCAACACCAAATTTGAAAGGGAAAAGAAAATCCTTGCCAAAGGAAGGAAGCTTTTAAGAGGAAGGATTTTCTGGAAAGGAAATTTTAAATGCCCTCTTTTAAAAATCCAACAAGGTTTTTGATGAAAACCAAATTAAAAATTTTGGAGTGTCACAACACCTACCCCCTTAGGAAAAATCTCGTCCCCGAGATTTCAGCTGATCCTTAAATAAGTGGGGATGCTCTGTCCGAAGAAAATCCTCTCTTTCCCAAGTTGCTTTGCTGTCGGCGTGATTGCTCCACTGGACTTTGAAAAACTTGATGGTCTTTTGTCGGGTCTTCCTTTCAGACTCCTCTAATATTTTTACGGGACGTTCCCGATAAGTGAGGTCTGGCTGCACGTCAATGTTTTCATGGGATACTTGTTTCTCTGGGTTGCTCACGCACTTCGTCAATTGCGAGACGTGGAACACGTCGTGGACATCGGATAATTCCTCAGGTAAGTCTAGCTGGTAGGCTACCGTGCCTCTTCGTGCCTTTATACAGAAAGGTCCGATGAATCTTGGTGCTAGCTTCCCTTTAATCTTGAATCGTTGCAATCCTCTCATAGGGGACACTCTCAAGTATACGAACTCACCGGGTTCGAAGCTGACCCCACGATGTTTCTGATCATAATAACTCTTCTGTCGACTTTGAGCGGTTTTAAGTCGGTCCCTGATTAGCTTGACCTTCTCCTCGGCTTCTTTGAGCATGTCTGGGCCGAAGATACGGCTGTCTCCGGTTTCTGACCAATTTAACGGGGTACGACATCTTCGTCCGTATAAGGCCTCAAATGGTGCCATTTGTAGGCTGGCCTGGTAGCTATTGTTGTACGCGAACTTGGCATATGGCAGGCTTTCTTCCCAACTGGTTCCATATGTGAGGACACATGCTCTCAGCATGTCTTCTAAAATCTGGTTTACGCGTTCTGTTTGTCCATCAGTCTGTGGGTGGTATGCGGTACTGAAGGCTAGTTGGGTTCCCAGAGCCTGTTGTAAGTGCTCCCAAAATCTCGAGACGAACTGGGTGCCTCTGTCGGACATTATAGTCTTCGGGACACCGTGCAGACAAACTATGCGGGAAAGATAAATCCTGGCAAGCCTCTGAGTGGTGTGGGTCGTCTTCATTGGAATAAAGTGTGCCACTTTGGTTAACCTGTCAGTGATGACCCATATGGCATCATTCTCGTGTCGTGACCGAGGTAGTCCGACAATGAAATCCTTCCCTATTTCATCCCATTTCCACTCAGGTATTTTGTTCGGTTGCAGTAGTCCGGCTGGTCTCTGATGCTCAGCTTTTATGCGTTGACATGAGTCGCAACATGCAATGAAAGCGGCTATGTCCCTCTTCATACCGTGCCACCAAAATCTTTCCTGAATATCTTTATACATTTTGGTTCCTCCAGGGTGAATCGAGTAAGGGGCGGTGTGGGCTTCGGCTAAAATTTGCTGTTTAAGGTCTTCTATGTTTGGTACGCAAAGTCTTTCTCCGTACCATAATATCCCTTCACTGTCTATGACGAATTCCGAGGCCTTGCCCATACTCACCTTTCTTTTGATGCCTTCGATGCTGGGGTGACCAGGCTGAGCTCCTTTAATTTCCTCCACAAGGTCGGGTTGTATTACCAAGTTTGATATGGTGCCTTCTGCTACCATCATCAAGTTGAGCTTGGCAAATTCTTGTTGGAATTCGGGCCTCAAGCTGTGCAGATTGTTTTCGTCGGAGTTGGGGTTCCGACTAAGAGCATCGGCTACTACATTTTCTTTTCCTGGATGGTAATGGATACCAACATCATAATCCTTTACCAATTCCAACCAACGTCGTTGCCGTAAGTTTAGCTCTGGCTGTGTGAAAATATATTTGAGACTTTTGTGATCCGTAAATATTTCACATCGATTCCCAAGTAAGAAATGCCTCCATTCCTTGAGTGCATGAATAACTGCTGCCATTTCTAAGTCATGAGTGGGATAATTTTCCTCATGCTTGCGAAGTTGCCTTGAAGCGTAGGCGACAACCTTGCCTTCCTGCATCAACACGCATCCAAGACCCTTTCTGGACGCGTCACAATATACTTCAAAATTCTTGTGTATGTCGGGTACAATTAGTACCGGTGCTGTCGTTAATTTCCGCTTTAGCTCTTGGAAACTTTTCTCGCAGGCTTCTGTCCATTCAAACTTCTTATCTTTCTTGAGTAACTGCGTCATAGGCTTGGCTATGGTGGAGAATCCTTCAATAAATCAGCGGTAATATCCTGCCATTCCCAAGAAACTCCGTATGTCCGTTACGCTGGCTGGTGACTTCCAGCCAAGTACGGCCTTGACTTTCTCTGGGTCCACTGCGATACCGTCCTGGGTCAGTACGTGGCCTAGAAAGCCTACTTGTCTTAGCCAAAATTCGCACTTGCTGAACTTGGCATACAATTGGTGTTTTCTGAGCTCTCCTAGCACAATCCTGAGATGTTCTGCGTGCTCTTCTGGTGTCTTGGAGTATACCAGAATATCGTCAATGAATACCACAACGAACTTGTCCATAAACTTCATGAATACTTTGTTCATGAGGTGAAAAAAATATGCAGGAGCGTTAGTTAATCCAAATGGCATCACTGTGAACTCGTACAGTCCATATCTGGAGGTGAAGGCTGTTTTGGGAATATCTTCTGTTCGTACCTTCAATTGATGGTATCCTGACCTTAAGTCAATTTTTGAGAATACCTTGGCCTGAGCGAGTTGATCAAACAAATCGTTTATCCTTGGCATCGGGTATTTGTTTTTGACTGTGACCATGTTAATGCTCGATAGTCAATACACAATCTCAGTGTTCCATCCTTCTTTTTGGCAAATAAAATTGGTGATCCCCAAGGTGAGGAGCTGGCTCGAATGAATCCTTTGTCCAGCAATTCCTTTATTTGTTTCTTCAACTCAACCAATTCGGATGGTGCCATTCGGTACGGTTTCTTGTATATGGGGGTGGTTCCTGGTGCGAGCTCAATGCTGAATTCTATCTCTCGGTCTGGTGGCATGCCTGGTAGCTCTTCAGGGAATACGTCTGGAAATTCACACACTACTGGAACCTTGTTCAGCTCAGAAACGTCCACCTTATTCAATCTCGGTTGCCGGGGTATTTTTCCTTCCTTGGCTGATACTCTTATTGTCTTCCCTTGGTGGTGTGTGAGAATTACGGTCCTGTTGAAAAAGTCGATAAACCCCTTGTTGGTGGTTAGCCAATCCATCCCTAGGATGACATCCAGTCCTTTATTTTCCAACACAATAAGATTTGCGTAAAACTCCAGTCCTTTGAACTCAATGACCACATTCTGACAGTAATTCTGAGTAACTTGCTGAATCCCAGGGGACTTGATGATCATGGATTTCTCCAAAGGAAGCATCGAAAAATTATTTTGCAAAGCAAAACTTTTTGAAATGAAAGAGTGAGAAGCTCCAGAATCAAACAAAACCATTGCAGGTATTGTGTTGACAGGAAACGTACCGAGTACGATATCCGGAGCATTTTGTGCCTCCTCTTTGGTTACGTGGTTCAGATGACCCTTCCTGTGGTTGTTGTTGGGATTGAAATTGTTTCGCTTGGGCGCTGAATTAGTGCCGTCGTTGTTCGGCCTTGGGGTTGAGTTCCTTGGCTTGGGGCACTGTTTGGCATAGTGCCCTTCTTCTCCACAAGCGTAACAAGTAACGCCGGGGCGATACGTGAACTCCTTGTCCCTTGCATGAAAATTTTTGATTGGGCGTGAGACATTGGATGAGGATTTGTGCATCCCACCCTTTTGAAAATCTGTCTTGCTTCGGTGATTGCGAGCATGGTTAGTCTGGTCCCTTTTTCGCTTGCGGATATCTTCCAGACTGCGTCTCTCATTTTCCAGAGTAATGGCTTTGTCCACCAGTGTTTTAAAATCAGGAAAAGTGTGCACGACCAGTTGGCATTTAAGCGCGGGTGCTAGACGTCAAGGAATTTCTCCATCTTCTTGCTCTCAGTCATACGCTCTTCATTGGCGTAGCGGGATAATAGAGTAAATTGACTGTTATAATCTGACACTGTCATGTTCCTTTGCTTGAGGTCGTCGAACTCTCTCTTCTTGATTTTCATAATACTCTTAGGAATGTGTGCACCACAGAAACCTTCCTTGAAATCATCCCAGGTTATGTCATTTTCGTTGGGATGCATGTGCAGAAAATTCCCCACCACGATGCGGCTGCTCCTGTGAGATAGTGCGGAGCATACAGCACCTTTTCGGGGTTTGAACATTTTGCAATGATTAATTTTCTCTCCATATCTCGAAGCCAGTCCTCGGCTTCAAGAGGCTTGTCTGTATGAGAAAATGTTTGGGGACGTGTCTTCTGAAGCTCAGATAACTTGGATTGCTGCTGATACTGTCCATGGTGATTCCCCATGTTGATGACTTGGTTCATCATTTCACGATGTTGTTGCTGACTCTGTTCATAAAGGCGACACATTTGGGAAAGTGCCGTTTCACTGTTCTGCTGACTGGACTGCCCTTGTGTGAAATTGTTGCCTGGTTGAGTGTCATAATCTCCCTCTGGCGGAGTAGGCATGGAGCGAGTCCAAGGACGAGACATTTTTCACTGTGGGGATATATTTTGCAAAACTCATAAGAAAAGCGAAGATGGTCGTAAAGCAAATCCAAAAATCTCACAAGGCTGGCAAATAATTTAAATGACCAAGGTCGCTTAAGAAAACAAATTGATTCGCGCACGGAGAAGGACTGCTCATTACATATCTTACACGCGGGCGATAATTATACAATACATCACTCAGGATATGCGTACATAATCCTGACATGTTGTTTAGGCTAGTGCACTTCTCCAGTCCCTACATGAAGCGCAAACAGGCTACTCCTCACAACCTATGTACATATCTTACAAAGCGGTACATCGCATGACGGGCAAGCATACTCAGCCGGAAATGTTGACGATCTCCTTGGCCCTGCCAAGGGTGAGGCGCAGTGAGGTTGGGGACTCGACCTCCTCCTCACTAATAGGCTCCAGACGTGAAGAGCTGCGTCGGGTAGATGGAGCGGGTGCCAGGGGCGGAGCAACACGAATAGGAGTAGGCACAGCGGGTGGTGCAGTGCGCGCTAAAGTGGGCGCAATGGCCTGGTTGAACTCTTCGGTGGTAGGCAGGCGACGAGTAGGTGCATAAGATGCTGATGACGAGACCAAAGTCAGTGGCGGTGCGGCGGGCAGGAGCTCTCTCCTGTTGGCGGCACAGCCATGGACTGAGTCCATGCGGGCAGCTACGAAGTCGTCCACCAGGTTGTCGAAGGCTGCCTCCAGAGCCCGGAGATACTCAATGAGCATCTCAAAAGCCTCATCTCGTTCTCCTCTGGGGCAGGAGAATGCGTAGTGACAGGTGTAAGGCACATGGCATGGAAGATAGCGGTAGCGACGAGTCTTCATCGCGGGAAGAACATCCCTGAGGCGAGCTATCGCCTCACGGGCTGCCATCTGCATAGCATGCCTCTCCATAGGCATGGCTCTTCCCACGAACCGGAAGCGGCGTGACTCACCACGCCCTCCCCTGAACTGCATCGTGACTTGGTGCATGGTCAGACTGTCGTTGACCTTGTGCTGGTAGAGTGTGAAGACTGGGCGCACAGATGGCCCCATCGCGACCTGAACGATGAAGGAGAGAAGCTTGATGAACCCATCGGGCACGTTGGCGAAGGTCTGAGACTCGCAGTTGTTGTCGGCCATCTACAAAAGTAGGCAAAAAAATCCTGCATGGTCAGATCATAAATTTATGCTGACTGTCAGAAAATGACTACAATTGCAGAAATATAAATTAGCTCTATTATGCTAATAACCGATTAGCGATCGCACCTAGTGGCTTCCTACAGTCAGCCTGGCTCTGGTACCAAGCTTGTCACGACCGGTTTTTCAATAAAAATATTTATCGAGAAACCAAATCTTTTGAGTCCAGTATGAGAGAAAATCCTCCTCACTGGTTGACAAATTCTTGATACAATAAGCCAGTAGCATAAGATATATTACAGGGTTGAGCTAGGGCTGCTCAACAAATTATTACAAGCGCACCAATAATTATACATAATGGCGGATATAACACAATGGTGTGGTGGCATACTACTGACTCGAGGATAAAGCGATGGTGGAATAACACAGTGGGGAGTGTGATGACACGACTCTCGAACTGGCATCTCATCGAGCGTCGAGGTGAGGCTCGATGAATTTTATTCGGGTTGCAGAAGCGGATATAATACCGTGACCAAATCCAGGGTCGCACGAGACTGACTGGGATCCTCTAGGCATCGGACTCGCTATCGAACTCTTCATCCATGAGATCGCCTTCGTCAGCATCTGGCCAAATCAACAAGCCAGTGAGTACTTTGAAAGTACTCGCAAGACAGTTCGGACGTAAGATATAACAAATGCATGCATGAATGCGTCATGATTAATTTTACCAACTGAACGTTCAAAAATTAGCATGACAAAATAGGAAAAAGGGAAACGGCGGTAGTCCGCCTGAAATCCCCAACAAAACATAAATGAAAACCGATCGGGTGTCTGAAGCGACGCCTCGAAAGGTGAACAGATAATTAAAAGAAAAAGGTGCCACAGTCGGGCGTCTTAGCGACACCACATAAAGGGCTTTAAAAGAAATGCCACAGTCGGACGTCGGGGCGACATCACAGAAAGGGCTTTAAAAGAAAGTCCACAGTCGGACGTCGGGGCGACATCACAGAAAGGGCTTTAAAAGAAATGCCACAGTCGGACGTCTGAGCGACATCACAGAAAGGGCTTTATTCACGGGTAAATAATACTCATAATAAATATTCAATTCATGATAATAAACAGGTTAGTCCATCCACAGGAATAACATTTAGCCGGACTTAGCACTCATGGGATTTACCGGAGTCTCTGTCATCAAACTGGCACTGTTAGGACAAGATAATATGAATTTGGATATGGAATAGATGATTCAAAGGAATATATGACTCTGCAGAGTTTGTACAAAATTTTTCCCACAGTCAACGGATTTCCGTAGTCACGAAGGACTAGTTCCGCTTACGGTTTTTCGGAAGAAAACACAGCTAACCAGTACACACCCATCCTACCTCTCGATGCCAGGACTCACCCTAGACATCGTCCAAGAAAAACTTTTGAGACGGGGAGATCACAATCTCGAATAGCATGGGATCAAATTTATATACGCGCGCTCTAAGGGGTGCCCCCCTCTCGGTCCCAACCGGAAACACCCATGCCCCCTGACCGGATGACTGGCTTTAATCCAGGGCCATGGAACCATCATCCCGGCCTCTCCTTATTGGTGTGTACCAGGAAAGCGGTTTGCAACTTACTAATCCATATTCCTTGCGGAAAACATGTGGTAGTACATGGAAGGATGAATGGAAGGAACTGGAATGATATGAGTTGACATTGAAGTCACATAGTCTGGCATAAGCCTGTCATGCTACAACACTGCCATCTTACCCATCCTCATGCTAACACATGGCCATGCATACTCACATCCATCCACTTATGGATCATCGAACTCACTTACCTCAACATTTCATAGAAATAACGTTCATCGGCATGCTCATCAACATGCCATGAAACTAACTAAATGCAAGACATGCCAAGACACTCATCATATCAAAAGTTCAAACATGCTTGCCTGGTTCGGAGTAGTCGGAGCCTAGCTCGGTGAAGTTCGTGGCTCCGTCACCTCCTTCGGTATCTACGGTATAAAGAAAATATATGCGCTATCGTAAATACCAAGGGGTGCACAGAAATTATACCAAATATTTTTCAAATAAATATGATAAAAAACTAGACAAAAATCTGAAGTGGACAGAAAAAGAATCACTCAAAAATTCCTTTCTGTTAAAAAGTTATAAGGGTTTTAATCCAGGGACTCATTTGTAATGAAACAGAAAGTTTCCAGGGGCTAGTTTATAAAAACAGAAAACGCTTCGGCAGAAACTACGCCAGCCTAGAGGGAAAGTGCATTTGGCAGAAGGCGTTTTCAGATAACGCTTCGTTTAGAAAGGACAGAGAGGCTGACAGCGGGTCCCACTTGTCATGTTTAAATTTTCAAATGGGAGGGACGAGGCTCGTCGGCGCCTGAGAGCTGCGGTGGTCGCCGGCGGCAATCCACGGTGAGGCAGGGGGATCGGAGGTTACCAATGTGCTCACCGTGTCCTTCCGCAATGGTGGGTGGTGGTGCTGATCGCCGGTGAGCACCATGTCGACGGCGGTCTCAACTCCGGCGGACGGTGGTTCGGGCGTGGATGGAGCTCGTCGGAGAGGGCTGCAAAGATTAAATTGAGGTGGGGGTTAGAGTACTGGGTGCAAGAGAGGGCTACGGACGAGGTTTGGGCACCGGAGGTGGCCTCACCGGAGTGAATCGAGCTGGAGGCCGAGGCGGGGCGAGGCGGCCGGAGTTGGGGGAGGAGACCTCCTCGAGGTCCTCCTGGTGGCTTGGCAGGGTCTTGGGGAGGTGTAGTGAAGGTGTGGGTCTCGTGAGCGAGCTCGGGGCCCCTTTTATAGGCGGTTCGAGGCGGTGGCCGAGAACGGGGTTCTCCGGCGAAGCTTACGGCGGCACAGGGCATTGGTCGGGGAGGTTTAGGGGTCGAGCGCCGTCGTGGGGGTTCAATGGGTCCGTTTAGGTGCTAAACTGGCCAGGGTTTGGGTGTTTGGGTCGAGCTCGACGGAACGGGGGTGGCGCGGCCCGTCGGCGGCAGGGAGCACGTTTCGTGCTTGCCGGGCCACGGTGAGGGTGCCACGGGCGTGCGCTGGCATGCATGAGGCCACGCGGAGAGCCAGGGAGCTTTGGGCAGCGCTGAACGGCGTTCTGCCGTGGTGTGCCTTCTGTCGGCCGCCACGGGAGGTCCCGACGCCGCAGAAGACGCTGGCGAGGGCGGGCCAGCGCGCCACCGACGCCAGGAAGGCTCCACGCACGCGTGTGAAGCTCCGGACAAGAGGGAGGGGCTGCGAGCATCGAGCCAAGCGCACTGTTAGCTTGTGACTGAACTCTGAAGAAAACGACACTGTAAAACTGAATTTTACTGAACTTTACTGAAAATGCAAAGAACAGTGCAGCTCAGGTGTTTGACAGAATGATTTAGGTATCTAGGGATTTTTCCTTGAGCTGAAATTTGGTGGAGTGGCTTCTCATTGCTCCAGTAGGCTGCATGATTTTTGGTGGAATTTTTGGAGGAGTGTAGATATGAATTTCACCAAATTGGGCAAATCTGGTCCAAACTTGCAGAGACTGAATTTTGAAATTTTTGAGCAGAAGATGAGTGGATCAAGATGGTTCTAGGTTGTGGGTACTAAAGACAATCCAGGGAGGTTGGTTTGGGATAAAAACTCAAAGGCCAAGTGGTACTTGCTTTGAAAATCACTTAAGCTTAATTTAAATGGCAGAAAAGTTTTGGGAGATAAAATAATTGAAATAAAACCCAAAACTTGTTTGGACTTGTTGGGATAGAGAAGTTAGATTGTCCAAAGGTGGAGGGAGGGGTTTTGAGAAGTTTTACTATAGGAGACATGGTAAAACCATGGGTGGATTCAAAAAGAAAGAAGTCCCAAACTCCTAGGGTTTTTCCTTTCTTTTTTTTGAAAATAAATAAGTTTGAGAGGGTAACAACCAGAAGGAAAAGCTTCAACAAAAATTCAACACCAAATTTGAAAGGGAAAAGAAAATCCTTGCCAAAGGAAGGAAGCTTTTAAGAGGAAGGATTTTCTGGAAAGGAAATTTTAAATGCCCTCTTTTAAAAATCCAACAAGGTTTTTGATGAAAACCAAATTAAAAATTTTGGAGTGTCACACCTTTCCTCTTCTTTTAAGCATATTTTTTGTAGTTCAACTAAAATAAAATGCCATCACCGCCTTGACAATTCAGTGACACTGTACAAAAGGAAATGACTTAACATTACATCATGATGTTAGGTATGTAGTCGACAGGCATTAGAGACAAACATACAGACCTCCTCCGATAACATAATGAACATTAATTTTAACAAAGGTGTGACTAGCTTTACCGGGATAATTTGAGTGAACTCTACACCCTGTGTTCCTTAATATAAGACGTTTTCGCAGTTCAATTTAAAGTACCCAAGCATCCAGTATTTAGAAAAACAGGTAGTAGTTTTCTTGAGCACATATCTGGGAAAGCTTGCCACACTTTATATATGTCCATACACTAATGCAACACCATTCGAATAGTATAAATATACACTAATCCAGTGGCTAGTGCAACAGTAGAGTAGTTATTTTATTACAGGGTACAATACAATGGTTTTACTGAACAAATTTCCATAAGCTCTAGCACTAGAAGATTTCTATAAGAATTAACTATACAAAATATAAAGGTAACAAGTTTCAACATTGGTATACTAGTTGTGCAAGAGCATTAAACCAAATACAAAAGTCTAAAGGTAACTAGCATTATTAACTAATGATATTATTAAAAAATTGCAAACCATGTACCTTCAAGGTAAATATCATTTTGAACTCAAGTGGACATGAAAAATTGCTATCCCAATCTTGATAATCGATCAAACATAAAAAGTTGATCGAACGAATCAATACAATAGCCAAAGGAGGAGGTGCACACTCTTGACCTTTCCTCTTGTCTTCATAATTTTTTGTGCCATTTAACCAAAATAAAATGACATCAGCGTCTTGGCATTTAGGTGACACTGTACAAAAAGTTGACTTATCTCATGAAAGTGAGGTATGTAATCTATAAGCATTAGCAGTGCAAAAATCTGAAGGTAGTAACAAGTTTCATCGTTGGTATACTGACTTTGTAACAACATTAGAATGCCTTAGTTGAAAAATGTTTAATACATCCACAATCAACAGCTAACCCTGAAATAATCCAGAGACATTAAATGGCATTGCTTAAATTTATCAGTGGCATTAGACTGAGCGAGACATTAGTTAAATGTGGCATCACTTTAGGAGTAGCATTGGTTGACTTTACCGCTAGCGTTATACTAATAGCAAATAAGTGGCAATAAGAGCATGGGAGACCCATTCGGACAGTGGGCGCACCAGTACGATGTAGCTCCATGGACACGTAGAGTGGCGAGGGAGGTATGGTTGCCTAGAGCAACAAATATCCAGGCAGCATATTTGGATTACGTCCCATTTTTGCTCTCTTTATCCACCTTTTTCCTATGTGAGGACAACAAACCGATCGACCTGGTCATTCTCTATTGCATTGTCATGCCTTTCTACCCTTCTTTAACCAAGAGACACGAGACTCGTTCCTTAGCTACTAATTTTCCCCTTTTCAACCTAGATGCGGGTTCGATGCCTACTCTCTTGGATAGTACAGTCCCCTGATGTCTACTACACAACCTACTTCTTGTAGACGTTGTTGGGCCTCCAAGTGCAGAGGTTTGTAGGACAGTAGCAAATTTCCCTCAAGTGGATAACCTAAGGTTTATCAATCCGTGGGAGGCGTAGGATGAAGATGGTCTCTCTCAAACAACCCTGCAACTAAGGTAAATTGTATAGGTGCACTAGTTCGGTGAAGAGATGGTGATACATGTGCAATATGGATGATAGATATGGGTTTTGTAATATGAAAATATAAAAACAGCAAGGTAACTAATGATAAAAGTGAGCACAAACGGTATTGCAATGCTAGGAAACAAGGCCTAAGGTTCATACTTTCACTAGTGCAAGTTCTATCAACAATAATAACATAATTGGGTCATATAACTATCCCTCAACACGCAACAAAGAGTCACTCCAAAGTCACTAATAGCGGAGAACAAACGAAGAGATTATGGTAGGGTACGAAACCACCTCGAAGTTATCCTTTCTGATCGATCTATTCAAGAGTCCGTAGTAAAATAACATGAAGCTATTCTTTCCGTTCAATCTATCATAGAGTTCGTACTAGAATAACACCTTAAGACACAAATCAACCAAAACCCTAATGTCACCTAGATACTCCAATGTCACCTCAAGTATCCATGGGTATGATTATATGATATGCATCACACAATCTCAGATTCATGTACTCAACCAACACAAAGAACTTCAAAGAGTGCCCCAAAGTTTCTATCGGATAGTCAAGACGAAAACGTGTGCCAACCCCTATGCGTAGGTTCATAGGCGGAACCCGCAAGTTGATCACCAAAACATACATCAAGTGTATCAATAAAATACCCCATTGTCACCACGGGTATCCCACACAAGACATACATCAAGTGTTCTCAAATCCTTAAAGACTGAATCCGATAAGATAACCTCAAAGGGAAAACTCAACCCATTACAAGAGAGTAGAGGGGGAGAAACATCATAAGATACAACTATAATAGCAAAGCTCGTGATACATCAAGATCGTACCACCTCAAGAACACAAGAGAGAGAGAGATCAAACACATAGCTACTGGTACATACCCTCAGCCCTGAGGGAGAACTACTCCCTCCTCGTCATGGAGAGCACCGGGATGATGATGATGGCCACCGGAGAGGGATTCCTCCCTCCGGCAGGGTGCCGAAACGGGTCTAGATTGGTTTTCGGTGGCTACGGAGGCTTCTGGCGGCGGAACTCCCAATCTATTGTGTTCTCTAAAGTTTTTAGGGTATATGGGTATATATATGAGGAAGAAGTACTTCGGTGGATCTCCGGGCTGTCCACGAGGAAGGGGGCGCGCCCCCCACCCTCGTGGGCAGCCTGGGATTCTCCTGGTCCATGTTCGATACTCCGTGTGCTTCTTCTGGTCCAAAAATAAGTTCCGTGAAGTTTCAGGTCAATTGGACTCCGTTTGATTTTCCTTTTCTGCGATACTCTAAAACAAGGAAAAAACAGAAACTGGCACTGGGCTCTGGGTTAATAGGTTAGTCCCAAAAATAATATGAAAGTGCATAATAAAGCCCATAAACATCCAAATTAGATAATATGATAGCATGGAAGAATCAAAAATTAAAGATACGTTGGAGACGTATCAGCATCCCCAAACTTAATTCCTGCTCGTCCCCGAGTAGGTAAATGATAAAAACAGAATTTTTGATGTGGAATGCTACCTAACATATTTCTCTAACTAATTCTCTTCATTTTGGCATGAATGTTCAGATCCATAAGATTCAAGACAAAAGTTTAATATTAACATGAAAATAATAATACTTCAAGCATACTAACTAAGCAATCATGTCTTCTCAAAATAACATGGCCAAAGAAAGTTCATCCCTACAAAATCACTTAGTTTCGTCATGCTCCATTTTCGTCACACAAGAATGCTCTCATCATGCACAACCCCGATGACAAGCCAAGAAATTGTTTCATACTTTAGTAATCTCAAACTTTTTTCAACTTTCACGCAATACATGAGCGCGAGCCATGGATATAGCACTATGGGTGGAATAGAATATAATGAGGGGGTTATGTGGAGAAGACAAAAAAGGAGAAAGTCTCACATCGACGCGGCAAATCAATGGGCTAGGGAGATGCCCATCAATTGATGTCAATGCAAGGAGTAGGGATTGCCATGCAACGGATGCACTAGAGCTATAAATGTATGAAAGCTCAACAAAAGAAACTAAGTGGGTGTGCATCCAACTTGCTTGTTCACGAAGACCTAGGGCATTTGAGGAAGACCATTGTTGGAATGTACAAGCCAAGTTCTATAATGAAAATTTCCCACTAGTATATGAAAGTGACAAAACAAGAGACTCTCTATCATGAAGATCATGGTGCTACTTTAAAGCACACGCGTGGAAAAAAAGGATAGTAGCATTGTCCCTTTTTTTATTTTTTTATTTGGCCTTTCTTTTTTTTGGGATAATGCTCTATTAATGATGATCAGCACACTTCTATTTATTTACAACTCAAAGATTACAACTCGATACTAGAACAAAGTATGACTCTATATATATGAATGCCTCCGGCGGTGTACCAGGATGGGCAATGAATCAAGAGTGACATGTATGATAAATTAAGCATGGTGGCCTTGCCACAAATACGATGTCAACTACATGATCATGCAAGGCAATATGACAATGATGATGTGTGTCATGATGAACGGAATGGTGGAAACTTGCATGACAATATATCTCGGAATGGCTATGGAAATGCCATAATAGGTAGGTATGGTGGCTATTTTGAGGAAGATATAAGGAGGTTTATGTGTAATAGTGCGTATCATATCATGGGGTTTGGATGCACCGGCGAAGTTTGCACCAACTCTCAAGGTGAGAAAGGGCAATGCACGGTACCGAAGAGGCTAGCAATGATGGAAAGGTGAAAGTGCGTATAATCCATGGACTCAACATTAGTCATAAAGAACTCACATACTTATTGAAAAAATGTACAAGTCATCAAAAACCAAGTATTACGTGCATGCTCCTAGGGGGATAGATTGGTAGGAAAAGACCATCGCTCGTCCCCGACCGCCACTCATAAGGAAGACAATCAAATAACACCTCATGTTTCAAATTTGTTACACAACGTTTACCATATGTGCATGCTATGGGACTTGCAAACTACAACACAAGTATTCCTCAAATTCACAACTACTCAACTAGGACAACTTTGATATCACTATCTCCATATCTCAAAACAATCATCAAGTATCTAACTTCTCTTAGTATTCAATGCACTTATATGAAAGTTTTCATTATGACTAAAAAGCAAATTTCCATGTTTTTCTAAAGGAATCTCAAAATAATATAAGTGAACCATGAGAGATCAATTATTTCTATGAAATAAAACCACCATCGTGCTCTAAAAGGATATAAGTGAAGCACTAGAGCAAATGACAAACTACTCAAAAGATATAAGTGAAGATCAATGAGTAGTCGAATAATTATGCAACTATGTGAAGACTCTCTAACATTAAGAATTTCATATCTTGGTATTTTATTCAAACATCAAGTAAAAAAATGACGCTCCAAGCAAAACGTATATCATGTGGTGAATAAAAATATAGCTCCAAGTAAAGTTACCGATGAACGAAGACGAAAGAGGGGATGCCATCCGGGGCATCCCCAAGCTTAGGCTCTTGGTTGTGCTTTAATATTACCTTGGGGTGCCTTGGGCATCCCCAAGCTTATGCTCTTGCCACTCCTTATTCCATAGTCCATTGAATCTTTACCCAAAACTTGAAAACTTCACAACACAAAACTTAACAGAAAACTTGTAAGCTCCGTTAGCGAAAGAAAACAAAACACCACTTCAAGGTACTGTAATGAACTCATTATTTATTTATATTGGTGTTAAACCTACTTTATTCCAACTTCTGTATGGTTTATAAACTCTTTTACTAGCCATAGATTCATCAAAATAAGTAAACAACACATGAAAAACAGAATCTGTCAAAAACAGAACAGTCTGTAGTAATCTGTAACTAACGCAAACTTCTGGAACCCCAAAAATTCTAAAATAAGTTTCTGGACGTCAGGAATTTCTCTATTAATCATCTGCAAAAATAATTAACTAAATAGCACTCTTCAATAAAAAATGGCATCAATTCTCGTGAGCGCTAAAGTTTCTGTTTTTTATAACAAGATCAACAAGACTTTCCCCAAGTCTTCCCAATGGTTCTACTTGGCACAAACACTAATTAAAACATAAAAACTCAATCATAACAGAGGCTAGATGAATTATTTATTACTAAACAGGATAAAAAAGCAAAGAAAAAGAATAAAATTGGGTTGCCTCCCAACAAGCGCTAACGTTTAACGCCCCTAGCTAGGCATGATGATTTCAATGGCGGTCACATAAAAGACAAGAATTAAAAAATAAAGAGAGCATCATGAAGAATATTACTAACACATTTAAGCCTAACCCACTTCCTATGCATAGGGATTTTTTGAGCAAACAACTTGTGGGAACAAGAATCAACTTGCATAGGAAGTAATTTTAAGCACATAGAGGGGAAACTTGATATTATTGCAATTCCGATAAGCATATGTTCCTCCCTCATAATAATGTTCAGTAGCATCATGAATGAATTCAACAATATAACCAGCACCTAAATCATTCTTTTCATGATCTACAAGCATAGAAATTTTATTACTCTCCACGCAAGCAAAATTCTTCTCATGAATAATAGTGGGAGCAAACTCAACAAAATAATTATCATGTCATGCATAATCCAATTGAAAACTAAAATCATGATGACAAGTTTCATGGATATCATTATTATTTATAGCATACAAGTCATCACAATAATCATCATAGATAGCAACTTTGTTCTCATAATCAATTGGAACCTCTTCTGAAATAGTGGATTCATCACAAAATAAAGTCATGACCTCCCCAAATCCACTTTCATAAATATAATCATCATAAATAGGAGGCATGCTTTCATCATAATAAATTTGCTCATCAAAACTTGGGGGACAAAAAATATCAATCTTCATCAAACATAGCTTCCCCAAGCTTGTGTCTTTGCATAACATTAGCATCATGGATATTCAAGGAATTCATACTAACAACATTGCAATCATGCTCATCATTCAAATATTTAGTGCCAAACATTCTAATGCATTATTCTTCTAGCACTTGAGCAAAATTATCGGAATCCTTATTTTCATGATAGATATTAAAAAGATGAAGCATATGAGGTACCCTTAATTCCATATTTTTTTTGTAATTTTCTTTTATAAACTAAACTAGTGATAAAACAAGAAACAAAAAGATTCGATTGCAAGATCTAAAGATATACCTTCAAGCACTAACCTCCCCGGCAACGGCGCCAGAAAAGAGAGGTTGATGTCTACTACACAACCTTCTTCTTGTAGACGTTGTTGGGCCTCCAGGTGCAGAGGTTTGTAGGACAGTAGCAAATTTCCCTCAAGTGGATGACCTAAGGTTTATCAATCCGTGGGAGATGTAGGATGAAGATGGTCTCTCTCAAACAACCCTGCAACCAAATAACAAAGAGTCTCTTGTGTCCCCAACACACCCAATACAATAGTAAATTGTATAGGTGCACTAGTTCGGCGAAGACATGGTGATACAAGTGCAATATGGATGATATATATGGGTATTTGTAATCTGAAAATATAAAAACAACAAGTAACTAATGATAAAAGTGAGCACAAATGGTATTGCAATGCTAGGAAACAAGGCCTAGGGTTCATACTTTCACTAGTGCAAGTTCTCTCAACAATAATAACATAATTGGATCATATAACTATCCCTCAACATGCAACAAAGAGTCACTCCAAAGTCACTAATAGCGGAGAACAAACGAAGAGATTATGGTAGGGTACGAAACCACCTCAAAGTTATCCGTTCTGATCGATCTATTCAAGAGTCCGTAGTAAAATAACATGAAGCTATTCTTTCCGTTCAATCTATCATTGAGTTCCTACTAGAATAACACCTTAAGACACAAATCAACCAAAACCCTAATGTCACCTAGATCGCACCGAAGCTATCTGATACCAAATTGGTAGGAATCGGATCCCTAACAAGGCATGGTCTCAGGTTGTAGGGGTGGAAGAAGGGATGGCCTGGAGGAAAGTGTGGTCGCCTATGCTGGGGCGCCGTCATTACGTGCGAGGGAGCAGGGGCGGCGGCTAGGGTTAGGTCTCCCGGCTCCCTAAGGAAGCGGAGCAAATATGATTGCTTCTTACTTAATCCCAAAACGGGTCCTTACACGAGTTTATATAATCCTCCTAATAAGATAATTGGGCTAAGCCTCTAATAACGATAAGATAAACTGTGCCACAACTAACTGGGCTAAGCCCCTAATATGCCGGTCATAGAAGCAAAGTAACACTGCCGATGCACTCCATTAAACTGAAACTGAGGTAGATGGCCAGCCCACATAATCTGGTTGCCATCCCCTAACAGAGCGCCTCACACATACATTTTCCTTTTACATTGTCATATGCAACACAAGGCAATTATTTAATTGTCATATGCTTGCTTCAGCTTGTTGAAGCAGCGCCAAAGCTTCAATCCTAGATACAACTGACAGGTGGGCTTGCTTGCTTAAAAGGCACCAAGCAAATGAACCGCGAGAGTAACCCAACACTAATTGCTAATCCAAGCAAGTCACCTTGTCCTCATACAGAACATAGATGATAGACAGGTAAGTTTACAAAGGCCAGCACAGAGGGCCAAATTATGGGTATAGCACATAATAGACCCCGTGAACAGCATAGAAATTGGAAGAACCTACAGCACCATAACCATTTTCTGCATCTTGGCCACCGGAATTCAATCCTAGAGACCTGCATAGCAGCCAATTTATCAGTCAAAGTTAAAATTATGTATCTCAATACATTCAGAGAAAAAAAATGTGGATGTTATGTATCTCAACTTTTTGTATGACTCAAACAGTAAACATTAACTTTACTGGTACTGTGGAAATCATGCCAAATGCTCTGAAACTAGACCGTCTCAATAGTCAGCATCAGCGGACAAAACCAACATTAGAAACAGAGAACCGCTACAGGAGAACGATTCATTTTTATCACCACACCTTCAACTCTTATTGTTAGCATATATTGTCAAGTTTATGACTTCATCTGTTATTCTGTTCTCAGTGAAGGCAAAAAAAAAATCAGTGGTCCAAATAACTCCATTACAGGGAATACTGGACATCCTAGCTTATCGAATCATTTGAAATGTTCCTTGTTATCATGGGCACGCAAGGGGCTCATGTGGCAACAAACCAAAACCATCTAGTTTAGAGCTCATAGACATACTTTTCAGAAATGTACGAGCTAGCTAGTCGCTCACAAATACAATTTAATTGAACTCATGTAGTAGAAGCCTCAACCAAGGGATTGTGCATTGTCTTATTAATAGACACAGTTCCCTCGGAACAAAATAGATGCATTATTCTTTCTTCACAACAACCAAAGCAATGCTTTGACCACTAGTTTACTGATAATATTAATATGTTAGTAAAAATACAATTTGTGACAAAAGCAATGTTTACAGTGAATCTGTTAGTCATGCCATTTCAATCATATGTTTATAAAGTCTTAAACACCTAAAGTGACCAAAAGTGCAGAAAATAGACTGCCGGCAAAGCATTGATACATATAGCTTGGACCAGACAAATCATGTTAGTGGATCATGGCAGATTACATATGCAAATTAGATAGACACTGAGAGATATGCTGAGAATAATATTTAAGCAAACTGCCTTGCACTATGCACTAGAACAATCATCCGTAAAACTGCTATAAATTGAGAAAAAGGATAAATAGAAATACAAAAATTAATGAAAGCATACTCTTCGAGTATTCTGACAATCATCAGTTCACTAGGTACAATAATGACCCAAAATAAGCAGCAATGTGAAATGATATAGTTGTCCCGTTTATATGAAGGAAGCATGAAGCAAATGATCATGCATGGTTATCAAATACTCCCTCCGTTCCTAAATATAAGTCTTTTTAGACATTTTAAATGGACTACAATATACGAATGTATGTAGACATATTTTAGAGTGTAGATTCACTCATTTTGCTCCGTATGTAGTCACTTGTTAAAATCTCTAGAAAGACTTATATTTGGGAACAGAGGGAGTACTTACGTAGAGGTAACACCATATAAATCGCATTAGAATTCGATAGATCCATAACCACGAAAAACAAATCAAAGGCATGAAGCAACTAGTAGAAGTAACACAAACAAAAAAATACGTCCATGAAGAACACAAAAGAGAACATATTGATTATGTTACCACTTAACATATTCACAAAGAGGGGAATGGTAATGAGTTTTGAGTCATCTGGGAGCTAGATGGAGAAAAAACTGCATTATCAGAAGGAACTGGGGGAGTACTAAGGAGGAGGTAAACTGAAAGCATGGCAGTTCGATTGCACAGGAAGGCAGCCGGAAGTATTCACATCCAGTAGAGAGGGGATAGAACATTAGCAAATAAAAGAGAAGTGAGGTGGTTAAAGGCATAAGGAAGAGAAGCAGGGCCTAGAGAAAACGTCAAAGATGCAGTCTGCCATCAATGCAAGGAGGTGACCGGTTGAACATGTAAGCAAAGAGTTGTGAATGATAATAAACAGATGAAGACAGTTTGCAAGCTCTGACTTGAACAACAAAAAGAAGTGAAACTAAACAATAGACCAATTGCAGGCCATTGCCTGGCTGCAGAGAACATACACAAATTATATACCACTAACAGATTTTTCTTTTACTACAGAAAACAATCGCTATATGTTGAAGAGGTCATCAAGCAGCAAAAGGAACAAGTGATATGACACTACTTAAACTTGTTAACTCAACAGGAAAGGATGAACCATACATGCCATGAACCAATTATCAAAAATTAAATTGGTTTTGTTACAATGAATATCTGAAGACATGCTTTACCTGCCGCGTAGACACTTCTGAATGGATGATAATGAGAAAGGGGGTAGGTTCCAGAAAGCTTCTTGAACTTCATTGACTCAAGCTGGACCATAAAGACGATGTGATCTGTCCACACAAACACCACATTATTTTCCTCCTCGAGCCCTGGTATCAACATGTCAGTCTCCTCAGAATTCAGAGAAAGTAGCTTGTCCAGTTCAATGGTTCTTCCAAGCCCCCATGAAGCGACACCATCACAATCAGTGTTCATCTTCCACAATTGGATGCTGCAGTCTGTCTGGGTGAGTAAACCAAGGCCACCACCCTCTGCCCGCATAATCAAGAACATGTACTGGCCCTCTTCAAGGATATGCACCGGCACCTGTATCACAGCTAGGCTTTGCTTCTCCAAATCAAACTCGAGGATTCCATCCATATTCCCAGCAAGTTTCCAGTAGAGGGAATCCCCAACCAGCACAGCAGGCTTGTCAGTAGAAACCAAGGTGGGAGCATCACTCGTTAGAACATCAGGTGGAAGCTGTGTTGAGACGAGATCACCCCATGTGCCGGTCTCTGACGAGTAAACACAGGCCAGAGCACGATGGTGTTGCTCGTCGTCGTTGTCTGCCACTGCCAACACCACCTGGAAGTGCTGGGCATCATCTCCGGCGGCACGAGCACGAAGCACCGCCCCGTTGATCACTGTCTTCTCTGCATGTGCCGCAACCCCCGGGGGCACCACAAGGCGGTGCTGGTCGCCGGTGACGGGGTCCCACACCAGGATCTGGTTCTTAGGTTTGTTGGAGACGAGCGGGATGTGGTCGGTGGAGTCGAAGCAGCAGGCAGCCCAAAATGAAATGTGGAAATGGATCGGCCCAAAGTTACACTAAAGATAGCCTTTTGTATCTTTTTTTTCCTCCCACGAGTGTGTATCTACGGCCTACGCTATCTAAATCTGTCCTATTATTAAAAGAGCAAACATGAAATCCCCTATAGGCACATCAAAAAAATATATATAGAATTACTAGGGACGTCAATTGATCACATTTGACGGTATCTTTCACACAAACTAATGTCTCAGATTAAATATTCTATCGATGGACCATCTCGCGCACTCTCTTGGTCCTCAGTTAGTGGGGGTATTACTATCCTATAATTTTCTTTCTATCCTTGCGATACCTTCCCACTCTTCTTGTGTTGTCCGGACATAAGTATGGATTGCGGATGTTGCCCGCCGCAACTCCTCTGCTGTCCCATGGGCACGAGCGCGGATCGCCAGCGCAGCTGCCGTTGGTCCTCTCCTTTCCCATGGGCGCGAGCGTGGATTGTCGTCGTCGCCGTCCGCTCCTCTTCTACTATCCCATGAACGAAAAGCACTTTCACAATCACAGAGATCAGGGACTTGATCTCTGGATTAATAAATTCTTGATTTGTAGGCTTGCGTTGTTGACGTGGTGGTTGTTATGTCTTGGGTTGGAGGACCGGGAGCACCTCGTCCATGTTCGGACGCTGGCACACTCTCTAGTTTGTGCACGCATCCAACTTCAGCAGCTCCTCCTTTTTCCTTCTCCATGTGCTCTCGAAGTCTGTCGGGTCACGGATTATTAAGATGGAAATAGCTCGCATCCAAAGCTGGATCTGAGCAGAAGCTAAATAGCCGAGTTTTGATGATCGGGCGTCTGATGATCCGTCGTGCGGAAGGAAGCCTATGGAGGAGCGGCTCATGATCCACCCCTACGATCGGCAAGATAGCCGACAGCGATCGTCACAGCGTCTGAGTGCCAGCCTTCCACGCTAGAGATCTAATCACTGTTATTGTTTATCTGTGTCTCTGTGCTTCTAGAGTAGTAACAGTTAGAAATCTCATGTCCAAGATTAATCTTTATATGTATTTGTACTTCTATTTCTGTGTCGCCGTGCAACTTAGAGAAGTATATATGCCAAGTTTATGAGAACAGTACATTTTGAACACTGAATATGATCAATTGCGTCAAAATCTAGCATTGGCTAATCTTCTATTTGCACGGAGAACTTCTCATTGAGAATGCTGGGTCACCTGACATGTTCTCAAAATGATGATTATAGACTTATGATTGAGCCACCTTTTCTGTTCCTTTTCTTTGTCTAACTTTTGTTTCTATAGATAGAATCATCAGCTATAAGATTCCTCTCAACGTATTCTTCTATTTTCCACCGTGCGATGGGGATCCAACGGCTTTCGAAAAAGAACAGCTCCAAGATTCCCGTGCCGCAACTTTAAACCACACCGGCCTGGGCACTCTACGGCGGCGGCGGCGTGCGCCGCCGCATTCCGCCCCAACCCGGCGGGGTCCGTCCGCCTGCTCCGGCGAGGTCTGCCCACCTACTCTATCGACCTCCTCTTCAACCACCCGGACCTCCTCCCGCCGGCACCCCCCGCGGAAACGGCCTCCTCCGCCGCCTGCCTACAACGCCGATGCGTTTCTCCGGGCGCGCGCAGATGGGTGGGCCGGAGTGGCCCCAGCCACGGCCAACGGTCTCCGCGGACTCCCTCCCCTCCCCGCCCCGCGGCCAGGAACCCGCCGAGTTCGTCTTCGCCATTCGGTCTATTATTCCCCTTCTTCCAGTTCCGTTCAATTGGATCCCTGCGGTCATACTCAGGTTGCTGAACTTTATTTTGTTACATCATTCTACTTCTACATTTTTTCAAATAGACCACGTAATGGTTCTTCAGCCAGCATCCTAACAATTTTCTTTTGTTCATCAGGAGTTCAGGACGGGATCCCGTTCAGGACATCCATGCAGGGACTTGAACTCATGGACATGGCATCATCCTTATTACAAGAGATATCCCCGGCCGGCCGGCGGCTGTACGGTGACGCAAAGAAGCTCCCTGCCTCAGAAAACAAGCGAGGGTGTGTGTGTTAGACTTATGGCACAACTGAAGTATGTCTCTGCATTTTGTTATCCTATGTCTTTCTTATCTTATTATGTGTTTATAGAGGCCAAATGTAGGTTAGGGGCCTATAATACATCGTGTCCTGAAATATAATGGTGAAAATAAAAGAATTTAGCAAGTGATGTATGTATTCTCATGAAAAATGGAACATCCAACCAAGTGAGTGAGCCCAGCCCACACGACCGAGTAAATCAGTGAACTTTCCTGAAAAAGGAAAAGTAAATCACTTGACGTAATCGCACAGTTTCAATACCAAACTCGATCACATTTTCACACCCAGTCCTCCACTGATCTTCTAGTGATTTTGGAAACTTCTATAAAGCTCGCACAAGTTCAAATGGCTAGCACTGAATGTGTCCACATTTTGTACCACGATACATTTATTCTTGCTAAATTATGGTGTCTCTATGTAATACCCAAGGGTCCAAGAGAGTCTAACACTAAAATGCAACATACAGCTAAACGAGGAGAAGGTTAAATGAACAATGAAAGTGCCAAAGCATAAAATTCGCTGTGTTTTCGTTCACCTCATAAGGTAAAAACTGCTTGGATTTATGGGCATTCTTTCATCCTTCTCTGTGCACTCAGAGCTTTGTTCTGTTTCAATCAGACCGAGAAAGCTATCTCTCTCAGTATCACGCTGTATCCAAGGATGCCTCGAAAACTTCCTTAATCTGCTAAGCTCCTCAGATACCTCTTTCATCGAGGGCCTATTATCACTGCACATTTCCAAGCATTGCCTAGCTAGATCTGCTACCCCTACAATCAACTCCATATTCTCATGATCTTTTATTTGATTGTCGAGCATATTATCAAGATTGTTCCCCTTCATAGCCAGCAGGAAACTCGACGACAGGCTCCGGCATACCTCAGGACCTTCAAGTTTCAGTGGCTCCTCCCCTGTTAGGATCTCTAGAAGAACAACACCGAAGCTATAAACGTCGCTTTTGTCTGTCAAGCAACATGTCTGCATATATTCAGGGTCCAGATAACCACATGTCCCTTGAACCATTGTGACGAACTGGGCTTTGTCAATTGGTGCTATTATAGAAGCCCCAAAATCTGACACCTTTGCCATGTAATTCTCATCAAGAAGGATGTTAGAGGTTTTCACATCACCATGTAGAATTGGTGGGTTTGCGTAGGAATGTAAAAATGCAAGCCCCTCAGCTGCCTCATTGACGATCCTTAGAAGAGAACTGAAAGGGAGATGCGGTTTACTGTTCTTGCCGTGAATAAGATCAAACAATGTTCCTTTTGGGATGAACTCATATACTAGCATGGGGACTTCCACCTCAAGGCAACATCCCAATAGCTTGACTATGTTCTTGTGATTGATATGGGAAAGAATCAACATTTCTTTGCCAAATTCCTTCTTCTGCCTATCATCAACCAATGCACACCTTTTAATTGCCACTTCAGTGATATCCTTAATTATTCCCTTGTACACAGTGCCATTGCCTCCATGTCCAAGAATCTGGTTTTCGTCAAATTTATTTGTTGCTTGTTTCAGTTCTGCTTCAGTAAACACTGTAAATGAAAGTCCCTGATCTGATTTCATCTTCTCAAACAATAGCATCCCTCCGTGCTGCTGAAAATACTGTTTTTTGACATTCGCAAGCTTTCTTCTCTCAAATATTACACGTATGCAGAAGATGATAATCACTAGAATGACAACGCCAATGCTAATGCCTGTAGAAATCAACATGAAAGGTGTTTCTGTTAGTCAAATTGATCCCACAATGTACATACTAAAAAGCATAGAAAAAAATTGCTGTGGTAAAGTGGACTAAACGGTAGTGATGCAATATAATTATACCTTCTAAAAAAAATCACGGATGCTTGTTTCTGGATTCACTTTTTGAGTTTTTGTCAATTTTCCTCATTTCATTTATTTATTTTAAAGCTTCCTCGGATAGACTTGTTGCACGCCCAACACAAGGAGACACATCAACTATGTGCTTGCCTGGGCAGTGGTAGTTCTACTATTTGGGCCCTCTTTTGCTAAATGTCATTAATATCTTTACGTACTGTTGGCCATTGTTTTCTACACAAGAAAGCAAATGCTAAAAACATCTAGTGGTTTACCTATGATTAGGGTGATGTCTGGGTTACAAGATTTTGTTTCCATTACAAACTTTCTGCCTGGAGAACATGAACAATAATACCCTCCAATAGTGTTGTGGCATGTTGCAGACTTCGGGCATATACTTGAATTCTTCTCACATTCATTGACATCTGCAGCAACAAAGAACCAAATTATTTGGGGTCAAGTGATTGATTGAATAGTAATGCATGGAAAAATCGGCATATGTGTATTGACAAATACAAATTTCAAATGGCATAATGAGTGTAACGTTTGCCATTCTTCCACCAAAGTAAAGATAAATTACATTGTAGAGAGAAAAAATGAGGTAAATGTCCTAACTAGATCTAAACTATAGATGAAAAAAAAGGCAAAACAGATTGTAAACTCAAGTATTTCCAGGCATCAAAATCAGGACAGACAGCAAGTAATGATATTTCCCTTAACTATTACTCCTCATAAAACGATTGCACATGATCTAAAGGTGAACAGGGATCAAGTAAAGAAATGAACTTGCCTCTGCATCCGTCAAAGAGGTAAGGGTTCCCTTCATATCCGTCGGTGCAGTTGCATAGATACCCTTGGCCGTTAGTCGAGTTCACACACGTGCTGTTCCTGCTATGGCACGCGTAAGAAGGCATGTCTCTGGCCACTTCACAAGTTGCATTTCCGACCACCCAGTCCAGCACCAGTGGCTTCCGCCCATCGTCAGTATCATTGAACCTTGTAGTGGTTATGAAGTTCGAGCTGAAACTAAATGTCTCTGTCTCCACCATGGCGGCGTAGCTACATGGGTTGAAAAGCGTACTGTTGGAATTATTGTAAACATCATAAAATGTGAACATATAGCCCCTTAGACCCTTTGGTATATCATTTTGGCAGCAGCCTGCGCCAACACAAGAACCGTTTGTCAGTGCTGCCGGGCTCTCACACACTGCTGCGCATGCTGTCGTATACTTTGCACTGCTTCCCAAGTTGTTGATGTATGCGAGCGTGTTGCATCCAATAACTATGAGCTTGTTGTGTAGATAGGAGAAGCGGTACGGGCTTCGTGAGAAGTCAAGGGACCAAGCTTTCTGTACCATTGATCTTGTACTTGTATTGTAGCAGTATGTCGAGATGTCGGATAAAACTCGGACTTGACCGAGGGGCACTGAGATGCTTAGAACCTCCACATTCCGAATGAACAAGAATGGCTTGTAGATTCCATTAGCAGTCCTCCTGCAGATGATCTCAAAGTCTCTAATAGCACAGCCAGTACCAATACCAATACCAAACGGATAAGGGATGTCGACATCACCACATTGTGTTTTGCATCCGGGGCCAGACTGCGCTGATGTAGAGGCTAGGTGCAACATGACTGCGACAACTAGCAGTGGCAGGAAAGCCATGTTAATTGTCTGAAACTGGAGTTGCCCAGAAGATTCTGCTGCAGAGCACTACAGGAAAAGAGGGAAAAAATAGTGAGCAAACCAATGGCCATTCAATTCAACTCTAAAAGTTGTAGGCGACACTTCCTGTGTACTCTTCGTTTCTATGTTGTCGAAATATACCTGAAAGTTTTAGCATGGTTGAAGAATTTTAACAATGCTTTGTAAATGTCAAGCTGCTATAATCTTGTAGATGAAATGCTGTGAAAATTTCTGTTGAGCTTGCAATCTTAATATATAAATGACAGAAAAATATATCTCTACTCCTAATGGAGCAGTTGGTAGTCTCGCTTCCAGGTTTTTTTTCGTCCCACCACTTTCGTCCGGTTTTTTTTTCGTAGGTTAACCGTCGTAGATTTTTTTCGTCGCCTCTCCCACTTCATCGGTTTATTTTCACTTCACCCTCTCACACAACGAAAAAAATGAACGGATCAGAACTTTCCATACTGACGCAAATTATTTAGTAATGTCTTTATGTAAAAGAATCAATCACAATCAATCTCTAAAGATCAAATCTAAATTAATTAATCTTCATAACGTTTGTTTCCTTCCGAATCACGTCCATAACTTTCCTTCCTTGTTTGGGCAGAAACTGTTTGGTAGCAGAGATTAGGAAGCTTCCTATGAGTGTAGTAATAGGAAGTATTCTTTTTCTTGATGATTCGTTTCCATGCATGATGATAGTAAATTAGGCCAACATTCACCACTATTTATCAACGTCATCAATCGTATCCATTCCTACCAGTTTTAAGGAAATCTGCTCGCTATGTCTTTTTTAAGGGGATCCGCTCGCTAAGTCGTCGTCCCACGTTATTTTCACAAGCAATTCCCCTAAAAAAAGGCGTGGGTATTGATAGTTGAACGCTCGCTAGGTTTTCCGCCTGTCCCATCCTCGCGCTGTGCCGCCGCCACCCGCCGAATTTCCAGCCGCCCGAACCCGTTAACTTCGCCAGCCATCGGGTCGACTGCCCCCGCCCCAAACCCCCATCCCCGAGCACTAGCTATCGCCGCGTTGCCGCCCCAAGCTCCACGCCACCGGGAACGAATCAAGCGCCGTCCTGACACCGCCGTCGCCGGCCCAGCACCTCCAGCCTTGCATGGACAGATTCAATGTGCAGTCTCCCTTGCTGTCTCACCTTCTGCCAGCGCATGCAGCGGCGGGGTTGGACGTGTGCGTGCTTGCTAGCTTGCTCTCCGTGCGTACGTACTTGCTCTGCGTGCGTCGCACCGGCCAATGCGCATGATGCGTGTGTGCCTGCTTTTCTGTATGTGTATGCCAGCGTCATGCGTGTGTGCGTTGCTGTGTGTGTATGATATAGATGGCCCGAGTGTGTGCATGCTGTGCTCTGCTCTCTGCTGATCTATGTGTTGGTGCTCCTGCTATATGTTCATGCCATACAAATGAAATTTCTGTTAATCTTCTGACATGTTGAGTTAGTTCTCTGTGTCTTCTGAGGGGGTGAATGCAAAGCAGTCTATTAAGCCAGGCACTATTGCTGAGCTAAATTGACAAAAAAATATTGGTAGCCATAGTTGTAGTTTAAGTAGTAGCGAGTTGTTTGATATGTATAAAGAGCCCGTTGCAACTGAGCCCGTTGCTAAATTGACAAAAAAGATCGCCAGTGTCACTTGATATGTATGAAAATATTAAATGTATTATTAACATGATTAATATTGAACTCTTAAAGTTAATGTGGCCCCGTTGCAACGCACGGGCGTTCTTCTAGTTAATACTAGAAGGCCTTTTCATCTTTTGTTTGACTGTCTGCATGTCTAGATTCGAATTATGCAAGAAATTGCTTCTCGCCTTTGGATTTCTGGCACTGAATACACATGCATGCCTTGTGCAAATATGAAGACCGTGTTTCCGAGTTGTAAGTTTTTGGTTGTTTGCACAGTTAAACAGTCCAGTTTTTACTTCTTAAATACAGATAATCCTTGGCCGGAAGATTTTGCTGCTGTCCAGGCCATCTTGAAGACGTTTGGTGATGCATCCAGGCCGAGAACTAAGATGTGAAGAGTGTGGTTTATCCTACTTCCTGTGATGGTATCGATTTATCTCATATGCTGTGTGATTTTGGTGGAGTGCAAGCTTACTGGCCATGGGTATCTGGGTTTGCCTGTAGGGTTCGGAAAGCCGAGCTACAGCCAGCTGTGCTTGACTAGGCTACCGGCAAGCTCTCGCCATGTAAAGAGCGACATCTCAACAGGACTGGAAGACTGGTGCTAACTGGACGGTGAGCCGGTGACTGCAACTGCTACCTATTTCCTAACCACCTTGTGAATTGGAAGCGAGTGTGCGCGCCAAAGATGTTCAGTCGAGCCGTTGGGCTGTGGCGGGAATGGTTCAGGTGGGTTGATGAGAAGAGATAGACAGCTCTTTTCCTGCCGCACCCCCATCTCCCTTGGGAATGGCAGCTTGGCCATTCTCAGGAAGGACCATTGATTGGACGGGGATGCTCTTTTTTTGGTGCCGGAAATCTTGAGGCTGGCACGGTACAGAAGTTGTCGGTTAAGGATACGAGGGTTGCAGCGGATCAGTTCGAAGGTGCGGCTGGGCCAATTCATGCTAATTTGAGTGGCGTGCCGCACAACGGCGTTTGCCGCCTGTGTGATCAGGAGCAAGACAGCGCTGCCCATCTGACACGGAGGTGCTGTTACGCGAAGGAGGCGCGTCATTGATTTCAGAATTCCAACGCTAGAGTGTGCTCAATTCTTTGTCGGAATTGACAATCCGGATATGGTGAAGGAGGATTTGCTTGGACGGCGGCTCGCCGAGGCAAGAAGAAGAAAATCTGTAATCAAATACTCCTAGGTAGTGGTAATTTCGAACAAAAAGTACGTGCGGTCTGCGGATGTAGTTGGGTTATGTAAGGAGGATTTGCCCAACTGAAGCGGATCGCGGTGTGCAACAGCCCTGCTCATGATCATGAACTCATCCTGAATCAGTGGCCGTGTTCTGCACCCGTCCGTGACTCTTTTTTCCCCTCCATCCAAAGAAAAAGGAGTAGGGCCATTTTTGTACTGTCCTTTTCAGAAGGTAGACTTGGCCAAACTCCTCCATTCGCTAGCTTGTTTTGTTCGCCGGGCGGCCAGATGGCAAAAGCTCCCCTGACTTATGTCCATGGAAGTTTGGAAGCAGGTAAACCAGGCAGCAGGATCCAGCTTCCATTTGACTGAATCAACAAAATTAGTTGTGCCAATACTCTTCTTGCCGGCGAATTGGCAGCATACACTGCCCATGGAAATAATTAGGACTTGTATAATGGCTGGGGTGTGGTGCGCAGTGTGCTCGTCTGCCGTCGACGACACTTGTAAAATGTAGAGGTAGCCACCACTCCAAACACATATAGTACTACTTACACATCATGAACAAGGGACTCCGAACAAATTGGATTGATCTATTCATGATTCTACAATATTGTAATTAAAGTCCTATTTCTGAATATTTAGAAAAGGACAATGTAAGAAAAATCACATCGCCAGTGACCTTGTTTCCAAGTGCGTGCGTTGACTTGATGAAACCCGGCTTACCAATACATTTTTTCTACAGTATGGCTTACCAAAAGATTGTATACAATATTGTAGAATTTGAAGAAACATACTAAATGTTTTTATAACAAACATGTACATGTGAACTATATAAAATATAATATGTTATTAATGCATTTTTTGGGAGAGAGGCGTTTTGGAGGCCGAGCTCCATGGAGGCCTTTATTTTTGAAAAATTCAAATTCAAACTTATGTGGTTCAAAAAATATATGCATGTATGTAAGGATGTAACCCACATGTGTGTAAAAATTCATGACAAAATACCTCGAGTTGCGATCTGTACAAAAAAGACAAATTCATGGTCTAGAAGGATGAATGGTATCATGTGTTAAGTAGCCCCAGATTTGTCTTTTTTGCACAGCCCTCATTTCAATGTATTTTGAACCGAAAATTTACACATATGTGTGTTATGTCTTCATGTATATCTGTATTTTTTTTACAATTTTTTGAAATATAAAAAATATGAATTTCGATGAAATTTCAAATTTGTATTTGGAGGCCGAGCTCCGAAAGGGATTTCCCATTTTTTGGGCCACACAAAAGCATATGGTGGATGCAAATTGGACCTACTATTTGGTGGGTCGACAATTTTTTTTGTAGCTCAAATAAAATATTTTTTCATAAAAGTTTAAAGAATATATAACACACCTACAAGATGTACTTTTGAATTTCCCTCCAAAAAATACACGTGCCTTTACCCATCGTGGGCTTCAGTGTCCAGCCCAGTTTTTGGATCTCGACATCATTTCACTAAGCCTAGTTTTGGCCCTTAATTTCTCAAGTTGGATGGAGCCTACCTCATCCCGCATCACATTCTTCTCTTCTAAAAAAAAAGCATCCCAAGTTGTATCACCGAGTAGGGCGAGACAAAAAGGCCTGTTAGTGGCGCACCTATTTTAATCATTAATGGCGCACTATAGGTGCGCCACTATTACCACGTCACTAGTAACAAATACTAATGGCGCGCCATTAGTATACCAGAAAATAGTGGCGCACCTGGCAGTGCGTCATTACTATGTCTAACAGTGCGTTATTATTATGCCTCTTAGGGGGCCATATTTACCTTCACGTATGCCCCACAGTGCGCCATTACTATGCCCCATAATGCGCCACTGGTATTTAGCCCTGATGCGCCACTAATGCTCAACAAGGTGTGCCACTACTATGAATATTAGGATTTTTTTGCTTTTCTGATATTTGCACAGGTTACAAAATATATTACATCACATAATATAGACATCACAACATATAAACAGCAGATTTATCGAATACAATAGAAGATTAGTCTCCGAATGCAATTCATCATATTAGTCTCCGAATTCAAAATACCGAACAAAGTTAGAACATTACAAGTCTCGAGACCGCGAGTAGCGAGTTTGTCTTCACATTACAAGTCGATATCTAAACTACCATCACATAGAAGAGGTCATGATGAGCATCATCGCGATGAAACTGGTCTTCATCCGGTTCCTCCTCCGCTCCCTCCTCTCTCCTGCTAGATAGTGCGTGTATCTAGCTTCCGCCTCCGCCCTAGTGGTGTACCCTTTATAACCGTTACCGCTGAAACGGTGAACCTGTCTCCGATACTCCGCCCAGTCGTCGTAGACTCCGGGAACCTTACCCTTGTACATGACATACGACGGCATCTCTATGCACTAGAAAAATAAAACGTTAGTAGCAATTCACAGACAATACATAGGCAATATATAAGTATGCAACAAAAGGATCGAAAGAGAAAAACAACACATTAATAGCATGATTCATGGTCCTACTAATAAATAGCATCGATTACATATAAGTTGAACGACTGTCCAAACCAAAGAGACATACAAGTTCATTAAAGTTTAATTACAACATGAGCTAATCGATATTTCAGAACTACATAGTATCATTACTTTCGACTCGACTCAGGGACCGGAGCGTGGATGAAGCCACCGTCTTTCATGATGGTCATGAAATCGCGATCGTTGTCAGCCGGCATTTGTAGCGTTGTTTCTATTTCACTGTTGGATGGTTGATATTTGAGGTAGAACTGCCCCGAGGTACGAAGGACATCATGATGGATGATTTCCGCAAACTCCGACTGGATGCAAAAGAATTCTTGTCTGATGTTCGCGTCCTGGATTGCCGACAAGCTTGCGGCCCAATCTTTGAGATTATTTGGTAGCAGAAGGTGATTGGTCCCGTACGATCGCCCGCATGTGACGGAGGGCGTAGTAGGCATCCTTCTGACCGGCAGGCGACTGCTTGACGCAGGAGAACGTCGTTATGTGGGTGAACACGTGCTTTCCGTACCTACAAATTGGCCTCCTGAAGGTGTCTCCAGATTTGGTGTAGCCGGGGAGAGCATCATCAAAAACTTTCTTAACATTTTTGTAGTCTTTCTTCGACTGACGGTCTGAGTCGAAATACGTGGCCATGGAATATTTCGGGCTTAAGAGGATGAGTGTGCAATGTGTGTAACTGCACAAAACACGGAATGTTAGAAAAAAAAAGAACGATCGAAATCTAAGAAATCATATGTTACGGGGCGGTGAGTGGATGACTTACTCGGGAAAGTAAGGCACGAGGAAGTTAGCCTTATCTGGGTTCGCCAGAATGACGCCTTCGAGGTATGAACTCGTGACTTGCCGGTCCCCAGCGCTGCCCAAGATCTTGGCACGCATGTAGAAGGGGTCGACTATCACGATGTCCGGGGTCTTGTCTCTAATGATCCGCATCTCCATACTGAGCGAAAATAGCCGAATGAAGGTGTAGTGCAGCGGATGAAGGTTAAACATAGCGAAGATGTCATCAAACCGCAGGACGATCATACCCCCGATGGTGCTATCGACAAAGCCCTTGCCCTCTGGCACCTTGGCCACGAAAATGTCACAGCCCTAGAGTTTGTTTGCAATTAGTTTCATAATCATCCATGCATCATCTCTATATTTGTTTGAAATTTGAAATGGGGATGACAAAACCTAGCACCAAATGAAATGCAATTAGGATCAAAATAAAAATATTTTCAATGAACCTGATTTGCCCTTCAAAAATGTTCATCATCTTTGCCTTGGTCTGGAACCTCTGACAAAAATGGTGCACACTTTTCTAGGTCATCATAAGGTCACTGGATTAAATCATATGTTATTTGCATTTGGACATTTTAAATGCTATAAAATATTTTAAATGTCCAAATAATCATAAACTTAAGTGTTTACTGTTGGATATATTCCAAACAGTGGGCTTGAGAAAGTTTCATGATTTTTGATTGTGCCTAAGTATTTTTAATAAAGCCCTGAAACTACAGAAGAAATAGAAAAACAGAACATAATTAGAAAAGCAGAGGAAGACAAAAACCTTACCTAGCGGCCCAGTAGGCCGGCCCAGCCCACCAGGGGCAGAGGCGTCTTCCACCTCGCGCCAGTCGAACGCAGAGCGTGTGCCCGACACGCGCGCGCCCGTAGCTCGCCACCTCCTGCTTGCCGCCGACCGCCTGGAGTTGGCTAAGGGCGCCACGCAACCCCTCCGGCTCTCTCTCACTCTCCCCGTGCTCCTCCTCCCCTCTGTCTCTCTCTCTCACGCGCATGGCCGAACGCCACCGTCGCCGCCGCTCGCCGTAGCCACAGCCACCGTCCACCCCTCGTCCTGTCGATGCGTCCAGAAGAACCGTCGTCCACTCCTGCATCGTCTACGCCAACCCGTTCAACCGCGGGAGCTCTGCAACATCGTCTTCGAGCTCATCTTCACCGCGCCCGCCGGAGATCGTTCTCGCCGCCCCGCTCGCTCCGACGCCTCCCCCGAGCTACTGACCTGCTCATCGACTCCGCCGTGAGCTCCTCTACCTAACCCCCTACTTCCCGTGCTCGATTACGCCGCGTAGCCACCGCCCCCTTCGAGCCCGAGCGCTCCTCGCCGCCGGCCATGTCGCCGTCGTGGCTACGGCCGTGCAAGCACGCGTCCGAGTGCACCACCGCATTCAGTGCGTCCCCAGGAGCCTAACGCACGCACTCCCTCGCCCTGCCGTGCACCGTAGCCCTCTTTCCCTCTCCGCCCGAACTCCGCCGCCGCCGCGAGCTCAGTTCCGGCGAGCTCCGGCCACCCTGTGACCCGCTGCTGCCTCTGCTCGATGCAGCCGAGCGAGGGCTCCCCTCTGGTGCCCTCAGCACACCCAGCCACCGCCCCTAGCGCCATTTCGGCGAACTTCCGGCGCGTTCCTAGTCGCCGCCGACGTAACTCCGGTGAGCTGATGTGGCTTCATTAGTTTAGCGCTAACCCCTGCCAATTAGGCCTCAACAGACGCTGACAGTAGGCCCCACAGTGGGTCAAAGCCCAGTTAGCGTCGGGTTTGACCCGAGGTTAACCTCTGTTTGACCCTTGAGTCACTGACATGCGGGCCTCGCCCGGCTAACCCAGTTAGTTAGAGCTAAACTTAATTAAGTTAGTTTAGTTAGTCACTGACCAGTGGGCCCAGTGTTGTTTAGTTAGTCTAGTTAACCCAAATAGTTAACTGTGAGACTGACTAGTGGGGCCCAGCCATCAGGTTTGACCTGGGTTAGGCGCTGTTGACCAGCTGACGTCACAGTGACGCAGTGCTGACGCAATAACTCATTTTCTGGATTTATTCTTTTCAAAAAATTCCAGAAAATAGTGTAAACTTCTAAAAATCATAGAAATTCAACCGTAACTCCAAATGAAATAAGTTATATCTGAAAAATTATCAGAAAAATTCAAGGAATCTGTTTATGCCGTTTTCATGCATATTTGAGCAAGTTAACATTGCTGTTTAGGACAAACTAATTAAATGGCATTTAAGAAAGCACATATGGAGTTTGAATTTGAACCTAGTGTTCAAACCAACTCCATTTAACTTGTTGCTAGTTGCATTAGGCCAATCAACAGCATATTGCCATGTCACATTCATGCATCATATTGTTGCATTGCATTGATTGTGTCCTTCCCTGTTTGCCGGTAACCGTCCCCTCTCAGACGACGATGTTTCCGACGACGTGATCGATGACACCGATAAAAAACTATATTATCTTCAGAAGTGCCAGGCAAGCAAAACCCCCTTGTTCATTCCGATACAATCCCACTTTCTCGCTCCTGCTCTCTTTTACTGCATTAGGACAACAACGATTCAACTGTTACATGCTGCGGTAGTTGAACCCCTTTCCTCTGCATGACCTGTCATTGCCACAGTAAATAGATGAAACCCACTAGCATGAGTAGGAGTTGTTTGAGCCCTGATGTGCCTACTCATTCATGTTTGTTTGTCATGCCTGCTACTGCTTAGAGTTGAGTTAGGTCTGATTCATCGGGGATGAATCGGAGGTGTGTAAACATGTCCTACTGTTGAGAGCTAAGTGTGTGAACACGATTTGCTAAAGGTAGCGGTGAGAGGCCATGTAGGAGTACATGGTGGGTTGTCTCATTGATGCCGTCCTCAGGAACTGAGTTCTGTGTTTGTGATCCATGAAACAGTTACTGCTACGCATTGGGCCCGAAACCAATGGACCCTCTCGGCTTCTTGATCACCCTTGTCCTCTGTCCAGGAGTTGCAACTGGTTTCTGGTGTTTATAGGATATGTGTTGGCGGCCGTGCGTAGCGCTGACCCTAGGGGTGGGCTATGATGCGGTAGATACACCATGGCCGGGCATGCCGGGTGCCCGTTTGGTTTCTCGGAACCCTGTACACATCGTCCGGGGCCGTATGTGGAAACCTCGGCCTGACTCCCTGTGGATGGAACCTGGGTAGGCGATAAAACTGGACTAGAGACTTGAGTGTTTAGGTAGGCCGTGGCCGACACCCTCGTTGGGCTTCCGCTTGAAGGTTGCCGAGTACATGTCGTGTGAACGACGGTAAGTGGTGAGAGCGTGTGTGAAGAAGTACACCCCTGCAGGGTTAACATCATCTATTCGAATAGCCGTGTCCGCGGTAATGGACTTCTCGGTTGCCTATAACAATTCCTAGACAAGTGA
This sequence comes from Triticum urartu, assembly GCF_056163025.1. Taxonomy (NCBI): domain Eukaryota; kingdom Viridiplantae; phylum Streptophyta; class Magnoliopsida; order Poales; family Poaceae; genus Triticum; species Triticum urartu. Next base: position 54,154,535 of record NC_141878.1, on the reverse strand, counting down.
AAGTGGATACTCTAAAACTCGCAAGATAAACGTGAGTGCTATGGATGGCGTTCTCGTAGGGAGACGAGAGCGGATCCATAGTGGTGTATTGATATGGTGAATATGTGGACTCGTGTGCACCACCTCAAAGAGTTGCTTGCAGTCGTAGTTCAGGTTAGCCACTGAGTCAACGCTGGCTTGCTGCAGTTAAACTCCACTACCCCTTTGTTGATACCGGTGCATATGTAGTTAGTTCTGATATAAGTCTTGCTGGGTACATTTGTACTCACGTTTGCCTATTCTATGTTTTTGCAGAGAGACGTCAGTCTCTCTAGTAGTTCCGTGTGGACTTCGACGTTTAGCTTGATACCTCAGCTACGATCTTGTGCCCTCGGCAGGATCTGGTAGATAGTCAGGTTTCTTAGCCTTTTTCATTTGTAGATGTCTGTACTCAGACATGTTAAGCTACCGCATCTGCTTGATTTGTATGCTATGATTGTTGGGTCATGAGACCCATGTTTGTAATATCTCGCTCCTCGGAGCCTAATGAATAAATGTTTGAGTCGTAGAGTCTTGTTGTGATGCCATGTTGTATTTACACATGTCGAGCATATTGTGTGTATGATTGAAATGCTTGGTATGTGTGGGATCCGACAATCCAGTTGTTTATCCTTGGCAGCCTCTCTTATGGGGAAATGTAGTCTTGTCCTTCCATGAGCCATAGTAGTCCTCTACAGCCCGGTTCACCGGAGTCCTGTTAGCCCAGCACTACTGCTCAGGACACTTGACTGGCCGACATGTGTTTCACTTCGTTCCTATGTCTGTCCCTTCGGGGAAATGTCACGCGGTAACATCCGGAGTCCTTCCTAGCTTACTACAGCCCGGGTTCCCGGAGTCCTGTTAGCCCAGTGCTACAGCCCGGATTTACACGCTGCTGACCGACATGCTCGATGTGATTCATGTATGCCTGTCCCCATAGGTTAGTGCCGCTTTGGGTTCACGACTAGCCATGTCGTCCCGGGTTCTCTGTCATATGGATGCTAGCGACACTATCATATACGTGAGCCAAAAGACGCAAACGGTCCCGGGCCATGGTAAGGCGACACCCGTGGGAATACCGTGCGTGAGGCCGCAAAGTGATATGAGGTGTTACCGGCTAAATCGACGTGACTTGGAATCGGGGTCCTGACAGTTTTGGTATCAGAGCCTGACTGCATGTAGGATTACCAAGCCAGACTGGTCGAAGTCGAGTCTAGAAATGCTTTAGTTATGTAAGGGAATTGATTGTGGAAGGGAACGTAAGGCTCTTTTTACTCCTTTATCCTATGTCCTTCTGATCTGAGTCAACCTATTTTTTTCTACGGGGATTAAGAACTAGGCCTTCTCATCTATCTATCAGGACGACGTGTTACTAATCCATAGATTTATAGAATTGATAGTTTCAAGCCCCAGTTCCGTTCCTACTACTTCCGTATGTTGACAGTTGATCTCGGAACTTTGATATTGTGTTGTTGAGTGGTTATTCCACCATTTTGCAGGATGTCTCAAATCTTTTGAGCATTTACAGCCGTTATGCTGTCCGAGTCATCCCAGGTCTCTAACTAGTCTGATGCATTTGCAAATCCCTTCTTCCCGTTTCCGATGTCCTTTTGGGCCAGATTAAGCACACTAGCGGTCTGTTGAGGTACTCTACTCCTCGACATATATGTTGGAGCTATTATTATGACCCTAGGTGTTTAGGGAGTCACCTAGTAATCTAGCCATGTTTTGTGTTCCCGGTGTGATGATTCTGGCCATCATTCTCGAAAGCATCCCGTGATGTTATTAGTTAGTAGGTATTCTATTCCTGGGTTGTTGAACCCGAGATTCACCTTACTTAATTCATGTTGATAGTGCTTGCTAGTTCCTTTAGGATAATTAGTAACCCTTGTGATAGTCCTCGAGGTCCATGGTATCATATTCTTCCAGATACCCTGAACCATTCTTGGCGGAAGTTCTTTGAACCAAAAGATCACAACTAGAGTGCTCTTGATGAGTTCTCCATTATACTTGTGACTCTGCCAATCCTACCTCTCTACATGGGTTATCCGAAAGAAATATGTTGAACTCATTCGACAAGTTAATCTATGCATCCACAACTCAGAAAGTTATATGTTCCTTTGAGTTGTCCCTCTTTACTTGTTTCCTGACCTTCGGATATCAATTGATAGTCAAGGGTATGCGTGCATTCGTCCAACGATGCCTATTATTCTTGTGGTCCGTTAAGCCATTGTATTTCAGGATGACTAAGAGAAACAAACTCCAGTACCTCATCCATATCCAGGATTGGGTCAAAGTAGTTGTGTTCTGCAGATCAAATGCCAACCCAATTTTTGCTCTGTTCTACCCTGGAGTATTAGCCCTTTTATGTCAGGATTGTCATGAGAATTGCACCATCTCTCATGAATTCTTGACGCAGTGATACTTCTTGCCATCATTTTTTTCATTCCTCGGTTCCGTGTTGTCGCAACCGGAATGCCGACAAGTGAATCGTGATGTGTGAAATCAATACTCCTAGCAACTAGTTGTTTGGTAGTAAATGGACAATATTCTCATTCTTAGCGTGTTAGTTATTGAACCGCCATTCTAAGATTAATCGTGCTACCTAGTCCATCTTCCCTGGTGCACACCTCGATCAATGAGTTAGGATTATGTCAATCCCTCACTCTTTTGATCATATCATCTTGCCCTGAAAAGCAAGGTTGTTCTCGAGCCTAGTAACATATCGGTGGTTCGTGATTTTCCGAAGATCTTCTCGGAAGTATTACCTGGTTGTCCCCTGACTGTTATGTTGAGCTCGTGATCAAGTTGGTTTCTTGTAAACCACACCTTCTCCAAGAATCTGTGTTGGATACCCCTGAGCTAGTTGGTTAAGCTGAACAACAACTTGGAGAGTTGGAAGATAAAATCTTGTCTGACTTAGTTCATGTTAGGGATATCTTTTTGTGTGTGTGTTGAAAAAAAAAGATGATATCTCCATCGATTGGTCCTCGTGATCAGTTGTTGAACCTATTGTCTTGTCCAAACCTTGATTTGAGTATGGGCTATCGTCAAATCAAGTTAGAACCAACGATATTCATAATGTTGTCTTACTCGTGGTTGATTCCTCGAGCATACACCATTACATCTTTTGGTCCGACCAATGCTATCACCGTGTTCACATGATGGTGGAAGTCCAGTGATATGGAAATTCTGATGAGTTGCTGTTGAGCCCATCAGCAACATTTTGTCCCCCCATGATTCATGTTGAACATCAACCTAGTGTTGAAAACTTTGTAAGCAATGCCTTCGTGTTCCGTTAATGAAGCTTATGCTTGGATGAAAGAAGTGACTTTCTCCAAGTTCACGTGCATTAGGTGTAAATTGCCGCCATGAATTCGAGAAAGATTGTTTTTGTTTCCTCCGGTACCATCCCAAGTCAGTTATGCATGTGCAAATGTATTTTATGGTTTGGTAGATTAATTACCTCCACTCCATATGTATTCCCTAGCACACCAAGCCACTGATTGATTTGCTCAAGGAAAAGGAGTCTGTTGTGTTAATTCTAGATCATGCACAAGACTCCGATATCCTCGATGATGGTTCCCAACTAGGACTCGGTAGTGTTTCATTATAAGACTACTATGCGGTCATGCTTGTCTGGGACAGCATGTTCACATGTGTTTAGCAGAACCAGCTCATGTTTTGGAGCTTACTACCATAGTCCATTTCCCAAGAATCTCGCAACATCGTCTCGTCGGTTTGTGTTGCAAAGTTTCTTTCCGGACATCTTGTCTGAAATATCCCGTTACCAACCAGATCTGAATCTCAAGCAGATATGATGGTTGGAGCTATTCCAAGATTTATGATGTAGGTCCCGACAAGGTTGATGTTCTGGCCGACACACCTAGCCGGAAGATCTATCATTGTAGTATCTTGATTGAGCTGTTTAACCATCTTCTCCATGAGGATTTAGTGCAACTTATTCTAGAAGTTGTTTCTCAGGGGTCGTTGTGCTCTCGGTTTCCTCGATTATACTAGAACCATTCAAACAGTGGAATCACTCTCTACTGTTGAGTTTGTCTCCAGTTACTAGAATCATTCCCAACATTTGCATTTTGTTCCCAGCTTGCACCGCCATTGTGCCATTCTATCTTGGACTACCTTCTCGGTAATTCCTAGTCAGGATCATCTTCAATAGTGGTACTACCATGGGTCCCATCCATTTCCGATGATAAGCAAAATCATCCATCGCGTTGTCTTCAACAAGGTAGTCCACATCATCCATTCGAATCCGGATATGCCATTCCTTTGAACTCCGCCAAACGATCGATTGTGATTGCCTTAGGCTGGTTTAAAGAGTTTCAATGATCTAGATATCAAAAGTAATTCTTTTTGCCACTTAAGGGAATAATTATACGAGTCACCTCCCTAGGGTGCCCCATTATGGAATCATGGCGATTATTTCATCGCTATCTTGAGATCTTGCCCCCACCCTCTTCAGCGTGAGATTTTTGCCTACCCAGTAGAACCTTGTCATCTACCTCTTTCCATGACTCCTAATGTGTGATTCGCGTCTCAGCTCAGGAGATGTTTCAATGTCTCACTCCATGAGTTGATCCTGAGTTGTTCGATCTTCGAGAAATTGATCCGTCTGGAGTTTTCCCTTTCCTCTCATTGTCATGTTAGTTGGAGTTCTCAGAGCAAGACATCGAGACAAAGATGGTGATTGTGTCAACGTTCTTATGAAGTGCAACCTGGATCGTGAAGACTGTGTTAGTTTGTGTCCCCTCCGTCCCCATACCTCACGTCTTGAATCTCGGGACGAGATTCCTGTTTAGTGGGGGTGAGTTGTCATAGCCCTAGAGTTTGTTTGCAATTAGTTTCATAATCATCCATGCATCATGTCTATATTTGTTTGAAATTTGAAATGGGGATGACAAACCCTAGCACCAAATGAAATGCAATTAGGATCAAAATAAAAATATTTTCAATGAACCTGATTTGCCCTTCAAAAATGTTCATCATCTTTGCCTTGGTCTTGAACCTCTAACAAAAATGGTGCACACATTTCTAGGACATCATAAGGTCACTAGATTAAATCATATGTTATTTGCATTTGGACATTTTAAATGCTATAAAATATTTTAAATGTCCAAATAATAATAAAATTAAGTGTTTACTATTGGATATATTCCAAACAGTGGGCTTGAGAAAGTTTCATGATTTTTGAGTGTGCCTAAGTATTTCTAATAAAGACCTGAAACTACAGAAGAAATAGAAAAACAGAACATAATTAGAAAAGCACAGGAAGACAAAAACCTTACCTGGCGGCCTAGTAGGCCGGCCCAGCCCACCAGGGGCAGAGGCGTCTTCCACCTCGCGCCAGTCGGACGCAGAGCGTGTGCCCGACGCGCGCGCCCGTAGCTCGCCACCTCCTGCTTGCCGCCGACCGCCTGGAGTTGGCTAAGGGTTCCACGCAACCCCTCCGGCTCTCTCTCACTCTCCCCGTGCTCCTCCTCCCCTCTGTCTCTCTCTCACGCGCATGGCCGAACGCCACCGTCGCCGCCGCTCGCCGTAGCCACAGCCACCGTCCACCCCTCGTCCTGTCGATGCATCTAGAAGAGCCGTCGTCCACTCCTGCATCGTCCACGCCAACCAGTTCAACCGCGGGAGCTCTGTAACGTCGTCTTCGAGCTCATCTTCACCGCGCCCACTGGAGATCGTTCTCGCCGCCCCGCTCGCTCCGACGCCTCCCCCGAGCTACTGACCTGCTCATCGAGTCCGCCGTGAGCTCCTCTACCTAGCCCCTAGTTCCCGTGCTCGATTACGCCGCGTACCCACCGCCCCCTTCGAGCCCGAGCGCTCCTTGCTGCTGGCCATGTCGCCGTCGTGGCTACGGCCGTGCAAGCATGCGTCCGAGCGCACCACCGCATTCAGTGCGTCCCCAGGAGCCTAACGCATGCACTCCCTCGCCCTGCCGTGCACCGTAGCCCTCTTTCCGTCTCCGCCCGAACTCCAGCGCCGCCGCGAGCTCAGTTCCGGCGAGCTCCGGCCACCTTGTGACCTGCTGCTGCCTCTACTCGATGCAGCCGAGCGAGGGCTCCCCTCTGGTGCCCTCAGCACACCCAGCCACCGCCCATAGCGCCATTTCGGTGAACTTCCGCCGCGTTCCTGGTCGCCGCCGACGTAACTCCGGTGAGCTGATGTGGCTTCATTAGTTTAGCGCTAACCCCTGCCAATTAGGCCTCAACAGACGCTGATAGTAGGCCCCACAGTGGGTCAAAGCCCAGTTAGCGTCGGGTTTGACCCGAGGTTGACCTCTGTTTGACCCTTGAGTCACTGACATGCGGGCCTCGCCTGGCTAACCCAGTTAGTTAGAGCTAAACTTAATTAAGTTAGTTTAGTTAGTCACTGACCAGTGGGCCCAGTGTTGTTTAGTTAGTCTAGTTAACCCAAATAGTTAACTGTGAGACTGACTAGTGGGGCCCAGCCATCAGGTTTGACCTGGGTTAGGTGCTGTTGACCAGCTGACGTCACAGTGACGCAGTGCTGACGCAATAACTCATTTTCTGGATTTATTCTTTTCAGAAAATTCCAGAAAATAGTATAAACTTCTAAAAATCATAGAAATTCAACCGTAACTCCAAATGAAATAAGTTATATATGAAAAATTATCAGAAAAATTCAAGGAATCTGTTTATGCCGTTTTCATGCATATTTGAGCAAGTTAACATTGCTGTTTAGGACAAACTAATTAAATGGCATTTAAGAAAGCACATATGGAGTTTGAATTTGAACCTAGTGTTCAAACCAACTCCATTTAACTTGTTGCTAGTTGCATTAGGCCAATCAACAGCATATTGCCATGTCACATTCATGCATCATATTGTTGCATTGCATTGATTGTGTCCTTCCTTGTTTGCCGGTAACCGTCCCCTCTCAGACGACGATGTTTCCGACGACGTGATCGATGACACCGATGAAAAACTATATTATCTTCAGAAGTGCCAGGCAAGCAAAACCCCCTTGTTCATTCTGATACAAGCCCACTCTCTCGCTCTTGCTCTCTTTTACTGCATTAGGACAACAACGATTCAACTGTTACATGCTGCGGTAGTTAAACCCCTTTCCTCTGCATGTCCTGTCATTGCCACAGTAAATAGATGAAACCCACTAGCATGAGTAGGAGTTGTTTGAGCCCTGATGTGCCTACTCATTCATGTTTGTTTTTCATGCCTGCTACTGCTTAGAGTTGAGTCAGGTCTGATTCATCGGGGATGAATCGGAGGTGTGTAAACATGTCCTACTGTTGAGAGCTAAGTGTGTGAACACGATTTGCTAAAGGTAGCAGTGAGAGGCCATGTAGGAGTACATGGTGGGTTGTCTCATTGAAGCCGTCCTCAGGAACTGAGTTCTGTGTTTGTGATCCATGAAACAGTTACTGCCACGCATTGGGCCCAAAACCAATGGACCCTCTCGGCTTCTTGATCACCCTTGTCCTCTGTCCAGGAGTTGCAACTAGTTTCTGGTGTTTATAGGATATGTATTGGCGGCCGTGCATAGCGCTGACCCTAGTGGTGGGCTATGACGCGGTAGATACACCGTGGCCGGGCATGCCGGGTGCCCGTTTGGTGTCCCAGAACCCTGTACACATCGTCCGGGGCCGTATGTGGAAACCTCGGCCGGACTCCCCTGCGGATGGAACCTGGATAGGCGATAAACCTGGACTAGAGACTTGAGTGTTTAGGTAGGCCATGGCCGACACCCTCGTTGGGCTTCCGCTTGAAGGTTGCCGAGTACTTGTCGTGTAAACAACGGTAAGTGGTGAGAGCGGGTGTGAAGAAGTACACCCCTGTAGGGTTAACATCATCTATTCGAATAGCCGTGTCTGCGGTAATGGACTTCTGGGTTGCCTATAACAGTTCATAGACAAGTGAAAGTGGATACTCTAAAACTCGCAAGATAAGCGTGAGTGCTATGGATGGAGTTCTCATAGGGAGACGGGAGCGGATCCATAGTGGTGTATTGATATGGTGAATATGTGGACTCGTGTGCGCCACCTCAAAGAGTTGCTTGCAGTCGTAGTTCAGGTTAGCCACTGAGTCAACGCTGGCTTGCTGCAGTTAAACTCCACTACCCCTTTGTTGATACCGGTGCATATGTAGTTAGTTCTGATGTAAGTCTTGCTGGGTACATTTGTACTCACGTTTGCCTATTCTATGTTTTTGCAGAGAGACGTGAGTCTCGCTAGTAGTTCCGTGTGGACTTCGACGTTTAGCTTGATACCTCAGCTACGATCTTGTGCCCTCGGCAGGATCTGGTAGATAGTCTGGCTTCTTAGCCTTTTTCATTTGTAGATGTCTGTACTTAGACATGTTAAGCTTCCGCATGTGCTTGATTTGTATGCTATGATTGTTTGGTCATGAGACCCATGTTTGTAATATCTCTCTCCTCGGAGCCTAATGAATAAATGTTTGAGTCGTAGAGTCTTGTTGTGATGCCATGTTGTATTTACACATGTCGAGAATATTGTGTGTATGATTGAAATGCTTGGTATGTGTGGGATCCGACAATCTAGTTGTTTATCCTTGGCAGCCTCTCTTATGGGGAAATGTAGTCTTGTGCTTCCATGAGCCATAGTGGTCCGCTACAGCCCGGTTCACCGGAGTCCTGTTAGCCCAGCACTACTGCTCAGGACACTTGACTGGCCGGCATGTGCTTCACTTCATTCCTGTGTCTGTCCCTTCGGGGAAATGTGACGCGGTAACATCCGGAGTCCTGCCTAGCCTGCTACAGCTCGGGTTCCCGAAGTCCTGTTAGCCTAGTGCTACAGCCCGGATTTACACGCTGCTGACCGACATGCTCGATGTGATTCATGTATGCCTGTCGCCATAGGTTAGTGCTGCTTTGGGTTCATGACTAGCCATGTCGGCCCGGGTTCTCTGTCATATGGATGCTAGCGACACTATCATATACGTGAGCCAAAAGACGCAAACGATCCCGGGCCATGGTAAGGCGACACCCGTGGGAATACCGTGCGTGAGGCCGCAAAGTGATATGAGGTGTTACCGGCTAGATCGACGTGACTTGGAATCGGGGTCCTGACAGAAAACCAGGTATGCCACATCATTCTCGGAGAGACGCCGCTTTCCAAAGAAAGAACACTATCATGCAGAGTCCGCATAGCACCGGTTGCAGCATTGAGCAGATTAGTCGATAGCATCGGCCTACCTGCCACATTAACCCTCCTCGAGATATCCTTGGGTGAAGGTGGCCCGTCCTGAGGACGGATCGTACTCGGTGCCGGCTGGCTCGCACCCTTGTTATTCTTTCTTTTTCGTCCCTTCTTCTTCTGCTGTAATGGGATCGAGTTCTGCTTAGACACCACCTTCTTGAGTGTGTTGGGGCTGATAATATTTCGCACCTCGGCTATTTGAGGCTCGGTGAAGGCGGCAGCTAGAGGCGTCTCCAGAGAACTGAACACCAGACGACGCCTGTTGCAATTGGGTTTCTCCGCGGTACCAGCTAGATCGCGATCGTCTTTTGCAGGGTTGGGCTCTTGAGAAGGAGGCCCCAAGAATTCGTCATCGTACCCATGTTCGTTGAAGTACTTATCAACGTTGGTAAATGTACCATCGTCGTCATCCGGATCCTGTGCCATATGCATGTCTGGATCAGCTGACGGCGGTAGCGTTGCGGCGGTCTTGCCATGGCTTGGCGCCAGCACGACTGGCGGTGTTGTCTGTGGGGTGGTGCCCCCACCCCCAAATGAATCTGGCTCTTCGGCCAAAGCATGGACCAACTTATGCAGGCGCTGAGGGTCATCACATCATTTTCGTCGGTCCCAGGGGGTCGATACGGAGGTAACAAGTCGCCGCAGCCCGGCAGCACCCGAACCAGTTGAACCCTATACACAGTGGGTGGCATCGGATTACCGTGGAACAAGCGGTTGCCCAGTTGAACGATTCTGGCCTTGGTGACATCGATCAACTCGCCGTCCACAAAGTGCAGTAGAGTTCATGGAACATTGACGGCACCCTGCGAAAACATGTAGGGCGTCAGGGATGCCCAGTCAAAGGCAAGGAGATGAAGTCATCGGCCGAGAGGCTTAGTTACCGTGATGGCGTCGATCTCGACTAATGTCAAGGCACCGCCAACGGCAGGCGTGCAAGTGACGGAGGGGCCACTTGCTGCCGAGGTGCCGGCCGACGTATTCTTCCCACACCCAGGTGCATTAAGCTCCAATGCCGGCGCCGACGCCGGAGACACCAATGCCGCCTCCGCGGGAGACACTAATGGCGCCGGCGCGTTGTGCGAGTTGTTGCCCCTGAAGCTGGGAATCAGGGGCGGCCCCTATTGGCCGCCCGCAATCCACCCCTGCAGCCCCTCAAGCAAGGTAGGCATAATGGCGGTGATCGTCGCTCCCACTTGGTCTCGCACTTGCTCTTCGACTATCTCCGGAATCCGCGCCACTTGTGCCTTGAGTTCTTGAACCTCGCGCTCCTGGCTTTCCAAGCTGGTCTTTCTCTCCTTTCGCCCAGCAGTATAGTATTCCGACCATTTCATGGACAAGCTTTTGCCGGCCACACGACCAGCTGATGACGGCTTACTGAACTTATCCTTGTGTTTCATTACGTTCAACGCCCTATTTAAAGTGGTGTCCCAAGGGGAGCTCTGAGACGACCCTGCGCTACTGCTTTCAGTGTCCTGCGGAAGGAACGTGAACCATTTGGAAAGTTGGCTTCATTAATTAGAATGCAACCATATGGAGCTAATTACGCGGGGGTGTATTCCTTACCAGAACAAGCTCAGGTGCCTTGGTCTTCGGATCCGTGGTAAGCTCCTTTGTTACCGGGTCCACCTTGTACCGGGCCCTGACATAGTTCCTGGTTTGGTTGTCACGGTATTTATCAAAGAGGGGCGGTAGGCCTTGCTCGGCATGCTCCGCGTCCTCCTTGTCCCACATAGGTTCCGCCACTCTGTAACCGCCGAGACCGAGTTTGTGGACCCCTAAGTTCAAGTCCCGCATATCTTTCCCCCACTGACTTGATTCCGCAGTTGCGTTGCTCTCGCACTTGATCTTGAACTCCAGGTTGTCAGCTTCGCTGATCGAAGGATTTGTCTTCTTGATCTTCTCATAACTATCACCTCTTAGAATCCTCTTCACCGCGGCTCTCCAAGTAGCCAGGGCTGTGCTCATCTTCGCGAGGGAGGCACTGTTCACTTTATTCCCTGAGAGGCATGTGTTTGTGAAGTCACCGGGGAACTTGTATCGTTCGTGCAATGTCGTGAAGAGGAGGTTGCACAAATTCCCTCGGTCACGATGCCTTAGGTTCTCGATGTTGATCGAGACGGTGCTCCAGAGAATGCACCCGAGCTGTCCTGCGTACCCACTGACTAATTCTTTGGGCACCGTTTGATGCCCACTAGAGGACACTTTAGTAAATTCCTCCTTGACGGTGCCGAGCATGTTCGGGCGTCGGTCTTTCCATTGCCTCTTCGGTTGGCTGCCATCTGTGCGTGTGCAGCCATCATCAGTGGTCGCATCCTCGGTGGCACCATCAGTGGTGTCATCCCCGACGCCACTAGGGGTTGTGTAGTCGGGATCAGTGTCTTCCGCGACGTCCTCATAGCGGTGAGGTTCTTCCTCCATCTCCTGGGACAGCTCCCAGAATGCCTTGCCCGAACTGCCGGCCTCATCGTTGTGGGCCATGTTCGCTCTAAATAGGAAAAAAGTTTGGTCAAAAATTTGGTTATTGTCAAGGAATAAGATCTCTAAGTTGACCAAATAACCTAATTCTCGAGGAATGTCGCCAAAAAGTTGGTTATTGTCAAGGAAAAAATGAGAGATGTTTGTGATATTGCCTAGGTGTTTTGGGATGGAACCTGTTAGTGTGTTGTTGCTAAGGTCCAAGTCCACGTTCTCAAGGTAACCTCGTTCTTGAGGGATGTGTCCAGAAAGTTGGTTGCTGCAAAGATACAAGGCTGTGAGTTTGGTCTAATTGCCTATGCTGTTTGGGATGGAACCTGTTAGTGTGTTGTAGCAAACAAACAACTCCTCTAAGTTCTCAAGATAACCTAGTTCTTGAGGGATGTGTCCAGAAAGTTGGTTGCTCTCAAGATCCAAGGTTGTGAGTTTGGTCAAATTTCCTAGGCAGTTTGGGACGGAACCTGTTAGTGTGTTGTAGCAAAGCCACAACTCCTCTAAGTTCTCAAGATAACCTAGTTGTCAAGGGATGTGTCCAGAAAGTTGGTTGATGTCAAGATACATGCTGATTAATTTTTGTTTCGGTTGAGAATCGGGCACCTTCTAGGTCAAGAAAATTGGGCATGACCTTTTGTAATTTTCTTGACCTAGGAGTGCCCCATTCTCAAACGAAACGGAAATTAATCAACATTTCAGGAGAAAGGGGTAACGAAGTGATGGGGCAAATGTGCCAGGCACCACAATGTGATCATAGAAACAAAGCAGCACCACAATGTGCCTCTGTATGTATGTGTGTGCTGTCTAGATGCCAACCACAGGTCAATGGCCATGCCACTACACTACTCCATGTCACTTCTGCTACTGCCAAGCATGGCATGGCCATCTTTGATTCTATGATGGAGCTTTGTGCCACTAGGTGGCCTGTTTGAAGTGAAATAATCAGATGGGCAACTGGTGTTGGATTCACAGTGTAAATGATGGATGAAAAGGTATTGTGTCCATGTACAATACTTGTAAAGGTACTAATCCCCAAGAAAGACACCACAAAGCAACAAATAGACATCACATGCTTTACAACCTGATGGAGGTCAGATACTGAATAGTTTAACAGACAGATTCTAGTAGCATTCTTGTCAGATCATGCAACAAGCATTGAATAGTAATGCCTCTGACGCCCCGACAAGGCCACCACAAAGCTTCAACTAGGACCATACTAATATCTTATTACTGGATTACACACCACCACAAAGCATTGAGTATCCACCAACCTAATTAACAATGCAATGCAGATAATCATTTTTTTTCTCACAGTATTGTTCCCTAGTAATAGTAAACTAAATAACTGAGTAATCCAAATGAGGAAATAGAAACCAGCTGGCTGCAGCAACATAGCAAGACTTCACTTACACAAGAATTCATTTCAAGCATCATTTATTATCTGAGACAGATCATGCTAAAGATACATAATGCATCATTTCAGGCATCATTTAATATCAGTACTACAAACTGGCAGTACAAGAAAAATATCTTCAGTGTAACTCAGGACAAGAAAAATCTCCACCAGAATAGGACTAGCATTTAAGAGTAATTTCCTCCAGTTAAACAAAGTTCAAACAAAAACTGACAACACTCTTTTGATTAAGAGCCAAGTCACAACACTCTTTGAAGTTCAAACAAAAACTGACAACACTTCTTTGATCTGTCTCCTCCAAGAAAGAGCCAAGTCAGTCTCACCCAACTAGGGAAACATCAGTTAGACCACTAGCAATTGGGCATACACAACTGGGGCTAGGTTTGTGCTCTAGCTAGGCAGTAAAATAGAGCATATACATGCATTGCCTGCCTCTGCTGCAAGTGGGGATGTGAGCAACATTATCACAATTAGATCACTAGCAAGACTTGTAGTTAGGGATTTCACAAAGAAACTCTGTAAAGTGCCAGAGCCTAACATCTTGCATCACAGAGCAAAGCATTAACCGGGCCAACTCCACAAGTCACTAACCAGGCGGAGAAGGAAGATGGGAGAGGAGGCGGAGCTCACTGGGGAGGCGTAGGGAGGCCCTGCGACAGCTTAGTAGCAGCAGAGGTGGCCGGAGTTGAGGAAGACGGCGACGACCCGAGGAAGAAGTGGTGGAGGGGGGGGTGGAGGGGTCGAGCGCCGTTGCGCCCTGCTTCCACGGGTCGCTGGCCCGGTGTTGAAGCAGATTCCGCCTTCCGCCTTGACTGTCGCCTCACACGACGGAGCTCGAGCGGAGATGGCATGGTGGAGCACCGCAGGTTTCTAGGGTTTTGAGGGCTGGGAAGGTGAGCGAGGGGGTGGGTGGGTGCGGCGAAGGCGAGGGAGGGGGTGGATTGGGAGAGGACACGTCCCACGGGCGAGGGCGGCAGCGCAGTGGGTCGGGGCTGAGAGAGATGTGAGATTGAGGATCGGGGATTGGGGATTTTAGTGGGGGGAGGGTTAGAAATGGCGCACCTTCTAGGGGTGCGCCATAAACACCGCGATAGCAATGGCGCACCTTCTCCTGGTGCGCCATTACTAATTTTTTTGGATTTTTAGTTGCATGTAATAATTTTTTAGAAGATGACCATAAATTTTAAAATGTTACGATATAAGTAGTTATTAATAATTTAGTTGCATGAATTTTAGTTCCATGAATTCAAAAAGTGCCCATGAAATTTAAAAATATTCATGAGTTCAAAAAATATTAACAGATTCAATACTTTTTGTGAGTTAGAAATTCAATACCAGAATATAAACCTAAATAAAAATTGGTATACCAATGGTGCACCTCCTCGGGGTGCGCCATAAGTACCTTGATAGCAATGACGCACCTTCTCCTGGTGCGCCATTAGTAATTTTTTTTTGGATTTTTAGTTGCATTCATTTGTGAATTGGTAAACATTTATGAATATGAAAAAATATCATCAAATTTGAAAAAATATTCATGAATTCAAAACATGCCCATGAAATTTAAAAATATTCATGAGTTCAAAAAATATTAAAAAATTCAATACTTTTTGTGAGTTAAAAATTCAATACCAGAATATAAACCTAAATAAAAATTGGTATACCAATGGCGCACCTCCTAGGGGTGCGCCATAAGTACCTTGATAGCAATGGCGCACCTTCTCTTGGTGCGCCATTAGTAACTTTTTTTGGATTTTTAGTTGCATTCATTAATATCTCCTTCTTTTGACGGAACCTCGTCAGAGGGCGGGGAGCTCCTGCATTGCATTTAAGAAGAGAGTTGGTCGAGTTAATGAGGGAACTGGACCCAAAAATCAAACAAGGCATGGTTAATTAAGGAAAACCGGCGAAGACCAAACACACCCCTATCAATCAAGGAACATCGTCCGAGCCAGATACAAGGGTACCTAGGCCCAAGACGATCGATAGCACCTCATACCAACCAAGTCAACCTCAAGGACATGCCCACAACCAGATGATCACTCGCGCCTAACTTCCTGAAAAAAGCGATAAAAAATTAACCTCTACCAACGCCCGAATAGCCTGCAATGCCATCGGCGTGAGCGACTTCTTGTACATCCGCAGAAAATATTGTGTCTTCTCTTCCACATCCTCCTCAGTGGCTTTCTTAGATGTTCTGGGCTTCGGCAAATCCCCATAAGCCTCCGCCAACCTATATCCAGCGCACTTCGCAGCCGGGATGTTACAATTTTGGTTCTTACCCAAGTATCCATTGTGCCGCTTGGAACAAGAAGTAGAGCCCCCTTCACTTTGCACAATAATTGGCGCTTGGAGGAAGGAATGGGGCGTGGTGCAACTGAAACTGCTTAGGAACTCATCCAGCAAGGTAGAAGATGTCGGGCATTGAGGTACGCCAATGCCACCAAGCGGCTCCTTGGGCTTGGATGACATCATGATGCTAGCATCACCTGAAGCTTGCATCTCCAGAGAGGAGGCCAAGGGAGCCACCTCCACATCTAAGCTAATTGGCAAAGCTAACCTGAGTCGGCTCCATGCCATTACTCGAAGACATGATCATCGACCTTAGCTTGTTCTTCCTCGCTAGGAACCACCATACTGGATAGAACAAGATCCAGAGTAGGAGTCCACAGACTATGCCGTTGTAGCCACTAGCTTAGATGAGCAACCATCCAAACCAGCGTCAGTGATATCCTTACCACCACCAGCAATGAGAGGCACAAGTTCCTCACGCCCACACCAAGGCTCAACTGGGTAGCCGGATACAACGAACTCCAAGCCATACTTACAACCAACATCACTCACAACAACCCTTCGAACATGACAGGCAAGAGATCAAAACATGGTCGACGAAGAAGCTAAGCTGCGAGCGACCTCTTCCAAAAGCTCTAAGTGATGGGGAACGCAGTATTTCAAAAAATTTCCTACGATCACGCAAGATCTATCTAGGGGATGCATAGCAACAAGAGGGGAGAGTATGTCTATGTACCCTCATAGACCGAAAGCGGAAGCGTTTATCAATGCGGTTGATGTAGTCGTACACCTTCACGATCTGTCCCGATCAAGTACCAAACGTACGGTACCTCCGCGTTCGGCACACGTTCAGCTCGATGACGTCCTTGCCTTCTTGATCCAGCAAGAGGGTCGAGGTAGTAGATGAGTTCCGGCAGCACGATGGCGTGGTGACGGTGTTGGTGAAGAACAATCTCCGTAGGGCTTCGCCTAAGCATTGCGAAAACTATGGCAGAGGATAAACTAGAGGAGCTGGGTTGCCGGCACGGCTTGGTGATTCTTGATGTGTCTTGGGTGCTAGCCCTACCCCTCTATTTATATGTTGAGCCTTGGGGTCGAAACTTGGAGTAAAATCCTACACAAAGTTGGTTTCACCCGAAAGGCAAGAGTCCTTCTCGGACTCCAGGACCAGACGCCAGGGTTCCCGGCGTCTGGACCCAGACACCAGGGACCCTGGCGTCTGGCCCCTGGACTCTGCAAAAATTCCTTTTGCACTTGCCAAAAACCTTATGGGCTTTCCCCTTTAGCCCAAATAAAGTGTTCTCGTACCCAAACATTTCAGGAAACATCCAGAACCCCTACCGGTGAATTCCGGAACCCTTTCGGAGACCAAATACTATTATCCCATATATTAATGTTTATCTCCGGATCATTTCGGAATTCCTTGTCATGTCCGTGATCTCATCCGGGACTCCTAACAACATTCAGTCACCAACATACATAACTCATATAATACTATATCATCAACGAACGTTAAGCGTGCGGACCCTACGGGTTCGAGAACTATGTAGACATGACCGAGACATCTCTCTGGTCAATAACCAATAGCAGAACCTGGATGCCCATATTGGCTCCTACATATTCTACGAAGATCTTTATCGTTTGAACCGCATAACAACATACGCTGTTCCCTTTGTCATCGGTATGTTACTTGCCCGAGATTCGGTCGTCGGTATCATCTTACCTAGTTCAATCTCGTTACAGGCAAGTCTCTTTACTCGTTTCGTAATGAAACATCCCGCAACTAACTTATTAGTCACATTCCTTGTAAGGCTTATAGTGATGTGCATTATCGAGAGGGCCCAGAGATACCTCTCCGACTATCGGAGTGACAAATCCTAATTTCGATCTATGTCAACTCAACAAACACCATCAGAGACACCTATAGACCATCTTTATAATCACCCAGTTACGTTGTGACATTTGATAGCACACTAAGTGTTCCTCTGGTATTCGGTAGTTGCATAATCTCATAGTCGTAGGAACATGTATAAGTCATGGAGAAAGCAATAGCAACAAACTAAACGATCATAGTGCTGAGATAACGGATGGGTCTTGTCCATCACATCATTCTCTAATGATGTGATCCCGTTCATCAAATGACAACACATGTCCATGGCTAGGAAACTTAACTCTCTTTGATTAATGAGCTAGCCAAGTAGAGGCATACTAGGGACACTCTATTTGTCTATGTATTCACACATGTACTAAGTTTCCGGTTAATACAATTCTAGCATGAATAATAAACATTTATCATGATATACGGAAATATAAATAACAACTTTATTATTGCCTCTAGGGCATATTTCCTTCAGTCTCCCACTTGCACTAGAGTCAATAATCTAGTTCACATCGTAATGTGATTTCACACCAATAGTTCACATCTTTATGTGATTAGTTCACATCTTCATGTGACTAATACCCAAAGGGTTTACTAGAGTCTATAATCTAGTTCACATCGTTATGTGATTAACACCCAAAGAGTGATCATGTTTTGCTTGTGAGAGAAGTTTAGTATACGGGTCTGCAATATTCAGATCCGTATGTATTTTGCAAATTTCTATGTCGACAATACTCTGCACGAAGCTACTCTAGATAATTGCTCCCACTTTCAATATGTATCTAGATTGAGACTTAGAGTCATCTAGATCGGTGTAAAAAGCTTGCATCGACGTAATTCTTTACGATGAACTCTTTTATCACCTCCATAACCGAGAAATATTTCCTTAGTCCTCTAAGGATAATTTTGACCGCTGTCCAGCGATCTATTCCTAGATCACTATTGTACTCCCTTGCCAAAATCATGCTAAGGTATACAATAGGTCTGGTACAGAGCAGAGCATAATTTATAGAACCTATGACTAATGCATAGGGAATGACTTTTAATTCTCTTTCTATTTTCTGTTGTGGCCGGGTTTTGAGTCTTTACTCAATTTCACACCTTACAACTCAGGCAAGAACTCCTTTGACTGATCCATTTTGAACTCCTTCAAAATCTTATCAAGGTATGTAGTCATCGAAAGTCTTATCAAGCGTCTTGATCTATCTTTATAGATCTTGATACCCAATATGTATGTAGCTTTACAGCTAATTCTTTCTTTGAAAAACTCCTTCCAAATTCTCCTTTATGCTTTCCAGAAAATCCTACATAATTTTCGATCAATAATATGCCATTCACATATACTTATTAGAAAGGCTACAGTGCTGCCACTCACTTTCTTGTAAATACAGACTTCACCACAAGTCTGTATAAAACTATATGCTTTGATCAACTCATCAAAGCGTATATTCCAACTCTGAGATGCTTGCACCAGTCCATAGATGGATCGCTGGAGCTTGCACACTTTGTCATCATCTTTAGGATTGACAAAACCTTTTGGTTGCATCATATTCAACTCTTCTTTAATAAATCCATTAAGGAATATAATTTTGATATCCATTTTCCAGATTTCATAAAATGCGGCAACTGCTAACATGATTCAGATAGACTTTTAAGCATCGATACGAGTGAGAAAATCTCATCATAGTCAACACCTTGAACTTGTCGAAAACCTTTTGTGACAATTCAAGCTTTGTAGATAGTAACACTACTACCAGCGTCCGTCTTCCTCTTGAAGATCCATTTATTCTGAATGGCTCACCGATCATCGGGAAAGTCAATCAAAGTCCATACTTTGTTCTCATACATGGATCCCATCTCAGATTTCATGGCCTTAAGCCATTTCGCGGAATCTGGGCACATCATCGCTTCCTCATAGTTCGTAGGTTCGTCATGGTCTAGTAACATGAATTCCAGAACAGGATTACCATACCACTCTAGTGCGGAACGTACTCTGGTTGACCTATGAGGTTCGGCAATAACTTGATCTGAAGTTTCATGATCATCATCATTAGCCTCCTCATTAATTGGCGTAGGAATCACTAGAACTGATTTCTATGATGAACTACTTTCCAATTCGGGAGAAGGTACAATTACCTCATCAAGTTCTACATTCCTCCCACTAACTTCTTTCGAGAGAAACTTCTTCTCTCAAAAGGATCCATTCTTAGCAACGAATATCTTGCCTTCAGATCTGTGATAGAAGGTGTACCCAACAGTTTCCTTTGGGTATCCTATGAAGGCGCATTTCTCCGATTTGGGTTCGAGCTTATCAGGTTGAAACTTTTTCACATAAGCATCATAGCCCCAAACTTTAAGAAACGACAACTTAGGTTTCTTGCTAAACCACAGTTCATATGGTGTCGTCTCAACGGATTTAGATGGTGCCCTATTTAATGTGAATGCAGCTGTCTCTAATGCATAACCCCAAAACGATATTGATAAATCGGTGAGAGACATCATAGATCGCACCATATCTAATAAAGTACAGTTATGACGTTCGGACACACCATTACACTGTGTTGTTCCAGGTGGCGTGAGTTGCGAAACTATTCCACATTGTTTCAAATGAAGACCAAACTCGTAACTCAAATATTCGTCTCCGCGATTAGATCGAAGAAACTTATTTTCTTATTACGATGATTTTCCACTTCACTATGAAATTCTTTGAACTTTTCAAATGTTGCAGACTTATGTTTCATCAAGTAGATATACCCATATCTCCTCAAATCATCTGTGAAGGTCAGAAAATAACGATACCCGCCGTGAGCCTCAACACTCATCGGATCACATACATTAGTATGTATTATTTCCAATAAATCAGTTGCTTGCTCCATTGTTTCGGAGAACAGAGTCTTAGTCATCCTGCCCATGAGGCATGGTTTGCAAGCATAAAATGATTCATAATCAAGTGATTCCAAAAGCCCATCAACATGGAGTTTCTTCATGCGCTTTACACCAATATGACCTAAACGGTAGTGCCACATATAAGTTACACTATCATTATTAACTTTGCATCTTTTGGCTTCAATATTATGAATATGTGTATCACTATGATCGAGATTCAATAAACCATTTATATTGAGTGTATGACCATAGAAGGTTTTATTCGTGTAAATAGAACAACAATTATTCTTTGACTTAAATGAATAACAGTATTGCAATAAACTTGATTCAATCATATTTATGCTCAACGCAAACACCAAATAACATTTATTTTAGGTTCAACACAAATCCCGAAGGTAAAGGGAGTGTGCGATGGTGATCTTATCAACCTTGGAATCACTTCCAACACAGATCATCACCTTCCCCTCAACTAGTTTCTGTTCATTTTGTAACTTCTGTTTCAAGTTACTAACCATAGCAACTGAATCAGTATCATATACCCAGTGGCTATTTTGAACACTAGTAAAGTACATATCAATAATTTGTATATCAAATATACCTTTGTTTACTTTTCCATCCTTCTTATCCGCCAAGTATTTGGGGTAGTTCCGCTTCTCGTGACCATTCCCTTTGTAGTAGAAGCACTCAGTTTCAGGCTTAGGTCTAGCTTTGGGTTTCTTCACGGGAGTGGCAACTTGCTTGCCATTCTTTGAAGTTCCCTTTCTTTTCCTGGAAACTAGTGGTCTTGTAAACCATCAAACACTTGATTCTCTTTCTTGAATTCTACCTTCGTCGATTTCAGCATCACGAAGAGCTTGGGAATCATTTTCATCATCCCTTACATATTATAGTTCATCATGAAGTTCCAGTAACTTGGTGAGAGTGACTAGAGATCTCTGCCAATCACTATCTTATCTGGAAGATTAAATCCCACATAATTCAAGTGATTGTAGTACTCAGACATTCTGAGCACATGCTCACTGGTTGAGCTATTCTCCTCCATTTTGTAGGCGAAGTACTTGTCAGAGGTCTCAGACCTCTTGACTCGGGCATGAGTTTGAAATACCAATTTCAGCTCTTGGAACATCTTATATGCTCCGTGGCGTTCAAAATGGTTTTTGAAGTCCCGGTTCAAAGCCATAAAGCATGGCGCACTAAACTATCAAGTAGTCATCATACCGAGCTTGCCAAACGTTCATAACGCATGCCTCTGCTCCTTCAATAGGTCCATCACATAGCGGTGCATCAAGGACATAATACTTCTGTGCAGCAATGAGGATAATCTTCAGATCACGGATCTAGTCCGCATCATTGCTACTAACATCTTTGAACATAGTTTTCTCTAGGAACATATCATAAATAAAATGGGGAAGCTATATGCGAGCAATTGATCGACAACATAGATATGCAAATACTATCAGGACTAACTTCATGACAAATTTAAGTTCAATTAATCATATTACTTAAGAACTCCCACTTAGATAGACATCCCTCTAGTCATCTAAATGATCACGTGATCAATATCAACTAAACCATGTCCGATCCTCACGTGAGATGGAGAAGTTTTCAATGGTGAACATCACTATGTTGATCATATCCACTATATGATTCAAGCTCGACCTTTCGATCTCAGTGTTCCGAGGCCATATATGCATATGCTAGGCTTGTCAAGTTTAACCTGAGTATTCTGCTTGTGCAAAACAGGCTTGCACCCGTTGTATGTGAACGTAGAGCTTATCACACCCGATCATCACATGGTGTCTCGGCACGACAAACTGTAGCAATGGTGCATACTCAGGGAGAACACTTATACCTTGAAATTTAGTGAGAGATCATCTTATAATGCTACCTCCGTACTAAGCAAAATAAGATGCATAAAGGATAAACATCACATGCAATCAATATAAGTGATATGATATGGCCATCATCATCTTGTGCCTTTTATCTCCATCTCCAAAGCACCGTCATGATCACCATCGTCACCGGCTAGACACCTTGATCTCCATCGTAGCGTCGTTGTCATCGCCAACTATTGCTTCCACGACTATCGCTACCGCTTAGTGATAGAGTAAAGCAATTACACGGTGATTGCATTTCATACAATAAAGCGACAACCATATGGCTCCTGCCAGTTGCCGATAACTGTGTTACAAAACATGATCATCTCATACAACAATTTATATAATCACGTCTTGACCATATCACATCACAACATGCCCTGCAAAAACAAGTTAGACATCCTCTACTTTGTTGTTGCAAGTTTTATGTGGCTGCTACGGGTTTAGCAAGAATTGTTCTTAACTACGCATCAAAAACCACAACGCGGTATAGTGATTGCTTTTTGATCTTCAGAAAGAACCCTGTTCATTGAATCCGATTCAACTAAAGTTGGAGAAACTGTCACCCGCCAGCCACCTGTGTGCAAAGCACGTTGGTAGAACCAGTCTCATGAACGCGGTCTTGTAATGTCGGTCCGGGCCGCTTCATCCAACAATACCGCCGAATCAAGAAACAACTAGTGACGGCAAGAAATATGTATATACCCACGCCCACATATCCTTTGTGTTCTACTCATGCATATAACATCTACGCATAGACCTGGCTCTGATGCCACTGATGGGGAACACAATATTTCAAAAAATTTCCTACGATCACACAAGATCTATCTAGGAGATGCATAGCAACGAGAGGGGAGATTATGTCTATGTACCTTATAGACCGAAAGCGGAAGCGTTTATCAACGCGGTTGATGTAGTCGTACACCTTCACGATCCATACCGATCAAGTACCGAACGTATGACACCTCCACGTTCAGCACATGTTTAGCTCGATGACGTCCTCGCCTTCTTTATCCAGCAAGAGGGGTGAGGTAGTAGATGAGTTCCGGCAGCACGACGGCGTGGTGACGGTATTGGTGAAGAACAATCTCCGCAGGGCTTTTCCTAAGCACTACGAAAACTATGATGGTGGATAAACTAGAGGGGACGGGGTTGCCGGCACACAGCTTGGTGATTCTTGATGTGTCTTGGGTGCTAGCCCTACCCCTCTATTTATATGTTGAGCCTTGGGGTTGAAACTTGGAGTAAAAGCCTACACAAAGTCGGTTCCACCCGAAAGGCAAGAGTCCTTCTCAGACTCCAGGACCAGACGCCAGGGTTCCCGGCATCTGGACCCAGACGCCAGGGACCCTGCCGTCTGTCCCCTGGACTCCGCAAAACTTCCTTTTGCGCTTTCCAAAAACCTTGTGGGCTTTCCCCTTTGGCCCAAATAAAGTGTTCTCGTACCCAAACATTTCGGGAAACATCCGGAACCCCTTCATGAGAATTCCGGAACCCTTCCGGAGACCAAACACTATTATCCCATATATTAATATTTATCTCCGGACCATTCCGGAGTTCCTCGTGATGTCCGTGATCTCATCTGGGACTCCGAACAACATTCGGTCACTAACATACATAACTCATATAATACTATATCGTCAACGAACATTAAGCGTGCGGAGCCTACGGGTTCAAGGACTATGTAGACATGACCGAGACATCTCTCTGGTCAATAACCAATAGAAGAACCTGGATGACCATATTGGCTCTTGCATATTCTACGAAGATCTTTATCGGTCGAACCACATAACTACATACGTTGTTCCCTTTGTCATCGGTATGTTACTTGCCCGAGATTCGATCGTCGGTATCATCATACCTAGTTAAATCTCGTTACCGGCAAGTCTCTTTACTCGTTCCTAATGCAACATCCCGCAACTAACTTATTAGTCACATTCCTTGCAAGGATTATAGTGATGTGCATTACCGAGAGGGCCCAGAGATACCTCTCCGACTATCGGAGTGACAAATCCTAATTTCGATCTATGCCAACTCAACAAACACCATCGAAGACACCTGCAGAGCATTTTTATAATGACCCAGTTACGTTGTGAAGTGTGATAGCACACTAAGTGTTCCTCCGGTATTCGGGAGTTGCATAATCTCATAGTCATAGGAACATGTATAAGTCATGAATAAAGCAATATCAACAAACTAAACGATCATAGAGTTAACACTACAAAAAAGACACATCCGTGACATTTTGGGCCGAACGAATTTTTTTCTTGTCATACTTATGACACTTCTATGATGATAATTGTGAAAAAACCTGGTATCATGATAGATGTGGTGGGCTCCTACTTCTATGACAAAAAATCATGACAGAAAATGGGATTTTCGTCCTGGGCAGGCCAGAGACGCAGCTACATGACATTCTTTGGGCCGTCCATGATGGAAAAAACCGTGGTAGAAGCGAGGGCAAGGAAAATTTCGGGGAGTTCCCGCTTACGGTGGGTGGTCGAGGGCCGAGCGATGCTCGTTTCTCTCGTACACGTACGTGCGTGTGTGCGAGGTGTTGGGCTCTAACTGAACCCGAGCGAGGCGTTGGGCTCTAACTGAACCCGAGTGATTGCACTGCAGGCTACGCGTTAATGAACCCGAGTGATTCCTTCACTACTGCTGCTAACTGAAGCCGATCGATGCTGCTTCTGGATGAATAGTGAGCCTTGCTGGGGGGGGGGGGTTGGATGAACAGTTCTCGGTGGGGGTGGATGAACAGGACCCCGTGGTGTTGCCTCTGAATGAACAGGACCCCGATCGCTCGAGCCGGTTGGGGCTGGATGAATAGGACCCCGTGGAGGGATGGATGAACAAGACCACCCTGTGGAGGGCTGGATGAACAGTAGACGGTGGAGGGCTGGATGAACAGTAGCCTGTGGAGGGGTGGTTGAACAGGAGCCCGTGGAGAGGGCTGGTTGAACAGTAGCCGGTGGAGTAGCGCGCGGTGGAGGCTGGATGAACAAAAGCCCGTGGATGAACAGTCACAGGTGCAGGCTGGAGGAGGTCAACTGTGGATGAACAGTAGCCCGTGGAGGCTGGAGGGGGTCGACGGTGGAGATGCATAGTATCCCGTGGAGTCCCATTTTGTGGTACGCCACACCCCTCCCGATGAACAGGACGCCCGTTCCGACCGTAGCGCTTCAGCACAAGTCCGTTTCCTCCGTTTTGTGGTACGCCACACCCCTCCCGATGAACAGGACCCCCGTTTCGACCATAGGAGGTCTGCTTCCTCCATTTTGCGGTATGCCAGACCCCTCCCGATGAACAGGATCCTGTTTTGACCGTGGCCGGTCGAACACAAGGCCGTTTCCTCCATTCTGTGGTACGCCAGGCCTCATTTCCATCGGCTATTCCATCCGAGCCCTCCCGATGAACACGACGATGCATTCCGTTTCGACCCAGCCGGTTGGCTCCCCATGAACACGACGACGACGACGCTGTTTCTCCGTTCCCACCCTGCCATGTACACGAGCCCTGGCCGTACGTATGCGCGAGTAGGCGTTCGAGACCCTGCCCGTATGTACGTATGTGGCCCTATTTTCTTTCTTGCACACTGGCCACTGTACATACGTGTACATGCTACGTGCGCGCCTCTACAACGACACATGCGCGCCTCTACATGGACCAGTATGTACGTACACGTTCACGACCAGAATGACAATGCTACGTACATTCGACCAGGTGGGTCCCGACTGTCAGGCACTTCCTTGCGTGCGAAGATGTAGCTGGTGGGTCCCAGCAGTCAGGGGGGCGAATCCATTTTTTTGCCCGGACGCACTTCCTTGCATGCGAAGATGACACTGGTAGGTCCCAGCAGTTAGGGGGAAATGTTTTTTTTGTGAAATACGGTTGCCCATCTGGTGGGTCCCTGCTGTCAGGTGGAGGAATCATTATTTTCCACGTAACAAGGAGGCACTTCCTTGCTGCGACCGTGGACCCAGCTGTCAGCCTCTCCATGTACAGTCCACGTCCGATGGAAGCTATTCCTTGACCATGTTGACCACGCCGCATCGAGAGCACCAGGGCGGTGGACGACGACGATGCCTAGGAAGGGGACGACGCGGAGCCCGGGAAGACGCGGCAGTGGATGCCCACACGTAGAGGAGTATGAGGGTTCACTGGTTCGCTGCGGTGTGAGGCTGCTGTCGCCGCAGAATAACAGGGGGTGTGGGTGAGTAGAGGGATGGCCTGGCCAGCGGTGAGAGTAGAAGGGAGCGGTGAGGCCTCCGCCGCATCGCAGCCGGCCACGGGAGGCAAGAGCACGAGGCATGACCGACGCTGGTTTGGGCGGTTGGAGCAAGAAGACCAGAGGTTGAAGAAGCACTACAGCCATTGGATGGACATCGTACGGTCACTGGAGCTAGAATCGTGCATATTGACTAAGTTGACAAAGCCCTCCGTCCCCGTCAACTTAGTAGACCCACAAGTCAGGCTGCCACTATACTGGGTACTAGCTAGCAGGGGGAGTATTCATTTTTTTGTGTGTAATAAGGAGGCACTTCCTTGCAAGAGAAGATGTAGCTGATGGGTTCCAGCAGTCAGGGGAAACGTTTTTTCACGAAATACGGTGGCCCGTCCGGTGGGTCCCTATTGTCAGGTGGATGAATAATTATTTTGCGCGTAATAAGGAGGCACATCCTTGCGGCCGCCGTGGACCCAGCTGTCAGGCTCTCCAGGTACAGTACTCTTCCGATGGAAGTCGTTCCTTGACCACGTTGACCATGCCGCGCCGAGAGCACCAGGGCGGTGGACGACGGCGAGGCCTAGGAAGGGGACGACACGGAGCCGGGGAAGACGCAGCAGTGGATGCCCATGCGTAGAGGAGTATGAGGGTTCACTGGTTCACTGCGGTGTGAGGCTGCCGTCGTCGTAGAATAACAGGTGGTGTGGGTGAGTAGAGGGATGGCCTGACCAGCGGTGGGAGTAGTAGGGGGCGGTGAGGCCTCTGCGGCATCGCAGCCGGCCATGGGAGGCAGGAGCACGACGCACGACCGACGCTGGTTTGGGCGGCTGGAGCAAGATGACCAGAGGTTGAAGAAGCACTACGGCCGTTGCATGGACATCGTACGACCACTCGAGCTAGAATCATACATATTGACTAAGTTGACAAAGCCCTCCGTCCCCGTCAACTTAGTAGGCCCACAAGTCAGCCTCCCACTACACTGGGTCCTAGCTAGCAGGGGGAGTATTCTTTTTTTGTGCGTAATAAGGAGGCACTTCCTTGCGTGTGAAGATATAGCTGGTGGGTCCGAGCTGTCAGCGGCGGTAACGTTTTTTTCGCGAAATACAGAGGCCCTTTCAGTGGGTCCCAGATGTCAGGTGGAGGAATCATTATTTTGCGCGTAATAAGGAGGCATTTCCTTACGTGCGGCCGTGGACCCAGCTGCCAGCCTCTCCACGTACAGTCCACTTCAGATGCATGTGGGTCGTGGACCACGTTGACCAGGCCGCGCCGAGAGCACCAGGGCGGTGGACGACAGCGAGGGCTAGGAATGGAATGACACAGAGCCAGGGAAGACTCGGCAGTTGTTTCCCACGCGGAGGGGAGTACGACTGTATGAGGGTTTACTGGTTCATCTGCCGTCGCCGGAGAATAACAGTAGGTGTGGGTGAGTAGAGGGATGGCTAGGCAAGCGATGGGAGTACGGTGGGGCGGTGAGGCCTACGCGTCAGCACAGCCGGCCGCGGGGAGGAGGGAGCAGGCAGTCCCGCCGGCGCTTGTTTGAGCGGCTGGAGCAGGAAGAGCAGAGATTGAAGAAGCACGATGGCCGTTGGATGGACATCCAACAGCCACTGCTTGTGCGTCAACCTTATTTTAGGAAAGCCTTAAATCTATGGAAAATAGCATACATCCCATCTGCCATTATTTCTAATAATTTACAGCCCATTTGCTAATTCTTAAGGTTTTTTGGAGCCCATATTCTTTTTGTTAGCATTACAACCCATATTGTGGCTGCGGTTAAAAAATTATACAAAATTTTGCATATTGCGGTGCGGTCCAAACTATTTTTAATCCCGAAATTTCGAGTCACATTCAAACTGATTTTAAAAATAAATGTATATCAATATATAATGCAACAAATTGTCCACGCATAAAAATCAATGCAATTTAAAATCTCGAAATTAAAAAAAAGAAATTTGAAACTAATTGCCGGTTTGATGTGTTTTAAAAATGTACAGACCATTTCTCACTACTGATAGGCCGTTTTCTGGGCCAGCCGAATGAAGCTCTCCTCATCTTGAAAGATTTGCAGCCCAATAGGCCTGACAGAGCGACTTACTTGGCAAATCAAAAAAATACTGGGCTAGCCATTTTCAGAAAGAAAGAAAAACTGCTGGGCTAGTCTGTGGTAAACATAAAAGAGAATGTTGTCTAGACAGGCCAGAGTGCCCGGCACAGCCTAGTTGACACCCTGCTTCCGTCTCAAAAAAATATTAGATAAATGCCACTCCAATTATGGCGATTCATAAAAATGCCACTGCAATTTCCAAACTTCGAAAAATGCCACTGCAATTTTTGCAAACTTTGGAAAACGCCACAGCAATTTGCAAACTTTGAAAAACGCCACTCCAGACTTCGAAAAATGCCACCGGAAATGGCATGAAATGGCATTTTTCAAAGTTTGGAAATTGCAGTGGCATTTCTCGGAAACACCAGATTTGGAGTGGCATTTATCAAATTAACATAAAACAAAAATAACTGGGCGAGCTGTTGGGTCCCTGGTGTTAGCCGCTCGTTGTGCAATTCTCTCGTTTATTGACTATGTTGACAATGGCATGGGACCCAGATGTCAGAAATCCATTAGGAGGACCATTTTTTATTGGCTTGAAATAAGGAGGCACTTGCTTGCGTACTGCCATGACCTTGGCAGCTCCCTGCTATCATCCTCTCCACGTACAATCATCTCCTGATTGTGTACGCGTTAACTTGGTAGGCCCACAAGTCAGCCTCTAAACCTGTGGAGGACAAATACAACCCATTTATATAAAAAAATAATAGCCCATTCCATATGTTCAAACGGAAAGTTCAACATTCAGAGCAAAGTAACAGGTCTGATCCACATATAGAGTACTGACCTTCCACGTTGACAACCATCATAGCCAAGTTAACTATCTACTCCCACTAATACTCTAGTAGCGTACAAGTACTAACTTACTCTTAGCTAACTAGACGATGCCAGCCGCCATATGCGGTACACGCTAAACGCCGGCACTGGCGTCATCTGCCTCGCCTCAGACTTGCCAGAGGTGCGATAGGGCGCGTTGCTCGCGCGCGTTGGCCCTTTCCATGCCGGCGTGATCCACCGAAGCTTAGGCTTCTATGCGGGAAGCCCACTTGACGAGCTGGTAGTAAAAATCGACATCGCGAAAGCGTGCGTGCCCGACAGCCTCCAGGGCTATTTGTCGGGCGCTAGCCTCCACGTAGTCGGCCCAGTTGCGGGCGCTCTGCTCGAGACTCAGAGCGTCGGTGCGCTGCTGCTCCATGTCCCGCTGGGTGCGCAAATCGGCAATACGCTGCTCCTCCGCCAGGAGGTTGCACTCCAACAACTCGTCATAGTCCGCATTGCCATCTAAAGACTGATAGAATGCCTCCTCCCTCCGTCTGCCTTCCGGTGAAAAATTGAACACTAGTTCCGGCAGTGACCGCCTCCGGTGTCGCCTATCACGGACGGGCGGAGGCATGGCGGACATGGCGAGAGCGAGGATAAGTGGCGAGCGACATCGGGCCGGTGGAGGCTTATGAGGATAGGGAGATTTGGGGGATGGTGCCACTGGAGAAGCCCGGGAAACAGTAATTATAGGATGAAGGTAGGTGAACTAACGTGTGGCAGGA
The DNA here is from genome assembly GCF_056163025.1 of Triticum urartu. NCBI lineage: Eukaryota > Viridiplantae > Streptophyta > Magnoliopsida > Poales > Poaceae > Triticum > Triticum urartu. The sequence goes on along the minus strand of NC_141878.1, from coordinate 54,124,610 downwards.
AACGCGACGGTCATCACGGTCATTGGAATTCAGTGCATAAGCAGGCATGGCTTAGCGCGCCAGCTTGCCATGGAAAACTAGAAAAACTAAAATTATGACTGTGCCGTCCCGTCCCGTCCCGTCAGTGGTGCGTCTCGTCCGTGCTGGGTCGCATGCCAGCATGACGGTCAAACGAGTGCACTCGAATCATCCAGATGAGGTACTCCCTCCTTGTCAAAAATGATTCCACCACTCATCATCTACCTTGGTTGGTTAGGTTTTTGAATTAAGCCCTGCAAACCGGAAAGGAGGTAGTATGTGCGTGATCCGCTATTTATTCGTATAGGATCGAGTAGGTCGTTTTTTGAATTGAGCCTTGCAAACCGGAAAGGAGGTAGTACATGCGTGATCCGCTATTTATCCGTGTAGGATCGAGTAGGTCGGATAGTTTACGTGTAGGATCAAGTAGGTCGGATGGTGTACGTGTACGGTCGCATTAGCTGATGAACGTTCGCTGGGAGATAAGGCATTTGCGAACATTTTTGCTGGCAGTTTCTTCAGATTCGCATGACATTTTCTTCAGACCAGCTTGTCACTTTCTTCAGAGGTAGGCATTTTTATTCAAAAAACTACCACTTCGGATCTTGCGTCAGAACTAAAACTACCAGGAGCGCATTAGTAGGCTAGTTAGTGATCGATCAGTAACTTCTAAACACTGAGCAAACAGGAATAAGGAACTATTAGTAACTTGTAAACACTGAGAACACAGAAATAAGGATCATGCTGTGCACAACAGTAAGAGCCGATCCATTCAAAATGTTCAAACGAGACTCACAGGCCTGGCATTGTAATATGTTCACATTAGTAGCCCAAATTCAAAACCAACTAGTATGATTCCCATACATAAGATCAACATGTTAATGCATCTCAATGATTCATAGATCATATATAAATATGTAGCTCCAAACGCAAAGATCTAGAAAAAACATATGTTCTTCCTACTAACATGGATGCTTCTCTTGGCCAACATTAAGTACAGACTGAAAGACAAATTTTTTTGTGATGTCTACAATTCCTCTTGCAAACGTAAGTGGTTTCACCAACAGCTGGAACCATGAGAATGAACCACACATGATGGAGGAACATCCACTGCAATATGATTTGGTCTTCTCTCGATCACACGGCGAGAATATTTTCGGAATACAAACTTTAACTTAGGCAAAATGATGCCCATTGTATAATAACACCAAAGCAATGAAGCACCTAGTGTTGGCCAATAAATAGTACAATACTACTTTTCTACAGTCCATGAAGTGACTATCCAATCTTTCTGTGTCTATTTTCAAATTGCACTGCATGCAGTGACTATACTATTCTCTTGTGCAGTTCAACCAAAATTGCGGTCACTTTGTGTGTTTGCCAAACAGCAACGGGCAGACATCTCTGTCTGCACAAATATCAAGCTTCTAGTAAACATATACCCCACCTTGTATTTTTGGTTTAAACATGTCTCTTCCACTTAGCATCTGTCATGTTTTGCACTGGACAATTTGATACAGTCATGTTTTGCCCTGGACAATTTCATACTGAATTGATTTGCTGGTTCAGAGAAGAAATATAGCGCCTATTCTTCATCAGACCAAGGATATCCATGTTCGCAGTGATGGAAGAGGTGAAATCGATACAACCGAAATTGAGCATCCAATCATTGAATCCTGTCTTGCACCTCCAATGTAGGTCCACCCTACCAATAAATTCACATGCAAACCACTAGTATTACTATCTAATGATAGTACAAAAAGAGTATCAAGATAGTAGCAAACCATGTACCTTCGTAATGAACAACTCATAGTGCCACCAATTTGATATAAAGGTTTGGAAAAAAACATGCTCCTAATGTTGAACCAGTTGGACTTTTTGTGCAGTTCCACTAAAATCGAGCATCCCTGTTTGCATAGATATTGAAAGTGTGATTACTATAAAAGTGGCACTAGTTGAAGCATAGACTCACAACTATAAGCATTCCAATTTCTTAATGGGAAAAGGTAGCAAGACTGTTTCTAACCACCTGTTTGAAGGAATAAATAAGGCAACATCGGCTAATGTCAGAAAGGCATATATAGTTATTTCTGAAAGAGTGATCGATTCCTGACCTTTTGTCACGACCGGTTTTTCAATAAAAATATTTATCGAGAAACCAAATCTTTTGAGTCCAGTATGAGAGAAAATCCTCCTCACTGGTTGACAAATTCTTGATACAATAAGCCAGTAGCATAAGATATATTACAGGGTTGAGCTAGGGCTGCTCAACAAATTATTACAAGCGCGCCAATAATTATACATAATGGCGGATATAACACAATGGTGTGGTGGCATACTACTGACTCGAGGATAAAGTGATGGTGGAATAACACAGTGGGGAGTGTGATGACACGACTCTCGAACTGGCATCTCATCGAGCGTCGAGGTGAGGCTCGATGAATTTTATTTGGGTTGCGGAAGCGGATATAATACTGTGACCAAATCTAGGGTCGCACGAGACTGACTGGGATTCCTCTAGGCGTCGGACTCGCTATCGAACTCTTCATCCATGAGATCGCCTTCGTCAGCATCTGGCCAAATCAACAAGCCAGTGAGTACTTTGAAAGTACTCGCAAGATAGTTCGGACGTAAGATATAACAAATGCATGCATGAATGCGTCATGATTAATTTTACCAACTGAACGTTCAAAAATTAGCATGACGAAATAGGAAAAAGGGAAACGGCAGTAGTCCGCCTGAAATCCCCAACAAAACATAAATGAAAACCGATCGGGTGTCTGAAGCGACGCCTCGAAAGGTGAACAGATAATTAAAAGAAAAAGGTGCCACAGTCGGGCGTCTTAGCGACACCAAATAAAGGGCTTTAAAAGAAATTCCACAATCGGACGTCGGGGCGACATCACAGAAAGGGCTTTAAAAGAAATGCCACACTCGGACGTCGGGGCGACATCACAGAAAGGGCTTTAAAAGAAATGCCACAGTCGGACGTCTGAGCGACATCACAGAAAGGGCTTTATTCACGGGTAAATAATACTCATAATAAATATTCAATTCATGATAATAAACAGGTTAGTCCATCCACAGGAATAACATTTAGCCGGACTTAGCACTCATGGGATGTACCGGAGTCTCTGTCATCAAACTGGCACTGTTAGGACAAGATAATATGAATTTGGATATGGAATAGATGATTCAAAGGAATATATGACTCTGCAGAGTTTGTACAAAATTTTTCCCACAGTCAACGGATTTCCGTAGTCACGAAGGACTAGTTCCGTTTACGGTTTTTCGGAAGAAAACACAGCTAACCAGTACACACCCATCCTACCTCTCAATGCCAGGACTCACCCTAGACATTGTCCAAGAAAAACTTTTGAGACGGGGAGATGACAATCTCGAATAGCATGGGATCAAATTTATATACGCGCGCTCTAAGGGGTGCCCCCCTCTCGGTCCCAACCGGAAACACCCATGCCCCCTGACAGGATGACTGGCTTTAATCCAGGGCCATGGAACCATCATCCCGGCCTCTCCTTATTGGTGTGTACCAGGAAAGCGGTTTGCAACTTACTAATCCATATTCCTTGCGGAAAACATGTGGTAGTACAGGGAAGGATGAATGGAAGGAACTGGAATGATACGAGTTGACATTGAAGTCACATAGTCTGGCATAAGCCTGGCATGCTACAACACTACCATCTTACCCATCCTCATGCTAACACATGGCCATGCATACTCACATCCATCCACTTATGGATCATCGAACTCACTTACCTCAACATTTCATAGAAATAACGTTCATCGGTATGCTCATCAACATGCCATGAAACTAACTAAATGCAAGACATGCCAAGACACTCATCATATCAAAAGTTCAAACATGCTTGCCTGGTTCGGAGTAGTCGGAGCCTAGCTCGGCGAAGTTCGCGGCTCCGTCACCTCCTTCGGTATCTACGGTATAAAGAAAATATATGCGCTATCGTAAATACCAAGGGGTGCACAGAAGTTATACCAAATATTTTTCAAATAAATATGATAAAAAACTAGACAAAAATCTGAAGAGGACAGAAAAAGAATCACTCAAAAATTCCTTTCTGTTAAAAAGTTATAAGGGTTTTAATCCAGGGACTCATCTGTAATGAAACAGAAAGTTTCCAGGGGCTAGTTTATAAAAACAGAAAACGCTTCGGCAGAAACTACGCCAGCCCAGAGGGAAAGCGCATTTGGCAGAAGGCGTTTTCAGATAACGCTTCGTTTAGAAAGGACAGAGAGGCTGACAGCGGGTCCCACTTGTCATGTTTAAATTTTCAAATGGGAGGGACGAGGCTCGTCGGCGCCCGAGAGCTGCGGTGGTCGCCGGCGGCGATCCACGGCGAGGCAGGGGGATCAGAGGTTACCAATGTGCTCACCGTGTCCTTCCGCAACGGTGGGTGGTGGTGTTGATCGCCGGTGAGCACCACATCGACGGCGGTCTCAACTCCGGCGGACGGTGGTTCGGGCGTGGATGGAGCTCGTCGGAGAGGGCTGCAAAGATTAAATTGAGGTGGGGGTTAGAGTACTGGGTGCAAGAGAGGGCTACGGACGAGGTTTGGGCGCCGGAGGTGGCCTCACCGGAGTGAATCGAGCTGGAGGCCGAGGCGGGGCGAGGCGGCCGGAGTTGGGGGAGGAGACCTCCTCGAGGTCCTCCTGGTGGCTTGGCAGGGTCTTGGGGAGGTGTAGTGAAGGTGTGGGTCTCGTGAGCGAGCTCGGGGCCCCTTTTATAGGCGGTCCGAGGCGGTGGCCGAGAACGGGGTTCTCCGGCGAAGCTTACGGCGGCACAGGGCATTGGTCGGGGAGGTTTAGGGGTCGAGCGCCGTCGTGGGGGTTCAATGGGTCCGTTTAGGTGCTAAACTGGCCGGGGTTTGGGTGTTTGGGTCGAGCTCGACGGAACAGGGGTGGCGCGGCCCGTCGGCGGCAGGGAGCACGTTGCGTGCTTGCCGGCCACGGTGAGGGTGCCACGGGCGTGCGCTGGCATGCATGAGGCCACGCGGAGAGCCAGGGAGCTTTGGGCGGCGCTGAACGGCGTTCTGCCGTGGTGTGCCTTCTGTCGGCCGCCATGGGAGGTCCCGACACCGCAGAAGACGCCGGCGAGGGCGGGCCAGCGCGCCACCGACGCCAGGAAGGCTCCACGCACGCGTGTGAAGCTCCGGACAAGAGGGCGGGTCTGCGAGCATCGAGCCAAGCGCACTGTGAGCTTGTGACTGAACTCTGAAGAAAACGACACTGTAAAACTGAATTTTACTGAACTTTACTGAAAATGCAAAGAACAGTGCAGCTCAGGTGTTCGACAGAATGATTTAGGTATCTAGGGATTTTTCCTTGAGCTGAAATTTCGTGGAGTGGCTTCTCATTGCTCCAGTAGGCTGCATGATTTTTGGTGGAATTTTTGGAGGAGTGTAGATATGAATTTCACCAAATTTGGCAAATCTGGTCCAAACTTGCAGAGACTGAATTTTGAAATTTTTGAGCAGAAGATGAGTGGATCAAGATGGTTCTAGGTTGTGGGTACTAAAGACAATCCAGGGAGGTTGGTTTGGGATAAAAACTCAAAGGCCAAGTGGTACTTGCTTTGAAAATCACTTAAGCTTAATTTAAATGGCAGAAAAGTTTTGGGAGATAAAATAATTGAAATAAAACCCAAAACTTGTTTGGACTTGTTGGTATAGAGAAGTTAGATTGTCCAAAGGTGGAGGGAGGGGTTTTGAGAAGTTTTACTATAGGAGACATGGTAAAACCATGGGTGGGTTCAAAAAGAAAGAAGTCCCAAACTCCTAGGGTTTTTCCTTTATTTTTTTTTGAAAATAAATAAGTTTGAGAGGGTAACAACCAAAAGGAAAAGCTTCAACAAAAATTCAACACCAAATTTGAAAGGGAAAAGAAAATCCTTGCCAAAGGAAGGAAGCTTTTAAGAGGAAGGATTTTCTGGAAAGGAAATTTTAAATGCCCTCTTTTAAAAATCCAACAAGGTTTTTGATGAAAACCAAATTAAAAATTTTGGAGTGTCACAACACCTACCCCCTTAGGAAAAATCTCGTCCCCGAGATTTCAGCTGATCCTTAAATAAGTGGGGATGCTCTGTCCGAAGAAAATCCTCTCTTTCCCAAGTTGCTTTGCTGTCGGCGTGATTGCTCCACTGGACTTTGAAAAACTTGATGGTCTTTTGTCAGGTCTTCCTTTCAGACTCCTCTAATATTTTTACGGGACGTTCCCGATAAGTGAGGTCTGGCTGCACGTCAATGTTTTCATGGGATACTTGTTTCTCTGGGTTGCTCACGCACTTCGTCAATTGCGAGACGTGGAACACGTCGTGGACATCGGATAATTCCTCAGGTAAGTCTAGCTGGTAGGCTACCGTGCCTCTTCGTGCCTTTATACAGAAAGGTCCGATGAATCTTGGTGCTAGCTTCCCTTTAATCTTGAATCGTTGCAATCCTCTCATAGGGGACACTCTCAAGTATACGAACTCACCGGGTTCGAAGCTGACCCCACGATGTTTCTGATCATAATAACTCTTCTGTCGACTTTGAGCGGTTTTAAGTTGGTCCCTAATTAGCTTGACCTTCTCCTCGGCTTCTTTGAGCATGTCTGGGCCGAAGATACGGCTGTCTCCGGTTTCTGACCAATTTAACGGGGTACGACATCTTCGTCCGTATAAGGCCTCAAATGGTGCCATTTGTAGGCTGGTCTGGTAGCTATTGTTGTACGCGAACTTGGCATATGGCAGGCTTTCTTCCCAACTGGTTCCATATGTGAGGACACATGCTCTCAGCATGTCTTCTAAAATCTGGTTTACGCGTTCTGTTTGTCCATCAGTCTGTGGGTGGTATGCGGTACTGAAGGCTAGTTGGGTTCCCAGAGCCTGTTGTAAGTGCTCCCAAAATCTCGAGACGAACTGGGTGCCTCTGTCGGACATTATAGTCTTCGGGACACCGTGCAGACAAACTATGCGGGAAAGATAAATCCTGGCAAGCCTCTGAGTGGTGTGGGTCGTCTTCATTGGAATAAAGTGTGCCACTTTGGTTAACCTGTCAGTGATGACCCATATGGCATCATTCTCGTGTCGTGACCGAGGTAGTCCGACAATGAAATCCTTCCCTATTTCATCCCATTTCCACTCAGGTATTTTGTTCGGTTGCAGTAGTCCGGCTGGTCTCTGATGCTCAGCTTTTATGCGTTGACATGAGTCGCAACATGCAATGAAAGTGGCTATGTCCCTCTTCATACCGTGCCACCAAAATCTTTCCTGAATATCTTTATACATTTTGGTTCCTCCAGGGTGAATCGAGTAAGGGGCGGTGTGGGCTTCGGCTAAAATTTGCTGTTTAAGGTCTTCTATGTTTGGTACGCAAAGTCTTTCTCCGTACCATAATATCCCTTCACTGTCTATGACGAATTCCGAGGCCTTGCCCATACTCACCTTTCTTTTGATGCCTTCGATGCTGGGGTGACCAGGCTGAGCTCCTTTAATTTCCTCCACAAGGTCGGGTTGTATTACCAAGTTTGATATGGTGCCTTCTGCTACCATCATCAAGTTGAGCTTGGCAAATTCTTGTTGGAATTCGGGCCTCAAGCTGTGCAGATTGTTTTCGTCGGAGTTGGGGTTCCGACTAAGAGCATCGGCTACTACATTTTCTTTTCCTGGATGGTAATGGATACCAACATCATAATCCTTTACCAATTCCAACCAACGTCGTTGCCGTAAGTTTAGCTCTGGCTGTGTGAAAATATATTTGAGACTTTTGTGATCCGTAAATATTTCACATCGATTCCCAAGTAAGAAATGCCTCCATTCCTTGAGTGCATGAATAACTGCTGCCATTTCTAAGTCATGAGTGGGATAATTTTCCTCATGCTTGCGAAGTTGCCTTGAAGCGTAGGCGACAACCTTGCCTTCCTGCATCAACACGCATCCAAGACCCTTTCTGGACGCGTCACAATATACTTCAAAATTCTTGTGTATGTCGGGTACAATTAGTACCGGTGCTGTCGTTAATTTCCGCTTTAGCTCTTGGAAACTTTTCTCGCAGGCTTCTGTCCATTCAAACTTCTTATCTTTCTTGAGTAACTGCGTCATAGGCTTGGCTATGGTGGAGAATCCTTCAATAAATCAGCGGTAATATCCTGCCATTCCCAAGAAACTCCGTATGTCCGTTACGCTGGCTGGTGACTTCCAGCCAAGTACGGCCTTGACTTTCTCTGGGTCCACTGCGATACCGTCCTGGGTCAGTACGTGGCCTAGAAAGCCTACTTGTCTTAGCCAAAATTCGCACTTGCTGAACTTGGCATACAATTGGTGTTTTCTGAGCTCTCCTAGCACAATCCTGAGATGTTCTGCGTGCTCTTCTGGTGTCTTGGAGTATACCAGAATATCGTCAATGAATACCACAACGAACTTGTCCATAAACTTCATGAATACTTTGTTCATGAGGTGAAAAAAATATGCAGGAGCGTTAGTTAATCCAAATGGCATCACTGTGAACTCGTACAGTCCATATCTGGAGGTGAAGGCTGTTTTGGGAATATCTTCTGTTCGTACCTTCAATTGATGGTATCCTGACCTTAAGTCAATTTTTGAGAATACCTTGGCCTGAGCGAGTTGATCAAACAAATCGTTTATCCTTGGCATCGGGTATTTGTTTTTGACTGTGACCATGTTAATGCTCGATAGTCAATACACAATCTCAGTGTTCCATCCTTCTTTTTGGCAAATAAAATTGGTGATCCCCAAGGTGAGGAGCTGGCTCGAATGAATCCTTTGTCCAGCAATTCCTTTATTTGTTTCTTCAACTCAACCAATTCGGATGGTGCCATTCGGTACGGTTTCTTGTATATGGGGGTGGTTCCTGGTGCGAGCTCAATGCTGAATTCTATCTCTCGGTCTGGTGGCATGCCTGGTAGCTCTTCAGGGAATACGTCTGGAAATTCACACACTACTGGAACCTTGTTCAGCTCAGAAACGTCCACCTTATTCAATCTCGGTTGCCGGGGTATTTTTCCTTCCTTGGCTGATACTCTTATTGTCTTCCCTTGGTGGTGTGTGAGAATTACGGTCCTGTTGAAAAAGTCGATAAACCCCTTGTTGGTGGTTAGCCAATCCATCCCTAGGATGACATCCAGTCCTTTATTTTCCAACACAATAAGATTTGCGTAAAACTCCAGTCCTTTGAACTCAATGACCACATTCTGACAGTAATTCTGAGTAACTTGCTGAATCCCAGGGGACTTGATGATCATGGATTTCTCCAAAGGAAGCATCGAAAAATTATTTTGCAAAGCAAAACTTTTTGAAATGAAAGAGTGAGAAGCTCCAGAATCAAACAAAACCATTGCAGGTATTGTGTTGACAGGAAACGTACCGAGTACGATATCCGGAGCATTTTGTGCCTCCTCTTTGGTTACGTGGTTCAGATGACCCTTCCTGTGGTTGTTGTTGGGATTGAAATTGTTTCGCTTGGGCGCTGAATTAGTGCCGTCGTTGTTCGGCCTTGGGGTTGAGTTCCTTGGCTTGGGGCACTGTTTGGCATAGTGCCCTTCTTCTCCACAAGCGTAACAAGTAACGCCGGGGCGATACGTGAACTCCTTGTCCCTTGCATGAAAATTTTTGATTGGGCGTGAGACATTGGATGAGGATTTGTGCATCCCACCCTTTTGAAAATCTGTCTTGCTTCGGTGATTGCGAGCATGGTTAGTCTGGTCCCTTTTTCGCTTGCGGATATCTTCCAGACTGCGTCTCTCATTTTCCAGAGTAATGGCTTTGTCCACCAGTGTTTTAAAATCAGGAAAAGTGTGCACGACCAGTTGGCATTTAAGCGCGGGTGCTAGACGTCAAGGAATTTCTCCATCTTCTTGCTCTCAGTCATACGCTCTTCATTGGCGTAGCGGGATAATAGAGTAAATTGACTGTTGTAATCTGACACTGTCATGTTCCTTTGCTTGAGGTCGTCGAACTCTCTCTTCTTGATTTTCATAATACTCTTAGGAATGTGTGCACCACAGAAACCTTCCTTGAAATCATCCCAGGTTATGTCATTTTCGTTGGGATGCATGTGCAGAAAATTCCCCACCACGATGCGGCTGCTCCTGTGAGATAGTGCGGAGCATACAGCACCTTTTCGGGGTTTGAACATTTTGCAATGATTAATTTTCTCTCCATATCTCGAAGCCAGTCCTCGGCTTCAAGAGGCTTGTCTGTATGAGAAAATGTTTGGGGACGTGTCTTCTGAAGCTCAGATAACTTGGATTGCTGCTGATACTGTCCATGGTGATTCCCCATGTTGATGACTTGGTTCATCATTTCACGATGTTGTTGCTGACTCTGTTCATAAAGGCGACACATTTGGGAAAGTGCCGTTTCACTGTTCTGCTGACTGGACTGCCCTTGTGTGAAATTGTTGCCTGGTTGAGTGTCATAATCTCCCTCTGGCGGAGTAGGCATGGAGCGAGTCCAAGGACGAGACATTTTTCACTGTGGGGATATATTTTGCAAAACTCATAAGAAAAGCGAAGATGGTCGTAAAGCAAATCCAAAAATCTCACAAGGCTGGCAAATAATTTAAATGACCAAGGTCGCTTAAGAAAACAAATTGATTCGCGCACGGAGAAGGACTGCTCATTACATATCTTACACGCGGGCGATAATTATACAATACATCACTTAGGATATGCGTACATAATCCTGACATGTTATTTAGGCTAGTGCACTTCTCCAGTCCCTACATGAAGCGCAAACAGGCTACTCCTCACAACCTATGTACATATCTTACAAAGCGGTACATCGCATGACGGGCAAGCATACTCAGCCGGAAATGTTGACGATCTCCTTGGCCCTGCCAAGGGTGAGGCGCAGTGAGGTTGGGGACTCGACCTCCTCCTCACTAATAGGTTCCAGACGTGAAGAGCTGCGTCGGGTAGATGGAGCGGGTGCCAGGGGCGGAGCAACACGAATAGGAGTAGGCACAGCGGGTGGTGCAGTGCGCGCTAAAGTGGGCGCAATGGCCTGGTTGAACTCTTCGGTGGTAGGCAGGCGACGAGTAGGTGCATAAGATGCTGATGACGAGACCAAAGTCAGTGGCGGTGCGGCGGGCAGGAGCTCTCTCCTGTTGGCGGCACAGCCATGGACTGAGTCCATGCGGGCAGCTACGAAGTCGTCCACCAGGTTGTCGAAGGCTGCCTCCAGAGCCCGGAGATACTCAATGAGCATCTCAAAAGCCTCATCTCGTTCTCCTCTGGGGCAGGAGAATGCGTAGTGACAGGTGTAAGGCACATGGCATGGAAGATAGCGGTAGCGACGAGTCTTCATCGCGGGAAGAACATCCCTGAGGCGAGCTATCGCCTCACGGGCTGCCATCTGCATAGCATGCCTCTCCGTAGGCATGGCTCTTCCCACGAACCGGAAGCGGCGTGACTCACCACGCCCTCCCCTGAACTGCACCGTGACTTGGTGCATGGTCAGACTGTCGTTGACCTTGTGCTGGTAGAGTGTGAAGACTGGGCGCACAGATGGCCCCATCGCGACCTGAACGATGAAGGAGAGAAGCTTGATGAACCCATCGGGCACGTTGGCGAAGGTCTGAGACTCGCAGTTGTTGTCGGCCATCTACAAAAGTAGGCAAAAAAATCCTGCATGGTCAGATCATAAATTTATGCTGACTGTCAGAAAATGACTACAATTGCAGAAATATAAATTAGCTCTATTATGCTAATAACCGATTAGCGATCGCACCTAGTGGCTTCCTACAGTCAGCCTGGCTCTGGTACCAAGCTTGTCACGACCGGTTTTTCAATAAAAATATTTATCGAGAAACCAAATCTTTTGAGTCCAGTATGAGAGAAAATCCTCCTCACTGGTTGACAAATTCTTGATACAATAAGCCAGTAGCATAAGATATATTACAGGGTTGAGCTAGGGCTGCTCAACAAATTATTACAAGCGCGCCAATAATTATACATAATGGCGGATATAACACAATGGTGTGGTGGCATACTACTGACTCGAGGATAAAGCGATGGTGGAATAACACAGTGGGGAGTGTGATGACACGACTCTCGAACTGGCATCTCATCGAGCGTCGAGGTGAGGCTCGATGAATTTTATTCGGGTTGCGGAAGCGGATATAATACCGTGACCAAATCCAGGGTCGCACGAGACTGACTGGGATCCTCTAGGCATCGGACTCGCTATCGAACTCTTCATCCATGAGATCGCCTTCGTCAGCATCTGGCCAAATCAACAAGCCAGTGAGTACTTTGAAAGTACTCGCAAGACAGTTCGGACGTAAGATATAACAAATGCATGCATGAATGCGTCATGATTAATTTTACCAACTGAACGTTCAAAAATTAGCATGACAAAATAGGAAAAAGGGAAACGGCGGTAGTCCGCCTGAAATCCCCAACAAAACATAAATGAAAACCGATCGGGTGTCTGAAGCGACGCCTCGAAAGGTGAACAGATAATTAAAAGAAAAAGGTGCCACAGTCGGGCGTCTTAGCGACACCACATAAAGGGCTTTAAAAGAAATGCCACAGTCGGACGTCGGGGCGACATCACAGAAAGGGCTTTAAAAGAAAGTCCACAGTCGGACGTCGGGGCGACATCACAGAAAGGGCTTTAAAAGAAATGCCACAGTCGGACGTCTGAGCGACATCACAGAAAGGGCTTTATTCACGGGTAAATAATACTCATAATAAATATTCAATTCATGATAATAAACAGGTTAGTCCATCCACAGGAATAACATTTAGCTGGACTTAGCACTCATGGGATTTACCGGAGTCTCTGTCATCAAACTGGCACTGTTAGGACAAGATAATATGAATTTGGATATGGAATAGATGATTCAAAGGAATATATGACTCTGCAGAGTTTGTACAAAATTTTTCCCACAGTCAACGGATTTCCGTAGTCACGAAGGACTAGTTCCGCTTACGGTTTTTCGGAAGAAAACACAGCTAACCAGTACACACCCATCCTACCTCTCGATGCCAGGACTCACCCTAGACATCGTCCAAGAAAAACTTTTGAGACGGGGAGATCACAATCTCGAATAGCATGGGATCAAATTTATATACGCGCGCTCTAAGGGGTGCCCCCCTCTCGGTCCCAACCGGAAACACCCATGCCCCCTGACCGGATGACTGGCTTTAATCCAGGGCCATGGAACCATCATCCCGGCCTCTCCTTATTGGTGTGTACCAGGAAAGCGGTTTGCAACTTACTAATCCATATTCCTTGCGGAAAACATGTGGTAGTACATGGAAGGATGAATGGAAGGAACTGGAATGATACGAGTTGACATTGAAGTCACATAGTCTGGCATAAGCCTGTCATGCTACAACACTGCCATCTTACCCATCCTCATGCTAACACATGGCCATGCATACTCACATCCATCCACTTATGGATCATCGAACTCACTTACCTCAACATTTCATAGAAATAACGTTCATCGGCATGCTCATCAACATGCCATGAAACTAACTAAATGCAAGACATGCCAAGACACTCATCATATCAAAAGTTCAAACATGCTTGCCTGGTTCGGAGTAGTCGGAGCCTAGCTCGGTGAAGTTCGTGGCTCCGTCACCTCCTTCGGTATCTACGGTATAAAGAAAATATATGCGCTATCGTAAATACCAAGGGGTGCACAGAAATTATACCAAATATTTTTCAAATAAATATGATAAAAAACTAGACAAAAATCTGAAGTGGACAGAAAAAGAATCACTCAAAAATTCCTTTCTGTTAAAAAGTTATAAGGGTTTTAATCCAGGGACTCATTTGTAATGAAACAGAAAGTTTCCAGGGGCTAGTTTATAAAAACAGAAAACGCTTCGGCAGAAACTACGCCAGCCTAGAGGGAAAGCGCATTTGGCAGAAGGCGTTTTCAGATAACGCTTCGTTTAGAAAGGACAGAGAGGCTGACAGCGGGTCCCACTTGTCATGTTTAAATTTTCAAATGGGAGGGACGAGGCTCGTCGGCGCCTGAGAGCTGCGGTGGTCGCCGGCGGCAATCCACGGTGAGGCAGGGGGATCGGAGGTTACCAATGTGCTCACCGTGTCCTTCCGCAATGGTGGGTGGTGGTGCTGATCGCCGGTGAGCACCATGTCGACGGCGGTCTCAACTCCGGCGGACGGTGGTTCGGGCGTGGATGGAGCTCGTCGGAGAGGGCTGCAAAGATTAAATTGAGGTGGGGGTTAGAGTACTGGGTGCAAGAGAGGGCTACGGACGAGGTTTGGGCACCGGAGGTGGCCTCACCGGAGTGAATCGAGCTGGAGGCCGAGGCGGGGCGAGGCGGCCGGAGTTGGGGGAGGAGACCTCCTCGAGGTCCTCCTGGTGGCTTGGCTGGGTCTTGGGGAGGTGTAGTGAAGGTGTGGGTCTCGTGAGCGAGCTCGGGGCCCCTTTTATAGGCGGTTCGAGGCGGTGGCCGAGAACGGGGTTCTCCGGCGAAGCTTACGGCGGCACAGGGCATTGGTCGGGGAGGTTTAGGGGTCGAGCGCCGTCGTGGGGGTTCAATGGGTCCGTTTAGGTGCTAAACTGGCCAGGGTTTGGGTGTTTGGGTCGAGCTCGACGGAACGGGGGTGGCGCGGCCCGTCGGCGGCAGGGAGCACGTTTCGTGCTTGCCGGGCCACGGTGAGGGTGCCACGGGCGTGCGCTGGCATGCATGAGGCCACGCGGAGAGCCAGGGAGCTTTGGGCAGCGCTGAACGGCGTTCTGCCGTGGTGTGCCTTCTGTCGGCCGCCACGGGAGGTCCCGACGCCGCAGAAGACGCTGGCGAGGGCGGGCCAGCGCGCCACCGACGCCAGGAAGGCTCCACGCACGCGTGTGAAGCTTCGGACAAGAGGGAGGGGCTGCGAGCATCGAGCCAAGCGCACTGTTAGCTTGTGACTGAACTCTGAAGAAAACGACACTGTAAAACTGAATTTTACTGAACTTTACTGAAAATGCAAAGAACAGTGCAGCTCAGGTGTTTGACAGAATGATTTAGGTATCTAGGGATTTTTCCTTGAGCTGAAATTTCGTGGAGTGGCTTCTCATTGCTCCAGTAGGCTGCATGATTTTTGGTGGAATTTTTGGAGGAGTGTAGATATGAATTTCACCAAATTGGGCAAATCTGGTCCAAACTTGCAGAGACTGAATTTTGAAATTTTTGAGCAGAAGATGAGTGGATCAAGATGGTTCTAGGTTGTGGGTACTAAAGACAATCCAGGGAGGTTGGTTTGGGATAAAAACTCAAAGGCCAAGTGGTACTTGCTTTGAAAATCACTTAAGCTTAATTTAAATGGCAGAAAAGTTTTGGGAGATAAAATAATTGAAATAAAACCCAAAACTTGTTTGGACTTGTTGGGATAGAGAAGTTAGATTGTCCAAAGGTGGAGGGAGGGGTTTTGAGAAGTTTTACTATAGGAGACATGGTAAAACCATGGGTGGATTCAAAAAGAAAGAAGTCCCAAACTCCTAGGGTTTTTCCTTTCTTTTTTTTTGAAAATAAATAAGTTTGAGAGGGTAACAACCAGAAGGAAAAGCTTCAACAAAAATTCAACACCAAATTTGAAAGGGAAAAGAAAATCCTTGCCAAAGGAAGGAAGCTTTTAAGAGGAAGGATTTGCTGGAAAGGAAATTTTAAATGCCCTCTTTTAAAAATCCAACAAGGTTTTTGATGAAAACCAAATTAAAAATTTTGGAGTGTCACACCTTTCCTCTTCTTTTAAGCATATTTTTTGTAGTTCAACTAAAATAAAATGCCATCACCGCCTTGACAATTCAGTGACACTGTACAAAAGGAAATGACTTAACATTACATCATGATGTTAGGTATGTAGTCGACAGGCATTAGAGACAAACATACAGACCTCCTCCGATAACATAATGAACATTAATTTTAACAAAGGTGTGACTAGCTTTACCGGGATAATTTGAGTGAACTCTACACCCTGTGTTCCTTAATATAAGACGTTTTCGCAGTTCAATTTAAAGCACCCAAGCATCCAGTATTTAGAAAAACAGGTAGTAGTTTTCTTGAGCACATATCTGGGAAAGCTTGCCACACTTTATATATGTCCATACACTAATGCAACACCATTCGAATAGTATAAATATACACTAATCCAGTGGCTAGTGCAACAGTAGAGTAGTTATTTTATTACAGGGTACAATACAATGGTTTTACTGAACAAATTTCCATAAGCTCTAGCACTAGAAGATTTCTATAAGAATTAACTATACAAAATATAAAGGTAACAAGTTTCAACATTGGTATACTAGTTGTGCAAGAGCATTAAACCAAATACAAAAGTCTAAAGGTAACTAGCATTATTAACTAATGATATTATTAAAAAATTGCAAACCATGTACCTTCAAGGTAAATATCATTTTGAACTCAAGTGGACATGAAAAATTGCTATCCCAATCTTGATAATCGATCAAACATAAAAAGTTGATCGAACGAATCAATACAATAGCCAAAGGAGGAGGTGCACACTCTTGACCTTTCCTCTTGTCTTCATAATTTTTTGTGCCATTTAACCAAAATAAAATGACATCAGCGTCTTGGCATTTAGGTGACACTGTACAAAAAGTTGACTTATCTCATGAAAGTGAGGTATGTAATCTATAAGCATTAGCAGTGCAAAAATCTGAAGGTAGTAACAAGTTTCATCGTTGGTATACTGACTTTGTAACAACATTAGAATGCCTTAGTTGAAAAATGTTTAATACATCCACAATCAACAGCTAACCCTGAAATAATCCAGAGACATTAAATGGCATTGCTTAAATTTATCAGTGGCATTAGACTGAGCGAGACATTAGTTAAATGTGGCATCACTTTAGGAGTAGCATTGGTTGACTTTACCGCTAGCGTTATACTAATAGCAAATAAGTGGCAATAAGAGCATGGGAGACCCATTCGGACAGTGGGCGCACCAGTACGATGTAGCTCCATGGACACGTAGAGTGGCGAGGGAGGTATGGTTGCCTAGAGCAACAAATATCCAGGCAGCATATTTGGATTACGTCCCATTTTTGCTCTCTTTATCCACCTTTTTCCTATGTGAGGACAACAAACCGATCGACCTGGTCATTCTCTATTGCATTGTCATGCCTTTCTACCCTTCTTTAACCAAGAGACACGAGACTCGTTCCTTAGCTACTAATTTTCCCCTTTTCAACCTAGATGCGGGTTCGATGCCTACTCTCTTGGATAGTACAGTCCCCTGATGTCTACTACACAACCTACTTCTTGTAGACGTTGTTGGGCCTCCAAGTGCAGAGGTTTGTAGGACAGTAGCAAATTTCCCTCAAGTGGATAACCTAAGGTTTATCAATCCGTGGGAGGCGTAGGATGAAGATGGTCTCTCTCAAACAACCCTGCAACTAAGTTAAATTGTATAGGTGCACTAGTTCGGTGAAGAGATGGTGATACATGTGCAATATGGATGATAGATATGGGTTTTGTAATATGAAAATATAAAAACAGCAAGGTAACTAATGATAAAAGTGAGCACAAACGGTATTGCAATGCTAGGAAACAAGGCCTAAGGTTCATACTTTCACTAGTGCAAGTTCTATCAACAATAATAACATAATTGGGTCATATAACTATCCCTCAACACGCAACAAAGAGTCACTCCAAAGTCACTAATAGCGGAGAACAAACGAAGAGATTATGGTAGGGTACGAAACCACCTCGAAGTTATCCTTTCTGATCGATCTATTCAAGAGTCCGTAGTAAAATAACATGAAGCTATTCTTTCCGTTCAATCTATCATAGAGTTCGTACTAGAATAACACCTTAAGACACAAATCAACCAAAACCCTAATGTCACCTAGATACTCCAATGTCACCTCAAGTATCCATGGGTATGATTATATGATATGCATCACACAATCTCAGATTCATGTACTCAACCAACACAAAGAACTTCAAAGAGTGCCCCAAAGTTTCTATCGGATAGTCAAGACGAAAACGTGTGCCAACCCCTATGCGTAGGTTCATAGGCGGAACCCGCAAGTTGATCACCAAAACATACATCAAGTGTATCAATAAAATACCCCATTGTCACCACGGGTATCCCACACAAGACATACATCAAGTGTTCTCAAATCCTTAAAGACTGAATCCGATAAGATAACCTCAAAGGGAAAACTCAACCCATTACAAGAGAGTAGAGGGGGAGAAACATCATAAGATACAACTATAATAGCAAAGCTCGTGATACATCAAGATCGTACCACCTCAAGAACACAAGAGAGAGAGAGATCAAACACATAGCTACTGGTACATACCCTCAGCCCTGAGGGAGAACTACTCCCTCCTCGTCATGGAGAGCACCGGGATGATGATGATGGCCACCGGAGAGGGATTCCTCCCTCCGGCAGGGTGCCGAAACGGGTCTAGATTGGTTTTCGGTGGCTACGGAGGCTTCTGGCGGCGGAACTCCCAATCTATTGTGTTCTCTAAAGTTTTTAGGGTATATGGGTATATATATGAGGAAGAAGTACTTCGGTGGATCTCCGGGCTGTCCACGAGGAAGGGGGCGCGCCCCCCACCCTCGTGGGCAGCCTGGGATTCTCCTGGTCCATGTTCGATACTCCGTGTGCTTCTTCTGGTCCAAAAATAAGTTCCGTGAAGTTTCAGGTCAATTGGACTCCGTTTGATTTTCCTTTTCTGCGATACTCTAAAACAAGGAAAAAACAGAAACTGGCACTGGGCTCTGGGTTAATAGGTTAGTCCCAAAAATAATATGAAAGTGCATAATAAAGCCCATAAACATCCAAATTAGATAATATGATAGCATGGAAGAATCAAAAATTAAAGATACGTTGGAGACGTATCAGCATCCCCAAACTTAATTCCTGCTCGTCCCCGAGTAGGTAAATGATAAAAACAGAATTTTTGATGTGGAATGCTACCTAACATATTTCTCTAACTAATTCTCTTCATTTTGGCATGAATGTTCAGATCCATAAGATTCAAGACAAAAGTTTAATATTAACATGAAAATAATAATACTTCAAGCATACTAACTAAGCAATCATGTCTTCTCAAAATAACATGGCCAAAGAAAGTTCATCCCTACAAAATCACTTAGTTTCGTCATGCTCCATTTTCGTCACACAAGAATGCTCTCATCATGCACAACCCCGATGACAAGCCAAGAAATTGTTTCATACTTTAGTAATCTCAAACTTTTTTCAACTTTCACGCAATACATGAGCGCGAGCCATGGATATAGCACTATGGGTGGAATAGAATATAATGAGGGGGTTATGTGGAGAAGACAAAAAAGGAGAAAGTCTCACATCGACGCGGCAAATCAATGGGCTAGGGAGATGCCCATCAATTGATGTCAATGCAAGGAGTAGGGATTGCCATGCAACGGATGCACTAGAGCTATAAATGTATGAAAGCTCAACAAAAGAAACTAAGTGGGTGTGCATCCAACTTGCTTGTTCACGAAGACCTAGGGCATTTGAGGAAGACCATTGTTGGAATGTACAAGCCAAGTTCTATAATGAAAATTTCCCACTAGTATATGAAAGTGACAAAACAAGAGACTCTCTATCATGAAGATCATGGTGCTACTTTAAAGCACACGCGTGGAAAAAAAGGATAGTAGCATTGTCCCTTTTTTTATTTTTTTATTTGGCCTTTCTTTTTTTTGGGATAATGCTCTATTAATGATGATCAGCACACTTCTATTTATTTACAACTCAAAGATTACAACTCGATACTAGAACAAAGTATGACTCTATATATATGAATGCCTCCGGCGGTGTACCAGGATGGGCAATGAATCAAGAGTGACATGTATGATAAATTAAGCATGGTGGCCTTGCCACAAATACGATGTCAACTACATGATCATGCAAGGCAATATGACAATGATGATGTGTGTCATGATGAACGGAATGGTGGAAAGTTGCATGACAATATATCTCGGAATGGCTATGGAAATGCCATAATAGGTAGGTATGGTGGCTATTTTGAGGAAGATATAAGGAGGTTTATGTGTAATAGTGCGTATCATATCATGGGGTTTGGATGCACCGGCGAAGTTTGCACCAACTCTCAAGGTGAGAAAGGGCAATGCACGGTACCGAAGAGGCTAGCAATGATGGAAAGGTGAAAGTGCGTATAATCCATGGACTCAACATTAGTCATAAAGAACTCACATACTTATTGAAAAAATGTACAAGTCATCAAAAACCAAGTATTACGTGCATGCTCCTAGGGGGATAGATTGGTAGGAAAAGACCATCGCTCGTCCCCGACCGCCACTCATAAGGAAGACAATCAAATAACACCTCATGTTTCAAATTTGTTACACAACGTTTACCATATGTGCATGCTATGGGACTTGCAAACTACAACACAAGTATTCCTCAAATTCACAACTACTCAACTAGGACAACTTTGATATCACTATCTCCATATCTCAAAACAATCATCAAGTATCTAACTTCTCTTAGTATTCAATGCACTTATATGAAAGTTTTCATTATGACTAAAAAGCAAATTTCCATGTTTTTCTAAAGGAATCTCAAAATAATATAAGTGAACCATGAGAGATCAATTATTTCTATGAAATAAAACCACCATCGTGCTCTAAAAGGATATAAGTGAAGCACTAGAGCAAATGACAAACTACTCAAAAGATATAAGTGAAGATCAATGAGTAGTCGAATAATTATGCAACTATGTGAAGACTCTCTAACATTAAGAATTTCATATCTTGGTATTTTATTCAAACATCAAGTAAAAAAATGACGCTCCAAGCAAAACGTATATCATGTGGTGAATAAAAATATAGCTCCAAGTAAAGTTACCGATGAACGAAGACGAAAGAGGGGATGCCATCCGGGGCATCCCCAAGCTTAGGCTCTTGGTTGTGCTTTAATATTACCTTGGGGTGCCTTGGGCATCCCCAAGCTTATGCTCTTGCCACTCCTTATTCCATAGTCCATTGAATCTTTACCCAAAACTTGAAAACTTCACAACACAAAACTTAACAGAAAACTTGTAAGCTCCGTTAGCGAAAGAAAACAAAACACCACTTCAAGGTACTGTAATGAACTCATTATTTATTTATATTGGTGTTAAACCTACTTTATTCCAACTTCTGTATGGTTTATAAACTCTTTTACTAGCCATAGATTCATCAAAATAAGTAAACAACACATGAAAAACAGAATCTGTCAAAAACAGAACAGTCTGTAGTAATCTGTAACTAACGCAAACTTCTGGAACCCCAAAAATTCTAAAATAAGTTTCTGGACGTCAGGAATTTCTCTATTAATCATCTGCCAAAATAATTAACTAAATAGCACTCTTCAATAAAAAATGGCATCAATTCTCGTGAGCGCTAAAGTTTCTGTTTTTTATAACAAGATCAACAAGACTTTCCCCAAGTCTTCCCAATGGTTCTACTTGGCACAAACACTAATTAAAACATAAAAACTCAATCATAACAGAGGCTAGATGAATTATTTATTACTAAACAGGATAAAAAAGCAAAGAAAAAGAATAAAATTGGGTTGCCTCCCAACAAGCGCTAACGTTTAACGCCCCTAGCTAGGCATGATGATTTCAATGGCGGTCACATAAAAGACAAGAATTAAAAAATAAAGAGAGCATCATGAAGAATATTACTAACACATTTAATCCTAACCCACTTCCTATGCATAGGGATTTTTTGAGCAAACAACTTGTGGGAACAAGAATCAACTTGCATAGGAAGTAATTTTAAGCACATAGAGGGGAAACTTGATATTATTGCAATTCCGATAAGCATATGTTCCTCCCTCATAATAATGTTCAGTAGCATCATGAATGAATTCAACAATATAACCAGCACCTAAATCATTCTTTTCATGATCTACAAGCATAGAAATTTTATTACTCTCCACGCAAGCAAAATTCTTCTCATGAATAATAGTGGGAGCAAACTCAACAAAATAATTATCATGTCATGCATAATCCAATTGAAAACTAAAATCATGATGACAAGTTTCATGGATATCATTATTATTTATAGCATACAAGTCATCACAATAATCATCATAGATAGCAACTTTGTTCTCATAATCAATTGGAACCTCTTCTGAAATAGTGGATTCATCACAAAATAAAGTCATGACCTCCCCAAATCCACTTTCATAAATATAATCATCATAAATAGGAGGCATGCTTTCATCATAATAAATTTGCTCATCAAAACTTGGGGGACAAAAAATATCAATCTTCATCAAACATAGCTTCCCCAAGCTTGTGTCTTTGCATAACATTAGCATCATGGATATTCAAGGAATTCATACTAACAACATTGCAATCATGCTCATCATTCAAATATTTAGTGCCAAACATTCTAATGCATTATTCTTCTAGCACTTGAGCAAAATTATCGGAATCCTTATTTTCATGATAGATATTAAAAAGATGAAGCATATGAGGTACCCTTAATTCCATATTTTTTTTGTAATTTTCTTTTATAAACTAAACTAGTGATAAAACAAGAAACAAAAAGATTCGATTGCAAGATCTAAAGATATACCTTCAAGCACTAACCTCCCCGGCAACGGCGCCAGAAAAGAGAGGTTGATGTCTACTACACAACCTTTTTCTTGTAGACGTTGTTGGGCCTCCAGGTGCAGAGGTTTGTAGGACAGTAGCAAATTTCCCTCAAGTGGATGACCTAAGGTTTATCAATCCGTGGGAGATGTAGGATGAAGATGGTCTCTCTCAAACAACCCTGCAACCAAATAACAAAGAGTCTCTTGTGTCCCCAACACACCCAATACAATAGTAAATTGTATAGGTGCACTAGTTCGGCGAAGACATGGTGATACAAGTGCAATATGGATGATATATATGGGTATTTGTAATCTGAAAATATAAAAACAACAAGTAACTAATGATAAAAGTGAGCACAAATGGTATTGCAATGCTAGGAAACAAGGCCTAGGGTTCATACTTTCACTAGTGCAAGTTCTCTCAACAATAATAACATAATTGGATCATATAACTATCCCTCAACATGCAACAAAGAGTCACTCCAAAGTCACTAATAGCGGAGAACAAACGAAGAGATTATGGTAGGGTACGAAACCACCTCAAAGTTATCCGTTCTGATCGATCTATTCAAGAGTCCGTAGTAAAATAACATGAAGCTATTCTTTCCGTTCAATCTATCATTGAGTTCCTACTAGAATAACACCTTAAGACACAAATCAACCAAAACCCTAATGTCACCTAGATACTCCAATGTCACCTCAAGTATCCGTGGGTATGATTATACGATATGCATCACACAATCTCAGATTCATGTACTCAACCAACACAAAGAACTTCAAAGAGCGCCCCAAAGTTTCTACCGGAGAGTCAAGACGAAAACATGTGCCAACCCCTATGCGTAGGTTCATAGGCGGAACCCGCAAGTTGATCACCAAAACATACATCAAGTGGATCAATAGAATACCCCATTGTCTCCGCGGGTATCCCACGCAAGACATACATCAAGTGTTCTGAAATCCTTAAAGACTCAATCTGATAAGATAACCTCAAAGGGAAAACTCAATCCATTTCAAGAGAGTAGAGGGGGAGAAACATCATAAGATCCAACTATAATAGCAAAGCTCGCGATACATCAAGATCGTACCACCTCAAGAACACGAGAGAGAGAGAGAGATCAAACACATAGCTACTGGTACATACCCTCAGCCCCGAGGGAGAACTACTACCTCCTCATCATGGAGAGCACCGGGATGATGAAGATGGCCACTGGAGAGGGATTCCCCCTCTGGCAGGGTGCCGGAACGGGTCTAGATTGGTTTTCAGTGGCTACAGAGGCTTCTGGCGGCGGAACTCCTGATCTATTGTGTCCTCCGAAGTTTTTAGGGTATATGGGTATATATAGGAGGAAGAAGTACGCCGGTGGATCTCCGGGCTGTCCACGAGGCAGGGGGCGCGCCCCCCACCCTCGTGGGCAGCCCGAGACTCTCCTAGTCCATCTCCGATACTCCGTGGGCTTATTCTGGTCCAAAAATAAGTTCCGTGAAGTTTTAGGTCAATTGGTCTCTGTTTGATTTTCCTTTTCTACGATACTCTAAAACAAGGAAAAATAGAAAGTGGCACTAGGCTCTGGGTTAATAGGTTAGTCCCAAAAATAATATGAAAGTGCATAATAATGCCCATAAACATCCAAAATAGATAATATAATAGCATGGAACAATCAAAAATTATAGATACATTGGAGATGTATCATCTCCCTTCCTTTCCTTATTCAACCCAGACATGGATTAGTCTACATGAAGTAGGGTTTCTTTTAATAGTGAAAATTAAGGTTTTCGTTTGTGTGACCAGCAGAGCAGAGGATAGGAAATTGGGAAAATGGTAGAGTGGAAAAAGATCCACATGCAGCGATGTGGCAGATGGGGCAATAGAACTAGGGTATGGTTCGAAAAGAGGTAGCATACCTGAGGGTCGGCGGGAAGTGGCTTCGCTCATGGCCGTCGTCCCCCGCACGCACTACGGCAGCGAGCTTGGGGAAGGAGGCCATCCCGTGCAGGCACTAGGTCTGAGAGGACGGCCCTGTCGTCTATGCGTGGCCTCGCTCGCCGACGACGAGTGCATCAACACTGCACGTCCTTTTCTTCCCCGGCGGATCTGCGACCACCAGTGAGGTGGGAGGGAGAGGCTGTCTTTTTTAGATCTGGAGAGAGAGGGTGATAGTGTGAGAAGCAAGTGGGCAGCCCTTAGCAAGAAAGCTCTGAAGCACCAACCTATATATCTTTTTATATTAGTAGTACTAGAGGTGGAGTAGTGGTAGAGTAGTTTATATTTTCTCTGCAAACAGCACTAGTTAGTCATGCTTCAAAACTAAATGACACGCCATTAAAATAATAAAGGTCGATAACTAATGCGGCACCTCGGGCCAACGTGGCCAGATCACATTTTGCACGAGAAATTACACACCATGTTTCGTTGGCATGTGGTCCCGTTCCAACATGTCAGTGAGACGACGACGAGTCATTTTGTACAATATTCGAAAGGACATGTAGGCCGGGGCGCCTCTTCGTGTACCGTGGTAAACTGGCAACCGTCCACCGACTCTTCTCCTTTCCCTCTTGATTTGGAACTGCTGTCGCACGCTCTTCCTCCCTCCTCCATTTGCCTTCACCCTTCCTTATGCCACTGTTCGATCGTCTTCTCCATGGAGGGAACAAGCCATAAATGAACCCGTTATTCTTGCCCTAATTTGAATGATGACATGGTGGGGGAACTCATTGATCGGTGCGACGTCATCACCTCGGCTAGCATGGCATGTTCGTTCAAGCCCATTCTCGACTCAACTAATAACATCATTACAAGGAACCCAAGAGTCTAGGAGCGGTTTGATCTCCCCTATCTTCTTCGCTATAAGCCTGTTCACATGGGCACAGATGATGGAGGCCTCGCCATGTGCAAGTTGATGCCGCTTGATAGCGATACGTGTGATGTCAAGATGCCATAGCTTTAGGGTAAGGCATGGGCTAGTGCAAATGGAGATTGGGTTGTTTATATTGGGTACAATTGCGAGTGGGAACTTGTGAATGTGTACACTCGTCAGCTGATTCCACTGCCAAAATCTCCGAGTGCCCTAAGGTTGAGCACACAGATGATCTAAGTACGTTCAAATACGATCATGGTGACTGTGGTCTATGGAAGATAGCAATTTTTCGAGTTCCCAACTGCTCTTGGAACTACAAGAACTATCAAGTTGTTCCTATCTTCGAATATCTTGTTGCCATCCTTCGTGGTTCGACTGGATGGATATTGCTCAACAATCAGTTTCTATACACAGATGTGTACTGTGATGCAATTCAATACGAGGGTCTTGTGTTTGCTGCCACCACTCGCGACACTATTTTTGCATGGGATCCTCGTAGTTTCGGTACGTTTGTCTTCCACCGTAATTATAATTGTTTCATCCACATGCATGCGGGTTAGCAAGTTTCCCTTTACTAATTAACCTTCTTGTTGTGTTTCCAAGGTCGTGTGAACATTCCACCACCTGTACTTGAAAAAATTTATAACCAAGGGGGAGATGACGATGGTGATGATCAAGAGCATGAGGACGAGCAGAACTTATATACTCAGTGGCGCCTGGCAACTAATTCCGATGGAACACCTCTTCTTGTCTGTATACAGTGCACTGTGATTATTACTACTGAGGTAGAAGGTGTTCTCTCCCATGGTCGCCCTCTCCGGACCTATTCCAACACATGTTGGAGGGTATTCGGGATGGATACTAGTGTGCTAGCACCAACACCTTCTCCCTGGTATAGTATTGATAGTCTTGGAGAAAACTCGCTCTTCCTTGGACAAAACTATCCAATGACAGTGAAAGGCGATCCAGCTACTGTTGACACAATGTTACTACCATTTATGAGAAGCAACTATATTTATACCTCGGTCATTGCGGTGGTTCCCTACACTAGTCCTGATATATGCCACTTCAGCCTGGATGATCAGTCCTACGTTGCTCTCGATATTGACAATAGCTGGCCCTTCACAGAGCACCTATGGTTCAAAGCAAGCATTTCCAACGCCGAGGATTGGTTGAGTTGAAGTTCATTTCATTGCTTTTTATTTGTTGTGTGATGAAAACTTCAGTATTTACTAGAATGTTTTGTTGGAAATAATCTATAATCCAACATGTATCCTCGTTGTCATTGTGTGTTGATGACTTGTTGTATGTAATGAATGGTACATTTGTAAATGCATGTCATAGACTCAATTTATGAATGGTTTTCGAGTCACTTCTTGGAGTGTGAGCACCGTAGTACTATAGCCAGCATCCGGTTAGTATATGAAGTTGCCACATCACATAGAGCCAACCTAATTTGGAGTATGCTAGCCCTCCACTGGCGCGCCGCTTCAAATGGCGGAGGAAGTGAGAGGTCGCATCTCCTTGTGTCCACATCTGAGATGCCACGTGTACCAGATGAATGACTCCAAGTTCGACCACCATGATGCTGGGTGTGAGCCGAGGAACACTGTTGGAGAGA